>NC_092422.1:57701645-60101645 GCF_036169615.1 Heliangelus exortis
CGCATTTGTAACCCACTTCACTCCCCTCTTCTTTTCAGTCAGTTTTATTTTGGTTTGTTTGGCTTTGTTTTGTTTTGTTTTGTTTTTAACATATATGGATAGTATGGATTGTTTTCTCTTTCCCCCTGTTTTTTTAAGCTGTGGTGTTCTAGTTGAATAATGTTCTCTACACTGGATAAACAAGAATTCCTTTATGTCTGTTTCATGTTATATAGTGTAAATATGAGTTTGAAATACAGTTGTTGCACTTGAACTTTCCTTATCACACAGAATGTTTTGTTATCCAGATCTGAAGATTTTATTGACTTTCTATGCACCAAAGCTTTGACGGTTTACCACCATTAATTATTGTAGCATTTAAATAATTAACTTTTATCATGACTAAAATCTCTCATATTAACATCACCTGACATATAAAATTGTTCCATGTCTTGAGTGTTACAGGCCATAATCTATTCTGAACTGATCAGGAGTATGAATGCAACATGCTTAAAGAAAAAAATCAAATGTGGAAATGGTGGTATTCGGTCCAAAGGTTCAGTGTTTCTATTTTTGTGGAACTTTAGTCATGGTAATAATAGTATCTCATGTTTATGCAATTTTGTAAATTATATGTATACAGTTACAAATACACTGGAAGGATGGAGAATCTGAATTGGAAGGTAGGTTCAAGCCATTGCCAGCCCCTCTTCACATGGCTTACTCAATGTTTCCATGAATTAGTATTTGCCATAATTTGAAACCAACCAATATTAATTGGGTGTTTTGCATAATCTTGCCAAAACACAATAATGTGTACATAGTGACGTAAAGCATAAAAAAATATATATATATATATTGTGCACTTCATTTGTGAATGGGAGAAGCCATCTTTAGTAGGTGACTGCCTTTTGAGAACACAAAATGGATGTATATCTGAATGTTGCATTGTACTGTACAGTATGCATATTGTTTGTGGTTGCATCTCTCAAGTGTTTTTGTTTTATATAAAAAGGACATCTGTTATGTACAGTTGAAATAAATTTTGCATTTGCTAGACTGTGACTTTAATATTTAATTATTACACAGGGGGAAAGAACAGAATTAACCTGTAAGTTAACAATTCCCTCTTCTCCCCATGCCTCCCTTCTCTCCCTCCGTTCTTCTGGAGGAATCAGGTGCTGAAGTGAAAGAGCTATTTTTGACATAGAGTGTACTCCTTGTTTAATGTAGTTGACAACTATGGGAAATTCAGTGCAATGTGAAGTATGTATCCTTCTGTAACCTCTTTTAAAAAAAAACAAACTACTCAGAAATGTTGCTGTCTATAGAATGCTCTTCTGCTGCCTCCCTGTCTCCTTACATGATTTTTTAATTATTTTTTTATTTTTTTAATTGGTGTAAAAGTATGGGCTGAATTACTGGAACAATCTAAACCTACTTCTGCAGGTCCTGTGACCAGAGAGAAATTTTACAAATGTGATAGCATTGTGTATTTTCAAGATTTAATATTACAGCGTTCTTCTCTTTAAAATAATTTAATTTTAGTCTTTCTATTTAAAAGATGCTCATATTTAAGTGAATTTTAAAAAATCAGTGACCCAATATATGTACTAAAATGTTTACCTCGGAAGAAATTAAGTAATTGCTTACTACTTTTAAAAGATAATAATTTTTTCTCTTGCTATGATTACAGCAGCTCTAGTTTTAGCCCTGTAGCACTCTGATTAAAAGTTTTTGTATTGATTAATGGAACAGGAAGTTCAGTGGGGATAGCTCTTTCCAAATGTTGCCTTAGAAATACCCCACTTCTTCAGGAGGTCTATCTGTTCAGCTGTTCATTCTGTCCTTATATGACTTACACATGAGTTGAGTGTGTTTCAGTCCACTTTAATTATTTTCATACTACTTGTCAAAACATACTGCTGTGACCTGCATAGATCTGTCATCTGAATCATGTGGGTTTTTTCTTATTTTTGTATTACTGTTAGTTTAAAAAAATCCAATACACTATATGCCAAGACCTTTTTTAGTTACTGCTAATAATTTGGAAAAAAAGAAAGAAAAAAAAAAACAACTTAAGTTTGCATTCTGATTTGTTACCTCAAGGAGGTATTGAAGGGCTCCCCTTTGACTTTGGCAGATCTATAACGTGAAGCATTTTTTTTATCAGTACTTTAATTTTAGTGCATGCAGGGTCTAGAAGCACCATTTTTATTATTCTCTGTATAAGGGCTATATCAAACATTTTTGGAGAAAGTAGGTTAATTTGGCAAGTCTGCTCATCCACTTTAACATCTTAAATATAACTGATGAAATACTGAATGCTTTAAGTAGCAAGTTTATTTAAAAATGCTGTTTCTAATTTATTACCTTTATTGTGGCTTGTTTCTCTTCTTACCACTCCTCAATAAAGGTGTGAAAAAGTGAAAAAATAGCAGTACCTAAAAATGGAATAATTTCTAGTGCCTCAAATTGAAAGTTGACCACCTGCACCACAGGTCTAACTTTCATACCTTAAGTTAGGACCCTCCTAGTTGCTGGAAGAAGGCAAAAGCCTTCTCCAAACAGCCAACTAGAAGAAGAAACCCTTTTTGTTTGACTGGGGGTAGATGGCTTTTAACTCACACCTTGAGTTTAGCTACTTAAAGGAAGTGATGTGAAAACCTACCTCTATTTTACTGTTGGCTTAAATGGTTCCTGGATGGACACGGTCTCTGAGCATAAGTGGAGACTTACGATCTGGTTAAAGTAAAAAGGTATCTGAATTTCATCCCCCTTCTTACTCTTGCCTTCTGCCTGATGTCTTAAAATGTGTGGAAGACTTCTGGACTCTCTTCCATGTATGTCTGCTAAAAGACTCAGAATGAAGGATCTGACTGATTGCCAGCACAGCTCTTTCTGAAGCCTGGCTTCTGTCAGGAGCTGGCATGGCATTGGATTAACTCTTTTTTGAGATGTCACTCTCCATTTGGTGGAGAGTGAATAAAAGGCTGGGGTTGTGCAGTTATGCTTGCAAGCAAACATCACTGAAAACCTGTAGAATTCAGTCTGCACTCTATTTTTTTTCAGTTTTGGTGTTAAAGCAGTACTCCCAGGCTAGGAGTGATGTTCTGTTTCAGACAGGTATGAAGTAAACTGCCATTAAGTCTTTCAGACATGTCAAGATCCAAACAGGTTTCAGCTTTCCTTTTTTCAAGACATGCTCAGAACAGCTGCTGTGGCAGAATGATTTGGCTGTAAAGGGGGTCAGGCACTGAAAACTTAAAAGCCAGGGGGCTGTTACCCACTGACCTGTTTTGGCTTCATGGGCACTGCACCACATTACAGAGTGGATATTGCTAAGGCTTGAGCCCTGGTCTGAATGCCTCTTGGGGCATGTTAGTGCTTTCTGTACTCTTGAGGCTAAAGCTGCTAAGCCTAAAATTCAGAATGATAGAATGCCAGATTGGATTGACTGCAAGGATCATCTGGTCCAGCCCTTTAGGCTACAGCGTTGCCAAAAGCATTGTAATTCTTTTATTTTCTACTCTAGGGCTGGGTTGTACTAGATATAGATACCTTTGTTTTCAAATGGAGTTTAGTTGATGGAAACTTGGTTGAATCTTGATCACAGTAGTCAGTTGTTTTGATTTTAATGTGCAACAGACTTCTAAACAGTAGGGTCATTCTTCCAAAACCCTGGTTTTAGGAGTTACTCATGGAAGTGTTAGGACAGCCTACCCAGCCTTAGCATTTCTTTGTTAATCTTGAAGAAATTGTCTGGGTTTGCCTAACATCCTTTCTTCTTTCATATGCCCTACATCCACCAATAGCTTAGGGGAAAAAAAAAAACAACCCAAAAAAACCCCATAATGAAATAATGGTTTGTAAGGCTGTGGGTGTTTTTTCTTGCTTTTTCTTTTTCGGTTTTAATTTTTGCTTGTTTGGTGTTTTTTAGTAGTCCATTTAATTGTGGTGTCTCAAGGTGATTTAGGCCAGAGTTGTGTGAGGTCAATTTAAACATTATCTTTTGGCCTGTTTGACTTTGAATTAGACAGAATAGTGTCTCCTAATAAAATGCAGCATGCAACTTGCATGTTTAGGATTGATGAATGGCAGATACAGTAAACTGAAATAACTTTTGCTTTTTCTGCACTACATCATAAAAATGTGGCATACAAGTCAGAGAAGTGCTTAAGATTATCTAAGTTGCAGCAAATTCCTGGACCATCCTTTTAATACAGTTCTGCATAAAATACCCACTGTGCCATAAAACAACTCTCCATGTCCTAAAGCTGTAATTTTTAAACTGGTCTGCAGGGAAATGGTCACATAGAGAATAGATACAGAACCTGGTGGAAGCACAAGGTGTGATTTAGGGAATTTTGCTGTGAGTGCCTCTCCCAACAATGGGGTGTCTCTGAAGTCTATTCTAGACAGAAAATGTATTTCCCCCCCTCAAAAAAACAAAAACAAAACCAAAAAAACCAAAAAACCGATTCTAGCATAAATGGTGCAGATAAGCAGGACAGTGAAGTAGCTCTTTTTTTGTTATTTTAGACATCAAGTCTCATGTTACTGTGCATGTACTCAGTTGATGACAGGGTCCTTTGTTGCAGGATGATGGACTTTGTGTTTGTACCTTTGGTACTTAGCAGGTGCTTGTGGGGTTTAGGAAAAACAAATATGCAACAAACAAGCCTTACCCCAAAAATAAACCAAGACACAAGAAAAAGTGGGGTTAGTTGCACAAGTAGCAAAGGTCAGAGCAGAGCAGCAAGGGTTCTGAGACACAAATGGGAAAGTTGCATGTCTGAGTGTATCAGAGCTGTGAAGGCAAGGGGTGGAGCCCACGATGTCCTGAATTCCACAGTAGTTAATATTTTGTTGCACATGAAGGTCAGTGTTCACGACACCAGTTTTACATTGTGTGTGTACATGCTGTTAATTATGTCCTTTTGTGTACAATGTTGGTGAACATTTTGTTTTTAATGAAACTGCATTCTGTGTCTCAGCAGTACCAAGTATTTACTGCCCTGTGCTGTGCATCATCAGGAGATGCTGGTGCAGGCATCTCTTTTACATCCCTGCATATATACAACTGTACAGCTGGGACTTTTAATTTTTTTTTTTTAAGCTATCTGCTGCATACTATTTCTGCTTTACAAGGACCTACGTTAGCTCTTATCAGCAGCCACAGGCAGTTGGATGCAGCTCTATATAGAGACAAATACAATGTGCTGCTCCATTTGGTTGAAGGGAGTCACGGGTGGGAAACACGTGGCAGAGTCTTCCTTAGTGTCTGCTGGGCTGAGGTGCTCCACATGGATACAGAGACCTGAAATGTCATCTGTCTGCAGCTGGTGCCAACCGATTCCTAAAATAACATTTAGCTCAGTGTTTAGTGTTTCTTCCTGGGCTAATAAAGTGGAGCAGTAACCAATTAACTGAAATAAGCATAAGGTAACTTTTTACAACTAGAGACTGACAGTGCAAACAGGGATATGTCCTTGAGCTCTATACAGAGTTTGGATGTGCCTGTTTTATAGGTTGTTCCTTCCCTTGAAAATAAGTGGGAAGGTAGTAACCCTTAAAAGATTTAATTTCCCTCAGTAAATGAAAAACTTAAAGCTTTTAAGGATGAGATTCTCTTTTCAAATCTGTGGTTATCTTTATTGCATGAAGTTTTGACCATCACATATACTGGCAGCTTGAAGAAATAGTTTCTTCATTAAAGGATTTTTGTCCTTTTTCACTTAAGTAGTTTAAATAGCTTAACATACACTGCTAAACTATGGTCCCTACAAGCTCCTTGTTCAGAACTTAGGACAGTATCTGTTAGGGAATTTCATACTTTCCAGTGAGCTTGATTTCTTTCATTTTTAGTAGGTGTTTAGGTTATATATTCTATCATGAAATATAGAAGAAAAGCACTCACAAAGCAGTGTTTCAGCAAGAGCTAACTAATTTCTCCTGACAGGCATTCACCTTGTAGTACCTTGTTATCAGCTCAGACTGTACTAGATTTAAGACATTCATTAATGAAAGCTCACGGCACTGAATTGGTTGGCCAAGTGTACTTTGTTAAAATTGATAGCTTGGTTAAAATATGCAAGAAATTTAATGCCTTATCAGCTGTGTTTGAATTCTGAACAATTGCTTCAGCAGCAATTTATTTACAGGCTGCCTTTAAAAAAGAAAAAGCTTGTAATTTGTTGCAGCATAATTAAATAACATTTCTAGAATACATACATTATGTATGAATGGATGCACATCTCTGAGCTGTTGATTTTTCTTTTCAGAGCTACTTTTTTAGTATCTTCGTATTATCTTGTTTTTATAAATTGTAATGATTGTGGGAAGTGTTTTGAAGATGTTGGAATGAAGATGTTGAATTTTTATTGTCAAACCATTAAGTGTTTTTAAAAACATCTGTTAGATACAAAAGCTGTATTTCATTCAGTAGGAATTTATTATGGGACTTATAAGCTTCATGTGAGTGTATGTATGCATATGTGTGTGTGCATACATAATTCTGCTGTTTACAGTGTTTCAGGGCAAAGGGATTTTAACCTTTTCTTCCATTGCTGTATCATTTGATGTTACTGTTCTTCTCCTTACTGATAAGAGTAATAGTTTGAGAGTGGAATTATTCCTTGGTTTTTTTTTTTCATTAGTGTGAGATCAAGAGGCTTAAGTGGCTGTTACTTAAACACATCTATCTTTTTTTGAGTCAGTTGTGGTGAATTTGTGTAGTTTCTGCTGGTAGTTGAATGGTGCACCGTGTAGTGTCCATACTGATGACACAGGAGTTATGTCAGCAGCAGGGTAGGAGTTGTCAGCCAATTTTTTGTTTGTTGTAAGATTGTAGTTTCAAATGGTTAAAACCATCTCAGTAATTTTGTGTGTGTGGAGAGAAGGGGGAAGTGGAATGTGATATAGCTGGGTCATGCAGGTTTATGATTTAGTGAATGAAATAATAATTTTTGCAATGCCCCAGCAGTGTTTGAGGCGCTCATTTTGTGATTTATTTTTACAACAGGTTCCCGTAAAGAGTCGGCTCCTCAAGTCCTGCTTCCAGAAGAAGAAAAAATTATTGTAGAAGAAACTAAAAGTAATGGTCAGACTGTTATAGAAGAGAAGTAAGAGAACATTTATTGAATGATGGATTAAACCAGTAAACTTTGCACTGTTCTTCCTCCTCCCATCTCCCAGTACAGTAGTGTGTGTGTGGCATATTTGTTGTAAGGAACAGCTGCTTGGAGTATGCTGCCAGTCCTTTAAGTGCAGTTGGCTTTCATTTAAATGTTTGTAGCCTGGTTATGCAACTTACTCCTTCCTTGCCAAAAAGTGAAAATTTTCACTTGTAAATAGTTTTTTCAAGTGCTGTAGGATTTCAGTGTTCAATTGGGGTCATCTTTCTAGTTAGTGTGTGGCATCATTGTATTTTTTTGGTAAGGTGTATGTTAGAAATACAGCTCTGTTACTGAAAGCTGTAATATGGAAACCAGTATAGACCCATTGAAGGGTGTATCCTGTCACAGAAGCTGATAACAGGATCTTACTGTTATCTTACTGAACTTAACTGCCTTACTGAACATAAATGAAGATAGGCAATTTTTAAGCAGAAGTTTGAAACAGGCTGTTAGCTGTGGGTTTAGTTTTTTTTTTTATGCATGTGGTTGAACAGTTTAGTCTAATAATAGATTCAGACATTGCCTGAAAACTGTAACAAATCTTTTTTTCATTTTAGAAGTCTTGTTGACACAGTATATGCGTTAAAGGATGAAGTACAGGAGCTAAGACAGGTTGGTAACTTGATTCCATGTTAATGTAAATGTCAAATTGAAAACTTAAATAGGGCTTGTAAGTTGATTTATTTTGACAGGAATGAACTTGAATTTTTGACTATATTCACTTGCAAAACTAAAACATCCCCATTTAACAGAAAACACCCTCTTTTGTGGTTGTCATCTGTCCTTGGAGTATTTGAGAAGAACATTAAGTGTCCTCTCTCTGAAGTAATTTCCTAAGCTGTGTTTCATTTCGTTTTGGATGTTACAACTTCTGAAATGCTGAAGGTGTTAAAGAAATTCCTTTCTGCTGTATCACCACCAAAATAAAGTTACAGAGACTGAAATATCTGTTCTTGGAATGTATAATTTTAGTAGTGTAAGTGTTTGGGTATATTTAGGCCTTTATACTCTTTCAGTAACCTGAACACCTCTTATGACTGTTCCTAAAACCTCTCGTTTTAGCCAGTGGGAGTTCTTTTCAGTGGTGATGATGTGGCCTTTTTTGAGTGAGGGCTTCAGGTTAGCTTAGGGTGCTTCTTTCTCACATGGGAGAACTGTGCAAGATCTCACCTGAGTTGCTGGTATGGAAGTTGCAACTGGTGTTTAAGCTTGTTTTAAATATTTAAAATGAGATGTTTAAAAATACCAGGGTTTTCTTGTCAGGACACAGACTGTTTGAACTATATTAATGCTGCTGCATGTAGTCAGTGCTTGATGTGTAGGCGAAAAGACATTGAATTATCCTCACTTTGCAATGTGTGAATATGCTAACTGAATTTAACATATCTGTGACTCAAAGTCAGATAAAAATCTTCTTTGTTAACGTATAATGGATTAGTATTCAAATTACTGTAGGTTTTGGGCTATAAACATGAATATAGATTCTTTGTTCATC
This sequence comes from Heliangelus exortis, assembly GCF_036169615.1. Lineage (NCBI taxonomy): Eukaryota > Metazoa > Chordata > Aves > Apodiformes > Trochilidae > Heliangelus > Heliangelus exortis. Next base: position 57,710,298 of record NC_092422.1, read on the forward strand.
TGTAAGCATGCCCAGTATTTCTAAGGATGTGGTGCATGTTCCTTGACATGGAGCAGCTGTCATCTTAAATACTTTTTTTGCTGATTTCAGCAGAAAAAGCATGGGTACCCCAGGTTTAATGCAAATTTTTGTTTTATGATACCCCACTAATATTCCTGTGGCCTGGCTGCTTCTGTACCAAGGATTAATATGCTGCCTCACTGAGGCCTGACAGATCTTTGTGGGACCCTAAACAAAAACTCACTTTCTGAGCTTCAAGCAGCAGCTCTCTTTTCTGGTGCCTTTCCAAATAGAAAGTGCCTTCAAAATCTTCCAGAGCCAAGACCTATTAAAGCCTTCTTGTGTATCAGATAACTCAGCCTAGAAACTGTGTTGTTGCCAAGTGGAGAAGTGGCAGAAATAATCCCTGAGTTGGGGAGGTCCCAGGTGACTTAATGGATAAATGTTCTCTGTGAGTACAAGTGGTGCATTGGTTGGTGTAGACCCTGGGCTCCTGGTTGGAGTGTTACCACATAAAGTGGGACCCCTCCTGCAGCAGCTTCTGTAGGTCATTCAGGTACTGCACTTGAATAGTCCTGAGCTGACAGTAAATAAATAAAGGAAAAGAAATTAAATCTGTACCTTCAGGAAAAGAATGAAATTCCTGAGTTTCTCAGCAAGTGTGAGGGAATGGAGTTAGGGAGGGAGCAGCTGTTGATCCCATCTTTACAGGAATGTCTGTAAATGACAGCCAATGGGAGTCCTGTGGGATGCTTGGATTGCAGACCTGTTTACACCTGTCATCTTCTTGTCTTGGGTCCTTATTATAATCTTGTCTTATACTCTGGTTGCTTTCCCACCATTGCCAGCATCACTTTAGCCTCTACAAGATTTAACAGTGTAAGCATTACTGTGGTTTGGTCAGTGACACCCCTATGGTCCTCTTTTTCATGGTATTTCAATATTACCTAATGAGAACTGACTCACTCAGTATTTATGCAGAGTGGTGGTGTTCCTTGACATTGAAGACTCCCCTTAAGACTGTTGGTAGTCATCTGACTGGTTTAAAATTTAGTCACAAATCACCTTGTGGAGAACACGATGGTTTTCAAGATACTCCGTTCAACTACTTCCTTTCCTACTGAAGCAAGCTAATTTGCACTGTGTTTTAAGAAGTGTTTCTGAGATTGTGAAACCAGCTATAAGCAGAGAAGGCTTCTAGAGGGGAATATTTCTTACTGCTCCATTTCCCAGCTCCATTAACAAAAAATAAATTTCACTCTTCATTTATCAGATTTGAGCAGAATTCAAGATTATTTGGCCACCTGTTACTAGCACATTTTCCAGGACTTCCAAGTATAAAAAGGAAAAAGCTTAGTTTCCATTTGGTGGGTTTTGTTGCACTGTGTGAAGTAACCATGGATAACTTGTGAAATGTTAATAGAGGGCTTTGCTTTTGAACAGCTAATACCAGTCTTACTGAGAAGAGCTTTCACAGTTTGTAATAGACAATATATGTGTGGTCAGAAAAGATCTGGAAGAGAAACAAAACAAAACATACCCCCAAACCCACTAATACTTCTGTTTCTGTTGAACAGGATAACAAAAAGATGAAGAAATCATTAGAAGAAGAACAAAGAGCTCGCAAAGACTTGGAGAAGCTTGTTAGAAAAGTTCTAAAGAACATGAATGATCCATCTTGGGATGAAACCAACTTATAACTAATTTTTTTCTTTTTTCTTCTTTCTATTGAAAGACTCGTTGTAAAACTGAGCTGGGAAGCCTTCTGACATTAGTCAGTGTTGCATCAAGAGCACTACAAAACAGGATTTAACTGGATCTAGTGATTTCTTGCTCTGAACATAGAGAAACAGTCAAGCCATTTACTGAAGCAATCTGTACTCTTAAGTGTGGAGACTGTGGATCCTGAACTCTACTAAACTTAATTTGTTTGCATCTAAATTACCTCATTTTGCAGGAAGTGCAGCACCTGACTAAAAGTCCATGTTTTTCAGTGGCTTTTTAATTAAATATATATTTTTCTTGTAAATATCTGTAATTTTGAATGCATATGTGATTGATGTATCAGGGCTGATATGTTATTTTTTTTCTCTTGTTGTTACAATGGTCACAAGTGTTAGAAATGATGGCAGTACTGTCTTACCTAAGAAAGGTTGGCGTTCTTTGTAGATAATTAAAGATTTGTTCCAAATTACCCACTCATCATACATTCAAATTTAAAACCTATTTTTCCTCTTGACCACTGTATTTAAATCCTTCACTGTTATTTATGTCTCTGCATACATTTTTAAACAGTTTACAAGTCTTTAAGAACAGTATTAAAATACAGAAAGCAGATTATTGACAGTAGAAACAATTTTTAACAAAATTAATGCCCATAATTTACCTTCACATCCATTTGTTTGGCAGACTAATCTGTTGTGCTTTGGCCACCAAAAGACTGATGTACTTGCCTGCTTTTTACAACTGTGATTTTTAGGTGTTTATGTACTACATTTTCTATGGTTGTGCTTAAACATACAGCTGGGTGATAATTTAATGGATCATGCAGTTTGTTAAGGTAAAAAAAAAAAAAAATCAATCTAATCCAGAATATTGTGAATGAATTGTTGCTATTTATATTTCATGGTCACAACAGTTAAACTTTTGCTAACCCTTGTGCATAAGACACATGAACTAGGCCAAGAGCTTTGTTTTTGTACCACTATGTAAGGTTCTGTTTGGAATTCCCAGACTGTGGAAGCAGAGTCGATCCTTTCCTACCCTTTTTTCTCAGTGTGTTGCTGGTTTCTGTCCTAGTAGGATCTAAGTGGAAAATCTGGAAATAAGATTTTTTAAAAAAATCATACTGTAAGTCATAATTTGCACTGCTGACATTTGGAAATATCTAAATGAACACTTATTCCCTAGTCTGATAGGTGCAATTACTACAGTCCTTTCTTGTATTAAAAATAGGAAATGCTACATCACTGCAAATGGTGAACTTCAATTGGAGCACTTAAATTACTAATTCCATTAAAGCTCATTTGTATGTGTTTTAATTGGTTTTGGCATACTTTGGATCAAACTCCAGATAGTGCAATCTTCTGAGGGGTTTTTCTTCAGTTTACAGTCAGAAGTGCAGGTATGTGAAGTGCAGATGTGACCAGAGTCACATCTTTTGTCATCTTAAGTGCCCTTTAACTGGTATTAAATTTAGTGCTTGGGCTTGAGCAAATATTTATATGAACTTTAATAGCCAGGATGATTAAAGTGGTAGGAATTGTCATGCACATTTTGAATCTAGTAAAAAAATCTGTTTTTAAAAGATACCACTTTTCTCAGCCAACAGCTCTTTTAAATAGGAAAGAATGTCAATTATTACATACTTAAGAAACAATTCTGTGGGAATGGATACTAAATAATCTGAATAGCAGTTAGTTGTCTGACTTTAAAAGCTAAATATATTAGTAGATATTTTAATTTGTGTTCCAACAATTTAAAGATATCTTCCTTCATTCTAAAAGAACAGACAGGAGAAGAAAATTAAAGATATCTACAATTTAAGTGTTGCATATATTCACAGGAATTTACATTCATGAAAATTCTTGATACTAAAATCTTTTCCTGTTGTTTGCAGGTTGCACAAAAATGTGGACTGACATTTATAATTATCTTCCTATTTAGTAAATACTCTTGCTAAAAGCTAAGTGATAGTAAATCCTGCATATTCATAGCAGCTCTGCTAAATTGATGTTTGGGATCACGGATATAACTAAAATTTTACTTATATTTTTACTTTCTAACGTGCAGGCTATTTTCAGAGTGAATTTGAATTTTCTACTGAGCATTTGTGAAAGGACATTCCAGAGGAAGAAGTATAAAAGGAAGACGTGAATCTTAGCAGTATATAGCAAATTTTAACTCAGGAACAACTTCCATCATAGCAATTTGTTTTACAACACATTGTTAAGAGTGGCATTGCTGTGTAAATTTGCTGACTCGTAGTACCTGTGATTGTTCTAATTTCTGACAGTACCCCTATACTGACATCTGATAAACTTGCCTTAAACACTCTGGGGTTGAGCAGTTCTTAAATATGACCAAGGACTTAGGGACTGATTTTATGAAAGGTGGATTTGAGATAACTAATTTTTACAAAAAAAAAAAAAAAAAAAAAAAAGGGAACAAAATTTCACCTAACATTGTAGGTAGCTTTTGTCTTTAGTGCAGAAAGCGAGTTTCAGGCTTTTGGGAACCAAGGAGTAGCATAACTTTTTTTCTTTGACAATTTGTTATACTGTACATAGATTGTAAATTTCACCATAGACCTTCTGAATTGTTGGAAACTTTATATAAGCATGGATAAATGGGGCACTGTTTATTTAACCTTTTAAAGGGTTATTTCTTTGCTCTCATCATTTAGGGATGAGGAGATGAAGCCATTTCTTATCCTATAGATGTGAAGCACTTTCAGTTCTGAACTGTCCAAAATGTAGCATAACATTTCTCTGTACTTACTGATGTATGCGTGTTTGTCTCACCATGTCATGATTATCTTAAAAGATTAAACAACTGACTGCCTTTGTATCAACCTTCTTGATGCCAATCATTTAGGGAATTTAGAGTGTCTGTTTACGGTGTCTGTGGAGAACTCCAGTTTAGTTTAGACATCACAATAATAACCTGGTATCGACTACTAAAGTGTTTATGCTACATTGTTGTAATTAAACCGTGATTTTTTTTTCCTCTACTCTATGAAGCCTTAGATTTCATCTGTGGGGAATGAGATCAAGAAGTAAAAAAATTTTTTTTTCTCCTTTCATATAAAAAGCCCTCTTGTATTTAATAGTTGGCATACTGTATTGAAAGGGCTTTTTTGTGGTGGGTATTTTGTTTGGGTTTTTTTTCTTTAATATGTCAGGGTTTAACACTGGCCCAGCAATTAAACCGAGTAACAGACACTCTCTATTAATCCCCCTCTCCTCCCTGATAAAAAAGGAGGCAGAATAAGGGAGAGAGACTTATGGGTTGGAAACTAAACTACACAACTTCAATGAAACAGTAATGATAAATAGGAAAAAATACTAAATATATACAAATATACAAGAAAATGGATACCACATTCCTCCCCCCTTTCCCCTAATAGCTCTCACGTCACCACTGAGGCTGCAGGGCAGCCCTGGGAAAGTCCAGGCTGGACTCCTGGAGTCAGCAGCAGTCAGGAACTGGAGGCAGGAACACACAGATATGGGCTGGCATGGATCAGGAGCACAGGCAGACGAACGGACGGGATCCTTCCAGGATGCTGGGTGAAGAAAGGGAAGCAGGAAAGGCAGGAAGGGCAGGCAGCCGGAAGCTGGAAGTCTGGCTTGGCCCTCGTGATCCCTCAAATTTATACTGAGTATGATGTGTATGGGATGGAATACTCTGTTTGGTCAATGCTGGCATCTATCTTGTCTGTTCCTCCCCAAAGGAGGGATGCAGGTGGGACCTCTTTATTCCTTCTAGAGGGTAAAAGTTTTCCTCAGAGCTGAGCAGTGTCCTTGTTTCTGCATCCCAGTCTCTAGCAGTAACTATAAACATCGAGTGTTATCAGTCCCAGAAGCAGACACTGTCTGAGAAACTTGCTGTTAATTTCAGCAAGTGCAACTACTTACAAGAGACTTAGCTGAAAGCAAAAGTACAAGACACAAAATCACCCTTATCCTGGCCCAAACCAGGATAATAATAATAAATTGGTTCCTGAAAACAAAACAAATCGGGAGTTGTTTAGGGGGATGAGAATTGGGATCTTAACTGACTTGCACTGAGGAATTTTCACTTTTCTTTGGCAACCTGACCTGCTAGGGTAACATGAGAGAGAGAGAAGATGATCAAAGACAAAAGATAATGAAAAGAAAGCAGGGAACACTAGAAAATCAAATAGCTGTATAAATAAAACACTTGTCTATGTGCCTGATTTATCTGGATAGACCTGAAGTTTTTAGTAAGTGTGTATCATTAGGGACATTATTTGGTGCTACCTGAAATAAGGGAGGAGGGGAAGTGTGGTAGGAACAGTGTGTTGGTTTATGCAGAGTGATGGAATGGGTAAAGGACAGTGTTGTAGGGAGTCATTTGTTTGAAAGATGGTTTCAGTCTTTGGACAAGACATTTGAAGATTTAAATAACTGTTAATAACACACTTATGTGTGAAATATGTCTGTTCCAGCTTAGTTTAGCAAGGAGGTCACTTTTCAAAGAGCAGAAGGCTTTAAGTGTAGCTCTTGATAACATCTGTCAGGAAAAAAAATCTCATTTTCCAGCTTTTCTCATGGTTCATCACTGTGAAGACAGGTATTTCAAGCAATTTGAAAGTGTCATTTACTTTTTACCTTAATATCAGCAATTATTAAGTATTTTGGGGAATTTTGGGTGTTTTTTTATTATGGTGTGTTGACCTTGACTGGCTGCCAGAATCCCACCTAGCTGCTGTCTTACAGCTTCCTCTTCCTCAGCAGAAGATGGGGGAAGGAATCAGATGGAAAAGCTTGTGGGCTGAGATAAAAGGCATGGATATGACCTATCAATTGTCATCCTGGGCAAAGCAGACTGTGGGGAAAATTAATCTCTTGCCATTTGAAAGTACAATTGGATGATGAGGAACAAATGGGAAACACTGTGCCACCTTTCCCTTAGCCTGTTCCTTCTTCCCAGTCTGAACTTCTCTCCTTCAGATCTCTGATGTGTCCATCTTCCCCTTTCCTCATCACCAAGCAACATGTGGGAAGTGGGGAATAAAGGTTTTCAGGCTGTCCATAACAGTTCCCCTCTCTCCCCTCTCTCCCCTCTCTCCCCTCTCTCCCCTCTCTCCCCTCTCTCCCCTCTCTCCCCTCTCTCCCCTCTCTCCCCTCTCTCCCCTCTCTCCCCTCTCTCCCCTCTCTCCCTCTCTCCCCTCTTTTCCCTCTCCCCTCATCCTGTTCCTGTGTGAGTCCTCTCCATGTCCTGCAGTCCTTCAGGATAAACCTGCTCCAGTGTGGGGTTTCTGCCTTCATTGCACTTGCTCCTGCATGGGTTGCTCTGCCAGCTGCAGGTGGTATCTGCTCTGGCACAGACATCCTGGGAGCTGCAGAGGCACAACCTGCTTCACTGTTGATTTCTCCAGGGGCTGCACAGCAGTCTGGAGCTCCTTGTTCCCCTCCCTCTGAGGCTTGGGTGTTCACAGGGAGGCTTCTCACATTCTCCTCACTGCTGCACTCTTACAGGTTCCTTGGGGCACTGCTATTTGGGCTGAGGTGTATCTACTTTACACCCTGTTTGGAGCTGGTATGCCCAGTAAGGACAGAAATTTAGGTGTCTTCACTTGACCCACTTGCAGAGAACACCTTTGCTCCAAGAGGGCAAGATGGACGGGAAAGGATGGAACAGCTGTTGGTTATGGGATTGAGAGGCCTAAAATAATCAGGGGACGTGTGGGTGAAATCCTTGTGCATCTGTATGTGCACCACAAGCTCAGCAGTGCTGAGACTGAAGGATCCAGAAATGCAGAATTTGCTCTTTAGAGAAGCTGAGATGAAATTTGAGATGAATTTGCAAGGATGCCATATCTCACCTTGCATGCTCTGCTACTGAGCTTTCTCTTCACATGAATCAAATATCATCTTGGAAGCAGAGCTGAGCCTGGATTTGGAACTAAATTAGCCTCCTGAGCTTTTCATTGATTTGAGTGGGTGCCCTCAAGCTACTGTTCAGGCCCAAATAGAATTCTTGTGTTGCAGGAGAGCTACAGCTCAGTGAGTTTGCATGAACAGTTGCAAATGTCTTAATATTTAAATACTGCATATCCTGGCAGTCTAAGGTTTGCAAAGGCACTCCCATTAGTTCCTGAACATTCTCACTGATTTTGCACCTTCCTCTGCTGAACACGCACAGGTGCTGTTCATGATCTTCATGCACAGCAGAGATTATGAGGAGATGCTGAGGGAGCTGGGGCTGTTCAGCCTGGAGAAGAGGAGGCTCAGGGGAGACCTCATCACTCTCTACAACTCCCTGAAAGGAGGGGGTAGCCAGGGGGGGTTGGTCTCTTTTCCCAGGCAACCCTCAGCAAGACAAGAGGGCACGGTCTCAAGTTGTGCCAGGGGAGGTTTAGGTTGGACATTAGAAAGAATTTCTTTACTGAGAGGGTGATCAAGTATTGGAATGGGCTGCCCAGGGAAGTGGTGGATTCTCCATCCCTGGAGATATTTAAAAAGAGACTGGATGTGGCACTCAGTGCCATGGTCTGGTAACTGCAGCGGTAGTGGATCAAGGGTTGGACTTGATGATCTCTGAGGTCCCTTCCAACCCAGCCAATTCTATGATTCTATGATTTCTGTGCTTTAACCCAAAAAAAAAGTTGTGTGGCCATAAAACTGTCCTGTCCCCCATTTTTCTGGCTGTGCTGTGTACACCTGCAGATGTATCTGCTGCCTTTCCAAGTGACATGGCCATGCTAATGAGCCTGGGGGAGGCCCTGGGTGGGTCTTGCCCTATCTTTTTGGCTCCCCCCTGTGAGCAGTGGGTCTGATAGTGAGGATGGTTTTAGGCTGATGCCTAAGAAGCAATGCAGACAGATACAGGGACAAAGTTTTTACCCACTGCTACACATCACTCCTGGGAATGTGGCAGCATACCACAGAATATCTCAAGTTGGAGTGGATCCATAAGGATCATCGAGTCCAACTCCTCACAGGTCTGCCTAAAACTAGGCTACACCTAAGAGCATCATCCCAATCCTCCTTGAGCTCTGACAGGCTTAGCCCTGTGACCACTGCCCTGGGAAGCTTGTTCCAGTGACTGACCCCCCTGTCAGTGAAAAACCTTTTCCCTCATGCCCATTCTGATGTTATTTGCATGTCTGATAAGATTCCCCGTTTATTTATTTATTTAGCCCAGTGTATTGCTCAGGTTTTGTTGGACATCTCTTGACTGTCAAGTGGCCTCTGATAGTTCAGTGTTTGCTGTAGACACAGATGAGCAATACACAATAATAACAAAATAAAATGTTTTTACAGTATTTTTCCAGCAGGGGACTATGTTAGCTTCTGCTCTGTCAGCAACTACTAACTGTTTCCCTGAATTTGTTCATATTTATGCTTTTGTATGCATTTATAACTGACTGCAGTTAGCTTTTTGTATATTTGGGAGCTGTTTTTCAAGGTCTAGGAAATAGTCTGTTAACCCTTGTGTTGTGGAACCAAAGTAGACAGCTGAAAGTGTTCACCCAGTATTTGGCCCGGCCATGCGTATGGGATTTGTATGTTGTTTTTTCAGTGCTTCCCTGTGGCACAAGTAACTCATCCCAGTGCATCCCATTCAGCATCACAAGGGCTCTTTCAGCACAATGCTGTGTTGAGATAACATGGGATCAGGTTTATAATGAGTCGAAACTAAGCAAGGAATTTGGCTGTGACCACAAGCTCATTTAATCTCAGACCTTACTCCGGGGCAGGCAGAATTTCAGAGGAACTGAGAAACACCCCCTGCTACAGGACTGGACATACCAGTTCCCACAAGAAACATCCATTCTGAGACTAAATTGAGAAAATACCAGGACAGTGCAATGTGTGCTCCACCCACTGCAGTCTCTCATTACTATCTACTTTACCAGATTTTTGCTGGGAATTTAAGATACAAGTCTGAGTTACCCATGCTGAGAAGGGGAGAGAGCAATGCAGTCTTTTCTGAGTGGCAGGGAGGGAGTACGGTGCCTGCTTTGGACTTGAAGCTGAGCATTTGAAAATGCAGGTTCAGGGAAGTGGCCCTGCTCTGAACACCAGATCTTCAGAAGGATTTCTGCCTCAGCAGAACCCAGCCAGGTATCTGCTGGCTGTCTCACTGACCATCTGTACTTTGCTGTCATTATGAATAATAGAAGCGTGTTTTCTAGGCTGTAAAAAAAAAAAAACAAAAACCAACACATTTACAAATGATCAGATTTATGAGTACAGCATACTTGAGTATCTGCATTGGATAGCTGCACAAATCAACACTGCATAATGTGCCTGCTGAAGGTTGTAAAATAGGAAGGTTATTCTGAAAGGACATGGGAAACACAATTTGTAGGGGAAATTCAGTCTAGTCCCTTGAAATTGTTTATCTTCTCGGTGTACGCCTGCTCTGAAGACTTGCAGCATAAAAATTTGTATTCCAAATACCTCTTCTTCTGTCAGTTTGGGGTTTGTTGGAATCCATTTAGAAGTGCCTTTAAAACAATTAGATTAACTGGGTTTTATAAGGAAGCAAATTGAATGAACATTTCAATGCAAGAAACGAAATAACATTTCAATGCATTTCCCTCAAGTAGGGAAGCTTGCCATTAAAAGAAAAAGCATCCCATTCTCTGGATATTCTAAATGGCTTCCTGCTCATTAAGTGTGTCAGGTTTTATCAGCATCCAGCTTGGGATACTTAACATGAAGAGATATGCCTTTTTTAAGGCTGTGGATGAAGAGCTCAGGTGCATTTGTGAAAGGTGAGAAGCACTGATGTTTGGCAGGAAGAAAAGTAATTTCTACCTCAATCATTATATATGTCAGTAAGGCTGGATTCATCAGCACAGCACTGGTCTCTGCTGGAAGGTTTCCTTCTTGGCAGAGCCTTCTAGAGGCCAGTTTTGTCACCCTGTAGCACCAGCCATCCTTTGTGCTGCACTCCAAATCAGAAGGATGGCCATCAGCTGGTTTGCACAGGGGTAAATCTGTTGGCCTCATGGAAAGGTGCACTGTGGGGGGATGTGACAAAAGAAAAGGGGAGTACAACCTAGGGCTGAGCTCTGAGGTGAGAAAAATACAGTGAAAACTGTTTTCTTCTTCTGCTGATGTGGGAAGTAGTGAGATGATGCTTCAGCAAGGCAGCACGTCCTGCGTGCTGCGTGCACTGTGAGGAACAGGAGTGTGAAAACTTGAGTGGGAAGTGACAGACGAGGAGCAGCTTGTTGTTGCTTAAACCCTTGGCTACTGGAAGCAGTTAGAACAACATTTTTTATTTCAGGGGAAGTAGGAAAGAGGACTACACTGCGCAACCTCCAGGTGTTGTCCCAACTGAGGTGGAAATTTTGGTTCCGCTTTTTCTTCAGAGAGTGTAAGTTTCTCGTCCTGCTGTTTCCTACTCAGTTTCTTTTCTGAGTTACACAGGGACTGTGATGCAATACAGAATGCTTTGTGACCTCACTGAGCATCAGTCTGCACTGCAGGGGATGGAGGGTGGCACGCAGGGCCTGAGCAGCTGGAAAAGCTGCTACCCCGAAACTTGAAGCTGCTGCCTGAGCTGTGCTGAACACTTCGGTTTTCTCAACTGCATTATAGTTCCCCTGAGCTTTTCCCTCTTCTTTTTCATCTGAAGCCATGGCTTTCTGGAAGCACTTCTTCATCTCACTGACATCAGAATGTGTACCATGAAGAAGCATTTTATTTTAGCATGTTTCCTCACAGTTTTCTTCCAGCCAAGGGCTTGGTCTTTCCCTGTGCCACGCAGCACCACTGACTGGAAACTCACTGTCAGGGTTGAGACGTCCAAGCTGCCCAAAAGGAAGCTTCCCTGGTAAGGTTAGAAAGCAGTGATGTCCTTTCCTCTGCAAATACATGTCCTTTGCTGGTAGTTGCTGCACACATTGTAATATATTAAGCTAATCAGTGAGCTATTACTTAGTTCTGGCGTGAGGCTGTTCTGCCTCTTGCCTTGGCTGTGTCCTGCAGCAATTGGAAGTACTCCATGATTGGCCTTAATGAGATAGAATCTGTTTTTATCTTGATTTCAGGAGAATAATTTACAGAGCTTCTTGGGTCTACTGAGCATTGGTTTATAGGAAATTTAAGAACTCATCCCCCTTGCCAAATGGGGTTGAAGTTCACCAGGAGGTTAAAAAAATTATTCAGATGTGAATATGGGAAACAGAGGAGCTGGCCAAGTGATTTTGTAGTTTTTATAGGTAACTGAGGAAAGTGAAGTAAAACCTGTGTACACAGACTTGTAATGAAACACATGTGAGTGAAACTTATCACTCTTGAAACAACATGAGGGAGCAAAGCTACATCAGACACTGTCATTTTATGGGGCAGTCAGGACGTGGGTGACCGTGTGACCATAGCTGCTGCCCGGTAAAGCTGCTGGAGGTTGTGGCCATGGACAGCCCTTAACATCATGTGGATGCTTGTAGTTTTGCTAAAAAACTCAACATTCTAAAGCCAGCAACATTTTTATTTATCAGCTGCCAAGTTCTGTTTTAGCGGCTCAACTATTTCACAGTGCTGTTGCTAGACTTTTGTCCCCTATGCAGTTTCAGGTAGTGCATATTTGAAGGGAAAAAAAAAAAATATATATATATATATATATAAGTTGAGAAATCAGGGGAACTCACCAACTTACAGATATCCTGTACAACTCCAACAAAGGTGACGAGAGCAAAACTGAACTTGCTCACCCAAACCTAGCTCTCTGAACTTGCTGCAGCCTTGCATCCTCTTGTCTCTTTGGCACTTTGCCCCTCCTGCCCATGGCTCAGGGGCTGCTGCTTTCTCAAACCCTTTGATGTCCATGCTCCTAGCTCTTGACTGCACAGAGCTCATGGGTTTGGGGCTGGCTGATGTAATCCTGGACAATCCAATTGCTTTCCTTCAGCTCAGTGGCTCTGCAAGGGCCATTCCTTAGGCAGCTCTGATCAGGTCTGACTTTCTTAAAAGTGTCTCTTTTTTTCAACTGTCTCTGAAAGCCCTTGGTCTCAACCAAGCACTCACACTGGCTGTTGAATGCTGTCCTGAAGCCATAATTCCAGGGGATTGTTAGGGATTTGTTTGGATGTCCTGCTACTGTTGTTGCAAGACAAAGATCTTAAATGAGTTTGACTAAATGGACATGAAACCAACATGACTGTCCATATTAAGCTGAGATAGGAATTAAATGAAATTAAATGTAATTCTGTATGAAACAAACAAAAAAAAAAACCCTCCCAGATGACAGTTCTCTTCCTCAGCCTCTGTTTTGTGACAAATTCAATTCTCTGGAATTGAAAACTGTATAAATGAAAAGAGCAAAAAAGGGAATAGTTGAGTAGGCTGAGTTTGCTGTGGCTAAAACTATTGGACAGACAAGTATCTGCCTCTCCTCTGCCACAAGTGGGGTAGTGAGGCTGAGGGGAATGTATTAAAACACACCTGGGATTCAATGACTTACAAATCTGGGAACTTTATTACTTGCCAGCCTTTGGAAGATGACAAATTATTTCAGAGCATTTGACTTTGGAGTAGTGAAATGTGGAGTAAGTTGTTAGTTCATAAGTTGCAGTATTAGAAAGCAAACTGCTTTGGATGAAAATATTTACTTTGGATGAAAATATTTACTTTGGATTAACCTACTTAGAGCATGAAGGGTAGATGATGCACTTCCATTATGTAAGGTGACAGGAGAAGAAACAACCTTGTCTTCAGGGATAGAAAAAAAGCACATTTGATCAGAGATAATTCTGAAATGTAAACAGTCAATATTGCAGTGCTTCACCACAAAATTGTACAAACTGTAAATGAGTCATGATGCTACTTTGAACTCTGGTAAAGCAGTAAACAAGATTCAGAAATGTAATGACACAGTTCAGTCCTGAACTCATCAGGAAAATATCAACTACAGAGAGAGTTTTGTCAAAAACTGAGTGCTTCTGCTATCTGGTGCAATGTGTTAGGCTTTGAAACGTGATGAACAAAGCAAGTTCACAGAACACCTCGAAAAACTATAATTTATCTTTGTTCATGCTGTGATACTTTGTATTGTAAGGAAATTGTGTAGTGTGATGAATAATCCTATACAATGTATTTGTCAGTATAGGCAAATTTGAAGACAAACATAACCGAATCAAGAAGAGCTTGTCATAAATATTATATTATGTCTGGAACAAGCATAATCTTATAAAAGCTGTGCAGAGGCATGATGCAGGAGTACAGACTGGAGGGCTCAGTGCATATCACTTATATTTATATTTATCCTGATGTCATGCTGTTTGTGTCTCAAGCAGAGTGAAACATGGGTTTTGTACTGATGCCTGAGAGCACTGAGCCTGGATGAACTCCCTATTTAGAGCAGAATTGTTCTTGGATACCTGCATCCTTTAAAGTACAGTTCAGCCGTGGCTCTGTGAATACCCTCAGTTATGAGGTAACTTCAAGCACTGATGTTCAGCAGCCAGTGTAAGAATTTATCTCACCACAGAACACAGAAGAATAAGGGCATGTAGGAGCAGTGAAAGTAAGAGAAGAGCCCCATGAAGAAGGTGTAAAATAAGAACAGCTTGTAGAATAAATGTAAAATAAACAAACATCTTAGGAACTTTAATGTGAGTTGACCAAAGAATGGAGAACAAGCTGCTACTAGCAGGGCTTTCTGTAGTTGACATGAGGGAAGTAGATACTCAGAGCAATCAAAAACATCAGTCAGGAGCAGCAGAGTAGAATCACTTGTGGGAAATCTGTACCGATGCCTTCACACTAAGTGCAGAAGACACTAGGAAACTCCAAACTCTTCTGCACTTCACATTAAGTGCAGAAGACACTAGGAAACTCCAAACTCCTGGGAGGTCCCTTCCCATCCATCATCTTCCCCCCAGATCTGGTAAAATCCCAACTGCTGTTGGGAGCATCCTTAACACGCTTGGCTGAGGAAGCTTTTTACTGCTACGGATTTTTCCTCCTCCTTGAAAGGAGAATAAAGCCTGCAGTGTGGTGCGGGGACTTCCACGTGGCGTTTTTTTTAATTTCTCTGTGGAAAGATCTGTCGGGGAACAGCCGAGCCTCCATCAGCGGTGGAGGGGCTCCTCCTGCCGGCAGCTGCCGCCGGGACAGCCAAGGGTGGGCAGGGTGGGTTGGGCAGGATAGGCAGGGCTGGGCCGAGCACCCAGGGCTGAACCGGGCCGGGTTGGGCCGGGCCGGCAGTTCCTTGACAGGGCAGGGTGGGAAGTGTAGGGCACGGAGGGCAGAGCAGACCCCTTGGGCCTGTTAGGGTGTAAGGTCAGTGTCTTTTATTCTGCTATCATCTTCGGTATTTCTGCCCCCACCCCTCCAAGTATCTGAAATTCAGGGGTGTTGGTGTTTGGCCAAACATTGCCAGGGCTCATGGTAGGGCTCGAATAGGATTCAGCAATGTGAGGAGGGGGAAACAGCTGAGGATGGATGCAGGTGTTGGGTGTACCTGTGTGAGTCCTGGCTCTTGTACGCTGACAGATGTGTGCTGTTACCTTGAGATGTGAGATCCTCTGGCTTCTCCAGAGCCCATCCTCGTCACATGTACCTGCAATCAAGGTAAAGAAGGTTTTAAAGAGGAAGGTGCCTGAAATCCTTCCAAATAATCCTTTCTCTCAGCACCTCCTCCTGTTACTCTGGCATTTTCTGCTATCACAGTTCAGACCCAGCCGGTACCAACCGGGCCTCTGCTCGCTCACCCCCCACCACCGCTATGGGACAGGGAGGAGAAAACCCACCCAAAGGCTCATTAATAGAGAAAAGGACAGGGAGGATTTCACTCCCCAAGTACAGTAATGGGCAAAAACCAGACAGATTCAACTTAAGGAGAAAAAACCCTATTTTAATCTACAAGGAGAAAAAGAAAATTTGGACAGGTCTTAATACCTTCTCCCCTGACCCCTCCTTACTTCCCATCCCGGATCCCTTCCCTGCCGCCTCCCCCTCAGGGCACAGGGAGGGTCAGGGGGGGTTTAGGGTCAGTTCCCCACACGCTGTTTCTGCCGCTTTCCTCCTCAGGGGGAGGACTCCTCACATCCTTCCCCTGCTCCAACGCGGGGTCCCTCTCACGGGACAGAGTCCTTCAGGAACCCCTCCGACATGAGTCCCTCCCACAGGTGCAGTCCCTCAGGAGCTGCTCCAGCCCGGGCTGCACACAGAGTCACGGCTGCTGCGGGAGCAGTCACCTCCTCTGACACGGGCTCCTCCATGGCTGCAGATCCACATCTGACCCTCTCTGGGATCCTGCACAGGCTGCTGTGACACTTCAGGGGCTACAAATCCACATTTACCCCACCGTGGTCCTTCAGGGACTGCTCCACCGTGCTCCTCCATGGGCTGCAGGGGCACAGCTGCCACCTCACCAGGGGCTGCGGGGAAATCTCTGCTCGGGCACCTTTCCCCCTCCTTCTTCACTGACCTCAGTGTGTTTTCTCTGGCATTGCTCTCTCATCATTACCTCACCGGTGGGAAAAAGGAGAACATTGGAAGGGTAAAATGAGAAAAATCATAGATTGAGATAAAAACAGTTTAATAGGTAATGCTAAAGCTGCATGCATAGGCAAGGCAAAATAAGGAATTAACTCACAACTGCCCATCAGCAGGCAGGTGTTCAGCCATCTGCAGGGAAGCAGGGCTCCATCACATGTGATCACATTTGTCTACTCAGTTAGACAAATGCCATCACTCCAAACCTGCTTTCTTCCTCCTCTTTCCCCCCAGCTTTTACTCCTGAGTAGGATTTTATATGGCATGGGATATAATCCCCTGCTCATCTGAGGTCAGCTGTCCCAGCTCTGTCCTCTCCCCCCCCCACTTTTGGTGCACCTCTGTCCTACTTGCTGGTGGGGTGGTGTGAGGAGCAGAAAAGGCTTTGACATTGTGTAGGTACTGCTCAGCAGTAAATAGGTGCTATCAACATTGTTTTAATCAAAAAGCCAGACATTGCACCATCTGAAGTACTACTATGAAGAAAATCAACTCAATTCCAGCCAAGCCCAGTGCAGCCTCCAGGTACTTCACAGGATCAAAGACACTGTATCATCCAGCATTCTGCATATTCACAGTCCCCTTTCTGTAGAAAGTTCCTTTACCTTTCCTCATCACTTGGCAAATCTGTGGTTTTGTGTGGTGGCTTCTGTCACTGTAGGTGCCATTTTCCTGAAAAGGGGACCCTAAGCACTTCCTGCATCAGTCAAGGATAGGTGCAGCAGTGCAGCTGGTGCTGGAAACCACTGGGAGGATTTCATTCTGTGTTGGAACCTGAGCCCATCATAGAAAAGAGTCACAAGACTTTCCTGGCCACAGATCTTGTTTCTGTGCTAGGAAGTTTAAGTATATAAATTCTCTTGGACCTTCAGAAAATCTCCCCACTGGCTATGAGACAGACTTATATCAAACAGGCTGGTCTCTTAATGTCTTTTTCTCCTTTTACTTAGCTTTCTTGCTTACATTTGCCTCTGGAAAGGCAGGCATTAAACCCATACCAAATTTGTTCCAGTTAGGCTGGGTTGCCAGGTGCTGGGTTTTTTGTTTGCTTTTTGTTTGTTTTTTTTAAGGGGTGTCAAGCTTGCCATTGCTCAGGTTTACCACAGTTACTAAATTTCAAAGCTTATAGGCCTATATTGGAATTAGAGATGTGACTGTAGCACAGAGGAACAAGCCTGAACTTGAATACCTCGTCATCTTCATCTCAGCACTGATGGTAAGATTAGCTAAAGCAGGAAGGGCTATGGCATGGGCTTGGTACATGAATAAAATTATTCAGGCTGGAAGAGACTGCAGGTCTCTAATCCAGCCTGATCCTCAGAGCAGGGTAAACTCTGAGTTTGGATTTGGTTGCTCAGGGCTAAGAATCATCAAACTATTTAGGCTGGAAAAGACTTTTGCCATCAGCAAGTTCAACTGTTAACCCAGCACTGCCAAGTTAACCACTAATACATGTCCCTTAGCACCACATCTTAAACACCCCCAGCGATGGTGACTCAACCTCTTCCCTGGGCAGCCTGTTCCAGTGCTTGACAACGCTTCCAGTGAACAGTTTTCCTAATAAGCAACCTAAACTACCCCTGGCACAACTTGTGAGAATTTCCTCTTGTTCTATCACTTGTTTCTTGACCCCCCCACCTTGCTACAACCTCCTTCCAGGTAGTTGAGAGATATCACCTTTCAGATAGTTCAGAGTGATAAGGTCTCCCCCCCAGCCACCTTTTCTCTGGACTGAACCACCCTCTAGGATGGAGAACTGACCAGAGACCCCAGTGGGCTTGAACTGCTGATGCTGCAGAAGAAACTTTACTGAAAACAGCTGGATTAAAGGTAGAGTGGGCAGGTGTCCAAGGCTGCAGTGTAGGATCCTAGCTCAAATAAGGATGGGGTACTCTCTGCAGTCAACTGCTTGCCCTGTCCTTCACGTGCTTCATGCTGAGCATCAGGGTATGTGCTCCTGTACTATACTTGTGTTGTGTACTGCAGTGTGGAACTACTGGGATGGTGGTGCACTATGATGCCTGTACTCCTGTAGTGTATATATATATATATATATATAAGTATATGGTAAATGCTGTGTGAGACAGGGCTAAGGGAAAGAGCTGACACAGTTGTTCTGAAGCTCTCTGTGAGAACTGTGGTACCACTGGCTGCTAAAATGTGCCGTGGGCTTTCCCTTTCTCCTTCATGGCTGAGGGGAGGCAGATCCGTGTCTCACATCTACAGTTCTGGACCACAGATATCTCCAAAGATGCAGCTGCCAAAGAGCTTCTGTTGAGACAAAATGCTTTTTGAAATTGTGACTTATTGATATTATCTCTGCATCTAGGAGGTGTCCCCCACTGTGGGTTCAGTGGGTTCTTTTCTGTCACAGGCAGTATCTTGTGTGAGCCCCTCAGTGTGCCAGCATATAGCTTTCTCCCCATTCTTAGCTGTTGGGTTTTTTTTCTACCTTTAATCATTTTGAAATCCCACTTCCACTTTATATTATAAAAAGGTTTCTTGATGAAGCTGTTGAGCTTCTTGTAAATATATTGAAAATGGTCAGTCACAGATTGGGTACTTTAATTTTCTTCTGTAGTATATATTCATTATCTTCCTTCTTTTCTCTCAAAACAGGATTAAAAATTCCTATTCTATTACACAGAATTGAAATCATAAAATCCTCTGATGTGGATAATTTAAACTACAGTAAAATAGGGAATAATTATATGTTACAAATCGAATCTCAAAATTTCTATTGTGTTCAGACTGTCTTGTGTTCTGCTGGACTATTCAGACTGGCATCACCAAGAGTCTTCCACTGAAGTGTATTATGACTTGAAGATTGTGCTGCTGTGAATAGTCAATTCTACCTTTATTTTGTTTGCTTCAAATTTTAATTTATTCAAAATTTCACTTTCAGTGATTATGAAGGTAACACAACTACTTTCAGTGGAATGAAAAGCTAGTGTTTAATTCACTGGCTTTTTTTTCCCCCCCTCTCCTTTTTTCCCCCTATATTTTATGTTGCAAACTTCATGCTTCTGAAACAAATTACCAAAAAGTGCCAGGAGGGGTATATGTAACCATGGATCTTTTCCATGGGCAAGATAGCTACTTGAAACTTATGCTATGTCAATATTAAAAAAAAAAAGAAGAAAAAAAAAAAAGATAACATTGTTCATCTCTTAGACTTCTCTCCCAGTTTTGGAGTTAATGTCTTTTCATGGACTGTGTTTGTGGTGCTCATGTCTCAGGCAAGAAGAGATGGGTCTGTGCCTGTGGAAGCCTGCCACAGTCTTTCCTGTCTTGTTTGGAATTGGTCAATGCTTTTATGTCCCTATGTGCTCCTCTGGTGAGTGGCATCATGTTGTTGGTACTAAATGAAGCAAGGGAGCTCTCTTCAACCATGCAGTTAATTGTGGGAGGAGAATTTGCAGGAATAATACCCAGATTCCAATTAAAATTTAATTAAAGTTTCATTATGAAAATGTTCAAGACAGGCTGTGTATGTTAATCTTAGAGAAATCAGCCTATTTGGAGGTAGCTAAAGGCTGGCTAGTGTTTCAGTTCTCTCCAGAACTTAAGCTCATGTTCAGAAGTTGACCTGAACTTGCATTTCATGGGGTTTGGTTCAGCTTCCTCTCACAGAGCTGCAGGACAAGGAGGACACACATTAGTGAAGGGAACAAGATCTTTATTAATATAGGGGCAGAAATAAATATACTCAGACAAAAATATGGAAGAAATTTGTAAAAAATGTAGAGCAGGTATGTTTTGCCCACGAGGGAGAGAAATGTCTGCAAAAGAGTTTCTTCATGGGGAAGTGAGAAGGACAGTTTTCATTTGCCTTTTTCCATATGGGTTGTGCATGTACAATTTACATCTGTATTTACACAATTCTGTGATACTTTAAATTCTGTGATACTCTTATGGTTGAAAACATGTTTTCCATATGAAAGGGCTACCTGGACTGACCAAGCAGGAGAAAGTTAAAGCAGATCCATGTGAGAAGCTTGGATAAATAGTAATGTGTAATAACAATAAAAAAGGTGTAACACCATAGCTAGGAAAGAATTTTAAAACAAATTTTATTAAAATGAAGGCAGTAGCTCTGTGGAAGTGGGTAATGGGATAAAATGAAACTCAAAAAGGGGGAAAATTACTGACCTATAGTTCTTAAGCCTGAAGAACCTGAAGCCTGAAGTATGTCTAGTTTTGAAAGAAGGAGGTTGAGGGGCAACCACATGGCTGTCTCCAGCTTTCTGAGGAGAAGGGGAGAGGGATGTGCTGAGCTCTTCTCCCTGTGGAGAAGACCCAGTGTGACCCAGTGATAGGACATGTGAGAATGGTTCAAAGCTGTGCCAGGAGTGATTTAGACTGCACATTAGGAAGTATTTCTATGCCAATAGGGTCATCAGACACTGGGACAGACTTCTCCAAGCCAGTTGGTGTTCAAGAGGCATTTGGACAATGCCCTTAAAAATATGCTTTAAGTTGTTTAGCCATGAATTGGTCAGCCAGTTGGACTGGATGATCCTCGTAGTTCGCTTCCAATTTAGGGGGCTTTTTCATTTGGCATCCTATCTTTTAGCATAAACTTTTCATTATTTTTTTCCTCAATGAGGAAAGCTAAAAAGTATGACTTTGTGGAGGGTTTGAAAGGTCAAGTTATTATTCAGATTGCAGGAAAAGTGAAAAACCTTGTAAGATCTGGAAGCATGATTTCCCTGCATGTTTGTTTCTGTGTGTATCTCAAGGAAAACGGTCACATCTTGATTTTCTGCTTAAGATAATTCCCCTGCTGCAACTCAAAGGTGGATACCAGCTAAGGGTCTAAACTATCCATATCTTTTAACAGTACACTGTGAATTTCTCTAACTTGTGAAATAATGGCACACGTTTGTAGAGGCAAGTTGTTCCTGTGATACCAAATATTACTCGTGTCACTAAATGTGTGCTGTCTGTACCACTGCTGCATGTCATTCACAGGCTGCTGCCATCATTATTTAAAGGAGGAGGAAGCTATAAGGTTGAGGAATTGTAGATGACAAAGTGTAATTGTTTTTCAGCTTACGTGAAAGTGCTCATCAGCTTGATAATGCTTGTCCTGGTTTTCTTCATTGTATTTAGGTACAGCAGGTGAGTGCTTTTATTCTATAGAGAAAATGTAATTCTATTGACTTCAGCAAAATTGAATTAATACCATATAGGACTTGATTTCAAGTTTGTAGGGGCTTTCACAGATATTGAATTTTTTTTTTTTTTTATTTCTCCCCAGAATCATCTGTGCTGCCTGCCAAGGGAATACAGAACGAAGCTAGGGGATGGGAATTATGAGGTTGGTGAGCCACAACAAAGATATTTTGAGTACTCTGCCCTATAAGCTTGGATGGGGATCTGATGTGACTTGGATGGGGCTGAGCTGCTTAGACAGCTGAATCCTGCCCTCACTGTGCAGTTCAGCTAAGACATCTAAATGTAGGCATCTCTCTGTGTGTTTGGTGTCCCAGCAAGACAGGATAGTTTGTGGAGCCTAAAGAACCATCCAGACATTTGGTGCCTGCTTTAGAGTGTGACCTGAACCTTGCTCTGGGATCCCATGGCTCTGCTGATGAGTGGAACTCAATTCACTTACCTGAATATAAGTATATCTTGCCAAATCTGGTACTCTAGTGTATTAAGACCTCTGTCAGCCTCATGTAGATGTCTTATAGGACATGCTGCAAGTCTCTGCCCTGCTGGACGCCCATCAGGAAATCAAAATAATCTCAAATGATATCAGATACCCATCTTTTAGGTACTGAACCCAGCTCTGTTTTTCACTTGGCTGTAGTGGGAATCACAGAATCACAGAATCATCCAGGTTGGAAAGGAGCTCTGAGATCATCAAGTCCAACCCTTGATCCACTTCCACTGTGGTTCCCAGACCATGGCACTCTTCTTAAAAACCTCCAGGAATGGAGAATCCACCACCTCCCTGGGCAGCCCATTCCAATGCCTGATCACCCTCTCTGTTAAGAATTTTTTCCTAATATCTAACCTAAATCTCCTCTGGCAGAGCTT
Source organism: Heliangelus exortis (assembly GCF_036169615.1). Classification (NCBI taxonomy): domain Eukaryota; kingdom Metazoa; phylum Chordata; class Aves; order Apodiformes; family Trochilidae; genus Heliangelus; species Heliangelus exortis. The sequence goes on from NC_092422.1 coordinate 57,732,554, forward strand.
AAGTCCATGCCCTCTTGTCTTACTGGGAGCTACTGGGGAGAAGAGACCGACCCCCCCTGGCTACACCCTCCTTTCAGGGAGTTGTAGAGTGATGAGGTCTCCCCTGAGCCTTCTCTTCTCCAGGCTGAACACCCCCAGCTCCCTCAGCCTCTCCTCATAGGATCTGTGCTCGAGTCCCTTCACCAGCCTGGTTGCCCTCCTTTGGACCTGCTCCAGGACCTCAATCTCCTTCCTAAACTGAGGGGCCCAGAACTGGACACAGGACTCGAGGTGTGGCCTCACCAGGGCTGAGTACAGGGGCAGAATCCCTTCCCTGGACCTGCTGGCCACGCTGTTCCTGATACAGGCCAGGATGCCATTGGCCTTCTTGGCCACCTGGGCACACTGCTGGCTCATGTTCAGCTTCCTGTCACTCCAGACTCCCAGGTCCCTTTCTGCCTGGCTGCTCTCAGCCACTCTGTGCCCAGCCTGGAGCTCCCCATGGGGTTGTTGTGGCCAAAGTGCAGGACCCGGCACTTGGCCTTGTTGAACCTCATCCCATTGGAATCAGCCCAACTCTCCAGTCTGTCCAGGTCCCTCTGCAGAGCCCTCCTGCCTTCCAGCTGATCCACACTCCCCCCAGCTAATTTGCTAACTGTGGACTCAATCCCCTCATCTAAATCATAAATGAAGATATTAAACAGAACCGGGCCCAGCACTGATCCCTGGGGGACACCACTGGCGAGTGGCTGCCAACTGGATCAGCACCATTCAGCACCACTCTCTGGGGGCCTCCAGCAGTTCCTGACCCAGCACAGAGTGCTCCTGTCTGAGCCCTGGGCTGACAGCTTTTTCAGGAGAATGCTGTGGGAGACGGTGTCAAAGGCTTTGCTGAAGTCCAGGGAGACTCCATCCACAGCCTTCCCCTCATCGGCCAGGCGGTCACCCGATCATAAAAGGAGATCAGGTTCCCAGCTCTTGTCAGCATCATGGTTCAGGTGATTGAATCTGATACTGAACCCCCCCTAAACTTCTCTTTCTTAATGCTACCTTTTGTTCCCTGGTAATGTAGCAATGCTGTGCCTTGCCTTGCAGCTATTCACACAATTTATAATGCTGTAAGTAGACAAAATGTGTTCCTGTTTGTATAAGCTGTGAGTTAGATTTCAAGGTTATGTAGAGCAAAGGCAGTCCAACATGATCTCCCAAGAACACAGGAGGTGGACAGAGAATTCCCAGATCTCAATGCCAGACATCACAGTGGAATATATAGCTGCTGCCCTACTATTTCATCTTAGGTGGAAACAATTTCTTTGTCTAGCTTTGGCCTTTGTTTGTAGCTGGTGGCAGGTCAGAGGTGCAATCAGTCTCCAACCCATGTCTTGCCTGAAGGCAGCCAACCTGGCCTGCTCTGGTCTACTTATACACTAACATATGAGAAGAGAAAGTGAATGAAGAGAATTCCTCTAAAAATGTTGTGGGCTGACTTTTTAAATTTTTTTTTTTCAGAGGGCTGAAAGATGGTGTAGGAAGAAACAAACAAACAAAAAAAGAAATTCAGAATCATCTGATGATAGCATTCGGATTCTTTTTTTGACTGTAACACTGACTGCCATCTGCATAGCTCCTAAAATATTCCTAACGCTAATAATATCTACTAAGAATTTTCTGGCTTTCCTTCTTAAATCATAAAAGACATTTGGCTATAGGGTATGGGTCACAAAGTGACCCTGTTATTAATTAACATTCTCTGGGATTTGTGGGGAGATTGTGTAAGTGATTTTAAGTGATTTTGGACCTGTGGTTATGCATAGATTCTCTGTGGATCTTTAGTTCTTGTAAGGGCAGAGAATCTGTTTGTGGTTTGCTTTTTTTTTTTTTTCCTTCCTAATTTATGAAAATATGGAGCAAGATGGATATTTATTTCAGCAGATATTGAATAATTCGTGGATAGGGGAGAGAAGCTTTGAACTTGTTTTTAACATCTTCTGTTGATGTTAGAAATGCTTGGGAGTGTGAGCTGTGGGGCTATGGAAAGGCTGAATGTTCTGCAGCTTGCTTGTGACTCAGCAGTAACTGGAGTGTTTTTTCTGTTACACAACTTAAACCCAAATATTGGCACCATATTGGGCTTCTCCACATTGTAATTTTTTCTCCACTGTGCTGCTGTTACGGTCTCCGCCTTTCACAGGCAATATTTACCTCTCTTTTCCCTTTTTGCCTCCACAGGTACCAACTGCTTCTAACTACTTAATTAACATACTTAATTTAAACTCCCATGTGTTGTGCTCATTCTCTCCTGAAGGTTGTTGCTGCTTCAGACCTGAAAAAGGGTTTATGTGCCTAAAAGATCTTCCCCTTCTTTCCAAACACATGAGGTGGTCGTACAAGTGATATTTCCCCACAAATCTTACTTTGACAGATTGCCAAGAGGGGGCAACCCACATTTGATGGTATCTCCACTCCCTTCAGGTCAGAAACATGATTTCCCATGATATCCCCTTTTTGGAGAACTCTTCAAGCCTTCAGAGTCACTTTTGTGTTGATCAAGACAGTGATCTTACAGTACTGAATATATTAAAGGCTTTGTAAAGCAAAAAATACAAAAAACAACACAGATAGAGAGCTTAGTTGCACTTCTTTCCCCCCTTTTTTTCCCTTTCTTTCTTTTTCTTTTCCTTTTCCTTTCCCCCCATTTCATTCTATGAACAATAGACCAAGGATCCTTATTCTGAGTGGGACTTACTGGTTCTTGCAGATTCAGGTGTGGTTTTGGTGTCTGGTGAATTTTTCTGCTACCTTCTCCCATGCTGCCTCTTGTGTTGGCACTCTTCCTTCTGATCTCCTGAAGGTTATTCCCAACTCCTCGTTTTCCTTTTTCAAAACAAATGAACAAAAAAGATCTCCCAACTTATTTCAGGAATACTCTTTTTTTTTCTTTTTCATTAAGCCTAAAGATTTGCAATAACAATTTAGGACACTAACCTTAGTAAAAAAAGCAAGAGGCTCTCAACCTGCCTTTTTTCTGTTGGGAACTAGAGGCAAATAGAATTTTTTTTTCCTGCTTTGTGCATATTTGAAAACACTTCCACAGACACAGGCTAAATTAAAACCCTGTAAATCACTGTCATAACAAGGAGTACTTTTGTCTTCCTTTTTGTTCATACTTTCACTTCCAATATTCCTACGCCTTGTACACATTATACTCTTTGAATATTAGCAGTTCAAGGTGTACCTTCCTCCTGTGTGTTTTTTTATTTTATTTTCATTTTATGAACCACTGCAGAAGCTGACTTTTCACATTTCTGATTTATACATCACTTTTCATGTGAGTTGCCTCTTCATCCCTGACAAGGCTGTTAAAAAGAGATTAGAGCCTACTTCAGAGACCAGACTCCTCCTAGAAAATTTGTGCTGTTTCTGTGTCTGCAGTATTGTCCTTGCCTTACATATCATATTTCTGCCAACAGTGATAACTTTCATCATCTGTGACCTCAGACTTCCCTTCTTAAGCCAATTCCTTGTCTGTACATCTGCTGAGTCTCTGTTGCTATAAAGCTGGAATTAACCTCACTACTTCAAGATGTCAGGAATAGAATCAGCAGTAGTATGGAAAGAAAGAATCTGTATTTATCTAAGTCACCATTCCTGGAGGTATTTCAAAGCTATGCAGATGTGGTGCTTAGGGACATGGTTTAGTGTTGGACTTGACAGTGCTAGGTTAATGCTTGAACTTGATCTTTTCCAACCGTGACAATTCTGTGGTTCTGTGATTTTCTCTAATATAGAGAGAATCTACAAAGGGAATGGTTTTTCTAGTAGTGCATCTGAAACAAAGATTGGGAGCTATTTGTTGGCTCTTGTTTCTTTCAAAGCAGGAACCAGCTCAGTTCTGAATCTTCCAGTACAACAGGGATTTGGTTTTTATGACGATGGGGTCTATCTAAGGATCAAGAACTAGGAAGAGAGAGGGTCGACCTGACCAGAGAGGTCAAAAGTATCTTAGCCAACAGTCTTGCTAACCTGGTGTGGACAGTTTTAAACTGGGAACGACAGTAGAGGGAGGAGATGACCACATTCAAGAAAAGAAGTGGTTGGCCAGGTTTACCTAGGTGTAACTTCCAGCTGCAACTACGCTCCTCTCAAAGAGTTTAAAAAGCAAGGGGGTCCAATCTAACCTTCATGCCTCACAAGGAGGGTCACCCTTTCTCCCTTAATCCACATGTAAATCACTCCAACCTGATTCTGGCTTGATTTCCCCCAATCTCTTTGTAAATAATTTCCCCCAATCCTTCTGCAAATCGCCCTATCCTGATTCCAACTTTAGCATGTTCCTTTCAGATGGTAAGTAACAGAGTGAGCCTTGCCATGGAACCCTTTCAAGTTGTTGTTTACAAATTCATGATAATATAGGGTTTTTTCTACTGTCTTTAATGGTGCTTATTTAAATGACCTTAAGCCCTTCTCACCTCCATGACATGTTCTCACTGATATTCTGCTCCTCATGGTCTCACCCATAGTGACAGACAAACAGACACAAACACAGCAGAGAGGGACCTGGGGCATCCTGCCCTGTATCAGGAACAGTGTGACCAGCAGGACTGTGGATGTGATCCTGCCCCTATGCTTGGCCTTAGCAAGGCTGCACCTTGAGCACGGTGTGCATTTCTGGGCACTGCAATATAAGAAGGACATGGAGGTGCTGGAGAGGGTGCAGAGAAGGGCAGCCAAGCTGATTAGGGGTCTGGAGAACAGGCCTGATGAGGGAATGGGGGCTGTTCACCTTGAAGAAGAGGAGGCTGAGGGGAGACCTCATTGGTCTGTACAACTACCTTCAAGGAGGTTGTAGTGAGATAGATGTTGGCCTCTTCTCCCTGGTGACCAGAAATAGGACAAGAGGAAATGGGGTCAGTCAAGGTCCTCCAGGGGAGGTTCAGGTTGGACGTCAGAAAAAAAATTCTTCACAGAAAGAGTGGTTAAACATGGGAACAGGCTGCTCAGGGAGGTGACACCATCCCTGGAGGTGTTCAGAAGAGGGGTAGATGAGGTGCTACAGTGGATGATTTAGTGGTTATGGGTTGTAGGGCAGAAGGTTGGACTTGATGATCTTAGATGTCTTTTCCAACCTTGATGATTCTATGATTCTAGCACCTGAGTCCCAAACTATTTCAGGTGCTCGCAGGTCTCTTTGCTCATACACACACCAGCACACCCACACTGATGCAGTTGCTGCCACTGCAGACACAGGGGCCCTGTGACCCCAGGTGCCACCCTGGATGCTGCACTCAGAACAGCACACAGAGCAGAGAGACTGCACCCAGGAAAAGAGTTAGAAGGGAATCTAATAAGGGACAAGACTGCATTGATCAGGCAAGGGGTGGAGGCAGCTGAGTGTAAAGCCCAGCTCCCTATATACATGCACCTCTCCATTTTATCTGCTTTTTCTCTCTATTTTCCCACATCTATTTCTTCCCCAAATCCCCTAGATTACTGTCTTCACCTTTCGTTAATGCCCTGAGCAGCCCATAGTAAGTCCTGGGAATTCCTAAAAATTCTCTTCCCCTGCATCCCATGATATGTCCCATCTCTAGGCAGCAGCCCCCTCAGCCCGAAAGGTACTCAGGCAGTGATCCATATTCCTGGGTTTCACTCCTGGATAGTGTGGCTGAATGTCTTCTGAGACAGCCCTAGGAGAGGCCCAGACATATTTTTCCTTCCTTCTGAGTCTATAATTTTAGTTTCCTCTGCTCACTGTTGTGCCTCTTGTGCTTCTCTGGGCTTGTGGAATTTGGTCTTTGATGGGCTGATTTTTCCTGTGGTGGGCCTCTGAGTTTCCAGGCAAGGCACTGGCCCTTCAATGTCATTTGTGTCCCTTCAACTACTGTTGTTTCTCTGTGCTCCTTTGTGGGTGTGCAGGCAAGCTTGATAACCTACCTGAAGGTACTGAAACTCATTTTTTTTGTCAGGTAGATTACTCTGTGCACATGCCTGTCTCTTGGTTATAAAAGAAGCTGGAAGCAGCCAACAGAGATTTGGGTACAGCACTCCAGGTATTCCAGATCAAGTGAGAAGAACCTCCCTGTGGGCACCCAGTCACCTGATGCTGTGTCAGAAGGAGACCAAGACCAAAGAGCAGCCAAAAAAACACCTATGACTGAACACAGGGAATTGACCTCCCAAGGTGAACCTTTCCTTTGCCCCCATGCTGGGGACATCCCAGCTGAGAACTAACCCAAAGGGCCTGTCCATGAGGGTGAGCTGCTCTGCTGTGTTTATTGTCTTCTGATTCTGTATTGTTAACAATTAGAAGAGTGCCACTCTTTTACTTGTGTAATATAATTAAGGATGCTTTCAAACGAATTAAAAATTCATCTAATATTTCTGCTCTGCTGGGTTATTTTAGACATATGCCAAGCCTTGAAGGTTATGAAGGGAGGAATATCTGGTTTGGGGCATTACATGGCTTTAGACTGCAGCATCTTGCTATGGCAAAGGCTTGTCTGAGTAAGGGCATGCTTCTCATATTAAGTTTACAAGGAAGTTTTTTGTGGAAAATTTAATATCTGTGGTGTTTGACCAGAGAAAAACAGTAGTGAAGAGACTTAGGAAGGTGGCTGAAATTTTAAAACTCTAATTTGGGGTTTAAGTGTCAAATAATATGTTCTGTAATGGGTGATTTGAAATTTGTGTCCTTAAATACTGTGTAGTAATCCCCAACCTTACCCAGACAGGTAGGCTGAAACATTTGCATTGTTAGTTTGTAAGTCTAGTTGCAGAATTGTTTAAAACCATAGCACTTTTTTTTAACTGCTTGTTTTCCAGGTATGCTCCAGAAAAGGAAAGAGAGAGTGAGTGGGGGAGGCAGGGGTTTCCATTTGCCATCCCCAGGTGCTTGCTGAGCTCTTTTTCTGAATGACTCAGTACAGTACAGATGATGAAGTAGTTTCTAAGAAAAAAAATGATCTATTGTGCACTAATGTATTTTTCAAGGAAAATCCCTTCTGAGTCATCACAAATGCTCTGTAATAGTTATTGGAGGACCTATTTTCCAGCCCTAAATACTTTCTTTTATGCTTAACTTCAAAAGCCAGTATCTTTCTGGCTTGGAATTAAACTCAAAGTGTTGCTTTATCAGACCATTTGTTGTTGCAGTAGCTGGTTGATTACAGATGTACATCTTTTTTTTTCCTTGATCTTTTTAGAGGGCCAATCACTATGGTAACCACATTACAGCAAATTGCTTGGTCTCCTTAAAATACCCTTCAGAAAAAGGTCATTTGTTATTAACATTTTCTGACTAAACTCAAAATGTTAACATGAAGAATATTGTGGCTGTTTCTTTACTTAAATGGGCTTTTTTCTTTACCAGGCACCTTTCAGTTAACTATCAAAACAGGACAAGACACTGAGACTCCAAGACAATTGTAAAGCTGCAGACTTTTGAGTATGTTTTGGAATATCAAGATACACTCATGTTGCTGTGTTTTGGCTGCTGTCGAGCAGAGCTTTATTTCATTGTTTTCATTTCTCCAATTCTGAGAAAAATCCAGGCTGAAGTTGCTCCTTCAGCCTCTGCACACTCCATGACTGAAAGGAAGGGGCAGGCATCTGACTATTAGAGGCAGCAGTCTTGTTGAATTATGAAATAGCTCTTCTGGATAGACATTTAAAAGCCTGGCAATGGCTGGTTAAAGGTTTCTGCTCTCAGGGTAAAATGCATCCAAGGGGTGTTAGATGGGAAAAATCAGGTCTGATTGTAATAATAGGGTCCTAGCCTGTGAAGTGAGAACACACAAAGTTGTTCTCTTCCTGGCGTATGCAGCTTGTGTTCTGCTTGATTGGACACCTTGTTTCTTTGCCATTTTGCATTATCTGCATTGCGGGCAAAGGATTCTCACATTTGTATAGTTTTCTTGTTTTGCAGAGAGCTATTTGAAGCTTTTATTCAAGCCCAGTAAACAATTAAAAAAAAAAAAATCCCCTTTCTTGGAGTTCCATCATTTTGAATTGACAAACAAGTGAAAAAGGCTGCCAAAAGGAAGCATGAGTTGGAGGAAGTTAATTCACATTGATGTGTGCATGCCACTGATAGCAAGTTATGCCTATGACATTCTGACATCTCCTCTCAAAAAAGAGAAAGAGTGGAGTGAAAGACTAAGAGGATGTTCATTTAATTGGAAAGCCTACTGAGATCTGAGGCAGCTGAGGCAAAGGATGCACCCTTTTTCTGCACAATGGCATTGGTTGAAGGTTGTATATAAGGTGGCCTTATTAAAGTGACAAGGCAATTTAATTCTTTTGTGCACAATGATTCTACTTCATTGATTTACAATGGGAAGGATATAATTTTGCTAGTGTTGGCAAAAAGCTCAAATGTCAGGCTTTTCAAATTGCCATACTTGCCTTGTTCAGGATGAATAATGAATAAGTCACCTTTTGTCTACAGTTAAATATTCTTGAATAAATACAAAGAACATAAAAGACATAAATGATTGCCTGATTTATATTTAAAATAAAGATCAACATTGTGATAAATGGTTGAAAATGCTTAGTATGAAGTAATATAACTATGCTGATAATTACATTATCAATTAAGGGGCAGCCCAGGTGTGGAGTGTTGCAGAATGGAGGGCAGGCAGAAACCCCCAGTGTGGAACATGCCAAACTTGGCTTTCTGGAAAGGATGTGTGGAGTGAGTGAAGAGTCCCTTAGCTATGCAGGGGATCTCATGTTTATGACTGGACCATTTAATGTACTGAAAGCTCCATTCTCTCAGGAAGCTACAGCTCTTGCTTCTTGTTTTGTCACTAGCTGGATGCATTGGTCTGATGTCTGGAAACAGCTTTTGCTCTATTTATCCCTGATGATTTGGGTGGGCAGAGAAGGCTGCTCATAATTTCTCAGGGTCTGTCCTTATTCAGACAGGAATGGATCTTAAAGACCTGCTAAATCCAACATTCATAACTAGCAATGTTGTTAAGGCCTCAGTAAAAGAACTGGAACAACTTGGAAGAAGGTGACATCCAAAAATATACCAAATACTCCTTAATATCTAATTCCTAGACCATGAGCCACAGGCCTTGCCTCCATATGCACAAGTTTACAGCCTCCAGTTGGACTAAAATAACTGTATTAAAACCAAGCCTACTTGTAATGTATTGTTCTTCCTCTTTTAGAAACCTTTTTTGTCTTCATTAAGTTTCTCAATGTCTTAAACAAGATGAGCAGAAAGATGGTGGGTCAGCTGCTTAGACATTTCTGTGAGATGAAGTGTATGCTTTGAACTTGTGGTGAGGCAGCAGTCTCAGAAGTAGATGGCTGGCATGAGAGTGTGATGTGGTGAAGATCTCAGGATGTTGTAAGTGGAAATGCAAGATGGAGTAAAATGGAATTAAGTACAACATATCCCTGGGTGATGGTACTTAGATATTGATGAGAGAAGGAAGGATCATAGTGCTTACCTTCAAGGGAGACCTTACAAAGGTACTTAGAGAGGCAAAATCAACACTACCAATAATATAACATGCAACTTTACAAATAATCACATACTTCATTTCTATCTATATGTGTGTATCTGGGAGAGGAGGATTTCTGTGACTCTTAAAAAAAAACCAAAAACCGAAAACCACCCCAAAAGAGCCTTCCAGAAATTAACTGACATTTAAGTTGCCATCAGTAAGAGATCATCATCAGGAACAATGACATCCACCATGCAAACCTGTTCCATTGAACAAATAAAATATTATACTATAGTAGCAGACTGTAGCTCTCTAAATGAACCAGGTCATGGTGTGGCCTTTTCTTCAGCTTTGGGCAGGGGCAGCTTGTGCTTTTCTGTCTGCTTTCTTCTGTGATGTCCCTAGTGTCTCATTGTGCCAGTCTTTCCTCCATCCCTCCTCAGACTTCCATGTTCACTTCTTGTTTTCCCACACATTGTTCAGTGGGTCCAAATGCTCTCCTTTTGGTCCTTTGTCCCAGATTCATAATCTCCAGAAATATCCTTGCTTTCAACATGTATAAACTCTCATTTCCCCCTGTATTTTTTTCCGTTTTATTTTTCTCATCCATGGAGTGTGTTGCAATGCAACTTCAGGAGTTATTTCACCCTCTTTCCAGCTAGTTTCTTCCAAAAGCCCAACAAAGAACAGTATCTTAAAGAAAAATGCTCCTCCCTTAGCTCCTGCTAGTCTTGTGCTGCCTGCTTGCCTTCACACAGGATGATGGTGATGGCCAGTAAAGTGTTGCCTAAGAGCAGAAACTAGCCTGGTCCTGCACTTGGGCTGGGGAAATCTTCAGTATCATTACAGGCTGGGGGCTGAAGGGATTGAGAGCAGCCCTGCAGAGAAGGACTTGGGGGTACTGGTGGATGAAAAGCTAGAAATGGAGAGAGAAGGAGGAGAAAAGGAGGCTGAGGGGTGAACTTATTGCTGTACATGACTTCCTCAGGAGGGGAAGAGATGGGACAGGCACTGATTTCCTACTCCTGTGACCAAAGACAAGACTCAGGGGAAATGGTAGGAAGCTGAATCAGGGGAGGTTTAGGTTGGATATCTGGAAAAGGTTTTTCACCCAGAGGGCAGCTGAGCAATGGAACAAGCTCCTTAGGGAAGTGGTCACAGCACCAGCCCTGCCTGAGTTCAAGTAGCATTTGGATGATGCTCTCAGGCACACGGTGTGATTCTGGGGGGGCCCTACACAGGGACAGGAGTTGGAACTGATCCTGATGGGTCCTTTCCAACTCAGTGTATTCTGTGATTCTAGAAATGAGCCAGCAATGTCTGCTTGCAGCCAGTAAGCCAACTGTATTTGGGGCTGCATTAAAAGAAGTGTGGCCATCAGGTCAATGGAGGTGATTCTCCCCTCTAACTCTACTGTCACTGAGATACCACCTCTAGGACTGTGTCTGGTTCTGGAGTTGCCAGTACAAGAAAGACATGGACCTGCTGGACTGGTTCCAGAGGAGAGCCACAAAAATGGTCAGAGGGCTGGAGCAACTCTCTTGTAAGGAAAGGCTGAGAGAGCTGGGATTGTTCAGCCTGCAGAAAAGAAGTCTCTGGGGAGACCTTATAAAGGAAAGACCTTACAAGAAAGATGGAAACAGACTTTTTGGCAGGGTCTGTTGTGATAGGACAAGGGGTAATGGTTTTAAACTAAAAGATGGTAGAATTAGACTAAATAGAAGAAAAACATTTTTTAGAATGAGTGTGGTGAAACCTGGCACAGGTTGCACAGAAAGGTGATAGAAGCCCCATCCCTGAAAACATTCAGTCAGGTTGGACAGGGCCCTGAGCAACATGATCCAGTTGAAAATGTCCCTTCTCATGGCAAGTTTGGAATTAATAATGCTTAAAAGTCCCTTCTAATCCAAACTATTCTACTATTCTATGATTCTTACGCTCTGTTCTGTACTATAAGGCCAGATGTTGAGAGTGATTAGTTTTTCCTCCATTGCTAAGTCTACTTCTTATGGGAGTTCCCTGGCATCTCTACCACAGGTTTCTCCCTATTTGACTGTTCCCTGAAGGAGTTTCTGTGCAGGCAGCTTGCATACAGGTATGTCTAATGTTTCCTACTTTTTCAAGAAAATTGCTGTCCAATGATTACTGTGGTACCTATTTCTGATGTGGCTTTTAATTCCTAGAGCTAAGTAGTTTTAAAGTGATGCTAAATGTGATGTTACATGACTCTTTTGCAGAGGGTCATTGTTAGAAAACAAAATTTAAATTCTTATGATGTTGTCTATCTGTGGATAGGGACTCTGAAGCTAACAGATTTCTTTCTTTCATTGTTTTCACTCACATACCATTGAACAGGGTGAAGCCCAGGTGTTCTGTTATAAAAAAGAAGCACATGAGAAGAGCATGAGCAGTGCATTCTATTTTCAGAGATTCTGAATATTTTTAAGCTTCATATGGCTTAAAACCAGCTATTAAGCAAAAGTGCACTCAGCACATGCTTTCATTTATCTGTATTGTATGGAATATCACAGCTTTGACTGTGCCTTCTGCCCCAAGTTACTGCTATGGATCTAATTGACCAAGAAGCTTCTGTACTTATGGGTCTGTGGAAACAAACTGGCTTATCATTTCCTTGAGTCTCACAATAATAGCACAGTTGCTGTACTTTTGCTTGAATACTTTTGAATATCAGCAAATTTCTTAGGAGCAGAACAGATGAAGGCACTAGATATTTCTTTGGTGCAACTGTGTTTATATCTGAAGAACTGAATGTGGGTCTCTTTGCTAAGTTATGAAGGATGTTCAGGCAAATTGTGTGAAGGCTATCCAAGCCTGATCTCAAAGGATGTGTTTACCAGGACTTCTGTGTTTGAAATAATTTGTATTTTCATTATTTCTCTCTTTTTATGAGTGTCTAGGTGTTTGGTTTTGGTTTTGGTTTTTTATTTCCCTGACTTGTGGCTTTGTCCATCAATGAATGCTCTAGCTACAACAGCTGCTGCATCATTCTCCTGAAAAAGCTGCATGGTCCAGCTTCTGCTCAAAGATCACCTTTTCCAGTTTTATTTTGGGTTCATTTGAGATCTTGCATTCTTCCTGAATGAAGAGCAGAGATTATGATAAATTATTTTCACTGATACTATGAGGGCTCCAGCTTTGCAATATGACCATGAGATACAGGAGTGAGATGTGTTATCAGTATGATAAAAGCATCAAGCTCTTTACAGGAAACTTGCAAGAGACTGGAATCATGTGTCCTCACTTGTGCACATTAGCTATGGTTAATAAGAACCTCCCTGAAATATGGTCATCATTCTTTTTCTGTTTGTTAGGCAACGTCCTATAACAAAAAAAAAATGCAAAAGATTTTAACTGATTGCATCATCAGAATATACCCAGTCTGAATACCACCCTTGTAGTAGTTCAGGGGGAATGGATGGATGAGATGTACAATTGCTATTCCAGTGAGGACCAAATGGGCACCAAATTTTCATTTTTGCCTGAAAGGAGGCTTAAAAATCACTAGTCATAAAGCAAAAGAAATCAGTATACAATGACCACTTCATAGAAAAGACCAGATTGGAAGGAGCCTTAAAAGATCACCTGGTCCAACCTTTTGTTCTAATGCAAAGGCTGAAACAAAAAAAAACATAATGGAAATTCTTTTTAAACTCCAAATATTTGTCCTGTATCCAGAAAATGTTGAAAGAATGGGATAAGGTAATGTTTCACATAGCTGGCAATGTATTTCAGGACTTCTTTGCAAGGTTTGTTTTTCCAAGAATATGGACAAAAATATTTCTTTTAGTAGTGGGGACTGCTAGTGTTCTGGGCCCAAACCTGAGCAATGAAGTTTTCCAATTGTATCAATTTCTGCCATCCTCACCACTCCCAGCTCCGTTCTTTCACCATGAGAAATGGCCTGTAAGGTGTTTCTTTTAAATACAAGCATTTATCATGGTGGAATATTTTTCAAAACTAAAGGCTGAGGAGACTGGGAATATAAAGATGAATACTGCTTTTTACTCCTGTAACTCTAGCATCTCTTTTTGTTTTGACACTAAAACAAGTCCCCTGAGTAGAAACTGAATGTTACACTAGCAAGATGCCATTTTTAGGAAGAATTACTGAAGCATTGTTCAGGCAAACAGCTCTCCAAACCTCCTTTGAGTGAGCATTGTGTGAAAAAGCACTGGAGTAGCAAGCAGAAAGTAGGGTAAATCTTCTCCATCCTTCTTCAGGAAAAATTCTGAGAACTGAGCAAACTCCTGGACTTACATGAACTGCATTTTGTAGGTTATTCAATTACTCTGATCAGTCAGGATAGTTTAAGTATAACTTGAGGTCTAGGAAGAGATCAGTCCTTGCTGTTCAGAATCAGCCTTGTGTGTGAAAGATTTCTTTACATCTGGAAACCTTAGGTTAAAAAGGATTCATTAATTAAAAAAAATAAAGTTTAAATGTATTTTTGTTCTGAACAGAAGTAAAAGTGTGTGCAATGAATTCCACACAAAGATATTTCTCAACAAGTGAGGTAGCTGTTTTTCTAGGTGTTTCATGGAGCACTGCATACATGTGGGCAAATCTTATACTTTCTAATGCTGAGCTTTTCCTAGAAGGTAAAATCTGCAAGCTACTTTTGCTCAACTTTGTAGTCCTGTGTCTGACTGCTGGTAAATATTTTCAATCTTTTTTTAGACCAGGAAAGATCTGGAAAGTGAAAAAAATTTCCTCATTGTCTTGTGTGCTGTCCCTGAGCTCCAAAGAGCTGAAGGGTCTTTGGAGAGACTTGAGTTGGTGTCTGACACCTGGGTTGCTGCTGAACTCACGGGAAAGGAGAGATTAATGGGAAGGGTGTTTGCCAAACCCTCTCTGGCTGTGAGAAAGAGAATGGATGTGGCTGTTGGCCACTTCTCTTGGGAGCATCAGGTGAGTTGAAGGTGTACTCCAGGTGAGAGACTTAGCTCTCTGTGGATCACCAGGACCAGTGATCAGTGATGTCTGGAGGAGAACAACTCCAGTTCTGGATTCACCTTCTAAATGAAATGGAGAATTCTGCATGTGGAGAAAAATGATTTTAAAACTCCTTTTTAATGTTGACTTTGGTTTACTTGATATACAATATTCGAGCGAGCATGTCAGCTCCCTGATATGCAAGACCAACATTTGTTCTAAATTTGTTTGCTTTTCGGAAGTCTATGCAAGATTTAATCAACCTAGACCTGTCTTATCAGTAAAATAAAGGCCAGTGGGAACAGATACACAATAGGCAGAAAGAAAAAACATGAGCAGTTGCTCCTTCTTTTCCCAAGAGTCATTCACAAATTCTGTCCCAGACATAATTTTCCCACCGCTTCTTTTTCCAACCATGAAGTACAGATTAAAAAACCTGATACTTTTACCCTTTGATTCCTCAAGACCTGTTATGATTTCTTATTTCTGACTGGGAGTTTATTGAAGCTTTTCCTCCTGGCGTGGACTGCAAAGTCAAGCTGTGATTCTGTTTTCTGAGACCAGTGGGCTGGCCTGGAAGATGGTCACTTAGCAATGAATCCTCTTCCCTCTTTTTCACTGCTTTTCTTGGCTTCTTCTTTTTGTCGGATTCAAATGTTTGTGATATTTACCTCTTTATCCATCACACCACTGACTGAATCATACAGTTTTATTAAGTTGCCTTCTTTCTGTGAAATAAATGCCAGTAATAATCAGTCAATCATTCAATCCATATAAATGTGGAATTTAGATGTGGCTGTTCAAATCGGGTTTATAATATACCATTTTTTGGTACAGCATGTTCTTTGATAGTATTCTTTTAAATGACTGTTTCCAACTGCACTTGAAAGCACCTATGAAAGAAATTGTTTGTGACGCTATACTTAATTTAAATCTGCTTCTCTTTTCTTCAGCATTTTTGTCTGTATTTCATTTCTATGCAAATTATATCTTTCTGAGTTAGTAAAATTTTACCAACCAGTTGAAATGCAGCTATGGAATGAATTGTCAGAGAAAATTTGGAAAATGCTCTCATGAAAGGAAAACCGAAGAAAACATTTAAATCTAATTGTGTATTATTCAAAGAGAATTTCAGGGCAACTCTTAGGCAAATATTACATAAATGTATACCTACATTAAATGATTAATTTACCACAGGTAATATACTTGAAGGCTCAGGGACTATTTTCCCATTAGCCTGTGCCTGTAGCCATTCTCTGCTGAAATACAGCCTAGGTACAGTAATGCACTTAACTCCATCACAGGAGTTATTGCAGAGGAGGAGTTGTGAATGCAGTGCTAGCAAAGAACTCGAGAGCAATGGCAGTCACTACCAAGTATCCCAGTGCTTTGTTTCCATTAGTTTAACCTGGCAGGGAGTCAATCCTTGATGATCAAGAATAATTTCGTATCCTCTCAAGTATAAACCATCCAATCCCTCTAAATTCATTAACAGCAGTTGGCAGATCTGCTGTGAATACTCTGAAAAACTACCAGAGTCTCAGCAATCGATCTCCAAAGTGGGAGACCTGATGGCTGCACATTTGTCAGTCAAGAATAATTTCCATGATTTCTGCCTCCATGAGATACCTGCTTCCCCTCATGAGAGACGCTGACTTTGTGAACAGTTCCATCCCTCATGTCAGCTGTGACCCAGGTAAGATCTGGGCTGAAATGCAGAGGCAAAGGAACTAAAGGACCTTCTGTATTTTCAGTGCCTCCACGGGAGAGAGGAGCTTGATGGATGTCGTGCTGGTGTCTCCAGAGCCCAGGAGATATTGCAGCAAAGCTCAATGCAAGACTGTCTTTTTAATTTTTAAAAATTTTATATATATAAATATATATAAAGCTGATTCTACTAATGCTTTCCTATTCAAAAGTACCAAGCTGCATGTCAAAAGGGTCTGGCTAGGGCAAAGGGACAAAGGGTGCCAGTTATCTTCCCATCCCCATGTCTCCTGGGTTCTTCAGCACATGGTCAACAAGCTGAGGCACCAAGATGTGCTTTGAACAGGTGGCAGCAATTGTGGTCTTTTGGGACATTCTAACCCACTTGTGTGAATAATTGGGATTTATTCCCTTCTAGCTCCTTATCTGTGTGTCTTAAGACTCCTATCCTCTCCCATTGTCATCCTCTCATGAAGCACCATGTCTTTTGTCTAAGTCTGGGTGCTTTCTCCATCTGGGTGTCCTGGGAAACTGTATGTCTGGGTGCTGGGAATTTGCAGTTGATATAACTTAGTGTTTTACAGATTTCTAAATGGTTAACAAAGGAAATTTAATCTTCAGTTTGAAGCTCCATGAAGCATGTATTATATTAAAAGTTAGGAACAATGTTTTGGTAATGCATAACAGAGGATTACATTTGTGTGTGCATTTGGCCTTTTCTGTAATACTTTCAGGTATTATGGGTATGAAAAAAAGCTCATGTTTCTGTACTGAATGCCTACATTTTTACATATAGTATAGGAGTTATGTGATAAAAAAAATGCATAGCAGCTTGCAGGTATCATATCCTGTGTTAATTTCCAGTGTTGTCAAAAAAGGAAGGGGATTAATTGATGGATGCAATTTAACAAAATTATGAAAATTACTGGAGTGTTCAAATAGTGCTAGTAGCCAAATTCAGACAAAATTTTTGAGGACAGTAAAAAGCAGGATTCATCCCCTTTAATTTCATTAATCTTTGCTGAAATGGGATGGAAGACTATAGAAATACAGATAGTCCAGAAAGATGACTAAGCAATTATTATCCACTATTTTTCACAAGAGAAGGGCTATGGAGCACATAGCTGAATCAACATCATGTCTTTAAAACAATCATGGTGTATAATTAAATAATGTAATAGTTATGGCAGGATGCAGTAAAATAAAAAATATAAATTTATTTTAGAAGATGTAGAGAAGTTCAAGGATAGGTCTCTCGCTGAGCTATTGAAAATAGCTGTTCAACTGTTACCCCTTCCTTGGGAAATTCCTGCTCCACTACTGAATAACATCAGAAACAGGATATTATTCTGAATGGACTTGAGCTCTGATCAGTTTTGGGGTTTTATCTTCCTTTTATCTCCTTAGGACTAAAGAGCATCACTGAAGTAACACTGCTTAGTAATCTCAGCACGCTGTACCTCTGTCAAGATGTTTTTAAGCATTGTGTTGCAAGAACAATTTGTCAGAATAGTTTTAAAGGGCACATTAAGGTAGTTCTGAGTTTGTTTTTCTGAGTGAGCTCATGACAGGGAGAGCAAAAGCCTGCTTCCTCACACACAGTGATACTCATATTCAGAATTTAAAGGAAGTTTTGTGAGTTAAATTGGAAAAAATAAAGCTTAGTCTTGGTTTTGAGAGTGTGTGCACACAACTAAAATTTTGATATTGGGAATACTTCAGGTAGTGAGTTTGAGCTTATTGGTGTAATAAGAATGGCAGAGGAGGGAAAAAATATGGGGTGTGTCTTGCTTTGGAATGGGAAGAGCTCAAAAGGGACCAAAATCACCCATATCCCATCCTGCACTTTCCAATGTATGAGCTGAAGATTTCTCTTCTTTCGCTTTTTGCTCCTAAATATTTACACAGAAATCAATGAAACAGCAGGATAACAAGCTAGAAGTATGCTGAACTTTGGCAGAGTTCTCACTGATTGACACCCTCTGGGTCTAACCTGCTGACAGAGTCTGCATCTTCAATTTTTTCCCCTCCTTTCTGAGACACCTGACTTTAGGGGACAGTGCTACCCTGCTACATATTTTAAGGTTGTTTGAGGGGAAAATCCAGCATGGTGTTATAAATGCTGTACTTTTAGAGAAAAATATACCATGCCACATCCCACAGCCTGAGCGAGGTGAAGCTGCTGCTGCTGCTGCTCTGTGTCCCCAGGTCCAACCTGTAGCAAGGCTGAAAATGCACTCCTGGTATGCAGGGAGCACACATTTACACCACATCTATAGGTACAGGGTTGTCTGCACAGGTAACAGGCAGACACACAGAGCATTTGCATGAACAAAGGCAGCATCAGTGCCCTCATCCTGCTCCTCTCTCTGGCTGAGCAGGATAGAGATCCAACAGTGAGGATATGTCCGTGAACATCTACAAAGTGGATCACTCCAGCAGCTGAGCTGAGACACTCAGGCTGCCCCATAGCTGGTCCCTAATTCCCAGTCTCCACAGTTGCTGGCATCTGGACATAGGTCCCCACACAACCTCAGCCCCTCCGTAGCTGCTGGCACAGACCTTGTCACCCATGGTGCATCCCTGGCTGGCTGGGACTCCTCTGGTCCCCCAGCAGCCACCACCCATGGTAGGAGTGTCTCCTACCCTTAGAGACATGCACACACATACATGGGCATTACTCCTAGAGACACTGCATCCCCCATATCTCACTACCTCTGGTATTTGGTAAGACTCCCCTGATCCCACCAATAGCCCAAATCCTCCCACAGTCTCAGCCTTAGAGACAGACAGACAGACAGCTGGCTCCCAGACTATTTCAGGTGCTTACAGGTATCTTTGCTTTGCTCACCCCCCCACCAGCAGCACACCCACAGTGGTAAAACTGCTGCCACCACAGACACAGGGGCCTTGGGACCTGAGGTCACAGGTACTCTGGGTACTCCAGGTCATGCTATACATGCAGAGTGGGAAAGGTCAAAGAGATTTTTTGCTGGCAAATTAATTACAAAGAATATTGACACTGAAGTATGTGAGTATCTCAGAACAGAAATGAGAACTGTTGCTCCATGTCCCTCAGCAGAGTGCCATTCATCTGAACTGCTGCTCTTTTCCTGAAAATTCATATGGAGATTGATAACTTGACTTCATATTCTTAAGTAATAAGAATATTTCTTAGGAAAACATTCAGACTTCATTCTCCTGAGAAGCACCCTGGTCAGCTAAGTGTTCCTGGAATTTGGACATGTAGGATTTCTTATGTTGCTCCACAGAAGAGGGTTAACAGGCTGGGCAAAGTTGCTTAGGAATCCTTTCCTGTGCTGTCTTCATGGAGGTAACTTTGCAAAAGAGAAAATTCCAGTCATTTCTTCTCCAAGTTGGGTCTTGCTGCTATCACACTATACTTCTATCAAACTACTTGAGGCCTGCATCTGGCCAGCTGGCAGCATGTTGTGGGGACAAGTGATGGGTTTGTGTGTGCTTGGGATGTACATTGTATGGAAAAAAAGAGTGATGGCAGGACTGTTAGTTCAGGTGGATTTGTCCCCAGAATGAGACCAAAAGCTGGGCACATTCTGGCAGCAGAGGCTTGAATAGTCTCTCTCTACACAATGGCTGAAAGACAAGTTCAGACTGAAAGCAAGGGCACTGTGAAGGTAACTCTAATAGTACGGAAAAATAGCTATTGCTATAATTTATCAAGGGCAGCAATGCCTTTCCTTGAACAAACTTTAACCCAAGATGACTTCAGGCAGACATTCCAGTTCCAGACAGGTTTTTGAACTTGAAATAACAAATACAGGGAAGATCTTACAGCACACATAATGTGCAAGGCCAGACTTAGAGGATT
This sequence comes from Heliangelus exortis, assembly GCF_036169615.1. Taxonomy (NCBI): domain Eukaryota; kingdom Metazoa; phylum Chordata; class Aves; order Apodiformes; family Trochilidae; genus Heliangelus; species Heliangelus exortis. The sequence goes on from NC_092422.1 coordinate 57,752,501, forward strand.
ATTTTTGTCCTTCAAGTCTGTGGGTTTTATGTAGTTCCTATCTGCAAGAAAATGAGTCTTGTTAATACCTACTAAAGGTGGAGGGAGTTTAAAGTGAGCACATGTGCAAATGGGAAGGTTGTGATGGGAAATAAATCTGTTTCTCACAGTAGTTATGGGGTGGTAAAACAGCAGCTGGTCTTTTCTGTGCTGGGATATGAAGGCACTCTAAAAATACATCTTTGTCTATTAGAAAAGATAAAATTACACAAGTTGCATTAAGAGGAAGCAAACACAGTGTTGCCAAGTGAGGAAAGGGAGAGAAAAGCAATAGAAAAGAGGCCTATAGGCCAGAAGTGGATTTAGGATAGTGGAAAGGGGCAGGAAGGAAGAAGCAATGCTTGTGCTTTCAAAAAAAGAACATTTCTGGTACAGTGTGGGACTTGTCTGTGCAGAGTCCCAGTCACTAAGGAAAACTGGATCACCTTTCCTTAAGTTTTTATTTCCCTTTTTTGTACTTCAGAGCATCATTTAATATTCACATGCCTGGTACATCACACATACATACACCCAAGTGCCTTTCTCCATGAGAGAAATTGTATCTTTCATCAAGGTAATGTATTTTTTTAAAACTGTCAGAATCATTCTGATGAAATGCATGAAGAAATCAATAGCAGAATTGTATTAAAGATAAACCACAGCTTTGCTCACAGTTAAAGGTTTCAAGTTCAATAACATTGGACTTTAAAGAGAAGGAAAGAAATTTCCTTCATTTTGACTATAATGCACTTAATGCACCATACAGAGAAGAATAGAAGTGCTGTCCAATAGACCCTTTGTGTTTTCCTCAATCTTTGCTATCAGCTTCCTTTTCCATTTCTTTTTAATCCTTCTTGTTCATTTTCAAAAAAGACCCCTCCACTGCAAATGAAGCTAATTTCTTCCAGTAGCCCTGCACCAGATATCCCTGCATCCTGTCACAAACAATATCTGTGACGTTTAGAGAACTACCCTTTATTTTGAAGCACTGGTAAAAAGGGTATTCTTGGTTGTATTCTTTCCAAGATAATGCAAAGGAAGATAAAGGAGTGGGCTACAGCCAGAATGAGTACATTTTTTTCAAACATACCTGATCCCCATATGTTAATGGACAGTGAAGAGAAGAACTCCTCAAGATATAACAAGATACAACTGCCTGCCTTGTGCCACAAATAAGCCTTGTTATTGAGGACTGTCTTCTCTGGGGATTCTTTTCTGTCAGGAATTCAGAACTGTCCCCAAATAGCTGTTCTTACTTAGAATTATTCTTAACACCCTACTCGCTGTTCATGGCTATATCTTAGGTGTATTGTCTTCTGTATTAGGCTCTTCTGGTGTCTCTAAGTCATCTTCTTTGTAAATCTACTTCAGGCAGTCATTTATCACAACTTTCCTTTGAACTGAGCTTGCTTTTTTCCCTTGATATCTTTGAATATTTCTCCCACCACAGCCAGTCTTTCTTTACATTCTTTTTACTTAGTGTTTTTTTTTTCCTGCCAGCTAACTCTCACAGAGTTTTGCTTTCTGACTTTAAATAGCATTTCTAATAAATAGTATTTACTTTGGAAAAGTAAATACTTACTTTTCTGGTGAGGAAGAGAGGAATTTTTTTGAGAAGAGGACAATTGCCTGTATCCTTAGAAAGAGTGTTTTTTACTATGTTAATAAAAATACACAGTGGGTCATGCATGCTTCCCTGTTCCACTCTAATTGAAAAGCTGGTTAGTTTTTACTGAAAATCAGTCTCTGGGAATACTTACAAAACCATGACTGTGATTAAGAACCTGACATCCTTGGAGACCTCTGCCAATACCACTGACTGACAATACAGCCTTGTCTCCTCCTGGTCCCACATCCACTGACATCTGCTTTGTGCTGGTCACTCCCCACACCAGGGAGAAGCTTCCCTTTGATGGAAGAGGCTCCAAGACCATCAGCAGTTTTCCTATGTCTAACAGTAGCACAAACAGCAATAAGGTACTTCTTAGCTCTCTTTTCTAAGATCCCATCAAATACTCCCTCTTCTCAGCGGAAAAAAAGAAAAAAATGTGCAGATGAACAGTTATTTATCCCCTCAACTGCTAATGCATTTAGCCTACTGTTCTTCTGCTTCTTCTCTCTTCTTCATGAACCTACACTGGATGTAGGTTCTAGTCAATGTCTGATATTCCCAAACTGGTGAGCAAGGGAGAAGCGATGCTTTCTGAAAGGCTGCTGGAAGGATCAGATGTGGGAGCAAGACAAAATATGAGAGGATGTTTGTTTTAGGTTAGAGAGAAGAAGTCTAAGACCTTTCTTAGGAGGCAGACCAAACGAAAACAAAGAAAGAAAAAGGAATAATAAACAGTCAATACATTAATTAATCTGAATTAAATTTGATCCTATCAGAAGTGGAGATAGTGTAAAAAGAGTAAATGAAGTTGTAATTTGAAGTTCTGCTGTGCCTATCCCTTCCCCTTTTCCTCTAGGAGGCCTCTGTGGTCTCTTGTCTGTAACTTCTCTAAGGTTTTTCTTACCTTTTGGCTGCTGAAGTGCAAGGTGACCTGTGGTCTGGGAGAGCAGAAAGATGACTGACACATGTGAGGCAGTGATGAAACACTGAGTCCATCTTTAAAATTACAGGCATTGCCTAGTACCAGCTGGTTCAAACAGGACACAGTTTTTCTACATTGGCCAAACAGTGATTTTAGTAGTCTAGATCTGACAGATCAGGCACTTTAACATCTTTTTTTTTTTTTTTTGTGAGTTAAGGTTGGCTTCCACATCCCAGGTTTTCACCCACAGAGATTTATTGCCTCACTTGCCTGGGGAAGGGAAAAGAGGAGTCAGGACCTGGAGGGAGAGTCCAAGCACAGCCCGTGAGTGTAGGGGAGGATGCAAAGGGAGAAGGTTTAAAGGTGCTGCTGAAGCTAGACCTGATGAAGAGGGAAACACCAGAGGGATCTGTGGTAAAGGTTTGTGGAAAGATGAAATGGGAGGAGGAAGAGAGCTGGGCAGGGCAGTGTCTGCAAGAAACCCTCTGTTGGTGGGGCTGCTCTGCGCATAAAGGTCATGACAATCCTCTTTTGTCAAAGGATGAAGGTATGAGGGATAACTGTTTAGTGATCCCATGGAAAGATTGATGAGGAAGACTTGATAGAAGCATGTCCATTCACTTTAAACATCTTTACATCTTCCCAACAGGCATCAGCAGGATCTCTGCTGCTGGTTTGTATAGTGCCACGTGTGAAGGTGCTTTTCACACCTGCTCTGAATTCCTGTCCTGAGCAATGACAGGAAATATGGACAAGTGGGAGAAGGGGCAGGGAGGGTCCAAATGCTGCATCAGCTCAGCCTGGTATGGTAACATGTTCAAATATCATCTATTTGTAAGACTTCCTTACTTTCTCAGATCCTCTGTGTTTAAAAAATATGGGACTAGAGAGAAAAGATATTTCCAGAAATCATCTGCTGTAAACAAAAATGTGCACGTGTGTGTGACTGCATATAATTGGCACACACAAACAAATTATTGGAATACTGCAAAACCAGCTACATTTGGTGTGTGGTTATATATGGAGACCACTTTCATAGTCTGCATGTGCACACATACACACATTTAAATGCTGTATGCAATGGTGTGAGATTTCTTTGGATGCTCAGCACTTTTCTGATCCTCAGGAGCTTTTTCACACAGAAATGATGACAAGAATATAAGAATTTGTGGTAAAAAAATTGCCCCCAGGTAGGGGTATTATACAGGTGCTCTTGATGCCTTGATATACCAACAAGCTTTGTAAAACACAAACTGGAACTGCTGTATCTGAATGAGTATTTTTCACTAGTTACAACACCTTTCCCTAGATACTCTTATTTTTCATAATGTTGTAGCTGCCTTTTCTCTACTCAGGCATACCCACAAGAACATACAATTTTGTCAATGTTTACTGAGTATTAAGCCACTGTGAAAGTAGAACTTTTTGAATCTGAAAATTATTTAAGTAATTGTTCATGCTCTAGACAATTTTAAAATTTTTTTTGTTTTTCCTTCTTGGTCTGGACATAAAACTTTCCTGGGATTCCCACATCTCTTTGCTGGCATTTGGTTGAATGCATGGCCAGTGCCACCAGCTCCTCAGAGATGTTTTAGCCACACTGAAAACTGAAGTGAAATAATGAGAACACTTGAAGCTGTGAGTAGGATGAGACTGTGTAGCAAGTATAGTGGCACAGTGGAATTTTAAAATACTTCTTTGTACTCAGCTTCTGTGAGTTGACAATGGACTGTGTGTGCACTGAATTTTGTAGGTAGCTACCTGACTCTGAGAAATAGCTCTGACAAAACCAGACTGCAATATTTTACTCAAAATATAGCTACTTGAATGTACACACTGTTTTTCTCTCTCTCTGACGCCAAAGCAGGGGTTTTCAGGCTTCTATGGCTTTTGCAAGCACTCAAGATATTTTCCAGTAAAAGCATTCCATACCAAAATTTACAAAACCTGATTTTTTTTTTTTCTTGCTTGGTTGCATTTCATAAAGGACATTTGCTGTCTGTTCATCCCAGTACAGAAACTCTGACTCACTGAAGTGAGCATCAAGGACCCTTTAACCTTTGATGGATTTGGACTTAGAAATGTCCTAGATATGAACCTGTGGAGTACCATTTGCCTTTAGCAAGAACTGAACCCTTTCAGCTCTTTAGTGTGGGCTGTGTCCATCCTGCAAGACAACCAGAAAGGAAATTCAGATAATTCTGCTGTTCCAGGTTTGGAATCCACTGTTGTTATGAGTGACCACCACCAACAGACAGACCTTTTCCCCCCTTGAAACCTGCCCAAGACTGAGAGAAATGCCTTAAATGTGAATCGCTGTTCAGGCCAGGTGAAGTAAAAATTCACAGTGAATGAAAAGGTAGGAATATAGCATGAGTCAAGAATTGTTTGTTTACTTATAGAACTAATTAAACTGATTCAGGTTTCAAAGTTTCTGTGTTAGAGAGCCTCAAAGAGCCCCAAATAGGACTAAGAGCTGCAATGGTATCTTATCTTCCTCTTTTGCTTTCAAGAAGTTTATGTCAAACCACTGAAAGATGAAAATGTATTAATTGCTTTTTTAGTATAGCTGTGTAAAAAGAACCAGTAGACTTAAATGCTGCTTTTTAGTCCTTCTGATCGGCTGTATGTGAATTTTTTTGGCAACTTCTTAATTTAGTGACTAAGCCAATTCAAATCATAGTGGTACAGAGAGAACTTTCATAATGCAGCATCCAGATGTCTTTGGCAAAGCCCATGTCCTAACAGTTCCATTCCACTTTTCTATCATACATGCTCTATAGAACATTAAAAAAAAAAATCAATCATTTCAAATGTTTTTGTCCAATACAGCAAAACCAATCTGTGCCTTTCATGGTGTGACAGCTTAATTTTTATTTCTTAAATAAAAAAAATATTAAAATCCTAAACCTAATCTTGAGTTATACAATTGTTAAAAAGCCTCAGAAATTAGCAAGCAGCTTTTAGAAATGTTTAACTTAAAAACAGCCAGGAAGGTTTTTTTCATGGTTTTTTTTTTTTGGTTTTTTTTTTTTTTCATTTTCATTTGTTTAAAAAATTATTTTCCCTCAAAATGAGACCTTTGTGCCAAGTTTTATTCTGGAGCACAGCTTTACAGCTGAGCTAAAACCCCCTATAATAGGAGAAAAGTGACAGACCCTTAACTATAGTAGCATGAACAGCACTGCTATAATTCCTGGGTGAACTTTGTCCCTGGATGTGTGTTTTTGGAGTGTGCTGGGGTGACATTCAGCCTCTACATTCATTTTTATGATAATTCAGAGTAAATTGTGGTGCAATAAACTCTTCAAGCCTGTCTTTCTTGTGAAAGCCATGAATCAATCAGCTGCAGGCTTTTTTGGGTCTTTTCAATGTATAGTGATCATTTAGATTTGACATGCATTGTGAGACCTTGGCTTAGCTCCTCTCTATGGTCTGTCATTAATTCCAGCCTTTACTGTTCTGAAGTACAGTGAAGGATGACTGAGAAATCATTGCCCCTCTTCAGCTCTGTTATTGCACAAAATAGCAGCGCAATAATTTTTTGTCAATGTTTTACTCTAAAAGCGTTCTACATCAGTTTTGAAAAGGAAGCAATAAAGCCCATTCAATGGTATGAATAAAAATCCTTTGAGGTTTAGGCGCAGGGCTGCTTTTCTTCAGCTGGTAATCAAATTGGAGCTAAAATGAAATTGAGTTTTCTTATGAAAATAGCCTTTGTTGCTGGGAAGGCTGGTAATTCATAAACAATAACCTGCTCTTTTGTGTGGATAATAATATATTCATGTTCTTTCAATAGGGTAAAAGCCAGACCTAGTGCATTATGGTACAGTAAAAATAGCAGAAGGAGCTTGCTGGAATAATCTTGAAGAAGAAATGTAGCATTCGGTGACTTAAGCTTTCAGCTCCCATCCGAAATTGTACTTTGCTGCTTTTATTTGCGAGCCCGGGTTTTAGTTGTTGATTTGTTGCTGCCACACAATATTTGGTTAATTGTGGAAGATCTCAAGCTGTGCTCATCACTGCTCCGGCGAAGGCTGCTGCCAGCTGCTAGGAGCAGAGCCTGCTGCTACAGGATGTACACTATTCACAGGAGCAGCCTCTCAGCGCTGATTATCGCTGAAGAGTTCCCCGCTCCCCGGCACTCCGCGCCCTGCACGCAACCGGACCGCCGAGCACCGGCAGGGAGGCAAAGCCGCTCCGCAGGGTAAGGGCAGGGGATGCGGAGGGGATGCGGAGGGGATGCGGAGAGACGGCGAGGGGGGACAGCTTGGACGGGGGTGTTCCCAAAGGTTGGAGTGTGAGTGGGGGGGGGGGAAACCGGCTCGCAGCTCCACGGAGGGTGCTGTGGGCTCAGCCGCTTCGGAGCCGAGCAGGGGCCCGGGGAGGAGGCGGGGAGGGGGGGAACGGGTGAGGATTTCCAAGCGCGCCAGTAGGTGCTCTTGGAGATGCTGCCTTGGGGCTCTGTGGTTTTCTTCTAACTAGGCAGGTGATCTCCCGGAGGTGTGATCCGGCACCGGTGCTTGTTGGTGTTTTGGGCTGTACCTCGTTGTCGTGTCCGTGTTTTGTGACTCGATGCTAAAGGTCTGGGTCCAGGTGGAGGGTGCTCCCCAGATACATTGTGTGAGCAAAGGCTGGCAGGAAACTCTAGGAACACGTCCTGTCTCTGGTGACTCTGTTCCTTTGCTTCAGCTCCTGGGGAGTGGAGGGTAAACTTCAGTCTGAGTACCTGAAATCACCTCCCTCCCTCCCCCTTCTCCCCACCGGTGTGTGCTTTCACGTTGTTGGTAGCTGCGATAGCCTTGAGCTCTGAGTGGTGATAAAAAAATCGTGCATGCAGGCAGAGGCATGCAAACCTGCTGATTTGGGGGGCTGTTTATGTGGAAGATAATGCAGGCTTGACCAGTCCTGCCAACACTGTGGTGAGAGATTGCTTCAGGGTTTCGTTGCGTTTTGACAAGTGCCCCTGCCTGGGTGACAGGAGTAACACTAAAGACCACCCCTCAGAGTGTCTGGGGACGTGGATCCTGAGACACGACAGCAGGATAAAACTGTGCCATTACTTGTGGATTTCAGCTGCAGGGAGGGCTGGAGGATGGACCACGTCTGGGTGGCAAATCGGAAGCAGCTTTGCACGGGGCTTTCTTTCAGTGAAAGGGTTTCTAATCCAGACTCTGCAAACCCCACTCCTTTTTAACACAGATAAGGAATGGATTAATACCAGGTGAATCGTTCTCCCTATAAACTTTCCCAAGGCTTCAGAAAAGTTTTAAAAAAAGCAAACCAGAACGTATCCTAGGCAGATATAAAGTAAATGAGAATGTGATGTGCAAAGACTTAGAGTGGTGATTATTTTCTAAGTAGCACAGAATTTAGATTTGTACCATATGCAAGGCTGTCTTGAGGCAGTTGCATAGGTTTTTATTCATTTTTTAACAGTGAAATTACATGCTCAACAAAAGGAACTTTTAAAGGCACAGTGGTAACTGACAGTCAAAGCACTATATGTCATTATCCAATTAGTAGACACAAGTGTGTTTTTATTATTCACTTAACATACCTCTGTGTTTGGCTCTCAGAAATACGATGTTTCATTTCTCAAAGTGTTTTAAGACTGGTATGTGTTTTACCACTGTAATTGGAGTAATATTTTTACACATTACATGTATTTCTATATTCATTGCTCATTGGATTAGCTCTGTTTAAAATGAAATTTCTAAAATGAAAATTTTTTTTGTGGGCAAATATTGATTGGAGAAAGTGTAGCATGCACACGATTCCAGTTTTCTTCACAACTGGAAATCCTGCTTTATATTGCATTCAAAGTTGAATTCAGAGAAATAGTATTGATTGTGTTTATAAGAATGATAAGACAGTGAGATTTTCTAGTGAGTTTGAATGAAATGTATGTTAGCATCTAATAGAGCATTTGTTGGCACTTGCTAGTATGAGAACAGAGAGTCTGTTCAATAGAACCATGATTTTTGCTTTCTGGAAAAATAAGCTACCTAGCAATGTGTTGTTGGCATTTGTTTCATTTAGAGACTCGTTAAGTGACCGATGTGGTGATTTTAGCTTTTTAATTACAGGCTTAGTAGATTTGTGATATGCTGGATCAGTCCTCTAGGAGCAAAGATTTTGGTTGTAGTTGCACAGTGCTGTTATCCTAGCACCAAATAGGTCAAACAGGTATAGCAAGTTTTCCAAAGAGTCTGTGTTGCCTATAGCTTTAGAAAGAGTAGTTTTACTTCTCTTGCTGCATTTAAATAAGATTTAGTGAATAAGTTTGATGCTGAACATGTTTCCTAATATTTCTTCTGCTGAATTCACCTTTGTCATGGAAATGCATGCTTTGTTCTGAGATTCATCAGAAAGGATACTTCACTTAGGTACAGAGTACTCTCGTGAAGCTCTGGTATGGGCATAAACCTCCATGAAAGCAAAATCAGTCTTAAAATTTTACTTATGTTAGGTATTTCCCATACTGATAGCATAAGAGTGGGACAGCTGTATACTAAAGAAAGTATAAGCTTCCTGTAAGAGAACTGCTATTGTATTACAAGCCCAAATGCTATTCATATTTGGCAGCATTATGAATACTTACCCAGCAATGAATCACTGTAAAACCTCCAAACTCATTTATTAGTGCTTATATTAGACTGTACTGTAAGTAAATATGTTTACCAATGTTAACTTTACATACCACTGTAACTCACAAAAGTAGAGAATTGCAACCACCATTTGTAAGTTCACAAAGGAATAGATTTCCAGTCTATGCAGGCATAAATTAGATGCTACTTGTTACAACACACAGCTGTCCACTCTTGGCAAAGTTGGACACCTGATGCACTGTATATTTGCCTTGAAAATTTAAGTATCTGCTGATGCTGGAGCAGAAATTCTTTACTGAATCACTGAGTATGGACTTCCCTACAGATGTAAGGCAAACACATTGATAAGGGTTATTTTGCAATAAAAAGCAAGTTGCAAGTGTTTCGGACAATAAGGGAATTGAAAACTCTTAAACCCCACTGTCAACCAACCACAGACATATTCAGGTTTGGCATACTTAACCTGATGAATGCATCCTAACACTGGAAAAAAAGCTGATAAGAAGGTAATCAAAGTAAACTCATTTTCAAGTGTGAGTAGGAGAACTTTTGATGCATTTTTGCACATCTACTCTCTCTGTACTAACTGCATTTAAAATTTTCAGCTTGCTTTTTAAGCAGTTTGTGGTCACCTTGACTGGGTTTGCATCTAGCTTTTTTTTTAAAAAGGAATACTCAGTAAAGCCATATCTTGATAATTTATTCTTATTGGAATTCTGGTATTAGAATAGATCTCAGGGCTTATGAGTGTGTAAAAATAATATTAAGAAGAACAATATGTTACAGGATCCTTATCAACAATTATGATGATGGATGCCACTAACTGCAACCCACATTGTGTGGATGAATGTCTGCAGAATGCTGTTTCATAGATCTTCCTGGTTTTACTCTTCTGATTATGTTTACTTAAACTTTGCAGATTCAGTTTTATGCTGTACTGCTTTATGTAAATTGCAGAGCAACCCAAAACTTTGATGCTTTAATGTCTCTCCACTTTAATCCTTAAAGTCTTAGAGCTTGCATACAAGTGACTTTTTCTTTTCTAAAATATAATATTTCTTTTCTATATTTCTAAAATATAAGGTCAGCAGATTTCAGTTTTTATTGCCTTCTCAGATTTCAATGGACTCTGCTTATCGGTGTACTTGAAACAGTGTGGTGCATATAAAATGAAATGCTTCAAGTATTTTTATTAAGCCACCCAAGAAGAACTCTATAAACAAGGCTTTTGCTTTCCAGTGCTCAAACACTCTTACTTTCCCATTCTTACAGGTGGCCAGAAAAATTAGCAGCTCTCTAATGTCTGGGGTGCCTTCTTAGTGTAGCTATTTGGATCTTGCTTTGGAATAGGAATCTTCTTTATGAGAAGTAGAAGCTTTAGGCTTCTACCCTATGAGCTGGTCCCTCAAGTTTTCTCTGAGCATGCAAGGCAATGTTATATTCTGGTGTAATTCAGCTCATCTTACCAAGACTGTTCTTAAAAATAGTTGAAAGAGCATCTTTCTGCTTTGAAGCTCTCAAGTATGGTAAGAATAGGTCAGTAAATGTAAAATATTTTTCTGGCAGTTGGGTTACTTAAGGGGCTTCAGGAGCTGAAAGAAAGCAGGGATCCCACTTCAGTAGACTTTAGGGGTTCAAAATGGGCTGGAAATGAGCAAAGGGAAACCAACTAAACAGTGAGCTGAAGCAAAATTCTTCCAATTTGTTGTTACAAACAGGAAACCAAGATCCTAACTCCCCACTCTCTAGTACTTTTTGCTTTCTCTGGTCATTTCAGAAAGTAGGTAAAAAATGGAAGCTGTATTGTGGTTTGAAGGCCAGGACATCCTCCAGGTTAGATTATGAAATTGGGGTGGAGGCAATGATAGTTGGGCACAGCAAGTTTCTGGGGCCATCTCACAGCACTAGGGGTATAAATGTAAGAAAAGCCCCCACTGTAACTACAGTGAGTTTAAGTCACCTTGCAGAGCTGTGAAGAATCAGGCTGAGATACTTAAGGAAGTAAAAGCTTGATCAAATGATCTCTCAAATTGTTACATCCTGGTACGTCCCCGATGCCCTGGGCCAGAGAGAATATGTGTTACAGGATCAGACCAATAGTTATTGGATAAATTGAGTGCATACAGTGCTAAGGGGAGGAAATAGAAACTGGCATTTCTTTGGAATCTGGAGAAGACTCCCACACAGCATGAAATGGTTGATTTTTAAACTAAATATACATGTGCCTTTGTGATAGACAGTAATTTTTTATTTTATCTACAGATTTTTTTCCTCACTGGTTTTCTTACCTTACTGAAAAATAATTTTTAAATTTTAGCTTATCTTGCTGAAAACGTGGGTCCTGATTTCCCCAGAGCATTCCATCACTAACAAACCTCTAGCTAATTTGAAATCAGACCTATACCAGTGTGAAAGTGATGAGAAACAGTGGGAATCAGGCCTGCTCACAGAGTAAAATGCTAGCTTTGTGAAACTTTTTCAGATCACTCCTTTTATTGTCAGATGTAAAAGCACTGAAGTTGAACAACTTTTCTATTTTGCTCCCTAAGCCAGCCACATTTGCTAGCATAAAGGTAGTCTATAAAAAATTATGTTCCAGATGCCACACTGAAGCCAATGAAATTGCAGCCATCTCAGAACTGATAAATCCACTACACAGAACCATAGCAAAAGGAGAATTTTTAAGATCAGTCATTATTCAAAGTGTTCTGGGCAATCATCTTCATGGTCTAGGCTTGACAGCACATCTGAAGTATTAAACAGCCATAGACAGACACTTCAGGAGCCTTTATCTGTACGCTGAAGAAAGAGGACATCTTGTACTTTTACCAATCAGCAAAGACACAAAACTTACACAGAGTTACAAAAATGTAATTTCAGTATCCCTGGGAAATGGAATATCCAGCCGCAAAGCCTTTATAAAATATGTCAAATACTTTATATCACATAGGTGCAAATAAAACATGTCTTGATTTACCTGTTTGAGAGCTGATCTCCAGTGTCTCTCAGTAATTTGAATGTGACCCTACTGCCTGTTATCTTAGACAAAGCATTGCAGTACCTAAAGTCAACTAATACTCTGCTTAGTCTAATAGCATAAGCACACAGAATAAGAGATGATTTACTCAGAATGCATCAAAGACTTTCCTGTTGCTGGCATCCTAGTAAATTCTGAAATTTGAGTGCAGATGCACATTTTCTACCTCAATATCTCAACCCTAACCTAATCCAGAACAGATCAGAATGTTTGTGCTACTTAGAGGAAGAGATATCCAACTTTGTAAATATCTGAATTTTTATCCTCTTGAAAAACTCTGCTTGAGTCAACTTTATGTTGTGAAACCTCTCCAGAGCAGCACCAGTACATCACCTTATAGAAATTCTGTCTGGCTTGGTCTTTGTAGTGAGACTTGTGTGAGTAGGAGAAAGAGGCATTGATCCTCTTTCAGCATGCTTCTCAACATTGAATGCAGAGCTTTGACTGATGAACTTCACAGTTATTTTTAAAGCTAAAACCAAAGTATTTCATTTAGTTAGGGAACTTACTATTTGGAACACTGTTGTCCGTGGAGATCAAGATTCTGTGTGTATAAAGGGTGCCTTGGATGGCAGCACAGCAAAAGGAGAAATATTGCTCAAAGGAGCAGGGTTTTTAAGCTGCAAGAGTCCATGGTTTCAAAATAATGGCCAGCCTGAAAGTAGGGGTGTAGTTGTGTAGAGAGAACCTGAACCAAAAGAAAAAAAATATTGTTCAAAGGAGCAAAGAGTCTTTAAGCTGCAAGAGTCCATGGTTTCAAAATAAAGGCCAACCTGAAAGCAGGGGTGTAGCTGTGTAGAGAGAACCTGAACCAAAGGACACATGTGGTGATGAAAGGCTGCTGAGACTTCCACCCAGAAGCTACAGTAGAAATTGGAAGGGCCATGTGCTCTGGGAATTTCTATAAACTTCCTGTCACATTCCTGGAGAACACGTCTTTTTGTGAGGGTGTGCTGTGTGTTTCTAAAGGCTGTCTCTGCTTGGCAGGGTCAGATGGGCTCAAGCAGAGTTCTGTTCATGATGTTATTCATTGTCCCAGTAATGTCTGGTAGGTACTGCAGGCCTGGGCAGGTAGTGACATCTTATCACAGCACAGTCTGTGACGTGGGGCTGGCACTGGAAGGGATAGAAAAATCCCAAATTCCACTGAATAGAGCATGAAAGACTGCTCGCGTTTTATAATATGAGGAGGAGATGTGTCAACTCTGTTTCTAATAGATTAGCTCTATTCATTTTCCTTATAAGTGGGAGAGGATGGTAGTTGCTGTACAAAACTGACAGAGAATGAAATCCTTGCATTAGTGGATTTATCTCTGAGAAGAGCACTAGGCTTGCTGTTTGGAAAGATGGATCTAACTGTATCTATTGTGTTGTAAAACCATATGTGAATCTAAGGCCTGGTGAGCTCTTTTCTTTTTTTCAGCTTGGGAAAGTCACCAGTGACTATTTTCCTGGGTAATGCTGACAAACAGAAATGCTTTGAGACAAACTGTTCATAAGGGATAGCCCATGGCACAATCATACTTGGTAATAATTTACAACTGCTCCCATTCCAGACTGGATATGACTTAGAAACCTAAAGACAGAAAGATACTTGTTCAGTTACCAAGCTCTGGCACCAACCATTTGCTGTAGTGACTCTCTTATCTGGAAACTACATTTCTATTCTGAATGTCCAGGGGACATCATGTTTCCCATGAATTTTCCAAGAGGGAGAAATGTCTGGTAGCTTTATACAATAATGCTCCTCTCAGTAGATGAAGGGCTAATGTCTTGCTATCCAGTGAAGCTGATAATCAAAAGCAGCAAAGAGGGCTTGCCAGCTCTTTTTGGTAACGTGTCACATAGATGCTGAGCTTGTGTGGCAGTGGCATTGGATCATCTTTTGTGATAGGGGTGGGTAGAGGAGCCTGGCTGGCTACACCTCAGCAATTATCATTATCATTTCCTGGGAGGTGGGAATGTGGGTTGTGCAGAACCTTATGGGGAGCTCCCATCTTCACGAGCACCCTCCCCACACAGGACCTGCCTTGTGGTATGAGGAGGGAAAATACTGCTCATTTAGTTTGTGCTGGACCCTTAAATGAAGAGAAGAGAATGCTCTCAGGGGTTAGTCCTTTTTATTATTGAAGAAGGAGAAAGGAAAGCATGAGGTCTTTCTCTTTTTGTGACTGAATTTCACTCCAGGGAAAGGAAAAGCCAACCAAGCATACAGAAATTAGTCAAAAAGAAGGCAACCACCTCTCTAAATCAGGATCATCTCCTCCTTTTCTCCTGCTCTCTCTTTACCCTTATCTGCTGGCAAGGAAGTTTTGGGATCCTTTAAGCTCCATAGAGATTAGCTTCTTTTGATGCTCTAGTTCCTTGCTTTTAGCAAAGAAAAAGGATAAATCTCCACATTGTTTTTCTCGCCTTTAAATCCTGCTAAGTTTTTCTCATCCCTTAGGCTGCTGACAATCTTGTGCTGCTTTGAACTCCAGCTGTGTCATCTCTAAGCAGCTAGGAAGAGGCTGTGATTTGGAGCTCTGCAGACACACTGGCAGGGCATCTTTGAGCTGCTTTGATGTATCTGTAGGCAGGAGGGTCTGGAGTGTCTTCAGCTACTTACTGAGAGCATATTGTTGACTCGTACTGGCATGAAGAATGAAGCTCTGCCAAAGCTGGGTCCTGACTTGTACAAGGCCATGAATGTCCAAGGTACCAAAATAAGAGTGTTTGGCTCACTGACTTAATACCAAGGTCCTTTTTTCAGTGCAGTTACAGGTTAAGCTTGCCTGCTTTGGGCTCATATACAGATGCTATGAAGGTTGAAGTATCATTTAATACTTCAAGTTAATGCCAAGTCTGCTTCAGCAGAGGCACCTGCTAGATCTGCTGGCATTCAGGGCTCTGAAATAAGTTCAATTAAGAAAGGTGATCAGTGGAATTAGTCAGTACTCCTCTGAATGAACACAGCAGCTGAATGAGTTATTTGCAGAAAGTTTAACAGTTGCTTGTGATATGGTACCTGTCAGAAATGGAGCACTTGGGGGCTATCTCTGAATCACCAGTCCTGCAATACTTTCTCTACGCATGTTTTTCACTAAAGATGTGCCCCAGCATCAGGAGGATTTTGGATTTCTATCAGGCCACCCAGCAGTTATGTCACATGGCCCATAGAAATAATGGCAAAATTCTGTTTTCCCCATGTGCCTATCTTCACTTTTTAGTAACAGAACCATGTTATTCATTAAACACTGTGAATAGCTAGATATAGATGAGAATGAACTAAATGTCAAGGGGGCAACTTGTTGGTAACAACATTAAAAAGGTTATACTCATTGGGAACTCAGGACCATAGGGGGGTTTATGAGTAACTATATGAGTGTTACTGGATTCCAGCACCCATGTACATTTATCTGACACAGCCAAGCTACCATGCTTGCATGGTCTCCAAGATCTTGTTGCCTGTCAAGAGAGACATCTTGCTCCTTACTGATTGCTTGTAAGCACTTTTTCCCTCTTGACCCTGGGTTACCACATTGCCATGTGGTCTGTGAAGCATCTGCGGTTACTTACTACATAAATAACATAAAAAAATGTGTTGGGAGCTGAGAAACATACTTAAGATAACCACTTAAAAGGCAAGATTAAACCTTCAAAATAGTTTTCAGGTGGTAGCCTTGTCATTTATCTTAACTGAAGTAGGTAATTGAAGTATCCTTACTGAAGTATCATATCCTTGGAGATGTTTCATGTTATAACAGTAACTTCGTTTTGCTTCACTGAGGAGTAAAATCTGCTCATCCATCTCCATTGATCAGTGTGCATTTGCCAATGAAAAAATGTTTCATCCAATGAGCCTTGTATATTTCAGTAATAAAAAAATCCCTGATGCATACAGCTAAAGGGCATAAATATACATATCTCCCAGCTTGCTTGCTCTTGATTGAGAGGCGGATGCTCTGGTGACCCTCTGCTTTGGAATTAAAATGGATTTGGACAAATAACTCCCATAAGCTTTATTCTGAGGGTATTTTCACAAGAAGTATCCATCTGTTGTTTTCCTCTGTACATTGAAGATAAGTAGTATTGCTGAGATTTCACATTGTCTGATGCTGACTTTTAATGATTTCTCTGTGGCACACACATGACAAAACCCAGCAGCCATTAGAAACCATTACCTGTGGCTTGTAAATGGAGGTGGTTTACACCGAACAGTAGGAGTTTTCCTAAAATGTTCTTATTTTTGTCAAGTTTACACAAACACAATAAACCACGTGAACCATCAATGACAGTTTAATAGAGGTTCTAATTAGTGATATCCAATTTTGAAAGAATAATACAGAACTATTTAAATTGGAAGGGACCTACAATAGTCACCTAGTACAACTGCCTGACTGCTTTAGGTTAAAGCATGTTGTTATTAGCATTGTCCATGTACCTCTTGAACACAGACAGGCTTGGGGTATTGATCCCCTCTCTAGGAAGCCTGTTCCACTGTTTGACCACCCTCTTGATAAAGAAATGCTTCCTAATACCCAATCTGAATGTCTGCTGGTGCAGCTTTGAACCGTTCCTGTGGATGCAAGGAAAAAGAGATCAGCAAAGACGTTACCTTGAGAAGTGCAGGTATCCCATACTTTGTTGTAATTATTAGAGAAAGAGATTATCCACACTATATGTAAGATGACACTAAAAAACAAAATTGAGGGATATATGAAACTCTCTACTAGGGGTCTTACTTCTTTATAGTCTATAATCTTTATAGACTCCTCCTTTTAATCTGCATTTTCACACTTAAAACCAACACGAAATTTAATTTCTTATGTCAGACTTTTTCCAAAAATATGGTGTTTTAATTTTCACAAACATTTGGAAATGCTTTGTGAACGAGTTCTGGAAATGGGCATTTGACAATATTATCTCAGCAATACAAGTTCTCGTGTAGCATGCTGTTCTAGAATTGTTAGAAAACTTGGGTTTACAATTGCAGGCAATTTAAAACATAATTTCAAACACACAATAGAATTCTTGTACAGGTTACTTTTGCTTATAAATACGCTTTTACTCTGACCTTGGTAAGAAAGGAGAATTACTGCTTGTAACACCTGCATGGTACCTTTGCTTGGTAGCTCATTTATATTTGCTTTTGACTTGCATGAACAGCAGTTGCTGAAGTTTAGAAAATTACTTGTGAAAACCATCCACTTACACAGTCAGTATTAATTTTAAAATGGAAATGGCTTAATTGTTTGTCTTAATTACTTTTTCAGGAGCAAAGGGAATTAATTCATTAGGCATATTAGACTTCAGTTCTGCAAACACTCTGCTTGGTTTTTAGCCCAGGAAGTGGAGTAATGAGTGATGACTTCTTTTTCAGCACAGGAACCTGTTTGCCAGCCTGATGGTTAATTGCCCCCCCTAATGTCTCTGCTGAAAGTAGCAGAAAGTTTGCTCTCTGAGGAATGTTGAAAGGAAGCTTTCTTTTCCATCATAAGTTTTATTTTTTAATGCAAATGCATCATGTTGTAAAGATTAGTAAGTTGCTCATAGCTTTCTCTGAGGTACCAATCACTCATAAGAAAGGTTTCCAGCAGTCATCCTTTCAGGGAATTCTTGCCATTACACGATAGCACGTGAGCTGTTTGAATGATGCACAAAGCAGAGTTTGCCTGGAAGCAAAATCGTTGTTTCAAGATGTGAAGGATTTTCAAAACTTAGCACTGCACACAGAATCCCACGGGCCTATGAGCCTTCATCCCTTGCTGGGGGTAATGCAATAGGAAATTCTGTGCAGGTGGGATTTTTGAAAAATGCATCAAGAAATTTGCCCCAAGACTTTTCAGTGACAACTGGTAATCCCCAGGCATTCACAATGAGGGTGCCTTGTACTCATGTCATGGGGCTAATCTTGCAAACTGGGACTCAGACTGATAAATGTACATTATCATAAATATGCCATAGAAATATTATAATGTTAGCCAAAATATTTAAAATTAATACAATGAAAAATCTTAACCATGCCTGCTTTAGTTTCATGGGTTATAACCATATCCTCATGCTCTTCATTTTTTGCTTAACAGAGCATATTTGAAAGCTGATGAGCAGGGAGTTTTGCCCACAATACAGAACTTCTGTGCAACTCTATGAAGTAAAGATTTAATAGAATTTATGTTGGCTGGTCAAAACATTACCTCCATTCTGCAGAAGCCACAGGTCAGCTGGTGCTGTGTGTGGGAAGGCAGAGCTCTGCAGAACCCCCTGCAGTCTCCAATTGCTTCTACCAAGGCAGGTACTGGTTTGTCTGTGGTTTGAGAACTGGTTTTAGGGCTCATGAAGGGCCATAGGGTGATTTTAGTTTGAAAAGTAGCTTGAAACCACTGTGTAGTGATGAAGGGGGAGGTTTGATGGACCATATTTTATAGCAAACCTGTTCCCCTGGCCTTCAGCTCTGTTAACTACTGCTTCCTTTAGCTTTTCACAGCTTTTTATAGTTTTTGGAAGACTTTTCCACCTCCTTTCAGGTTGAAGTAAGACTCTACGCTTTTATGTGGTCTGTTCTTTCCTGAAGTGTGAGAAGTCCTCTCCTCTCCTTAACTCTTTAGAGGCATCTAGGATGTCACTTTTAATTTTCTGCTTCCCTGGTAGACTTGCCAGAATTTGATGATTGACTGTGATTCAGCCTTGGTGTAGATTGCAAAGTGGTAGACTGGATGGAAAGAGAGGAAAAAAATAGTGTGCACAGAGTGTTTTTCTCTTTCTGAAGCATCAAAAATAGAACTAAAAAAGAAGGGCTATGATGAGATGACATCCTACTTCCCAGGACTGAAAGAACTGGGAGATGTTATTTAACACATTAAATTCTATATGCTCTGAAGGCTTGATGCAGTTAGTACCTCTTTGTGCAATTCAGTAACATCTGAGTGAAATATTTGCTGTTGGGGACAGTCTGAAAGGCAGTGTGATGAGCAAGTCACTGTGCAGAGTCCTCAGGCAGGTGGCAGGCAGGCAGGCAGTATGATGGGAACCCAAGAAGACCAGCACAGTGATTAAGCTACAGAAAAAGTCCTCGTGAGACAGTGTGGGACTGATCTGTGTGAGCATGAAGTCAACAAAGTTACTGTCCAGATAGGGTAGGAGAATCCAGCAAGACAGTAGTGAAGTCCAGCCTGATGGAAGGTGAAGATCTGTAGAAAGGCAGACTATGTAATGACTGAACTTCTATGGCCCAGCTTCACAGTGGAAAAGTGAAGCTTGCAAGGAATACGTAGACCTTTAGAGGTTAGTGGGCTGCTGTCTCCATTTCTACTGTTGCATGTGTTTTTGTGAGACGAGTTTTTTTAAGCAATGAAATGCTGAGGTTGGTCTGACCCACCTTAGAAATCTTTCTACCACAGAATTGCTGTGATTTGTGTCTGAGGAGATGCCTCAGAGAGTGCTGTGCTCACCCTCTGCTCGTACGATGGTTGCTCCAATCCCTTCCTCATTTTTGTGACTCTTCTTTTTACACACCCCAGTAAGGCCATGTCCTTCTTGTACAGGCAGCCCAGCACTGGCCTCACTGCTCTGAGTTTGTCTCATGAATGGTGAGGTAGAGGGGAGGGATCACCTCCAATTACCAGCTGACAACACCTTTCCTAGTGCAGCCCAGGCTGTGAATATTTTCCAAAATTAACAGCAATACTGAACCATGGGCCCACTACCTGCCAGTGGCTGAAATATTGCTTTAAAAGCTCTTGTGTTCTGCTGCTGCTGCTCAAGGTGCAAAGAGCTTCACAAGCCTGTGTATAGATGCTTATTGGTGTTAGGTGGAAGTCCTGCAATGAATAGGCAGTGAGATAACACTGGAAAATGTGCTAAAAGTAGAAAGCTGGTTTCCTTTCTGTGCTGATACACAGTAAGGCCCGAATACAAACCGTGTCAGTGTCTTGCAGCTGCATCTCCTGCGTTACCTCAGACTCCTCTGTGTGGCAGAGAGGCCGGTGGTTTTGATTTTTTGCTTTCTTCTGCTGATTGTATACTAGTGAAAATTCCAGGAAATCAATGGAGTTACATGGCTGCAAATCACAGTATAGGAGATTGCTCAATTGGCCCCTTAGTTCCAACAGAGAACATCCTCCAAGAACTAGTGCTGTCAGCACTGAAGGACTGAGGGGCTATAGTCAGCATATTTTAATTTCCCAAATTATTTCTAAGTATTTGTAATTAAATGTAAGGCTATCTCTAACAGTGGGACAGCAAAGCCAATTTTGGACTCACCAGAACACAGAAAGCAGTCCAGCTACAAAAATGAAGCTGGGAAACTGTGAAACAAGTCCAGTATTTATATACGAAATAGGTCTTGACACCATTGACAGTGTTTTGTCACTTCTGGTGCAAAACTGTGCAGCTAAGCTAATTTACAATCATAGGATGAAAAGCAATATTTTGAAAGCAGGTTTGCAGTGCTTTGAACTCTGAAAGCATAAGGAACAAAGCAACTTTTGAAAAAAACAAACCCTGCAGGACAGTTCTGTTGCCATTATTAGATTGTGTTTGAATCAACTGCAGCCTTGCTTCTCAAACACTACAGGCTTTTACATCTAGTTACAGATCTGAAGGTTTTTGAAAGGGCTTTGTGTTTTATCAAGATAAAGTACACACAGCAGCCATGGACACATAAAAATATCCAAGTGACACTGACCTGCTGATGCTTCTCAGTGTCCATATGATACTGAACCCTGAGATCATGGGGAAGCAGCATTTCCTCAAAGCACAGCATGGGTAACTCCTGGCTTCCTGGGAGCATCTGACATAGGATGCACTCTGGGGGAAGAATAAAGGGGATGAGCACGTGCTTTGGACCCAACAGGTTGTGGTTGACTGTTCACAGCCATTTGGAAAGGCTAATTGTGGTTTCGAGATCCACTGTGGATGTTGCTGTAGTGATATGCAACCAAGAAGACAGACCTTAGCCCACAGAACAGCTGCAAGAAAGGGAAAGACATGATGAAAAATCAAGTTGTAGTGAATGACAGTTATTGTAAGATAACAATGAATTCTACAGAAAGGAAAGCTTTCGGCTCAGATTTTGCCTTGTCCGTCTCTATGTCAGAAAGGAGAGGATGGTTCCAAGGAGGTGTTTATCAACAGTAGTGAGAGATTAAAAAACCAAAGGCCACAATTTTTTGCATTGACTGAAAATTTTTCCTATGAGATCAGGACATTTTGAACAAGGGAGGAAGCACTTCAGAAATAAAAGCAAGAAAACTGCTGACATCAGAATTTGATGGCAGCCTTAAAAGTAAGAGCCTGTTCCTGAAGGGATGGAGCTGGAGGAGGGGATGACAGTGGTCAGGATGATGATTTTGAAGGATAGTCCTAGTAAGAAGGGTGTGAATAGGATTAAAGAGGTCTGAGGTTAGTGATGTCAAAAATAGGGAGGGGAAAATGCCAGGACCTGAGAAAAGACCTAGTACAAGTAGGAGGGAGAAGCTTGAAGGTGCAGATAGTGACTGTCTGTAGAGCTGTGGGGACACAGCACAGGCAGGCTTGGTCCAACTTCCATGTAATGCTGTGTCTACATTGACAGGTAACCTCTCAAATAAAAGCTCAGGAGGAGGATAGACACGGTGTGTTCTAAGCAGAAGAGACTATAGCAGAGCTTTGATGGTTTCACCCAAGAATGGGCAGGGTGGGAAAGAAATGCAGCTGCACTCCTGTAATAATAACTTCAGTGTCACCGTTGTGAAAGAGACACAGAGGTGCCCAGCATTGCTTAACATCAGGAGGCCTTATGGTAGTAAAATGGAATGTATATTAAAAAAGTAAACATATCAAAAAACTTGAGACATATTAAAGACCCTGTTCCATGGTGTTAGGGATGTATCAGTCCATCAGAAAGATGGATGAGAAGCCTCAGAGCACCAGTATGAAAGAGTTAAGTATTGCTAGCATGTTATGAATGGGGAAAAAAAAACCTGCAGAAAGGAGCTTAGCACCTTGGCTGAGCAGAGCACTTGGAAAATGCATGAATGGTGAAGTAGACTCATTGACTTACACAACACTGCTTTTTCTTAAAGTTACATAGGGACATAAGTGCCTTGCTGAATTGAGAACCCAAGGGTAGGGATTAGAACTTGTGTTTTCTTGGCTCTCTGCCTGAGCAAAATTGGTTATGCCACACCGATCCTGAAGCACAACTTCTGTTTATATTATTTGCAGAGTGCTGTGGGGAAATGAAAGCTGGTAAGGCATAATTTTATTTGTATGCTTTGAAATTTTATATTATTGTGCATTTCTTGTTGCATAGTAATGAAGCTCTGCTTTCCATATTAAAATTAATAAAATGAAAATAACACGAATGCAATATTCCCCCTGAATACACACTGACTAAAGAATGTTGTAATTTTTTTCCCACAGGCATATTTATGGCAGCATATTTCACTGTGTCTTGAGAAGGCTGCAGGTCCAAATGAGTTTTAATCATTCACATTTTGCTTACCCAGTTATGACAGAATTCACACACAATTCACATTTGAATACCAATTTTAAACTAAGCAGTAACAGAATAAGTTCCATTGTAATGATGTATAAGTACTTTTACTATTGCCAGCCTATAACAGTGTATTTATGACAGCAATGACTATAACTGGAGAGAAATAATCTGCTAAAGCAGATATCTACTGCTAAAGCAGTATCTATTTAATAACTAACAGGTCTTTGTTTTATTGTGGATACTGGGCAGAGAACAAGAGTGTCACAGCTCTCATTCAGATGTGCCAGTGCTACGTGGACCTCTCAATTCAGCAGGCTGACTAGTTTGCAATAAATCATATCAGTGCTCTGTATGATTGGCAGACATGCACTGTGCATTGAGAAGGATGTAAATTGTGGTTTCCTATAGTTACTGGTTCCTCTGGATGGATGCAGGATCACAGGTTGTTCCCTACATCCATACAAAGGCATCATAACCTACCTGACAGTGCTGTATCAGAGAGCCCTCTACTCAGTGTCCAAATACGTAGGAAGCAGATGAGCAGGAGGAACCCCAGGATCTGTACAGCACATGGACTGCACCTACCTCATGTCACAGCCTTTGGGCACTCTCCTCTTTCCTCATCTTTCCCCCTAAAATGTTCGTGGAGTTGCCAAAGGTGAGAGCATTTCTTTCACTGGGGTGGGGGGGAGGGTGACAGAGTTTGGGAGGAATTTTTCTAGGGGTCCTTGCTTGCTGCCAACTCACTCTCTTAGGACATGCATCTTATGTCCCCCCAGATGTTTCTTAGGGTGGAAGAGTGATCTGACAGCCCCACCTATAAAAGGGATTTCTCGAGATAGTATCATGACAATTCTCCCTGCTGTCTTGGTGAAACTTCTACCTATGTGACAGGGAAATAGATATCAGGTGCACAAAGATGTTTGGTAAAAATATTTTCCCTTGTTACTCTTGCCCAATGACCTGATTTATGACTCAGAAGTATTATGAGAAATGAATAGTTTCAGTTATGAGAAATGAATAGTTTCAGTAAATTTTGTTTCAGTGTGCCAAAAAGCTGTCTTTTACATCAACTTTTGGTGTTGTTTGGTAGGTCTTTGTTACTATAATTGAAAAAAAGCAAACATCAGTGGCAAAAATTTTAATATTTTACTAAATTATACAGCAGTCTTCATTGAAAGCTGCTATCACTGACATGATGTCACCTCATGGACAGTGTAATAGTATCTGATGTGTTTCCTTCCCAAGCTGTTGTGAATGTTCTTAATGAAGAAAGGTAGCTGGGAGAAGTTATTCCAGTTCTGGTTCCATAAATGCAGAAAATACTAGAGGAACAAAGTAATTCCTTGTTCTCTGTGTCATCAAATGGAACTTCTTAACTTTTCTTCAACTTGTCTATGGTCTTTAACTTGGTTTTCCAGGTAAAAAAAATAGGTTTTCTAACAGATTTTCTGGAGAGGAAAATACATTTTAGGGTACAGTATCTAAAATAGAACACCATATACTCTTATAGACTTACATGTATATTATTTATTATACAAAACTCTCCATACTGCAGTACTATAAAATAACATTTCATGATTTTCAGTGTTTTAGTAGCAGGACAGCTTTCTGATGAAGATGCTTCTGTACATGGTCCATAATTCTTCTAAAAGTATAAAAATAATTGCACTTTGAGATTCTGTCCCACTGGCAATTTTATTGATGAGAAAACATAGTGCCCTCTTTTGTGTTCCTTCATCTTTTGCTTGATTATGCTTTGTGGTAAGGAATATTTTCAGAAACGTAACCTATACAGGTCTGTTCCTCTTTTTGAACCCAAAATAAACTTTGATGTTAATTACACAAACTCAAGGAGGACTCAGTTATTTGAGAGAATAATTAAAGTACATTAAATAATTCTAGGTTTAATCTTATTTGCAAAAGAAGTGATTTAGTGTTAACTGGGAATATAGAACCACAGAATACAATTTAACTAATCAGCTATACTAAGCTGTACATTTCTCATGTTGCTTTGGTTTATAGAAAGTATGTGGGAGGTCATAAAAAGGCATTGAAACCTTAAATGGACACCCGAGTTGCTTTTCTGAACTGCCTGCCTGTGTGCAAAAAAGGCTATAGCTTTCTAATATAATAGTGTGGAGGTTAATACTAATTTATGGCACAGAGAAAAAGATTCATCCTGAAGGCTTTGCCAGAAATGACCCCATTTGTCTTTAGAGTAAAACTTTACCTTTCAGTGAACTGCCAGGAAAAGGTATGTATCTGGCTGATTTGTTACCCATATCACAGAATAGAATTCTGTTTTTTCTTGCATGCAAAACATATATATTTTGATATTGCAGTACTAATAACTTTATGGAGGCACAGTGAGGTCTTTGACCCCCCTGTCCCTTTATGTGAAGAATGTTCTGGGGACATGTTCCTTTTGTGACCTGTTATTTGGGGGGTGGAGAGGAGGAAGGGTGGAAATTAGCTCTATTTGATGGTTATTGGAAAGGGAAAGCACATTAACAGAGCCCTGACACTGAGGTGACGCAGAACCAGAAATGTTCCTCTTGCTGCTCTGCACAGCTCTCAAAAGCAGTGTCAGTCGCTATGGGGAACGATAAAAGACCATAGCAACACCACAAGAAAATGTTCTTTAATGCAGCTTTGGTGGGAGCTTTTTGTTCCCCTTCCTTTGGCTTTTGAGTCACACTGGAAGGTCAGTGGTTTTTGATGGTGCTGCAGAGCACAGATTAATGCTTCCCTTTTTATCTGAATGTATTTTGCAGCAAATACAGCATTACAAATATTACATCACCGTGCTGAATTAAATACTTGTGTTGGGGAATACCCCTGATTTAAATGCTGTGTAGAAGCCACTGGGCACTAGAATAAATACCAAAAAAAAAACCAAAACAAAAAACCAACCAAACAAAAAAACCCAAACAAAATTTACAGTTTGTAATGACAGATTATTGGTAATTACAAGCAAAATTGTTGCTGTAGATAATTACAGATGGAGTCCATCTCACCTCAATATAGAGGTCTGCTTCTGAGCTATCCACCCAGAACTTCTGACAGCTCTTGTGGGGAAAGGGGTACCTTAAGAAAGCAGTTCACTCTCTCTACTGGTTTTGGGATGAAAGGAACAGTTTTCTAGAAGTACTTGCTTCTCTCCATCAAGTGTAGAAGGAGCTGGGGGGATGTCTGTCCTCTGGTTGCCTAAATTAGGGCATAATAACTCCATGCAGTAAGCAGTACTCTCCAAATTTACTATCTCAAGGACAGGGAATCATCCTTTATGTGGCTACCTAGGTTTTTAGTGGCAGATGTCTTGGATCCATCCAGTTTGGAACATGGGAAGTGAGAGCATTTATCTCTACACCCCTGTTCAGATCCTGCCTCTCTTCTGGAGCTGTCTGTCTTTCCCAACACTGCTGGGGTTCCCCTCAACCACAAGTTCCTGCCATTGGCATTTCCCAGATCAGTTTAGGGCTCCCTTCCCTGTTTAAGGTCCTATCCAGCTGGCTGCCACATCCTGCTGTTTTTTACCATCTCCTTCTTCACATCTATGTATCTGTGACGTTTGTATCAGTGGAGTGGCTTCCAAGGTTAATGCTCCTGGTCCCTCTGCCAGCAGCCCACCTGCCAGCATCGTGGCCCCTTCAGGGGGCTGGCTGAGGGATGTGCAGCTATTCCCCTCGGGGGACAGGGGACAGTTTCATCTTTGGACCAGAAAGCTGTTGGGCAAAATTTGTGGAGGGGTGGGGCAACCCATCCTTCCTCCTTGCTCAACCCTCTAATATGTCAGTTTTCCTCTGGAATTTTAGGCACTGGTCAAACATTCTCTTTCAGAAACGAGTTATCTCCAGAGGTCAGGTATCCCCAGAATAAGGAAAAAGGTCTTGGTAGGACATATCTGTATTTCTGCTCAGCTCCAGCTTTAAGCACTAAGTCTCTTTTGCACGTGATTTGCACTGAATGCTCTTCTTCATGTGCAAATACAGTAGGATTACTTAATTAGCAAGGTTTTGTCAACTAAATGTGGAAACTGTGAGACAAGTGATTTGGCATTCTAAACTTTTTCTTCAAAGTCAGTGACTACAGAGGGTCTTTTAAACATTGCAGAGGGTGGCAGGCATAAATGGAACAGAGCAACTGTGTGTAAACACTCTACCATCATGAAACTGAATTGTTTGGTCTACTGAATTTTGGAGGAAATTTTTTAGTGAAGATAATTTTTTTTCAGAATTATATTTGCTCCTTAGGATGCACAAGAACCATGGTAATCTTTGTGTCTCTGAATGACAAGAGCATTAAATTGTTCCCATCACTACAAAATGTAGGAGGTCCATGTAGTATTAAGGAATTGGAATGTAGTGAAGTTTAATCAGCATTGTGTTCTGTGAATGCTCTGAAACAAGTAATTAAACATCATTAGGTGCTATAGTTATTTCATTACTCAGCAGAAAGTCCCCAGTTGTTACCCTGAAAAAAAAAAGTACCTTAAGCCTCTAATATTTAATTAAACCTCTAATATTTACAAAGATTCTTAAGTCACTTTATAATCCAGGTCTCGTATGTCTTGCAATGCTATTGTTCTTGAGGTGCTTAAAATTTAGTGATGCTGCTGCTTTGCTCAATGGACTGTGTTGAGAGCAAACAGCCCAGGATGCTCATCTCTGCTCTGCCTGCTGCCTCTAGGTCACTGTGGAACTTCACATCACTACTTTTTTCCAGGTGTTCATATTAAAATTATACTGAGTTGGATTAATTTAAATACGCCATGTAGTTATGTAAAATTCTTGCTATGGCAGACTTTTTTTTTTCCTTTGAAACTAGTGCAGCATTCAATCATTCCTCACTGCTGTACAGCAGTATTTTTGCTTTGCTCAAGATGGAAAAATACCTTATTTAATGATACTTGCTGGAAAAGCTTTCAGACAATTTTCTTGCAGACAGCTGGGCAAAGCCATGTGCTGTGCTACATCTGCAGTATGGCTGTTTTAAAATTTATGTTCCTTTACAGCAACTGCCCATGCACAAGTAAATATTTTTTAACACATTTTTTTTTAACAATTCCTGAGGCTTGAGTTCAACACTTTAATTCCAAACTCCATTATGTATTGTGGATGCTTATCTCACCAATCAAATAAAAGGCTCTAGGAAAAAAATAATTGTGCTTCTAAGAGCCTCATTCTTTGCTGTTTTTCTTGAAAAGGGAGATAGATGTGGAAATGGCTGCAGCACTGTTTCAAAAACCTTATTCTCTCCCTCTCTGGGATTTTTCAGATTATTTTTTTAGACTTTCACTCAGATATTTCCTGTCTTATAAAGGATTTTTATTTTTTGTTTTTGATCTAGTTATTTATTTGTTAGCATGTATTAAAATAAGCTGAAAAAAGAAAGATACAAGGAAACAGATGGAAAATCTTGAAGGTATGAAACCACCAATTGAGATTTTGTGACTTTAACTAGTAGTTCCTGATTTCCAAATATATATGTATGTTTTATATATATATGTGTTTATATTTACATATATATAGCACCTATCACCATATTGAAAAACATTGTTTGGAACCACTCCGACAGCAGAGGTAAGAACAGGAGTCAGCCTGTTAGTGCCTCAGCATTTCTGTTTCCAACCAATTTAAAAAAACAAACCAAACCATATTTTCCTTTCCTCTCTGAATATCCAGCCCTTACATCTGCCCTTACAAACATGAGCTATACATTTTAATTTGTTATTAGTTTTCTGTAGTTTCAGTAAAGAGAACTTCTACTATCTTCACACAAAAGGATGACCCCTGGAAGAGGAGATTCCCATTTAAACTGTTTCTAGTGCTGTGCCATAACATCCCTCTGTTTCCTTGACTGTGTCCCATAATGACATTGAAATATTGTGCACTGGAAACACTGGTTGTGATAGTTACCATGAATAAATCTCAAGGAGCAGCTAGCCCACAACTCATCAGTAAATGTCACAAAACCAGAACTCGTTAGGAAACGGAATTTTTTTTTTTTAATTTTTAATTATATCTTTTTACATTGAAGTGAATAACTTTCAGAGCTAAAGCCAGATAGGGCTTTTTGAATGCAAAAGTAGCTGCCATGTAATAGATATCTTTGACATGAGTCGCTGTGCAGTTTATACTATTGGTAGGATTGACAGAAATCAACTTCATTGGTCAGCATTAAACAGAACCTGGGACTAAAGTGTGTGCTGGAGGAGGTAATAATGGTAATACAAATGTTTTAAAGAGGAACAGTTAGGAAACAAGAAGAGTTTTATTAATTTTAATTCATTTATTGGTGAGAATAAGTCCTTGTAGCAGTGACACTACCTGTGTACTCCCAGCTTTTGCTGTTCTTGAGGACAAGGCAGTTGCTAAGCAATCACAGAGCTGGACAGGCAGATTCAGAAGTTGTTAACTCTGCTTGATGTGGGAAGCTCACAATTCAAGCTGCATATCCACTGCAAAGAAAGTGTAAGCAGATGAATGAATCCAACAGTGAACCACCTAGTAGTGTATCTGGTAGAAATCTGAAGATGCCTTTGAATGCCTGAGTTCCCTGGGTAACATATCCCTCCCAGGTAATGCAAATATGTTCCAGAAACATCTGATTGTCACTCAAGATATAGTACAGAGCAGGTTTTTGTTGGACCACATCAGTGTTTCTCTGGTTGTCTCTTTTTAGAGGTTTTCTGCTAGTTCTTAGTTTTGTCCAGTAGACACAGGTTCCTCTAAAGAAAGGTATTAAAACCAGAAGATAGTAGGCTGCATGATTTGCATGATTCATCCAAGTGCTATACATGGACCCTCTGACTTTACACCCCATCAAAGTAGACATTTACAAATGGCACAAAAGACTTTGGGAAAAAAGGTAAGCCACTAAAGCACTGGAAGTTTACGGGGTATTTTGTCCAGCAAAGATATATAATACATTTGCCATTTGGAAATACGTAAGTGGCTATGGCTGGAAAAAAGGCTTCTGAAGCACAGTTTGTCCCAGTAGGGTGAAATAAAACACAAGATAGGGGGAGGAAATTATTTCCTAGTAGTTAAGAACATGTACAGTTCTGATTTTTTTCATGACCTCAGTATAGGGAGAGAAAAAAGAAATCCTACTAAGCTAAATGCACGTAGATGATGAAAAGATTAACTCAAAAAAGAAACAAGTTTACTCCAAATATTTTTGGAGTATACCAGTGCAGAACAAGTAAGCACAAAAAAGGTGTTCCATAGAGGAAGCTGGAGCAAAAGTGAAGCACTGGTAACTTGAAAGCACAGATAAAAACTTAATGGCTACACACATAAGAATAAAAAAGTTATGGGCACAATGGGCAGGGATGGAATGACAAAATCCATGAAGATTCATTGAAAATTTCAGACAATGCAAACTCTCACCTCTGAGATAGAGAAGAGAACATGCAGTTCAGGCTGACTGTTATTTTAAGGGAGAGTGCAAAAGAATAGAATAAACAGGTGAAGATAATGTCAGAAATGCCAAAGGAACAAAATGAGATATAAATAGCAAGAGACATCAGAAATGTACTGGTAGTGACAGAGTGACACCAAGAGAAGAACTGGTCTAGTGCAAGGCAGAAAAAGAAAGTAATTGATAGACAGTGATGAAGTGTTAGATAGCTTTTTTGTTTACCTTAACTGAGAGTGTCAGCTCTGATCAGACAGAACCAGTGGGAACCCAAAGCTCAGTCTGGTTACATTTAGCATGTAGTTGCGGGCAAAATTATGACATTTTATGTCACTCATGAAAATATAAATGATGTAATAACTTTCTAGTGTCATCGAAAGTTGACATCTAGCATATGACAGGTTTGAGAGCTTTACAGAAACTCACATGCCCTGAATTTGTCAATATCTTATGTCAAGAAGGACCTCAGAAAGCTGAAGGAGCAGTCTTTGTTTTGCTCAGGTTAAGCTGATGTCACAGATACTCAAAAAATAGAGGAGCTGGGCACTCAAAATGAGATTTATTACAATCAAAATTGTTTAGAACTCCAACAGACATCAGAAAACCTCAAGTTTGGATGTGAGGTGGAACTAATACCACACAGCTGACTTAATAATCCCTAAACTTGCAGTCCTTTACAATGATGATCCCAAATGCACAGTCACTCACATTCACAATGAGGGCTCTCAACCCATTTGTCACCTGGGGCAGCATCTTGATCCAAGGGGATAGTCCTTGGCTGCAGACCTGCTGTTCCAAGGAGGACTTTTATACCCTAGCTGAATTTGATATGTGGTCAATTCTGACTGGCTGGGGACCTGATCCCCTGGTGTACCTGAACACAGTCACCATAAATTTTGCAAAAAAACAAAGCACAAAATAATCAGGTTTCAGCAGTCAGAAAGCCCGAGTCTTTGTCAGGGTGGGTGGACCTGCCACACAATCCACCCCATCACCACAGTCAGGATTCAATTGGTTTCCTTGGAGTGATGGTATAGTCACCTCTTGCCTCCAAAGTTAAAAGGGTCTTGGTGAGTCTTCAGTGTTCATTGTCTTCACAGTCTTGGTGAGCTTCAGTGTTCACTGTGGATCATCATTCCTCAGCTATTCTAATATCTAATGTAGAGACAGGTTTTACAAGTTTATACTGTGTCCTTTATACAGGTTTCACTACTGCATGTCTAATACAGCTTATTCTAATACAAATTACAATAATCATAACTACAGCCATCATTCCAGAAAACAGAAACATATCAAAAACTTTCCCCAACCAATTAGTTCCCAGTAGAGCAATAACCACCCTGATGGTGGATTTTGTGGCAGGTGCAGCCACCCTAAGACTGGGGCTTTTTTACCTCAATTTCTGGGGCCAGTCTCTCTTCTCCCAAAGGATGGGAATGAAGCTGGGGAAGTGTCTGAATAATGAGTCTTAGAAGCAGCAGCTGAGGGGGTTGGATTTATTTAGCCTGGAGAAAAGAAGGCTGAGAGGAGACCTTATGACCAACACCTGCCTGAAAGGAGGCTGAAATGGCGTGGGTGTTGGTCTCTTCTCCCAGGTACAAGTGATAGGACAAGAGGAAATAGTCTCAAGTTTTGCCAGGGGAAGTTTAGATTGGATATTAGGTTACATGGAAAGGGCTGCCAAGCACTGGTCAGACTGCACAGGGGAGTGTTGAGCCGCCATCCCTGCGGGTGTTTAAAAGCCGAGCAGATGCGGTGCTGAGGGAGGTGGTTTAGCGGTGACCCTGGCGGTACCGGGTTAACAGCCGGCCGCGATGATCTTAAAGCTCTTTTCCAACCAGCAACGATTTTATGACTACGACTGCTGAATCCTGACCGATCCTTGCTTCGCCCTTCGCCCCCTGTCCCCCCTGGGCCAATCCATTCCCCATCGAGCCGCCAGAGCCCCTCAGCCCGCAGCAGCCATTTTAACTCAGCCTGGCGGCGGGGCGGGGGCTGCCGCCGGGGAACGCCCTTCGCCCGCCCTCCCGCTCTCCCGCCCGCCTGACCGGAGCTCTTCCAGCCTCGGGCTGATCCGCCCTTCTCCCGGGTTTACCTCCGCCATCCCCATCCATTTGCCCAGCGCTGCCGCCTCGCCTCCGAGCTGCTGAGGAGGGGCCCGGGGTGACCTCCGGCAGCCTCTGCCGCCCCCCCCGACGCCTTGCCCGCAGGGCACGCCCCTCCCCTCTCCTGCTCGGAACTCGGGCGGTCCCTCCAGCCAGGGACTTCTCCTCCAAACCTGGCTTGGGGATCACTGAGCAGGGGTCCTGGTTTTTTGTTTTGTTTTGTTTTGATTTGATTTGTTGGGTTTTTTGTTGATTTTTTTTTTTGGGGGGGAGGGGGGGAGTACAGATGAGGCTTTGGGGGTCCACGGTCTCGCTTGCCTTTCTGTTTTTATGGCCACACTCCCTTTTCCTCCAGTTCCTCCCTTGTCCGAGAATGGTTTTCCTCAGGGTGTCCCCAGGTTATCCCCATCCCAATCCTCGAGTTCTGCACCCGTGGTTAACTTTCAGATTTGGACAATACTTGGGGAATCTTTTTTTGCTTGTAAAAGCCTAATTTTGATCTTTTGTAGTTTTAGACCTGTCTGCTCTCCTTCTCTTTGAAGTTCTCCCTTCAAAATACCTGTTTCTAGTTCTAACATTTTGGAATGGTCTTGCCTCTGAATTAAACAGGCATTCAGGATGACACACGTGGTTCCTTTATCTCTGACATCCTAAAAACTTTTGTTGCATACTTCCAGCCTTTTCACAACCACCACCAGGTCAGATCACTTCTCATTTGCCCATGGTGTATCTGGGGGCAGAAGGGGCACATTATGGTATCTCCATAATTCCTGTATCGAAATCCTGCCGACTGTGCCAATTAATGTTGTGGATCTTCACAAAATAGAGGAGGAGGTGGGCACTCAAAATGAGGCTTATTCTAATAAAATTTGTTTAGCACTCCAACAAACATCAGGAAACCACAAGTTCAGATGCCAGACAGGACTAATACCACACAGCTGACTTAAGAATTCATAGTCATAGAATGGGTTAGGTTGGAAGGGACCTTAGAGGTCATCTACTCCAACTTCCCAGCCACGGGCAGAGATAACCTCTCATCTAGACAAGGTTGCTCAAAGCCTCATCCAGCCTTGCCTCAAACATCTTCAGGGAGAGGGCATCCACAGCTTCTCTGGGCAATCTATTCCTAAATCCCACCACCCTCACACTGAAGAATTTCTTCCTAAGATCCAGTCCAAAGCTATTCTCCTTCAGTTTAAAACCATTTCCCCTTGTTTCTAAGCTTGCACAACCAGTCCTTTGTAGAATGATGACCCAAACTGTACATTCACCTGTGATGAGTGGTGAGGGCTCTCAACCCCTGGGCAGCATCCTGATCCAAGGGGAGAGTCCTTGACTTGCAGACCCGCTGCTCCGAGGAGGACTGACACAAGTTGCCCTCTGATAGGGCTCCATTTACACCCTGATACGTGGTCAATTCTGATTATCTGGGGGCCCGATCTTCCAGTGATTCTGAGCCCCAAAACAGTCACTGTAAATGCATGGAAAAGCAAGGTGAGCATGCCAAAAAGCAAGATGGGAAGAGAAGCTCATGGAAAGTAGGGACACCATGTGAAGAGAAAGGTGGGAATGAGTCAGGCTTTAACAGTTGGGAAGCCCTCGTCTTTGCCAGGTGGGTACAGCTGCCTAATTGTTTACTTGTGTTGGAAAAGTAATGAGTATCTCTGGAAACCAAGTTCACCAGTGCTTATCTGCTCGGGCCATATAATGGCCATACAGCCCACTGTGTACATAGCTGTATATTTGACCAGCTTAATGTTTTAAAAGCAAGGAAGCAGCATATGGCAAAATCCATTAGCATAGATGCAACTTAAAAAAAAGAAAATAAAATATGGAGTTTATTATAACAGCTTTGAAGTTTTTGCTGTCTGTGTTTTAAGGTTGAATACTAAATGAGTAAGTGAAGAGGGGAAATGTAATGTCACTTTTGCTACTATAATCTTGGAAGCTTTCTTTCTACATATTAAAAAATTTTAAGAGTTTATGGACAAATCAGAAGCTGAAAGTAATGGAGACTCTGCCATCTTTTTTTTTTCTTTAACAATGGATTCTTCTCCTTGTTTTTCCTCTTCTATTTTTTGTTTTATTTTATTTTTCCAAATAAATTAACTATAATCTCAGTCTGTATTACTACCCAAAGCATCTTTTCTGCACAGGACCCTTTTGCTGTTAAAGTAGTAGGATTTTCCCGTTCTCATAATAATCTGAATATCATCTCTTGAGCTACCCAAAAGTCTTAGCACCTGTTAAAGTTTTGAAGTAAGTCATTGTCAGCTACAAAGTATGGCATGTCAGAGTTCAAACAAGTAACTAAATCATATAGAGGACCTTAAAGTGGGATTTGAGATAGTAAGAACAGATTATCAATTTTTGGTTTAATTTCATCATATTACCTGGGTTTTCTTAATGTCTTCAAATGTTATGAAGATAGCAGGTGAAAAATCACAATCCTGAATTTGCAGCAGCACCAGAACAGTTCAGCCAAAGCACATTTACAACCAGATGATTTCTGGGCACTCGTAATGGCAAGAGAAAGATATTTCCCATAAGAAGACTTGCAATTAACAGCTGAAGATTTTGGGTTGACAAGACCTCTACTTTGTCTCACAGAACTGTAATCCTAGTACATCCTGCTTTCATTATGTCCTATAAGTGGAGTTCCCCCTGAAGAGTTAATAATCTGATTATTATCGTGGATTTTCTTTCTTGAGAGCAGAGTCATGAATCATGAAAGACAGTGATATACTATGTAAGATGCATTTAACAGTGGGAGACTACAACCAGACAACTACTTTCACTACACAGTGAGTAATCCATGCAAAAACTAAAGTTTCTGTTTTCTGCAAAAATGTGGAAAGTGGATTCATCTAAGCAACTTTTTTGTTTCACAATGTCTTGCTTTTCTATTGAGGTAGTTTGGGTACATTAGGTTTTTTCAACAGTTCCTAAGCCTCAGTCTTGGAAGTACTGATGTTCACCTAAAACACTGTATTGCTGAGAGCAAATTTAAATTTCCTATGAAATAAAATGGACAAATATATTGGTAATATAATGACTTAGGTGCAGGAAAACTGAGTCCTAACTGTATTTATGTGACTAAAATCTGAGATATTGAGACTATCCCAGGGAAAATGAAGTCCAGGAAATCAAGATAAAGTCAAGAAAAAAGCTTTTGTGAAAAGATTTACTGAGGGTTTTGGTTTTCCTAACAGTTTTACTTATGGAGGGAACTTTTGGTTCGCTTTATTTTTCCAGTGAAAGCTGTGGGACATTATGTGTGTGAAGAAGGGGGTGGTGGTGTATGAAACTGGTTATGGATATTTTACCAGAGTGTCACCCAGCAAATGGTTTGGAAAGCAATAGGAGTTAACTCTTGCAGAAGAGTTTTTGTCATTTGATTCTGATTTGGCAGTACAGTTTGCTTTCCTTAAAAGCCTTAGAGCTACTGTGTATTTGACTCAGTCATTTGAGTCCTCGTTTCTACAAACACAGTGGGCATAGGATACTTTTATTATTTCTGGAACTATCAATCCAACCATTGTTACCCTTGGCTGAGGCTGGTATTACAGTCAGACCTTGGTGAACATGTGGGCTGTGTTATGAAGTGCTTTCTGACTAAGTTAGGTCAGGGTCTTTGCTGGTAGCTTCTAGAAGCTGGTGCTTCTAGAATTTTAACTATGTGAGAAAATCAGAGAGACCTTGAAGCCTGTACTCCAGTAAAATAGAGTTTGAGAGTATCTTTTGGGTGTGTAACAATAAATAACATTCGTAACATGTTTGAAATTCTGCTAGCATAGTTATAAATACTTCCCCTTTTCAACTTTTTCTTCAACATTTGGCAAACCTGTATCCTTTCACTGTATATGCATCAATTCAGTGTGGGTATTGAAGGTAGAAGAATATTAACAAGGACCTTGAACCTCACACAAATGTGGTCTTGCCCCACTGATACCTTATTGCAGACTCTCCCTACCCCAAGGCAATTCTTCATCGTCTCTTTGGACCTGAACTAGAAATCATTTAACCTTTCTTCATTCCTTACCCAATCTGCCTCCATCCTCCACCCTGATCCCACCTTTTGGTGTTGCAGGTCATTTGGAGAGGTATTGTTGCTCTGTGCATGCTGCCATCAGTCATACAGCACCACCTAATCAATTGTAAACCCTTCAATCAATGCAAGCACACTAAGTCCAGGAAGGAGGATTTGTGGGACTTCAGTGCTAGGTCGAATTTCTCCCTCCTTTTGCTGTCTCCCACAGCTTCTGTGCTGCTGGCTGGTCTCTCTGCTTGGCTTCAAAGAAAGATGCATTTTAAGCGTGAGCATCACTGTGGTGGGTGCAGGCCTTTGCTCACCCTTTGCTATCAGATAGACCAGGGATGAGGGGAGAATCAGCACAGACCTTAACAAACCTTGCAGATCAGCTGGTGCTTCTCATCACTGGGGTCTGCTTCCTGCCTGAGTCAAGCAGTGAGTCAGTAGAAAGGGTAAGCCAGAGGAAAAGGAAATGCAGAAACTGGCATGGTACTCAAGAACAGTTGAGCAGGTACCTGTGTCCTTCACCAGAAAGTGAGAGGTGGAATGCTTGCTCATGATGTTGACACATAGAACTTACAGAATGCAAAGGAGACTGGGGGATAGGAAAGCTATGTGCTGTTCTAAACCAGAATTGTATGGGGTTCTTTAAGAGCACTAAGGGAAACAGTGAATTCAAGCTGGAACTGACACAGCAGGAGGCTATGAAGTTGGCTGAGAAACTGGGGAGCCTTTTTTTATGAAAGGAGATGAAAATAACACATGCTGTGTGCCTGCAAAATGAATTTTGAGCTGTGTCTGATTTCCATGTACTCACAAAAGAAATAAACAGTGGCAGGGGTGGGGTGGGAGAGTAATGATTTAACCTACACCAAGGCTTTAAAAATTGTCATCTATCCTTCCATTCGAATTGGAGAAATGACACAGAGTTCTTGAGTAAATTTTTCAATTCCATTTGCTCTACCTGTCTGCAGACCACACTTTAGCAATGGCAAAATGTGGTCTTCCAGGCAAAGACCACTGCAAAAGCAGTGCCTGGAAACAGTCACCATAAGCACGGAAAAAAGCGAGATGGAAAGAAAAGCTCATGGAAAGCAGGGACAACAGGTGACAAGGAAGGTGGGAATGAGTCTGGCTCTAGCAGTCAGAAAGCCCTGATCTTTGCCAGGGTGGGTGCCTGTTTACTTGTGTTGGAAAGGTAATGAGTCTCTGGAAGCAAAGTTCACCAGTGCTTATCTGCTGGGGCTGTATAATTGCCATACAGCCCCCTGTGTACTTAGCTGGAGTTTATGTTTTAGTGCTATCAGTTTGCTTGTGCTACCTATTTGACATGCAGAATGTTGTAGCAGGCCCTATTCAGTAGTCTCTCTTTTGTAGACCAGGAAAAAAGTCTCTACAGCCGTTTAATTCTGTCAGCTTTCCCAATCACTTCAAGCAATTCAAGCACTTCAAAGGTTGTATTACTTTTAATGTTGCTTTGTTAATGAGCCACTGGAAACAGCTGTGAAACAGGGCAGGCAGCTCTTAAGGCTGA
Organism: Heliangelus exortis; assembly: GCF_036169615.1. NCBI lineage: Eukaryota > Metazoa > Chordata > Aves > Apodiformes > Trochilidae > Heliangelus > Heliangelus exortis. The sequence continues at coordinate 57,790,257 of NC_092422.1, forward strand.
GCACAATGAAAGTGTGGGATTTACTGGCTAGCACACATAAATTGTGTGACTCACTGTTTTTACACTTTAACTCTCTTTCAAAGATTTTAAAAGAGGTGATGAGATACAGGCAACTACATCAAACGAGTTGAGTCAATCTACATAGGTTTGTGTTGCTTAGAGCTGGTCCCAGAGCTGTGCCTCGTGGAGTTGTCCCATTGCAACCATCACTGCTTTCAGTAGGTTGGTAAAATGGAAGCAGGAGATTAGCTGATCCCTGTCAGTGAAAGGAGGTCATCCTTAGAGACAATGCTCTGAAAATGGACGATGCTTATATTTTTAGATCTGGAATTTGCAGGCAAGGAGAAAACAATTGTCAGAATATGGGAAGCAGATCAAGTGGTCCACGAGTGTTTGAATAGGCACAGTGGTTGAGAGAATGAGTATGGAGCCTGTTTGCATGCACTCAGCATCTCTGACTGGATTTCATGTCATTGTTGGATGAGCAGTCAGTAATGCTGCTCACAGTCTGGGTTCTCACTGCTTTCTTCTGCTTCTTGGGGTACTTGAGTCTCCTCTGTGTGGGCAAACCTCATCCAAAACCAGGGCTTTACCCCAGTATTTTAATCTTGGTGTTGTTTTTGGTTTGTTGTTTTTTTTTTTCTCTCATGTGCAGACCAAAGGCATATTAGAGAGCACCTCTTGGAATTCGTGTGTGATTAGCAGCTATTGTGACTCCATAGGTGGTATTATCCTAGTATTATTCTTGGTGGCCTTCCAGTACCTGAAGGGGCCTGCAGAAGAGCTGTGAAGGGACTTTTTACAAGGGCGTGAGGTAATAGGACAAGGAGTAATGGCTTTAAAGTGGAAGAGGGGAGTTTTAGGTTAGACATTAGAAGTTCCTCACTATGAGGGTGGTGACACACTTGGTCTAGTGAGAAGTGTCCCTGCCCATGCAGAATTGTTGAAACTATGTGATCTTTAAGGTTGCTTCCAACACAAACCATTCTATGATTCTGTGATTCTGTGATTCTATGATTCTATGATTCTATGATTCTATGATAAAAGTGTTTGTTTCATATCATACTGAGGGATGGAGTCAAAGGAATCCCACTGTAAGGCACACTGGATTGCTTCTCTGGATTCCAGAGTCTAAAGGCTGAAAGTTCCCTTTTGTGTGCCTTTAATGAATAGATTTTTGTTTATTTTTAACTCCTGTACTGATTGTTTATGTTAAGGATGTACAAAACCATTCTGTTATGATGCATCAGTGCATTTAAAGTAGCTGTAGCAGTTTTAAAACAAATTGATAGCTGCTAATTTCCTATGTCTGTTAGCACAGTTTAGTGTGATCTTGTTAGAATCTCTACAGCCAGATTCCCAGAAGCTATTGAAGCAAAGTTCTTTGGCTTTCAGTTTCCACAGAATCACAGAATCATCATGGTTGGAAAAGATGTCTAAGGTCACTGAGTCCAACCGTCAGCCAAGAAAAAAAAATCACCATGCCCACTAGAGCATGTCCTGAAGTGGCACATCTACATGTTTTTTTTAATGCCTCCAGGAATGATGACTCCACCATGTTGGAACTTTTTGTTTAGCTGGAACTGGGGAGTGGATATTCTTAGCTTTTGTGCTAAAGGTCTGCAAAAATTGGGTTAACCTGCTTGCATCCATGGTGTATGGATGAAAGTGATGCAGTCTAGTACCACAGAAAATGTAAATAATGGAGGTAGGTTAAAAATGTGCTTTTGAACATACATAGCTAAACCCCATTATGTTTCTTTTAACCTACTTGTATTTTTAGAAATGCTTTGGTGTGACTTACAGACCTTGGTGAGCATGTGGGCTGTGTTATGCAATGCTTGCTGACTGGGTTGTATCAGGATCTTCTTTGGGATAGTGTGTCTGGAATTCATACTCAGAAGAGATGTTCCATAAGGTAAATATATTAAAGGTTGATGGGATGCCTAAGTATTTTACGGCATAGGTAATATTAATATGCAAGTTTCCTGATGGATATGAGTTTTGCATCATCATCTTTTCATCTACAAAGATCTCACTGGTGCATACTAGAGCAAAAGCTGAGACTGTAAACGTTCATGCATCAAAAGGGGAAAAATTCTTATCAGACTGCACCTTGTGAAACAAAGGAGCAATGTTTTGTTTTCTATTTAGGTACAGTTCTTACTGCTGGAAAGAAGCTGCCTATGTTTGCTATAAGGAACTGTAGGCTGTGGTGTGGAGCAGTGTAATTTGTGGCACTTGTTTTTTTCTGCACACTTCTCTGTTCTTGGTATTTTCTGATTAGTTTTTGCCTCATTTATAACTTTCTTATCCTCCAGAGGGAGCAGAACTGGCATATATAGAGGTAGCTGAGTAAGTGCACTGCCTGCATTGTGACAAGTTTTGCCAATATTTGTCAAACACAATAGCAAGTCAAATGTTGTTTGGAAAATAAATTATTTGATGGCTACCAATGGCAAATCAGTGGATTAATATAGACATTTTTACCCTTAGTGCTCATTTGGGCTTTTTGGAATCTTTAAAACATATATCTGATTTTGTGTACCTAGACTTCTAATATTTAAACACCTCCAGAGCTGTGACAGGAACTCACACATGTGAAAAGAGGGCTTAAATCCCTATACTCTTCAGACAATCTGGTGATATCTTCTCATCTCACCTTCTACTATTCATCTCCAATGTAGTACTCTGTATAAATATAGACTCTATCCTTGAGTCAAACTATTCATTCTGAAGAGTATAAAATCCAGACATAGAAATTTTAATCAAAATGAAGCAAAATATTTTTGCAACATTAGGTTGTGAGAATGGAAACTGTTGTTTACATATTAAAACAGTAATCAGTAGATTTTTTTTTCAGCTATAAAAGTGTGTGTATGCTTGAAACTATTCATCAATCTTAAGTGCTAGATGGCTTAGATCAATCTGCAAGAACAATTGCCTCAAAATTTTTTCCTATGACAACTTGTAGCATTTTGCTTCTTTTGACACAAGGTGGCTGTGCAATTGGGGTTGTTTCATATGTGTAGGCACCAAGCCCTTGGAGTTCCAAAAAGTTGATAGGATTTGGTCTTGACTTAGTGATAGGTTGAACAACTGAAATATTTATCTTCCAGTAAATTCAAAGCTATTAACTTTGGGCTTTTCTTATTAAAAGTGAATTACACATTGTTACAATCCTGGAAAGCTCAATGCAATACTGTAGAGGAGGCTTGATGATACCATTTGCATCTTTTTTCCTTCTCAGTAAATAAGTATTTTCCCTTGAAATTAATTAGTTTTTGATTTAAAGTGCAAGAAAGTGCATGAATTATGCATGTTTATTCCCAGAGATTGAAGGCAAAGTTCATTATCAGGAAGGAGTTAAGCAAGCTCTTCAAACTTCAGGCTCCTCAAGGGGGTGCTCATATGAGGAGTCATATGAACTCTGCAGTCAATGAAAAGAGGAAAAGGGGCTGCTTTAATAAAGCTGTTTAATAAAACAAATTTATTCCATGGCCTGTCCATGGAATATGTCAGTTGATGTGTTATGTCAGCTGATGGATGCTGGGGAGACTTCTTAGGTGACAGACTTTGAGTAGAAGTCTCGAAGTCTCGGTCTTCAGATAATCAATGGCACTTTTGTCACAAATGCCACTACAGGAAGGCTGTCCTTACACTACATAATATGACAGTAAGCTGCTTTTATTGGTAGTCATAAAGATCAACTTAATAGTGTTTTTCAATTAAGTGCATTTTTTTACTATAATTTAAGTACGCATAGCGCAGTTTCTGACATCACAAAACTGTAGATATATAGTGATAATATTTACTTTTGAAAGGGTTAATCTTTGGTCTTATTGTATGTGCTTTGAGTAATGTGCAAAAAAATTTTCAGAAATGCAACAGAAGTACTACTTATTTTAATATAATATGAAATAATATTGAACAATAACTGTAATTTAATTATTTATTTCAGATTGTTAGTCTTAGGTTTAGATCTTACTGTATATTTCCAATGTATGCCCCATGCTCAGCACTGTGAGATCTGTTCTGGACTGATGTGCAGATTTAACTTAATTGTCTTCTAGACAGTCTTTCTTTCTACTCTGAACTTCAGAAGGGCCAAAGTAAAGCAACTTTACACCCTGGCTGATGCCATTCAGGTGGTATCCAGGACTGACCTTTGAACTGACTCCAGATGTGATGTGACAGCAATACCCTGGTCAAATCCCCCGGGCTGCTCAGTCCCATTGTTGCTTGTGGAGACTTTTTCTGTGTCAGTGTGCCCCATTTTTAGCATGGCAAAGAAAAGGACAAAATACCCAGCAGTTTTTAGTTCCTGAGGTTCACGGCAGCTTCCCCATGAAGAAGACTCACATTTTCCCTGTTAGGCCAGGTGGTGACTAGTTGTGAGGTTAGGAGGATTCATGGTACAAGCCTGCAGCTGGGATGTTGGAAGCATCTCCCAACAAGGCTCCTCAGACCATCTGCACTAAGAGGCACCAAGTCGTGTGCTTCTGCACTACCTCTGACAGACAGATCAGCAAAATGCTGGTGACAGTGCAGGATTCTGCTGCTGAAGAAGAGTGAGAGTACTGCATGTGAGGTGCAAGAGTTCCCACGCCAGGAGGGAATGTGAAGACGGGCCAAGGGCTGGTAAATTTTACACCTTACACGTGGCACTTGGCAGGTCTGCTAGACAGGGCCAAAGGAACTCCTCCTGAGGGGGTACAGAAGACTAGTTATGCCAATGTGCTCTCTTGGTTTTTTGTGTTCCTGTTTTTTCTACAGATTAATCAAGATAGCTTTTGCAGACATCTAGGATGGAAACTTGAAAGGAATGACTTCACAGATTTTTCCCTGATGTCCCATGAGAACAACACAGGTGAAAAGCATAAGGGATGTGTTTTAAATCTACAAACACTCCGTCCCTACTGACTTGAATAAGAAAGCAGATGTGTCCTTAAAGAAATCCATGTATAAACTTAGAACAGTGAGATTGTTCTCTGCTCATCCAGACAGGGTTTATTTCAAAGGCATACTGCAGTTTTAGCAAAACATAGATTTAATTTCCAAAATACCTGTTCTAAAAAATAGATATTCTTTTATTTTTGCAAAGGCATTCTGTGGAAACGTGTATTAAATAGAAGGGAAAGTGGTGTTAGAAGGTTTTAAAGAGAGAAAGCAAGGGTTTGGCAGTCACTTTGGCACTCATTGATTAGAAATTCGTGAAAGTCGCCGCCATCTAGTGATGAGATGTTGAAGATGTTGCTTAGAACTAAACAGTACCAAAACACCAAAGCGTTTTTTCCATCTGTGTCTGCATTCACTCAGCACACTGGTTCAGGTGCACCTTGAACCTGTGGTTTTTTTCTCTGTGTGTCTTGTGGCAGAAAAGTTAACTGGGAACAGGAGGGACTTACTGAGACTCGGTGTATTTGTTCCTGTGGGCTGCTCTTGCATTGCAGTCCTAGTGCAGGGCATTCCTGTAACTGACAGGATTTGAGGCAGTTTTAAGTTAAAAGAGCAACCCAGCAGCTTAACCACTAATAAAACTCCAACTGTCAGGGCAGTAAAAGTTACCCACAAACACAAGATGGGCTGTCCATGCCCTCTCTTTGGAGCAATGAGTCATTCAAGTGTTTTAATCTCGATTGAAATTATCTACAAAACTAACCACTGTCATCTGAACACAAGGGCAGTGCAGAGTGCAACCAGTTTGAGAAACTTGCATCAAGATTTGCTTGTTTTAGAAGCTCTGAGAAAATGGTCTGTGCACAGAAAGTCTACACCTGGTCAGTGTTTGCACTTTTGCTATTATTTTTTGGTACTCATGCTTCCTTGGGTTCAACCTCTGTCTGTATGATTTCTTCCAAATGCTTTTACTGTGTAAGAAGCAAAGAGTGTGACAGGGATGGAAGTGCAGCAGAGGGTGCAGACACCCTCTCTTGACCATCAGCTGCTCTGTTGGAGGTGTTGTTTTCACCATGGTTCCCCTGAACCAAGTGTCTGTACTCCTGCCACATAACCCATCCAGCTGTGAGCTTGTGTCCTGGATCTCAGTGTGTGGGTTGGATCCTGGAGAAGTCACTGCCTCCTTAACAAATGCTTAACAGATGCATATGTGGAGACAAGGCCAGCTTGCTACTTTAAGGCTTTGTTTCCCAAGCTCTGCCCTCATTCTGATGAAGAGGCCCACTTGGAAGTGACTGTGGAACAACTCCATTGATGGAGGTAAAGGTACTGCCTTAGCAAAATTACAGTTCACACGAAGTTTGCAATGCTTACTCCAGTATGCACACATTTTTCTTAACCCTCTGCAAGCTGTAGGCACTGGAAATGTTTTGCTAAAACACAGTCACAATAATCAAACTTTCTGGCCTCAAATGAGTGTGTTACTGGTACTAAGTCATTGCATAATGAAAGAGCGCCACTTGTGCCTCTGAAATTTGTTTCCTTTCCAGAACTGATTGGCACCTACTGGCCAAAATCTGGCCAATCTTTCTGGGGAAGAAGCATAATCAAAAGCATCATCAAGATACTTAGTCTGATTCATTATTTCAGCACAAATCCCTTCAATAGGAGGGGTGTGAAGGAAGAGCATCAATATAACAATGACCTTGAGCAGTCCACTAGACTCCTGATTTCTCTGAAAAAAATTGTGCTGGCAGCACACATTACAGCAATCAAGCTCAATTTGTTTTGTACCACAAGTTTGTTTATTATAGCTGACTTGCACTTCTAAAGGTCCGCCTGCCCAGTCATCTAGTTTAAATATTACTCCAGGGATGAAGCTAAATGGTACTAACTCAATGGCTCGCATATGATGCAGGGAATAAGTCCCTTGGCACCACTTTTATGGAAACATCTCTGTTTTTGTTTTTTGATGGAGGTCAGCTAAGAATATAGTCTTTTTACTTATGCTAAAAAATAGTCGTCAGCTCTTTCGGTGGGTCAGTGACAAAAGGAACCAATCCCTCCAGCAAAAGGATTGGTACTGCAGTCCTTAAAAGAATAATTAAAATCTTGTAAGCTGAACAAATATCAGATTACAACTAGGGAAGTTGTTGAAGCCTCAGGTGGATGAATCATGCTTGTGACTTTGCATGACCAAAGTGAAAGGCCCTCAGTTTCTTCGTATCTCTGGGAAGGCATGAGGACATCGTAACTCTAGCCACTGCCTGCCTGGTGATGTCTGTAGTCTCACTGTGTCCTGGGCCAGGCACTACTCCATATTTTTAATGCTTGTCAAAATGTTGCTGTAGTGTTTGCAGGCAGTATCAAGCTGGAAGGAATGCTTAGAATTCAGAAGGACAGGATGGGATTCAAAAGTGTTTTGAGAAATTGGAAGAATGCTCTGGGCATAAAAAACACAAAACAAAACTATTAATAGGATGACACTTGGTGGCACTAAATGCAGGATACCAGAGGAAGTTAGGGATAAAAACATGGTACACAGATCTGGAAATAACAGGCTAGGTAATGACAAGAAGCAGGTTGAAAAAGGCCTAGCAGATAATACTGATTCTGCTGGGTCACAACCGAGAGGTCTAATGGGATGAGAAAGTTATGGCAGTTATTTCTAATCTGTGAAGTAATGCATTTGCTCTACTTGGCACAAGGAAGGTTTTCACTGCAATTCTTAGGATAGTACTAGGGAGGCATCACAGCTCAAGAAGTTCAGTGAAAAACTATGAGACTTGTAATGAGTAAACAAAGCTTTATGACTAATTATCTACAACAAAGTGAAAGGTGATCTAGCCTTCAAATAGATGAAAAAGTTGCAGAAACAGTAAATACTGTTGTCTACATGCTGTATCAACAGAATAGGAAACTGAACTTAAAACTGCATCAAACTTGAAGTTAGACAAACCCCAATATTTTCTTACAGTAAATACAGGCACATACTAGAATGTGTGACTATTCTGACAAACGGCATTGGAGTCTGTAGTTTTGAAAAAGGCCAGACAAAAATCTATTAAGACTATTGTAGGGATATCTGATCTTAAAAAAGGAGGAAGGAAAATTGAAAAAAAACAGCCCCTTTATATTTCTCCCAGCCTAATTTTCCATCATGAAAATATGATCTCTTTCACCTTCCCTGTAAACTCAGCAGCTGCTTGAGGGAGGAAACCATTGTTTCAAGATTTTAAACTCGAGAATACAAACTACCAATTTAAAGAATTTAAGCCTTTAAAGATATGTAGCCTCCAAAATTATTCACATTGGCCAAATTTAGCACCTTCCACTGATGATCCTGATCAGTGAAAATGAGTCAAGTTAGGGCATTCCTTTCACATTGAAATTACAACATGCCTTCTAGAAGTACAACATGGCCCATATTCATATTGGCCCTTGCTACTCTTAGTGAAATTTTAAGCTGTAGTTCATAGTAGTCATAAATAAAACTGTTAGAAATTGACTTTTCATACATTTAAACCAGAATTTTAAAGAGCAATCTGTAATGTTTCATACAATATCTTTTTCATATTGAACCCCCAAAAACTGAAGTTTGAGGCAGTGTTTGTATCTGAGATTTAGAATTTTGCAAGCCCCACTTCTCATCCAAGAAACAATCCATCATCACCCACTTTATCTTACAAAATAAAACACCTACCAAACAACACAATGAAAAGCAACCACAGTATCAGATTTGTTAGTGAAGTGGTCTTAGACCTGAAAATGTTCAAGGCCAGGCTGGACCTGGCTCTGAGCAACCTGGTCTAGTGGGAGGTGTCCCTGCCCATGGCAGGGGGATTTGAACTAGATGATCTTTAAATTCCTTTCCAACCACTCTATGATTCCCATGGTCCTGCTTCTTACAGCCAAACCAACAGTTTGCCACATAAAAGTGGGCAAAAATGCCTTGTATACTTGTCTTTAAGAGGAGATTAGTCCAGAAAACAATTTTTGGATGTAAAGCCCTGCCTCACGCTGGGAGAAATGCAAAAGTAAATATTTGCCATCTGTTGACTCTCTGCTGGTTTTGTGACTTTTGGTGGCTTTGGGTCAGGTTTGGGCATCTCTCTATTGTGTTTTTTTTTTGTCAATGCATGTAACCCTCTTAGGTTCCCAAGGAAGGTAAAGCTGCAGAAGGATTCTCCTGCCCTTTAAGCAGTCCCATCCCAACTTTGCTATTGGAATACAAGGATTTTAATTATGGGAGGAAACCCAGAAGACAAAATGGCTCATTCACCCGTCTTGATTCTTTTTGATTAAGCTTGGTCTTAAACAAAAGCTCTCAGTTGGTAATTCCCTGTGGTGGACACATGAGTGTAATGTCTTTGGAACTAAAGGGGGAGCTAATAGGATTTTCTTGGTGGTTTAGGAATCTCTAGATGACTACAATGCACCCTTAAGGAACAAGACAATTGCACTAAGCAATAGCAATAGCTTGGTTTTTTATGCTTTTTGTAGCTAGAGGTGTAGTCAAGCCACAAGCAGCAATGATTTTATCAGTGAAAATACACACCTTAAAGTGCATGGTGTTAAGATTAGGTCTTACCCCAGCACTGGTGTCTATTTTTGGAAAACATCTCCTGCACGCAGGAGGTTTTGGAGGCATCTGCCCCCTGGTTTACGTACAAGCCCTGGCTTTTTTTCTACTGTGTTTCATTGTTCCCTTCAGACAGAGATTGGAAGCAAGTTCATGTATTTGTCCACTGTCACTATCATTACATTTTGGCACCTTTGGTTGGGTTCATTTTGTGTAGCATAGAGCCCAACGTTTGTGCTCCCATCTCTTTCAGCTGGTAAGAGCTTCATGTGTATTTGCAAGGTGAGATGTGCCAGAATCCACCACTTAACAGGCTGTCTTTCATATACAAAGTGTTTAATTATTTAATTAAGCAATAAAACATTAAGCCACTAATGTGTGTCTTGAGTGTGCTGAGGGACACGAGGGTATAGGCAGAGTGACTTCAGTCACCTCAGCAGTGCTTTCATGCTTTGGTAATGTGCATCCTGGAGTGGCCAGTTGCTATCATAATATGGACTTTCTGTATCTGAAAGAGCTTTTAAATTTTTTAAATGCTTTTCTTTTATGTTTTATTGACTACGTTTCTCTTTTGGAAAAACGGGTTATTGATGTCAGTCTGTTGAGATGCCTGCATCCTAATGCTGTGCTGACCCTGGGTCTTTCCTCAGCTATTAAAATATATCCCAAGTACATTTTTCTAAGCTTTGTGCAATTATAGATGACGAAAAAATACCAGACGGAAAAATTTCTGATGAAAGCAGGGTCACAGTTTTGGGCCATATTTTTCTCATTTGGCATTGGTTCTGTTAATATTATAATCACTATTGAACATATATTAACAAATGCATTTATTTATGTATGTTTATATATTTATATTTTATATATAAATATATATATATTTATCTATTAGTCAGACATTGTTATTCAGATTTGCACTTTCCAAATAGTATAGCAGGTGTTCAAGCAGGTCTTGTAACAACTGTATGAAGTAGGCAGGAATGCTGCAAATGGAGGTAGACAGAAATTAAGCTTGTGTTTATACTGGTAAAGGTATTTTAAGGAGTGATTCTGTTGTCACTGTTTTGCATGTCAGCATTACTTTTCCAAAGCAGTAGAGAAAAATACACATAGGTAAATGAAGAATAAAATAGTTGCCGGTGTTCTTTGGGCTCCATATGTTTGACACCACTCTCTGTTGTGTGGGGGGTTTTTGTGTTGGTTTTGTTGGGTTTTTTTTAAACTTTTATTTTTTATTTCAGCTCAGATATTGAGAGTTTTATGTAGTTTCTCCCTAGAGTGACATTTGATGTTGAAGCTGGCAACATGGTATCCACAAGTAGGGGTCTGGTGGGGATATTTGCCTGTAGGGTCCCTGAGGTTGGGTTGAAGATGGAGTAAGGTCAGACAAGCTCAGCCTGGTCCTGCAGTGCCTCCATGGAAGTGTTCCAGCCTCCAGAACTGCAGCAGTGTTTTGCCTCAGAAGAAACTGGTTGGTGTACTACTGAGGAGACCTCAGGACCAAGCTGTCTTTTGCAGACCAGCGGACCAGAACAGAACCAGAGAGAGGAGCTATTTGGCAGTGTGAGGTAATCAACACGATGTATCCACAACCACTGGGAAAACTGTAATAGATTGTCTCATGCAAATGGGTAGAAAATGGAAAAACTGATCTTAAAAATTTGGTTTTACTGTTTAGTCACAATTTTTTATTTGTTCACCTCTCCTCATTACTGAGTATTTTACCAGAGAAATCAGCACACTGAACTTCACTACCTTTTGTCCAGTTCTGATGAGTTTTGAAGACTCCGTTGCTAGTGTTAAATTATCAACAGAGAAGTAGATACAGGTTTTGTTTTTGAGCTATGCCCCACCTGAAATGATTTATTTTGTTGCTTACCAAGTAATCTGACAAATCAGTCAACTTGCCCAGGCTTTTTTTGTAACAAACTCTGTTTTCTTTCCCTTTGACAAGCTGTGGCTGTGAACTCCAGCTCTGTGCAAGTGCTCCTTTATAATCAAGCTCTAGGTAAACAGTGCATTATTAAAATGTAAAATGATGTAACAAACATTTAATGCAATAAACAAGCAATTATTATAATTAAGCAATAAGTAAATAATGACTGTTTATAATAATATAAATTTTCTTCTTTTGCAAGGAGTACAACAGGAGGTTCAGCCTTTCACACGCAGTCATCTATCCTGAGGTCCTTCTGGCTTTCATCCATTCATGGACCTCATAGATTAATACATTTTCTTACTAAAATATTATTTCTCTTAAGGTGCTGAAAATGAGAAAATGCCTTTTTGTTATGTTGATAGGAGGAATGAGACTGAGAGCAAAGTGAAGATCTCTTTTGTGAGAGTTTTCAGAAAGAGAAACTTCCGTTGTTCTGCTGCAGTTTTCCACCCTCTATCAGGAAATATTTTTTTCAGATACATCAGTGATAAAGAAAATGTTAAAATTTTAAATGTAGGCATGGAAATTATTACCTTTTCTTTCTAGAAAGGGCACAGGGCATTATTCTGGACCAATCGGAACTATTTGTTTCATAATTGGAGTAAAGGATGTTCCTTCCTCGCTGTAGATCATAGTTTCTTTAGCCTCCCTTTGGACACTGTTGTCTGGATGCACACATTCTGATTGTCTTTCTGTTCCTGTTGATTGCAGGATTTATCTTCTAAGCAAAATTTTCAGTATTTTGAATGTATATATTATTTTTCCAAAGCAACAGAGAAAAATACGCATAGGAAAATTAAGAATAAAATAGTTGAGATGTCTTTTAATCGGTGCAAAGGCTCAAGTAAAATTAAACCAGATGCCTTAACTTTCCTGTACCCTATGAAAAATGTACTGTACCTTTCATGGACTTTAAATCTATTACTGCTTTTCTTATCCCCAAAGCTAGATTCTCCTTCTCTTTGCAGTAACTGATTTCATTTTTATGACAGTTCATAGACTCTCGTCTCTGTTTTCTCTTTTCTAGATTCCCTTTGGTTGTCACCTCAGGTTATGTTTTTTACATTTCTCTTCACTCTTATTACCACTCTGGACTCTCTCCCTTTGGCTCACATCTTTCTTGAAGTGTCGTGCCCAAAACTAGACACCAAAACCTTGCTGCTGCCTTACCAAGGTTGAGTAGAGCTGCAGTCCCCATAAGGCAAAATGGAGGTGTCTCACAAAGTACTTCAATCTGTATCATCTGCTAGGAATGTCAATAGGCCACTCCAGCAGTCAAGACTCACTGGGATGCAAGAAAGTCCTTGTCATGTTCCCTCTTTCCCCCCACTCTTAGCAATGCACCTACCACTATAGAGCAAAGTATGCTGCACTTCTTGATTCCTGACTGTGGATTATTCACAATGCACGAGTAAGTCAGAGTCAAGGCTGCAGTGGTTATCTAAGGATGACTCATTGTTGCCTTCTTTGAAAAGTGGAAATGCATCAACTCAGATGCATTCCTGAGTTTCTAACTCTACTTCCCTCTCTTTGCTGTGTCTATGGTTCCCAAAAAGCAGTGCACATTCGGCATGTTGGTACATGCAGGAAACATAAACAAAATAGTTCTCTGGGAATGCCTGTTTTAAAGAAATCCTGAACTACCCTGGACAAGAACCCCCATCTTCTATAGTACAGAGAAGCATGGGGCCCACATATCTATATCATCTATATCTATATATAGATATAGATAGATATTATATATAATAGATAGATATATATATTATATATAGATATAGATATAGATATAGATATAGATATAGATATTGATATATTTATTTTTTCAGCCTAGAAGGTCTTTACATGATTCAGGCAAAGATTTTGCCCTTGAGCTTCACCATGTTACCGTCCATTCCTCAGGTCACTTCTCAAGCCAAATTCAAACTCAGATTACATAATACTTCCACTTTTTCTTCTTTGTATTTGCATATGATGGTTCTAGTTTTGAGAGGAGGTGCTTAATGTGTCAGGAAGTGTAGCCTCAAAATACCTCCACTTTTCATCTATTTCATGGACTCTAAATCAGGCTCGCCCAAAAGCATCTGGGTGGCTGAAAGTTTTCCTTAGTATTAATGAGGTTTAAATCTAATAAATGTCTGGATTTGACTGATTATTAGGTAACTACAGCTCTTCCAAATGTTCCTCTAGGGCTTCTAACGTAGAAAGGCTCATAACTTGTTTCTGCATGAGAATTTTGACATTAGTTCTAAGAAGAAGGAAAATTAGAACTGAGCAGGCTGTGTGCCCAAAATTTCCATTTTCCTTGACATGACTGTGGAAAGTCAGTTGTCCTGTTGTATAAATCAGGACAATAAAAGTTTCACTGGACCTAGTTTGAAAGGTGTATGCACAGGTGTTCATAGTGACCTCCAATGGCTACCAGTTTGGGAGGCAATTTTTTTATGATTTCAAAGCAGTTAGTATATGATATCAGAGACCAAAGAGATGTAATCTAGAGCTGAGCACAGCAACCCTATGAAATTTGTTGATTTGTACAGGTAAAACTCATCAATTTTGGCTGGGATTTCCTTTGCAGCATGTGTTGTTTAAACTGTAATAAGGCAGGCTGAAAAGTCAGAGTGGAAAGCTGACTGATAGCTGTTCCATCAGGTCTCCTCCAAATCTTTCAGTCTTTTACTTCTTTTTATAGGCTTCAGGAATCTTTCATAACAATCTTAAACTCCTAAAAGTTTGCAGTGTATGAAATACACTTAAACATCTTATTTGTGTGCAATTTATGTTCCTGGCATATTTTTGAGCTCTGTTCTTTCTACATTGAATGATTTGCTTTATCTTGATGTTCCCCTTGGTGAGGGCCTGGATTTCAAGCCCAGGCTCAGGCCTCTGTTTTTCTGAGGCCTCATGACAAAGACAGTGCAGATACAGCAAAGGGGTTTTTCCCCCTCTTTTTTCTCCAGATTTCCCTACGATGCTGAACTTGACTGGAACCTCCTCCTCCTGTTCAGGACGAGGAATTTTTCCCACCATCTCACGCTCTTTCACAGCCAGGTTGCCATCTCCCTGCCAGCCGGCTGGGACACTTTCCCACTGGGAGTTGCGAGCTGTCACTGTGCTTTGCCGGGATTTTGGGGAGAAACGGGGGGGCTGGGGGGGCTTGGCAGTGGTGCCCTTCCTCCCTGGGCCACCAGATGTCGCCAGCATCCCTATGGAAAAGCCATCTGCCGGGATGGGAAAGGGGCGAGCTCTGGTACCCGAGATGTGCAGGGCAGGGAGGGCGGTGTTTTGGATCCGATCCCTCAACTCAGCTCAGACCGACAAAAAAAGGGGGTATTTCGGGTGTTTTTTGAGGCCCTGCTTCTTGGATGAAAACGGATCCCAAGCTGGCTCGTTCCTAATTGCCGGCAGCACGGGGGTGAAAGCTGGAACAGGGTGTGGGTGGGCTGACGTCCACTTTCTTCAGCAAGTTTTAGTGTTGCAGGTGCAGGATTCGCCCATAGGCTTTGCTGAGGCGATGAGTGTCAGGAATTGTTGCGATCAAAAAAGCGAAAGCGAACTTTGAATACAATAGTTGTAATTTTGGTTAATAGGAGTCTGAGCGATGCTGCTGAGCGTGTAACACATGAACAAGAAGTTAAGGAAGCAGAGAGCAGCAGAGGTCTTGAATCCAAGGCACTTTAAGCTTTAGGAGCCTCTAAGTACAAATCGTTTGTCAAAATGCCATTTTCCACATGTCCTTCTGCCTGGCCATGAGCATAAAAATGCATATTTTAAAGGGATGTTTACTCCCTTTCTCTGCTTTTTGTTCTGAAAGATCATAGATGTTAGAGACCTCAAGTCCTGTGGCTAAATCAATGTTGTCTATCTCCTGAACTCCTTTGGTTGCTTATTTCTTCTTCGGGAATCAAATTCAGTATCCTCAACCTTAAATTCAGACAGGAAACTGGCCTTTATGTACCAATTTTTTGATTCTTCTAATCTGAGGTTAGACACAGAGCTAGTGTTAGAACAGACCAATTTACTTGAGCAGAGAGAGCTGCTTTTGTGTAAAAATTTTGTGTTTAATTCAAGTTACTCTTGACCCAGCCTTTTTTTTTTTTTTTTTGTGTCAACTTTTCTTAAAAAATATCTACTATTTTAGTATAAAAATATCTAGTATATACACAAATCAGAGGCAGCATATTCTTCTAAATTGTGTAATAATGAAAAGCAGCATTAGGCTCAACATTTTTAGTTCCTACAATATGCTTTTATTCTAGAAATTCCTATGAAAAGCTAATGTTTTAAAGTATAAACGAGAGAAAAGTTATATTACATTTGCTATGTCTTCCTAATATGCAAATCTGTATGTGAACAGAGACAAAGATATATAATTAGATAAATGATTCATTCTTGATGCATTAGGACATGACTTGTGCTCAAGTAACTCCAACTGGGATGATGTTCCTTGCAGTCATGAAAAAAATAGGAAAAAATGGAGTGGATAAATTTCTTCTAATGTTCGACTAATCTAAACCAGCATCCTAAACTGCATGCCACTTGAACTTACCCCTCCTTTCCCATCAAAACCAAATTTTCACTGTGGTTATTTTTTTCCATAACAGCAATTCCTTGATAAAAAATATGAAATCAGGAAAAAAAATGAAAGAGAAGGGGAACTCATTTACTGTGGTAAGACTGATGCTGACTGTATTTTAGGGTGCTCAGCTCCAACTCACCATACACGGATGCAGCACAGCCAGGTACTTCCCCTTCTGCAGCTGCCTCCATCCCAGCCTGCTGACAGTAGGTCGGTGCCTGCCTCCACATGCATGTCTGGAAAAAACAGCATCACCTGTGCTGGAGGACATCTGAGGGTGGCTCCTTCAGCAGCACCCATGTGTCCTGGGAGCAGAGGTGGCTGGGGAAGCCTTGGAGCCTCAGCTGGAGCTGGTGAATCTCTAGGCAGCACCATATAGGCAGCTTGTTGACTTGTCCAGACAGCCCTATATTGGGTGTTTTCTGATCTCTGAATACTTAAGTAGGCTGTTTGAATGTGATTTTTACATGGTTTTTGTTTTTCCCCTTAATGGGGTATTATACTCTCCTGCAGCTATTGTGCCTTTGGTTCCACTGTGCTCTGGTGGATATATAGTGGATGTTTACTTCCCTTTGTTTGAAATAAGATATAATTGAATTGGGCAACACATACTGTCAAACAGCAGTGCTCAGTGGTTTGCAGTCTTTGCAAAATGTGCCAAAACCCATTATTGAGCTAGAAACTGGTCTGATAGCTACTCCTTTTGTCTCTTTTCTGTTGCACACCCAGGAACCTGTTCAGTGATGCCTTGTGACCCTGGGGAGAGGGGGTCAGATGCTTAGGGCCACAGAGGGCTGAGAAGCAGAGCTTATGTATTCACTCCTGAGAATTGCAGAGAGAAACCTTTTAAATCAAAGAGTTTGGGGGCAGTGTGGGGGTGGAGGATGACAACACGCACATCTTACTCATCGGGACCAGAATGTTTGACAGGACAGATTGATTTGAGCAAAGCTTTTTTTAGAAAAGAAACTGGTGTAAAAAGTGCCTGCAGACCTTTGAGCTTTCAACATTCTCCACTGCCCTGCAGTGCAGAGCTCCCAAGGGCAAGTGCTACAAGATTTTTCCTTCTCCTCTGTGGTGCTGGAAGCCCCTTGGGCTCAGCTGAACCCACTCTTAGGGGGCAGCAGTGAGACTCCCAGTATCAGCCCTTGAATATTATCAGACCTTCTGGGCCTCCCAAGGGGATGGGGCTCCTTGCAAGATTTTTCAAAGACATCCTGAAATGTCTGCTTTTAACCATGGGCTGGGGTACATTTGAAGCTCTTTAGCTTAATGCCTTTGGCATTAAACTGTATTTCCTTATGTAAAAGGTACATCATTAGTATAGCATAGTGCTGAAGGAAATGTCTACTATTGCAGCTCAGTTCTTAATCCAGGGTGGCTAACTTGGCTCAAATTATCTGTATAGCTGGATTTCCAAGGTTTCAGCATAGGTTGGATAAGCAAGTTGAAGCCAATAAGGAGGCCTGAGGCTGAAATTGAAATGTTGCTTTACAGTCCTGAACTGAAAATGTGCTTATGGCAATATGGACTTGAAGCAATGATCGTCTCCAAAGTACCTCTCCCTCTTTCCATGATAGCTTCAACCCTCCTGTGGTATCTCTGGAGCAGAAGGTGCCCATGCTCTCCAAGGGAGACACCTGTCTAGCAGAGTTGTTCAGCCTTGCTGGGTTGAATTGGATTTATTCTGTGGTTAAGGAGACTTCAGTCCCCCAAAAGATGGCTGTATTTGTTCCCACAGGTCTCCTCTTCAATGACACTGCTGTAAAAGATATCTTCCTATCATAAATTGAAGTAAACTGTACGATCCCAAATGTTTTTCTTCCTGAAGAGATCTCCCGGAAAATCTTTCATCAGCCACCTTCGTAAGAAAACATCCCAAAGTCTTTCTCTGTAAAGGTTTTAATTTAATAAATAATCAGCAGAAAATAACAGCGCATTGTCCATCCACATTTTCTATCTTGTGGAGCTTTGAATGCACTAAATAAATATTTATTAAATGAAATAACACTCCTCTGAGAAAGTTGAAAAGTTGGGTGGCTTGTCCCACAGAAACAGGGTGACTGTAGTAGGGCACAAAATAACCTCACATCTTCTGTGCTGTGTTTTAAAAGCAGAATTAATTATACCAGCTATTTTAAAACTTTGAAGTAACTTAAACTCAGCTTAGAATATTTATATTCTACTTCCATCATGTTCTCCAACAAGACAGCTCAATCTCAAACATATGTTCAGATTTCAAATTGAGAAGATAATGAAAATGCAGGTTTCCCCCTTAAAAAACATAATCAATGAAATAAGATCTATAGAATGCTGGCAAGCTGCTTGCAAAGTTTCTGGGCTGTGTCTTGACGTGCAGCAGCTGCTGTAGCTACACACGCTGTGTCATGATTGCTGTAGGCATTGGTCGTGAGGATAAAGCCAGGAAAGTGATGATAGAAGTATCTATAAATAAAACCAGACTAGTGGGGTTAGGATCACTGCAAACAGGCAGTAATTCTATTCAGCTGAGCAAATATCTCTCATGCAATGCAGCTGACACGGGACTAGCCTTAAGCAATGGGATTAATAAGGCAGTGAAACTGTTAAAATGTACATTGGTTCATTCCTGTGATATCTGAATTTGGTTTGACCTGTGAATAGCAGTTAATTTTAGAAAAAATAGCTCCGTAACAGTGCAGACTATTTAGGGTAACACTCACCAAAATGAGCATTTACTAGTATGTGAAAATAAACAAAAGCAATATTAATTTTCTTGATGCTTCCCCAGTGTCAATATTTAACATGTTCTATTGTTCTGACATCTGGACCATTAAACAGATAAAGATAATAGGGACTGGAAAAATGGCCAGCCAAGCTACCCACAAAGTTGGGGTATTATGAAATACTGATTATAACTATGATGCCTAAATTTGAATGTGGAATCAAGCCTCTGAAGGTAAAAAAAGAAACAAAAGACCCCACAGCAACAAATAACTCCCCGCAATACAAAACAAACTCCCTAGAAACTCAGCCAAAAACCTGCATAACTGCATTAGGAAAGAGGATTTCATTCTTTACTTGTTACTATCAGCTTTTGGGGCACTTTTTCTTTCATGACATGATAGTCTTTAATATTAGAATGCCATTTCATGAAGTCAAAGTAACCATAAAGACTAGTTTTAGAAAACATACAAAGCCTTCTTGCTTCCATACATGGGGTTTTCTAAAATGTGAAAGGTCGAAAGCAAAAGGGCAACTAGGGCTGGTGAAAAAAGGGCAACTGGGCTGGTGAAGGGACTCGAGCACAGATCCTGTGAGGAGAGGCTGAGGGAGCTGGGGGTGTTCAGCCTGGAGAAGAGGAGGCTCAGAGGAGACCTCATCACTCTCTACAACTCCCTGAAAGGAGGGGGTAGCCAGGGGGGGTTGGTCTCTTTTCCCAGGCAACTCTCAGCAAGACAAGAGGGCACGGTCTCAAGTTGTGCCAGGGGAGATTTAGGTTGGACATTAGAAAGAATTTCTTTACGGAGAGGGTGATCAAGCATTGGAATGGGCTGCCCAGGGAAGTAGTGGATTCTCCATCCCTGGAGATATTTAAAGAGAGACTGGATGTGGCACTCAGTGCCATGGTCTGGTAACTGCAGCGGTAGTGGATCAAGGGTTGGACTTGATGATCTCTGAGGTCCCTTCCAGCCCAGCCTATTCTATGATTCTATGATTTCTGCATCGTGCAGAGTATCAGATCTCAATGGCTGTCATTTCAGCTTTGCACATTAAGTGTAAAAGCCTCACCACCTGAGTCTCAGCACACTGATGCCATGCTCTCAGTGTTGTGTCCACAGTAAACACCTTACTGAAACAATGGGTGATCTTTGAAATATTTAGTGACATGGGAAGGACTGTATATGGCGTGCAAGAGGACGAGTTCACAGTGAATCAGCTGCTCTGTAATAATGCGTGTCGGTGATCCTGAAGAGGACTATACAGCTCTACTCCAGTTCCAGAACTAGGGAGAGCAAAACAGACAAATCCTAAGAAGGACTGTGACCAAAAAAGGCACCTTCACAGCCCAGCAGTCTTGCCAGGAGGACTTTTACATCCATCAGAGCTGTCTGACTCAATGCTCCCAGCCTGGGCAGTACTCCCTGCTTGTTCTCACCTCTTGTGCTGGGGCTGGTGCTGCTCTTCAGAGGACACCTTATTCCTTCTGCCAGAGCTGTACACAGGCACTGAGCAGCCTTCTTAGCATCAGGAAGGTGTTTTGGTCTCTGTCTGGAAGCACAGTTGATTCAAGACTGTTTTGACAAAAGAAAATGTGTTTGTTGTGAAAAGCACTTACACAGCAAACTGTAATTACAGAGTAGTTAGGCTAATAGTGAAGCCAATGTAGCAGACTCACTCAATTAGATTTGATCCAACAGCCCAACCTACCCACTGAACAAAGCAGAGGAGAACATGCTTTAACCTGCCCCCTTTGGTCTTTCTGGGACTTGGTACATTTTGCTGTCTTTTGTCTTCTAAAACCAGTTTAGCGTGAGAAGGGTCTTTTTCCCTACTGATCTGCAAGGGTCTTACCTATGGTAAAGTCTCATTTTCTGCCTGTTTCTAAGTTGAGGGAAACAGATTATTTTCTCAGTCTCCTGAATTTTCTGTATGTACATTAGATTTAATATGCAAATTAATTACTAAATTGACTCTTATTCTTCCATATTTTATATTTTGCTGGCTCCTCGGAGCTTTAGTGTTGCATTTTCCTGAACCTTTGATCATTTAGTTTGGGCTTTACGAGCTAGTTTTTCAATACAGTAAAAAATTTCCTTAGGTGCTACGGAAATGGCTTATTTTATCCAAAATGCCTGTTGTGCTTGCTGAGTGCCCTTGCTGCATAACCTGACATGGTGCTGCCTTCACTGTGAGGTAGAGAGGGCTGGGGGAGGGCTCTTCCCTCCTCTTTTTTGGGGCTCTTCACTGTCAGGACTCAGGTGGTGATGGGGACAGGTGACTGTCACTAGGAAGGGTGAGTTGCTCTCAGAGATGAGCACGGTGAGTGCATGGCACTATTTGGGGTGGTGGCATCAATTCACAACAAAATGAGAGTTTTTGGGTTGGCTGGAGAAGAGGGCTGAAGAAACTGCTTTTGCCCAGGGCTAGGAGCTTTGGCTAGGCACTGGTGGGGTGTGTGAACGAGGTCTGA
The DNA here is from genome assembly GCF_036169615.1 of Heliangelus exortis. Lineage (NCBI taxonomy): Eukaryota > Metazoa > Chordata > Aves > Apodiformes > Trochilidae > Heliangelus > Heliangelus exortis. The sequence goes on from NC_092422.1 coordinate 57,811,426, forward strand.
GAGCCTCATCCTGGGTGTTTAGGTTCTGGAAGGACAGTCTGATTGCATGATGAGCAGTGAGCATACCTAGCTGGCTTTATGCATGTCTGAGCTGCTGCTTGGCCTGCAGCATTGTAGGATGAATGTACTCTAAGCTACCTCATACCCCCCAGTGAGATTACCACTCATCTCAGCCCTGAAACCCAGTTTTTTTCAGGGATGTTCCCAGCTAGGCAATCAGGCTGTGGCAACTCATGTTTCAAAAAGCAGTAGTGTGCCTTCAGAGCTGAACATGTAAGTCATTGAAAGCAAGAGCTCCAACTTTTCTGAGGTCACTCTTATCACTAAGGAAGGGCCACCAGTGCAACAGTCACCTCACCGACTGATGAACATGTACAGAGTATTATCATCCCATTTGGAAAGGATGTTGACATGGCTGCACCTGTTTTAGTTTCTTTTATTTTCTTGAATATCACAAAAACCTTTTGAATCAGTTGCACAAGAAATGTTTGCTTATAGAGTGAAATGACAGGGCTGCTTCTTTGCTTGCTTCTTTTGCTAAAGGATCTACTTTGCACATGTGTGGTGGAGTAACTGGGGGAAGAGATGATGGTCTACTGGCATGCTCTTTTGAAGAGGAGCAGCAGTATTTTGGGTCACAAAACACAGAAGGCAGAATTGTGAAGTAGCTGGATGGGAGTACACCCTTCAAAGTCATGGTGTTAAAGATCTGTTACAAACATGAATTTAGATGAACCGGATGGCTGAACACTATCAAAAGAAGATAATGACATTTTTGCGTAGAGCCTTGATAATCTTGCTTGTGAGACTTCTCTTGCAGAGGCAAAAAATGTCAAACTAAAAACTGTGTCTGGTGTGGGAAAGGACACTTCAAGAAATAGATGGACTTCAGGTCTGCAAACTTACCCACTGCAATCTTGAAGAAGCAAGAATACCAGATTAGGAAAATTAATGAAAGGGTTGGGCACACAAAGACAAGGCCAGGGTAGTTTGCATCTGGCTAGCACTACTCTGAGGACCTGTTTGAGAATATTCAGTTAAGTAATTTATCTAAATAAATTAGCAGGCTTATGCTATTCTTTCTTGGTAATTGCTTTTTATTTAGACGTTTTAAAAAAGGGATGTTTTCCAAGATTGTCTTTGGAAACCTTGTATTGATGTGTCTGAGTCTATTAAATTAGGGGTGTTCATCTTTACAAAAAGGCAAACAAAATTCTTTCATCAGCCATGCTTTTCCAGCCTTTGTTCAGTCTCAAAGAGCGTTATTGGCCCTGAAAGAGTAAACTTCTAATTCCATGCTCCCTTCCTCCTTCCAGTTTACATCCGACAAAAAAATAAGGAGGTAGAGTTTTTTATAGCGTTGAACTTCTGCATCTAGTATTAGACTTTTGGATGTTTGGGCACTCAGCACTCCAGAAAATCCTATTTCAGGTGTTTAAAGTAATCTTTTGCTGCTTTGTTGCCAATCTGCTTCAAGCTGTGCACAAGCAGGTAGACTAGGTACGTATTTTCCAGTGACACTAGGAATTAGTAGATTTAAATACAGATCATTCCCAGCCCCAAGGAAGCGAAATTCAGATGTTTTAGATTTGCTACAGTGAGTACATGTGTGAGCTTTGATCAGCTGTAAATGTAAGACATAGATAAGTAAGCCAAATCTGTCAAGAAAACAACTTGTACTATACCTTACTGTTCCATGAAACACATCAAACAGGTGTGGGTTTTTTTTTTTTCTTTTTGCATAAAACTGGGACTAGTAAATACTCTGGTTTACTGGAAATTGACTGTTGAGTGTGTTGGTGACCTGCTGCCTGCAGCTTTGTTCTGCCTACATCATTTCTCCTGGCACCAAGAGTCACAGGCAGCCCACTGCTTTCCAATCATCCTTGCTGTGATGTCTGTGCCAGGCTGCCCGAGGATCCCAAAGTGCCACGGGGCTATTAATGTGGCTGTGGAGTAGCCAGTGAGTAACTTGTGTTATCTCCAGTTTACAGACAAGGCAAGCAAGGGAGACAAAGGTAGGTTAAAGGACATGATGGAAGTCATAGAGAAAGTTTTTGGTTCTGCCAGCTCCTTCTTTTAACTCCAGCCTCAAATGTTCATGGCGAGACTCTCCTGACTGGCTCTGTGCACCTGCTTACAGGTGAGCAGTAAAGCTGGGGCTGAGCATGGGATATCTAACACTGGCTTACAATAATACAGTTCTGTTTGTAAATACTTAGCCTGTTTTTTTCATACTTTGAAAGTGGTTTGATATAGCAAAATAACTGGCATGTGTTTTAGTCATTTGGAACTTTTGCCCTCTCCCTCGGCACTTGCCCAGAACTAGGGAGGGGTGAATCTCAGCAGTAGTTACCCACATGCTGCTTCCCTGCTTCCAGTCCCAACGTGAGGTGACCTGGCTAGGATTAAATTTCTGCCTCTCATTTTCGAAATTATTTTCCTTAGAGCCCTGAAACAGCAGGAGGAAAAATACAACATGAGGGTCCAAGGTAGTAGGTTCAACCTTTTGGCATGAGTAATACTTTATTTTTCAGTGGGATCCCACTCAGGTTGTTTGAACATTTTCTTCCCCTTTGCATTTCTTTATTATAGTTATTTTTAAATACTCTTTGATCATGCTGCCTTAGTGTTGTTTATCTCACAGAGTGTAGTTTTTTGTCTCACAGGAGCAGGTTGACTCCCTCCCTTCCTTGACACATGCTGCTGAACGTGGCTCTGTTCTTGCTGTGCAGTGGATCTATTCATGGTTTTATGAGTGGAAAGGGCTGTTTGCCATGTGGAGCCCAGCAGGGCTAATAGCATATTTTTTCCCTGAGCTATTATCCCATTGGATTACCACCTGCCTTTTTACTATTTTGCAGGCTATTTACATGGTCAGCTGATAAGTGATAGGTAAGCTTACTACTAATTGAGTTCCTCTTTCAGGAGTGCAATTTAGGGTGGACAGACCACACATAAGGCACCAAGAATAATTCTCCTGGAATATGTTGTATCTGACTCAACTCAGTTATCAGGCTGAAACACAAGCTCCATGTACTGGATAACATCAGACAAAATATTCCCCTCCAGGAAGATTTTCTACTTTATGGCAGAAGGTTTGGGAAAGATGTTATAGCCTTCAATGGGGAAGGTACAATTGGCTGCTGCTGTAGCTGAGGTTGTATATTCACTTGGCTACTCCTCTATGTCAAAGCACTTAGTTTCCAGGAGCAGGCAGCTGTAATTTTCAGTCTTGGCATTTACAATCAAATCTTTTTACACATTTTTTTTTCAAGACCACAATCAGCTGTCTTTGGTCCCCACCACTTCCATAGGGAATTTGGAGTAGGGGTGATAGACTGGTGATAGACATCCAAAAAAAAGGTCATTAACTTAAACATTAGCCAACCACCAGCATTAGGGACAAACTTTAGGAGCTTCTACCAATGGCCCATTTATCCCCAGTCTCCCACTGCTGAGTAGAAAGGTTACTCTACTCCTTCAGAGCATGGTCTGCACTGCTCCAGGGGTCAACACTGTATGATAAATGGTATGTTTTTTCCTTAATACAATTACTCATCTGAGAACTGGAAAGCTTCACATGTTTATACATCACTTTTTGTTTTTGTTTATACTAAATTTTCAGGATGTTCATTTGGAATACAAGCCATCCTAATCCTTGTATTCAAAGTTTAAACTTGAAAACATTCAGAGTAACTCCAAAAAACTCCAGGGTTATTCTCTTTGTCAGAGAGGATGATAGCACAGAAACGTTTCTTAGATCATCTGCTAAACAACGTGAATGCAGGAATTTTGCTGTAGGACTCTGAACATTCTTGTTTGATCCAAATCCTGTTTACTGACCAGTCCAAGATCAATCTGCTTGCTTAGATGGCCTATTGTGTAAAGCTGATGGCTGGTGAGGAAACAGAAGAAATGTTATCCAGTAATTGAAGAAGACCATGGTAAGAGAAGAAGAAAAGGGGGAGAAAGGAAAAGGAAAAGGAAAAGGAGAAGGAGAAGGAAAAGGAAAAGGAAAAGGAGAAGGAGAAGGAGAAGGAGAAGGAGAAGGAAAAGGAAAAGGAAAAGGAAAAGGAAGACGAGAGAGAGGGTGAAGGAAAAGAAGGAAGGAAAAGGAAAAGGAAGAGGAAGAAGGAAACAGGAAAAGAGGAAAAAGAAAAAAGAGGAAGGGGAAGAGGAGAAAAGGGAAGGGGAAAGGAAAAGGGAAAGAAGGAAAAGAAAGGGAAAAAGGGAAAGAAAGAAAAAAAAGAAAAAAGAGGAAGGAGGAAAGGGGAAAGGGAAAAGAAAATGCAAAAGCAAAAGCAAGAGAGAAAGAGACCAAAGGAAAAAGAAAAAGAGAAAAAGGGAAAGGACAAGAAAAATAAGGAAAAGAAAAAGGAGAATAAGGAAAAGGAAAAAGAAAAATACAGAGTGAAGGAGCATGACTGGGCAAATTTCATTTCATTTCATTTCATTTCATTTCATTTCATTTCATTTCATTTCATTTCATTTCATTTCATTTCATTTCATTTCATTTCATTATTTCATTTCTCTTTCTCATCAGAAACAGCTCTGACAATATAACGATCGAATTAAAGAAGACAGGAAGAAGCCTAACACCTTTTTTAGTTTGAAGGTTGTTACCATATGTCTAAGCAGCATATCATTTCTAGATACCATTTTCATTGTACTGACATCAGGAACATATTTAATCTAATTAGCACAGAATAGATATGACAGGAAAATGAGAAAAAAGTGTATCAAGTTGCCATGTACAAGCTCACTTTTAAATGGAGACATACTCTTTCAAACTTATCCTAAGTGCAACTACTTTGATCACCATTGCAGGAGAGGATGTCATAGAACATAGACACCAACAGGGGGTTTTGCCATGGCACTCCCAGCTTTGCTGCCCTTCCCAATGTATCTTATTTGTGTTACGTTCTAATAAGAGATGCTACTCTCTGAGGCTTCTCTTTTTATGCCTTGAGTAGTGGTCATGCAAATAACAACAGGGACAGATACAGCTCTGTGATGTTGCAGAGTTATCAACCCTTGAATTGAATGGGGTAACCTATGTTTTAGAACCAGTCTTTTAGGATCTCTGTAGATCAAGGAAGACATCTTCAGGAAAGCTTTATGCAGATATATTTCAAATAATCCTTTGACCTACGGGCCAGACTCTTCTTTGTGCAACTCAGGATTCTGTTGGCCTTCTTGTCAATAAGAACAGACTGCTTGCTCATGGATAATTTACTGTCTACCAGGACTCCTGGATCCTTCTCCTCCAAACTGCTTTCCAGCAGGTCCAACCCCTAGTCTTTATTGGTGCTTGGGGTTCTCCTCCCCAGGTGCAGGACTGTGCACTTGTTTGATCATACAGTGCCCAAAACAGCTGTGTTATCAGTTGACTGAAGCTCCTCAGTACTATGATGCTATCCTTAATGAACAACACTGCATTTCTTATGCTAAAGTGAGTATAGGTACGCTTGTATACATCCAGTGAAGGAAGTCATGCTCTGCATGATGTGAGCACTGGAGACATATCTTAATACTTGACTTGATGTGCTTGTCATTTTATAATCTCTTCTTCAAAGTGTGCAGTAGTTTACTATCAGCTACTTACTGGGCCCAGCACATTTATTTCTTTTTCAGAAGGAAGGTGTGGGTTGTTTTTTGTTTTGTTTTGGTTTATTTTTTAATCTGGCAAAGGAACCTGCACAGAACAAAGGGGTGCACTTCATTGCATTAAAGCAGTCTTCATCTTTGCCACCAGTGTGGTGGCTCCAACTATGCTGAACACTCACACACCATAAGAAAAAGAAAAGGAAAATCTCATCGGTGACAGCTGTACAGGGATGATTTTTCACTCATTTTAGAGACTGTCATAACTCACAGTCCTAAGAGAGTGTCTGTTTCTCACTGTCACTGGTGAGATAAGCTATATTTAATGCTGCAACATCAAAGCTGCCAATTTTACATTTGCATTTAGTGGTACAGTTACCAATTAAATACACTGCCTGCCTGGCTATGGTTTGCAGAGGGTAAGGTGATGTAATTACATAGGAGAGAATAAAAGGCTTACTTACCAAAAAACAAAAAAAGTTTCAAGGTGCAGGGTTTGATGTTTTAGGAACATTGGACAGGTACAGATTTAAATGATGTGAATTTATGTATTACCAGCAATGCTACGTTAATAAAATGCACATGAGTGTATTGAGGTCAGGCTTCTTCTGCAGATTACTATAGAGTATCCTTGGATAACTCAGTGCTACATGTAAAAGAAAACCAACATCTAGACTGTTCTAACTAGTATGGAGCTTTTGTTATCAGCAATGGAGATGAGATATATATTTGTGACTAAGCAATGGAGGAGTACAATTAGAATGAGAATAGCCAGCTTGATTATCTGTTTGTTTAAATGAGGGAAAATGCATCAAGTTCCTTTTAGGTGGTGGACTATATAACAAACTACTGATCAGGATTAAGCATCCCTTCTTAGTTTCTTTAAAAAGCCAGCAAAGTAATTGAAAAGCACTGGATAAAGTCTGTTGTACTGAGACAGCATAAATCTAAAGTAAGGGAGACAAACATACAATGGTCACACTTCTTCACTATCCGTGTGTCCTATGTCTGAACTATTTATTAACTGAAATGTGAATGGGCAATGAAGGGCCCAATTTATATGTTACACCAAGAGATGTATTATAACTGCCTTAAGCATTGATTTCCTTCCTTTCCCTATTCTTGATTGGGATATACACACATAGAACAGCAATAATGTGGGGTTTCCTTATCAGATCTTGGATATTTCCCCAGACTGTCTGCAACCATTAACCTTGCATATTATCTGACTTTAGTGATTAGTACAAGGCACATAAAACCGTATTGATGGCCAGCCTTGGGTGAGAATGGTGAGCTGAATTATTGGAGGTTAGATTTTGCTGACTTTGTGATACAAATGATAGTATTATGCTAGCCCTGTGAAATTGCTAATTTGTCATTTCTTTCATGGTGTAGTCAATGATGTGGTACTAATGAATGAGGCACATAACTGTGATACTGAACTGCAGCGATTTCCCGATGCCTCCTCAGCCTGTACTACGAAAGAGTGAAAGTCAAGACTTTTTTTTGTTCACTTCTTCCTCTCTCATTTCTGCACCCTGCTGCTAGATCATCAGAAACCGTGTTTGTAATTAATGCTAAGGCTATTGCAAGTCAATCATAAGCTGAAGTTTGTTCTGCTGGGCTCATTACTTTTATGAGGGGCTTTCGTAGCGTTCTGTGGCTCCTTTGCTCTTGCAGCTCTGCTGTGAGATGTGTGAGCTGCATCTGCAGTGGATTTCAGCAAATAAAATTGTTGAGGATCTTACAGTTGCTGCCATTCTGAGATCCCCTCAAGAAGTCTTTTTTCAGTGTATGTCTATTCAACAAAGTGGGGCCTCCAAAAGGATTTGGAAGATAAACTGGAGTGGATGAACTGAGGGTCAGTGTTTGAAGCGTTTCTTTTTGTCTGCTGTTATATTTTTGCAGAAGTGGATGTGCAAGGAGATCTAACTAGACCAGATTAACATATTGCAGTGGTCAAACAAAATGCTTATCCTTCTGATTAATTTAGGGGTTTCTTTTAATTTTTTTTTTAATCCCTTTTTTCTTATTCTTTATCCATTTTACTAGGAAGAATGAGGCTCGGGGGAAGAAGGGGAAAAAAGCAAAACAAAAAAGGAGACAATCTTTTTAAATGAGAAAAATGGGGAGTAAGCCTTTTAATTTAGAAAACAAAGTTAATGATTGGTCACAGATATAATTTCAGCTTGTGTTATGAAATACTTTTTAATGCTTCTCACAGAAGACACTGAAGAAATAGAAGCACACATACCTGCCTGCATTCTGTCTGGCATCAGGAAGCATCTGGACCAGACCCTTAGTTTACTTCTGCAATGGTGGACTTCCCTGGCAGTCAGAAAGGGGACAAGTTCTCCTGCAATGAGGGTGAGCACTAGATCAGGCACTGCTCTCTTCAGGAGCATTCTGGGGGCGCTGTGCCATCTGGCATCATACCTAAAGCTCTAGCTTTGGAAAATAAAATAAATATTGGAAAATCTCAGGCTGTGTTAAAATAAGACAGAAAGATGAATACAGAATGAAAAACAGCTTTTCATGAAAAAAACAAACAAAAAAATAAATCATGGTTTGTCTGAAAAACAAGCTCAAGTGGATTTTTAAGGATTGAAAACCTAACGGTGTGTGTGGTGGAGAGAGAACGAGAGTTCACACTATTGTAAAAATAAAAAGATCTTGTTTATCCTACTTGGATGCTTGTTTCAGACTGTGGTGATGAATTTTGTAGATGTGGAGTCCTAAAGTCTGTATGGTTTGGTTTGATGTTACTATGATACCACTGACATCCAAATAATGTACCTCATGCACAAGCCCTTGAAACTCCTTTGCTAATTGCTCTGAGCAATTTAATCTTAGGAAAATTACTTTGAAAATAATTTTTTTTAGCCTTCTTGCATATAAAATGGCAATAGCAGCATTTGTTTATGTCTGGAAAGTGTTTTTCAGTTTTATACAAGCATGACTTAGTGTCTGGAGGCTGGGGATACTCAGGTGCTGCATATTGTATTTACCCCCATAAGATCCACGCTGCCCAAATGAAAGAATCAATAATTCTAAATATAATAATTCTAAAATGCTTAAATTTAACTAGAAGCCTTTTAGACGCTTCTAGATTTATCTAGAAGCCCCTTCAGTCTTTTTAGGCTCATAATACTGTCCTCTGGTTCTTTGTCATGTGCTGCTATAGTGCCGCAATGAACTTCCACTGATGCTCAAGTTGTTACACTCATTAAAATGACATCTGTATAAATAGTCTTCTTTTGTAACAAACTGTGTATTTATTGCATTAGTTTTCAAGACAGTAGTCACACTAGTCTAAAACATATTATTAAAACATCTCTGAGTTTGGAGAGATGTCCTCCTCCTGCTGCTGAAGAACTCGAGCTCAGATAGTGACATAATTGCAAATTGCTGTTCTGCTTGAAGCCTTTTAATGGGAGATGGGAAGGCAGCTGTTTTCCAGATCCAGGTTGTCTCAGTGTATATGCACTTCTATGTTGGTTTTAGGAGAACAGTTTGCTCAGGAGCTTGGGTCTTCATGCATTAGCAGAAAAATTGTCCCGTGACAATTATTTAGAAGAAAGTCAGTTGCTTTTTGCATGATCTTTACATATTTTGCAAGTATATGGGGAATGTGAGGTGCATTAGCTTTTCTGCAAGATGCAGTATTTCAAAAAAATTAACCAGCAAATACAGTACAAAAGGGAATGTTAGGATCCTGCTAATGCAGAGCTAGTGACTTTTTGAACCATATTAATGGTAGCATGTGCAGTGAGCACATGCTATTTCTGTATTGTGAAGGACTTGTACAGGACTGTTTCCTGTGGGCTTAAGCAGGGCAGTTTAGCAAATAAATCAATGAAGAAGGAACCAGTTGCTATTCCTAAATCTGTCCCATAACAAAGCTGTGTTTGTTTGTTCATTTTTTTTCTTTAGAATAAAAGCTTTGTGTATGACAGTTTATAATATGTTTGCACAAACCCAAGAATAAAAAAGGATTTAAATCAGGTAGATACACTTGTTTTCTTCTCTTATTGTTGTTATAACTGTCTAAGAAAAAAGGAAAGAGAAGTCATGCAGACAAAGACAATATCTCTTGGTTGGAACAACCAGTATAATTGCAAAATCTAGGCAAGATCTTGGGCTTATCTTTAGGTCTGGAACAGCAGATACACACCTTAAGAGTAAACAACAGCTATAACTTACTGGAAATCATGATTTATGGTGTCCAGAGACACTATAAACATAATTTTATGGTTGCCTTTTGCAGGAGTGATTGGTGAAATGTCTGGGTCTTTAATTCACCTCTATGGATGAGTGAGCTCACTCTAGGTCATAGCATTTGTTAAGTTTTAAGTTTAATTTGTTTTCTGTGAGAGCTCTTGATGAAGTATTCTATGTGCTGAAAAGTATGTGGATCCAAGGATTCTGATTGTTTTGTTTCAGAACACAGAAGTGTTGGCAAGCTTCCTGCCTATTGGAAGACCAGCCATAGTCTAGATCCACACAGTACTTCTCAGACTACAGAAACTTCCATTTGTTTGAAGTGTAATTAAATTCAGAGGTTGTGTAAGGCAAAAAAAAATGTGTATGGGGAACATATATTTGAAGACAGGATTTCCTTTCAGAACAATTTGCAATTTTTTAATGACCCTCTCTGTAGTTCTTTCAAAGACTGGTGGTGTGTGTTGCAGAGGAGTATGTGTCTGTAGTGGTTTTTTTTCATAAGGTCTTCTTATATGGTGACTGGTACTTTGTGTGGCTGTGTGCTGTAGATGTATGAGTCTCAGATGCCTTTATTTTTTTTATGAATGAAACTGTGTGTTGCATCAAATAGAGATAAAGGTGTTAGTTACTCTTCTAGTCCACCTCATAAGAGAGATGCAACACTTTTAACAACACTTTAGGAAGAATTTTACTCAGTTTTAATTCTACTGGTTTTGTGAGGGTTTTTTGTGGGGTTTGATGATGGTGTTTTTCAGTTCTTGGTAATTCGCAATTCTCTGTCTTGCTGTTCTGATTAGAAATTAGTATTGCAGGGTTTTAATCCAGTGTTTAATCCAATGTTTTCCCTGGACAGCATCTGATGCAGTTCAGAAGAGTATCTGCTGAGGTCAGGGGACCCAACATCCCTTTTTGCTATTAGCAAGGTAGCACCCATTGATGGTAAAAATTCTGGGGCCTCTACCCTGCCTCTTCATGGATCAAGAGGAGCAGGAGCTGGAGGCCTGTAATCAGTCTTCCAAGACTAATGCCCATGTTGCTGGCCTGCAGCAAGGAAAGCTGAATCTCGTGCTATCACCACCAGATGTAGTATAACAAACACAAAATCTGTACACTATTTCCCTCCCCTTGGGCATCAGCTGCAAAGGTTCATCTCTAAAAATAGCTGAGAAGGTAGCTCAGCCCCACCAAATCTGCTCATTCAGGCTTAGGACTTGCTGCCAGTAGAGGATTAAAAAAAAAACTTGACTTGTTAACAGTTTGAATCAAGAAAGGACATTTTTGACCTAAAATCCTGTGCATTACTTGTTTAACTGATAAAAAGAATGGCCATTGTTGCTACAAATTGTCTGTTTTGTTCACACCAAAATATAAAACATTTCTGTTGAAGGAAAATACGGCATCATAAATAATTAAAACTAGTCCAATTGACTTTTTTGGTCAATTTTAATCTGACCTTAAATCACAGTGGTCAGCCGCTTTATTTATTTTTTTTAATTACTGATTATTTAGAGAGATTACTCTAAGCAATTACTAGTTAATATCCTTAATAGCCAGTTTTACATGTAGTCCACTGCTATGTTGCCACTCGCCCCGCTTGAGAAATATAATACATTGAATATCAGATCACATCCTGTATATCCCTAGTATTAAAGAGAACAAAATGAAAGTAATATGAATTTCACTGATAAGGACCACTTTTGCTGTGATTATAGTTCTATCAAAATGTACCAGTCTAATATTAAGCATAGATTTACATATCTTTGAAATATTACAATTATATATAAGAAACCTTGCTTTAGCGATTAAGACAATGAGATCTGCCCCATGGTCTTATGGGGAGAAGTCCACTTTTTATGATCTGGGCTGGATTTTTTTCTTCTTGGTATTATTGAAGCTATATGAGGCAATAGTCCCCATCCCCTCCTCCACACCTTTTTCTTTTCTTTCCCCTCCCCCCCCCCCCCCCCCTCTTTTCTGAAGAGTTACAATTGTTCTGTCAGCAATACTTGGGTTACATATTAAATGACCTTGTAGACATTCCTGTTTTATTGTAATCAACCATTTAGCAACAACTGTATGGTATATTTGTGCCTCACAGTTAGTTGTTTCACAAAGATTAAGGGACTATGGACCTTCTATATGTGCTATTATTTATTGAACCGTGTTCGAATAAATTCATCTACTGCTTTTCCTTGATGGGAGTTTCTGGCTAACAGCACTTTAAATAAGTGGAAAATGCTCAGTTATCACCCAATGTGAACAGGATCAATAATAGTTTAGTAGTGTCTGATAATTGCAGTGGCTGTTATACACAAGAGCTTGCATCTTCTTGAGTGACTCTTATCAATCTATTGTCCGTCATCATCTGATAATCAGACCGAAAATATAGTGGGGAATTATCCCTTCTCAAATCAAGCTTGTGAAAAACATTTGAAATAATGGTAAAAAAATTCTCATTGTTCCACTCCGCAGGGAATAAAATTCAGTATCTTGGTGACTATAGTGAGAAAGGGACAAGAAAAAAAAAAATTTAAAAAATGCAATGTGCACTTGCTAAGTAGAAAAATACATATAGCACCGTGATATAAGAGCAAAATATTTCTGCAGTATTTGGAGAGTGTCTTAATATATTTGCCATTATATTCTGAAGGAGTCATGACCCTTTGTACCTCTCAGGACTGTGCTGGTGACTTGAAAGGAAACCATGAGGCACTCAGGGCAGGAAAGGTATGTTAGAGAGCAGCAGAGTGCAGCTGTGGTTGCTTTGTTCCTGAGGGCTGCAGCATCTCCACTTCACAAGCACCCAAACGCTGTGACCCTGAGCAGCTTTGGCTCTTCCCTCCTGCTCGTGGAAGAAATGTTGTTCTTGGGCATGCTGAGCTCACTTGTAAAGGCTGAACTATTTATCTCCCCCTCTCCTCGCTTCTTTCCATGCCAATAGGAGTGGCTTTTTAAATGGTAGCCTCACCATTTTCCTGCTTATGCTTCTCGTTCCGTTTTCCCTTCTTTTTTAAAAATTACCTTCTGTCCTGTTACTTTCACTAATAAGCCTAGCCTGGCCACTTTATGTTTCATGGCCTGCCTCCTCTGCTCACAACTGAGAGAACTGCCAGAAGTCTGTATAGGCATAGATTTTCAAATTGCTAGGCTCAGAAACCTAAGAGAATCCTTTGGTCCTTTTTAAATATTTGTTTTATGAATTAAGAAATTAAGCTTTTTCTTTTCTTAAAAAACCAGACAAACCAGTTAGATGATATATGCCTCTGCAGACCACTGGCTCTACTAGTGTCGTCTCTTGTGAAAAAAACTTGGTGGTTCGAGTGCATTCTACCAGTAGCAAGATCATTTTTTCTTTGGGATAAGTTTCTGCCTGTTTATTTTATCAGGCCAGTTGTTTGGTATGTTGAGAGAAGACAGAAGTACAACCAAGCTCTTCCCCCTTAAATGTTGTCCTTTTAATTGCTGAACAGTAGAGTAATTCAGGTTGGAAGAGACCTTTAGATCTGCTCAAAGCAGGTACCGTTTTTTTAAGTTTATTGGGGGCTGGGAGAGGCAAGTCAAGTTTTGGATATCTGCAACAACCTCCACAACCTCTCTGAGTTCCTATTCCACTGTTTGATAATCTTTATAATGAGAGAAAAGATTCCCTTATCCTCAGGAAACCAGAAGGTCCCATAGTCCAACATGTGTCTGTTCTCTCTTGCCTTGTCACTGTACACCTTTGACAGGAGTTGGTCTCCATCTTCTCTACACCCTCTCATTAGGCAGCTGTAGAAGGCAATAAGGCCCCACCTTATCTTTGTTGTCTTGAAGTTGAGCAAACCTGCCCCTTTACTCTCTCCTTGTACATCCCATGCTTCAGCCCCCATCTTGGTAGCTCTGTGCTGGGACTGCTCCAGTTATGTCAGTGTCATCCTTCATCTGGAGAGCTCAAAACTGGACACAGTGCTCCCGCTGGGGTCTCATTACAGCTGAGGAGAAGGGATGTGTCACATCTCTTGACCCAAGAGTTGGGCTCTTGCTTGTGTAGCCCAGAAGTGGATTGTTGTTCAATGCATAGACTAATGACATATTCAGAATGAACCAGCTATGAAGTGAGGGCATAAATAGCATTTAATTACATCCAGTTTTTGGCACTGCAGTTGTTTTTGAGGATTTTCAAAAACATTATATCAAGTCACACTCCAGACTGCTGTGGTCGAAGTATCTCAGTTAGATCTTACTGAATTGTTTCTGCAATAGTCTTTAATGCTGGTTTTGGCTGGGATATGGTTAATTTTCTTCAGAGTAGCTAATAGGGGGTTATGTTTTGGATCTGTGCTGGAAACAGTGCTGATAACACAGGGATGTTTTAGTTATTGATGCTTACAGAGTCACACTATGCCACCAGCAAGTAGGCTGGGGGGACACAAGAAGCTGGGTAGGACACAGCCAGGACAGCTGACCCCAAATGACCCAAAGGCTGTTCCATATCAGATGACAGCATGCTCAGCAATTAAATTAGGGGCAGGTTGGTGGGGTGGGCTGCTCAGGGACTGGACGAGCATTGTTTGGCTGGTGGTAAGCAAATGTTTTCATTTGCATCACGTGCCTTTTGGTGTTTTATTTCTCCCTCTTTTATATTTCCCTTTTATTACAACTATTATTAAAATTATTTTAATTATTATTTTCATTATAATTTTATTTTGTTTCAATTAATAAACTGTTTTTATATCAACCATTAATTTTCTCATTTTTACCCTTCTGATCCTCTTCTCCCATCTCACCAAGAGGGAAGTGAGTGTGAAGCTGTTGCTGTCTGGGATTAAAATCATAACATCTTAAGTAATATTTAATCCGAAGTCTTAAGCTAACCTGACTATCCTGTCTTTAATAAACTCTTCTGTTTACTTTTGAATAAAAATTTGATTTCTGACATACAGCTTGCAATGTGAAGAGTTAAATGCAGTATTTTTGTACCCTGGCATGCGTACACTCTCTCTTCCTTTCCATTTATTTCAAAGGCAGTTTCAGACTTGAGTGTGCTCTGCTGTGTAATACATATCTCTTGGACTATTCAAAGGGGAGTGAAATTGCACCAGCTATAATTCCATGAGAAATTACTTCAGACTCAGCAAATAGGAAACTTATCTGGTGGGTGTTTCTGCAGTCCTTTGCTAGATGATTGGAGCACTATCAAATTACTTTGTTGAAACAAAGCAAAAGTTACTGGTAGCCAAAGTATAATGACTTTGAAATATTAATCTCTTGTATGTACCTGCAGAACTTATTCTCTTTAAAAATATTCCACATTTCTCCATTGGCCACTGAGAAAACATTATTGAACACTAATCAAAGTCTTTCAGATTTAAAAAATGTTTCTATTATGCATCAGGACAAACTCAACTCACCCACTGTTTCTGGGTGAAAAGGGGGCAATAGGTGGAGTAAAGAGTGAAGGACAAATAGGCTCTAATTTGGCTGCCTCAGGTAGGTGGCCAAAGTTGAGGCAGGATGACTTAGGATTCCAGCTTCTTATCAAATAAAGGCAAAATTCAGCTGACTGAGAAACAGAAAAGTATTTTGTTGAGGAAAGTGGGATTTAGTTTCCACTCTCAATTACTCAGTTTGATTTGTAAGTCCTTTAAAGAAAACTGAAGTTGCCACTTATTAAGATTTAATGATATTTTGCAAATGGTTAATAAACTGTAAGGGCTTCAGGCAGTAGTACATGTTACAGATGATTTCCAAAATATGTTAGGTGAAAATGTAGGATCTTGGCATTAAAATTTGTCAATTATTAAATCACCTTCTAATATTCAGCTTTCTGTAAACTAGCTCTAAAAAGAAGTCAAGTGAGATGCATGTCTACAGTTCTCTAGCTGCCATAACATTATATAAAAACAGTGTCAGTCTCTCCAGTTTGACTGTGAAACTTTCCGAACTGATGAGTAGGGGTCTCCATTCAGGTAGATAACTTGGTTTTGGACAGGCCACTTAAATACTTGTTTTACTCAGTCTTTTAATCTTGAAATTAATTTTCCTCTTGTGCCAGCTTTTTGCGATGAGCTTTTGTTTTCCCTCTGCAGCCGTTTGCTTTGGCATGGAAGGTGGGAAGGAGTTTCCTTTAGAGCCATTCTCTGCTGAAACCAAAACTGTAGAGCAGTATCAGGCTTCACTTCTCCTGTTTCCCAGGCTGGGGCTGCTCACCTGCCCAGCACAAGCTCTGGACAACCTGAGCATCAATGGGAGGTTTCAGCAGATCCATGCTCTCAGACCAGGTTTTTCTGCTCTTTTTATCCTACAAAGTGGCCACAGCTTGATATCCAACATCCAAAAAGGCAGTGGAAGTAGTGGTCTTCTATTTTAAATCTAGATAAGTGGGTGCAAATCTGTAATCTTACAGCCTACCAGTCCTTCGGGATAAACTAAAATCTAAGAGCTTTGAAATGTTTTCCACAGCTGCTGTCTTTAGGGCAGAATAGGCCATGCAAGTGAACCCAAGAACTCTCTGAGTTAAGAGCTCCTGTTTAAGAAAAGGGAGCAGTTCATGGAGCACAGAGGACAGTCCAAAATTGCACCTAAAACTGGAACTGGGTAATGGCTTTGGTGCTAAAGGGCTAAAGAGAAACAGCAAATGCTCTCAAAGATTGCAACTCAATTCTTGATTTTAAGAGTTCAGTCAGGAAAGCAGCAAATGGCAACTTTACAGTTATTATTACTTTAAGAAAAGGGACTCCTGCCCTCCACCCCCTGCTTTTTGTTTAGAAATGAGAAACTCATTTAACAGGGGTGATGCATATCAGGACTGCAGGTGACATCCAAGTATGTTGTAGGCATATCCTCAGCTTATCACAACCCTTTCTTTCAAAAGTCCTGATGTCAAGTAAAGGTTTTATTGGAAAGTTCTTTAGGTAAGTTTATAGATAGTTATCAGTGAACACAAAATGAATAATTAATTGACTTCTTACTTCACTTCTTACTTCTTCTTTACAACTCTAACATCCACTTTTAATATCGAATCCCTGGAATATAAGACATCATTTATTTCATCTAGTCTAAGGTCCACTTTGGGTTTGGTTTGTTTTTGTTTGCTTTGCTTTGATTTTAGCATTTGGGAAGATATGAAACTGCCTCTTACATCCAGGACTATTATGTACCACTCATATAAAGAGTGTTGCTGCCACATCAGCCCCAGTCTTCCAGTATGGAAATGCACTGGAGCACTGCTCCCTTGCTTGAGACATTTTTTACAGAAATTAGCAGGTACAGTATCCATCCAACCAAGCTGGTACTGAAGACTACCATTTCTTGGTGTGCTTCATCATCCAGCTTGACATCTGCTGAGACAGGTTCCTGGAGTTGCATTTAATATTCCAGTGCATTTGGATATTTGTAATCCTGGCTGGGACATATGGTAAGGTCAGAAAGATGTGATATTGGGTGTTCCTGTAAAAGACCTGTCTTAAAAACTTAAATGTGTCCTTGCATGAGGTTTCACTGCACCTAAAGCATTGTGTAGTATTTAGGGCTCATGAAAAGTATCAAAGGCCTTTAATTTTTTTATTTTTAAATTTTTTTTCAAACAGAACTGTTTAGAGCAGAATTGGGTCTGGATATAGCATTTTTTGTGCTTAGAACTCAACTGTTTTGCAAGGGAGACATGACCCATTCAGCTATGTAAATATCTTAAACATCTATAAGTTAAAATATTCAAGAAAAAACATATTCTGCTTTGTCACCTGTTATTGCACTGATTTATAAAATAACATACCTTTGTAAAGTAGGTGGATACATTAATGGAACCCTTAACTGTTGATTTCTCTGTTTCTGTCACCATTATAATATTCCTTAATCACAGCTTTTTGTGTCTAATTTACCCAAGAGTATTTTAATAGAAGCATAAAAGAAGTTCAGTGCTGAGTATGAAAAGAAAAGGAATTGGGGTCCAGTCTCTCTGGCAAATACTCCATAACAAGGTAATTCTTTAAAGGCATATCACATAGCTCAGAGAGAAGAAAACAAATGCTTCAGAGCAATTCTGCTCTTGCAGATAAATACACAATCAGATTATATGATTTACACTAGGTGATGCTAATTTACATAGGAAAATATGTGAAGCACTTCCTAGGAGTAAGAGTAGATCTGTATTTCTGAAGAGACCTTTAACAAGCCCATATTCCCCCTGTTAAATAATAAACCAGAAATAATAATAAGTATTAGACCTTTTGTGATACATTTAGGAGCCTTTCTTACAAACCATGAATAAAATTAAACTGATGCTCATTCTTATGGGTGCTATCAAGTTTTTACACACTAATACATCAGGGTTTTTCACATGCCAGCATGCTAATTCATGTGTGTTTTAAACATTCATGAAATACAAATAAACAAACACATTAAGAACAAATAGGTAACTGGTTTAAAGAAAGTTTAAAAAGTAAATTGGATCACGAGGAACATATCTATCTTTGGATTTGTGAAAATAAAACTATGAGTATACTATTAATGAACCACATGGGAAGAACTGCTTGCTAAATAACTTTATTAAGATAAAGCTTTTTTTGTCACATAGAGTTGACAGATGATTAAGATACACAAAGGGCACAAAGTGGTGGAAACTGAGGTAAGCTTGTCTTCCTTTTCCTGGCAGACAGTGCAGTGGGCAAGTGAAATGGGCTATGCTGCATCTCTCCTACCCAGTCCAAAAGCCTTTATTCAGTTGTTTACTTCCTTTAATGTAAGCGAAACCTGTAGGATTTCCACTCCACTGACTATAATCTGGAAAAGCACTCTAGTTTTGGCTACTTGCTCTCTTAGTGCTCTTCTAAGGAATGAAAGATTTGCTTCCAGCACATCTAGTTACCTGTTTATACTTTAAAAACCAATCAGAGAGAATTTTTTCATTTTATTTTTTTTCCCCCCCCTTTTTTTTTTTTTACACTTGCATCCACATACATTTTTTAACATTTCAGGGGCATTTTCCTAAAAGTGTTTAAAACTATATGTGGCTGATATAAAAGATGGACATGTCGTGGTACAATGAAAAATGATGCACTACAACTTGACACACATAAGTAGGTAATAACTTGTGTTTACAATAGGGTCGAACAGTCCACTTAGCCTTAATAGTTGAGGTTGCCACTTCCATTTGAAATGAGAGGCAAACCTGGCAGGCAGGTTACAAGCAAGCCACGTAGCCACTTCCTCCCTGAAATTTGCATTTCACTGAATCATAGAAAGCTTTGTGTTGGAAGGGACCTTAAAGATCATCTGATTTCAAACTCCCCTGCCATGGGTAGAAACACCTCCCATTAGACCAGTTTTGGGTTTTTTTGGCAGAATAATAATTGTTTTCTGTCTGCTTTGAAATAGAAGGTACAGAGGAGTTAGAATTAATGACACCTTCAGTGTGAATGCAATCCCTAAAATTAGCAGAAATAAGAGGTATCGCATATGATGTAAAGGTCCTATTGTTTTCCACTTGTTCTCCTGTACTGACTTGACTGGTTTGTGTAATGAATAATGCTACTCCTGTTGATGAGCAGAAGCCTATTTAAAGTGAGAAACTGTATTCTCTGCTTATTCATGTGTGTGGTTTACAGGAGAGTGACACAACCAAGTTTAAATGTGAGGGCTGTGTCTACAAGGTTTCTCCACTGGACACGCATACACATATATATGCATTGCTGCAGGTCAGAGTTCTCTTTCTTTAAGACATAAACATTAGCTGTCAACAATACCAGCAAAACCCCAGATGAATACAAGACACAATGAAGGTCTCAGATTTTAAGTAGAGTGTAGCTTTGGGGGTTTTTTTGTCTTCTTCTTCTTTTGTTATTACCACACATACCTGACAGGTACAGTATCGATCCACCTACTGGTGGTGAAGCTGGCTTTTTGTTCATCTGGTGGTTGTGTTACCCTAAAGCTGCATGTCAGTTCATCAAAATCAATTCCCTTTTGATTTTTGCAACAGCAGAGATGGGTCAGCTAACAAATGACAAAAGGCCCTATTCCTGACAAAGCGATTGTTGAATTACAAGTACAATTTTGTAGGAATTTAACAGCAACAACAACAAAAAAGCACAAGAACACAATTTTACTGCATCATTTACTGCCTCACATGATTCCTCAGACCTCTTGAATGTCACATAATACATTGTTTAGACTGTCTACTAGAGTGGACTAGTCACATTCTTAAAGAGAGACAAACCAGATTCAACAGTGCATTTTCTCCAAGTT
The DNA here is from genome assembly GCF_036169615.1 of Heliangelus exortis. Classification (NCBI taxonomy): domain Eukaryota; kingdom Metazoa; phylum Chordata; class Aves; order Apodiformes; family Trochilidae; genus Heliangelus; species Heliangelus exortis. Next base: position 57,831,481 of record NC_092422.1, read on the forward strand.
TTTCATTTAAATATACATCCTAACACTTTGCAACACATTTGGAAACACTGACCAAACCTGACCAAAGAGAAGCCCCTCTGTCTTATTCACGAAGTTATCCTCTATTTGTTTCAGTTCCTTAGCACAGACTACATAGATGAGGCAAGAGCTCAGGATCCAGTCTGTGAATTGGTCATTTCTCCTGCTAAACAGTTACAGACGCCTCCTGCAAGGCTGCCCTCACTGCAAAGCTCAGGCAGAATCTGGAAAAAGGCACCCAAATCCACTTGGTAATTTTGCAGATTTTTATGAGTACTGACAACTGCCACAAATTAACAGAGGGAGGGTATGAATTAACATTTTCAGGAAACAAGATTTAAAAGCTGCCATTTTCGCCTGAATGGGAGTTTGCATTCGAGCAACTTTGAGCTCACGCAGACCCTAAATGTTTTTCTTTGTAGACGTTTATCAGATGAATGGCAAATCTGAACATAAAAATCGAGTTTAAACACTTTAATTTAGGCACAAATAGGAGTGAAAATGTTTTCCAGGGGGCTGGAAGTGCCCTTATCTAAGTACTTATGTAGAACACCCTGGACATGTGTCTTAGTTGTTGTATTGCACTTACCAGTTGGAGGGTCTTGTTTTAGATGAGCTCTCCAACACCACAGACATGAAAAAGATATACTTTTGATCTCTTCAAAGCCCTAGTGCAGTGCTTTAGGAAAGCAAGGATTTAGCAAGCTGGTTGAACTGGTTCCCATCTCTGATGGCAGTTAACTTTTATCTTAAAGAGGGATATTGTCACCTACTTGATAGGTCAAACTGGTCACACAATTGTCCCCAATATTTGAGTAATATAAGAGTTTTGCATCTAGGAAGGCTGTAACTGCTTTCCAAATGTGTCCCTTAGTAAAGTTTTCTGGTGGTTTGTTTTTTTTTTTTTCTACAGGAATTCTTAAGAACCATTGATATCTATCTCATCATTAACTTGTCTGAGAATGCTGTGTAAGAATTTCCAGTGAAGAATACTTCTGCAAATATTGCAGGGAGATTACTTACAGGCAAGGAGACAACCCCAAGGCTCTAGCTCTATGGGCTATTTTGCAAAGTCTTTTCTTTCTTAACCCATCCAGGGGGTTTCCAAGTGTAGATTCAGCTTTCCTCATCTGCACTGGTGGCCAAGACATTTTGCCTGGAGATATAATATGGCTGGGAGATGTGTGTCATGATCAGAACTGGGGCATCTACCCCAGACTTTCTGTATCTCAAACAAGTCCATAGCAAATACAACCACTAAGCCACTTTGGGCTTTTTGTTGTTGTTTTTGGGTTCTTTCATTGTGTTTTTTTCTTGCTAGACAACTCAAAAGAAGAACAATTGCTGTTTGTCAGTCAAAAGGAATAAATGCAGCCAATGGCAGTGTTATGCCTGTGTGGATGTATGATTTGCATTTAGATTTATGTAAATAGCTGTGGAAATTAAATTGGCACTTGGCTTTCCGTAGGTCAAGGTTGTGGCTTGTGGAGTTGCAAACTTTGAACAGCCATATGTTAGGTTTTTCTGGTCACAGGAGTAACTCTTCTGTGCTTAAACAACAGATTGGTCACTATTCCGTTTTATTTTTTGCAAGGCACCAGACATTTTCCCCCAGTTATGAATAAACTGTTCAACCTGGTTCGTTCTAGCCCCAGAAGTTTTAAGCATGCAGATGGGTTTTTTTGCACGTGCATTTTCTCACAGGTTTTAATTTATAGGCACAGAAACAAATTTATAGGTTTCTTGCGCAGAGGGAGCAGATGCCAGTAGCCAGGGCCAGGTTTGGACAGCCTTTTCATAGCTGTTTAAGACAGAATAAAAATCTTTATTGATCCTACTGAAACACCCAAGACATGGCTATTATTATTACTACATATCCATTTATCCTCTGATGTTACATTTGTCTTCCAGATAACACTCTTTAACCAAGGTGTTGTCCAGACTGCTATGACAATGCATTACTCTGAGGGATGTGCTACTGTTTGTGAACGCTACTGGTATCTTATTCCTGATACAATTGGGAATATCACATTAATTTCATGGGAATAACCTCAGGCTGCCAGGCTTGGATAAATATATATTTCAATATTCCTTTCCTAACTGTGCAGTTTTGAAATGCCTTTCCCTTAGAACTACTTTAGGGTCATAATATCTACAAGTAATTTTGCTTATTTTATATTTTCTAAAATGCTCAATAACATTTACCTCTTCTGTAATAAAAAAATTCCAAGAGCCATTCCTGCCCTCTCACACATGCACATGATTTAACTTGGGGTTTGCCTGGTGCAGCAATGCTGGGAGTTTATCAGTGATTTTTTTTTTTTTTCTCCCAACAGTCTCGTTCTGGGGAGTTTGTCAGTTTGCAAGCTATAATGAGAAGTAGGTTAAAAGAAAAAGGGCATTTTAGCGGAGGAGGGAATTAAAATTCAGCAGCCTAATATCAGCAGTAGTTTATATCAGGGCCTTATAAAAGGCAGCTCTGTGTCTTTTTTTTGTGTGCACTTTTATTTCCTTTGATATCAGCAGGGGAATTTTCTCTGCAAGACCCATTCCCATCTCACTTTTCTGCTTTCAGATCCCTGCTGCTCTGGGTTTTCTCCTTTCATTTTGATATATGTTATATTCTTCAACCTTCCCACTTGAAGGTTGTAGGAAGCTCGATATTGCCCTTAAAATAGAGAACACAATTGACGTGAAAATTCTTCAAGGGGTGGCCCTGCTTTTCATATATGTTGAAAAGAATCCTTCCACTTACTGGGAGGCCTTGGTGGTGGTGGAGGTGAAATCTTCAGGACAACACCCTATGCCTTACAGAACTGTGCTAGAAACAATAACTTGCTACCAGCAGATTCAGTTGTAACAAATCCTTAATAAGAACGTGTTGGAGTATCCTATAAGCACACAATAATAAGGTATAATTGAGGGTATATGTATATACACCTGCCTGTAATGCTGTTACTGAATTAAAAATGTGCTGTAATGAAAAGCTGCTGAAATTTTTGCCCTCCAGGAAATGTGGCAAGCTCCCTAGTGCAGTCTGAAGTAATTTCTTTTCTATACTTCGGAGGGCAGACACCAAAAAGCCCATCAAGTTCTTCTGCAGAAGGGGGCAATTTTTTTCCAAAACACGGACACCAGTGAAATTCATGTGTTCCAGAGGAACTCGTCTTTAAACCTCCCACGACAATCCACCCGAGCTCTTCCCTGCCTCTCCTCTCCCTCCCCGCTGATCCCGGTGGGAGGCTGGGAAGCAGGATGCAAGGGAGGCAGGGGTTTATCCCACCAGCTCCGCTCCGGCAGTGGCCTCCGGTGCATTTCTAGCTCCTACAAATAGATGGCACTTTTGACTTGTAGTAGAGCAGTTCAGTGGTAGGATGCAATACCTGAAAAAAAGAAGCCCAAAAACAACAACAACAAAAAAATCACCCAAATCCCACCCCTCCCCCGGCCCTCCCCAGCAACAACAAAACCCAACCCACTAACACCCCCCCGAAAAAAAACCAAAAAAACAACCAAACCCAGAAAAACCCAAGAAACATCCCCCCCCCCCCCCAAAAAAAAAAAAAAAAAAAAAAACCCAAACCAGCCCACTTGCTAGGGTTTTCCTAAGTCAGGCACATATTTGTTATTACTTATACAGGGGCAAAAGGAATGAGGCAGACTCAAATAGTCTGCCGTGTGCTGTGGAAGCTTAAAAATACAAAAATTAAACGGCAGAATGAGCGAAGCGGGTCCATTTGTAGTGTATTTTCAGGCTCATGCGCTGGATTCTCAGGGCAAGGCGGAGGAGATTTAACTTTTAAGACTGAGTTGCTTTAAAAGCGAGCTAGGCAGTTGCCACAAAAGTCTCTTATTTGCTGCTTTTCTGGGCTACACGTGTGCACACAGAGAAGCACATAGGCACGGAAGGGGGGGGGAAGGGAGGGGGGGAAATCAGCCTGTTGTCTTGCAAGTGTTACTTATCATATTAATTAAAATCTGGTGACACGATAACACTAGCAGCTGTGTGGGAAAGCGAGGGAAATTAACAAACGTTTGATTTGTTGTGTTGCTAATGTGACACTTATTATACAGGTCACAGTAAAACAATACCTCAGCCAAAATATGCTAATACTGGTGGAGAACTGTTGCAGTTGTAAAAACATTGGTGTTTATTATAATGAGGAAAAAGAGCACATTACCTTTAGCAGACTGAATTGCTGTTTCTCAGGGCAAGAATAACGTATAACTGAAAGATTAATAGTATTTTTTTTTAATTAAAAAAAAAAGTGTAGAGGAAGAATAAAGTGAAACTGTTATAGTTACGAAGCCAGTGAAGGGAGAAAAAAACATCAGGTAAAAAAGGACACAGGGCTCTCAGGAAGCAAAATATGTAATTTCTAATGGACATGGATTAAATGGAGGATGCCTGCAGCTTCCTTATTTAGCATTCCAAGGAACTTTGTTACAAGAACAAAAGAAAATGATTTAGTAAGATACAAGTCATGCTATAAAATCCACATAGCACTGGAAATGTAATTACATTTAGTAATGGATGTATTAACCGCCCTTTTCCCCAGAGGAAAACTAATATGTAAGCTTATTTTTTATGGTGGCTTACATCCAATCAACCAGTCTGATGACATTTTTAAACAAAGACCTTCGGACTTTAAATAATTATTCCCATGCAATTGTTGGATCACATACAATTACTTTCTGTTTGGTACCTCTTCACAAACTTAATTGCACCATACTCTGGATGTGAGAGGGTTTTTTTAGATTCAAAAGAAAAAAGTAAACGTAGAGAATACAAATATGAACTGGGAAAAATTCATCCCACAACTGAGATAAAAATTAAGACTATGCGTTCGGCATTCTGTAGCTTTTTGCATCTTCCCAGGAATAATTAGATTTTTACTTTTCCAGGCATTTTAGTAATTTCTGGGATATTTTCTCAGTCTTTGTGCCATATTTTTTGAGCCCAAGGAAGGATTTTTAGTTTTTTTTTTCTTTCTGATGTTTTGATCATTTTACTGAAATGGGGTGTATGAAGTCAACCATTTGTTTGACAGTCTTTGACAGCAGATTATGTAGATTTTGCCTGACAGCACACTAGTCATTCGGAACTGAATTCCGAGTGAGCAATCTAGATCAGAGGTCAGGCTGCGGGCTACAAATTGGGACAGATATCTCACCCCCCTGTGAGAAAGGACACAAAAAAGCACACGAATCGGGAATTGGTGAGAACGAAAAGGTTAAAGAAGAGGTGATGCAATTACACAATATTTACAGCCAAAAAATTGTGCTAAAGTCCTTTTGAACCCCCTGCCCCTCCAGTTCACGGAGGAAGCTGCCTTTGATTTGAAAGTCGTCCCTGAAGAAATGTAAATGCACTCTTTAGAGATCAGCTCTGTACCAAAATACTAAAATATACCTGTTACTCATATTTCCCAGCATTCACCTTGGTTTCAGTTTCAGATGGGGTATCTAAGTACATAGTTATTTATTCTTTCTCCTTTTTCAGAATAAAGCCAATAAGAAACAAACAAAAATACAAGAAGAGAAAAGGTACCTACCCATGCCAAAATTCAGGTGTAGGACCCAGACACTAAATATTTTGACTTTTCAGATTAAAAATGCCAGGTCTAGAAAGGTAATGTAACTCTGAGATGATGATAACTGAGCCATTACAGAAATGAAACCAATTTGCGAATTGCTTCTCACCAGAAGAGAAGCTCTTTTTTTTTTAATTTTTTTTTTTATTTATTTTTTTATTTTTTAATTTTTTTTTTACCTTTTAGTGATCAGTACTACCTGTTACACATACGAAACAAAATTCACAAGAGCATTTGACTTGGAGCTTTTAGAAGAATAACTAGATCAGAAAGGTGGTTTGCTTTAATTTTTTTACTTCTGTATTACTTATAGTTGGAGATTGGTTTTGGAGGAACAGTAGTGTAGCATTTATTATTTATCCTCAGGTATTAGACTAATTCTTTTGTTAGTGTCTGGCAAAAGATAGCAAAAGTCAAAGCAGAAGAAGTTAAAGAAATTCCAGAAAGTGATTAAGTTTTGCGGTTTTTTTTGAAGAATTTATATAAGTTGCATGGGACTGTTGTGCAAACTTCCACATTATGAAAGGTTGTCTACATGTTCAAGGAGGTTAAGGATCCATAATAAAGATGCCAAGAGCAGAATTTAAATCTACTGAGCAACTAAAATACTAAAACCATTACGGGGGGGGGGGGGAAGAGAGAGAAAAAGAAAACACTTAAGGCTGATGAAATATCAAGGTTTATTATTCTATTAGACTTTGACAATGAAATGAAACACACAGACCTCTAACAATGTTATTAAAATAAAATTTCAAAGCTTGATTTTTCAATCATGCAGTCAAAGAAAGGAAGACATTTTACAGTCATATCCTGTAGGGTATAGGAAAGTTCTCTGTCAAAGCTGTGTAACATTTTGATTAAGTGCTTGATAGATTATAAATATAAGTCAGAGCTAGCAAGACACTGTAATAATTGGATCTTCTAAGAATGACTTGTGATCAATTTCAAATTACAGAAGTCTGTAATATACTTGTTTCTTCCCCATATATACTTTCTTTAATAATTCCTTCAATTACATGTGAGTAGTTTTGTATTTATGTACTCAGTGTAGAAATACAAAGGCTCATGAATGTATGAATATATGTAAACATTCATGTATACATCTATACATACATATGTTTGTAAATCCACACCTCATTATATAAGGTTTCAAGTAGTTCCCTATTCTGCAAGTTGTTGTTTGCTGGTTGGTTCCTTTTTTTCAGTAATATTCTTTTTACATACCCTTTGACTTTAAGTCAATGGGGAGACCTGCCACAAATGGGATTTGGACAGACAGAGGAGACCCTAGAGCCACCTATGATTACATAGGAAGTCAGTGGTGAATGCAGTGCCACACAAAGGGAAGTGCAGAGCCATTCCTGATGGATTGCAGCGAGCCACAAAACACAGCTTTTTGCTGCTGTGCTTCATTTCCACTGCAGCAAAACTTTGTAAGATTTTTTTTTTTTTTTTCTAAGGGAATAATATTTTGGTATGAGCTGAGCAGTAGCTGGTTCATTTCTCTGCTCTCCATTTTTGTTACCGGTACCGTTCACTGAAATAATATAATTTATTGATATAATTTAACCTCTCTCGTGAATGGTTCGAAAGCAACCAGTCTCTTAAGTACTATTGATCTATGCTCTACCCTGATTTTAATGGGCACTCTTATAGTGCTGTCTCTGGAACCTACTCTATTTGTCCCTAAGTACATTAATCTCAATAATTACTATTATATTCATTATAAAAATACTCCATGTAGTACCTAAAAAATTTGACTCTTAGGTGGAATTAATTTGTCATTATCTTGTTCTGAACTGGAAGAAGCCTACAAAAAAAGGCAGGGAATGGCTAGAGAAAGAGAGAATATTTCCAAAGGGTTCATCTAACAAAGGAGAGACTGTTTTCAGTGAAAGTTGTACCACATGAGATCTTTTAAATGCAAACACTCAATACTATTAAAGTTTACAGTCAATCGTTGGTTCATAGGTCATTGGTCATGAATTATAATCTGAAATTACTTTCTACTGAATAAGCTCTGAAACTACGCAGGTTTTTCATACAGCAGAATCTTTACAGTTCACTGGGAAAGATTCATTACCAATGCAAGGCTGATAAATTTGGCAATATCTTAACTTTTATTACTAACATTTGTTTGTTTAGATTACTGAAACTTGCTGCACAGTGTATTTATAATAAGCATTAGACCAGCAATAATAGGAACTTTCCTTTTGAAATGTCACAGATGTGCCATTCCCTTTAATTCTCCAGAAATATGGGAGGTGATGATAGAAAAGGGGGGGGTGTGGTTCAAAATATGCAATTTGGTTTTTAGGAGCAATTTTTAAAAAGACCAATTTCCATATATCAACACTTCTCGGTGAGTTCCATGAAACATTTTGATATGATTTACCAAAAACAGTTTTTGCATCAGGAACATTACAGTAGCTAATCTGCATCTGTAAAGAGTGGGAAATGGAATCACATTAGATATAAATGCAATGCAAAAAAGAAAAAAAGTTAATGCAACATTATGGTAGAGAATTTAAATGTACAATAGTGAAGATATTCAAAGTTATGGTTCCCACAGCAACAGTAACTCAGTGTTATTTACATTGTAGCATTATATATGTTTTTTTTTCCCTTAAAGGGAAACGGTTTTATTTTTTTCTCAACTATATGTAACATTTGCACATCATGAAATATTTGTCTCAGAGATAAAACTGTGAATACCAAAAATGTACATTTAAATATTTCTGAGTATGGCCAAGGAAATTTCTTTCTATTAAAATACAAGAGAAATTTAGTTTTGGTTAAGTAATTTTGTACAGTGCTCTGCTTCATTGATGGCCCATCATGAGATTTGTTAGAAAAACTTGAATATTGCAGCTGCAACTACTTGATATTCAATATTTAAATATTAAAATTTTGCTTAAATATTCGATGCTTTTAGTTATTTTGCACTTAACCTGACTAGAAACTTTTTAGTGTTTTCTATTTAGCACTGTCTGGATATAACCTTTCAGCAAAACGGTGAACTGTATGACAAGCTTCAGAAGAGCCTACTAAACTGGTTCTCTCTGTCTTTAAACTAAAACTAATAAATAAATGAGATGAGAAGCAAACAAGAGGCTAACTATCTGCATTTGGCTGCATCCTTCACCATCATGTAGGGCTTACAGTGATGAAATGGGAACCTAATTATCAAGGTTGCTTTCTCTTTCTCTGCATAAAATTAACTAATTACACACAAAAATGGAAAAAGACCACTGTAACCCCTCATACCCAGCCATTAGGCTCCTCCCATGTGGGTCAATGGTCTGATGTGGATCCTGAACCTTCAGATCCCCTCACTGTAGACATCTGCCACTCAAGTGACAAAGCAAGTGTTAACCCCTCTTTGGGTATCAACCCCTACAATGGTACTTGAAGCCCTCCTTCCTAGTAGGTTCCACTCAGAAATCCTGACTTCCCTCTGGAGCTCTGGCACAAGGTTACAGTGCAGCAGTTGGTTATAGGATAACTAAAACCTGTACAGTTAAGATTCCAAGGTTTGAATTACAGGGGATTTGGTTGCAGTTCTACCCCCTGCCTTCCAGTGGGTTTTTGCCTTTAGTATGGAATCAATCATAGAATCATAGAATCATAGAATTAGCTAGGTTGGAAGGGACCTCAGAGATCATCAAGTCCAACCCTTGACCCACCAGTGCGGTTGCTAGACCATGGCACTGAGTGCCACATCCAGTCTCTTTTTAAATGTCTCTAGGGATGGAGAATCCACCACCTCACCGGGCAGTCCATTCCATTGCCTGATCACCCTCTCCGTAAAAAAATTCTTTCTGATATCTAGCCTAAATCTCCCCTGGCACAACTTAAGACTGTGTCCTCTTGTCTTGTTGAAAGTTGTCTGGGAAAAGAGACCAATTCCCACCTGGCTCCAACCTCCTTTCAGGGAGTTGTAGAGAGCGATGAGGTCTCCCCTGAGCCTCCTCTTCTCCAGGCTGAACAGCCCCAGCTCTCCCAGCCTCTCTTCATAGGGCCTGTGCTCGAGTCCCTTCACCAGCCTGGTTGCCCTCCTTTGGACCTGTTCCAGGACCTCGATATCCTTCCTGAACTGAGGGGCCCAGAACTGGACACAGGACTCGAGGTGTGGCCTCACCAGCTCTGAGTACAGGGCAGAATCCCTTCCCTGGACCTGCTGGCCACGCTGTTCCTGATACAGGCCAGGATGCCCTTGGCCTTCTTGGCTACCTGGGCACACTGCTGGCTCATGTTCAGCTTCCTGTCAATCCAAACTCCCAGGTCCCTTTCTGCCTGGCTGCTCTCCAACCACTCTGTGCCCAGCCTGGAGCTCCCCATGGGGTTGTTGTGGCCAAAGTGCAAATATTTGTTGGGACAAGACTGGGGAGGCCTTCTGTGGTGTGAGAGAAACATGGAGACAATACTGTGATGTTTAGAAATAGTTCAAGGGAAAAAGCCAAGGCACAGGTTGGGTCATTGTCCCACCATCACCCTTAGTATGCTTCCTTGCATGGGCAAGGGTGTAGTATGTTCCAGAATCTATTCCCAAGGTGGACTTCCGATGTAGGGAAGGAAAGGTTAACCCTGTAAAGGTGAACTTTGTCGTGGCATGTGGTCCATCTCAGCTGTCAACACAGACGTCTGCAAGCTCACCAGAGAGAGAAGTGCCTGTTCCCACTTAAGGCACTGAGGTTACCAGAGGACGTTAGGTTTGTGTCTCTGCTATGTATGTGCTTAGGGGGATGAATCCTGGATCTTGGGCCAAGTGAAGCACCCAACCCCAACTCATATTTTTCTGGAAGAGTAATAGCTAGAGTACCTGGCAAAAAAAAAAAAAAAAAAAGACAGGAGAGAAATGAAGGATTTTGTAGGAGTGACTGTCAAAGGCTCCACAATTTGAATCTGTACTCACGGCATTTTAATTAGCAGTGGGTTTGTACAGAAGCAAGCTCAGGGATGGGTATCATGAAGCCAGTAATTTGGTGCAAAACTGATTTTCTTAGGTCTTGTGGCCCATGTGTATGTCAGCCACCACCTGGTAGTTAGGTGGGCTGTGCAGAAAGGTGCTGTTCATAGGGCATCCATCACACTCACATTTGCTGCCCAGACTTCTGGTCTGTGACCTACCTGGAACTGTGTTTGGCATCAGAGTTGTGCTTGTAAATCTTTACATGCTTACAGACTGCTCTCCTGAAAACTAATTTATTAAATGTTACCTAAGTGCATTCTGGCTGAAAGAAATAAATTCCTGGAAATTACTGGGCTGTTTGTTTATACTCTCAGTCCTGAAAGTCTTTTTTTTTCCTTGGTACTAAGACTCTTTTTTTTTTCTTTTTTTTTTTCTCTCTCTCTCCCTTTTTTTTTTTTTTTTTAGAACAAAGTAAAAAGAAATTCATGTTTCATTAGTCAGCGTCCTCCTCAGCAATTTTGTTAGAGAAAACAGTCATTTCATACAGAGATTAAAAAAGATTTCCACTTAAGTTTTAGGCCTGCAGAATGCTGAGGGAATATTTGGAAGGAGCAATGCAGAGAAATTTGCACTGGTAAATCAACTCTGTTTAAAAACAGGAGACAAGTCAGCTGAGAACCCTTCAATACAGTAATTCTGGAGAAAACAGGCGTTATGAGTGGAAGCCTATGCTTATCTGAGTGTGATAAATTAGAACCAGACCCAGCTACATGGTTCTGATTGTTTTCAGAGAATGTTTCATAATAATTAAGTATTGCACACATGATGCCAGAATAACATAGGAATAAAGCTCAAAAATCTACTGAGTGTAGTGTAGAAAAACACATGCATAATTCTGTTTCTTGGTAAGTGATTTTATAAACAGTGAAAGATCATGGAAAAAGTAATTTTGAGAAGGATATAATTTCTAAATTAATGTATCCTCATACTCCTAGACCACTCATGTTCAGAGTCCTTTGAAAATCTGAAACTGTAAGGACAGGCTGTATTTTAGTTGTCATACCCAAAAGATGAAAAAGACAATATTAACTGATGGGAAAGCAAATTCTTCTTGATTCTTTCTGTATACTGACTCTGTTGCTTGAATGCCAGCACAGACCTGGGCTCCACAGTATCTTGGCTGTGATTACTCAGACTGTGCTGAAAAGGAAATACTCAAACTTTGCAAAAATCCTTCATGGTCTAAACATAGAACTTACAGGAATAAACTTCAAAGCATTAAAGTATTCAGTTATGCACTCTTGAGAAAGAGAAATATGCAATTGAATTATTTATTTTGACTCTACATTACAGAGAAATATTTTAAACATTATTTTAAACATTATTTTAATAATTTTTTAACATTATTATGAGCTACTATTGGCAAATCTTATATGTATGTTAGTATAAAGCCATTTAAAATAGCTCTATGAAACACGCACAGCTCTTTTCAGAGAAACAAACATACTCATTATTTTCTGTTTCTTAACAATTTAATTTATAACTTGTAAGAGAAAGCTGCATATTGCTTCCAACAAAACAGCACTTTTGGATGGGAAAATGAACTATGATAGAAAACTGTGGTTAATCAGTTTTTTAAATGGTCGTTTTTAAAAAGCAAGCTATATCTGGGATAGCTGGACATTTCAGACATTTCCATATGGGTAGGATTCCCCCATCTGTACAGTCAGTTCTAAAGCCAAACTTTCCTCAATATTTTTTTTGTTTGGTTTTTGTTTTTCTCTTAGTTTGTTTTAGTTTTGTGTTTTTTGTGGGTTTTTTGGTTTGTTTTTTTGGTGTGTGTGGGTTTTTTTTTTTTTTTTAATGGGGAAAATTAGATAAGAAATCCTAACTATTACCTGCACCAAACACTCAGTATTTTAAACCACAAAGCTATTTTGAACAGGCCAATTACATTTCTGAACTTATAATTGGAGAACAGCTTAGACAATACTAATACCTTTGTTTGTTGGTCTTCATAAAATCACATAAAATGGTTTTAATTGGAAAAGACCTTAAAGATCATTTAGTTCCACCCTCCCTGCATGGGCAGGGACACCTCCCACTAACACAGGTTGCTCAAAGCCCCATCCAGCCTGGCCTTAAACACTTCCAGGGTTGAAGCATTCTCAGCTTCTCTGGACAGCCTGTTCCACTGCTCACCACCCTCATAGTAAAGAATTTCTTCCTAATATCTAATATAAATCTCCCCTTTTCCAGCTTAAAGCCACTACCTCGTGTCATGTTCTTGCCCTTCTGGAGGTCCCTCCCCAGCTTTCCTCTGTGCTCCTTCAGGTACTGGAGGGATGCTTTAAGATCTCCTTGGAGCCTTCTCCAGGCTGAACAACCTCAACTCTCTCTTATAGGATATAGTGTCAAGTACAGCTTATATTTAGCTCCAGGTGGCTTTTAGACTGTACCATTGTTTTATTTTTTCCAAATGGTGAATACATACTTCATGTTCACTTATTGTAATTCCTCCAAATGTTTTGTTTTCTTCATCTTTCTATACATTTTTCTTTTGCCATTGATAATGGTAAACCTCTGCCTTTCTTGGGGGGTGGGGGAAGGAGTGAAAATCCCTTTCTGTGACAGTTTAGGAATTAATCTGCTCAGTTCTGCTAAAGAGCTTCCAGAATTTTTTGTTTTATATTCCACATTCTTAACTCCCTTTAGGGTCCTTCTTGATGACCTTTTCTTATATTACCATACCCATCAAGCTGACTACAAATTTTCTCCTGGCTGCTGCTTTGTGTCTTTTCTTTTATCACGGTGCTCTGAAGTTGGCCATTTGGGTCAGCATACTAAAAAGAATGTTACCTCAGCAGAACTCAGCTCCAGCCCTGAGCAGTTTGCCCAGCTGAGGCTCCTGCTCGGGATGGAAGTGGTTAACACACTGCAAGCTCAGGAGCAGTGATTGCCCTGTTGAGTTCAGCCTGTCCAAACTCTTGGTGAAAATCTTCAAGCTAAGAACACTTTTCTCCTTTCCAGCTTTTGTTTAGGACTTGCTGTTGACAGTCCTTTCCAGATTAGGAAAAATACTCCCTTTTCTTGGTTTCATTCTACTGACCATACAATTAACCTACTTGGATAGTGTCTGTTTTTGATTAATAACTTCTTATTTTATCACAGGGCTGCATAATTTTACTCAGTTCCACAACATGGGTTGAATTTCCCTTGAAAATATCATTCTGAGTTTTTGAAGTCTTTCCAAGAGGAAGAAGGAGTTCTCTTTACACATACATTACATTATAGATATTCTCCCCGTGTCCTTTATTTTGGTTTAAGCTTCTGTGGGCCTGCCAGGCTCTGTCAGTTCTGAAGAAGCACTTTATTTTATTTATTATATTTATTGTTTATGTATTTATATATATTTATTATTAATTTCATTATATTAACTTTTTTTTCTCTATAATTTTTCTGCTCCTTATCGAATTAGTTATGTTTTGTAGAGTAAGGGTAAGCATCCACTTCTCAAGCTGTTTTTAAGCTGAACTTTAACAAAATTATTAATGAATGTGGGAGATCAGTGTATAAATCTAATGCATCGTGTGCTTATTACAGCCTATCCAGGTTTAGGTTATTGCAATATTAAAATCTTCAGTCTCCACTGGATTCCAAATGCAATCAGTTATATCTTTGGCTAGGGACACGGGATCATAATTAAAATGAGAATTCTGAATTTACACAAGTCATTTAAAGGAATAAATGTCTTCCTAGTCTTAACAGTTCTGTGAAACATTTTAGATATAGCCATATTTTTAAACCTAATATGGATAGGAATGATTTAATTTAAAAATTTAATAGCAACAATTTTATTTTTTTCTTCCAAAAACCAAAACTTTTTTTTCTTTTTCCTTTTCAGCTATTGTTTAGTGCTTTCTGTTGACAGTTCTTTCCAGATTTGAAAAAATACTCCCTTTTCTTGGTTTCATTCTACTGACTGTGCAATTAACCTACTTGGATAGTGTCTTTTTTTGATTAATAACTTCTTATTTTATCACAGGGATGAATAATTTTATTTATATGATGTTAATATAGACCAAAGACAATTAACTCTCTTTTACAATGGTAGTGATCCTCCTTCCTTTTTATGTAACATTTAGATTTTAAAGAGCATTCAGATTTTCAAGACTTTTTACAGTCCTTAGCTCAAACAGAACCTGTTCACACACTGTGGAAATAACTCAGGAACTAAAAATGAGAGTAGATCAAACTCTTGCTTTAGGAAACCTTAGAAAAAAATTATCTTACTTTAATATTTGAAATATTTATTTTTTAAAAAGGTTTAACAACTTTTAAATTGTAACGAGCATAAATTAAGAAAGAAATCCTCAAACACAGTTGTTTTATTTCACAATAAAATATCTGTAGAAACAGATTCAGAGATGATTGGTAACCATATTCTGTGGCATTAAATTTGTAATATTTACTGGCAGAGAGAATGTCTATGTAAATATCTGTTAAATAAAATATCTATAATTTTTCCTTAATTTCATTTCATTTAGGAAGAATGACATTTTTTCCCTCACAAAGACCTTAATGCAGAAAGAAAAACTCAGTACCTCTTGACTTTTACCACATAAAATCTGCATCTTTCCAAACTCTATTTATAACATGTTTCTGGATGTGGATATTGTCATTAGTGGCCCAGTGTTAGTATCAAGCAGCCCTTGGGAGGACTGTTTTCTTTCGCTTTCCATGAAAAAACTAAAAATTTGCAGTCCAATATGCTTTTACCACCTCAATGTACAGACGTAGAAATGTCTTCTCTGATGATGTAACATAGGCAGATAATCTGGAAAACACAGTTGTCCTGAACACATAGGATGAAATGCTTGTAAATGAGGGGTTTGTGAAATGGCTCCTGGTTTCAGAATCCAATATTTCTGTTATTTTAAAAAATAGTTAAATTAAAACATTTTTTTTTTTCACTTATACAGTCAAAGCTATGTCTGCTTTGACAAATGAGGCTGATAATACTGTCCTGGGTAGGTTATGTAGCCTAAGTGTTGGGAAGCAATAGGGGAGTTTGTCAGGAGCCAGGCACAGAGTCAACAGAAATGTGGATTTAGGGGACTGAATTCTTCTCCCAGCCAAATCATAAATCCTGCCTCCACCACTTTTTCTTGGAATCTCACACCAATGCAATTCTATAATGGAATCTGAACAAGTGAGTAGTACTCAGGACAATCTATGTTCTTATAATATCAAGTCTAAAGTATCATTACAGGCACTTCACACACACAGTTAGGTGTATCAGGTGTAGGTACATTACACTCAAGTGCAATGTGTGTTTTATATTATATAAAAATAATAGTATCATGTATATGTATATTATACTATAGGTCTAACTAAATAAATATGTCAGTTGTGCACTTGTGGAATTAAAAAAAAAAAAAAAGAGTGACTAAGCAGACGAATTGCAAAATCTGTAACTTCTAAGGAAATCAGAAGATAGAAGATCAGCATCTGGAAACCCTGAAGAAGAGAGTCCTGAAAATAATTTTCTCAAAGTTGAAAGAGGTATATAGGCCTCTTCCTTATTGGAGGGGTGTTAAATTTGGTTAAAGATACTTCAGTCAAAAGCAAGAGAAGATGGAAAGAAAGCTAAGGAGTGACAGTCTCAGGGTGGAGAATAAACTAACAGCAAGGAAGTTTTTGATGAAAGCTGGTAGGGGAGATAATTAGATAATTTTACAAGCTAAATCTATAGCAGAGAAATCTCAGGATTTTCAGAGGACTGATGATGGTAGATAAAACTATAGAAAGCAGAAAATTAAGCCACAAGGACTTCTCACAGTGGTGCTTTGCTGCTCTGGGCTCATACACATGCAGCAGTGAAAGAGGCCAATCAGCATTAGTACAAGTGAGTGTCATTATTCATACCATGACTAGAAAGAGAACAAAGTGTTGGACCAAAGTAGGCCATTTATACTTGTAATCAATTAGACCTGAGGAACCTATCACCTCAAACCTTGCTAGCCACATCAAAACTGATCTTGAATTCAAAGCAAAGTTTAAACCTCAGGAAAAGACCTTCACACAGGGGAGAGGTACATGACTTGTATTGAAACATCGTTTTCCAACTGACTGCCTTCCCCCAGTCAAGGCTCTTTTGCAATTAACTTCCTTGGGATTTCAAATGTGTCTTCTCTGAATCACATTAGCAGCTCCAGATCTCTGCCAAGCACACTGGCAAGGGGGGCTGTAGTGCCCCTTGCCAACCCTACAGCTGGCTATTCCACCAGCCCCTTTAAGACCACCAAATGGGGACTTCTTATTGTCAGAATGCTTTATCATTCTCTAAACATTTTCTACATTTATTCTATTTATTATCAGGATTGTGATGGCTGAGAATATGGAGAAACGAGGCAACATGAGTATTTTCTTTATAGTGGAAGAAATATGCAATAATTTTGTGTGTCGGGAGAGTGCAAATTTTAGTAAAAGATTCTGCAGCCAAGCTGGTGGTGACCACAAAATCAAGATGAGCACACTTCCTGGATTTCATCTTTTTTTCACATGATAAAGTAACTGTTCCTGTAAGCTTTGAGCAAGTTCCCACTTGCCCATGTTCACCTACTTAAATCATCTGGCACTGTTCTAGGAGGACAAAGAAGTAACTGGTTCCTCCTTCTAACTTTAAGTTTCCCCTGCCCAGCAACTGTGACAACTGTAACACTTTTTTCTCCAAGATGGCTTATTCTAAAGATGACTCTAAGAAAGATTTCTCTAAGATGGCTTATTCTTAAAAAAAAAAAAAAAAAAAAAAAAAAAAAAAAAAAAAAAAGTGGGTCTGTATAACAAGGAAGGAAATAGCAAGAGAAGGCTGACATATAATGTTTTCCCCTTTTGAGTACCTAGTAGGATATGGGGTTTTGGTTTGGTTTTTTTTGTACCCTTTGTTTCCTCCCCTGTATCCTTCTTGGAAATGAGTTTCCAGCCCATTACCTATGGTTAGATACAGCTGTCTTTACAGGTGATCACAGTGCCCTGTATGCATGCAGCCACCCAGAGAAGATGATGAGGGCTCCTTCCCAGGGACCAAGTGCTCTTCATCTTTGGTGCTTCCAGCTCTTGTACAGTGTTTTTTTTTTTTAACCTAGATGTCCTCAGACACTTTGGAAGGTCTGAACTGGTACTTCTCAGATAATGACATCACTTCTCACATGTGTGGATAATGTGTACTCTGTAGCTTGCTGCTTCCATGCAGCTTTCTTTCTGAAGACAGTTGAAGTCTGTGCAAAAACACTCTCTGGCACCAGTGCTGAAGGAATTTATAATGTCCCAAACCAGGGAAGAATATAGCAGCTGAACCGCCTACTCAAGCAATAAATTATTTTATATGCCATAGAACATATGCACTAGAACTGGTTAATTTATAGATTTTCATACTTTAGGTGAGGGGACAAAAAAATATTTTTTAAATGCAAAATTATTTTTATTTCTATATTTAACTTATTGAGTCTGTACTCTAGCACCACTTCCTATGTGGTGAAGAGAAATTAGACTTCATTACTGATTTTCTTTTTACTATTCTGTACTCAGTAAGTCCTACTTTTTTGGAGGGGGAGCTGGCAGCAAGAAAGGCCACTTGTCCTGTGGGAGCTTGTTAATGATTCCTAGGAGTGTGTGCTCTTATTGGGGAAAAAGTGCTTTACCTATAGTCAATCCTACTGAAATGTGGGGTTAGGTCCCAAGACTGCAATACTTATTTTACATAAAACATCAGGTTGCTCTTTAAATAGCAGTCCCAGAAGCACAAGGCATTTTATTATCCATTAAGTCACTTAGCATCCACTATATTTTTTTGAAAGTTATTTTCCCCAGGGGAGTTCCTAATATATGGTATTCCAGCACAGAGGAAAAAGAGCAAACTATCTACAGCAAATAATCTTCAGCTAAATTCAGTTCTTATGATTTAGGAAGTGGAGTAGATAGCAGTAGGATTGTTGAGAGATCCATATGGTACGTCTCTAAATTTAGGATTTTTCCTGGATCTGGCAGCACGGCAGAGCTTCCTTGACTTCTTTATATAGAAGGGAAATACTAATTTCTGTCTTTTTCCTGCATACTTCTGCAGCCAGTATTCTCCTGTGTTGGTTTACAGTGAGCGACTCTAGGTGGAAACACAGATGAAAGGGGGGAAATGGGTAGGGCCTCAACAGGAGAAGGCAGACTTGAGGCACTGTAGATCTTCCAGTTGTGCAGAATCTCTACGGAGAAACCAATGCTTACTACAAATAAAGGAATTTGGCACCAGATTATGGGCTTTAAAACCAAATTTACGTCCTTCTGGTTACTCCAGGAAAAAGAGGTGGGTGGTGAAGGTGTCAGGCATATTTCCCCAGCTGTCTACCAGAGGAAGTTACTTTCTCTAGATGCCATATTTAGCTAAAATTACCCTCCTGCTCTGACTTGCCAGGCTCTTACATGGGCTGCCAGATAGGCACCCAAGTCAGGTTTCTCAAAAGGGTCTGTTCTAAGGTAAAGGTGACCTAAAAATTCTTGTATTATCTCTGATGAGACAGACAATATAACATAAAAAACAAAAAGTGAGGGGCAATGAATTCTAGAAACTAAAATAATTAGTTATTGATTGTAACAGAGGTATAGAGGAGGAAGTCCAAGCTTTACAAAATTAATTAAGCAAGGAGGAAAATAAAAGCTTCTTCCAAAAGGAGAAGCTAGAACTTAGGAAAATGGCACATTTGGGGACACGTTATCACCTTGAAGTTAATACCACCTGTGACAGCACCTGGACAATTTTTTATTGGGTTTTTTTGTTTGTTGTTTTTTTCAGTTTCCTGAATTACTATCACCACTTTATTAACTCTGTTGGCTTTCGGCCATCTGACTCACTGGTATGCCTAGATTTGCTTTAGTCATTAAGAGTGATAATGTATTGCAGCAGATGCAGAGATGCAGTGTTTGAAGGTATACTCCAAATTACATGAAATGTTGAGATAAAGTTGCATACCACCACAATATGGATTAATTTTCGGGGTTTTACTGATGTTACTGATAAAAAAACATTCTTTCTTCAGCAAAATACCAAATATCTAAACAGAGGTTGTGCTTGACTGCTCTGCTGTGTATAATAATGCCTGTCTTTTTATTCAAACCTATATTAGATTTGGTTGTGCGGTGTACTAGGGTGATTTTTTTCTGAGACCAGATGATGTAATATTGGAGGGAGACTCCATGATCACTCTCACTGCTGTGCAGTAAGCAGGTAAGAGCTTCTCTGGAGGCTGCTCAGGATGTGAGGGACAACAGGGATTTATAGAAAGGTATTAACAAAGCCTCATGGTAGCTGAAGGTTGTATCTGGACGTACCGTTCTGACTGATCTCCTTTTAATCTTTCCTATGCCTCTGTTCCTTCCATAGTGGCAGATGCACAAAGGATAGGCTAAACTGCTACAAATCTAGCAAGAGATATCTTAGGAAACCCTCCAAAGATGATGGAGATGGGGCTTGGTTAGTTAGCTAGCTACTTATTTCAGCTCTCTGGAAAATGTGGCAGGAATTAGAAGAAACAACACTCTACCTCTAAATTAGAGAAGAAACTTCTGGGAGTAGGAATGGTCTCATAGTTGATCTGCCTACTCAGGTAACAATGGCTAAAATGTAAAGATTTGTAAATTCTCCTCGAAGATCGTATCTGTTAACCATGTCAGATGATTACACTTGAAAGCAGGGATGTGACTGCACTGTTATGTCTTGGTCAGCAGATTTCAGCAAATCCTCATTTCAGATTTTGTCTTTCTAAACTTTCTGGACTGAAGCATAGCTCTCTTATTGAGTCACTAATCCATATTGAGAATATTAGGTATTTTTCCCTTATAGGAATTATCATATTTAAAAAAACCAAAAACAAACACCACAAAACGAACAACAACCAAACAAAAACTCTGAAGCACTGCAGCAGTTATCACAAATGCCCTCAGTGAAGCAGAGCTGCCATGCCTACCATAACATGGAAGCTTTTGTCCTCCTTATTTTTCCAGTACTTTGAGGTTGAAATGACTCGATTCAGCAAAGTCCCTTTCCGTTCAGGTTCATTTCTTTATGATGCTACAAGAGGAAAGACTTTCAGCTTCCAGCCACCCACAGAAGGTGCAGTGTAGTGCATCTGGTTTATGTGCTTTGTGTACACAGTGGCTGCTGATTATATGTTATGCACCAACATACGAGGGACAAAGGGAGATGGTTGCCATGTTTGATAGGTTAATTTTAAAGGGTTTTTTGTTAGCAAACAAATCTGAGAAATAAAGCAGGAAAATGCCCAAGTTTGGTTCCAGCCTCTCCCCCTCTCCGGGGGAGGAGCCGCTCGCCTCTCTCTTCAGCAAGAATTCAAATGAATTGAAAATTCCTTTAGAACTGACAGCCCAAGTGTAAGAATGATAAACGGCTTTGGCCTTGATAATTTTTATTAAGCACTAAATGTCACATTTAACCTGCATTACTGAAAGCAATTACCCATGTATCAACAGTCAAGCAGTGCAGAGCTAGACGCCTGAAGCAGCAGCATTATGCTCCATCTGGGAATAAGGATTTTCAATTAGAAGGCAAATAGCTGGAGAGGGGATCAAGTCCTCCAGTGGCTCCCAGAGGAGGCCTATGAGAAGCAAAGTCTTCATATCCAAGTAATCGCAGGCAATGTCAACAGAGCATTCCAAACCATCTGCTGCCAGAGTAGCGTTTACTTTATCAAATCTCAATATTTACAGAGCACTGATCAGCTCGTGGGACCAGGATGGCTCACTGCCAGGGTGTTCTGGGAAATTCATTTTAAGGTGTGTTTCAGTAGGCTAATTAATTTACAAGCACCTGTTTCATCGCTGGGAGCTGTTAGCACACCAGATGAGCTGCAGCAGGGGATGGGGACTTTTTATCCCAGCTAAATTGATTTCAATTGATTTTCATTTACTGATGCCACAGTTGTAGTTTAATGTGAGCGTGGCCAAAAATGTTTTTTGTTTATTAATCTACAAGCCAGTTTAGACAGTGTATAGTTTACAAATATGCTTTGGGGCTGGGAGACCTATGAGATTTTTTAAGTTAAATACGACACGCATTTTCCTGCAGCAAAGTATATTGTCCACATCCTATTCCTTGTTGGGGGTTTTTTTATTGTTGTGTTTTTTTTTTTCCAATTCTATATTGTTTAAAAAAGAAAAAAAATTACCCCTTTTCCTGTTAAAAGATGGGCCTAATTCTGTTGCTCTGTCATTCATAAAGTCTCCATGAAGAAAGCATCAGGCTGTATACTCCTCTGAACCCAGTGCTAGAAATCCTGTCACCTAACCCCAAGCTACTCTGTCATGCAGTGATAGTGCAGGAATTGAGGTTCCTAACTTCTGTGTCTCAATTTCTTCTATTAACACAGGGACTATAATAACTTCTTATACTACTTCTTTACATCAAGGAGCCAGTTCAGGGTTAATTAATTTCTGTTTGAATGTCATCTTACAAATGTAAAGTTCAGGATATTTGTAGTTAAGATGTGACAAGTGGCACAGAGAACTGACTTGAAAAGTGAAATTAATAAATTTTCCTTCATGAAAATGGTGTTTGGCATTAGGGTTTTTTCCCTGGCTAGCTGCAGAGCTTCCACAACCTCTGTGTGCTACCCCAGAAATGACCATGAGCTACATTACACAGAAGAACAGTCTTCTTCAAAGCAAGGTGGACTTTTGAGCATAGGATATTTTCAGGACGAACCACTCGGATCTTGATCTCAGATGAATAAAAAGTTGCAAACATTGATTTGCTAAAATTTTAGTGATGGGTTTGAGAAAAACTTGAGAAGATATTGTGTTAATGCAACAGGATAAGATTTAAAAGACTTGGGAAGTCCTGGGACTCTTAGACTACGAGGCTTTTTCCAGATCTTTGAGTCCTTCAGTTCTCACTCTGTAAAATGAGAATAATATTAGCTTCTCCACTTGCCTTGTTTAGCATGTTTAAACTGGGACTGGAGTGACTGTGTTTTGCCACGTGCCATAACAGCAGTTTTCACCTGACTGCTCCAGTATTAGTTGTTTCCTCTTGACACTGTAGTAATAGAAAGAGGGAATAAGGATCATTTTATTATAGTAATGTCAAGATAACCTAACCCATATTGACTTCCTCTTGACACTCCTGTAGCACAATTATTGTCCTTTTGAATTACTGGTCTAGATCCTTATGCTATGGATATATGGTGCTATATGAGATAGAGGGAGATCTCTTATAGTTAATTTACATTAGCAGGAGAAAGAATAAAGCATATAGGCAGCTGGAAGGTGAGATTAAAGAAATATATACTAGAGAGGATTAGATTTAGACAGAGAGGGACCTGGGGGTCCCGGTTGATGTCAAACTGAATACGAGCCAGCAGTGTGCCCTGGCAGCCAGGAGGGCCAACCATGTCCTGGGGTGCATCAATCACAGCATTGCCAGGAGGTCAAGGGAGGTGATTGTCCCACTCTGCTCTGCACTGGTACAGCCTCACCTTGAGTACTGTGGAGTTTTGGGCACCACAGTACAGAAAAGACATCAAGCTAATGGAGAGCATCCAGAGGAGAGCAACAAGGATGGTGAGAGGTCTGGAAGGGATGACTTAGGAGGAGTGGCTGAGGTCACTTGGGTTGTTCAGTTTGGAGAAAAGGAGGCTGAGGGGTGAAACTGCTGTACATGGCTTCCTCAGGAGGGGAAGAGATGGGACAGGCACTGATTTCTTCACTCCTGTGACTAAAGACAGGACTCAGAGAAATACTAGGAAGCTGAATCAGGGGAGGTTTAGGTTGGATATCTGGAAAAGGTTTTTCACCTAGAGGGCAGCTGAGCAATGGAACAAGCTCCTTAGGGAAGTGGTCACAGCACCAACCCTGCCTGAGTTCAAGCAGTGTTTGGATGATGCTCTCAGGCACACGGTGTGA
Organism: Heliangelus exortis; assembly: GCF_036169615.1. Lineage (NCBI taxonomy): Eukaryota > Metazoa > Chordata > Aves > Apodiformes > Trochilidae > Heliangelus > Heliangelus exortis. The sequence continues at coordinate 57,854,974 of NC_092422.1, forward strand.
TTCTGGGGGCGGCCCACACAGGGACAGGAGTTGGACTTCATGATCCTGATGGGTCCCTTCTAACTCACCAGATTCTATGATTCTAGAGATAAAGTATGCATTTCTAAAATTGTGATAATCAGCTACTAGTGAAAAGTTTATGGAGACTGTAAGGTTTTAGATAAAAACTGGGCACCTCACGTATTTTTGCTTGGACTCAGCAACTAAGGCCTCAATGAAGAAATCCTGTGGCTTGCTGTGTGCTGAAGACAGAAGAAAAACTGTCTTCCAGTTTACTTTTAACTTCAGGTCTATGGTTCCCTGGTAATTTTGGGGGTACTAAAGAGAAGAACAAAAATTATATAAAAAAATAATAATCTCATATTATGCTATATAACAGCCTACAAGTGCGAAGGAGTTTGATCTGTATCTGCTGAAGGAGTCTAGAAGGTTGATGTATAGGTAAAAATTTCACAGTGCTCACCTGGTGAATTAATGGTGCTTTAAAATTTATTCAAGAGTTCTGTGTTTCACCCCTTGGAAAGAGGAAGAGCTTGGGTCTTCCTTGTGCCCTTCTGGCTGGGATGTGCTTTGAGGGGTGGTTTGAGTCAGCAGTGCCCTTGGAGCACCCATGGCATTTCACAAAGCTGTCTTGTTCTTGGCACAGGCACAGGTACATTCCTGCTTTATTAGGAATTTCACTGAGGATCTTGCAGGGTATTTGTGGTTACAGCAGTCTTGTTTGCCACTGACTAATTGCAGGATTGCCACAGCTCTTTGGAATATGTATCCAAAGGATGAAAGCATCCCTCCCTATGAATATGTAATATTGCTGCACTAGAATATTCATTTTTATTTAGGACTATGTAACTGTATTTTGTGGTCAAAGTTTTCTTTTACTGTAAAGATTTTGCTTTGTTTTGTTCTAAATTTACTCCTTCAGTGGTCCTGGTCTGACAGACTCCATGTCTTTGGGTTCAGTTTGGCAGGAGTGAGCTTACTTCCAACCTTTGCATTTATTATCCTTTGGCTGGAGGGATTCTTCTAAAAGAATTATTTAAGAATGAAGCCTTTATAAGTTAGCTTGTTTAGTAGTGGTGGTGGGGAAATAAAGGATTGGAAATACTTGCAGGAGAAGGAAAAACTTCCTGTGAATTAAAGCTTTCCAAAGCCATTATCTCATCTGGTTTCTAATGTTAAAAGCAGTGTGTTAGCACTTATTTGCTTTTTCCTTTTCTTTAGAGAAGGGATTTTGTTATGTTTGGTTTATCAGGGTTGTGTGGTGTAATGTTTTTTTTTTCTGTGACACATGTAATTTTGTGTTTCTTTCTGCATTGTTTTTTTCATCTCAGAGGCTGTTTAACTGTGGTAATATGTATCTGAGGGGTGTCCTTATTATGGAAAATGAAGAAAATTTAATTTAACTTTAGCGTTCTGATGAAGTACTTGGATTTGTGCAAAACAGAAAATGTGGAATTTCTGGCTCCAAGGAACTATCTTAGTCTACTTCAATTTTTAAAAATGTGTCAATAGTGATAGATAAATACATTTGAAAGAAATTTCATGAGATGTGGATCAGGCAAATCGACACAATGCAAGTTCTGTGATTATAGGATTACTTTGTTATATCTTGGGATTCAGAGTGAGATGCAAAAGATTTCACCAAGGAAGGGAGTGGTTTCAGCCATTTAACATGCACATAAATAGCAAGGAAGTAAAATCCCGGGACTGACTTTGCTGAAGTCAAGTGGCAAACCTTTCACTGGATCTAAGATTTTACCCAGTAAGTTTTGAGAAAATATTTCAAATTTTGTCCTGCAGTAATTATCTTGAAGTAGCAGTCTTCAGTTTCTTACAGAGGGTGTAGTAAATACCACCCTGAACCATCCTGAGGTGATAAAAATAATAGCAACTCACTAAATAGGGTGTGGAGGGGAGAGGAAGGCACTGTTATTACTCCCTTACAAGTGATGCAACGACACAGCAAAAAATACACTGGAAACTCCATGTATTTCCTGAAATGCCTGATAGTACCATGCTACTACAGCCATGGGTTTGTTTTCATTAAGAATACTATCCTGATGATTCCCCTGCACTGTTAGTTGAGGCTTCTTATTGCTAATAGCTTGCATACACTGAGACAAGTTCTCAATTTGCTAGTGAAACTCAATGAATCTTTAGAATTTTGCAGTTTTGAGCACAGTTGATTAGCAATGTTATTGTGGTGCTGGTTTGTTTCTTGAAATGCAGAAAATCATAGAATGGTTCAAAGAATGGTTCATAGAATGGCTTCCTGGAGGCCTTCTTCAGGTCCTTGAAGACTGATGTACCATCCACTTGTTAAGTCTCAGACTTGGTGTGACCATTGACATTTTTCAGAGACACCACCAAAAGACTTTAATTACTATGTATAGAAGTCTCCCCTGTGACCTAGAGGTGAAATCTAATATTTAACAGCCTGTAATCTATTCACTCCCTATCCTCATTGAGTGCTTTATCATTTTACTTTAGTACCCTTTGATAGGTTGGCTTACAGAATGCTCTCACAAGGGTGGTTCAGCATAATGTAATTTAAAACTGTTAGTTCTGATTTTTTTTAAAATGGTATTTGTTTTACTTTGCAGTATTACTTTAAGCTCTGATTGTTGTAGGATAAAGATGTTATTATGACAGTGTTAGCTCCTCTGTAAATTACAGTGTCTTGAGGATTGCATTTTGAGGCTTCATGTAAACACTTTACAGAGCTAATAACATAGATACTATATGTAAAGCTTGAAAAATATTTAAATAGGGCACATTTGAAGGAATAAAACAATCAAAAGGCTTTTTGTGGATAATGAAGATTACACTGAATTATTTAAACTCAATGTACAGCTTTTAAAACATAACCCATACACCATCATCAATTTTCCCTTTTCTTCACACTTAGCTACAATTTATTTGAACTGTTGGAATATGTTTTCAGCAGAATTCCATCACAGTAGTTGATGAGATCTCTGGGATAATGTCTTTGCAACAATGATCTTTCATTTGATGGAGCAATCATTAGTTATTTTTGTTAACAGTCTTGACTAGAAGAAAAACAATTGTTACAAAACTGGGAACAGGCAAGCAAGCTCGCTGCTTACACAGAAACCAAACACTAGCTGTGATGGCAGTAATGTTGCTTCCATGTTTTGGTTGACTCCAAATGGGGCTTTTTAATCCCTTTGCAAGCAAAATAACTGTGAGACTGCAGCTGGTAGTTTGAGTCACAGAGGAACTGCAGCCTTCAAGGGTTATTACTGTTGTAATATTGTCAGTACAAGACTTTCTGTGACAACTGAAACACAAGGCCAACCTTTGATCAAAATGTAGTATTTATTATTTCATTTTTCTTATCACACTTGTTCCATACCATAGTTTGAACACTGCTCCTTCTCTTTGCCTTCCCTTCTCTTCCCTGTAAAGCTAGTATTCCCTTTCCCTTTTGAGTAAAGCAAGCACTACATTTTTTGAGTTTTGTTTACTTTGTAGTAGCAGTAAACTATCATCTGGCTTATTTTAAGAAGGTCATATAGCAAGGCCATGTCATTCTTGTTGTTGGCTGATGTCTTAGGAAACAATTGACAGGTGTAATGGGGTATAAAACAAAAACATGGAAATAGTGCTGCTTCATTTTCTTCATAATCCCAGATCTGGTAGTGTTATTTTTCTACCTGATTGAATTTTTGTTCTTGGGCTTTTTGGTTAGTTGTTTGTTTGGAGGGGGGGCAGCAGTTGTTCATTGACAAATTTCATATTTCCTACAATCTTCTATGGTTTTTAAATAAAACCCCACTCATCCAGTTAATCTGTAGTGCTAGCTTTGCTTGCATTTCTTCAAAACCAGTTCTGATCCAGAGTTATACTCGAAACAGTTCTCTGGCCATAACTCTCTGTGAGCAGAACTCACCTAAATAACCTGAAGTTAGTATTTCTGAGGAATTAACCCTGAAGTTAATGATGTTACTCAGAAATGCTGGTCCCTCCAGATGCCACCACCAGCAGGTCCTGATGCTGCAGCTGAGGAAAGCCACCTGGTGATCACTGACAAGTCACTTGCACATTGTTTTGGTGGCTATCTGAGCACTATCAGCTAAATCCACCTCCTCACATCTACCTCTTGCTCCTCTTTGTTGTCAAGTCTATTCCTTGCTGTCAAGGAATCTGAAGGCTTGGAAGCAGGGCCTGAATCATCAGATAATGGCACATACTGTTGTACTGTCCTTCTCCAGCATGAGGCTGAATGACTCTGTGGTTTCCTATATAAAAAGTGTCTTTTGTGAGATTGTCTCTTTGTTTAAACAAAAAGAGAGAGAGGGAGAGAATGAAATATACTATGGAATACTCAAGCAGATGCTTGGCATTATATTAACACATGTATTATGGCGTATCATGTAATGGTACACTGTGGGGAATAGTAATGAATAGTTTGGAGCACAATAATGTGCATTGTTGATGTTTGTTAAAATAAAGATATTCAATTTATAATAAAAGGGATTAAAAGCTTAATTCATGACTATGTTAATATTTGTCTGCAAGTACACAGATAAATGGTAACGTACCTTATCACATTAAACACCTGCACGTACAAGTTCCTCTGCTGAGATCTCCATGGGATTGTATGTTTTACAGAGCTTAAACTTTCATTTCCCAAAATAATGATATCATTCATTTACAGATATAGATAGGCTCTTCTTACTCAAACTCTATCCTGAAATGAGAATTGTTACTTCAACTACAAAAACATGGGATTAATTACCACAGTGATTGCCTGCTGCATCATCTGATGGTATTTGTATATAGAATTTATATATTTTGCAACAATCTGATTGCCTGACAGAAGTGAATTAAGACTTTCTAAAATACACTCCTGTTAAAGGTAAATGATACCTCCAACACAGTTGTGATGAGCCAGGCAGTGGTGGCAAACAGATCTCATCTCAACACAGATCTCCCAGTGTCTTCCCAGTGTTTCCCACATGCCATCCCCTGTGAACAACAGAAAAGAATGTGCATTTGTGAAGGAAATGCATAATTAAGGAGAGTGATTGATGTCTGAACTATTTCATTGTTTAGCTCTGCTGTAGAAGTGTTTATAGGCATACTGGATGCCTGTGCAGTCTCAGTGAATGTACTGGGAAGCATCCAAAGGACAAAGCATCAGGAGAAGCACCCACAATATTGCCCTCCATGGAAAGCATAATCCAAAATCAAATGGTGATAATTCGATTGCCTCAGCTTGCCAGCTTTGCTTAAAGTAGGATCCCAGAAAAAAAGCAAACAAACAAACAAAAAACAAACAAAAACCCCCAAAACCCATCCCTGAGAAAGCATAAAGGTGACACAGAACTGTTGCGAGCAAAGTCACCAAACCAGGCACTCGGAACAATTTGGCTGCATGAAGAAATTAAATGCAAAAAAATCCTGAGGATCCCGGACTGACAAATCTTTCCAGAGTGGAGAAAATCATCCTGGAAAACAGAAGAGGTAGCCAGAAATCAAACACAGTTGAATATTTCCAGCTAAAAGCTCTGAGGACTCTTTTTAAATGGTGTTTCAGGACCTTTTTTTTTTTTTTTTAATTGAAAGTTTCTTCTTATTCTTTAGATGAACTGGTACATCATGTAAACATCAAAGCCAATCATAGCCGTTTAAGAAATAAATATTTTATTCAACTTCTGTGTGAAAGTCAGTTTCCAGGAGCTCCCAGTTTTATGGCTGTGTCACATAGTCAAAATATTCTCTCTAACACATAAACAGCAAACCTGCTTAAAACTCTTGACTTCACTATCTTGTTTTCTACTCAAGCAGATCTCATGGACAACACATAGCTTCTAGTCCTTCCTCCAGTGTCTCATGTGGATTCTACAGAACCTTATTCTCCATTCCATCCCCTTCTTCTGCACACATTTTTTTAAAAAACTTTTCCTGCTGGGAATACTCTTTAATCCATTTTCTATTGGCAGTTTAATAGCAAAGTACAGTATATTAGTTGATTGTTCCTTTTAGTACATGATTTGCTTTTTATTCTGCAACTACATTCTCAAAGAGAAGGAAGACTTGGTGCTTTAAATCTTCTATTTTACAATTTGACTGGTGCATGGTAAATATGTTATGACCCTCTGAGCCCTGTCAGAAGTAGTTGTTTAGTATATGGCTACAGTAGGAGTTCCAGTCTTTGTTGTGCAGTGCAAATCAAGGCTGTCTGAGTCGATGTGTGTGAATAAAAATCATAGAATAATTTTGGTTGGAAAAGACCTTTAAGATCAAGTCCAACCATTAAACTGGCACTGCCAAGTCCACCACTAAACCATGTCCCTAGTCACCATATCTACACATCTTAAATAACTCCAGGGATGGTGACTCAGACACTCCCCTGGGCAGCCTGTTCCAGTGTCTGACAATGCTTTTTGGTGAATATATTTTTCCTAATATCAAACCTAAACCTCCCCTGGAACTGCTTGTGGCTGTTTCCTCTTGTACATGGCTTCTCCAAAGGAATGACTACCTTATGGAACAGGAGAACCAGGGAGTCTTATAATTTTAATGTCATTCTGTTCTTTCTGAAGTCACTGTTCATTAACCATGTCTTGGTAACACTTTGGATGCATGTAAAAGCATGGACTGGGACACATTTTACATACCCAAGGGTTTGTGGGACACCCACCTGGGGCTGGCACATGCCAGATGGACCCAGTGGATGCCTGTGTCTGCTTGGAAAAGCAGGAGGATTCTGAGAGAGACCTGAGGGTGTGGAGGCCTGCCAGATGCCTGTACTCTAGAAAATGCATTTCACCCTTGGTATCCCTGGAGAGGGACTGTTTGCAAGGGCTTGTAGCAATAGGATGAGCAGCAATGACTTTAAATTAGAGAAGAGTAGATTTAGGTTGAATGTTAGGAAAGAGTTCTTTATCATGAGGGTAATGGAAAAATGGAATAGGTTGCCCAGGGAGGTTGTTGAGGCCTCATCCCTGTGAGGCTTGATGGGGCTCTGAGCAACCTGATCTACCTGAGGGTGTCCCTGCTTACTGCAGAGGGGTTGGACTAGATGACCTTTAGAGGTCCCTTCCAACCCAAATTATTCTATGGTTCTATCCACCCATTAAATGGAGGAATTAAAGAGTAGTTTCATTTAGTTTAACCTGCATTCCTCCAAGTAGCAGCTGTGTGTGTTCCTTACCTGTGCCCTGCAGGCAGAACATTTCCCTGTACTATGAGAAGAACTGTTCTTCGTAGGCTTCCTTTTTGTATCTTAGATACATTTCAGCAAAACATGATAATCTTTAATCTTTGACATTCCCTCTCCAGTTCATGTTCTTCATTCTTCTGGCTGTACCCAGTTACTCAAGCCTTCTGACACAGTGGGATGATGCACTTGGCATCCTGGGTAAAACAGAAACTTGCCAACTATAACTAAGAAGCAAGTGACATCAATAGACCTAAATTAAGCTCTGTGTCTTGCTACAGGTAACTATTTTTCACAGGCTATGATCTACTTGTAAGTCTAAACTTTAAAAAGTGTCCATCCCATCAGATGGGCAAAAAGATCAAAATCTGTTAATTCAGCAGTGGCTTTTTAGATGTAGTGTGAGGCAAGACAACACAAAAACTGGCAGGGTGTAGAGGATGCTGGATCACCCCTATGACAAAGAGAGGTGTACTTGGGCTTCCCCTGGCCTCTATGGGGCTTGGCTGCTGGCAGCCAAGAGGATCTCACCAAACAGAAATGTGTTGTGTCACACAGTAATTTGGGATGATAAAACAAAATCACCCAGACACAACACCAGGGCAAGACAAGGTGTTCCCTAAACTGTGACTCAGAAGCTATGAACACTGTGAAGTACCTTTTAAATCTGTTCCTGCATGCATGCTCCAAGCATGCAGATACTCTATTAATACAAAGACCTGTTTCTAAAAACACAAGTATATATCCCTGTTTCTTATGTATTTGGGAGATGGGACTGGTGAAAATACCTTTTTTATATATTAAACATCCCCATTAATCTACTGATATATCAAGTAGTTGATGATTTTCCCAAAAGTTATATTTTCATAAGTAAACCTTTTTTCACACCTCTATTTTGCAGAAATAAAACTCTGCACATTTATTTTGTTTTTTATTTTCATTTCTCTCTGTCCTTTTTAAATATATATTTTACCAAATTCTAGCTGAAAATCTAAGAGTAGGCTATCTTGTATTTATATGTGATGAACTGGCCAAATGAGACTGGAGAAGCTTTCAATTCATATTTTCTTTTAAAAATGCATATGTTTCTGAGTGACCACATTAATAAAACTCTTCAAAACCTTCTGCACACTAGTATTTTAGATCTTTCCCTGCACATATATTTTTAAAGATAACTACAGTGTGTTTGGAGGAAGATCAGTTTCTTCTCTCCCCCCCCTCCTCTTATTTCTGCAGAATGACTTTCTTTTTAAACACTGGGACTTTTGTTATGTTAATCAGTCAGGGAACATTTCCAATTCAATTTTACCTGAGCGCTGGTCAGCTAGAGTTTCCTTTGTTTGATGTCCCTTGAGCCTTCCCTTGTCTTTTAAACTGTAATTTAGTTGGAGCTGCTGTCAATTTACTCCGTCCATTACATTTACAGTGATATTCCAGACATTGTCTTCTATTCAGTTCAAGAGAAGTTCCTCGACCTAAAAAAAAAAAACATGCAAGGAAAAATCCTATAGAAATTGGAAGTACAAGCACCAAATTCCTGTTCATGTGCGTGCATGCATACCAATAAAATTGTTGCTAACCACCAAGATTATTGCTATTTTGTTTTTAATCTATCAGATCCTTACACCCAAGAGAGCTCCCAATGGTAATTAATTAGTCTTTTCAATGAAATAGATGTCCTATACAACTAGGCAGCCAGCTTGCTCTCTGCTCTGCCATGCCTTTGTAAGATTTTAAACCTTCCTACTTTTAACTCCACAGAACAGCTCTTTGCATTAAGAGGTGGATTTTTTTTTATCACAATTACCAGCTGTCATGGAGTTCAACAAATAGAGCACTTTTCTTGCCCTTAGTCTATATCAGCAATTTCCGAAGGTTTCAGTGGGCCAGGTAGAAAATTGTTGCTTTAAGCAGTTGTTTTCTGTGGGACAAGAAGGGAAAATGTCCCAGCAAGGGTGTCAAAGCCAATTTTAACCATTCAGCTGCCTTGATTAGGGGTGATATGAATGTCTGTGGCAGCAGCAGAAGAAAGTATTGCCTACACAGGCCTCCACATGTGGCTCTGAAAGCTGTTACATAGGACTGTAAAGCTTAAAGATAAATAATGAAATATCATGCCCTTTCCTGTATCTCCCCAAAAGAGAGCAAAAATTATGCAGTTAAATAACAAATGACTGAGAGTAAAACTTCCAGCCCATGGCAATGGTCTTGGCAGTGCCAGCTGGCAATGTTACGCTACTTCTCTTTACCATGAAAGCCACCAAAGAAGTTTCTCTTCACTATAGTTGGAGCAAGATCTTGGCCAATGATTCTAAAGTGCCAAGCACTAAATCTCATCTAAGAACGGAGGCATTGTAGTCGCCTTAGTTGCCACAGGAATGGTATAACGTGTTCACGTATGGGAAATGTGGCAACAGCCCACCTGAATGGTGCTTCCACTACTGATATTCCATGGCACGAGAAGGTTTCTGGACCACTGGCATGACATCAGACAGCTCCTGGCACGTGTCTTTTGATTCATTCTCCTTTTGTGTGGAGTCAGGACAGAGATATTTTTAGCCCTTTGTTGGTGCCTTCACCAGATCTCAGCAAATCTATGGATTTAGAAAGGGAAGGAAAAGGAGTAAGGTTTCGGAAAAGCTTGAGAGAAATGGAAACAGCTGGAAATGTGGCATATGTATCCTTCTGTGGCTCAACAGGCATTACAAAGAAGCCAAATTGCCTTTTCTACAAAGCTGTCCAGCCTGTCTGCTGTAGCTCTTAGAGCACCCTGCTGTGCTAACACTGGTTTCCTAGGCTTTGGGTGGGAGAGAAGTGTTATATTGGCAACTGGATATTTTGGGGGAGAGTCCTGAGGTCCGGGGTACTTGTTGTGGCAGGGACCAAACCCCACTACTCTGGTGGAATCCAAGCTCTGAAATGGCGTCACATAGACATTTCTGTATTTCTGAGTCCAGTCCACTTGGGGGATCACAGAATGTTATGGGCTGAAAGGATCTCTGGAGATCATCTAGTCCAATCCCCCTGCTAAGGCAGGTTCACCTAGAGGAGGTTGCACAGAATGGCATCTAGGTTGGTTTTGAACAACTCTGGAGCAGAAGACTCCAAAATGTCTCTAGGCAGTGTGTTGCAGTTCTCTGTTGCATTTAAAGTAGTGAATTTTTCCTCATATTCAGAAGAAACTTCTTGTATTCCAGTTTGTGCCCATTGCCCCTTATCCTGTTACCTAGCATGGCGGAAAAGAGCCTGGCCTTAACCTCTTGACACTCAACATTTGGATATTTATAAGCATTGGTAAGATGCTCCCTCAGCCTCCTCCAGACTAAACAGCCCCTGGTCTGTCAGCCTTTCCTCATGAGAGAGGCACTCCAGTCCCCTCAGCATCCTTGTAGTCCCCTGATGGACTCTCTGGGGTAGATCCTTGACTTATACTTGGGAGCCCAGAACTGTTCACAGTACTCCAGATATGGCTTCACTAGGGCAGTGTAGAAGAGGAGGGTGAGTTCCCTCATCCTGCTTGCCACACTCTTCTCAATGCACCCCAAAATGCCATTGGCTTTCTTGGCCACGGGGGCACCCACTTGGCTCATAGGCATCGTCCACTAGGACTCCCAGGTTTTATTCCACAGAGCTGCTTTCTAGCAGGTCAGCCCCTAATCTGGATGGGTGCAAGGGGTTATTCTTGCCTGGGGTCAGAACCCTACACTTGCGTTTGTTGAACTTCATTGGCTTCTTCTCTGCCCAACTCTTTAGCCCGTCCAAGTCTTGCTGAATGGCAGGGGGTGGTCAATGCATCCTCAAAAGATTAGGGGTCCACATAGACTAAAAAAAGGAGTCTCTTGTTTCAAACAAAAGCAGTCTGGCCTAATCCTGCAATGCCTGGTTAGTTGCAATTCCTCTGAGGCTCAGCAAGGCTCCAAGCAACCCAGTCTAGTTGAGAATGCCCCTGCTTACTGCAGGGGGGTTGGACTGGATGACCTTTTGAGGCCCTTCCAACTCAAACCATTTCATGATTCTGTGATGCTGTATATGGTTCTAAAGATACAGTAGACTTGGGTCCTTCATGCCCAGAACTGGCTGGAGGATACTTTTATCCACATAATCTCTGGAACACAAAAATCTCAGGCAGGTTTGAAAAGAACTCTCTATTTTGGGACAGTCTGCTCAGAATCTCTGCTTTTCCAGGTTGGAAAAGATGCATACTTACATCTGTAGCCAGCTTTTCCCCTTGAGGGTAGGCTTTGGGAATGTCTGTTTGGACAGCCAAATAATGAAGCTGTCAATTTATTCATTTGCCACTAGTGTGAAGCTTAAAAATAGGAAGTGATCAATAGCTAATGACAGAAGGTATGGAAGTGCAGGAGCTGCCTGCCCTCTGCCAGGAGGCTTGACAAGATTACTGTTCTGGCAGTAAGAAGACACTTGTACGGCCCTAACCTCCATCACCATTTCTTGTTATAATTATCACGGGTCTTCCCCGGCATTTGCCTTCCATCACTCACTCTGCACAAACAATTCTCAGACTGTTTTCCCATTACAAATTGTATTTGGTACCCAGAATTTGAAAGACCTGAATTATGGATTTCTTATTCTTTCCTGTTGGGTTGGTTTTACTTTTCCTTTTAATTGTGTTGGGAAACGATCTGTGTCTTTGGTTTAATTGCATTGGGTCTCACCGACTGATGCCCTGATGTTCTGTACGTGCTGCATATTTAAGCCACACGTATGGATTTACATTTCATTCTATGAGCAATCAATGAACCTTGTTTTAAAGGCCACTACAGAAGGAGAGATCAGTTTCTGTAGACTGTGCTTGTCTATGCAGGACAGGTAACATACAGCAATGCAGAAGCTGAGCCTGGTCGAAGGGATACCCTTCAGCTGAGATGAACTGGGATGCTCTCAGCACCTGCAGCCCTTGCTGCAGGGAGTCTGCAGGCTCAAGCAACTCATCCACCCCTGGGTGTGACTGGGACAGCTTCTGCAACCAGGAGAGCTAAAATCATAACTGGGCCTAACCTTGATTAATGGAAATTTCTTGACTGACCTTGGCTGAGCCAGGGTTTAGCAGTCATCCTTAAGGAAAGCTCAGTTCCTGATGGTGTCTGATACTTACTCTTTGAGACCAGCTTTGGTTATTGTCTGTGCTAATGTGTCCTTGAAAATTGCTTATTTGCTGATGGCTGTGTTAAACAATAGAGGCTAGTTACTTAGAAGGAACAGCTATTTATGTGTGGAAAGTAATTGCTTTCACACCAAAGAAATTATTTATTTCTATTCCATCATTTATCTGAACTGTGAAGCATACTAATGATTTTATTTCCTTACCGCACAATTTGTGATATAAATATGTGTTGGGTGTATGTGTTTTCAATGAAACTAAGTAAATGTATTTTGTCTGTTGCTTACAAAAACACCAAGAAAGTTTGTGGGGTTTTTTATCTTTCAGAACTGATAGTACCATCAAAATTTACAAAGCCTGGAAAAGGCTGCTACAAATTGCCTGATTATAACAAGAAGACCCAAGTTGACAATAGATTCTGTTTCAGTAATGACACCTGCTCAGCTCTCTTTATAACTAACTTAAAGAATTTCTGCCATGCTTCTCTTCCAGACTTCCCTGGTCACCTACCAGGACCATAAGCTAGGAAGAGGCAGTTATAGCAGCACTGGAGAAGTAGGGGACAGGCAGTGATGTAGGACAGTGATCAAGCCACTCCTGGTAAATGCTGTACTTGTAAGGCACTGATGGTCGCTCAAGTAACCACTGACTTTGCCCTTGTGTTCCTCCTGTCTTCTATAGCTGCTTCTTCATGCTGACAACAGTCCTTTCTTTATCATTTGTATAATTAACATCAACAACAATTTAATTAGAGTTACTTCTCTCCTTCTATTCTTGCTGAGATGATACCTACCCAATATTGCTTTTTCTAGCATTGCTTTCAGCCTTCATCTCAGTAGTCTTGCAGCAATGAAGTAAAGCTGGATTTAACAGCAGTGATGTGTTTAGGTCCATCCCAGAGACCTGATCCCTTTAGCATATAGTCTGTATAATATAAGATACATTGGACAGTCTCCTGTCTGACTGTGCCAGACTTGTATTTGTTGGACACCACATTGCTGGGAGAAAAGGGAAAATTTGTATTTATCAAGCGGTGACCCATAGCATAAAACAGTGCTGAGATGTATTTAGGCTCAAAATCTCTTGCATCCCTCAATTTATATTTATGGACAGACATCCAGATTCACTCAGGCAGGACATCTTTGAATGTGTTATAGTTGTTTTGGCATCAAATGTTTTGTGTCCAATAAATGAAAACATTCTGGATATCACCTGTTTCTTCTGGTGAGTGCATGGGACTTCTTTGTCTCACCATGACAAGAGTCCTTCCTCTGTGGTGTTGTGTCACTTGACAAGAGTTTGGAAAACATGACACAGTTCATAAAATAAAGAAGTTCCTGTTCAACATATTCACCAAAACATACAAAACAGCTGAATTTCCACCTAGTGCACATCTAAATGTATTCTACATCCAAAATTAGCAATTATTGAATACATCATGTACAATGACATCAGGGAGCAAAATGTTCCTCATGCTGCCCAATGGACCATGCTGGAACACCTGTTTCATATCATGAAACCATTTATAATTACTACCAAAGAAGTGAGAGCTGAAATGGCATCATTCAATCTAATTCTGAGACTCATGTCTTTGTTGAAAAAAAATCCCTAAGGGTGGGGAGAAATAAAACATGCTAAAACCACATTTTCCAATGTGTTAAATCTTTGAGCTATACAAAGAAGCAAATAGTGATGCTATGTGTAGTCTTAGAGCTGGTAGTTTCTTCCATGACTCTACAATGACAAATAGTCACTAAATGTCCTTTATTTTAAAAAAAAGTCTGGTGGAAGATGATGAGATGATGGTATTTTCAAACAACCTCACGTTGTTCTTTTACCTGCCTTAGGATCTACCCTTTATAAAAAGCACGTCTTGTGCTTTTAAAATTATTTCTATGTCAGTGAGTAGTTTTGAAGCAGCAAGCCTCTCTTGTACATTTTTTTATATTCTTTTGTGCTCTAGGGTACTCAAATGGTCCTTATAGTAAATATCCACCTTTGTGTATAAGTAGACGGGGTCTGTGTCTCAGGCTTTCATGCTGAATGCTGTCCAAGGGAAGGCATGTGCTCAGGAAGTCCACCTTTGCTATTGCATTTCATCAGATTTTAGCTTGAGTGTAAAAAACACTGGAAATTCAATATTTTAAAAAATTAAATAAATAGAGGCATAAGTGACTCTGAGGCAGCTGTAGATAGCAATGAAGTAAGGACAGATGTGCAGCTCTGTGGAGGCATCTGGTAGCTACGCTGAAATAGTAGGATATGTTCTAAGATGCTTTGAACTCAAGAGCTGATATAACTGCACTGGATGTATAAGAATTTTTTTCTGCTTAGGGCACATCGTGTTATGCCTAGTTCAGAAAGAACTAACTCACCACTGACTGCAAAATATACTTCAAAGGGATGAATTTGACCTGACTGAAAGAGGGGAGTCAGCAAAATTTCCAAATGGCTGATGGCACCGCTGTTGCAGACTAAACCCATCATTGAAGCAAATACCAGGAAAGCAAGGAAAAAGATTATTAAAGCTCAGTGAGAGTCATGGAAAAGAGTGGTGTCCAGGACTGAGTTTGAATCTAACATGACATGGAAAACAGAAGACATGTAAGTGAGGCCAAAATGGGGACCTTCCACGTGGCAGAAAGGCTAATGATACTATTGACAGAGATCAGGTCTGAGAGGATTTTGAGTGATAGTTTTTGAATTAATTTGTTTATTTTATGCTGTGCACAAAACTTTTTACACTCTTTTATGAGTTTCTGATTCATCTTTGTGTGTTTTTTCAGTGGTAGAAACCTTCTTTCTGATACTGTGCTGGCTGTAGCCTACATGCTGAAGTACCTAGGACTGTTTGGTAATGAACTCAGTTGAGCCAGACCTGCTATTGTGAAACAGAAGAGGAAAAACTGATGAGTTTTACTGCCACCATGGAAAGCTTGTTAAGAGCTAAGTTGTCTCTTGTCACTGTCCTTCTGTAGTCTTCTAAAGCTCTACTGCTGGCTTGGGTCTCTTGTGGAAGTGCATGGTCACACTGCCACCAGAGCATTGCTGTGCCAAGCACACCCAGCCACACATAGGTGTGTGTGAACCAGTTCCAGGTTTGAAGTGTTGCAGACATTTTGGTAGCTTTGTCTGCACCAGCATGGCTATGTTGCTTCTGGACTGGTGTTTGATCTTGTCTTGCTGGCACAGAGAAGCTACATTTTAGTTTGGCTCAGGAACGTGTGTTTGAAACCCATTTGTCTCCATCACAGAGCAGTCTTCTAGCATGAAAATTTGATATTTTTGGGATGAAATTAAACTGGAAGATGCATACTGGGAGCACACCCAATGCACTCTGCCCCCTAACAGGCATGTTGCCTCTGGGAACAGAGCAGAGCCAGGCTGAAATAAACCACCTGAGGTGTGCAGACTTCAGGTCCCCTACACCAGCTGCTTCCCCTTGTAAATCTTCACCCATTGGGCTGCTGCTTGCTAAATAATCACAGCTTATGTGATCAGCAGGGCAAGGGGGAATGCAGGGGTTACTTCTGTAAGGGTGATGCTCTCACAGTTTATTTAGTAAAGTACTACCTTGGCTACACCAACACTGTTGCTGTTCAGCTGCCTGTTGTGGTTTTTATAGCTGTATTTGGTATACAATAGGTGAGCATTTTATGGTTATATGTCTGGGTGTGTATGTGTGTGTATATGGGTACAAATATACACAAACCTACTGTTTGGATGTTTTATAACATAAGATAATGTACTAGATTTTTAATCAGAGCATCCCTTTGTCATAACACAAAGCTAATTGTGCTGTTGTGTGATGGAGGTCAAAGTTGTTATAATAAAACATCCATCCTGGAGCTTTTTAGAGGAACCTGTTTAAAAAGGTTAAAGTGGGTAATTATCACAATCCTAATTTACAACTACTTGGCAATAAGAGTTGCTTTTCAATGAACCATTTATTCATGATCTGCTGCTTCACACTGCAGGATTCTTCTTGACTAGGTTAGAAAATGTAATTAATAAATGATAGGATTATTTATGGTTCATGGTGCCAGATTGGGAAATACAATGATCTACAGAATGAGCTAAAAATTATTCTTACAAGCAGCATCTTGGTTTTTAATCCATGGATTTGGTTGTCACATTACTTGATATGGTATGGTGAACTCCTGATGGTGTTCATAGGACATTATTTTGTTTGTCATCCTAGCTGCTCTGTGTGCCAATAAAAATGGACATGCTCCTTTGAGAGCAGAGTTAATGAACACTGACATGTTAATCTTTCTCTAGCTGAGGTAGGGTGGCATTTGTATTTGTGCTTAGCTTCACTATATTAGTGATTATCTCAGCCCCCTGGTGGAAACTGGAAGATGGTTATATTTTATAAATATGAAATCACCCTCTTTGAGAGTTTATTTTAGTGACACTAGTTATGGAAACCTCCCTGATAAATACAGACAGTCTTTCTCAATGCCAAGTTACAAAAATAGGATCATGTAATCTCTAATGTATTTATTAGTGGAAAAAGTGCCTGGTCAGGTGTGTCTGAAATAGCAGTTTTGTTGTGATCTTCAAAACCTGCAGGATGCAGGCCTAGGAGGAAAAGAATACTGAGTGATAACATTTTATTTTATTATTGTTCTTAGTTATTGCTAGGATAAGTTTTTTACAAGGAGAAAAATATTTATACACTGATGTCCACACAGTCCTATAGAAAACCAGGAAAAAATCTAAATCTCAGGCACACTGGCTGTCTGCCATACTTTCTACTGATAACATACTGGAGCTAATCAATTAAAATCTAGGCTTTAGTACAAACTTGAAATGTACTGTGGACCAGTTCAGTTTCCAGTTTATTCTCAGTTCAGATCACTTTTAAAAGGCTTTTTTCTAGTGATTATGATTTCCAACAGTGATTCTAAAATATATATGTGCATGTAGTTGATAATTCCAGAAATGACATTCTAGGAGAATTTGAAAATGACTTTAGGTTTTGATGACAGTTTGAAACTCAGGGCTTTAGAATTTGAAATGGTGAATAACACTGGACATGAGAATAAAGGAAGAAGCCCAGGGGATAAACAGAATCACAAAGGGGTTGAGGTTGGAGGGCACCTCTGGAGGTCATTTGTCCAACCCCCCTTGCTCAAGTAAGGTCATCTACAGCAGGATACCCAGGGTCACATTCAGATAGTTTTGAGAACCTCCAAACATGGATATTCCTCAGCCTCTCTGGGCAATCTTTAATTATTTTTTTTTTTAATCTTTTGCAGTGCAAATTTAAGACAGATTTAGTTGTTGTAACAACATTTAGTTTCAAATATGGGCAAACTTATTCTTTTCTGTGTGTGCATATGTAAAATGTTACTGGCATTTTATATTTACTCTTAGACTGAGGTAAATTTATTACAGTATTACTGGGTTAGTCTAAAGTCTAATTTAGGTTCAGGTACTGTCCCCTCTGTTGGAAGCAATGGTGCCTGCACTTCTTATTTTCTTCTGATTTTTCTTTTTTTTTTTTTTTTTTTTTTAAGATTAAAGGTCCAACTTGACATGCAAAATGGCTGCTTGAGTTAATTCAGAAAATTTTATTAGAAAATGACTGAAAGATTGTACAGATTTCAAAATTAAAGATGAAATAATGAAACTTAAGGAAATGGGGCAAATGCCTTGCTTTTTTTTCTTTAAGCTCTGAAAATTTTGCAAAATGGAAGCACAGGATGTCTCCTTCTGTTTCCTCAAGAGATTACTCCTCTTTATCTGCTGTCTTTAGTATGTACTAGACATAGAGACAAATGGGTTAGAAGTCTCTACGTGTTGCAAATACCACTCCTGGAGTCTGCAGGCTATTTAAACTTTGCTGTGTCACGTTCTTCTTTGTCCCAAGGTTCTGGTATTTCTGTGGTCTGGGAGGATATCTACTTCTGCTTCTGTGATATGTTATGTTACATGGAGACTCAGCTGGTTTGCAGCTTTTTCCAATGTCTGCAAGGACATTGTCTCCATCTCCAATGTCTCCATCTGACTCCTGGCATGGTTCAAGAGAGAAAAAAGTGTTAATGTGTTCCCCAGCTCACATATATTTATACTGCTTTTTTTTTTTTTTTTTTTTTCTGTTTGTGTATGAACAGGAATCTTTGAGATGTGTAAATGAATCTCACTTAAAGCCCCAGGTACTGCAAGGGATTAAAGCCCTGTTTATTATATTGCCCTAGACTTCAGGCAGCCCTGCTGGTCTGCAGCTTCTGTAGCAGGTCTTCTGAGGAGGTCTTCAGAGAGGAATATACACATTAAAAGATTATTGATGTGAAAAACAGAAAGCTTCCCCTCTAAAACATCAAAAGGGAATATTTGGGCAACCTGTGAAGAGCCATGCTAGATCACTAGCCTTTTTAGTATTACCTCTGATTTCTTTCCTTGCAAAGTTTTAGTATTTTCAGCATTCACCATGGAATGAAAAACCCTCTCATGTGTTGCTATTTGAGCTTCTTTGATGTTTCTGTAATACTTCAAGCTCTCATAGTTATGGGCAAAACATGAATTTTCTTTCCTGCTTGAACGTGTTGTTCTTTTGCTTCTTCTTTTCAATTGATCTTGTTTATGAGAAATAGGAGAACAAATCCAAACACCTTTGAATTAGCTCTTCTGGATATATGCAAAACTATGCCCTGCTAGAAACAAAGACTACTGTTCTTCTAAACCTTTCTTCCAAGATTGTAAAGAGGACTGATAAAAAAGATACCAAAGTGAAAAGCTGTCATTGTTTTCCCCTTAAAACCATATGAGGAAGGAGAAGCTCTTATGTTCCAAATACCAGCAACAGCACATGAGGGAAAATGTCTCCTCTATTTCTACAAAAAAAAAGAGATTAGGTCTTTCTTGTCTTTTTTTCAGGTACTTTCTATTTCTTTGCACATTTCATAAAGCGAAAGGTAAAGATCCTGTATTGTGAAAGTGAAGGCGTTTATTATATTTTGCATAGGAATTGTCAAATAAATATTCCTGAGCTAAGCTTGTTTTGCATGACATTCAACCAATATCTGGTCTGTGAAGAACAGGGGTATTTTTCCTCTTTGTTTAAATGTATGATTCAATTCAACCTCTTTTGTATTCTTTTTTTTTTTTCTTTTTTTTTTTTTCAATTTCTTGCTGATTGGCATTATCTCAAAAACTTAGATGTTCAATAATTTTTGCCTCAATATTGCATTCTTTCCTTATGGGTTCTTTTCGTCAAGGGTTTTGAGTCATTCTGCTTCTATCACTCACCTCCTATGAGGTGAGGCTGAGGGAGCTGGGGGTGTTCAGCCTGGAGAAGAGGAGGCTCAGGGGAGACCTCATCACTCTCTACAACTCCCTGAAAAGAGGGGGTAGCCAGGGGGGGGTTGGTCTCTTCTCCCCTGTAGCTCCCAGTAAGACAAGAGGGAATGGACTTAAGCTCTGCCAGGGGAGGTTTAGGTTGGATATTATGAAAAAATTCTTTACAGAGAGGGTGATCAAGCACTAGAATGGGCTGCCCAGGGAAGTGGTGGATTCTCCATCCCTGGAGATATTTAAAAAGAGCCTGGATGTGGCACTCAGTGCCATGGTCTGGTAACTGCAGTGGTAGTGGATCAAGGGTTGGACTTGATGATCTCTGAGGTCCCTTCCAACCCAGCCAATTCTATGATTCTATGGTTCTATATAGTAAAATACCCCTGTAAGTAGTAACAGGAGACCCCTTGCTATCTTTTTCTTGCTCCCAGCATTTCTACAAAAAACACCTGCAGCACTTTTTGTGATCTTATTTCTATCAGGATATTTCTCTTTTTTTATCTCCATTTTCTGATATCTAATCTAGTTTGCCTTAGCTCAGCTAACACTTTGTGACTAGTCCACTGTGTGGCTCCATGAGGAAAAGGTAGTCAAATGTTATTTTTAGTGGTGGATGATTAGTCTTCTATTTTTAATCAGTTTTCATGTTCCATTTCAGGAGTGGACGAATGTATCCTCTCATAAATACATTAATTCCTCCTCATTCATCCCTGTACACACACACACACCTGCATAAGTGTCAATTTAGGCAAGTCACGTGGCCTAACATTTCAAAAGATGTCAGATGATTTAAACCATCCTATTCTTGGGAAATTGCAGGGCATTTGTCCTTTTGGTAGATCAGTACAGTGATGAGAATCACAGTCAACTCTGAAAATTAGGCCAAAAAAATGGCATCTTTGGAGCAGAAGAGAGAACAGAAGTGCCTTGCTCCAGCCTGGGCTCTGGGAGATGCTGGGGCTGTTGGGCTCAGACTGCTGTTTCAGCAGCTGCATGGATGGCAGTCTGGGGCAAAGCGGATGAAGGAGTGCAAGGATAAGATGGTTGGAAAGGCACTTTAATCCATTCTCCACCATGCATGCCAGAATACCTGCTAAATTGCTCTGAAAGTTGCAACTTGTGCATTGGTGGCACAACTTAGCCTCCTGTTGCTGCACTGCAGACAGGAGTAGTGTTGCTTACAAGGTGCTGCAAACTTGAGGCATTCATGAGCCAGCTCATGATATGATTTTCAGTCTTATGAAAGATTAAGCCTTTATTTCTCCTGTCCTCTGTAACCCACCTCTTCTTTCCTTTCACTTCCCTGACATTATGCAGTTCAGCTTCTTTTGATCTTGAATATAGTCATTTCTCAAACCATTGTATGGGCTGCGAGTCTTTTATTCTTCTTAGAAGTATGTTGTGGCACATCAGCTGCAGAGGGCTCTATCTCTAGAGATGCTCTGAAAACCTGCGGGAGCGGCAAAGAAAATGCGTGCAACCAATATGGTTGATAAACGAACTTCTGGTTTATTGCGCAGCAACTTTCGCTTATATAGTGCTTCTGTGACCACACCCCAGCCACCAACATAACTTTTTATTGGACACCCGGTGTGTTTACCTGTAGCACAGCGAATCCCTGGTGCAGGTAGCACCGGAGTATGGGCCGATCTAATTGGCCTCCCAAACATGGGGTTGGGCATAGCAAAGGGGTCGTACCTCCTACCTCTTCGAGAATATTCAGGAATAT
Organism: Heliangelus exortis; assembly: GCF_036169615.1. NCBI lineage: Eukaryota > Metazoa > Chordata > Aves > Apodiformes > Trochilidae > Heliangelus > Heliangelus exortis. The sequence continues at coordinate 57,876,316 of NC_092422.1, forward strand.
TCTCCAACATTCTCCAAACCTCTCTAACATTCCACAACAAAAACCCATTTTGCTATGCATATGCAGCATCCCTGCCTGGGAGCAACATCCCATCTCTCAGTTGCGTGGCACAGGAGATAATAGGACTTTGCCTCCAAACCTGCATGAGTGACACAAGTTCAGCACGTGAAATTGGCTGTGCCTCTTGTGTGCAATCTCACCATCCCAAATAAGCTTGCAGCACCATGGCATCATATATTGTCTCCCTCTCCCCTTCTCTTTCTCACTCAATCATCCGTAGAATGAGGACACGCACTGGTGTGTTTGTGGAGCAGTTGGGATCAGCAACCAAGTCACCTGTGAATTACACAGGTCAGCAGAAATGGAGGCTCAGGTTTGGTCCTTGTGCATTCTTCCCCATGTCATCAGAGATCACAGATGAGCTAAATACAGGGATACACCATAAGCATTTATGAAATGTTATTAGGATTACTTAATCATGGGGAGAATGAGAAGAGGAGGGATTATATCTCTGAATGCAAAGCTTGTTTATTCTGATCCCAAGTCATCAGAGGAGCCTTTTGACATAAAACCACTTGTCTCAGGACAACCATGCCATAGTATAAAACTGTCAGGTCCTGGTACTTTGTTGGTGTAGGGAATGTTTGGTATCAATGGAAAAAAGATTCATTTCTCCTTGGTAAAGCTCCTAAAGCTTTTGAAGGGATTTCTGTAGCGTGCAAATGTGGACAGTGAATCTTTTCTACCTTTCCCTAAAATTTACCCTTTCCCTGTAATCTTCCCCTGCCTTTTCTTCTACTTTTCTGGGTAAACCTTTGAGCTGTAACCTGTGTTCCCCAATCCCAGTCAGCAGCATCTCTGCATCCAGGACTCTATTGAAAAAGTTGCTGAGACATTTTCCACCAATCGCTTCCCTAGCTGCTGCTCAGAGTCTATTTTCTGGAATACTTTCTTTGTTTCCAGGAGGTTCTTTTACTCAGTGTTTATGTTTCCAGCAAGGCATTAGCTATTTTATCTGGGCTGGGAACTGAAGAAACACAGGGCTGTGGCTTAGCTCAATTTTTTCTGATTTTGTTCAGCATATAAAACAAGGCAGGAAGTGTAGTTCTGGGAAGAAAAAATTTAGTATTATTATGTCAAAATGACCTGAGAAATGGTTTATGGTCTTAGAAACATCCTTTTTATAAAGTATATTACCTCCCTACAAACTCTGCCATTTTAAGTGCTTACAGATGAATGAAAGGAGAGTTAGAAACAAGCAAGAAGCACCAAAGATATTATGAAGTAATAAAGGCATCCTGGCTGTAACTGCAGCCTGCTGAGACAGATAATTAGTTTGAATGCTGGCAAGATATAAAGCAGCTTTGAAAAAAAGTGGTAGTGAGAATACAGGTAGTGCAGGCAGGGAAAAAATGAATGTGATCATTCAAACACAATCATAAAGGCTGGAGAAGAGCAAGAGTGGAAAAATGCTACAGGATATTTGAAATTGGGGAGGGGAATACTTGAAGTTAACAAATAAAGCAAAATTCCAAGAACAGAAGAAAGGATTAAATTATGTAACTTTGCTATGGACACCCTTATCAAAACAGAGAGCATCCTGGATCTGCTTCTCACAACATCAAATTCTGCTCTGTTAAGAAAACAAGTGAGACACTGTGATGGGTTGTTTTTTTGTTTTCTAATTTCTGTGATAGTCTAAAAAATTACCCATTGTATACTGCAAGAAATATGCTATTACACGTTCTCACTTCATCATATTGTATATGATTTCACTATTTACAGTGTACTACGCTTGCTTTCAATTTGCTTGAGAATTTTCATTACAGTTTTTGGGTATGAAGAGAATAGACTCCATACAAGGAGCTGGTCTGACCTTACCCTTTAGCTGAAATTTACTATTCTAGATCTGCAAAGATTCTTGAATCCTATTTCTTTAATAAAAAGAAAGAAATAAACCAACAAAATTCTCAGTTAAATTTATGACAGAGACAGACATTGTTCTATCACAGGAATCATTTACTGAAAGACTCTCAGGGAAGTTTTTGAAGCCACCATGAGGTTTTGCAAACTTAGCATTTATGTAGCTCAAAAATCTCTCATTTAAATTTCTACCCAAGCACAAGGAAGACACAGTTTAACTAGTTTGCAATTAATTTTGTCTACCTTCAAGTCTCTTCTTTCTACCCACATCCTTTCAAAGCAACTTTTTGCACTGTCTTAATACAAACATATTGAGAGATTTGCCATAAATACTGCACTGATTATTATTACTATGAACAATCTGTTCACTGCATTACTGGTATTAGAAATGGAAAGACCAATTAGACCTGTTAACCCATCTTTTTGTCAGTAAGTTGATTGGGAATTACTGAAGCGTAACAATTCTAAGTGGCTTTTCATGTGAATGCCAAGCTAAAATGGATATTCAGAGATGCATTAAGCATTTTTACCTGACATTGCATTCTTCATTTAAAGATCTACATGTTAATTTGCAGAAGTGCAACATAAACATGGCTCGGGCTTCTCTGCATCCTCTTTCCAGTATTTCTACGCATGTAAGTGTTAAACTGTAAAATTGTAGCCCAAATGTTAGTAAGGATCAGGACTACAATTAACATGTATTATTTGGACACAATTTTTAAAGAGTGACACATCTGCCAGGTACTATAAGCCCAACTCAGGACTTGACTACAGCAGTCACAGGCAAAAATTGTTAGTTGAGACTAATATCTGAACGCATTTAAAAGAGGGAATTATTAAAAAGATCAAGACAGCATTTCTTATGCTGAAGTTTTATTTGAGAAAATGGCTTATCTTATCAGAGAGGAATATGGAAAATGGCAGTCAGTAAAAGATAACCATGCATACAGGATATCTTTAGAAAAGATATGTTTCTTTTACTTGATGATGTAACTAGTCAATAGGTAGTTGAAACCCTTAGAAACTCTTCTGCAAAGAAATATAAGAGATGGCTGAAAAATTCTAACAAAATACTTATTTCTTTGGGACTTGTTGTTCTTTTGAGAAAAAACTCCTTTGAGGTGGCTGGAAATACAGGGCTGGTTCCTGGAAAGTCTGTAATTGCAGAGCTTTGCCACCTCCTCAGCTTCAGGCTGGAATGCAAACTGCTGGAAGGTCTGTCCCACAGCTTGTGGTATTGATTTACTTTCATTAAGAATCACTAAAATGTATAATCTTTTTCTGAATCAAAATGTATACTCTTATTTTGAATCAAAATAAAAACGTTTCTCTAACAAAATCTATCAGTCAATTTGATTTATATATTCCTGTACAATTTTCCTTTTTTGCTTTTGTGGCTCTTTTGTAAACAAAATTATACTAAAACACAAGTCTGCTAGCACAGCCTTTCTCAGTAAACCACTGATCATGTTTGTCTGTGCCAACATGAGTCAGGCAATGTGATGGGACTGAGGATCATATTCACTGGCAGCAGCAGAAGCCCCATTTAGCAACACATCCACTTGCTACTTTAAGGAAGTTCAGAGACAGTTTGCCATTGTCACAAGTGTTCTTTTCTTCTCTTCCTATGGCATAAAATACATTCCCTTGACCCTTGACTTATTCAGAGGTGGCTTCCCAAAAGCGCTGCTGAGGTCACAGCTTGAGTCCTGTGTCCAGTTCTGGGCCCTTCAGTTCAGGAAGGAGATTGAGGTCCTGGAGCAGGTCCAAAGGAGGGCAACCAGGCTGGTGAAGGGACTCGAGCACAGATCCTATGAGGAGAGGCTGAGGGAGCTGGGGCTGTTCAGCCTGGAGAAGAGGAGGCTCAGGGGAGACCTCATCACTCTCTACAACTCCCTGAAAGGAGGGGGTAGCCAGGGGGGGGTTGGTCTCTTTTCCCAGGCAACTCTCAGCAAGACAAGAGGGCACGGTCTCAAGTTGTGCCAGGGGAGGTTTAGGTTAGATATTAGAAAGAATTTCTTAACAGAGAGGGTGATCAGACATTGGAATGGGCTGCCCAGGGAAGTGGTGGATTCTCCGTCCCTGGAGATATTTAAAAAGAGACTGGATGTGGCACTCAGTGCCATGGTCTGGTAACTGCAGCGGGAGTGGATCAAGGGTTGGACTTGATGATCTCTGAGGTCCCTTCCAACCCAGCCAATTCTATGATTCTATGGTTCTCTGTCTGAGAAGAGCCAGCCCCCTGGCTGCAGTAGAGATTAATAGGAAGAACATCATGTTTAATACTAATGCTACACAACTGAACCAGGAGTACAGAAATAAATACACCTCCTTCTCTTGTGCCTCTTGGGCAGGTGTCTTTCCTCTGTAGTCATACAGAACACCTCAAAAGAAACCAAGTTTATATACTGACCACTTAGCTATCACTAAGACTATCTGCAGGTTTCAGGAGGGAATACTATTTAGGAAAATATGTTCTTCTCTTGGCATCATTCCTGGACAAAAGCCCTAGGAACCATTTAGGCTTCCAGGGTGCCCTCAGTGAGGACAACAGGGAAGTTGAAATGTTGAGTCTGGGAGCCTTACAATGACCACCTTTCCAGGAGATCCAGGGACCTCTGGGTTGGGCTGTGTGAAGTTAATCACCCTAGATAATTTTGTCAGCTTCAGGCAGTGAGAAGGGCAGCCAGAAGTTCAGCCCATACCTGAACAGGACAGGTACCCTAAATTAAAATGAAGACATTTTATTCCTCACAAGTATTAATTGGAAGCTACCTCAGTGAAGTGTATGTGAAAGGACGTAGCTAATAGCTCATGCTCACTCCTAAGGGGAAAGGATGTTTACTGATTTCAAGGGTAAAATCATCTTGTCCCTCTCTTTGGCTGCAGTTTCAAGCAGAAGAGTCTGAGTCAGTCAGAACACAGCCTGGTGCTTGTGCCTGGAATAGCCCGTGAGCCTCTGTGATCCTCTACCCTGGCATTCCCAGAGTTATCTACTCCTCCATGCTCATTCTGTGAGTGAAACCAGGGTAGGCTTTCTAGCAAACTGTGCCAGAGATGACATCTGGGGCTGGGTTTAGTAAGGAAGAGGGTTAGACAGTAGGACAGGGGTTTGATCAGTTTGGCCAAGGAGTTTGCTCAGAAATCTGTGATTCAGTGAAGTTTCTGAGGTCTGCTGAATACAAATTTGTGAAGCAGATGATTGTCAGATATCCCTGAGGTCCCCTCATGAATGGAGACAATTTCAGACATTGTAGGAGAGTTGTCTAGGTGAAATTTCAGAGTATTTGCTTTGCAATAATACAGGGAAAGAAAACAAATTCAGCCTTAGATCTTACCAGTTAACACACCTGTACATGGCCACATTTTATATCTTTCTTCATAAGACCAGAATTTTGAATGTGAATCCATCAAAAAACTTTAGGAGAGAAAGAAAAACTCCCAAATGCAACAAATAAGGCCACCTAAAATATGCTTTTAAAATAGTTAAAACTATTTGTTTCACCTAGAACAGAATTCCAGTCTTACACTGAGTGCATAAAATATTTATTTGGATTCACGCCAACATTTCCTTGTCTTCAGTGTAAATAAGACATCACCATGGCAAGTTTGAAGTCAAATGGCTCTGTACAAAATGGCAGCAGCAATGATTAAGCATATACTTTTCTAACCCCTTGGGATTCTCTGTCTATTAATCAAATGCTAAAATGGTTCCTATTTTGTTAGGGATTCATCAGAGCAGTCCTGTTCCTCACTTTGACTGCAAAGTCAAATTTTTGAAAGGTGTTAGTGGAGCTGAAGAGGAAGCACAAGAAGTCACTGACTAGGATGATAATTTATTACCCTTTATCATGCCTAGTTTTTTGTCTCATCAGGCAAAAGCACTCTGAGTTTCAGGCATTCCTGGCTTGTTCAAAATGTAGACACTGAACTGATTACATTCTGTGACTCACCTGACTTGAGTGTGACTTCTGCTCACATGCAAGTTTGCAGTGTAGCTATGGAATTGAACATACATTTTTAAAAAATGCAGAGATGAAATGCTGATTCTCACTGGGTACAAGGTTGTTTTGCCTAGTCACATCATTTGCAAGACTAATGGCAGCGTTGCTTTAATTAAAATACTTTAACTAATGCTGTTTCCCAGCTTGAACTTTGTTTTTCATTAATATTTGTGACACTAGTTTCTCTGAACATACTTAAAATCACCACATTGTGGTTAATTGTCTACTGTTTTAAAAAATGTTCTTTTCTTGCTGTTCATTTTTAAAAAATCAATATTATTTCACCTCTTGAAAATCCTGGGTCTCTTCATTTACCATTTATCTGTATTTCTTACACCTATCATCAGGAGGTACATTATTTGGGCTCATTATTTGTATGCAGTAGGTTAGCATAAAAGCACTATGGTATGTTCAGCCATCTTGGCATTGTCATTTGAGGCTTTTTTTAATTAAAAGTCTGCCTTGGAGTATGTCAAGTGCTCCTGTATTTTTGCCATTCTTCTTATCTCTATGGCAACAAAAATATTTCAACATTTACATGGGCATCATATTCTTAGCTAATGTACTCTCTGAACTGTTTGTATGCTGAGAAGGGGAACAGCAGAGATTGGCTTCTGCTGGCTAGGATGCAGGAGTTGTCAAGACAACCAAGAGGCCTAAGGATGTCCTTACTAGTAGCATTAAATTGAAGCTTTAAATTAATTCACCCTCATGTGTTTTTGTAGCTTATGCTGTTAATTGAAATAATAGGAATGACCTTCCCTGTACATTCAGAGCACCTGTCCTATTAAAATTGCATGTGCTATTTACTTAAGTACACTCATCTATCAGACAAATCTAGCGTGAAATAGGGGAAAATGGAAGACACTTATATTGTACTGCTATGTATTGACTCGTAGTAATAGGAGAAGCAGCTTTTCTTGTGTCAAGCTTGAGATAGTTGTGATGAACATTTTATTCTGAAACTTCATTTATTTCTGCTTCCCACTCAAGAGCCTTAAGTCTGCATAACTCCAGACACTACAATTTATTCTACACTGTAGAACCTAATTGAAAGGAATAGTTAAAATTGGTTTTTGTGGCTGTAATGTATTTGAATAAGCCAAGTATCATTTTGTTGTGTATGTCAGAGATTGTCTTTCCCTTCTCAACAGAAAAAAACAAAACAAAACAGCAGCAAACAGCTCCTTTTGGTTCAAATCATGATCTTGCACTGACTTAATTTGTGAAGTTACTTTCAATCTACTTTTAAAAATAATTTCATACAGGAACTGGTGGAACTTTTCATGCCTGCCCTTTTAGATTTGCAAAGCCAAGCGCAGAGCCATATGGGAGGGAAAAGATTATAGGATCATAGGTACCTTTGTTTTCTTTCTCAAGAGAAAACACAATCTGCAAACAGCTGCTGAAATTCATGAGTTTCATTTTGATTCTTGTGTGTGTCAAATATTCAATCATTTTTAAACTGGGCAACGATGGGCAAAGATGTACAGGTTCTTACAGGACTGGAAGGATTTCATCCTTCTCTTACAACAAGGTTAAAATACAAGTTTCTCTCCTGTATCCTGCTGGAACACTTTTAGCCTCATGGAGAGGGAAGGGCTCTTCTAGTTACCATTGCTTTTATGCTCCCAGGTATATCCTAATGCTATAGTATATATGGGATTGTTTGATTTCCCCAGTACTGTATGCACAGATGCACAAAACTGTGTAATTATTCTGATATACAATGGCTAAGAGGCTGAGCAGTAAGCTAGTGAACCCCAAAATCATGTGTGTTGGGCAAAAAAATTACTAATCTTTATAGATTCAGAAACAGAAAGGAATGATTTATGTGTTACTACAGGAGTGCTAAGAGTGCTGATATTAAAATGGGGATTTGAACTCCCTGTATTTGGGAATACAGGCAAAGTTAATTGGGGACTTATTGCTTCAATGACTAGAATGTGTCTCTGAGTAAGGGTGACTTTCCTGGCACTGTTACACTTTGCTGCATGGAGAAACCCAAATCTAAGCCACCAATAGAGCGGTACCAAAATTGGTAAAAACTGGTACTGTGGAAACAGGAATACCACAGAATGAACTGGAAAGGCTCTACATTTGCTTCTGCCATTGTGAAGGGATGGGTTCCTGGGAGAGGGCAGGAGGCAGCCAGGCAGCCTCTCTTGTTCCCTGGCTGCTGTCAATGTCCCCACGACTGGTACTGGCTCTGTGACATGTAGCAAGGATGCAGCAGGCTCAGCATCAACACTGTGGCTGCAACCACTTTGCTGTATGCATGTTAATGCTCCCTCCTACTGGTGTTTGAAACATCTGTGAGTGCTCAGCACATCTGAAAACCAGGCCATTTAACTCTAGGTACTCTAAATATAGATTGAGGGTCTTAAATTTAGGTATGCGGGTTTGAATGCTTTGGATCAAACCTCTCCATCAGCCCTCTATCAACAGTGTTACATAGAGATGATATTGCAGAATAAGATAAAATCAACTCATCATTATTTGTAAAAAAAAAAAAAAAAAAAAAAAAAAAAAAAAGAGCTAACAACATTCATTAAGCTCACTTTAAACTACATTTCTCAGAGACTACCTGCATACAACACGTTTTACTGAACTTAAAGTAACAAATCTATGGCTAACCTTCAATGGCTCTGTCTGAAAGAAAAGCATTGCTCTCTTTGCTACATGCGGATTAAAACTACCCATTTGTCTCAACCACAGCTTCTGACTGCACACAAGTACTGTTTGTAATCCTGAAGTCATCTTACTTTGCCAAGGTGTATAACTGAAAGCACAGAACAGCTTGCTGCTGTTTCCCTGGTTTCAACACCCCTGCATATTTTACTGATACTCAGAGTCTCTTTTGGTAGTCTGTTTCTTGGTGTTTTTTGCAAGAACCTGCTCCCTTGTTGCTGCATCATATACCTGTGCTGAATGGGAATGATGGCAAAGCAGGATTGTGGAGGATAGTTTGGGCAAATCAAAATAACCCACCTGCTTTCTGGACACCCTAGAGAAGGATCAGGGCTCCACTACACCTGTCTTAGGTGCATGCATATGATATGCTGAAGGGACTGACATGAACTCCTCCAAACCACACTGTCATTTTTGCTCCCTTTTGGAAGTTTACAGGGATCTTAATTAGGATAAAAGTGGGCTTTAAAATTTTTGGAAAGAAGGGTCTATCCTACAGTGGCATTGAGACAAGTACAAATCAAACCATTAGAATTTTACCTCTCTGAAAGAAAATGGTAGAGAAATAGAGACAGAACAGTGTCCATAGCATCTCTAGGGTTGATATGAGACTGGTGAGAGTCCCAGAACTTGTAGAAGCTCATACTTCTAGAGATGGATGCCATTCCACATCTTTCTCAATCTCTGTTGCAGAAGATGGAGGCTGATAGCAGGAAAGTCTCACTTGAAGGGGTCCCTAAACACAGCCTTCTCAAGGGAAAAGAGGATCTCACTGATTTCCATGAGAAATCAATTCACTTTCTCTTCTGGGGGCATGAGACTTTCCAGCCATTGCAGTAGGGCCCTGCATTCCAGCCCTGAGACTGACAGGGGCCAAAGTCAAGCACAGAAGAGAAAATGGGCTGTTATAGCAGGTCAGACATTTCAGGTGACATCTGAATGGTAGGCTCTGCCAAGTCATGGGGAAGTTCCTTACAGCAAGAAGCAAAACCCACTGTGCTAAATAAAACTCTTCCAAGGCTCCAGGGTGCCTGGATTAAGTTTTCAAATTTGGACCTACACCCAGATTTCCTGCAAGTAGAACTTGCCTGTGTAACAGTCAGCACTTGAAAATCAGTGTGGAATATAAAGCCATATATATGGATAAACAAGCACAGCCTGAGTCTGGGGCATCTGTTGAAATAAAATTCAATAATGTTTTCATAATTCAGTCTCAAACATAGCATGTCCTCAAAAATGCTGCCTAGAACCTCCCATAATTTCTTAATAGTGAGTCTTGAAATGTCTTCAGATAAATGGCTTTTGGAACATTACATGATTCCCAAGTATTTATAGCGAAATCTGGTAGCCAATATATATAATCTTCTTTTTTCTTCCTATCTTCCCTCCCCCATAGTTTTTCTCCCTCTTTTTAGGGTCTGGATATGGCACGGTATAGTTCCCTTATTAAAGCAGCTTGCCAATGTTTTCTCTGTCTTCAGCACCGTGGGATATTTCATTGACACTCAGGATCTCCTTCGATATTCTCTCTCTGTCTCTCTTGACATTTTTGCAAGGAGGGAGAAAGAGGCTGGGGGAAGGTGCATATAATGCTTCCACTGCTGAGCAGTATGAATTATATCTGCTGGAGTAATAGTGTGAAGTGGCAGGGATCCGTTTTGATGAATCTCATGCTGATTTGTAGCCCCAATTCTAGCTGTAGGTAACACTGAACACCTGTTTGGAGTACTAGAGAGATGGAATAAAGCTCTGTACAGTAAATACGCTGTGTACCGTAGCTGTTTGTTTATTGTCACATGGTAATTAATTTGCAATTATATTTTGAAACATACCGGAAGAGAAGTGCACTATAATTCCTACCACCCATAAAGAGACACAGCAGTGACACTTGTTAGACTCTGAGCTGGCTGATTCTCTCTTTTCTCATCAGTGATTGCTGTTCCCTTTTGTCTCAACACAAAACAGAAGGTTACAAAAGAGGCTTCTGTAAAGATTCGTGTCTGGATACTAATGGGTCTGTGCTACTCTAGAACAGTATGTCTTGAAAACACACATACACATGGACATAAAAGAGGCAACATGAATATCTATATGGTTTTATCCCTGGCATCCTCTGCTATACCACACCACTCACAGCGTTCCACCGCAGAAGGAAAGTTTGTGAGCCCCATTCGTCATGAAATCCTGCTCATTTCATCCAAACAACTTCTTTGCTTCTGCTTAGCCCATTCAGAAATGTCTGCTTATGGGATTTCTTTTAATCATTCATCATTCTACTTGCCTCAGCCTCTGACTGTATGTCCCATGAAAACCAAGATCCTGCTTTCAGTCTTTAAAATCCTCCGAAGACCAAGACTGCTTTTAAAGGACTCCTGTGTTTCGTTGCACCACTTTGTAATGACCTTGGGTTTCTACGAACTATTCCTTTCAGCAACATCTCCATACTCTCTTCCAGTATGTCTTATGTCCTGAAGTCTGGCTTTTCAAAAGTAGACCCCAAAATTGGGTTCCTGCTAACACAGTTCAAATGAGCAGAGGAGCCTGAAGACCCTGTTTGCCTGCAGTGTCAAAATAATAACACAAAACAGCAAATGCTGCTATATAAATGATTTTACAACTCGCTCTTTGGATCCTCTGATGCAGTTTTTAGAAATAACTTTTGACTATATTCACAGTAAGTTGCTTGTTTCTTTCCTTGCCTTTTCCCAAGAGTGACCTGTTCTCAGGTCCATGCATGATACTTCCATAACACTAACACATCTAGAACCCTAGGATCTTTATTTCTTTCCTCCCATGCTTTTTATTAGTCTTACAGTTTTTATCTTTCTTTTCTATCTTCTTTACATCTCCTTGTTAGTATTCCCAGTTTTGATGAATCAGTCTCAAGATATATCTATAATATCTTATAATATCCTACCTTATATATATATGTATTCAAAATCTAAATTTGAAAGTAAGTTTGATGCTTATTATTTCACTAAAGCTTAAAGCTTTAACATACAATATGATTATTCTGTTTCTGTTGCAACTGCCTGATAGTTTCACAAAAACAAATGTTTTCCACGTGCACATTGAGGTTCACTTTGTAGCTGAGAATATGGATCTAAAGGCTGGCTTGTTCTATACAAATGTATGATCAACTGCAAATATATTGTGTAAATAAACCAAATTCCTTTTACAGTAAAATAGGAAATAAATCAATATGCCTCAAGAGTGCTAACTTGATCTGCAATTATGTCAAGTAAGGAAGAAAAAGAGAAAAATACTGTCTTCTTCTGAAAATCTTCCCAAATACGACATTTCTTTGACATTTTCACATGTGCTGAAAAGTTACTCCTGAGGAATTCATTTCCATTGCTCTCTCTTGGTGTCCAACAGTGACTGATATAAATATTTTATTAGGCAAACCTGCAGGCTTCTGAAGATTATATGTCTTATCAAGTTGACCCTTATAATTATTTTGTCTTCTGTATCTGTGGGATCTCTTTTAATTTTGCAGTCTTTTTGTAAATACTGAACCATTAAAAAATATACAATCACAAGAAAAAGCTGGCTGTGAGTAAGAAAAGGTGTAAACAGGTCTCTTCCTTGCTTAGAAAGATTCCCATTCTGTTGCTGCAGAGATGATGCCTTAATTATAAGTTAGCAGCTGGTCACAGTGCAGTGTGTCCTTAAGTTGTTAAAAATCTGTTTTCCTTTGTTTGTTGTTCTTTTAAAGTAATCACTGTGGATGCTATTTTTTCCCCCTCTTCTTTCTGGGAAAATGGGATTTAATGCAGAGATGTTTCAGTCACTCAGCTTTATTCACAGTGAGCTCAATGAGGTTTTGCAGTTCTGTCAAATTGAGATGGAAGTTGTATGTAGAGAAAAAAATTTTAAGGAGTTTTATTTTGTACAGGATCTTTTACAGGCTTTTTTTTGGTTTGGTTTGGTTTGGTTTTTTTTTTTTTTTTTTGTGTAGATTAGCTTTCATTATAAAAGTCTGCGGCCTTCTGTTCCAATTATAAAACCATTACTTCTGTTATTATCTGTCTGCTTTCTGCAATTATTTACTTAGAGAAGATTTTGACTGGTTTTTTCTGGGCAGCAGCAGAAAACATGCAGATCTCCTACAAAAAAAGAGCCTGAGAGGCTTTTTGCAGATATATACATGCCTTTCTACCACCAATTTGATGCCCTAATATGTCCCTGTTCACAAAAAAAAAAAAAATAAAAAAAAAAAAAAAAGGAGCTGAGCTAAAATATTGGCCCATCTGCTTAATGCAGATGGGGTTTTTCACCCACATTCATCCCATTTAAACTTAGTACTCAGCTGACAAACCTTATTTAAGGTAATGTTCCTTCCTAAGCAGTGGACATAAATCTACAGCTCCAGAAAGCAATTCAGATCTTAAATGAACTGAATCATCCTCTTGAAACATCCTGTTTCTTTCCATAGATTATAAAAGCAACAGCAAGTCTAATTAAGAGACCTTGACTCAATGTCTGCCTTTAGTTGGGGTAGAACTTTACTCATTTACCAGTGGGTGTTCTGGCTGCCATGTTGTGGTGGGTCTTATGCCTGGCAATGAAAGAAAAAACAGAAAAATTTCCAGAGTGATGTCTTTTTGCTCCTGCAGGCTGTCTCCTATTTGCTCAGAGTTCTCTGGCAAGGTAGGACTTACCATTCCAGAAATAGCCACTAGGAGAAAGGGCACCTATTTCTAAGTAATTTCTTGCTTCTTTTTAAATATAAAACTGGGAGAAAGTCTAATTAAATGACAGATAAGATAGTTCCCAGGCTTAAAATTAGCAATATGAGCAAAATTACTACAACCTCCCCTTTTTATTTAAGACTTGTTTGAGAATTTTGAGAGGATGCTTTTATAAGAATTACTATTGTTGAACTGACAATTGGTAAAAAAGATCTCGAACTCTTGGAATGTTAGAGAATGAACATTCTTGAAAGGAAAGTAATAAAATAGGGGCTCAAAAGAGGGGGATGCTACTGTTATCTCCATGTGTCTCTAGAGAAGAACTGAGATGCCTTTACTATTTACACCCAGAGCAATAAAAAGCAGTGATTTGCCTCGTTTCCTCTGTGAGCAGTTCAGCAGCTTCACTGTCTGATGTAACTATTCAGGTCTCCTCATTACTTTATGGTGCTCAGGTACTCCAAAATCCTTGACAACTGGGGACACCTGGTTTAGTTTTGTCCCCCCTCATACTTCTAGATAGTCTGCAATCCAAGAAATAAATGCTAGATGAATGACAAATGCTTTTATACTGGAGGGGTTTGGTTGTGGGTCTTTTCAGCTCAAAATATCTTAAATACTGTGACTTCTGTACAACCACCAACTGTTCCTGCAGTATGAAACAGGGTGCATGCTATTTATGCCTTGGGATATGAAGGGGTGTGAGTGAGTGAAAATAGTCTTGGGGGATAAATCAGACTGATAGGTGCCAAATCTGGTGCAATTTTACTGGCAGTAGTTTCTACAATAACTTATCCCCAGAAAATGTTCGTATTTGTCTTGGAGAAAACTTAACTGAAATGGTTAACAACTGAGTGAAGAAAACTAGGCTTCTTGTTTTGAACTCACTTCTTGGTCTTCTTTTATTTAACTGTGAATGTCAGTAAGGAGCTGTGTACTAGCTGGAATTTCTTATTTACTCCCACCTAGCAGTTCTTCTATTTCAACTTCGTGCAGTTGCATACGATTCCATCAGCACAGCTGTTCTACAATTAAATGTCTTTGCTGGAGACCAGGGTCCCCAAATGTCCATGTAGGTAATTGCAGCATGGCCAGGAGAGCCTAAGGCAGCCTGGGAAGCCAAGAGATTCCCTTGCAAGTCTGTGGTGTGGCCAAGAGTCAGGAGATACTGACACTATTGCCAGTAAGGATACCTCTCTACTTTTATATTCAAACAATATCAGTTCATTTCAATACAGATTATATCAGCTACTATAATTTAACTTCTACAGAGCTTTGATTGCTAGCAGCAAGGTGTGAGGTGATAAGCAGTATTTCTTATGTTTAGTGTTCTGAGAAGTATAGGTTGTACACTTGAAACTGATTTATAAACAACAAATCCTGAAGTGGTGCATTTCAATAAAAACCCATAAAAGTTCTTGAAAAGAGAGAGCCTCCTGCCTGTGCAGAACACAGTGAGAGGTGTGGGAGCAAGGAGAATGCACTGTATTTCTTGTAGGCAAGAGGAACTCTTAGGAAATGGGTGGAGCAAGGCAGAAATGAGGGAGAAAGATGCAGACAGCAGCTGCTACGTTATCAGTTCAATTTGTTGCCCTCCTTGCAATCTGAAAACTGCAACAGCATTGCTGAAAGAGCTGCTGTGGGGCTCCTTTTGAAAGATCCTGACTTTGCACAGAGTAGGAGGATGTGGGTAATAAACATTCTAACTTGCCTCCATGGAAAGTGATTTAGTAGCAGGAGTGTGGTAAATTTTGCCATTAGTAATTGACATCTGTGGTGTTTTTTTTAAATATTATTAAAGCCCTCTCAGTTCCTAGAAGAGCCCGTGAAGCTGTGCACATAACAACTGACAAGGTACTTCTGTGGTAGCACTGGCTATGGTTGCAGTGAGCTTTGCAGTTATTTGCAGTTACACAAAAAATACTTTTTGGTGTTGTATTTCAATTTTTCATAATATCCTGTAACACACAACAGATAAAAACCATACTAAAAATTTTAGAGCAGACTAGATTTATGCTGTAAAAAATGGTCTAAACAAATGCTATGTTTTCACCGATCTCATTTGTACACGGAAGAAGCTGGGGATCTTGTAAGCTGCATCCTAATGCTGCCCATGTTGGAGTGAAAGGAGGCTCACTTTAAATAAAGACTGAATCCAATTTCAGGCAGCCCTATATCTCTCAATTGCAATTTATTTTTCTTTGAATATGCAGAATGAGACTCAGTGCTTTTCATTTCTCAAGAGGAGAACAACT
This sequence comes from Heliangelus exortis, assembly GCF_036169615.1. Classification (NCBI taxonomy): domain Eukaryota; kingdom Metazoa; phylum Chordata; class Aves; order Apodiformes; family Trochilidae; genus Heliangelus; species Heliangelus exortis. The sequence continues at coordinate 57,891,883 of NC_092422.1, forward strand.
GGAGCACTATGACACATTTATATAATGCTTAATTTCAGAAGCAAGGAAATTAGGCAAATGGATATATTGAGCCCAGAATTTAGATCAGTCTTGAGCTTCTGAGCTTAATGCACTATATTAGCCTTTTACATGATGTCCCTTTTTTGATGTAGTCACTATCACCATAGCACTACCTTCCCACTGCTGTTTTTCATCATGCATCTGTCTGTTACAAGTTCTTTGCTGTGGGTGAGAGTGAAGCTAAATTAGATTGATGCTGATCATAATAAAACATATCCATCACAACATTTTTCTGCGTGTCTAGGAAAAGTCAGATCAGTAACTTAGCTCCCTTTCCTCGTGGGAAAACTTCCCAAAGGTAAATGTTAGCTGCAGGAATTTTTAGTGTGGTGAAGACAGGAAGAAATGGCAAAACTACAGACCCGTGCTAACAGCCTTCCACCGAGGTGTGGCAAGGAATATCAGAGAGGATTCTGTGACATTGAACAAGGTTGATATGATTACACAGAGCTAAAATTTGTGTAGCATATGAGGAGTTTTTGCAACTTCTCCCCCAACTTCCAGAGATGGCCTTTTTCTCTCAGAATTTTTGGTGTATACAGAATTATTTCATTTTGATATTTGCCCAATTATATTGAGAAATTTTAAAAGCTGAATGTTTTACTTCAACACAATGCTTTCTTCAGGTTGACTGTTTTCCTTTCTTTTATTAAGCAAATTTTTTTTTGTTCACACTTTACATTTTAATCAGACAAGCTACAAACAGATTTTACGGGGTTTGTTGCTGTTCAGCCAGTAAACTAAGTACTGAATGATTCCTATGCCTTAATCTTTTTCCATGCTGGCATTTTTATGAACGACTTTCCGCCAAATCACCTGTGTCTTTATGAAGGGTTTAGAGCTGCTCTTAGTGAGCATGCACACTGGTTTTCTCCACAAAGGTCTCAGGAAAGTCTATAAACAGGTAATTAACTTCATACATATGAGCAGACCCCTTCAGAGGAGAGCAGGAATCCACATCACCTAGTTTGGTCCCTAATAAAAGTGAAATTTGGAATCATTCCTTTTAGGAACTTGTGTTCCCTGAGATGCTAGAAAGAGCCAGAAGATCTCAGAGGGTAATGAGCAGCCACACCGACTGCTTAAAGTCAAACTAGGTGAGTGTCTCAGTTATAAAAGTAGGTCCATATGCTGAAAGGTGAATAAAAGCTTACATGTGTTGCTGACACAGAGTCACATGGTTTAGTATCCTGCAGAATCAAACAGAGCTTTGTGCTCGGGAAGATATACAGCACCCTTTGCTAAAGGTATTTTTTCCAAGCAGCAAGGAAACCTAGAAACACTTGCAGTATAATATTTTCTTTTTACAGCCTTTTAGGAGTTGAAAAATACTGAGTTTACAAAAGCTCATTTGGTGTACAGCAGAATCTATCTGTTTCTTCAGGAAATTTCTGTTTCTTCATCAGCTGTACTTTTCATAAAAGTTTCTCCTATTGGCTAATGTTTGCAAAGTGCTTTGAAAATGAAAGCATTAAGTGCCTGGTGTTATTACTACTATTATACAGCATACTGTAGGTATGCAGAATGGAACTATACTGGAAACAAGTTATTTCACATATTCATAGTGAAATAATTTCATCCATGTTTATCCCTGGTGAAATTGAATGAGGCCACTAGAAATCTATTAGGGTTGAACCCAGGTTTTTTTGTCTTTATCCATAACATGATTTATAAGGTCACACTAAGACCAATTTCTGCAAAAAAATCTTTGTCTGCAAAACCACTGAAACACTCTGAGAGTCAGATTGTCATCCATATCCCCCTTGAGTGCTTTCATCATTCAAAAGCTTACCATTAAAGAAACCCTCCTTTATTTTCAATTTGTTGCATTGGAGGAAATGTTTAAAAGCTGTCATCTTCCATGGGAAGGAGTCACAACACTGGCTTTCAAAGACCATAAGTAATTTTTTTTAAGTGGGCCTTAGACTTGTAAGCTACTTGACTACTTGTGAAGGTTGTGTCCTTTCCAGAAATATGAAATAGCTGTGCACCTTTGGATAGCAGAATGAAACCTTTACACATCACTACATGGGAGTTTACTTGAAGGGTGAATAAAATGATGAAATTAGAGACTAGGAAAGTACAGGGAAAAACTGGAGGAGCAGAAAAAAATGTGTCTTGTTTTACAGATCTTGCCACTTGACATAGAATCACAGAATAACTTAATTTGGAAGCATTTTGTTCAACCTCCCATGCAAAGCAGGACAGACAGAATACGGTGCCTTCCTTTTTAAACAAAAATCAGATTCTAAAGCTCTAGGAAGATTAATTGTGCACAATCAGCTGGCTTTCTTCCCCCCTCAAATGCAGCAGCCCCTACTGCTCTCCTAGGGCTTAAGAAGTAAGGCAGGTAAAATATCCTGGTAGTGGTAATGCAGAACACGTGTGTATCTACTTTATACTGGAAGAGAATTCTGTGCTGCAGGGTTCTGCCTGCACCTCACTAACACATCAGAAGTCTGTCTTTTCCAGTAAGACCATAACTCAAACACCACCTGCACAGGAGACAGGTACAGTGCTCAGAATGAGTCAAATGTTTAAAAATCTTCTGAGCTTTTAAGAAGGGTATGGAGTTCATTTATGACTCAATAACAATAGTGATTCCAGTTACTCATAAGTCAAAACTATGAGAAACTCCACACTCATTTTCCTATGTTGCATCTTGTTTAACGAAACCTCTCAAGCACAATAACAACTAGCCTAAAAATTCTGGACATTTCTGGACTGTTTAAGTTGTACTTTTCTTAGCTGAAAGTGCTTGGAAGTGGTTACCACCCTCATCTGTCGAGTGATGCCTATTAGAGTTTGGCTGCTCTGCAGACCTGAACCTTTCTCATGTGTACAGCAGAGCTACCTTGAGGTTTCTCAGACATTCAGGCAAAATTATGTTTTCCCAGTCTGTGGATGATACTCCACCTTTCCCTAAGCAGGAGCATCCATCCCTATATCCCCAAGGCTGCAGCATAGGTCATCCAGTGGTGATGGCATTAAGGAGATAAACACAGCGATTGCCAGAATTAACACAGTGCTGAATTTACTCTCTGACGCTGTGCCAGGGAACATAAAATAACAAAATAGATTTAAAACAAAACCTTTAAAAGTGCTTAGACTCAAAGGAAAACTTGAATCTTAGGAAAAAATGACATGGAGGCATCTTAACAAGTTTGTAGAGTGTTTGCTACAGCAGTGAAATGTCTGCAAAATTTGGAGGTGAAGGGGTTAAAGGGAGGGATGCAGTCTATTTTGAAAAGAATCGGCCAGTTTAAAACAAGTTTACAGTTACTGAGTTCTTGGCAATTAAATGACGGGGGCTGGGGTTGCTTCCTTAGGCTTAAGGATTGGCAATGGAGTTCTTGTAATCCTCTCCTGATCTTCTCAGGGCATCAGGACTGTGGTTTATTGACATGTAATTAGATCAGGATGTCACTACATCAATGTCAGTGTAAACATCACTAAGTAAGTAGCTGATCCTTACAAGATCAGCAACCTAATCTCCTCTGGGATGCCAACAGGCTTTGTTAACACTTAGGCTTAGGATTGTATCTGTTCTTTTAATGCCAGACTCCCAACAACTCTGGGAGTTTGACATCCCAAGTCACCAGCATCTGAAGTTAAACTAGTTGTATTGATGTTCTGGAAATTGCAATACCTTGTCTGCTAATAGATTTTATCGATTACAAAACAAACAAATAAGGAAATCTCGCTGGAGGCACATTTTGCAGGGCAGGAGAGAGGGGTGGGAGGGCGGGAGATGGGGTTGAACTTTCTACTTCACAGTTTTTTGGATGACCATGAGTCACTTGCTGCACAGGTAACTGAAATTACTAGCTTTTGAAGGAACTTGTATAGTAGCTGATTTCTTACAGCCTTATTCACAGCTTTAAAAATCTGCAATTGCAGTTGAAAGAAATCGTATAAAATAACATGTTAAAAGCTTAATCATACAGTGTATTTTAAATTGCCAGCAATACAATCAAAGGAAATTGTTTCACAGGGCGGAGGTATGAAATAAAGGTTCCACTTCTAAAATATTTTATAATAGAGAAAAAAAATCTATAAATCTGTTTTATTTGAAGGGAACAGAGAAGATATCTTCATCCGGATCACTTCAGCTCATCTGATTTGACAAAAAAAAAAAAGGTAAATCTAGTTCTATAGGCAAAAGATTGCCAACCTCCCTTACACTGATGACCTCGTAACACTCTTTAGTGGACCCATGTACAGTTAATGTCTAAGGCAACAATCTGGCTTTTCTTGGTTGGCTTTCAGAGTCACTTCATAAATGCACTGGAGACCACTGGGCTTCCTGAGCACAGTGTGAAAAGCACAGGTTGTTTTTCTTATTTGAACAAAACTTCCATAGATGCTAATGGAAATTAGGAAGTCAGGTTTTTTTCTAAAAGGTTCACAATGGAGACGTGAAGCAAAGGAATAAAGGTGTTGATGGTAAGGTCTAAACCCCTGCCTATATTGAATCATGAACAGAACTACTGTTAGCTTCCACGGGTATAGTCAGGCATATGGGACTATTTTCTTGGCAGGGATGTGTAATACCAGACATTGTAATACATGAAACTCACGGCCCTAAATACGTGTAGGTGTTTAAACACAGTTATATTAAATGCAGAGGAGTGTAAGTGTCTAAAGAACAGCATTCCCAAAAAATCAGTTTGCTGAACTAATACCCATTTTAGATAGCCATTAGGAAATATGATTTGGCTTTAGGTACTTACTGGGAAGGTTAACAGATATTTCAAAAGCTTTAGGAATATTTAAGACCTATAAACTACCCAGAAAGATGCCAGAAGTATTTGGAACTTAAAGACATTGTAGCTCTTACCTCTGGATTTTTTTGTTGCATCTGAGCACCTGGTGGTTTGTGAGCAGTAAATGTGAGTGGGACCTGTCCTGTAATTTCTCTAAGCTAGGGCACACAGTTAAAAAAGAGTAAAAAACAAACAAACAAACAAACAAACAAACAAAAAAAAAAAAAAAAAAAAAAAAACCAAAAAAACCCAACGAACAACAAAACAAAAACACACACACAAAAAACCACAACCAAACAAACAAACAACTGAAAAAAACCCCAAACCCTTGCAATCTTTTGTGCTGGGCTGTATGCCCCTGTGGGGGACTGAAGCACTGAGAATCACCACTCTACTGCTATTATGTCTGCAGGGTTGAAGCTGGGCAGCTGCTCTTTGTGTCCTTTGTGCTACAGGGCTTGGACGGGGAGGTTTTTCATGGGTTTGTTTACTCTGACCTGCATACATATCAGGAAAACTTAGGAAAAAAAGTTACCTAGAAAAAGAAAAAAAAAATCCAGAAAAATGTGCACGGTAAAGCTTTCATTGATGAAACCAGTCAAAATGACTTGAGGATGAGACTATTTTAAAACTCTTTTCCCCAGGGGATAAAAGGTTTAATAGATTAAAAAATACTCCCCCGCTCCTGAAACCAGACATCTGAATTAAAATGGTTATAAATTTGTTTTAATATAACAAAGCTTTCAAGTGTTCAAAAGCTGCTATCACTGAAAAATCAGGGGGAAAAAAAAAGACTGAACACAAAGTTAGAAATAATTGTCTTTTCCCGCCTTTGGCTGCAGACAGATCAACTCTTTCTCCTAAGGAGATACTTAGGAAAGCTGTGAATGGTCTTGGTGGAAGGTGAAAATTTGATACTCTGTAACACCTATGAGTATAGGCTGTAATGTAGAAAGCTGAGGCCTTCTCTGACCTGACTTCCTAAAGGAGGAATTCCAGGGTAATTCATTCCCACCCTCTGCACCTGAATGGTTGCCACATAAACACACTACTAATACCGTCAAAAAAACAGATTGATAGACAAAGGAACCCATTTCAGACATGCAAAAGCAGTGCCTTTCAGCCACGACTTTTAAATTTTATCCAAAATTTAGAAATTATTTATTGACACGAGACAAATATACTGTTGAACCTTTGTTTAAGTGCATGCTTAAAAAACTTTCCTTTTGCAGGTAAAGCTCAAGTTTAGCAGGGTCTTCCAGAGAGAGAGCTTATTGTATTAAGGGTTAGGCAGAGTTTTGGGTCATCTGGTGGAACAAAGCAAAGGTGGCTTTTTTTTTTCGAAGTTGTTTTTTTTTTTTTTTTTTTTTTTTACTTCAGAAAAAAAAAAAAAAAGAAAAGTTTCATTTTAAAATATCCACTGTTTCTGCTTTAGGAATGAACACAATACAATATTGGAGACATATCAGTCCCTTTTCTATTTGCCTAAGTAAACCAGCTTCTATGAATGAGGGAAACCGAACAAGACCTCTTCCAAAAACACTCCACCAGTCAAAGCTGGAAAGGTCAAATTGTTTGAAAATGACTAATGATTAGTTTATAGTTCCTTTAATACACAGGTTCCATAACAATGGAATTAATCTTTAGAGGAGAAACATTAGAAGGTAGTTTACTCCCAGGAGAGACGTGCTGGGGTTTTGTACTAATAGTTATGATGAGCACTCATCAGGACAGACAGCAAAACCCCAGGACGTCTCATTGTTTAATCAGTTCGGGTAATATCAAGTTGATTAATCAGCTGCGCTTCCCTCTGACAGAAGCTGCTCGCGTTTGCTGCCGCTCCTCACCCTGCACAGCGCTGAGCGCAGTCACCTCCCACCAACTCCGGTCTCCCACTCTGGGCAGAAAGAGCAATGCTTTTTTAAGCTTTCCCTAGATTTTCCTTCCTTTGAGGATTTTTTTTATTTTTTTTTTTTTTTTTTTTGAGGTGTGTGTATTTTTTGTTTGTTCGGTTTTGCCTTTTTTGTTTGTTTGGGGGGGTTTGGTTTTTGTTCGCTTTGTTTTTTGTTTTCTTTCGTTTGCTTTTTTTTTTTTCTTTTGTTTTTTTTTTTTTGTTGTTGTTGTTGCTGTTGTTCAGTTTAGGTTTGTTTTTCCTTGCTTTGGGATGCTAGCCTCTCCAACACGAATTAGGGGATTCAGTGATCTCAGGAGAGCCCGACCTTGGCTTCCTCTGGGATAACATTGCTCTGTTCATGTGACAGCTCTCTTAGTTTCCCTGATAGAGATGTTTTTTTGAACATTACAATAGGTGTGAGGAAAAATTAAAAGGGACATGCCAGGCTTCTGCATTTCCCTGCCACAGCACACCCCATTCCTGCTGAACCAAAATAGGGCCATTTGGGTGTGTGCCCAACCAGTGTGCTGGGCTGCTTTCACAGCAGATTCCTATCTCCCATCTCTACAGTTTTCCTCCTTTCTGAGGGTAATCCTTGAGAACACCCTGAAGCACATGTTTGCACATGCACAAATGATGCAGTGTAGTTAGATTTATCTATCTTTCACTCTAAGTTTGTGTTACAACTTATTTAAGGACAGGCACATATGAGTGAGAGGTAGGCGCAGAGATTTGCCCTGTGGTCAAGTCATTGCAACCATGAGGACCTGTTCCAAAACTGCACTCAGTGCAAAAGAAAGGTGTTCCATTAAATCTGTGTTTTAATCATTACAATGGCTGTGCTTCAGTCATAAGAAAAGTGTTATGCATAAGTATCATTTGAAGCCCATACAGTCACAAATCCATAAGTTACAGAGATGGAACCTCGTGGGCTGTAACAAATCCCTACTGGGTACAACCATCCATGAGTCAAATACCTGAGCTTACTACAGTGCAATGAGCCTGAAACTGTGAAGCAAATTATTTAGCTCAACTGCAGTGAGCTATATCCAACAAAATACAGAAAGATACACTGCAGTTACAGATAGCTGGAGAGTTGCAGTGGATCAAAACAATACCTTTTTTTTAAAGTGAAAACTATTTAAAACTATTTTATCAATTTTTATTTATACCATTTGTCCTAAGAGTGTGAAAATGCTCATTTATCCATTTTGCAAACAGGAAAGAAAATGATTAAATGGCAATAACACTCAGTGAGATTCTATACAGCCATTTACCATTACCATCCAATAATGCACTCTAATGTCTAAAGTGCCCTTTGTTGACAGCTCTGAAGCCGATCACTGGTGCTTACTAGCATTAAAGTGCTTCCTTTTAAAAATAATTTATTGTACATTTTATATGGCTATAATAGGACGTCATGATTTCTTTTTTTGCTGGGTATCAAGGTGAAGGGATTAAGGGGGCAAATGAGCAATGTAAGTACTGCTAGATTTTAAGCAATTGTTTTTGGAGTTCTTTGAGAGGATGAATTTGAGAAATATGCAAACTATAAATGGAACTTTGTGTAATCTAGAAAAAAGCAGTTTATATTACTGGATGTAATCATCTTCTGTCCTCTCCATTTTCCTTTCTCTATATGTGTCTTCTTTTGTCTAATTGCACAATAATCATAAAACGATAATGTTTGCAACTTGCATCTCTTATTAAATTGTGACTAAAAGAACAAATGCATGTGCATTAGAATGTGCTATTATCCCATTAGGGAATGGAAGAGAAACATACCTTTGAATTTCAAAGACCTTCAGCATCAATGCATTAAATTGGAATCAGTCAATCCCATCAGAGATGGGAGAAGAAAGGCTATCTATTTTTATGTGTTCTCTCCTTTTTCTTTCTTTAAAAATTACTGAAATAGGATACTGTGAGAAAAGTCAAGTCATCAGTGAGCATTTCAGAACATCACCAGACAAAACTTAAAAGCATAAGTTGCTGCTGAGGTGGAATTTCCACAGATTTCCTGTTCTGGCTCTTTGTAAAATTTCTCAGATAATTAGCTAGCTACCTCCACTACTGAAAAAACATGAAGACCATTTCATTCTTCTGATAAAGCAAAAATTATTTAGTTGTTTGGTGTCCTTGTTTAATTAATCAATTGACACTGAAGCCACAATAGGTAGAATTTAAGGGTAAATGGGGGAGTTTCACTTTCTCCAGGGTTACTTCAGGCCAATTTTCTCTTGTTTTGCCCTTTTTTTGCCAACTGATGTTGTGGCCTAAGATTTGGTTCCTACTTTCTGCCAGATTTTCATATAAAAACCTTGAGTATGCAGTCATTTCTTCATTGATGCAGATCCTTTGAGAACAAGGATGTGTACTGAAATAAAGTGGTCCTCCCAGTCCCATGAGATCATCTCTTTGTCTCCAGAGCTATTGCAGAATTGGGACTTCAGCCAGTAAAATTCTCTAAAATCCTGCAGAAAAGACGCATCTGAAACAGAGGGATGAGAGTAAACTGTGGTTTATATAAAAATTGCATCTGCGTTCACTTCCAATCTGATTCCTTCTCTTTGGTCAAAAAAGTAAAGTAAGTAATATTTGACTCCAGCCTATCATTTTCCAGTTTAATCTGCCAGTGGGCATTTAAACTGGATGTTTTATTTTAGATATATCTTTAATATAATCCTGCTCTTCATTTGCTACTGAGAAATAAGTACTGGCATCTGTTGTTGTATGCACAGCGTATGAACAGAGTGTGAGTCACATGGTTGTGCATTATTCAGATATTCTTAAAAGCCCACCTTTAGCACTTCTTTCAGAAAAAGGAAGGTCCTATGCATAAAGTTTGCCCTATGGAGACATAGTATATGTAAAGTAAGATGGTGCAAAAAAATAGTGATGCAGAGAGCTGTTATTTATTTATGTTCTATAACAATATGCACAATATGCAAGAGTCAAGTCCATAAAGAGAAAATGCTGTACAACAAAGAGACTGAGCTGTGCAAATTTTGAATAGCCAATTCATAACAAGTTTTCCCTGTGCTTTCAAGGGATTTGCTTCAAACTTTTTTACTTTCTCTCTGTGTATGAAGAGATACCCTGATAACCCCAGAGGTGTGGTACAAAGGCTGCCAGTGGTGCCTTTGCACTGGCTTCAGTAGATTTTCAGTTGTGCCATTCTGTAGGAGTTACACTGCTTCCAGGGGTCAGTGCTTTTTCAGAAATCCATTTCTATTAACAACAACTTTATTGAAGAGTCATTAGTCATATGGTTTTGCTCAGGTGAAGCTGTGACATGCTACTTCTGGTCCTAGTATAGACAGGTTTTAAAGTGTATTTTTAGGCAGGTTACTGGGAACTGAACAGACATACAGAAATATAAAAGAGAGGTAGGTAAGGTACATTTGAAGCTGGGAAATGGGTATGTTAAGTGGTCACTTTGTCTTAATATTTAATGGCAAACTCTATGTTCTATAGAACCCTTTTAAGACCTTCCTCTTACATATGGTTAATTCTGATGTTTTCAAACTTTTAAACTCCAATTTTCCATTCCTGGGCTGAACTCAGATTTTTTGACATTTATTAATTAAAATATGAAGACTGTCCTAGTATATGATTTGAATGATGGGAAAGAAAACAAGTTAGAAATACTGAATATGCACTGGAAATACTAACTGTGCCCATCCAGTTAGCATGAAAGTAAAAATGGAAAAAGTTTCAAAAATTGCATATTTCTTGCACCTAATAGGAAAAACAAACAAACAAACAAACCAACAAACAACTTCCACCACAGCATACAGTAAGATTTCTAATTTTACTTTTCAGTAATACAAATCCAAAACAAGGACAATCAGAAATTATGCACACAAAAAATACTTCTTAGAAAACAGTACTTCTGCAAGAGTCAGAAGCTAAAAACAATCTTCTGGGAACATGAAATAGTCTCAGGAAAAATTTCAGGTCAGCCCAAGGAATTCTGTCCTGTATCAGGCTCTGTACTTTCCAGGATTGGTCTTAGCACTCAGTCTGGGAGTGTCACAGGACACAAGATAAATGATGCTATAAATCAAGATAATAAAATGAGTAATAAACAAAATACTAGTTTTTCTTTTGTGATCTGACATATTTTGCAGCGTAGAGAGATCTGTGAGTTAAATTTTAAACTGTTCTTCCTTTAAACACTAAAAATCAAAAGACTCAGGATGAAATCATGAAAGTGGACAACACTGCAGTGTACATGAGGGATCATATGTCTCTCAGTGAAGAACATGAATTACATGTTCTTTTATAAATACTGCTTCCCTTCCTAATTTTTTCAGTGACTGCTGCTGTCAGATTTTGATTTTTAGATATTCTCTTGCTGCTTTGCTCTGCCTTTGAAGGACAGGGTGAAGAATTACCCTCACCTAAGTCCCACATGCCTGGAGTGATGCAACATTTCAGATTTTGGGAAGCTATGTACCTGAAGTGGAAAACTGGGATAGCTATTCCACATTTCTGGGGAGGATTAGGTAATGATTGTAATGTGGGGGGAAGAGGGACAGCTCTTTCTTTTCTTTCCCTGGCTTCATTTTTCTGATCTTTTCCTGACAAACTTTCCACTAGAAATGTTGTTTTACAGTTTTATCAACAGCAAGCCCTGGAAAATCACTATCATGTCACAAATAACCATAACATTGGGCAGGTAAATGGCAAAAAAGCACAAATAGGTCTGCACAGCTACAACCAGCCCAGCAAATGAAACATGGTGAGACAGCCCTCTGGCACTGAGGCCAAGAGCCACAAAGCCACCTGTGTCTGGGGCACTCAATCCAAGCCAGGGTGGCCATGTGCAAACCAGCACCTGGAACTGGTGCTGGATCAAAGCTGTTTTCAGGCATGTATTTCAGGAATGTACTTCAGGCATGTCTGGGAGCAGCCCAGGGGGAAGGCATGGGCCAACACTACAGCAGAAACATCACACTGCTTGGCAGTATGGAGGGTCAAGCTCCACTACTCGTTCACTGGTACAGAGGAGGGCTGCATCACCAGTCTGGGTAATTGCTTGGCTGGCCTAACTTGTCTATAGGATCACTTTCTCTTTGCTTCCCCAAGACCACCTAGCAGGCACACAGAAATGAAAAGTGATGAGGCAAGAGGCATGTACCTTCTCTGCCCCTGAAGACAGCATGCCACATGTCTCCTGCCCAGGCCTGGAGAAGATACTGCCTGTTTCAGCTGTCCCTTGTGCCTGGACACCAGCTTTGCTTTTAAAGCATTCACCGTATTTCATTAATTGTGTATGTAATTAATATATGTGCATTGATTTGAAGAATGGATTTAATGATGGGCAAGGGGGGCTTTGCCCTCCTTTTAGGGAGAGGAACAGAGGCTGGATGTGTCAGTCCAGAGAAGTGTGCACTTACTGCAGGGGGCTATTGATTTTCCTGGGGTGCTCCTGGCTGAAAATGGTGTCTTTAAAAGATGAAAATGCTTCCCAGTTTAGGATGGGACATGAACCATGAAAAAGTATTCAGGGAAGGCATTTTCAAAAAAACAGGATTGTAAGGGATGTGATTTTTTCTCATGTGGTGCATGTGCCATGTAGCAGAAGCAAGTCAGTTCACCTTAAACTTCTCTTGTGTGTGTGTGTTTCTGCCAGAGAAGGAATGATGGCATCTTAACTTAGTTTGGACAGCAGGAGAAATCCTTACAATATAGGAGAGCTAGTGAGTCAGTAACTATGGAAGGAAGACCCATAGAGTTTTGAGTCAATCTTAATCATGTCTTGCTTTGAGTATCCTGGTTTCCATTTGTTCATGAACTCCCACAAAGTATAACCCCCCCTTTGCTAGTGCAAACTAAAGAGAGGGACTGGTAGAGAATTTAATTGGACAGTGAAATAATTTTTTTTGTAAGAAATAATGGCAGATTTTAGCAGACTTTGCAGAAATGTGCATGTACCTATGTGCAAATACAAGTTTATATACATCTGTGTATATTTGTATATATAGGTGTGTGTAAGTGTAAAAGCATTTGTAAGTATAGAGAGGTGAATGTATTTGCAAGTGAATATATGTGTGTGTCTGTGTGTGGGTGTGCTTTTTTTGATCATTCAAGAAGGGAACAGAAATTGCACGATATGATTTAGTTATTTAATTATTTAGCTCAATCAGAGAACCCTAAAGTAAAAAGTACTGGTAGAAATAACCTACAACCACCCATAACCATAAAATAGTTTACAAAGAATCAAATAGTAGTAGTAGTTAACAAGGAATCAAATTTACATTTAATTACAGCTGAATAAATAATGTGCTGGTATTTTTCATCACAAACTTAACAAAAGATTTGTGAAGCTGCAACTTTGCAATGGAGTCTGTTTGTGGATTGTACCATATTATGTGGAAACAACAGGCTTAACCAAACAGCTCTGGATCAGGTCCTGAAATAAATGTTGATATGTAAAAAAGCATAACCAGGAATGATTTAGCCAAAAGCCAGAGAAGAAATATAATTAAAGATTAAAAAATATGAAAGTCTTCAGTCAGTTGTACAGAAGTATTTATGAACTATTGGCTACATAAGATCACTATCTTCACTTCATAAATTTGTCTCAACTATAAGACTATCTTTATCCCTACACTTTTTTCTAAGATCTTCAGGATTTTTGAATATAAGCTACCTGCATTTCCCATCCAGCCTGACAATAATAATGAGGAAAAATTTCAGCCTGAATGCTGATTTTATATCTGATATCATAAATTATACAATATTTCTGACAATGATTGCAATACTGCATCTCTACACTAACTTTGGAACTCTCCATATCAGTGACATTATTTAGAATATAAATTCACTCTGACATTTGTACCACATTTGCTACATTATGCATGGTGTTACGCTTCACTCTAAGTAACCTCTGGAAGTGACATCCTTACTGAGAAGTCTTTCTGCATGATATGCAACACTGTGTTTGGTATATGCAAAGAAGGTGAAGCCATATTTTTAGTTATCTTGAATAATTTTACTGCTTTCTAGATCCTGGGCTTTCAGGAACAGAGGTTACTGTCTGTGTCTGATAGAATAATGAAGGAGATTACATACTTTCAGGCTAAATTCTGTAGAGCTGTAGAAAAAGAACTTCTATTTGCACTTTGGGAATATGAATCATAAAAGCCTATTTTATGGATGAAATGTAACACTTGCAATTGTAGTTGTTCTCAGGAATCATGACAGGAATGGACTCAAGGCTGTGCAGAATTCATGACAGTGCATTTAATTGATTCCCAAGGATTTTTTTTTTTTTTTTTTTTTGCCCTTTTACATTTTCTGGAGCTTCAGTATTAATTTTCAGTGCTATATTCATATGACTTGTTCCCTTTAGCTACAGGTGTGCACCAGACTTTCATATGCTAAATAGGTTTTGCTTCCATGTGGGATAGCAAAGAAAGACAAATATGCAGTAACTTTCCAAGTTGTCTTATTTTACACATGAGACAAACCCAGCAGTTAGCATCTCTATGAGAGATTGGTATTCAAACAAAATGACAAAAAAAAAAAACAAAAAACCAAAAAAAACAGGAAAAACCCCTTCTTTATTTTGTCAATAGCAAGACGTACTTGGCCTTCTTGAAAAAGAAACTATGGTTTCAAATAGCTGGAAATTGAAGTGCCATTTCAGTAAAAGGCTGGTGTAAGTAGACAACTTCATCTTGTAGACTTGTCACTCAGATTGCTTCTATCAAGAGTAAACTCACTGTAACTAAACACCCACTAACACAGCAGTATTTTAACTAGAAACTTAATACAGTGAGGCTTCTGCCTTAGTGCTGAGGCAGGGGTGCCCCAGGGTGCCATGCTGTTCTGGACAAGGTCAGTCACCCTTGCCTGGGTTCCTCCCACTCTAATTAGACTGAGGACTAATGCCAGAAATATGTTTATCCCAGGCTTCAAGAATACCCATGGAGGGAAAGGTTCATCATCAGAAGATGACTCAGATGCTGTGCTTTGAAGGGTTTCTTCCCTTCTGACTTTAGGGGGAGATGAGTTTGACACTCTCCTAACTCCAATCTTCAGCTATATATCTAAATTAGGTTGGATTTATCACAAGACAGCTCAACTTTTTGCACTTTATCTGCTTCCTATGGGAATTTTGCTGCTGATGTAGCCCAGCATATGCTCCTTGAGGCTCCTGATTTCTCCGAAGTCACACGGTAAAAAAAGTAGGGCAAGTGTCTTTCTACCTCTCCTCAAGTCGTCAGGAGGACACGACTCAGATCATAAAAATCTGCCTCCATGGCTTTGTACTGAGACTATGCCCACTGAGTTGTACACCAACACCAGAAAATAAAACATACTGAACTTGACAAAATGCCAGTGATACAATATC
Organism: Heliangelus exortis; assembly: GCF_036169615.1. NCBI lineage: Eukaryota > Metazoa > Chordata > Aves > Apodiformes > Trochilidae > Heliangelus > Heliangelus exortis. The sequence goes on from NC_092422.1 coordinate 57,906,971, forward strand.
AAGAAATAAATCACAAGGTGCCATATTGGACTGATCCTCCCATCTTAGCCAGAGATATAGCATAGTTATGCTGACTAAAGTCCATTTAATCCTATGCCTGTGAAGACTGACAATTAAATTCCTTTCTTTCTTTGCTGAAATAACCCCTAATTCCAAATAGAACTATTTCAAATTCAAAACTTTCTATACAAGCATCATAAACCATAAGGCAAAGCATAAGTTTTTACCCTCCTGTTCAAAAGTATCTCATTAACGTCCCTGAGAAACAAAAATGGTTTCTGAATTTGCCTTAAGCAAAGAAAAAGTGTGAAATAAATCAAGAAATTTAAAAAAATGTTTTCTGTGATAAAAGGATTTAAGTGCTGTTCCTGACAGGAGCTAAGGACATATTTAGAAAGGTGTGCTAGAAACACATCTTCATAGCCCAAAAGATAACTACTGTATTTGATTACAAAGTAGTGACAGGTACCACAAAACTATGACAGAGCTGCTAAGTTACAAGAGTGACTGTGAAATTATGGGGACACTGAACCCTAGAGTAGATATTTTTGTCCTAATATATAAACGCCCATCTTCTGTAAATAGTTTATATTTGTCCATGGTAGGAAAAAAATTGGGTTTGCATCAATTTTTACAGGTTTTTATTTACCAAAATGCTCAATGTTAAGGCTCATAAGTTTCAGCGTAATAATAATAAAATTCCATGTGCATAAAATTACTTATCTTTTTCTTATCCCATTTCCTAGAAGTCACCTAAGGTGTATTTTCAGTCTTTGTTTTTGAGACTAAAGTGTGTATAAATAATGACTGCCTCTTTAAAAAGAAAAAAAAAAAGGAAGCTTACTTTAAAAGTGTTCCTTACCCTATTCATTGAACACAGAATCGGCCCCTTATTGTAACTTGAACCTTCTAGGGCTTCAGGGTACAGAGCTTACCAGAGCTCATTTTGCAGGCTGAGAAGTGCACTGGTGAAATGTTATTTTCTCTCTTTTTTTCTCTTGAACTGATAAAGGAAAAAGCTCACATCAGGTATGACATCTTTTAATGAAAAATATAAAATATATTGTTCTATCTCTAAAATAAAATCTCCAAAGAAATTGCCTGAATCTTTGCTTGTAGTGACCCCTAAACAGCAGTATGACTACTTTGTAGTAACCCTGGCCAAAATTCTGCTGGCCCTTTTCAATTTGATATCTAGTCCTCTCTGTTTTCCTAAAAGTGTATTTTACATTTGAATGAACAGCTCCCTTACAACTCTCTAGTTACTCTTACTCCATTGTTCTCCAGGGTCACAACTAATAATAATTACTCCTGAAGAAGAAGTTTTTCCTATGATGAGTTAAACCTCAAAACAAACTGCAAAGAGTAGTACAATCCCCTGAGGACTGCATTATTCAGTTTTAAATTGCTCCCACTAGAAGGCTTAGAATTTTACACATATCCAGAATTGCTTTTATAATAAAAAAATAAATGTTCTATAAGTGACAGTATCATGGGAATATCAACAGCACTGACACAAGTCTACTCAGTTCTGAGAGAGGAACCAGTGTTCCTTGAGCTCCTGTTTCTCCCTTTTTCTTTTCACGCAGCTTTCTGAGCCACCAGTAGTTCTCAGCTTGCCTTTATTTCTCAACATCCCTCATTTGATAGGTGCTATTTTAATTGCATTCAGCTTCTTTAAATGTTTGTTCATCTGGAATATGAGTTCACCTCTCCTAATGTGCCTCTGCCTGGATTAAGCACATTCATTGCATTGAATCTGGAGCATTTGTGACACCTGTACTCACTCAGACCTGCATGCTTTCAAAAGGAGATTTCCATTTTTCCTTTTGACATTTATGACCATTTTCCTGTCAATATTCGATGCATCTCTGAGGTGTTCCTTTGCTAATTACAAATTAAATATTGCTATAAAGAAGTCATTCTTTCCCAGGAAAGGTATTGCTGCCCAAAGGACATGGAGTACTGCTATTCCGCACATTATTATTTGCTATCTAATATATAAAATGAAGAAATCATGCTGTAGAATAAATCAAATGAGGGTGATGCATTTTAGGTGTGACTCACACATTGTAAACATCAAAAAAAGCACCTTGTCTCACCTCAAAGAATCTGCATTTTATTTATGCATATGGTACGTGCACTGTTAAAACTGCAGCTCTTGATGCAACTATGCCATGCCTATTGGTACACATTCTCCTACATTTAATTACAGACAAAACATGTAGAGGTTAAAATCAACACCACGGCAATCTTGTCCCAATCCCTCCAGTTACTCTTTTTTAAAAAAAAAGAGGAATTAAAAAATGAGAGCAGAGCCTTAAATAGCAAGGAATTAAGGAGAATTGAGAAGGAATGAATCAGGGGTATTTCCTTATTCTCTGAGACTTTCTTCTTTAGTGAGACAAATATGAACAGAAATAGTCGTTGATCTCAGGGTGAAAATTTAGCTTTTTTAAATGAAAATTCTAGGTACATGGGGGGAAAATAGGCTTAAGGGTGGTGAGTGGGGGGAAGCAGTGTGAAGCATTCTCCTGTCCTAGAGCAGGTGGCACCGCATTTTTGTGGGGTTTAAAAGACTATACCTGTCGTAACAGGGTAAGTTGGCTTTGAGTCATTTCCAGATTTAGATTTTTGTGTTTTGCTCCAGCTAAAGTTAGAATTCTCACCACTTTCTCTGCGTCCAGGAGTGCTGACTGCACAGGTTGGGGCGCTGCTAAGGGCGCGCTCGCTCAGAGAGGCGCGGGCCACTTTGCTCCTTTCCCTATCTTTAATTTCTTTACTTTGCGTCGTGGAGAGGGTTAGAGCAGATTTTTGGTTCACATGAAAGTGTACAGTGTTAACTAGGTGACATATGGGTGGATGAAACATTACTGATTGTCCACTGCAGCCAGGGAGGCCGAGTTTCCATAGAGATAAGAAGGAAAAGTGCTCCACGCAACCTAATTGGTATGCATCTCCAGATCAGGTTCATTGTGCTTTTGCTAATGACAGGGTTGTCTCAGTAATAAGGATGGTGCACTGGAGAAATTTGCTGCCTTGGTATATTTTTCCCTGGCAGAAAACTACTTAGAGACTGTAGTCAGTAAGAAGAGTGACTGGCAGGCTGAAGGGGCTGCTTAGCAGCATATGGGGGAAGGCTGGCGCTCTGTGCCACATGCATATGGCTGCCATTAAACTCCAGCTTTGCGCTTTGTGTATTTCTGGTCCCATGCCAGTAAGCCCACCTGCTGCAAGAATACTTGTAAAGCACAACTCAAAAGTGATTGAAAAGCTACTAGAATAAACTGTAATAACACAGTGCTTCACAGATGGGACATAATTGCAAGCTAAAGTGTACAGCCTCTGCAGTAATGAAAACACGAGCCATTAAATTAAAATCATAAGGGAAAAAAAACTATAAAAGTCTGTTGATTTTTTTTTTATTTTTTTTTTAGTTTTATTGCAAAACTTCAATTTTCTTGCCCTCATTAATCAAATACCATAAAACTACAGTGCTACTTTGTCTGAGTGAAGATTCAGGCAATTAAAATGATGAATAAAGATTAAAATGATGTAACTTTTGTTATTTACTTACTTGGAGAACTTAAGCTTGGGGCAGTGTCAGGAATGGGAAGCTGACATGAATCTACCAATTTGCAGATTAAGGTACAGTTGGGACTTCGCGCTTTGAATTCGCGTGTCAAAAAAGTTGCTTTGCAGGGAGAAAAGTGATTTTTTTTTTTTCTTCCTTTATACGTTTTTTTTTTTCGCCCTTTTAAACGACGCCAATTTGATTTTTTTTTTTTTTTAATAAATAAATAAAAAAATCGAAACAACCATATTTTAAAACTGTGTAAACACATAAAACTACTTGAGCAATATCAAAGCAGTTTTAATTAGTGGTAGTGTGGTAATAATGAAATCGCTAATCTGACATGTAATTAGTTGTACGGTGTGTATGAGTGTTATGTGGAGCTGAATGGGCTCAGCAGGGCCCTAATACATTCTGGCCTCTCAAGGCGTTCTCTAGTGGAGAGAGGCCTGACAGAGCCATCTTTGTTCTGTTCCCTTTCTGTGGGTGGGCGATGCAAGTAGAAAGAAACATTTGTTTCACAGTAGTCACCGAAGTAAACAGGGCTCTAAAAGCCTTTTTCGTTTTTAATTATGCATTTCTCCAGCACCCGTCATAGCAAAGTCCATAGGGCAGGTTTTAAGCACAGAGAATAACGCCTGGCTGGTTAAAAAAAAAATATATATAAATGTCTGTTTAGGGGAATATGTAGAAATCTTAAATTCAGTTTGCCTTCACAAGAGGGTCTTTCCTCCCTTTAAAAAGATGAGAGCTTTCCTAAATGTGCCGTTTACACGCAATTTATGCAGCAGTTGCATTTGATCTTGGAAATTCTTTGGCAACACTAGAGGTGCTAATGAGCTACCCGTAAATGTTTGATTCCATCTCTTTTCTCCTCTGGAACTGGCCTCAAAAAGGAAAAGAAAAAAAAAAAAAAAAAAAAAAAAAAGACCCTCTGAAAAGATAGCATCCATTCATTAGCTGCCTGCGAACTCATAGCAATATCAGATGACTGGCATTTCTTAATATACTACCATTCAAAAGAAATTTATTTTTCTAAAAGACTTGCCATCAGATTCTGGAGAATAATTCAGGTAAGTACAATTCAGACCACTAAAAGAAAATGGTCATCTTAACTTGCTTTTGCAGAGTTGATTTTTTTTCCTTAGTCAGGAGAGACAACCAGGCATCTTTTCTCTGAATGAGATCAGTTTGTTCTTGAGTAAACAGAACATAATGTGTTTTGCTCACACTTGGTAAATTTAAAGCTTGCTTGAGTGATTGGAGCCTAATTATTGCCAAGCAGCAATATCCAGGTGCAGACAAATAAACACTGAAGTCAAAGTGCTTATAATCAGTTGCTGGTTGTTATTACTACAAGTCAGGCTCTAATGCTAGTGTTTATTACACAATACAGGTATCTTCTCTGAACCAGGTAATTTAATTATTACTCTCCCACTGGTGCTTCAATTCTTGTATTTTATCCATATTTTAAGTAATAAATGTTCTTATTAACTTTTTATAAACGGGTATAACATCACCTCCATCCTTTTTCTTCACTTGGGGCTGGTGTGGTGTCTGTACAGAGAGCTACTCCAGGTTGTGAGAAATTATTTGGAAAACTTGTCAAACACCACTGTTACAGAGATATTTATTTATTTACCCCAAACATTACATGAGAATATCAGGGACATATGAATGGGGAATTTTCCAATTAGGCACTGTTTTTGTCTTCTTAAATGAAGCTCACGGCCAATAGAATTTAGTTCTGCTTACCATGATATTTTGTCACTTCTGCTAACTCCATCCAAACTCCCAATATTGCATGTTGGGAATCAGTCAGAGAAACTACAGATAAACCAGATACATTTTCCAAACAGGGGCTATGCTCCCTCCTTTTTATGTTTATCCTTATTCATGCCAAATTTTATTTGTCTATGTAAGGCATCATCAGTGACAGTGCTCTGGGTTGTGTAAAGGCCAGGGGCTTGTGCTTTTCTGTCTCATATTAAGCACAGTCCATCAATAGTGTTGGCCCCAGGTAGCTGCCACATTGCAGCTGAAGAAAGCCAAAATTTGAATTATTGTGTTCTCTAAAGCTGTGAAGTATTAATTAAATTTTTCACTTGATAAATGTGACCTCTTCATTGCATAACCTTCAGTTGTTGGGAAGCTGAAAACATACTCATGTTTTGAAGTCGGTGAAGCATAGACCTTTTCCACACCTTTTTATACTCAGTTACTTGAGTACCCCAAAAATCTGGATAGCTGGGTCCCCCATCTTTGTAACTCTGCCTAGACAGAGCACGGGTGAAAGGCTCTCACCACAAATGTTAAACATCTGTTTTGCTGAGACTGTGCCAGCACTCTATTTGGTATGAGTAAGGGTAACAGAATTTGGCACTTTGTGAGACATCCTAAAAATAAAAATAAAAATAAAATTTAAAAAAAATTGCAGGATTGGTGGAAAACAACATCTTCCTTGCAGTGAAACAGTGAAAAAAAATATGTAGGAACCAGGAAGTTGTGCTGTAGGTAATGTGATACAATGTGCGTAACAGATCATTTAGGTTTCATTGAAAGAATCTGCAAGGTAATGGATGGACCCCAGAAGATTTCTCTTATGTTCTTGCTACACTCAATGTTATAAAAACTGAGTCATTTCACAGGGGGCAAACAGCAGTTACTAGAACAAGTTCATACCATCTAAGTTCTGAGAACCCAGCTAGGCAGGGGAGATGTCTCAGACACAAGTCCTTGGTTGTTGGCTCCCTATTCCCACACTGACAACCAGCTCGGTTTGGGAAGGCAACAGCATCACTCCCCACTAGAAAACAGCTGTTCTCAGTCAGCAAAGAAAAAACACATTTCTATCCTTCTTCTAATTTTCTATAAGCTGATAGAGCTGGACAAAAAGAATTTTTCCACCCTGTGAAAATTTAAGAAAAATATAATCCTTCTGAACACATTGTCAATTTGAAAAGTTGAAATTTCAGTTTTGAAGGCCTGTCATGATGTTACTTTGAATTAAGTGAATTAAAATGTTTGGCTTCTAGAATTTCATATGGTTCTTACTGTCTGTTAACATGTATATATTAAAAATAAGATAAAAATGTGCTATATAGTACTGTACATATGCTATATATAAAATTGCATACACGAATATGTACTTTCTGTGATGACATTTTAAGTAGGAAAGTAATTCTCTCTTTGGAAAATGTAAACATTTTTGTCTGACAATTTCAAAATGTTTTTCAAACTTCTCTTGAATTGGGAAGTGCTTCTGAATGTACCTATTGTCAATGACAGTTTTGGCTTTGCTGGAGAATTTCCAGCTACCCCGAGCAAGCATATGCCAGGGACTCCCTGGTAGAGGGGTGTACAGTCTGAACATGGTAACCTGGGAGAAGAAAGAACACAAGAACTGTGAATTGGCTTGGCCCTGGTGTCAACAGCAAGATTTTAACAGAGCTCGGGATAAAAGCAAGGGATGTAACCCAAACTTTAACAAAACCCCTGAGAGTTTTGTCTCTGAAATCATGAATTTTTTTTCTACTCCTGGCATCTCTGCCACAGACCTAGACAAAATAATCAATGTGCAAAGGAATCAGATACATAATTTAAAAAAGCTGAAAAACTTAGAAGATGGAACTACAATGAGTGTCTTTTAAAACTAAGAAATAAGACAGATAAAAGGTGCAATGGGATTTGGGTAATATAAGACTTACTTGGTGACCATGCACTATATATTAAGCCTTTGGAAAGCAACCTTTATCTCCTGCGAGTCCACAGAACACATGGCTTCAAATGTATTCTTCGCCCTATCAGTTCACCCCTGCCAGCTACATATCACTCTCTTCCTGGCTGGGTGCTCCCATCTTTGTGTCTTATTTGGAAATCTTAAGCAGCTCCCCCCAGTTGGAATGCTGGGCAGTGTGGTGCTAATGGCTGAGGAGGGATCAGGTTTTGTATTACAACACAGCTCGTGCGCTATTTGATCCAGAGTACAGCAGGGTCTCCTCTTAAAGCTTCTTTAAATATTTGTGAATTCTTGAACTAAGGTAAAACATTTGTGCCTACCAGCTCTAACCTGCAGTTTGTGCCCAACCTTTGTCTGTAGATCCATAGGCAATCTGTTAGGATATAGAGTTCAAGCCAGCTCCTGAAGACTGGATGGATCCACTGCCATCTCCCATTCCTGTCCAACCTTATCTCCACTTGTGTGCCTCCATGAGTCTCAATAGAAGGCTTTCAAAAATAAATTTCCAGGTCTGAGCTTGAAAGATGAGGAGCTGGTATGAATATTCAGCAGCAGAAGCAAGGACCACTGTGAAAGCAGAGGAAGGAGTTTATTAGGATTTCACGGAGAACAAATTTTTGAAAATTCTGTGAATTACAGAAATACACTTCAAAGCATTCAAATGGTGTCTTTTAACACACTTGCAAGTTTTCATTAATTTGGAGAATTTTTATGGTTGGAGATAGCTATGTTTTCTATTTATTTTTTTTCTGTTTGTGCTTTGCAAAAAGAGTATTCATAGAAAAAATAAATAAGGAAGTAAAAATATGCTTCTTGCTTTTGACAAATGTGGGATCTGCAAATTACTGCTGGAAAATGAGTATTTCCATCTTTGTGTGAACTTGGTGAAAAGCCAACATCTTCCATGCAGCTGCAGAGGTGCAGGGCCAAATTAATTTGTGGTGCAATTCAATGGACTTCCATGAAATTGCATCAGTAAGTGTTTAGTCCCCGTGATATAAAAACCAGTATATAAAATACTTGTAGTGGTAAGTGGTTGATTAAGTATGGTACGAATAGAAGCTGGTTTAACACATATTTCTTTGCAGCAGAAAGGGTACAAAAATAGGTAAAGAAACCAAGCTTCTTTTACTTACAGTTCTTTAATTACTAGTAGTCCTTGTTTAATGATTCAGAATTCTTCTGCCCTTGCCATGCGTGGTTAAGCCTGCATTCCTTTTATTCCTTTATTTTCTTATATAGACAACAAAAATCACACAATGTGCTACTGCAGTTTGTCTGAAGACTTGTAACTTTGTTGGTTTAGATTGCAAAGGGCCTACCAGCTCATTCCCTGGTCCACTTCATCTCATCTTGGTTCATCAACCAGCCAGCTTGTAATGCTTGGACCTAGAAGTACCACAGGCACAAAGGTGCACCTAGAGTTACAAGGAAGAGGCTGCTGCCATCTCCCACCTGTGACATGGAGCTGTGTTTCCTTGCTGAAGGATTAGGTGGGAGAGGAGACTAGCACATGACTATTAAGTCTCATCCTGTTATAGGGGTCTTCACAGATTAACCTTTAATTGTGACCTAATTTAAGACTGTATGGTTCTTTACTATCTCTAGAGTGTAGAAGGGATAAATAAAGTGGTTAAATCCATCTCCTTGGCTTTCTGAGCTAGGTAAGAACAAGGGGAAGAGCTCTATGGTGCACGAGTAAGGCGTGATGAACCTCCATCAGTGTGCACTTACCCTTTAGCAGACCCTATGGGGCAACCTGCAAGTGTTTATGGGGAATTGATCACAGCTGGATCCTACTGAGATGCTGCAGTTTCCTCTAACAAGAGGTACAGCTGTTGGCCTAATGGGCATGTATGAATTTATATTCCATAATGTTTCCAGAAACCTTCTGAGATGAGCCTGGGAGCAAGTGTTTCATTTATAGAGAACTCATTTTTGTTTTGTTTTCAGATTTTGCCCGGCCACATTCAATTGCCACTTCTAACTAAGTGGCATAAAATGGGCTGCATCTTTCTTATATAGACACTACCTGGCCATGCAGTCACAGTGTTTGTTTTATCTCAGCCACTCTATTTAGAATACGTTATGTTTACTCAATCTTGTGGATATTAGGGCATTGCAAGGGCAGCTACCAAGAGCAACCAACTCTCTCACCAACAGTTCTCAGGATTACTCTTTGGTCTTTTAAATTTTCTTCTACGCAATATGGGAAAACTAAAATCAAAACTTCCACTTTATATATACCTTTCCAAAAATACCCCATTTCTTGAACTCCAGACTTTGATCTCCTTGAGACTTCCGATGTTTCTAATTAGAACTGAGTTTATTACTCTAATAGCTTTTATTCATATTAGAATACAAGTAAGACATAGAAAATTAGTTTTACAGTTTTTCTTTTTCAGCATACTTGGAGACTGTGGATCCACTTTAAGCAGCACTATGGATTTAATTAAATTCCAGCATTAACTCACAAAGGCTTTTTAGACCTTTACTTTGTCCCTTGGAAGTGAGTTTACATGTGGAAAATTCATCTCACAAGTAATAATTTTTAGAGCATACCAAAAGGCATTAATAATTATGGTTATTTTATATCGGACCTTAGTGACATGGCACAGATGGCTTTGATGTTTAATCAGTAGCTGTGCTTCACAGATTATTTTCATTAGTGATTAACCCTGACTTATTGTGTAACAGAACAACATAAGATGGAGCCTGAGAGGATGTTTCCTTTGCTGGAGCTGTGTTTTCTGTGAGATTTGGCCTCATTTTCAAAGCACTGTACACAACGGATCACTTCTTGTGACTGATCACACATGGACTTTCATTCACTCTGCTGGTTCATAAATAAAAATATGGCACATGTGTATTCGAATTAGATGCTGCTAAAGTGTCAACCAGGGCTTATTTATGGGTTGTTTAATGGAAGTACATTTTTATTTTAGAATTGTAATGTCTTGTCAGATTTTTAAAAGAATAAAGAGCACAGGGATCCGTGCTTTTTTGAAAAAACACTAGGCATGCTGAAATTGTCACAACACCTTGACCAACAAAACACGTTTGACCTTCCATCTGCAGTTTTGTTTTCTGTGACTGAACTTTCATTTGGCCCTGCTGACTGACACAGCTTGGACTTCAAGACACAATTGTTTCAGTTCAGTACATTCGGAGTGAAACAAAACGCCTTGAAAAGAGCTTCAACTAATCAAGGAAGCAGCAGAATGCCTGCTTGACAATGCAGGTCAATTGTGAACACATCTTAGTGTTCCTTCACTTTTTAGCCCCATTGAATTCTGATCCTGGTTCAAGGTCTCCTTCTGATATTTACGGTTCTCCACAAGATTGATTCCACCTCTTTTGGCAATTATATTTTCCTCTGCAGAGATGACCTTCGTGACAGATCTGGTCCACTAGAATCAAAAGAACTGTAGCAGGAATGGAAAGTAGCAAAAATGAGAGCTTGAACTAGAAGATGTAAATATTTATTATGAAAAATAAAAAAAAAAACATTGGTGTGAACATCTTGAGAATAAAGTGCAAACTTCCAATTTTTCTGATTGACTCTCATTCCGTGTGCGTTCAACATGTACAGCCAAAATTTTGTTTGTTTGTTTGTTTTCCTTTATTTTGTCCTGTTTTGGTTTGGTTTTATTTTTTCTTCTTTATGTACTTGATTATTTGCGTGTGTGTGTGAAGTTATAATTTCCGGAGATATGACTGGTAGGGCTTCAAACAGAAAAATGAGAAGACTGGTAAATGTTCTAGCTTTAGAAGGAGTTCAGATAGGATGTGAGTAAATACTTCAATCTGTGCTCATACAGTATCTCTCTATACCCCATAATTACCTAGGCAATCTATCATCTATCTGCAAACTCACACAGGTGAGGCAGCCTTGAAAGAAGAGTGTCTTTACTTGATTTGATTATAAAGACAAACACTCAATCCAGGCACAGTAACAGGATCTTACAGTGTAGCCGTTTAAATGTTTGGCTTAAATAAAATGAGATTTCAAGCTCTGGGTCCTTCAAAAACTCAAATGTTACAGTCGAGTTGCCACATCTTTCTGTGACCCTTGTTTCCTAATGCACTGAGCACTGCCATAAATATGCAAACTTTCCTGGTACAGATTATTCTTTTCCATCCCAAACCCCTCCAAGCAATAGTGTGCAGTGATTCTGCCATTTCATTTCAGATCTATTTTTCGTTGTAAACAGGGTAGCATTTTGCTGCAATCTTGCATCTAAAGAGACAGTCATAAGTTAAAACAAGTGAAACACACATATGGCCTAGCCATATGGATGACAGTACCAATTAGTAGAGATTTTGTATTTATTTTTTATATTTTGAGCACAGGGTGAGACCTGTCTTTTTCCAGCAAGTGGCAAATTTGAATGTGAAATGTCATTAGTGCTGTTTTTCACTAATACAATTTCTTTTCTGAATAACAAAAAACACATCAGTGTTATTTTTAATAAAAAACCCACCCTTTAATTTACATACATTTAGGGTGAAGTAAATGAAAATGCATTATGTTACCACTGTGCTATTGAATAATGAGCCTATAGGGTTCTAAATGGGAAGGAAAGTTGTTTTTCAAGCCCTGTACCCACTGTTCCCTTTACAAAGGCGCCATTGTGATCAGGATACATGAACTGGGTTTCTAGCAGTAAAGATCCACCTTCTGGCAGAGGGACTGGGAAATAAAGCACCCCAGTAAGCTGCCACTTCAGCAGGAGAAGCTGAGCTAACGAAGGAAGGACAGGTGGGACTGGTCCCTTGGCCTTTCAGTGACATTTACAGCCTCTGTGCAAGGACATGCTCTTTTCTTTCTGTTTCTATTTTCTCCAGTTAATCAGGTGACTTGAAAAGAAGCTAGATAAGGGTATTGTTTGCACTGACAACATCCTGATGATACTGTCAAAGGAGATCACAGGAAAATGTTCCCTTTTTGAACCAATAGAGTCATTAGGGAGAGTACTCATCACTTGAGTGCATCTAGGTTAATTACCACAGAAAATCTGGAACTGGCAGCTATAATTTTTCTGAAGAAAGTACTGCTATTTTTACTCCTTATGCTACAGAATGTCTCATAAAGTACCTCGCAGGATCCTATTTTACAGCTCGACGGCAAAATAATTTTAGAAATGTAGCTTTCTGGCTGAAATTAGTGGGACACTATCCATGGAGATTTAGTGAAAGTACGAACTGTGAGTTATGTGCTGGATGAATGAAATCCATCTCCGTTTGCCAGGACCGATTACTCTCCTTCCCATAAATGAGCAAGCATATTTCTCTATTGCAGTGTCACTTTGGAAAAGAGAGAAGTGTCAGGTTGAGATGAATGACTTATCCCTGCACAGATGTAGCAAACTGTCACATGCCTGATTCTGTTTGCTATGGTACATTACGGCACAGAGGAGCCAAAAACCCTCCAGCATGAGACAAGAGCAGAATGCTGGTTTTTTGGACGGGCATCAAAGCACATGCAGTGGATGCCTTTTTAGGAAAAGAGAGACATGGTGTAGTTTTAACCCACCCAGTATTCAATGAGTGCTTACAAACCCTAGCAGTGTTCGTGATTTTTAAAAAGCCTCAAACAATAAAAGGAAGTTGCCTGAATGTGCTCAGTACTTATTGAACTAATAATTCTTAGAATACGTCTACTGCAGTGCCAGTTCTCTAAGGATCTCTGGAAAAAAAAACCAAAAAAACCACTGACTGTATTTTTCAGCCTGGTTATCTTTTTTTCCCAAAATTATTTGAGGATAGGAATACTCCGCCGTGTTTTCGTATCCCTGATGTGATAGGTGTGCAGTCATTTCTATCATGTGTAACGTGTACCATTGAGTCAGAGCAGTCAGTGGCAGTGAAAAGTTGCTCAAGTCCAGTAGCACAGACAGAATCCAAATGGAAAATATTCATCATGGGTTTGGAGTGTGGAAATGAATTAAATGGTAAATGGCTAAAGCAACGAATCTCATCTACCCTTCTGTTTTCAATTCACCTTTTTCCTAACTAAGCAAGATGGTAAAAATATTAACTGTAAAATTTTCCTAAGAATCAGTTTCATTCAATGAAATTTACTTGGGAATTTGTTTAGAGCTTTCCTGTTCAATGTTAGTAATTTCCTATAGAAATGTGCATTACTTTACTGCGCTGCTTTCTGTAAGGAGCTCAGTCACACCAATAATGAATATTTTGACCCATTCCAATTAAGCCTGATGAAGGACCTGAAGTCTCCAACACATTAAATTCTGCTAAGTTTCTGAAAAATTACAACTTAGAGCCACCTAAACAATATTATTGCACATCATAGAGTTTCCACTTGACAAATGAAGATGAACCTAGGCTTTGTGAGCTCCCCTGGTATAAAACATCTTAGAAAATTTTGGTTTAGACCCATTCCTAAATCCACGAGAGAACGGTGTGCCAGTAACCACTACAGCGGGGAAAAAAAAATGTTTCTGTTTTCCAAAGCAAACATTTTAGCAATTGCCCCTCATTTATTTGTATTTTCTAATTTGCTTTACATACTACAGGGAATCCTGCAATTACCCATAGAATGTACTGTCTGTACCTTCCCGATTGAACTGCCACCTCCCCTACACTTTGTTAGAGCTGCCATTCAAGGCAGCTCTGATTCAGACTCAAGGGAATAGCCTTGACACAATGCACTGAAGGCAATGTTTGCAGAGAAAAGGGATAATCGCTGAACAGCAGCCCAGCTCCACATTTCCATGTCTCATGACCTCTTTTCTCTTTAGCCTTGGCATACGAACGTAGTGCAAGTCCCCAGGACTCTGCTGTCCCCTTTCATGATCCCTCACCCCCAGGAGCAGTCTGGAGGTACTTCTGACCAGTTAATAGACTTCGTGTGATGAGAGCAGTGAAATAGCACAGTCTGCTTCCACTAAGGTTTTAGAGAAAGATGGGCTGATGTCTTTAGCTGCTGATATTTGCCAAGATCATCACCTCTAACAGCACACAGTTTACAAAAAATGTATCCAGTAAAAGAGACTCTGAAATTGAAACTCGATGTCTTTTTTTTTCTCACTCTCTTCAGGATTATTATTCATTCCTAATGATATTTCTTCTACCTCAGGCTCTGCTAGGCTGCTAAAATCCCAGTTTTACATAATTTTAGGCAAAATCTTTAACACAAACTTTCCCTTCGATTGAACTGTCCTTTAAAAAGCTGTTTCCTTTGTGATGTCCAGATGCAGAATCTCTAATTAGATGCCAGTATGCGAGGAAAAAAAAAAAAAGATCAGAGCACTAATGTGGAAACATAAATTGCATAAAATATTGGAGACTGAATACCAAAGTCACAAGTTGACATCTATACTCTGTCTTTTGTTAGCAGTATGCTTATAGGACTGGGTTTTATTTATGCAGTGCTGTAAATCTGCATTACACTTTATAAAGAAAATATCTGGCAAGTTCTAGCTAGTGCAGTGTGCTGTATCAGACACAGTACTCAAGAGACTGTGGATGAGATGGGGAGCACTTTAACAGTAAAAAGTAATGCAGCCTTCCAAATCCTTTCCTAACAACTACTGTTGTCATTTAAGATATTTAAAATGTCAGGAATGCAGCTTGGCCGCACCTCTATCTAGTGGATGTACTTTCTGTTATCCTGATTTTCAGAAGGATGGAGAGATTCCATCTTTCATCCTCCTCACTAACTCTACTCTTTTTGGGAATAGTCAATTAGCTAAAGTGTGCACACACTTTTGTGCATTCTTTGCTAGAGAATGTCCGTCCTGGGGAAGACAAGTTGTACACGTGCCTTCATCTGGTTAGCAAATGTTTATTTACTGCAGCCACTTTTACTTCACATGCCCTCCAGCTTTTGGAAAATTTCAGCTCACATAAGGATGCAATAAGGATGCAACAAAATTGGAGGTTCATGAAGTTATTATTTTTATGTCACATTTAACTACAAGTCAACTGACCGTATCTTGTGTGTCAGCTCTTTGTTGGTGCTCTGCTTGTATATATTCACAAGACGTGTTCCCTATGGCAAGACTACAAGCAAGCTAAAGGAGCACATGGATGCAGACTTTCCAGTATGTAGCTTACTCTGCACTGTTCATGCTCTAAAATTACATATTCAAATCTTACCTCCTTTGGCCTTCCACACTTTGTCAAAAGATAAAAATAACAAATCCAGTGTGTAGCATTTGCTGAGAAATCTGTCAGCATATGAGAGAATCTTAAGGGAGAGGGAGAAGGGAAATATTATTATGGTCTTGGGTTTTTTGTTCTTGTTTAAAAAAAAAAATAGATCAGGCAGTATAATAAAAATAAGCAAGCAAAAACCCCTGCCAAAAACAAACCCCAGAAAATTTCTGGCTAAACCTCAGAAATTCACTGTGGAAATCCTTCTGAATGCTGCAGCTGGGCTTCTTGGACAGGCAATATCATTCCCAAGATGCACAGGAGCCTCCTCAGTCAGGGAATTGTTACCCAGCATCACAGGAAGCCCCTGACCACAGTGTATCCACAGCTCAGTTAGTGAGACCCAGCCACAGAGATGATGCATCTTGCATGCTGTGACTTCTGTAAAGCATCACACAGGTTTATTTTAATGTTAAATACAGTAAGATTATGTTATAGAAATGTAGATACAAATATAAATATAAATGTAAGTATACTGTGCATATACTTACTTTTCATGCGGGCCTTTAGACAAATTCAGTTTAGTCTAACTGCACCTTTTTTTGAAAAATTTACATTGGATAAAAACCAATCACACTTAAAATACTGATATTGGCAATATTACATTCCTTTTATTTCCACAATTAACCTGTGCAAAGTACAAATTTATTTTGACACTACTTTTTTTTTTTTTCCTGTGTAT
Organism: Heliangelus exortis; assembly: GCF_036169615.1. Classification (NCBI taxonomy): domain Eukaryota; kingdom Metazoa; phylum Chordata; class Aves; order Apodiformes; family Trochilidae; genus Heliangelus; species Heliangelus exortis. Next base: position 57,923,147 of record NC_092422.1, read on the forward strand.
CCTTCAGCTTATCAGAAATCAGCACTGCAAAGAGAGATGGGACAGGTCGACAAGCTTATCATAACTAGTACCATAATTTTTCCCTTGAACAAGGGGTCAAATGAGCCTGTGGGCCATTTTTGCAATTTCTGCTCTAATGACTGCCATGGGACTTCTGTACACAGTACAATTTCTTTACCTACTTTTAGGTATTTCAGTAAAAGTAGCAACTAAATTTGCAGCATAGATCTGTCACTTTCATAATTAAATATGAATAATGAAAGAAACTCAGTAATTTTAATGCGTGAATTACTTCTTCTAAACATCTAGGTCCTTTTTAGGGAAGTGAAAAAAACAACAAATTTTATAAATACTCTGTTGCCACTGCCTCCTGCCTTGGTTTAATATGCTAATGGTTAGACAGTAACATAGTTCTGGACATCAGAAAATATCTTCTGATAAGGATCCAACAAATCTCTCATATGATGTAATATTAACTTCAACTACATCCTCACTTTGAATTTGTCTATGTATTTTTTTATTTGTGGTGTCAGGATACACTAAAAATAAAATCTTATAAAAATATCCTTTGGTCTATGTGTTTAATTTTAAGATGTTTTTATAATATCACCTATTTGTGGCCTCGCTGACATTTGGCACATGAAAGCCAAGACCTACAGGATCCTCCTGATACTTTTTTCAGCTGGGGTTATTGGAAGTTTTTGCCACTGAAGCCTGGTCAGAGCCCTTATAATTGGGTACCTGAAAGAGGCATATGTGTCCTACATACTGGCAGGTTACCTAGGAGAGATGGTAGCAAAACATAATGATTATATGTATCAGTTACTGAGTTTTGTTATTGAGAGTCGTTGATAGGAACAATATGTACAGGATATTCCTAATTATCCCTTCAGTTTGGTAGCTCATTTAAAGGACTGGCAGAAATCCGTGCTTCCCTCTCCTTTCCTCTCTCTGTCAGAGTGAACCTCACCTCAGTCTCACATTCTTGCTTATTATCTCTGTAATTCAGCGTGTTTGGCCCATGGTATTTTTATGCCTTCTTCAGGTCACTAGGGATGTCTTCTGTTGAATAGAAGGTGAGAAGATACTGTTTTAAAGTTCCTTCTAAAATTTTATAACAGATTGATTTGTTACGTTTTAAAGTTGATGAGACAATTAGCATTTCCATTTTGTCCTGAAAGCATGGGTACTTCAAAGCAAAGGTAACACTTATTATGCCTGCTTCATTGCCTGATTGTGTTGAAAAGTAAGAACTCACCTCTAACAAAGGCTAATTTGCTGTAAAGTTCATGCTTTTTCTGCTATGTATCTGCAGGGTACTTCAGACAAAACTCCCACAATAAGATCTGAGAGGACTATTCTCTACATCACCACTCATACTGTTGACTGGAGGGCAATTCTCTTTGACTTCTACTGAGGCTGGCTCTATGTTGTCTCTTATTCTCTATTTCTCCTTGAGGTGTCAGAAATTATTGCATAATTGTTTTCCCAGTTGCTCGAGAGACCTTGAAATAGCTTTTCTTGAGCTTCTCTCTTTCAAAGTTGTCAGAAACAGCAAGGTGAAAAGAAAATGTATAGCAGAGATTATTTTCCTAAAACCTGTTCAACAGGTGGAGCTGTGTGCTACAAAATAGAGTTCAGAAATGAAATCCTTATGATGAGATATTAGTTGATCGTTTTCAAAGTTACAGAGAATATTATTCCTGTACCAAACTTTTTTTTTTTTTTTTTTTTTTTTTAAATCAAGTTTTAGAAAGAATCTTTCTGCTGTTGCCCTCAGTAGTGGTAAGGAAAATAAGTCTTGGAAAGGGTTGTTGTGATTTTCAGTGTGCTTTGCTATTAGTGCACTAAGCTTTACTCTGCTCTTCCTTAGAAACTTGAGCAGCACTGAATGGAGATCTTGGCTGTTGCACTGCTGGTGTTCAGCACTGTATTACCAGGGAGGCACGATGCTGCATCAAATATTTATTAATCAGCACTGCTTATGACATTTCCTCTTGCTATTAGGAAAAGATGTTTGGGTGACTGAAAACTCACACAAGACAGTTTAATGAAAGAGTGTGATGGGTATAGATTGTGTTGTAAAGCACCCTTTTCTCTCTGTCTCTCTCTGTCATTGCCAGTTTTGACTAGTGCTCCTTTCAGGGAGAAGAGCAAGATCTCTGTCTGTTCATCTGCAGGTGCCAATACTCTTTTTCCCCTTCTCAGAAAATAGGATTATTTGCCTGAATTTTCCGTTTCCTTTATAATACGCTGAAAATACAACTTTGGAAAATGAGTGAGCTGTGTTACTATCACTCATTAATTCACATCTACTATTACTGGTACATCACAAGGTGTTTGATTTGCTCAAGTCAGGATGCATAATCTAGTGAAGTCCTCAGTCCTGTACCAGTGTTTACAGAGATAAAGGAATTATTTCACTAACAGGCAGTAACATATTATATGCACCTACTGTGACATAGGAGTGTACTTAGAAAGGAAAAGGGAGGAGATGGTATTCACAGCTGACATGTCAGTTACTTATTACCCATCCTTTGACAGTGTTGTATCAGTTTCATGCTACAGCTGTTTACAAAAATATATGTAAGTATCATCAAGCAATAAATGATGGTCACTAGAGGAGTATTTTTTTCACAACAGGAATATTTTCCTGAGTTAGTTGCCATTCTTTAACTTCTTAGGAGTTTTTATTCACCTGATCATTTTTCCTTCCCCTTCATTAGTGCAGACTGTACCAGATTTTCTTGCCTTTCCTCAGGCTTAAGGAACTTGTAAGATTTCTTGAAAATATATCATACCTAATATGACAAACGTGCAGAACTGTGTCTTATCAATTAATCCTCTTAATTACCTACCTTTATTGGATTAGGTATTTACCTAATCTTCAGAACTGTGTCAGTTGAACACTTCACAGTTGGAAAGCATTACTTCACACTGGCAAGGAAAGAATGATTTAGCTATTTCAGTTTTATTAAGATGCCCAGTTCTGCTGCTCTCCCAGTAAGTTTGGACTTATAGACTTGCAGAGTTTCAGAGTTTGATGTTCTTTTGGATTTTATCTTAAAATGCCAAAGACTATTAGCTGTGAGGAGATCCTGTGTAAGAGCTGTGTAAGCCTATAGAAACCATGAGTCCAGCTGTGAAATGCCTGAGGCTGAGGCAGGCAGTGACAGTGACTGGAGAGGCAGGCAGGGTGCTGCAGCTGAGTGACAGGAGTTCTTCCATGCCTGAAGGTGTGTGTTTGCACTTGAGAGGAACAGCTTCTAGATGCTTCCTTTGAGCTTGCTAAGAAAAGTATTGCTGTGGGCATCATTAACCTGTAACTAGTGCCAATGGTGAGCGTTAGGCAACCAGCCCTCCTTTAAGCTGACTGTAAAACAGGACCAAAACCACATAGCCCTGTGACTCCTGTCCAGCAGAGCTTCTGCATACTGGAATATAAGGGTTTGTGAAATGCTGTTTGAGTAGGTGTGAAGAGGAAGGAGAGAGAGAAATAGAAGATGGGGCAGAAAGCAGGAAGGTAAATCCTAGACATAATCTAGATGTACTCAGATAAACATTCAGAGAAGTCTTTTTGGTCTGGGAAGTCATCAAATGGTACTAAGTCTGGGAAAGAGAAAGCTGTCTTCTGATCCTCCACCTCTCCTGACCTGGGGAGAGAGGATTTAGATGGGTCTGGTAAAAGACTGCATCAAAGAATTGCTGGAATCAGTCTCATGCATTTGATTTCTAACACTGTTAGATAAAGTTGTTTCATTCACAAGTCAGCTGCTCCCATGTGATGACACATCCTGACAGAGTTGTCCAACACCAGACAGAAGTCACTCTGTCACCCAGCAAGGCAGAGAGACATCCTCTGGGTCACAGGTATCTTCCTGCTCAGGTGGGACATCTGCTACCGTGAAATTCTCATCTTGAATACCTGTTAAAACTTGTTACCACTGGGTAAAATAGCTGCATGTCTTTGCTAGCAAGTCACTACTGAAGTTTGATTCACTTTTTAGCTTTCATTAAAATAATAAGCTTGCAGGACATTATTTTAAGCTGACGAGAATGAGTAAGGCCACTACGTTATAGTCAAAAAGGAGATTCATCTCAACAATAGAGAAACAGTAATACTCCTCTCTTCTTTGTCAGGTTTTTGGCCAATTTTTTCTTCAAAATAAATGTACTTAGAGGTGCAGTTCTCTTTTGACCAACAATTTCCTATAGTTACCTGGAGCAAAACTGTAGAATTTACTCAGCTGAATTTTTTCTCATTTTTCCTGGGTAATTTATAAGTAAATTACATTTGCTATCATCATGCCTGGTCTTTGCTTTCTATGATTCCAAGTTCTTTGAAATGAAATGGTCACCTAAAAGAACTTTAAAAAAAATCACAATGAAATTATAGGCTGGGTCACACAAATTGAGTGTATGGGTTAATCCAAATTTTTAAAAAGATCATTTTTAGCCAGCTTCTCTTGGCATCACTCAGTATAAATAGAAAAGATCCACTGAACTGTGCAGTCTGAGATTGCCTTTTGCAAATTGAAACCATACTGACATAAAAATGAACTAGCACCAACTTTTGCAGGACTGGCTGTTATATATATATATGAACCTGTAAGATCGCTTGTGAATCTGATCCAAAAAAGTGAAATGTTTCAGAAATGCTTTAGCAAATAATTTAAAAATTTCTGATTTATTGATTTATTTTGTTTGGTTGGTTTTTTTCTTTTTTTTCTTGGCTGAAACTGTGAGCTGAGTACAAGTTGCAAATACACTTAAATTGTACACTTAAATACACTTAAATTACTTGTTTAGATTAATTCTCAGTTTTGGTCATGAAAACTATTTGCCTCTTCAAAAATGGCTAACACTGATTTTTATACATTGTACTTATTAAGAATGTTATAAATATTTATTTGGAATTTTTTTCCTTTCCCAGACAAGAACTTGGATTTTCATATAAGAAGTTGGGAATAAATGACAGATGACCTCTTTTTTTACCTTTACTGAATCATCAGTCTGTTTTTCCAGAATTAAGAACTTTGTTTATTAGTAGATTTTATTGTGAACAGCCATAACTTACACTGACAGGGGTTTTTTTAGTTATTGTCTCAAAGTGAAATGAGTATTCATTATACTCAAAACATGAAAAAAAGTCACTAAGCAACATCATCCTTTTTTTTTCCTCTTCTGATTACCTTAAAAGGTACACCCATCATAATATGAAAAAGTAGCATGGAGAATACAGTCGAGCTCAAACATATATGGTATTAATCTCACATAATGAGCATCGCTTCAATTGGCAGGAGAAACTACACTAAATAGATGGTAAGCTACAATTGGCTTCCTAAAAAAATCATGGCCCTTGACATTAATTTGTCCTCTGCATCAGTTTCATATATTTAAGAAGGCTTATTATTAGGTCTTCTTGCTGTGCTCCCCTCAGTTCCACGTTACTAATTGGTTGGGAGTGAGTCTGGTGTTCTCTAATACATCCCCCTCTGCTGCTGCTAAGTCTGCTGGAATTGCCACCACCCACTGTCCCTCCCCAGTGCTGTACCAGCTACTTATTACACCATATAATATCTCTTTTGTAATATTTTCCAGTAATCTCTCTCAATCCAAAAAATATTCTTGGTAAGATTTTGGCTTTGGCATTCACGCTATCATCATGATATTTTTTGAGGTAAAATTAAAATTAGCTAAATCATTTCCCCCCCCTCCCCTCCTCTGCTTGTCAGTTTTAAATTTTCTTTATTCTGGAGTATAAGGGCGTTTTTTTTATTGCATTTAATGCTGTTCATATATCTGGACATGAGTGTGCTGTCCATTCTGCAAGCAAACAAGGATACACATGCCTGTGTACATGTGTATTGAATAGAATGTCCCTTGTAGGCAGTGAATGGATCTGATGTGGACAGATGCAGACAGATGAATGCTCACCTGGCTGTTTTGGAAGCTGGACCTGTTCCCAGAGGGGTTTATCAGCCTGGGCAGGGTGCCACGTTTGCCCAGCTATGCAAGTTGTGGGCTGGAGCTTGTTACTATCCAGCCAGTTGAAGGCAAAAGGCTCATTGGTACATCCAGGTGTACCCCAAAATCTTCTTATAAGCACTGTATGTGGGATCCTCTGTTTCCTTCTGATTGCATCATATGCCAGGCTGACAACATTTCCTGCTTTCCCTAATTCAATTATAAGATTTAACAGTCAAAACAAGAGAAAAAAAAAAAAAAAAAAGAAAAAGTAAATATTCTTTCTTTAAACTAAACTTTCTTTATCTGAAGGTAGGTTAAATTTCTCCCTACATTCTTATCTTGAGGTTTCTTTCCTTGCTGGTAAATTCTGGGGAGAATCAGTGTTATCTGCAAATAGCTGTTGCATCTTCTTGCCACTTTTCCCTTTACCTATAGCTTCAGAGCCCATCACTGCAGGAGACCAAATTAATGCCCTGGAGAGCCATAGCTCCCAGCTAATACTTTGCTTCAGCTGTTTTGGGGAGCAGTTATGATCAGAGTTTTGTGAGACAGTGACCATTGCTGTCACCATGAAAATTGCAAATGAGTGCCCTGAGCAGTTCCCCATGTGCCACAGACCACGGGCATTTCTTCTCCACCAGTGTCAATGAAGTCAGGGGACTGAGCTTTTAGTCAAAATTGGAAAAGTGCCTTACTAAAACTGTGTGTTTCAGAAGACAACGAGGAAGAAAATTGTCAGATTGGGCAGTTTGAAACAATTTTGATTTAACGCGTGAAGATCAGGTGCTTAGAACTAATACTGCAGTATTAAGTTGCATACAGTGTTCTGTGTCACTTCCAAATCACTGTCAGAACTAGCCAGCACTACTCTTTTTTTCTTTCCTTTTTTCTTTTTTTCTTCTTTTTCTTTTTTCCATGGGAAATGTTTCCTCTTGTTAAGATTCCGTTTTAGCAAAGATTAGAAAAATGCCAAAATTTCCTTCTGAAAAGGCTTTTGAGATATTTAAGGCATTTCTTGAAATATTTCGCTTGAATAAGAATGAAGCACTGAATCCTTAAAAAAATGAAATATTTTTATGACTTTCTATCAAAACATGATAGAAATGATTAAATACGCTGTTCCCCTGTGCTTTCTGGTATATTTCTGTCAGTGTTTACCCTTTCTGTCCATTGCTAAAAAGATAATGTTTCTGTAATCATTTCTGGTTCTCAGGCTTACACATATCCCCAGCACACAGAGTTACAATAGGCAACTCCTAGTGTCTGTTGAAATCTGATGTTCCACTTGGTCTAGTGACTGAATTTTTTTTTTTTCTTCTAAGCTGTATTGTAGGATATTTAAGAGAGAAAAGGTATGTTCTACCTATATCAGCAAAACATATTCCTTTTCCCATGTAGTGCCTTTTTCAGTACATTTTTTCAAAGCTTTTAAATAAAAATTTTTTTTTACATCAGTTAACACAGGTAGTCTATGACAGCAGAGAGCACGTAAAGTATGACACCAAGAACAATTAAGGCATTTTAGTGTCTCACTAAAGGATAGTTTTAATTCTACATACCAGTGGAATCTATCATGTTCTCTTAAAATTCTTCTTAAAATATCATGTTCCCTGACATCTTCACCATGGAACACGTTCCTGAACTTCCCTTTTTTTGCTCACAAGGTTTCAAGAATCTTTCAGCCACCAGCTGGAACCTCTGAAAGAAAAGTTGTTTCAGTCTCCAGCTCATCTTTCACAATTTGCTCTGTGAAAAATCATAGGAATGACTCTCAGCACATTCACATCTTATGGGACACTGCTACAAACATGCACTTAGCACAAAAAGTACATCAGGTCTGCAGGTCAGCAGAAATATTCACACATGGAATCAGGAAAGTGCTAGAGCCCTCCCATGGTCTGAGGCTTAGGGAATTGGCACTGCACAGCAGAGCAGTGTGTACCAACCCTTCCTTTCTGCTGCATCTCTTGTAATTGTCTGTGTACAACCCCTAGATCTTTTGCTTCTGTGGGTGGCATTTGGTGTTCTTGTTCACAGTCTGGGAAAGGAGGGGGTTTTGTCAGATTTTTACCCTCTTAAGAATGAAAGGAACAGGCAGAAAATGTCTTCTATTCTGAAATAATCTCTGATATTGTCTTTTGAGCTGCTGTATCATATATGTGATAAGTTACAGCAATGCTGTCCTGTTTTGGTGGCTACTTCATACTGTAGCTGGTTGTGTCTAACCTCTGATCAAGGAATAGCTTGTGATAACCCAGAGCTCTGAGCTTCTGTGCCAGCCCTGTCCTTCTGCTCCCACACCAAGAACACATCTCCCTCTGTCTTACACCTGAAGACTGGCAAGAATATTTCCTTCTTTCTATCCATAGAAGGGAAACAAGCCTTCTCAGATTCAAAAGGAGTCTGAATCATCAGCATTTAAGTTATTAATACATGCACAGATGGGCTGATTGGCTCCAGTGTTCACCTTCTTCCCCCTGCAGAATTTACATTGTGGATACACTGTGGGGTCACCAAAAGGCAAGGACTGACAACAGAGTTGTTCAGGACACTCAGAGTCACTGAGTTGAACTGGCCAGGTTAGCAGCTTGATAATCCTATGTACTCTCTGCAGAAAGACTGAGACTGACCCATATCATATCAGTTTGCCACTGCCATAGGTATCACTCTATGCACAGGCAAGCTCCCTTGCCTGCTCCCTTAACTCTTTAAAGCTCAGCCAAGTATCTCAGCCTGGCTGCTGCAAACCTCACATCTTCAATAATACTGAATTAGTCTGTGAATATTTCTCAGAGGTGCTTCTGGCTTTCAGTAGCACTGGTTGAATCCACACTTGGGTTCAAACAGGGTGGTTCTGAAATTTCTTTTGCTGTGGAAATTCAAACTGAGATACTGTGAAAACTTAAATTCAACAAGGATGGATTCAGCATGGACCTCTAATGTTATGTATTTCAGATGCCTTAGCTGGGACAAGAAATGTTTAATAGGCTGCCTGATGTAGCTTGGCTCCTGAAGGTCCTCTGTGCCCTGGAGAATGGCATTTGGAGGCTAAGGTGGATCTCACAGCAATCTGCATTTCTCAGCCATATCTTTTCTCCAGTGAGTCTCCAGAAGAGAGATTCTGGTTGTGACTCCCATGCTGTAAATATGCTGCTGACAGTTCAGGACAGCCTGAGACTAAAAGTGTTCAAGCCTGCATATTGCTTTGCTTTCTGCTCTCCTCTACACTCATTTTGGGGCTGGCAATTGACAGGTTCAACCTGATGCTTCATGAAGGCAGAGATGATACTGTGAAGGCTGCTGCATTTATACCTCAGTATGTGGAGCACACTCAGTGGTAATTGTCATGGATTACCCTACTAGCAAAAAAAAAAAAAATCAATACAACAGCAGGTAAATAAATATTGCTCATATCTGTCAATAAATGCTAAAAAAAAAAAAAAAAAAAAAAAAAGTCATAGAATTGTCTGTTGCATTTTTTTTAAGGTTTTATTTGCAGTAGGAGTAGTTTGAAGGAAGCTTCACTGCTTTTACACCCCCAGCCATGGAGTGAACCATGAGTAAACAACTTTGGACCAATTCACTTGTGCAGTTATCTGTTGCAGTAACAGCCTGGGTTGGTTTTTTTTTTCCTTGTCCTGTATTTATTTGAAATTATTAAAAATCTGCCACCTTGCAGGGTCTTGGCTTTGCTATAATTAATGTCCCTCTACGTGGTTCTCTATCCTGCTCACATTTTACCTCTAAAAAGTACGAGGTATAATGGAAAGTTGTCAGCATGTTTGCTTTTTTTTTTTTTTTTTTCCAGGGAATGTGAGAGTCTTTTAAACCTGAAGTCTATCTGTAATCTCAGGCCTGTGAATTAGCATGCAGAGCTACACAAGCCTTGTGCTGGAGGCAGGGGAAGGAGCCAGCATTGGGAAAGAGCAGCAGCAGGCAAGGGAGAGGGCTTAGCTGCAGGAGGAGGGGTACACAAAAATAGAGAATGGAAAGCAGGTTCCAAAAGGGAGGGAAATGGGGAAGAGAAGGGCAGCAGCAACAGCAGAAGGGTGAAGGTGAAGAGGGGAGAACAGCTGCTTTTTCCCCTCGTATCCTAACTGAGTTTCTCTCTGAAATGCCCTTTTTTTTTTTTTTTTTTTTTTTTTTTTTTTTTTTGAGCATATTGATTCTGTGACCCTCTTTAGCTGTTTGAACTCTCTATTGGAAAGAATCAAATTCAATCCAAGTCTGTTTCTGGGATCTGTATTATTTTGCATTCCCTTGAGGTCTGAAGGAAACAGAAAAGACAAATGGTGTGATAATCACAGACCACACAAGGAAAAAAACCAAATAGGGGTGAAACAGTCTGGGAGAGAGGTCTGATTTTCATGGACTGCCAATGTGATGGTCAATTTCTTCACATGTAATTTAAGATCTTGTGGATTTTTCTGAGCTCTGTAGTAGTGATGGTAAAAATCCACTTCTTTGGAATATGGAATTGATTTATTTGTTTCAATTACTGTCTACAGTGCATCTTTCGTAGCACCAGGAAAACCTTTTTCATTTAAAAAAACAAACAAACAAACAAAAAACCCATACAGAGTCTAAAACTGAAAAGAAGGTGTTAAAAAGACAAGAATAGGATTAATAATTTTAAAAAGCCCTGAAAACATACACAACACCATCAACAAATTTTAGGTCTTTAACTTTTCCCGGGCAAAATGCTTTTCCCATGACTTCTGCTGAAAATGTGTTTTGGCTCCTTTAGGTGATGACTCCTGGAGATAGACACAACTTATTTTGCTCTTGCTTGCCTGTGGTGCAATTTGTAGAGGCAAAGGCCTTTCTCCACCTGAAGTCTGAGTCCTTAGACCCTGCAGGTGAATTCTGGTGGCATCACAGGCAGTTAGGGATGCCACCTGCTCTTGGGTACCTGGGTACTGCCCTGAACTGTAACTGATCCAAGAGAGGAGTGGATTCCTATGGAACTGAAGTACATTAGCACAGCAAAAGTATTTAAATGTGAGCACAGTGTAAACAGCATAACGTTTAGTGGAGAGAGGGACAGTGGAAAGAAACGATACCAACTCGGGAAGGGAAATGAATGTTGGTTTAATTGGCTATTTAATGATTATCTGTTTTCTTCTTCTTCTTTTTCTTCTTCTTCCCTTTTTTTAATCCAAACAGAAAGGTTAATCTAACTATACATTTAAGGCTTTTAAAGGCTCCATTACAAGACTTATTATGCTAAAAGAAACATACCTGGCATGCTGCAGTTTTCTAAATGTATCAGCGATGCATGTAATGATTCACTTAAACCATCATGGTCAGAATTCTTTTACATTATTTCTATGTAAATTGGATGCTTCACAATTACTATAATATGTGTGAAATTCCACTTATTATTTCTTTTAACATGGAAACTTTTATCACTTAACTTCAACTCACTGGACAGAATATTTGAACCATTTGCAGTCATTAGAGCATTTTTGTTTGGTCAAAACCCTTGTGGGATTATACTTTGGAAAAATAGCATGAATTACATTCGATGCAAGTGAATGGCAATTTTAAATATATAAAGGGCATCAGGAGTGCTCATCATTATACTTAGAATTCAACATTATATTTTATCTGTTATGGACTTGTTTTTACATTTGTCTTTTATCTTCAAGAGACTTATTTCAGCGTGTTACATAAAAAAAAATCCATAATCCATATAGAAAAGGCATCTGGTGACGTACATCTACCTTTTTATGCTCTGGAGGACCAATTTAAAACACTAGCTTGGGTCATAACTTTTTTAGTTTTATCTTACCAGTCAGAAGACATTTTCCTGTATTCTAGGATACACTGAGCAAACTGGCGCAGCAGAAAGTCTCCTGTCGTAGAACTGAATGTGACCTTCATCTGTCTTGAGACTTGGCACAAGTTCTCTTAACACTTCTTGAGATTCCCCAGAAGTTCCAATAAGCATCAGGAGAAGAAAAAAGAAAGACTTCAGCCAATGGCCTCATAACCCAGGCAGCTAACTGGAGTGTAGGAAACTGGTTTCAATGTCTGCTTTGCCAGTCTCCCACAGGCAAACCAGGCTACCTTGCTGGCTCTTAGCTCTCCTGGGTGGACCTCTCTGGCTACAGCTGTCTCTTTGGAACAGGGACCTGAAGTTCAGATGCCTGGAGATTGGTCTAGCAGCCTGCTGCAGGAATTCTGACTTGAGGACTTCCAAAGAGTTCTAAGAGGAGTTGTGGCACTGGAGAGAGGCAGCCATCTAGAATAGACAAGAGGTTTTGCAGGAGGTAATGAAGTTACATGCCTTCCACATTCCGGAGTGGTAGGACCCCAATTTTTGCCTATTCTGTCTACTTTTCCTTAATGCTTTTTCTTCCACCAGCTTCCAACCCACATACATTGGCCTGTCACTTCAGAAGAGCTAGTATTTTTTGGCTCTCCTTCTTCTGGCTCTAAATCTCCCCAATCTGTTCCTATTTTAACCACATAGGATAATATTTTACCAGAAAAGAGTAAACTGAAATCTCAGTAAGCTGAGATTTTAATGAATTGTTTTTGTTTTGTTTTCGTCTAGCATTTGAGGATGCCATTTTTAAGACAAACTGGTAAAACAGATTGTGGTCTCACTGCTCTAGATTTTACTCCAGTAAACTCTGCTTCTTATCCCTTAATAAAGCTCCCTTGTTTTAATTTGAGTGAAAACGCCTTTGGTTGAAAACATACATCCTGATTCCAAAGAGAAGTGATCCAACCCTTCCATCACTGCTCTCCCAACACCTGGTTCCAGAAAAATGTCTACTTGAGCTCACAGAATTGCAGGCCTTTAATTTCAGCAGCAAAACACAGAAGACACTTTTAAACATGGTTTTTTATAGGAAAGGTGGAAAATTATAACCTGAGCCCTGCTGAGGGTGTCTTGGTGTGCTGAGTTCTTTCCCTATGTGTAGTATTCAAAGCTCTGTGGCTTCAGGCAAAAAACCCTTTGCCTCAGTTTCCTTTAAAGCAAAGACATTATACAAGGTGATAAAAGCTTTCTTCCTTTTGACATGACAGGTATCAGGCAATAAATTTGTTTCTATTAGTTAGAAAATATTTTGCTTCTCCCTGAAGATATTTAAAAAGAGCCTGGATGTGGCACTCAGTGCCATGGTCTGGTAACTGCAGCAGTAGTGGATCAAGGGTTGGACTTGGTGATCTCTGAGGTCCCTTCCAACCCAGCCAATTCTATGATTCTATGATTCTATGATTCTACAGTACACACACAGACAAGGAGAAATATGCTTAACATAATTAACATAGCTCTTTTATTTTGTATAAAAACATCACTTTGTATTTGAATTTGGCATTGCAATACAATTTTTGGCATATTTTATTAAGTGAATTGAATTTTCTAGTTTGGTTTTTTTGTATGTTTTGTATATTTCAATTTAACTTAATTAATATCTGTATTATGTAAACAAGTATCATGGATACATAAGTTGCACATACTGCATATTTTTACTGCCATTTTAAAATACATAAATATTTAAAGTTAATGTTGCTTATAAAATCCAGAATAGATGAGGTAAATTTATTTTTTTTTTAATTCCCCCTAGCACTCCTTTACCTTAGCTGCTGTGCATAGTTATGGCATTGGTTTAGATATGCACATACACATTTGAAAATTAACTGTTATTCTAAATATTTGCTTTCTTTATTCTTCATGTTTTTAACTCACTCATTAAAATGCAGAATGAGTCCTCACTTTAAATTTGTCTTTTGAAACTAAGCTACCTGGGAAGGAGGGTGTAGTGTATCTTCCTGCAGTGCAATCATCAGCTATTTAAGCAGATGAAGTTAAAACTGGTAAAGACTTAAGTTTCATTATAACTCATACTGGAATTACTGACTCTGCTCACAGACATTGGTTTGGAGGACAGAGGCTGAGCAGTGCTGTACCAGAGAATAAGCCACTGGCAAGCCAGGCAATTCACTGAGGACAGAATGATTAGCCACAAGGAGCACTTACAATGTGCACTGGTAATTTAGGTAATTGTATTGCAGGGTTTGCAGACCTATGAATTACAGAGATCTTTGTAAAAATATATATTCTGCAATTTTAAGCAGACATCAGGAAGAATCAGCTACCAAGTAACTCAGATAAGATAAAGCATCATTGGTGCATAGTATTTGGAAAAACAGGTTGAAGGCAGCATGCAATAATACTGTAGCATATACGTTTGCCATAAGAACTTCTTCACTAGGATGCTGGGTGTTTAAACACTCCAAAAGACACAGATTTCCCGCAGAAAATTTAAAGCAAAACAAAAAGAGAGGCGAAACCTTACGAAGGAGGTGTTTTCAATGGAAGACAACGTTAGATTGATTTATGTCATTGTTTTAAAATATGATATAGTCACACCTAACCTAGTAAGAAACCCCCTCGTATTTATTTCCTATTTTTCACTGCATATTTTCAAAGACCTCCTACAGTTAACATTATAATATAGTTAGTTGCTACAAATAATCTGCACTGATTATAGGAAAACTGTCAGTGTCTGTTCAAGGTCTGAAAAGGCTGCAGCAAATAGCTTTTCTCTTTGCCATGGAGACTGGGGTCTGTTTTTACGGTTACTCTGGTAACCAAAGCCTTTCTGGTGCTAGTCCTTTTCAGTTACTTTAGCTATTAAACCCTCTGGTTGAGACAAAAGGAAGGCGGTATGCAGACACTTCCCTATAAAGCAAATCTCGGGGTTAAAATTGAGCAAAACTTGTGATAAAAGAAATAAAAGCAGCTTCTAATCAGCTGGTTACAGCGTAGCTGTGAGGTGTTTGTGTGCTTGCCTCCATGTGGGAAGCTAGGCTTTGGTATGTTTGAATTTTAATCTGATTATTCCAGGACTAGAAAATGGATTAGGCATCTTCAGTGCTGTTTCAAGGAGCACAGTCTCTCAAACCCGTGACCCTCACAGTGCAAAAGGCATCGGTTTTCAAAGTTATAGGTTGGGAGGGGAGATATTTTTTTAAGGTGAGGGTTCCACCATTGCTTAGGGTGATGAATATTAGCATAATTTTAAATAGAAATTGCAGAATGCTGCCCCCCAAATCAGGGGCTTGTCGTACGGCATTAATGAACTTTCACTGGAATGCTTCAGAAAACAAAGTCAAAAAATGGATGCTGACCTGAAAGCTTGTTATCATCATGGTAATAAAATACCTAGTTAAGTGATCAGTTTCATGAAGCTGATTACAGAAGATTGGCAACAACAATGACAACAACAACAAGAAAAAGGTGGAAGGCTGAATTGTAAAATATTTAGCAGCCAAGATGGTCCTAAGTGTCACTTTTGCTCGGAATCAGTAAGTGTAGGCGGGCTCCCAAATTATCTTGTTTTTCAAAATAGTAATGTTTTCACCTTAGGTAAGGGCTTATTATGGCAAGCATTTACCCTCCCTACACATTTTGGGTTGAGCTTTCTGCTCTGAATAAAGAGGATTTTTTCCTCTGGAAGAAACAGCAGACTAAATAGACCACAAATAATATGCTTCCAAACTGAACAATCCATTCTTGCTCTAACATGGTCAAACTAAGTAACTCTAAACACTGCAATACCCATGGTGATAAACCACTTTTGAGCTGCAAAGTGTTCAATTATTTTTCATTTGAACTATTAAATGTGTCACACAGAAATTCCCCATTGCTGTTTTCACCCACATAGATTACCATGTTTAAAAAAGGAGGCTAACTTGGTCCTGTCAGAAGAGAGTTCAAACTGAAACACTGCAGAATATAGCAAGTAAATTAAGATCAGTTGGTATTTGTCAATGAAGAGGAAAGCACCTGCAGTATTAAAAAAAAAACAACAAACACTTGAGTATCTGTTCACCCATAAATTAATTGCAGGATCACAATACTGGACTGATCTCAGTTTAATCAGACTTGTGCTTTTCAACAGGGAATGCTCATTTGAATTTATAGGCACAGTATGAAAGCAGTAAACATAAGGTTTTCTGAGGCCACTGTTTGATATGAGCATCACTACTAGAAGGGGCACGTACCAATTCCTGATACCAGGTGTGCAACTGTTAACCAGGTGTTCCCACACTAAGAAATAAAACATATTGAACATCCTTTTTGTTCCATTTTGTGGAGGTCAGGTGTCATAAGGGGAGAAACATATGTCTCTGAAATGTCTGGCATCAGAAGGAAGTTGACTGTGTTCGCTGCAGTTACTGATCTAAAGAATCTGTAGAAAATGTGCTGAAAATGGACCCTGACATTTAACCTTGTTTTACACAGTTTCCAGAACTAGTGGCTTCATGCAAAATGTTTTGCCAAGCCTGTGTGCAGTCTTTCTGCCACCTCAGGAGGTATTTCCCTCCAGACTTGTAAGTTACGTAGAATGAAGGATGGGTTTCTGACAGCTCTGCAGTCCCTGAGCTAAACACAGCAAAGCTTCCTCTTGGCACAGGAAGATTTTATTGCCATGTTAATGACTTCTTACTCATTCCTTGTGTTGCTACTTTATGTCCCAGTGAATGCTCTAACCAAAGCCCATCTGAAATGGCACAGGGTAGGGCATTCCAGGCTTGTTCCCCCCCAGGCCCCCCCCCTAGGGTGGGAACACTCATGGGGCTGTCAGCCTTCTCTTCACCTGGGGTGATGGGTAAAATGGGGTTCAAGCTCTGGCCTGTTAGCTTTGGTCTCCCATTCCTAAGCCCAGAACTGATATCCCTACAGCTCCTCTGTAAACCAGTTACCCAAGGGTAACACTGCAGGCCACATCATCTGCAGGAATCCTTCCTGGGCTCATGAGTGAGGATTTTCTCACGCAGCAATGGCTGAAGAGCATCTCCCCAAGGACTCGCGCTCCTCTGATGCAGGGCAGGGAGCAGAGCCTTGCAAACTGTTGCTTTTGCCCTTTCTGGGGGGGGGGGGTGGGGGGGGCAGATATCCTTACTGTAAACAGTGCACATGAGGATTGGCAGTCTGCAGTTCTTCATGGCATTTTGCCTGCAGAAAAAAAAATAGTCATTATTTCCAAATTACAGCGGAAAAATCTGAGGCTGAATGACACTGAAGACCAGAATTTAAACATGAATGCTGGGGTCCTAAGCCTGTGTGGAACAGGAAAGTTCATAGCAAAGGGCTTAAACAAAAGCCTCAGCTATGCTTGAGACACATTCATCTGGAGTAAAAGCATTTTCTGAAGTAGTGCAAAGCAGTTTGAGTTGAACTGAAAGCCTACTTGTGTGTCTTAGTTTGCACATCACATGGTTGAGAAGATGTGCCTACACCGAAACCACAAGATACGGTAATCTGACCCACAAGTAAATTGTATACAGGTAAATAAGGAGGATATATTGTTTTTTCACAGAGGCACTGACACAGAGGCTGGCTGGAGCAACACACTCATCCCAGTGAATGAGCAAAAGTCTCACAAACACATTTGATCAGTGTGTACCTGGAATGCTCATCCCAGCATAAGCTGCTCTACTTACAGATTTTCTGTCTTCATCGGAATTTGCTTTTGACAAGTGACAACCAGATATCTGTGTTTTCCAGAAATTTCACACTGCCTCAGGCCTGCACACAAATGCCCTCAAGGATGATCTTTTGCAAAGCTCCTGAGACTATTCCAGCCCTGCTCTTCTTTTTTAGGATTAAAAGCCATGGGGCATAAGTACTTGACCTTCTGTGACTTCTGGGAGTTCAAGGATTTGTGGGGAGTGATGGAGAGGAAGCTTTAGGCTGTAGGATTTTAGAGAGGACATCTTTAAAATGAATGTGTCATGCCTGAGAGGATATCATAGTCAACACAGAAAGAAATACCTCTAACTGAGGAAAAGGGTATTAACAATGACTCAGAACAGAGACAAGATGCTGTATATGTTTTCCACTTTCTGTGACTCTCACAACTAAGTAGGTACCCTGTCCTCATACTGTTCACAAAACAGCTGGGGGAACTGGTTCATTCTTTTCAGGTAATTTCTTGTCTGCAGCAAAAATCTCTTGCGTTAGATAATGATCAGCAAGGCAAATATAGTTCCAGCCTCAAGGAAGAGACGTCCACATAATATTGCATTTCACCATGAGCTGTGTGTAATTTTCACCTTGTGTAAGTGCAGGCAACTTTTAAAAGGCAACTTTACAGAAGCCCCATAGATGAAGTGGCATACTGAAGTGTGATTAACAACTACAAAATCAGTTTTGAAGATACTTGCTTGAGCTGTCTTGCACTGGTTTGAAAGTCAGGAAGCATAACTCCTGAATCTGCTGTCCATGTGGGACTGGACATACTATTTCACTTGTGTAATCTACAATTAACTCTGTGTAATGGGAAAAAAATATTTAGGCTTCATTTTTGCCAGATCCAACGTGCAGAAGAAAACACAAGTAGAATTTTAGCCGTTAGAGCTCTGTTTCAGTAGGTTAATTCAATTGAGCCTTATACATAGGATAAGGTATATACATATACATATACATATACATAGGAACCTTATACATACAAGTAGTTCTCATAACCATTATTAGCAAGTTACCAAGCAGCACCCAGCAGCAACGATATGATGAGAAGACTCATTTCTCTGGCTGTCAACTTGTTGCCTTCTTTTCAGTTGCCTAAACCTAGACAGCCAGAACCATTTGAGGCAACTCAATTTATCTGAGAGATCCTTATAGTATCAGCAGGTATAATGCAGGAGATATGGAAGACCTCTGGAGTGCTGGCTGAGAGCCCTTCTGCAGACCCTCACCCATCTCAAACACAGTAGTTGCTTTGGGCAAGTCAGGCAACTAAGACTGTCTGTTTAGGCAAGCAAATCACACATGCAGATGATCAACAGGAACAACCCCCATGGCCTTTGCAAAAAGAGAGTCTCCTGCAGCTCACATCTGTTTTCTATAAGAACTGGTCACAGTAGAAAAAGAGCATCCTGACTTACCTTGTTTATCCAAACATCCTAAAAATATTCTTTCAGCAAAAAATGGATAAATTTAGGGGTAAAAAATTGTATAGTTCTCTATTTTCAGGGAAATTTTAGATGAGCATCTGATTTCAACTTCTCTCAAAACAAAAATAAACCAAAACCAATCTCAAACCAATCTCCCTCCTTTTGTGCTACCCTCATAGTACATTACATGAAGCCTTGCTGAGGAGCTACACAGTCAACAAACATGTTACTGCCATGAATCAGTACACTAAAAGAGTTAAGACAGGTTTGAGTAAAGTGTGGACTGACGTATCATTTCAATATTTTTAGTTTCTATACACTTCTTGGAAAAGAAACTCTTTTGAAATTTTAAAATTAACTATTAATTTTAGAAGGATATTTTCTATGCCATCACCCATTCAGATAGTCACACAAATGCTAATGTTACTTAAATTGTTGGTGTTACTCTGAAAATGTGTAATTCACCATCTCCCAACATCAAGTCCATGGCCCCAGCTCAGAAGATGGCTTCATCATGAGCATTGTAGTTGCTTTTTTCTATCTCACAGTGTGTGAACATTGGAGCTGTATGAGGTTCTCAAACATTCATTAAAGCAATACTTTTTCTATCTTTCACTTGCTTAGCATATTTCAAAGAAATGTCATGTAAGCGTGATAGAGATTTACAAAAAATACATATGAATTAAAAGTGATGGAATACTCCTAATTTTTCAGGGCCTTTTCAAAGTTTTGTGGGCTTGGATCAACCTTGAGCTTGACCTTACCCCCTGTACATCAGGTCTTGATCCAAGTTTGCATTAGACAACCAAGGTGAGAAACTTTCTGCAAAGTCTAAATTTTTGTTGTGAAACAAAAGACTACAACAAAACACTTGTGTGTTTTTGCTTATCTGAAGACAGAGAGGTCTGTTCTCTGTCCACTGGTGCAGGTGGCCAGAGCAGCTTTCCATGGGGGGTTGTGAGGAATAATGAGTTTTGGCTGGAAAACTAGCAGGAACAGGCAATAACATTTCTCACATGACATCCAACACCCCTCTCACAAAATCTATCACCTCACCAGCTAACAGAACATGACTGAGTAAAAGATCAGAAGCTGATGCCACAGAGAAAGCTGAATGCTTCTGATGTGCAAGAGTATGACCCATGAACCTGTGCATCAAACCAATGGTATTTGAGACATAAGATTCCCAAGATATTACACATCTATATAAGATGAAGAAACATCTAATAAAAACTCGTACCACTGAAATTTTCTTCACAGGTTTGTACTGAAAGCAGGAATAATTTCCTATACCTACTCTGAGACCTGTGAACACCTGATAAACTTGCAGTAGGGAGCAATATTAGTTTTCTCAAAAAACTCCTTGCTTTTGTTGAAAAAATAGCTATTTAGTACTTAGATATACTGGTAATCTTTTACCACTGTACTGTCTTCAGGATTATTGTTTTCCATGTATAAATCAGTGTTTGTAGGGCATTCGGCAATGTATACTCTTTGATCAAGACAATGTGATGACCTTGCTGGAGCCACAGATATATATTCTTACTTTGGCTATTGGAAAACCTTTATTAAGCAAGTTATTCAAATGCAGCGTGTGTCTTTAACTGCCATATGTGTTCCAGTTGTTGTAGAGCCCAAATCCATGTATAGAACTGACAGAGTTTTGATTTATCAAGCTGCCTATACCTGTGCCAAACCTTGTCAGAAGGATAGGTATATGGGCCCTTACAGAACTTAACCTTGAGTTGTCCTGCCTCAGTGCAAAGTTATTTGGCTGTAACCTTTAAAGCATGAAAAACTCAAATTTTGTGCAATTCAGAAGTTACTACTGCTAACATTACCTCTGCCACGAAACAGCCCAGCCCACAAGATATATTGGTAAAGCCACTCTTGATCTACAGGTAACTCCAACACAAATAAGGGTAGCAGTCTGTATTTTTGTGGATAAATGGCTTATCAGTTTAATTGTTGCTGTGAATTTTGAATTCTGGTTGGTAGATATTTCTACCTGCAACCAGCTCGGCCTTTGAAAAAATGAGTGGATAGAATGTTTTTGACCCATGCTTACTTTCTGTTCCCATGCATAACTAGTTACTTTAAGAAAAAATGCAGGACCCTCTTTAGCTCCAGGTTAATAGAAAACACTGATAGCTTTTTATTCCAGAATTAATGCTATATATATATATATATATATATCACAAGATGAAATAAAATAACTCCATAAACATAAAACTGGAAAAGTATGCCTGTACTTCACTGATGTTGGTTAGAAAGCTTGCACATGATGCAAGATATATATATGCAACATACCAACAGGTACATAAATACCTCACTGTTTTATCGTGGTCCATCTCACTACTTTTCCTTTTGCCAAACCTGATATATCACTGGGTATTTCTGAGAGATTGGGGTTTTTTGTTTTGTTTTTTTTTTTCCCCACTAACTTTTATCTCCTCTAAAACAAGTTTCTGGCAGAATAAAGCCTGACATTTCCAGACAAAAATTGCATTTCCCTTCATAGTAGGCTTTGACTTTGCAAAATGCCTGGTACCTCCTCTTAGGAGCTGATCTCCATCAGTTCCCATCAGTACTGTCAAACCAATGCAAGTAGTCTTCTGAGGTGGGTCTCCTGAGGGTTCTCCATGTCTTTGGCTTAAGCACCCTTCTTCAGGATGGGCCTTCTGTACTGAGCTTCAGGTCTGAAGCCTGAAATGCCACAGCCTGATCCTTTTGGCTGCTTATCCTGTGCTACATGGACCATGCCTCAGGTTATTTTTTATTATTATTTATTTCTTTTCCAGTGGTGTAAAACACTTCAACTGCATCCTCCCAACAGTTGCACCTCAGCAACCTCTGCCACCCCATGTAAAGGAAGTAAAAAAACATGTTGAAAAAAACCCTAACCACTGGAGAAAGGTTTCGACTATATGGATTTGTTTTTATTTAAGTGACCTATAGGATGTTGCAGGTTGTCCCTTCCAAGAGGACAAAGAGCTCGGGAAACGTGGGTGCCTCTTAGGGCTCTATAGGGTTATGTCTGTTGTGTGTATACGCACAGACACGCTCTCACATACACCGGAGAGAGGAAGTCATTTTATTTTACACAAATCACCTACTTAAAGTAAATTGAGATATATAGAATTTACCAATGAAATGAGTGATTTGATGTGAATAAAAGAGGTGGTGTGTTGTAAATCAGTACTGACAGCCAAATGGGAAAAATTGACAGAGCACTGTAATCACTCCCAACATCCACTGAAGTTATTGATCCAGAACCTCTATAATCCCCTTCACATAACACAAGCAATTTCATATAATACCTGTAATAACAGTGCATTCAAACTCAAGTAGCCATCAGAAGCTTTGTATCTAATGGCGAAGCAGGCCTCTGCTGAGTAAGTGTAACAACCGGAGCACAAAACGGCCCGATGGCTCTCGCCTTTCAGAGGGACCGCTCTGTGATAAGAGCTAGTTCAGAAGATAAACAGTTCCTGACGCCGAGGAAAATGAGCTATTAATTGCCCGCTCGCTAAACGCGTGGTAAAAGCCTCCAGCCCCGGGTGCGAAACGGGGGGGAAGAACCTAAGCGGGATTCGGGGAGCGATAACGCCCCGGGCGCTACCCCGGCGGCAGCTATCTGATGTTAATTACAAGAGGGGAAGGAGGGCTGAGAGGTATTTAGCTGCCGGGTCATTACATCCTTCCCAGGTGTTTTTCCCATGAAATGTTCCACCGGTTTTACAAGCTCCTTCTCGGGCTGATGGATTATTCCGCCGCCTTATCAAAGCTTTGCCAGCTCCTCATTAATATATAGAGCGAGCGGTGAGGTTCTATATATCATTGTCTTCTTCTCGGGGAGGGCTAATCAGTCAGGCATTATCAGCCCGTCAGCAGAAGGCAGGCAATCAGGCCTGACAGCGGAGAATCATGGGAGAGCAGGGAAGGTTAAATGAGGCTGACAGTTGTGATAATGATGATTATACTATAAATTAAGATATGATGATAAAGGAGAATAAAAGACACAATCTGAAGCAATATTTGGTTTAACATGTCTCTCTTTTTTCGGTACTGTTAAATGGCCATAACATTTATCACGCCGAACAAGAATGGACATTTAACTACCATGATAAAATAGGACAGCATCAGATTGAAAACCCAACAAGTTGTGATTATTGTGTCAGGCACTTTTCCACCGGTTGAAAAAACTGGAGATAGAGCATATGTTATAATCATTCGTGCATTATTCTGCAGAATGAAAAGAAAATAGATCTATTTTAGAAATGTCTTCCAGACTTCTAGATTTAAAAAAAAAAAAAAAAAAAGTCCAAAAAGGAAAAAAGAAATAATATATTCTCCTGCTTCCAAGATCGTTTTTATCAATGAAACCAAAGGAAGCTAGGTTCATCCCCATCACCTCTTCATAATGAATGCATGTATTTATTAGGAGCTGATTTGGAGAGTTTGTGACTATTTAGCCATTAGTCTCTCATTAGGCAAAACACTGTGAATGAAATTACAGAACACCAACACATAATTTTAAAGATTACTTTCTTGTCAGTCAGTAAGAGTAAGTAGGCTCACACAGGTGAGATCAAGTCAGAATTGGCATGGTTTGACTGTGGGAACATATGTCATACTGTGAACTTCATGCAACTACTGGATTGTTTGCTTAGATAGATGAAATATATATTGTTTGCTTAGGATATTTATGTTGAGGGTGCTTCTAAATAAATATAACCAGACTGTGAAAATGAGGATGATGCTGAGTAGCACCATCTATGAAGTATCCTAACCCGCACACATCTGTGGGGCAGATGTGTGAGAGAGAGCTCTGCCTGTGGGTGTGCTTGCCATGCACTGAAAGGAAGGAAAAGTTTGGAAGGGAAAGAGTGAAACCTCCTTTTTTTGAAAACCAAACATATTAAAATAAATGATTTTAATTTTAGTTATTTAATTAAAACCCAAACATCCTGTGTGTCTGCAAATAACCATCGTGCTTCTTGTGGATATGTTGAAGAAATTCTCATTTATATACATGGAGATCTCTGTATAAAACAAAAGTTTATGATTTGCACAGGTATGTAATTTCTGTGTTCATAGTGCTGACCATGCTCCCATTGCAAAGGCAAAACCTCAGACTGTGCCAATTGTGTAAAGCTCTACTCTTAATAACTGGTTTTGTCCATGAATATCTGAGTTTATTTTTATATAGCACACACATGTCATGCACTCTACCTATGATACCCTTGCGAGTCCATCACTTACAAATATGTGCAAGCAGATAATTTTATAAATCACTGTGTTATCTGGCTGCTGGCTGATCTATGCAAATGGAGCTTTTGTGTTAGACATAGAGGAGGAAGTGCTGTACTGAAATGGAAGCATGGGAGAGAAAAACAAATTTTTGTAAAGTTCACAGCTTTATGTTCTTTGTCTCTCCTTTATCACCTCAGATAGGCAAAGATTCTCAGAATAAAAGCTGATTATTAATTGTAGAAGTGGTTGAGATGACAGTGCATGTCCCAGACACAATGATTTTCTTTATAAACTAAACAAAGTTGTTACATGGCAAGCTCCCCATGAAACATGACTTCTCTGGAAGCTGCTCAGACACTATGGTGATGCCAGACACTTTAGTGCCCTAGACAAACAGATATCTTTTTTGTGATTATAGTGATTAGTTTTTCTGCAGCAACTGGCTCAATGGAAATAAAGTCAGATCTATTTTGTAGCAGGTAAAAAAAAAAAAAAAAAAATAAAAAGCAACCTTGAGACAACTGCTGTTGTTTTTCACTGGAAAGGGCCTATTGTCTAACACACTTTAGAACAGGTTTTTTTATTATCTGATCGGTCTGATTTACCAGAGTAGTGAAAATTGCACACATTCCTCTTGTACAGATGTAAAGGAAAGAACACAGATGAGTTTCTAAACCTGACAGTCTGTAATGGAAATGCTTATGCAACCAGCACTCTCTGGCTGTGCAGTCTCCTCTTTACAAAACCCCAAAGATATTCATTAGTGGAGGACAAGGTAAGTGCATAGAAAAATACAAAGAAGTAAATGTGATCAAATGGAATATGACAATGCAGCATCCTATGCTTTATTTTTGTTTCTCTTCTGTAGTTATACACAGCACTGTTTTCTGTTTGAAACATGTTATTGCATCTGAATAAAATCACTAGGGTTCTTCATGGAGATAGGGATTTTGTTTTGCTATTTATCCTCCTTAAGATCAGGGTTTTATTAAAGGAGCAATGCTGCTTCAGACACTTTCTCACTTGCTTGCTCCATCAATTCAAGTGTGTGCTGAAGATATATTTGCAGGACTTCAGTCCAATAAACCAGCAGGTTTTAGTGAGATAATATATTTCTTCTAAGAGGCAGAGAGGGGATAAGCCTGGTTCAATCAGCAAAGAGGGAGGAGACCTGTGCAAAGATTATGATTACCTATTTTAGGGAGATCCACTGCAAGGGTCGAGGCAGTCTGTGCAGGAGCAGATTCATCTTGTGCTCTTAGGAAAATGGTGATAAAATACAACATGCATCCCTTCCACCCCAGCTAATCAGAAAAAAAAAAAAAAATTATTAGGTGGATCATCTGAGGAGATGTGTGTTATTAAAACCAAGTTGTTCCCAAAGCCTTTATTCATTTGTGGTATTATTTCCACTCAGCTGTGGAGTTAATAATATCTGTTGGGATAAATATCATTTACTTGGCTCAGAAGCCCCATGTAGTCCATGACCAAACTGAGATGAAGGTCAAGGCACATCGGGATAAAATGCGAATTTCTTAGGGGGAAACAGCAATTCCACTGACTTGAGTTGGGGGTTTGTGATGAACTGTGGTGCAGCTAGGATTTCTTTTGCGGAGCTTTTTCACAGGTATGGGCACACTTTATTGGTGCCCAGATGCACCAAGAACAGGGATCCTTTGCCTCCCTTCCAACTTCTTTCCTCTCCACACCTCCTTAATGGCCCAAGCATAGGGAGGGTACCCCCTGCTCAGTGTATGTCCCAAAGTGCTTGGCTGAGACTCATTAGTCCTGTTATAAAACCAAAATTGAACGTGTGGTTTATCATGTGGAGGTGAGGTTCTAATTTCGGCGCACGGGAGGCTGCAGGCAGGAAAATATCTTGTTCCTTATTCCATTTTATTAACTTTGTTTTGTTCGCTTGAGCCCGGTTCTGTGGTAGACTTTGAATAATCACAGCTGTACAGGTAGCTCCAGTGGAGTGAATGAGAGGCTTTTTCAAGGGCTCTGCTCCCTGCAGAAATGATTTGTACCTCTGCCTGATTGTCACTAACAGAAAATGAGAAATAGGAACATTCAATGCAAAGTAATGTGTTCTGTACAATTACTGGATTAATAATTTTATTCCATTACTGTGTGGGGAGAGAGGACATCAGGTTGAAGATCTGCAATTCTAGTATATTTCTAAGCGTCCTGTTAAGAGAGTGAGCAAGGGTCAGGAAACTTAATTATGCCATAACTAGATAGAAATTGCCAAGTGATAAAAAGAAACATCCAGCCAGATTCAGCAGGAAATTACAGCTTTAATAATATAGCATAATGCCTACTTCTATACAATTATTGGAGAGACCCTGAATGATTTTAAATAACAGGCTTGGTTTTCCAGTAACGACAGGGGAAAAAAAAAATCTGAAAATGACATTTTGCTGTAAATATTTTTCTGAGTTTTTGGGGGTGTTTTTTTTTTTAAAGATTAAATTATTAAAAATTGCATATTTACTCCTGGTAATGTGGAAATGCTATTATTCTGAAATGAGAGAAAGGTTATATTTATGGAAGAATTTATATTTCTGGAAATCAAGCCTATGGAATCATACTTTTGGTCTATTGTACTTCTGTATTGTATTTGTAATTTAGAAATGAATAAGCAAATGTACACTGAAATGTATATGAAAAACTTAGGGCTGAATGGTTTTTGTTTTACAATCCCTGTTTTTTCCACACTATTACCATGTTTGTGTTCAATATGTCCCCAGATGGCATTATTTCAGTAAAATGTTTATGAACAGATTAAAGATGCATGTATTTCCTTATAAATTTATAGTCTTTATGAGAGACTTTGAAAAATTCCTTTTTTAGCATAAACATAACTCCTCATCTTAATGAGAAGCAGCTTTTTTTTTTTTTTTTTTTTTTTTCCTCCCAGATGAAATAGGATATTTTAAATATTAAACTCTTATCACCTTCGTAAACACTGCATGTGATATTAAGGCCTTTTGCAATATACATGCATGTGTTTGTCCATTTATTTCTGGTGTAAGAAGGAAAAGTCATTTCTGGTGCTAGCCCAGGAGAGCCCAGCATTTCATTTTGTATTCTGAGGATGCAGATTAATCAACCTGACTCTCTTACCCAGGGCTAGCCATTCTGCCTAGAAATCTGCATATCTGCATATTACTGTTCTTCCCTGAATTTAATTTCCTACAGGAGCTGATATTAATCACCCTGTTTAAACAGAGGGGATTTGGGGTCTATACAAATATGACATTTTTTATGGAAGTTGTAGAATATTTTCTCCTTTTTTATTATTATTTAAAGAGACAAAAGCGTGGTTCCTTAAAGCAAACTATAGGACATTAATTTTGTTTATTGGAGCCCATATATCTTTAGTTCAGATTTTAATCATAAAATATGGTGCACCAAGAAAACGGGTTTACGTTTTTTTTTTCCCTGCCAAAAAAAATTCCTCCAGGTTTCATTGCAAATGGTGGAACAGAGTTGCATCACGGGTGGCTCAGGTACATCCAAGCTGAGAAACTGTATTTAAACCCTTTATTTAAAACCTGCACCCATTTCATCACCTGAGTACGAAGCACCTTGACGAAGGAGTGAGCATTTCTACAGTTCTGCAGCTGGTCAACGTAGGCAGAGAAGCAGAGCTGACTTGTTGAGTTGCCAGTGAAATCCACAATCCTTTTCATGGGTTTCAGTGGCCCTGCATCCTCTTCAGGTGTCTGGAAAAGCACGGGAGGAGCTGTGACACTGTCATCAAGGGGCGGGAGAAGGAAATGAGCTGGTAGGCTGCTGCACCCCCCTACAGCCCCTCTCCTTTGCCAGGTGGATGTTTCTCTACACAAGGCCACCAGGCCTGTCTGCACGTGGTCACAAAATCTGGTCAAACGGGGAATCCTTGTGGCTGATAACTCCTTGTTGTCCCCAGGCAAGAACAAAGACAATTTCAAGGCAGCGGTGACAGCGCATTTGCCACCCTACCTTAAAGCCCCTTCCACATTTTGGGTTTGAAAGTGGAGAACAATGAACTGCCACTGTGTGACTCCAGTGATGTCAAGGGCATTGTATCAGGCAGGAATTTGCTCCAATCTGCCTGTCCCTCAGCCAGTCTTGGCATATTTTATTTTGGCTGCTGAGACTGCAGCTATGGTCCAAGCACAAACAACTCAGAAGAACAACATGCTTGGAAATATGTGCCTGCATACCCCAGGAGGCACTGCCAGCTGGAAAAGCAGAGCATACATCAGTTACTGACTAGATATACTGCCCTCATTAAAAAAACCAAGCTGCCATCCAGGTTTTTGTTTAAATTTACACCCTGGCCTATTGTGGCACTCCAGGTTAATTTGGGTTGGCACTGCCTTTGCAGAGCTCTCTGGTGCAGCTCTGAAAAAGATGGGGCTTATTTTTTTTCATGAGGCTGGGCTCTTTCATAGGAAATCCCAGCCTCCTGTAACAGCGTTGCTTTTCTGTCTCTTATTTACATACTTCAAAACTTCATGAGGAGAGATCCAATATTGCATCCCTCTTGCTTTCTCTGTCAAGAAGTACATAAAAGCTTTGAGTTGGGGAATAATTTAAAAGCAGGATGGCTGACTAGTAAAGTACAGGTATAATAGTGGGGAAATTTTCACGTATGTTGTGATGGGGACTTGTTCCTTTAGTCGCAGAGGTTAAACAACAGGTTTTTAACCAGACATGGTCTAGTTGCTATCTGAGCTTCTGGCTCTGCTACTCCTTGTTTCACAAGCCCTAGAAAGGTTCTGTCACCAGCAGTTTCACTAGGTCTGCTCCAGCAAGTACACTGGGATGCCACAATGTATAATTAAGGTTTTGCAATTCTTTGATAAAAAGTCATAGTACCTTTTTTTTTTTTTTTCCCCATTTCTGACCTAAGAGGAAATGTGAGTTTGATATAAATATTTTTTCTCTTTCTACGAATTCCATCAGGTCTTAGAAATGCTTTTCTGTTTAGAAAACTTTCATAATAATAATAATAAAAAAATAGCCAGTCAGCGTGACTAGCTCAAGACTTTCTGGAGGATTTATTATCAAAGGTCTTGACATCACTGTGAAGAGATTACTGGTATTCATATCATTCTTCCTCAAGACCTAGGCTGCTATTTTTTCATTGATTGTTACAAATCACAAGGGTATCTCCCCTGGCAAATAACAGCTTAGCATGTTTATCTGTCTTGCTCATAGCATTTCATTTGAAGTCCTAAAAGTCACGAGTGGCTTAAAAGGGCACCATTACATGGCTTCACATTTTATTGCAAAGTGACAAGGTCCAGTTTCATTTGTTCTGCTTTGAAGTATTCATGTTCCTTGGCTGCCTGATTGCATCCTCGTCCTATTCAAACTTTGAGCACGATCCCCTTGAACCAAGATGCTGTCTTCTCTGGCCAAGAGGGAGAATTTTGCTTGTAAAAATGCTCTTTTCAAGCTTAGTGTAACAATATCCACTGTTACTTTATTTAGTGCTAACTTACCTATAAAGGGAAAGATTGGGTAAAATTGTAGTTTTGTAATTAACATACCTTACCTGGCCACATTCATATGGGAGCTAGGACTGAAAAGTATTTAAGAGCAGTAAAATATGCATCCTTGTAGAAAAAAATCTGTAAGTATCTAAAAATGATAGCTTGGACTGAATATGTTCTTCCTGACATTTAACAGGCTTTAGTTAATTTATAGTAAAAATTATTTCATTTTGAAGTTTACGTAACTGCAGGGTTTTTGTAGGAAATAAAAAATATAAAATAAAACAAGGGCAGATGCCTAAAAACTTCACGAAATAGGGACCAAAGACAAATCTGATTTATTTGGTTTTTTTTGTTGTTGTTGTTGTTAAAGATTTTCTGAGACACAATTGTAGGTACTAGGAATAGCCCCAGTCACTCCCTGCTAAGGGAAAAATCCTGTCATACTGCTCAAGACAAGTAATAATAGAAAACTCTTTTTGTTGCAAATTTAAATTATTGTCATTCCATTACAGCAACAGAAAACTTGGTTCACATAATCCTTTGCAGGCCCTCTGGACACTATAGTTACAACTAATTTCTGAGGATGCTGTGAATACTGCACTTTGATTTGGAATGAAAGTGTTAAAAGTTATGTGGGCTTCATCATAACAACTCAGGATTAAACCTCAGAACATTTGGAAAAAACCCTCTTGCTCCATTTGTACTTATTGGAGGAAATTTTCTAACACAGACTTTAGTTAGTTGAAGACTAAAAAATTAAAAACTGGCAAATTAATTTTAATTTTTTTAATTCCAGAATTAATTTTCAGAGTGCTTTTAGCGGGAAACAGCTTCTGGTATAACACAGGTGGCATGAACATATGCATATAATTTCCAGCTACAAAACAAACATCAGTGCTTTGTTTCACAGCAAATATTGCTGTCTGAAAATATGCCTGGCTTCAGTTAACATACTTACACCACATTTTTGCAATAGCAGGTACGAGATTTTCTGTAAATAAATCCATCAAAAAATAAAAAGGGAAGGAACTGCTCTGAATCAAATCATTATACCTGTAAAGCTTGTAACAAGAAGATACCTAATTCTTCTTTAAGAAACAAGAGGCAATGAGACAAGAGGCAATGACAGTAATATTTTTTATTTGAGTCTTCTTCTATAACCAGATTCTTATTTATTTTACTGAAATCAGAAGAGTGTTCCGATCTGCAAGAACCTGAGTGGGGGAGATGTATGTCAGAAGAAAAGATAATTGAAGGTAAACGTCAAATATTAAATCTTGATCTGGTTATTACCCAGCATATTAGCTATGTAAGTAGCTTAACAATTACAGCTGTGATTGACTAGGTGGGATCCAAAATCCTAAATATCAACTGCCAGAAGGGATAATTATAACACATTAGCACCTGCGTGCTTAGACAAGATTGACAACTCCAGTCTAACATCTGCTTAATATCACTTTCATACTTTTCCTTTTTCTTTTTTTTTTTTCTTTTAGAAAAGAATAACAAAGATTTTCTTGAAGCATAACAATAATTCAGCGTCCATGTTACACATTCAGTTGATTATAGTTGCTTGTTGTGTTTGGTCATGTTTCGCACTGACACATTTAAAATTACATAAAGCCTTTTTGGGATTAGACAGTCGCTGTTGTGGTATATTTTTGACAAAATGTACCTGTCAGAATCATGTGAAGAAATCCCAACAAGTGGGCTGCTCTTCAATCAGCTGGGCCGGCCAATGCAATTTAAGAAAAAAAATTAACCTGAGTTGGAAAAGAAAGGTCTTACACTCCCACCAGGGAAGCAACAGAGAGAAGTGTATTTAGTATTCAAGTAGAGCAGCGTGGTGGAACTGCCCTGCCAGGCTGTTTGCAGAGATGATGTAAAATGTTCCCCTCCTGCACCAGTCCTGACCACCCCAGCTCTGTGCCTGAGGCTGGAGGAAGCCTCCTCCCCTGCAGCACCAGGGGTCCAGGATGACCTTGGACCCTCCAGCCTCACACCCTTGCCCTGGCTCCCCTTTGGGCTTTGCTCCTGGACAATCCCAGAAGTGATTTGTAGGGGGGTTGAGCCTGGCCTTGTGGCTCAAGGGGGCCCAGGACCCTCCTCAGGGCTGCTCTGCCTCTTCCCCCCCGAGGGACACCCAGCAGAGAGCTCTGCCCAAAGGCAGGTGCTGCTTTCCTCATCTTTGCTCCCAAAGAGATCAGATCATTTACCCAAGCCATAACCAAGCCCCAGCTTCCCAAAACGTGAGCCCCTTCCCAAGTGGAAAAGCCATGGAGCTGGAGCTGTCACAAAAGAGAGGGGTGGTGACTGTGCTGCCATTATGACACCAGTTTGATTGAGCACAGACATCATTACTCCTCTGTCTTTGGGAGCAGAGGTGGCACCCCTCAAATGGTAAACCAGAGACCCCTCCTAACTCTGTGCGTTTCTGTGCTGGGAAAGCTCAGCAGCTGAGGATGCTCTTGATCTCATTGGGAATTTGATGTCATTTTATACTGAACCAGGCAGAAATTTCTCACAAAAAAGTATAGAACAAGTACAGTAGCGTGTTCTCCAACTGGGCAAACAAAGCCACTTAGTAAAAATTAAAAAAAAAAAAAAAAAAAAAAGGCCCGAAATTCCCACATTTTCTGTGAGTTTGTCTTTACAGTTTATTTTTTTACAGTAAGTCCTTTTTTTACACTGAGTCCTTCAATGTCTTCAGTAAGCTATAAAGATCTAAGCCCATTTAGCTCTCTCCCCATGACTTGGGTTTTAATCCTAAGTTTCTGTTTAAGTTTAGAAAAGGTAGTTGAAGGCTTCACCATTCAGCCATGATGCTATGGCACACTGGAAGACTCATCTACCCAACAGTACCAGCAAAGCCTTCATACAGAGGCAGAGGAGTCTTCTCAGGGTACAGCTGCTGGGTATTTGGGCAAACTCCATTGATAAAAGAAATCCTC
This sequence comes from Heliangelus exortis, assembly GCF_036169615.1. Lineage (NCBI taxonomy): Eukaryota > Metazoa > Chordata > Aves > Apodiformes > Trochilidae > Heliangelus > Heliangelus exortis. The sequence continues at coordinate 57,955,740 of NC_092422.1, forward strand.
TTGCTGGTATGGTCACCTCTAGACATCCTCATCAATTTCTCCATTCTCTAACTTTGTTTTGATATGGTCTTTTATTCCACTGTTACACAGCTTTTATTCCCTACTCCAGCTGAAACCACAGGAAGGGAAGGATTCCTGAAGCTGTGTACATACTGGGTAAGAGATTCACACGGGAGCTCCCCACTACCTTTATTTGTGAAAAACCCCAACTCTTGTTGGGCCTCAAGTGCCCCTGAGGATTGACTTAAATCTCAGATGATCATCCTTCACCCTCTGTTTGCAGTGTAACTCTGGCACAGCTGCCATTTCATTCTGCCTATGCTTTCAGTTTGGTGCCAGTTTCTGAACTTTACCTCTTGCAATGTGGAGACATGTCAAATTTTCTGTATCCCCTTAACTCATGCTTTTATGAAAACTTAAAAAAAACACTATTTTTTTTTAAAAATAGTAGTAAGAGTTTTTCGTTTTCACCTTAAGACAGTCAAACACTGGAGCAGGCTGCCCAGGGATGTTGTAAAGTCTCCTTTGCTAGAGGTTTCTAAGATCCAGTGAGAGAAAGCCCTGAGCAATTCAGTCTGAGCACATAACTGACTCCTCTTCAAACAGGACACTGGACTAGAGGCCTCCAGAGGTCTCTCCCAACCTATATTTTCCTATTATTCCATTTTCGGAAAACTATAATGAAAAAAATCTGGTATTATCTATTTTCTAAAGAGTATGAGAAAGATGTCATGTGAATATTTGTCCCATTTACATCAATAGTATCAGCTATTTTTAAACCCTTAAATAGCCTGTATCTTTCAGAATATTTATTATAAGGTAAATATACATATTTATTATAAGATGTTAACATAAATATGTTAAATATTTATGTTGGGGTAACTGAAACCTTTTACATCACATTTTGATACCACTGCTGTACTAGCACTTTGTTAAAGTTCATGTTATTGGCAGTTTTCTACCAAAAAAGCTCTAAGACTGAATTTTGCACTCAAATAGCAACAGAAATATTCTGATTTTTTGAAGTTATTCAATATGCTGTGTATTGTTCTTTTTTATTTTTGAAACATAAAAAAATACATAAGAAGAAAACTACCAAAAAGCTTTTTTTGCTTTTATTATCTTTGCTATTTATAGTAGTTTTATTTGCATTTAAAGAACTGGTTATTAAAGTTTAATTGGAAGATCTAACAAACTAAAATTGATCAAATTGTATTTTGATTTCTAAGTGAACTTCATCACGGAAGAAACTGCCCAATAGAACTGGACTATTCAGGCTAGCATTTAAATAGGTTTGTTTTTTTTGTCACAGGACAATACAGGAAAAATAAATCAGATGACATTCTTTCACATGTGACAAGATTAGGACAGATAATTTATGGCTTACTTGAATAGACCCCACCAAGAATTTGTGTCCTAAAATTTATTCTGAGGTATTTGTTTGTTGCTGCCTGGAAGGGAAGTGGGTTTGTACATGATAATTATTCCTCACATGTAAATCCTGATATTGTTTCTCTCTATTTGCTGATGAAACATGTTGACTTAATAATATATGTGCACAGCTATAGTGATGCTAAACCAAGATGGTCAGTCCTGAGAGGGAGGAGACTTTGGTTATTTGGCATTTCTATGTCCTCAAAACCATTGGTCAAGAGGGCAGGATGGGTAGAAGGATGCCATTCACTCCTTTGGTTGGCTACTGCTGTCCATTTTTCCCTTTAAAAGAGACCAAGATGACAAATTTGCAATACAGAAGCTGCCATTCCTATGCAGACTAAGGCTGTTTCACATTTTGTCACGTTTCTTCCATTAATAGATATTTCAAAGGAGGTCATGGTTCCTAAAATAGACTACTCTCTAATATCTCAGCATCATTAAGGTGATAAAATTATACATATGTTCCACAGTGATAACAGTTATATAAACGCATGATTTTACAGAGCAGGAATTGCATATCTGAGTGTCTTGCTCATACTCTTGAAGTTACTGTTGTTCTATTGCCTGAATTGTTATTTGATCAACACTTACAAGGCATATTAAAAATAAGCTACAAAAATGAGAATTTTATTATTCATATAAATTTGGTATCTTATCCTGTGTTTATCTGCTACACAGACTGGCTTCATAAAATTTATCAGAAGCCAGCTTTTCAAGAAAATTTTAAGCATAGTTGTTGAGGCTTTGTAACATCACTGGCTCTCCCCTTCTTACAGTATTTTGAATAAGGGTCAGTCCCATCGCTGCTCCAAGGTGTTCCAGAAGTTCAGTTATTTGCAGGTCATTTATAACTTCATAAGGTGTCTGAATGTTAAAACAGCACTTCCACTATGCATTCCTATTTTTTTTAATTCCTATTTTATGTTCACATGAAATGGTAACAGTGTGCAGTCCCTACAGAAAAATAGAATTTTATATATGGTGAACAGTTTTCTCATCTTTTACCCTCTTCTGTATTCAGATTATTTCCCAGATTCCCTATCAATCCACATGGAACCTAAATTTAAAAAAAAAAACCCACACCCCAAAAAAACCAACAAAACAACAACAACAACTACAAAACCAACATGTTTCACATACAAATGTTATCATTTTACTCTGTACTCCCCTCCATATCACTATTTTACCTTACAGGGCCTTAAATAATTTATATTTTGAAGCTGCAGAGCTGTTTTTGATGATTTGCCCTTTTATTGTGTTAGAGCTCATTACTTAACTTTCTCAATCCTGTGTTTGTTTTCCTTCTTTTGAAAAAGTATTACTGTAGTTTTTACTGACAGAACAAACCCACTATATTTTCTCCTCTTCTTTATTCATCATTCCCTGACTTCAGCAAAGAATACTGGTAGATTGAAGAGACATTATTTGTCTTTACAGAAGCCATTCTGGTTTGCCCCTACCTAGCATGCTTGAGCACCTGATGGACAATATTTTTCTCAGACAATATAAGTAAATAAATCAATAAATGAATAAACTCCTCATCTAAATGACAAGATGCTACGTAATGATAAGGGCAATCAGGTCTCCTTTTTCAGGCTTTTAGATGATCACAGATCCAGCAGTAATGTTTGCAAGCTTCCCCACTGATAGGTAGAGCAAATAATTCACAATGAATAACACATCCAATGAGTTTAGCCTCTCTGTCTGATTATGGCATATGCAGGAGCAGTCCATGGTTTTGTCCAATCTATTCATTATTCAAAGTATTTGATTAGTTTTGGATGAGCTTTTTAAACTCTATGTATCATTTGCTTTGAGTCTATGTAACTTGATTTACTTTATTGTGATTGATCAGACAAGTCTTGAGGGCAGGTTTTTTTGGAACTGATTTGTGTAATACATTTGTCAGCATTAATATGTTTGAGTTAAAAAGCAATTTTCAGTGAAGAGGACTATAACTCTGAAATTCACTTTTGCTTACCTTTTTTGCCAGTATAAGCCAGTTCTATGGAAAGTCACAAAAGAGGCACAAACTAGGACCATGCTGAGCCCATTAAAAATCTTACCTACTGTGAGACATTTTGATTACCTACGGAGGCTATGTAGTAAATACAGGAAAGGGACTTCAGCTTCAAGCCAGCTAAATCTTTACCTTTTTATTTTGACCAACAGGAGTAGGAGTTGATGCATTCAGCTATTGAAGCCTACGAAGGCCAACTCCACTCAGATACATCACAGTCAGACATCATATAATAAATGCTTTCATTTATCGATCACCTCTTATCTATGTCAGCTCTGTGTAATTTGATCCCTGTCCTCTCTTTCCACTTGACATTGAATTATTTTTCCTCAGGAACACATCTTGGTTTGGCTACCAGTCCATAAATTCCTTTACTTAAGATCTGATCTCTTCAATTTCATTATTCCCTCAAATACTGTTGGGTTCATCAAAGCTGCTTGACTAAACCTTGTCTGTGAAAAGAATGTATTCTGGTAAAAATACTGTCATATTTAGGTCTAGAACAAATGCCACTCCAATACTCACAGTCTCTCCTGTTTCAGCTTACAGTGTATTAAAGTCCTTTCACAAACATTGAAGTGGTATTGATGCCAGTGCATCAAACTTCACAAAAGAAAGCCCATGATGTCAAGGTTTGCTGGATACGGTTCCCCTGTTATGGAGCAGCTGTTCCATCCATATAAGTAGTGAGACATTTTAAAGTGCCAACTCGTACACGTTTTAACATCAGATTGATCCAGTTACTGGGTTTTTTTCACCACAGAAATAGAATCACGAGCAAGATTATATTACATTCCTGTTGGGTCTGTTTGAACTCACAATCAAGAACGTCCCAGAAAACTCTGGGAGTTTCAACTTTTGCATTAAGTCATCTACAGTTAAGAACCTGAGATTGTCCTTACTCCCTTAAGCCCTAGATTTTGCCCAGGGGGTTCCCTGACCCACCACTCCCATAGCACTCCCAGGAAAGCACTGGTCTTGTGGGAGTGAAGGGACTAATGGTGTCATTCTTCAGTCTGTGGCAGGAGTTTTTACTTCTTCCCCCTCTTTCTGGGTGGCAGGCTCATGCCTGCAGTGTTTCAGGGCGATGTCAAGAGCTCACTTTCTGAGAAGGGAGCAGAGGGCAGCAGCTCTGGTTGGCTGGTTGGCTCATGCTTTCATTTGAGCTGCCACATCTATTCAGATTAGATGTAAGAAAGAGATTTTTTACAATAAAGGTGGTGAAACATTGGAACAGGTTGCCCAGAGAGGTGTCAGAAGCTCCATCCCTGGGAACAATCAAGGCCAGGTTGGGCAGGGCTCTAAGCAACCTGAGCTGGTTGAAGATGCCCCTGCTCACTGTCAGGGGGCTAAACCAGATGATCTTTGAAGGTGCCTTTCAATCCAAACTATCCTATGATTCCATGAATAGTTGCCCATTCCCAGGTAGAAAGTGCACAAACCTGCTCCCTCTCCTCTCTCCTGGGACAAGAGCATCATCCTACATCAGGATAGACTAATAAAAAACCAGGTTTTCCTACTGCCTTTTCTTTGTATATCTGATGAATAATTTCTTGCATCAAAGTAAAGTGCTATTCTTTTTATATCTGCAGATGGAATGAGACTTTGCATGGAACTATAAATTACATTTTAATCTGTTAATGTCTACATTACTTTCTGCTAATCATAGACTTCGAAGTATTGAGTAAAAATTTGGAGTAGATTCTATTGATGGAAAAATTAAGTTAAATGTCAATTTTAAGGTTCAGGCTGCAGCAGAGCTGTTTAATCTGTGAGTTATCTGCTTAAATTACCTTATGAATGAGGGCAATTGAAGCATCAATCTATAATACAGACACATTTCAGGTGATATCTATTGATCACTTTTGAATTTTTAGACTAAATGGGCAAAAAACCAAAAAAACCAAATAAGATCTTTGTATTCAAGTATAAACCTTTCTTAATATATGCAATAATTGAAACCGAATGGAAGCTGAAATGCCTGTGACTCACCAAGAGGGATATTTACAATCTTTTACATTGTTTTAGAGAGGAAGGTATCACAGGTTATTCTTTCTGGTTCTTTACTGTTTCAATACCACGAAAAAGTTGACACAAATAGAGAAAGGTTTTACAGTCTGTCACTCTGAGGAACTCTTACTAAATGTCCATCCCTACTTGTCATGTGCTCTGTACAGATGGAAGGAATTCCAAGAAACCCTGAGGTCTTACAGGAAGAAAGGTGTGGACAACAGTTATAGAAATGTTGCTGATATTGACAATCTTATAGTAAATTTTTGGCAATGTGAGCGACAACAATTTTTTTCCCCCCAGTAGTTATTCCATGAAGGTCTTACCTGAATGCAATGGGAATTGCTATGAAACAACTTTTTAGTGTTAGTATTAACAACCTACCTGTTAGATGTTCTTGTGTAGGAAAGATAAGGTGTAATTCTTGTCTTTCCCTGAGGTGGTGTGACTGGGCCATCAGCTATCCTAAGGCAGTTCTGTAACAGTACCTCCAGTATCCCCCCCACAATTCTGTTTCATTTTTTTATAAAAACATTACTATCATCCCCACTCTTTTTTTTTAAACTTATTAAATTCAGACATGTCCACAATCAAGTACATCCTAGCAGGATTGTCCTGTATCATATCAGAACAAAAGCCTGAGAGAATAATTGTGGGTTTAAATCTTCACCACTGCTTTCTGGTTATATTTTAAATTATATATAAGAAAGACACACCTTCTTTAAATCCCCAAATATGGAAAAGAGGAAGGATGGTGGTCTGCCTATGCTACTCCTCCCACCATAGAACATTATTTCAATTACTTTTTTCTGCAAAATGTACTTTATCTGCTATTTCTTGCCTAGATGTTTCCTACCAAGTCCCACTCCCATCAGCAATCTGCCTTAAATCTACTTTTACTCTGAAGATACATCCTCCTCACTCCCAGGCTTCTCCAAAACCACTTGTACTTGTCTTCATTTGGGGAAATATTTGAATTCATCCCAAGCTATTTGGCACATCTCTTTGAAGATCATATTGCCGAACACTGAAGCTTTACTTCATTTTAAAGTTTCATGGTTCATGCAAAGTTTGATCTCTTTTTCAACACTGATGTAGTTTTAGAAAACTGTTTAGTTTGCTGCCTCTGTCTTCTTTGACATTGTTCTGTAAGTGCTGTCTTGTTAAGGATAATGTTTCTTCTGTCATGGGTATTCCACTAGCGTTGCTCCCTCTCCAAATATGTTTTTTCCACATCCACATGTCAATCAATAGCTTGCCTTAAACTAGTAAATGATAGTCAGTGTAACTCCAATTAAAGGGTTTCATGCTGAAACTTGACTACTGATGGGAGAAGAGACAGTATCCATGGCTTCAGCAGGGATGAACACAGCTCTGCAGCCAGATCTCCACAACTGCTTATGCAGGTTACATGAAATAAATTTGAAGTATATCCTACAGCAAAGCTCCACAGAAACAATTACCTATGTCTGACATATGCTTTACTGAGATAAGTGCTTTGTGAAGGTAAAGACAGTGAACCAATAAACAGGACACCAATGATACCTGTGGATATTGACTGTATTAAATCCATCCCTTACCATAAAGTGCCCAGGTACAAAGAGAGGAATTGGAGCAAAGTCCACTGAAGGAGGAGAAATTATGTTGCTGGCCTCGTGTGGCTTCAGACCATGATTAAGATGTGGTAAATATCTGCCTCATAAACTCTGACCAGACTGTTGGAAAAAAAAAAAAAGTGATTTTCAGCACCTTTACAACCTTAGCAACTTATTAGTCTTCCAAGTGTGTGCCTGTCTGTGAATGCCTAAGATATACATATATTATTGTCTTTATCTTTTATTTGGCTTTTAACATATTTTTCATTCCACGTCTTTCCTGATTTATAAAAAGTTTATTGCCTCCTTTATATGCAGAATCCTTTCCATTCCTCACATATATTTCCAGTCTTTCACCAGGACCCTTTGGTCCCAATTTGTCATTTTGTTATGAGAGAAGTAATTATAGAATAACTGCCATGTTTTCTTCTGTCTATATGTGTTTATAAATGTGCATATACACAGAAGCTATACTAAATCAATTTTTTTCCTAAGTCTTTGTCACCTGCATTCTTAGACATTAAGTTATTATAAGCAGCATGTTCTAAGAAATGCTTATTCTGTGCTCAGCATGATGAGACCCTGATCCTGAAAGGAAGCCCTTGGTGGTTTTATGTTGCAAAAATCTTTTTTCAGAGGACAGTGAGAATACTAGTTTAAAAGTACTTTTTTCCTCAGAATGGAACAAACCATCTTGAGATGCTCAACCCCCCTGGAAACTCTTGGTTTTAGTTCATTGCTTGTGAATGGATTAATGAACTTTCAGATGTCAAGGTCAAATGTTTGGGCATCTCTCTTCCTTGACCTGCTCATATAAATGTTATCTTCATGACAGCACAAAGGCAAAATACTACATCTGAAAGTTTTAAAACATTTTCTGTCAGCACATAGATATCAAATGATATTCCAAAAGTAGAACTGTGTAGTCCTACAGGAATTTAAATAGGCTGCAGAATTGTTGTAAAAAAGGAGATACGCTGATTGAAGCATTTCAGTGTGTGTGAGTACAGATTTAGATAGGGTGGATTTATATTAGAAAGAATTTTTTTCTGTGAGGGTAGTGAGGCACAGGAACAGGCTGTCTAGAGAAGTTGTGGATGCCTCCTTCCTGAAAGTGTCCAAGGCCAGGCTGGATGGGGCTTTGAGCAACCTGGTCGAGTGGGAGGTGTCCCTGGCCATGCAGGGGAGCTGGAACTGGGTGATCTTGAAATTCCCTTCTAACCCAACCCATTCTATGATTCTATGATGTCAGACATGACAGGGTGGGAACCCAACCATCTCCTTGCAGGAAGGGGATCTCCTGAGGGGTATATTCACCCTCATGCATTCAACCTGAACCTAAAACCCTCTCAGGAGGTCCAATACTTATTCCTCTTTCAAAAGATACAAGAATCTCTTCCTTTTTATATATATGAATATTTTCATGTACTTGAGCCACTCATCCACCTATTACTGCTCAACAGTGTTTGTAAAGACTGTCATCCAGACTTCAAAATTTGGATATAAAGGGTTTAGGATAGTTAAAGAATTTGCTAAAACAAACTTTCATCAGTTATTTTCATGGATTACCATAAAGCCTAACACATCCCATGTTATAAGCATGTTAATAGTGAGAGGCAGCATCTTCTGCTTCCTTATGTATCAGCAATTACAAATAGATAGAAAATAGATACAGTAATAGAAACAACACTAATAGCAAATGTGATGACAAAAACATGCCAAGTGCTGGTACCCATTATAAAAGCTGCCAAAAGAGTGTGTGTGTGTGTGGGGGGGGGAACAAAGTAGATAAAAACCAGAAGAGGTAGAATAATACCACTTAAAAATTGACAAATAATATTTGAGTTGAAGAGTGCAATCCAGCAATATATCCTAAAAAAACAGCTCTTAGGGATGTAAAATCAACCAGTTTGCCTATCTTTTGCCAACAACACAAAATGTTTGGTTTCTGCTTTCATTTGTTGTTAACACTATGATCCATGACTCAAAGAGTTTTTCAGTCTCTAGGTATCTTGTAAAAAACAAAAAGTATCTGGAAAAAAATGGCAAAGTGCTGTACCTTGATTTTCTTTTCTTCTTTTTTTTTTTTTTTTTTTTTTTTTTAATTGATTATAAGAGACAAAGTTAATGCTATTTAAGTTTTTACTAACAAAAGGGACTTTTCTCTCTAAGATTTTGGTGGGAGCATACACCTACGTGGTTCCATGGACGAGGCCTTAGACATCATTAAAATATTATCCTTTTCCATTATCATAATTTCGTAGTTGGAAGACGGAGTTGATTAGGAAGCTAATCAATTTGGGCAGCTTGTGATTACAGTGCATACTATTGTATTGTAATAGTGTAATTATATTATAATGGTGTAATAAACAGAGTCATGTGAAAATAAGTAACAAGTCTATGAAAACCAATCATAACCTGGTATGTTAGAAATTAATATAACGATACAAGCACCAGCAGAAAGCACAATATTGATAATTTCAGAAAAAAAAAAAAAAAAAAAAGGAAACAGTTAATGTAATTTTGATTTCCGGAAAGCAAAGGTTTGAACTCTGAAGTGTTATTGCTATAAAGGGATTTGGAGCTCAGGCAGTTTAAAACCTAAGTGGGAACTTATTAGCAACAAAAATACATTTGCCACCTGTTATACTAGGGATGTGTTGAAAGAGCTGATACCAAGCATATGGTCCCTCCTAGTCTGTGAAAAATGAGCATCTGTTCCAACATGTCCAGGCTGTAAACTGAATGGATGACAAAAAGCAGTGAAGAAACACCACTACACTAGTCCTTAGGCTTTCAAATCAAAGAGCCAGAAACAGAAGAGATAAGGCAAGTGCTAGATGAAAGGTGAGGCAGAATGCACCCACGCCCTCAGCTTACAGAAGTGCTCATAGCCACACATGCGTGTGTGCACTCACAGAAGCAGACACCCTCAGATGGGCTCAGGGATAAATCTATAAAGAGAGTTCAGGAGTCCTTAGATCTCTAAGACCTCTCAGATCTACTATGCTGAGCTGGCTTATATGAGCCTCTGCCGTGGAAGTGTTTGATAGCTCAGAAGAGACATGAATAACTACCTAAGGTCAGCATAGAGCCAAGATAGAAACAGCACAGAGGAGGTGAATCTCCCATTCTATCAAGTGATGCTCAAGAAGCAACCTCTTCCTCTCCCTGGGCAGTCAAAGCCCACCTCTGCTAAAGGCAGGCTCATAAGTTTGTTTCCTTGCAGGTTCATTTTTTGCCTTTTAAACCTGGCTGGCAAAGCCACTGTGAGAAAAAAATTATACAGTCGTTAGGTGACTGTAAAACTCACAGAGGAAATCAGAAGTTAGCTTGGTGAATTTGATTTATTCTAAGTGTGGATGCATAGACAGTCACCATCACTCAGGCTTAATTTGTGACCTTATTAACGAAGGAATGCAACACATTGGAAGGGAGGAAAGCCATAGCTACAGAGAGAAGGACTGCTGCCCAACCATCACGTGAGAAGGAAGATTCAATTTTTAATGAGACCTTCTAGGCCTTTTCCTTCCTAGATTAAATGGAACTGAGCTGGAATAATAAATAGGATTCCTAGAGACTGGAGGCGCTCTTAATGCTACCTCTAAAACAGCAAGGATATAGCAAATCCTTCTGGGCCATATAAAGAATGAAATCTTTACCTGAACAGTGATGAGCTTCCCCTTCCTCAGAACAAGAGCTTATAAGCCCATGGTTAGGACATGTAAATTTAGGAGATGTAAATTTGCATCCTCTCATGAAAGATGATGGCATTAGACCTCCATCTTTCGTATGTGTAGTTTTTCTATCTGGACAGCTATTACATGAATAGAAGAGAGAGACAATATTTAAAGGAAGAAATGGGTGCACCTGAATTTAGCAAGGAGTGCACTTAAGTAAATGCATCCTAAAGTTCTATTACTGGACTCCAGTTGCAGTTCAGCATGGCCATGCTATGCAATTATATCAAAACAAGCAGCTTCAGCATGTGTAAAGGAAAATTAGAAGTTGTAAAGATGATGCCAGAAGAATGTAGGTGTTTCCAAAGCCAAGAGGCAGCTCAGTCTGACACTTCTGGATCATGACTCTTATAAGAGGCATTTGCATGCCACTGAGGCCCCATTCCCAGTACTTACATCCTTCTTGAAACCCACAGTTATGCCACCATCGTTTAGGCAAGTGACAAACATTTCTGAGTTAAAAGTGGCCTTATTTGTTGGCTCCCTGTTTAGCTAATGGTAGGAGAAAGGAATATTTAGAGTGAGAGGTAGATCATTTAGAATTCAGCCCTTCTAAAACTACTAGCTACTTAAATTTAGATAGAGAACAGATCTCAGCTGGATAACAAATAGTTATCCAGGGAATGATGCTTGTTCCTGCTGCTCCCACCGTCAACTTTGGCAATATATAGCACTTATTAACCAAATCTCACTCTATTTTTTAATTCACTTTCATTTTCATTGTTTCCAACCATGTGTTTACTCTTTTATTTTTTAGTAGATCAAATTGTAGTGCAGTTCCTGCACTACAATTTTCCAGACCTCAAATTCCTCAGTAAGATCCACTTTCTTTCTCTGAGAAGACTGCAGGCAATTTTGTTTTGTTCTCTGACCTTTATGAATAATTAAGTTTGCTGCATTGTCCAGTTCCCTTTGCTTCTTTTATTTTTATAAGGCAAAGAGAACTCCACACAATATTGTAAATGCATCTTCATTCATAAATCCCTTATGCAGGATCTGGAATAACTTAATCTATGCTATTATTATTACGTCTCTGAATCAATGGGAACATTTTATATTACTGTTAAATGCTGTCCTGAAGTCTTTTGATCTCAGTCTATCTCTAGATCCTACTTCTACTCATTATTTTGTACCATATGATTACATAGGGCATAAGCTCCTTCTCTTATTTTGTGTCCCCAATCTCATTATCTTACACTTCTCTACATTTAATTGCATAGGACACTTATCTTCCTTTGGGCACATTCTGTCAGAGTCATCTTGACTTTTTTGCCCTTCTTCTTTCTATTGATTGCCCCTTCCTAGTATGTTTCATCAACAAATTTCATTTCCCTGGTGTACATCCCTCCTCCCAGGTCAAAGCAAGTTCTCAAACAAAGCCAAATGGATCTGCAGAGCCATTTCCTTTTAAAACAAATTGTTACTCTTTCTATGTCCCTTTTCTCTTTTGTCTCATAGCCACTTCTAAAGCACTAATACATCTGCATTTATGGCACATTTAATGGCCTTCTAGCATAAGTTTCAGTGCTGTACTAGCTACAAAATTCTCAAGTCCTTTGAACTTTTCTGGTTTGCTCTTCTTGATTGATCTGTGCATTATTGCTGGTTATCTTCACCACCTTTGGAAACTTTGGCTGTATTCTTCTCCAGCACCAATATAATTCAGGTCTGCTCAGTGGAAATGAAGGCAGGAATCCAGAAAGCAAATGTCATTTGAAAAGAGAAAGGCACTAATGTGTCTGCAGCATGTACATTTTTATAATAAATGAACTATATTACTATTGCACACTCTATAAAGCCTTAAAACTCATACAATTGTTTTAGCAGCAGATTGGAATGTCAGTATTGTTCATGACTCATTTGCCAATTTAGTAAAAATCCCGCAGGTTTTTCTTTATTTACTTTTTTTTACATTACATTTTAAATGTTTTGTATGTTGTTTGTATGTGTTTTAAATTTTGTTTTGTAATATTCAAAGATTTGGTTTTACTACCTCCTGTTGTTACATCACTTTATTGTAATCTGCAGAATTTGTCTGTAATTTGTCTTTATACATTCAAAAATGCTTTTCTCAGCAGTTATCTCTGCATATCCAAAGAAACTAGTTTTTATTATTCCTACTTCTCAAAACAAAACAAAACAAAACCAAAATACACAAAGCAACAACAAAAAAGAACAAAAAACATACCCTAATAACTAAATGTATTAATAAATAAAATGCCAAATATCATTCTCTTTTTATAGTGTTACACTAGAGCCTAAGAATTCTTTGAAAATGACAGAGTGGAATTAACCATTATGTGAATTTTCTTGGGGGGTGAACAGGGAAAACTCCATGAAAGAAGCTATTTTCTTGTAATAATTAACAATCATTTAACAATCTCATGGGTCCAGGCTCTCAGCTGATATAGATTGCTCTGCTGGTTTAAACCAGCTGAGAGTCTGGCGCATCAACTCTTTCCTCTATTGCTTATTATTTTACATCAAATCAAAACTGAATTTTACATTTGTGCAGTCACAGGGAACCAGTGGGATAGGAAAAGACCAAATATTTAATTTTTATAGCTCCTCTTACGGGTTTCTACATGACCCTTTCCTTTCTGTTTCTCTTTTAAATAGCCACAGCCAACAGTTATCATCTTTATGTATCAACCAGATTGCCAAAGCCCTCATTCTTATCCTAATTCTTCTTTTTTTTTTTTGAAGTTAATAGAAATTTAACTGTTGACTTTAGAATCTGTAGATTTAGGACAAGGCCAGGTACCTTACAGAGTACTTATCAACCCATACATTAATGAATTGGAAGTGATCAGGTTCTACACTCAGTTTTGATGCAGAGTAACTGTGAAAGCAGTTGTCTCCTGGAACACAGACCCCAGGCAATGCAGAGGTCTTCTGTACAGACAAGTTCTCAGAAACTCTTTTCTCCTCTTTCAGTTTCCTGAATGCAGATGCAATAATCCAAAAGATCCTATTTTTCATTACTGTAGGTCATGTGTCAGTACTTTGAGGCCCATGAAATCCTGAGGGCAGGATAAGAGGTCAGTTCAGTACCTGCCTACCAGAGGCTATTCTGGTGCTTCAGTTTTCAAAGTGCTGTTATCACAGATATCAGCAGATCCCCTTCAGTTATGGAAATGCACTTTGCAAGCCCTGATACAATAGGATTAAAATTTAAGCACTTATGGTGTACGAGATAAAAAAGGATATTCAGGGACTTACCCTCTTTTCCTCTTCCCATTGCAATGGACTGAGCCTGTAAGTTCCCACTGTGCAGATAAATGTCAACACTGCCAGCTTTCCAGTGCTTAGGGAAATTATACACACACACACTGAAAACCTCAGTGTCCTTTCAGAAACCTTTTTTAAAACAAAATTAATTATAAAGTCATTTTTAAGTCAATTTATAAACATACAGAGTAAGTTTCTATGAGAGGCCTTCTGATTTTGTGCTTCTAGTCATATATAGAAAGGCTCAAAAAAACAGTTCTCAGGGGGACACTGCCTACCCCTCTCTGCCTTTGCTATTAACACTGAGGATTTTCATGGCTAAATAATTCCTGCACAGAAGTCATTTCACATAGTCCACGCTAGGGTTTGGCCCTGAATCTAAACATACCCAGGAGCAGGAGCAGCTGCACGAGAGGATCAGGGAAGGCTGTGTAGCTGCTGCTCTACACTCCATGGGGAGGGCTGCATCTGGCATTGCTTGTTGAGATGTGGGAGGAGGAAGAGATTCTTAGGAGAATCAGTCCTAAGAGGTCTTCCACCTGCCATGGCAATGCATGCCATAATAGAAACTCCAGCCATTCCAGCCACATGATGGCAGATTATTTTTCACTGTAAATATAAGTTTCCCTGAGTTAGTCCATGTCTGTAACTGCAGTGGTTTCTCTGAACGTTGATTAAAGTCTGAGAGATATCAATTCAGGACTGAGTGTTGCCCCTTCTGTAAATGTAGGCAGTAAAGGAAAACATATGAACTAATAGAAATCCTCTGGACTTTTCATGAGTAAGGCCACTGGAGCTTGAAGTCCCCTCCCTTGCAATAGCTTATGAAAATAAGAGATTTCAGATCATGTCTTTTAGCAATTTCCCCTGAAAAAAGGATGTTTTTTAATCTTGACATTTTCTATAATTAATCTTTATATCATAATTATATTGCTGGCTCAAATTTACAGGCTTAGACTGTAAATAACAACTGTGAAAAAGAATTCAAGGCTGCAATGAATGAGCTATAAAGCTAATTCCTACCAGCCCTCTCAATGTTTAGCAATACTACTTTTTGAAACAGTCTGCCTCCAGACTTATGTGGGAGACCATTCCGCTTCAGAGAGACATCTGCATGCATATTATCCTGACTTTTGCACATTGTGCAATTTCCAGTTTGGGAACTGAAAAACATATAGTGTTGTCCATGTTCTGGCACTACATCCCGTTCAAGCATCTTTGTCCCAGGCACCTCCTGGCTGCAGCAGAAAGAAAGCATCCCCTCTTTGGCAGGGGGGGAGCTCCAGTGGAATCAAAGTGATACCTTGGTTTAGGTACTTAGAAAAGCAGCACCCCATGAGGTACCCTGGAAAGTAACTGCCCACACAGCTTAGAGACATTTTCCTCAGGACAGGAAAGTTATTATTTAACGTGAACAAAGATGGAAAATTTTGGGCCCAAGTCACAATATCAAGATTGAATTAATAGAAAACAAGGGAAACCTGTTCCCCTATTAAAAATAACTTTAAAAACTTTAAAAAAAATAGTGAGAGCAAAACTCCATACTATTAGTTCTTGAATCAAAGTCACCCAGTGCGTGGCTCTCAGCACAACCCCAGGGTCCTTGGCCTGGCCTGGGAAGCAGGTCACTCTGATCTGCAGCACAACAAAGCACAGGAAGGGTTGGAAAGCTGTCTAGAATCAGGACACATTATTTATGGGGTCTCATGGTTCTAAAGGAGTTCTTTGGCCACAGCCCAGCACCAGGTCTGACTGCCTGTTGAAGTGTGAGCTGATGGGTTAGTGTTCTAGGGAGGGAGAGGGAAAAGGAATTCAGTCAGGTTCATTCCACAACTGCAAAATCACTCCTCACCTTTACATTCCTGTGTAGGTAGTCTGTCTGAAAGCTCAACATTAAAGGGTGGAGAATTCACAGGAAATTAACAGTTGGTGTCTTCTTCTCACAGATTTCCCAGGGCTCTCCCCAGACTCACAGTATCATCTGATAGAAAGGAGTAAGCTGGATTCAGCAAGGGGCTGCTTCAGCTTACTGTCATCCTACTCCTAAAGCCAAGAAAATACAAGTCACCAAATTGCAACTCTAAATCACAGTCAATTCCCTAGATTTCTCCTGCTCACCTGCTCACTACATTTTGATCATGATATCCCTTATGGTTGTAGTCCAGTTCTCTACACTATGAGAGAATCAAGGTGTGTTGTTGTAATTTCTTTTTATAATCCTTTCTCTTCATATTAAAAGTGTCTCTTCAGGTGCATTTGCTCTGCATTTGCTCTGCCATATCTGCAGGCAAAAATTATAAGCCTCCAACTTCCCATCTGCTAGAGTGATAAGGCAAGAAAAAAAGTCCCCAGACAAAATCCACATACTTTTAATGCATCACAGTGACTCTAAAATAGCCTATGCTCATTTTTCCACCTTCTGTTTAGGTTCTATTTATAGTTTACCATTTTTTTTCTCCCACATCTGAGAGATTCAGACCTTCACACCTGATTCATGTTTACATTTAAGTGACTGAACAGTGAGAACAAGAGTAAACAAAATACATCCATATTATGGCAGATTGCAGTTGACATCTCTTTTTCCGGGGCATGCAGTAGTGATCTTTAGTGTTGAATATAATCGCACAAAAGAAGAAAAATGTAGTAAGTCAGTTCAGCAAGAGGCTGCTTTACCTGGCTCCTCTGATTGTCCTACTAGGCAGCATCTGAGAGAGAGCAAACCACTAAGTTATTGATGCCAGAACTCCGAGCTTGTTTTCTCGTGCAGGTCATTTGCCATGTATAATCTATGACAGCTTTAAATCACTCTTCATTGACACACTTCATAACAGGGGAACAAACACAGTTTCCTTGCAGGGGATTGTGTTCTGCCCCAGTGATTGCTGACTATTTCTCCAGCAGTAACGGAACTGGTTCACAAAGCAAGTGATATTGCAGTCTACCAGAGATGGTCTTTTTACATGATATCACCAGCTTCCCTGCTACAGAGCATGACACGATGGAGTATGGAGTTGTCTGAGAGTGGTGGAATTTAAAGAATTTTGGAGGACTCTTGGTGGAGCAGGGAACCCAGATTGGGATGCAGCCTGAATCCATTCTGCCTAGTCAGGTGCAGATTGTGAAGCAAGGTGGCACCTTTTCAACAGTGCTTGCAGTTCCTTCTTAAGGGAAAAAGCTGGAAGCAACCTCAAGAACCAGGTAAACTTATGCACAGGCAGTCAGGGGACTGTAGCTTAGTGCATGCTGTAAGTTAAGATGCTTAACTGGAACCCAGTGTAAATTCTTAAGAAGTGAGTATTTTTAAAGTTTCTTCGTCTTGCCAGGACTAACTGAACATGGCTAAGAAATTTAACTTCTGTAGCAGTTTACTTGGACTTCCTCATAAGTCAATGCAGAGACACAGAGGCCTTTCTCTCAGGGTTGTTCAAACTCTTCTCTTATGACAGAAGAAGATTTTATTCTCTGTTCACTAAACTCCTAGTGCTGGCTCACCACTGGAGTGGCTCAGACTGCTCATTATGAAATATATTGATGCCTGAACACAGAAAACAGTTTTTGGAGGACTATTTTCACAGGATGCCTTTCTATGACTATCAGAGAAGAAATCTTCATATGAAGGAATGTATAAGAGAGAGGGGCTTCAGAGGTCAAGGGGCACTTTCTAAAAAGGTTTGGAGTGGTGTCTAAAATTAGGAAAACTCCTATAGTATGACTTTCCAACTGGGCTTTGTTAGTCTGTAATAATATATTATCATCCTTTGTGATAATATTACCATGTATAATATTATCATCCTTTTAAGCTTAGTTGAAAAGTAACACCATCTAGTAGAAAAAAACCCTGTTCATGAAACATTTGTTTCCAATGTATTTGTTTCCTTGTTAATTTGCTTCTAAAATTAGTTGAACTAACAGATACAGTTTACAAACATTCTTTTAAACACCAGAGAATCCACACAGGAGAGATGTCACAAATGCTCAAAATGTGGACAAGTTTGAGATTTATGGTTTGTTCCTTATTAAAATACCTGAAAATCCACACAGAACAGTAACCTTAACTGAGGAGCAGATTCTTCAGTGTCTGTTGGTGGCTAAGCTCACATAGATGACTTTTCCAAGAGTGAACATAATGATAAATCATTTTTGTCTGCTTGGCTATTTATCTCAATGCAATCTGTAGCTTTGAAGTCTCTTAATTTCTGCTAAAGTTAATTAAAACTGTCCAAGGTTTCACAAGTCATTAGGCCAACAGATAGAGATGTAAACAAAAGTTGCTCATGTCTGCCTGTGTGAGCACACACACACACTCACACATACAAACATACACAAATGCTCTGCCATGGGAGGAAAACCATTTCTGGTTGAGCTTTAATGTCATCTGCAGTGTTATATGGAAATTGATATTATTTATAAATAATAGTGAAGGGAGAAAATTTTACAGTGGAAACGTTTAAGGATAATAGATCCAATTTAAAGGGCTTCCTGATGGCTTTTACCCTTGTTGAAAGTTGAGATATTCTTTGAGTACCTGGTGACCTATAACAGCATCTGTAACAAATGTCTGTTTTTTCACACCACTTCAGCATCTTGCACCACTGGTTGGACAAGTAGGAAATATCTGGTCATGCCAGGAGTAATGTACTCCTTTGTTTTAGATGTGTCACACTGGCATTAAATTGTTACATTACACTCCACAGCAAGCTGGTATGATAGAATGAAATATTTGTGTTGAAGCATGTGTAACAGAAGGAAAAAGAAGAGATGCATAATACATTAAAAGACAATAACCTTTTGACTGTAGCTGTGAAGTTGAAGCATTACCTCCATGTCTGGATGTGCTAGAATTATTAGCTTACACCTTTTTGCTTAGGTCAGCAGCTGGCAGAGGTCCTTGGGTGAAACAGGTGAAAACTTATCTGTTCTTTGAAAAGGGATATAGGGCTCATTCAGCTGGTGCAGATCAGAGTGACAGCTACAATACACTTATCATTGTGGAAGACAGTGTTCCTTGAACATTTTCACACATCATACAGTTCTGGATGTGGATTTCTGAGCTGAGCAAGAATGAACACAGGCACATCAGGGAGTGTTCTCTGTCTCATTAGAGACTAATTCCATGATATTCTAAACTATTCCTGTGCATCTCTATTACCACAGAACATCACCTTCTTTTTTTCCTTTAGTTGTTTTGGTTTTTTTTTTAAAGTTTTTCTTAACTTTCTCATTCTGTTTTATAACCTTGCTCTTGTAGGTCTTGACTTAGTCACTAAATGCCCAGAAATAAAGGATATTCTTCTCTGAATTAGCATATATATATATAGGCTAAGTAAATAAGAAACTATCTAAGTTTCTAAGTTAAAGGAAATCTTTTTCACATGAACTATCTTTAATAGCTATCCTTGAACTCTGAGTTACTGATGAAGAAGACAGAAGGAATGGAGGTGTATTAATATTTGTGCTATTTCACAGCCTACTGCTTGTAGAGGTAACACAAAATTCAGTCTTACATGTATGCAAACAGCTGTAAGATAATTCCAAGGCAATTCTGTGCTCAGTAAGTGCAGCCTGTGTAAGTTAGGGAAAAGATATTTTTTTTAATGGGAAGAAAGTCTACAGAATTGTGAAGAGTCTTCCTTTGGTCTCCTTAATATTGTTCTCCATTTTCTTCCATATTTGCTTCTTTATGCTCCTGAAGTTGTCCTGTAGCTACTCATTTTACTGAAGCCCTACTTAGGAGTGGAACACAAGCTTAGAAAGTTCTGTCCAGGCTTCGGACCACCCGTTGAATCTCCCCCAGTAACTTTAGCCCCATTTTGCCATTAACTACAATTCATTCAGTCTTTAACTTCAAGTATATCTTAAAACATACAATCACAGTGCTGACAATTCATTTGAATAAATCCAGATAGTTTTACATGTGTTTTTTTTGAAAGTGATACCAGAGCTGTTGGAGCAGCTCAGATTAAGGACTATTATTTATCACTGCTGCTGTTCACTGCAGGTTCTTGAGGTTATCTGTGCAAAACCTCCATTTTCAGTGGTTTTATTTTCCAGAGTACTCTCAGTTTTTTTTCTGCTTGATCACTTCAAGAGAAATTTCATGCATAGGTATCCAATGTGCATACTCCAAATACATTCAGTGCTTCCACTCAATTTTGATAGAGCTCATAGCTAACGGACAGTACCTCAGTTTCTCATCTGCTGATAAAGTCTCTCCATCAAAGTCCAGTAATTTAAAACATACTGCTTTTCAAAGATGCCTCCCTTCTTGTCTAGTGCCCTAGATCCTTATCTCCTGCAACCTTATGTTGACATGGTTTGGTGCTATATATTTCTCTTTCTGTAAACTGGTAAAATCAGCAAGTTCTGTGCTGTATATTTGATGCTACTCCTGTCTTGAGCTCTGCTTTGACTAGTAGCAGGTTTTCAAGATAACCAAGGCACTGCTTTCTCTGTTTGATGACACATTGGTTTCAAGGGTGCTTATTTTGCTTTTGAATGCTGCAGGAGTCATTGCACCTTGTACAGCTTCTCTGGATCTCAAGTTGCTACCAATTCTGTTGGTCTGTTCGGGAGATGAAAAGAGCAGGGGTTTGCATTATAGTGGGATTTTCTTGCTGTCTGGCAAGGTTACTTACAGGACCACAGTAAGACACAAAGCATGATGCCAGCCCCCTGGATTTGGGTTGATACATTCCTCTCCCAGGCTTCCCTGCTGCTTGTTCCATTCTTTGGTTGTCGCATCTACTTTGGCATTAATATCACCCATCACAAAGTGTAAGTTGTGTTTTGGTATTCTGTCAATCACACTTTTGAGGCAGTCGTAGAATTTGTCCTAGTCACTGTGTTCCTCTGTCAGAAAACATCTCTGTATGATTGACATCTTTAGGAACCTGGTTTGGAATCTGGCATATATGATGTGCTGGCTGATAGCTCCCCAACTGAAGAGTGATTTTTTCCACAAAATCTGTCATGGTGAATGCTATCCAGTTTGCATGCTTCTTGTCACACAGATGGTTCAGCTTTTATTGGGTTAAGAGATGGGTCCTCACATTTTATCTTTGCCAAGTATCATGAAAAATTAGTGAGATATAGAACACTACTGCCCTTTGTAGGAACTTGTAAGCATGTGGAGGGAGAGGTACAAGAACCCTCTCTGAAAATCATCAGGACAAACCACATTCCCTGTATGTTCACTTTTCTCCAGAAGTTCCTACGCCCATAAGTGGAAGCAGACAACCATATAGCAATTATGTTAAATATCTGGTAAGATTGTCCAGTGAGGTGTGAATATTTCCTTGCTTTTTGAGGCACTGCACTCCTGCAGGAATCACGAGGATGGAATGGGCCCCTCATCCAGCACTAGTGCAGATAGAACTGCAAACTTTGTCAAAAGAGAGATAAAGAACCGCATAGACCCTAAAACAATCAGCATGATGTGGAAATAATATAAGATTTATCTTAGGAAAATGTGGGTGATTGCATTGTAAGTAATGATCATTTGAAACACATGACTCAACATGCAGGTGAAACCCAGAAACTGGTAGTGATGAATAAAATATGGATTGGAATGTACCAAACATGGTTTTACAGTTCTGGGTAATCCTGAAAACTACTTTGGACTGTCTTTGTAAAGGCATCCTTTTTCCAAAGGAACTTCTGTGAGTGGTCCTAAAATACTGAAGTCAATCCTGGTCAACCATCACTTAGTAAGAAATATACTGCTCTTTTGAAAGGAATCTGGAGAAGCAACACAACTGATGAGAGGATTGGGTGTACCAAAGCATAGGCATAAATATATAAACTGCTGCTTGATTAAGCAGAGACAAAGGTGATGGCAGGCTGGAGCAAAATAAGAGTATGGCATAACACTAACATATCCATTTATATGGATACAGACATCAAGGAGGAAATAGTTTTTGTGATTAGCCCACATTTTGTAATTAACACTTGTGAAACGATGCTGTAAATGAAGCCCTTAAAATGTCTATTGCAAAATGTTCTCTTCTGTTAAACTGTGAAAATTTCTTCTAAGGGAAGTAAAAAGGCCTTTAAAAACTGAAATGTACTTAAGAGTGCCAAATTTGTAGAGTGGATAATCTCACACTAAAAGGAAGACAGACTGGATGATTTTTGGTCTCTTTCATGTCTCATGTTTCAGATTTTCATACCAATGTGTACTTAGTATTAACCTGCTTTAGCTCTATGTTCTCATTGTGGTAATCTTTGTCCTTTGCTTTCTGAGTAGGAACTCATGTAATATGTGCAGTATCAATGTAATTTTCAGCTAATCTTCTCACACCTTGGTCTGTTTCTTCAGATTACAAAATGAAGAATGTCTTTAAAACTGTTAAAAAAAAAATTTGGAAAGCATTTGGAAGTCAGCTGTGGAAATAAATTATCCATCTTAGCATTTTTTATTAGCTAGGAAATATGGCTTTCCTAAGTAATACTTAGTGATATGTTTTCAATAAATATCACTAAAAAAAAAAAAAACCAAAAAAACCAAACCTAAACAAAAATAAAAGCTGCTTGTCTAAAAAGATAGACTAGTTTATTTCAGAAGATATGAAAAAACCATAAATACAATGTCCATTATAGTCTCTTCAGTTGGCAAGAACAACCATAATACAGCCTTGGCATTATTTTTGACAACACGAATATAATTGACTGAGGGACAGGGTAATCTAACGGCAACAGCTTTGGCACAGCACAGTGAAGCCAAAAAAATCGGAGCAGTTAGTTAATATCCTGAGCCGGACCTTCCTGTAAGCACATTAACTCCAGAACCCCTGTCACTCAGGAGAGATGTTCGGGGAGAATCCGATCACGGAAGGGTGAATACGAGGAGGAGGAAGACGCTGCTCCACAGCTCAGCAAAGCCAGGCTGAGCTGACAGGATTGCCTCGGACCTCCGCCAGGAACAGGGGCAAATCGTGCTGCAGTGGCTGTCACACCAAACACCGCTCGTTCCCCCCCCCACCCCGACACCCTGGGGCAGGGAGGAGGAAACCCACCTAAAGGCTTGAGAATTGAGACAAGGAGAGGGAGATTTTTCACTCCGCGAGTTATGTTGCGTCAAGAGACACAACTTGGGGAGAAAAGAAAAAGTTATTTCATTTGTCAGAACACGGGAAAAAGTAAACATGGAACAGATCTTAGAATACATTCTTACCCACCCTTCCCTTCTTCCCATCCCGGATCCCTTCCCTGCCGCCTCCCCCTCAGGGCACAGAGGAAGGGCAGGGGGGGTTTAGGGTCAGTTCCCCACACGCTGTTTCTGCCGCTTTCCTCCTCAGGGGGAGGACTCCTCACATCCTTCCCCTGCTCCAACGCGGGGTCCCTCTCAAGGGACAGAGTCCTTCAGGAACCCCTCCGACATGAGTCCCTCCCACAGGTGCAGTCCCTCAGGAGCTGCTCCAGCCCGGGCTGCACACAGAGTCACGGCTGCTGCGGGAGCAGTCACCTCCTCTTGGGGTCTCCCATGGCAGTCAGTGTGGTGGGCAGGTGTGAAAGCATCACAGCCACCACCCCTCCTGCCCCACCAGAGAGAGGGTACCCTGCAGTTCTTGAACTGAGGAGCCTTATGCTTCTCCTAAAAAAAAACCTAATATATTTTGAAAATACAAGTGTAATAGTGGTGTCACTATAAATAGGACTAAGGACAATTAAAAGGAGAGAGGCAAAATATGCTCTGCAGCATGTGCAGTTCTCTGAGGTGTTACATGTGACAGCTAAAAAGGATTTGAAGGGAATTCGAAAATTTTTAGAATAAAGGATTTTTTCCTCGACCCTATACCTCTAAGACATTACTTGTGGTGACTTGCAATATCCCATTTCACAGT
Source organism: Heliangelus exortis (assembly GCF_036169615.1). Taxonomy (NCBI): domain Eukaryota; kingdom Metazoa; phylum Chordata; class Aves; order Apodiformes; family Trochilidae; genus Heliangelus; species Heliangelus exortis. Next base: position 57,979,615 of record NC_092422.1, read on the forward strand.
TTAGCAAACACTGATGCTGGCGTCTGTTGCTTTTGATATGTTTCATTTTAAATGAAACAATCCTGAGTCCTGCAGCTTGAGTTCACTGTGAGGTGAGGGTCAGAAATACCATTTTTGTGAATATCTCCCAAAACAATCCCAGTCAGCTCAAAGCCTCCTCTTCAGACTCACTCTCCAGCCTTCAGCTAAGCAAAGTGCTGCTGCCCATTAAACTTGACTTCCTGCTTCACAGGTTTTTTTCCAAGATGTCAGAAGGGAGGAAGAGCACATGTTTGAGTAAAGCTCATACTAATTTAAAAAAAAAAAAAAGATTTAAGACTCTTTTGAATTGAATGTAGTGGTATTTTGTATCTGAACTCTAATCCCTTTAGCTGACCTGGTACAATCATGAAGATCCACTATCAGAACAAGGCCTGGGATGTTAATATTTCTAATATGTGGCATTAATTGGGTTCTACATTGTGTATCAAAAAAAAGGGACTGTTAGTGTAGTTAGAAGGATTTGTGCATTACTAGGGATGCCATTATATGTGTAAACTACATGCAGCATGGTTTTTATTGCTATTTCCAAATTGACTTTAGGTGAAAGCACAGCTGGGTGCTTAACAGTGGTGCGGAGGAAGCGAGCATTTAAATATTCAGCTCCCACTTTTTGAAAATTGCACTGCAATTTGGAAAGTGCATTCTCTCTTAGGAAAATTAGGCCTTGAAGTCCTGCTGAAGATGACTGACAGTGCCAGCTCTCCATCAGTTTTCCGTTCCTCTGATCACTGGTTAATTCTCCATTTAGATGGGATGACTAAATTTCACATTGTCTGCTTCCACAGCAAGGAAAAGTACTGTCTGTATTGTCTTTGTAGAGATATTAAGTAGAAAAAAACCCAAAATATTTTGCATTAAAGACCTTTTCTTTCAAGATCACACTGGCAAGTAAGGTTCTGAACCTCCACTTGCTTACACCAGTAGCACTGACCAAAGGTTTGAGCTATAAAAAAATTTTTGTTCTTAAAAAACTACATGCACAGTGTGAAGTTGGAATTTGGGCTGTTTTAACAGGGTTACTGACTTCTTCAGCTATTGTCTTGCAATGGGCCTAGATTAAGTAACACCTGGAATAACAGAGAAAGTTACCCAAGTTTAGTGATCAACTACAGGTATAATTGCCACTGAAGAAGCAGCTCTTCTTCACACTGCTCCTGAAATGGACTTTGTATGCTTTATACCACCTTTGTCCTCCTGTTGGTGCAAGCAGTCACGCTGCTGCATGTGGAAATGTGACACACATTAAAGTTAACTTGGAAAAAAATTGGGTTTTGATACAGAGAGGCTTCATGATCAAGTCCATGGCACTGCTACCACAGGCCATCAGCACACACACAAGTGAGGATGTGTGACCATGCAGTGAAGTTTGGAAGGAAGTGCAGCCACCTCCTCTAGTAGAAGCTCAGGTTTAGACTGTTTCATCTGACCACAAAGCTGCCCTTTACTGGTGCAATTCCACATCATGCTGACTCTGATCTAAGTGCAGAAAGGGTGGCATCACTCTCTTTTCCCTTCCTTCCACTTCCAAGGTCCCTGGTGCTTTGAGTGACCGTGTGGTGACCTGGATCACCTTACTGAACTACTGAAAAACTCACCAACACTTCATGGCTGGGCCACTACACAGCTGCACAGCCCTGGCAAGGGGCAGAAGGGAGACAGCGTGTGATGGGAATAAGTAAAAATGTGCTGAAAAATGTGCAGCAGTAGCTGCACTTAAAACAGATTATGCTCAAAGATGAATTTCACCCTTGAAAAGCAAAGGTAGGCTCAAGTTATTTGTGCACAGGATGGCAGCTACCCCAAGATGTTTTAGGAGTTCACCTCATCCCTGTCTAGATAATTTTGGTGCATTTCTTGATTTTGTGCTAGATAAAGCAAAGTGTGCGTGGAGACTGCTACTTGATTTTTAGATGTATCTGATCCTCCACAATGATAAATTATATCTATATGCACTTTGAGACCACTTTAAGATTGCTGGAATGGTGCTTGTGAGCCCCAGTGGAATATAGATTTAGTCATTTCCCCGCTAGGTTTCTCTACAAATGTCCAGATAAGTTTTGGTTTTTTACTCACTTCTTTATTTATTTTATGTGGCTGCTGAGGTCAGTGATGTTTGAGGAGTCTCAGGTGCTTCTAATTCTCTACTTGAGGGGAGTCATAATTTATTTTCTTTTGAATGGGACATGTATAAGGATTCTTATCAAAAAATGTTTCTAAAGTAGAGGAGGGTGAGAAAGTTCAGCTGAAGAGAGCTTCTGTATTGACAGAGATAGCAAGTAAAGAGCACCAAAGTCTCAGTACATAAATACCAAGTAATTGACTTATAAAAAACAAAGGAAAACCAAACAAAAAGCCCACAAAATAAAACAAAAGCTCCCCCCCCCGAAAAAAACACCCCAAAGTAAAACAAAAAAACAAACAAACAAAATCCCCAAAACCAAAAACAAACACCCCATCTCCTGAAAAAGCTCTATCATTAGCAATGCAAAACCAGTCCTTGCTGTTGCTAGTTTTTTTTTTTTTCATTCCACTCCTTCCTAGTTCTAATTCAATCTTCCATATTTTGCAAGATTTTGCCAGCAGAAAAAACCTCCATACATCAAAGTGGGTAGTGAGTGGCTGGGACCAGGTTCTGTCAAAGGAGAGAATGGGACACTCAGCATTAGGAGGAAGGACTGTGCACTTTGAGGTGAACAGTTTTATTTTAATCCTTTCATCTACTTCTTTAGCTCGTCTTTGTTTCAGCTGCCATAAACACTTGCTGTGGAGCCAATGCTCAGTACTGGAAGGATTTTTTTTTTTTTTTTTTTTTTTTTTTTTTTTTTTTTTTGGTATTCCTCTCATTTCTGTTGAAACATGACACTCAAATTGGAGATAGGAGCAGAGATCAACAAACCCTGTCAGCTCTTGTCAACCCAGGTGTAACAGTGTGATCTTCTTAAATTGCTGCTAATCTGCCAAAGATCTCTTTATCTGCAGTCTCCATCATGCTGTTTGCTCACATTTGGTTAACACTTTAAATTTCCCTTTTGGAGGTGTCACTGTTTGCCATTTAGCAACTAAGAAGAACTGTGAGAGCAGCTTAAAGCACATGGATTTAAGAAGCTAGAAAAGCTGATTAGCTATTCAGGGAGAATAATCTTATTGAAAGTAGTAAGAGCTGTATAAAGAATGCTTTTCCCTTTCCTTGTAACAATCTTCTAATTATGTTGTCAAGCTTACTGTCGGTTCTCCCCCTGTGCCATTAAGAACCGGTTTTCTAAGTTAAGAAAGAGATTTACAGATTGTGATGATGTTTGCTGATTTTTTTTTTAATTGTTTAAAGGATCTGTGTGTATTAAACCAAACATTAAAAAATTATTCATGTGAAGCATAATTATCTGAGGTGAGCTCAAGCTTGGGGTGGCAAGGAGAGGCAAGGGATGGTCAGCAAAAGTGTTACCCTGCCGTATCAGTGCCAGGGAATTTCACCTCTGACTGAGATCTGAGTTAGTAGGAACTTCTGTGATTAAAATAAAGTCACAAATCAATATTTGTTCAAGGGGTCAGAAGCAAGGCCAATAAAAACCTGCAGCTACAAAGTTCTGAGCACAACCCAACAATGTTTCTTGTCACTAGATGGACAAGTCCAACTCTGCTCTATTCTGCCCTTATTTCACTGTTGTCCATATTTCAATAGGAAGAACGGGAGCCTGATTTTTTAAATAGTCCCTTCAAGTTGGATGCCTAGTAATTTAGAATAATAGAATCTTTCAAGTTGGAAAAGACCCTTGGGATCATTGATTCCAACCATATCCCCCAATACCACATCTAAATGACCCTTAAACAAATCCAGGGATGGTGACTTACCCACGTCCCTGGGCAGCCTATTCCAATGTCTGACCACTCTTTCTGTGAAATATTTTTTCCTAATGTAGAGTCTAAACCTACCCTGTTTCAGCTTGAATCCATTCCCTCTTGTTTTATCTCTAACTAGCTGTGAGAAGAGAGCTGTACCAACCTCTCTACACCCTCCTTTCAGGTAGTTATAGAGAGTGATGAGGTCTCCCCTCAACCTCCTCTTCCTCACACTAAACAGTCCCAACTCCTTTAATTCTTCTTCATAAGATTTATTCTCCAGGCCCTTCACCAGCTTTGTTGTCCTCCTCTGTACACATTTCAGCACCTCAATATCTCTCTTATACTGAAGTGCCTAAAACTGGACACAACACTCAAGGTATGGCCTCTCCAGTGCTGGCTACAGGGGGACAATCACCTCCATACTTCTGCTGGCCACACTATGTCTAATACAAGCCAGGATGCCATTGGCCTTCTTAGCCACCCAGGCACACTTCTGGCTTGTATTCAGCTGCTTGTCAATTAGAACCTCCAGGTCTTTTTCTGCCTGGCAGCTTTCCAGCCACACTTCCCCAGGCCTGTAGCTCCCCATGGGGTTGTTGTGGCCCAAGTGCAGGACCCGGCACTTGGCCTGGTTGAAGCTCATCCTGTTGACATTGACCCATCCATACAGTCTATCCAACTCTCACTGTAGAGCCTCCTCATGCAGATGGTGTGGCACAGCTTGGATCCATTCACTAATATCAGCATGTTGGTGGGCATAGGGTATCATGTAATTAAAATAAAATGCACTGGTCACCAAACAAAACCCAGACTTGCTCCACATTTTTCTCGATTCTCATTGATGGGGTAAATATCACCCTATCCAGTGGTTCTGACTTTAATGTCTTGGTACCAGAGGTGCATCCATTTGACCAAACATGGTATTCAGTGGTCATTCATTCTCTTTTGCTGCTGAGTGCGCCCCCAAAAAAGTTGATGATCATGTTAATAGCTGTTAGGATTAGGAGATATATCCAATGATCAAACCATAGCACAGTTTAGGAAATATCTGCAGAATAACCATCTTTGTCTAAACGACTAGCTATGATCACAGTTCTGCCTTTATGCCTTGTGTTCTGTTATCAAGGCACAGTGATTTGTTTTTCCCAAGCACTGTTTATGACTAAAGGTGTATAGAAAGTGTTACTGAGCAAATACAGTGCACTGTATAAGCTCTTCCTTTCAAAGTGTAATGACATGCCATCACACATTTCAATTTTCAGGATGTCTCGCAGTCAGATTGCTTCCATTCCCATTTTCCACTCTGTGACTCCACTTTCTTCAGGAAAATTACTTTTTATTTCAACAGCAAGATAAAAGAATTTGGCTAGCAAATTTTCCATCTAAAAAATGCTTATTAACCTGAGTGAAGACAATTCTGCTTGAAGACAATTCTGCTTGACTGATACAACTCACCAAACATTTTTTGTCCATTTTTATCCTGAGCACCAGTAATTTTAGAAGTGATTTTTTTTTAAAAATCTTCTCATGTTTTTTACAATGTCATATACAAATCTATTATCCTACTTAGGTATGCAATTGGCTAATTGGATATAACTTATCCCTTTCTTATAACAACAAAACAACCATCTTCTTTGTTTACATATATATAGCAACAACTTCTGCACACTACAACTTAGGTTGCCAGAAATAATGAAGATTTCTAGCAGGAACCTATGTTATTAGCATTTCACTTAAAGTTAGGCAAATATTTTTGTACCATGTTTTGGAGTTGACAGATCTGCACTTTCAGATGAAACCCTATTATTTTGCCTAATGAGACAAAATTAATTTTTCTTTCATACTTACACATCCTATCTACTGTAATGGCAAGCACAATATGTATTAGTGTGTAATCAAAATCTTGGCTTCACTGAATTTTATAGCAAAGTTAAACTAATACTTAGCACAGAATTTGCCTCTATGAGTGGAAAGTTAGAACTCAACAAGAAGGAACAAATACATATTTCATATACACATGAAAAGAAAGGAAGGAAGGAAGGAAGGAAGGAAGGAAGGAAGGAAGGAAGGAAGGATAGTGGGCTACTCATTATATATGTTAGCAATGTCACAGCTTAATGGTACTGAATAATTTTTGTGTATCCCTTTTAAAAACTAATAAATAATAACTGCTGTTTTCCTAAGAACCTGCATATGGTCTACTTGCTGTAATTTATCTGGAGAAGGTAGATGCAAGTTGATAGTCCAGAGTTCCAAAAAACAGGAACAGGGGAACAGAGGACTGAAGGACAACAAAAGGCTAAAAAAAACCCATTGTGAACTTTGCTAGGCTCAAAACCTGCATATATGAATGAAGTCCAGACAAAATGCCAAAAGGAGAAAGAGTAGATGGGAATTAAAATTTTGTTAATTTCATGCCAGACTATTGTTAAAGGTTGATCAAAAGGCTTACAACAATGGTTGTCTGTGGGTATGTGCTCATGGACAATGTCACTATCAACCCTAACTATGGAGAAGATTCACATCAGCTAACTGTAGCCATCCAAAAATTCAAGCATCCAGTGTAAATTCTGGGGACAGAGAGGCACAGAGTAAAATTTATACCTTTTCGCAAGTAGATTGTAGTCAAGAAGTATAGAATTGGACAAGGCATCCTAAGATTCCTCTGTTTCTACAGGTTAAGTTGCTTAAACTTGCATGTGCAAGCAATGGCTTTCATTCTTGCTCATCATTATCTGTTTTCTTTCCATGATATTGTAGAGGTACATAAAGGAAGAGTGATCTGTGTCAGATTTTAGGGTTTGGAGTTGTAGAGTCCATTCAAGTTGTGTTTATTTTATATACAGCTATCAGAAATCTCTCCCCATTTCCAATGGTTACAAGGAGAAAGTTAAAAGAAAGTTAAGATCAATTACTGCTTTTTTTTTTTTTTTTTTTTTTTTTTTTTTTTGTCATAGAATCATAGAATGATTTGGGTTGGAACAGTCCTTAAAGACTATTTAGTTCCACCCCTGCTGAATGGGCAGGGACACCTCCCACTAGACCAGTGTTGCTCAAAGCCCCATCCAATCTGGCCTTGAACACTTTCAGGGAGGGCACAGCCACAACTTCCCTGGGCAACCTGTGCCAGAGTCTCACCACCCTCAAATGAAAGAATTTCCTCCTAATGTCTAACCTAAATCTCCCTTCTTCAAGTTTGAAACCATTTCCTCTTGTCCCCTCACTACACACCTGTGTAAAAAGCCCTACCCCAGCTTCCATGTAAACCCCCTTCAGGTATTGGAAGGTTGCTCTAAGGTCACCTCAGAGCCTCCTTCTCTCCAGGCTGAACAACCCCAACTTCTTTAGCCTGGCTTCATCAGAGAGGTGCTCCAGTCCTCTGATCATTTTAGTGGCTCTCCTCTGGACATGTTCCAGGAACTTTGTGTCCTTCTTATGTTGGGGACTCCAGAACTGGACACAGCACTCCAGGTGGGGTCTCACAAGAGCAGAGTACAGGGGGAGAATCACCTCCCTCAGATGGCTGCCTGTGCTTCTTTTGATGCAATCCAGAACCCAGTTGGCCTTCTGGGCTGTAAACAGTCATTGACAGCTCATGTTAAGCTTTTGGTCCACAACCACACCCAAGTCCTTCTCCTCAGAGTGGTTCTCAATCCTTTCTCCTCCCAACCTGTATTCTTGTGTGTGACTGGCTTGACTCAGGTGTAGAACCTTGCACTTGGCCTTGTTAAACTTCATGCAGCTTAAATGACCCCCCTTCTTGAGCCTGCCAAGGTCCCTCTGGGTGGCATCCCTTCTCTCCAGTGTGTTGACTTCACCACCCTTTGGTGTTGTCAGCAAACTTGCTGAGGGTGTACCCAATTCCACCAACAAAGGTGTTAAACAGCTCTGGTCTGAGTACTGACCCTTGAGGAACACCACTCCTCACACGTTTCCATTTGGACACTGAGCCACTGATCACAACTCTTTATGATTATCCATCCAGTTCCGTATCCAATGAGTGATCCATCCATTGAATTCATATTGTTACAGTTTATATATCAAATGAAGAGATAAAATACTGTGGAAAATTTGCAGAACACCCCCCCCCCAAAACATGACTGCAGTTAGATACTTGATTATTAATATTCCATTACAAACTAACTTTAGAAAAGGCCCCAAAAGGCAGCACAGCTGCTTCCACTGAGAAAAAAAATCCTGCAAATGAGATATCTTTGCATTGGAAGACCAAACCGGTTCCTGCATTTTGCATCAGTATTTCCTAAAGGTTACATCACTGTCAGAAATAAACAGAACATCTCTCACTCAGCTGGGTGTTCTCATTGACCTGTTGTACCCTGTGATCCTTCAGGAGTTCAGTCCACCGACCACTGCCTTCACCCTGGGTGCAGCTTGCTGTTCTGAAGGGTTAGTTAAAAATGGTAAGCATTAGCAAAGATAAGAGGAGGAGGGGAGAAAGGGAGAGGTAGGTTTCACAGTCTCTGATTCAGAAGTAGGATCAAGTTTAACTTTTCTACATAAGCATGAACCAAACCAGAATATTCTCACATTTCAAAGGAGTAGCACATAATTCCTCAACTGTATTTTTCTACTCAGCCTTAAGACAGCATCTAGTACCATCATGTCTGTGTGCAGCTAGAAAGGTTTTGGTTGTTGAACTTTCTTACTAAGTGAAGTGGTGAACATTATAACAGCCCTGTAAAAAGGGAGAGAGTGCAGTAAAACTTGAATTGTTGATGCATCCAAAGTTTTGCCATTCTAGTAGGATGTTTCCTAATTGCATCCATATACCAAACTAATGTGTTTGTAACCTTCTAGTGGCATAACAAGTACACCTGCTGTGGGTGTTTATGGACTAGTTTGTCATTTTTTCTTCGCTGTACAAGTATCTTCAAGATAATTTTGGTGATGGGAGTCATATGGAGTATCTACACAGAATTGTTCAGAGTTAATTTGATCTGTGTACTGAATTTCTATTTGGAATGTCATCTTGGTAATTGTATTCAGAAATGCATTCTTTTTTATTTAATCCTTGATGTGTGTGTTTTCCTGTTCTTCCCTTAACTCTTTTGTAAGCAATCAGCATAACCCTGCTTAGAAAGCCACTAGTATTTGCTTTCCTCTGTTAGAAGTGGGAGATATAAATGGGGTCTGCATAATGTATTTTCAAGTATACTAGTTAAAAGTTTATTCAGAAGAAATTATCTATAACAACACTTCAAAGAGAATGAGAATGATAGAAAAATAATTTCTTCGCTCTCTTCCTCCCCACCATTTCTATAACCCATTAGTTAAACCTAAATTCTGTCCTTGCTCAAAGTTATACCTGTTAACAAGAGTTTTCTTTCTTAGCTATCTTTCACAGACTCTTTGGCAGGAGCCCAGAAACCCCATGACAAAGAGAATTGCTTTTTTCCAGGAGGAAGGGTCATCTCTGAGGTACTAACAGTAAAAATCTTCCTAGATTCCTATGGAAAGGATGGGAAACAATAATCACAGTTGAAAAAACTGAAAAAGGTTGGAAATCTTTGTAATGTTCAGACATAAATAAATGTTCATTGCTAGTTTTCTGAACGCAATATTTATTTCCAGATGCATCCATTCCACACAGAGCACATATCAATGGGTTGCACTTTAGTCCACCCTCTGATCCACATTAGTTATTAATTTAAGAGTCTGTCACAAAGAAGTATCATTAGAAAACATTGTCTCAGTTTAGCTAAAATGGTGGAAATCTAACTAGGGACTGAGTGGGGCTACAGCAGTTAGCAAGTGTGTATTTATGTGTGTGTGAACGAGGAGTAAGTAGTGTGAGTATTGCCAGACATTGAGTTCTTTACGCTAGGGAAGCTTTATGTGAGTCTGAGTGGAGCAGAAAGCCACAAGAAGAAAAGTCTTGGAACTATTGGCCCATGTAGCTCAGTAAAATAATTACATATTGTGAGACCAAGGATGGTTCCCTAGAAGCTCTGAAAGTAATGCCTATTGATGCCTTCTTATTAGCACCAACACTTTAAGACCTGTCACTGAACCAGTTTTTAATCCATCCAACTTGCACCTGCTAATCCAGTTCAATGTACATTTTTAATCGTGCAGTCCTGTGTCAAATGCCTTGGAGAAATCCATGTAAACTATGTCAGCAGAGTTCCATTTATCAAGCAGACCTGTAATCTTGTCAAAGAAAGCTATCAGTTTTGTTGCACAAGACCTGCTTTCCATGATACCATACTGGCTGGCATTAATTAGATTTTTAATCTCTAGGTCTGTGTTGCTACAATCCAGAATTAACTTTTCATGAATCAAGTGAATCTACTCTGCTATCCCAGGTCACTGAACAGACTTCTGTAAATAGCCAAATTTTATTGCATCTCTCCATTCTTCTGGGATTCCTGAAATTTTAAGAAATTTGCTTTAAGTACTTTCAGTTCAACAATTCTTCTGGCATCTTTAAACCTTTACTTTAAGAAGTGGATGAGTTACTAATTATGAGCACATCATCAACAGGACACACTACAGAATTTGAAAGAAAAACATCTGTCTTCACTATTTTTGACTGAAAAAATAATTAATGCATTTCAGCTGCATCATTGTAATTCTGTGATAGAAGCTAAATGTCTGAAACAATAATGCATTTGGACTTAATTTTTACTAAATCCCTTTGGATTTGTGTGAGTTCACCAGGTAAGATTCACTACAATACATCTCTCATAGCTGACCAAGAAGCAAAATAAGTGGTTACTTACAGTTAAAAACAACGTGAGAAAACATTCTATGGTTTTCTGTGCATCTCAGCACTCATTTTGCAATACTGAACTCATCTTCCATTTATATATGTCAAGACAGAAATTGACCAGTAGCAGAAAGTCAAGACAAGAGCAGAAGAGATGGAAAGGCAAAAACTGTGAGGAAATTACAAAAAATTGGGACTGCTATGTGTAGAAAAGATGGCACAGGGAGAAGGTAGAAGTATGAAACATCTCTGCACAACAAAAATAGGAGCATCTGTCCTCCTTATATTAATGTGACAGTGGAGACTGAGGCTGAATATGCAGAAAACCTCTTAAGAGCAGCAAAGCCTTCAGATGATGGTCTGGAGATCGTGGTGTCTGTCACTGTATGTTTTTCTGCCTTGGACCATGAAGTGAGGAGACGATCCCTTCAGGTCCCTTCCAGCCCTGAGAATCTGTGTCACAGCTGTCAGGAAGAGGACTCTTCTGCTGAGGACCTCTCACGGCACTGAAAGAAGAATGAAGATGTAAGAAAGTTTCATTCAGCAACTCTCCTTTCAGTTATGGGGGTCTATCTCCTGTGCAGGTTTTTTCTACATGACCTTAAAAACAGAGAGTCTGGCATTCTCATAGCCACAACATGGAGTCATTTCCCTTGTTATGAGCTATGAGTTAAGAAGTGAGATAGATACCTCTGCCACTGTAACTCCCGTCTATTTGTCAGCCCACACAAAATGTTCACTTAAGAGCTATTTTATCATTTTTAAATTATCTTGGCATTTATTTTATTTACTAATAGCAAGGCTGCTATTGGTTTTGTGGGGGCTGCTTGTAGAGGCAGGCAGCAGCAAAACAGAGCCTCTGCACAGCTGCTAATGCCTCTTCTTCATGGGGAGTGAGTGGGAAGAGTGAGGAAATGAGTGGAGATTTGGCTTCTTCCCTTTGGCATGCCAGCTAGCACAGTTGAATCATCACAGCAGGGAAAATTTATAACTGTGTATCAGCAGCAGATGACTTCCCTCTGGAGCACAAGAGCAGTGAAATACACTTTTAGGTACTTCTCCATAAAATGCAGGTCTTGATGGTACAAAACATACCATACACAGATGCTCAGGTTAGCCCTGAATGAGTTGGTTCAGGCACAAGATGTTAGACAGACACATTAGTATGGTATCCTGCCTTGGCTAAATTGCCCCAAATGACTGGTATTTCTCAAGGCACTGGTTGTGCAGCATCTGAATCTTAGTAAGACTCAGGTAAGATTTAGAAGCACAAGCTCCAGATCTCTTCAAAGCACGGCTGAGCTGTTGGCTGCTGAAGTTCCTTAATGCTTGGCATTGAAATTGTCTTACATTTGTCTTTTTATATGTGTGTTTGGTTGTGTCTCAGGACACTTTTTGGTCACCAGACACCAAAGCCCCTGTAATCTACCCCTTTGGCATTTCTTTTGTTGTTGAAGCTGACTCCCAAGAGGTCCATGTCAGGCACTAAGAGCTCTTTGAAATCACCTTTTGGAGCAAGTGCTATCTAAGGTAGAGAGGCAGCCACATTCTGTTAAAAAACTCAGTAATGCTGGATGCCTTGCACTGAAGCAATACGACTTAGTATTAAAGAATAAGTCTTAAAGATTCATTCCTTAGTAAGAAGATCTAGTGTGACCTGAAAAAGAGATATGTATAGCCTAGGGGATGATCTTTTGCACAGGGACTGGGCAGACAGCCCTGAAAGAGCTCTAGGAGCTCTGGAGTCCACTCTTTGGAATTGCTTTCATGTCATGGATTACATAGGCTCTTTTTCTAAAATAAAGTAAAGCAGTAAAACTGCATAGAGCAGGATTAAAACACAGGTGTATTCCCTTCTTATATGAGCCTGCTTAACAGTCAGATTCCAGCAATGCTCTTCCTCATCATTCCCTAAGCCTGGCTTAGCAGATCTTCAGGACTGAACAGCCAAAAGAAGAGGCAAAGAGCTGGCAAGTGTCATGTCCCTCACTCCTCTGACTAGTATTAGAGGCCAGGTATCCCTTCTTCTGCAAGAGCAGAGGTAACCTTTCTCAAAAAAACAAAAACAAACAAACAAACAAAAACACTAAAAAAAAAAAGTGGCACGAAAAGAGATCATGTTAGTCTTCTAAAAAATTTGTTAATTGACCAATTTTAATTCATTTATATATCTATTTATTCCATAACATGTTCCAAGCAAATCCTCTAGACACAAGCATATTTTACAGTCAGTTCCTTTATGACTTGCAAACTGCAGCCTCCTGCACAATTTTTCAAGGGTCATTGCTAACTCCTGCTACCACATCAATTGCATTTCCAAAAGGACTTCCGTGTTAGGATGGTTTATCTCCCCTATGGTTCTGCCCAGCCTTTTGTACTCTTCTGATCATTCTAAAGTACCTCTCAGATAAAATTATAGGATTTAAGCCACACCTGAACTTACTTCATCTCTCCTAAAGCTGTGTGCACGGGAATATTTATTCATGTGTGCTAACATTGCAGTATACTAAACTTCAGTACACCTCAGTGGAACTCCTGATAGCCAGGTATTTATCTTAAATTTTCCTTCACTGTGATACATTAATCATACATTATTTATTAAAATCCCCTTTTTAGGATAGCATGGAAATGTAGGTTTGTCTCAGACTTTAAAAGTGTATGATCATCTTAGCTTTAAAAAAACCAAAACATTTTAGCTACTAGCAGATACCTTTGTGTAGAACTAAAATAATTGTTATGACCTTGAATACTACTGCAAAAACTTCGCATGTAATTAACAGGCCTCATAGCTTCCCAACTTTTCCTTTATACAACTTAATACAAAAGGCTGTTTAGCAAAACCCAAATAGGTAAAAAACATCTCCATGTTCAAAGGAAGCCGTTGCAATTGTTAGAACAAGTGTGATAAAACAGATTTTTTAATTTTTTTTTTTTTTTTTTTTGTCTCTGCTAGCAAATTGAAGAGAAGCAGCAGGAGTGATGACTTATCTGTAAAAATCTGAATTTTTTAAAATTCCATTCAAAAAACCTACTTGAACACATATTCAAAGAAAACCTATCTCATTTTAGGACAAGCTTCAAGCACTGTCTCAGTTCTAAGTCAGTGGCTGATGCTGCTGACCACCTTGAGCCATGTGTTCCTGCTACAAGCAAAGCACTTCCTCAGATTCTGGAAAGAGCTGAGCTCCAGAGCAGTGTTTGCCCATCTGCATGGCCACCTGACTACTTGCCCTTTCTTTCCTCATCCCTCACTGTCCATTCATCCTTACTCTCCAGGAGACTGAAGGCAGCTTCAAGAAGGCACAGGGAGGAATAAAAACTCTGAGATAAAATGCTAAAGTAACCAGCGAGGTGGATTAACATATCACACCCACACAAAAGATGATAAAATTTAAAGGTCATTCAGCAAACATTATCAACAACTCAATATGACTATGAAGAAATCACCAGAGAAATTTAGTTTAACTAAAATAATTCGGCCACTAGAGCCAGAAACATCTTTGCTTGTATATTTCAAGTGATTTACTGGGAAAGCCACCTTGGTCAAATTAGTACAGTGCCATTCTCTAGGGCTCAAAAAAGACATAGGTGAAATCCCTTTAGGCCATGAGCATCTTCAGCCCATGGTTTCTACCCAGATTTGGGGGATTTTGTCTTCTTGTGGTAAAGGCTCTGTTATAGTTTTATTATCTTGATAGTTGCAGACAGGCTATGATGATTAAATAGTTAGCCCACTAGCTCTAACTTTCTTTTCATGCTTCATCAGACATGTAGGGACAGTTCTTGGGAGCCAAATCAGGTCAATCAAAGGAGTAGCACACAAATGCTAAACCTTGTGCTGTCCTACACAAGGGATAAGAATGACCACACTGTTTCTTTAATACTTCTTGATTTTAAATGCTTACCTGTGCAACCTTAACAGTATTTTAGGAAACTGTAGCAAAGAAACAGACAGCTGGGTATGCCCTTCTGTAGGATCCCATCAGCACACATCCAATCCAATTTAACCATCTTGTTGAATTCTAGATATCTCAGTACCCTGCTGACCTGAGTGAGTACTGACACCCTTAAAATGTCTTGAAATTTTTCTCCTCCATGTCCAATGGGATTCTTTCAGTTTCATCTGGAAATAAAAAAATTTCACAAATAGTTTAATAGTTCATGAAGAACTTAAGGCCTACTATTATAGAAATTACCAAAGAAAAAAGACATTTTTTCAGATATTGATTTTCAGTATCAGAAAAATGTAATTTTTTTCTTTCATAACCTGGCAGTTATTTCAAAGTTCCTTCAAATTCATAAAGCTGTAACCAAAGTATTTTTATATGTGTAATTAAATAATTTTTAAAGAAAACACCTGGTTAGATGCATGTAAACACACAGGTTAAGCTGTATATCTCATTTTTTTCCACTTCAGTGACTGAGTCTTTGTGGAATAGACTGTAAAAACTATACCAAAAAGCATATTCTCTTTCTATTGCCTGTCAAATTATTGCTGTGATACCCATAGTTGATAGTGAAACATTGTGCTCCACAGTTAACAATGAAACACGGAATGTGAGTTGCTCTTTGAGTTTAGGTAATGTACCATAAAACATTGCATGAAAATACTAATTTTCTCAATATATATTGGTAGACAGACACCGTGTTTACCAAGGAGAAGTTGAACATGGTTTTAAACATAGTTCATTCACCTGAAGGCTTTTCTAGGCGCTACTTAGTCACTTTATATACAGGGATGCCATTAGAGATGAATGGCCTGTGAGAAGAAGGAACAGAGGCTTCAATTTAACCTATGTGTCTGTCAGTCCTGCGTAGATGTCACAGCTGACCATTGCTGATATTTTTCCAAAGAGTTTCACATGCATCATATCTTTGCCACTGAGCTATCAGTGAAGGCATCAGTGCTGTTACACCCACCATAACTTTTGTCATTCTTATCTTTACCATGTTGCTTTGATTACTTTTCCTTTCTATTTGACATACAAGCAATATAAAGGAAATTTGTAGGTCATTTCTTGGGCCCTGCTGATACCTCTCCTGGCAGTCTAAATACTGCACTCAACATTCATTCCTTCCTCAGAGACCTGCTCTGACTTCAGGTATCTTACTGAAGATGATCCTGAGACTATTGTTATAGTGTGGCTTTAGAAGCTGTATAGATAAGAGCTAGTTTTATTTAATTTATCTGAACTGTATAAAGAGAATCATAAAACCCAGTATTGTCAGCCTTTAATAATACTACCACTGAAACCTTTCATTATCTTAATATCAGTGTATTCCAGGAGAGGTTCTTTGTCTCTGTCCTTTTTCTTAAGATGCCTGTTCCTCAGTGTTAAGTAGCAATTGTTGGCTAAGGCCAGCAGAAGGTAAAACACTATTTCTTGGATAGCAAAACAGTTAGTTTAATCACATCATAATAAACTTCATGAAGTGGCAAACTTTGTGGCTTATACATTTGCTCATTATCTTTTCTCAGATTTTCCCTGTAAGATTTATTTTCTCTCTATCTTCTCACACTGCTTTCGTGGCTTCAGATGCTGAGCTTCCCTTGAGTGCTGGGATCAACTGTTGTTGCTTCATTCTGCTTCATTGCTTCATTCTCCTATCACCCTCTGGGGGAAGAATTGTGTGTGCTGTGGGTTTGACTTTGTGAAAAGACTAGAAAGGGACCACCAAACCTTAAAAAATATGGGAAGGCATTAACGGAGATTCAATGTAGAAGACTCTCTCGGGGCACTCACTACACAGGCTGTAAGGCACTGCCTCGCCACAAAAACCTGGACTTCAGCAAAGCCTTTGACACCGTCTCCCACAGCATTCTCCTGGAAAAGCTGTCAGCCCAGGGCTCAGACAGGAGCACTCTGTGCTGGGTCAGGAACTGCTGGAGGCCCCCAGAGAGTGGTGCTGAACGGTGCTGATCCAATTGGCAGCCGCTCACCAGTGGTGTCCCCCAGGGATCAGTGCTGGGCCCAGTTCTGTTTAATGTCTTCATTGATGATTTAGATGAGGGGATTGAGTCCACAATTAGCAAATTAGCAAATGACACCAAGCTGGGGGGAGTGTGGATCAGCTGGAAGGCAGGAGGGCTCTGCAGAGGGACCTGGACAGACTGGAGAGCTGGGCTGATTCCAACGGGATGAGGTTCAACAAGGCCAAGTGCCGGGTCCTGCACTTTGGCCACAACAACCCCATGGGGAGCTCCAGGCTGGGCACAGAGTGGCTGAGAGCAGCCAGGCAGAAAGGGACCTGGGAGTCTGGATTGACAGGAAGCTGAACATGAGCCAGCAGTGTGCCCAGGTGGCCAAGAAGGCCAATGGCATCCTGGCCTGTATCAGGAACAGCGTGGCCAGCAGGTCCAGGGAAGGGATTCTGCCCCTGTACTCAGCGCTGGTGAGGCCACAGCTTGAGTCCTGTGTCCAGTTCTGGGCCCCTCAGTTCAGGAAGGAGATTGAGGTGCTGGAGCAGGTCCAGAGAAGAGCAAGGAGGCTGTGAAGGGATCCAGCACAAGTCCTGTGGGGAAGGGCTGAGGGAGCTGGGGGTGTTCAGCCTGGAGAAGAGGAGGCTCAGGGGAGACCTCATCACTCTCTACAACTCCTTGAAAGGAGGCTGGAGCCAGGGGGGGGGGGTCGGTCTCTTCTCCCTGTTGCTCCCAGTAAGACAAAAGGACATGGACTTACGCTATGCCAGAGGAGGTTTAGGTTAGATATTAGGAAGAAATTCTTTACAGAGAGGGTGATCAGGCATTGGAATGGGCTGCCCAGGGAGGTGGTGGATTTTCTGTCCCTGGAGGTTTTTAAGAAGAGACTGGATGTGGCACTCAGTGCCGTGGTCTGGGAACCACAGTGGCAGTGGATCAAGGGTTGGACTTGATGGTCTCAGAGCTCCTTTCCAACATGTCTGAAAGGAAAAAAAAAAAAAAAAAGTCCCTTCCAGCTAGAGTATCACTGCCAGGGCCTAATTATCAATACTATATTCACTAATTTAGAGGAAGGCAGATGCAAAAACCCTTGGAGAGTAGACAAGTGTGAATCTTTCATTTCTCTCTTGTACTCAAATGCCATAACAGTCATGATGACAGAGCACATCACAAAGGCTAAGTATGAGTCGTACAGAAATATAAATGCAGCATAAACTATTAGAAGCCACAAAAACTATGCCTTGCTGCTGGAAAAGAGAGACAGTGATCTCAGAGAGGTGTTCTGTACCATTATGGCTAAATCTACACCAGCTCATGTGGTGAGCCTACACACCTCATCCTGGAGAAAGCCTTGGGAGAGTACTGTTCCTCTCTTCCCTAAATCCTGATTTCTACATGGGGGAACCCTTGACCTATGTCCCAGATGAAAACAGGCCATGCCCTACAGAACTGTTAATCTGGCTAAGTGGGAGGCTGGCCCCTCTAAACATGCCATGGCATGCATCAAAGGCCAAGTGCAGGCACAAGCTAGGACCAGCAGCTCCAGCTCCGGCATCAGCACCCACTCAGAGTTTGTGTTTAGGTGAGGTTTGTCTTTGAAATTTCAAAGAATACTTCTACTTCCCTACCATCACGAATTCATCCTGGATTAAGAACTCCTCCATGGCTTCTGTTCACAGCCAGCTGGAAGTGTACATATAGATGTTCATTTAGCAGGAAATGAATGGCAACCAAATTTCTTTTCAGTTTTCTCAAAAAAATCAATCATCTCAGGTGTTGGAACACTTGAGGTCCTTTGTTTTTTGTGTATTTTTTATTCACTGTTATGGTTCACAACAGAAAAGATAGCAACCTGAGATAACAACATTATTCCTTTAATGTGTCATACTAAATAAGTAATATTTTAAATTAGTTTTGTATATAGACAAATAATTTAGTTTCTTTTGCTCTGTAAATCACATTTATTTATTCATTTCTCAAAAGTTTTTTGCTGTATGTGTCTTCATTATTTGAATTTCATATTAAAGGCACGGGAATGAGCTAGACCTTTTATCTTACCCTAATAAACATCTTGTAATGTAGAAATGAGCACAGATCAACCAATGTGTATGGCTGGTATTCCCTTCATGTGCTCTAACACCTGGCAAAATTATTCATTAATTCAACAGCCACATTTAAAAGCAACAGTTCAAAGGCCTATGAATGGTAGAATAACGTGTTCAGAACTGAAGTGCACTTCAGCAGGCAGCGGTGTCAGAGTTTAGAGAAAGAACCATTTCCTGTGAGATGGAGGGCTTGGGAGAGGGAGGCAGAGGTTAGGATGATCTCTACTTTGCAAACTTGTTTCTCCAGCCTCTGGCAAGGCCAGCAGAGATTAGCTGGTGTGGATTTAAGAAGAGAGAGGAATAGAATGGGAACAGTTTTCCACACTGAAGTTTCTCCATGAAGAAAACTTTCCTGAGTTATGTGATATTTTTTCCCCCATGAGTCCGTCCTCAGAGGAAATCATAAAGTAAACACAAAATACAGAAAGGAAATTAAAGGATAGGACTTTAGTGCAATACTTTGTAAGAAGGTCCTATGGGATGTATAGCTCCTATCAGCTGAAATGTAGAAGTGCCAGGTACACAGAACTATTTACAGAGTTCTTGTGTTTGTTTGTATGAGTTGAAATGCACTGTGGGCAAGAAGCTGTCCCAAACTGGACCTGCTGGGCCCCACCTGACTCCATTATTGAGATGCATTTTTGCCAAAGAGTGATTCTCATGTCCTCTGTCAAGGTATATGTTGTTTTTAAGAGCAGGCCTAGTGTCTACCCTGAAGCCCAAAGCTTGACACTGCTTGAATGCTTTCACATGCAGAATTTGTATGAGCTCCAGGGAATAGCAAGGAAAAGACCTGGTATTTTTTGCTCACAATTACATGTTGGGCAGAAAACGGATTGAGAACAGCCCCTGAGGAAAAGGACTTGAGGGTGCTGGTTGATGAGAAGCTCAGCATGAGGCAGCAGCGTGTGCTTGCAGCCCAGAAAGCCAACTGTGTCCTGGTATATATCAAAAGAAGTGTGGCCAGCAGGTCGAGGGAGGTGATTCTCCCCCTCTTCTGCCCTATCATGAGACCCCACCTGGAGTACTGCATCCTGCTCTGGAGCCCCCAGCACACGAAGAACATGGAGCAGTTAGAGTGAGTCCCAAGGAGGGCCACAAAGATGGTCACTGGGCTGGAGAACCTGTCCTATGAAGAGAGAATGACAGAGCTGTGGTTGCTCAGCCTGCAGAAGAGAGGGCTCCAAGGAGACCTTTTAGAGGCTTTCCAGTATCTGAAGGGACCTACAAGAAAACCAGGGAGAGACCTTTCACAAGGGCATGTTGTAGCAGGAAACCAAACGTCATCTAGAGCGGGAGCTCAGTACCGAGACCGGAGACAGGAGCTATCGGTGATCTTGGTTAGCAGAGAGGACTAACTGCAACCAGCCTAGCACCAATCCTGCTCAGGAATGAGCTGCCTGGCTACACCCAGCCTCACCTTTTATTAGCCCTAGGTCTTGAGCATGCTCAGTGGGGCCAGCCCTAACTGGGCACAGGTGAGACTGAGCACCGGCCTGGCTCATTACCTGGCAAGTCCTGGCACCTGTTTCCTACAGCATGTAGCAATAGGACAAGGTGTAGTGGTTTTTAACTGGAAGAGTGTAGATTTAGGTTAGACATTACAAATAAATTCTTCATTATTAGGGTGTTGAGACACTGGCACAGGTTTCCCAGAGGAGCTGTGGCTGCCTACTCCCTGGAAGTGTTCAAGGCCAGGGTGGATGGGGCTTTGAGCAACCTGGTCTAGTGGGAGGTGTCCCTGCCCATGGCAGGGGAGTTGGAACTAGATGATCTTTCAGGTCCCTTCCAACCCAAACCATTCTATGATTCTAGACTTATGCCATCCTTAGGACAGTCCCAAACATCCAGGACTATCTGCAGCATGGAAGGACCATCAGTGAGCATGAATGTCCACATTTGTTCAGAATGCAGTATGTCCAGGACTGACTTCTAGAGACAAGAAACAAAAAATCTATGACGGACCAACCAGTCCAAGACCCAGTTCATAAATTAATGATGCTGCATACAACAAGGTGTTATTTGTTATGTAATCTACTGACCTGTAGATATCCTTACAATGTAGTTGCACACTATAACTACACATATACAACTATACAATGTAGTTGTAAGATATGGTGCATGTGATGGATGGAACAGGCCAGAAACCCTTGTCTACCAAACAGTTTAGAGAAACCTATCTGGTTCCAAAACTTTTGCTTTTGCAAAATGTATTCCTTTCAGGGAGCCTTTTTCTACACTACAGAACTGAGCTTCAGGAGCTACCATCAATTTCATAACAAGTTATCTTCTTCTGCTAAACTGTACTATAAAAAGGGGTGTCATGCAATACTGACTGAAGTCCACTGGCATCTTTCACTAAGAATTAAATCTCCTACTGTTTGCAATGGACATTAGAGCAAGCCTCAGGTGAGGTTGTCTTTCCAGGGTTCAGAAATTACTCTTTTTTAATCTCTCAATTTTTTTCCTTTGATGATGGTGTATTTCTCAGATGATACAGAGTTGGAACACAGACTCTCATTTACATCTTAAGATGCTGTCTCCAGAGGATGGAAGCAATTATTTCATAGCACCTTTCACCTTCTTCAGTCTATGAAATTTTAAATGCCTTTATCCATTAAGTGATTTTAAATTGATCTTCTCCCTTAACTCCCCAATCCTTCGTCTCAAGGTTATTGAATCACATGTGATGTACTGGGTAGTGTTCCATTAAAGGGTTTCATGGTTTTGATCCAGTAATATACGTAAGTCTTGGGTGAAGGAGTGGCAGATGATTGTCTCCTGCTTTCATTTTGAGACCTACTTTTTCTGTACTTGATTGTACAGGCAGTGAACACCGGTCTTAAAAAATTATCTTATTTTTTTTTACATATTATTTGAACTGTTTGTTTTATCTAGATAAGCAAGATGCAAAGGGTGGGGTTTGGTTTGTATAAATACCTTCTACATACTTAAAAAATAGGAGTTCATCCAAGGCTAAATTTCCAGAAAGATATTTTTTTAATCAAATATCTACATTTCTGAGTGGCACTAAAGAAGAGAGCTACATCAAATGCAATGAACTCTTGCAAATCCTTACTGATGTCATGAGGAAAAGCAGCTACTTACAAACCATGGAACTACAAAGTCACACTTCTACACGCACTAGTTGGAAAACATAATCCCTCATTTCAGTTTTCTACTGTACAGCAGGGGAAAAGTTCTAGTTACAGAAATATTGTAATCTTTCTAAACACTCTGGCTGCTTTTCACCTGAGTCAGAGCGAGATCAGCTCACTGCATTAAGATAATGCTAAGATAGTGTTAAGATTAAGATAATATGCTGGAATCAAAACAGACACTTTATCAACCACATTTGCAGACAGGTGAAAGGGAAATCATACTCAGATATATGTAAAGGGAAATTTCTGGCATCACTGTTTTCCCATTAATTTCCCAACTGATGTCAGTGGCTGACAGTAGATAGAAGCAGCTAACATCAAGTCCTCACGTTGCCTTAAAATGGAACTGCAGATGTGGCATTTGGCACTGTGACTTGTTCCTGATGTCTATCACATCATTGCATGTTGAGCTTCTGTATGAAGAAGGTAATAAGAAATCTAGTGTGGGAACAGGGGTGACAGATTGCAACAGTTCGCCTTACGACAGGTGCTGCTTTGGGAATTCACTGGTTTTGGCTGAGAAGCAATATGTCACCCACAGGCCTCATAAATGTTGGTGTAATAAAAGAAGACAAATGCTGCTCTAGGAGATTACCAGTGGGTAGAGTTCCCAAGCTTGTACCTATTTTGGTTTGGAGGACTTTGCAATGCTGTGTTGTGTTACAGGTGGTTAAATTGAGACATCATCTCTCCTCCCACCAATGATTAGTATTTAATGATGGAATTTGAGCAAGCATATAGATCCATAGCCTTACTGGACTTCTGACTAAGTTAATTTTAATAAGCTGATTTCCTTCCTATCAACTGTTCATGAGGCATTTTTGCCTAAGGTTGACAGCAGAGAGACAGCAGATAGGAGCACACATCCTCACTTCAAATATTTCAGGCAACAATTTGGCTTCCTTTAGAAATAAGGTCTAGATCATCTTGTGGTCAACCAAGGATTAGGAAGTTGGGCACCACCCCAAACAGAGAGATGGGAAAACTACCATCTCAGTTACATTTGTTTCAGATTGTCAATGGCAGTGCATGTCCTACTTCAAGGACGTTTTTTTAATGCCCTTTATATGAATAAGTTCCATACCATTTAGGACTTCTCACAAGAGAGCAGTTCCCACTAGGTGCTCTAAGTGGGAAAATGGGTTCCTAATACTTCCAGTTTACATTATCCAATGTTATGTACCTTATGCCTTTTTGAGTGTCAAGATCTGTCAATCCTCATTGAACCTCAGCTGACATCCAAGTAATGCTAGTTATTTAAATCATGTCAAAGATCCATTGAACCAATGAGAAGTATATTTCACACAAACTACTCTTGGGTTTCCCACTAGCCAGTCATCACCCACAGTGGTGTCTGTATTTCATAATCACAGGGTCACTATTTGTGTCCCTGCTTCTCAAGTCATAATGGTAGCATATTCCTATGGTGTTTTCACATTTTATTTTTCTTTTGGCCCTTTCTTGCAGCTGCTGGTTAGTAGCATTTTCCTCTCATTTTGTTCCATGCAACCTCTTTGCACTGAATCCCAGATGCATGTGAAATGGCCACAAAAGAACTATCTGGGTTAAATGAGTACTAAACAGGTTTAAAATTAGTGCTTATTGTTTCGAAGCAGATGCAAGCTTCAAACAAATGCAAAACATCAATGCAAATGCAAAAAGGAGGGCAATTTGAAAATCAGATCCTAAGTACTTGATTCTATAGGTTGTTTTTTCTAGTAGTAATATCCAGAACAGTTCTGTTAATGTAATGGAAGCACATTGAATAACTACTCTGCCAGCATTTGTGTTTGCAGAATTCATGAATCAGCAAAATAACTCAGGTTCCCTGCTATTCTCATTTTAATGAACTGTTATCTCTACAAAGAAGCTACTAAACACTGCTACACAACTCTCTGTTCCATTCTACAGAAATTATTGTAGAGTTATATTTCTGCACTATTTTTCTTGAAGGCCAGTCTTATCCATAATCATGGTCCTGAAGATCTACAGTGCTAATGAGCTTTACCCATTCATGGTTAAAATAAGCTGGTGGTAGTATATGAGGGGAATACCTATGTTGAATTTGTTCACATACACAAATACACCATTGACAAAATGCTTTTTTTTTTTTCTTTTTTTTTTTGGAGATATCTCAATGGCTTCAGTGGCAGATCACCAATGCCATGGCAGCCCCTCTTCCACTTGCCTGGAAGCATTTCATACTTCCTGAGGAGCAGAGAGCAGACACACTCACTCAAGGCTGGTGGAAAGGTTGTTTAGGGCCAGGCACAGAATGAGACTGGCTTCTCAGACCCTGGAGAGATGGTTGCTTGCATCAGAAATATTCATTCAGCCTCAGTTCCCCAAACTGGGAAAGATGGTGACCTGAATTTTTTTTTTTTTTTTTTTTTTTTTTTTTCTTTCAGCCCTCGGAACGTATTTGGTTTTGGTTTGGCCTTATGAAACGTTGAACTGGTCGTTCAGCATTGGTTGATGGTTAGTTCTTAAAGTATGTGGTACACAGGGACCACCCAGAGAGCCACCCCTAGAAATTCAAGTACTTTCTGCAGCAAACAGATGAAGTGTGAACTTCCCCAAGGTCCCTTCACTGCCAGTTCCTCCCCCTGTGACTTGGAGGATTCTCCACTGCACCCTGTGTGTCATAGGATTTCTTTATAGGAAACAGTTACAAAAAATACTCTGCTTAGACACATAAGTAGCTTTCAGGTAACATTAGACTGCATTGCTCACTAGAACACCTCAGCAAAAATGTTATGTACTGCTGGACTGCATGATAATCTATCCTTAAAAGATCTTTTTTTAAGATCTGCTCTTAAAAATGAGGGGAAGAAACCCCTCTGCTAATGAGTAAGATCTTAATTCA
The DNA here is from genome assembly GCF_036169615.1 of Heliangelus exortis. Classification (NCBI taxonomy): domain Eukaryota; kingdom Metazoa; phylum Chordata; class Aves; order Apodiformes; family Trochilidae; genus Heliangelus; species Heliangelus exortis. The sequence goes on from NC_092422.1 coordinate 58,004,279, forward strand.
GTGTATTGCAGGCATACAAATATATTTTCCATTATCACCAAAAGATTCCAATTGTCAGATTTCTGTGAATTGAGATGAGTGTATTTCATAAGGTAGCATTAACTAACATAACTATAAAGAAAAGCCATGCAAGAGAAGCAAATTAAAATAGTACCTATTCAGGCATCATAATGAATAAATATGTAAAAAATGGAAAATTAGAACTGACACTACTTGGATAACTGGAGAAGATCACAGACCTGATTTTCTTCCTCCAATTTTAGCATTATGAAATAGAAAAAAATGATGTTTGAAATTAAAAAGGAAAAGCCCCCTCAGGACTTAAAAATCCCCTGCAGTTCTTCATCGAAGAGTGATTTTGACACAGTGCTACAATCACAGCAAAGTGTCAACACCATTATAATGCCCTATTGAAGAGCCTTATGTGCATGTTAATGAAAGGAATAATGAACGGCTAAATGCACCTTCCCTGCTTCATTGTTTTGTAACAGTAAAAAGGATGTGCTCAAAAGTAGCTTTGAAGGTTCCATTTGTATCTGGTCCTTGTCTATATTTTGTTGTTACCTGCTGGTAAGTCACCTGCCCCTGGAGATGGTCTCTAAGCCAGACCCATGTACGGACCTGAAAGCTTTTGAGCTTAAGCAGTAAAGACCCCAGCAGGAGTCTGGAATGCTGCCCTGTGGTGTGGACCTGTGCCTTGAGACCCACCAGTTCTCCCATAAGCTTTTAAGAGCTGTGTGCCCTTAGGGATACACATCAGCCTATAGAATCATAGAATCATGGAACTGGCTGGGTTGGAAGGGACCTCAGAGATCATCAAGTCCAACCCTTGATCCACTCCCGCTGCAGTTACCAGACCATGGCACTGAGTGCCACATCCAGTCTCTTTTTAAATATCTCCAGGGATGGAGAATCCACCACTTCCCTGGGCAGCCCATTCCAGTGTCTGATCACCCTCTCAGTAAAGAAATTCTTCAGAACAAAGAATGTGGGCTGTTGAGAAATACTTTCCTATGTACATGCACACACATAGAGCTCTTAGAAGTTCTAGTTTCCAAAGATGGAGAAAGACACAACAGGAACAGAGTTTGCAACTGATATTTTCTTATGTAAAATAATATAAGCTAGATACCTGTTGTGGGGGTAAGTCATCTTGTAAGAAACCAAATGATCAGATAATAGGATTTGGAGAGTTAGCCAAGGGGAGTAGATAATAATAGAAAAGATATGAGGCTACACGAGAAATTCAGACTGAAGACAAAGAAAATAATTGTCATAAAGGCAGTGGATAGGGGCTGGCAGAGGTGCCCCTGGAGTCTGTGGAGATAATCCCCTGGAGATACTCGGTCTGCTGCCAGATAAGCCCCTGAATAATCAGATCTAATTACTAAGTTGATGTTGCTTTGAACTCATGATTTACCAGATGATCTCCAGAAGTCATTGTCAACCTGAATTGTTGATATTATTATTTGACATGCTAGGACAAGGGGTTTAGAGTTCATTTCTCACATATATGAAATAAATTCCTCCCCCGTGACATAAAATAAAGCAGCAGTACTAGATTTGCTTATATATCTGAGGTAATCAAATCACACAAGACGCTCGTGTATTCATCACACAACTGGTATTTGCCTCAGAAATATTGCAGTCTGTAGTAGAAGAAAAAGAAAGGTAAGAAATATTGGGAGAGGACTAGGTCATAGCTTAATCTCAGTCAGGAAAGATCACTCCAGGTAATGAGACTACAGTATGACAGCATGGCTGCTATTTGCACTGCTCATCCATGTGGAGAGAATGGGACACAAAACTCAGTGACAGCACATATATTATCTCTGGATAATATCTAGAAAGTCTAGAACTATGTCTTTTGGGGCCCAGATATACCACAAAATAGTTGGGAAAAGTGAAGAAACATTAAAGAAGCAAAGGCATACATTTTGAGTGCTGCACAGCTCAGTATGATCAACACAGCATTGGGCACAGTGGCACAGGACAATGAAACTAGGATTTGGCACATTTCTGAAATATAATAATATAACCATTTAAGTAGATAACTATACTTTGATTTTCTTCATTTAGTTCACTCCAATTTTGGACACACATCATTTAATGCGTGAATTCCATTTCTGAAGGCATTAATTGAATTGAAAGCCTTGAGAGAAGACTTTGCTTATCCATCTTGCAAGCACACGTTTACAGGGTGTAGGCTGGATTCAAAATATTGATGCTCAGAACTATAGTGGATCACCGAAGCATTACAATTATGTACACATGTCACAGAAGTCCCAAATGTACCTTCATCTCTATGACCATTACCTATACCTGTACAGCTAAGCCATGAGTAGCCCATAAGAGTTAGGCATCATGGTTCTATTTAAGCCCTCATGGGCTTTGCAAAAGAGGTACCTATCTCACTCACAAGGCCCAAACCTAAATGAATTTAAAAACAAAGAAACAAAACAAAGCAAGGCACTAGTGTGGCAGTGGCACAAGACATGAATAGCACCTTTTCTATACACCTCCATATGAGCAATTCTCTGTATGGAAAGCTAGCTTCAGCTCTCTCCTTTATATGAAGAGACAAGGTTACATTGTTTCACCTCCTAGTAAAGTGCCCTCTAGAAGACAGGGTATCCTGGGAACTGGGAGACCCCTCTGTCTCTCCTTTCCTAGAAAAAAATCAGTAATTTGGAAATTACTGAGATTTTTAGAGACAAAGCCAGAAAAAAGCTCACTAATCTAGTAATCAATAGATCAAGAAAGAGGAATGTTGAATCCATCTAGCTCCTTAGTGGTGTGAAGTTTTATATGGAAAGTGGAAAGGTCTTGTCAGAAGATGATGGGACATAACCTTAGGGACGTGGTTTCATGGTGAACCTGGCAGTGCTAGGTTAACAACTGGACTTAATGATCTTACAACTCTCTTCCAACCAAAACAATTCTACAGTTCTATCACCCTGAACTCAGTGCCTGGATCCTGCCATAATTGGAAGAGGTTCAAGGTCTAACGGGAAGAGAAGGAATGGAGTGATCTCCTCTCTTATTCTGCCAGACTATTTGGTAAACAGACGGTTATTAGTTGATTATTATTTGTAGGAGAGGTGGAGAAAGGAGAGGGGTAGGAAATGGTGAAGGGGATAAAGACACTTGATTTCAGGAGCAGATTGACAGCAGAGACTGGGTAGCGCTACTTTGCACCCCAACACCGAGAATTAATGATAACTTCAGGATTCTTAAGCATCTTTCTCCTCAATCTTTATTTCTCTTTTTTAGCTGAGATGTCAACTGGGTCAATTCATCTGCTTATGAAGGAGCCTCCAACACAGGAAGGTCATGGAGCTCTTGGAGTGACTTCAGAGCAGGGCCACAAAGATGATGAGAGGGCTGGAGCACCTCTCCTGTGAGGACAGGATGAGAGAGTTGGAGTTGTTCAGCCCTGATAAGAGAAGGTTCCAGGGAAACCTTATGGCAGTAGCACCTTAAAGGACCCAAAGGGAAGGTGGAGAAGGACTTTTCACAAGGGTGTGTAATGATAGGACACAGGGTAATAGTCTTAAGCTGGAAGAAGGTAGATTTAAGTTAGACATTAGAAGAAAAATCTTCACTATGAGGGTGGTGAGACACTGGCACAGGTTGCATGGGGAAGCTGTGGCTGCCCTTCCCTGGGGTGAGGTCTGTAATTCATGGCCAGGCTGGATGGGGCTTTGAGCAACCTGGTCTAGTGGAAAGTGTCCCTGCCCATGGCAGGGGGGTTGGAACTAGGTGATCTTTGAAATCCCTTCTAACCAAATCCATTCTATGATTCTGCAATAAGGTAGAGCCATGATAGCCTCTGGCTTAAAAATGCACACCTCAGTATCCTTTGACAAAGGACACCAGATGAAAGCAAATACTCTTTCAAAAAAAAAATTCTTGCCAGGAGCAAAGTCATGGATGATTCTGCATTCTATCACACAGTTTTCCTGGAAAATTTTTGAGCAGATGAAGCCCTCCAGCCAGTCTGTTTAAGACTCAGACACTCTATCCTATAGCTACAAGTATCCTGGCTTTCTTGAGGAACAGCTCTGGAATGAAGAGCACCTGCTGGCCTCAGCCATCAGGACTAACACATCCTTGCCTTTTCACAGGTTTTAACACACACCTCTAGGGGAGAACTCAGATGCCCTATGAAGTGAAGTATTTCCCTCTAGATGCACTTCTCCTTATTTATGACTGTGAAAAGACACATCAAAGGAATAATTCTGGAAATATTAAATACATGCAAGTCTGGCCTATGTATATCTCTTAATATTGGTACACAGTGTAAGAGAATATGGCTTTAAAGGTCCTGATACCATTGAGTCATTAAAAAACATTAAGAGAGACACTGTTTGACATGAAAGTTCTTTTCATAAGTTACAAATTAATGCATTCAGCCAAAAGTCAGTGCCTTATGTGTCTTATTAGAAATCGTTCTATTTTCCACCTCAAGTTTATGTAGCCATGCAGTCAAGCCAGTCTTGAAATCAAGATGTGTTTCGGACCATCCAAACAATGTTAATCACTGTAAGAACTCTGAATCACTATGTATGCTATATTTGTCTTCTTTATTCATAGCAAATAGAAGAACACTGGACTGCTTTCAAAGACCTAAACAGCCCGATTTCTCTACTTCAGAAAGTACTTACAGGCTCTTCACTTAAATATAAGAAACTAATGAAAATGGCAAAGCAGGAAGGATAGCTATTTAAATAACCATACACTAACATTTGTACATCCTGTTCCTGCTGCTGCAGGTCTGGACAGGATTTGACTATTTGCTTTGGACACATTAACTCATGTTGACCTAGAGCTAAACTAAATGTTTCTTAGATTGAAAATTGAGATTGGAATATTTTTAAAAAACAAATCTACAGTTATTCACATCTAATTCTGGCCTATGGTACAGGCTGTATGGTACAGGTAACTAAGAAAAAAAGGAAACTAGAAAGGACTTTTAAAAAGTGAACACCCACATGGATGGCAGGCTTCAAGACTGTTGTTGTGTAAACAGTGAAGAAGAACTGAATTCAAACCCATTTGAAGCCAACAGCACAATTCGTGAGAAGGGAAAGGTAGAGTGCTGAGAAGGAATTTGAGGAGCACATATAGAAAGACAAAAATAACACATTATATAAATATCTGTGGAGCAGGATGGTTTTGAGACAATCAGTGTTTCTGCTGGGGTCTTAGAGAATGAAAAGAACAACAAATGGGGATCAGGACACCACATCTATTAAATGTTCTTTTAGCCTTAAGATTGTTGGAGAAAATATCTCTTCTCCTCATGATATAAAGAAGAGGTGCCATCAGAAATAAAAGTTTTTGAGATTTCCTCTAAAAGCTGTTAGAAGAAAATACTTTAATTGATCTTGAGCCACTAAAGATCCAAGACTTGATTCACTAGGGCATTAGTAGTGTTTAATTGTTGCTTCATCACCACTCAAGAAAAAGTACTCCAACCTTCAGATCCCTTAAGCATTGATCCAGAGGGTGTGCTGGGAATTCTGGATGTTTTCCAAAGAAACTCCGTGATCCTGAGCATGCTGAGGTCCTCAGCTCTTGGCTGGGCTTTTCATGGGAAAGTTGCTCCTTGACCACCCCCCACAGACCTTTTGCTTCCTCTTCTAAACGCAACACCTGGCATGGGTCACCCCAAAACAGACTTTCAGGCAGCAGTTTGACTGTTAAGGAAATATCTCTATTCTTCTGATATATCAAGGGGAAGCTCTATTTTTGTACTGTCTGTTTGAGTGACATTAGGATGAGCTTCCAGCCCATGAGAGAGAGACATGTCACGAGATTTTTTTGAGATAAAAGCAGTTCAGAAAATTATGTAGACTGAGGGACGCCTACTCAATATCAGACTCATCTGCTGAACCACCTCGTGGCTGATCAGGGATTTTAGCAATTCATAATCTGGCATGTCCATTTCAGATTGGAGTATATATAACCCCCTGCTGCTCCCCATACTTCCAGTTTAATTCACTCTGATATTAATTCCAATAAAAAAAAGAAGAAAAAGAAATGAAAAAAAAAAAAAAAAAAGGCCTCTGTTCTTGCTGAATAAACAAAACTTTTTTATTCTTTGTCTGGATGAGTTTGGGGTGAGGAGGAGCTGTGCACAAGCCCTCTGGGCTCTTGAGATCAGTAGGAGAGGTGGGTGGTGAGTTTCTACTGGGGGATCTGGGCCTACTACAGACTCAGCTCCCACCACCGTGTACCAAGTGCTGTACAAAAGACCTCTGATGGACTCCCCTTCCTCTTGATTTGGAGGTGATGGTTGCAGGTTTGTCACTTCTCTGTCAGATGGAGGAAGGAAACATTCAGTACTTGGCCTTGTTTTCCCTGTGTCCTCTCCTCTGTGCCACCAGCACGTCTGCTTGCTCTTGTTAGGCTGGTGAGTTGAGGATCCTTCCAAAGGTGACTCTGGCAGCAGAGTCTCTCCCTCATTTCAACTATTTCAGCTCTCCCCCTTCTTCACTAAAGAAAGAGCCTGTGCTTGCATTTTTGGTGAAGACAACAAAGCAGTTGTTTGCCCCCAGTGTGTACTGTTTCCTTTGACTGGCAACTTATGCAACTCTGATGCCTTATTTTTTTCATCAGAAATTATGTTTCATCATTTTAAGATGCTGCAATGTTTTTAAGAGTTGCGTATTCTTTCTCTATTCTTCATTCAGATAAATGTTCTGAAATTTCCAATATTGAAATAAAATTATTTACAGAGCAAGGCTGTGTGAAGCAAGCTGATACAGATGTGTCTTTTACATAACTGAACAGCAGAGCAGGTCTGTATTATGTAAAAAAAGAAATGCACTCTTTAGTCCAAATAACTCAAGCATCCTACTGGAGCATTCACCAGTGAAAGACTGTGACAGTCAGGTTTGTTTCATTTCTCTTCTGTCTGTCAAAATTTCCATTTACATGCAGAAATAAGTTTCTTAGGTCTTTATCATTGGTGCTGCTTCTGCTCGCCCTGCTGATAGTTCAGAGCTTTTTGAAGTCATGGGCATCCTTGTTTCCTCACATTAACTCACAGCTTCATGAAGCAGCCTATGAAGTGATATTGAGAGTAAATCCTGCCAAATAGCACCATGCCTCATTCTGATTTTGGTGGAAACAATCTGCCAGCTCTTGGTTTCTCAGTTGTCATCTTTGGCAATCAATGGTACTTACCAAAAGAGCTGAGAGAAGAGAGGAAGAAGAGAGAGAGAAATTAGGGAGCACAGCCTAAAACCTGTACTCAAAAAACTCCATTTGTTACAGAAAGAAGTCTGAACCTCCATCCTAGTAAGCAAGTAAATCAATAAAAAATAAAAATAATGTTTACAAGGTTATAAATGGACTTCAAAATAAACAGTCCATTAAGATGAATGGTACAGTTTGCACTCATCTTGAAACTATTGATTCAGTCTGGATGCCTGTAGATTCATGAAAATAGCACTGCAGCATCCACATTTTAGAAGGTTTTCTTTCTACCAAAAAGTGCTATCTTTCAAAACAAAATAAAAGTTTAAAATGGTACAAGGCAACTGTCATAAGCTGCTGCACATCTGCTGTATGTTTTAAATAATGAGGGGGTTTCTCCCAGAAATATGATTCTGCCACTTAAGTAATAAAATCAGAATATTATTTATTATAACGTTATATATATTAATATAATGTTATCTGTATTATATATATATTAATATAATTATTTATATTATGTATATTTGTATTATAATTTATTATAATATTATGTATTATCAGAACAGAGAAAAAATTAAAAAATCAAATCAACTAAGAGGAAAAAGTGGTCCTGTTTAAGTCTATGAGACTACCTCACGAGAAGTTTTGAGAACATAGTGTTGATGACAGATATTTATAACTTCATTTTTATGCATCTGTGCCTCCTTGTTCATGTTACTTGCTGAATACCAGAATGTATTGATCATAAGAATGTTCCTTAAACAGAATTTGTTTGGTTGTGTTTGGTTTTGTTTTTTTAACAAAAGATAGGATCTTGTGTCTCAAAAACTCATGAAAAGGTTTAGGATTTTTGGTGGCTTTTTTTCCTTATCATTAAATGTGATATTACTATCTACTGGAAACAGAGTTCTAGATGAACTACTTCCTTCATCAGTTAAATTAATGTTTCACATGCAATCACTGTCACTGTGGACCTAAAGCCAGGTAAGATGTATAAAGCCATTTTGTTCTGTCACAACCTCTATGAATGTCCTCTAATTACTGCAGCCTGAACATGCGTGGACATTCTTGCTCAGGTGGGGTCCTTCCATGCTGCAGACAGCCCTGGATGTTTGGGACTGTCCCAAGGACGGTATAAGTCATAGAATGAATTAATAGTTTGGGATGGAAGGGACCTTAAAGATCATCTAGTTCCAACTCCCCTGCCATGGACAGGGACACCTCCCACTAGATCAGGTTGCCCAGTGCCCCATCTGACCTTGCCTTGAACATTTCCAGAGAGGGGACAGACAAAACTTCCCCAGGCAATATGTGCCAGTGTCTCACCACCCTCAGAGTGAAGAATTTCTTCCTAATATCTGACCTAAATCTACCCTCTTCCAGCTTAAAATCATCACACCTTGTCCTATCACTAAATGCCCTTGTAAAAAGTCCCTTCTGAGGTTTCCTGCAGGCCCCTTTGGTAACCTGCTATATGGTCTCCTTTCTCTTCTGTAGGCTAAACAGCCCCAGCTCCCTCAGTCTGTCTTCATAGGAGAGGTGCTCCAGCCCTCTAATCATCATCAGTTGTTTCTATTAGTGCTAGAGCATCTCTTATAATTTGGTCACATTGTCATATTTATCATCTAGATTGTATACAAGATATACAAGGAGTGACTACAAAGGTCCAGAATGTATTTTTTTTTTCACTTTCAAAAAAATGGAGATTACAAGCAAGATATGACTGATTCCAAATTTTTATAAAATTAAATCCAGCCAGAGATCCCTTCAGCTGGATAAAAATGGCAAGATATTATAACAAAATGGAAGCATGACAAGACCACTTTCTGACATCTCTCCTGGTGGTTGCCTACTTTGCAGACCATGATGGAAAGGTCTGTCCTCTACATGGAATTAAACATACTTCCATAGTCACTAGAATATTTTGTTATATCTCCTGTTTGCAAATATTTCCCAGAAGTACACTACTCTCAGAATTCTCTACATGAACCTGACTGTCCTCCTGTGAAATATATCTATCCTAAGTTTATTCTTGATACCTCTTCTATGGTTTTGCATATAGTGTTGTCTCCTCCTAGAATGACTATAAATGTGGCCTAGCACTGCCAGCCCACATGGCTTGAAAAAATGGTTGATCATTTCTTGATGAGCCGTGCTTTTATTTATAATTGTCAACATTACTCTTCATTATTCTTCCATATGTGATTGATACAATGTGTATTTTGATTCAATGGGTCTTTTTCAAAAAGAAGCCAGGAAGCAGAAAGATTTTTGGGGGTTCAAGAATGTCAAGTATTGAACACTATATGGCTTCAGGCAACACTACATGCCAAAGTCTTGGAAAGGACCCAAGACCACTATCATCTGCTGCAAGATAGATAGGTGTAAGCTAATTGCTAGACCTCTTAGATTTCTACTGGTAGTCATCCAGCATTCACAGGAATACTATTGTATCTGGAGCAGTGATCAAAATTCCTGCACTATCAGCTTTCCCTCTGCTTGTTCACAGAACACCTGAGAAGCGCTCACAGTGGGTTTCTGGTTGGAGTTCAGTGATTACCACCTGTTTTGATTTAACCTTTAATTGCCTTTAAATATCATATCTTGTTGCCCCTTCTGCACTACGATTTCTCATTGACAAATATAGCCAGTAACAAAGAACCCTCCTCTTCGTAAATTCCACTGAACAAAAATTATTTAAAGCCAACAATGTTTGAAGGAGGTTTTGATGTAAATTAAGGAACATAGTTTATATTTAGCATATTTTATTCAGTTCATTCACTTTATTTTTCCTCAGTCTATTTGGGAGCAAATTAATCATATAAATCCAGTAGTATTTGTTGAACTATGCACCATACTGCTTTTCAGCATTTGTCCAGAATCCTGTAGAATCTCTATCACATGTGGTTATGTGATGTGACAGACCCATCCTGTGTGAAACCAGTGGCTTCCCTTACCAGTTTGATTGAGTTCTAGTGGCTCAGATACACAATATCACAGTTATCATAAAGCAAATGCATTTGTATGTGAAAATAGCACTGAAATAATATGAATTACATCAGGGGCACCACAGAATCTTGAACATACTGAAAAAAAAAGGAGACATGATCCCTCAGACAGTTTGCCTTTTTAATCTGTAATCTGAATTCCCATTTCAGTCCTAAAAAGCACTCTTTAAAAACAGATACCATATGGCTTTACAAAACAGAGCAGTTCCTGCCCATCAGCCTGGTTAAGGCAGGGAGAGGCACTGTTGGAGAACAGGACAAGCAGACCCTTGGTATGGACCAATCTGGGACTAAGAAATTCTGACTCCCTAGTGGAAAATGGCAAATCTTCCTGGTGGAAGAAGAAGTTCATATGGAGTCCTCATGAAGATGTTCTTCCCCTAGGAATCCTGCTGGCAGTTTTCTAAACTTCTAGTTATTTTTTAAAGTATGCTGTCAATAAAGTCATTATGAGGATCATGTAGATGTGAACGCTGTGTTCTGCTAATGGAACTTCAAGGGTGTTGTTTTGCATCTTGCCTGAGAGGCCAACTACATCAACTTTATAATACACTCAGTCTGTAAAAGCATTTTTCCTTAAAACTCTGGTCTCCTCACAGGTCGCCTGTTAATGGAATCAATTAATACCAGCAAATGAGAGCAAACAAAGCCAAACAAAACCCTTTTTTTGCTCTAACTATTTTTTCATGAAACCTGTTGGCTCTTGCCTTTCAGACCCATCCCCCTTTAGTAGCTGCTTCCTTCACTGCCATTATGTCTAAATTAATGATGTGTTTGGCAGTCAGACAACTGATCCAATTGGCTGCAATGTCAGAGTTTGAAAATGCTCATCAATCCTGCAGCCTACTCATTTTTTATGATTGACATTAACACAACCACTGAACAATGTGCATGCCTCCTGCTCTCCCCACACACGTAGCATACAAACAACAGCATTTACATTGATTTGGGGAATATACAGCCATGCCCATTGAGTATGGGGAGCTCCATTGCAGAGGTGTGGGGAGGGAATCTCTGCTGGATGAACTCGGCAACTGGCTCTTGGGACCTCAGCTTGGTGTTGCACAATCCCCTCTAGAATAAGGCAGGATAGATTTTTAGGGAGGGACCTCCCTTAAAAAGCAAGGTGGCATAATTGCATTCTAACTTCTGGGCTGCAGCAAGAAGGCAGTAAAAACAAAGCTGTTCATACCTAGGTCTCTGGCACTGTCTCAACATTAGACTTTGCATGCCTTACAGTGCTAAAGTGGGCATCCCTCTCTTCCACCATCCAGATCATTAATGACAGTATCAGATAGTACAATAACCACAAGAGACTCCCATGAAAGTCCATACCATTTAGTCTTCCATTTTGACAGTCAAACCACTAACTACTCTCTAAGTACAGTTTTCAAACTCATTTTATACATACCCATTAATTTTTTTTTTTCAATACAGTTCTTTCCTTATGTAAATGTCATGTGAGACAGTCAGAAGTTTTAGTAAGATCAAGGAAAATAACATCTGTTGTTTCTCTTCAGTGAGCTAGGCCTGCTACAAACTTTAGGAAAGAAATTGTATTTGCTCCACGTTGCTTGTTCTTTGCCAGTCGGTGATTGTTCCTCATCTCCTTACTTTTAAGGCACTTAGAAATATTTTATTTGATTACTCATTTCTTTTTAGAAATTGAAGTTAGACAAGAAGTATAATTTCTCAACACCATTTTTTTTAAGGATAAAAACTGTGGTTGTCCAAAGATAATTTTCTATTAGTACATTCAACCTTCCCAAGTTCTCAAAGACTGCTGTGAATGGCCATAGGATTTCATCAGTCAGTTCTTTAAGTACCCTCAGAGGAAATTCATCAGGCTTAGATGATTGAAAAATCTCTCATTTATGTTCCTTCTCTTTGAGAGGCTGAGATCTTGGTTACCTTTCTGCAGCTAGAAAGAGTTGTACTACTTGACATCTCAAAACTGTCATCTTTAATGAAGGGCAATGTAGAAAAACTTATTTCAGTGTATTTTCCTAGAAGGGATCTCTAATATTTAAACACTGATGTCATAGGCATTGGAGCTAAAAACATTTTCCTCTAGGTCAAGTGGAAAAATCTTAAGAAATGAACAAATTTACATTTTCCTCTCTTAATTCTTTTTTCTTCATTTTGCAGTGGTATTTTTCCTTGAACTTTCAGTATGCCTACATTTGTGTTTTCAAGAGTATTGAATTCCAAATGGTGTCACCATCTCACTCTGACTTGAGGGTAAAAGAATTTCTGTTTTCCCAGCCAAGAGCAATCTAACAATTAAAGCACTCAGAGTACAACTCTTATCTATTTATCAATATGATGATGTCCAATCAATCGGTTTAAGCAGAGAGCAGTGCTATCCTCTGAACTGGGAAGTCCAAAACTATTCATTAACACTACAGGGATGTAGCAGATTAAAGACAACGATGCATCTTTGTGAAGCATCTACAATTGGTTTCTTTGAGATGTATAATTGATTTGGTCCCTCCAGTCTACCAATTCCTTCTCTGTTGTTAGCAAGAACACCTCATCTAATATTCTTTGCTTCGGGATTGTAGCTACTCTAACCATATCCCAGCAAGAGTGAAAAGTTCTCTGACAACTGGTTCACTGAGAATAGCAAATGAGACCACCCATGTTTCACACTCAAGTTTGAGAGCTCTGCAACAACAAAGCTTACTTTCTTACTTAAAACCTTTCATTGCCACTCAGCGTTGCTATGTAAATCAGGGCTTATAGAGAACAAGTAGTAACTAATATGAGAATGAAATGCATTGGTTCTAAGACAAGCTTTATTGCTTGGCATGCCTGATCATTTAGAATGTATGTTAAAATTGGAATTATATAATAGAATATAGAATTATATAGAATTATATAAACCAAAGGTAGTCTGGGATAAATGTCTGTAAGGTTTTCTAATTGCAAAAAAAGTCATCAGCATTCTTGGTTCACATGAGAGGGCTCTGAGAGAAATATTTTAGTCTTCTTTATAAAAAGAATTATTTTGTGCACTTCAGACTAATTTTTCTACATCTAATCATGCTTTTCCAAATAGGCATATTTCCAAATAGTCAGTAAACTTCCTGAAGTAAGTTTTTCTAAGTAAGCAGCTGCTGAGAATAGAAGCTCAAAAGATCTGGCAGCTATTGAAAAAGGTTGCATGAAAAACACAGCAGCAAAATCTGCCAGTGTGGAAGGAAGTGGGAAACAGAGCAAGAAGAAAATGTAAGGACCTTTGAAAACCAAAAGACAAGTAAAAGAAAAAAAAAAAAACAAAACTAATACTTTTTCAGGGATTTACACTAACCCACCCAATATCCTATCACAATGGATTAGGAACACTTCAGCTATGAAGGCAGTAACCTCTAGCAGTGGAAAGGGACAGTAGGAGAAAATGAGAAGTGCTAAAGTGCAAAATTAATGAATATTGATAGGGACATGAATTTGAAATCAGAGGAAGGTAACAGAAAATAGAGGTTCATCACTTAATGGTGGGGGGAAAGCAAATAAGACACAAATATGAAGTTTCCAATGCTTCTTTTGCTTCAGTTGTCAGGAAAACATTTAACCGAGACCAAAAGTTAACATGGTTTATTTAAAAGAAAATAGTATGGAGGCCAAAAGATAACATGGGGAGTTTCAGTAGTATTTAGTTAATTTAAATGTATTTAGGTTAGTCATTCCTGATAAAATTTACCACTGAGCATTCAAAGAATCATCCAAAGCAATCCCTGGAGGACTAGAACAGCCTTTGAGAACTCAAGGAAGATGGAAAAGGATTCAAAAGCCTGAAGAGGACACAGCATAGTACCTGTGATTAAAAGGGTGGAATAGGACCATGGCCTAATTCAGTGTGAGAAGCAATATTAGACAAAGAATTAAAGAATCAATGAATAAGTATCTTTAGGATACTAAGGTGATTAAAACTGCCAACATACATTTGTCAAGAGTTAATCATGTAAAATCAATCTACTCTCTCCTTGCAGAAGGGCAGCTGCTCTAGTAATTGAAAAAGACATAGTAATACCTGCAATATATCTATACTTTTGTAAGGTTTTTGAGTTTGTTTTGCATATCTTGGCATATGCAAATCACAGAAATACAGTCCAGAAAACTACCAAAAAAAGATGCAAAACTGAGGGAAAGTGTATTTAAATCATAAGTGCCCCAAATACACTACAGCATGGGAATGCTTCAAGCAGGATTCTGCCCTGAGTTGTCCTAGACCCAGTTTGATTCAATATGTTTGTGAATTACTTGGTTGACAGAACAGAGAATACACATAAGACAATTGTGGTGACATAATGTTAATCTAATTGATCTTGATACATTGGACATCAAACTTGAAATCCAATAAAGGAAAATGCAGAGCACTACACCAAAAAGAGACATCAGATAAACAATTACAAAATGAAAAACTGAAGAGGCAGCAATCCATCAGAATGGGACCTGATGCTACAGCAATTTGCTGAGTGAATATGAGTAGAAGTTGTGACCCTTCTGGGGAAAATCTTAAGGCAAATCTAATTTGGGTGACATTCAGAGGTGTATCACAGGTAAGAAACACGACACCCTGATTCTGCTCTGCCCCAAGGTAGCCTGACATCCACTGCACACACGCAAAACCAGACAAGATGTTTAAAAACAGAGTAAAAGTCTGAAGGGAAAAAAAAATCAAGCTAAGGAGGAGATGCAACCATCCTTCAGCACAAAAAAGGAGAGCCAGCTGGATGCTGGGTACACAGAGGCAGCGGGGTCAGAGAGCTGCAGGCAGCTCCATGGCCCTGGACTACTCACTGCACTATGCCAGGGCCCAAGAAAACCAGGCTGCCTGCTGCTGTCAAGAAAGGGCTTGGATGGGTAGGGTTGAGGCTGTTCTGGGGAGGAAGATGAGATCTCAGAAGCAAGAGTCACTGTCCAGTATTAGGACAGGAGTAACAAAATTGTTTTTCTACGTCTTTCCCCTTGCAAATACAGTCTGGATTCAGTCTCTCTCCTTCGAAGTTGACTGTCAGCTTTCAGTCTTTCCTACATCAGCAAGAAACTTTAAGCTGTGTGGTAGAAGGCACATATAAAAAGCACAGGCGTCAGGTTTTGATGGTCACTCAGAAAAGGACGACAAGAACAGCTTTACAGCAGAACGTGTTTAGCATAAATATTAGGGGGGAAGTCCCAAAGAGAAGCATTGGAAATTGTTGCCCAGAATTTTACAGAGTCTCCTTCAATGGAAGGATGAAGAGATGCTAAGGTAAATATTTATTAGCATCTATAAGCAGGTGTGTCAGTTATCTGTCTAGGAAGGAAGGAAGACAAAGAAGTGAACTCCTGAGGTCCCTTTCCCTCTTCACATTTCTTATTAATAACGTTTCACTACATCTTTACATTTTACCAGGAAAAATTGTGAAAGCAGCAACATTGCACTCTGTGCTGTTGGCAAGTTTCAGTCTCTCTTCCCAACCCTGGGACTAATGACTTGTAGGAAAAGGTTCAGTACCAATTTTTTGCTAGGATTATATGGTGTGTGACATCAGCCCATAGAAATTGTTTCTGGCTTCGTTCTCTGGCATCAGTGAGCAAGTGCTAAGTCATACATCTGTTTGGGAATGCAATCACATTATTATCTCCTGACTGAGAACATAATCAACTAATTTCGGCCCTGGTATAAATGGATAACCATTTATTATAAATGGATAACCATTCTCAGTTACCCTCTGAAGGAGCCTCCTTGTCTCCATTACTGCTGTATAGGTAAATTAAACTCCTCAATTTATGTGCTCCAAATTAGTTAAAATAATTTAAAGTAGATGGAGTTAACCGCTTGGAAGTTATTTCTCAATAACTAAGCTATTAGTAATCATTCCTAGGGCTCTTTATAATCAATGCTGGATTGTTTCTCAGTGAATATGCACATCTCCTTGCTATTACTTCAGTGGAGTAATGCTGAGTTAAACCAACCGGGGATTTGGCCCACAGTATCTCAAGAGTGCTTCCTTTTAATTTAGTAATAATTACACCCTAGGCTAATATACTAGAAGGTCTTTGGCCTTTGAGATAATGAAATAATACCAACATGGCCCTCAGTATCAATTTATTCAGCAAATAGGAAAATTATTACTTCATAAACAGGAAGTAAACTCAATTTATTATAATAAACCTCATTGTGTATACTAAAGGAAAAAATATAGACGGAGGAGATGAACAAGTAGAAAGACAATTTTTAATATGATTTTCTACGGTTCTTATCTCCCTAGTATCTGATAACCCAAACCAAAAGTGTAAACCATAGGCATACAAACACACACAAACAAATTAAACGAATCCCAGTTTCCTTCACCTACTAAAAACCTCACAGAATTATTACAAAGGCATGAGAAGCAGTATATATTCTGCCATCCACAGGAAGGATTACATCTCAGACAAGATTAATAATAACCTGGGAATGTTCCATCCTTCCAGTGAATTAGCAGGGAGATGGAACATGTGGTATCAGAACAAGAACCTAAACGGAGAGTTGATGGCAGCTCCTCACTTCTAAACTTCTCAAAGAAAAGTTGTTTTATCTCCCTCTCCAGTCCCTCATTTTGTGCAGGAAAACTGCCAAAAAGAGCAGCAGAGTAAAAAAAATATAGTGCCTATCACTCATTTTCTTACACTGAACTGATTCTGTTGACTACAGCACAATTATATCCACATAATGTTAGAGCTTGGCAGAATCTGGTCCTGCCAAAATCAGAGGAAAGTGCCAAAGTCTTGAACACTGTATCCAAAAGGAGACTTACAGGGGATGGATTTTTAACTTCTTGGTCAAGAGAAACATGTACTTTATGCAGTAAGTTATATGCATATCCCTAAAATATTTGTTTCTAAATCACACCTGTTTGCTTCCAAGTGGTTCACTAGAGATTTTCATAGTATAACTGTAGAAGAAGTATTTTCCCAAAGCTTTACATAATTAAAGGGTACTTGCCTGTTCTATATGAAGATGTTTACTACACTTCCAAAGAATAATTTTGTGAAGTCCCCAGCTAAGAGCAAATTCTAAAACCAGAACCAATGTTGATTTATATACCTATACCACCAAACTAGAGAAACATTGGTACTGCATGTTGTTTGCACCCTCACAGGATATAAAATCACTCTGCTAAAAAGAAGTACAGGCTGATTTTGTACATGACCTGCAGAAGTCTACAGTATTCTGAAGGAGATCCCTTTACAGGCATTTTTGAAGAAAACTGTTATTTGATAATTCTGCACTATAAGCTTGATAAATTTGTGTTTTCACATCTTAATTTGTATTTGGGTAAAGCTAAACAGTACCAGCTGATTTTGAATACAGTGAACTCAGAGTAATGGTGGAGGATAGACAAATCCTGCAAAAATTGGAACCAAAGAAAGAATGCATATTAAATAGTCTGAAGCATAAATACAGTATTTTGCAAAACATACAGCAATGGAATTTAAGACTTCTGCTTTATTGTGTAAACTTGATTCTGCAAAAACTAATGTGTTTTTCTGTACCAGTTTTATCTAAGCAAATACAGTAACATGGAGATCCCATATGCATATGCAGATGTAGGTATTAATTCTAAACAATGATTCAGATATGTACAATTGCATTAAGGATCTGTCCATTACATAAATATTGTTTCACTACATTTACCTTGTAAACCATAAGCTGGCAACATCTCCAACCATACAGCCTTTATTAATTTAATTCTAGTGCAGCCTTTCCTATGAGCAAACATTGCATCATTCATTTCATGTCTTTGCCATTTAATAAAGATTTAAGAAGACCATGAATGGTTCTTGGAAATCAATATGTAAGTGAGGAGTGTTCTGAAGAAAATAAACTAGATTTCATTTTAAGCTGAGTAGTGTCTTCTTGATGTATCCAATGACAGAGATTTCCTGCAGTGAAGACAAAAATTTTACCAACAGTAATCACTGAAAGTGATTACTCTGTGAGTTCTGGGCAAGGTGTTTAGCTTAAATGTAGATAAAAATAAAACCTTGCTAAAGCTGCAAGCAAACAACATATAGCATTTTGAAAACCAGATGATAGCCAGAAAGAACTCCATAGTAATTTAGAAAATGGAATCTGTATCTCTCTTTAAATCTTTTGATGCTATGGCAAGAGCCCAAATAAAAATGGGTCATTGTCCTAAGAAATTCTGTTCTTAGTCCTACTGATTCTGCAGCTACATAGACAGTACTAAGACTAAGAGAGAGTTTTTGCTGAAGTTTGTGCTGTGATAGTAACTTAAATATCAAGGAAAACATAAAACATGTTCCTTTTTATCATCTCTTTATCAAGCTTACCATCGTGTTGGTGGACCCAAAACTGATACCATAAAAACTTCCCAATTTGGCTTGTTATGAAAGTTTTGCAGTCTTGCAGAACCTGTGGTGGGATGTACATGGAAAGGAAGGGAGTCACTGCTAAACCTGAATTCTTGGCAGCCACCAAGTGTCCAGAAACATCAGCTACACATGCAATGGAGATTTAGTCATCTATGGCAAAATAAGGTTCTTTATCCAGATGCTCGGAGAATATGGTTGTAATGCAGCTCAGTGGACTCTTTTTAACTGACTTCACAGTTTTCAAAGCTACAGAGTTACAATGGGTCAAATTACTGATGTGTGTTGCTCTTTTCGAGGGCACCAAAAATTGCATTCTCCCCTACACAGTGGTAGCATGAACACTACACCCTTTCTCCTTCATCCTTCCTCTCCATCCACCTCAGTATGGAAGGTGCTTACCAAAAGTGTCACTACCAAGAGGATTTTTACCAGAAGAACCTGCCTCTACTCTAAAAGTGACTTGAGCTCCTGATGGTGTGTGGTTCAGACACAACCCTAAAGATAGTTTTTCTTGACTTTATGAACCATCTCCATGCTCTGTGCTGCAGTTCGTACTCCAACTTGGAAACTATGCAGATGAAATTTAAATAGTCATAGAATCATTTTGGTTGGAAAAGAACTTTAAGATCAAGTCCAGCTGTGAGTACAACACTGACAAATCCGCAACTAAACAGTATCCCTAAGCACCATATCCACATGTCTTTTATTTAAAAGTGTGACTCCATCACTTCCCTGGGCAGCCTGTTCCAGTACCAGTACCTGACAGTCCTAGTGTACTAATTTATTCTGACACTTGGTTCTTCTACTGTCAAAGATCAAAGTGTTTCTGCAAGTCACGGGAACACTTGAACTCCTCTGGAAAAGGAAATAAAACTTTATAATAGGAAAGATTAGACGCACTTGATACAGGACTTGATGACACTCCATCTTTTTACTTTATAAATTAAACTTGAATACCCAAATTAGTTAAAGCCCAAAGCTTTGGTTGTGCTGCTGTACCTCAGACATAGCTTACAGAATATTACAGAAGTCACAGAACGAAACTAGCGTGAATGTTAAGGGAGTTGACCATTGAAGTGTGAATTTCAAGCTTTACACTCTCAGTCTCAAAGAATCTAGAAAATACCATGAAAATATTGTTGCTATTGTTTCAGAATCACTCAGTAGTCAGTTTCTTGGGAAAAGAAAAAACACACACACCAGGAAAAGCACTTCCTATGGAAACATTGCAGAGTGATGCAAGTATTTCAACTTATTTTAAAAGCTCTCTGTATAGTTTTAAAGTATATTGCATTGATACATTGATAATTTTCATATTACAAATAAGTGGAGCTCTACGCTGAGTTAGTCTCATTGGGCAACAAAGAACTGGAAATTATAGTTAGTTCTAAGCCATTTCTAATAGCCTTGTGTTGCCCTCAAGGCATAATTGAAATTCTAATATATAAGACTGGAACAGCTGCTAAATTTGAATTTATGTATTAACTATTTGGAGGAATTAGTTAATTAACTTTAGCATTGTTATAGTCTCTCTAACACTGTTTCAAAATAACTGCCTGTGATTAATAGGCCATGATAAGAATTTTGATCAGTTGTGATCTAATGTTTCTTGGTTAAAAAAAGGAGAATTTATTGCACATTAAGATTTTGTTTGAATTATTTAATTGTAGATTTCAGTCTTGTCTCAAAATGCAATCTTCATCCATTCAGTGACATAAGTTAGTTTCCTCTACCCAGGCATTTACAAACCTTGCCTCCATTTCCTTTCCTTCTGCCATTATTTCATTTAATTTCATGTGGTTTTAATGAGTGATTGTTTTCAACAGTTTTTGAGAGTTTCAGTCAGCAATATTTCATTCTGGAATAAAAGCTAATGATCCATAAATTCTTAATGCCATATTTTTATAGCCAGTAAATTAGTCTTAAATGGGTTCAATAAGTTCTGTGATGTATGTCATTAATTGTTAATGGTGTTTTAACTAGATAATTGTTGCAAAAGGTTGTTTATCATCACAATTGGTGGGTGACTGTTCCTTGCAATCTGTTCCGCCTGGTACTGCTGAACTTATGCTGTTCCCATTGTGTGCAGCAAAGAGAGCAGGAGACTGGGAAGCATAGTTTAAATATCAAATCCAAACATGTCCAGTGGATAATGAACCTACAGACCTTCAGACTTAATAAGGTCAGGTTACTTTTCATTTTTCAAGCAGGAACATATGTGTATCACATACTAGTACTCTTTGCACATAGTGTAAAAGAGTTACAAACCAGCTCTGTCTATGTAGTAAAAATGCCCATGCTTAGATCCAAGCAAATTCAGGCATTAAATTACCTAAAGATTATACTATCCAATGACTTAGTGACCTGAGTAGCAAGTGAAGCTTGGGTAGTCACTAGTGGTTTCTTTTAGGGTAAAGAGGTAATATTACCTAAATGACATGCAGTAATTAGAGGAAAAGTTCATCAAGTGCTGAGCAAAGTGAACTATTCAATACACAAGGGTAAGTCAGTAAAAGTGAATCGAATTTCCTCTTTGGAACAGGATCTTTGACCAATATCATGACTCCACGGGCTGTTTCCACCAAGCTGATTATCAGGTAAAGAGATACCTACTGTAAGGTCAGATCCAGCTACAAAGAACAGGAATACAGAGACTTGTGTCACCAAGCATAGGAGGCACTAAGCATCGGGTGGGCATGCATTTGCTTGCTATTCCAAGCCTTTTTCCGGGCTGCCCTCTTTCCTACAAACACACATGCTCTTTTGTCCTTGATCTCAGGGATGGGTTTTCTTAAGTCGTTGCTACAGATATTGCTCTTTGGTGTCTTTGGGTTATCTTTTCACATCTTCTCTGGGATTCTTTGGCTTTCCCAGTGTTTTTCTCTGACACAGAGCTCTCTCAGAGGAGTCCTGGCCCCTTGCGTTTTCATTCCACTGGTGGTCAGCTGTAGAGCTTGACTCTTAACCTGTTGGTGCATGGCCTGCTGGTCAGTCCCAGTTTGCACTCCATTCCATGCAGCTCTGATATGTTTACTTTAAATGAGAGGCAGTGGATATTTGACCTCAGTTTTAGGATTAAAACTTTAGCATAAGATTCATGTAGCCCTTAGAAAAACAATACAGGCAGAAGAAAGCATGCAGACCAAGGCCAGCCCCTGGGTCATAGCGGTTGTTCTTTGCCTTCACTTCCTCCTGTGTCTGAATTTACATGGAATTCCATGGACAGTATGAGCAGAGGCTGGATTTGGTGTGTAAGCATGGACTAGAGAAAGGGTCTTACCTGCCAGCTTCAAATCCCCCAAGACACATATTATGTTTCTGAAGAGAGGGTATTTAACACTGTCAACTGTTCTCCCTAATGCCTACCATCTGGAGACTTTGTTTTTCATGACCTCTTGCAAAACTATCCTGTGTGAGCTCCTCAAGCACAAAGCACAAGGAACAAATGCAAATTATAGTGACTTTTTTGGCATGCAGAAGGACGATGAAGCTGTAGTGGTTGTTGTGCTCATGCTACATGTGACAAAATTTTACCCATCTCATTGCCTGCTTTACCTGCTTCATTCCCCATGTTTCTTTTCCCCCCTAACTAGCAACAGGCTCCAACCACCCACCAACTCCACATGACTGAAAAAGCCTTCCAGGTACAGCCTCCTGTAAGGAGTCAGTAGCTCACAATAAGAAGGGAGGGCATATGTTTCTCTCCTGGAACATTTGTGTCCTCAAACACAGGAAGGATGCAGCATCAGAGCAAAGCAGTGCTGGTGACAGCCTGGCTCACTGCACTGGAAACATCTTCTAAAAACGCCTTGCCTCCTCACCACCAAAACCAAGTTTCCCAGCAATGCTCTTGCCAGCAGCATCCCTTGCCCCTCTCCACATTTGGAAGCCTTCCTTCTGTTCCCACATTCCTCATCCTCACTTCACAAACTAGAAAGCAAAAGTTTTGGAGTGCTGTGATCAGAAACTCCCACCCTTACCAGCTCAGTCAGTGCCCATAATGTTTTTCCCCTTGAAAAGGGGACTAAACCTTTCAAAAACAAGGGAAGAATCACACTCATCCTTTACAGTGCAGAGGCAAACGATGTTGTCACTGTCACCAACATGTGAAAAACAGCAGGGATTAGAGCATGTACCCCAAAATATGGCAAAAAGGCGATCTCCCAGAAAAAAAGGGCATACTGTGGGAATACCGATGTCTCTAGAGTGAATACAGGGAGTGGGAGGAGTTGTCTCTAGTTTTCCAGCTGAAACAGCTCCTTTGTACATATAATATTAAAAGATTCACTGAAAGGGTGGGGGAGTGAACAGGGAATTTTCCAGGAGGAAGAAAAGCTGATTGCCAGTCCCTGCTCTTATAAGTTCCTAAACACACTATTTTACCTAAAACCATCACTAGGTACAAGGTACCAGAGGAACCTTGGGATTTATTCTTCTCCAGAGCGAGCTGTGCCCACTAGGTCAGAAAGCCATGCTCAGTCTCATTCCTTCTGTCCAGCTCAGAAGGTCTTCCATGCAAAGAACAGCTTCAAACAAGCTGGATGGGAGAGGGATGGAAGAGAAAGAGCTGTGCCTCATGGGCCAATGAAGAGATCACCTTGAACAGGAATTTAAGTACTTCAGGCAGACACAGGAACTGTCTGGATTCCTACATGAGAGATCAAGCCTCAAACTATCCAGGTGTTGTATGAAAACTGAGAAGCACCACCTCCTTCTTTAGACATTGAAAAGTTTTGTGTGGGGTCAACACCAGCCCTGACATTGCCTGCCCAACCATAATGTCTTGTGCAAATGGGAGAAAATGTGTTTAAGAAGCCAGTAGTGCTTATCCATAAAAAACCTGATAAACTGCTCCCTTTTGAAAAGTCATAAATAAACTGTAACTCTTGGCTTGAGAAAGAATGTGAAGCTTCAGGTTTTTAGGACCTGAATTAGCAACAGAATAATTTGGTTTTATATTAAAGGTTACGGTCATGTCAACCAATGTGTCTGCATGTAGAGGGAATGCCACTGTATGTAAAATCACTTATCTGAGTTGCATTATGAAATGCTTTCAAGGGGTCTTCAGCTTACTGAAATAAACTAATTACAGAAATTGCATAAAAATCATTTGGGGTGAATGTCTGTGGGTATCTAGGGTGTTACTTCTAATATTTATTATTTCACTGTGCATAAAGTCAGCCAATATTTCAGCCCAAGACTCCAGTTTCTGCTCCTGCTTTTACTCTTCTCATATAAGCTTACCATAATCCCCTTAATAACTATGTTTATAACTGTTTACAATATTTTGAGCAATATCTATCGAAGCCACTAATATTTTTTTACCAGTTGTTTAATGAAGATTAGATTAATTTGATTATCATTCAAAGGGTGCTCTTTATCAGCCATGGTTCTGCTGGGATTTTTAAATAAGCCTAAGGGAGGTGGTTGTCCAAATACCAATGAATTTAAATGAAAACAAGTTACATAACACAGGCCATTGGAAAAAAAGCAGCTTTAATTTTACCTGCAGTCCTAAGATACATTTTGCATATCTGCACACTTGCTTGGAGCTCAGCCTGGAATCATACCACACACAAAAAAAATTCCAAAAAACAACAAAACGAAACAAAAGCAAACAAACAAACCAAAAAAAGTGAGTGAGAGAGAGGTAGGAGTGATTAATAATAATTTATAAGCCTCATATGGTATCATGTATGGGCTTAGCAAAAAGCGACTCAGACAGTACCAGCCTTGTTAGTGCTGCTCTGTAATCACAAAGGCAGGGTTGTCTCCCAACACCTCCAGCCTTTTCTCCTCTTTATCCCACCCTAAGCCTTCACTGTGAAACAGATCCTCAGGATCCAGCCAGGTGGGAAGGTTCACCTCTCTAAAGAAATCTCACTTACAAAGATGTTTTGGTTATAACTGAATCAACAGTATAAAACTGGCAGAAATCTCTTTACAGGGAATATTTTAATAAATTCAGTCCCCTATTAAGCTCACAGAGACCACAGTATCAAAGAATACATTTAATAAAACACTTCTTAGTTTAGCATGAAGTATCCCTGACACAGATAGTTGGGCTAAATACCTGGTGAGACATTTCCTGGCCCTATGATTCCATGACTTGTTGAGAAGGACCAATTGTCATGTAGAGGATGTGAATGAATACAAACTTCTCAGCAACACTGACTCTAAATGATGCTTGGCCTCACTGGCTGCTGCTCCTCTTTTTCACAGGTGACTATTAACACTGCTCTTGACCTCTTCTGCTCCCCGTGGAGACTCTGCTCTGGAAGTCACTGATGTTTCCCCATGCTGAGAAGGAGAGAGGAACTGCACTTTCCCCAGGCACTGTTGGCAGGGAGGAGGAAAGAAAGAATGAGAGTCCACTGGGAGCATCAAAAATACCAAGAGAGCCGCAGCTCCTTTTAATCACTGAATACAAATGACCTAAAAATGACCCTAAAGATAATACACCTCCAAAAAATAAAATAAAAAAAATGAGGCAAGCAGGCAGAAGGGAGGATTATGAAGATTTCCCTTTGATAAACACTGCCCCCTTACAAAGGTTGGAGGGCAGAATTTGAAGATACAAGTGGCGATGTTAAAGGTGGCAGCTTTCCAATATCAATGAAATCTTGAAATATCAATGAAATCAATATGAATGAAATCCATCCTGAAAAGCTGACCTTTTTAAGCTATCACAGAATCTTTTCTTTTTCTCTATGACAGCATTTTGCCTTTTTGTGGAAACAGTTCCCTAATAGGCTTTCTCTCGGCCATTTATTACATATTGAGTGGTAGGTTTGGTTTCTAATATTTCCTTTTCATCTAGCTGCCTACTGCTGACTGTGGAAAGTGTAGGTTCAGCTCCACTGATGGCTCTCTGTAATGCCTGTGATTACACCCTCTGCATCTTCTTCACAGTGCCAGCCTTACAATTGAACAGCACATTATGCCTGGATAAGACTCAAAGAGCAGCTTAATATTAGGGTTCTCTGGAGCTGTAATAACTGGTTCAAGATCGAAGAGATAAAACCACATCAATATTTCTGTATGGTCCATGAGGTAAAACACATCAATCCTGCATATGTTTACCTGTGAGTTAAAGCTGTATTTTACCATTGCTCTGAGGGAAGAGGAGTGAAAATAGACCAAAGTCATCCAGACATTGGTCTGGATGGTCTGAAGGTCCAGACAGCAGCAAGTATGAGGGAACCTGTTGCCTGCTACATCAGCAGCACAACATCTTTGTGTCAGACCCAACAAATTGCTCTGCAAGTCACCATTCTTAACCAGGTATCCTTTTAAAGTTGAAAAAAATGTGATTCTGCAAAACATTTGCACTAGCTGAACCTAGTTATTTCCAGAGAATCCATGGAAATGCTACTGTGAGCACGGACAGAATGGGGCTTCCATAGAGGAGACCTGGGAGGAGGCTGGATAGGAAAGAGAAAATACTTGTGAGTTTTTACAGTGTATAAACTTATTACTCAGTTTTGTAATCCGGAAATGTTAAAAAAACAGAGCCAGAACACAAAATATAAGAGAAAATAGAAAGCCAGTAATTCATTTGCTATTGGATCTTTTCATTGCTATTCATGGTTTACCTTTTGGATTTTTTTCTTGGTACAAGTAAAGTTTAATTGGAAATTTTTGAAATGAAGTTCAGTTCTATTGCATTTTACTGATTCTCAAAACCAGGAAGCAGCTTTAAAAAACACAAAATATTGCAAGGCTTTTTCATAAAGGCAGAAAAGATGATGGTGGAGCTGTTATCAGTACTTATATTTAAATCTTGCTTCAGCTACAGCCCTAAGACTAAGTCAGGAAACACTCTTAACCAGAATTTCAACAACAGCAGCAGTGGTGTTTGTGTGAAAAACTAAGAGAAGGCTGCATGTGGTTTTCATGGAGGGCTGGATTGTGAGACCTTTGTGTCACACCAGTCTTTTAGACCACATAGTCCATGAGACAGGCCCCATCCAGGCCATGTCCCTATCAGCAAACAGTGTAGATCAGTGGTCATAGGCTTCCATGAGTGAATTAGTCCTGAGGAACTGATCATAGAATCATAGAATGATTTGGGGTGGAAGAGACCTGAAAGATCATTTATTTCCAACTCCCCTGCATGGGCAGGGACATTTCCCACCAGACCAGGTTGCTCCAAGCCCCATCCAGCCTGGCCTTGAGCACTTCCAGGAGGGGGGCAGCCACAGCTTTTCTGTGCAACCTGTGCCAGTGTCTCACCACCCTCACAGTCAAGAATTTACTTCTGATGTCTAATCTAAATCTCCCCTCTCCCAGTTTTAAGCCATTAGCCTTTGTCCTACCACTATATGTCCTTGTAAAAAGTCCCTCCCCAGCTTTCTTGTAGGTCCCTTCAGGTACTGGAAACCCATTATGTGTTTCCCCATAGCCTTCTCTCCCACAGGTTGAACAACCCCAGCTCTCTCATCCTGTCTTCATAGGAGAGGTGCTTCAACCTTCTGATCATCTTGGCCCTCCTCTGAATTTGTTACAAGAGCTCCATGTCCCCCTCATGTTGAGGGTTCCAGAACTATTCTGGCAGTGCACATTTCCAAGCTTTTTGGGCAGGAGTCACTTCAGATTAGATGTTTTCTGCCTGTGTGTGACTAGAGAACATTAGGTGCACATCTGGAGCACACTTCCCACTTCTGTTTCATTTGAAAGGAATCCAATTTGTTTAGTCTGAGGCTGCTCCATTGCAAGTGGAGGTAACCGGGAGATTTACTTCAGTAACACTTCTCTGATCTCAAATGTGAATGTAGATGCATCCTCAACATCCAAGGAGAAGCTGCTCTCTGAAGGGCTTCATGCTGTGAAGTGATGAAGTGGTATGTAGGACACTTGACTCCACTTAAATAGCCAGTTCAAAGTTTCATCATAATGACTGCATTCATAGCTTTCTGCTACAGAACAGCTCATTAAAACAGATTTTTCAAAACACCAAGCATTAATGTGGGGAAGCCAGATCCCGACATTTATACAGTGAAGCTGTATGTGCCATATAGGTACAGACTGACCAAGAAAGCTGTGGCTGCCCACTCCCTGGAAATGTTCAAGGCCAGGTTGGATGGGGCCTTGAGCAACCTGGTCTGGTGGGAGGTGTCCCTGCCCATGCAGGGGGGTTGGAACTGGATGATTTTGAAGGTCCCTTCCAAACCATTCTATGATGCTAGAGTTACACCTTTCAAGACAATGTGTATTTTATTTGACAAAGACTTCATTTATCTCCAAACAGAAAATCTTCCCATTTCAACCCCAAACTTAACTCCCCTTTCATCTTTTCAAGGTTCCACCCACACTGCAACAACTGCTGGTGTGTGGAACCACAGAGGGGCACTGTGATTGTTCAGCAGACCCAATGTTATCCACTCATTTTTCCACCTTCCATCAGCAAAGACCTGTGATCTGATGACAGCCAGAGAAACTGTGCAAGTTTTGCTCCTCCCAGGCTGCTCTCTTCCCTAAGGTTTGCTATCTCAAGGAGACAGGCACTAAGTGAAACTGCCATCAGAGAGATCAGGAGTGACAGGCACAAATTTCTGAAGATCCTTACAAGTCTTGTGTCGGTTTCAAGCAAAACTGGCTTTGAAATTCTTATTTCTTTTTTAAGGGGCTCTGGCAACCTTACTGGAGCTGACATGAATTATCCAGCTGAAGAAAGAGATTTAACATGTGAGTGAAAGTGCTCCCATGAAAAACACACTGATGTTATGTGTCTGGTTCCCAGAATTCTGATGCCTCCCTTTGCGTCCACCATCAGCAATGCAATCATTCAAATAAGCTGAAATCAATCACATAATGAGTCCCACCATATGATACTTATCTTTGAGGGGAATGAATAAATCATTGTGCCTTTGACAGGGTATTTATGCCATAAATTGATCTAGGAAGTGGCATGGCAACACTTTGATAGTTATGGCTGTGATAGTGACAATTTAGGAATGAATGTGCCTTTGTACTTTGACCAGTTCAAATCCTGGCACCTGTTGAAACTTAAACTGTGCAGGGAAAAAATCAAAAAAATCCTGCTGCTAATAGGGATGTTGGGAAAAAAATGGAGAGAGGGGAATGAAGAGGAGGCCTGATGCACAATCCCCGTGCCAGGAGGAAACATACCTGGAAGCAACAGGAAACTGATAAGGTCCTTTGGTGACAGAGCAAAGCTTGCAGGTTTGAACCAAGAGCAATGACCAAGAGTGTTCACCTTGCAGTACTGAGCCACACTCTGTGGCAAGAAGTGCTCTCAAACTGATCACATTCCTCCTTTGGGCATCTCTCCATTTCTCACTGCTCTCTGTCCATACTCAGCAGGTTTCTCATTTATAATTAATATTTTCATAAATAATTCAGACATAAAAGCATAGGGTTGTGGTAAATGGCCAAGTCTGTAGTTTCTGGCCAATATCATCTAGTCTCTGCTTACACATAACTATTATGAAGAGCTAAAGCCAAGCTTTATTTGTTCAGAATAAACTAAAACTCAGTGTGAAGGAAACTCCCTTTGGCTTTGGATTTGTTTTTTGCATCTACCACCTGCAAGTTTTGTGTCCTGAACAAAGACATATAAGACATTGAATGTTGAGTGACATCAGAGTATCAACCTTCATACTTGCTGTAGTGATTTTTAGTGTTAACCACATTACTTTTAAGAGTACTATAGGTGTGAACAACAATATCAGATTTTCAAGGGTTTTGGAAACTATAGACAGGATAAGTATTTGAGGGGCATAAAGGAGACTGGTTCAAAAACAGCTGCTATAAGCCATAACATGTTCATACAATAACTACTGCAGTTTATGCACAATATAGAATATATATTATATATACATAGAAATAAAGTATAAAATATATTAAAATTGTGGGTTAATAAAATATAAATTATAAAAAACATAAATACAAATATATATTTATATACATACGCACACAAGTCTTACTCTTTCTCTGAATATTCGGTGACTTTCTGGAACCTCCTAATTAAAGTACTAATACTTACAAATATCTATACCTGGTACTCTAGACACAATTCAAAATAATCATGTGGCATAAGTTAACTCTGTTTTTTCCATTTATCAAACGATAAAGTTGGGCCATTGGGTTACATATTAACACAGGGAATCTGTGGCTTAGTACTGGATTCAAAGATACCTTCAAAACCATCGAATCCAGTTCCCTGTTCTCTTGGTTGACTGAGTTGCAGATTTTACATCATGTTTCCATCTGGAAAGTGGCAGTGATTTTTTGCCCACACAGCTCCTTTAGAAAACTGTTCCCAAGCTCTTCTCTTCTGATGCTTGCAAGTGTTTTTCTAATTTCTAGTCTAAGTGTATTTCTAGTTAGTTCACAGCCTTTTATTCTTATCTCAATAATGTTCTTTAGCTAAATACTTTTCCTCTTCTCTAATGTTTATTCTCTTGACATATCTATAGAGCAGAATGATTCTCTCTCTCACCCTTTGTTTTCTTTGGCTAAACAAACAAAGCTCTTAGTTTCCTTTTGCATACTAGGCTGTCCTTTCCCCTGATTACTCAGAAAACCTTCTCTTTAGCTACTAAAACTTGATTTCACCTAATTTTAACATAGGCTCTTTATCACAGAAGTATCTTATTAAATAACATATGTGATTTCCATCTCTACTGGAAACACATAACCAAACAGCTAGAATAACATTAGCCATTTTTTGTTGCCTGCATCAGAATAATGACTCAGAGGCTTTCAATAATTCCCTTTCTCCAATCCGCCCTTCAGCCTGAGTGATGTTACATCATCTCTGCTTTTAACAAGTCTGACTCCTTTCTATACACTTAATAACATATGGCTATGAACAGGGATTGTGTGCATGGACTTGCACTTTTCCAGATAGATTTCATCCCATTCCTAGGAACTGGTCTGATATACATTCTCTAAGCTGTCATGTAAGATTTCTCCCTGGCAATGGTTCCACACACTTTTGTGGACAATAAATAAATAAATAGATATGGACAACTTGCCCCCACTTCTTGAAATTGTTCCTCAAAGAAAACACTGACTGAGTGATTATTACATCTATCCTAAGGATTTCACCTATAATTTCTCTTCAGCTTCATACTTCTCAGTGGGTTAGGGCCACTACATATTCTTAGGTAGAGCCCCTTGTCAGAGAAGGGTAGTTAGGCACAGTCTCTCCCTGAATTTTGTCTCCTTCTATATTATCTCCAAGTCTTTATTGAAAAACTCTCCTGAAAACCATACTCAGAGTTCAACTACTCTTCAAAGAGTATCTGTGTGGTCTTCCAGACTCCCTGGAACTACTATTTTTCAGTGCCCAGCACCCCACCCAAGGAGCTGATAAATGCATAGAGAGACCCTCTGGCTAATCTGCTGATAGAGGTTTGCACCTTCAGCTGTGTGACTGCTGAAACTGAATGCTCATCTTGTGTCCACAAATAAACTGCTGGGACCATTTGTGTTCCTGGGCTGAATGGAGGTGGCTTTCCAGCTGAGTGTATTGCCCCTGCAGACCTGTCAGACTTGACAAGTGCTGTGAACTTCTGATCTTGAAATAGTGACAGCTTTAGCCACTTTCAAACACTCTTCATGATCTAGGATGACAGACTTTTAGGATGGGTAAGACCCTCCTTCAGGTTTGTTGTAATCTTTCTTTTTAATGCCTACTCTCTAATCCAACCGAGTACACTGCATCTTAGTGTGTTAAATGTTTCAAAGATGCTCAGGCTTCCCACAGATGTGCAGAAAACCTGGAATTACTGTTCCTGTGAATTACTATATTCTTTTTCAACCTTTCTCCTGCATGTTTTTTGATGGCTTCCATCTCAGTGCCCAAAGGCACTATTAAGATGCAAAGAAGCTTCTTTAGCTTCCTGTGATAGAAACCATTTTAGACATCATACCAGTGGATACTCGTGCAATGGATTAGCCACATGGCAGATCCACAGTCACTTAAGAGGGTATTTCTTGTTTTCAGTGGCCAGGTCTGCCTGTTAGTATTTTCACTGGCTATGTATGAAGAAAGTGTATCAAACAGGTCTTATCTTCTTGGTGTATTTTTTTCAGGTATTTTTAATGTTGGGCTGCAGAATAAGGAGACCATTGCCTGCTTCCCTGCCTTCCATAGAAGAAGGTATATTGTGATTAAAGCCTGATGCTTTAATAACCTTCTGTGAGTGGATAACTACAGAAACTACGGTTTACAACTGGGGGGGTAGGGGCAGGGGGAGAGCAGGAGTAGGAGAGTTGGAATTACGAGATCCAGGAGGTCTATCTTGTGTTTCCTGAGTTACATGCAAACATTCCTCTGTGGTTCAATATTGTTTCCTTGTACATCAGTAACATGAGGTCACATTTTTCTGCTCTGATATTTCTAGGATTATGCTGCAGATAACTCCACAGTTCACCTGGATTCAAACTGGTGTTTGACATAACAGAATATGTGCAAATGTGCAGCCTTCTTTTAAAGTGTTCTGTCTTCTCCACATGAATAAATATGTTCTTTTGGCTGCTGCTCTTTGTGTATCATAAAAAAGCAACAAGCAAATAACCAGGTTCAGTGTTTCAAATACTATTCCTTCTGAGTATGACTGTATCACTTTTTACCTTCTCCCCTCTTGTGATTATAGAACACTTATACCACTTAGACCTTTTTTTTATCAATCTCTTTCTTCATATTCAGTTCCGTATGTAAAAGTTATCTCTGCTTGAACTCCTGCAAGAATTAAAGTCTGTGATTTTGAGTGGTTTAAGTCTTTCCATGCTTTCTTCCTTACTGTAAAAGCCCTAATGGGTAAGCCAACTTAGTGGTCACCCAGTCAGCAACCTCAGAATGGTGGTAGCCAGACCTGGAATCACTCCACCTCCTTCCTTTCAATGCTGTGCCCACTCATGCTTTACGTGGGCAATGTCAGCCATACACCAGTCAGTACCAGTCAGCCATCCCAGGTCAGTGGTATCTTCTTATCCATGGGTAACCACTTCTGCTTTGTACAGGTTAAGCACAGGAAAGTACACCTGCTTTCCCTAGCATCTTTATTTTATTAGCTTCCTGTTGATCTGTCTGAGCTGCTGGGAACTCCAGCAAAGACTAAATTACAGGTTTCATTAAGAAATTATAGCAAAGATTTAAAAGGATCGAGGGAAGTTTAACAGCCAGAGCTTCTGCATGACCTAACCTTGTCATGAAGTGTGGGAAGGCACTGAGGGACAGTCATACTTACTGTGGACTTAGATCATAGAATCATAGAATCATAGAATTGGCTGGGTTGGAAGGGACCTCAGAGATCATCAAGTCCAACCCTTGATCCACTACCGCTGCAGTTACCAGACCATGGCACTGAGTGCCACACCCAGTCTCTTTTTAAATATCTCCAGGGACGGAGAATCCACCACTTCCCTGGGCAGCCCATTCCAATGTCTGATCACCCTCTCAGTAAAGAAATTCTTTCTAATTCAACCTAAACCTCCCCTGGCACAACTTAAGACCGTGCCCTCTTGTCTTGCTGAGAGTTGCCTGGGAAAAGAGACCAACCCCCCCCTGGCTACCCCCCCCTTTCAGGGAGCTGTAGAGAGTGATGAGGTCTCCTCTGAGTCTCCTCTTCTCCAGGCTGAACAGCCCCAGCTCCCTCAGCCTCTCATCATAGGATCTGTGCTCGAGTCCCTTCACCAGCCCAGTTGCCCTCAATGTTTACCTCTGGGCCTGAAGGGCAGCTGTTTGCTGATCAGCATGGTCTTGGTTGCAGCCATTCTGATGATGCCTCAACTATGCTCTAACTGTTCTGGATTCACTTACCCAGAGCAAAGAAAAAGGAGAGCTTTTTTGTGCTCTCAGCAAGCTTAGAATCTGCTTTTTGGCCCTTTTGATCCTAACATAAAAAAGGAATCATGAGGTATCTGTGAGAAGGATTAGAGTACTCCCTTCTTGGTGGGATCATTTGCTTCCATGCAGAGAAGGTGTCAAATGTGCACAGGTCAGAATACGAGCATTTTATTCCCAGGAGACTTCAGAAAGCAATCAAGATTCAATCCCTAGAGACTCCAATCAGTCCTTGTTTAACTTCAGTTCTGTGTCAGAGTAATTTCACTGAAATCAGGTGAATTACTTCAGTATTATGTTGCATGAGCAACTCCATCACTTTCAATGGAATTACCCTGGCACAAAAGTGGTGTAACGTGGGTGACATGAATCAGTCCCTCTGTTTGCAGCAGCCTTGAATACACCAGTATTGAGAGGACCTTTGGAGCTGGGCCCAAAGCACTCACAAAGGGAGCTCCTGCTGTTATTCCAACCCATAGGCAGTTCACTGAACAAAGACCAATTATCTGAGCTTTGTGTGAAGGGGGTAGGGGACATGCACCAATATTCATAAATTAGGCAAGCCTGGTGTTTATTAAAGTGGAGGGCCTTCGTTCCAATTAAAATCTGTCTTCGTTGCTTCTGTGAATTCTTAGTTTCCTTTCCTTGTGATTTTTTTTTATAGTGTTCATCTGTATATTATGACATACTTCACAGATGAGATAAAATATCATCATTCCTTGTTTACAGGTAGGGAAACCAAGAAATAAAAAAAGTGAATTGACTTGCCCAAGAGAATAGCCCCAAGGTCACTTGCTTCCTAAGGTAGGGCTTTGCCCACATGCTGCCTCCTATTAACTATTCTGCTCACTTCTTCCAGTAGTGTGCAATAAAAAGAATGGAAATTAGACTTTTTCAAAGGCTTTCTTGCATCACACCTTGAAAAGAACTGCTGCATTTTTTTATTTTTGTAAAAAAAATTCAAGTAAATAGCCATATTGCCAAACCCATAAGAATGCTCTGAATCTACACATTAGAATGTAAATGATTAAGACAGAAAGTTATAAAACATTTAAAATAATTTGCTTTATATTAAAAGGCCAATTAAAGGGGGAGAAAACTTCAGAAAGAATTTTGATAATGTCATATACAGTATAATAACAAGATCATTATAAGTTGTAAATATCATGTCATTACCCATTATAAGTATCTGATTGCATTCACTTACATTAACTTTGTAATTAGATGTAATTTCACACTTACCAATTATAATTATTCTTAACATGCGTGGCACTACAGCTCCATCTTTCTTTTTGCCCCTGGCTTGATCCCTGCCAACAGGAGGATGAAGAAAATCTGAACAAGAAGTCCTTCCTCAGGACAGCATCAGGAATGTGTGGAAAAAAACCTCTTATCTACTCTGCTTTGGACAGAAGGAGGGGGACCTTGAGAAATAACTCAAGGAGAGCAGAGGTAAATGATCCTGTGAAACAAGATAAAAAGAGAAATAGAATCACAGAATCATAGAATTGGCTGGGTTGGAAGGGACCTCAGAGATCATCAAGTCCAACCCTTGATCCACTACCGCTGCAAGATCAGAGCAGATAAGTCATTTTAATAAAAGGCTAAGCCAACATTACATGACCTAGTGAAAAGGCAAAGTTTGTGAATGTTTAGGGACTAATTACAGGCTATTTAGAGACTGCAAAACTACATTTAAAGGAATAGTGCCAACTTTCATCTATAGTTGGCTCTATAGTTTAGAATCCCTTGATCCTTTGTTTTTACTGACAAAATTACATGACTGTTTTTCTGCTTTCCTGAAGGTATCTTGTCACTGCACCTAAAGCCCCACAGTCAGAGCAGTGCCTGTGCAGGTAGAGTGGTGCAGAGGAGCTGTACTGGGCCAGCCTGACGAACCCTCAGATCCAGGACCCTGCCTCCACCAGTGACAGGCTTCCCGTAGCTCTTACACTTTTCCCTTTCCATTTTTCCAGAGACCCACCAAGTTCCCCAGACCATGTCATCACCTCCTTCTGGTCCCAGCCAAGCTGACCTTTCACACCAACAGCAGGAGCAAGTTTTAGAGGGTTCACTTTCTATTGTTTTTCCTGATACTGCCTCTAGGCAGGACAGCATCCATCAGCACCTCGCACATGTCCAGGGAGCAGTGGGAGCTGTCTGGGTGTTCAGCAGCTCCTAGAGTTCCCCAGCTACACACTTTTGGCCCTGTGACCTTCACCCTTCCCTTTTCTCATCTGTCATTCCCATCTGTTTTCTCCTTATTTTGCTTTCCCTGAAGCCCTGGGGACCTTGGAGTTTGGATTGACAGGAAGCTGAACATGAGCCAGCAGTGTGCCCAGGTGGACAAGAAGGCCAATGGCATCCTGGCCTGTATCAGGAACAGCGTGGCCAGCAGGTCCAGGGAAGTGATTCTGTCCCTGTACTCAGTGCTGGTGAGGCCACACCTCGAGTCCTGTGTCCAGTTCTGGGCCCCTCAGTTTAGGAAGGATATTGAGGTCCTGGAGCAGGTCCAAAGGAGGGCAACCAGGCTGGTGAAGGGACTCGAGTACAGATCCTATGAGGAGAGGCTGAGGGAGCTGGGGCTGTTCAGCCTGGAGAAGAGGAGACTCAGAGGAGACCTCATCACTCTCTACAACTCCCTGAAAGGAGGGGGTAGCCAGGGGGGGG
The DNA here is from genome assembly GCF_036169615.1 of Heliangelus exortis. Taxonomy (NCBI): domain Eukaryota; kingdom Metazoa; phylum Chordata; class Aves; order Apodiformes; family Trochilidae; genus Heliangelus; species Heliangelus exortis. The sequence goes on from NC_092422.1 coordinate 58,040,348, forward strand.
TTGGTCTCTTTTCCCAGGCAACCCTCAGCAAGACAAGAGGGCACGGTCTCAAGTTGTGCCAGGGGAGGTTTAGGTTGGATATTAGAAAGAATTTCTTTACAGAGAGGGTGATCAGACATTGGAATGGGCTGCCCAGGGAAGTGGTGGATTCTCCATCCCTGGAGATATTTAAGAAGAGACTGGATGTGGCACTCAGTGCCATGGTCTGGTAACTGCAGCGGTAGTGGATCAAGGGTTGGACTTGATGATCTCTGAGGTCCCTTCCAACCCAGCCAGTTCTATGATTCTATGATTCTGTGGGGACAGGACAACACATGCAGAGACCACAGGCTCATACCTCACAGAAATCACAGGCTCAGGGATACCCTAAGCCAGAAGAGGGATCCTCAAATGTAATTCCTGTTGAAAAACTATTCTCTCATGATCTCATTTAATTGCTGAAGACAGGGACCTTTTGTAGAACCAAAGTGCATCCCACTCTTTCCTTCTACTGAATGAAAATTAATTTCTTCCTTGCTTACTTTGAACTTATTCCCTAACCTCCTAATTGATTCCTCCTAGTTCTTGTAGAAGGAGATATGGAGAATAATAATTTTCTGTCCAGCTTCTCTATTCCACTCAGTATCTATAAACCTCTTCAGTCATCTCTTTTTCAAGCAAAAGATCTCTAGCCTATTTAACTTTTCCTTTTACACAACCATGCTCCCGTCATCCTTGGAGAACCATGCTTCTATCTGCCTTGTCCACCTTCTCTCTCTTTTCTACTTCTAAAAGACCCTTTGGGAAAGCAGTTCTTCACTGTTCATACATCACACTAAGGCAGTTCTATCTCTTCATTTGGCTTCCCTATTCACTTCTCTCATCTCTTGAGATCTGCCTTTCAAGGAAAGGGCTGGAATGCAAAGTCCTTAGTCCTGGAATCTCCTGGGAGACAATCATAGAGTTCAATCTCACCATGATGAGCCTGGATGGTCAAGTCTAAGCACTTTGCAGATGGCAGCCTTAGTGAAAGACCACAGACCAGAGTCCCTCTCTCCCCCCTAGGTGGAACCTCAGGAATCTGAGCCAACCCAAATGTCTGTCCCATTCCTGCACACAGCAGTTTTCCCCTTCATCTAAGCAATGCCATGCAGCAGAGACTAAACCTAGACACAGAACAAACCTTTTGATGAGGTGAGATGATTTCTGGGGAAACATAGCAGGAAAAATCATGGCAAAACCTTTGAAGCAAGAACCACCTTGCAAAAAATAAAAATAAAAACCAGAAAACTATGTGGCAAATTTATTTTAAACTTCAAATAATAAATTGCCTTCAGTTGGAAAACCTTCTTCACTTAAATGAGACACCTGGGAATTTTGCATGTGCCAACAGTCTTTCAAAGTTAGAAGGGGAGGGTGATTCAGACTGCCCACATAGAGACCTGGAGAGAGCCTAAGACATGGCCAGATCTTAATTGTCATCTAATGGAACTTTTTCCTCTACCTTTGTGCCTATTCATCCACTAGTCTCCATTATTTTATGATCAGCAGTTTTTCTGTGGTATAACATTTTTCAAATCTCACTTAAGCAAACGATGAGAGAAGCTGTTGGGGATCGTGTAGGCTGAATCTCATTATATTGCAGGAAATCTCTTTATAGGGCTCCAGTCCAAAGAAATTACCCATGGCTTTAAACTTATATGTCTGAATTGCATTGGCAAAGTGCATAAAACAAGAAAATACTTGAAGTAAAGCACACACTTTAGTGGTTTGGTGGTGTAAGTCTACAGCCTGTGTAGGCTGATGATGTCGGCTAATGTGACTATTTGTGAGAAATTTGCTAACACACTGGTCTAGAAGCCTTTTCATTCTTTTTTTTTCAAATGAAATTGAAATGTACTGATTGTTTCGATGAATCATTTCCCTCCCCTTGTTTTGGATTACACATTCTCTTTTTCTCTCACCTCACATCTTCTTTGCACTTGATGGCAAAGCTAACATCAGAGCAGACAGAACTAGTCCAAGATTTTCCTGAGAGATATTTCTGAAGCAGAGCAGGTGCAGATGAGGAAAAAGGATCAGCCAGTTTTTAAGAAGTCAGATGGCATTGTGCAGCAAACAGAAGGCAAAGGCTTGATTTCAAAGCACAAAATCAGGTCCTTTTATTTATGTAGAATGCACCAATTCGCAGAATTTGAAATGACTGGTTACAGAAATGTATACATTTGATCGTAGTTTAATTTTCCATGGGCTGCAATACCTAAATCAGGAGAGCTGTGAACATGGCATGCAGTTGATTCATTTCAGAAGAGTCACCTGGAGAGTCTCTTACATGGAAGATACGGAAGACTTAGTTTATATTATCCAGTAAGAAATCTTATCATGAACTTGATTCTTAGTGCATTGTCTCTAGCTGCAGGGAAAAGAAAAAAAAAAAAGAGATACTAAGCAATTTTGTCATAAGCATTTTTTACATATTTTTCTCTGAGCCGAGTTCTCTGTCTCCCTGAGAATTTAGTAAACGACACAAAAATGAGATACCAGTTCATCATGCTTCTTTTGTTGTAGCCATCCTATGAGAGCTATGAAAAAAGCAGGCTTGCTAAAATGAAAATGTCAGTAACAGTGAAGCATCAAGCCTGTAGCTTCTTCAAGCCCCTATAGAATGCTTTTACAGAAATATCATGTTTAAATTATTGGATTAGCAAGATGAATCAAAGGTCTAAAATTGCTCTAAATTTCCACACTATTCTTCACTCTTCTGTACTGATCAGGCAAGACCAATTAAATACCAATTAAATATTTTGAAAGCTTTTTTTTTTAATAAAATGGCCAACTTTTGAAAAGAATGCCTTCTTCTTCTGCATTGTTCACCAAAATGCTACAGATGTACAGAAAACCAGCTTAATTGCATACACATATATGTGGATACATGGGGGTAAATTTCTAATTAATTCATGGCATAAATTACCCCCAGAAATATAGCTATAAGTAGATCAAGATAAGTATTTGTCTTAAAACACTGAGGATTCACTTCCACAAATTATAGCAAAGTAGAAATATAAAATAATGACTGGATATTAACAAGGAAACCCTATAAAGGGGATGTCAGTAGCAAAGCTACTGCCGTCCTCCAGGGATTTAGTAAGTTCGTTGTTCTAATTATTTATGAATTTATTTAAAGAAGATAAGATGATAAGATAAGATAAGATAAGATAAGATAAGATAAGATAGATAATTGCACAGCCTTCTGGTCTTTCTATCCTTGTGCTAATTCCCAAGCCAATTATACTCTAAGAAAGGATGTGATTTCTGCTGACTAATTCCTGGGGACAAAAAGGAACTGCAGTGTTTAACAGAGGTGTAAATGGCATCTGTTGGACCCTTTTACCCAAATCTCTAGAGGTATTTAGCACAGCATCAGCTAGAACAGTGCAATCAGCCCAGCCTCCCACATCCCTCAGGCAGCTCCTAGAGCAGAACCTGCCTTCACCAGCTGCCAGGGAGCTCTTCTCAAACATCACTTGTTCCAGTGTTCCCATCTCTTCCAGCTCCCCTGCTTGCTGGATACTTCATCCAGGCATTACCTCTGAAAGAAGTTTCCCCCAGAGAGTGGCATTTCTTCAGTATAACACCACGGGAGGTTGTGCCTGACTGTCTTGGAGACAAACTAGAAGACTATTTCTGATGACATTACTGTGAATACTGTGCCACACACAGCTGCAGATTTATTGCCCAACTTTTACTTAATATTGCAGTCCTGCACAATGTAAAGTGCTGTCTCTGAGATAATGCTGGAGAAGTCTGAGTATCAGCGAGGGAAAACTGCATTATTGCAACCAATAATTATAACAGTTTCACTGTTCAGCAGACCACATTCACACATGCATATTTAAAATCCAATCTTAAAGCAGAATCCTGATGACAAAAGGCTACCAAAATGGAGCCCCTCATCCAAATGTCGTTTTCGTCTCATTCAGTGGGTGCCACCTTCATCAAAACAGGTTCTTTGCATTTTTATTCTTCTTTTCCTTTTGATAAGCTGAGGAAGGCTCTTTCTGTTTTTCACCGTCAATGAATTGCTTCTCTCCACCACTTGGTAAGCCCCAAAGAGATCAGCAGCCTTGACAAATTTTTACTGCCAGTTTCCTTTTGCAGCTTCAAGCAAGGCCTCCTGCAACGTTCCCTGTTCCAATCTCAGGGTGAGCAATGTGGGAGTCAGGCATGTTCCTACCTGTCAGTCCCAGGAGCTTTTTGGCAGCCACGATCCCTGGCAAGATCAGAGATTACTGCATTCACAGGGAAAATGTACAAAAGCCTGCATTCAGCAGAGAATTAATTTTCTTAACTTCCAAAAAGAAGCTGGCAGTGAGTCTGCTTCAGGTTTCTCATCTGAAGATGTAATACTGGCAAGCTTAAAATACATTAAATATGGTGTGGATGCACAAACACACTCGTGTGTGTCTTCACACAGAGATATGAGACCATTTCATACAAAAACAATTCTGTAAAATATTTCCATTCACTTTATTTTGGCATTTTTTAAATAGGCCAGTTCAGTCATCAGAGCCCTTTGATTATCTATCATTTCAGGAACAGAAATTAAATGTTAGGTTAGGAAGGCCAGTACCAGAACGGGAATCATGGCATCAAAACAATATTAATTCAGCCTTCCCCAAGTCCAGGGGTGTTCTCTCATGCAGACATCACCCTGGTGCTTAGGAGTTAGTCAAGAACCATGTCAGGAAAGAGAAGAAGCTACCTCCTGTAGGGTTTTTCTCCACCAATCCACTTCAGTTCCCATCAGCAGTTGCTGAACTGACTCAGCACCAGCAGCTTTCACACTGAAACTCATTTTACCCTATAATAAGGAAGAGATAGAAATAAAAATGTAAGAAAGAAAACGTAACTTTCACAAAGGATTATTTTAGCCCAGTAAATTCACTCTTCTTCAGCTTTAGAGCCTTCCAGAGATCACAGCTTAAGTTTAGCTGCAATAAGCCTGGATCAGCAGCACATTTTGGTAACTGCCAGCCAAACATTGCCATAAGATTGGCAGTACTATCAGGAGTACACGAGACTTTGCCTTAATGGGTTGGGATAAGGATGTGCAGATAAGGAAAATACCTGTTTTGATTCCAATAGGAAAACTTCATAATTTTCCCTGGGTTTTTTTCCCGATGCCTGATGTACAAAACAGGAAAACTAAAGGGAAAAGAAAGAAAATAAAAAAGCACTTTGTGCACAATATTTATCTCTCACAATGAAGAGCAAAATTATATTTTTTCTATAGTATTTCAATCACATTTTATTCACAAACAAGCGTTTAGAATTAGTATCTTGTTTTAAAACTCATGGTAGTAGCAAAATGTAATTCTTACAGATGTATTTCTTTTTCTGTTTAAAAAGAAATAATATTGGCATTTTCTGCTTCAACAATGCCATCTTCTTCATATTTTAGAGACATGTCAGCAAGCTAAAGCTGCACTTAAATATTTTAGTATTCAGCACAATGCCATAAGTGATGCTAGATACATTTGTCACTGCTCAAAAAAATGCCTGAGTATAGTGTTCATAAAGGTACATGGCAGTACATCTTGTGGGCTACCTAAATGATATATAACATCATTTTTACTACAAAAAAAGGTAAACACATTTCGGCATGAAGTAAATTTCAAAGTTGGTTGATATCCTTTTCCCCCTGCTCTGTTCCTTGTCCCTTCATCTTTCCTTCTTAAAAAAAACCCACACAACTTTAAATTTTACATTTTTACTGTGGGGACAGAGTTGAAATGAGAACCCAAGAAAAAGCAATCAGTTTTTTTAGGAAAGAGGAAAAAAAAATAACAGTATGACATAACCTTCAAATGGAAATTTAGAATAGTGAGGGTTTTTATGCAATGCCTCTTTCCCTCCACAGAATCTCCTGAGCTCTATATTTTCTGAGTAAATCCCAGGGATAGCCCAGATACCATGTTGGCAGATATTTTTTGAGAACCCCAGCTCCACAGACAGGTGTGGTTTTCTGTCCATGATAGTAGCTGCTCCAAAATGTGTACAAATAGACACATTTCTGTGTGACCCACCCTAGGTGATCTTGCTTTGCCAGGGGGATGGACTTGATGATGTCCCTAGGTCCCTTCCAACCCTACCATTCTATGATTCTATGAGTGAAAAAAATCTGGAGAGTAGGAAGGGTAATAAGAGAAAATGAGCTTCCAGCACATTACCAAAACCACCCAGTGCCATCTCTGAAAAGCTGGTAGGAATGTGTAGACCAGATTATTACTGAAACTGGTACTAGTTTGCTTCCCCTGGAATATCATTCCCAGTTCTGCTGCTCATGGAGTGAGTTCCCAGAATAAATACAAAAATCACTCAAAAAGCAAAAACACAATTTGAGAGTGAGAATCTCCATCCAAAGGGGCCCTTAATGTGCCTTCCAGAACAAGGAGCAACTCCTAGTGTCTCCAGAAGCAGCTGGGTCAGAGGTGTTGTGTATGACAACCAAAAGAGAAAAAGTCTCCTCTGGCAAACTGTCCTTCAGTCATCACCTAGGGAAAAAAAAAAAAAAAAAAAAAAAAAAAAAAAAAAGGATGGAAAGAAATACAGGTTAGTGAGAGGGAGCAGCAAAACACACACATTCCTATCCTTCCTGGGTACATTGTTTTTTTAGCTAACAGCACAACTGGAGGATTCCTATGGGAGCCATGAGTCTGTCCCCAGGGCCAGGCTACTGGACCTGTGTGGCCAGGACATGGACTTGTGCACACGTGAAGGGGAGAGGGAGCTTTCTAGCTGTGAAGACGGCTGCTGGGTGAGACAGCAGTGGGAGGGGGTGGCATATTAGAGCACTCACTTTAGTCTCTTGGCTGGTTGCCAGCCTCACAGAAGTTGAGAAATCATTTGTCACGAGGATAAAAGCCAAATACATTGCTCTGGGTGAGATGTAACCTGACAAACAGTCTCCTGTGACTGACACATTTGAACTACTAATACACTCTATATAAATGCCTTTTTTTCTGACAGCTAGCAGTCACTTTTTTTTTTTCCTCCTTTCTCAGTTTTTCTGCTTGTTCATGCTGAGCTTTCCAAGCTTATCCTAGATATCATATTGCTTGGAGAGAAGAACTGGGCAGAAGGACAGTTCTCCATCATGCTAGTTCCACACCATGAGTTTAGGACGAAATGAGCTGCAAAAGAATAAGAAAACATTTTCTTAAAATGACTTCCCTAATATATATATATATATATATATATATATATATTTTTTTTTTTTTTTTTTCCAGAATGCTATCCAGTCAGCTGGCCAGCAGGAACTTCATTTATAACTGTCAATTTAACAGTTCATTTATTTCACTGAAGCAGTGAGACACAACAGGGGTGTGGTAACCATGAGATAATCACACCTCTGGGGTCTTATGAGGCAAGGAGAAACAGCCAATTCTCTCTAATCCCACAGTGGTATGATTAGTGCTCCTGATAGCTGTAGCCAAGGTGGTTATGAGATAAATTGTGCATTTCATGTTCTAGAAAAAGAATTAAATTAAAGTTAAATGTTTAACCAGCTTCACTCAAGTTCTGTAATTCAGCTCGATTATAGATATGTATGATAATGAACACTGATCCATATACATTTATCTACTTTAAAATGTTGGACAGATGATAGGAGTAGTAATTTGGATCCAAGATTATACCACACATAGAAGGCATAGCATATATATCTGCCTGTCTGTCTACAAGCCTTGTAGTCCAGGATCCATCACCGAGCTACCCAAGAGCTCCTCTGGGCATGCAATCCTTAATGTGCATATTTGTCCAAGCTAACTGGATCCCAGTAGCAAAGAGACTGCCTTTTTTTGAAGCTGTTATGGGTAACTCTGCTAACTCGCTTTCATTACAGGCTGATCTAATATCTCTCTCTAATATCATGTCTTCTGTGGAAGGTCCACTTATCTCTCATGCGTGATGCTTTCACTGGAAGACACATAATGGGTATTTGGCAGATAGACAACAGAACAGAAATTACAGAATCAGTCATCTCATCTATTAGGTCAGATTGCTCTTTTCCACCCTCCAGTGTTGTAGTCTATAGAGTACCGTGTTTCACTGAGTCCTAAAAGTTCGACTAAGAAAAGCAATTTATTTTTAAAGTTGTTTTTTTTTAATAACAATTTTTATGGTTGTTCTGAAGGCTAAGCGGATATTCCTTTATCATTATTGGCACTGATGTATGACAGACCCAATGCCAATGCTGTGTGATTAATTCCTCTTGCTGCTTCTTCCTCCTTTTCCTAAAGTTTTGACAAAACAATGATGGCCCACCCTTGAGACCCTATTTTGGCCCTCCATGAGTAGTCATTGCCCTGGGGAGTTGTAGTCAATAGACTTTAGCTGGCTGCCAAGTGCCCACTAGGCTGTTCTACCACTCCCCATCCTCAGCAGGACAGTGGGGAGAAAAATAAGATGAAAAATAAAACCCTGTGGGTCAAGATAAAGGCCATTTAATAAAGAAAAGGCATCTTAGAGCTGGCTGGAACTGTCTTCATCTGACACAGGGGTGAACCCTGGTGTCTTCTCAAAGAAACCACCACTGCAGCCTCTCCCCACTACCAAAATCTTGAACATAAAACTAATACAGGAGTCTGAAGATACAAATTCCAGTAATCAGCCAGGATACAGGTGTCATGCTTGTTTCTGAGGGCAAGGGCAGTGTATTCAGACTAGCAAAAAGGACTTTAGAGTAAGACTGGAAAGACCAAAGAGTGTCTGTGACTATTGCACGCATAAAAGATCCACTGCACTCTTCTGCAAGAAGCCAAGTTTACTCTGTTGTGTGTCCTCAGTTGGCCCATGTCGGACCTGACAGTCAGGAAGTTCAAAGTGTCTCCCTGGGTGGCTGGGATGAGGAGGAATGCAGAGGGAAGCTCTATCAGAATCCAAATACCATAAAACTTCCAGGAGTGTTTTTGAGGTTTGCTATTTTGGCGGGATGGCAGGGATGCCTCCAGCCAGGCAGGCTGCACTGCCAGCTCCTCAGGATGTGGTGCTACAAGCATCAACAGAGTAGGGAAATAGATGTTAAAATTCCCTCGGCTGTTGTGGCAATTTCAGTTGTCAAAGTTTGATCTGACACCCCTCAAATCTTTTTAGTCAGAGCACTTGAACACTACTCATCCCACCTGGGAAATTTCTTGAACATTTTCACTAGTTTTTCTTGTTCTTCCCTTTATCTTAACAGACCTGCTTGTGTAGACAGGAGAAGAATAGATAATTATTTACTCCACTGAGATTTCTTTGACATGTACAAAATGCCACGTATGTTTCCTATAGAGTCCTGGACCTAGCTCCAGTTTCACTCTTGTGAAAAGCATAAAACTCTAAGTAGATATAAACACTCTCAGAAGAGCATAAAACAGTATAAAATCAGAGCTCCAGTTCAAGAGAAAGGCGGCAGTCGTATAAGGCACCTCCCAGTTAACCTGCTTTTAGATGTGAGAGATCTGATTTCTCAGTGATAGATTTTTCTGATTTTTTCTTTTTTTTTCTCATTTTTCAGTGATAGAGGCATCATCTTTGCAACCTGAAAACAAGACAAAAACAAAATGTAACAAAACAAAACAACAACAAAAAAAGCAAGCAAACAAACAAAACCACAAAAACCCCAAACAAATTAACAAAAAAACCCACCACAACTAAAATGTATGTTTCAGTTTCCAGGATTTGTTTTGATGTAATTCATCAAATAGGAATGTCTTAGATGTTAAGATTATCCAAAATGATAGTTGTTAGTTTAAGTGACTGTAAATGGGTTGCAAGTATATTGTTTTAACCACCTCATTACAACTGCAATCCAAACCTTGGCCTTCTTCTAAAGAGCTAAAACTTATGGGATAGAATTTTTGAACTTCATGGACGGATTTCAAGCACGTCACCTTCTGTTGGCCTTCAGTGGGCAGCTATGGAGCAGCACTGCAGCCCTAAGTCTGGTTTTGCCCCTGCTCAGCTCATAGAATCATAGAATCATAGAACTGGCTGGGTTGGAAGGGACCTCAGAGATCATCAAGTCCAACCCTTGATCCACTACCGCTGCAGTTCCCAGACCATGGCACTGAGTGCCACATCCAGTCTCTCTTTAAATATCTCCAGGGATGGAGAATCCACTACTTCCCTGGGCAGCCCATTCCAATGCCTGATCACCCTCTCTGTAAAGAAATTCTTTCTAATGTCCAACCTAAACCTCCCCTGGCACAACTTGAGACCGTGCCCTCTTGTCTTGCTGAGGGTTGCCTGGGAAAAGAGACCAACCCCCCCCTGGCTACCCCCTCCTTTCAGGGAGTTGTAGAGAGTGATGAGGTCTCCCCTGAGCCTCCTCTTCTCCAGGCTGAACAGCCCCAGCTCCCTCAGCCTCTCCTCATAGGATCTGTGCTCGAAAAGGGTGCTCAAGGGTGTTGCTGCCTCTTCGCATCAGAGCTGCTGCTGAAATGTGAAAGAAACACGATGAGCCTTTATAGGTCACCTTGAAATGTGATAATGAAAAGGTATGTGAAACCTGTATGTCCCCCTTCAAACAATACTTGGGTGATTATTTGAATCTCTCTGGGCTACTCTAAACAGCCCAGCTCAGGCTGAGCCTGACTTGAAGAGCATCCAGCCACCCTGTAACAAAGGTGCAAATCTCAGCAGTAATATTTCAGCAAGAGGGAAGGCTCTGGAGCAATGCTGACGTATTTCTGTTACTAAGGCAGGTTTGGGAGAAGCAGTGCTTTGATACCTGGGGCACTATGCAAAAATTAAGACTTCTTTAAAAAAATTATTCTTCTTTCAAAATGAAAGAGAATTATAACCCTTTTGTCCTAATGATAGGGAAAGGGTTTTAAATTTCTTACTGTTCCCTCCCTCCAGCCCCAAAATTTTTGTAGCTGCGGTGCTGAATGCAGTCCCATTATTTTTAATGATATATCAGGGCTGGGTAGAAGAATAGCATACCACGTATCAAAAGCTACACCCTTGGAAATCACAGAGCTCTTCAAGAAGCCACCAACGGGTTAAACAGTGACCTGACCAATTTGCTATGGTTCATTTGGTCTATGCTAATTGTTTTAAATGCTCACTTTGTGGCATATTCTTTACTGTGCTGATGGGAAGTGAGGCATATTTCTTTAGAGCAGGGATTCAATGATACATTTATATTGGAAAGACTTTTTTCAGAACAGTACAGGCACACCTCAATAGTACTATGTAAATAGTAATCAAGCTTCATCATTTATCCAGTTTAAGGAAATATACTAAATAAATACTTTCCAAATCCTTTTGCTTTGCTTGATTTTTCAATGTCACACTTTTCTCTATTCTTCTGAAATGCGTCAAGTCATATTGTTTCTTTCCTATTACTGGGCTTCTGTGTCATGTTCTCTGGTGGATGCTTTTTTTTTTAATCCCTTTGGACTCTGACCTGATATTCATTATTTGTTTTTTACCTTCATCTTCTTTCCCCTTTATTTTTTCTCCTTTTCCTTTCTTTTTTTTTCTTTCTTTCTTTCTTTCTTTTTTTTTTTTTTTTTTTTTTTTTTTTTTTTTTTTTTGACTAGTCAGCCTTGATATTAGTCTTCCCAAAGCTACTATCCATTACACTGTCAGCAAAGCAAGCTGCCTTACTGTAGGCCAAGTGTCAACAGAAGGTGAGGCAGAAAATCAGCCACAATCTAAAGCTAATTACCCTGCCTAGAAGTTAATTAAATACTTGTTAGGAGCAGCAGGGTAGATCCTAATTAAACTTGTCTAATAACAGTATGCTGACATACTCTGACACTGGGAATTCCTACAGGGTTTAAATAATTGTACAAAGGGCAATAATACCTGTCACATCATGGTGTGCAGGCAAACCCTGAAGATGTACATTTCTCAGTATTTTCTGTACTAATTTGCCACATATTGTGCACTTCACATGTGTTTAATTTACACATGTTTTAATTTTGGTGCCCTGGATCTCTCTAAATGACTTTGCTGTTGCTGAACTAAGTGTAAATTACTCCAAAGGGAGATGGTCACTCATATTCTTTGTAGGATTTAATACACTAAACCTGACAAAACCCTGTTGATGGTGATACCACCAGGGTACTTATATAAACCTGTAGCCTTTCCTTTCAGATTTAAAGACAATAGTGATTTTACCTGGAAGCAAAGAGGAGGGGGCAAGCCTGGCACACCTTGCCAGCCCTCCCACATTCCAAAAGAGCCAAATTCTGCACCCGCCTACAGGCTGGGAATTTTTGCCATTGCACTTTTGATTCACAGGAATGCCACTGACAGAGACTTTTATCCCCACTGCTAAGCCTGTGGGGGTAAAATCTCTTTAAACTAGTCAGATCTTCATTTACATTCAAAACAAAAGGAAGAGGGAACCACTAATAGGTGTAACTGCCAGATAAACTGAAAGGGAGAGGAAGGGAGAGGTGAAACGTAGGAGAGGATGACAACGGAAGAGAATTTCTCTCTTTTGCTTGTTTCCAGCCTTTTGACAGGCTGGAAATATTTTTGTTTCCAGACAGGAAAACACAATTTGCCATCATTTCAAATAAATCAAAGTTCCCCACAAACCCCAGCAGGGCTTTTGTCTAGTTGTTTTTAAGGGATCCTCTATGCCAGCAGTTTTAACGCCGGTTAAAAAAAAAAAACCCTGCCATTTGACCAGGTTCTGTTTTTCAACTGATGAGTTGTCACAGTGCCTTGTGTGAGGGTTAATCCCCCATTGTGCCTCCTATGCCACCGCAAAGAAGGACAGCAACGACAAATATGCAGTTGCTGATAAAGCTTCTCTCTTCTCGAAAAGCCCCGAGAGGCTGTGTCGCATGCTGATGGTTGTTTACTGCAGCAAAATGCTGAATGTCACTTCTGGGAAAGCGACGTTTTGAAACTTTTTGCTTTTTCTTTGGGTAAACCGGTTCCGTTTCTCACTGTTCCTTTACTACCCCTGGTTCCATCACCTTTTTTATTATGGGGGTTTGGGCTCTTGGGTGGTAACCAGCGATGGATGCTTCGAAGTAGATTTGATGTTCCCATGATTAGACCATACTTGAAATGCCGTGTCAGTGAAACTAATGAAATGGAGTGCCGTGACGTGAAACTAATCACACACAAGACAACTTTAGTGGGAAGAGGGAAATAAGAGACCTGCAAAGATTTCAGCCAGTCCTAGTACTCTCCTTTTGCACCCTCTCCCCGAACAGCAAGGATTAATGGGAAGATGGAAGTGCTCTGATCTTTTCTGGCAAGACTGTTGTAGAAATAATCAATTAACCTTGGGAGATCAAACTGACAGAGCTTAAGCGTGAAGTTATTTAAAATGCCAGATTATCTAGGCTGATGAATACATTTGTTGCAATACTAAAAGGAAAATGAAAGTATTTTTCCAAACTTCGTTTTTCTGAACTGATTTAACATTATTTCCCCAGGAGTCAACTCTGCCTTTTTCAGCGTGCACTTTAACACATTAGAACAAAATGAGATTTGATGTACTCCATAAAGAGACTAGTGATTTTTCTCTCTTCCTCCATGAAGTGGGAGGGTTATTACAGAAAATGGCTTATAGTAACCTCATGCTTTTAGCTCTTTACTTTTGTTTATTTGACAATTTGATTATTTGGGCTCCTGTCTTCTGTGGTGATTTTGTTTGGTTTGCATTCTGGCTAAATCATCTGCTGCTTCATCTGCAGGGTAATAATTCCTTTTGTCCTTAAAATTACAAAGAATGTAAAATATTTAATAATATCAGTTATTTTTATCAACTACAGAATCCAGTCAGATGTTCTCCAATCAATTTAACCTCCATTTTGTTTGAAGAGACAGCAATTTTATTTTATTAAAATGCTTTGGGCTGCATCACTCAGACTGAAAACCTCTCTACTATTTTGTCACATTGTAGTAAGATGAGGACAACATAAAGTTCTAGCAGCATCAGGCTGTAACTCTAGACCCATTGCAGCAAGCTCCAGCTGTGATCCAGCATGTAAGAATGTGGTGAATGTAAGCAGGCAGGCAATGGCAATGCTTGTACACTTGAAGGTTAGCATGCATTTACTCACAGCCTTAAGTCCCTACTTTAAAGAGAATTTGTGAACAACCCCATTGATTAAGTTGGCACATATATATAGTTACAAAACCAGCACAAATTTTACCACATGAACTTCAAATCAATTGTTTTGTTAAAGTGGAAGGGATGCTGTATTTCCTTCTCTCCCTCATTCATGCTTCCCTTCATGTAATCTTTTTGCTACTTTTTCTTTTTTCATTTATTTGCAACATTGCAGAGTTTGTATCACATGAAGTAATTTTCATTTGAGAACACACTAGAGATTAACCTGTCTTTTGTTATATGAATTCATATATTTAATTCCAAGATAAACAGAAAGTAAAAGTGCATTTAAGTCAGTAAAGAAACATTTCCACACAGAGACATACAGCCTGAATTGTAAAGTTGTAGTGCATAAACCGGTTCAGATTGACCAAATCATTCAACTGCACTTTGGTAGAAGCCATACCAGTTTCAGAAATTGTCATCCCAAATGATTTGTTCCCAAATCAGCACTGGAGATTACATAGTGGAATAAAGTAATGTATTCATGTGAACCCAACTCCCAGGCAAACTGCATTTATTTTAGCCACTGCTAGTTGTAACTTGAGCCAGTTCAGTTCTTTGCCCGAATCAGGGCAGGGAACATCCACTGGGCCCTTCTCCCCAGCTGCATTTCAGCTGGTGATGATAAGCTGCTGGGAGTGTTGATATGATCAACCACTCCTGCCTGCTCTATAAAGGACATTTGTTCATGCTCTCCTTCTTCTGTTTCTTGATTATCTACCTACCCTCTCTTCACTCAGTCCTGCTCCAGACCATGATGCCATCAGACTAAGAGGGAAGTGAGGACAGGAAGCAGGGGAAGATCTTGGAGGGATTGGCACTCAAGTCAGAAGACAAAAGGAATGGGGGACAGCTCGGACCAAAAATAATGCGTGAAGAAAGGGTTGGTTATGAAGTAGATGTTTGGGGAAATTTTTCTTTGGGCTAGGAAGAACTGAGAGGAAAAGTTGTTTGGAAGTGCTAGTTCCTAGTCCAGGAAGTGCTTACCCCTTTACCTGCCGGAAAAGGGGTAATTTTAATGGACAATGAGTCACTTAAAAGGATGACTTCATGTTGTAGAAGCTACAAATAAACTATTGTCCAACCTCTAACTGTCCAATTGTCCCGGAAAAGCTGTCAGCCCAGGGCTCAGACAGGAGCACTCTGTGCTGGGTCAGGAACTGCTGGAGGCCCCCAGAGAGTGGTGCTGAACGGCGCTGATCCAATTGGCAGCCGCTCACCAGTGGTGTCCCCCAGGGATCAGTGCTGGGCCCGGTTCTGCTTAGTATCTTCATTGATGATTTAGATGAGGGGATTGAGTCCACAATTAGCAAATTAGCAGAGGACGCTAAGCTGGGGGGAGTGTGGATCAGCTGGAAGGCAGGAGGGCTCTGCAGAGGGACCTGGACAGACTGGAGAGTTGGGCTGATTCCAATGGGATGAGGTTCAACACGGCCAAGTGCCGGGTCCTGCACTTTGGCCACAACAACCCCATGGGGAGCTCCAGGCTGGGCACAGAGTGGCTGAGAGCAGCCAGACAGAGAGGGACCTGGGAGTCTGGATTGACAGGAAGCTGAACATGAGCCAGCAGTGTGCCCAGGTAGCCAAGAAGGCCAATGGCATCTTGGCCTGGATCAGGAACAGTGTGGCCAGCAGGTCCAGGGAAGGGATTCTGCCCCTGTACTCAGCGCTGGTGAGGCCACAGCTTGAGTCCTGTGTCCAGTTCTGGGCCCCTCAGTTCAGGAAGGAGATTGAGGTGCTGGAGCAGGTCCAGAGAAGAGCAAGGAGGCTGTGAAGGGATCCAGCACAAGTCCTGTGAGGAAGGGCTGAGGGAGCTGGGGCTGTTCAGCTTGGAGAAGAGGAGGCTCAGGGGAGACCTCATCACTCTCTACAACTCCCTGAAAGGAGGGGGTACCCGGGGCTGGGGGGGGGGGAAGGGGGGAGTCAGCCTCTTCTCCCCAGTTGCTCCCAGTAAGACAAGAGGGCATGGACTTAAGCTCTGCCAGGGGAGGCTTAGGTTATGTCTTAGGAAAAAATTCTTTACAGAGAGAGTGATCAGACATTGGAATGGGCTGCCCAGGGAGGTGGTGGATTCTCCATCCCTGGAGGTTTTTAAGAAGAGACTGATGTGGCACTCAGTGCCATGGTCTGAGAACCACAATGGCAGTCCTTTCCAAGCCAGATGATTCTGTGATTCTGTGATTAAAGATACAGAGCCTTCTGTCAAACCCTTTCCTAATGTGTATGTCAGTGAGTACATCTGCTTCCTCAAGCTTAGGACAGTGCATCAGACATGACTGGCACTTTTCAAAGGTTTCCAAGTAGCAGGGTTCCTTCACAATACAGTCTGGCAAGGATAATTTATGGCAAAAGAAAATTACTGGATGTCTTAAAATGGTAACAAGTCTGCTTTGAAGGAGCAAATGAGATTTCTTCCAAAAGACTGTAGAGGATCATTTGAAGAGTAGAATCCTCCATACTTGGAAAAACTATCCTGGAAAAGACTTAAGGGTCATGATAGGTAGCCAACTGAACATGAATTCTCAGACTACTCCCATGGTAAAAACAGCTCTTCAGTTCATAAAGAAACAGGACTAGGAAGTAGAATTGCTGGATTTGCTTTTGGGATCCTCTGTCTGATAGCCATGACTTCAGTTCAAGAACAATGATAATAAAATTAGAGGAAATTCAAAGAACCACAAGAATGTTTAAAGATTTGGAAACATGATTTAAAGCGAGAGAAATTCAACTTGCTTAACCAATAAAAATAGAAGGTTAAGAAGTGACTTGATGGCAGTTTGAAAGCATAAACACAAGGAGCAAAAATACGCTGGCATAGGGCTCTTCTGACTACAATACAAAGTGAAAGAATGAAGGTACAAAGTCAAAAAGAGGACAAATTAATTTAGGAATAATGTATTTGTCCTTAGCAGATGTAACTATCTGCTCAAATGATATGTAACTACAGTTGATTCTCCATTTCTAGGTATTTTTACTTGACACTCAATGTTTCATGGAATACTATCCCTACCACCAAATAAAACTTAATCTACATATTCTACAGCTTGTGTTACACCAGTAGTCATAACAGCTGATTTTTACAACTCTTTCTGGCTTTACAATGTACGACACTTCTAATCAGTGATACATGAACTGAAGGAAAATTTTACAAAACCTATTCTCGAAGAAAAAAACAACTACAGAGCTGCTCTTTTTAGAAATCTTTTCTTGCCATCACTTGCTCTTGGCTTCTAAAGTTCATGTGTCTACTGACCACAGCCACTTGTATACTGAATCACTCTTGCATAGCAAATGGTGCTAGTGCAGGTTTCTGTTTCAAAGTCCAGCTTTAAGATAACACAACAGACATAGTGGTTCTTGTGCCTCTCCTGGGTAATCTGCATTAAGCAATCTCCAGTTACTGCCAACCTGGCAGTACAAAGGGAGAGAAGAGCAGCAAACCCATGGTGCATCAATGGCACAAAGTCCCTATGGATGTTCCAGGTAATTTGTCCACTGGTTCTTACCCCTCGAAACCACTGTTCTGCAGTCCACTTTTATGGGAACCCTTGGCCTTCAGTGTTCTTGGCAAATAACCACTAAAGGCAGTTTGCAAGGGGCATGCCAGAAAGAATAGCAATGACTCGGGGAAGTCTGCGAATTTTAAAACCAAGAATGTACATCTCTAGCACATCCCACAGTCATACAGAGGTAATTCCTAGTAGCATATATTGCAGAAGCTGAAGCCCCACAGCTTGAAAGTAATGACTCTCTTTCATATATATAATGGGAAAACCAATTTATGTCCTGAAAACATATCTTTGCTTTGAAAGGGATGCTTGCTCCTCCTTCTCTTTTCTGTGCAAAGATGAGACAAGACCATGATCAGAAATCAAACTGTGTGTTTTCTCTGCAAGACTCCAATCCGAGTGCACCACAGCAGAGTTTAAAATGTACACACAGTCTCAGCATAAGGGGTGACGGCCTTGCTAAAACCACCAGCACTTCATTGCTACTTCAGTGTGTACATAGATTAGTTGCAGTCAAATCCTTGGATGCACGAGGATCAAAATGGATTCTGTACCAAGGAAGAATCCCTCTGCTGCCTTTCTTTCTGTAACTATTACCATCTATTACGGCCTTAGGGAAATGCAATCTGCCATCACAATTATCCGGTGTAAAACTGATGGGATTTGCCCCAGAAGATTCCTTTGGGATTATATTTAACATTGTAATACTTCTAATGATGCTAAGTGAATAGTTTTCCCAAAATAAATATAGTTTAAGGAGATGGAGGATTATATGACTGGTCTGCTTTCCCATGAAAACATCTGTAAGCATTTTTACATTGGCTGTTTTGTTATTGTATCACTAGAGTAGATGGTTTGTGAGAGAGTAAGTCCTCATTCTAGAAAAATAACTTAAGTAAAACACAAAGGAAGTAATGGGAAAAAATAGCAACAACAATAATTTAAAAATGGCATCATTCCAAACTTCTGTTAAACACAAAGGCTATCTCATAACCTTTGGGCACTAAAGAACAACCTGTACAGCATGTCCAAGCTGTCTAGCAGTCACTTCAAGTCCAAATATTAAGTATCAGCTCCTGAAGACCTGCTTGCCTAGGCCTAGTGACATCTCCCAAAAGACCAAATCTACAACTTGCCTGTCGCTGCATGTAAAGCCAGCACAATGACACAGAAGAGTATCAGGCTAAGACCCCGTCTTCTTTTAAGATCTGTGTGGGATCAAACACTGTTAGAACAGGAATTTAGGAAAGAATAATCCATCCTGTTTGGCTCTTAGGGAACCTAACTTTTCATGTCAAGAAAGGTAATGCTTGCAGCTCTTCTGCATATGGCAGCTGGATGAAAAGTGTCTTGTAAGTGCAAAAATGTTTTTTTTATCCTCAGTTCAATTTAAAGTTATTTAATTAATTATTTTATTTTATTACAGTTATTAATTTGCTTTCCTTTGGGATGCCAGGAAGTAACCAATCAACCTTTTTGTGCAGGAGAGAACTTTAAAAACTTGCTCATGTTAATTCAGCAGCTGCTAACATTCAGACATTTTTGAAACAAACCTGGTGTTTTGTTTCAGACAAGAATTCAGCACATACAACATACAAGGTACCAATAATGTTTTACCTGTCAGACTTTTGCTACAGGAAATGGAGAGAAGAAATGGTTAAAGGAGAAAAATGTAAAAATGTTTTGCAAAGATAAGAAATGACAGTAAGGTAACAGCTAGTTAGTGAATAAAAGGTCAAGAATCCAAGTTCTGTAATAAAGAACTGGTGAGTTGAGGCTGCAAGAGAAAGGATTAGAACAGAGAAGGTCTAATATAATGTAGCTGGGAAAGAGGGCTGTAAAAACTGTAAAGCATAAAATAGCTGCAGATAGAAAGGAATTATAAGAGAGAGAAAAGGTGAAAACTGAGACTGAAAAAAGGTGAAAACTGAGACTGGTTATATGGATAGCATATATCCATTTGCTAAGCAGCCTACTGAAAGATGGAGAATTAGACAATAAATAAAACACAGTTTAGCTCCTTTTTTCTTCTGTTTTATCGAATGACAAGAAATGGTCATCACAGACTTGAAATTAGGCAAGAAGCATGTGGCTAGAAGTCAGTACATTTAACATCCTGAAAATGCTATCTGTCCATCAAGCCTGGATTCCTAAAGAGAGCAGCCTTATGCATTTTTACTCTTCCACTATCCAGCTCTCATACTTGCTAGCTTTTGCCAAGTCCAACCAAGAGCCTCTTGGAGACACTGAATATTTACTTGTTTCAAGGAAAGCAGCTGCTCCAAAAAGGCAAGAAATCAAAGCAATCCCTACCCACCAGTGACAGAAGATTGCAGCACACACACAGATGTTCTCTCTTCTGAAACTTGTAAATAAACACCGTGCAGTTGATAAGCACAGATGTAGCACAGAATCACCCAGAAGATGTGCTGCCTCTTGTTTGCCTGGTAATTGGAGACAGAAGAAGGAACTGAGGACACTGGTGCTCATCAGGGACCTTAAAAAATCTGAGAAGCTGCTCAGCACTGGAGGAAATGTAAGAAGATAGCAAAAGTGAGTTTGTCAAGAACTGCAACATGGGGACACAGGGAATCCCTTGAGAACCTGGGGAGGGGTTGTGGAGGAGAAGTGGAGTCCTCACTGCAGGATGCTGTGGGAATGTAGGATGTGAGTCCATGGAAAGCTATGCTTTCACTTATCCACTCCTCCTGAAATTGTTTCCTCAATATACTTAGTGACTTTACTAGTGTTTTGGTAAAAACTATATAGGCTGAAATGCTACCAGGCTATGAAATGTTTACAGGCACTTAGAACAGCATTTGAGTGAATTGTTCATAAATTACAACTTTGTAAAGGAAAACAAGGGGAAACTGTATTGCCTTTGAGGTCAAAAGACACTTTACTAATCTTAGTTATGCTGGTATGAATCAGAAGTAGCACCAAGTTGGCCTGATTCAAGAAGTTTTATGATCACTGGCAAAAATATAAAACATGCTCACACTATACACTGATGTCCATATTTTATTATTTTAGCTATGCCAGGTATTCTGAATATTGGTTTGTAAAGAATAGCTTCCACTAGCATTTAAAAAAAAAAAAAGGAACCAGAAGGTCATCAACAAGGGAGCTGAGAGAATAATATATCATGAATAATGTATTAAATTATTTCAGTCTTTATCTATTAATGAATTATCTTCAATCATCTTATAATTTTCTTGAATGTATTTGTAATTCAAAAGTACTCCCCATGCAATTTCTCAAAAAAATTATTTTTTCTAAATTTTTTCCTGGTCTTTTTGTGGATAGAAAGTTGCTGAAATTTGAATTAAATTAGTTCATTTTTAATAGGACATACAGATCAAGGTTTTCTGCTTCTATTCCCTCACAAACACATTTCTAAGAATTGTGCTACCTACGTGGAATTAAACTTTAGCCATAAAAAGCCTTCCTTTAATATTTTTTTCAAACTTTCTATTTCTACCAATACCCTAATAAGATGTGCAGTGGATTAGGGCAATCACTGAAACTCAGCACATAGTTTCCCGCCAGTTCCTGGTATAATATTTTCCCACTAAAAGAACAACTTCTGTCACAAGTGTTCTCTCATCTCTTGAAGAATTTGAGTGCTGGAAAGTCATCCTAAAAAAATCTTTTCTTTCAGAGCACATTAAATGATAGTATAATAGTGGCTGACCAGGCTTTGTTTTTCCTTTATCGAGATAAAAATGCCCTTAATGGGAACTTTTGGTGGCCCATTTGTATAAAGACAAAACCCACAAATTCTCATTCTTCTTTCCAGCACACAAAAAAATATCTACATATCTTGTACCCCACTGATACTTTTTAGATATCATGAGATTATCTTTATTTCTAATGCTTGATGTTCCACTAGTGGCAACCATACCTCCAATGGAATCCTGCAGTCATGAGTGACTGAAAAAAGATATTATTTTAAATTTCATGGACTAGCCACAGAACTGACATGCTAAATAAAAACAAGATATTTGTATAGATACTTAGCTCATACAGCTCCTTCCAGTGTGCAGAGATGTGCAAAGGTCCTTTCCATGTGAAGATACAGCAGCCTTTTCTGAAATATGAGTGAGACAGTCTTACTGATTTAGAAAATAGTGTCAAAGTCTGACTGATTTTGAAAGTCAGTTTTTCATCACTGATTATGATAAGTGCCTTGTAGGTCTGTATTGTATGTCCACATTCTGTGAACCTCTGGAAACACCCCTATTCATGTGTCTGCAGGAATAACTTTTTTGCCCTCGATGGAACCAGCTGGCATCTATGCATCTCTAATAATTTCTCAGAAATGAAAATATGTGTGCCTACCAGAGACAGGGAGTAAAGAACTTTTTTTAAAAAATAAAATAAAATATTAAAAAATCCCATATTCATGTCATGGCTGTTTTTTGAATGCCATTTAAAATAATAGGCTTCTAACGGGCAAAACATGTTCATCTGCATCTCAAATTCACAGCACAAAATGATGTAATTTCTGTCAAGTTGAAAAGAGAAAAACAAGTTCAGACATTCTGCATAACAGTGAATCTTTCTGAGGCTTCTTCCAAGCTATGAATTCTTGACTCTTGATCATTCACCTGTTCATTTTTTTATTACGGTCTTGTTTTTTTCCCCACTCTTTTAGCCATATGCAATTCCACAATCTACTCAGCCTAGGGCTCTGCCCAGCACCTGGTGCTGTGCCAAGGAGTTCATGAAGTCCATTGAGAGACTTTGGATCAAACTCTGACCATGGTACACAGCAGCTGCAGATCCTCTTCCAACTTCCCCTTCTGCTAACTTGATGCCCATGGAGAAAAAATCCAGTGGGAGGGCAAAAACATCTGCAATCAATAGTGACATCTAAGCATGGTCACTAAAATATTTTGGGTTTCTTGGCATCAGTTCTGGGAGGTAGGAGCTCAAAGTGAAAACATATTCTTTTCTTTTTTTCCCTGGAATCATCAAGCATACTTTAACCCAAGTACTATTTGCTTATGAATACCATCAAAGAATTTAGGAAAGTACCCAGGGACACAGAGTTTCCAGATTCGATTTTAATTAAAGGCTATAAATACTCATAAAGAAAAGGCAGGCACTCAGCTTTAGGGATCCAGCTGAGTAATCCTCATCTAGAGCTTTCTTGTATTCATATGATCTTGATAAGACAGTGACTTATCTAAGACAGAAACTTGCAAAATATCCATCACATCAGAACAAAGCACATACTGCCAGGTTTTCTAATACCAGGACGGGTCAGACGGGCTCAGCTCTGGAAGTCCCCAGTACCAATTGGAATCCCTCCTTGGCTCCCGGGGGACAGCATTCTCCAGGGACTTCAAAGGGGTGTGAAATCCTGCCTGTCCCCACCTATAGGGAGCACAAAACAGCCATCAGACAAAACCAAACACACAGTTCCTAATTTGATTGCTGAAACTCAGTCACCAAGCACCCATGGTGAGTAAGGAGCAAATGCAATAGGACCAAGAGGAAAAAAAGAAAAAAAAATATTAAAAAGCAGGCTGGTCTCTTAGCACTACAAATCTCTCTGAACATGACTGAGAGGTGTGATATACAGTAGATATCCTGTATTGCTCAGACTCAGGCTTGTCTGCATGAATCAGAAAGACTGACTCCAGTGAGCAGAGTTTCAGCACATGAGAGCAGAAAACACAGAGGGAGGGAGAGAAGCTAATGACCATAAAACTTCCTGGCATCAGCTGACAGAGCAAGGGCAGAAAGGATATGTCTAATTTTAATCTTTTTTCCACGTGAGTGGTTTTTCCTTCCCCTCAAGCACAGTGAAAATGCTTTCTCTAACCATAAACTGGTCAGGAAGGACACCTCCTGACTTAGTAAAGGCAGTATCTGCCCATCTGGAAAAGTTGCCAGTCTCTATTTGCAGGCCCAGGCAATCTGCACTGACTAACAAACAGTGGGCACTGGTGGAAAAAGAGGGAGAGACTCCAGTCCACACAAAGACTGCCACCTCCAATACCACATCTTTGTCCAGGTAGGTCAGATCCTAAGCACCTCAGCCTCCTCCCCAGCTTTTACAGCTGCTTTTTTAGAACATCTTGGCTCTATGCAACAAGAACTTGCCTGCACAGTCACAGCCCTTCATTCAGCCAATCTTCTCCAGAGGCTCCTTACTCCCATTGGGAATGCCCTCCAAAACTCGAAAGCCTTACCCTGTCGCAGATTGCTTCTAAGACCACTTTTCTGCACAAGTATAGAAAATTACCTCCAGATCTGTGCTTTTCAGAGATTTAAAGACATACAAAAAGATATATAAATTTTTAAAAAAGTCAGCCTAACCCAAAATGCGTTCACAGGATTTGAAGTTAGAGGAGGAGAAAACTCCCATTGCATTTTACCTTCACAATGGTGCTGGAATGGTTGAATAAAGTGTGGCCCCGCTGCCCATATGCCATTCAGCTTCTGTCTGTCTTTTTGTTTACACTGGGAATACAATAGGAACTATAGTCCTTCCAATGCATCATTTATAAGTGTATTCTACCTCTGAATGTACAGACAGAACTGGCTCTGTGAATGAGCTCTGTGAATATTGCCAAGACACTGTGCTTTGTTCAGCATTATTCTTCACAATAGATACCACACTTTGGAAGTAATTTTAAAAAGGGAATCAAAATAGTGGTACTTTTAGCCTTTGTTTCTTTTATACCACACTGCATTCTCTGTCTCTCACTCAGCTGCTTCTATTATACTGACAAATTAAATAAACCACTCCATTGCTAAAGAGGCTTGGGCGGGCTGGGCTTCGGTACACTGCCGCACTAGGAAGTTGAAATAAACATTTATGCCGGTTTTATTCTTAACAAATTTAGCTAACTTTAGTCAAGCATCTCTTTTTAAAATAAAAATAATAATAATAATAATAATAATAATAAAAATGAATGAAAGAAAGAAGGAAAGGGGGGAGAAAAAAAGAAAGGAGTACTTCAAATTTTTGAGGCAATCTGCAGCACCAAGGGATCTGGCATCTGAAGCAATGGAGTAATGAGAAGCCATGTGTCCAGGTAATGAGCCTGCTTTTTTTTTTTTTTTTTTTTTTTTTTAGTGTTCCACTATTTAGAAGCACTGCAAGTTCATTCCTGCTGTGGGGCCTCTGGGAGAGTGACTTGGTGAGTTACGGGCAGAGTGGAGTGGTGCTGACAGGGTGTGTTGCAGAGGCTCACTTGCAAGCAGCTTGCAAACTTCTGCAGCTAACTTTCAACTTGATTCAGGAGTTTACCTCTCCTGTTTGCAGGCAGAGCTCTGTTTTGCAAGGCATCTTGCTCGCATGCTGTTCAGCGTAAAGAAATAAGTGCAGGTGGGGGAGTGATGAGAAAAGAGTGCGGGATGGAGAGGGCAGGTCTGGCTGTTTCCAGTTGTATATTTATAGGTAGATGGATAGGTAGAAAAGTATGTTGATTTGTATACGTTGGCTATAGACTCATATTCCCATTGAATCTGTAGCAAAGAGAGAACCAAGAAACTGAGAAGAGGGTGGCAACGTGAGTTTTACTTGCGTCAAGGTGCTTTCTGACTTTTGGCTCTTTTCTATGTCAGGCAGTAAACAGAGAGAGGAGAACGGTGGAGCAAAGTGCGGTGGTCTGCTTGTGTGTAGATTAGGTGTGAAAGGCCGTCTTGGGCATTTGCAAACGCTGGTGCGGTGGCGAGGGTGTATGCTGTTTATAAGGGCTTGTCCGTGTAGTTCTGTATTCTTGAAAATACTTTCAAATGAAAGGCGTTATTCTACCAAACGAGATCAGAGTAATGAGTGCGAGGTTGCCCAGGTTGGGTCTGAAAGCTCCTCCTGTACTCCTGGGCTAGCAGTGTGTGCATAACACAGGGCAAGCCTCACCCCCTCCTCTCCTAACAAAGCCGAGGGGCGAGGGGCAGCAGCCTGAGCTAGGGAGGAAAATTATTTCTTTTTGGTGGGTTTGTGTTTGTTTTAGGAGACCTTCGAGGCGGTCAGCTTCCTCCTGCAAACGCCGCTAAATGCCAGGCGTGGGCTTTGAAAACCTGAGCCTCCTCTGGGAGGCAGCGGCACAGGGTGGGACCCCTGGGGCAGGGATGTCCCTTGGCCGGCGTTCCGGGAGCGGCTGTGGGCCAGGGGCGATGGGGGTTTGTCTTGTCTTACTAAAGGCTTTATGAATGAAAAAAAAGAGAAAAAAGAAAAAAAAAAAAAAAAAAAAGGGAGGGGGGAAACAACGAATAAATGGGAAAAATAATAAAATAATAATAATAAAGAATAACCCTCAGGTGAAATTCCCGTCTGGTGTCCCTGTAATTTGTCCCCAGGGACATCCAGCCGCCGTGCGATTCCCGGCTTGGCGCTGTCAACGCCAAGGTCTCGGGGGGAGGTGAGGAGGGGGGCTCCCTGGAGAAGCGAGCGGGGAAGCTGAAGGTCAGGGTTACCCACTGTGGCATGACTTTTAAGCTAAAGGGGTTTTTATTTCTCTTGTTGCCGTGTCAGGTTTAATTTGGTCGGCATTATTCGAAAAGGGTGGGCCTGCTCATGACAGGAGGGGGTTAAATGGGATTACAAGCTTTAGAGGTTGTCAGCAGCCACTGCTGCCTGGGGGATGTTAAATTGCGATTTAATGGTCAGCTTTATCTGCATAGTATCAGTGGAAATCTGCTGTTTTCAGCAGCTTAATAGGCACTGTGTTTTCAGGAAAGGCCGGTTTATGGGGTTTTTTGGGGGGGTGGGGGAGGGAAGGAAGAGGGCCCGGTGGGAAACACTGGCATCGGGGTAGGGAGCGGGACCTCGGCGCCCCCGGGGCGGCACAAGCAGCCCCTTCCGTGGGGCTGCGGGGCGGGAACGGCGGGGCCGCCTCCCTTTTCCTCACGGGGCTCAACTTTCTAGAGGCAACCGGTCAGCCCCGCTTCCTCGGGCCGGGGGAAAGAGCCCGGTGCGCCCGGCTGCCCGGATGGGGGCGGCGGGGAGCGCGGGAAGGCGGCTGAGGGGCCGGCCGGCCGGGAGGGGAGTGGCGATGGCGACCCGGAAACCCAGCGCCAAAGCAGCCCCCGCGGCGGGGGTGTCGGTGGCGGCGAGAGGGCTATCGCGGGTGTGAAACCTGCTGAGGGCAGGCGGAGGGGGAGCTTCGGCGGCAGGCACCGGTATTGTCTGCTGGCGAGTGAGGAGGGGTCAGTCCGGAAAGTTCAGGATTAGTAAATTTAATATCCTGTCAAAATTCTCATGGTAATGAGCACTGGGCGGCCGTGCTGGCGCTGAGCATCCCCGGCCCTGCCGCTCCCTGCCAGGGGTTTTTACGAGCAAGAGGTGGAACTGCTCTGGCAAGGGTCGGGAAGGGCGAGTGGCTTGGCGGCAGTGGGTGGGGAAAGGAACACCAGGGCCTGGGTCGTTTTGTTTGTTTTTTTGGTTTTTGTTTTGTTTTGTTTGTTTTTTTGTTGTTGTTTTTTTTTTAATAATGATTTTTGCACATTCCCAAACCCTCCCCGTCCCTCCCGCGGTACCTCGGCCGCAGCGGGAGCAGAGGTCGGCTGCCTGCGGTGGTTGTTCCTCCGTGGCGCTGGCGGGATGTTGCCCTTCGCTAGGGATTTCCGGCATTATAAATAAGAAGAAAGAGGGCAGAGGGGCAAAATCACGCTTAACTGCATGCATAGCGCGTTACAGGAAAATTTTGAAAGGGTGGTAACTATGATTTGCAGGGCTGGGAAGTTTTTAAAGCGGCCGACGGGAGGGGAAGGTAAAGAAACCGCAGTGCAAAGCAGTAGGATCGCAATAACGTGTGGCCCCAACAGTATTTTTTGAGTCGATGGATGATATTAAAATACAGTTCCTAAAAGAGTAACAAAAATAGCTGGGGAGGAGGGATGGAGAGGGAAGGGGAGGAAAAAAAGGAGGGGGAGAGAAAGTTCCTGTGCACTTTGTTCAAGGTTCTGCACCTCTCTAAGCAGCTGTCACATCCGTACATTATGGTACATTGAATCTGAATGAGGCTCTCCACATCAAAACCTTGCATCCATTATGATATCATCTCCTGCTCTAAGCTGTAATGCTTATTAATTCTGCACCCATACTCTCCAAGCTTCAGCAAATGTATTCCATCAGCCTAGCATTTAATTTAATTAGTACAGCTGGGCTCTCATTCTCCTTTCTGTGTCAGAGGTATTGTCAGCACGTTCTGCTATAACACAATTACTGATTGCTTTTAGATAGGCAGAAATATGATTAGGGTATTGGGTGACTGTATCATAAGCCTTATTAGATTCATTTGAAATCTGGAGATAAATAGGAAACTTTTATTTGCAGTGTAATGAGATTATGCTTATTAGGCCAAGGCCTCACAACCTTTTGCAAAGAACATAGTGTATCACTAGGATTATGCTCTGGAACCACACTTTTTGCTCATAGCATCCAAGCAATTTCTCCACAGCTTTGATATTTAACTGTTGTAGCCCTGTACAAATTTTAGAATTGTTTACTGGATCAGTGGCTTTATCCTGGGATAGATTCTGCACACCTTCCACTGTGTGTTTGCTCCTGCTTAAACCCAGAAACCTGGGAAAGATGTTTTATTCAACAGGGAAAAGATGTTTGGGTGGGCCACAGCCATGTGTGGATGAGTAAACTTGCTGCTGCATTGGACAGAAGAGATTTGACCAAAGCCAGTCTTTTTATTTAAATTATTTTTTTCCCCTCAGAAGAAAGCTGGAAAAAAAGTTTCCAGATCTGTAGTTTTCAGAAGCTAAAAACTGTTGGTGCTGAGATACTTCCGAGGTTGAGTCTTGAGATAGAAATAATGAGTTAATTTTCTTGTGTAAAAATTGCTGGAAAGGCTGCACATTTCATGTCACTTCCAGAGAGAATGCATTTAAATCTTAATGTATACATCACAACCTTTTGTATTACACTATCCTGACAAAACACACGACATACTGTTTTAGAAGCAAGAGTTACGTTTTTAGAAGTTCATTTATTGTAAGGATTCAGAATTCTGATCTGGTAATTTCCCTGTAACAATCAAAGGTACAAACAACCCATCATTGACTTGACAAGTTATAAGAAGGAGACCATCAATTTTACCATTGGTGTCAAATTTAGGTTTCATCCTGTTTCCACGTAAGTTTTGCTACGAACTCTAGTGGGAGCAAGATCAGGAGCTTACTGTATCCTTTGGGAGTGGTATTACCCAGTGTAGAAGCATTTTGTAACTCAGTGTGGCAAAACCCTGAGCCAGTTTTGTATTCCTTATTGCATCACTTGCTCTACAGTTAAGGTAGGAGAATTTATCTGGCAGTCAGTATGTAGGGCTAAGGATCAGACTTCTGGGAGGAAAGTGTGCTCGGTACTCTCATGGTATTTTCTTTTGCATTTGTATTGAAAGCTTCTCTGCAAGGGTTGGCTTGTCTTTGTCATGAGCAAGCTCCATGTTGCACAGCTCATCTCAGATATTTGTGAAATTTCAAAACCAGCATGCTAATAAACTTCGAAGAGGTCAGGTGAAAGTTCCTAAGAATGACATTTCTGTATTTCTTACCTACTTGCTAAGGGAGTGTCCAGAGAGTAAGGCTGTTGCCACAGCCCAGCGGAGTCTTCTTGCCAAAGTGGACTGAGCTTTGGGGTCTGCAGCCCTGCCTTCATTAGTACCTCTGCATGTGCTTCAGAGAATCATAGAATGTTAGGGGTTGGAAGGGTCTTCAAGATCATCAAGTCCAGCTGTGTGATTCTTCAACTAGGGACTCCCATACTGTAGTTACACTCTCATTCCTGGAGAAGGACATGCACCAGTTTGCAATGGCTACTAACTTGCCTCAAGACCCCACTGTATGTGTATCTAATCAACAACAGCAAAAAGTTGTTATAAACAAATAACTTCAATAATTGGGAGACCTCAGTGTCTTGAAAAAAAAGGGATTGCTCTCTCAGGTACAGGCAAGCTCAGGAACAAAACAAGGAATCTGCTCGAGTTAAGTATCTAGGAGCAGCAGCTTGCTAGCAGCTTGCTAAAAAGTTAAATATAAAAAATCTGATGTGTGCTCTATATGTAAGAAATTATGCTATTACTGTATAGCTTTATAAAGAAGGGTGCCACTTTATATCAGGCTTGTTTTGAAAAGGTGATTTCTTAGAGAGTTTTAGAGGGGAGAATATTTGACTTCTTTCCACCAACCAGAAAAATACGAACCACAGCCCTGTTTTACACTGGAGCAGAGAGCAGCAAAGATGATGACAAATGCCACGGTTTTCTAGTATGTTGCTTCATCAAGAAAATATTTTAAAGCATGGTGTAATTGCTGTATGTGAGAATGAACTGGTAGCAGTGTTCATTTGTCCCTCATCACCATCAGCCTGATTTGCAGTGAGCAACAGGGTTATTCACATGCTTAGATTACACACATGCTTCGGTGCTCTGCTGGATCAAGGCCTAATTGACACCCTAATTGACAGGCTCAGTTGAGAGACTGAAGACTAAATTGGACTTGGAAGCAGAAACATGATGTATGTTTTTACCCTCCGAGGTGATTTTGTCCAGGCTGTGTTTCAGATATGTTACCAAATAATGTGTTCCATCTTCTGCTGTAGCTTTTGTTGTCTTTCAGTTCTGGCCAGATAGAGGACTCAGCTGCTGGGCCAAAAAAAAAAAAAAAAAAAAAACAAATAAATATGCTAGTCCAAACTAATGACATGTTGAATGCTAAATTGAAACAAACAATTTTATCTTGGGTCTTTCTAAAAGAACAAATTTGTTAAAAGAAATACTAACAGCCATTTATTCAAAACCAGTTGATTAAATGAAAGTGTAACTAATTGTTAGATGTTTGTTTCATGCAGACTCAAAGGTAGAATCACAACAGAAATAATTAGGGTAATTATTAAGGTCTGTATTTAATTCAAACCTCAGAGAATATTGCGTATTCATTCAAGTGAGCTATGCTTCCTTTCAAAAAGATAGCAGTTTCTCAAAGCTTTCATTTACAGGTATGTTTTTGGTAGTGTCATTTTCTGTGGTATCACATCATCTTGCTCTCTTTCTGCTGTGACAGTGTTTGTTATTCATAATGATGGCAACTAAAGGGAAATGGTACTGGTAATTTCTGTGTGCACTTCTAGCCCCAAAATATTCGTTACAGTGATTTACCTAAGGCATTTGAGAATCTGAAGATAGGGGCATTAGGATGAACTTGCCTTGATTTCTCTACAGAATGTACTGTGTGCATTAAGGTACAAAAGCTAGGCATTTTTATATACTAAAGAAAGTGCAGTGAGACATTATTTATAGACTAACTGAAAAATTGAGGAAGTACTTGTACCCTTTTACTGATAATAAAGAAAAATCTAGCTGTTTCACATGGGATTTTCGTGGTTTTTAAGACCAGTCTTTATAAACGCAAAGAAAATCTACAAAAGAAATGTTTGGGAACGAGCTGTGGAGAGGTTTTCAAAGGGCTGTTTCCAACTCTAGACTGAAGCTGAATTTGTTTCAGAGAACTCAGCAAAAGAAAAAAAAAAACCAAAAAGCACTCCATAGGCCCAGTTCTTACATATTACTAAATCATGCAGGATACAGATTGTCAGGATATCTCCCAGTGTTTGTTGCTGGCAGATGACACACCATCTTTACAGGGCAATTTTTGTGGTCTTCTCCTGGGTGGATTTAATGCTTGGATTTAAATCCAGATTCTTGTCTCAGCCAAGCCAGGTATTTCTCTTGGATTCCTAAAATCCCAAACTGAGTTGATCAGACAGAAAACAATGTCAATTGCTAAATTAGTAAGTACTATTTTTTCATCTTGTGTTTCAGTCCTGCTGTAGCACTCAAACAGTGTGCACTGAGTGTGTGTATTTCACAGAAACAGACACAAAAAGGATCAAAGTTATCTCAGCCAGATTCCTCAGACTCAAATTATAAGCTACTGGAACATTGTCAGGGCTGTTGTTTAAACAGGTACATAACACAGTAGAATTCAAAATAGGAATGAGAATGGATTTTTATTTCTTTTTTCTGTTACTGTAAAAGTGCAGTAGATGGTGATAGTAATACCTAATTAATCTAATTTACTTGTACAATGGTAGAAGCGTAAGGTGTTTGTATGGAGCCATCTCAAATGATTGGATGATGGTCTGCCTTTCCAAGGTGGAAACCATTAGTGCACTATGGAGCTTGCCAAACAACTGAATGGAGAGAAAATAGTTAATACAATCATAAAAGTGAAGGGGACACTGGTTATAGGTGGTAGCATTACAATTGGAATAATCACAGCTCTGCAGTTAAAGTTGTATCTACATATTTGTTGTAGATCACATTTAACCCTCTTGGACATAGTTGTCCAAAGTTTTTTCTCACCAAATGTGATATCCCTTCTGGCTTGTAATTATTTAGGTGCACATTCTTACATGAGGAAAAATACAGGCTAATTACTGAACCACAGGGGACTGCTGAAATTGTGGAGGTGTCTGTCCTCATAGAAAACACAGGGTTGCTCCCTGAGGAAAACTTTTGGCCAAATGACCACACAAGCATTGTGCTAACATGTTAGAACTCAGCGTTTTCCTGCTTATCCACATTTCCAGAAGCGTAACTAGTTAGAAAAAAATAAATAAAGCTTACTTTCTGTCCTCCCTCCACCTGAACTAGATAAGCCTTGCTCCCTCTGCAGTGCTGTTCCACCCTTCTAGGAATGTCCTTCCTTTTTCAAGCTGCAGGGGAGCCAGGCAGGACAAGCTCTGCTGAAGTCAATAGAAGTTCTCCATCAAAAATTGTGCTTCTTTTCTGCATTTAAAATTACCAATGGCTTTATGAAAGAGCGCTGTGAGAAGGAATGCAGTTACAATGCAGCAGAACTGAATCTCCACATCACCATTTTGCAGTAGAGTCAACATCTTTGACATACAGCTTTAGGGTGTGCATTTCCTAAGCCAGCAGTCCTTTACAAATTTAAATTTAAACTAATTTCAGGAAAAAGGCTCCCTTTGCCTTGTAAGAAAATCAGACTTGGCCTCCTCTGGTGTATCGTGGCACTGAACTGATACACGGTGTCACGGAGGTTTTACTGAGTTACCTAGTAGATCCACTTCTAATGGTAAAGGAGTTATTTGATCAGATCCATAATATAAAATATCTTTGCCTTCAAGCACTTTTGCTGTGCATACACTTCACAGCAGGCAGAGAAAAAATGGAAACTTGCTTTAAAAAGGATGAAGCTATGTAAAATTACTGTTAACACTTACTTGGTTTTGGTTTCCATTATGCACCAGCTTACACTCACATTAAAGTACACATGAAGGATTGTTTTTTCTTGTTTTCTTTTCTTTGTATAATTATTAGCTTCTCCACAGTGTTTTTGTTGGGGTGGGCTGTTCCATTAATATGGGCTGTGTTGTTAATTTTCCTACAAACTCTCTGCTTACTAACACTGGAATGAGTGCTGGAATGGGTGTTCAGGTGAGCTCTGTTGCCAAGTTATCTGAGTATAGCTCTTGCTTATGGTAGCCCGTGTTCACATAGCAAATCTCCAAACAAACATTCATGAACAAAAATATACTTTATTAAAAAAAAAAAAAAAAAAAAAAAAAAAAGATTTGCTGGTATGAATGTGTCTCTGCATGTGTCATGGTGATGAAATCAGAACTAGGTTAATGAACTGCTATCCAGTAACTTCCTCAAAGTTAACATCTCTAAGCTGCAACTTGCAATCATAGACTAAGTTACTTTAGTGGGTTTTAGTACAGAGAAATGACAATTTTTGTATAGGTGTATTCAGGGCTAAGAGATGGTAATGACTGGAGCATGATGCAAATGGTATGGAATAAGGTGTTTGTCCTTTCATGGGCATAATAATGTCCATGCATAGTAATGACTGGAGAATGCAGGTCTTAAACAGAGTCAGTAGTAGTGCTACATATGTTGGCTAGAGGTTGAGGATAAAGGTTTTCTCTTCAATCAACAGGGCATCGTCAGCATGGAACTAGCACTCCAGATGAATGTAGACCAAAAGCAATCCTGAAATCATTCAGCACAGTAAAGATTTTTGCAACAAAACTTCAAATGCTGGTAAAACCTAAATCAGTGTGGAACTTGTATTTCTTTTACAAAAGTAGGACTGATATCATGAATAAAATATACTGAAAAAACGTGGCATTGAATAATTAAGATGACTTTTCCCATCTAAAGAGCATTTTTGCTAGTGAACAGTTACCAAAACTATACATATGCTCTGACATCTTATTGAATAATAATGTTGGAAATGCTCAGTGCTAATTGTATCTGTCCATTCCTGCCTTTTTTAAGAGTTTACGTGTATTCGCATTCCATGGGATACTTGGTCAAAAATAATGCTGTGCAATTAACAGTTAATAAAATGCCTACATAACATTTCCCATGCAGCCTTAAATTCTTAGCAGTAATTTTTAAGCAGAGATTTGTAGGACTGTTTACTGTAACCTTCAGAATAATACCAGCCACAAAAACTCCCTGGCAGTTGCTGGTCTTGTTCCTCTGACATGATATGAATTATATATATATAGATATATATTTCTATAAAATGAAGTTACTCAATTTTGAATTTAAAACTCCAGGCTGTTTCCTAAAGTAAGGTATCCTGGATAGCATGATCACTGGGTCATACAGTAAATCTCTATCAAAAATTGGTGATGATTAGAGAATAAATACTATGGTTTATTAGGTGTGTAGGCCTAACTGAAACAACACCTCTCAGACTCTACTCATGTTTGCCATTTTGGTTCCCCAAAAGAGGAAAAGTGAATTAAAAATTATGAGAAAGCATTCATTGGGGTGTATGTCACCCAGCTGAAATAGGAATCATTAGGAAGCTTAAGCCCTAATCCTGCAAACGTTTAAGTGTTTAAGTTACTGCTTAACTTCAGCGCATGCAGGGTGGTTGAAATGCAGTTAATTTTTTTTTCTTTTTTTCTTTTTTTTTTTTTAAAGTGCATTTGCTAAAGCGTGTGATAGAGAAGGACAGAACTGGGGCTTTATTTAGCAAGAAACTGCTGAAACTTTTATCAAGGAAACAGACCTGTAGAATCACAGTTGACTCCGAGACCATTTTCTCTTAGCTCCTGAGCACATGCATATGGCATTCACTTCTCCAATATTATTCAAAGATATTGAAATTATTAATAAAATAATATAATTGTGTTCAAAAGAGAACAATATAAATAGGAAAACAGCACATAGCAAGCGGCAGTATGTTGATCTATATGTGATAAGCTGATCTGTATATGTGCACTTATAGAATAGTGATTTGTCAGTGAAGAATGTGTAGCTATCAGTGTTTGTGCCTGTCATAAACTCACTCACCCTCAGCAAGCTTTGTCTTTTTGAAGTTGTTATATTATTTAATTTTATTCTTTTAATCTAAAAAAGTATTCTGAGATACGTAATGGGGTGGTTTTATCATGATCATCACTCCTTTCTTCATTAGCATGCAGATGTTTATGATGCCTTCTATTAAGTCCAGTGATGATTTTTTGATGTATGAGGACGATGGAGTGAAGTAGTTTCACCTTAAACACTGTTAAAACTGATAGTTTGGTTATATTAGTAACAGAAGGGCATATTATTTCTTGTACTTTTTTTAGAAGTTGGGAAAGCATGACAGTAGAGCTTGGAGTATGGTTGCTTGTTTCTCCTTTTACTCTGTAGTCACAGAGTGTAACACTGTCAGGAATGTTACTGGGCTTTTTTAGAAACATATATCTGATGATATTTTTCTTAGCTCAATTCTGATCAATAGAATTGGTGGTTTCAGATATTCTCATTTTGCCTCATAGGAATATCTTAACTAACATTGTTTCTTTCAAGTGCAAGAAAGCACTGATGGAATTTGATGTGTATGTAAAACATTTTAGTTGAAAATTGTTCTGATTCGGTGAACTTTTGGAAACCTCTGATAAGAGAAATTTTATATCCTTTTGAAATCTTAGGTTTGTTTTCTTTATTCCTATACCTAGGATGTAAGAAGAAATGAGTTTTTCAAGGTAAAGGCTTGAATGCAGAGGAAGCTTGTTAATTGAGAGCTGGCTATGGAGGAAAAGCAGTTTTTCCCAGCCTGTACTTTGACACCAGAAGCTGTTTCTCTGGTTTTGCATCTAGAGTGTATCTTCCCTAGTGTACCTTCTGGCTGTATCTCACTCCTTGGGGTAGGTGAGAAGGTGCCACATTTGATGTGAGGTCACATATTTCCCTTCTTGATCTCAGACAGTCAAGTGTGACATTGACACTATTGTGTTTTTTTTTTAAATAGGTGTAAAGGTAGACTGCCTTAGCCCATAACAGTACCTTATCCCTGTCACATGGTGGTTTTCACTAGAAGGAAGGGCACACATTCAGCTGGCTGGGAATTGTTTCATGGAGTGGTTAGAGCTCTAGCTGGATGACTTGAGGGCATTAAACTGTATGGTACAGTATGGAACACGTCCCACTGGCTA
Source organism: Heliangelus exortis (assembly GCF_036169615.1). Taxonomy (NCBI): domain Eukaryota; kingdom Metazoa; phylum Chordata; class Aves; order Apodiformes; family Trochilidae; genus Heliangelus; species Heliangelus exortis. The sequence continues at coordinate 58,076,412 of NC_092422.1, forward strand.
AACAGAGCCTGTGAGTGCTTAAGTGAGACACAGATGGGGTTTGTGTGTGGAATCTCCACACAGTGAGACAGCTTTACACACCCCAAAAAGAAAAAGCTTTGAATATGCCCATAGGCTATGCTAGACAAAGACATCTCTCATTCATTATGTACTGCCATCTATGTGGGATTCTCACCTACTGAGACAATTTCTGAGGTATATACTAGCTAGGGCAAACTATTGGCCTCTGTACAACAAGCAGTGTGAAAAAGTGGTCACCGTTCTTGCCCTTTTGGAATTAAAATTAGCAGGACTCTTTTGCTTTGCTCTGGCTTCAGCAATTCTATTGTGGATTGCCTAATCTGAAAACATCTTCAGACTTAGGTGGGTCTTTTTCATCTCTTCCTGCTCCTAAATCACTCAAGAGGACAGGTAAGAGCTATGTGAACCACTTCAAGACCTGAGATCTTCTCAGTATGTCGGAGGAGCTTTGTGGGCTGAAATAGAGGCAGTGCTTGACTTTGCAGTGTCATCTACTCGGTGGTGGCTGAGGGCAGGCAGACAAAGGGGCAGCATCAGGACATCAGGAGCTCTCCTTGTTGGTCAGAAATCTGCAGGGCAGAGCTGGCAAGAACAGGTTCCCTCTGCTGCCAGTGGACAGAAATAGGCATACTGGCAGCACATGAGCTATCCGAATGGACATCCAGTCAAGTTTTGACTGTCTCCAAGGATGGAAACTCCACAGCCCCTTTGGGCAAGGATGAGATTAATTGTGCCCTTTGAAATACTTGTTCCCCTTGGTGAATATAAAGAAAACCCAGATGATAATTCAGATGGAGGCATCTTTTTTAGCTGTATTGAATCCTGACCCATTTGATTACGTAAACTAAGATTTAGGCAACATAGATAGGGCCTGATTTTGGCTTTCTTTCATTGTATTCCTTTTCCTTGCCTTTACCTATCCTTTCTTCTAAGGTAATTTTAAGAGTGTGTAAAATATACTGCATTACTTACCAGCCATAAGGTGCAATATCACAAATTAAATTAACCAGTTGAGGTTAACCATGAGCTTTTACCCAAAACATGAAAACATTTTTTTTAGTTGAAAATGGGCAATCTTCTTTTGCTTCTTTGCTACTCCTATCTTCTATGCCATCGTAAGAGCTTAATTAATTGTGTTTAATTGCTGTTCTTATCAAGGGAGACATTTGCCAGGCAACAAAAATATGTGTTTACTGAGTAGCATATGCACTATAAGTTCAATATGATGCAAATCACAGTTCTGTGGAAAAAGACCTGGGAGTCCAGTCCTGGTGGACCACAGGATGACCGTGAGCCAGCAAAGTGCTCTTGTGGCCAAGAAGGCCAGTGGCATCTTGGGCTGCATCAAGAACAGAGTGGCAAGCAGGTCGAGAGAGGTTACCCTCTACCTCTACCCTGCCCTGGTGAGGTCCCATCTGGAGTTGTGTCCAGTTCTGGGCTTCCAGGTTCAAGAACAGGGAACTGCTGGAAAGGGTACAGTGAAGGGCTACAAAGATGGCCAGTGGACTAGAACATCTTTTTTTATGAGGAAAGGATGAGGAGTTTTGGTCTTTTTGGCCTGAAGAAGAGAAAGAAGACTGAGGGGGGTCTTATCAGTGCCTATAAATACTTAAAAGGTGGGTGTCAGGATGGGACCTGTCTTTTTTTCAGTGGTGCCCAATGACACGACAGAGGTAATGTGCACAAACGCCAACATAGGAAGTACCATTTTAACATGAAGAGAAACTGCTTTACTTTGAGGGTAGAGCACTGGAACAGACTTCCCAGGAAAGTGATGGAGTCTCTATCTCTAGGGATAATTCAAAACACACCTAGATGCCATCCTGTGCACTCTCCTGTAGGTCAACCTGCTCTGGCAGGCATGTCGGACTAGATGATCCCCAGAGGTCCCTTCAAGAGGTAACATTCTGTGGTTCTGTATAATAACAGCCCAACTGGGCTGGGCTGCATTGGTACACTGGGACTTTTTCCCAGATGATGGTAGCTCTTGGTGGATGAGTTATGACAGAAAAGAGAATGTCACTAGAAGATAAATATTAGCCCCAATATGCTGTCCTCTACTTCGTGGAATTGTTGAGTTTGTCCCCTTTGAGTGCATAAGAAGATAAAACTTTTCCTAGTACAAGAGCTAATAGATGTTTTTCTTCCATATAGTGTGGGCCTGTGTTTGGCCATGTTGGAATCACCATGTTCCTTTCTTTCAATTGTCTGAGTCTAGCAGGAGTGCTTGCATTAAATGTTCTTCCAAAATGCAAGCATGAAGAGTGTGAAGTACTGTTATATGCATACCCTTATTAATGTATGTATAGTTATGACATAGGATTATGCATGTAAGAAATGGCTTAGGCATTTAATGTAATATAGAGTGAAAAGCCCATAATTAGCTGATGTTACTGTACCTGCAAATCTGATGCACATTTCCTCTGTGACAGTATGTGTACAGGTATTCTTTTTCAACTTCTTCATCTAAGATTGACATCTTTGTAAATATTGCATAGAGTAGTTTGAATTACTTGCTGTTTGTGTTTTGTTTCTGTTCCATTACAGGTGGCTTCACGCTCCTTAAGTGATCTTGGCATAGTTTCATGAAGCTACAATCCAATAGTTTTTGTCCTTTGTTTAGGGACACAACTGCAGAATTTCTATCATTACAGTTCTAAAATTGAATGAAATAGATTTGTATCCAAATATCTAGTTAGGATTTTCTGAAAATTTTTAGGATTGTGTGATCAAATGTTTGATGCTGGTGTCACTTTATGTGTATTTATGTGAGCATACACTCATTCATAGATATATACACGCATACACTGTATATGAATGCATATATGTATGTGAATATTCATGCATATAGTGACTTTCTGACCTAAAAATCTTCAGGATGACCCAAATGTAGGGATTTTTGCATCCTGGAATTTTATCTTGTGGTGAACATGAAATATAGTCACTCCTGATGGGAATTCTTTCCTTGATAAGATTGTACTTTTATGTCAAGCAGTATCTCTAACACTTTTTCAGGTCAAAGCAGGCAAAGGTAATACTGTTATAACTACTTTATATTGTTTTCACTGAAAAGGGACACAAAAGGAGCAAGGATACTTGCCAAAGTAATACTGGAAGTCTGTAGAAATTAAATAGAAATTAAATCTGATTCAACCATGAGCACATTATATATTTACCTGATTGAGGGAGGGAAAATCTCACACTTGTTGCTAAAGTAGATACATGAGTTTGGGATTCATTTTTCCTTTTTTCCTGTTGTTGTTTTGATTTGTTTTTACCTAGATTTTAATTTAGATGAAGAGGAATGGGAGTGTCTTTGTGGTGTCTGTGTAGTGTATTGATTTCAATGTTGTACTTTAAAGGGCTAGTTTACCATGTGTATCTTATCTATATGAGTACGTCCTTCATGTCCAGTCTAATAAATGTTAAGTTCCAGATTTTTTTAGTGAGACTGGTATGAATCAATTTTTTTCTTATCCCCAGAGCATTCTTCTCCGTATCACAGAGTTGCCCTTTTACCTGTTCAGTGCAATATAACTTGAGTCAGGAAATCAGTTGAATCTATGCCTGGAAAGCAAGCAAATCTAAGAAATAAATGCTCTCTCCACCCCTGGGGCTTAGGATTTTCCAGCACAGCCTATTATACAGTGTAATGAAACTCCAAAAAGCAAAGTAAATGTGAGAATTAATTCTGACTTCAGTCCTCGGGGACTGACTAGATCCTTAAAGCCAGTTTGGTGATTGTCTGTCCAATTAAGTCGCTTTTTTTTCTGTCTACCAGTGTTTGATAAGTTCTTCTTTTGGTTGCCAGTTACAGCTATTTTGATTAATTGGAGGTATGGAAAATAGTCGAGTAAATCCAGAGTTCTTTGCTCTCAGATGACCACCACTCTTAAGCCTCAAGTTGCAACACGGCCAACAAAAAGTTTGCTATCTTTAAACTTCCAGTTTCACCCAAATAGGGAGGAACCTTTAACTCATACTCTTCATAAAAAACCTACTCGTTAGTATATGCCAGAAGTCTCTAGAAAAATGTATTTGCAGAGATGATTCTAGCCTTGTTTCTATAGAAAACAGCTGCAGATCCCAGCTTGGTTTTCTTTTGACTTTAGCCTACTCGTAGCTGCCCTTCTGAATTACCCAGGCACAATAATGTGCGTGTGTCTAAGCAAAAGTGTAATCTTAAACTTTGAAAATCTTAACCAGTGCTAATTTGTGGGGCTGGGAATGGGAAAGAGTTACCTATGGGTTTCTTTGAATTTCAGTCAGGTTTGACATTCAAATTTGTGCTGTTATTTGTAGCAATAACAACAAGAGCAATTAAAGTTCAATATCCATAGGTGCCACATTTGCATTTCAAGGGTAGTGCATGGTGAATGCATTTTATATAGTCACTCCTCAATGAAAACAGCAGTCGTGGTGACAGTATTAAAGTGGTTAGTAAGGATGCCTCTGCCCAGGCCACCACATAGCAACCACTATGTTTCTAAGGACAAATAGCTCTTGCCTGCCCTAAGCAACTGGATGAGAACATCAAAACATGCCTTGTGAGAGACCTCTAATACCCATTAGTGTTAGCAACTGTTACCTCAATCATGAATGACACAGTCCTAATTATTAAGGTAATTAGAAGTTATAACACTAGCAATATTAAAGGCAGAACTTCTAAAGCCCATTAACAATCTTACTTTAAGTGATCTGGCTGTGAACTGTTCAAATTTCTAATTACATTATACGTCTATCTTAAAGGGTGATGTAATTAAGTGATGGGAGAGGGAATTAATATATAGTGACTACTGTGCTATACTTTGTAAGTACTATTTTCACAGAAACCAGCCTCAGTAATATCATTATGTCATTTAGGGGCAGGTTTTTTTGCTCAACTGCATACCACATGTAGCTAAAAAATACTTACCCTCAATATATATAAAAACTACAGATCATGGATAGTACAATGTTATTATCAAAATTAGGTTGGATTGGCTATGTTATTCATGCATGACAAAGCCACCAGTGACACACTCGTGCTGTTTCAAACTGCACTACACTTTCACACCACTCTTTACCAGTGTATGTGGGTAAATACCAATCCACTGTATGTCTTACAAGAGGGAGAAATCTACTTTAAATATTTTTAAAGGAATGTTACAGCATGAAAAGTTACAAATCTGCCAAAAGTTATGGTTGAGTAAGATCAGCAGGCAGACTTCTGCATTTTGACCTCCAGGGGTTCACATATGGGTGTTCACATCATGAACTTCTATTAAGAGGACTTGTGAAGAGAAGAAGCTTGGCACCAGGGTGTTATTTTCAGTTTACAGAGAAAGGTGGGAAAAAATGGGGATATAATGAAAAATGGAGTTGGATGGAGGACACTATAAATCTTCAGTTTTCTTTGGTGAGTTATCAAAATTGCTTTTCATGAAGTACAAAAAGTAGAAAGGAACAGAGTAGCACTTTCCCATATTTAATAAAGTATTCATTATCTCAGCAAAGAGGAAAAAAAAAAAAAAAAAAAGTAATTCCTTCTTCCCAGTTCATTTTATTCAGAAACTGGATAATTTTTCTAAGCATGAAATCTCCAAGTTCTACAGTGGGACCCAATAGTTGGGTTTGCTTCTGTGGTTCTTTTACATCACTTTTTTCCCAAGATTTCACTGTTTGCTTGTATGTATATGCAGCCACAGTCGCAAGGTTTTTGTCCAATTAGGTGGTTACATTTAAAAAGATACTTGTTCTAGATTCAGTGGAAATAGAAAAGGTTCACATGCAACAAAGCAAACTGAAATATAAGCTGGGATTTATGCTCATTTTTTCACATCTCCTCTCCCATCATGAGCTGAGTACTCTTTTTCATATTTTTAGAGATAATTAGTGGATGCCCATTATATCCTTTCCCCAAATTATATGGGGTGGCTCATGTGAGGAGAAATTTCACTGCATATTCAAGCAAGTATTGTAAAGTCTGTTCTTCACTTTAGTGTGTCAGGACATTACCCATATTTTGCCCTGTGTGAACACTCCCCTGCTTGCAAAGGTGCATAGTACCACAGAATCATGGAATAGTTTGGATTGGAAAGGACCTTAAAGACTACCTAGTTTCAACTCCCCTGACATGGGCAGGGACATATTCCACTAGGCCAGGTTGCTCAAAGCCCCATCCAACCTGCCCTTGAAGAATTCCAGGGATGGAGCATCCACAGCTTCTCCGGGCAACCTCTTAGAGCGTCTCACCATCCCCACTGTAAAAAATTTCTTCCTTATGCCCAGTCTGAACTTACCCTCTTTCACTCTGAAACAGGTGCCCCTTGTTCTGTCATTTCAGGCCTTCATAATAAGTGTCTGTCTTAGAGGTCCCCTTTATGTTCTGAAAGGTTGTAATAAAACCTCCCAGAGCCTTCCCTTCTCCAGGCTGAAAACCCCAACTCTCAGCCTTTCTTCATAGGAGAGGTGTTCCATCCCTCCCATCATCTTTGTGGCTCTTCTCTGGCCATATTCTAACAGGTCTATGTCTTTCCTGTGTTGGGGGATCCAAACTGGACACAGTGCTCTAGGCTGGATCACGCAGGAGTGGAATGGATGGGGAAAATCACCTCTCTTGACCTGCTGGCCACACTTCTTTTGATGCAGCCCAGGATACGGCTGGCTTTCTGGGCTGCAAGTGCACATTGTCAGCTCATGTCCAATTTTTCATCTGATGCCATCATTTACTTCAAAACTCCTGCATGTGTAAGCATTATGTGAGAGTAAGACATTTCTGTTCCTGCACTGACAGTTTCTGAAACAAGGCAAGTTCCTTGATGAACACCCAGGTGCATTTTTCAGTACATATTCTGGTGTGCCCCAGGCTCTTAAATATTTGAGAATATGAAGCACATCTCTGATGAAAACAGACTGAGAGAGTTGGGGCTGTTCAGCCTGGAGAAGAGAAAGCTCAGGTAAGACCCTATGGCAGCCTTCCCGTACCTGCAGGGGCTACAGGAAAGCTGGGGAAGAACATTTTACAGGGGTGTGAATCAATAGGATGAGGGGAAACAGTTTCTAGCTGAAAGAGGGAGATTTCGAATATATATATTCTAAAGGAAGAAATCCTTTAGGGGGTGGTGGGGTGTGTGAGACACTGGCACAGTTTGCCCAGGGAAGTTGTGGCTGCCTCCTCCCTGGAAGTGTTCCAGGACAGGTTGGATGGGGCTTGGAGCAACCTGGTCTGGTGGGAGGTGTCCCTGCCCATGCAGGGGGAACTAGATAATTTCCCTTCCAACCCAAACTATTCTATGATTCTGTGATCTACAGGCCACTGTCACCAGCTGTTTTGTGTCACTAGTGAGTGAAAACACTAGTAGCAAACAGGGCTTGGGTGCATATCCCTGAATATGAAACTGGATATTGCCAGAGCACACAGGCAGACCAAGAGCCAGGAACTATTATTGCTCAGTGCATTGGAATAAATAAAATTTTGGTCTCCCACACCCTGGCATTTGAGGTGAGGAGAGGCCTACCTCTCACACACAGTTGTGTGTTTTGGAGACATACAACTAGAAAGCATTTGTTGGAGATTTTGGCTGAGACAGGCCTTTGCTGAGTCAGGCAAGTTCCTTCATCAGCTTTTCTCTTCCACTTTGGGTCTTCCTCCTGCTCTGCTAAGTGGTGTTTGGTGTCTCATCAGATGGGAGGGTGAGCAGAGGGATGAGAGGCTTCATCTCTTTGTGCAGTTTGTATGCAGTTTAGAAGCTGGGTGGGAGGCATGCTAGCTGGGAAAGGTCTTCCCTGTCAGTGTGAATGCTGAGATCAGCCAGACTTCTGGATAAAGAAAAAGACAAGTAGGTCTTGTAAAAAAGGCTTAGATGGAGTGAGAACTGTTAACTACCTGCTGAAAGGTGGGTGTCCTCCACCTGTCCAAATAGTGTTTCTAGGTGCACATATTCCACCAGTGCAACCCATGGACATTGTAGGTAATAAAGCTGGCAAGAGAGAAAGATTTAAGAAGTTATTGATACTGAGCTGAAAATGAGAGAGAATGGAAAGGGTACCAAGGAGTGAGATCAAAAGAAAATTTTAAAAAGACTGAAACATGTTAAAAGTGTGAGAATGAAGGGCAAAGATGAAAAGGAGAGAATGGTTAGCCTGCAATTTCATATGTCTTTCTAGCACTCTTCATTACAGAAGCTTCCCTTGTTATAAATTTTATTCATTAATTCATTAATGCAGGTAGTGTGTCACCAGAGCTCTGTCCTGAGAGGAGCATGGCATTAGCAGAAACAGGTCCTCATATTTGTTTGAAGGACAGTGATCCTGCAGTCTGACAAGTGTCTGTTGATCTGACAAAAAAAATTACAATTTTTGGGAGAGGTTTTTTTCTGGGTGCCAGTAATCATCAAGTTAAATTTGCAACTAAATTTATAATTGCAGGAGTTGGACATATCACTTCATTTCCCCTTTTTCTTGACCTTGTACAAAACCAGACTTTGAAACCTTTTTTAAAAAAAGTCAATAAGATATTTTCCTTCTTCAAAGCAGGGAGGAAAAAAAAGAAAAAAAAGAAAAAAAGAAAAAAAGAAAAGCTCATTTCTATGACATTCATAGAAAATGTGTAGCTTAAGGGGGATGAGGCTCCTCGGAAAACTGGGAGTGTGAAAATGAAGAGTTAAAGTGAACTTCTAGGATAATCTTATCTTTCACTTTTGCCCTCGCAAAAGAGCTGATGTGTACAGAGGCCCTGGCTGGAAATTATTTCTTGTCAGGAAAGCACTCAAGCACTTGCTTAGATGTATTCCTGAATGGGGATATAGGCTATACACAAGGATAAACTGTATGTTCATAAATTGTATTTCTCATGATTGCCACTTTATGAAATTGCTGGTGTTGCCAGAGCAAAGAGAAAGGCAGAATATGATCCAGTGAACTTATTTCTTCTTACTGCCTCAAGGCAAGAAACATTTATGGTTATATTACATGGTAGGTCCTTCTTCACATGCTGACAGTTTTCTCAAAGCTTTGGAACAGGCATCTGAGATCACTTGATCAAAAAATAGCTCCACAGTTTGGGAATATTGTTTAAGTCAGCTCTGTGTCAGAGCAAAAAGTCATCACTGCATCCATTCCTGGCTTCATCACTGCAAGGTGTTGTATTAATGCAGATCTTCTCTTGAACAAACTCCTCTCTCTTGTCAAGGTGTTTGATGCTGAGCTCTGTTGGCCAGACAATTTCTGGCAGAAGCACGGGTCAAAGGTTAAATACTGGGCAGCTGTTCATACCTCCAGATTTGAGAGCTGAGCGTGTGGTACACAACTTCATCCTGCAAAGAAAAAAATATCCTTCTCTCGGACACAAAGAACTGTTCATTTCTATCTCAGTTTGAAAGCAGAGAGTTACATTCCTAATGTATCAAATAGAAAGAAAGAGAGTAAGAAAGTTATCTTCTTTGGGGACTTTAATCAATACCTTGGTTGGGATCTAGCTTGAGTGTAGAGCCCAATCAACAGCAAGTGCAAGGCAAGTCAAGGTCAGGCAATAGAAAAGATCTTCAAGGCAAGCACCTAGGCAAGAACCAAAGCCAAAGGACAGAAAGGGTTGAAGGGCAAAACAAGAGGAAGGTCAGAAAGCCAGCGAATTACAGTGCAAAGCAGAGTGTGAGAAGAGGAGCTAGACACAAGAGGAGCCAAAGGCAGAAATAATCAGATAGGATGTGAGTATTCCTTTGACACCCAGGGCAAAGGACCAGCCACGCTCAGCTGGTTGTGTTTATCAGTTCTTTATGGGGCAGCAAAGGCTGCAGAAAAGGGGCCTGACAGGTCCTGCTATAGCGGCAGTTGAATTGTTGAATCATTAAATTGGTTCTCTCTGCTTTCTTGTACTCAGTCAAACATAAGACACAGAACACTTCATTCTGCAAGCAGACGTTTCTGCACAACTGCTCTGAGACAAGCAGGGAAAGGGCTGAAGAAAATATTCTGTGTATATGTGATTCACTCAGCTGCATGTGTGGAGATGTGGATGTTGAAATAAGAAGTGTCCTGATGTTTGTCCTGGATTTCACAGAACATAGCACTCAGAGACATTTCTGTCACTAGTAACTATATTCTAAGTAATTCTATGGAAATACAACAGGACGCATAAAGGAGAGAAAACGGGGTACAATACATTACTCTGGTTATTTAGTGTTACAGAAGTGGGGTTTTTAGGGTTACAAGAAAGGAAAGTGTAATGATGCATAGGAAGGCATGTATTCATGAAGTCTGTTGAAAGTTTTTCATATTTTAGAGCGTGTTTTGAAAGAGAAGTCACACCAAGAAATTACATTGCAGTAATATTGTGATGATGCTTAAATTGATTCTTGAAGTCAGCAAATTATATGGTGATGGAACTTTTTCTAGGGAAGGGGACAACTATGCTCTCAGATATCACTGAAAGTCAAAAGCAGTCAGGCCTTTCGTTTTCAGTTGTCAGAATCCCCATTGTCTTTCCTGACCCTGAGGGGCTGATACAGAGAAGGGCTTCACATGACACTACAATTTCAGTTTTACTTTACCTTCTGTACACATAACAGTTTAGTCCCTAATATCATGGTTACCTACCTATTCTTAAATCTCACAAGATAAGAAATATTGTCTCTAGGAACACCTTTAGTAATAGATTGATATGCCTGAGCATTCTGTTCTCCCTTGTGCTTAAAAGGGAGAGAAATATGAACATTACAACTGATGTGTTTGGGTTTTGTTTGTTGTTTTTTGTTTACTTGAGGTTTCTTGAAGATGCTCAGAACATTGTATGACAAGAGGTTCAAAACTCTACAAAAATGAAATACACACAACACAGGTGGTGTGGTGTTGGTTCTGTGACGAATCAAGAGCTGTGTAAAAAACTGAAGTCATGCCTCTCCTCAGCTTGAAGAAGAGAGGGTGATGGTGGCAGATGAATGAAGTTCCACCACAGAGGTGGCAGGTATTGCAGAACTGTTGTTCACCAAATCCCAGAGTATAAGAAGTAGAGACTCCTCAGCGAAGAAGGAGATGGTTTTAAAATAAAGAAAGGACAGTTCTTTTTACCCACTGGATAGTGAACTTCCAGAACTTGATGCCACAAGACCTTGTGAATACAGACCCTAAGAGGATCTTCAAAACAAGACTCAGAAAAGTTCATGGGAGTCCATAAAGAGCTATAAAAGGACAAGACAGTGAGATGCCCTCTAAAAGCCCCAGTATTATTTTTGTGCTGGGAAGCTACAAAAGAATCAGTCTGCAATTAATGCCTAAGTTCACATGCTGTATCTTAATGACAGTTCAGAAAAAATAATAGACAACTGGCACAACCCAGTAGCTTCTCATGTTCCCTGCATTTTGCTGCTTGTGTCTTCAGGTGACCTCAACAACATCCTATCTGCTAATCCATTCCTTTTGAAGAAGTTTCAACAACTCTTTTTCACTATATGCTAAGGATTTCCCTCGTGACTGGCCACAGGGTATCTCTTGTGAAACATTTGCTTGGATGTAGGTGATGTTGGGTCTGTTTGACTAGACTAATCTGGGAAGAAGGAGTGTACATCCAAACAAAATCCTGCTCTGCACAAATAAAGTGTGAACAGCTTGTCAGTGAGATAAAGGGAAGGAGAGAGGTGAGCTTACACTTACTAAGAGCTCACTTCTAGTAAATATTCTGCAACATATAATTAAACAGTCCTGATTGGTTAATATTCTTACCAGTAAACTTAATTATTTGAGCATTTTTAGAAGAAAAGCTATTAAAAGCCAAAAAAAAGCCTAAAAAAGAAGATAATTTAAAACATTAATATTTGTGGGCCTTGTTCTTTAGATATGGGGTTTAGTATTCATTCTTATCCCATTCCTGGCAAGCATGCAATGTCTGGGACTACAAACTTTGCAATGAAAAAAGATTTCTGCTAAAGCAATGTCTGTCAGACAGAGCTCACAATCTGGTGTACTTTCCAGTCAAGTGTGCACTGTTGGACCAGTCTGCATGGTGTATTCTAGTAAGTTAGAATCTCTTCTTTATATAACATCGACTCATGGTTTTTTTTCATTTGTGTGGCTCCTAATACTCTTTTTTTATTAAACAGGATTCTGTGGTATCTAGCACAATATAACTGTTTCTTAGAGCCACCGTAAACGTGGCTTGAACTACTTCACATAGATGTTGTCTATGTGTGTTTTATTTTATTAGAATTTTAGATAAGTTTAATATTAAACATTTATCAGAAGACTTTACAGTTTACATGAGAAGTATATCCTCTTACTAAGACCTCCATTCACCTGAAGAGTTCTGATAACACGTATAAACCACTCAAGTTCCATTTTTGTTTGGTTATTACAATATCAGATCCTCAATTGAACTAAACCTGCTTCTGCATTATCCCGTATTAATTTTTAGCTTCCATCTTGATATTGTTCCTGTTTCCTATTCATCAAGTAGATAACTGAAAAACTGTTCCCATTTTTATTGTGATTTATATGCACTTTAAATACTTCAATCCATTTTCTCTTAGTTTCCTGAAATACGAAGTTGAAAGCCAATTGAAATTCACTCACTGAAGGCACTGTGTTCAACTGCTTTCTCTCTAAAACATCTATTGCTTTTCTCTTCAATCACTGCACCCAACTTTGTTAGAGCTCATCTGTGACTTCTGCACACAATAAACTGGCAAAGCCCAGAGAAGAAAGGAAAGGAAATTCAGATCATCTGATGGAGCACAGTAATTTCTCTACTTGCTCAGAGATCACCTTACCATTCCCCTTGTACATTACATGTGGTAACCTTGGCTCTGGCCTTCTCTCACTCTTTCGAGCACACTCCCTTCCCATGTCAGAGTTCTTTGTCGGGGTGTGTTGTTGGGGGGTTTTTTTGCCTATAATTAGTAGTTGCAGACATTTTCTGTAGTCATTGGTTATGCTGCAAAAGTGTAATTTGATGAAGGGGCATTTGCACAAAAGAGAAAATGGAAGGCTGATTTCAGTAGTAGGGGGCCGAGTGATTAGGAGGCAGAAAGAGTTTATGTCAGTTCCAAAGCAGTGTAAGGTCTACTGACAAAAAAAAAAAAAAAAAAAAAAAAAAAAAAAAGACTTTTATTCCAGAATGGTGTCTGTGCAGGAACACAGAGTTACACAAGTAGTAGCTGCTGCTGCATTGTAATTATACTGCCATAGTTCTGCCAGTTAATTTCCTCACATGGACAAACCCTCAATTTTTTACTTGCAAGGTCTCACCACGAGTTCTTATTCTGGATTACCTTCACAAATTCCTGGCCTCTTTTTAAAAATTTATTGCATTTTAAATCTTCGATTGTTGGAAGAGCTGTAAAGTCTCTCCCAGACATTACAATGTCTTTGAAGCACTGTGCAGACTTTATAATGTTCAGGAAACCCTCTCTGGATTGCATGTTGTCATTGAAATGCTGTGCAGCCTTTACAGACCCCCTGAGACTAATGGAGGGACATGACAGCATTAATAATAACAGCAAGTCCCCTTTGCAAAAAAAAAAAAAAAAAAAAAAAAAAAAAAAAAAAAAAAAAAAAGGCTGCCTGTTGCAGTAAGAGAGTAAGGGGTGTGCAACAGCAAATTGAAAGTGTAAGTTAAGAACAGGGATCTGCAGGTTGAAATAATGCTCATATATCTAGACTGGCAGTCTCTCTGGGGAAAAAAAAACCAAACAGAACCTGCAATTTTATGACCTGTGTCATAATGCTTTCCTCAGCCCAGAGAAAGGGGAGGAATAGGAGATCACCACATTGCCACTCTTTTATCTACACGGAGATCTGCTCTTCTTCCAGATAGGGCAGCAATATGTTCTCCACCCATGAAGGGGTAAACTGTCTCTCATGCAAACCACTGGCTAAGAGACTGGCAATATTGATGTCCTTACCCAAATGCATAAGTTTGACTTGGACAGTGGTAGGTTATGACTGGAATTATAGGAAGAGGACACCTTTCTAGAAGCATATACAGACTTACATATGAATTTCTGCATTCATTTATGCTATACAGCTGGGGCACCCTCAGCTCCTTGTTGCTACTAGATATTTTTGTTCACTTGATTATTTAAATAATGTCAGTATTTTATTCTATTAGTATAAGAAAGAGCATAACCTTGCTACAAGCACATTTAATTTTAAATCTATCAACGATGGAAGAAAGTTGTTGAAAACCTGGACCCAAAAGGGAAATCCAGGCAATTCTATTGTTAACATCCTAAATAAACTATAATAAATGCCCATGTAACCCTGTCAGTACAACAGTACGTGTTTTCACACTATTCTCAGACAGCAGAGTGCCTCCCTTTTTTCTGTTTTATAGGATTTTGTTACATTCCAAGGACAAATGTGCATTTGCTCCAACATAAAGTTCCCACGTGTTTTTGTGTTACATTGGAACCATTGTTTCAAATGGGAACAGCCTTTGCATTGGAGACAACCAGCTTGGGAGCCTTCAGGGATCTTCACTGTCAGAACAGGAGTTCTCAGACTCTTTCAGACATGTCAGCTACCAGCTACCAGCATCAGGTGTCACTGCAAATGGAATCCGTATTTGAGCTTTTAGCCTTATTTTTCAGAATTACTTAGCTTTATAAAAAAAGACTCTCTGCTTCAACCAGCCCCCTTGGTAAGCAAAGAGTCATTGTATTACTGAACATTTACCCAATCCTGACCCACTAATTCTGCTGGGTACAGCAGAAAAATGAGCTGCTTTAAAATCCTGTCTCCTTATGTTTATGAATAGGATCGTGTGCTTGGAGTCAGCTACACAAAGTAATGATCCTGATGGTAAACTAAAAGGTCCAATCCAGTTACTACTAAGAGAATCAAAGTTACACCCAGAACCATACTAGCTTCAATCCGTGATCCCCAAAAAAGGCTGAGGTCGCAGTGGTCTGTGAGAAAAATAATCTGTTTCAGTAACATTGCTTGTATCAGACTGAAATAATCTCTGTAAAGTGCTCTGACTTTGAAGTGTGTTCTGCCTTAGTTAAAATTTTTGCACCGTGTATCTCCTTTGTTGTGTGATCAGGGGGTGTATCCCCAACTGTTTTGTCTGATTATTCTTGGTAAAATCCAGCACAATTTAAGTTATTTTGTAATTTGTCTGCCACAAAAATAGAAGCTGGGAGTTTGGCAGAGGAAATACAGTTTTTCATTATACATTCATAGATAACAAAATGAAAGTGACCACTGCAGTTGCTCATTGCCTTGGAGAAGCAGACCCCAGAACATCCTGGAGTTGTTCCCTGTTTGAACAACATCCACTCTATTTAAAATTGCCATTCTTGGACAATCTGTCACAGTCTGTTGCCAAACATGATATCCTCATGTGCTTCAACTCATTTAACAGAGGGGATAAAAAACTACTTGGGTTTGGTTTTTGTAGATTTTCCAAAAATATTATTTTATTTTTCTTTAACAGTAGTGTTGGGAGGGAGGTTAATGTTTTTTCTTACGGTTTCATTGGCAGAAGGGGATATAGGGTTGCATAAATAGCACAGATAGGAAACTACTTATTTTTTAAAGTCTGGTTTCAGACCCACAACTCATTGAATTAGTGGGAGTTGTGGTACCAGAGCAAAAGCTCGGGTTTGATGATTTGCGTTTATTTTACTTGCAGTCCATGTTCCAGATAAAGCCTTCTGGGAAGACAAAAGAATTCCACAGTGTGGTGTAAAGCTGACAAAACAAGAGAAAATGAGAGAATACTATCAGTTCATAGACCTCCAGTTCTAAGAGCTCTGCTCCTAACACTTTCTTCCTTCATTTAAGCTTCCAGTGAAGTCTCCCTGTGTTTACCTCTAATTTAAGGAATTGTCCCTTAATCCAATCCCGTCCTATTCTCTGTCATCCTCTTGTTACTTCCTTCCTCTTATCTTTTAAAAGCTTTCTCACTCGCTCTCCACCCCCACCCTGGCTTATTTCTTCCATATTAATAATAATCTTAGTACTGAGCACTTATATCGCTCTCTACATGTTCAAAGTGCTGTACAAACCTTAGCTAATTAATCCTCCCAACACACTCCCCTCCCTCTGTAAGGTAGGTAAGTATTATTATCTCACTTTTACAGATGGGGAAATTGTCGCAGTGACTCAGTGGCAGAGACACAAGCACGGTAACCTTGTTCTGGCAACCTCTATTTGGAAAATACTTTCTCCAACCCTGCTTGCCTCTATAAATACCTTCCCATCTCCTTTGTCTCCTAAGTTGTCAAGACAAATCCTCTGCCTACTCCTACCTCGATTGTTGCCATCTCGTTCTCTCCCTCAGGCACCTCCTGCAGGAGCTTTGCCAGTGCTCTGCTCCTTGGGCTCTTTGAATACCTCCCTCTTCCATCTGCAGTTTTCATCTTGCTTCCACCAGGCAAGAGGAAAGTAACTCCTTGCAAGCCTCACCAGTTCATGGCTCTTCTTTCGTTCTCTTGGCCTGGGTTTCTGTCCCTCGATGGCATCAAATTCGAGGCACAAGTGCCTGACACAAGACTGCACATTGGGGATCTGGATTAAGAGGGACTGAATTTCCACAGCATCTTTTCCAAATAGCTTGGCACTTCTGAAGGCATCTTATACCAGCAAGAAAACAGCAGGCATAGGTTTGTTGGTAGAATTTAGGTCCTTTTCTATACATGCAGATCCAAACTGGGCCACAGCACTCCTGCTCAGGACCATGTCTATGTTCAGGTGCAACCCACTGCTTTGTATTTTCTGTCAGCGAGCTGCAATTCACCCCAAAGATGAGGGCACTGCTTGGTCATTGAAGGTGCTGACCTCTCCCACCTGGCTGTTTTGTGTGCCCTGAACCACCTTGCTAGGATCTGTCATTTTGATACTTAAATAACCTTCTTGAAGCAGATATCCTGACCACGGCCCAAAAAGCAAGGGGATTGGCAGAAAATATTCTTAAATTTAAGAAAGACAAGTCTACAGTTACAAGTAAGCACATCCAGGATTTAACAGCCTTTGCCATTCCCTGATGTGTCACTTCCTTATTCCTATATATTGTAAAGGGGTGACCTTTGCTGTCATGTCCCTGTGACCACAGAATGTGTGTGTCACTTGAAATACTGGATCCAACTACTAATTACTCAGATATTAGCCTTGATTTCCTCTCCCAGGAGTGGTGCTCTTGGTCTTATCTGACTCACAAGTAGCAATAGATTCTGATGGTGTGGCTAACTGAGGATCTTGCTTACCTGCAACTATTAAGTTTTGTCAGTCTCTTGTTTCAGGACAATTAATTAGACATGACTACATGAGTTTGCTCTTTAAAAGGCTCTGCCACAATGTCATGTCCTGCCAGGAACAATCTGTCTAGTGAATTGGTGTTCATGTCTGTATATTTTCTGTTCTGTGCCATATAACACAATACCATACCTGTACAGGTGAATCTCTGTGGTGCTGTACTGAGGATTTTATTTTTAAGATGCTTTTGAAGACCTGTTATGATGAGACTCCACAGCAAATTCTTAACTCACACTCACACTAGCAAGAGGGTAACCACAATGAACTGAAGGCAAAGGCATATCTCTTTTTTTCAGCTTCTATGTGCACCAGTGTCACAGAGGTCAGACTTAGACAAAGACATTGCTGGCTTCTTGCAGTGAAGTTTTGCTGACCTGTACCCACTTGCACTGCTGCCTTTTTTACTATTTTCTGTCAGTTTAGTTTATACATATATGATCATTTTGTTGTGCCCTGGGTTCTCACCTTCCGCAAAGAGTGGCCTGCTTCAGCAATGTTCTTTGGGAGCCTTGTCTCAGTGTCAAATGTTGTTTATTCAGTGTCTGGCTTGATGCCCACAAATGGGGTGATGGGACCTGTGTGCACGTGAGTGTTCTGCTTATGCATTTGTTCAAGTTTAACACGGTCTCTGTTATGCTGGGTTGGTGGGGCACAAAATAAAAAGTGGAATCACTATGTAATTCTGCATAACTGTTCTCAAAACTTTGGATACCCCCTTCCTACTCTGCACCCTCCTCCTTCTGCATTAAAAGAACACTAGAGAGTGTCTTATCTCTCCAGGGGCCATTATTCACTGTGGTTAGCATTGGCATCACCTTCCAGTGCAAGTGGTCCTACCAGTTCACCACTTGCACACTTCCATGGGTGCTCTGCTTCCCCCTCAGCAGCAGCACCCTCTACATGGAGAGCCCGGTGCCTCACTGTACCTGCCAGGCCAGGTGACCCTGAGCACTAATTTCATCTCTTCTCCTCTTTCACCACCCTAGACTTTTTTCTGACTCTTGACTCTTCTCAATAAAAATAGAAACAAATATCTGGGTAGTTTGCTTAAGGGGTTGGGGGGCTGTTTTTCCTAAGGAGCACAGGTTATTCTTTGGACTTAGAGCCTTCTAAACCTGCAGCTGGAAGTCTCTTCATTTTTATCTGGGAGCTGGGGCAATTGTTGGTGGCTCTGGGAGGTTGTTCTGCCCAGTGGCAGGGCAAAGATCCTCGGCCTTTTCTAAGCCTGCTTCTGGCCTCATAATTCAATATATTCATTGTGCTCTCTGACTACTCTTTGGAACACCTAAATATGAAAAGAGCAATCAGAAATCAAATGAGCTCGGCTCAAGGCACAGGGAGACAGAGTGCTACAAACATTTGAACATCGGCTCTGGCACCAGCTCCCATGCCTTCAGCCACTTCAGTAGATCTTTTTTTCCCTTTCTTTCCTACCTACCAGAGAATAATAAGCAGGGCAATGATAGTAGCCCACGTGTGTGTGCTTACTCATACCTATTTACCATGAGTATAGTAACTGCTGTCTGATAGAGTGGGTCCAGGGCCTTCTAGATGAAGCTAGGTGGCTGTCCAAACCTGTTGGAAAACAATGACTCAGGGAAACCTCTTCATTGCTGGGGTTTTGCCATTGTGTTTCCACAAAGAATAATATTCAGTGTTTCACTGAAAAGCTCTGTTCACTATAGTTTTGATGGGAAATTGAGATTATCTCTAAATTTTTTCCGTTTTCCTATTTCCAGTATTTGCCTTTTTTCTTTCATTTTTCTAAATTCAAACGCTACTTATTTTTCCTATGACAAGTGTTAGGTTAAGCAAAACATACGTTTAAGTATTTTTTTTTTTAATTTCAAATATTTCTACACTCCTTTCTAGTTAACTCTTTTAAATGATAGCAAGCACTATCAAGCCCCAAGACAAGCAGTTTCAGCAGGAAGAACTGGGTCTTTAAGAATAATAAATTATGGTTTTGAAGATGCTTCTAGAATAGGCATGTTGACTCCACCAAAGCCCACAGCTGCTTTTTGGAGCAGGAATGAAGATACAGCACAGCCCTCTCTACAGACATTGATTTCTTGTTGAAGGTCTAAGGTGCTATTCAGGGAAGGAAGCCACCAAGATTTAGGTCTCCCAGAGGTAAGATGGAGGCTTTAAGCTGTCTGACTCACATGCCAACAGCAGCAAAGGTGCAGCCACACTGGCTGCAGCCCCTCAGTCCTGTGCTTCTCATTTGGACGATCACCTTGTACTGCAAAACTTGTTGCTAGGTCTCCTTTGCTCTTGGAGCTGGTTTGTTGTGTTCCTGTGCATTGCAGACAGAATTCTGCTTTCCTGTAATTACACTCTCAGCAGCCACCATCCCAGAGCTGATCATCAGCAAATTAGCAGATGACACCAAGCTGGGGGGAGTGTGGATCAGCTGGAAGGCAGGAGGGCTCTGCAGAGGGACCTGGACAGACTGGAGAGTTGGGCTGATTCCAACGGGATGAGGTTCAACACGGCCAAGTGCCGGGTCCTGCACTTTGGCCACAACAACCCCATGGGGAGCTCCAGGCTGGGCACAGAGTGGCTGAGAGCAGCCAGACAGAAAGGGACCTGGGAGTCTGGATTGACAGGAACCTGAACATGAGCCAGCAGTGTGCCCAGGTAGCCAAGAAGGCCAATGGCATCCTGGCCTGTGTCAGGAACAGCGTGGCCAGCAGCTCCAAGGAAGTGATTCTGCCCCTGTACTCAGCCCTGGTGAGGCCACACCTCGAGTCCTGTGTCCAGTTCTGGGCCCTTCAGTTCAGGAAGGAGATTGAGGTCCTGGAGTGGGTCCAAAGGAGGGCAACCAGGCTGGTGAAGGGACTCGAGCACAGATCCTATGAGGAGAGGCTGAGGGAGCTGGGGCTGTTCAGCCTGGAGAAGAGGAGGCTCAGAGGAGACCTCATCACTCTCTACAACTCCCTGAAAGGAGGGGGTAGCCAGGGGGGGGTTGGTCTCTTTTCCCAGGCAACCCTCAGCAAGACAAGAGGGCACGGTCTCAAGTTGTGCCGGGGGAGGTTTAGGTTGGACATTAGAAAGAATTTCTTTACTGAGAGGGTGATCAGACATTGGAATGGGCTGCCCCGGGAAGTGGTGGATTCTCCATCCCTGGAGATATTTAAAAAGAGACTGGATGTGGCACTCAGTGCCATGGTCTGGTAACTGCAGTGGTAGTGGATCAAGGGTTGGACTTGATGATCTCTGAGGTCCCTTCCAACCCAGCCAATTCTATGATTCTATGATTCTGCCCACCCTCCACCTGCCCAGCAGGGCAGTGCTTGACACCCAGCACTCTCTCCCAGCGGGATGCTCAGAGCATTCCCTGGCAACATTTCCTCGTGTGCTGTGAGGTCACAGCCATGAATGCCCATCAGATCTTTCTCCAGGCCATGTTCATTATTAAGCACTTTGCTAAACCGGAGCTAAAAGTTTAATAAAATCCAGTAATGATAATAAGGAGACCCGCATGCTTGCAGGGCTGCTGTAGACTACTGGCATTCAAAGAAAAATGACAGTAACTGCATCTCCTCAGTCTGCCTGTATTCTGCCAGGGTGTCTAGAAGTGCCATGTGCGTTGCTGGGGTTTAGAGTGATTTCTCAACCCTAGTATTTACCTCTCAAACTATTGAATATTTCATTTCATTCCAGCAGTAGAGGATTTTGGTCTTCGCCAGTTTCTTGTATAGCAGAAATTATTTCTTATGTAATTGGCCAGCAAAGTAGAGAGTCTCTACAGTTTTTAAAGAGTAGAATTTCCTAAAAATTTATCTGATAAGGCCAAAACATTAACATGTCATTGAGAATTTGTTAGCCTGAGTAAGCTGCCTTTCCAACCATAAATTCATGTCTAAATTACAAACAGAGGGAAAAAAACAGTCTGGAGAGGTCAGTGTTTTGTATCTGATATTCTTTTGCAGTTTACTTTTGTCCTGGAAAGCAGACACTTTGAAAACTGTTCAGCTGCAGTTCAGGCAAATGTTAATATTGTGCCAGTCAATATATCATGCAAAGCTTCAAATCGATAGCCCATGAAAGGAAGCTCAACACCTTCTGCCTAAAAACATGTCTAAAACAGAACTTGCTTCTCAGACTCAAGCTGTCCCAGGGGATTTCCTTCTTCATGTTCCTGCTAGAGGAGCCCATCATAATATTGCAGTAATTGGTAATCTTTAACCACCTATCCATGTATTGAATTTTGTGATTTAAGTGAGCATATTGATAACCAGCCTTTGCTTTTTTGTACATAAATGTTAGGGTGCCAAGCTTATATTTTCCACATAAAAGATCAGCAACTTTATTACCCGCTAAAGGTGGTTATTAGGATCTAAGACTAGAATTCATCACAGAAAGTATAGTTATTTACTTTATACATTTATGCAGTATATCAGCCACAGATTTGACAGTGCTCTGCAATTTTTTTTCACGCAAAGGCATTCAAATCCAAGAAATATATTCGTACCTGCTGTCAACAAGTGCAACTCCCTTGGAAAGCTCTGAGACAATTTCAGCAGTGACGTGAACAGCAGCATAAATTTTAGGTCTAAATTGGTCAGAAAATGTGTGAAAGTGGGCATAATTTGCATGCTGAGGACTGAAAGAGGAAAAGTAGCTGGCGAAAAGGAGTGCAATTAAGGGAGGAGGGGTGGGAAATAGAGGATCTACTGGCATCAGTGTAGTGCATCGACTTTGGTTCTGAATTCAGACAACTACAAGCAAATGTAAATGTTATACTTAATGCAACTAGCTATTTATAGTGGAGTGAACACACTTGCTCTATCAGTTATGCTCATTGCTATGCTAAAGGATGGACTAGAGTATATCATGCCTAGGCTGGTAGACATTCAGGGCATACCTGTACGTATGTATGTTTCCCAGTGGGCTCTGTAGCATGATTGCAAATACACTGACTCTTTATGGAAAGGAAATATTCAAAAATGGGGGGGGGGGGAAAGTATTTTGATTGCCTTGAATATGTTTCAGGGTTCTTTTGCTTAAAGCATCATTTTCTGTGTTCCAGGCTGTTGTGACAGGTCATTGAAGGTGAGGTATATTTGTCACAGAAGCATCACTCCCTTAATACCTGCCAAAAGGAAATGGCTAAGAACTGTGTAATGAAATTAAGACAGTATTCAGACTCCCAACAGGAACTGCTCAGCTTGGGTGCTGCCATGTTTCCAGGCAGTCCCTGGCCCAGCAGGATGCTTCAGTGTATCCGAGAGAGACATCTCAATTCTTAATACAGTGGGTGGGGATGTGTGGTTGCCTCTGAAGTCATTCAAAGCAGCTAGGACCTTATCTCTCTCCATTGCCTGGGCAGGTCACTGAAACTCCCACCTACCAGTCACCTGTGAAACCTCTTGGTTCAGCTCTGAACAAGTGCTGAACCTCAGTCACCTTCATCCACTTGAAATCCAGAGCACTGAGTCCTTTCTTGAGAGGAAGCAGCTAATGATGGAGGAGGAAGACGCAGCAGCCACTTCAGAATAACTTCATTGTTTGAACACTCTTACAAGAAGTGGGAAACATGGATTTTAAACCTTTCTCAGACTGAAGGGGTTTGAACCACAATTCCCTTTTCCTCAGAGCTTATCCTACCCATCAAGCTAGAGAAGTTCTTCATTCTGCTCACTGTGCGAGGCCACAGAGCAAAGAGAATAGGTAAGAGGGAGCTTGATTTTGCAGCCTGTTGGTGAGGGCAGGCATGAGAGAGTCCTGAGGCTTGGTCCCAGCTGCAACTGCTGTTTAAGTATTCTTTATTGTTATTTTTTAATACAGGCACTCATACAGTCGAGCAGCCATGGCTGTCAGACTGGAGAGACTGTAGTATTTAATTCTGCCTAAATTTGCATTAAGTACAAAAAACGTGTAAACCAGATACTGCCCTAAGCCCTGAACTTTTCACACCCCGTGATAAGCATCTAGCTGAGACTGTATCAGCATAATTGCTTAATTAGGAGCAGAGTTGTTCAAGGCCTTTTGCAAAAAGTAATTGAAAGAGAGGGGAAACCTCTGTAGCAAAAGTGAGTTCATTCTCCATCTGAGCCACATTCTGGATGTGCCTGTTCTTCTCTGTTGATTACTGAAGGAGACAAAGGATGAACACGTTCCCAAAATAAGCCTCTCAGTTGAATTTAGCATGCCCAAATCACAGGAATATAATTTCTTCCTCCAGCTGTTTTGCATTTTATTTCTATTAGTTTCCTTTGTGTCCACGTGAAAGTCGGACCTCTGGTGAAGGATACAGTAGGGATTGTCTAGATTCAACCTAAGTGCAAAGCCTGCTACTTAGCCTCAACCTTTTAAGTTGGCATGTGGTAGGTTTTTAGCCTTCCCCCTTTGCCCCAGGGAGCTATCCCACAGCAAAGCCCCCACTCTTCCATGGCCACAGCCAGGCCCCTTTGGAAAGACACAAATGTAATGAAAGCCTTGAAATGTAATGTCAGTCAGATGATCTATTTGCTTTTATATCATTAAATGTATCTTGTCTGTCCAAGCATTCTGCATTTTCAAAGTGTAAAATGCATTCATCATGGGTTTTTTTGGACTTTTTTTTGTTTTTTAACCTGAGAAAATTTTCATTATTCCAAACAGTGCCTTTCCTAAAAAGTGAGAAGTCCTAGAAAGGCAACGACAAGGTTTACAACACTGCTGGACTGCCAGCACAACTTGTGGAGTGGAGTGTAGTGGAGAGCTGCAGAAATCACTTTGAGGTTTTGTCTTACTTGTTTTCAATAATTCATGACAAAGAAGAAACAAACTTTGTATTATTGATGGGCTTATTGAAGAAAGGTTGCCAATACCAGAGAGGAAGAACTCGTTGTTGTGAGAGTATAAACTGGCATGGTATCATTTAGCCAAATACATAGAGGAAAGCTACCCTCAACTGCAGTTATTTCAAAGGCATATCTTTATTACAGAATGCCCCTGTGGATAATTCTGGTATCATAAGGTCTTTTTTTGGCAGACACCACATCTTCCTATATGCTTCCAAATTTTCTTGTTTCTGGCTGGGACCTCATGTTGTTATTGTAATAGTAATGACAGCAAAACCAAAATTGGGTCACTATGGATTATTTTAATTTTTTCTGAGATGTGCCTTTTAGGAGATTTGAGTGGAGGCACAACATTTTTGAAACCATAATCCAGAATATATACAATTAGACATTGTCCCAAACAAAAGACTTTTCTAAATCATACAAATGTCTTCAGTCCTCACCACTGATGCTGTTGGCCTGTCTTCCAACCAGTGAAGCTAAAGAGAAACTCTGGCTATGCAGAGATATTTCTCTTTTTCTTAAATAACAGAGAAGAACAACTGTAGGTGAAATGTTGATTGATGGTGAAGAATGTATTAAATTCAGGTTAGTCAGCTACAGCAGACTAGTAGAGACCGTGGTTTGCCATTTTTGTTTGGAAAAGGCTTTAGTAATAATGTCACAGAAATTACTCATCAGCCTTACATCTCTCTGTGCAGAGTGTTTCACCCTTCTCATTTGAAGAGTATGTTAACCTGCTAGCCAGAACCAAATAAAGGTCATGTAATTTGAGTTCCCTGATGGTCTTCATGTATTCATCACCATGGTTCGTGACCACAATGATTATATCATAAGTTTTTTTATATAATAACTATGAAAGAGGTGTTATCGGTGGCCCAGGGAAACTTCTGGAGGAGTAGTTATGACACTGCTCCTGTCTTACTTCAGGTAGTCTGCCACATTTTTACTGCAATCTGAACACAAAACTTAAGGCTTTTTTTCATCTCCCGTGCCTTTGGGATTAAGGGGCTGTGTTTTCAACATGTTTTCCTAGGATGTTATATACCTTTGTAATAGTCAGATGAGGTGACTGTAGTTACATCTTCCTAAAACCACTCACAAGGCTTGTAGCTGAACCATCCTTTTTGCTGTCCAAGTGCATGGTTGTTTGCATGCTCATTTCACTGTATCACTTGACTTTACTCCAAAAATAATTAGCACTAATTGAAGAGAAAAGTACTAAGGAAGAAGAAAAGATGTACTTATTCAATGAATAAAACACGTACCTCTTGTTATGGATAAAGAAAACACACACCCTCTCTTTGATTTTCCTTAGGCCTCCTCCCTCTTCTACGTTACCTTTAAAACTCTTTGAAACTAAGACAGTATAAAACTAAGGACAGTGTGTTTTCTCCTATGCTATCTAATTTAGTTTGAACAATTGTTCACATTAATAACTTGAGGTTAAACCTACCAGCCTTTCAAAAGAGTTCGGATAGAGAAATTCCAAAGGTGCCAGCTGAATGCTATTCTGAAAAGGGAATTTCTCCCCAAGGCACATCTTTACCCTCATTTGAGATCTCTTCCTTACTGGCAAGGGTGATTTTGCCTATGGATTCTGGCAACTTCCCTTGATATTGTTTTGTTGTGCCAGTGTGTTATAGGAATGCTTAATTTAATTTAGAAGTTCTTGCTTCCTGTTACAAATTTTCCGATTATTTCACCAGCATTGTATAGTAATTAACACATCACCTTCTGTGTGGAGAGCTGAGAAGATTACATTTTAACTGATAGAATCAGTTCAGGAAGAGACTCTTTCTCTAGAGCCAGCTATTCCAAAACAAAGTATACTGAAGTCATCAATAATTTAATAACCAGTGGGCTCGTTCAGGCTGTGCTTTCATCTTTATTATTATTATTATTATTATTATTGCAGTTACTGAAGTTATTAAACACAAGAGTTGCTTTCTGCTGCTTTCCATGCTGTGCTTAGGTGTAGTTACCACTTGCATCTCTGTGAATAAGCTTTGCTCCTCTACTCCCATAAAACTCCACATCTCCACCCTAAGCTGTCCCGGGCCAGTGCAGCCTTGGGCCTCCTGCCAGCTTCCCATCCATACGGCTGCTCCATGTGTAGCCTGGGGATGCCTGAGGGGCAGAGCTGGCTGGGTGCTCTCAGGCAAGCAGGGTGCTGCCCAGCACCCAGAACTTGTTCCCACTGCACTTGAAGGTTCAGAAGTTGGGAGGCAGACGGGGTCATCCCAACAGCCTTAGGATCCCCATAGAGACAGTGAAATGGCCAGGTCACTGATGGGCTCATCAGTGTCAGGATTTAGTCCAAAGTCTTTCTCCTGATGGAAAAACCAGTGTGGCTTCCACCCGGCAGATCTGAAGGCTGAGGCCTGGATCTGACTTGTCATCCTTCCTATTTGGAATTTTTGGCTTATTATAGTGTATGGGTTTTTTCCAGGCATGAGGTCACTCCCACACCTTTTCTGTCACAGCCTGTTCTCTCCAAATAGCTGTGTGTGACAAAAAATGTCCCATTGTTTTGTGACTCCACTGTACTTCACTAATGCAGATTATAGGTTCTCCTCCAATGCCTGGCAACCTGCTTTTTGTTTTCAGGACTCCTGGAAAGGTGTATAGACATTTACAGGAATTTTATCTTTATCTACATACTGGTGTTTATTTAGTTTTATTTGATACTGTTATTTTTATACAGCCTTCCCCCTGTGGTCTTATCCATATTGCCTGCATTTCAGTTGTTGTATGAGTTATAAAGGGTTACTTTTGTATTCCTCAATCTGTAACTCTAATAGCTTTTATCCTTGGGTGTTACCAATTCTAAAAAAGTGCAGTTACCTTTCAATCTCCAACAGATGTCTTAAGAGGAACACAGTGCTTCTCAGCACCTGTTTCTTCCCTCTCATGGTTTAAGTAAACTCACAAACCAATCATTTTTCCAAGCCAGTAGTCTGGTTTTGTTTCAGTTAGGCAAAAGTCTACCCTTGCTGTACAGGTGTTCTCTTTTAAAGAGATGTCTTGACACCACACAAATACAGTTCCCCTTCTGCCATTTTCCCCTATAAAGTGGGGACATTGATATCTCCTGTCCTTGCCATCCCATTTACGTGATCCTAGGCAAAGAACTGTCAAAGAAAACTACCTGGAGGCCTGCAGCATCAGTGTCTGACTATATGATCATAACTCCTAGATTTCTGCCTTTCTCTCTGTCATTAATATCTATCTATACCTGAGATCACAGACACCTGCTTTATCTTCAAATCTAGACACAAATGAGACCCATGGCCTGCATAAGCATCAGCCATGGAAATACTGATATTTCTATGTGGCTGAAATCACTATTGCAAAAATCTCATCTGTACCAAGAGACACCTGGTACAGGTATTAGGGGTATAGCTGGTATCTCTCTGAGACAGAAGGCATGTTTCCTCTCCTCTACCTGTCTGGTGAAGAGGATTTGTTTCATGTGTATATTTGTGGCCCTGTTTCACTATGGAAAAGAAAAGAGGAACTTTAAGAACAGCAAATGCAGAGCCTTCCCTTTCCAAGCACTGCATCCTGCAGCACCCTAGTTGACCTTTCAGGGACTTTGTAAAAAATCAAGACTG
This sequence comes from Heliangelus exortis, assembly GCF_036169615.1. NCBI lineage: Eukaryota > Metazoa > Chordata > Aves > Apodiformes > Trochilidae > Heliangelus > Heliangelus exortis. The sequence goes on from NC_092422.1 coordinate 58,104,073, forward strand.
ACAGAACCATGTGGAAATAAATGCCAAGAATGTGAAGATTCGGTAGATTAACAGTGAGTTTGGTATCTCAAAACAGTCATTTTACACAGAACACATTTTTTAAAAGCTTCTTTGGCCCAAATAGTGTCCAGTCAGTTAAAATTTCTTAGACTGGGTTGGAAAATTTTCAGGATCTGTGTAAAGACCTCAATACTTTCCCAAACAGGTTCAATCTGCAGTAGTATTATAATCATTCTGTGGTATTATGTCATTCAACTTCATTAGTGGACATTAAAGCTAACAAATTAATGGAGTTAAACAATAAATGAACCAATGAAAAATGGTTCAAGAGCTGAGCTTCAGGCTTCGCAAAGCTCTCCTAGATGTCTTCTACCATGACAAATATTTAAGATACAGTTATACAAATGAGATATAGTCCAAAACAAAATCTTGTCCATGTACTTAAGCAGAAGAAAAGAGGGGGGAATTCCACTTACATAAGTTGACATTATTGCCAGCATATGAAAGTGTGGCATTTGTAAGCATTTGTTTGCTAGAGAAAATAAAAAAAAAAAAAATAGGAAGTGTTCATACCCTAAGATAGCTCTGGAGAATAAACTGATAGAAAAAAGGTCATCGTTGGGTTTTACTGTGTGCTGGAGATCAAAGTCTCATAAATGTTTGTGGTTTGATGGGGTGCTTTCTGTAATTGGTATGCCATTACAGAGTATTAGTGATTTACATGAGTGAGAAGTATGTAGAAAAGAAAGAGGGACTGAAGGGAGGAGGATAAGATCGGTTGTTCAGATGAAGAGAGTCCTAACCTTCTATTTTGCCCTTGCAAAAGAGCCTTTTCAAGGCCACAGAATAAATGCATTCATATATATCTGAACACTTACACTTTCAACTACCTGTTTGCTGGTGTCCATAGCTCAGGAAAACAGGCTGGTGCCCAGAATTCAATTGTGAGAGCAAACCTATGAATGTTTCAAATGTCCAAATAGCTGAAAATCACAGTGGAAATATATTTTGATAATAATGCAGATTACAAAGCACAGCATTACAGTGCATTCTGCAAATCAAAAGGAGTGCAATAAGCACCTACAAAACCTAACTTTAAAACATCCCGATGTGTTTGGGAGTCTGCAAAGTAGATTTCCCTTCAAGGAGGCCTATGACCAGCTACAGATTATAGCTTCATCTGGCTATATTTTTTCAAGTAAAAAAATAAAAAGCTTCTTATGTCTAAAGTTTTGTGGTTCTGCTCTGGTTGCTTCATGTATCACTAAGTAATCTAAGATCACAGTGCTTCCCAGCAATTTCTCCTTTCAAGACTACTTGGATGTATGCTGCCAATTTATTAGTTCATACAGCAGGATTAACCGAGGTGCAAGTCACAGGACTTCAGCCTTCCTGAAGTTAAGAACCCAACCCTGGTTGGGTGCTTTGAACAGTCAGCAAGGGACAGAAAACTGTCTCCAAATGGTGGTTCATCCCACTTGTTATAGGTGACTCTGTAGTCTCACTGCTGGGAGAAAGACCATCTTAAGTTATCAATTAGAGAGACTTTAGGGTTGCCAGGTGTAGAAACCATTGACAGGTGTCCATGTACAAGTGCTGCCTACTGTGTAAGTTGTGAGAGAGGTGTTTCTGAGCACTTAACCATTCCCAGCAGGAGATTCAGAATTATCTCTCAGAACACTGGGGCTGGGTCTGCCCTCACCTTTACAGGTGGCTAGGCTGCTCTCAAGGTGCTTTGCCTAGCAGAACAGATGAACCCAAAGAAGGAAAAGGAACCTAATCTTCTTGGATATTGTATCTGGAGCTTTGAGCTTCTCCTTTCAACAGTCAAGAGATGGAATAAATCTTCCATAGGTTTATACAACACACCAATAGCAGCAGCAAGCACTGGACAAGGACAGGGGAGCATGAATGGTTTTCTATTGAAAATGTAATATCTAAGAACTGCAGGGAAAGTAAAAGTATTTTTAAAAATTGCAGGAAAAGCAAATATTTTGGCATTAGCCACAGGGAAGAACTTGAATTTAGCCCTGAGAACTAAATATTGTTCCAGCAAATACTGGGTTGGTTTTGTTTGTAATCACAACTGATAACTGAATTAAAATACAGAGGGAGGAGAGAACACACAAAATTATGGGAGGGGGAATAATTTTTAGCTGTAATTACAGAACAAAATTACCATGCCTACTTGAATACCAGTATAATTTTCCACCTGACTCAAGACATCCCTTGATTCTTCCAAATACTTTCTAAGCTTTGTCCACAATAGAGACACAGAACTTAGTTTTTAAAAGTATTCAGCTGCTAGGTCAATTAATCTTAAATGAAATACGAGGAAATTAATTCTGTTTTAATAGTCTTGGCAAGAGCAAATTGAGTAGGAGAATGGTGATCTTGAAACAGAAGTCCTCTTTCTAACTTTGGAATCACACTCTATATATTGTACATATCCTACAAAAGCAAGGACTGGCAAAACTGTTAACTCTGTGCAGTGTCACTGGGCATTCTTGAAGTTCCCCACTAATGACCTGGTGTGGCAGCAGCTGGTGGGTGTTGAAGGTCACCTGGTCTTCTCTATTCTCCCCTTGGTCTTCCCTGTTCCACCTATATTACTGCTGGCTTTCCAGCATCAGGGAGTCTTTTGATGGGTGTCAGGGCTTAACACTGGGATGGAAAATAACTGAATGGGAGATGCTGTCTATTAATCCCACTCCCTGATAAAGAAAGGAGAGAGGCTAAGGGAGAGAGACTTACAGGTGGGAAACTAAACTACACAGCTTTAATGAAACAGTAATGATAACAAAGGAAAAATGATTGAATATATGCTATATATTCTGCAAATATACAGAAAAACGATACCACATTGCCCCACTCTTTCCCCCCAGTAACTCTCACGTCACCACCGAGGCTGCGGGGCAGTCCTGGGAAAGTCCAGGCTGGACTCCTGGGGTCAGCAGCAGTCAGGAACTGGAGGCAGGAACACACAGGAAGGCATGGATCAGGAGCACAGGCAGAGAAATGGATAGAATCCTCCCAGGATGATGAAGCAAACAGGGACAGGAGAAAAAGGACTGAAGGTGCTTGACCCTAGTGACCCCTCAAATTTATACCGAGTATGGTGCATATGAGGTAGAATATTCTGTTTGCTCAATTTTAGTCACTTGTTTTGTCCACTCCTCCCTACAGGAGGGTTGCAGATGTGACCCCTTTACTCCTTTTTCTCTTTCTGGAGCACAAGATGTTCCTCAGAACTGAGCAGTGTCCTTGGCTCTGCATCCCAGTCCCTAGCTGTAACTATAAACATCGAGTATTATCAGTCCCAGAAGCAGACACTGACTGAGAAACTTACTGTTATTTACAGCAAGTGCAGCTACTTAGAAGAGACTGAGACTTAGCTGAAATTAAAATTACAAGAAACAAAATTGGCTCTATCCTAGACCAAACCAGGACGGTGGGGTTTAAATAATCTAATTTTAGATGTCCATATCTGAACTTGTTACCTCCAGATTTCATCATATCCAGTGGAAAAAACAGGTATAGTTCTAGAGAACTACATTTTAGACATGTAATTTAGGAAGAAGTCAGTCGTGCTCTTGAAAGGCTGTTTCTTTCCACTGACTTTACAGACAGTTCAGATCACCAGCTCAGATACAGTCTGATTACACAGATTTTTGACAAGGAGCATCCCACTCAGGTTGTCTGTATACATTTTCAACCACAGAACTGTCTGCACCTCAATTCTGGTAACCTGAAAATGAGAAAATGGTTTGTCATTTTTCAGTTTCTTCAGTGCAGGTCATGCAGATGGCCATTCTTTGACAGCTATTTCACTTCCCAGCCCTGCTTGCAGTGCTACTGTTAAACTAAGCCTTTTCATTGACTTTCTAGCAATTACCCTCTTCTCTTTACTACACCTTATTTTTAATGTCAACAGTTTTATGCCAGAGCTCAATCATTTGGACGCTCGAATGACTTCACCAAAAGCTAAGAATGAGAAAAATGTTCCTTTAATATATTTAGATGGAAATTATAGTAGATAATTAACCTTTTAAAACATTTGTGTAAGTGAGATTTACTGAGTCCATACTGCCAAACCAAACATAATTAAAGTTGTTCCATTCATTACTTGGGCTGTGTTTTTACTTTCTGGGTTATCTAAGATATGCCATTGATTCTCACAAGAGAATTTCTCAGTTTTAATTTTCCGAGCCAGGCCAACAGAAAAAAAGGTATTCACTGGGAGGGACTCTGAGTTGTAAAAATTCTCCATGTACACCCATATCCAATTTCACTTTTAGATGCAGAACTTAACACATAAACCACCTTTGGGAGTGGGAGAGAGTGGTAGCAGAAGTAAAAATGGGGGTTAAAGATGTCCATATTTTGAATAAAATTAATTTCCCTGCCCAGGATATCTGGCATCCCAGATTGGCCACTTCTGGCTGCTTGGAGTAATCACAAACTTGTTGTTTTCATAGGGACTTCAGAGAAGCATAATGCAAAGAGCCTTATAATTTATTTCAGTGTCTTTAAATAAAAATCATTAAAATTATTAACAAGTGCAGTGTTCCCCATAAGGAACATATCCTTGCATGAATTTGTATTTCTTATGGTATTTGTTAGATGTTGATGGGATAAGGGGGATCTTTATAAATATCTGCATGGAGTTTGACTGAAACAAAGCACCCAAACAGAAATGGATAAAGATACACACAAGCATAAAAACCTAAAAAAAAATTATCACAGACCAGTAGTATATTACACACTCTCATCTTCTCCCCAAGAGAACATTAAGTTAATTCTAGAAGTATTCTAATATAGAAGTATTCTAATACATGTCATCCACTCAAACACTTGTTTTCTCCAGTTGAATTCTGGTTTGCATCCATCAGGAACTCTGTGGAAGAAAGGACCTGTGAATCAGGACCATAAAATCCAGTATAGGATTTGAAAAATACCTTTTTTTTTCTGAGAGGTCTGTCTCAGGTTCTGTTCACAAACATTTGTCTGGGCTTAAACTGTATTTGTCTCTGCCACCAGACAAATCTGCCACCAGCTATCCATACACTTTTTCTTTTAACAACATATGTAAACATCTCATTGAAATCCTTACATTCTGTCATCCAATAAAGTACTAAAATAAATATGTATCCTTCCTTTAAAAATACTTTAATAAAATGAACAGAAATGTTTCAAACTTTTGTAATAAACCATATTACAGGAAAGATTAAATGTAGCATAATTGGGTTTTGGGGAGTCTAAATGTTTAGAGAGAGCAATTGGGCTGGGATAGTAAAAAAATCTCAAAATCTTGTATAATCACTTAGATTTTTTTTTTCCTTAGCACGTGTTCATTTCTAAGTTTTCAGAACATATAAAAATTATGTTTATGTAATTTTTTCTTTGTCCAAGCAAATATACAGAAGGTCTCTGCCAATAATGCTCATGCCCCCCAGGAGCAACTGGTAAATTGCTTTTCTCATGTGAAGAAACAGTTCAGCATCTTAAAATACATATCCTCGTGGGATGAAGCCCACATTTAAAGTGCTGCCCTTTTACATGGACACCAGGCAAAGTATTCATCAAATGCTAAGGCTCAAATAAGGAAGCAGAGGTGAGATGTCAATTCTGTAGCTTGGATCTCATAACCTGGATGAAAGCAGCAGGGCTGTGTGGAGGGAAAAAGCAAGCAAGCAAACAAAGTAAAAAGTCACCAGAACAAAACAAAACAAAACAAACCCCAAACAAACCCCAAACAAAACAAAATAAAACAATAGGTAGCCAGTATTCACATGGTTTAGAACTGTCACTGTCTGTCCACCAAGGCTTTATACTTTTTGGCTCTAATGTGCCAGGCCATCAAATCCACACAGTCCAATAAGTCCAGTTGTCCCTCTCCTCCACCTGGCTAGAGACAGGGCACCTCTAAGCTTGAGCACATACAACAATGTCAGTATGTACATTACTGGGGTTTGCATCCCCATTGCTCACACCTGATGTACAGGGATCTGGAGTCACCTGCATCTTTGGATTGGGTAACTGCACACTGGAGACTTGAGCAGCCTTCTTTTTAGAAGAACCTCCTTTTGCATTCGACTTACTCAGCAACTTACATACTCGGTCCTGTAGGACAGCAGTTGGTTTCTGATCCCACTTTTTCATGTCCTCTCCACACTCACTGCAGGGCAGCCCTGGGAAAGTCCAGGCTGGACTCCTGGAGTCAGCAGCAGCTGGGAGCTGGAGGCAGGAACACACAGATTCAGGAGGGCAGGGATCAGGAGCACAGGCAGAGGAATGGATGGAATCCTCCCAGGATGCCAAAGCAAACAGGGACAGGAGAAGAAGGGAAAAGCAGGAAGGGGTTTGACCCTTGTGATCCCTCAAATTTATACTGAGTATGACGTGTATGGAATAGAATACTCTGTTTGGTCAATTTTGGCCATCTATCTTGTCTGTTCCTCCCCAAAGGAGGGCTTCAGGTGGGACCTTTTTACTCCTTTTCTCCTTCCAGAGGTCAAAATATTCCTCAGAGCTGAGCAGTGTCCTTGGCTCTGCACACCAGTCTCTGTCTGTAACTATAAACATCGAGTGTTATCAGTCCCAGAAGCTGTCACTGTCTGAGAACCTTGCTGTTGATTGCAGCAAATGCAACTACTTACAAGAGACTTAGCTGAAAGCAAAAGTACAAGACAGAAAATTATCCTTATCCTGGCCCAAACCAGGACAGACTCTAAAAGTCTTAGTTGATGAGAGTTTAATTTGTGCATTAAATCTTGCACCCACCTGAGTGGCTTCTTAGCCACCACAGTAAAAAGAACCAGGCAGCACGTTGCTCTTGTGGCAAGTAGCAACCTGATGCAGCAGGAATGATGTCAGGGAGGAAGAGAGGCCCTGGAGCCCTTGCTGTCCCCTGGGGCCCAGCACTACAGGCTCAATATCTGCACTCCCTTCCCCTCTTCAGAAATCCACCTCTGGTGGACACCTGACCAACACAGCCCACTGCACAGAAAGGGGTCAGCTGCAGGCAGCTGTTCAGAGGATTCCCAAATCTTTGATTCGGTGTGATCAATTGCATGATTAGGCTGGATGTTGTGGAGAGTGGTGATTATCTAATGGGGGCACTGTGATCTCTGTTACAAAGAAACTCTGCTGGGGAGGAGAAACTGGCATGAGACATCAATATGCATTTATACAAAATACCTCAGGGCATCTGTGCAGCCAACAGGCTGTAAGTTAATAGAGCTTTTTCTCTGTTAAGTCAGTGGAAGGAAACATGCTTGCATTAAATCTGTGTCAGAAAGTGAATCTTAATGTTAGAGGTTTTCTCTCAGCTAATGCATTTAGCCTCACTAAGGTATGAACTTAATTGCTGAGCTATTCAGGAGGAATCAAGCACAGACATTAAATAGGATTATGCAACAGCAGTCTGCTCTTGCTAATTAAAATGGGGGAAACAGCCAGTGTCAAATCATTTTGTTTAGGCGGGCCATGGCTGGTTTAGGTACTGCAGCACGGACTGCGGTGTCCTCAGAAGATTTTTACAACTTCACGGTGACCTGTGTCATTCTAAGATACAGACTTTAGTGCAGCCAGTGTCATTTTGCCCAAGCAGATACTTAAAAGAATTTTATTGAATTAGGACTTTTAATAAATAATTGGCATCTTTTAAGTGTATTTTAGGAAATATATTCTTAGGCCTGCATTTTATAACCAATGTTCATCAGTAGCTTCAGCTACCAATTTCACATACATTTCAGCTAAATTATGGACAGTCCATTTTTTTGGAAGATTCTTCTTCAGTTTAAAACAAACAAACAAACAAACAAGACATATTTGAGCTACATTTTTGCTTTTAGATGGAGTCACATGGGTTCTACTTTCTCCATTCTTCCAACAAAACTTTCTTTTGCAAGACTGAGCTCTAGTGTTGAGTTGTACTGATATGCCTAGCCTGTATCCTCTTCCCTGTGACCCACTCCCCCTGCTTGCTCAAGGAGGGAGCTTTAGACTGGGTCAATTGCTCTAGCAGTTTGTATCTTGTAACGTTGCTTCCCTAGGTCCCCAGCAGCCCTCTCTGCTCTGACAAGGTGACTAAAAGTTCATCTCTTTCGTGCACACACTGCACACAGCCCCTGCCAAGCACAGTGTGCCTGTGAGAAATTGTGTGTGCTATGCATATCTGCAATATGGTATGGGGACCATCCTTCTTCGTGTTGCTGGGTTTTTTCTTTTTTCTGTGTTGAACATTCTCCCACCTCCTTGAGGGTGTCTGTATTCTTTTGTGTAGAGTGCATATCCTCAAGAGTACACCAACAGCCACGTGTCTGGATGTTTTCCATCAGGGGACCCACTGGCACATGTGCCATAGCTCTTTGCTCTTGTGTCCAGTGAAAAGTTGAACATGGGGATTCTCCGTCCCTGGAGATACTTAAAAAGAGCCTGGATGTGGCACTCAGTGCCATGGTCTGGTAACTGCAGCGGTAGTGGATCAAGGGTTGGACTTGATGATCTCTGAGGTCCCTTCCAACCCAGCCAATTTTATGATTCTATGATTCTGTGGGGACAGGATGATGTGTACATCAGTCTACCTCCATCATGGAGCTATGCTATGCCTGGGTTGTCTCTCTAAAGCAAGGGGAAGCACATCTGTGTCCTACAGTGTGATAGAGCTCATGTTGCCCACTGTAGCCAAAAGGTTGGGCACTTCACTACTGCTTGAAACCTCAGCGTGTGCCACCTCTCAGAGCCTTTTCAGAGAAGTAGAACCTTGAAAGAACCCTAGTGCAAAAACAGACATGACCGTAGATAAGGTTGTTATGACTGGAGGGACATCAGTGACAAGTGTAGGAGATCTGGCAGATCTGTTCTTCTCACAGTCGTTTTGTTGGGCCCTGCATTCCTTGTTTCTCTGAAGAAACTGTCCACTGCAATTAGTTTTCTCTCAGGCTTACCACACTGTGTCCACCTCAGCATTCAACCAAGGTAAGAAGGTTGGTGTATTCATTAGATACATCACTGAGATGATCCGCAGAAACACAGCTTAGAAAATGCCATTTATGTTGTCACAGTTATGGTTTAGAGTCAATGCCTGCTACAGATAAGGAGAACTTATCTATAGATAAGTATCTTAAAGAGTCCCTGGTTGACTTGAAGAATCTGCCAAACCATTCAAAATGGCTTTGCATCCTCCTCACATTCAGTTATCGTTAGCAACCCAAATATTAAAACTTTTTTTTTTTAATAAATCTTGGATTTCACTGCACAGTTGTGTAGCAAAGTCAGCTCAAGAACAAATCCGTCGCCCCTGCAGAGAAGTACAAGGGAGTTCTTCAGACTTGGGAATTAGAAGAAAAGATGGTTTGAATAACTCTTCTAAGAAAACAAGCTAGGTTTTAAGCAACAGGATCAGTAGAGTCTTAAAATCAATGAGCAGAAAGCTTTAATAACTTCCCCAACCACTGTTTTCCTCCTTGCATGGAAATGACTCATTAAAAGGACACATCAAATTGCTCTCCATGGCTGTGAAAGCAAACACCAACACAATTGGAGAATTTGCTAAACTGTTACATTGAATGTGATATATAACAAGAGGGCTAGGAAGCTGCTGCATTAACATGTGGGAGATGTTAAGAGAAAAACACAAATGTCAATGTAAGAATGGGGAGGAAATTTGAATTTGCAATTATGCTGTGGAATTTTTTAAACAAATGTGGCAGTTTGTGAAGTGGAAAGAAGACTCATTTGGTAGTTTGTGCTCCCAATTTTCAATATAATTTTAATGTGATTGTACAGAATGTTTGGTCTCATGCTTTAAGTTTGTTTAGGTTTTGTTATAGTGTTTTTGCCCTCTGTCCTGTGCAGAGCACTCATTACATCCATTTATCTCAGCTGATGTGGGAATCAGAACCACATTTTTAGGCCCATGTATTCATACAAAGTGAAGCTTTATGCTCATATTCAGTGATTATAGACTGTCAAATATAGAGATTTCATAGTAAATAAGTCCTTTAAATAGAGTTTCACATTAATCACAGAAAATCACTTCTACCTGTCCTTCTGTAAGCACACCCCTAAAAAAGCCAAGAGTGAGAAAATTAGGCTGTAAAGGTTAAAAAAAAAACAACCTGCTTCTCTCACAAAAAATCACAAAGTCCCAAAATCACAATGGTTTTGTGTTTGGCTGGAAAAGCAAATTCTACTGTGCTTGGCTTTGGGACATGGGTAGGAGGATGACAAGAACATCCAGGAATGCCTTTGCTTGACATCATAATTCTGTCAGAGAATACACATCAAACTGCATGAGCAGGGCTTTTTTGCCCTTTAAAGAACTGACATCTAAATCATTGAGCAGTGGATCAGGCTGAGGCTTCACTTTCTGAAGCCTAAAATATGTTTCTCCTTCAAGCATGCAGAACTGGTATTAGAATAGAGCACTATTTCTTTGAAAGAGACACAAAGTACTCACATTATTCCACAAACAGGATGAACATCTGTTGGATTCTGCCCCACAGATGGCAGGGGGTGACCTCTCCAGTCCTCCTCCTCACAACCTGCTCTGCTGGGGACTCCTGGTTCAGGCTTTTGGGCAAGAAAAGGTGGGCAAGCTCCCAAGGATCTGGAAATAGCTAGAATCAATAGGAAGTCATGCAAGGGTCTCTCCTCTTGAGAGGAATGAAATAGCATATTGATGGGCATTATTTCACACACCATTAGAAAGGTGTAAACCTTGTGAAATTATTCCTGATTAATATGTCTAGCTGAAAGCAGCACTGGAATCAATGTTTTAGCAGAAAAGGCTGTTTACTCTGATAATTAAGGAGAGTCAAATAGTTAGCCTGTCAATAAGAGCTGTGTCAGTCAGTTCCATAGAACATCCCATTTTCAGAAGGAATTTGGGTGGAAGGGTCTGTATGTTACTCTGTTTCAGAAAAGAATCCAGTAACGCTGCATTTAAATATATACATTTGAATGTTTGAATCAAACATTTCATTAGTTTGACCTATCTGTGATAACGTTTGTCAAAACACAATAATACCAGTGAATTTTACTACTTGCCAGGGGAGGGATGTTGCTATCAGAATGCATCCTGAATGTGCTCAGCTAGTTCAGCTCAGAGGAAACAATGGAGCTTATAGACATGGTAGGGCTACCGTTCAAATTGGCAAGGTTCCCATTACAAATATTCCTTCCTTTGGATCTCTCTTGCCATCCAAATCCTACGTGATGCATATAATTTCATCGTTCTCCTCAACGAATCCCAAATGAAGAGCAATGTCTGTAAGGGAATTTCAGGGGAGGTGTGGGTCGGATCCTGTGCTGTGCTCAGCGAGCATCTGCAGAGAGAGGCTGGGGGAGTAGGGGACCTGATGCAGAGACTCTTGGTGGGAATACGACCACGGCAAGCTTTGGGTTTAGCCCAGAGATTGCACAGCACCTCTCCACAGGTGTTCAGCTGACAGCAGGATAAAGCCCCAACGAAGTGTATATAAATCTAGTGGCCTTTATGCAGTTTTGGACATTTATGGGTAGTCCTGCAGGCTTGACAAGCTGGGCTTTGTCTGGTTAAAGAGCATGGGATGGGACCCTAAGTTACTGAAAATAAAATGTATATTGTTATATATTGCTACTATATGCTTTCTACAGTTTGTATATGAGAAAGTATGATTAAAAGTCGATGAGAGACTGTTTATAAATTTTGATTGCTTCATAATTTTAACTCTGAGCAACATTTTTATCATAATTATAGGCTTTCTTAAAGCATTTATGCAGATTGTTTTATTCAAAAGGGGTTTATTCCATATAAACTCCACTCTTTTATCTCTCCATAGAATCAGTGTATAAATTCCCAGCAACCACAACTCCACTAGGCAGTCATCACATTAGTAGCAAAGATTTTTAAACAAGGCAACATCCTTCAGATATTTGGACCTACTGAGTGTCATGGTGGTAAATGGTAATAATAATCCTTAGCACATTTGTTACCTCTTTATCTCTTTAAAGGTATTAGCAAAGTTTAAACTCATAATCCCTCTGTGATGTTCCTGCATATTATGGTAGCCAGTGTACCCATGGTTCAGTGGCAGCTTGGGGAGATTAAGTTTGATATCTCAAATCTTCAGCTCGAGGAGACTTAAATCAAGGGATTTAGATGCAGAACTGCTGTTCATTTCAGTGAGAATTTTGTGTCTGTATATCCCAAATCTCTACAAATATTGAAGTCTAAAGGACCTACCCAAGGACCTCAGGCTGTTTCATAATAATTGTTAACATTCAGTTGATTTCACAGTGTAAACTGCTTTTGTGGTCTGCAGCAGGGAGTGAGTCTCAGTTCAGATTGGTTTGTGTCCATATTGTTTACAAGGAAAGGGGTCTGAAGCAAACCATCCTCTGTCATTCCTCCTAGTTTCCTCACAAAATATGTGAGACATCCCTCCCAGCCAAAAGCTCCCAGGATTTCTGTGGTGAGCACAAGCAGGGTGTCAGCACTTTTGGGTTAAACTTGAGCCCATAAATTGACAGCACATCTGAACCTAATGGAACTGAAAACATACTTAACCCACTGTGTGAATCAGTGACAGTCCTGATAATATGTTGGAGGAGCCCATCAAAAGTGAATCATCTTCACTAGGAGAGAAGCTGAAAGACTTTAATAGTTTCATAGCAGTTGCTGTCTCAGAAAACTATGCCTTATTATGGTCTTCTCACCCCAATGGCTCGAGAAGGCACTTCTACAGCACTGGAACATATATAGAGTTAATAGAATACAATACATGCTCTTTATTTGCATATACAACTAGGGCATCAAATGGACAATGGGCTATCACCCCCCCCCAGGATATACCCATATATGATGCTAAATGTATATAAAATATATTCAAACTTTTTTCCATCACAGTAAATGTTAAAACCTTGTGGTACATGTGTTTGGATGCTCAGAAAGACACTGAATTCGTAGTGTCATCACATGTTCTGTTGGGCTCAGGACAGTTTAAGACTTAGTGCCTAAATTCTTCATTCATCAATGAGGAGTGCTAGTTTTCCTTGGTCTCTTTGATAAGCCATTGAGATATGATGCTAAGCCACTCTCCATTTTACAGCACTTCAAGTTCAAGTTCAGATCTTCTAGTTCAGACTTCAGACTTTTCCAAATGGGAGATAAATCTAAACTCTAAAAAAAAAAAAAACAACCAAAAAACCAAAAAAACCAGATCAGTGATTATCAGCTGCTCTAATATGAAGTTAGAATCAACACAGTGTAAATGCTGATTTCTGTGCAACAATGCAATTAGATTTCACCTGTTGATTTTTATAGCTTGCAGCCTTCATGCTACAGGTCCTGTAGCTTCCCTCTGATCTGCCTCCAGCATAGATCAAGTGTAATTCCACTGCAGTCATAGAAACTGAGCCCATGGAAGCAATTCTAGCAATATTTGTGTTTCCTACCTGCAGCACAACTCCCCTTTAATCCTTGAACACTAAAATCAGTTCTCTTCCATTTCTGATGTTATTTTGGAGTCATTTTCCAACTTTGTCTTCTGAATATGTGCTGTAATATTTCCACTCTGAAAACATACTAACAGTAATGGTTGAAGTATGGGAACAAATAAAGGCGAGTTCCTGGATTTCTGATGATGCCACTTCCATCATCCCTTCCTGGATGCACTGATGATGCTCTGATGAGCAAGAGAGGGTGCACTTTTGTATTTCAGGGCAATTTTGGGGTGGTCAGGTTGTCACTGAACTTAATTGCAATACTTAATAAACTGCTATATTTGTAAAAAAAATATTTATCTTCATCAATTATATTTTGACATCTGAGGTTCACAACTGCTTCAGGGCAGTATGTTGAAAAAGGGACAGCTGTGTCTGTGTTGGAAAGCAATAAAATACTCATACAAGTTCATTGGTTAAAAAAGCATCCACATTAGAGGTAACAGAATGCCCCAGAGCAGTTTTTTTATTATCTACCGAGGATATAAATAAAAAACGTTCCCAGATTTGTTGGTCAGGTTTTTGTTTGACAGTAAGGGTCATGGGTTTACAGTAGCCTTTCTTTGCGGGCAAACGTGCTGGATAATAGCCACAGGCATTTTCCTGTGTGAGGGAATTAAATAAAGACTGTCCACGGCTTCAGTCGAGAGCCAGGGACCGGTCACAGAGTCAGGCTGTGTGTTTTGACAACCTGCTGCACACCAAAGTTGCAGCCACCATTGTTCCAGAATAAAACCTGAATTCTTCTTCTATGATTTTATGTTGATGCTAGGCTTTGGCTGGCATTGCCAAGCCATGGGGGAAAGCTTACCTCAGGGTTGGGGCTTGTGACCCCAGGAGTCCCTTGTAACCTCAGCCTGGAGCGCTCCAGGCACTACTTGGCCTTTTTTGTTGGTGGTTTTTGTTCTTTGTTTTGAGTTCTTTTGGTTTTGTTTGAGTTCTTTTTTGGGGGGGGGTGTTGGGTTGTGGGGTTTTTTGTTGTTGGTTTTTGGTTGATTGGTTGTAGGTTGGTTGATTGGGGTTGTTTGGGTTTTTTTTGTTTTGGTGGGTATTCTTTAATTTGTTTGGTTTGGGTTTTTTGTTTGGGTTTTTTGTTTTGCTTGGTTGGTTGGTTGGGTTGGGTTGTTTGTTTAGTCGGTTGTTTTTTAAATCAGGGGTTTCTGATCAAAAGGAGGCAGCAACTTTCAGGTCAGTCCCGAAAATAGTGGGTCTGCTGTTCTGATCTATGAGCCCTGGCAAGGGCGGGGGGCGGCTCTGAGTCCCTCTTCGAGAGCCCGCGGGTCCAACCCCCCCGCGGAGCTGCCGGGGTTGGGGGCTGCCGTCCCCAGCTCCCACCGAAAGGGGACATCCCTCCCCCCCCAGAGCCGCTCCGGTTGGGGGACTGCGAGCATTCCGTGCTCTCCGTGTTTGCTGAACACCTGAGGCAGGGTTTGCTCGATTCCCAGGCACTCACTATCGTTCTGCAAAAGTAAGTATTGAAAGCCCCTGCAAAACAACCAGAAAAAAAAAAAAAAAAAAAAAAAAAAAAAAAAAAAAAAAAAAAAAAAAAAGGCTGTAATCAAGCAGCAGAGATTTGGGGATCTGGGGGAAGAGAACAGGGGAAAGAGTTCAGATCAAATGGGGCTTCAAGACAGCAGTAACTACGTATGATCAATAATCATTCCTTGTGCATTCCTCTACTCATTTCACATCAGCTAGGACCGTAGAAATATTGCAGCCGAGTGTTCGACAAGGAAATCAACTGAGCGTGTGTTTAAACTGTGGTTAATTATTAATATGAACAATTATTTTCTATTAAATGTTTCCTTTAATCCTCTCGTGTCGACTTGTTTAGGAAGCAACATCTTTAGCTTCCAAAACGATAATGTGGATGCAGACTTATTCTAGGGAATTCTATATCATCCATGTACCATCTACTCATGCGATGAATTATCATCTTTTCTGGCTTTGCTTCCTTCTAGCCAGCCGAGGCAACGAAAAATTTTTGCTATAAATATTTATGGCACTTTTTTAAATGTTCAAAGGAAATTTGTCAGGGGGGTCCCTCGAAGCACAGGGGGAAATCACATCCCGATGAAGAGACAAGTCTTGAAAATGTGAGTTCAAAATAAAAGCGGCTCGTATTTCCAATAGTAGAATCAGAAGAAATTTATCGTGACTTTTTTTTTTTTTTTTTTTTTTTTTTTTTTTCTTCACCTGCTACCTCTTCTAATCTCTCTTGCCATGCCCTAGGTGGGTGCTTGCCACCCTTTGCAGCGGGTCTGGCCATCTCCTTGCACGGTCCTTAGCTCACCCTACGGGGCTGTGGTTCTGCAGCTGCCTGCTCGCTGTGGTTGTGATCTTTCCTTTCCCCGACGCCTTCTCCTAAATCAAACCCCTCGGGTCCCTCTGTAGAAAACTGCCCCTGACAGCTCGGACCCTCCCAAGCCCTTCCTTCATTCCTTCTTTCCTTCTGTCCGTCCTTCCTTCCTTTCCTCCTTCCCTTCCTGCCTCCCTCCCTCCCTTGAGATTTGGAAAAGCGACGGCGAGTTGAGGAAATGAGGAGCCCCGGTTTTTCAATATATACGGCAATCAGCCCCTTTCAACGAGCCCCATCATATTTGTCCTTAATTTCGACTTTCCCAAGCACTGTTCTCATATTCCTCTGTTTGAAATGAAGGAAGATTTAGCATAATTTAGAGGTCAGATTTCTAAATAAGCCTACTTTAAATAACAAGCCCACACGGGAGATTGTCAGTATCTCTATTTTGTATACAGTTTACACACTGGCACCGCTTTTTAAAAACATATATGTGGGTTAAAACTCAATTTTACAACCCCCATTTATACGAGATGTAGGTTTGACATCTGTTTGCCAGAGTGTTTTGCACTTAGCCTAACACCCACTATTAAATGACAAAATTGTGGCAGGCTGTCAAAGCCAGCTGACTGACAGCTGCTCTACTTTACAAAAAAGCCCCATTCAAATATTTGCAGGGTTTGAAGCTTTCTGTAACGCTGTCGCCATTCTCCCCGTTATTTAGCATGTAAAATATAAGTCAAAGTTTTAAAGCTGCTTTCCAAAATGTTGCCGGTTTTCCATATAAAAAGAACGAGCGGTGGTTGCTGGCGGGGATCCAGCGCCGAACGCATTGGATGGATATTTCGCTGGGTCCCCGCGTTCCTCCTATCTGCACAAACCCGATAAAACTGTCATTTAGCAGCGTTTCTTAATATTGCAGCTAATTAGAGCCGGCGTGTTATTGAAGTGAGAGCAAAAAATCCACTTAAAAGAGAGGGGAGGGGGAAAAAAAAAATAAAGGAAGGTGTGTGTGTGTGTGTGTGTGTGTGTGTGTGTGTGTGTGTGTGTGTTTAAAATGTTTCCACGCAGGCAAAGAAGCGCACCCGAGCACGGCGCACAGCGAGACCTCCGGGAAAACGGAGCGTCTCTGGGGCAGGGACACCGAGGGCATCCTTGCTCCCCTTTCGGAGTACCCCTTCGTGCCCCCCACCTCCAGGGTTTCCTCTGGATATTCGCCATCCCAGTGCAGATCTGGAAGGACGTGCCAGGGTCGGTGCTGCTGGGGGGCGAGCGCTGTGCCTTGGCCGGGGCGATTCTCACTTCTAGCCCCACTGATGAGGACGCAGAATTTAACTCAGGTCCCTAATATACATGCAAAGTCCTGTCCGTTCCCTTGTTCCCTTTCCGAGCGCGAATACGAGTTTATATACGGCAATGGTGCTTTAAACTTAAAAGACAACTGCTTTTTATTCTAACATCTCTCATGACTGTATGTGACTGAACAAGGTAGAATAGCTGGCGAGGTAACACCTCTGCACCTTGAGAAGTCTTTGCAGCAAATCTCTGCGGTTTATTTGAACCTCGGTTGATTTCCGCAGCCTTTGCCAGACGAGCAGGGGTGTAGCTGTCAAGCGAATCGGAGGTTAATGTTGGGGAGAGGGTGTGTGCGGTATTAATTTATTTTTTTAATTAGTCCAGTCCCCAATAAAAGAATAAGGCACACCGACTGTCCCCGGTGCCCGTTCCAAGCTGCGGATAACCACTCAGGGTACAGCCAGCTCCGACCCGCCTGGTCCCTACTGCGGGCTCCGGCAGCGGGCAAAAAAATCCTCCCCTTATGCCCCCCCGCCTCCCTCCCCGCCGCACACCTCCCTCCTCCCGGCACACACGGGCAGACACGCACCCTCACCCAGCCGGAAAGGAACAGAAAATGGGTTACTCCCAGTTTTACCTGGAAATTTTTAGCTGATTTGTGTCCATTTTAATAACCTCTATCGACTGCCTTTCCTAGAGCGGTTGTCATGTTGATAGAAAGGGACTAGGAAAAGAGTATTGAGGGGAGGGGAGAAAAAAAAAAAAATCCAGGAAGAAAAGTAACTGCACTGTCTAGGAAAGGGGAGGTTATCACAGTGAGCGGTACAGGGCGGACCCTCCGCAGCGGTGCCGGGCGGAGGGGGTGAGGCTGACAAAGCCCGGCTCCATCCCGGGGAAAACGAAGGGAGGCAGGGAAAGAGAGGGAGACAGAGACCGGAGAGGGAGGGAGGATGTCTGAACCTCGCCGGGAAATCGAAGTTTATTGTCAACAAAGAAGGGTCTGGCCGGGCTAGGAGCCTCCCCGGTACCGAGCTGCCTACCGGTGGGGGGAGGGGTGAGGAGGGAGGGAACAGGGTCCCAGAGTGGTCGGGGTGGACTCGGTGAGGGGCCGAGAGGAGGCAGGGGGAGCCCCGCGGCGTCCAGGTGAGGGGAGAAGCACTTGGAGGTGGCTCTTCCCTTCCTGGAGGCATCTCCCCGGGAAAAAGGGGCAGGGGAGAGCGACCCAGCAGGAGCGGGGAAGGAGAGAGGCAAGGTTAGAGGAGAAAGTGCATATGAGAGAAGGAAAGGGGAAGAGAAAGAGGAGGAAGGCTCCGGGCTCCACCTCCCCGCTCGGCGCGACGCTCCAGCTGCTCTCAAACCAACTGCTCAATTCTATTCACTGCCGCGACGGAACAAAAAAGTGGCTATTTATTAGAATACTTGTTTGGTATTGTTCGGTGCCACACAAAAGGCGTTTCATTATGTTGGGGTGGGGAGAAAAACCCCTCTCCTTTTTTTTTTTTTTTTTTTCCCTTTCCTTTTCTTTTCTTTTTTTTTTCTTTTTCTTTTTTTCTTTTTTTTCCCCTTTTCTCTCCAGACCGAAACAATAACTTGAAATTGTCTTTAAAGTCTTTTCCATCAATAATAAATTTAATTTTCTTTTCTTTCTCTCTCTCTCTCTCTCTCCCCCTCTCCCGTGCAGGGTGTGTGTATGTGTGCGTGTGTGTGTGAGGGAGAGAGAGAGCGAGCGAGCGAGCGAGAGAGCGCGGATGGTGAGTGTGCGTGTGTCGCCGGGCACTCGTGGCTTCGGGCACAGCCGCCTGCGAGCTGCGGCTGGGCGAGGGGCGACGAGGAGTGCTCGCTGGCCCTGCCGCCCTCGGCCGGGTCAGGCTCTGCCCCTCTCCTGCCCGGGAACGTGTGAGCTAGGCTAGAGGAGAGGGGAGAAAAAAAAAGAAAAAAAAAGAAAAAAAAAAAAAAAGAAAAAAAAAGAAAAAAAGAAAAAGAAAAATAGAAAACAAAAAAAAAATCTTAAGGCTGCCCCTTGAGCTGATATGTTGGGAGGAGGCTGGAGATGGAAGAGCAACTGTAAGTGTGCCTCTAACTTTTGAGGGGGTCTTCACCCTGTCTTGGGAAGGGAGGAGGGGAAGCCGGTGAGGGGAGGGCTTCCGAGTTATTTTTGCTGCGATAACGGAAGAGCTTTTTGCAATCACTGGGTTATCGGCTGTGACACGTATTTGGGGGGGTGACAGTGTTTTGGGCTGCCCCCCTCTGCCTTCCCCGGGAAGACGCCTCACTGGGTTTTGAGGCGGGGGAGGGAAGAGGTTGCCGGGGCCGGGGGCTGCGGGCTGGCTGGGGCGGGGAGGGCGGCGGGGGTGGAGGCTCTCAATCCGGTTACACGCTCAAAAATTAACATGTCGGTGCGCGGGTGCCATTTAATGAAAGGTGTTTTGGGCAAAGAATCAATTTCGTTGTGACTGACCGGCAGGCTTGGCTGTATTAATACTGCCAAAAAAGGGAAATCAATAGGCAGAGCAGCCCTCAGCTATTACAACTAATGCCTGCTTAATCTCTGCCCCTCGGAGTGAGCATTCACATGGGCTCTTAGCATTGCTAATGGGGCCGGGCTGAGCCTGACTCCATCTTTCCAGGGAACGGGGGATCCCCAGATCTGATCCCCCCGTGAAGGTGACAGCTGCCGGGACCTTTAGATGGGGACACTTTACCCAGCCTCTTGAAGTAAAGTCCCGGCGAAAAGAAACTCCTGGAGTTTAGGGCTAACTGGGTCTGTCCGAGCCCAGTTACTCTCCCTCCTCAGCTCAGAAGCGGCTGTACAGATTCTCCTTATTGCCATAAAATATCGGGATGTTCAAAGGTGAAATGGATGTTTCCTCTCGTATTTGCCGATGGTGTGTGGGGTCGATCAACAGGCAATGGAGCAAGACTGCGCATCTATCGATCAGGGAGGGGACGGGTTTTGGCTGAATATCTTTTCAGAAACAGGTGTTTAAACATGATAGCGGCTCCAGTCAATTAACCCATTAAAAACCCGTTTTATCGCATTGATTCCCGCAGGCTGCCATAAAAGGTTGCGATTTGAAAGCCTCTCTGTTAAAGGGGGAGTTGGGGGGTGGGGGGCTGGATAGATGGATACGGGAGCGGGGGTAGGGAGGAGGGAGAAGGGTGCAAATTGTCCCCAAATGTACAGTATCGAGTAGATGGGTAAGATGCCGAACTACCATTTCTTGTTTGTTTTCCTTCCAAGCCAGGCTGCCTCCCAGCCCGCCCCGTCTCAGCCCCGGCTGCTCCTGGGCCCGACTCCGCTGAGGGGCAAAGCGGTCCCTGCGGGTCCCAGAGGCTGCCTCCCCCCTCCCCCCGTCACCCGCAGTGGGCCATCCGGCCGCTTAGCCCCTGTGGCAAAAGCTGACACATCCCCCTCGGGAAAGGGGGCTCCCGTGGCGGGGAGGGGATGGGAGGGGGCGGGAGGGGGGGGGGGAAGTCAGGGAAACACCCGCCCGGAGAGGAGGAGTCGGGCTGGGGGCGGGGGCTGCCGCCCTGTACCGTCTGGGGACCGAGCGGGTTGGGGGTGCAGCAAAACTGTAACCCTGGAATAGAAAAGTCGCAAGCGCTGTTATTCCCTAAACAGAAGAGTTTATGAACAGCCTGCTCCCCTGCGACATCCCCCGGCTCTGATACCCACCCCCTCACACACACACACACACACACCCCAGCACCTTTGTCAGGTTTGCCAGTGATAAAAGCGCTATAAAAGATGTGTTTGGTAAAGGCGTCGGTAGCCGTATGATTATCCCGCCTTAGGGTCACTAGCAGGGAATCCGTGTAAGGGCAATGTGAAGTACCAGTCAGTGACCTGGTCAGAAGCAGATCTATGGAAATAACCCATTTTCTAAAAAACAAATAATTCCTATACCACGGCTCTGGCCAGGTCACAGGTATCTCCAGTTGGTGAGAAGGAACCAGTTTTTTCCGCTCGCTTCACTGGAATTTCGTTGTACGCCTTCCCATGGCGAGGGTGCTGCACTGGATGGAGCAAGGGAATTATGTATTTCCTCTGGGTACCTTTAATTCTCAGGTTAGCGATCTGAGATTATTCGGACATTTCTAGTTTTTCCCTTCTTTGCTGTTTTCTGAAGTAAGCACTGTATGCGACAGAAAAGGTTTGAAATCGTGTCAAAGCGATATTTTAATCTCATTGCAAAGTGTATTAAAGGAGAAGATGTAATTTGTGGGGGATGTTTCGATGAAAGGAGAGATTGGAGTGGACGATACTTTCGCTCTTCTGTGAACCTCATGTCAAGTTTATATTGAAGCCCGTGTAGCTAATCTAATTTGCAGTAACAGGATGGCCTGCAAGAAAGAAGCTTCAGTGTGATTTCATTTCTTTCTTTCCTCGTTTTTTTTGTACACAAATTCGTTATGACTTGCTCTGAATGATACCTCTTCAATTGGGAGATGGCTGACGAGGATGCAAAACAGAAATACTTCCTTAGCGGTGTTACAAAACCCATTCTCCAAGTGATGCGCCACAGTCATACACAGACAGGTTGCCCTGCAAATGGGATACTTCACTTCGACTTGAAAAACTGTTTACCCTGGTTTTTTTTACTGACAGGGCAATTTTAAAATATTAGCTTTGTACTAA
Organism: Heliangelus exortis; assembly: GCF_036169615.1. Taxonomy (NCBI): domain Eukaryota; kingdom Metazoa; phylum Chordata; class Aves; order Apodiformes; family Trochilidae; genus Heliangelus; species Heliangelus exortis. The sequence goes on from NC_092422.1 coordinate 58,125,798, forward strand.
CTGTCGTATCATATCATCCCGACGAGGTCTCCATTCCCATAGCTCTTCTTCTTTCTTTTAAAAGTTTACCATTACAAAACTATAATTTAAATTTTTTTTTCCTCATGGTAGAAAGTAAATTTCTGGGTATTTCTGGGTAAACTTTTTGTCTACAGGGGTTCTAGATTAACACGTCTTGTAAAAAGCAAAAGGTCTGGCCGTCCCTTTAGGTGGAATACCCAAACCCTCAAAAAGAAAACAGTGCAAAGCTTCATCTCCCTTGAGATGTATTGCCATCTGATTAGAACATATTCCCGACTTGGGTCTTGGTAGTAATAATAATAATAATAATCTAAAAAAATCTGAACAGACTTGAAAACTACAACTTTTGTGTAGTGTAAAAAGGTGTATTCAGCCTCTTAATTACAGGGGGTTGTGTCAGTGGTATGTTATCAGTGACCCATTTAATTTTACTGTAATAACTGACAAAATGAGACAAGGATAGATCACGATACGGAATATTCCTCTTTCAGAACAATGTTGTGCTGCAAGTCGACCTAATATGGAACATAAACAAAAACTTTAGAAAACGTTCCCGCTGGCAAAACTTCGTTTACGATCCGGTTCTGCTTTCTCTACCGACTCGTAACTCCCACCGGGCTAAGGATGGGGCCCATTTCAAGGAGAGAGGGCACTCGGTATATCCTGCAAGGGGGAGTGGGGCGGAATCTCTTTTTAGGCTCTGGTTGACCGTCCCCCGTTCCCGTGAGGTGTGTCCCGCCGTTCCTCCGGCAGCCTCGGCCCCAGGAGCCGTGCTGGGAGGTGAGACCCCCCGCACCGCCGGGACCCGCTGTCGCCTGGGGGCGGCCGCCGGCTGCCGCGGAGATCAAACGTGCGGGAGATCGATGTTATTTCTTTTAGGTGCAACGAAAAGATAGAGCCCGTTTTCAAAGCCAGTAAAAACTAGAAAGGAAGAAGAGAAAACGAAAAGGCTGGGATATAGAGAGTCTTCGGACAGGGGCAATTTATCGATACTAGGGAGGGAGGATAGGGGTTGTTGATGCAGAATTCCTTTAGAAAAATGTCTCCAGCAGTTTTTCTATTTGGCATAGCGTATAAATACATGGAAGTACCTAGACCGAGCAGCCGGATGCCCTCCGGCCGCGTTGATTTTGCCAGAGCAGGCTGCCCCTGAGCACACCCCCAAGCACACCCCTGTGCTCCATGTCGAGCCCTTCTTCCCGTGGGGAGGGAGGCTCCTGGCCGCCGGCCCCCGGAGACAAACCTGAGACTCCCGGGGAGCGGAGTGCACCTGCCTGCTCCCACTAAGGCTTCAGAAACCTTCTGGCCTCATTTCGTACCCACCCTCGGTGTTTCCCCGTCGTGCCCCGCGACTTCGCCCCAAGGCAGCCCTGGCAGGGTGGTCTCAGCGCCGGTGGCCAGGGACGTCCCTTCCCTGCGTGTTCCCAGCGCGGCGGTGGGCGACCCGTCGGTTTAAGGGGAGAAACAGGCAACACGGCCTGGGAACAGAAATGTCTCCCCAGCGGCTCCGAGGAACCACCGCTCGGGTCGCGCTGGTGTCGCGACAGCCCGGGCTGGTCGCGACTGGGGCATGCCGGAGCGGCGGCGGGACAGCCCTTACCGTCACTCTTTGCGTTGTTTTGCACGGCTCTCCTGGGCAAAAGGGGGGAGACATGTCTCGTCAGGGATTTTTAGCCCTTTCCTTCCAAACCCCCCCTCCCGCTCGGGCCCCCCGCCCCGGCCCTTTCCTCCCCCCCCCGACCCTCCTTCCTTTTCATTCATAAACCTGGTGGCTATAGACGCAGCTTGAATATTGACGTCTCTTCCCCCAACTGCTCCTCCGTTAACCCAATTACAGAATTCATCAAGAACTGTGTTGAATTATCTCTTTCCATACAGTATCAGCATTAGCCTAATTAAAAGCTATAATGTCTGATATAATGATTAAATCGTTAGCTCTGCTGTAGGGAAGCAATATTTTGTTTTCCCTTCAATTAGAAGCTGATTGAGGTTTTCAGAGCAGGTCAGCTGTGAAATTTGAATTATATGTGTGAGTACCGTTCACAGGGTGAGCCCCTACTCGAAAGCTCCAGAGATTCTCCGAACGCTTTTACCCAGCAAGCTGGGAAAAGACAGCAAAACACACAGAGAGCCTGTAGCTGATTTGGGACTGGGGCTGTAGGATCCCCAGAACGGTTGTTAGTGCTGGAAAAGGAACGAGGCTTGATTCAGGCGCCCTTTTTCCCTCATCCCATCCCATCTCATCCCATCCCAGCCGGGCTCCTGAGTTCCTGTTCGAAACAGTGATTCCCGAGTCGCCAAGTCACCGAGGCAGGAAGGGGCTTCCCCTCCCTCCCACGCCTGCCCTCCCTGCTCCTTCCCGGTTGCTACCTGTGCCCCGGCAGCGAGGGAGTGATTTGCATTTCCCGCTGGCCAAGCGGGTTTTGCAGTAAAGATCCAGAGGAGCTGCAAGTGATCCTCTTTCCCACCCCCCCACACCCTCCGCCCCGCACTCGCCCGCATTTCAGACGGGACTGGAGAGGGTTCAATCAGCATCCCCCCATCGCGGACTGGCTCTCGCCGGTCCCGGCCCGGACGAAGGAGGCACGGCGGCAGCCAGCAGACGGCGATCGCTGCCTGCTTCGCGGGGTCTTGCTCAGCCCCGCCGCCCCCTGCCCCCTGCTCGCCCTCAGGGCCTAGCACGGTGGGGGTGATCCCCGCCATGACGGGGCGGCCCTTCCACCGCAGCCGGTAGCGAGGGGAGGCACTGCCTGCCGCGGTGAGTCCCGCAGGGTGGACGTGGGGGAGAAAGTGGTGGCCGAAGAGTCACTTGTCACTCAGAGCGACCTCAGAGAGGGACACGCTGGCACCTGCCCCCTCCGCGGGCCCTCGGGGGCCCGGGGGCAGGGCTGCTGCCCCGACCCTTAGTACCCTCCGGTGCCGCTCCCAGTGCAGGATCTCCTCCAAGTCTCCTCTCTGGATTCCCCACATAGTTCTACCACACACACTGTCCTCCGGCTTCCCTATTCCCACCACCACGCGACTCTTGACTGTTTGCAACTCCGATTTCCTCCGTGGAAATCCAAGGACCTCTTATCCCCCAGCCCGCACCTCCCCAAGCCCCGCAGAGCACTCCTGGCTCGTTGCCTCTGTCAAGCGGCCCTCGCAAAAGTGTTTGACCTCGTCGCTGTCCCGCCAGTCGGGGTCTCCGCTTCTTTTACCTCATAAGAAAAACCCCTGTCTCTGCTCTGAACTGTTTTTTACCTCCCCGGCCTATATACACACCCCCGACCGCCTGGAAGCGTGGAGTGCCTGGAGCAGAGGCAAGGGGGCTCATGTCAGCATCATCTTCTCGCCCCCTGCCCGCTTTTATCCATCCTAAAGGGACGTATTCATGGCGGCTTGACTGCTTTTAGGGCAAGGAAAGGGGAAAGGGGAAGCCCCACACCGAGAGAAACCCCGAGAGGGGGTCTGGCCCCTGGGAGGGGTGTGTGCAGATGAGCAGCTGCCCCTTGTACAGGGGAAGGGCAGGGTCAGCCTCGGCCGAGGTTTCCCTGTGTAGGAGAGGAAGGGGAGCCCGTGTGTATCTCAGATTCCCAGAGATGAGAGTGTATTCCTACGGGATCTGCTGGCTCACAGGGTGTGCAAAACTCATGTGGAAAAGGTTGCCCCACATTGATTGGTCCCGTTTCTTTGTCAGGCGGCCTCCGGGCACCTCTACGTAAAATTTCAGGGAAAAATACCACTAGGGCTTTGGGTGGATAATGTGGGCGCCGTGTCATTTATCTCGCATTTTTTTGCTCTTAATATCTTCATTTGGCCATCCAAGTGGAAATGCGCCTTTCTGCAGTCACCCCCCTCCCTTTCTCCCCCCTCCTTCTCTCCCCCCCCCCCCAACCAATTATATTTTTAATACATCATTTAGCAATCACAGCAGCTTTGCTTGCTTTGCTCCTGCAGATATGGTAATCCATCAGCTCGGGAAAATAGCAGCCAGAACACCGCGGGCCCGATCCTTCCCTGTCTTCCCTCCCCTCTTTGCACCCTTAGGGCCGACTGGAAGGTACCAGAATCCCCTAAAACATGCCCACCGGAACTAGCAGGCTGAACTCAAAAGGGCCCAGAAACAGACCGAGCCTTCAGCCATCACAAACGAGAGAGGTGCTTTCCTCTCCTTGGCAAACCCCGATTGTCGTGATGAGATCACTGTGCCATGACGAGTAGTTGGAAACGAGGAGAGAAATTAAAAAAAAAAAAAAAAAAAAAAAAAAAGAAAAGTCTAATGATAGCCCAGCAGCTAAGGTTTTGTGCACGGTGCAGGCTACTCCTGTAGAGAACTTCTGGCGGTAATTAACGGCAACTGGGGAGCTGTGGCGTGATTCCAGGCTTGGACGGCCACCAGGGTCAGGAAAATTAACACTGACGGGCCAGGCAAGGGGCAGGGATGCGGTGCGGCCCTTTCTCCACTGGCGAATGGCGCTGGGGGTGTGGGTGTGTGTGCGTGGGCGTTTGTGCGACGGAGCGGCCATTCCTGTGGCTGCGGCTGAAGATTACAGAGTGAATTTCAATAAGGAGCCTTTCCCTCCACCCTCCTCTGTAAAATAACTATAATCTATCTCCCAGGACAGCCAGTCCACAAAGATAGTATTTTAATACTGGGGGAGGGGGGAAGAACCATACGCGTGCACTTGCTTTATACAAATATAACATGTTTCCCTGTACCTCCATTTATTTCGGATGCTTTTTAACTCCCCTGGGATTAAGTGCATAACGACCGAGTCCAGCCTCCGCCTTGCGCCTGGGGTTTAGGCCTGGGAGCACTTTTTAAGTCTGGAGAAAGCCCTCTGCTACTACCCGCCTGGAGTCCCGGGGAAAAACCGCGTTTAGGTTGTAGAGGGGGCGGGGGGACTGCCCGGCCCAGGGGCGGACAGCTTGGGGTGCCTCAGCCTCCCCAAATACCGCTCTATCGGCTGGGGAAAGTGGCAGCCGGCACTGTGAGGCCTCCCTCCAGCCATGCCCGGAGGGGGTGGGGGGCTTGGGGGGGGGGGGTGGCCGGTGTCCCCTTCCACCCCCACCGGGAGCGAGGCGGGGACGGGAGCTCCGTCGGCGGCCTCGGGGCGGGGCGTGACGTGACCCCGCCACCCGTTCTTTCCCCCCCCCCCCTCCCTTCCCTCTCCCCCGGGCAACGGGCGCGGCGCGCCCCGCCGGACGTCACAGCTCAGCGCGCGCCATGCAAATCGCCGCCCGCCGGCGCAGCGCCATTGGCCGCCGCCAGCGGATTTAAGGCGGGCTCGGCGCGCGCTGTATGGCTGCAGCGCCGCTCGCCCGCGCGCCCGGCGGCTCCTCCTCTCCCGCCCCGGCCCATCCCGGCCCGGCCCGTCCCGCCCGGGGCCGCGGGAGGGAGACCACCGCCAGCAAATTGCTTTGCCACCGGGCTCTCTCCATCCCCCACCCTCCCTCCCTCCCTCCCTCCATCCCCCCTCCCCCCGATCCTCCTCTCGCTTCTTTTTTTTTTTTTTTTTTTTTTAGTTAACGTTTAAATACTTTTTTTTTTTTTCCCCTCCTTTTTTTTTTTTTGCGTGGCGGTGGGTTCTCCCTCTCTCTTCTGCTCCGTTCACCTGCGATCAGCGGATGCAAGTCACACACGCTCCCTTCCCTCCCTCCTTCTCTCTCTCTCCAAGTTAGCAAAGAACAACAACAAAAAAATATATAGTGGGGGGAAAAAAAAAAAAAAAAAATAGCTGCCTTAGGGATAAGAGCGGGAGCGGAGGGGTGTGCGCGCGCGTGCCGGGGAGCGCCGGGAGCGGAGGACACCGCCGACGGCTCCGCACACTCCTCCTCCCTCCGCGACAAGTGAAGCCGCAAGTTTGCCGCCGTGCACCTGTTTAAGCAGCTCGAATCCCCGCCGCCGCCGAGCCCAGCCAGTGATTTGCCAAAGGGAGAAAGTTTTTCGCCGGCGGGGTCGCCGATCGCCCTCCTGGAGGTTTTCTTCTTCTCCTCCTCCTCAACCTCCTCCTCCTCCTCCTTTTTTTTTTTTTTTTTTTTTTTTTTTTTTTTTTTTTTTTTTTTTTTTTTCCTCTCTCCTCTCCTTCCATCCCCTGCACGGCGGTCGCTACCTAGATACAAACGGGTTTTTGCCTCGCTCGCTCCCCGTCTGCCTGGGCTCCTCTATGTTTGATTCTTTTTTCACGCCTGGAGCCGGTGGAAATTAAAAAAGCTACTTGAATGTACAGCATGATGATGGAGACGGACTTGCACTCCCCCGGCGGAGCCCAGGCCCCCACGAACCTCTCGGGGCAAACCGGAGCGGGAGGCGGCGGCGGTGGTGGCGGCGGCGGCGGGGGGAACAAAGCCAACCAGGACCGGGTCAAAAGACCCATGAACGCCTTCATGGTCTGGTCGCGGGGCCAGCGGCGGAAGATGGCCCAGGAGAACCCCAAAATGCACAACTCGGAGATCAGCAAGCGCCTGGGGGCCGAGTGGAAAGTCATGTCGGAGGCCGAGAAGAGACCGTTCATCGACGAGGCGAAGCGGCTGCGGGCGCTGCACATGAAGGAGCACCCGGATTATAAATACCGGCCCCGGCGGAAGACCAAGACCCTGCTCAAGAAGGACAAGTACTCGCTGGCCGGGGGGCTGCTGAGCGCCGGTTCGGCCGGGGGAGGCCCAGCTGGCGTCGGCGTGGGCATGGGCGTCGGTGTCAGCCCCGGCGGCGTGGGGCAGCGGCTGGAGAGCCCCGGCGGCACGGCCAGCGGCGGCTACGCGCACATGAACGGCTGGGCCAACGGCGCCTACCCGGGCTCGGTGGCGGCGGCGGCAGCGGCGGCGGCGATGATGCAGGAGGCGCAGCTCGCCTACAGCCAGCACCCGGGCAGCGGGGGGCACCCGCACCACCCGCACCCCCACCACCCGCACCACCCGCACAACCCCCAGCCCATGCACCGCTACGACATGGGCGCCCTGCAGTACAGCCCCATCTCCAACTCGCAGGGCTACATGAGCGCTTCGCCCTCGGGCTACGGCGCCCTGCCCTACGGCTCCCAGCCCCACCAGAACTCGGCGGCGGCGGCAGCGGCTGCGGCGGCGGCGGCGGCCGCCTCCTCGGGGGCGCTGGGTGCCCTGGGCTCGCTGGTGAAGTCGGAGCCCAGCGTGAGCCCGCCCGTCACCTCGCACTCTCGGGCCCCCTGCCCCGGGGACCTGCGGGAGATGATCAGCATGTACTTACCGGCCGGGGAAGGCGGGGATCCGGCGGCCGCCGCCGCCCAGAGCCGGCTCCACTCCTTGCCCCAGCACTACCAGAGCGCCAGCACGGGGGTGAACGGCACCGTCCCCTTGACGCACATCTGAGCTCCCGCCGGACGCCGGCACAGGCGCCGGGAGCGACGGAGGTGGGCGCAGGCGTGGGCACCGGCACCGGCTCGGCCACCGGCACCGGCCCCCGGCGGCCCCGAAGGACTGCGAGCCCCGCCGCCGCCACCGCACGCTCAGCCCCCGGCCCCGCGCCGCTCAGACCCGCTCCCACCTTCCCCCCCTCTTATTTTTGCCTCTTGCTCCCCTTCCCTCCCCCACCTCTCTCTTTTTTTTTTTTTTTTTTCTTTTTTCTTCCTTTTTGTACAGAAAAGAAATGTTTTGATGTTCTTGTAATAATAATAATAAATAATAATAATAACGAGAGAGAAAAAAGGTAACGGTTGCTTTACTTACTTTTTTTTTTTTTTTTTTTTTTTTTTTTTTAGAAGGACTAGTTTATGAAACTAGTTTTAGACTGAACTTCTGTGTTTTATGGAGACTTTTGTACAGTATTTATCATTCAACCAAGAGGCACAGAGTGTTTATTTGCAAAAGAGGAGAGAGAGAGAGAGAAAGAGAAAGAAAATTTTAAAAGACGGCGAAAAGACAAAAAAATATCAATAATAACCGCACAAAGTTGTAGGTGATGCCAACTTTTATACCGCGCGGAACCGCTACGATTTCAGTCACGGATCGCTTCTTGTAAAGGCTTTTTATTGCCTAATTAACTCGAAGTTGATGGGGAAACAGTTCTCATTTATTACTCATGTACTAAGGCAAATCCAAAACAACACTTAAAAGTTTTTTTTTGTAATGTTATCGCGTTTTTTGTTTTTGTTGTTTTATTAGTATTTGTTTGTTTATTTATAAAATTTTCCTTTTTTTTTTTTTTTTTTTTTTTTTTCTTTTGGAAGCTGCGATGTTTTATGTGTTTAGGGTTTTTCTTTCTGGGTTTTGTAAAACTTTATTGTATCTGGATCTTTTTTTGTTTGTTTTTCCTTTGGTTTTGTTTTCTTTTTGTATCATTTCTTGTAAATGCATTGTGAAATAATTTTTATTTAGGCGTTATGAGGGAATTCAGATTGTGTATATAGTTTACTAAAAAGCCTTTCTGCTAAACAGAAATCCTAAAGATGCGTTCAATTTTTTTGAGTTAAATAAATTTCAAAGCGGAAAAAGTCAACTGGGTTTTTTTTTCGAAAAGGAAAAAAAAAAACAAACAAAAAAACAACTTCACTGGGGAACATAGCAGTGGTTTACCGTGATGTGCCTGGAAATACAGCACGTACAGACAGAATATGGGGAGGAAGTTTTATACCACGGCGGCAATCAGAATAAAACTCAACCCCGCAGTAAATGTCGATGTTTCTTAATCCGTATAAATCAGGAGGGATAAAGCAGATTTATTTTTCTGGTTCCGTCCTGCGAGGGAAGACCAATCGCTGAATGGCTCTTCCTAGCCCTCAACGTTTTTGTGTCTTGTGTTTTATGGCTGGACTGACGTTCTGGCCCTTGCTTGGGGCCATAACTTTCCCCTTTGGGGCAGGTCTGGGGCTGCGGTCGGGTTGCCCGCCCCTGCCTCCCTCTGTTCCCGGCTCGGACCGGGAGCCCCCGCCATCCCGGGGGACACCGGCCTCCCCCGGGGGACGGGAAGGCACAATCGAGCGCGCCGCTTCCCCTCTAATTAACACTATGAAAAGCGAAAGCTCTTCGATGTAAGAGTCCCGAAAAAAAAAATTGTGTCTTCTAAATCCCAAGCCTGCGAAGCAGCACCATCCCCGCCTAGCACCCCGGGGGGCGAGCAGGGGGCAGCGGGGACACCCGCTCCCATCCCGCGCAAACTGGGGCGCCAGCTTCTTCGACTGGTGCGAAAGCTGCCGGTGCCTGTCTGTTCATTGCAAAATGTGGTTCAGGGCTTTTACATTGAATTGGTTTGGTTATTTTTGGTTTTGTGTTCGTTCTTTTGGTTGGGGTTGGGTTGGGTTTTTTTGTTTGTTTGGCTGGGGTTTTTTTGTTTGGTGGCTTTTGTTTTCTTTTTCCTTAGCTGTTCATCGTTGCCTTTCGATATGCTGGGATTAAAACTTTTGTGTAAAGTTCGTCTGATAGTATTAAAAGCATTAAGCGTTGAATTAAAATATCATGCTGTAGTAAATAAATTCTGAAATCAGGTATAACTGCTTAAACAAAAGGGAAAAAAATACTTAAAACTTCTAGGGCGGTAATGTCGGTGGCAGCAGACTGTAGGGATTTTAAAACCATCTTTTAGCGCTGGCGAATGAGTCCTTCACCCATCCAGGAGTGGGGAAACATTGGCTGGTTAATGAGGAGTGGTTTTGGTCCATATTGGAGGTTGCACTTTTGCTGACATGCCAATTGACATGTACAACTCTTTGGAGTAATTTTGATAATTTTGTTTACATCACTCATTCTTTAAAGTGAACGCAAAATTTTCATGGAAACTGTACTGATTTCAAAACAGATAATAAAATCTCCCCCCCCCCCCCTTTTTTTTTTTTTTTTTTTTTTTTTTTTTTTTTAACTGTACGAGCTTTTATTATAGCGAGGTGTGTGCGGGTTCAGACAGTCAGCAGACTATTTTTGTTAATTTCTCAGCGTACAAACAACGCACAGAAAGCAGGAACCGGTGAGAAACCTTCTGTTAGGTTAGTTGCCTCCAGTCAAGCACTATATGTAATTTTAAATAGTAACAGGCGCACCTTTAAATATGCAGAATAAGCTCAGTACCTGTTGAATTGTTTCTTGAATAGCCTTATCCATCGTATGCATATGTACTCATACGTATCTAGACACACTATAGATAGCATCATGACCGAAGGGAAGTGTATATGTGTACGTGTGCACTTGCAGACGCATATACATCTGATACAACCTTGTTACGTGCCTTTTCTTTATGGGTCATAGCTATTGAAAATCACATTTACTGACAATGCGGAAGAGAAAAATCCCGGCGAGACGATGCTGTATCGCTGAACACGACTGATGCAATAGGCGGATTGGAGCGGTGGAGGGAGAAAAGCAAATAAGCATCTGTACGGGTCCACACAGCAGAAATAGTAGGGGAAGTGCTTAAAAGAGAAATATTACAGCTCTTTAAATGAGCTCCTTTTAGAGAGCCTTCCCTCCTCTCACAATTTAGCGGCTCAATGGCTTTATGCCTAGGATAATAGGAATACCTGCACTTTCAACAGAGGGGATTAAACAGACTCAATCTCGGCTATATTTAAATAAGTTTCAAATGTTCTCAGCCTGCCCTTCCAAGAAAAACAATTCCCTCTGCGAATGTCCTGGAAAAAAAAAAAAAAAAAAAAAAAAAAAAAAAGACACCTACCAAAAACCACCCCCCAAACACCATAACAATGGTGTAGATTTTTTTGGTGTTCGTGGTTTACCAGCTTGACGGTTTAGTTTATTTTGAGTTAAACTTCACGTTTGGGGTATGCAAACAAAGTTAAAACAACTTTGCTAGACAGACGAGTTGGGTTTAGGTACTGTAAAAATCTTCGGGATTTTTTCTCTGCGAGTTATATATAAGAGAATAATTGAATATGCAAAACTAAGAATAGGTTTAAGCGATTTATGGTTTAAGTACATTACGTCTAAAACTGTATGAAATGTTCCTCCTATAATATGATTGACAGAGCTATTAAAATCACCTGTGTGGAAGAACTAAGGAAAAATCCCAGCACTATCTCATTTTCAGTAAATGAGACGAAAATCCAGAGAGTGAGGCGCAAGGGAGCAGGGAGGAGGTGCCCTCTCTGCGGCGTTCGGCTGCATGTAGCGTTGGGGGCTTGGGGTCAGGGCCCCCCGCGGGCTCATTCGCTCTCCACCCCGCCCCCTCCCCACCCTGGTCACCGCTCTACCGGCGGGTCCCTCTGGCCCGAGAGGGGGACGGCGGCAGAAGAGCCAGAAGGACAGGAGGCACAGTGCGATAACAGGTTTGATCCGCTCCAAACTTCGAGCCAAAACGCAAACTTGGCCTGAACTCCACAACTGTTTTCCCAGCAAGTCTCTTTTTTTTTTTTTTTTTTTTTTTTTTTTTTTTTTTTTTTCCCCCCCTCCTTCCCCACCTCTCTCTTTTTCCCGTGCGCGGCTCGCTGAGCTCGTAGGAGTGGCGCTGGGCCCCGGGGAAAAACCTTTCCATCCCGCTCCACTCCTCCGCGCCCTCAAACGAAGTCACACTGCAGCAAGCCCGGGGGGGGGGCGGAATAGATTGGGGGGCCCTGTGGGAGCAAGGAAGCGGGGGAGGGGACACACACATGAAATTGCCCATGAAGATAAAAAGAGGGACGGCTCTACTAATCTGCGCAGGGGGCCGCCCCAACGCGCTCGGAGGGGCACAGAGGGACAAGAAGCCCCCCGAGATGCCCCTTGGCTGGGGGAGGGAGAGGAGATCCTCCCTCCCAGCTGCAGCATCAAGCCAGAGGCACCTGAACTCTTGACGCTGTTACAGCTTCTTATAATTATGCATAAAATGCAACGGAAGAAAAAAAAATACTAACCCCCACTTCAAAGCACAACCTCACACCTCCGAAAATCAAACCAAACAGCTAATCTGAGTTTTCTGTAGGTTAAAACGCAACTAAAACACGTGAGCTGGCAGCTGCCCGTAGGTTTGACCCGTTAGCCAGAGGGGACGTGCTCCCGGGCAAGGCCGCGAAAATCTTCTGCGCCCCTCGACGCCCCCGTCTCTCTCAAGGACTCACCCCCCGCCTCCCGGGCCCTTTTCTACCCTGTCTCCTCCCGCACACTTTCTGCCTGATTCCCCCGACAGGCTCCGGCTCTCCCCTCCCACGCTCAGCAACACGTGAGGAGCGCCAGGAAGGGGCAGCCCCGTAGGGGCGGGCATCATTAGAGTGTGTCTGTCTGTCCGTGTGTCCTCGTGAGTGTGCAGGGGGCTGATCTTGCGGGAAGGCCCCTACTCGCCAAGCAAGACCTCAGGGGTCGCGGAACAGTGGGCCTGAGGGGGACTGTTCGCTGGGTGTGCGTGGGCCTCTGCGAGCTGCAGCCCCACGAGGCGAGGTGCCCCCGGTACCTTCGGAGGGGCTGCAGATGAATGATTCAAGAGGAAGATGGGGGTGAAAGGAGGAGCGGGAGGGGGAGAGGGAGGGAAAGAGGGAGGCGGGTGGTGAGAGGGAGGGAGGGAGAGCGCGGGGACGGAGAGGAGGGGGGCCGGTGTTTGGAGAGCGAGGGATTAGTGAGGAGAGTCCTGACCCCGAGATCAACGGCCAGTCAAACCCGTTTACAATCACCAAGCGGAACATCGACGGCTCCCGCTGCAAGGCAGCGGCCGGCCCGGCAGCCAGCGAAAGTAGAGCCCCTCCCGCAAAGCGGGAGGTTGATGGGGGAGGCCTCGACCCAACTCCGGGGAGAAGGAAGACGCCACCTCCCTTCAGGGGTGGCGTCGGGGGCAGCTGGGAATAGAGGTCGCAACCAGAGGGTAAGGGGCTGCAGTGGGTGGCTGTGAGGAGGATGCTGGGGTGAGCCCCGTCTCCCGGCCGCAGCCTTCTGGCCCCTCACCGACGTGCAGGAGGGAAGGGAGGAGAGGGAATCCAGGCGACAGGATGGGGTGAAGCCCAAAAAGGCCAGCAAAACTGTTTAGAGACAGAGTTTTCTGTTTCTTTCTCTGTTTCAGGGGAGGAGGGGAGTGTGCAGGGATAGCTAGGAAAAACAAGCGCGTTGCTGTCAGCCGGGAAAGGCCGGTTCTGAACTCCACATGGGACCCTCCTGTGCTGGGCGGCGGAGCTCCCGGCGACACCAAAGCCCGGCTTCAGTCATGCGTTCAGTGGCGGGCGGCACGCAGGCTGCCCTCCCGGACCGCAGACCATCTGCTGCGCGGCTACCGGGGGCGGGAGGGGAGCCGCCCCTCGACGGGCTGCCGCCCCACGGGGCACTGGCGCCGCCGGTAGCCATGCCGCTCCCACCACGGATGCACAAGACATTGCACGAAACAGAGGGCGAGGGGGCACACGGCACACACTTGCTTTTTTTGGGGGTTAAGAAAATAAGCGATCCCTCCACCTTGTGGTATCTTGGCCCCTTCCTTTCCAGAATACCTCTGCACCCTCTCCCGCCCCAAGGCAGTACGCTCGGTGGCTCGTCGCTACCCCACGACTAACACCAGAGATAAAGCACATAGATGGACCTGCCCCGGTTCGGACATATTTCGTTTCGGGGTGGGCGGGCACCCTGGGGCTACAGGCAGAGAGCAGGAGGTACAGATCAATCAAGATTAAGCGAGGGTACACAGTGAGATGCTGCTTCCCCAGGAGAAACTGACATCTGGGGCAAGTGGTTTCACACGTCTGAGGGAGAGAGGAGTCAGCAAAGGCTGGCTGAAAAGTCATTTATGGAGAGGCAAGGCCAAAAAAGAGGCAGAGGAAAGGAAACAGAAAACATGAGCCAGAACGTGGTTTTGCAAAGCTCCCAGAGGAGCATGGAGTGGAGGGCTGGCGTCGACGGGGCCGGTTGCAGAGAGAGGCGGGGAAGGGGGGGGAAAGCAGTGGGAGCAGACCCCCGCTGCCCAAGCGGCAGGAGAGAAAGCAGAGATTATGCATATGGGGCAGGCAGGGCCCTGCCTGCCTCCCTGCCTGTCTGCCTGCTGGCTCTGGCCCCGCCGCGCCTCTGCTGAGTAATGTCAGGATGAGGCGTGAGACAAGGGTGGCCCCGAAGGGAAGGGCAGCTGGCAAAGGAGCCGTGGCCCCGGGCCCCGTGTGTGCAGATGCAACAGGACAGTTCCCTTAGCAGAGGTTGAAGGGAAAGCCCGTTGGCTTTTACGTGCAATGAGTCATTTGCTGTTGGAGGAAACTTTGCAAAAGTGAGGATTAGCAAGCCAAAATTCGGAGACTCTGGAGGTCCTTCGCCTTAACAGCCGTGCATGTGTGGAGCCTGCCTACATCACATGCCCGAGATTACAAAGGGAGCTATCAGGAGTCATGAAGTTCTTCCTAGTTAGTCCACACGCCTGGATAGGGACACACGGGCAATACCAGTGTAGGGTACCCCTAAACTGACACAAGTCAGTCGGAGCTGGCTGAACTGAGTCACACCCCTAGATGTGCTGCCAAAAAGTCTGGAGATACCGAAGGGAAAGGGTTAGGTAAAACCCTCGTCCTTTAAGCTCCCCAGAGTTGGTGTGGAGTGAGCAACACTTGCCTAGGGAAAGCTCGCTGGTCCCTCGCTTTGGCATAGAACTGGTGGGGCCTTGCGACAAAGAAACCCACCTATTTACAAAGCCCGAGGGTTCCCCTGTGCAGTTTCATGCCTATCTTTCCTGGAGGGTGTAATTCCCTAAAGGCAGGAGCCTTCAGAAAGATCTCGTTTCAAGAATGTCATTCAAGTGCTTTAGCATGGTCTGTCAGGATGGGTTTGGGGGTAATATGCTTCATGGTCGGTAAAATCTCATTGTCCACGCTTTCAGCCCGGACACCTCGCATTGATTTGGAGAAGACGTGTGCCACGGTTAGCTGCGGCTCTCAGACAGAGGGGCTATCCCTCAGAAACCTTAAAAAAAAAAAAAAAAAAAAAAAAAAAAAAAGGTGGGGACACAATGAAACCGAAAAGGAGAGTAGCAGGAGAGCATCTGGCGCTGGTCAAACAATTGGGCAAGTGCTAGAGGGCGAGCTGAGCTCTGAGTGGGAAAAGGTGGCTTCAGCCCAGGGCAGACCAGCGTGGGCCAAGGAAGTGGGGGGGAAGGATCGGAGTCTGCAAAGTGTGCGTTTAGGCAGAGAATAGCTTTCACCGGGAGAGGTGAAATATAGTTTACCAAGGCTTAAAACTCTCCATAGCAACTAGGAACCCGTGATGAACAAAGGCACCATACATTTTGGGCAGTATAATTTATCCACCGGAGTGGTTGGGTTGGGTGTGTGAGGTGTGGGGAGAGTGGGGAGACATTTATTTCCTACCCAAATATTGTCTCACACAAATTTCGTCAGCTCATTTATTTACCCCAGTACATAAAAAAAAAACAACCCAAAACCAAAAAACCAAACAAAAAACAAAACAGAGAATATAGGGAGACTGTCTTGCTAAAACTGTTGGATAATGCAATCCTAATCAGATTAGCAGAATCGGGTAACAGGCTCTTCAGGCTTGGAGCTGCAAATACAAGATGCCCAAGGCGGTAGGAGAGACCTAGAACTCTAAACACAGGAGTTTAAAAAGAAGGATCGACAACAAAACACAATTCCGAGCCCCTGAAGAAAGCTGGGGGCTCTGAAACCATCTACAGTGCCTCAGAGCTTTAATATCTGTTTTACCTGTACGTAGCAGAAGATAGAAAGGGGCTTTACTTTAGTTTGAAGCTGTTTTTTTGTTGGTGGTGGTTTTTTGTTTGCTTGTGGTTTGTTTTGTTTGGGGTTTTGTTTGGGTTTTTTTTTTTGTTTATTTGTTTTTCATTATCTGTACCTTTGTGCATTATCAATACTACGTTCCTTTAAATTGCTTTTCAGCCACAGGGCAGATGAGGGCTCCATATGTCCCCTACGATGTTAGGATGTAGGAGATAATAAGAAAAACAAGATGCTTGTGCAATCGAGTGAGTGCGAAAACATGTGTTTCCTACATTGAAGAACAGTAAGAAATAAAAGAAAACAAGATGGAAAAACATCTTTGGAAATACACAGCTGTAGAGGACCTGAAACCTGCGTGTTTCCTGTATTTTGTCTCCAGAGTTTGGAGAACTGTGAATCTCAGACTCCAACAAAAAAATAGCTCAGAAAAATTAAAATTTTTTAAAAAATCTATAAAATGAAGTGGAGATCAAGGAAAAGGTGGAGTTCAGCCGAACAAACTTCTCACTGGTGTGTCTCTAACTGCCTTAAGGGTGAGGAAGAAAGGATAGAGTGCGTTTGCTAAACGGGGACTTTCCATACAAGATCTGGTGTCACATCATTACTTACGTATCTTGCGGAATAGACTAAAGAGTGGAGAAATGAGAGCAGAACATGCATTTCTCCCCAGAAAAGCACTTAATTGTCCTCTCAGTTTCTAACTTCTTAGCGAGGCTGAGCAAGTTAATGCTAATCCTCCATCCAAAAGGTCCATTTAGCAGACCAACTTTTGGGTCATTACGCAGGTTGTTTTGCTGTGACTAGGAAGATTCAAGGAAAAGCCATGAATGATTTTCCCGAATCTTTTAGGAGTCGTAGACCAAAGTTTACTAGATAAGAGGGACAATCTCATCATGATAAACGTGCCACAGGTCCAGATATTAAAGATCAGAAGAGCAATGAACTGGCTTTATTTCTCTTTAATAAAAATTTGCCAGAGTGGTAATAGTAACTGTTTTGTAAATATATGTCACAGCGCCATTTGCTTGGGAACATCCCATGATTATTTCCCAGTTTCTAAGCATTCCTGAAGAATGCATATGGAAAATCTCTCTCTGTAAGCACGGAGCACCAGATACAGGCACGGACGAGCCAAGATTTCTCGTTGCATCTTCATGTTTGAATATTCCGTGCCCATTGCCTCACAGGTAGACGATTCACTTCAGATGTGAATACTGAATGAAGAATGGAAGGTCAGAGGTGTAAAATGAGAGCTAAAGTTCACAAAGGATACATTTTGGCGTTTGTGGTACAAGACATAGTACAAAAAAAAAAAAAAAAAAAAAAAAAAAAAAAAAAAAATTAAGAAAGGGCAGAAAAGTTATTACAGAAGTTCCGTTCCTATTCTGTGAAACAACTGGTCAACATCTGGAAGGGTCCCCTCACTTATCGGACATCATACTGTAAATACAGCTCAAAACTGTATTTAGAAGTTAAGGAGAGACTTCGGCGTTCCTTCTGCCTGTGCGGATGCCTCAGTTAGTGAAAACACCCGGATTAGGATTTCCAGTGTCTCTCTGGGGATGACAAACGGAACTGCGAAATGTTTCTTTAAAAAAGTCTTCGAGGTTTCCTTGGAAGAAGACTGCTTTTTTCCTACCAACAGGGAGAAAAACTCTTTTGCATGGCAAGCAGGGGAGAGGCAGCTGCAGGGGAGCCTCCTGCCGTGCCTCCTGCCAGAGCGGCTTCTAACTAAAACCGGGTCAGGCTTTAGCGTCCGTTACTTACTCTGAAAATCAACCTAATTAGTCTAACTAGTTGCCAAACGTCATTTAATGAACTTCAGGCCCCGGCTATCCTGTGCGCCCTCCCCCGCCTTTTCCAGACAACGCCAAATAGCATCTTACAGAGACCAGTGCGAGTGGCCCCTTCCCACCCTGCTGTGGCACTGCCACTCGGGGGACAGCAGCCCCACGGGTAGGTTTTTCGTTGAGCAGGTTCAGGTCACCCACCAACCTTCTCTCCCCTATCCCGCGGGGGGACAAGTGGGGATGTCCCTTGCTGGGGAGATGGCCCATGCCCAGGGCAGCCCTGGACCCCCCCTTGCCCCAGGAGCTGTGGCACTCCACAGGCTTATTCCTATCCTGATTCTCTTTTTTTTTTTTTTTTTTTTTTTTTTTTCCTGTCCATGAGCGACCAAACGGCAACTTTCCACTACCAAAGTCGCAGCCCGTCAGCTTGCCTATTTTCTTTCTTTTGCCTCTGTATTTTGTGTTATTTTGAGGGAAGCCAGCTACTTGTGGCGTGTTAAAAAGCATGATTACTTTCAGAAATATTTTTAGGAAGACTGTAGAAATGTTGAGGTTGGGACTGCAGTATTTTTGTCCATGCATAAAACATCAAACATGAACCTGCACGGAATACTTGACAGGGAAATAAATATGGAGTCATTCTTCCGTTAAACATGAGCCCAGAAAAATTTCTCGTCCTAACCAGATAGTTACTAAAGAAATATCATTCCTTGTATCCAATGTGAGAAATTTTGAAGATTTTTCCTACGTGAAGCGCCTCTGAGAAGAGTATTTTCAGCAGCAGGGTTCTGTGTTTTGCTGAGTTTTGTCGTGCTACCAACACAGGAAAATGCAGCTGGGAGTGTTGGCGTACAATTTCCTAGTTAGTGACTTTTTCGAAGAGGAAGTTATCTTCACCTGTAGGCAAGATACTAATTAATAATTTTTGCCACAGTGCAGAATACTTTCAGAACTTGCAAATAAACATAAACTCGGCAAATATTATTCTCTTTTTGGAAACTTTACAATCCAATTACTGCATACTACTAATATCACTCCACTGACCCTCAACTATACTACAGAAATATTGCCAAACCGAATTCCCTTATTATTTCTCAGAGCCAACACTTGTTAAAAGGAGAATGCAGCATCCCTAATTTAAATGTTAGTTTAAAAAAAGAAAAATAAGAAAAATGGGGGAAAGAGCTGTCTTTCTACAGTAAAGATAAAATAAAATAAAATTGAGGAATCTGTAGGAAAATAGCCTAAATCTGACTAGACTGGTTTTCTCTCTAGTCCAACCTGCAAGTTTTCTGCAGGTTATTTTTCTCTAGTACAAATGTAATCTAATAGCCGAGAGAGAGATTGTTTCACTTTCAGCAATATGCTCTATACTCTGGTCTCATTCTACACCAGATGATTTCCTTACTGTCCTATATGCACAATTTAAAGGGAATTACCTATTACTTCAATTATTTGTTTCTTATCAACTGATGTTACACTACAAGGATTTGCATTGAAAGGACACAAAGAAAGAGCAAGTCATGGCACATTGCCAAATAAAAGAGTAATGTTCTGGTGAATTTAGCTTAAATAATTTACTGCTATATAAAAGTGGAAAAGTGGAAGGTGAACCCTTTGACCAATAAATCTCTTCTGCATGTGAAACCCTTATCTTGTCCCCTCCAATATATTCCACACTAGGAAGCCATCATCATTGGCTCTGGTTTGTTATTTGTAAACCTTGATCTTCTGCACTCGGTGTCCTAAATATGGATAATTAGCATCAGTTTATCACGCCTCTGCATATTTTCTCTTCTCTCCAAACATGCATGCTTCTATTGGCTGCCATTCTGTCACAGAAGATTATGGAGACAGATTGCAGAGAATGAATGTGCTAAACGAGATTAGGAAGGAATAGAAATAGCAACTTGGCCAATAAATTCCTCGTGAGAGCCTTATCATACAATTACACGTTGACTTGTTTCACACTCTCCCAGCCTCTTAATCCAACGCCCCCACCAAGAATAAAATTTCACTAATTTCTGAATTACTGCATATCCTCATGACTTGTCACTGAGAATGGTTGGAAGAAGCAACACGGTCGAAAATAGCACACCAAACTTCCGAACAGAAAAGAAACTTTACAAACCGAAAAAGATGTGGCTTTACACCAACTGTGGGCATACGGAGAAGATTCTGTGCCGCCGCAATCTCAAGGGTCAAGACTTCAACATCAGATGTGTTGCTCTACGCTTTTACTCCCTAACTCTTTCCATTGGGGTTATGTTATCCTTTAGAGGGACTTGAGGATCAGAACGTGGTACACTGATGCTGATAAAGTATCCTATGCAGTCATCTGCTGTGCAATTGATTCTTACCGCTGAGCCCTCACGAACTTCTCAGACGACGATGGTGAAAACACCTACTGCCATCATCGATTTCTTGGACATTCCTGAAAACGCGGTAACTGCGAGGATGTCAAAAGCAAGTCAGCAGAGGCAAAATCCTGCTGAACTTAGAAGAAACACCTACCAGCCCTGTGGAGTTACTTTTGTCTGTTCTGCTGCCTGTATTTCAATGCGGACGTCAACAAAACATGATTTTCATGACGTAATTAAGAGGCATGGCAAAACTCTTCAGGAGACATTATCTCTGGACATGCTGGAAATCGCCTTTTTCTCCCTTATACTAGCCCAGGAGAAGGACTT
Organism: Heliangelus exortis; assembly: GCF_036169615.1. NCBI lineage: Eukaryota > Metazoa > Chordata > Aves > Apodiformes > Trochilidae > Heliangelus > Heliangelus exortis. The sequence continues at coordinate 58,145,883 of NC_092422.1, forward strand.
ACAAAAAGGTATTAATGTTATGATAATGTTACTTTCACCGTTTTAGTGTTTAAGAAGACACACATAGATTTTATAAGTCCCAAGATCTGAAGATAACGCCTTGCTCCGTCGATCCATACTCATAGATTTGGCGCTACAGTCCACTTATATTTTTAGCGGATTTAAGAATATTCTACAGAATTTATTACCGTGAAAGGACTGCTTTAGAAAGCGAGGTGTTTGTATAACTCGACTCAACTTTTTTTCCTAATAAATGCGGACCTTCACCCACATGCAGACTTTCAGAACCCGGATGAAAAGTATGACGAAGTCGTGCTACGTATTCTGAATTACTTAGCGTCACTCCTGCCTGTACAATCAGATGCTGGGAAAGTTTTAAAGTAGCAGTGAAACGTGTTAAGGATGCTCAAAATCAGGGGATTCCCTCAAGCGAGACCTTCTCGGCAGGTTTTTCCCGGGGGTAGAAGCCGTCCGGGTGGCAGAGATGGAGACCAAGTGATGAGGACCCCGTGTCCTGCAGTCCCCAGCTTGGGGGAGGACACACGACATGGACGGTGGTCCGTCTGACGTGGCTCATTCATCCTTCGAGTACCATAAAAGCATGAAGTGAACTGTTAAAACTTCACGCCTGGACATTCTGAGATATCTTAAAGTGGACTATTGGTAGCTGTGTAATTTTTAATTTTTTTTTTAATTTAACCTGTCCATTGCTTTTCTCTCTACTCCAGTGGAGTTTTTCTTGGTGCTCAATCATCGCCAGAGGAAAAATAAAAATCATATTTCCTCTGAATCTTTAACCAGAGCCTTAAAACTGTTGCAGAATATACAGGGATGATACAAGCATGATCTTGTGGGATAGCAAGATAGCCCTCTACATGTTTGCTGCCAAAAGAGCCATTGAAGGCTTGTGGTCACATAAAGTAAAACAGTAATAACGCTCCCTCTTTTCTTTCTTTCCATTTTATACACGTAGGCACGCATACATATTCATATGCACGTAGATCCATATGTATACGCAAACATATATATATATATATATATATGTATGTATGTACACATACATCTTCCGAGTGAATTGGTTAGCTGCAGCAGGGAGGGAGGCGTTTGCCATTAATCTGGGAACAAACCGCTAACCTCGGTGACTGGTATTTTAGCTTTTCTTTTCTCGCTTCTCTCAGTGTGGGGAGAGCAGTAAAGCTTGTGTGGACTGATTGTGAGGGGCTCTGCTGGAATTTGGCAGGCCAGGGGCTTGGAGAGAAGCCCCATGCTGACTCCTATTCAGCGGGCCAGTTTTCTGCGAGCTTTGGAAGTTTCACTCAGCCGTGCACTCAATGGCTTCACAAAGCTGATTACAAGCTTCAGCGCATTCCTGAAGGAGCCAAAAGCGACGCAGGTGCAAACGAGCCGAGGGAGCCCCTTATCCCGGTGACAGAATGGGACAAGCTGGGAAAGGCTTGGACCACACAAATCCAAGGCTCACCAGGCAGCAGCAAGCCTGCCTTGGGAACCGGGGATCATTATCCGCTCCATTCAGTGGGGACCCAACAGCGGCAGCGGCACGTCCCGGGGCTGGGGACGGCTCCCGGGGGTCTCCGTTCCCGGTGGGAGCAGCGCCGCTTGCCCCGGAATCCCCTCCCCGCTCCCTTCGCTGCTGCTTCATGCGTGGACCCTGCGGTGCCCCCCTATTTTCCCGTGCTACCCCAGCATCTGTTCGGCTCCAGTCCGACGCCTGAAACATCTCGGGGTTTTTCCTCATTGACCCATCTCACACGAGAAGCCCTTTTCCACCCCCCTCACCCCCCCCTCAAGCCCTCCCCGTCTTCCCGAGTCCCCCTTTGCTTCCCCAAATAAACACGGTTCTTCAGGGTCTGTCTGAAAATCTAGCACAGAGAACGCACTGATCCGAAATGGCAGGTTTCCTCCAGACCGAATTTCTCTAACAAACACCCTATTTTGAAGACTGCCTTTAATTCCAGAGAGAAACCAGCCGAGAGTGCACCCGCCACCCCCCCGTCCCGGTTGCACCCTCACCTCCCCCAATTACTCGAGCCACCCAATTCCCACAGAAACCACCCGCCACACAAACGCCTGGTGAATGCTTTCTGACTTCGTGAAAGCAGCCCACGATCCTTGCCCTTCCTGCCTCCCCGGGGAGCGAGAGGGTGGCGAGGAGTCGAGGAAGGGGGGGGTTGTGCCTCGGTGCCGGAGAGGGTGAGGCGTGATTTCCTTTAATTGGGGGTTCTCGGGGGGAGTTGCTCTCGCCTCCTCTGTCTCTCTCTCTCCTACCCCTTCCCCTCCATCCGGATGAAGAAGCTGCACTTTACTTCGCTGTGAAATTAATTACGGTCCTTCCCTCTATCAATTACGCAGGAATCAGCTTTTCCTGGGGAGAGGAGAAATAATAAAAAGGCTTTTCAGGCTGGGGGGGGGGGAAACCTCGGACCGCCGAGCACATAATGCGGCAAGTGGACCGCCGCGCTTCTGGCCGCTGGTTTCATATGCAAATAGCGGGCTGCCTCCAAGTTATCATTATGGTTTTCTTTTTTTTTTTTTTTTTTTTTTTTTTTTTTTTTTTTTAGAATGTTATTATTGTGTCGGGGTTTTAGTAGCCACATGCTCTCCTCTTCCCTTTCAGCGAGGTTTCCTTGGCGATCAGCCACGCCGCTTCTTCCCTGGGCGCGCTGCCTCCCGCCCCAGCGCCTGCCCCACGTCCATGTTAATTTCGCCCTATGGAAATGAATGCGGCCCGGCCGGGCAGCTGATATTAAAGCGATCCCCCGGCCCCGGGGCTCACCCTCCCCGCTCCTCGCAGCGGCCGTGCCTCCGCATGAGCGTGGCGTGGCGGAGCCGTGACACCGCCATCCTTCCACCCCCCCTATGCCTCCCCGGTCTCTCACACCCCCCCCCCCACCGGAGCCCCCGAGCCTGCCGCCCTTTTCATGCTTGCGAGATGCTGGGGAGGCAGCGGTGCGTTTGCTTGTGCGGAGCACACCGCCTGCAAGCGGTTGCCTTGGCAGAAAGGTGCAGCTTTCTGATGTTCTTTTGTCTGATAACTAATTCAAGTTAATGCGATCTTTATGTAAAGCTAACAGCGGATAATTGTCTATTTTCTCGCCAACAATCTCCATCACAATCACTTATCTGGAAACCTGCGGTTGTATTAATCGTTATATTCCCCAAGATAAGCGTCTCTCGAATTATCAGTAAACACTGGAGGGAAATTAAACAAACTCCAGAGCCACTTAAGTTTCTTCGGCAGCTTTTAACCCCCTTCTCTGGAGGAGGAAAAAAAAAAAAATCCAAACCAACCTGAGACCGGAGCACATGGTGAAAAGGGTGTGGGGATGTGTGAAACAGTGGAGAAGGGCCTGAACTTTTTGGATAATTTTGTAGAGCCGAGTCTTGCTCACCGGCACCTTCCCTTCTAGGTGCCTGTGATGCAGAGGCAGGAGAGCAACTTACACCCTGATCGCCGGACGGGGGTCGGTTTTTAGCTGCCCCCTGGGACCTTGTTGGCAATTCTTGTAAGTCATGTAATGCAGTGTATGCAGTCGCTGCAGGGGAAAGGGGAGCAGTTAGGAGAGAATACGCCGAGAGATAAAACAGAAGTCGCACGGCTTTAGGTCTGCCGTACAAGGAGGAGAGATTCTGTGATTCCTTCTGCGAATCACCATATTAGCACAATTATTGGCAATATTTATACTAGAAAGTGATCTGAACCCCAGGAGGGTAACAGAGAGTGCGAGAGAGCGAAACTACTGTGGGAATATGTTTCACTGCTCAGATCCCATCAGTTCCGTTAGGTGTAAAGAAATTACAGCAAATTGTGCTGGAAACCCCTCCAGGGAAAACATACTTGTATGAGAAAGATTTTGTCTTTTTGAGATGAAGTCAAAACATCGGTGTCAAACGAATCTCGTTTTAGGGGCGCTGCCGTGTGTGTGTTTACCGGAGTACCTGGGTAGAAAAAAAAAAAAAAAAAAGGGGGGGGGGAGTAGTGGGGGGAAAGAAACAACCCCAAAATTCAGTCAGGAATGTGGGACAACAGAGAGTGTGTGACTTCTTCGGGGAAGACGGGGGGTGCTCCAAGGTCCCCTCGTTCGGGTCCCCGCCGGTCCCTTCCCGTCGCCCCGGCCGAAGTCCCCACCGCCCTTCTGCCCTCCTGGTGTGGGGCTGGCTGACAGCTCGCTTCACCCTTTGCGTTATTAGGAAGGTTTTCCACGTCGAAAGCGCTTTATGAAGATTAACTAATTAATCCTGCCACTTAGTTACGGAGGAGGCACCAAGGAATTTCTAAACTCTCTTCTATGAAGAGCTTTATTTATTGTCGTCTACGAGTTTAGTTAGGAGACTGTGATTTGCGAAGGTTTCCAGTGGCACGGTTCCCATCTGAGACAGGGAAAGGTGAGGTCTGGGATGGGCAAATACAGGACAAAAAAAGCAAAGCAAAACAAAAACCAACCAAAAAACCACAACAGAACCGAACAAAAACAGATAGGGGAAAAAAAAAAAAAAACAAAGAAACAAGAAGAACTGTAACTAGTTTGTGTGTCAAGGCACCGTATTTCCAAATACAATCAGTTTCTTTAAAAAAAAAAAATAATAAAAAAATTTCTTTAACTGCTTCAGTTCTCGAACTACTTCTCTTGCCGTACAAGTTCCCAGGGTGGATTTTTCTTATGGCATTTGAGAATCATCCCACTTCATCTCTCACCTGAATCTTGTCATCTGTGCCATCTTGAAGTGATCTGTGAACAATGCTGGTGCCTTGGACAGCCCAAGCTGGTCAATCAGGCAGAACAGACTATGCAAATGGAATGGAAAGGCGAAGCGATGGAGAACAGTGGCCCCCATTGTCTTGGGCATTTCAAAGCGAAGCCCAGCTGCAGCAGGCGTTGCTGTCTCGGACCCTTGGTTGCTACTCTAATGTCATCATTGCAAAACATCACATTTCGAAAACTCTACAGTCTGAATGCATGAGCAACCCTCTGCAAAGATTTCACTTTGCCATCACATCTTTCGGAGCCACCGGAAAAAAAAAAAAAAAAAAAAAAAAAAAAGGGGGAAAAAAAAAAAAAGAAACACACACAACAACTGGGGACTGGGATCCCAGCCACATTGCCTGCTCACATCCCTCATTCCCTTCCCTGAGCTCCTATAACTGTGGCATAGCTGATGCTAAAGGCCTTTTGCAATTTTTTGGTCAATGCCTTGCATTTTTTGTGGTTTTTAGAGTCGAATTGGGTGATAATTTAAGTTTCATGTAACTTATTTTCCGTCAGGTCTCTTTCAGGCACACCAATGAGCTGAGGCTGAAGAAACATCACTGTGGGCAAGGAAGTGAAGTATTTATTCACAACGGCTTCCAAAACTTCAGATACTCTGGGCTTTAAAAGAGTTGGGCTGTGATTTCATGAGTGATTAAACAAGCAGCTAAGATGCTTAAGGGTCCATGAGGAGTTTGGGTTTTTTTTCTTTCTTTCTTGTTTTAATACTAATTTTCTTAGTATGTTCAAGCAGCTGCTTCTAAATATTGCTTCCAGAACCTACTCCAGCTCCACTTCTCAACACTGGTCCCAAAGTTAGCTCTGATATGAGAAAGGAACTTTCACTGCAGTAAAGCTGAGGGCTATTGGATGGTAAATGTGCATTTCCAAGTATTTCAATTATTAAATAATTGGCTATATTTCACTTACCATTCCTTTTAATTTTCTTTTTTCTGTAGGTGATATTTGTGATTACCCTGTGGTGAGCAGAGTTAACTCCCCTGTCTTCCACCCTCATGCCTGTGCTCAAAGAGCAAAGGTCTGGGCCAATGCTATCTTAAAATATTGGGGGTTATCATTCCCTCTTCATCATCTTCTGTCTCACAGGAATTAGTGAATCCAAAACTTCTTCTCTAACAACAGCCTTACTACAGTGAACCTACAGAGATGGATAATGCCATAGCCAGCCTCAGACACTTCCTAGTTCATAGCCCAAGCAATCACATGTTTTAATAGTCACCCTTGGAGGGCAAACTATGTTTAGCACTCACACAAGAAAAACAGAAGAAAGTTCCATCATACGAAGAGAGCTAAGCTAAGAAACTCTGAATTATGATCTTTGAAGGACCAAGAATAATTCAGTGTTTCCCTCTCACTCCTTAAAATGTCTATTTCTCTTTTGCTGGGGTAATCTATCCCATAATAACACCAAGTAAACTATAAAGGAGGCAAAAGATTGAATAATTTAAAAATAAATAATTATCTACTACAGTTTGATTAGCTTCCTAAATTTAAGTTTGCCCCTTTCAGAATGAAGTGTGTTGGTAAGAAGAAAGAGATGAGAGTGTACAGGGTAAATAAATTACTGCATTAGTGCCATTTCCTCTTCTGGCTGGAAGTTTCTCTCCTCTGGACAAAGAGAATTTTTTGAGGACAAGTCTTGGTTTAAAAGAAAAAGAGTTTCCAAATACAGTGGCCTGTGGTCCAATGAGTAACAGCAGGAACTCAGGTTGTTACCTGCTTCATTCAAATATTTCAGTAGATGTTATATGCACCATAAGCAGTCTTCCCCCCCAGGTAGTTGGTAGCAGATATCCCCAAGACTCTTTCCTTTATCACTTCACCACCTTAAAGATTTACCTCTCAATAGATAAAAAATTTACCTCTCAATAGATCAAAAGATCTCCCAATATCTAGTTCCTAGGAGGTCCTGGGCATTCTTCAGGTATCCTCCATGCCCCTCACTTGCTAACTGGCAGAAACCCAGAGAAAACACAATGTTGTGCAGGCAATGCCTACACTGGGGACAGCTACAATGCACATGACCAGGGGTCAAATGTCCTGTTGCTGTAAGCAGGTGCATCTCTAGCTGAATCTCTGCTAAAGTACTTCCAGAAAGAGGTTGTGAAGGAGGAGGATTGAGCAGCTTTCAAAGGGGTCAGCTCCTCATAAGCCTCTTGTGGAGATGCTGCCACAGGGTTGCAAAGAGTCTGAGGGGAGGGCGAGACCACAGGTCCCACTCAGTGGAGGGATGGGTGATGTCCCCAGGGCCCAGACCATGGGGGAGGGATAGGGGCTCACAAAGTTATCTGACAGCCCTCAGCCCAGCTGATTTCATCTCTCCCAGCAGCCCTATTCCCAGACAACATTTCCAGCTGGTCTTCACCCCCTTCCCAGCATCCTTCTGGCATCACTCCCCAGGGATACAGAGCCCAGAGGTGGCTTAGCCACTCCACACTCAGATCCACTGTCCCTCCACAGCATCAAACAAGTTCCCATCACCACAGCTTAATGAACTGGGAAGGAAATGGCTCCAAATCTGCTCCTGGGCAGAGCATTGAGATAATCAGGGCCAATCTCTTTCCTGGCAGCCCCACATACCCCTACCAACATGAGGTCATTAGAAACAGGAGCAGCTCCTCCCCTGAGAAGCTGAACTTCACTCTTCTCACACTTGGAAATTCTGTCCCTTCCCACTACCAGCCCCAGCCCTGGTACATTCACTCACAGTTATCTCTGCCTGTGCACTGACTGTATTTTTCATGTTTATTATCATCCTGCCCAGTGTAGTGCCATCTGGCACACGCACACACGGAGGGAAGAAAACCATATATTCAGCAAATGGAGCACACAGGGTTTAGGCTTTGTTTTGTCTTGCTTTTCTTAGTCTTCCAGTTTCAGTTTAAAAATTACGCAGAAGGGATAGCTGAGCAATTCACCCTCACAAAAAATGATCAAAACCCCCAGTTATGAAACTAGAAAGTATAGGGGAGTGGTGATACTGGGAAGGGACAAGAGCTCCCCTTCTGATGAAATTCAGTTTCATCCTTGCCTCCTTCTGTGTTTCATTTTACCTGTGCTTAGATAAGGAACAGAAGTACTTGAAAACAGTTGTGTTAACTCTTTTTACCAGGGTTTTATCTTCCAAATAATTGTTTTACTGTAAGATGTGTATTTTAAGCAGGTGATATATAAGAAACCACACTTCTTCAAAGCAACAGGATGCTGCAATCCACTCTGGAGTCCTCAAGATCTTTGCTATTTTCACTGCTACAATAAAAATGGATGCAAAAATACATATGCAGAGTGGATGTAAAAATGCAGGCAGTAGTTTCAGTGAGAGCTGGCAGCTAAAGCATTGCCACTTTATTTCAAAGATAGTTTTCTACAGAGTTGTAAAATCAAAGCATTTTTCTTCCCTGACAGTTCATGCACTGTAAGATTATCAGTGTTGTCCGTGGGAAAAGTACTACATGATGTGTTGCACTACTTTATTAATTTTCTTCTATATTTACTTAAATTTTGCCTAATTACTGTACTATGATCAAAATCAGCAATCTTAAATTAACTATCAGCTTAATTTTTGAAGAAAACCTATAAATGAATGATAATGACAAAATTTAAATTACTATGGGTTATTGTGTAGTGTCTACACCACAGAAAAGTGAACCTTCAGGTATTTTAATGTCATTTTCATATATATGATTGCATTTTTCCTGTTTCATTTTTGAAAGCAGCATTCTCAGATGTTTCAAAATGATAAAAAAACTTTTAAAACACCTGTTTGAGGTAGGTTTTTAAAATTTTTTATTTACTAAATAAAAAATTAGTTTTCATGAAAATGTGAAGAAAATAGTTTTTGGGACTAAATTGCCAGCTACTCAGATTTCTTCAGCAAAGCAACTTGTTATTTTCCAGATATACATGCAGAGTGCTCCAACTGATCCTTGATCCTGCTAATTTCAGTTGATACCGTATGTGTATATTGAGATAGAGTCTGGTCTCACATCTCTTTAAAATTGAATATATCTTTTGCTTGAGCCCCGATCCAAGGTGAAATGATGCTGTTTAAGTGACTTGAAGTGGTCTGTGTGTCAAAGCTTTTCACACTCACACCACTAGGCTGAGAAAGGTTATTTTTATTCTTTCTTTTCCTGTGAAATCAAATTAATTTGGAATGAATTGGAAATGCTTGAACCGAGATGCTCAGGGTTATCTTATATGGAAATACTTTTCATTTGAAATATTTCTTATACATACAGATTGATGGCAAAATAAAAACCTGTGCTTTCCACTACACTTCCTCTCATCTTTGATTTTTGGGTAAATCACACTTTACGTTTTACATGCATGTGTTCATTACCTTAATTCTGGCAACAGAACATTACAATTTTTATGTAAATAACAAGTGAAAAGAGAATCTTTTGTAAAATACAATGTATGACAAATTCATTGAAAGAAGCAAAATAATTTAAATAATGGTTATTCAATAAATGTCAGGAAAGCAATCCCACACTTTCGCTGATCAAGGCTGCTATGTAACTTGGAGGAAAGTGATCAAGGGAGACTTTTAATGCTGAAATATATGTAGCTTGTTCCAGTTGTTAAGCACATCATTAGAAATTCAGCAAATCTTACCAAGGAGAGTTATAAACAGCCACAATTAAAACCCCGAATCTCTCCCTGTTTTGTATGGCAACATTTTTTTGGGGAAAAAAAAAAGAAGTATTTTGATTTTTTTTTTGTGATGACTTGGATTAGCTGCCATTAGACTGAGCTTTAACTCTGAGAGCTGCAAAGCAAAGCAAGAACTTTGCCGCTTCCTGTTAGAGGTTGTTTTACCCACAGACTGGTAGAATTTTTTTGAAGTATCTCCAACAAAAGAGGAATAAAAGAGAAATCAAAGTGGAAGAAACGCTCAGAATGCTACAAGTACAATGCAAAATCCTTATGTGTCAGGAAGCATTAATAAGTAACAAAATCAACCTGAATCTCCCCATCGCTTTTCTTCATTGCGTATGCAGTGAACAAGCTGAATTACAGCAAACTTTTGCCATAAATGACCTCTGTTTTCAGAGTTTGCTGCATTTCCATGAAGATTCTCAATTCAGATTCAATGCAGTTTGGCTAAATGATCTGTAATCAGTACAATGTTAGCAGTGATCAGACATCAGCAGAATGGCATTTCCATGTGTCGAAACCACCTCGTGCCATTGAAGTGAACTGAACTGGCAGAACAGACTTGCCACATTAAACCAGCTCTGGGAAGACAATACATGAGGAAAGAAACACTGTCATAATTAAGTGCCCCATCTAGATTATCATATTAGCTTAGCATATTAGATTAGCATATTAATCATTATAAATGGTGGGAAAGTGAAACAATGCTTCTCTTCAGTGGTAAGTGCTTTGAAAACTGGAAGGAATTTAAATGTTTGAAAGTGGTTTTCAGCTCACCTACCTTCCGTGTCAAGTTTTGTCCCTGATTCCCTGCTTATTCCTCTAACTCTCCCGAAGTGGCCTCCGAAATGCATAAGCATGGATTTATTGTAAACTGCACAGTTGCAGCTTCACTGTGGTTGTTCTGATCATTTCACGACAAATGTGACAGCTTAAACTAATGACTGAACATCTATTGTGTTAGTGCTGTTTCCTGGTTATCTAGTTATTATTTATTTCCTGCTTGTTCTATTGTTTCTTGCCTTACGAAGACTCCTGTTCCCTCTGATAAAATTCTTTATAACATGGCTGCAACACCAAGGGTTGGGTAAAAAGGCTCCTCTGAATGATAACACAAAGAGCATATGAAGAATCCATCACAGCAGTCAGTAGTATAATGCAATTTATTTTCCGTAGACATCCTCTTCACTACTGGATTAGTCACTTCACTAATGAGCAAATGACCCATAAGGCACAGAAGTGGGAACTTAATGCTCGGGTCTTGCCTTCACCAGTGCAGATGAACTGTAGCACGTTCACCATCATGCAATTGCTTAATATTTATGGTTCCTCCTCATCTTTCTTGGCCATTCCATATGGTGTCTTGTGAATTTCAGGGGGGAAAATATGCAGGGCCTGATGGCAAAATGGATACCAAGATTCATTCCAGAAAAGATTAATAAAAGATGTTTTTTTCATCTAGATTCCACTAGCAGCCCATAAACAGACAATGATCCAATTTTAAAAAGTGATCTTTGTACAAATAGAACGTCAAGGTTCTATTTTCTACCACTGTACACTTGGTGTGTTTCAGATTTATTGTCCAGACTTTAAGTTTCAAGAGAATTTATCAGGTGATTCACTGTATGAATGCAGATTGTCTCCCTGTGCTAGGAAAAGTTGACACTGTGAAATCTGAAAAAATTCTGATTTTATTGTCAGTGAGAGTGTAAGATTTCAGTGGAATCAAAGTTGAGAGATACTGCTTTTAAATATGGTTTTTTTCCACTTTCCTTAATTTCACATATTCAGTATGTGTATTTACAGAGCCAAGAGGTTTGAATCTATGATGATTAATTGTTGGTAACTCAGAGTTCAGAATTCAATTCAATTCAAACAGAAGTATAAAATATTCAAAACTTTAAAGGTGGTGGATCACTCTGTGTGAACAGGGAAGCAGAAATGGAATCAGAAGTACATTCTGTACATCATTTGGCAATGCAAGATTTTCATTTGGACAAGATTTCCATACCTAGCGTTATTTTTAACATTTTAAAGTAATTTACAGGACTCGTTTTTTATACTTAATCCAGAAATAGTTTCTAGAGACAGAATAACTTTGATGATAGGACTGAAGCTCTTCTGCTGAAATCCCCAAGATAAGTTTATCCCCAACTTTATACCCAGTGGATCACAGAAGATTTACCTGCCTGACATAGTAAACCCCATGATAATTAGAAGGTTTCTAAGCCTTTAAAATTATTCTAAGCCTTCACCACTTACACACAAGTCCAGAAAACAAAATTGGTTTTGTTTCCTCAAATCCTGGGTAAGACCCTGGACCAAATCCCACCAAAGTCAGCTGTACTCTTCTCTATTGACTACCACAGATCTGAAATCAGGACGTACCTGCAACTCCCTTTTGTTGTTCTGCATCAGTGATGGTTTTGTGCAAAACCTTGGATAAAGTATTGCCAGCAACTCTGAGGATAGAATTAGCTGAGCAGTAAAACGGAACGATTGGCCCACTGCTGTGTGTTATGTATTACATTTTATTGATGGAGCAAGTACAATAGGTGTTAGGTCTGTGAATGCCTCTGATCTTTCCTGAATTAATTCCTCTTTCAAATCAAAAAGTTGTGGTTAAACTGGAGTGTACTTTAAAAACACGTTTTATTTGGAGAACTTTCAATGATGAAAAATCCACCGTAGCCTTCAGTAGGCAATTTCAGTGGTTAGTTGCCATCAGCATTAACCATTTAGGTCTTTATTCAGTCAGAATTTGTGTAGCTTGAACTTCCAGGTGCAGTGTAACATGTATTCCTTTGTCTGCTAGATTGAAGAGTCCTCTACAGTCCTCCTTCTGCCCCCATATAGATACTTACGTGATCAAGTTACCCCCTTAACCTAGGCTTTAATGTGATTTATCTAGACTGAGTACCTTCCCTTTCTTCTACATGCACTGTCAATAATGCTTTCCAGTCCTTTAACCATGTGAGCTGCTCTCCTCTGAAGTCTTTCCAACATCCTCCAGGCTTATAGCAAGGTGTTCTCAAGCAGCCACGCAGAATTAAGACTATTTTAAACCAGGAGTAGTGGCTTGTTAAGTTCTTATTAGAATCATATTAGTCAGAAAGGCATTAGAAATAAATAGCAACCACTGGGGAAAAAAAGGTGGCGTATCAGCTACAGGGTTAGAGATTTAAGGACAGGGGCTTAATGGGAAAAGAAGAAGAATTTGTGCCTTCAGCATTTACAATCATCAGCCTCTTCATTTGGGTTTCTAAATATAGGTATAAGAGCCTAACAAGAGGCACCATTTCATAACCTAGAAAACTGCTCCTTTTATTTATTTCTAAATGTGTTTTAGCATCCTAAAATTTTCAGTGTTGCTTTGGCTCAGGTTCATCTTGCTCTTGGCAGGTTGCTTTATGTTTGTGTCCAAAGTTAAGGTCACTGCAGGAATACAGTCAGAGGACAGATGCTGTGCAAAGCAAGGATCCCAGTAAAGTTTATAAAGCATTTGCTAAACTGTATCATAATTGCATTTTCTTTTGAAAATTATGTTGTTATAATTCATTCCTGCTGTAAGATTTCCACTGCAACTGCTTTGTGAAAATGTTGTGATGTTGTGTGAAGAGGTTTACAAAACTTACTTCAGACAATTACTGGCAGTCATTCCACTGGTCTGTGGCACAGATATGTCATGCAATAAGCATTTGGCATTTTTCACCCAGTCACGCTGGTATTTTATGAAATTGCTCTAACAAAAGGAAATCCCATCAAATATGGAGGAGTGGAATACTCTACTTTTCTCTGTTTTGTGAAATATGTCCAACCAGTAAACAAAGCAACAACCCTGTAGAACTGTGTATCTGTTAAAAAACATAGTTCAATGTGTTACTTATGCAAAAATGCTCAGTTGCTTGTTATTCCCACACCTGAGTTTTTATTCTAGCCTTTCCTATCAGGCTTTTTACTTTTGTCTATTGGTTTTGTTCATGCTCTCAGTCTGTCACTGTTTCTTACACTTATGTTCTTCACAAGCCTCTGTTCCCTTCCACCCTACCAAGTCCAGGGGGGATGAGCAGAAACACAGACTCCTCTGACATATCCAGTTTTCAAATGTGGGGGTTTTGTGCTTAAAATAGAGGTAATCTAGGGAATGGCTGCAGTCAGGGCTACGTTTCTCAGAGAATTAAAAATGAGATTATAGGAAGAAGGAAGGCCAGGCTGAAAAATAAATCCCCAAAAGAGGGGGTTTAAGAAAACCTTCTCTGCTGTGCCACTCAACAGACATTTGCTGCGGGAGGACCATGTACCTGAGCAGTCCCCCTATGCTCTGGTCCTGTCAGGGTCATTTCTCTCATTTTATAACTTCAAGGCCACGCTAAAATTATAAGATGGTTTCACAAGTCAGTTCAGCGTGCAGCCATTTCACCTTCCCTCACCCCCCCTCCCCTGCTCCTGCAAAGATGAGTCTAGGGTGCAGCGACAGCCAGGAGTCAATCAAGGATGGTTCTGATTGTAAATGCCTGCGCCTGTATAAATGACAGCACCGAAGGAGATTATATTCAGAGCCACATACATGCTGCAGAGGTCCCACCTCGAGATTAGCCTAAAATACCACCCAGATCTCTAGGTCCCTCCCAATTAGCAGAGGCAGGCAATCTTCCTGGCACTACAGAGGCAAAGACGTATTTTTAGCTCAGTGCTGTGCTCTCTCCCCTGAACTCTTGGAGCCCCGCTGAGCCAATGGAGTCCCAATCAGTGGGCTAGCTCTGATGCTGCCCCTTCACAAAATTGCCTGTAAAACCAGTTCAGTGAAGGGATCTGTAATGAGCTCAGCAGCTTGGGGCTCTTAGTAAACTGCGACGGTGAAGTGAGTTCATAGCTGAAATACCAGCCCTTTTATTCATCAGTGGCACGGCAATTAGTAGTTTAACAGGCAGAAGAAAGATACAGTGAGTGTTCCTTTAATATTAGGCTGATCATAGCCTGCATTTGTGCTAATTCTGGCAAGTTTTCCACATTTTGGTACTCGAGGAGAGCTATTTGCTTAATATTATTTCTCTGTTCCTCATGATACAAAGGACCTGCCAGCTAGGTTCAGTTGTAATGTGCAAAATCAAAATGTAAAGACTAGTAAACAAGAAGTTAAAACAAGTCTTCTAACAGATTGAACAATTCATCAAGAAAGGAAGATGGCCTAGGATCCTGTAGGATTCACATACGTTTTGTGATATTATGGTTATACTGACAATTCTGGTTTATTACTCTGAGAAACTATTAAGCATTAACAATTTGCATTATACAGGAAGCACTTGTGAGTTAATCAGTGCCTCAAGTTCTTCAGTGGTTCCACCCTTTCTTTCTTCCTGTCTTACAAAGAGCTGATTTTATTACTTAATTAGTTCCTCTGGTCAAGGACTATGGACCCAAGTGTTGTCAAAGTTAGCAGAAAGAAACATCTGTCCACTCAGCTAGAGTTTTCTCCCATCAGTGAAAGGGACAAACAGTTGATGGTAAGCAGTATGTTCACCAAATGATAGGCTGTTATTATTTAGCAAATGGATTGGAACAGTTTAGGATGTTGAGGGGTTTTTTTGTGGTTTTGTTTGTTTGTTTGTTTGTTTCCATTTTGATGTTATTTATAAATATTCAAGAAATACTTGATGGGAATATATTTCAGCCCATTCAAATCCACTGCATGTTGGACCTTGCCCTGGTTTGGGCCAGGATAAAGGTAATTTTTTGTCTTGTACTTTTGCTTTCATCTAAGGCTCTTGTAAATAGCTGCATTTGCTTAAATTAACAGCAAGTTTCTCAGTCAGTGTCTGCTTCTAGGACTGATAACACTCACTGTTTATAGTTACAGCTGGAGAATGGGATGCAGAGCCAAGGACACTGCTCAGCTCTGAGGAACATTTTGCCCTCTGGAAGGAGAAAAGGAGTAAAAAGGTCACACCTGCAACCCTCCTTTGGGGAGGAATGGACAAGATAGATGGCCAAAATTGACCAGAGTATCACATCCCATACACATCATACTCCGTATAAATTTGTGGGATCGCAAGGGTCAAACCCCTTCCTGCTTCCCCTTCTTCTCCTGTCCCTGTTTGCTTCAGCATCCTGGGAGGATTCCATCCATTCCTCTGCCTGTGCTCTTGATCCATGCCCTCCTGAATCTGTGTGTTCCTGCCTCCAGCTCCCGACTGCTGCTGACCCCAGGAGTCCAGCCTGGACTTTCCCAGAGCTGCCCTGCAGCCTCGGTGTTGATGTGAGAGTTACTGGGGGGGAAGGGAGGAACGTGGTATCAATTTTCCTGTATATTTATATATATTTAGTAATTTTTCCTATTTATTACTGTTTAATTAAAGCTGTGTAGTTTAGTTTCCAACCCATAAGTCTCTCTCCCTTATTCTCTCTCCTTCCTTTATCTGGGAGGGGAGGGGGATTAATAGAGAGCATCTCTCATTTGGTTTAATTGCTGGGCCAGTGTTAAACCGGGACAGACCTCCACTTTCCTGGAGTAACCCCAGGTCATATGGGTTTTTTTCTTGTCTGTTATTGGTGAGTGGAACTAATAAACAGGGGGTAGAATTATGAATTAATTTCTGCTTTCTCACTGGGAAAAAGAATTCTTTAATTTTCATAGGCAAGCACAAGCCTACTTGGCTCAAGCTTAACATGTGATATTGGAATTTCAAGATTACTGAACCCCCAATTTCTTTAGAAAAACAGAAAATATTTTTGACGGTCATAATTTATAATTATTATTTCAGATTTTAGGTTGTTAGTTGCTGTGCTGTTTCTACTTGCTTCACATCTACTCTGTGATGTGAAGTCACAAGATTAGGTCAAATTTAGTATTCATTCTCATTTGTTAGTATTGTAAAAAAAAAAATCTTATTCTAACATTTTCCTTTGCTCTGTTCTCAGCTAGAAAACTAACAAAAGAGTTCAGAACTTTCCACTATCTCTATTTTTATTGTTATCTTAAAATGTTTTCTGGGGATTCATTTCAGTTATTTTGACATCTACCACACAACAGAATGCTGACATCTTTTGGTACTAAATATCCCCCATCCTCTCCAGAATTTAGTAGCCCATCAGTGAGTTTTACTGAGCTATACAAGCATGTCTGTCTCTGCCATGTGCTGGGGCTCCCTAGAAATGTGGCTTGATCTCTTAACCTTATTCACCTTTTAATGGCTCAGATCTTCAACAAATACTGCTGTATTTCTCATAGTCCCACTTACCTATGTTTTCAGAGACTGAATGAGTCCTTTCAAACCAGACAGTATTTTGTTCCATACCATGATGTTTTATTTTCATTTACTGCGTGACTAGTACTCCAATATTTTCATATTCTATGTTTTCTGAAACTCCTCTCTCCCAGTTGCTTGACCCATTCTTCAGTACACGTCTCACCCCGTGATGTGTCTGTCACCTATGAAATCAAAGCTCTTCTCTCTGTGCTTTCAAGGATTTGCATTGCTCAGCTCTTGCCATTTTCTTCTTCCCTGCTAACACTGATCTGAATGATTGTCATGAAAGGGTTTTTTCATAATTTTTTTTTTTTTTTTTTTTAGTGAAGATGGCTGAGTTATTGCCATCAAGAAGAAAACTGAATGTTTTATCTGTGTTATGTTTTGACAGACAGCAGAGACCCAGAAACAACAGTATTGCTTAGGACCAAAAATTGTTTGGTGGGCAAAACACAGAGTGATGAATATTCTTTCTCGTTTCATGTCATACTTTATAAAAGCCAGGAGGGTAGAAAAGTCTGTCCCTTTTCCTCCCTTCTTCCTTCCTGCTTTCTTTCTCTCTGATGATGGACATCTAGGAGAGAACCTCATGCTCTTGGTCTTCAGCTTGCCACATGTTCTGCAGGACTCAACTCCATTTGGTTGCTGGGAAGACCCCTGGTCCCTTTTCCTGAGTCAGTTCTGGTATGAGGGACTTTCTTCCATGAGTGACCATTGAAAGTGGGTTTTGTATATATATAATATATATACATATATATAATGTGTGTGTATATATATATATAATGTATATAAATATATGTATATGTATATGTAATATATACATAATGTGTGTATATATATATATATATATATATATAAAATGTATATATTATTACCCCACATGTTACTATCCTGTTCCTAGTAAACCTGTTCTAGCTTTAACTTCCATCCTTGAAGTCTCTTTTTCTTATTCCCTTTTTGTCTTTCCCTGGGAGGGTGGAGGGGTGTAAGACAGCAATTCTGTTCTGTGGGCTTTGGTTCATCCTGGCCACTAAATCAAGACAATCTGGTCCAATTTCCAGTTTATGGACAGGCAACAGGAATGATTGTGTGGAAGCCCAGGCCAACAAAGGAAGAAGATTCACCCTATTTTGGAAGGATATGTGCCTTGCATCCTCAGAAGTCTGATTCTGGCTGCACTGTTAAGGTTGCCACAACCATTTGCCACTCAGTGTGGGTCCCTCTACATTTTCTGAGATGGAAAAGATTGATCTAGGTCCATGAATAAACTCCCCATCGCAGTTCCATATGAGACAATGTGAAGCAACTCCACAGGGCTCTTCTGCTGTGGTATTGACAAGTGAAGAAGAAGCAGCAACAAATACAGAAGACTACAGGGGCAGGCATGTGGTCCTCTGGCAGGTACTGTCAGGATGGCTTTCTCTTTCTCTGCTACCCAGAAATGAAGGCAACAAGGTGAGCTTGTTCTGAGGGAGGTAGCAGTTGTGGAAAGAGGGACGTTTCTTTGATTAGTCAAGATACAGCATGATCTGTCGTGCTTTTACTGGATAGAAGCAGAGACAAGTTCCATGTTACTGAGGGAAAAGTGGGTATGTGTAGAAGACACCAATAATGTGTCTTTTTCTGAGGGAGCCAGAATAATGTCTGCTCCCTCTGTGGAGATGGGACAGGAAGAGGTGTCAGGTCACAGTCCTCAAAATGAGGGTATTCAGGCAAACAACAGGACATGGGCTAGGGATAGCAGTATATCCCCTCATATGTCCCAGAAAGAAAGTCTACAAGTAATGGACTTCATTAAAATGTAAACTTGTTGTTCTTCTGATGGTGGTAACCCTGTGCCAATAAATCAAAGGAGTTCAGGGATGAAGACCCTTTGCATAGATCTCAAGAACTGGAGTGTCAGTGCTAGCCTGACACCAAAAAGGGTTCAAAGGATCCAACGCAAGCCTGGTAGCTCCCTGTGACTGTTCCCCTCAGAGGCTGCAATTGGTATTCAAAAGCTGCATTCATGCACAAGCTGGTGAGTATCCAGCAGTTTCTGGAAGGCAGATGAAGCACAGCTTCATTTTCTATTTTATTCATGATTTTAGAGGGAGCTTTAAATAGCATATGATAAGAGAGAAGAAAACCTGATGCTATTTCTCATATTTCTGTGGTTTAAAGATGAGCGGGATAATTCTTTGGCCCAGCAGATGAGGTCTTGCTGTGAAACTGCTTCTGGGGAAAAACAAGAGGCTAAGTGGGCGTGCCATCTGAGATACACTGCATCCATGAGCCTGACCTGAATCATACACAGGTTAAAAAAAAAAAAAAAAGTGTTTTGTTTTCCTAGCTGATTGTGAAAAGTCAGTAGAAAAGGAGACTTTAGATTTAAAATTAATCTAAATATTTTGAATCCGAGTTTAGATAAAAATCAATTTCTTCTTTCCTCTGTTGTTGCTCCTGGAGTCTTCCCATTATGTTTTTGATTTCTGCTCAGCAGCCTAGTTTTCAGAATTGTATAACTTTTAGGTTTGAAAAAGTGTTGGCCAATAGCCTCACACTAGTGATTGTATTTTTTTCCAGTATTTTGTCTTGTAAATATGACTAGGTGTAATAATCTTCTGCATTACACTTTGTGGAACTCCATTAAGGATTTCCAAAGGTCTGCACATGTGGGAAATTTGATTTACGTTTAATCAAGAAATGTTTGTATTCTTTCTATCTTTTTATAGGGTCTTTGGCGTTATTGCAGATGAGTAGCATATCACAATAATAGCATGAGCCACATATTTTGGAAAATGTCCTAACATCCTAAAGCATGTTTAAAACTGTCAACACTTTTGAAATTATGATATCACTTTAGCTGACCTTAATACAGAGTGCATTTGTCTTCCCTTCTGTATTTGTGTGAACTTGCCAACACCTTATCTGAAACAGAAAAAGCTTCAGAACATCTTTTTTAGTTCTTAAGTAGGAACCCTCTCTACTTAGCAATGAAAATGGGAAACTGGGCAGTATGATGATCCTACAAATGGTGTAATAAAATCCCACATCAGTATTATTTCAGTGAAAATAAAAAGTAAATTTGTCTTAAGTATATTAGGTTAACAGCTGGCAACAGACTGTTCTGTATTAAGATAAACAGCTACTACCTCATTTGGACACAGCCAGTGTTTTTTTCACTCACTAGAGATCTGTTGCCAGTTTTCTGAACCTGTATTCCAATGGCAACTGTTCTGCAGTGGCATCATGAATAGTGTGTGAATACAGCACAAGTACTGGTACAAATGCAACACCTGGTGAGATGCTTGAAGCCACCAAGTAACAGCAAGGGGAACCTTTGGTTTAGACTGAGACAAGTGGACTATAAACAACTGATCACAGCACTGTTCTCCAGTGCTTTAGACAACATTCTGGAGTGTCCATCTCTACTTTTTCTCTGCTTCCCATTAACTTCACAAAACACTGAGTGCCTAGCAGAGGGCTCCCTTTGCAAATTTGCTGATGACACAAAACTGGGAAGAGTGGCAATATGCTGTCATGCTGTCATCCAGAGGGGCTGGAGAAACTGGCTGGCAGGAACCTCATGAAAATCAGTGAGGGGAAGTGCAAAAGTCCTGCAGATGGGGAGGAACAGCCCCAGACACCAGCACATGCTGGGGGTTGCCCAGCTGGAAAGTAGCTCCATGGAAAAGGACCTGGTGGATGTAAAGTTGAACTTGAAGCAGCACTCTGTCCTTGTCACAAAGGTTAATGGTATCTTGGGCTTCATTAGACAAAGTTATTACCATCATGTAGAGAGGGGTGATCATTCCCCTCTACTCAGGACTTGTGAGGCCACAGGGGGAGTATTGTGTCCAGCTCTGTGTTCCTGACTATGAGAGAGACATGGACATACTGGAGGAACCCCAGTAAAGGGCCATTAAGATGATGTCTAAGGGACTGGAACACTTCCAATATGAGGACAGACTGACAGAGTTGGGACTGCCCAGCCTGGAGGAAAGAAGGCTCAGAGGGGATCATGTCAATGTATATAAATACCTGAAAGGAGGGTGTGAGGAGGATAGAGCCAGGGTCTTTTCAGTGGTGCCCAGTGACAGGAAAAGAGGCAATGGGCACAACTTGAAACACAGGAGGCTCCTTTTAAATGTAAGGATATACTTAACCCTGCGGATGATCGAGCACTGACACGGATTGCTCAGGGAGGTTCTGGAGTCTCCATACTTGGAGATATCTCAGTGACCCAAGCATGGCCCTTGACAGCAGGCTCTAGGTGTCTGGCCTTGAGCAAGAAGGTTGAGCCAGAAGACTTCCAGAGATCCCTCAAAACCTCAACCACTCTGTGATTCTGTGAAGTCCAGCAGCTGAAAGAACCCTCTTCCCCCAGGAGTTTTACTGGTATGAGGAGTCCCAAGGTAATGAAGATGCCCTGCCACAAGTGCATCTGTTCAGCACAGTCGTGTACATGCTGGGTCAGCTTAGCCAGCTACCCTGCCCTGGCAAGAGGAAGCTTTAAGAGAGCCGTGGACCATCAAGTGAGGGCAAATCTCTCAGCCAAGGCAGGCTGATGTTTGTCACAAAAATAACAAAGCAGTGTTTCTGAGGCCTATTATCCAGAGTTAATGTTTACAGTAACATGCTTTTTCATAAAGAAAGGGGTCAAATTAGGAGCATGGGCTACTGTATTTTCTTTCTTCAGCAGCTGGGGATCACACCAAGCTCTTACTATGTAAATGAGGGGTGAAATAACAGATCCTTTTACACTGTTTTTTGAGCAGACAGGATTACAGCACAGATTGTGTTGTGAAACAAAGAATAGCTCCACAGGAGCCATGACTCTTCCTATGAATCATTCTGTCCCCTCTCTCTCTTTCCCATATATGCTTTATTTTTGTATTTTTTCTTAAAGGTAAATATCTTCTAGATGGGAATGCCATACTGACTGAATGGCTGGACTTAAAAATGGCTCAAGTTGCCTGTTTACTAGCTACAATTTTATTTAATAAGTAGTGACTGATAATGGTTATTTTCCTTCCTACTCTGGGACAGAAAATACAATTTAAATCTAAACATATGCATTGTCAAAATTATAAACATACCCTTCTCCTAAAGTGCCAAATGGAAATAAAAGTCATAATACACCTCCAATACCAGGAGAGAAATTGGGGTGGAGGGCCTGTAGAGATGGGGTATATGGTTTTCTGCATAATGTTATTTTAACAACAGCTATGAGTGAAGAGAAATTACATGCGGAGCCATGCTGACATTTACAGGAACCGTTGGGGAGAACCTGAAATATAAAACAGGGAAAATAAGAGATTTGGACTTAAAAGGTTACATCACATTTAGAAATCGAAGGAAACAAGTGTTGCAGTTCATGAGAACACAGGTGGAGAAAGGATTACAGGTGCAACTAAGGACTGCTTGGAGAGCATTAATGGACACAGGTTCCCTGCAACTTTCGCTGGGCCATTTGTCAAATACTCCCTGATGTGTGTTTCAAAGTGAGTGCTTCTTTTTGTGTATCCACAGTGATCTGCTCATATTCCCCAGGGCTGGTTTTGCTCCCTGGAGCAAAGCAGGAGCAATCATGAGTCTGCCCTGACTTGCACTGACCGGGAGCAGCCTTCTTGGTCTGAAACTTACATCCAGCAATTTACAACATAAAGGTGTGACAATGTCTTATTTTTTCTGACCCTCTGTTCTGGGAACAGGGGCACAGCCACCAGAGCAGCAGTATAACACAGACAGAGAATTTCAAGCAAGAAGAAAGCTGCTGAAACCTGCTCTGTCTCTCCTGCAATGCTCGGTTGCTGACCACTGTCTGGCCTGAAGTACATTCACTTGCAGTGACACAGGCAGACACCATGTGTTACGTGTCACTTCACAGAATTTTCCTGGATTCAGCAATTTTTTCCCTAATGTTTCAAGTTTTCAAAAGTGTCTAATAATCCAAACTTGATTTTTCACATGTATAAGTAGTCTCAGGAAGCTGTGGCGCTTTTGTACAAAAGATGAAGCTTCAGGAGCTCATTGAAGGCTAAATATCTGCTACAAATATGGTTTCTGTGTTTGTGCTCATCAAAAGGTGAAAAGGGAAAATGTGAATACGCACATATATATTCCAGATATTCTGGGAGAATATTTTTCAAATTATTACTTACTTACTTATTGAGATGCTCTTGACTTATGAAACAGCAACAAAGCAGTGCAAATTCCTGTGAAAATGCAGAAGGAAGAAGGAAAAAAGAGCAAGAGAAAGAAGGAAGGAGAGGTGAGTAGAAGAAAAAGGAAAAAGAGGAAAAAGTAGAAATCTAACACACAAAGGGGAGAAGATGAGCCCTAAAGCAGCCTAAGGATTGGTCACAGGAAAACCAGAAAGTAAATACGGCTTTATATAGGAGGTACAGTCACAAACAAGAGACTCAACTCATTAAAAGACATAGCTAAGTGCTTACATTTCTGAGGTATCATCTCCAAAAGAAAACAAGATTTATCTTTTAGTAAGTACATAGCACATCAAGGCTGATCAATTTGTTAACACAAATGTTCAGGAGAAGGGGGATTACAGCAATATAGGATCTGACATATAAATTAAGGTAGTTGCATTAGAATAAAGAATATTGTAAGACTCCATGTGTGCTTAACCTTGTAGACAAAATCTGTATCATTTGGGGGCAGGCTTTGTGGTCACATAATTAAGGCCTGTGATGGTGTGAGTACACTGAATTAGAATGAATTAGGGTTAGAATTAGTTAGAGTTAGAACTAATTTTGCTTCTGGTTTTATGAATGCAGATTTAACTGCACGTGCATCACCAGGAGCCCAGGCTTCCTGGACACACTGGGGACGGATGCTTTGTTATTGTAAAAGTTTTAACTGTTTATCTAAAAAAATCCAGTTAAGGCTTTTGGATAGGAAAATTACAGTATTTAGCCCAAATGTGAGAAATCTGTGGGTCTGGTTAATTGTGATCAGCTTTGTTACAGTAGCAGAAATAGTTCTAGACAAAAAGAGACAGTTTTGTCTTGAAGAGTATGCACTCTTACTGTTACTTGATTTGTGTTCTTCCTCCTGAGAATTAGCTGCTGCTTAAAAAATATCCATGATAAACCCCAACAGTGGGATGAAGGCACAAGATTGACTAAGTGAAACCTGCCCTAAGTGTGCACCCAAGAGACCAGCAGAAATCAATTTGTCTTGCAGAGGTAGGTGGTTATCCATAAAAGCTGAGAGGAATCACATGGGAAGCCACGGGAACACATTTAAGTGGGAGAATTGGGGGGTGCCTACAGCATGTACCCCCTCACTATCAGTGTGTGTGTGTTTGTGTGTGAGTCTCAGACACTGAGAGACAGAGAGTGGAAGAGAGAGAACAAGAGAAAGGGGGAGGGAAGAAAAAGGGAGGGAAAGAGAAATCACTAGAGACACACAGACGCAAGAGCACAATGGTTTTATTATATATTTTGAGCTTTTTGTACATCTTACATAATTCTCAAGTAGAAGAAAATAAAGCCATAATTTATGCACGGTTTCCCCCAGCAAGTTTGTTGTTTTTTTTTAAAGTTATTTTTAAAACCCTCTATATTGATTGTATTTTTAGAACACTTTCTAAAATAAGTGGAGAATTCAATCTCTGAGGCATGTCAATTTGTGCCCACATAGTGGATGGAAAGATTGAACCCTAAGTGCAGATCATGGCATTCTGCTGTGATAAAAGCTGTTTCTGTTTGCTTTAACACTCATGCATAGTGGTAAATGCCACCTGTGACACATTGGGATAAGTATAACTATCTCTATTGCATCCTGTGATTACAATACACTAAAAGTTGTTTCTGAAAGTTCCCTGACTCTCTCTACCTAAATAACTTAATTTTCTTCAAGTGTTTTAAGGCAGGAGAAGGCAGTCAAGCTATAGATACAAATAAATTTAACTTGCCGGGAGTTTTGGGTTTTTTTAAGAACATGATACCAATTAACAAAAAATAGTATGTCTTAACAGAAGATCAGTTTGTGATCTACTTAGGCTCATGCTTCTTTCTAACCCTGTTTAGAAAAACCTTGAACTTCTGCTTTGATCCTTCTTAATTGTGCTTGTACTGCACTTAAGCACTGCTTAAGCATCAGTATGGTCAATATCCTTTTACCCAGCCCCTGTCCACTCTGTTTTTCTTGATGAATATGTACGTATATATTAATAATCAAGATCTAGGCAGCAAAGTGTCCTTCAGCCTTCTCTTTTCATCATCTCCCAGACACTGGCCTTTCCTTGTACCACCAAATGGGCTTGCTTTCCACTATTGTTAAAGTCACCATGGCAAAGAAGGAAAACCAGAATCTGCCAGAACCATCTAAATCAATGGAAATCCATTGCTCAAGGAACCTGAACATGTCTCACAACGTTATCTTCCCAGAGATAAGGGCTCTAAGCTTGCTGTGCTGCCCGTAGTGTGTTTAATTTTGGGTGTGTTTGAAAGGGCAGCAGGGGGGCAGACTGGCTTCCCATGGTAACTTCTGCAACTTTTCCAACTGGGTCTTCATCCTCCAGGGCCCTTCTGCTTCAGCAAGCTGTTCACTACCCTGAACCTCCCAAGGAAGCCTGTGTAGATGTTTTTGATTGACTTTGGTGGCTGATACAAGTATTATTTATTAATCAGCTTCCCAGCTGGGAACCAGCTATTCCGTTTGTCTGGGAACTCACACACTGAGGTTCTGGTCCATGTATGGAACTCCTGGCTGGAACAAATTGTCTTCTTTTCTGGCTGTTCAGGTCCTTGGCTACTGTAAGAATGAAGAAGGGTCAGGTTCCAGCTCCAAAAGTCCTTGCTGCTCCCTCCTCTATGCTGCAACCCACTCTGGCCTAATTTTGAAGTAGGAAGCTGGATCCTGGATGTGAGCACATAAAGTTTCCTTCCTGTGTAGGATAATGGTGCCTTTTCTAGAGGACTCCAGGTTCTTCAGCAATTTAATAAGCACAGGTGGGCACTAAAAAATAATGAGTATAGAGAGGTCCTCTGATAATCATAAATAAGAGAAAATAGCTGTTAAAATTTTGCTGAGAAACTATTTTTGTCCTTGAGAAACATTTTGTTACTCTGCTTGCACACCTGGGTGTGTTTACTACTGGGCTGGCTATATATATATATATATATATATATATAAATACATATGCACTCATACATTATCTATATATCTCTCTTGTTTGCTAAACCTGAAGTAATTTATGTAATTATACACATAATGTATTTCATCCAAATACACAAAGAAGATCTTTTTTTTTTTAAATGCCACTTAGGATCTAGATTAAACTTAAACCACTACTTAGTCTATCTTCCTTAATAGGATACTAAAAAGGAATTTTATGACAACATTATCAGTAGCATTTTGCCGATAATTAGAATAACAATAATAATACTGAGATATTTTTTCAGTAATAATGGTGTTATTAATGAGATTTTTATGAAAGACAGACTTCTTTAGTATAATTATGAAAATTGATCTTTTGCATTTTACTTATTCACTGAAATCAGATAAGTGGCTTAACTACATGTATTATTTCTAATAAATATTCAAAAGAATGCATTTAAACAAGGCACCTCATTCTATTCTTGCTCATATTCCTTGCATTTAAATAAAAGTGTAATTGCTCTGCTTTTTTAAACCGCTAGTTTGGATTAGCTGTCTAACCTGTACAGTGTAGCTGTTTGCTGTTTGCATTTTTAATAGCTTTATTACCATTTGGTGAAGCCTTAATTTCTCACTCCCTTGAAGAGTCCTGCCTTTAAGTCAGCTCTACAATTTAACCAGCAATAATCTGTCAAGGTAAGATAAAAACCTCCACCAGATGAAATGCAGTATTTTTGTGTAGCATTCTGTCATTGTTAAAGGAAAGATCTGAGTATGTCAAAATGTAACACCTGAAAGTTTAATAAACTTTGTAGCATAATTTTACTGTTCACATTTTCAAATAAATTGTTCTAGAATACATTAGCTTGCTCACTAGTGGAATCAGTTAAATATCTATATAAATATGTTTGGGTGAAGCGAGCCAGCAGTTTTTCAACAAGGATAAAAGTTCTTTCAGTTTTCAAGCCGCAGATTAAGTCACTTCTAAAAATCCTTGCTTCAATTCAGTTCTATTAACTCTGCAGTTTCCTCATAACTCCTTCATAATATTTGGCCATAACATCACTGGAGAGGTTCATTTACATGAACATTCTTTTTTTTTCAAGTTGCTGATACTGAGGTAATTGAAGTGAAGCGTACTTAACCCATCACTTTCAGGACTCGGGCTGCTTTTTGAATATTTCTGCTTCTTTTCACATTTCTGTTTCACTCAAGCAAGTTAATTTTTTTTTTTTTTTTTTTTTTTTTTGAGAAATACACAAAGATGTAAATTTAAATCCACGTTAGAGTAAAAAGAGTAACAGAACTGTTTTAAATACATATAAACTAGTATGTTTGTGGGAAAGAAGAGCAAAGAATGTGTTTCTGAGTCCTGCTTTAGCAGAACCTGCTGTTCTACATAGAAATGGGCATTAACATCTTTCACCTACCCAGGCACATTCAATGAAAATGGCACACAAGCATTGGCTCTGTGAGCTGCTGCTGAATTAATGAGAATAGATACAGGGTCAGATGTGTGGTCAGGGAAGGGAGACCAGACCATTGTGCCTGGGAGTGTGTGGGCAGCCTTGTCTCCAAATCCTGCATCTCTTTGCCCTCCTGCAGCTCGGGCTCTGTGCCCTGGCCTTTCTCTGCACGCTCCAAGCTTTAGGATTTCACACCCGAAATTTTAATTTTTTAAAAAATCTAAACTCTTATGTATTGGGTTTAATTTTGTAGGTTTGCTTGTTTGTTGTGTGGTTCGGGTTTTTTGTTTGTTTATTTGCTGCTTGTTTGTTTGTTTGACCAGGTTGCTCCAAGCCCCATCCATCCTGGCCTTGAACGCTTCCATGGGGGGGGGCAGCCACAACTTCCCAGGGTAAACTGTTCCTGTATCTAACCACCCTCAAATAATTTCTTCCTAATATCTAACCTAAATCTATCCTCTTCTAATTAAAAACCGTTGGCCCTCTTCCTATCACTACACACCCTTGTTAAAAGTCTCTCCCCAGTTTTCCTATAGGCCCCTTCAGGTGCTGGAAGAGGGCTCTAAGGTCTCCCCAGAGCCTTCTCTTCTCCAGGCTGAACAAACCCCACTGTGTGAGCCTGTCTTTGTAGGAGAGGTGCTCCAGTCTTCTGGATCATTTTTGTGGTTCTCCTCTAGACTCGTTCCAAGAGCTCCACATCCTTCTTGTTTTGGGGGGCTCCAGAACTGGACACAAACGTAACAGTATCTATTTATCCCATAAACAGTAGTATGTGATACATAGATACATGGTATGTATGCAGCAATTCTAGTACTGATGTGTGTTGGAGAATTTTCCCATGATAGTGATGCTGATTACTGACCCGGCTCAGAGCTGCTCAAATGCATTTTAAAGGAAACTCAAAATATGTAAATATTTTCTAATTTGACACTTCAGTGGGACCAGCACTTTTTTTTCTACATGGATATTTGGGAGTTGAAAATGGGAATCGTGGCAGCTTACAAACAATGCCACAATCCCATATTTTATGAAAGATCATGAGTGAGCCTGCAGTGGGTGCAGCCCTTAATATATGCTGAATGTCTGTGTGTCTGCTTGAAATATGCCTGCTACAAGCACAGGTCCCCCTCTGAACAAAGCATTCAATCACATTCCTATGCCTATAATTGTGTTTAGGCCTGATCTGTGCCTCAAGGACCTTTCAGAACTGTAAACTGACATTCCTATGTGCTGCCTCCTTCTGAAAGACATGGGTTAGCCCTGAGGAAAAGGTTCTTAAGAGGCTGAATTAAACCAGCTCACAAGCCCACACACAAAACATATGGCCAAAAGACCCCATTTTCCATCATCAAGTACCAGGAGGTCAGCATCTACTGCACAGAGGTTGCAGAGCAGCTGTGTAAAGGCACCCTTTCTTTCAGCCATACCCAGTGAATGAGTGACAGAGTTGAGATGCTGATCTCTAACCATTGCAGGACACCACTGCTTCAGCAGCTCTGGCTGTGTGAACAAGCTTGTAGAGCACTTCAGAAGAAAGCAGCCAGGTTAATGGCAGCTGCCCAATTTGTCCAGCCTAACCCAAGCAGCTTCGACCATGGAATGGCAACATCGGTGACCTCCAGCAACACCCTGTGACATCCTTGTCTGACAGCAGCTCTTTGCACAGTAAGTACTGACTTTGAACCTGATTGCTTTAACATGAGTTGGGAAAATCCCAAGCACGGATAAGCCAATGGTATCCGGGGCTGCATCAAAAGATATGTGGCCAGCAGGTGAAGGGAGGTGAATCTCCTTCTCTAATCTGCTCTTGTGGGACCCCACCTGGAGTAATCTGTCTAGTTTTGGGGTCTCCAGCACAAGAAGGACATGGAGACTTTGGAGCAAGTCCAGAGAAGAGCCACGAAGATGATCAGAGGGCTGGAGCACCTCTCCTATGAGCCTGAGGCTCAGGAAGAGAGAGTTGGGGCTGTTCAGCCTGGAGAAGAGAAAGCCCTGGGGAGACCTTATAGCTGCCTTCCAGTACCTGAAGGGCCTAAAGAGAAGCTGGGGAGGTACTTTTCATGAGGGCATGGAATGATATGATGAGGGGTAACAGTCCAAAGTGAAAAATGGGGAGATTTAGATTAGACATCTGGAAGAAAGTCTTTCCTGTGAGGGTGGTGAAATGATGGAAGAGGCTGCCCACAGAAGTTCTGGCTGCCCCCTCCCTGGAAATGTTCAAGCTCAGGTTGAATGGGGCTGTGAGAAACCTGGTCTAGTGGGAGGTGTCCAGGGCTTTGGAACTAAATGATCTTGAATGTCCCTTCCAACCCAAACCATTCTGATTCTCTTCACAGTCTGCAGTGACTCATGAGCACAAACATCTCTTCATCCTAGCAGCCCATTTTTACATCAGCCTGGGAAAACACTTATACAAGCATGACTCAAGACAGAAGGGAAGGTAGATCCTCCCACTGAACAGCAATGATGTTGGGAGCAATGATGCACCCAACAGAGCTGAAGTCAGCTGGACTTCAAAAGTGCCTAAAATTTTACTGAACTGCAATGTTATAGCTGCCATCCCAAAGCAGTCTCAAAAAAACATCTCATATCCCATGTTTTTGACATGTCTCTCCACACAGAAACAATCTGAATTTTAGACCATTCCAGGGTGGAAACACATGTACATTTGAGGTTAATGTAATGGACTCCTTGTTTCTATATATCATGTCACTTCTTATTTTTTTGAGAAGTAGGATCAGTGCCCCACATGTATGTGATGTGAGGGTGTGTGTCAACTAAAGGTGTGAAAAATGTTTACAGCAAAAGGCTCTGACTAGAATAACCACAGAGAGGCCAAGAGGCTTGTGGCTAAGTCACAAGTTCATTGAGAAAATCACAAGGCAGTATCACAGCTGGAGTAAGAAAAATACTTCTGTCAATATTTTTTTAAGACTCGCACGATGCAATAATAATAATAAACATTAACAATATTTTTTCCTGGATTTTTTGGGGGGGTGTTTTTTGTGTTTTTTTATTTTCCCATGACATAAACAATAGTACCCTGGTCATAAGCCAAAACCTGACAAAGGTCCAAGGTTGAAAAGGGCTTCTTTGAGCCTGTCTTCCTGGTATAATTATTGTAGGTTCAGAGGAACCAGATCTGGAGTGTTGTAAAACTCAACACAATGAACTTGACAGATAGCCAGATTTCTGTTTTCAGCCAGTTTAGGGTTACTATAATCTCATTATTATGCTTGAAAGACGACAAGTAATAGAATCTCAGGTAGCCGTTCTGTCTTTACTCAGCCGCATCTTCTCTTTTATGCCGATTTCCCTTGATTACCTGAACTACCAAGGCTCGGTTTTCAACCACTTATCTTCCAGAAATAATCATCTGATCAGCCTTACAAGGTTCTCACTGCACTCAATGGTTTTAATGGGTCAAGCGTTAAATTAACCCTTTAACCATATCCCAGGAGAATACAAAACTTATTAAAAAACAATTTACTATTCAGTCATTGTTAACTTTGCAGAGGAGAAGGAGCTTCTTAGCCAGCTTTTCTTGTTCCCCCCACTCCTGCCTTGTTTTACTGCATCTTTGCCTTTACTAACACACAAAGTCTTTTTCAAGCTTCTGCCTGAGGATCACTTTTCTGGTTTCTGAGTTCCACAAAAGCATAAAATGAAGCAGCCACAGGGAAAGTGTTGTGTACCTTTACGTTGTATTTTGAGGCAACATTTTGCAAAGGTTGAATGAGTTTTTCCACATACGGAAAAATAGAATGAAAATTGAGATTTATGTCAGTCAGTGTTGTATTACACCGAGAACTGTAAGGCCCACGAAACTCTTACAGACCCATCTCAGTGCTGGAAAGGGTTTGAAAGGCTCTCTGACATGGGTGAGTATTTGTACCAACTACAAGGAAGCAAGGAAGATCTGTGTAGATCTGTGTTGGTGTACAGAGCAGGCAGCAGCTGTGTTGTGCTTCCAGCTTCCCCAGAAAACTCCAGGATTCCCTCTGGAAACAGCCTGGAGGCAGGAACCCAAGCAATGCTCCCTGGCTTCATCCTTTCCCAGGACAGAGCACAGCCATCAGAACTATGCCTTCTGCCCTGACACATCCCAAAGCCAGGGAAATAGAGGGAGGTGTGGGAGGATGTGGCTCTAAAGAAGCAACCTCAGCAAAATTGCTCCTGGAAGTAGGTCTGCACCACCAGGGGCTTGAACAAGAGGCAGGTGGCACACTGGCTGTACCAGACCTCAGCTATTCTTGTGAGGCCTGTGCCTTCTGCACACAAGAACTGCCTTAGCAAAGCCATCCATCCATTCCACAAAGGGGCAAATTCTTCCTTTCTGCAATACTCCAACAACAAGAAGAGACCACAGCAGAATTTTTTCATGTAAAGCAAAGGCAAGAAAATGCCTTGATTTCCTACCTGCTATAAATGAAGACCGTGATCCATCCGGGAGCTGCTGCTTACAACGATCACGTCGTAGAGATGCCCAGGGTGTAGATCTGGATTTGCTATCTTCAACCAATTCTTGCTCACACAAAATTCTCATTGCCGTTCACAGGGGTATTGCCAGGAAATTACTTGAATGAAAGACGTGGTTTTTTACAGAGAAATCTCATACAACACTTTCATCACCTTTAGTTTGTACAATCCCGAATCCGATCTTTGATGACAGCTGGAACTGCTTGAGGGGTTTTAGTTGATCAGGTTAGTAGTCATCAAAGGAGTATCAGGACTATAAAATCTACTCTGTGTGTCAGTCATTACATGTCTGTATAAAATAATGTGGTGATTTCAGTCTATTCGTAGTATACTCACCCTTTACAGTAGAGGTATGTAAAGAAAGAAAGAATAAATAGTGTCTAAAAGTTAGATGGTATGATGATTTTGGGTGTATGGGCTTTTAAGAAGAATCTGGTATAACCTGCAGGCCTTCACAGAGAAGAGGTAAGAGCCAGTGCCAAAGAATGAGCCTGCTGGACAAGGCCCTGCCAATGGTTAATCAACAGGACCACCAGAAAGCACACATCTGCAAAATTTTGGGAACTTATTGCAGTCTGCAGCTAAGATGCCTTGTTGTCTCAAGTCCTCTCATGGTGAGGCATGTTTCTTATAAAAGTACTAAAGGTGGTACCTACTTCTCTTCTAAGTGCAGCTATTAAAGACACAGTGATGACCTTTCCTCATCATTCCTGTGAACAGGATCTTCCCCCACTGAGTGTTGGAGTTCAATGACTCAGCTTACAAGGATTTAGGCTCTGAACTTTTTCCTATCAGTTCTCTAATCACAAGTCTGCAAACAGGAGTCCTTCAGACAAAAGCACATCAGCAGAAAAAGTTATCTCAAGAGAAGTTTTTCCTCAGTAAAAGAATACGCACATCTGGAGCTACACATGTGAGTGGTGTTCATGAGTTACATCTTTTGCCAGTTTTTGTTCAAGCCCTTCTGACAAATATCTGAGGCAAAACAATGCTGTACTTATGTGGAAGATGGGATTTCACTTACACAGAACAATAATGAAAACAGAAAAGTAGATATTAAAAGAGGTGCGATGACAAGCTTCAACAAAAGAAACTAGAAAGAAAAGATAAGACTGTTCTAAGCATAAGCCCACAGTGTAGTTTCAAGGCATTTCTCCTAGTTTTTGGTCAACCATTTTAGAGACCAGTGTCAGATATTGGCAGGCACATTAGAAAGCCTCTGAGATACCTAAATTCCCCAGTGGTGGCAGATGGAGGCAAATAAAGAAATACCCTACATACTTAAAGTAGTACTAAATATTTCTATTTAGGCATCTGAATCCCATAAATTTTTTTCCAGATCTCAGAGCTCTTATTATTTTTAACATCACTACTGTTTTGTTTTTTTTTAAAAAAAGATTTTCCATCATTTTCCATTAGTGAAAATAACACAGTAGAGCTGTTGCACACCCTGCCACACACACAGGAAAAAAAAAAAAAAAAAAAAAAGCAAGCATTCCTGAAAGAACAGCAGGGAGTAGAAGTTAGTATGAACTACATGTCAGTATGTGAGAAAAGAGGAAAAAAGTAAAGTTCTTATACTAATTCTGGAGGTACATGAAATCCATTCAAATTTAAGAAGAAAACCAGATTATTTCTCTTGGACACATGAATGGTTAATAGAAGGCATATTCAGGACAAAATAGAAGAAGAAAATACTGCAGTTCATGTGTTTTTATCAAAGCCTCTTTCTGAACAGACTCACTTCAATACATCCTAAAATCATATCCAACTTCTCGTCAAGGGGTTAAGGTCTTTTCAAGCTTTCTGGAAGGTTCTTGGGAGCATCTTACTCAGAGTGTGTGCTCTGTATTCATCTGACAAAGCCCAAACATCTGCAGCTCTTCACCCAAGGCTCCTGTTGTAGACAATGGAGAAAAGAAGACACCTCTCAGGAGCAGCTTCTCTGAATCATTTTAAAGATGTACTTCAGTGATGGCTTATGCCCATGAGGAATGTGGAAAAGGGAAAAAATTCACAAAATATTTGTAGATCTCTGGTTATGCCTGTCTAACTATGTAATCGGTAATGTGTGAACTCTGTTCAAGGGGACTGCTCAGTTTCAGTCTCATTTTCAGCAAAATTTCTACGTAGACCTAATACTCTGCTGAGAGACCACTGGGTCTATCCAGCTCTTCCAATGGTACAAAATGCTCTGAACTTGTAAAATACAAGATTCTTCTTTAAATACTATCACAATGAAGCTCTGACCCCCCATTTGGATTAAAGGCTGCCATATGACTTGCTATAGCATTAATAAAGTTTCCTGTACTTTAAGAGAAATGGCTTACAGTTAAAGGATAAAAGAATTGTGGTAGCAGTACCCAAAAACTATATTAAAAAGTGCTCCTGAAGAAGGGGTGACTTTTTAATAGATATGAAGTGGATTAGGTATAATACCTAATGTGAAATCTTAGTGGAAAATTTTAGCAGTTTTAAAATAAAATCTGTAGGCAAAATAAACATATATTGTGGTAGAAAATGTACAACTCAGACACGACATTTCTGTTTTCTATTGATTTTCTGCTTTATGCACACAGAAAACTTCATCAAACTGAATAGACTTTCTGTAAGATGACAGCATTTCATAGATTTTCAAAAGGGGTACAGACATATATCTTGTACATATACAACTTCATAGTTACATTGCAATTCACCTTGAAAAGCAAAACTGGATTAAAGGAAGTTCTTATTAAATTTTATTAAGCCTTCCCACTTTTAGGACAAAATTTTGAAGATTAATAACCTGAAGAATAATAAAAGCATAAGCAAATATATTTTTTTTATATTTGGGGCTGATCGTGAATTCTGCTTGAACCACTGGGCTCCCACAAAGACCAAGCCTGTGAAAGATTTCTGTGCAAGCTCTTAGAGTCAGAAGCCAGATTTTCATCTATTTGCATAGTACTTGTATGCTGAAGGTCAGGGTGTCATATAACAATGTTTAAAAAAACAGGAGTGAAATCTAAGTCCTACATAGGTTCCAACACATAATTTTCCATTACAAATTCAAGCTGTCTGAAAGTTTGCTACCTAGACTGAAATACTTGCTTAGGTTCTTTCTATAATTTTGGAGGGCAATCTAACCCCATCTTCAGATTGGTGTCCAAAATAGATGGTCCCTGTTGCTCTCCTGGGTTTAGAGGTGGCATCTAGATTGCTGAAGCCATCATCTTGATGGCTGAGCACAGATAAAAGGAAGCCTGCTCCCCATGAAGGCACCATTTACTATTAAGGTGAGAAGAGAACAGTTTCAAATATCCTCAGTGGAAGCTGGTCCTTCTTTGGATGATGCTGGATTTTTTAATGTGTTTGGCAGTTTCTTACAAACTTGAAAAAAAAAATAAATTGAAAGCTCTACACAACCTTCCCATGTCCTCCCAGGCACAGATAACCATTGACTCTGCTTACAGAGGGGTGGCAGCAGAGGAAAGAAATGCAGTTTTACCTACACTTTAATTTTGCTTATCATAGTAAAGCCCTACCAGGCAGTGGGCTTAGGAGATGAATGATTGTTACAGGACACAGGGATGCCAGCTCCAATCCTTTTTCTACTGCTGACATCCTTTGTGGCCTTAGCCAAAGGGCTCCACCACCTGTTTCTTCACCATGGTTTTGTCTGTGCAGGGAATGGTTACAGGACATTTTGCAGTCAGATGCAAGCAAGCTCTTTCCACACCCTAACCCTAGATGGCATGACCAAGATGTTGTGATGCCAAGCCTGAGGTAACATACCCAGAGCCTTAGAAAGGCTCTTCAGCTCCATCTTCATGTTTTGTTAACTATAGTGAACCACTTCTGCTTAGCTCGTGGCATCAGCACACCACAAGGCCAGGTAGACTGAGCCATAGAACATGAGAATCCTCTTGCAGGAGTCTTGTGTCTTCTGTGGAAGCAGAGCAGAGAGCACTAAGGGATCTGTAAACTCTGCCCTAGAGATCAGTAACACTGACTGCATGTGCCAGTCTGCTGGTCTGCAGGAATGGTTCATGTACAAAGGGGGTAAAAGCAGATGTTCAGTTAGGATGGTGGCATTTCTAATTAATCCTTCACTTCCTACAAAGAGGAGAACCAGGCTTTAATTAGCTGTGGAGATAAAATTTAAATTAATTATACAAATGGAAAATTGTGAGTGTGTACACCTGTGAATGTATCTGTGTATTTATTCTGTGCATTTAACACGGTTTCCAGAAGTGATGAAACAAGAAACTTCCCTTTTTTCTCTCTTTCCTTCACCTCCCCTACTTACCTACCTTCTTTCACTTGGAAATTTTTGTCCAGTCAAGAAAATCAACCATCTTTTCTTTGCAATTAGTGAGTTCACTTCCTTCACTAGTGAGTTCACGTCACTAGTGAGTTCACCCCCATTGATGAAGTCAAAGATGCACTGAAACCTGAAGCACTGCAAGAATATTTAATGCACAAGAATCCTGAACTTCTCATCTATTTATACAGAAATGTTCTTAGAGTAAGGAGCCAGCTTGCCTTAAACCCCACAAACCATAGCAGGGTAGCAAACTATTTTATGGCAGCAATGACCATGCATATTTTCACTAAAGGGCCTCACCTGATACACAACTCTCATGTCACACTCCAGGTCTGCAGTCTTCCAACAAAGTTTCAGATGTTCAGAAGAGGGTCAAATGAATCTTGCTGTGGAGGATTCATGGGCCTTACATAAACTGGACATTAAAATGTGATCTTTGATAAAAAACAGTTTCCCAAGCTTCTTTTTGGGTAGATGCTCTAAGTTTCATTCCAGCAGTGCATGATCCATTACCCATAAGACCAAACAGATGCTCACATGTGTAAGCTCCCAGCAATGAGCTTTTCTTTCATACTTGATGGAGATTTTGTGTAGGAAAGCTGGTCTAGGTATCTCATAGTTCTCCTTACCAATCTGCCTTGAGCTTCTGTTTCTTGGGGTTGACATAGGTAAAGCATGGCTGATGTAAAAGTCAAGTCACGTATGGTATTCCACAGTGTTGTTGTTGGTCAGGAAGGCTTAGAACTGAATCAGGAGTTTGTGGAGAAAAAGACAAGAATATCTTCAGTACAAAATACAGATTGAGGGTTTGGAAGTCATCCTTTGGGTCTGCAACAAGACCTGTTCAGTTCTGGCCCACCCTCTCTGTAATGAATATTTCACTTTACCCAAGCCATACTTGCTTAATAATTGGTCTTGAACTTTGGCCTGTAAAAGTACAAGTCACAGCTTAATCTAAAGCTCCATGCTGACAGGTGTAACAAGTTCATGCTGTTAATGTTACTGTCATTGGTCTAAGCTTGTTCTTTCTCTCCCTTGAAAATATCTGCAGAGCAAATATTGAAATTGAGGAACTCAGAACAAAGCAATCTTTCCTGCCATAACCCTTGTGTTTATCCAAGATAATCCTGAAAAATGTGTGGATTTTTTCTCCTCTTCCTTTTAAAGCCTCAGCCCTCTCCTTCTTTCCCCACAACCAACAGCCTATATCTGAACCTCAGCTGGGGAATCCAGGGATATGTGCTGGGCACACATTCTGTATAGGCAGCCAGGGGGTCCTCCATTTGGAGAGTTAGAGGTCTGCAGGCCAGCACAGTGATGGGCACCAGGGGGTATGTATGTGAATTTAGCACAGCCACATATTTCCTGAAGCTTTGAGCTCTGCCCCTTGGCAGGGCAAGACCATCTCTAGGGATCCCTGACCTCGGGCCTCCCACCAAGCAGACAATCATCTTCCCTTGATGCAGAGACTGCCAGCTTCATACACTCTCAGTGCTTCCTAGGAGGCTCTTCAGCAGAGCAGGGCAGCAGTGCCTCCACAACCACAAATAACAGATGCATGAACTGAAGGCAACCAAAAACCAGCAGAGCATCAGATCTGATTTCTGTATGACTTGTGCCTCTGAATTTCATCCCATGGACCTAGACCTGACCAAGTGTCATGGATGAAGGAGCAATACCATGAGGGAAGTAAGGGAGAGAAACTGCAGCTCTGTCTGCCCTGTGGTCAGAAGGGGTGGAAAAAAGCAGTCAAGTAAGCTGTGATTCAAAAAAAGCAAACAGCAGTGAAGGCTCAGCAGCATGAAGCCAGTGGTGCTGTGACTTCACCAGAACCAGAAGCTACAGGACTAAAGCAAAGTACATCACTGTAAGAAACCTGGGAATGAACCATTCATTCCTCTAGCATGAGTGCCACATGGAGAAAGAGCCCTTTGCAGAGGGTTGGAGGTATGGAAATATCTCTCTTGCTTGTCCCTTGCACCACTTCTAGGGAGAGGTTTGTCCCAGGCATGACTGAACATGATTCTAGTTAGTGAGCACAACTACAAGAATTCCCACCCCATTTTGGAGAAGGTCCTCCTTTCTATCCAAGGTGCTGTGAGGGCTTTGTGATGAGAAAAGACCCCAGTGAACAGATTATTCTTCAGATCCAAATAGTCCTCTGATCAGCTGACACCTGCCCATGAAATGGGTCCTGCATCTTTGCTCGTCCAGCTGACCAGTGGTGGTTCAGCTTTCTGTGTCACTGCTGGAGTGCTCTTGGGCACTTCATGTAGGAACTGTGGTGAGACCTGAGGCTATGAAAAAGTTGGGGTGATAAATCATTCAGCTAGTCAACCTTCCCACCAAAGACAAGGTTTGTCTTCTTTTGCAGCTGGTCTTGAGAATTGTAGCTGTTAGGAAACGAAGAAAACAGGAGTTAAATGGTTTTGTCATTTCTTCCCCCACCCCAGTAACTTAAGTTGCTGTGGTGAGTGAAATAGTTGCACTTGCTTGGCCAGACCAGCATTACATAAAATCTACAGCCTCATAAGAGTTAAACTTATTGGCTATAACCATTCAGCATGAAATCTTGTATATAATTTTTGCAGGGGTGTTCATAATCTCCCTATCAGGAAAATGCTTTGCAAAGTGTGCTCCTCACCCCATCAAAACTTTGTTCTGGTGAAAATTTGGGTTATCATCCATATAGATTTACTCTGGAGATTTACTCTGCAAAATCTGCTCTTCAGCACTCAAATTTCGTACAAAGAAAGAGAGATGAATATTATCAAATGTTCCATTAGGACTCTGGGATTTCACAGCCTCCAGAGCACCATTTCCACGCGGTGTAAATTTGTTTGGAAAATAAGTCCATCTTTTGTTTGAAGTAGTTAATTACCTTGCTAGAGGAACCAGATGAAATA
Organism: Heliangelus exortis; assembly: GCF_036169615.1. Taxonomy (NCBI): domain Eukaryota; kingdom Metazoa; phylum Chordata; class Aves; order Apodiformes; family Trochilidae; genus Heliangelus; species Heliangelus exortis. Next base: position 58,184,841 of record NC_092422.1, read on the forward strand.
AAAGATTTATGGATCCTTCTTTCTCATAGCGAAGGAGAAAGTGATCTGTTTGCAGGAGTTACATTTTCAGGCACTTTGCTGAGACACCCCAACCCCCCTCTGTTGCTGACTGTAAAATAAGAAAACTATTACCCAGCTGGGGTAACAATAGGCTCCCACAGTGCTTTTCTGCTCAGCCCGCAGCTGCCAGTGAAAGTGGAAACTACAGCAGCAGGATAACATTCTTTTCTTACAGCCTGTTTCTATGGGCAAGGAGCCCTCCCACTGCTTCAATGTATTTTCTATGCAAAACTGTAGAAGAAGTGACATTTTAAAAGTTTTGACCTTTGTTTTTTTTTTTTTTTTTTTCCCTTTCCTATTCTCCCCCCCCCTACCCCTCCTCCTTCTTTTTGCATGAACCAAGACATACATTTTTTAAACCTTTTGACAGGGCGTGTGCTAGGAAGGCAATAACCATTACTATAAGAACAAAATGTTTCAAAATTTGAAAATTCTATATTGAGCCTAGCCTGTTGGTGATCTTTGTGCAGAAAAAAACCTGGTAATAAGAGATGCAGAACTCTTCTGCTAATTGTCACAGGCAAACAGATGATTGTGGCAGCAGAACTCACACACTTTTCCAAGTTAGTGTCTTTTTATGTCACGTTTTCATTTGTTAATTTCATATTTTAAGACTAAAATTTCAAAGGATTTTTCAGGCAGAGATTTCCTTTTCCCTACCACTCTGCAAGAAAAATTGGAAATGTTAACAAATTTTATTAAAATAGTCTTTTTAAAAAAGGGTTTACAAAAGAAAAATAATTGGACAGAATAATGTTAGTGGACAGTAGTAATTTACATAAACATGTATCCAAATTATATGGGTCTAATTTGATAGAAATTGGCATAGTCCCCAGTTAGATTACAAATACTAAAAAAGAAAAAAAAATTGCCCCTCTGGGTTTTTTTTTTTATGGGTTAACCCATAAAATAACACGCTAAACCTCAGAAAATTATAAAGAGTGTTAGAAATGTAAAATGTATTTCACAAAATACAAGCAAAATAAATGAAAACTGCTCAAGTGAAATGGAGAGGGGGAAGGGATGTCCATGAGTCAGTGAAGTGAATGCAGAAGTGATTCCAAAAACAAGCCTAGCAGGTTAATCCATGTGAAAATCTCCCATTCACTACTGATTCCCTCTGCTAGCTACCACCACTGCCTATCACCAGCTCACCCTTATGTTCACCAAGGGCACTGGCCCTGCTGTGGGTCCACCTATATATCTATCTTGCTGGGCCTGACCCCACATTCTTTTCATACTCAACACTCTCCCCTCCACACATTGAAACCGATGGAAACTTGATGGATGCAAATGATGACAAATAGGTGGATTGGGCTGCAGTGCTCTGAAATAGTCAGCTTGAAAGGCTGGTTTAAAATTCTGTGGGATGTAGAGGAGGAAGGAGAAAAATCCCATGTTTTAAACTGGTGGCTTCACTGGTGGATTGATAAAGAGCTATAAAGACTTCTTGGTAACCTGAGTCCTCCATCAGAACAAGATAAAATCATCTCTCACTCTACAACACACACACTGTAACCAAATCCATCATTAGCAAACTACATCATTCATCGTTAGGCAACAATCTACTATAAATTACAATGAGCCCATTAAAAGTCAGTGAAACCTAACATAAGGAAAGCAAAAGCAAAAAAAAAAAACAAAAACAAAAAAAACCCCAAAACAAAAAGGGAAAACAAACAAAAAACCCAAAAATCTCTCCCCAGAGGGTCTGTGTCAAGACAGAAAATTCTTTCAATGCTTGGATTTCAGAAACAGTACATGACATCCACAGGTAAACGGGGCCAAGGAGGTCCCAGTTTCTACACAAAGCACCTGGGTTTTGGTTTTTTTTGTTTCCCTGGGCAGAAAAATCTCCTGTAGATTTTCAAACCCAAATTTGCTTTTTTCAGTCTGTGGATTAACAGCTTAAAATTTTTTTTCCTAAACATTTGCATTGCAAGACTGCCAACAGTGAGCCAGGGAGCAGCGATGGTTCCAGGAAAGCAAGTGGGGTACCTGTAGCTTTCCTGAAAGCTCCTCCATGGCTGGGGCACAGTGCTCTGGAGGAGCTGGCAGCCAGACCTTGCACCCACTGAAGGTCTTCTCCTTGGCTTTGGTGGGGGTGCAGTCCCCAAGTCAAACCAAGTTATCATTTCAGAAGTGCATCTCTCATCATCTTCTGTATTAATAGTTATTTGCATGTTATTTCCTGGTTTCTTTGCTGTGATATGTGGGTGCAGGCAGAAGAATTCTAAAGGATTTTTCGTCTTATAGTACTTCCATTATTCAGGACAATGTGCTATCCAAGGCAGGCAGCTATTTGGGATAAATAGCATATCCCCATTTGTCCAAAATAGCCAAATGTCTGGCATGAGTCATGCCAAACAGGCAGCTGCTCGGCAGGAGTGTTGGTACTGGCATACTAAAAAGCAGAAGATATTGGAGGGGCAGAGAGAGCTAAAGGTGGCACCAGGGTGCAGTGAGAGAGGGTTGCTGGGGTGAGTGATACCCAGCTAGCACACCCATTAAAACTTTCAGAGCACTGCATCAGAAATGTCAGCATTTGTCTGCAGTTTGCACGCAGGAGTTTCCAAGATGCCACTCACCTCCTTACTACTTAAACAACAAATGAGTATCTTAGAGGCCACCACGTGGGAGGTATCACCTCTGGAGCACCCATATTGAAGGTGCAACATCCCCACCAGGGAAACACACTCTGCACGGACAGGAAAGTCTAGGGAAACAGTTCCTTTACTTCTCTGTTCCTGAGAATCCACAGCATTCACAAGGAGTAGGATGGGTGTTGCAGGAAGGTATATGAATACATTTCCAGGTGAGTAGAAGTATTTGTGTCCTTACTTGGCTGCTGGCTCATGCCATGGATATGTAGCCTTGTGAGCACCATACATATCCATCCCATATGCAGGCTCCCACCTGTCCTTTCCAGGCTATAAGGTCCCTTCTTTCCTCAGCATTACATGAGTACTAAAAATTTCAGCTGAAAGTACTCCTCAGAAGTAGCTAATGAACTTTGTTTTACAGATAGGGAAGCCAAAGACATTAAATTTGTGCCAGCACTGCAAAGGAAGCAAAACCTTGAATGAAAACAGCTACTGAGAAATGGTCTTCTGCTACAAGAATCTCCTTTGTCACAGTCACTGCAGTGCAAGCTCAGCAGGTGCTGTTTCAAATTCAGCATCTTGGCCCTCTACTTTTCTTTTAAAATAAATGAAAACAGTTCCTGGCATGTAGTAAACTGCTTGCCAAACTTAGGAATTCATTAGCTTATGTTATCTTTAGCACATTTAAGTGCCAAAAAATGAAAAATGAAACTGAGTAAATGTGTAGTTAGTCATGCTTGTAGAAATGTCAATGCTGTCAAAAATATTTGTGTGAAAATCATAAACAAAATCTGCTGCCATGAGAAGTTATTTGGTTCTTAATTATGGGACAAAATGACTTCTTTTTCACAAAGACTTCAAAAAAAGAGAGCTAACACTGTGATGGAAATATTGGCACAATCTTGACTCAGCTGCTTCCCCAGGGTAATAAAGTTGCTCCCAGAAAGAAGAGGATTATAATCTTCATAGAATACCTTAAAAATCCAGCTAGTACAGCAGGCTAGCTTAGCAGGTTCTTAATAGGATGTGCAGTCCTGCACTTCTAAGTATGTTTGGAAGGGTTCAGGTACTTAAAGACAGAAGAGGGTTGGCTAGTAGTCCTTCAATTGCCATTTCTGAGTCAATTTCTTGAACTGCACCACTTTAGATTTGCACACTTGCTTGCTGGATAAGCATATCTTATAACCTAAAAAAAAAAAAAAATAAACAAAAGCAGTAGGTCACCAGCCCAAATCATGCAGGTCAGTGGAGAGGAATACCTATAGCTGTCTTGAGGATTGTGTTCGCTGACCTGTGGGAAGAGTTGGTGGTCCCACTAGAGTTCTGAGGGACAGATGTCCTCACCCACAGGCTGCCATGGGTGCCAGACCCCATGGCCATATCCCAGGTATGGACTCCTGAAGAGGGGGTTTGCTGGGGCCAGGGATAGTGGTAGGGCCCTTGGAGAAATTGTCCTCTCTTCCCCATCTCTCCTTTGCGACTTTATGAAGACAGACCCACACTCTTATAACTTGTGGTTAATTGTAAAACTTTCACTGTCAGTAAATTCACAAGGACTGTAAGTGAGCATTCAATAGTATGGCTGCTCAAGGCACATTAATTTCCAAACCCCAAGGTGAGTGCAGGCATTGCCACCTTCCCTGGACAGAATCATATCGGTTTGTGCATGGCTGTAAAGCAGAAGACTCACCAAACAGAAAGGGCCAAGGTATTATTTCTCTTGTCCTGAACTGCAAAACCAGCTTTTTAAAATTATTGTCCCTGTACCAATGTGGTCCTACTCCACAGTGTTCAGGTTTCTTGAGTCTGAAGAAATGACACATAAAGTTCTGTCACAACAAGGCACAAAATATGTTAGTAGCAAAAAAAAAAAACCAAACCAAACCAAAAAAAAAAAAAAAAACAAAAAACAAAAAACAAAAAACAAAAAAAAAAAAATTCAAAGAAGGGCCAGAACAACTGAAGCAATACTTTTGGATGAGCTCTGCTGTTCCAAGATATGTTTTCCCCTTCCCTTAATATCCTTAGGAATTCAGTATATATATGCTGTATTGCAAAACTGAAAGATTTCTTGAAACAGAACTAAGATTCATAAAATTAACTCCTAATACTCCATTTCATGTATCTCTCTTGATATCTTCCCTCCTCATAGAATTTCAGATTATTGATTAAAAAGGAAAGTGAAAACAATCTTATACTAATACTCTTTACATTTATTCATGAGGGTTTACATTATTCTATCTTATAACCAAAAATATCTGCATGGAGTTGAGATACAATCAAAACTGAAGAGAAAAGTAATATTTTTCATATCACAAAAGGGGTAAAACCTGAAGCAGACATTTGTGACATTGAATGAACAAAGGCCATATTTTGTTGCCCCATTTCAATCGTGTCTACCTTCATTCCTTTTAACAGCTCTAGTCCTGGTACCACTTTCTTGCTATCACCAAGAAAACAAGCTTCTGATGGAAGAAAAAAAAAGTGAAGCTCTCTTAGGTGCTGTCTTTAACGCTTACTCTCATCAGGAATTGCTGAACTTGCTCTCTGAAAAAAAAAAGAGGTAGAGCAAGAGCTGGAAAACTTTGAAACCCCTTCTTTTTGGCTTGCCTTGTGAAAAAACGACATTGCTTTAATAATAAACGACCAGATCTGTTACAACATTCAGGCAGTGTGAGGATTAGGGGAGAGGCAGGAGAGGAATAAATGGATAAAACATCATTCTAAACAAGAGAATAAAATATCGCCTGGAGATATTTCAACAAGCAGCAGTCTGTGGCTTCCCTGGCAAAAAGCAAGGTAATGAAAGGTGCCTTTTCCCTCTGGTCATCCTTGGGTGGGGAGTGGGAGGTGTGGAAAGCACTGCCTGCTGTTCAGGACATTCCTCCCACCAGTGGGTCGGCAGGAGAAGATGTTGGCATCAGGGCAGCACAGGATGTGACACTTCTGGAATAAGGCAGCAAGCTTGTCACGCTCTGAAATGCCATCTGCTTTCTGGCCTCTTTGGAGAACAGTACCAAAACATGTTGCCAATGGTTCATTCAAAGGAGACCCAGAAGACTTCAATATTTTGCTTCTGTTGGGAAATGAGCTCCTCCAAAGCTATCTATTTCCAAGGTCCCTAGAGCACAAGAACAAGGAAAGTCAGTACTTTCACACAACAAGCAGTCAGAAGTTTGGTTCAGTCATGTTGAGATCATCATCAAAATCCAACCTGAGTGTGATAAAATGTCAAGGTTTGTTTTCTACAGACAGGCTCTCAACTTATTGTCCTCATTGTCAGGCTGCTAAGAGATGAAAGAGGGAAGCGGATACCCTCAGCTTTCTGAGGTATCACTTGAAGATTTGTGCAAAACCTTGCCTCCTTCTGCAAGCTTTTCTGGGATCCTGAAAACATCACATCTTCCTCTTTACAGCCAACACTCTAGGGTCCAGAAGCTGGGTGTTCTCTACTGTGCCTGAACACCCTACAGTATCACAGACTTTAAGACTACTTCACACTGATGCAAAGGACAAGCAAAAATGTTGCGATAAAATAATGTGGGCATGTTCCCTGGTAGGAAGGCTCAGCAGCCATCCCACTACTCCATCCAATATCCTAGTGAGCCCAAGACTAAACATCTTGTCTTCATCTTGTCCCATTGTTCTATTCCTATCCCATTTCCAGCCAAGATATCAGAATAGGTGAAAATAGGTGAAAATTCATCCCCTTTGGTTGACTTGAGCCCTACTAACACAGTTCTTACAGTGCAATCATGTGTTACTGTAGCTGTCTGCTTCTTTCTTGGTCCTACCAGCAGCTCTGAGAAGCTGCTGGGGGAGTCTGTGAGACAACAGTGAGTAGATTCTCACTTGGCTGTGCAACTGTCTAAGTAGATATAGAGGTGCAAATATTTAAGGCTAAGCAGAGGAATTAAAATATAAAGTTAAAATGCTACCATTTTTGTGACAGTTTTATAATCTGTCTAACGGGTTATTTCCTGACTCTGTGGTCTGCAGCATCTCTGCTCTGTTAACAAGCTAGTTTACTATCTTTAGCTTATGTAAGGCACTATAATATTAGATATCTACAAAATGTAGACATCTGCATCAAAACTGTGAGTCTTTGGCTTTTCTTAAATGCAAGACATGAGATCTATGGTAGCTGTCTAATTCAGAATGAGTCAAATTACGTCTGGGAAGCACATCTTCCCATTAGCTTTGACAGGGCAAAAGAAGAGGTGGACTGGTTCAGATGACTTTCAGTCATTTATATGTTTGAGCTACTTAGCCCCATCAGAAGGGTTTCCATGGAGTTTAAGAGAACCCATTAAAAACACATCTTGGCATATGGGGCCAAGAGGGAAGGTAAGATGGCGAGTGAGAGAGACACAGATTTTCTACAAACAGGTTCAAGATCACTTCTGTAACAGTTCAGGATGAAAATCACCCTCAGAACAAAATGCAGAGATTGCTTGTTTGGCATAGCTTTCCCACAGTAAATAATAGATACAAAATTAGCTATGAGGGAGGAAAAGAAAAAACCCTAGATCGTTTGCTTTCACTTGCAAAGCTTTTAGAGCATTCAGAACAATATAAATCCTGAGACAGACAGAGACTGTCCTCTACAGATGGGCACTGGGCATCTGCAACAAAACACAGTCATGACCCTACATATAAGTTTCTGTGAAGGACCATTAGATGGGAGACAGCTCATTGTGTGCACATGTGTTTGGATGAGAAAAATGAGTCACTCCCAACTCTGGATCAAGCAGGTGATGCAAAGGATTGGCAGGGAGGAGAATGATGCAGACAAAGGCTCTGCTTTCTGAAAAGCACTGAGTCACATCCTAGGAAAAGGCGTGAAAAAGGAAAGCAAAACTGGATGCAGCAATATCAATGGGGAGCTGGGAGCAAGGATGGACACACCTACTCTGCTACTATAGATGCACACTTGTATAAACTGAGGACCCCAGACTATGTTTTGCAGTGGCTTCTCTAAGGCCTTAGGACTGAAACTTTCCATATGTTGAGCAGCAGTTTTTTGAGGAACAGCCTTTTGTAACCTCATATGTCACATCTCAGCACAAGGTAGAACTCTGGAACAACAAATTCTTCACTGGAGAAACCCAGTCACAAGGCTCGTAAGAAGTGGTCTGCAGAAAAGCAGAACCAGGTTCACCATCTTTCCTAAGTTTTGCTATCATTCTCAGCAGTATTTCTAGTTTGGTCTCAGTGAAAGGGGAAACATCCAGAAGACACAATATTGCATTTGCAATATAAAAGACAGACATGTTCTGAGAGGTAGAAGTCACCAGGAAGATGAATAAAAATTGAATTAAAGATTAAGCTGAGAAGTGACGTTCAAGCAGCATAAACTGAGTTAGTTATATTTTAAATGTTTGGGCATCCAAGTCCCATTTCCTCAAATCTCTACACAGTTTTCATGAGGCTCTCAGAAGACCTTGTGGCTGTGCATCTGCCCTGGCTCTGTTTCTGTGGAAAAAATTTTTGCATATTCTGGGAAACAGATGTGAGTAAGAGATAGATTTAGGTAGACTTGAAGGTTGCCATTCTCTTGACACTTTTCTGAAAGTTCAGCCCCCCTTTTTGGGAAGAAACATGGACTAGTTTCAGACCACCACAGATTTTTTTTCTGGGCTCTCACAGCTGGCCTTTGAAACTTTCTGGAGAGACCAGGCTAAAGCCCAAGACCAGAGGAGACAATTAACATGTTAGACCTACCCATCCCCCAGTGAACTTTTGTCGGCCTCTCCTCTTCCTGAAAGAAAGGGGGAAAAAACATCCTTTTTTTTTTTTTGTGGTGGCTTCTTATTATATAAAGCAAATCAAGAGTGAAGGGAGGGAGCAAAGAGATGGCACAGAGCCTGATAAGTGCACCCTTAAATCTATAATTAAAACCAAAGGCAAGTTCCCAATATAGCCAATTCAGTTATATAAGATCTTACAAAAGCTTCACACTGTTTGCTGGGTTTTGCTTTATTACTGTTCCCTCTCCTCGGAGTTCACTTCAGGTCAGCAGCAGATGAGGTATTGCAGTCAGAGTTTATGGCAGGGTAGAAATCTAACAGTGCCTTGTTTGTAAAGATATGCAAGTGTGCACCCAGAGGGAAAAAATAATCACTGGCTCTACTTGAAAGAGAGAAAGTTAATGGGCACTCTGCAGCTCACTGTAGGCCACCTCCAGCTCCGGAAATGGATTGCTAGTTACCAAGAAATTACTTTGAATGATGTCCTGAGAGTCTGTTAAAGGCTCCTCCTTGCCCACCAGTCAGAGAAATATGGCAAAAACACACGTAAGACAAGAAAACAGCTTGGATATGGCCTCCCTAGCTGGCCAGACTAAGCCATGAGGATACAGAAGTGTTCCCAGAAAGCTGGCCACGAGTCTATACACAACGTTTCGTCATGTCTACTAAGAGTAGCCTGCAGGAAAACATGAATTCAGATGGCATTTTCCTAAGTGTAGGCAGCTCACTGTTCTGTGCAACTCTACAGAGAGCAGCTATCTCCATGTGGGAGCTGGAACATGTATCACAACCACCACATTAAGTAGTATGCATGCTAGGTTTCAGAAAAATAAATAAAAAGCAGTTATCATTACTGACAAAACCCTTCACTGATGCATCCTCCTCTTGCATTCCTTACAGCAGAGGTAAGGAACAGGCTGTAGCATTCCTAGAAGTAATTTTTTCATGAGGCCACCTCCATATAAAAAAGCCCAGACAACCCAAAACACCAAGAATGCCTCATTTAAACACAGTAGAACCACTCAGCATCAATTAGTGCTGTGCAGACATCTGTGTATTTCTGAGATGCCAGATTTCAAAGATAAGGAAAATGCAGATACACAGAAGACACAATTGTCTTCTCTATCTTCTGGTTGAGTGACAAAGTGCAGGCACATGTAACATCTGCAGCCTTCAAGTTAATGCAGTTTGCTGAAATGTCATATCCTAGGGTGCTATACGTCCTCAAGAAGAATTTACCTAGAAGAAGCTGATGGTTCCAACAACACATAGATCAAAATACCTTTATGTTCTACACTCCAATTATATTTAGATTAATTTGTGCCACATAAGTAGGAGCAGGGAAAGATAGAACACTTTCAAAAAAATTCCTGAAATGTTACTTTTTTCCCTAGTGATGATTCCCAACGAGCAATGTTACTTTTTTTTGCCAATGTTACAGGTAGCAAAACAAAAGGGAAGAGTTATTTGCAGGAATGCTTGTGAAACTTATGACCATCTTTGCAAACCTCAATGAAATGTACCTTTTAAAAATGACGAGTCCACATTGATTTAAAGGATATGTTAGTTGCTTGAATCCTGTTGTCTCTTTTGAGCCCAGCTTGTGATTAACACTTGCAAAAGCACAGAGGAAAACACTATAGATTCAGCCCTGTGAAGGCTTGCTCAGAAGAGCTGTGGGAAGGAGGGACTCAGGTATCCCAATTTCCTCATGCACCCACCAGCCCCTGTGGCCATGTGGGTGCTGGCAGAGCTCCAGCCTCACCCTGATGGTAGCACAAGGCCCTTCAGATTGGTCTTTCCAGTGCAATGACTCCACAGCTGCCATGCAAAAGGGCAGGAGGAATGCCTGGTTACCTCTTCAAAAGCTTAAACTCAGTGCAAAGACACACTGGCTCCCAAAGGACATCTGCACAGAACATAAATACAATGTTTACACAAAGTTGTGTGAAGCTGTGGCAAATGTAGTGGTCATTATTGAGAAATAGGTTCACTAAGTTTGATTGGGATGTAACATCAGCCCAGGCTGTAGCTGCTGCCACCACTCAAAGCGACAGCCACCAGCAAGTAACAATATTCAAGGCTGACATTTCTGTGTTAAAAGGGATGACTGAAACTAAAAATTAAGCATTTTCATCATATGACTGTGTCATGAACTGTTGTTTTCTGTGCAAAGACAATGACCAGATGATCTTCTGTGATGCAACCAAGGGGTGTCTGTGGTTGGAAGAAGCCTCCAGCGCTCATCTTGTCCAATCCCCTTGCTCAAAGAGGGATAGAGCAGAAACATGTCCAGAGAGCTTTTGAATATCTCATAATATAAAAATATTTTTGATATCTCCTTTTCTAGAAATCCATGTAGTTTTCCAGCTGTATCATCAGTATGACAACCACTAGCAGCAAGCAGGCATTACCCAATTACCAGGTCACATTTTCAGACAAAACATAATTTTTACCTGAGGAAGTAAGAGAAAGATGGACACAACACCGAGTCTTAACACACCACTTCACCACTTCTTACACTTTTTGGAAGGGCACCCTGCATGGTCAAACAGCAGCTTGTACAAGCAGCCTGAGTCTAAGTGAGATGCACCACCTCCATGTCCACAAACTCTTCTCTTGTGTCTATGCAAAATGTTTAAAAGATTTCCTTTAATATCTTGCCATCTCTCATGTGTTCTTATAGACAGAAGCCCAAGAAAAAAAGTGCATCTGGCAACTTTTTCATAGACAAAAGATGGTCAACAAGTTGTGTACAAATCTCATGAAGAATTGTCTGTGCCACTCTTATTTCCTTTCTCATAGAATCATTTTGGTTGGAAAAGGTCTTTAAGATCATCCAGTCCAACCATTAACCCAACACTGTCAGCCCCACCACTAAACTGTGTCTCTAAGCACCATGTCTACACATCTTTTAAATATCTCCAGAGATAGTGATATGACTTTTCCCCTGGGAAGCCTGTTCCAGCACATGAAAATCCTTTCAGTGAATAAATTTTTTCCCAATATACAATCTGAACCTCCCTTGGCACAACTTGGGGCCATTTTTTTTCGTTCTATTTTTTGCTGCTTGGGAGAAGAGGTTGATCCCTGCTTTGCTCCAACCTCCACTTGTGAGATCACTGGGAAAAAATAACAATTTGAAGGCTTGAAGAATCTGTTCATTTTGTGGTGTTTTTTACCTAATCAAGTCAAGGTAATCGAGTCTGAGCTCTAAAAGCTAATCAAGCTTGGCTTGGATTGGCTTGAATTCAGGATTTTATTTCCTTGAACACGTTTGATAATTATTAGTCTACCGGCTTGGTAAAATAACCTCATTGTGTCAGTGCTAGAACTAATTGACTCTCTTTCCAGGGGCCAGATAGTCCAACAAGTATTCTTGGAACAGTAACATCCTCTTTCTCATTGGAGTTATCTGCTACAATCCCTTTTGCTGTTTTGATTTCTTCAAGCTTTACATAATTTTTTAAAATTTTCATCTCTGACATCTAACACTTTGGATAGACCAATGAGTAAAAGAAATACCAAGTGGTGTTTCACTTACCCTTCATGCTATTCTCCTTCTTTAATGTTTTCAAGAGACTTTTCAGTTATCTAAAAAACCCAGGCCCTCAGAAGGCACACATTCAAACTTAGACTTAATAACAGTGAAAATAGAGATCACCATGGTCAAGGTAACGTTCAAAGCCTCTTTCAGGTTCTTTGTTGTGCTTTTTCAGATGTGTAACTCACAGAAAACAGCCCATGATTTTAGAGACTTCTCCTGTTCCACCGTTTGGAGATGTTATGTCAAGTAGAAAACCTGCAACCCAGTTCAAAATTTCCGGGTATGATTTTCTCTGAAGGCTTCAAACTCTTCTCAGATGACTTTTAGCAACAGCTCCCTGTGATAAAATGCCTGGATACAAATAAGATAAGGAGTAAGTAAACAGCTCCTCTTAAATAAGACAATTCAGAATGTTTTCTTGTTTTTCTTTTATCATATCTTTTTACTGCTGGTGCTTTATACTCCTTCAGAAGTTATTTTTAATTTCTATACACTTGTGAAAATAGCTATGAACAAGTAACTTCAACAATGCTCCTGTACATAACATACTTGGAAACAGTCTGGAGAGAAGAGTTACTCATGTTCTCCTGCCCCTCAGCTGTCATGAGAAAGAAAAAGAAAACTCAGTCTAATATTTGAAGCAAACAAAATCCACAAAAAAAAAAAAAAAAAAAAAAAAAAAAAAAAAAAAAAAAAAATATCTGTGACCCCAGTCTTGTCTTCTTCTCGGGGAAACCATGGCAGATGAGACCCAGAGTGGTAGGAGAGATTTTTCTCAGTGCTTCAAAATTATCCACTCTTCCTGCTTCTGGAGATCAAACAGAAAATACAATGATGAGTCCCAGCCAGATCTGCACTTAGGCATGGAAACTGCTTCTCTCCAGTGACTGTACAAGGAACCAGGGTCCTTCAGTAACAGTCTGAATCACTGGAGATTTTGGATGTGATAGTAGTAGTCGTAAAGCCTGGATCAGGCACCTCAGGTAGTCAGTTGTAGTCTAAAAGTGGGACAAATAAGGGTTACAGAACACTATAAATTCAGAGGGCAGATATTTTTCTACTCAAGACTTCAAATCTACTTTAAATCTATGCGATGAATGTAGCACACTGACTACTTCTTCTGCTGGGGATAATGAGGCATCGCCTGAAACCGCTTGCTAAATTACACATCTGAATGCAGGATGGGATTATGGAACCTCTCTGCTGTTTTAGCATTTCATTTGCAGGCAGGAAGTGCTCTTATATTCTTGCATGCTGTCAAAAATATGTGTGTCTTTTGTGCCCCACAGAAGTTGTGTCAGGGGAGGATGTTCCTCCCCAAAACCCTTCCCTTATACTGCAGCTATTTGAGATTTCCAGCCTGCTGGTATCAGATAGATATATTATTGGAATTGCCAGCAACTGTCCTCTTGTCCTAGCCCAATGTGGAAACAATTTTTCAGGAGTCCTGTAAATAATAATTCTTTGGTATAGTTTAAAAAAACACAACAAAAAACAAAACAAACCATAAAAGTATGCCTCTATACACAGTAAGCTGGCAGTAATTTTCACATTACTCCAGAGTGTCCCATTCACTGCTTGACAGATCCTTTTTAAATTCAGATTTCTACTTCTTCTTTTGCTCTCCTGTTGCAGGTAGAAAATAAAATAGAATTTAACTGTTTGTGTCCATCACCCTTGGCTTTATTTGCTGCAAAACTGTTTCAGGAGAGCTAGTAAAAAGCACAGACTAGTACTCAGGGCTATCTGTCCCACAGAAACCACAGATACTTGAGGAGGGAAAAAACACTTGCCAGTAGCTAGTGTGAAGCCCATCTCAAGCACAGGGAACTGTTCTTTACAAATAGTCAGAGCTGGGACATAGTACAGCTAACAATAAAGAGAGTGGAGAGGATGCAACACAGTTCTGAGACAAACCTCACCACAGCCTAGTTCATTTAAAAAATGTTCCCAGAGTGACTGTGAGTAATGCAAATTATTCCAGAGAATGGGCAGCACTCAGTCAGTACTCAGTACTCAGTCAGCAGTTCTGCTGCCTGCACAGAATCAGGCTCCTGAAACATCTTTAGCAAGCCCTTGGTCCACTTGCACACAGAAGATGGGTTTTTTTGGAGGGGAGGGTGAGGAGGCAGAGACAGAGCAAAAGCAAACTTCAGAGATTAGTGCCATGAGCCCTGTGTGGAACAAAAGCATTTTCTCTGAGAACTAATGGTTTGATTATGTACAGGTATGCTGCTAGGAAATCCAAGGCAGTGTTAGGTCTCTGTCAAATAGAAGGAACCCGTCTTTCCAGCTGTCATAAAATCAGTGTATTCCCTCTATGCTTGCCCTGACAACTATGCTGTAATAAACTTCTAGTAGAAGCAGTAAACAAGAAGTACATGAAGATGATGCTTGTGTCTGTCTGAATTATTCTCTCTGGATACAAATGCCAGTCATAGGTTCCTGAGTGTTTTTTTGCTTCCCACAGCAACTGTGATGCAGGTGTGCTCCTCAGAAAAAAAGCCTGCCTAGGATATCTGCAGCATGCAGTAGTGTCTGTGCAGATACAGATGATCCTGGTGCTTGTGTCAGCAGACCTGCGTGGCTGGGCAAAATTAGTTTTCAGAGCAACAATTCTGAGGTGCCATCTGCAAAGCAGAAGAATGCATCATACCATGAGAGTACAAAATACATGCATCTTCATCCAAGATGCTGGCCTATCTCCCCCTGCCATATGCTCCAACTGCTAAGCTAAGTTCCCATTCCTGAGTATGTGCCAAGCAGTAAAACCAGCACAACCCCTGGAGTTATATCCATTAACGCAGGGCGGCCGGATCTTCGACTGATCGTGATTTAGCAGCTGAAAATTCAAATGAAGATGTAATATTCATGGCTGATAGTGAAAAGTGAAGAGAATTACAAAGTAGGAACCAGAAGAAAGTAACATGAGATAAGCTTCATCTTTTGCTTTTCTTTCTTTCTTTCTTTCTTTTTTTTTTTTTTTCTCTGTTAAGACTCCTTTGTTTCATACAGAGGGAGGGAACTTGCAAAGGGATTAAAGAAAGAGCATAGAACAGCATCAAGTAGAGGGGTAAGTAACTGAAAGGTTGTTAAATTTAAAGATGTTCCAATTCACTGTTGCTTCCTTATTGAAATTTTGAAAAAGATCTTTCAGAATTTAAGAATGAAATTGATAGCATTAACAGAAATTCAGATAATTGAGTAATCACCCAAAATTGTTACAGCTTTCATTAGAGAAGCAGATGTCCCATGAATTTTTTTTAAACCAACACAAAAAATCTAATGGAAAATCCTAGCCACAGCACGCTGCACTACCTTTAAAATCTTTCTGTTTTTTAAAAAAATCACTCTATTCAGAATGACCAGGAATGAACTCCATGTTTTCAGACCATAAAAGATAAAAGTAAGCCAACAGTACCTACTCCAAAGACTACTGGGGAACTAATGTTGATTCTCAACCATATTTTATCCAAATTCAATAGTGTGGGGTTACACTTTCACTGGAATGAAGGTTTAACAAGCAAAAGAAAGAACCTTGGAGCAATAATTAGATAATTACAGAAATGCCATCCCTTTAAGTACCATTGAATTGCTCCCACAGGGGATTCACAGGAAGACCCTAATATAAAACCAGTGGAAATCCAGCACCAGTGCTGAGAGATATCAGCCCCTGTTCTACAGATACTTACTGACATAAATAATCTCACAAAACTGAAGTCCAGGTTGTGCTGATTTTCCTTTTACCTGTGCTCACCCCTGCACATAAGAAGTGTGTATTCTTATTTGCTGGAAAAATCCTGCCCCGGTTACTGTCCTTCTGGATGCCTCATTTGCAAAGGAACAAAAGTTGCCTCACTTCACTAGAAAAGCAGGCAGCAGGATTCAGTGGGGGAAGCAATCAGGGTGGTGAGGGCCACTGAATGAGAGGAGTATCAGCTCCCTTGAACTATTTTTCTCCTCACAGCAGGTATGAAGAGAGATGTGAGGGTATGGGGAGGACAAAGCAGAGAAGGAACAAATTCAGCAACATGGCTGCAGTTTGAACCTTCCCATACTGCTGATTACCAGCAGCTGAGCAGGATTCCAGTCAGACCAGTTTATTTGCCCAGTGTCCAGCATGGGAGTACTCTGTGGGATCCTGAGGCAGGAAAATGATTTGTCCCTTGCACATCCCTGGTACCCAAATGTAAAGTAAAACATTGTGTACAAAGCAAGACAACTACCATAGTCACTCAGCTTTGATGAAATATTGAGGGAGAATGCAAAGATCCAGTCAGGGAAAATCAGAGGCACATTTTTCAACAAAACTAACCCCATGAATTATATCAGGTTGCCAGCAGAAGGCAGTTTTACTCTGGTCATTTGTTGTGTACTTTGTCAGCTTTAATGTTTGTTTGCCATCTCAGCCACTGTGCACATGTCCCCTTTTAACCATGAATCAAAAAATATGTTGCCATTATGCTTGGAAAACTTTAAGTTTTGAGAGAAAACTTGTGACAGCTTGGCTTTGCCATCCTTACCTCAGTGGTGTCAAGTACATCTCTAATATCTACGTATAGGCTTGCATAATTCCCCTGCTTGCACATCTTCCTGGTCCTGCCTGGCAGGACTTACAGCAGAAAGACAAGGTGTTGTAATGGGCAACCAGAGCTTTAGCAGCTTCTTCTCTAGTGATTGAACATGAGGTTTTAGAAGGAGGTCATGACTCAGTGCAATGCTCAATGCTTATTCAGCTTATTCAGCTACTGCTTCAGGCCAGGCCTACATCACTGCTTATGCTTAAATTACATAGAAGCCTGCTGGAATCAAGCACACGTGTCAGCACTTCATGAAATGGGATCCAGAGAGGTTAGGAACCCAGAAAACATCCAGTACAACTAGAGAGTATAACTAGATTCTGACAATTATATTATACTTGGACTCATTTTGCTTGGGCACAGGACTGCAGTAAGAAGGTTTTGAACACAAATGTATCCAAGATGCTTCTTTGTTCTAAATTTTTGGAGAACAAGTACCCTGCATCTATGCGTTTTTCCCATGATATCAGCTTTTCTAATGAGTGGTTCAGAGTAAGTAACCTTTACTTTATAGGCATAAGACCACTGTTCCCAGACATGTTAATTAACTTCAGAAAGTGTCTAGAGGGATTGTTTCACTGTTTTGTAGAGAGACTGATGACACCACTTTACCCAGCTCTATGATGTTCACAAGAGGGACCTGCCTCCAGGTTTCCCTCCACTACAGGCATAGCATTCAGTCACTTAAGAGATGTAGGGAGAAGAAATTCTGCTAAATATTGATTTTATTTCCAGCACATTCAGATGGGCCAAAGATTGGATGCATTTGGCTTTATTGTATTGTGGGATTTCCTAGGAAGAAATTATTGCTACTGAAAAGCTCAGCCAGAAGGATCGCTCACCAGCCTGCTACTAAGATGCCTTAGAAGAGCTGACCATTTTCTCTCTTTTTACTTATTTGTAAAACAACCTTGCTTAATGATCTTAAGAAGTACCTGAGAGTGTTCATGTTATCCTAGGAAATATTTGGATAATTGGCTTGCATCAGAAAAATGTGTAAACCAACCTCATTTAAAAGCAAATGGTCCTACTTTATGTAAACATCTCTTACATCCATGAACATTTTCCAGGCCACATTTTATCAGGGCAGGCACTGGTCCTAGTAGACTGGTCTGACTTTTAAGCTGGTGTCTTCAGTGTGCACACAAGGCAGATCCATGACTGGAAAGAGCAGTTCTTAAAAAAAAAAAAAAAAAACTACTGAAAATACCTATTTGACTATATAGAAATGCCAGTATATGCATCAAATGTCTTTCTTCCCCTTATCTTTGGGATCTGAAGTCTGGCTTAAGAGATGGGTGAATGCTGAGATAGAGCTAGAGGGCCAGTCCTGCCCCAGGCATACAGTGGGGTTTTCCTCTGGGCTTTGTTTCAGATGGGTGTTTGTTTTGAAGCAGAAGTTGTATCTTGTTCCCCCACAGGCATTTTTCACAGACACACAGTCACACACAGAGTCACACACACACACACACACACACACACACACACACACACACACACACACGCTGCCCATCACAGAACAGTCCACCTGAAGGGCTCAGTTAGTATGTGCAAAAGGTCAATTTTGAACTATTTATTCAGGGCTATTACATGTTTGTAATGAAGCATCTTTCTGCTCTCTCACACCCACCCTTAGGAATATGATTGGAAAGTGAGTAGTTCCTGCTGAAGGCATCCTGGTAATGGTGCACTTAACTGTGGTTGCCCCACTGTCACAGCATTTATGTAAGGGTGGAGGCTCCTTTAGAGGTTCTCTAATTCTGCAGTTCTCTAGAATTTTCAGTAACTGTAGGAAATAAATGCACTGTGGTGTATTACTTTGGCCTGTGAAGTAACATAACCACAGCATATTTGTAATTAAGATACTAATTTGCATTTTGCCATGTGAAAAAAATATGCAGTGGCAATGAGAGAAAAACATCTCAACCTGAAAAAAAACACAATTAAAATCTTAGACAAGCAACAATTTTCCCCAAGATTATTTCCAATTAAGCCTCCTAGCTCTGGGATAATTTTTGGTATTTCAAGATTCTCTCTTCTTTTCCCAACCACATATTCCAGTTTTCCCTGGCATCTCTTAAAAAAAAACAGTAAATATCCTTTCCTTCCCCCTCTCTCCTCCCCCTTGTCTTTCTAGGGGTTCTCTTCTCTTTTTTCTTCCTTCCCTCTCTTGTTCTTCTGCCTCCAGGACCTCATAGTTAGTAGTTCATGCCCAATCGCCCCTATTCAGTCCTGTCTCCCTTTCTCTCTAGCCACTGGTAAGGAAAACTTACCAGAATGTGTATTCTTCAAGCACTCTTTTCATTTAAATGTGAAGAAGAGTCATCTGAGCCTCTCTCCTTGAGAAGAATTGGTCATTTGCCAGTTGAAAAAGTTCCTTATCTTTACGAACTTTTGAACAACTCGAGATTTTATTGTCTTATAGTTGTAAAAAGAAGGATTTTACAGGAAATCTGAAGCAAAATGCTATTATTCTGTCTCACACAAGTTACAACCAAATATCTGAGTGCTTAAATCTTCCCCCCACACCCCCCACCCCACTCTGCTTTTTGACTGCAAATTGCTTTCTGGAAACTAGGTTTATCAGATGGAGCAGAAAGTTTCACTTCCCAAAATCTACAGAAAAGCTGCCTTCAGATTTCCCCAGTCTTGCACACCAGTACCCTCCCACCCCACTTACATGCATATTCAATTGACCATATGCTTGATCTCAAATATCTCTGGGCATTATGGATCCCATTCATCAAGAAGTGGCTTGTACACTCATGAGCAAGGGGAAAAAAAAAAAAAAAAGGGATAAAAAAAAAAAAGAAAAAAAAAAGAGGCCTTTCAAAGAGTATTGAAGAGTTTTCTGAGAAAGAAATCCCAGTACACAGTGACCTGTACGTATCAGGCCGGGGTCCACTTTAAACTAAACCCACATGTTTCTGCCAAAAACACACACACAGGCATTAAGAAATTCTCATTATTTCACCATAAAGGAGGCCTGTATAGAGATATCATGAGGGATTTAAGTGGGGAGCTTATTGACAAACACAAACCTAGTGATTCCTTGGAATCCAAAGGGGTTTGTGGTGTGACAGGGCAGTCCCATCACCAGCCCCCGGCACATGACAAAAGCAGCTCCAAAGCTGACACGCCAACTGCCTTAGGATCTGCCACACAGCCAGATGCCGTGTTGGGAATTTTTCCCTGACACCGTGGCATATGGGCTTTGCATTGCCATTTGAAGAGCACGAGACAGACAGAAACAATCTGGAGAGAGTGGGAAATGGATGACATGTCAGCCCAGTGCTTATGTTTGCTGGTTGGCTATTAGGTGATGCTTAAATGAATCTTTGGCCCTAAGAATCTTGATCCAAAGAAAGCCCTGCTGTAACTGTATCAGGTCCAAAGCAGTTCATGCAGAAATTAATATCTCAACTTCTTTATTTAAAAAAATTTAAAAAAATTCAACTTCTTTTTTCCTCCTGGATGTTGTTAGAGAAATGGAAGAGCATTCAGAATTTTATTTATATAGAAATTATGCCACTGTGTAATCACACTTGTTTCTCAAAGCTGCTGTAATCTGTTCACTACCTTGTCAAAGCCAGATAAAGTAGTCCCTGCAGCCCTGCCACTCACTGCAAGCGGTCTCAGCAAAAGCAAAGACGAATACACGTGACTGACTTACAGGTGCATGGAGGTGCCAGGTCACAGAATCACAGAATTATGGAGGCTGGAAAAGACCTCTGAGATCATCAAGTCTACTCTATGACCTAACACTACCACATCAGCTAGACCATGGCACCAAGTGCCACATCCAGCCTTTCCTTAAACACCTCCAGGGACAGTGACTCCACCACTTCCCTGGGCAGTCCATTCCAATACCTGATCATCCTTTCTATGAGGAAGTGCTTTCTGATATCCAACCACACCTCCCCTGGCACAGCTTCAGGCCATGCCCTCTCATCCTGTCACTGGCTGCTTGACCCCCCCCTGGCTACCCCCTCCTTTCAGGGAGTTGTAGAGAGTGATGAGGTCTCCCCTGAGCCTCCTCTTCTCCAGACTGAACACCCCCAGCTCCCTCATCCTCTCCTTACAAGACATTCCCCACAGTCCATTCTCCAGCCTTGCTGCTCTCCTCTGGACCTGCTCCAGCACCTCAATATCCTTCTTGAAGTGAGGGGCCCAGAACTGGACACAGTACTTGACGTGAGGCCTCAGCAGTGCAGAGAACAGGGGAAGAATTACATCCCTAATCCTGCTGGCCATGCTATTCCTGATACAGGCCAGGATGCCATTGGGCCACCTGGGCACACTGCTGGCTCATGGTCAACCAGCTGTCAACCAGTTCCCCCATGTCCCTCTCTGCTGTGCCATCCTCCAGCCACTCTTCCCCCAGTCTGTAACACTGCATGGGGTTATTGTGGCCAAAGTGTAAGACCCTGAACTTGATCCTGTTGGACTTTATACCATTGGCCTTGCCTCATCAACCTGGCCTGTCCAAGTCCCTCTGCAGCATCTTCCTACCTTCAAGCAGATTGACACTCACCCCTAATTTGGTGTCATCCACCAATTTACTACAGGTAGACTCAGTTCCTTCATCCAAGTCATCAATAAAGATGCTGAATAGGACTAATTCCAGTACTGATCCCTTAAGGAGCCCACTTGCTCCAAGGTCCATCCCTTGTTACCTTATTAAGAGCTGTAGCACTGTACTGTTCTTTTCCAGAGCACCAAGAAGCTCTGCACAAGCAATAGACAAACTGCTTGACACCACAACTGAAAGGCAGGAGCTCACAAGTAACATGGGTTTTAATGTTCTTCCTTCTTACAGCCCTTGTTCATGAATGTCCAAATCCTCAACCATAATGGGCTTGGGTTCCTTTAAGCTGCTGCGTCCCTTAAAGGAAGATGATGATTGGGAAGATGCTTCCTTTTGGGAAGCAAAGGAGCTGGAGGCACCAGCAGGGCTCAGATTGCCAGTGGGAGAAAAGTGATGAGGCAGGAGACCTAGAAGAAGGGGGTACCACATGCCAAGTAACGTTGTGCAAAGGAAAAAACATCAGAGAGCAGAGGAACAGGTGCACAGCAGGAAGAGGATAGAAAAGAACACAAACAGGAATAGCACTGCAGAATGTTTGGGGTGCTTTCTGGTTTTGTTTTGTTTTTCAAAAAAGAAAGATAAATCTCAGGAAAAAAGATATCAATTTTCCCAGTAAGGAGCAGTGCTGAGGGATTCTCACAAGGTACCATATTTGGGAGTTTCATCAGCAGTGTTGTGCCACATTGGCTTTCTTTCCTCTTTTTCAAGAGAACTTGGTCTGATGATTGTTAAAAGTAGTTCAAGTAGTACTAGACTAAACGACCCCCAATGTGATAATCTCCTTCTTCCATTCTCCTCATGGACCCTTCACCCCCACACAGATACACCTGCTTTCTACACCCACACACCCTCAGTGCATGGGTCAGCACACGAAGCCACCAGCAAGCAACCCATGGGGCAGGAATCACTCTGCTCCTACTACTGCAGCTGACCTGCAAGCTCTGGAGTTGGAGAATCATGATCACAGTGTGGTCTGACCACAGCTTGCTTTCACAGCATGTAGGGGTTCCCCCAGGCAGCTGTTTCTGGTTAAGCCAGCATTATATGAAAGGAGGGATGGAGAAAGATCACGATTTTGCACCGTTTCCAATGCCATTTGCATGAAACATACCACTCTCTGAATGTAGTGTGCTATCCTAAAAACAGTCAAAAAACCACTGCTCCTTTCTGTTCTGCTACATACCTTCACTACTTGCATCTCACATTTGGTTTTTTCCTACTGCAAGCAAGATTTCTCTCAGTGGTATTGATGAGCTGCAGAAAAAGAAACAATGAGAGAAAGAGAAAGAGAAAGAGAAAGAGAAAGAGAAAGAGAAAGAGAAAGAGAAAGAGAAAGAGAAAGAGAAAGAGAAAAATAAAAATAAGTGAAACGGAGGAATTACATTTTTTCTTTGTGCATGCACTGTTTGAACTAAGTATGCACTTATAAATACTGAGTAAGTTCTTGACCTTTCCATTGTTTCTTCATTTTTTGTTCTCTCCGTTCCACTTCACACTCTCTGTGCTACTGCATCTACTTAGATAACTGTTCTTCAGCCTGTTTCTTCTTGCTTTGTTGAATTCTGATTGTGCAGTCAGACGTTTGGGCAAAAGCTCTTACTGCCAGCAGGACTTAGACACAGATTTGGGTGATGAATGCTCCTGTCTTCAGTAGGGTCCTTGACTTTACTTATAAGAAGAGAAAGACCTAACATAATATATTTTAACTAAACCACACACAATTTCTGTGGCAAGCACAAGGAAAATCCTAACCTATCTCGGCATCAGTGCTATATAAAAACAGAGAACATCTTTTCATACCTGACTTTAATGGCAAGAGTCATGAAACATATACAATATAATTTAAAAACTGCACTTCTTATGCTTTTACCCCATGAGTGGCTCTTTGTCATGAGGCTTACAATGGATTAATTTCATCTTAAAAAAGAGTATAGGAATATAACTACTTGAGTATGTTGAATGAGGTACTGTGAGCTTCTTGTGATAAGGACCTGGTATTAGTTGACTGGGACCAAACATTACAGGTTTATTTATAGCATATCAAGCATGATGATGACACAGATGCAGGTTGTTGAGCTCCCAAATAGACAGCTAAATATTTAAGGGCCATGTTCTCAGGTTTGTTTGAGACCTCAAAACTTTCTCTCATGTAATCGTTGCCATTTGTCCAGAATATCTCACCTTTGAAAGCGTGCATCCTTCTATTTTTATAGGTCCATTCCTCAGAGAGCCTCAGGAAGAGAGACCCACCCCTGAGGATTTTTCTCAATGCAACTTTCTCTGTGAAAGTAAAAATGCTTCTACTTCTAACCCTGGGTGCAAGTTCAAGCTGTGAGCCCATCTGTGGACTTGGACCAGCACTAGAGCAGCCAGAGGCAGGAGCAAGGCAGTGGCAGAGCCTTTGAGGTTTTTTTCACACTATCTGCAAGTGCCCATCCTACTGAACAAAAGGGACACAGTTCCAGGAAACACTACAGATCTGTAATTTGGATTTCCCCCCTTCTGCCTTCTTTAGTTCTACTTCCAGGCCAAGTTGTTGTCACCCAGGTCAACAATTCATCCCTAATTCAGCCAGTGCAGGTGGAGGTTGCTTTCCTGGCTTCCTCTGAACACCTGCCTGCAGGTGCACTACAGCAGCTGTATGAAACTTCGAAGAAAAAAAATGTTTTAACTGAGAAGGATTTTATTTATTCAGTCATTTTCTGAAGAGTGTAGAGAAGAAGATGGTAATTTTTCAGCTCTAGAAGCTGTTTTTTACCTTGTTACGTTGGCATCATATTATAGCATTTGCCTGTGGGAAAATCCTTTTTCAAAAATTTCAGGAAGAGCACAGATTCCACACCTAAAACAAAGCATCCCTTGGAAACATCTTTATTATTTTTATCATGTTAGTTTTGTGTTTGATGACAGGTTGGAATCAAGGTAATAAGTGAAGCTGTCATTCCAATATATATTTCTAACACTCTCAGAAATGGGAAAAATAAATTCAGCTGGTTGATCAGAAGCCTGAAGTAGTATGCTTGCAAAAAGCTAGCAAAATCCACTCTGAAAGATAACTCTAACTCATTGCTAAGACATCACCATTGTTGACTTACCTGAGGGCTGAATGTGTTCCACAGAATTAGAAGCAGAAGATTGCCAGGTAAAAATATGTGTTTTCATAATATCCCTTGAAGCTCTTTTTTTAAAATTTCTGTTTTAATTCTTTTTGTTTGTTTGTTTGTTTGTTTGTTTTCAAGCACAGACTTACAAATTACAAAGGGAGATCTGTATGTGTCAGTCTAGGTCCTAGCTGTTCTGTGCCTCAGGTTTGCAGCTTGGTTTTGCCTGACTGGCAGGGAATGAAGTCTGTATAGTGAGCAACTCATGCTGAAGGAGAAGCAGCTGCTCACTGACACTGCTCCCTACAGCACACAAATCTTGCACTTTTGCAGAAAGAGAACAAATACTCGCAGAAAATACACATGGAGTTCGGTGCTCAAGGGGTATAAGATTAGGTGCAGTGTATTGACTAGGGAAATAGCCTGTAGGCCTTAGGCCAGCAAGGCTGCTTGCCAGTGACTTCATTAGGGCTTTTGCCTATGAAAGGGCTGCCTGTTTGGATCCTGGAAACTGGCATCAATACGTCATTTTGTGTGACTAAAGTAAGCAGAGTGTGTCCAAAGTGCTGGCCAGTTACGGACCTAAATCTGCCTCCATTTGCAGGCAGTGTCACTCTTAGGAAATCAGGTTTTGATTTGATCCAAGGCTCTTTTCAATAGGACTTTCATCACTGACTTCAGCTGACAGAGTGCCTCGCGCAAAGGTCCCCATTCTCCCTTATATCTTCCCACAAAGGACAGTGGCAGCTGATCTCCTTCACAGATTTGTGAAGAAGAAATCCCAGGAACCCCCCAAAACTTTGCAAATTTCAGTAAGCACTTTTCAGTCCTTCTGATGGCCCTCCCTGCTCCCTCCTCCCTGGCCTCATGGCAGCGGGGTGAAGCACCCATGAAGCCAGGATGTGAGGGACTCCCAGTGCTTCTCTGCAGGGAGGAGGGAAAGGAAAGAACAGGGTGTCACAGCAGATGCAAAACCTGTGCATGTCTGGCAGTATACATTTACATACTTACATTGCAAAATCTTTTGAGATGCAGTTCCAGCAGTTCAAGGGCAAAAGGAGAGAATCCAGTAATCTCCTTCTCAGGCTTCTGTGCTCTCTGATACCGTCTGGGCAGTAGGAGACCAGAAAGACTAGTTTGGTGAACTTAATAAATTTGCTTCTGGAGTTTCAATTTTTTGTCAGAGAGCAGCTAGAGAAAGCAAAACACCCAAGGACCAATACCCCTGCTCTCTGAATTAGCACCTTGCACAGATAACTGCAGCATCCTTATCGATATAGGACAAAATCAGGAAATGCAAGAATGTTGAATATTTTTCTACGTGCTACAAAAGATTCTAGCAAGCATTTCACAGGTGTATGACAAGTTATCATCCCTCTTTTTTTTCAGAGATTAAACTTTGTTTCCTGTTTGCTTTTTGCTGACATTCACGGAGAACATGCATTTAAGTTGCCCCGAACTAAGAACATTAAAAAAAAAAATAAATCTTTGTTAAAGGATAAATTGAAAGCGATTACCCTACTAACAAAAATAAAAAAGCACAATTACTTCTGGAGACTTCATCTACAGCTCACAGCACAGTAGGCCTAATGATTTCTCAGAATTCATTAAGTATTTGTGTCATTAGAAACATGTTTTAAGTGCCACACAAGTATATTTATTACTCTGCTGAATCAATGTTGATTTGATCAGCTTACCTTTGACATCAGTATTTCATAAATTTCTTAGTCATTTCACCATTATGACCTCACAAAACACACTCTAAAACAGCACTAAACCATTTGAACACTTCCCATCCTTTCTATTGTGCAGCCCTGCTCCAAAAACCTTACTCCTTTTCCTTTCCCAGTCTCCCTTTTCCTCCCTATTACTTTTCCCTCTGACCCCACGTCCTAAAATTCAGAATTAGCTGCATTTATCAGCTTATCTCTTAAAATACATATCCTCATAGAGAAGGGAAAGGACAAGGGGAAAGCACAAAGTCTATTTTTAGCAGATGGGTCCTAATTGTACAAACTTTAGAGGGGGTTATTTCTCTCTCGCACTCCCCTCCCTCATTTTATTATTTTTTTTTTTTTATCCTCCCCCCCTTCTCTTCCCACCACCACCCCCCCCCCCCCCCCCAGTTCCTGGGTTGCGCTCCCTTCAATCTTGTCAGCTGTAAAATGGGTCTCTTTTTAACCTATAATGGATCAGCGAGATTAAAGGTGAAGTCATGAATTAGTAGCAGTGACAGCCCAGCACGATGGCCCCGGCAGCAGGGGGTCTCCCTTTGTGCTCGTCCACTCTGACCCCCCGTGCCACTCTCCGCCTGTGGGAACCGGACAAGAAGAATGTCGGGGTGGGGCCGGGGGCCGCCAGCCCCAGCCCCTGCGCCCGGCCATCGCCCCCAAGACATTCTTTCCCTGGAAATATTCTGACATCACCCCGTCATACCTCCTCGCTGGCTCCTTCGTTAACTCCTTTATGCCTTGCCGCCGGTGGACAATGGGTCCTGCCGCAGGGTGGAGGAGGAGGAGGAGAAGGAAAGGAGGAGGAGGAGGAGGAGAAGAGGAGGGGGGCATCTTTCCCAAGACAACTTTTTCAGGGGCTGTGGACCTAAGGAAGAGGCGGTTTTTAAGTTCCAGAGATGGGTGAGTTTTCTAGGAGTTGGGTTGTGTGGCTTGTGGTGCTATTGCCAAAAAAACAAAACCAAAAAACCCTAAATTCCTAAACCTAAAACCCTAAATTTCTAAATTTCTAAATTTTAACCCTAAATTTCTAAAACAAAACCAAAGAGTAACCCTACTGCAAGCACAGCTTGATTGGTTGGCCTCTACATCTTGTTCCAAGAACTGTGTCAAACTTGCTCATTAGAAACATTTTAAATCATAGAGTGCTTTGAGTTGGAAGGGACCTTAAAGGTCACCTAGTTTCAAGACCCCTGTCATGGGCAGAGGCACCTCCCACTGGACCAGGTTGCTCAAAAGCCCCATGCAACCCAGCCTGGAACACTTCCAGGGAGGGAAAGCCACAACTTCTCTGGGCAACATGATACATTTCATGAAAGTCTGAAGTAAGGCAACATCAGAGAGCAACACAAACAATGGGGGTTTCCTTTTGAGAATTCATTTTCTGGGGAATACCTGAAAGCAGAAGGAAAGCAACAGAGCTACATCTTTCTGCAGCTATGAGACAGGGTGGTTTCTTCTTCATGTTCCCTGGGATATACTCTGTCCTTATTAAAATATAAGGCGTTGTAGGCCTCAGCTTATCTTCTAGGGTAAGCAGCTAGACTTTCACTGTACTTCCCAACTAATGCACTAAATAATTATTTATAACAGAATTCCTCATCCTGGTGGGTTTGCCTTTTTGATGAAGAAAGTTTCATGCTTCTGGATACATCTTTCTGACCCTTCTAAAGCAATCCTATTACACCTACTACCAGAGCTATCCCAGCTCAGATCACTTCTCTGAGGGATATAACACATGTGCAGGACATAGAAAACTTACAGAGGATCTTCCCTACAAAACCATAAGAGGATCATTAGAAACAATTTCACTGGGTGACGAGATGTTTCATTCCTGTGATACCATAAAGTCTGGTGAGAATTTGCTGTCTCTGTGCTTTGAAGTTCTCCACAGGAGGGTCCTCCACACACCCTGGCAGAGTCAGGTAAGATTTAGGTCCCTGAAACAGCACAAAGGTAGTTTAAAATGCCTCAATTCAAATTTGTAATTCCTGTTTAGAAGCTGTCTAGCCCAGGGAAACATTAGTGTTTGCAGGATTCTCCCACTTTGCTCTAAAAGATATGAGGCCACTTGTTGTTCTGCTCCAAGTGCAGCAGTTTGGCAAATGGCTCCTCTTTTCACTTTGCAGATCCTTGTGGGGTTCACAGAAGGAAAGTCTTGATCCAATCTTGGAGCAGAAGGCAAGGGAAGCAAAGTCTGTGTTCCAGTCAGCTCTGTTTTCTTAAATGCCTCCATTTTGTCTTCCCAGTGGCTCATTAACCAAAGAGTCCACTAAAGGTATGAGACTATGTCTTGCAAAATGAGTACAGACAAATTAATGAATGGCTCAAATGAGTACAGGGAATAGACAGGGCAGATACCATGAGCCTCTTCTTCATCTCTTGACCAACGTGTGCTCACACAGCTCACCCCAGCCTGACATCACCCCCTTTTTTAAGCCTCTGCCTGCTCCAACCCACACCTGAGGATGGGTGTGCACATAATCATTGCCAGGGGAAAGCAGCAGCTCAGAGAGCTTCAGGAGAAGCAGTCCTATCTCAGGCCATGAGCAGCAGCAGCCACTGGCTGGAAGCAGTCAGTGAGATGTGCAGATGGCACGATCAGAAACAACTTTCTGAGGAGGTGATCTGAGAGCATTTCTTCACCAGTTCGTGTAAGCTGTGTGGTGTTCAGTCACACTTTCTGCAGATCTGTGGGACCTGTTTCCTAGAACAGTCTCCGTGCCTGTATGAAGCTGCAATCCACAATACTACATTTTGAAGACAAAGAGGAAGATCATTGGAGCTGTACCTAATGGGCAAGGGGAGACCACAGGATGCTCATTGCAAGAGGTCACTTAGCAGAATGGCACTAGAGGAGTACACCAGGGCACAGGCAGTCCTGGACCAAATGGGATGCTCACTATTTGCCACTGAAATGCCCTTCCACGTACTTCACTCCAAGCCCAAGCCATTTTGAGAGAAGAGTTCAGAGAGCATCCAGCAATGGGCTTAGCAGGCTGAGCACAGTTG
The DNA here is from genome assembly GCF_036169615.1 of Heliangelus exortis. NCBI lineage: Eukaryota > Metazoa > Chordata > Aves > Apodiformes > Trochilidae > Heliangelus > Heliangelus exortis. The sequence continues at coordinate 58,213,812 of NC_092422.1, forward strand.
CCTGTCTGGTGTGTAAGAGGTTCTGTTACACATCAGGTAGACTGGAATCTTTGCAAAATGCAGCATCCATATCTGTCCAGTATCTTTAATGCTCTTTTATTTCCTTAGGAAACAGGGTATTTAGGTGCAATCTTGCTGCTGTCTGAGACAAATCCCACTCTTCCTGAAGGGAAACCTAAACTGTACTTAGTCGCATGTCCTCAGGCAGGAAAGGTGAGAACTGATTTCACCCCTCAGATCTGTCTTTGAAATACTAGATCCCAGGTTTGCCCACTCATCCCTGAGGCTGCAGGGTCCTTCTTTCTGCCATACCACAGAAAGGAAATGCCTGGATGCCCCGTGGCAATATTCCAACAAGCAAGCTCCTAGCTAGGCAGTCAGCACATCCTGGGAGTGGGAGATGTGTTTCCCCAGAAAGAGGAGAGACTAGAGCCTCCTAAATCCTGGACAAATGCACTGGGCAGCAGATGTCTATAAAGCATTATATAGAACACAGTCTGTGTCCTACGTTTAGAAATGTGTGCTATTGAGGTTTTTTGGAAGAAGTGTTTTGCCTCCCACGATGGAGGAGGATGATGGAGGGTGTGCACACAGGCAGGTAGGGTTGGCCCCCTGGGTGTCTGGGGGATGCCTTAGGGAGCATCTCTCTCTGATCCTTCCTCTCTCTCTGCCAGTTAAGGTGGGCAGTGTGGGCCATTTTGGACTCTCCCATTGTATGGGGATGTAAAGGCATGGCATAAAGCTCAGGACCCTGCAGAAGGAGTCAGGCTGGGAATGAGCTCACCATGAGGTACTGTCCTTAAAGACCTTTCCTGGAATGTGGTCTTCACTTCAGCCAAATACAGAGAGGAAGAATGGCATTGAACTTACAAACTGGTGCTGCTGCCATAATTCATCAGGTATATTGTATTTCTTAAAGATTTTGGATTCAGATGGCTCAGTGGGACTCTCAAGATTAAGGAAAAAAAAAGGAAGTGTCCTCAGAGTCTGGAGTATAGTTTGAAGACAATCACCTTTCTAACATCAATATCAGACAGCAAAAAAAAGTTAATACGTCAACATCAAAAAGTGCTTAAAAGTGCTGTTGATTTAAAAGCATTATGAATTTATCTAGGCTTAATATTTCAATTTCCATCTCAGGTTTTTGCTCTTGTCTCATGTCTGTTCAATGGCAGAGCTTGTAAGCCCTCTGACTTCATCATGGCCAGGATATTTCATGGGTGTCCTCCATTGGAGGTGGGGGGAAGCTCCACTCTTGGCTAGGGTGGGACAGTCTGCAGCAGGGCTGGAAATCTTCAGCAAGGAGCAATGGGGTGGTCAAGGGAGAAATCACCTCCCAATGTGGCAAAGGCATCAAGTATCTGTATCAAAGTATCAAGTATCAATCAGGATTTGCCCTGGAGAGCTGTTCCCCACTTCCTTGCCCAGCCCCTACAGCTCTGTTCAGCCCTCTGCATCCTGGACTCAGGACCCAAGCAGCCATGGGGACAGCCTGAGTCTCCCTGCTGGCTCAATAGCAGCTGAAGGGGGGTCCCAGGGGGAAGCATTCCAGGCCCAAGTAATCTCCACCTCCATGTGAAAATCCTGATGGGCTGCAGACTCCCTAATCACTGGTGTCAAATTTGCAAGAGTGGTTGTGTTGGGGAGAGAGTCTCACAGAGTTCCCTGTTATGCCTTCTGCTTCCAGCCTTCCTGTGCAATCCTGACTCCTCAGACACCAAGTGGTGGGTGAGCATGCCAAAGGGACTTGGGCTTGGGAAGTTTATAGCAGCTAGGGAGTATAAGGATGGAGGATTTTGCTGAGCACTGCCTGGAAAACAAGACCATCCTCACTCTTGCATCACCTCTGCTCCTGGACATTCAACCTGCGTGTGCATAAGACACGCCAAGCTCCCTCCACAGTTTTTCTGCTACCCAACTTCTCCCACCAATGTGGGGATGAGCTATGCTGCATGCTGGGAGGTGAGTGGCAGGGCTGGTGCTCTTCCATCCCCTTCTCCAGGTTATCATTTTTTTCTGTTTCACAAGGAGAAGCTGTATGTGTGTGTGTGTATGAACAGATTCCATAACATTGCTACTGCCTGTGCATAGAACTATAGAAGGGTTTGGGTTGGAAAGGACCTTTAAAGGTCATCTAGTCCAGTTCCCATGCAGTGAGCAGGGACACCTTCAGCAACACCAGGCTGCTTTAGAGCCCCATCCAACCCAGCATTGCATGTTCCCAGGGATGGAGCATCTACCACCTCTCTGGACAACCCATTCCAGTGTCTCACCACCTTCATTGTAAAAAAATCCTTCCTAATATCTCTTCTGAATCTACCCTCTTCCAGTTTAAAACCATTACCCCTTGTCCTATCACTGCAAGCCTGTTAAAAAGTTTGTTCCCATCTTTATTATAAGCACACCCAGGAGGTGTGCTCCAGCCTTCTGATCATGTGCAGAGTGGGTCAGGATGGGCAGGGTGTTGTTTAGTTCTCCCCCTACACACTGCCATGGGAGGGAGATGTTGTCTGTTCTGGACATGGGACTGCCACAGACTAGGTTAATCTCTATTTTTGCCATTCTCTGTTCCCTGAAAACAGAGGGAAAGTAAAAAAACCAAAACCGGGACCACAATGTGGTGTATCCTGCCTTTGACAGAACCACAATTAAACACCAGCTCTTTAATGAGTCACTCAAGCAGTTTCTTTCTGGAGAAAGGATGGGAGTAAAAGTAAATGCAAATTATCAAGGCTTCCCTAGTATTTCACTGTTACTCCATCCCGTGGTATTAAAAAAGAACCTAGCTCAGAAAACACCTATTTGCCAAAAACACTGCAAGCCAAATTTTTAATTATTGTGTGGATGCCCACTTCTCATATATAACTCAGAAAATAACACAATGAAATGTTTCATTTCCCATTACAAGCCATTGAGAAAATGCTGGAGATACTTTGAAACATCAGGCTTTCAGATGACTGCAACATCTCTCAAGAAATATTAAAGAAAACCAAAAATATCTCCACTAGAAATACACAAACATTTTGTGACCAGTCCTCTTGTAGGAAGGCTTATTATGGTTCTAAAGTCAATTCCAGTGCTATTTTTTTCCAGATATCTAATAAACTGTATTATGAAAAAAGTATAAAGAATTTTTATTTCGATTAGGTTTTTATTTTAATCACCTAAAAATCATTCTTATGGAAATGAGAAAGACAAAAAGATTCCCCAGGGACTGAGAAACTTCACTGATTTGCATCATTAACACTGAAAAGAACTTGCCTGGAAATGGCCCCTTCACTTTTCCTTTTATTTACATTTCCAGACAAAAATAAAACTCATTTCAACAAGAAGGTTTCTTCCAGATTCATATCCCATTTTGATTATTCTAGCTATTAAAACATGAACAGCTTGCTGTGCTTTGATGGACTGATTTATTCTTTGTTATACTGGAATTTTTCCTTTTTTTTTTTTCTTTCTTTTATTTTTTTTAGTTTTTATCCCATTTGTAAAGGGTTTGCAACATGGGGACTCTCCGTGATCATTGATTGTATTAGCATTCATAATTAACACCAGTAATTGTTAAGACACTTTTTGAACAATTACCATTTGCAGCACAGAATGAGGGAAAAGTGACATTCATTTAACTAAACTCTGCAGTTTTCCTTTAACAAGCCTGTCCAAGCAGAACCAAAAATGAAAAAAAAAACAAAGAACACTAAATATATATTTAAATGCAGACAAATTTCTATGACAAAGTCGTTCTTTCAAGGCTCAAATCAAAATTTTAAACAGTTTACTTTTCTTTGTGTCTTCTAAAGAGTTTTATGTAACAAACTTTCAGTGTCATCACTAATAGCAGTTCATGCCAAGGATTACTTTCTTAAAACTGCTACTCAAGCCCTGTGATTTGCAGTACACTTCTTATTACAGGATACATTATGCAGAAACCCTCTGCTATGTGATGGGACATGGCAACCCTGCTGTGAGAATGCCTATCAGCGCTTCTTTTAAGGCCCTTTCTCAATTGTCAGCAAAGTATTTTTTAAGGTTAAAAGGTGTAAAATTATTCTGAAATGCTTTTCTGACCTGTCGCCTATCACTGCAAAAAGCTATAGTTCTTTTTTTTTTTTTTTTTTTTTTTCTAAAATTGTATTTCTAAAGTGTGATAATATTATAAGAATAAAGCTAGCAAGAGAAATATAGTTTTCTATGCTTTCCATGATATTTTTTGTATTTTTTTCAGAACTGATACACATTACTATTGTGGGCTGCCTTTTATTTCTGATTTTCTTCATTATGATTCTTCCTTTCCTGTGAGTCAGTTACAATGTGGAATTAATGAGAAACCAGCAATTAAAAAAAATAAAATCTTTTCATTTATATTTTTGTGGATTGTTCAAGTGAATTTCTGAATCATATTCTCTAATGTAGAAGTCAAATTCAGAAGGGTCATGAAGCATAATCTCATTATACTGATACATAAAGCTCACAAGATCTGTCATTCTTCAAGTGCTACCTGTACTTTGATTGAAACAACACTGAATATCAGCAGGAAAACTAGAAGGCTTCTATTCTTCAGGCTAGTGGCTGGCTTTTATGGTTTTGCAAGATGCTTAACTCTAGATTTCCCAGGCTACATGCACGATTCAAGGTCAATGATCCTATAGTTTTAAATCCTGTGCACAAGAGGTTACCATCTCCCATTGTCCATAGCTTAAGATTTCCATCAGCAGCTCACTGTTTATGTGCTGGTGAAATGCTGGAAGGCATCTGAAATCATTTCACAGTAAGTTTCATGGGCTGGTCTATAACACAGTCTTACCAACCTGTACTGGAGAACTCATCCTTGAAGTAAAGAAACATCAGACACGAAGGGCCTGATAATCCCATCTGGTATGTGGTACATGCACACGTTCATGTGACTTGCAGCTGAAGCCAAGAAGAGAAGTACAAATAGGTGGCAGAGAGGAAAACAGATGCTGCCTCAGCTTTATGCATTGAGTTGTGTGGTCTGTAGCAGAACATCAACATGTTTATGTCCAAAACTATGGCATGGCTATAGGAAGTGACAAAGGAGGTAAGAAGGCATAGAATCATGAAATGATTTGTGTTGGAAGGGACCTTAAAGATCATCTAGTCCCAACCCACCTGCTCTTGTCAGGGGCACCTTCCACTAGACCAGGTTGCTCACAGCCCCATCCAACTTGGCCTCCAGGGATGAGGCATCATCACGTTGCACTAAGGTGCCTATGGATACCTCCAACTCACCTACTTCTACCAGCTACCAGTCAGTAAAACTTTGTTCCTACATCTGTCCATGTTTTCAGTGCTAAGAAGCAGAGCTCTCCACACCAAGGTGTGCAATCTGAGCAACTTCTGTGTACCCTCCTGGCATTAATAAGAGAGAAGGAGACTGCATACACTGATTTTATTACATCCTCTTGATTAACTAACCAAGTCTCATCAGCATAAGTCTCGTCGTAACCTACTTATTATTGCCTTGATGCCCAACCAAAAGAGTTGCCATTCCTGTGAACACAGATGATTGGAGATTGTGTTTTTGGTACACCCAAGTGTGGACTAGGAGGGCTGGGCATCCACTGGGAGTCTGTCCTTCAAAAGGCATGGCTTGGCCCAGCATCCCTAAGAGCAGGGGAGGGCACACACAGAGTCTGTGCTCCTGCAGGAGCAGGGTTTAGATTAGCCCAGCTCCTGGGCAGCAGAAGCAAGTGTCCAGGCTCTGGAGATGAGGATAGAAAGTGAACATTCCCAGTGCAGCATAAGTCAGGGGACCATGCATAGCATGCTCCAAGGATGATGACCAGCCTGCCAGTAGAGACTGCCAAGCACCCAGGGGGTTTTGCATCCTCCAGCACACACAGTCTGAACCCCACTCCCATGGATGGCCATTTTCAACAAGGTAAGATGCAGTGATTCTTTCAGACAATAGGTCAGCAGATTTCCAAAGCTATTCCCAAGGATTTTAACCTCTGGTATTTAGAAGCTGCTAACAAGTACAAAGTGCAAACCAGGTCGTTGTTGTTTAGAACAAATCTCAGAAATCTCAATAGTGGAGGATTCAACATGAGATTGTTACAGACATCATAGGATGATCTTTTAAGTTAGAATCTAAAAAGCAGATTCACTGTTTTTTGAAATGCATATATGCAAAGCAAAAGAAAATAAAGCTACTGAATAGAACAGTTTGTCTTTATTCCCTGTCAGTGTTCCTGCAACTATTCTAAATGCACAACAACAGCCTTCTCTTTTTCCTCTTCTTAAAACTCCACTTCTCCTACAGAAGCTTCAAAGAGCTTGTGAAGTGAAAAACACCTTTGGTTATTTTTAAACACCATGTCCTGGAAGAAGGTAATTTCATGTTCATCCCATGCATTTTTAGGAATGTCCAGAATACCCAGTGCATTCCCAGACATGAAGATATCAGTTTACTGCATGAACTTAAGTCTGTGAGCAATCACTTCCTTACATTTGAGTGTTATTTAAATGCATATACTCTGTGTATTGTATTGTATTGTGTGTGTATTGTTCTAGATTAGATCCAACACACAGAAGTTATAAAGTCACTCGGGAAGCATAAAAAAACAAACCTGGAATTGTCAACATGATGATAGACAGTTTTCTGGGACTAGATTAAGGGACTTCTTAAAATCACTTGAAACTTTCCAGACTGTCTTCCCATGGGAGTCAGATAGGATAGGTTTAATCTGTTTTAGCATTTAGAAGTCAGCTGTCTAGATTTAAATCTAGGGGTCCATTATCATCCTGGAAAGAAACATTCATCTCCAGAGGCACTTCATCTCACCCTAAGATTGCCATAAACAGAGTCTTGTTCTATTCATGTTGAGAAGAAAGAGTTCACAGAGCTACAAGACTGGGATCTGGGAAGTACTCACAAGGAGCTTCTACTGCTCTCCTTAAGTTGCACATTTAATTCCTCCTGTATCCAAACTTGTGACTGTTGCGTAAATGAGGTGTAAAAAGCAAGATTACAGTCTTCATATCATTTTAACATTGTCTTCATACCCGTTTCAATCTAACCAGATATCAAAATTACCACAGAGGAGATAGATAAGGCATAAGAAACCTAGGAAAACAATCCTTAGGACACTGAGGGTAGCACATTGCTTCAGAGACACTAATCAGCCTCAAAAGAAAGTCCCCATGTAAAATATGGACCATCTTGAAAATTCATGTTTGCAAAGCACCCACTGAAACCCCTGGGGTGGTTTTTGGAGAGAGTGTAAATTGTAGGCACCTGTGTAAAGCAGTGCTCTGCACCTTGGAAAGACTGGGAGGGTCTTTGTCCATCCATGAGACCCAGGATTTGACAGGAATCCTGTTGCTGATTGCAGGATTAATTATTATCATTTAATACCAAGGTTGTATATTGGTCCCTAAGGCAGGATTATGGCTTAGTCACATAAGGGACTGTTCACAGCCCTGCAAACCAGCAAGATGAGGGCAAAGCTGTTCTTCAAAGGCCCAGCTGCAGCCCATAACCAAGTTGTTTCAGGTTACCTCGTGGATGATCATGAATCCCTGCCTGGGAGTATGGCCTCCCTGCACCACAATCTGCCAAGGATACTGGGGAAATTGTGCAGATTAAGCAGGATACTTTGCTTGCCCAGCTTTCACTTCTGTGCCCAACCTAACCTGGGGTATTGAGTGCCTGAGCTCCATCTTGCCTTAAGGTTGCAACAAAGAGAGGGATTCCAGTGTTAGGTGTCATTCCAGTGTTCGGGTACATTCCATGCCAAAGTGTCCAAGACTGATGTATGCAACTATAATTTGTGCTTGTTTGTCTTGTTTTGTTTTGTTTTTTTAATCTAGAGGTGAAAAGTATATAAATGGACAAATGACATAAATAAATAAAATTTTAATATCAAACCAAAATATCCAGGCTTTTTAAATTTTCAGATTCCACAGCCTAAAATACCACATTTATTTCTTAGTAAATTACATTGATTTCAACCCATCATTTCTCATTGATACATACCTAGTACGCTGTTTTCTTGTACAAGACAGTAGTTTTTTCTAAGCATTTACAATATGAAACAAATACCCCACTTTTCTGTGCCTTTACTTCCTTTTGTTCCTCTAGTTTTGCTTTTTCCAGGATTATAATAATTTTCAACAGAATTCAATATGCCTGGAAATCCAACCCATTTTTTTTGCATGCTGCACTAGATAGTCATTGAAACAAAAAAAAGCAGCAACTTTGTTGTTATTGTTCAAAAAAAAACTTGAACTAAAGCAGAGGGCAAAGGGAAACAAACATTTCAGCTTGCTTGTAAAACCTCAGTGCGTTTCCATACACATACATATGCATGCAAAACATATAGATATACATGTAAAATACATAGAAATCAGATGAGGTAATAGCACCCCCTTCTGAGACCAAAGCTTATACCCTCGGTTTAAATCAAATCAGGACACTCTTCACCATGATGCTATGGCTTTCAGTACTGCAGCTCCTCCTTCATCTTTTATCCTACTGTGCTAAACTTGAGAGATGTAGGTACTATTCACTAGGCATTTATCTGCTTCTCCCTCTGTCACTGAAGATCTGCTTGGTTACAAGCCAGTAATTAGAACCTGGAGCTTGGAAGTCCAGGAAAAATTGTTTTCCTCTGCTCACCTCTTCAAAAATTCCATGTATAAAGTAGTCCTTAACTGTTTGTTTTGGATGCAATAGAGAACTGAATTTGGCTTTTACGGTCCAGGAGTGGCAGGGAAAGGGCTGATGTACCTCAGCAGGAGCATCACTCCATTCTTTAGTGACTCAGTTTTCCCAGGGGTGGAGCTTCATAGATTGCCAAATGGGCATTACCTCAATTTCCCCATCTCCTCTGTCACCCCTGCTCTGCCATTAGGGCAGGAAAGGACCAAGAGCCCATCTCCCTCTTGCAGAAGCAAGGGCTCAAGAAGCAGTCTGCCACACCTCATGGGTTTATACCCAAAGCCATTCCAGTATCACAAGAATCATAGAATAGAATCATAGAATCAGTTGGATTGGAGAGGACCTCTAAGATCATCAAGTCCAACCCTTGATCCACTGCCGCTGTGGTTCCCAGACCATGGCACTGAGTGCCACATCCAGTCTCTCCTTAAAAACCTCCAGGGATGGAGAATCCACCACCTCCCTGGGCAGCCCAATCCAATGTCTGATCACCCTCTCCAAAAAGAAATTCTTTCTAATATCCAACCTAAACCTCCCCCGGCACAACTTGAGACCATGCCCTCTTGTCTTGAGAGCTACAGTATGGGGTGTTATGAGCCTCCCTTACCATGTACCTACACCAGAAAACCTGTCTTGGTTCCTTCTCTGGCCTGACAAAAAGGTTGACTTACAAAAGAAATGTATTTTCCAAGCTGTAAGAGAAAAACCTGACCGAGATGATTTCCTGCCTCTTCTGTCCTTTCCCAACAGCAAACTTCCCTTCAGGCAATTCCATCTCAATAGGAAGGAGAAGACGCTTCAGTGGCATTGAACCATCTGAGCAGCCTGCAGCTCACCAGTGCAAAGCCAAAACAAATTATACACAACAACAGTAATCATACCACAAAACTTTCAGAGAGTCATTTTGAAATATAGCCAGGGTCAAGAGTCAAAAGAAGAATATAACAGTGCTTCTCAAATTCCAAAATTCTTTAATTGAAATCTGGTTTGTGCTATTTGTCGGTGCACACTCAGTATAAACAGAAGTTTGCACTGGTGTTGCTGAAAAAAACCTTCTGTAGAGTCTGAAACAAAGCAGCTAAAGAAAAAGCAGAACAATATTTACTTTTTTGTTATGCAAAAGGAAGGAAAATGTTAGATGAAAAGTGCTAGACTCTAAATAGCGAAGGAACTCTGGAACTTAAAGCAGAGAAATCCACATGACACTGAGCTATGTATAATTTACCATGACAGATCAGTGCTCTAGCAGAAAGCATCACAGCATGTGAAGAAAAAAATTAGCACAAGCTGAAGATAAGGAAAAAAAAAAAAAGTAAAAATTTAAAAATTAAGATAAACAAGCAGAAACAAACCCCTGCAGTGCTGAAAGGGAAAGAAGTTCTTCCAGGACATGTATAAAGGAATGTGCCACAGAAATTCAACATGAGTATACCACAGCATCATGAAGAAAAAAATTCCATCTGAAAAAGTTATTAAAGTCTACAAAACCCCATATGATAATGTTGAATCTGAAAGAAGAGCCCCAAAACCTGTAGCAAGCAAGATGTCAAGGTAGGTAGGAATAAAATTCCTGAGATAAGAACATATGAACTAATTATAGTACACAGAAGTAGAAATAGCTGAAGGCCAAATTATAGTGGTACTTGGTTTTAGCTCAACACTGTTATATGCAGAGCTTTTGCATGTGACTAAGAGCCAGCTGCACACTCAGTGCAAAATGAAACCGGTTTGGGGGAATGAATTCAAACAGTGCCTACATGTTTGGGATCTTTCAGGTAATGGGTTAGAAGCACGCAGGCTAAAGCCCAAATTCTTGACAAGACACACACAGAGATCACAATATTAGTTAATTCAGACTGAAAAAAAATACAGGAACATAAATAGAAACATATATGTTTTATTGCAGGGTTCTTTAAAAATAGTTGATGGTAAAGCAGGGTTTCTTCTACAAGTAAATATCCAGCAGTTAATTTAGCAAATCTCAGTCTCAACAAATAAGGTCCATAACTCCTAGAACTTCTCTGACAAAGATGTCCTCCAGCATCTGGAATATCACTCAATTACAATGTACAGAAAGTAACAGGAAGAATGACTGACTAAAGACAGAAGTCGTGGAGAGTGTTAGGAAAAGAGGAGAGAGACAGAGAATGTGTGAGAGAGCAAGGAAACTTCTTTTTCTCATACGTAAAGTGCCAGCCTTTAAGCTTTGTGGAGAGTGGAGAGTGGAGAGTGGAGAGTGGAGAGTGGAGCCATACTCTGTTGTCAGATTTGGACAGGTTTTCTTGCTTGCCTTCTGTTCTTCTACTTTTCTCTTTCTTTTGCTATGTGGAGAGTCCACAGTGCTATGAAAAACCTGTGTCAGTACTTATAGAGTCTTTTTAGATTTACCTGCATTATCAAAATGGGGTTTTTAACTTAAAGGCTCTGTTAGGGGAAGCACCACCAGAGTACAGAAGATCACTGTTAACCCTGGGCTGAGTCACAGGAATGGTAGATGGCTTCTCCAAGGAACACAAGGAGGCACTGGCAGATGTCCACAGAAGGAAATGGCATTATCATGCCTGGAAGAATTGCATGCTCATCCCATCACAGGTATTGCTGTCCTTGAGCTGGCACCAGAGTCCAATTGAATCATAGAATCATAGAATTAGCCGGGTTGGAAAGGACCTCAGAGATCATCAAGTCCAACCCTTGATCCACTACTGCTGCAGTTACCAGACCATGGCACTGAGTGCCACATCCAGTCTCTTTTTAAATGTCTCCAGGGACGGAGAATCTACCACCTCACCGGGCAGTCCATTCCATTGCCTGATCACCCTCTCCGTGAAGAAATTCTTTCTAATATCTAACCTAAATCTCCCCTGGCACAACTTAAGACTGTGTCCTCTTGTCTTGTTGAAAGTTGTCTGGGAAAAGAGACCAACTCCCACCTCGCTACCCCCTCCTTTCAGGGAGTTGTAGAGAGCGATGAGGTCTCCCCTGAGCCTCCTCTTCTCCAGGCTGAACAGCCCCAGCTCTCTCAGCCTCTCTTCATAGGGCCTGTGCTTGAGTCCCTTCACCAGCCGGGTTGCCCTCCTTTGGACCTGCTCCAGGACCTCAATATCCTTCCTAAACTGAGGGGCCCAGAACTGGACACAGGACTCGAGGTGTGGCCTCACCAGTGCTGAGTACAGGGGCATTGATTCAGAAGCATTTCAGATGGACTGCTGACTAAGCCCTTGACTCATTATCAGTAACAGCTCCTGCCCTTTTGACATGGCTGGGAAAACCTGACTATTTAACCCTTGCAGCATCAAATGTGACCTCCTCTTTTTTTCAGCCAGTATGGCTGTGGGTCAGTGGGTTACCTGGGACAGAGAGCTGGGAGCTCTCTGTTACACCAGCCAAATGTTTTGCAGAATCACCTGTACATAAAAACAGCATCTGACCAGCCACAAAATAATCCATTAAAACAAACAGCATTCTTCCTTTGGGTGAGAACAATAAACAAACCAGTATTACCAGTGGCACTTAATATATTTGCCTGACTCTAAATTTAAGAAAAGTCTGCTGAATTCCAGGCCTGGAAACTAAGACAGGACCTTTAAAGTCAGCTTGACTGATTCTGTGATGAAATATGAAGTTGTCATACAAGAAAAGAGACTCTGAAGTTTTTCTTTGGTACTTTTTTAATGTTTCAGTCATAGTTCTCCTAGTCCTTGGGAAGACGTGGAAGCTTAACATTTCCATTGACTAATTCAGAGGCAAAATGTTCATTCAGTACTGGTGATCTGACTTTTATACTGTTTCTGTGAAATAGCTACCGAAGATACACACATCTCAAAAGATGGACTCTGGGAGAAAAATGTAGAGAGCTATTCATAGCAGAAGTGATTATAGTAAAAAGGATGAAGTGACTAAGAACATGCAATATTACACACCCCTCAACAAAGGTTTCTGGGATTCTGAGGCTGCCTATAGAAGTGATAAACATACTATGCCAAGAAAAACAAAATAGGAAAATGTTTGATATATTATAATCCAAACTGTTGTACACTGTCATGTATGAAGTGAGGACCATCTTACTGAAATTTCCTAACCACTATGGAATTTGAAGTGATGGAGCAACCTGCAGACAAGCTGAGGACAAGATCTGCAGCATCACCAAATGCAGGACAGAACTATATGCATCTGCCTGGCAATCATCCTGCAGGGCTATCTTAACACTTTGTACCATATCAATCAAATTTCCCATATTCACTTTACAGGAAAATATTAACATCCCAAACAAAAATGGAAATGAATATTCTGTTCACTGTCAGCACTCTCAATAGGCTTACACTAACTTTTGGATTTCAGGGTGGAATATTAATGTTGCACAAGCCCAAGGAACAATCAAGATGCTGAAGTGTCATGGGAATGGGATATACATGATCAGAATGACTAAATGCCTGACATGGAACAGTCACCATTGCAGGTGACCAGGGTGGAACAGCGAGTTCAGCCTCACAGCAGATGTAGTCTCAGTGGCTGCAAAGTGCTGGTGAAAACAAGCTATGCAAAGTATTCTCTCTCTCATTCAAGGCTAGAGAGACACAGACAAATGTAGAAGGAAGGTGAAATGCCCCAGCCTTCAACAGTACAGGAGCTGCCTGCTGCAGGCTGGTGTTCTCAACCGAGAGCCTAAGCTGATGTGTTTTGAAGGACATTCAAGTGATACATTACGATCACACCATCTCAGAAGTATCTGACTGGACAGGCATAAGGGGAATGAAATTCCCTCTTTCCAGAAGGAAAGTTCATGCCTGCCATGGGATGCTTTCATGAATTGAGGTGTGCTGGGGCTTGGGGTTACCTCCTTGCCCTGCTGATATGCTGTCACACCAAGCTGAAGTGGCTCAGCTGGATCCAGCACCTCTTGATAATCAGTGACTGTGAGCGTGGCATTGAGCTAAGGCACAGCGTTGCCTCTCTCACTGCTGGCAGAGCTGTGCCGTGCTCCAGTCCCTCTGCTCAGCACGACTGCACATCAGCAGGACACAGGGAGAAGAAAAACAACATGAAGCACAAAGGAGTGATGCTAATAGAAGCAGGAAGATGCGGTGAAGGAGAGCTGAGAGCTCGTGAGCAAAGAGGAGAAAGGAAATAAAATTAGGTTGACGAGCATCTGAAGAAAGACTTTGGAGAGAATAATGTATTTCTGAGCTTGCACTTTTCCTTTCTCACAGGCAAAAGCAAGAAGCAGAAATGCTTCTTTTAATCCTGTTCAGGTTGAAATTCGGAAAGGAAATGGAAAAGAGACTCAAAGGCTGAGTTCTGAGAGCTCCTGCTCCCAGGCTGCTAGGCCAATAATTTTCAAGCTGTGGTCCATTGTGACTTGTACTGCCAGGCTGTGTTTACACTGTGACTTAGTGCCAGCAGTACTGCTGGATAAGGCCTTTTAGCAGATCAGCATCAAATCCTATTTTCAAAGATTTAAAACAAAACCAGCACCAGCAACAAAAGCCTCATTAAAAAAAAAAAAATAATAAAAAAAATTGCTCTGAACAAAACCTTGGCATGATATTGTACATCCTGGACAACTTCCCCATCAACTTCTAAAAGAGCATATTTAGGAATCATAAGATGTCCATTTTGTGTGATTTTGGAGGCACTGTGAAAAGTATATGGCTTCAAAGTTTATCCTTATTTTTTTCTGGGCAATAAACTACAAAATGTGCAGGAACATAAAGAAGGCCCACACAATCTAAAAAATGACATTCAAGTTAGATGAGAAGAAAAATTTAAATTACCAAGGTTTTCCAATATTCAGGCCCCATTTTCTTTATATGTTTGAAATAAGTGAGGCAGGGGCAATGAAGGACGCAACCATGAAGCTCAGTATTAGGCACACAGAGCCCAGTACTGGAACAGATGGCCTCTGCTTCTGTGGCACTGGAAGCCTGGTATCTGTTACATCTCCATAAACGTCTCTTGTTCACATGAATAGAAAATCACATTTTAAAGTCTAAAGGGAATGGAAATCCCTGTTCACCCTGAGCATGACAAGAGTAGTGCAAACTCTGGGGCAACCCAGGAAAAAAAAAAATCTTTGCTCAAATAACTAAATGTGAAGGTAGAATAATTGGCATAGATTGCAGTTTTACCAGTAAAACAGTTGATGTGCTTTCCCTTGCCTGATGTTCAGCCCCATAACCAGTTTACCTGTTGTCTTTCTTTCACTCTGTCAAAGCTCAATGCTTTTTTCTTATTCTTCTTGATTAACCTTCTGCCTTCCTCTGTTCACTCTCTCTTGTTCCTCTTATCCCACTGGTTTCTTCCCTTTGCTGGCTGGGATGTTAGCCTTGCTTTGACCTTCTACCACTGTAACTGCTTTTTGCACTAGAATGTCTCAAAGTGACTGTCTCATAGTCATACAGACCAACTCATAAGGATTATATTTACTTCTCTTTCAAAACCCCTCCTCTGCTACAGCAGTTACGAAAAACGAAGCAGTGTTTTATGGTAGGGATAAAGGGCATTTGATAAACTGAAACCAGACAAATAAGTATGGAATACACATATGTAGGAAAGTACACTGTTGCTTTTGATCTCCCACATCCACCATTTACAACTCACTTCTCAAAGAAAAGCTCCAAGAGTCAGTATAGTATATAATCCAGTTTCACAGAACCTTCTAAGCTCAATACAGAACACACATAAATAAAGATCACTTCAACCACCCAGTGGCCCAGAGGCTATTGATGAGCATACAGTCACGCTATGCAGTGCTGAAAGGCTTTTTTATGACCAAACATAGTCAAGAAGTAAATTACTCACCTCTTCTGAAGGGCCAGCAGTGCAGTGTCTTGGAGCATCAACTCACACCAGAGAGAGTAGCACCCAGCCAAGATCAGGCATCATTTCTTCTGACCCAGATGTCTGTCTTGAGAACATTAGACCCCACAAGTGACATCAAAAAGCTACAGGAGCCTGACTTCAAGCAAACTTCTACATGTATTTACCAGATGTCTCTAGAATTAAGAACTGCAACACAAAGACAGCAACAGCAATTGATTTCCTATATCCATGATCTGTGGCTACGTTCAGTTAACTTGGGTATGTGCTGGGGTAGCAGAGCATCTGCAGGTAGCTTGGTATATTCTGCAAGAATGTTTTCACTGACAGCACAGGCAAAACTCAAGGTGTGAATATTTTTGCCCCATTACTGCTTCCTTTGCCTTATCTGCTCCAGATATCTTTGTCTTTTCTATAGCCTCTCCTAAATGAAGAAAGAAAATGTGTGTGACAGGGTACATACCCAAGAACCCCTAGAAAAACCTTAAAACAATACTTGTCCTTCTCTCTCAATACCAGGAATGTGACTCCAGTGGGCACACAAGCTCTATTCTCTCCTGGCTGGGGTAGTCACACTTCCAAGCCTACATTTCTTGCCTGAAGCAGCAGTCACTTTGTTACCCATCCAGCCAGCATCCTTTTGTTGATCAGTGAAGTTTTGGCATTGCAGATGTGATAAGAATAAAAACATTTAAGTAATCGGTTAATCTAACAAATATGTTAAATATAACGAGACAATGTGATCGAATGCCCACTGCTTTCATTTACACCACAAATAAATCTCAGAGAAAATTACACAGATGCAATCAGAGTTGAACACGAGAAGTGTTTGGCACATTTGAGCTCTGCTACCCTGAAGATAAGACTTGAAAAAAGGACAGACTGCCTATCAATACCTTCACAGAGCACATCCTTTTGAGCTCTATAAATACATTACATTCTCACCACAATACTTTTTTTTTTTTTCTTTTTCCCCAGGGCTCTCTTTAAACATACATGTCCTCATTTCTAACTTGAGAATTTTTTTTATTTTCAGCATCTTTCTGATAACTTTTCCCAGCTTTGTGTTATTAGTGAGCTACTTAATTGTAGCTACCATTTACCAACATCAGTAAAAGTCTCTGCCAATAATAAAGATATTTACAAAATAAGTGCTTTTAATAAAATAATTATAATAAAGCAGTTGTCATCTGTTTGCGGGTGCTCTTCATAGTCAAGTCTTATTGACAAAAGGTGGAAACAACTTCCTGGAGGAGACTGCTTTGAGATGTGCAATTAAAGCAAATCTGTTTCACACTGTAATGGCTGAGTGTTCTCTCTGTATTGACCGTGACTCTTGAGGGGATAGCTGAAATTTCCAGGAAATTTGTTTAATTAGAAGCTCTCCTGAATTTTACAGGTCTTTAAATAACTTTTGGAGAATAGATCTTATTTTTCACCCCATATTTTTATGCTCCTCTTATGACAAACCATTTTTCAACTTTTAGCATCAGGCAAATATGTTCTTCTCCCATTCAGGATAAGAGTAAGAGATTTTCTTGTAGAAGTTAATTCAACTTAACTTTCTAATGCACCTTAGTTAAAACAAATTCACCTCCCCTGTGTGCTTTCCTACTCAGAATTAAAGTTGTCCTGATTCAAAACACTTTTCAACCATCACAGCAGGAAATAAATGAAACTAAGAACTAAGCCCATTTTAATTTTGAATGAGAATGTGCACATAGAAATTTAATGTGATTTAGCTAATCCACTTCAATTTCATACCTTTATTAATTCAAATGATCCCTCCCCAACGATCACAACAAAATTATTCTTAGATTATTCAAAAATGCACAACTGTCATTATCAGTTCAGAGTTAAAAGGACTTGGGTAGCCTTAGGACATGGTTTCAGCTTCTCTGTCAGCTCCAGAAGCATCTCATCCTGTGTTTTCATAGCACATAATTCTCTGCTTAGAAGCCAGAAGTTTTTTAATGTCTGGGTTGTCACAGCCACAGCATGCCCAGCAGCCAGTAAGGAAAACCATTGGCAATTGTCTGATACCAAACCATCAGGCTTTTTTTTTTTTTTCTGAAGTTGTACTGCTGTCTAAGTACCACTGCATGAAGTGTGTTGTACATTGATCCATGAAGACTGGCAAGGCTTACATCTGTGTTCCTTTTAGCCCCCCTAAGAATAATTAAAGGTAAGAAAGGCCCTCCAGCTCATTTCTTCAGTCCTGAACACAGGAATGCCTCCCAGATCCTGTGCTTAGAAATGCACCCCAGCTGCATCTGGCTCCAGGATAGGATGGAGATCTGCCATACAGTGTCCCTTCTCTCCTCCCAGTTTCTCACTCGAGTGCTCTTATCTTCATGGAAAAAAACAAAGGGTCACAGACTTCAAAGGGCAGTGATATATTGCAGCATAATCCAGAGAATCAGGATGACAAAGAGAATATGCCACAAAATAATTGAGGCAAAGTCATGGACACCACCACAGGCAAGCTGAAGAAGGACTTCTCTTACTCTGATTGATATCAAATTCAGGTTCCATAGAAGATCAAGGCCTAAAGCATGAGAAAGAACATGTGTAAAACCTTTCACAAGAGGTGGACAAGGAGAACCATCCTTTTAATAAGGACATGGCTGGCAGAGATGACAGGGATAAGAATGAGATTTCTCTAAAACCATCTAGGCCAATAGCAAGTGAAGCACACAATGACCCTGCAGATACCAAAGCACTGACATTACCCAGGTGGCCAGATGACAAGGGGAAAATTGCCATGGAACTCCTAGCTAAGCCTGAGATAGGGAGCTTCTGAGCTTAGAGTTTGGAAGGCCTTGATAAGGCCTCAAGAAATTGGGTATGCATTAGAGTGAACACATCAGCCCTTCACCCATGTGCAAGAGTTGGCAGTGTAAACTGAGCCCCATCATTAAGACAGAGATTTACACTGAGTCACAGACCCCCAGTTACATGGATCTAGCCTGTTGTGGCCACAGAGTCCTAGGACAGCCACAGAGGATGTGGAACATCTTGCAGGATGTTTTGGTTTTTCTATCTGGTGTATCTTGAAAGAAAAAACCTTTTTGTTGATGTGGGCATCCTTGCCTGCTATTCATAGGCTTCCCAGGAGAGTTAAGGTGCACTCACAAAATTACTGTTGACATCACAGTCTTCACCTCCAAATACCCAAAACACAAGGATTTCAGGGTACTTATAAAGCCACTTTTGAAGGAATCTTCCATACAGTTGGTGTGTAAAACACACCAGCTGGAGGTTTGTGTGTCAGAAGGAAAACACAGCGTTGCTGAAATACCAGGTAATGATGCAGTCAGTTGGGCAAAGCTGTAGGACTATCAGCAGACATCCTGCAGAGTAGTTTCAGTTATCTGAAGGACACTTGAACATCCAAAGTGGTCAAGAACTGGGAAGCATCAAAGTTGACTCCAAGTCACTGTAGTCAACTCAGTCTTGACATAAACTGTCCTGCTCCACAGCTCAGCCCTGGCTTGGCATTAAATAATTCCCTAAGAAGAAGGAAGACTCCTAGTCTGTTCCTCACTTGCACAGAAGTGTGTTACAGATGATCCCCCAAACCCAAAAGCAGAACCTGTCTGTTATCTTGGTTAGATTAAATAATGAAACTAGCCAGAAAAATGCCTGAATTTTGGCTTATTGTGTAAAAAACGTTTCCAAGGAATTCAAAGAGCTGTAGGTATTTGGCTGTACGTAGGTGGGCTCAAAGGTGGAATGAAGTGACACATCCCAAACACAGCAAAGATTTGAAGATATCAAACAAGCACAACTCAGTTCAGGAGTACTGAAGACTGAAGTTTCTTTGGTGAAAGGTTGTGTGTTCCTAGAGTACCACACACATCTAAGTATTGCCCTTAAATTTAGAGTGTCCTTGATTTAATGTGCAAGGCCAGCAGTGCAGAAAAGTACACAGATGTATCTAAATGGATTTCAGACACCCTCACAATACTTCTTCTCTTAAGTTTAATCAGGTTTAGGAAGCTAGAGAAAGGGATCAAAACTTGGGACAAACGTAGTTCGGAATAAAAAGAAGACAGCCTGGAACTTCTGGGGAATCACTAGAAAAAAAAATACAGGGTATTACCATCCTTCCATCAGATTTCAAACACACTGAATAAAATGGCATGTGGCCTCCAACCCTGAGTACACTGTGTTTGAACTCTGTGAGCAATATCACAAACATGAGTTAGATATGCATAGCATGCACAATTGCACACAAGTTTCCATAAACAGACATGAGCATGAAAGTTCACACAATAACTAAATAAATGGAGAACAGAGCATCTGGGAAGATTCCAAACACCACGTCTTAGTTACTTAATCACCCTGCAAACACATTTCGGAGTACTCTGTTTTTATTAGTTTCATGTTAAAATGCAAAGCACATAACTCAGTTTTCATGAAACAATAAAACATAAAATAATTTTTTGGCATAAAGATCTACTAAATAGATTTTTTTCCCCCCTCAAATTGGCTTGTCCAACACATTCTATGCTCAGTTTTAGTTCCTTCTCTACATTGCAGTTCTTTTGGTAGGACGCCAAAGCCTGTCAATTAACAGTAAGCCTATCCCTTATGAACAGAAGCAGGGACTGTGATCATGTTCAACTAAGATCAAGGATTAGTAAATCAGCATGGCACCAGATTGCAGACACTATTTAAACCCCACAGGCCTACAAGCCAATGCAGCAACATAATATTCCAGCTGGATGTGGAGAACAGAATCTCATAGTTACAGAGGAGCTCACTTTTTACCTTTCCTAGGCAGGCAATTACAAGTCAACTTAAAATGAGCCTTGATTAAATCATGTTGGCTTTCTCAAATGCCAGTTAGGAAACATCCACATGCTGCCACTGCTGGTATCTTATCAAGGAAGTGTCATCAAATTAAACATCTTTCTTTACGCCTACAATAAATTAAAGAAATTGGATTTTTACAAGCAAACCAAATATTGCACTGAAGCTGGCACAAAGGTTTCATTTAAGAGCTTGAAGAACTGCAATGCTATCTCACCCCTTGCCTGGCACACGGTGTTGTTTCAAGGTTGTTTCTGCATTTGCTGAAAAATCAGGCAAACTGCACATGGTGAAACATTTTGTTTTCTTTAATAAACAGAGTTTGAGTTCAGGGCTTGTTTTGCTTTGATAGAAAATGGCCACCCGGTACAGAATATATCCCATCTTGCCTACAATCACTGGTTCCTTCAGTTTTTTTGTTTTGGTTTGGTTTTTTTGTTTTTTTTTTTTTTTCTTAAGGAGGGGGTAGGTTTCTTTTATCCCAGCTCAAATGACAAGGGAAGGAGCTGAAATGTTTACTGCCAGGTAAAATACAAAGTCACGGAGGTCCAGGGGGGCCTCATTCCACAACCCTACTACCAGGTTGAAAACAAATGATATTATCAGAAAATGATCACAGAAAGCAAGCCTCGCTCAAAGAAAACCAATCTTTATTGAAACAACCTGAAAGCAAAGTCAAAGAACAATGAGGAGGGGTGACCTGCCCTTCAGCTGCTGCCCCCACCAAAGAGCCTCAGATGGAGCAGTGCCTCGTGCATTGCTGGGCTGCTGGTGTTAACACCGTGACAGGTCTGCAACCAGAGAAGATACTTGGGCCTTAAAGCAGAGGTTTTGCTGTAACACTGCTTTCCCTGCTGAGCAATAATTTCCTATCCCTATAAATTAGGAGAGGAAGAAACCCGGTGCTCTGTTTTTTAGCCCTGATTCCTGCAACTTCTTTTTCCGTGATAAGCAGCATGTAAGGAGAGAGTGAGGCCACCAGCTGAGTGAGAGGTCCCAACCTGGTGCTTGCTGTGTTGTCTTGGAAATTGCACTACAGCCTTTTCATAACAGACACATTAGCTATTCCTGAGCTGTGGAACCCCAAAACACGAGTCAGTTTTTGGGTCTGGTGCATTCTGCAGCCGCATACCCACACCATACTGGAATGAGAGCTGGGCAGCAGCCAGCCCCTCTCCTCCTTCCTTCTTCTGCACTTTCCAGGTGAGCAGAAGGTAGACCTAGGAATGCCCAATGGCATTGCCCAGCCAGATGTCATTTGTCATCAGCAGTGAACCTCGAGATATGTGCCTCCAGGAGACTGTGTACATTTGTGCTTTTGGCTGGGATTCATCTCTCCTAACCTGATAGATCTATTACTTAAATGTCTCTTTCTGAGCCAGTCACCACTGGCTGCTTTCCTAAACAGAAAAGAGAAAGAAGCATTTTGAAGGTGTGATTCATGCCATCTTAAAGCAGATGCCAAAAATAGGGTCAAATTCTCTTCCAATTATTACAAAGGGATCCTAGGGAGACTGGTACATAGACATTTATAGTGCAGCTATCTGAAGACAGCAGATAGGAGTCTCATCCTTTGTGGCTCGTCACCATGGACCCCTTTGCTAAACACCTGGAGTTTACTGGGATGAGAATGATTGAATGTCAGTGTCCTGTTAAGGACAGCAATTAACCTGAGACTCCAAATAATATTTGCCTAATGACATTTGTTCACTTGTAGCTTGCATGCAGACACTGAAACAGAGGATGGAGCCTGCAGGTTTGTGCAATGCACTGCAAGACACACTAACCAGAGGTTTTGACCTCTTTCACTAGGATCCCACCCTAATCAATTTCTTCTCAGATCTGGTTTCTTCCTCCCTTGGAGCTCTGTGATTCAGAAATCCTTTTTACTCAGGTTTTCCCTGTGGGAAACATTGATATCAGCACGGATATTAAGCAACAGTCATCTTTCTGCACATCTGCTGTTGCTGTGCAAAGGAATTTATTTTCTTTTAATGCCAGTGAAAAGGAAGAGAGAGTCTATTTATTGAAAGCATTTTAAATAATACTACTGGTGGTCCCTAATAGAAGAGCCACTGAAATTCCTATGCAGTGTTTTTTCCAGAGGCTAGCCTAAAAAACCACTCACTTCAGTTCCAAATGATGAATTCCATGCAGGCATTGGAATGGGCTGCCCAGGGAAGTGGTGGATTCTCCATCCCTGGAGGTTTTTAAGAAGAGACTGGATGTGGCACTCAGTGCCATGGTCTGGGAACCACAGTGGTAGTGGATCAAGGGTTGGACTTGATGATCTCTGAGGTCCTTCCCAACCCAGTTGATTCTATGATTCTATGATTAAGATGAAGGCACAAGCTCCTGATGTATAAATACAGCTCTCAGCATAAGTTTGAGGCCAAGAAGCCAAGGAACAGATAGCAAGTTCTGGAGTATTTTGCTGAAAAGGCCGCATGAATCATGGCTGCAAGTACTGAGTCTTCTTTAAGAGAACTGTGTCCTGTATCAGACACGACAGAGGGATTATTTTACAGGAGTATCTTTCTTAAAATCAGGATTTTTAATTTGAGTAATATGTGAAACTCATTAAAGAGAAAGAGTTGCCATGCAAATTAACTATCTCTAGTGATACTATCAGTTTTGTCCCTTTATTTTGAAGCTGCAAGGAAAAATATAATTTGTCTCACTTGATTTTTATGCTATATAATTGCTCAGATGGACATTTATTGGCTTGCCTGGTGTCTGATGGTCTCTGAACAGCGAAGTAAGAGAAAGGAAATGAACAGGCTGCAGAAGTTCTGATTGTGAAACAATCACTCTTTGGAAGTGTTACCATGCCAAGTGAAAATACAAGAACTGAATGTAATTTGGCATTGCTAGAACTTGCTGGGGCTTTTTCTCCTCTTAGCAGTATCCTCATGTGACAGGATTTGGTTATGAGGAAACTCCTAGAGCAATGCTGTATCAGGTCCATAAGGAGTTTCAAAGCCAGTCTGAGAAGAGGGAGGAGAGATGGCAAAGAGAATGGAGATCTACAGGAAAAACACAATGAAGCCTTGGTGTAGCTTTCCCAGTTCCCTTTAAAGCCAAGATGTACATGCCAAAAGCTCCTCTGTGCCCTTGAATTCTCAAACTATGAAGTAAACATACACAACTCTTTTTCCTAGCCCAACCACACAGAAAAACCTTTCTATTGCTGAATCCTATTTATGTGTCTAACTATGAAGCACAAAACAAGTTTAAAAAAGTATCCAGTGCAAAGTGCAGCAGCATTTTCTGCAGGAATTCATAATTGTATTTGTTAATTGGAGGCTGAAATACTAAATAATCACAAACGGTATCAGCTGATGGGTAATGTTTGTGTCAAACAGCAAAGCTACTAACAAGCAGTACTACAGTTTCATAACATGGGCTTTTATTCAAACAAAAAAACCCCACAGGTTTTAGGATTTTTTTTCCTGCTGATCTTCTGCCGAGCTTATCAAGCTGAGCAGTCGTGGAATCAATCTCACTGAGGAGCTGCAATTTCTCCCCAATTCTCCCATGAAGCTTAAAATCAGGTCTTTGGCAGCAGCCCTCCCACCCACCCACAGCTTTCATGGATCCAGATATAATGTAATTTTATTTTTATCCTGTATGCTTTTACATGGAAACTCAGAAATACATTTGCACCATCACACAGAGTCTGTGAAAGCAGCGGGGAAGCAAATTCTGCCTTTGCAAGTTAGGGTAGAGCTTTCAAATACTCCAGTCACCAAATACCTTATAAGGGAAAAAACCCCAAAAAACCCTGAACACCTCCTTTCTTATTTACTCCTAATAGCAGGTACATGACAAAATGGGAAGGCTGGACCTATCTTCTATGTTGTTGATTCCCTTATCTCTATGGACTATTATATAGTCATAAAATCACAGGACTGGTGAAATCCTAGTAATACCCCTGTCCTCTATGCCTGAACAAGATCAAGTATGCAAATCCCTTTTTAACAGGTGCCAGGCTAATGGGTTTTTTAATACCTCCAGTAATAATGGGGTCTCCCAAGATATTCCAGCATTTCTGCATCCATAGTTGGAGGTTTGTTTTTTTTTCCTGTGCCTGACCTGAATTTTTGTTTGATGCAGTATAAGTCTCTCCCCAACCCACCTTAGACAAGAAGGGGCAGCAGTCTTTCATGTACTTCAACATCTGCCATGTCATACCTTGGTATTCACTCTGTCAGCCAAACAGACCTGAAATGTCACCTTTTCTGGAGCTCTGATCATTTTCACTGCTCCTCCTCCAATTGCTTTTCCCAAAATATACTACTTTGAGCTGGACACAGTATTTCATATGAAGCCTTGCTAATGCAGAAGAGAAGAACTGGACGTGTCATGCATGTTGTAATTCCTATTTATAAACTCCAGCATGAGATCTGGTTTTTTTCACTTTATCTCCAATTTGCCAAACACATTTGAATTCTATTCCTGGTCCAGCATGCCTGCAGCCCCTCTCAAGTTTTGCTTGTTTGCAAATGTGTTGAATGCAGTTGCTATGCTATCGTTTAGACTGTTAATGAAAACTGACCCAGATATCTGACACTCAGCTGCTCTTTTTCAGTGCAAGGCAACATGTTGTTTCGTGGTGGGAAAACACAAAAAATATAGTTTCCTATTTTAATCTCTGATGCATGTTTTGGTTCTGTTTCTAATGGAACTACATACAGCAGGCTTGCCTTTTTTTACATCTCAAGAACTTCATCAAAATTCAGTGCTTATACATTTGAAGTCTGGCTTGTGCTTTATAGAGTTAGAGGGGTTTTTGCTACTTGTTTTGCTTTGTTTCTCAGCACAGAATGAATGTGATCAAGGCACTAGCCACCAAAGTCAAAGAAAGGAAGGACTTGTTACAAGTGTACTTGAAAATCACCTGTTAAAAGTAATGTATGTTTTGTAAGTATGTTCAAGCAATTTATTCTGTAAGGATGCTCTGTGACTCCAATAGATGAACAAGAAAGAAAATACCGTAAGAAAAGAAAAATACATTTTTTTTCTGCAACTATAAGGAACAATTTATTCTCTAATAAGTCAAAGAGTTCTTAGGGAGGAAACCTGCCTCAACAAATTTATTTTTAGGGTAAACTAATTTAAATAAATTTGTATTGGGTTTAAATCAGCAATTGGGTTTTAAAAACAGTTGAAGCTTAAATGCAGAGCATTAGCAAACATTTGCTTAAGAAACCTTATTTGCATAACCACGTTGTCAATAGGCAGTGGTCTTGTCATGATCCTAAGCTCTGGGTTTTGCCCTAAACCAACATCCAGCACGAGGGACAGTTTTCTGTGGAGAACTCTCACCACACAGAACAGACAGTCAGGTTGACATTGAAGCAAGGCTGGACTGCCTATCCTACCTGAATCCAAAGTACATCCTCAGCCTCCTTCACCCACCCCTGCAAACCCTCATGTCAGTGACATGGGCTGGGATTTGTGCTGTCAGACCACTGCTCTGAGGGGCCATGACACATCCCTCCCATCACCTCTGATGTCTGGAACTGGTGAAACACAAGGAAAGTAATAACCAGGTCTAAGGACTACCACCTGGGACACAGTGTCCTGCCACACATGGATGTGGCTAGTCTGTTCTAGAAAAGACTAGCCCTGAGCAGCATGTTAAGCCTTAGCAGGCAGGCATCTTTGATCATCTCTGTCCTGGTTTGGGCCAGGATAAAGGTGATTTTCTGTCTTGTACTTTTGGTTTTAGCTATGTCTCTTGTAAGTAGTTGCAGTTGCTGAAATTAACAGCAAAAAGGGGAAATCCGTCATTCTACATTTAGAGATCTGACCTTGACTTCACTATTACTCTGGATAATAAGAATTCCAGGACTTTATTTTAAGAATACTGCTTCTCTACCTGCCAAAGTATAGGCTCAGAGTGGGTGATTAGGTGGCCTTGTGAGGACTTGCTTAGAACAGTGCCAAGTTCTGGGTCCCTGAGTTATGGACAAAAGTGGGATATTTACATATTGCCCAGGAAAAGGAAAAAGAATATTTGAGGTCTAAACACTCTTACTAATGAAGAAGGATTTATCCTGGAGAAGATATATCAATAACATTCAAATATGTAAAGAACTATTATAAATACTCATGTTTATTGGCCTTTGTTCTCTGTGCCCATGGTGTTTGGACAGCACTGGAATTGAACATCAACAGGAAAAATTCAGATTAGACATGACAGAGGACATGGCAGCAGGAAGGACAGAGAAGCAGTTGGAGAGCGTGCCAAGGGGACAATGGGACCTTTAACACCTGGGCTGCTTAAAAAACAGCCTGGTTTGTTGTTTTAAAACCAGATTGAATGAGACTCCCTAAGGAACTGGAGTGTGGAGGTCATCATGCCTTGGGAAGGCCTAGTTCAGCCCCTGAGGCTGTGTCCATGACTGGTTAAGGTTTTTGGAGGGTTGCTACAGGTGCATAAGAAGTAGGATGAGTCCTAGTGATTAAAAGAGAGGCCACTTAGCAACACATCACTGCATAAGGCAAGAGGAGTCTGATAAAAGCAGGCAAAACCTCATGGGGGAGCTTTAATTGGCAAGTAGCTTCCCAGATTGGCAAAGATACATCTGCTTTACACAGCCAACATGGGAAAGAAGCAAGACAAGGTAAAAGTAAATACCATGTAATTAGTGAATATAGATTATAGACTTTCAACTTTTTATGGTACACTTGAATTTGAACCACTGGGCAGGTACAACACACAGTTCAACTTATATGAGTCAGTGCACGTAAAAGGAGTAGGAAATGTGCTTTCCACACATTTCCTGGAGAAGATACAGCAATAACAAAATATGTAGAGAACTATTACAAATACTCATGTTTATTGGCCTTTGTTCTCTGTGCCCATGGTGTTTGGACAGCACTGGAATTGGACATCAACTGAAAAATTCAGATTAGACATGACAAAAAAATTGCAGCAGGAAGGACAGAGAAGCTGGGAAATCACACTTCAGAAGTGCAGAATGGTGGATAAACTCTCCCTACGTTACACGTGCTTCACAAACTGTCTCCTAAGCTAATCAGTGCTCAGTATTTTTTCATTGTATCTCTCCGGGTGGAGAGACAGCAGCAAACACTTCCAAAGCATCATGCTGGCTGGTGCCAAGGCAGAGAGGAATCCTGCTTCCCTAAAGAGAAGGATAAAAAAAATATTCAGCTTGCTTTCCTCTCCCCCACTGGTGTTTAGCATAAACAGAAAAGTACCATAATCACCATTATTCAAGAAAACAACAGAACTACCTTTTCTGGTGCACCCTGTTTTTATTCTTCAGGGTACAACCACTTTGGGTGTCTTGTGTGCCTGCCTGCACATGCCACATAAGCAGGGAAGGGGGGAAGTTAGCAGGCAGAATAATGTAATTACTCATTCTTGAATAGAAGGATAATTACTGTCACAGAAACCCACATAACTTGCAGATCTTTTTGTTCTTTTTAAGATGATAAATACAGTATTTTCCATTTTCTAACAGGATGCATCCTTTTCCTTCTGATTCCCCTTCCCCCTGGCTTCAGCTGAATTACATACGTTTTAAATGAATAACAACGGTAATCAGTTCACATATAGAAAATGATAAGCTTATCTGGATTAAAAAAAAAAAACCAAAAAAGTAATTCCATGTCTCTGGAGTCATTGTGGTGAGTCATTGTTAGTTAAGAAACAGAGCTGTCACCAGTCACAAACTTCATTCAAGTATGAGTTTGAACAGCATATCTGGAAGAGGATGGGGGGAAAAGGAGGTGGCAATAGAAAATGATGCACTGACCAAACACAGGCTAAAGCTCTTAAAAATTCACACCATTGATCTCATTTTTAAGGGCAAAAATAGCCAATGTGGTTCTTGCTCAGTTCTGTCACTGGCACAGCATAATCTAAGGGCAGATTGTAGAAGCAAAAAGAAACCCAAATGGGTGGGGAACTCATAGCAGCCCTTGCACAACTGGGTGCCCTTTTCTTTCCTCCTGTCCAGAGAGGCCTTAGGAATTGGACAGAATTGTCACTTTGGGATAAGGGGATTGTTTAAAATGGGGGACAGTTTGCAAGGTATTCTCCTAAATAGCTTTATTTAAAGAGCTCTATTAAGCCCTGTTTTCAACACTTAGGGAAAAAGAGGTAATTTTCTGGCATTTCTGTTAGATCTAAATTTATAAAGGTAAAAACTAAACTGTGTTACTGTGGGACATTAGAGAAACAGAGGCAGCACAGATACTGGGAAGTGATTTGACAGGACATATACTGATGGGACAAGCCTGATCTTGACAGTGGGGTTGCAGGGAAAACGTTCTAGGTCCCCATGGGAGACTGGAGCTCACAGACATCTCTGTGTCTCTACAATAGTTTGAATGGCTTAGGTGTCATCTGTCCTTACATCTTCTAAAAAGAAAGGGATCGAGACCATTCTTCCCCAGCAAATCCCCACTAAGGGTATGTTTACATTGCAGTTAGATTAAAACTAACTGGGTTTTGGTGGCTTTATAACTGTGGTGCTATGATACCTAATGTGACAGATTTCAGTGTGTTTACTGAGACTTTTCTCCCAGATGTGCTGTCTGCTGAGCTTTATGCAGCCTCTGTTCCACTGTTAGTAATAACGTGCTATGGCTGAATATGTCTTTTTGACCTGCTGTTACCCAAATGTGGACATAACCCAAAAAACAGACCGGGGCCTGGGAAACACATTATGCTCTGATTTTTAATATGTCTGCTAAATTGTTCAGCTCACATGGAGGTATTCTGAATTTCCCCATCTGGAAAGAAGAAGACATTTCACCCCAAGCAAGGTTGCTCGGCCAGTTCCAGGAACTGATTCCTTCCTACAAAAAAGTACTAATAAATAGGTGAGAACAGGTTACTCCAGACCTCACCAGAAACAGCAGGCTGCCTGCTCCAGGCTCCAATCGAAATTCTGTCTGTTTGCAGTAGCATCCTTAGCAACCAAAAATCACACAAGACAATTCATGTAGGTAGAGGTGTATCCAGGCAGCCAGCATTTCAAATTCAAGCTTTACTCGTGGGCCTCAGAAGCTATTTTTTTTACAAAATCTTTGAATTTATTTAAAGCTCTTATCCAATGTATCTTTCCTGCTCATAAATTTAGCATATCAATGTTCTTGGGAAAACATAATCATTGCTTTCATTCTATAGATTTCCTTGCCCTCTAACAACTCAGATTGTGTTGTCTCAACCATTTCCTTCAAGTCAGTTCTGACAGCTGAGTCAGACCAGAAGAATAGTTGAATTAAAAAGCCTGACAATCCTCTACCCTTTATTCAGCCAATAACCTCACTTGTTCATTGATTGGAAATTAAAGATTCTGGAAGGAGTTTTATGATTTTTGTTGGCAGTGATATACAACTCTGCTGATTTTGTGCAACCCCCTTATATTACTCATTTACGACCAAACCACTGCAGAGGCTAAACAAGTAAGCCCATAATAACTTCCAGTAAAAATATCCAAGAGCTTTAACCAGGGCAGGTGTAGTGGGCTTGTGTTCACAGCTCAGGTGAAGGTTTGTTCTGGAAGTCCCAGTGTTGCACTATTCTTCTTTCAGCATGCCAGAAAGATGTTTGCAGGATGCCACTTCTCCAGCAGTGGGAATATACCAGGAGCTTCACTGTCTGCTAAGAAGTACTGAGCTGCCTGGGGTGAAAATGAAGATGTCAGTCCCCTCATTCCACTAAAACTGGATCTAGGGCTTGTGTTGGTCCCACTGTGTGTGTTCTGCTGATAGCTGAAACGTTCTCAGCTGTTCAAAATTCATAATTTTTCTCTCTTGATTATCCTTTAGCTTAGCAGCTGATATTGGAAAATTATCCTCTAACTCTCTTGCTTTAACCAGGTGGCTTATATTTTTTTAAATTTGTGATTATATTAATTTTCGTGTCCCCACTTAAACATAGTTAGCATTTGCTGACCTCTATCCCTCATTAAAACAGTGATGAATTGACTGGAGTCACTTTAGCTGTTCACTAAATATTTTCCACATTTCTAGAGTGGATTATTCATTCAGTAGGGGATTGCAACTTCAGTATCTGAAGGACTCCTTTTTTTAAAGGCTCTTCGCATTTATCCATCCATGCTTTTGACATCTAAAATGTTGTAATGGCAAGATCTGAGGCACTTCTAAATATCAAACCATTTCACAAACACTTATATTCTCAAGATGGGGCCCAGAGTGGGCTGTGTTCTTATAGGCTACTCTGCAAATTGTGAAGGACTCCTGAACTGTGTCTCAGAACATCTCTCATCACCTCCTGTCTGCACCTCTTCTAAAAGATGTGGAATTAAAATGCCTTGATCCAACCTTCTGACAAGTGTAAATATGTAAAAGGTTTTGTGATTCACCATCTCCACTTGCTCAGCATGGTTATAGCATCAGTCTGACCTTGGGTAATGCCCATTATTACTGAATCATATTGAAACTTTTGTTTCTTATTTTAAAAATATTATCCGTCCTCTCTGAGAAGCACTGTCTTTTGCTTACTTAAGAGATATATTCACATTTAATGAGGTGTAGGATCCAACCCAGGACTTCAAAACATCCAGAAAAACTACTGGCAACTTTATTAAAAATTAGTTGAATAGTAAAAAAAATTGTTATCATACATGGTTAATTATTTTTCCAAGAAAAAAATCTTTCTTTTAATTTTCAAAGTATTAATTCTGAGCAATCAGAATTATAAACATGGATTTGAGGCTTGCGAACAAAACTATTTGTGTATCAGAGTTCACGTAGCCTTTCCTTACATTCCTTTTTGATAGTGAAGATGGTATTAGAACACTGATATTAAGGAAAAAAACATCGAGTACTAGAATGTAAAAAAAACCAAAAACAATAACCACAAACTTGTGTTTAACATTAGCTCACTTTCAGCAGACAAATAGTTTCTTCCCTCCAAGGGACACGAGAGCAGAAAAAATCCTGCAAAAGCACTGAGGGCATTTCTTCAGAGCACTGAACAGAAGGGAACATACAGAATGAAAAGACAAATAGCCCATGGGCACCCCAACTTCTTATCCCATACTAATTGGCTGCTCAAGGGCCCAGAGGAGCTCCTCAGACACTGTGTGCTCACCCCCTCTCTGGCTACTGTTCCCTGGGGTTACCAACATGCAAGGGCAAGGGTGGAGGGAAAAAGAAAAAAGAAAAAAAAAAAAAAAAAAGGCATTTTTGGACAAAAGAGCAGGTGCTTACAGGAACAGCCCCCAGTTGCAGGACAGTAACAAAAGAGCAGCCATAGGGTGGATGCAAAACTGGCCAGAAAGCTGTGCTAAGAAATTAGTTATCAATGGTCCACCATCAAATTAAAACGATGCATTGAGAGGGGTTTCCCAGGAGTCTGTCTGGTGTCTGGCACTATTCAATATTTGCATTATCAACTCGGATGATGGAATAAGGAGTGGACTTTGTAAATTTACAACTGACTATAAGCAGGGAGAAGCTGGAAGTGATTTGGAGGACAGGAGTCAGTCTTAATGAGCTTTGAGAAAATGGAATGTTCTGAAAAAATTACTTGCAAAGTTCTGTGTTCATTTCTGCATTTCAGCTGCATAAATACAGAGGGGGAAATGACTAACTACTTAACAGCTTTGCAGTATCTGGAGTTATCACAAGCTGAATGTCAGCCAAAAACATTCTGTGGCAGCAAAAAAAAAAAAAAAATGCCAACATGCTGGAATGTGTAAACAGGAGGGTTGTCTGTATGACACATGGGGTAATCCTTCTGTTTTACTTGATGCTGGTAAAGCTTCAGCTAATGCATTGAGTCTCTTTTCAGGAACAGATTTTCACTGAAGTTGGAAAGGTTCTGGAGACAAGGTGACCCCTGGGCAGGGGGCGTAGGAAAGGAGAAGATTAGGACAGTAAGTAAGGTATGCAGTTAATTTAGACAACTTTCACTGTTTCCTAGACATATATGGTGGTATATATTAAGGAAACTCTTTCTACATCACATTTGTCCTGTAGTCACTATGGCTCACATGTATCTGAGAGGTTCTACAAAGTCACTGATACATTATCTTCATGTACAAACTTCTGTGTTCCTTTATACATAATTTCAGTAAAAAGCCTTGACTAGCAAAATAGAATTTCTTTGCAGACACTGATCACATTTTCATCTTGTAGTTATGTCAGTTCAGGCTTGCTTGTTTTCTCAAAAAATTAATTATTTTCTTCACATCACTTTTATGCTTACAAACCAAACTGCTTCCTTCCTCCTCCAGTGCCTGGAAGTCCTATTAATATATCAATTAATTTCTGTTGAATTTCTCCTGCTGTCGCCTCAAGCATCTCAAGTCCCTTACCTCTAGTGGCTGGTGCCCAGATTAGCTGCAGTGTGTCACTTTGTCCCCCAGCAGACTTCCAAGGTCCAGAGTATGCTAACAATTCACAGAAGTACAGCCCTGTCACCTTGCTGTGGTAGTCCCTCAAGGCCAAGGATTTGGGTTCAATCTCCTGCACAAACACCTCAGTTGCTGGTACATACTCCCTTTCCCAGCTTTTACCTTGTGATCACTCCAGTTAATAATTTACACACAGGGGGATATCTGGTGAATGAAACACACGGCACCCTTGTCAGATTCCACTGGAATTCCTTTTCAATTTGGGATGATGTAAGAAATTGACGGAGTAATAAAATTTTATTTTAGATACCTCTCCATGTCCTCCTAACATACATTATCCCTCCACAGGTTACTATTCCCTCGGTTCTCATGGCACAACTGAGGTGGGCACCCCTCTCTTCCTTCCTCAAGGCTCACACAAAAACCCGTGGTTTGCCTCTGTGCTGCCAGGGCTCACACTGAAGGACACGGAGAAGAGGTCATGATCCAGCATTCTGTCTCTGCTCTGTAGGTGTCAGTACTCAGCAGCTGTGAGGAAGTAAAGAAGCTGTAGACCCTAAGTACACTTTAGCATACATTTGCTAAATCAAAATGTGTCTCAGCACTCCATTGCTGCTAGGATCCTAAGCCTGCCTTGGGCTTCTTTCCATCGCTAAGGAAGTCTTGAGATATTTTTTAATAACTGATAGAAGTGATGATCAGGTCCCATGAAAACAAAGTCCACCAGCAGTTGATTAATTGCTTTGTTATAAATGTCTTTTCTGGACTAGTTTTCCTGGTCTGCCCAGTCAAGTTTTATTCAAGACCACCAGTTCCTGAATTAATGTAATTTAAATAACATTTCTTCTTGAGAAAGTCTGCAAACCACTGCAAGTGGATACACTGAAAGATGTGGTTAATTGGTTAGTCCTGCAGACTCAGTGCAGTACTAGTAAGAGGTTAGTAACAGAGAACAACCTGTTCCTAAAGAGGTGTCAGACAGGTAAAAAGGTTTTTCTTGAGGCTACACAAGGATTAGTGATGGCCCTTCAGGTGGCTGAAAGCTCAACCCAAATGCCAACCCAATGTATTCCTGCTTGGCCTGTGGACCCAGCATCTGGCAAACTCAGGGAGAATCCCTGGGACCTGTAGCAATACCTTTTTATGCACATGTAGCTGTGCTGCTGTGTGGCCTCCAGGCACCCACCACCCTTGTAGTAAAAGTTCTGTATAGAAAAGACACTCCCAAGACACATCCTTTCATGGCTCCACAGGTCTTTTCTAATGGCACTTAAATTTCTTGTCCAATAATACTGGTACAGACTTAATTTCTCTGAATTCACCTCAGGGTCATATCTGGGGGCTTCAGGTTCTTTTAGGGATGGTGGATTCTTTTAGCTGTGGAAGTGCATCTGGAGGAGGGTTACAAACATGATCAGAGTGCTGGAGCCCCACTCCTAGGAAAATGGGTTG
Organism: Heliangelus exortis; assembly: GCF_036169615.1. Lineage (NCBI taxonomy): Eukaryota > Metazoa > Chordata > Aves > Apodiformes > Trochilidae > Heliangelus > Heliangelus exortis. The sequence continues at coordinate 58,247,949 of NC_092422.1, forward strand.
AGAGACTTGGGGTTGTTCAGCCCTGAGAAGAGAAAGCTCTGGGGAGATTTTATAGTGGTTTTCCAGTACCTGAAGGGGCTACAGGAAAGCTGGGACAAGGAGAGATGGCTTTAAACAGGAAGAAGGTAGATTTAGGTTAGACATTAGGACTCTGTGAGTGGTGAGACACTTTGCCCAAGGAGGATGTGGCTGCCCCTTCTCTGGAAGTGTTCCAGGCCAGGTTTGTTTGGGCTTTGAGCACCCTGTTCTTGTTGGAGGTGTCCCTGCCCATGGCAGGAGGTTGGAACTAGATGACCTTTAAAGCCCCTTCCAACTCAAACCATTCCATGATTCTGTCATTCTTATAGTGCAGCGTGAGTGCCCTGAATATAAGAGTATTTTGAAAGCAGAACTGACAACAGCATCCTATTGGATACTGCTCCATCAGGGCTGCAATACCTTTACTGTGAAATCTAATATGGAAATAAAATTTGAAAAATAAGGCACTTCAAAATGAAGCAAATCTTTCTCAAGAAAACTGCACGGCTTTCATTTTTTAACTGTAGCTTTCATGGTTAGCACTACAATTAGTGAGTTATGAATAAAACTCTTTTCAGAACCAGTATGTTGTCTGAGTTTACTTCATTATAATAAATACAAATTCCTTGTAGAAAATGAAGCATCCTAGTTCATTGGTTAAGAGAGCATCCATTTTGTGAAAGTTCAAAATTCATCTTTATTTTACATTTTAGTTCTTACGTATTTATGCTTCGGACTGTAGTGCATCATTAAATAGACCACTTTTCACTTTATACATTTTTAAATGATTGGTCTTCACCATTTCAACACTGCTATATAAGAAATACTCTTGTAAGAAGTTCATCTCACTGGTTCAAACGGATTGGCATTGTCTGCCAGGTCTCATTTCAAAATTATCCCACTTTTATTGTTTTCGTCATGCCAGGAGATGTGAAGTCCAAAATATTTACCTTTCGGATTGTCAATCTTTCCTTCATGGCGATGTCTGAGTGAAGACAAAATAGACAACTTGTTTTGTTGAATCAATAGAGACATATTATCACAGCAAGATTATAATTCAGGTGTACAATACCTGTATTTTACCGAGTAGAAAAATGAAACTGCCGTGTGCTGTGTTGTCACAGCAGGTAACTAATATCAACAAAGTACCAGGGACTATGTTCAAATAATGTTCTACGGGTCTAACTTCAATCCACAAAAGCAAGGCAATTCAAAGCTCAGGCTTAAACTCCATCCATAAGCCACTCTCTTTAGGAATTGCATTATGAATGCAGCTGAACCCTCGCCTCAGATCTGTGCAGCTGCACATTGCCACGCAGGCAGTGAGGGAAAGCAAACCCACCCCTGTACTTACATGCAGATTCCTGTCCACTGTTTTATGCCTGGTAAAGATTCTCCCTCCCAGCATTTGTATTTACTTGAGCCTGAAACCCAGGACTTTGGAGGCAGGTTGCCATCATTGCAAAAGGTGTCTGGGATGGATGCATCTTGCTGGGATGACTGCATATTGCTCTATGATCCTTGGGGTATATTTCTGTGTCATGACAGCAGAGGTGGGCAGGTGATCAGAGGGCTGGAGCACCTCTCCTGTGAAGAGAGACTGAGAGAGATGGGGTTATTAAGTCTGGAGAGGAGAAGGCTCTGAGGAGACCTTATTGTACCTTTCCGGTATCTGAAGGGGGCCTACAGAAAGCTGGTGAGGGACTTTTTAGGATGTCAAGTAGTGATAGGAATGGGGGGAATGGATTCAAACTAGAGGAGGGTAGATTTAGATTGGAAATTAGGAAGGAGTTCTTCACCATGGGGTGGTGAGTGTCAGGAAGAGCGCAGTGGACAACACACAGATTAATATAATCAAAGTATTGCTGTTTATTGAGAGTAGCAGAGCCCTTTTATACACAGGCAGGCTGATAACATAATACAAGCATTTTTCTGATTGGTACAACACATTTTTCATATGCCACAGTGCACTATCTAATGGGTTAAATACAACTCTTTATATATTGTCTATTAGATGCTTTCCCAGCCTGTTATTCTTCTTTTCTACTGCCAGCTCCCTTATCTTTTGCCCACAGCTGATCTTTCAGTAACCTTGCAGCTGGGCCTCAATGCCCTTAGCTCACTCTGGTTAAAGCTAAATAGTCAGGATTGCTCACATGTCCATATTCTTCAAAAAAGTCTCCAACAGGTGAATCACTGGCACAGGTTGTCCAGAGAGGTGGTGGAAGTCCCATCCCTGGAAGTTTTTAAGGCCAGGCTGGACAGGACTCCGAGCAACCTGATCTAGTGGGAGGTGTCCCTGCCCATGGCAGGGGGCTTGGAACTAGGTCCCTTAAAGGTCCCTTCCAACCCTGAAAATTCTATGATTCTATGAAGCCCTGATTTTGTCAGCTTGTGGAACAGTCTGTCTGGTGTTGGTTTCTGCATCTTTTTGAACCATAGTTACTGGGAGCCTGAAAAAGAAGAGGGTATAAGTCGATGTTGAAACCAAAATAAAATGGCGTCAGTGGTATTCGACACTAAGAACCTTTTACTCCAGCCTGACATTGCGAGCAAACAAACATATAGAGTAGGAAGCAAAATAATCTGTTTCCAGGTGAAGGTGTCGTAGGAAACACAATGAATGCGGCCATACCTGAGCTAAGAAATTTGTTTCTACAATGAAGATTTCAGACTTTGAAGAAAGGTTGCTTGTGAAAACTAATTAGCCCATCATGATTGTGTATTTTTCCTTTAACCAAAATATTTAGCCCTTACTAAAAGTAGCTGCTACCAGGTACCTACATCTCCCACTGCTCCAAGACTGACCACAGGAAATCACATTCTGCCTCATTTCGCAGGAATATGTGTTATTTGCAGCTTACTTTGGAGTGGCATCAGTCCTGGCACTGGAGTTTTGCAGCTTGTTCACTGGTTTTGTGGTCAGCAGAATGTTTTCCACAAGGTGTCAGGGTCTGTAGTGGTGCCACGGAAATGCAGGGGATGGGATGTCTCTGAGCAGTGTGTGCTCTGATCCAGTAGCATTTTTCTACATGCACTAACTATTTAAATACTTTGTATTTAACCAGGTTTCAATTATTACAAAGCTCTGATTAATTTAACTAGCAGCAGAAGGTGAAATCTGTATGGCTAATCTGTAGCTGCAGAATGCATCAGACTGAAGAGCTCCATAACCACATTATAGTAATTGTGGGCATTAAGACAACTTCATTTTTTGGACTAAAAAGGAGAACTGGTGGTCCAGCCTCACAGCTCCTCAACTCAGGCAAAGCTTTGCCCTCAGTTTCAATGACAGCTGCCACCACTGGATTTTGTCTAGCTGTCCCTGAGGAAAAATCTACAAAATGGCTTCACTTTAAGTGCATAAATCCAGAGAAGCTGAGTTATAGCCATGTGCTCTGGATGAGCCCAGTGACATTTCCCCTGTTCGTTAGCACTTGATGGAATGAATGGTACCTTCAGAGTTGATCCTGTTGCTTTCAAAGCAAGCTGCTAGGCCAGGCAGGACTTGCCTTCTGCTGATGCTTTCAGAGATGCCCCCAAATCCTGTTTTTCATCCATGGTACTTCTTCACTCCTTCATGTTTCTGTGTTCCACAAGGAATTCCCGGATTTATATTTTGGAATTTTGACAAACAACAAAGGCCAATAAACATCCATACCTAGAGGTGAGGAAATGATGAGGAGAGCTTTAACTTTTGCCACTGCCCTTGTGGAGAGGCTCCTGCCAGCCCAGGGTGCCCTGCGCTTGTCCCTAGGCAATTTCCTTCTCGAGTGAAAGCAATGGGCCCTGAGACTCAGGTGAGCCTTTAGCTCATCAAAATGGAGCTTATTTTCTTTTTCAACCAAAAAAAAAAAGGGACTAAAATCTGTCCCATTTGCACTCCTGTATTTACAAGGCATGGCTATATGACTGGGAGCAGACCCGGGAAAGTCCTTACTCTGCAGCACTTCCCTACTCACATACCCCAGGCATGAATCCAGCAGCATCCACCACAGCAGCATCCCATGCCCAGAGTTGGATGCTTACCCTGATTTCTAAGGACCACTCAGGAAAGGGCATGGAAAGGCTGAGAGGTGACATGGCCCTCAGCCCAGTGCTGGTCTCTGTCTCCTTGTTCCCTGGAGAGAAGATACAGAGGAGTGGCTTGCACAGCCTTAGTCTGTTGTCCAAGAAGCAGCCCATGACAGACAGCCTGGCTATTGCTGGAATAAATAAAGCTGTGATCTGAGCTGGGACACGAGGTATTACTGCAGAACAAATAAAAACAGAGCTAGAACTCCATAGTGCAGGGGTATTAATCTTTTGTATTCCCTCAAAGAACAAGCCTAATCTACTAGCCCAAGTAGATTAGTAAACAGTGCATTCAGCTTTCAGAGACCTTCAGTATGTCTGCAGGGCTTGTAATAATGTAAGTAAGGAAATAAATGGAAATTTTAGCAAAAAGAAAAAAAGAAGCTGAACTATCATAGCTGCTTGCTTTCTCACTGCTGTGAGGAAAATCAGAGAAGAGCCTTTTGTGTCAGTGTTATTTTGAACCCATTTTGCTGCTGAATATGGGAAGAGAGAGAAGATTAGTTCACTGCTAATTGTGCTGTTGGTTTTGTGAGTCTATGAAAACCCCCTAAAAGTCTGCATGCAAAACCAATGAGGTAGAACATGTTTGACAAGCTCAGTTCCAACATGACCAATGTAGCAGGAAAAGATTTTAAAATCATTGCCTCTCTTCAACAACAATAGTACATACAAGTGTTTACAAGAGGATTAAAAGCTGCTTTAGCGAGTTGTATTAAAGATTCCTTTATCAGACAAGTTTTATCTGAAAACCTGTTGGAGCACTATGCATCTAATCAGATGCAAACAGCCACGGGTTCTGTTATTGACTTTTATTTTACTTGCTTGAAAAGGATGCACCGTCTATCTGTAAAATATACACCCTGCCTACAATAAGCTATAGCTCTCAGCAGCGTGCCCAACTACAGCAGAAAAAAAAAAAAAAAAAAAGCCAAAAAAAAAAAAAAAAAAAAAAAAAAAAAAATGCTCCCCAACCAACGACCCCTAGCACCTGGTAATTAAAATTGCTAATCACCAGCAATTATCTGGCACAGCTTTATAGCCAGGCGAAACAGTTTGACCCTTTGCCCACTGAAAGAAGAATGTTTGCTGTCTATTGATAAGTGCTTAGGCAAAGCTGTGTTCGGCTCCCATCCATTAAGTGGGGACTAATAGGAAGTCAACAAAAGAGCTCTGACATCTGTAGTGGGCACTTGGAGCAGCCCAGGTTTGGGAGCACAGGTGTCTGATGGGCTCCAGCCAAGGGCCAGTGGAGGGGACACGGGGACTTTTTTTCGTCAAAAGCAAACTGGAGGTGCCCCTGTTTTCCAACTGGCTCCTCTGCAACCAAAGAGTAACTGCGACGGAGTTTCCAGGACAAAGATTAAAATAATTACTCTTCTCTGGAGTGGTGGTTTGCTTTCAGACTGTCTGCACGCAGGCACAAAGAGGTAAAATGTTCTGTAGGCTCAGTAATTTAAGTAAAGATTGTTCTTTGGTCTATTTCTGTCCTTATTAAGTATTGAGTTAAAGATATATAAAAATGTCTCTCTAGTGTGCTCTTTAAGTCTGAGATAGAGAGTTTGAGATAATCAAGAATTATTTTTTTTTTCCATAGGACACTATTATGCTCAAAGCTATAAAATACCCTTCCATTGTTATAGCTCCAGGAAGCTGCTGCTAGAGATTATTTGAACTACAATAAACAACTCCATTAAAGCTTCTGAGCTCACCGATGACTCTTATAAGGCCCTAGATAAAAAGATCAGATTTTTTTTTTCTTTCTTATTTTTTTGAGAGAGAAGGAAAGAGAGACACAGACAGTCTGGCAAAAATATTGCAAGCTTCTAATAATGAAATGACCTACAAAAACTGAAGGACAAAGCATCCCTTAATCACTCAGGAATGCAAATTGATCCAAGAACGAGCATCAGTGGAGATTAGGAAGCCAGGAGCTGCTGACATCCAGGACCAAACCTCTGTAGCTTCATCCCTTCATTTACAAGGGGCTTTTGGGAATCTTGGCAAACTGGAGTTTCAGTATGAAAGGAAAGGACAAAGGATCATTCCCAGGATGCATATTTATAGACGTGAGTAATGTGGGGGCATCCTGACTTGCACACACCATGGCTTTTGCTGCATAAGCTTTCAAAGCCCCTCCATGTACTCCTTTGTACCGTGACATGTAAAATATGAATGGTTTTATAAATGGAAAGCAACAAGGCTGGCATGGTACTTAACAATATCTGCTAATTCAGAATCACTAATGAACTCATTCAACGTGTTCTCTCTTTTCCTATCTCTCTCTTAAGTCCACCTCCCAAGATGTTTAAGTTATTTGGGTTAGACATTATTGCCGTCTGAGTATGTTGTGAATAAAGCATCTGTGACCTGCACCTCTGCACCATTTACATTCATAAAGTCTGCATCCTGACTGGATACCTCTTGTCTACAGAGGGCTTCTTACAGAACTTGATGTAGCTCTTGTTGAGTCCATGCACAAAAGTTCCCTCACAACATTGCAGAAGGACCAGTGCTATGATGGGCACACACATCTTGCTTCAACACTGAGTAAAAATGCAGTGAGAGTTTATAACACAGCCTGGAAACATTTCTGGATCATAGAGTTCAAATCTAGCCCAGGACTTCTCAAAATGTCTGTACTCTTTGCCAGTGCCAACTGTAATAATTCAAATAAAATTTCAGATAAAAAAACACACACACACACATATATATATATATGTATATATATAAAACTTAACAAAACCTCTGTATTCTGCACAGATTTCTACCTTTGTAGAAAATAAAAGTTGAAGTTCAATTTTCTGCTTGAATTTTGGCACACGCATGGGTTATTCTCCATTAGGTTCCAATTCTTGATCATCAGTCTTGCCAGAGGATTGCTGTCTACTGGGGTTTGTAAGCTAGTGTAAAAGAGCTGAATTTCTCTTTGACAAATCTTCAGTGAAGTCAGAAAGAAATTAAGTCACTGGAGATACACTTACTTACAAGCCTGGGGTGTAAAGTACAAGCCAAGATGAAATGATGGATTATAAATTCTGGCATTGCTTGACATTCAAATTCTTCTGCCTGCATGCCTAATTCAATAATGATCCACATAAGAGGAGTGTGCTAGCAGATTTGTGTAATCTATCCATCACAGGGTAAATTACACTGAATTACTCTTTTCTGGGTTAGCTGAGGTAATGAAAAATCTTGAGGAAGATGAGGAGGAATAGATTTTCCAGCGCTCTTTGCCATTTGGAGTCCATGAAATACCAATGAATTTCAGAAGATTCTGTTCAAATTGGGACATTATGGCTTCTCAGGCTATGAAAACATATTTGTTTACCAGCATTTACATTGAATGAGTTTTAAAACCATTGTCCAAATCGCAGCTTAAAAGAATAGCTACTGGGGATAAGATGCTCGGCTGTTTTTTGTTCCATGTTTGAAAGGGTGAGTCTTTAGGGGTGGTAATGGGATGGGTGGATGAATTCAGGCAACAGTAAATTAATCCAACCTTTGAAAACTGTGGGGTCAATGCAAGCTAGAAGATGGAGATGGGGAGATAACATTACCAATCATTCAATTTCCATTTCATATGTAATATGTGCCTAACACAGAACAGGTGCACAAAGTTCACCAAATAATCACTGCACAGTAGTTTTCTCTTTTCTCCGTGCGTACTTCCAAAACAAAAACATCTCTCCTTCAGGTGAAATCCTGGCTGTGCCCCACGAGTCAATGAGTCTGTTATGGGCTTCCTTGGAAGAGAGCTCCAGAGTCAAGAGTCCTCCACTGAAAATGTCTCACTATCGACCACCAGACAATTAAACACGGGGACTTCTTGCTCGAGTGCCTGTTGACCTCTTCTGTCCCAGGGAGGAAGAAGAAATGAAGGAGGTAGATTTCAAACCATTCAACTGCTGCACTCCATCAGGAGTGTTGGGGAGCTGGGATAGTGTAGATGCAATCCTCTGGAGTGCTTGTGTCCCAGAGTGGCACATCTCAGGTGGCATAGCTGCTAGAGCCTTCCCTGCCAGCAACAAGCATACGCCTTGGAAATACACTGTTCCAGAAACTGGGAAGGCAAAGCTCTGTTTGGACAGAAGGTAATAATCACTCTCCTGTACTGCTAATGCATTGTGGAAAGGTCAGCAAAGACTCACCAAGAAAAGAGATCTCCACCCCCCCCTAGGTTATATATGTTCCTGCACACTGCTGCTCCAGCATCAGCTCTGTCTCTCATAGATTAAATCTCAGTGAATTTGCCCATACTTCTGTCTCGAGCTCAGTCAGGGTTTTGATGGACAACAATTCTTCTCCTCTTGGGCTAGATGAACTACCACTAAGCAGCACAATGTTGCCATGGTGGCCCAAATCGTTTCAGCACCACCACTGCCAGAAGTAGGGCACAGGGAATCACAGAAGAGAGAAAAAGGAGGAAAAGCAGGACCTGCACATCAGATGCCTGGGATGATGATTTGTCCCAGTACATCATGAACTTTTTATCAGCCTGGGAGAAGGGCTCCTGAAAGAAAGATTCAAAATACAAATATAGAACAAAAAAAAAAAAGCGAAATGGAAAAAGAAGTTTAAAAGCTTATCTCTATTTTTAAAAATGTTCATAAACTCTTATGATTTACAGAGACTTCGGAAGTTAAAGTCTCGTAAACTGGTCAGACAATAAACCTGGTATTTTTATCTTGCACATAAGCAGACAATAGAAATGCTAAATCCTGACTCCAAATTTACAGCCATGTTATATGTGAAGTCAAAATGTCTTTGGAGTCAAATTCAGTAGACTTCACCTTTATGGAAAATGCAGAGTGTCCCACCTATTAATGAGTAAGCAAAGAGATCACAAGGGGCACAATGTTTGTAGTTGTTGGAATATGAGAGTTCTTACTCTAAAAGCAGAGCCAATCATCTCAAACCTCAGATTTTGCAGAGAAACAGATGCTTCACCTTCAGAAGGATGGGAACATTTTGTTGGCATGAGACAGAGGACTACTAAGCAGCTGATGAATTGCTGCTCCAGAAATCAGAAATCTGAAGTCAAGATGCCCCTTCTCTGTAATTCCTTTTTCACACTGTATTCAAATGATGGTCCTGTGCATCCCCATAAGCCTCTTGAATAAAACAGTAGTGGAGAAAATTAATGCGGTGCTGACAGTAATTGTCCTATTTAGCTAATATTTATTCTGTCCCACTCATGTCTATTCCTTTTTTTATTTATTGTGTTAGACATCACTGAAAGTACTGTGGATTTTGGTTTCTTGTACAAAACTCTGTAGGCACATTTTAAGAAGTCCAAATACTTGTTAAGTGGATTTGTTGCTTACTTTTCTGATTACCTCAGAGGAGTCAAATTTGAAAAGGACAATTTTAATTTCAGGGAAGCTGTGCAAGTTTTCTTCATCATTTTTCAGCGAGCAGACTTTTGGCATAGTGTGGCTTGCCCTTAGCCACTGCCTTGGCAGTACTCTGACTGGTACTGAAGGAAGAGCTGTTTCCAATTCCCATGGCCCAGTTAAAAGACTTTCTTAAAAAGATATGTCATTACCATTCACAGATACATTTTTAACGACAGGAACCCATGGTTTGGTCACCAGCTCAGTTACCTCCTCTTTTAGTCACTTCTGGATGCAGAATGCATGTTATGCAACTCATTTCTACTAAACATGCTCCAGAATCTTCTCTTGACACCTTCTATCTTGTTTTACCTTTAGTATTTGAAGAAACAGATAGTTTAGAAGTATCTTCTGGATGGGAGGCAGATAAAAACAGATTATTTACCTCACCTGAGATGCCTCAGTCCTCCTTAGAAATCTTCCAGCTTCTTAAGTCCAGAAGGTTCAGCAACTCTCTGATGACATTTTTTTTGCTCAAGCTTGAACTGTTGTTAATATACTGTAAATGGCTTTTAAAAGAGACCTGGAGGATCTTGTTCAAAACTCCAGATCCTTTATATGCTCTTGTGCGTTCTGAACATGGGAAACCTAACACCAGGCAAGCTGGAAAGCCTGGTGGTGCTGGTGGCTCTGCTGCTTCCACTTCTGCTGTGCCCCTTGCCACTTACAACTTCTTGAACTTAGGTCAGCTCTAGTTTAGCAGCAAACTATGCTTTCCACTATTTATCACACTCCACTTCTGAAATAACACCTTATCTTAGAGAGCATGAACAGAAAAGCCTCTGCCACCCCGTGCTCCCAAGTGCTTTCCTAGCTGGAGGTGTGCACAGTGTGGCTTCTGCAAGACTAAAGCAAGTGTGGGTGTTGGCATCATGCGTGGGTTAGGAGTCAGACACTCGGGTGGTTTCTGGACTCCAGTCCCACAGTGAGAATAAATCAACACCAAAGATCTCTAATGCTGGTTTTATGTGGGCCCAGGCAGCCAGGTCCAGGTTTGGCCAGGCACCTGACTGCAGCTTCTGCAAGTCAGAGATCCCCTTGACAGATGGAGCAGAGTTTTGGGACAGAAAGGGCACCTGCCAGCTGTCTGTCTGCCTTCCCATCACTGGAAAGGTCTCCAGAGCCTAAAAAAGGCACCTGAGCCAGCTAGGGCACAAAGATGGTGCTTCTGTGCAGGACATGGTTCCCAGGTGCCAAGAAAGTCATCTTGATGAAGGGGGTGGGTTAGACAGAGGTTGAGGACAACCCACAGTGTGCAGAGACCTCCTATCTTTCCAGCCTTATGCTCCAATTTCTTCCACTTTACAGGGTTTCAAATCCCTGTGGTTTCTTCTAATAAATGTAGGCCACAAGGAAACAAAAAGGGAGCCTAACAGGAGATGGAGGCTCCACCTCCACCATAGGTGGTTAGAAGTGTTGATATTGGAGTGATCTTTCCAGCCCTCTAAATCTGGAGAGAAACTAAACTAGACCTTTCAGACCAGTAGTACAAAAGCAGAAAATACTTAGTGTGTGTAGAAATTATCAGTGTGTGAGGCCTGACTGCAACATTTCTTTGATACCCTATTAGAAGACGGGGAAAAAAAATCTTCATCAAGTAAGATGCCTACCATTTTTTAAAAATATTTTTTCTGTTTGCAGGTTCTGTCTGTACAATGAAAACTACATCACCAAAGATCACTGTTATGCTGAATACCACGATACTCTCCATTTCAAAGCATTAGCATAGATCCCAGGTCAGTGGATGACAACACAGGTTTCTTCAGAGAGCTTAAATGGAACATGGTTACTGAGCTGTAGTGTCCTTGGTAAGAGATCTCATGAAGGAAACAGCTCCAGCAAACAGCAGAAAAGACTGCAAGAGATACTAAGAAAAAAAGAGATGAATGTGGGAATAAGTTAAAAATGAAAATAAACAAAAAAAAAATGGAATGTGGAATGGGAATGATAAATAATAGTTATGTATTGCATGAAATAATAGAAATACAACAAATACAAACAACTATCAAAGGTACACATAACAGGGTGAAAATCAGAGTCCATCTTCCCCTGGCATGCAGAACTGAGCAAATAGAGCTACAGGTGACTTTGGAGAACAGCAGCTTTGAAGCATCCAGAGTATAAACATTTCCTTCAGGACACAAGACAGAGAGATACCATTTCCACCTGTGAAGTACAGAGGAGGGAGATGGTGTAGAGAGTGGCCACAATTCAAATATTCCACATGTTATTTTTGAAGTTTTCTCAACATGGTCATGTAGTAAAAATCTCAAAACCAGCTGTCTTGGTTCTTAGTATGATGCCCTCTCTATATACATTTTCATGTATATTTTCATTTCATATACATAAATCATGCAAGTGACTTTTATTTAAGATTAGCAAGAGTATGAAAGCAAGTTTCAGATGTTCTTATGTACCTCATGGAGGTGAGTAATCCACAGTTACTGGTTACACAATGAAATCTCTATTTTTCTATTCACTGGATATTTGTACTATTTCAGATATATTTGAGAATTTCAACAGATCAGCATTAAATATTATTGCTTGTGTCTACCCTAAAATATTTGTGAGATCTGTAATAAAATCACTCATATCCAATAATCAGAGTTCAAACCATATGTTCTAGTTTGAATCTGTTCATGTTATTTAGTTATTTCCTGGCTTGATAGGCACCACTTCTGCAACTTTGAGAGATTTAACAAGCCTTTGAAGATAGGGTGCATTTATATGGTACTGCAACCCTTCTTCTCCATGCCTAAACATTGTTTCTGGTAGTCAGAGTAGGTGTTTAGGAATAAGGAGATGATGTTGTCAGTGGTAAGATGTATCAGCTGAATGCTAATTTTAAAGTAAGTTTTCTCTAAAGTTTTCTCATTAAAAAAAAAAAATTAAAATTATGCTGACTCAGACCAATTTGTAAAGTAATTGTTATCCTTTTATTTCTTTCTGTCAGAGTTCAGGCTGGGGTTCTGGAATGCTGCTTCCCTTTGAAGGCCTAGTTATATTTCTCTCACTCACTTCCAAGGCACACAATCCATTTCCAGGGCAAATATATGAATAAAAAGTATTTTAAAAAGTATCCTCAAGTATTAACATGGGCATGTTTAGGATTCTTAGAGGGTAAACTTGCTGAGTGTTTAAGACATTTAAGTTCACTCATAAAGAAATAAATGTTCCTATGTAATTGGAGATGGAGTAGCATTAAGAGAGAATAGGTTCTTCAAAGTATAAAATACTTCCCTGTGAAAATGAGAAGAGAGGGATAAAATTAAAATAAAAATGGCTCAAATGAAAAGCTAAATAGGCAGGTAAATGATTACACTGAAAATTAAACTTAGAAATGTAACAGAGAAGAAGATGCAGAAATATTTTGTAAGTTTGCTCTTATATGAAACAAAAATCTAAGAAGTGAAATGTGGTCCTGTTAAACAAATGCCTGGTTCCCAACCTCCTTCAGGTGTCTCAAACCAGACAAGCAAGATCTGAGACCCCTAAGATGAATCACCACTTTTGAGACACTGAGCCCATGAAAAAAAAAACCATCAAAAAAAGATAAACTCTTTTGATCTTGTTCAAATCTACATGCACTCTCATGAGGCAGCAAAAATTTCCCGTATTTCCAGGCCAGCTCTCATGAAAAATTTCAAATACTTTCTCAAAACCATGAAAATGATGAAGACTTAGCAGAAGAGTTGAAAGAGTTCACAAAAACTTCTGTTAATTTTGTTCACAGAAATGTTTTGCCTCTCTTTACAGATATCCACCCCGGAAAATACAGGGACTGACAGAGTGCAAGCAAAGAAAATTTCTTTTCAGGTCACAGAAAGTTGGTAGAATTATGGACAGAAGAAAATGGCATCATATAATGGAAAAGATTAGGCAATCAAAAGAGGTAAAAAAGACATCGCTGTCTCATTAAGTGGAGTCTGCCCCAGAAGCTGAAACACTTCTTCAGCCAATTTGCTTTTCTAACCAATGATTTCCACTACAGGACAGTTAAAAATTGGGTTAAAAAGAAAGGCTTTGGGCATGTTTTAGGCCTATCCAGTCCTAAATTCCCTTTTTTTCTCTCATCAAGTCAAACAACAGTTCCAGATCCTCCTATCTCAGGATTGAATCACAGACCCGATGGGCTTTGTCTACTGGATCAAGAAAAGTGAAGCCCCTAAAGGCATTTCTGTTCCTCAAGCTGTATACAGACACCTCCTGCTCCTCTTGTGGTTTTAATAAGAGACACTCCTGACATCTTTTCTGAGGGTTTCATCAAACTCACAGATGTCTGCAGAAAGTTCCTCTCAGTAGATATTTCACCTTCCCTCCAGAAGCCAAATAAACATTGGTGTTGGCTACAGGGATGTTCCTGTCAAAGGAAATTTTTGTACTGACCTGATTGCAAATTCAGGAGGGGTGGGCTCTGTTTTTAAAAAAAGCCAAATAAACGTAGAGGGGGCCTTGATCAGCCAACAAGCAGAGGGTTGGCCTCTACTTTGCACAGGGCCATTCAAATACATTTTAAAAGAACCAGAAGGATTATATAGCACTGCACAATGAGAAGCAGACTTTGGGTATGCAGCAGTTCTTTAAGCACAGAGGTAGTGTCAAGAAAGTCATAACAATAGCAGATGTGATATATCTATATCTACCTATACCTATATCTACCTATACCTGTACAAAAAGTTCCTGGGCTTTAGGATCAGCAGATGAGATGAGCAATGAAGGCTTAGAGGCCTGTCAAACCATTTTTCACTGAAGGAAGTAGAGCTCAGAAATTATAGACAAGAGAGGCTTAAGAACTTTCCAAATGGGTCTTTCAGCAGTTTAAGGTAACATAATGCTCACCATTTTTGTTCCTGATAAAGAAGTAAAAATTGCAGCTATAGAGTGCTTTAACAGATTTTTAAAATCTGAGATGTGAGATATTTTACAACCCACAAGGCCTTTACTACACTGGGACCCACGTTTATGAAGAGCTCTAATGGCAGTTTTCAGAGGAGTATATGTATTAATCCTGCTGGTGTAAACCCCTCAACTTACTGGGGATTTAGCAAGCCGTGTATGGGGGTTTAAAGGAATAGCAGCTTTTTTTACAAAAGAAGATTGTGTGTGGGTGTCTAAACCCAAAAGGACTCTTGAAAGACACTGGGAACAAACATTAACTGATTAAATTTTCATACTGTATGAAGTTATTGGTTAGGTGCAAACGAACATGTTCAGGATAAAAGATGATGGGGATAAGAAGACTTTACTCTTTTTACCCAAAGGATTACAGCAAGTTAATACCAAACAGTGCAGATTTCACATGACTGGAAAAAATATAGACCTGAAAGGAAAAGGGATTATTGGTGAAATGGTTGGCATGGCCTACTCAGTTCAACATTTTTGTGGGAGCAATTTAAATCTATGCCACTTAAAACTTTCATTGCTTTTATGTTCTCCCAGCAGTGCCTAGTATTTAACATTCTTCTCTCCGGAAGCATCATGGTTTGATTTTTCCTATAAAACATTAGTTCAGCTTTTATAAAGTAGGTAATTAAATGTTTACAGCTGGAGTGGCAGCAAGAGTGAGATTCCCTTTCATATTATACTCATAAAAACTTGATGTATTCGGTGCTAATATTAGACTTTTCGGTACTGCTATCAACAAAGTTGTGCCTATTCAGCCTTTACCTCCAAGGCTACACAATCAAAAACAGGGCTCAACACTGAAAAATTATCCTGGTAAGACTAACACATTTTATACTGGTGAAGAACAAGCAAATATCTTAGGTTACTCTGAATTTAAAATATTCATAAATTTCCCTTCGATAGAGTCATCACCACAGTGTTAAATTTCTGGTATGATTTCGTGAATGCCACAGGATAAAAATCTGCTGGGAGCATCCTTGTAAACCTGTAACCCTCACCCCCAAAAAACAAACTGTTTGCCCTCACAACGCGTGGAAACACTTAGTCCCATGTGAGTAGCAACAGTACTGAGACTGAAATAAAATCAAATTAGAAGCATATCATTTTGTTTCACAAAAAAATGGAGAATCCATCAATATTCTCCTATTAAAAATGTGAGAGGTGGTTGCTCCATCCTTCCACTCACCCACGACATGAACAATGTGATTGAATTTCTTTCTTGGCAATGAGTAAGTAAATGTACATGTGAGACAGGAGTTACAGACTAGAAAGTGTCTCTGTAATTTAACCCAAGTCACAAGCATGACTCTATGCCTGCTGCCTATGACACTAACTTAAAATGAAGTGTATTCAGTAAAGGACAGTATTTTGATCCAAATTCCAAGGATTGTAACAGGACAAAAAAGAACAAAAGTGTAAAATACAGTTCCAGATTCATCTGCTAGTGCTATTGAATGGTAAAGTGCAGGGGGCACAAAGTAAGAAGTTTTCTCTGTGCCTGATCTTCATGGAGCCTACTGACTCTTCACTTTGACAGGACACAGTTCTTGGGGTTTGGAGGTTCTAGGGTGGGATTTTTTGGGTTCTGTGCTTTTTCTCTTTTCTTTTGAACAACATAAGTTTACAAAAAATACTTGTGTCTGAGAGATGAGACCAGATACAGTCTCAGGAAGAAATAGAACTCAAGTTACTTGATTTTACAATGATTTAATTTTCCTGATGGTCTGTAAAAGATTAGTCCTGGTCATCCTTTGCATCTCACTTAATGCTGTGTAAGGTACTTGTAAGGAAGACCACTGTGATGACAATTGTTGGTTGTGGCTACTGCAGATATGGTCCAGCAGGACCAGCACCAGCTTCAGTGGTGATGTTACTCAATTTAAAAGGCACTGATCTCAGGATCTTTGTGGGCATAACAGAAGCTTAAAAAGACATCTGAGAGAACAAAATGAACTGCAAATTTCTGAGAACTTTCTTCAAAAGTGGAAAGCTGAAGAGAAGCTTCTTTGAATGTTGAGTGAGTGAGTAATGAAACTAAGTTTTTCTAACCATGCTAAAAAAGATGGGGTATAGCCATAAAAAAGATGTCAGTCAGTGGAGAGATGTCATGGTCCAAGAGGCCACCTTTTCAGTAGACTACATGTCCTTTGACTGTCTTGCTTTCTACAGCAGGGAAACAGCCATTGATACTGAGTCAGGATGTGAGGGTGAGAATGAGAATTTGTGTTGGATTTGTGTGACAGGGTTTTGGTAGCAGAGTGGGCTACAGGAGTGGCTTCCCCTGTATCTGATGGAGCCAATTCCAGACAGCTCCAAGATGGACCCACTGCTGGGCAAGGCTGAGCCCACCAGTGATGGTGGTACACCCTCTCTGATAGTGTACTTAAGAAAGGAAAAAGTGGGACAAAAGTTAATTGCAAGCAAAGAGAAGAGTGAGAACATGTGAGAGCAGCAATTCTACAAGGTCAGTGGACAAGGACTGAAGCAGAGATTCTCCTGCAACCTGTGGTGAAGACCATGGTGAGGAAGACTGTCCCACTGCAGCCTGTGAGGGTTAATGGTGGAGCAGATATCCACTGTGATAATCTGGATGGATGAGGCTGTGCTCCCATGGGAAGAGTGCTCTGGAACAGGTTCCTGGAAAGACCTGTGGATCAATGGAGAGAGGAGCTCATGCTGGAGCAGGTTTGCTGGCAGGACTTGTGACCCCACTGGGGGACCCACACTGGATCAGTCTCTTCCTGAATGTTCCCTGTGGAAGGGACCCACACTGGAGCAGTTCATGAAGAACAGCAGCTTGAGGAGGAGTTCATGGAGGACTGTGTCCTATTGGAAGGACCTCACACTGGAGCAGGGGAAAAGTCCTCCCTTCTGAGGAGGAAGGAATGGTGGCGACAACGTGTGAGGAATTGACTGCAAGCCCCGTTGCCAGTCCCCCCCCTGAGATGCTGGTGGGAATGAAGCAGAGATTTTGGAGCAAAGTAATTTGGAGAGGTGGGGGAAGGTGTTTTAATCTGTGATTTTAATTCTCATTATCCTACTCTGATTTGATTGGTTATAAATTAAACTAATTTCCCTGAGTCAACTCTGTTTTGCCTGTGATGGTAATTAGTGAGTGATCCTTCTCTGCCCCTATCTCAGACCCCAAGCCTTTGATTATATTTTCCCTCCCCTGTCCAGCTGAGAAGAGGAGTGACAGAGTGGCTTTGATGGGCACCTGGCATCTAGCCAGAGTCAACCCATCAGAGAATGCCATAGAGAGAGATACTGAGGAGATCAATGTAGAGATGGTTCCCATAGAGCACTGGAGGCCTCTGGAGGAAATAAAGGAAAGATCATCAGAGAAGCAGAGCCACCCACCTTCCTTGGAGCCCCCTGAAAGTATAACACATCTTGAACCACAGAGGAACTCAGTTGCTCGGATCACAGCTCAGAAAATTGCCTCTGGGGACAAGAACCAAAAGTACAGCCTCCACCCCCTGTGAGTACCACACAAGTCTGTAAGGGGCCTCTGGGGTGCACACTGGGCTCTGCCAGCCCTCTCCTGGGAAAAGCAGCCCTACTGAGATCCAACATTACAGCAAGCACAGCTTAACTCTCCCCAGGTAAGACTGCTCAGACTCCCTCCATCATCACTTAACATTGGGTTGCACATCCCTTGCCTTCCTGAAGACCATCCCAAAATCATTTCCGTTCAGTCAGTGGCACTGTGGGAGACAAACTGCCCTGGGTGACATCCAGATGGGACTTTTAGAGGCACATGCACACATCCCTCTAAACACTGGCAAACATGCTCAGTATGGAACAGCTCAGATGCAGTACCAATAACCAGCCACTGCTGTGACTCAGCAGTCTGAAATGTGAAGGTTGAAGCTCATCTCAGAGCTGAGGTGGCCACGATGAACAGGAATATGTTGCATACTGCCACATAGCAGCAGTGTCTCCGTGAGCTGGTCTTGGCAGTGGAGAAGGGAGCAATGCACAGGTGCAGTGGGGTCTCCAAGAGGGAGGTACAAGCTGGGTGTTGTGGGGTCACTGGGCTGCTGCCAAAAGCCCCCTGGGAAGCGTTGTACCTGTCATTCACATGGGGACAGCATCATGAACATCTGGCTTTATAGGCAAGGCTGGAGATGAAGTGAGAATGCCAGGCATGCCAAGGACAGCCTGAGGAGGCCTCTGACCACCAAAATTTTGGGCCAGTGCACAGCACCAGTCTTACTAGTTATGAGAGAGCCTTTAGCTACTTGAATGAGGGTGACAGCATCTCGAAAGATGATTCCATGCAGAGTTAGTGGTAGGCAGCTCTGTTCTGCTTTCACAGAAGCTTTGGGGACACTGAGGTTTATTTTAGTTTAGTGCATAATACTGAGGCACAGTTCCTTGTGTTATTCCCTAATTATTCAACCCCATGCATTCCTTGTTAATTTGCAGGCAGAGTGGTAATCTCAACAAAGATCCTGCATCACAGGTGAATCAGGTTATAGCTGTGACAAGATGCTGTTACAACTTATAAATTCCTCTAGTCATACATATTTGCTGCATGTAACCATCATGGAATGACACAGAAAAGAAATGGTTTTAAGATTAAACATGTCAACATCTAGATTCTTGTGGTGCCTGCTATTTCAGTTGTATTTTTGTTTCCCATGTTTGCATCTTTATACAACGATCCAGGTAAATTGCTGCCCCATATTTTGGTTATCACTGTGGTATTATCAGGGCATGCAATATAATACACAGATCTGTTAAAGCACCAGTGATGTCTCTATTGGCAGACTTATAAAAGAGCTCAGTGACCTTGGTTAATTAGCCATGTAATAAACCAGAACTGAAAGAGCCTATTCCCACAAACCACAGCCCAGCACCCCTCCACCCCCTGCTTGTCAGGGAGCCTCTGAATGGGAAGTCAGCAGACGCGATGCGAAGTGCAGCCACTTAGCCTCAGAGCCCTTTGCAATACATGCAAAGATTCACAAAGACATTTCCTTCCAGCCACTGACTAAGAAAATGTCTTTAAAATGAAAAGATAAGTTTTCTGAATACTTCTCTTACTTTACTAGCAAGTACTTGTTTAAGTTATGTTTAGAAAAATGTGTATCTTCCTGAAGCCACACAACACTGGTATTTCAAAAAATCTTCGAGTCCTTCTATCTCAGAAACGTTTTTCTGTTAATTCCCAGATTTATTTGTCTCCAGATATTCCAAACACAAAAACACCCAACATCTCCATTAAATAATAACTAATATTGTAGTATTTGAAAGTAATTTATTTCACACCTGTATGGTGCAGTCTTCAGTTGTAGATCATGTTAATACAAATACTATGGAGAAGAGTGTTACATGAATTTCTGTTGCTCACTTGATTTGAGTAAAATGCAAACCTAAAAAGTTAGAAATATGCTATAAAAAAAAAATGGTTGGCCTTTTATCTGAGGGTAGGAAGTGTAATGAATATAGATTTTTAGCAGATTCTTTGACTTTATCTTATCGACTCTTTAGAACAAAAAGCTTATTTACACACAAGCAAGAATCACTACAGTTTTAAATTCATGTTAATGAAGGTAACCACAATTAGCCACACAGCCACGGAGTCAGTATTTTCTTTTGCAAGTGCAATAGTTTTTCTGATTTTTATAGGGGTTTTCTTAAAGAAATGTATGTGGAGCCCATGACTGCTATCCTCTCATGCCGTGATCCTGAGTTCTGGCACAACACAGAAACCATAAACAAAAAACCCAGGCTCCTAAGAGAAGCTAACAGTGGGTTTTGCATCATTAGCTGTCACTTCCATACAGGACAGTGTTTTTCATCTCATAAAAAACCCCAGTATCAGCACTAGAGGTTTCTTTAATTAAACTTCTTTTTTGCTTTGGAATGCTGTCCATTTTCCCAGTGAAAGTTAAAGTTTCGGTGTTCCTATGAAGTGGAAAGAGTACTGCTGATTTTAAATACTGTACACCTTTTCATGGCCTCAGGATTGTTTAGGCTGCAGTCATTTCATTCAGCACTGCACATCACAGTAAATTCACACGAACAGAGGGTTTCACTGGGTCTGCCAAACAGGCTCCATTATCCTGCGGAAGTTTTAGAATATCAAGCACAACAACTTCCTCAGCAAATCTGAGATTACAGCTGGTTAATAGCAGAGTATCCAAGAATGAAATTTTCCTAGATGTTCTTGATTGCCCTACCCACAATGAAGTGGAAGATTTATTTTAGGCAAAATACATTTGCTAACTCATTCTCTGTGCTTTCCAATGTGAGCTAAGAGATCTCTGGAATGTATTTAGAGGCTCAGGAAACTACATAGCTGCATGGCTCAGCAGCTGATTCAATAAATGTGTGTGTGCTTGTTCCCATTCATAAAATAGAAGATTTTGACCCATGCACTATTAATACAAATGCTGGTACTCATACAGGAATGTGAGCTATCCCCATGTCTTACAGGATGGATATATATAAACAATTCAGGATCAGACATTTCAGCTGGATTTTCCATTCAGTCTTCAGCTTCTAGGATGACTACAGCCATATGTTAAAAGCCTAATTTAATAGGGAGAAGGGTAGATACATGGTGATACAAGGGGACATTATAAATTAATGTGAAATTGCAGAAAATACCAGCAAGAAGACAAAGAGGAAGTTAAACACTAGTTTAAGACTTGATAGGACTGTGTCTCTCAAAATTTTAAAATCTTATGCTGCGTAAGGTACATTTTGTACAACAATCACAGCAAGAAACCTCAGTGGATGATGAAAATACATGTGTGACCTTCAATCTTCTCTCACAGACACCCTGGTCCTGCCATGTCCCACCCATCAGTGCAGCCACACCTCGGGCCCAGGACCCCGGTGCTGGATCACCAGGCATTGATTCTGGAGCTGGGGGGAGTTGTCTGTGGCCAGTCCAGGGTGGCACCGGGGAAATCCCGAGGGCACCACTCCAGCAGCAGGTTCCCTTCCCTTAGGAGGGTTGCCCCTGTTGCACAAACACCTCCCCCGAAGCCTGATTTCCTGGCTGTAAAACCCATCTGCCCCAGAAAAGAAAAGTTTGGAAAAGTTACAGCTGCGGGTCTGCTTCTCCTCTCAGAATTCCAGCTCCTTCAGGGCTGCAGCTGCTAAGGCTGGAGGAGGATGCCCTCCTCTGGCTACGCATCCCCTTTTCATCAAGCCTCCGAGGCTGAAGAGAAATCACTTTGAACACTGAGGCGGGGAGCTGGAGGCAATTACTTGTGATTGATAGCACTAAATATGAAACCGCATGTACCTCATCCATGAAGCATGGAATCAGCAGCATATTGTTAGTGGGGGAGATGAATGGGGCTTGAGATAACCTTGGCAAATTAGGCATATGTTAGCATTAAGCTTTGTCAGTAAGCAGGCTATAAATTACAGACATATTGTAACTCCATAAACTCATCTAATGAATTGAATGACAGTGGTAATTTAAGGCAGAATGGAACTGTTTAACCCTTTTAAGAATTTAACTCTATTTCTATATTACGCAATAATCCGAAGTATATTAAAAGATTGGCATTTCATATATGCTGTGAGATACCATAACCTTCACAGGGAAACTGTTCTCCCATCTTTCATGTACATTGTAACAAACAGTTGGCAGCCTGTGAATTATTTTACTTATGAGTTGATTAAAAAAGAATGGAAAAAGATTGGAATAGTTCGATTGCACATTCTCTTACTTTATCACTATTTTTCTGTATGATCAAGCTAAATATATTTAAGCTGTAGGACACAGCATGCCATACTTTTCTGTACTGCTACTGAACAGCTTGGGAGGTATTATAAGACACAAGGCTAAAGGGCAAGTGACTTTAGTTATAAGGGAAGTGCAATAATCCCTTCAAAATGCATGACTTGCAGTGTCCTACTGCTATTCAGAAATGAAATTTATAAATAAAAATAAGAGGGAAAAGTCAGCTGCCTGAATTTACTGGCTGTCCCTAATTCAGGACAGCTAATCCAGGATTCTGAAGTAATTTTCTATTTTACTGTGCATTTCAGCTCAAGTAACATTTGAAAATCACTGTCACGTCAATGGCACAAAAAGGCACATAATCTAAGCCAGAAGATTTAATATATGTTATTAACTAAAATGTATTGACATAATAATTTTATTTTTAAAAAATTCAAACAGAGGGAACTATACCACAGGTATAGTCCACTTTTAAGAAGATCCTAGAAAAGCAGACTCCTTCACACACTCTTCTAGGTATTTGATTTTGGCACTCACACAAACCACTGAACTATTTCCCATCAAATTTTTTTTTAGAATTTTTGCCTTTATGTGCATTGTTCCCTTTAAGCAGACACACCAAAAGAAACAGTCAGGGGCATTCATCTTGGTGCTGAGTGGACACAGAAATGAGAGGGGCAGTCCTGTGGGATGCAAGGTTGGAAGGGGCCTTGGGAGAAGGGACAGCAAGCAGAAAGTGAAATCCTCAACATACACCATTTTCCATTAATAATCATTATCTCTGCTGACCACACATGATAACAAACCACATAAGAAGAAAAATTACGTGTTTCAGGGATAGCTCAGTGTGAAAAAGGGTGGCAGAGGTACAGTTACAGATATTTTTTTTCTTTTGCAGCACTTTGCAGTTAGCCTTTCACACACATTTCTTTTTAGAAAGGGAGAATCTTTATTATAACATCAGGAAACACAGGTGCATTGCTCCCTCTGCTTTGGCCAGTGAAGAAATGAAGCCTCCATGGGGCTCACCTGGAGCTACAAAAGGAGTCTGCAAAAAAGCCAAGGGGAGGTCCAGCCCCCATCAATCCCCTTATTTTAGTATGTGTAGTGTTAACAACTTGCCTGGGAGCTTGTCTGAGGTCAAAGAGAAGCTTGATGTTGCCAATACATTAAATTTGGGAGTGCTAGGAAGATGGCATGATATGGCAGTGGCCAACAGAGTTGTGAGCTCTGAATAGGTCTGGGTAAAAAGGTGATCATCGAGTCATTTTGGTTGTAGAAGATCTTTAAGATCATCAAGTCCAACCATTGACCCAGCACTGCCAAGTCCAGCAATAAACACTAAGCACCAAATGTATGTGGCTTTTAAATACCTCCAGAGATGGTAACTCCACCACTTCCCTGGGCAGCCTCTTATTGCCACAGATAGCTTAGAGGAGGCAGAGTTTATCATCCCCTGCTACACACCTTTTCTTCCAAACCCTGATGTCTCCTTTGCCTGTGTTTTTTTGTATGAACTCATACTTTCTCTTCTCCAGAATTCCCGGCTCCTCCTTCCCATGGACCAGAGCCAAGGGACTGTAATATAGAAATAAAAATGTAATAAGGCTTGTTATCTTCCTGTGGTACCAAATGTAAAAGAGGAACTTTTTTTTCTTTTTTTTCTCCATACAGTGAGAGTATATCACACTTCCCCATTAATCCATGTGGAACAGAATTTGGGAAGGCTTCCTCAAGATGCTTGTGGTAATCATGTTCTTTAGTTCTGCCCATGTCAGATTTTAAATCATGTTTCAATAAACAGGACGAAAATTTAAAGCTCAAGGTTCAAAATTCCACTGCCTTTCTCTGGATTAATACTTTATTTGAAAGGGAAAAACTCTACAGAAAGCTCCATGACCTTCATATATATTTATGAAATATATACACATACTAAATTTTCTTATAATGATAGTGCACAAGCTTATCTCTGTTCTGTGAATGTCCACATTCTGTGACATTCTGTGTTCTGTGAGTGTTCCACAGATCCAACCCTGTTGGCACCTGGGACACAATGTAAGGTGTACAAGGAAAACTGTCAGTCTTTTGGCCAAAATTAAAAAGGGGTAAAAAACCAGCTAGGAGGTGAAGGGTGTTATGTTCACAGTGAAAGAATTTAAAGAAAGCAACAGCAAGTGGGAAATCAATATAATTCTGTAAGGCTTACAGAGGGAGACAGGCATTCATGCAAAAATTGCTCCATTTACTCAGCTGCTGAGTGAAACCTTAAGCTATCAGTGAGGACTTTTATGAGAGGAGCAACTAAAATCATTCAGTAGTGAATAACATTTGGTGCAGTACTACAACAAGGATGAGACCTCAAATACTGCATGTTTTCTAAACACACTTTGTTAATTTGGAAAGACCACACCCTTGCAAGCAGAGAACAACAAACCCCATACTGATGCTGCAACATCCTTCTTCTGCATCACCGTGGATGGTGCTGGGCTTCAGGTGGAATTATTTCATCACAACCTGGATGTGGCTGGAAAGCTCAGCTACTGATGATGTTTGAGCTGGTCATGAGAAGGAAAGGGAGCTGCTGGCTGTGGCTGAAGTGAATATTGCTTTCTAAGAGCTTTTGCCTTTTCTCACAGCCCAACCTCAGGGTTTTGACGGCTCCAACTCGAGGCTGCCTGCTCCCAGCCATCCCTCACCTCTGTGTGCAGAAGCCCCAGGAAAAGTGGTGGAGGTGCCCTCAGCTTGCACACCTGAGAGGCTGAAAGATCTGATCCAAGATCTACTGGACACTTAACTCTTATCCTTACAGGAGAGCTGGAGAACCAAGTCAGGTGCCCTGAGACCATCTACAGCTTCTCTCCACCCCTGCATTTATGCATCTGAATTTCTCCCAACATTCACATGCTAAAGGCTTACAAAGTGTCTTCGGGCTCTCCTCAATGCTTTGGGGTTGTAAAAGCCAGCCTTTCTTCCAAGAAACAAATAAATAACTTTCATACTTATACTGCCTTTTTTCAAATGCGAAAAAATTTAGTTAACATACGTTGAGTGTCTTTCATGTTCAAAAAGAAGAAATGTATAGTGAAAGATGATAGATTGGTTTATCTCACACAGCAGAAAGTATTTCCTCTAAGTATCCCTGAAGGAAAAAAAAAAAAAGTGATTATTTGTGAGCTTATGAGTGTGCAACTGAGGTGGAGCTAAGGTCATTCTCCACATCACAGCCTGAGTTCACAGGGCCAGTATAAGCACCTCCAGAGATGAAGGAATACAAAGCTGCCTATGCTTGAATAACATGGCAAATTCACAACACATGTATGGAAGTAAAGAAGCTGCTTACCACATTCTGGTCCTCTGTTTAGCAATGTTTTGTTTCACAGATGTTACATGCCAATAAAACTTTGTAAATCCTTAAATAATGGCATAGTGTGAGTGCTTCAGAGTTTTTGAAACAAATCTGACCTCTGAATAAAATTGGTTCTTTATTCCAGAAAATATTACCGTGACCTTTACTTCTCCATTTTCCTAATGGTTTCTTCACTACAATGACAAAATTGAATGACTATCTCGGCCATCTGTAAGATTTGGAATTAAATTTACCTAGTACAAATCAATAAAGTAGAAATCAAAAGTAAAAGCCTGGGGTTATTTCTGCTATACTCTGTGTGTAATGCAACTTTGCATTTAAGCTCTAGACTAAATGCTTACTCCATAATTCAATCTCTGAATGTCTGCTTTCCACACTTCAGTAGGATCAAACTGTTTAGATCAGCAGTGATTAGTGAGCAGATCCGTTAAAAATTATGAGAAATATACCTACACAATCCTATGAGCTTGTTAGGTCATTGAGTCAGAAAACCTACTCCAGGTACATATAAAATGTCCCTTTTGCTAGAAAATAATGTGAATTTTGTTTTGGCCGTGTAAAGAATACATGGCCTATTTCTAGCAAGGGGACATGAACAGGGGAAGGAATCCCCATCCCAGCAGTGCCAGCAGAAAGCAAAGGCTGCAGACATTTCCCCCTGTTCCAGCTGTGAGGATCTCACAAGTGTGGCCTCAGGTCTTCTGATGACTGCCAGTTTCTCACTGGTGCTCACAGTGCTGTCTGCATAAGAAATTCCTGTTCCCACAGCTACCATTGAGCTGTTTATCAGCAGACCTTGGAATGACCAGCAAGCATATGACTTTACATCTGGAAAGCTGCCAGTGTATAAGAAACTGAAAAAAATTTCCAAATAACATCAGCAGGGAAGCAGTGTCAGTGGGAGCTGAACCCCATTCTTCCCAACCTCATGTCCCTGTGTCTGCTGGACCACAATGCTGTTGTGTTCTGGTGCTGGAGAACCACCACAGACAGCAGTTTTATCACCTTCCAAAAAGCCTGGTCTGTGGTACCAGCACTCACTATCCCACTGCTCCTTCCCAGACATAAAAGAACCCTATTTACCTTAAATGAATAAGAGTCAGACCCAACAAATACTAAAGGACACCAGGCTGTACTGGCAGGGCTTGCTATGACAGGACAAGGGGTAATGGTTTTAAACTTAAAAAGAGCACATTTAGACTCAGTATAAGGAAGAATTTGTTTACAATGCAGGTGGTGAAACACTGGAACAAGTTGCTCAGAGAGGTGGTAGATGCCCTATTTCTGCAAAGATTCAAGGTTAGGTTGGACAGGGCTCTGAGCAGCCTGGTCTGGTTGAAGATGTCCCTGCTCATTGCAGGGGGGCTGGACTAGATGACCCTTAGTGTCCTCTTCCAGCCCCAACCATTCTATGATTTTATGATTCTATACCATCTAACAGGACGATAACTTATTACCTTACCCCAAGAGTCTGTCTCACCCATCAAAAGGTGCCAGTCTGACATTTATGTCCCCGCCCTAAGATTTAAATGCCCTGGCAGTCACCCAGAGGAGCCTCATCCACCTCCCAGCAACCAAGCTCAGCCTGCACCGCCACCCAGACCCAGTAACATCCAGGAGCAGAGAGGTTCTCACCTTTCTGTGGAGATGCTGGGTCCCACAAAAAAAATCTGCCAGTTCACCAGCTTCAGTCTTGCTTGCCTCAGGCTGCTGGTGCTGAGTGGGTCCCCAGCAGCACAGGCGTGGTACAGAGAGAGAAAAGCATCTGTGCTCCAGCAACCCCGGCTGGGAGTCTCTCAAGGGCTCTCATCAGCTCACAGGGGGCTGGGAGAGCTCCTCAGTCTGGGCAGATAATGAGGAACCAGCTCCTTACAGGTCTGTTTCCCCCCACCCTGGCTCCTACAGCATCAATTTAATTAGTCAGTGTTTCGCGGGAGGTAAATATTAATTAACTGAGATGGGCTTTCTTTTTAACTTAAGATTTCAATTTAATTTTTATTCATGCATCCCAGAGACTCGTCAAAAAAGGAACACATTAGTGCATTAACACTGAACAAGCCTGTGAAAGGAGAGGAGGTATAATTGATTTTCAAATAACATACAAGTCTAAGTATGATAATATACCTAACAAATAATAATAATAATATATCACTGCTAAGATAAAAACACCTATTTTAACAAAGGACACAATTCAGATTATTTCTAAACATGGTTTTGAGAAGTGCCGGTTCATCCCAGTCTTGTCTCAGCCAGTCTGCAGGAACACCTTATGGTCTGAAGTGACATTTTGGCCACATCCCTTGCCCATTCAGGGGTAAGACCTAAATGCTACCTCCTCCCTCATCCCACCACCTTCACTTTGGTTTCTCCTGGGAGCACAACTCAGGCAACTGGGTTAAAAGAAAGCAACATCTTTTCAAAGAACATTATTCTGGTCTTAAGTCTTTGTCTCACTTTTATAAAGAGCTCAGCCTTCTTCCTGCAACATACATTTTTTACAGAAATGGTAATTTATGGCACTTTCTCAAGCACTGGATAGAAGTGGAGTAAATTTTGGGGAGTTCTGGATGGAACTGCCACCTGCACAAACTGGTACTGTTAGTTTCTAACCACAAGTAGACGAGGTGTAAATCCAAAAAACATGATCAGTGACTCCAGCTGCCTCGCTGCAGGTGGCAGCTGAAGTTGGCTGAGCTCAGCTTTTACCACACAGTGATGGAGTGAGAGGTGGATCTAGCAAAGGCAGGAAGCTTGACCAGGGAAGGTGGGAAGTTAAACCCTGACTTTTCATGCAACTTCCTAAAATCTGTCTTGCCTGCACTTCAGGAGCTCGGTCGTGTCTGAGGTGACATTATCTGGGTGGACTCATGGTCCCTGCTGGCTTTGGTAGGGTCACGTTTTCACTGTGTAGTGTTCAGTGAGTAGCAAAGTGAAGCCAGAACTGAGGAGGCACATTCTGAAAAGTGGAAGCAGGCTGTCAATCTGTGCTGAGACTGATTTCAGGTTACAAAGAGAGAAATCCTCTAATTCGTGTGATTTAAGAGTGATAAATGATAGAAAAGAATAGTATTAACTCAGTGTTTGTGAAGTTTCAGAGTACTTCACAGGCATGAATTAATTAGCTAGAATATGAGTAAAAATACCAGATGTCAAAATGTTCAAAAAAGGTCTGAACCCATGGGACCTTCAAAAGCACTGAAGGGATCACATTTACCCCTTCTGGGAAGGGAAGGGAAGGGAAGGGAAGGGAAGGGAAGGGAAGGGAAGGGAAGGGAAGGGAAGGGAAGGGAAGGGAAGGGAAGGGAAGGGAAGGGAAGGGAAGGGAAGGGAAGGGAAGGGAAGGGAAGGGAAGGGAAGGGAAGGGAAGGGAAGGGAAGGGAAGGGAAGGGAAGGGAAGGGAAGGGAAGGGAAGGGAAGGGAAGGGAAGGAATGGCTTGGAAGCAACAGCACTTTTGAGCATCACAACCATTTTGCAGCATATATTTTCAAGGACACAAATAAAAAAAAAACCCAACATTGCAATTGTTAAAAAAATTAAGAGGAACAGATGAAGCTAATAACTCAGGAAACAATGATTCATTAATTAAACTAGGGATTAGAGTTCTTGAAACAGCATGTGAGGAGCTAAAAATTGGTCTGATGGATGACATTAAATGTCAGATAATTAGGATCACATTTGACAGAATAGATGTTTAGCAAAGAAACAAAGTTTATAAAGAATACTGCAGTAGCTTCTGGAAATCTCTGCATTTCAGTCGATTTTCCTAGTGAAGCAGTTGAGGATAGAACTCTGTCAGAAAAGTAAAGTTTGAAATTCATACAAAGTAATTTTCAAGACCCTTTTAATCTCACTCTATTAAAATGCTTCATATAACAACATACTGAACTTTGACCAACACCTTCTCATTTGTCTCAAAATGTTTGTTGCTCTTTCAGACACAAACTGCTAGCCAAAATTCATTGACTTAAAAGTTTGCTTCCATTATGGTCAGAAAGTGACTGTGTTTACTAAAAAAAGTTCTCACAGGCTCTTTTTTCTTGAGCAAAGGGACAAGCAACAGCATTTCTGACCCTGAAAGTCTTCTATGAGTGAAAAAAGGCCTCAGTACTTCCTTTAGATGTAGGACAAGGGTTGAGATGGTTGTTTTTTTCCATCATTTGAAGGTATCATTCTTTACACTTGCTCCTGTTTTCCTCCTGCCTGTGATTCTGGCAGCCTGCAAACACTCCATTTTTTGAGAAATCTTTGAAAGTAAAACTCCTGCCCACTATAACCTCCCTTCTCATAGTAGTCACAGGGACAAAATGAAGGGGCAGAAACCATGGCCTAAGGGTCATCCAAGGAGGGATGAATGAAAGTCATTAAGTGAAACCTCTGGTATTTAATTACTAGACACTATGACCAACTATTCAGAGGCCAGAGAATTTTTTTCCCTCCTAGTACTACTTCTTCATGGTTGTAAACAACCCCTCCTTGGGGTGGTCTGTACTGCTGCTGGAGAGGAAAATACAGAAAATAGAGAGAGGAAGAGGAAGAGAGGAAGAGAGGAAGAGAGGAAGAGAGGGAGGGAGGAAGAGAGGGAGGGAGGGAGGGAGGGAGGGAGGGAGGGAGGGAGGGAGGGAGGGAGGGAGGAAGGAAGGGAGGAAGGGAGGAAGGGAGGAAGGGAGGAAGGAAGGAAGGAAGGAAGGAAGGAAGGAAGGAAGGAAGGAAGGAAGGAAGGAAGGAAGGAAGGAAGGAAGGAAGGAAGGAAGGAAGGAAGGAAGGAAGGAAGGAAGGAAGGAAGGAAGGAAGGAAGGAAGGAAGGAAGGAAGGAAGGAAGGAAGGAAGGAAGGAAGGAAGGAAGGAAGGAAGGAAGGAAGGAAGGAAGGAAGGAAGGAAGGGAGGAAGGAAGGGAGGAAGGAAGGAAGGAAGGAAGGAAGGAAGGAAGGAAGGAAGGAAGGAAGGAAGGAAGGAAGGAAGGAAGGAAGGAAGGAAGGAAGGAAGGAAGGAAGGAAGGAAGGAAGGAAGGAAGGAAGGAAGGAAGGAAGGAAGGAAGGAAGGAAGGGAGGAAGGGAGGAAGGGAGGAAGGGAGGAAGGGAGGAAGGGAGGGAGGGAGGGAGGGAGGGAGGGAGGGAGGGAGGGAGGGAGGGAGGGAGGGAGGGAGGCAGGAAGGCAGGAAGGCAGGAAGGCAGGAAGGAAGGAAGGAAGGAAGGGCATAAGGCGGATAGTGGGCTATAAATGATTGCTTCCCTCTACTTACCATAAAGCAGACTTGAATGACAATTTCTTCAGAAGATACTTACTCGATGTTATGTCTTACCAGTATCTGCAGTTAGGTCCCACCCTTTTTGCATTGCTACAATGCAGCAATGAGATTATTAAGGAAGTTTGTCCATGACTCCCTGCTGGGCTAGAAATGCATAAAAACAGAGGAATAGATTTACTAGAAACATGGGATTTTCTCCCTTTGGACAATAAAAAACTCTGCTTGAACTTAATTTTTTAAATTTGCTTTATTTTTTATTTTATTGTATTTTAGATGACAGAAGAGGATGGAAGCCTGGCAATTCAATGGTTTTTTACTAGGGCTGGTTAAGATTTTCGTTAGTGGAAGGACTTTTCAAACAGGAAATTTTGAAGAGATTCACCCAAAAGGAAAATCTTGACTTTATTGGTCTAATTTGGATGGCTGTTTCAATCTGAATTGCTTCCAATCATAGGATTTTGGTCTCACCTCTCACAGGGTCGACCCTGGGCTTTGTAATGTATGGTGTTATAGAAGAGGATGGGTGCATCAGTGTTTCACATAAATGTGATCTCTGGTGTATCAGGGGCTTTACTGGATATTTTGGTCTCTTTTTAAGGTTAGAAGCCAAATCTTACACTATTGTCACAGGCTGCCTAGGCAGAAGGTTGGGCAGTTGCAATGATTATAACCAGAGAGAAGGTATAGAAACACTTTTTATATCAGACTGCACACATTACCCTCATCTTTCCCTTCAGATCCAGTCACTGTAGCCTAGACTGGGAAGTGCCATGACAGCTTTATTTTAAGTATCATGTCACAGATACAACCAGAGTTCACAGAACAGGCAAGAGGGGTGCTTTCCTGTCAGAAAGCAAAAACAAACAAATCAGAGTTTAACCAGGGCTCAGTTCCAAAGAGAGGATGTGTACCTACAAGTCAAGTAGCTGTGCATAACTTTAGGGTGCTGACTCATGGACTGGAGTACAGAGTCCATCCAAGGATTAGAAACATTCTTCTCATTTCAAATTTAAGTAACTCATGAGCAACTTGTACCCAGGAGGTAATATTCTGGTGCTTTCACTTATTCCCTGTATTTTTACTCACCAAAAGAGTCAAGCTGAGTCCCCTCTGGTCTTCATTCAGCTAAACTAAGCAAGCTCAACTCTTTGTATTTCCTCTTAAATATACCAATTATTTATCTTTATAATCTGATATCTTCTCTGGTCATATTTTATAAAGTGGACAGAGACACTTCTGTAGTTACTGGATCTTATTTCAGTAAGTATGTTTAGACCAGAAATACCCATGTAAGTATTCCAAGAGGAACACTTAATCTTGGACGAATCTTCCCCCTGAGCTAGACCAGATTCAGACAGGTAACAGGACGAGGGCATCTCTGGGTGATACGCAGCATAACTGCAGGTATCTAGACAGCTTTTAGGACAAAGGTAGTCCTAAGAGTTTAATGAGGGAAATAACTGGTTATGGTTTTTTAAAAATAATCCACTTTGACTTTCAGAAGAAGTCCTGACAACATGTGCAAGACAAGGACAGACAATTCTGTCATCATCACCTGCTGAACATACAAATTCCCAAAGCCCTGTTTTGACTCAGAAAAGAATTTAACACAAACCTTAAGCCATTTCTGTGGCAGACAAGATACCTGCACCAGATACCCTCTGAGTGCATCCCTCCTCCTGTGCTGCAGCTCTGCCCCTGCCTGGATGTGTGACTGCTGACCCACACTCAGCCCCCAGATCATGGGCTGGCATTGGCCCAGCCTCATCACCACGAATATTCTGATGACCAGGGCTCTGGTGGCAAACACTGTTTCACCAAGTCCTTCTCCTCTTACTCTGCCATCTCATTCTGCCATCACTGTTGAGCCCTTGAGATGACTGGGGATGTCAGCAGTTCTTCACTTTCCCATGCAAAAGCTGACAAAAGCTGAAAGGCACCAGCTTGTAGCTGTGGTGTCTTCCAATAAAACAAGACAGGAAATAAAATTAATTCATGTAACATATAAAAGAAAAAATCCTGATTTTTGACATAGCTAATCTGCCCTAGTGACACTTTACAAGACTTTGTACAAGGCAGAAGTAGGAAAAAAATTAGATAAACTGCATGAAGACAAGAAAGAGAAACTAAAAAAGCCAACCACAATATATCACAAACAGCTCAGTAAATAATAGTGCAATTTTCCTGGCTAATAGAATGGTTTAACACCTGAATACACTCACACGCCTGATTAAACACTAACAACATAAACCCACGAAAGAAGATTATAAGTTGTAATATCTCTTTGCAAATAATAGCATATTAGCCACTGTTTCATACTTCTCCAATTACAACCCTTTAATTCTTTTCATCTGGAAAACAGTTCACATTATAATAGTCAGCATCATTTGTGTTTTAAAACAAGTGATTACTTTATATGCAGTGTGTACTGCTAAATTGCAGGTCTCTTTCTATATACTTCTAAGTATACTCTTAAAGTTAATAAAATCAGTAATTGGTAATTCTAGTTATCTTTAACTTGGCTTTCTATGAAGAAATGTTTAAACTTCAACAGACTGTTACTCTCCATCACACTGGACTCTTTTCTCAGATCTTTTTCCTTTTGCCAGAGGTTGCTGAGAGCATGAATTATACCTAACAGCAGCAAATTCACACTTACCAAAAATGCATGAACCTGCCTATATCCAGGTTTTCAGTTGCCTTGAAAAAAAATGTGGAGTGCCTTGGAAAGAAGAGTGGGAAGCCAAAGTCTCTGGTTTCAGTCATAGCAACCTCCAGTCATTTCCTTTTCTAATGAGCCACCTCCATCCCTTCTCTTTTCCAGACACCTCCAGCTATGCAATTCCCTGTCTTTTCTTGCTTAGACATTCCACAACTGACCTTCAGGCTTGTCCTCCTTCTTGAGTTACTTGGAAATCCCCACCTAACTTGAGCAAAACCACCACCCCCAACTGGTTCAAGAGAAGAGAGCCTCTGCAGATTATTCTGCCCCTGAGATTCAATCTGATAAACAAACTTTCCAACCCAATTGAAAAACACTGGCAGGGCATAACTTAGTGCACTACAATATTTCCACTGTTGGAGCTTTTTAAGGACAGGATAAACAAACATTTCTCAGGAATAGTTTGGGTATATTCCATCCTGGTTTAGTGCATGGGGTGAGATGCCATCATCTGCTGCATTTCCACCATTCCTTCAGAGTAAATGAAGCCTGGGGCTGAGCCAGTATGGCAATCAATGCATCTAATCCTAAATTTCCAATCCAGAAAGTTCACATAGGTTAGATAAATATGATTTTTGTCCCTCCCACTTTTTTTGTCTCATAGAAGTTTACCATTTGCAAGATCTTTATTGTCAATCTATTTGTCACCTTTTGGTACCTGTTCAGCTGGGAACTGCTTTAAGCTTCACATTTCTCTTAAAATTCAGATTTGATTTTTGTTGACCACAACCATCATAAAATTCACCAGGAGTCATGGTTTAATGCTGGGCTGGCAACCAGCCAAATGACAGATGCTTTCTTTTGATCCTCCTCCCTTAAAAAAAAAAAAAAGAGAGAGAGAATAAGGGAAAGAGACTTACAGGTTAGAAACTAAACCACACAGCTTTAATGAAACAGTATTGATAAAAAGGAAAAAATATTAAACGTGTACAAATATACTGAAAAATGATACCATGTTCCTCCCCCTTTTCCCAGGTAGGAACACACAGATTCAGGAGGGCATGGACCAGGATCAGAGGCAGATGAATGGACAGAATCCTCCCAGGATGCCAAAGCAAACAGGAACAGAAGAAATGCTGAAGGGAAGAGCAAAGGATGAAGGTGAAGAAATGGTTTGACCCTTGTGATCCCTCAAATTTATACCGAATGTGCAGCATATGGGATGGAATACTCTGGTCAGTTTTGGTCACTTGTCTTGCCTACTCCTCCCTAAAGGAGGGCTGCAGGTGGGACCTCTTTACTCGCTTTCTGAAGCACAAGATGTTCCTCAGAGCTGAGCTGTGGCCTTGGTTCAGCATCCCAGTCTCTGGCTGTAACTATAAACACCGAGTGTTATCAGTCCTGGAAGCAGACACTGTCTGAGAAACTTGCTGTTAATTTCAGCAAGTGCAACTACTTACAAGAGACTTAGCTGGAAGCAAAATTACAAGGCAGAAAAATAGCTCTATCCTGGCCCAAACCAGGGCATCAGGGTCCTGGTAGCATAGCATAGGCTATGCAACAGTGTTAAGACTTCTGATTGACTGCAATAGCTGAGGGCTGGAGTAAGGATGTTTTAGAAATGTCAGTGTTGGACTGAAAAGTGCCTCAAGAAGTCAACCATCCTATTTCCTGTGGACTGTTCTAAGACCAAGATGGGACTTCCATGTGTACATTGCTTAGGCATGGCCATAGCACATACAAATGAAGTAACAGCAGGCAGGGAGTTGAGACTGGGTGACCAGAGCCTTCAGAGCAGGGTTTAGCTCAGCTGTCTTCACCAGCAGCCCACAGTTTGCCAACCTGGCCTGTTCTCAGACAAGCAACTTGCCTGAATTATTTTAGGAACCTTTTCTTTACAAGTAACCTATAAGTCTTTTATGATAAATAAATTTATTGACAATTTCACACAGGACAGGACAGGATAATCACCTGTCCTATTAAGTACTGCAAGATCACTACCATGGTACTGTTCCTTGTTTACCTCTTTCTTGAAGTCCAGGGTGCAAAGCCAGTCAGAAGATTCCACCAAAGCTTCACCAGCATTTTTCCATGTCTTGTATTAGATGTTTCTTCTAATGCAACCTGGAATCTGGTGCTTCTGGAAGAGGATCATGTTACTGATTCAGATTAGGTTTCTGATCTCCTGGAAAGTCATGATCCCTCCTTATAATGTTACTGCTTCAAGAGAGAATGCCTATTCTCCACATCTGTGCATGTTTTTCTTCTTATTACACATAGCATTATGCACTTTGAATTTTTTCCTTTTTTTCCCCTTTCCTCCTACACTGACTTTTACCTTGTTTTAACATCAATTCATCTCTTCAGTTTGTCATAATCATGCAGGATTGCCTGTCCTCCAAAATACTTGCAGACCCAAATTTCATCTAGTGAAAATTTTATACTCATATATTGTCCTTCAATATTAAGGCATTTAATTGAAATGTTGCATGAATAGTGACTATGAATATAATAACTGGACAGTTTAAGAAAGCTATGTATGACTCCAGCATAGTATATCTCTCTGTATAAACCTGTGTTGCCATATGGAGAATTTGGCCCTGACCATTTAC
The DNA here is from genome assembly GCF_036169615.1 of Heliangelus exortis. Classification (NCBI taxonomy): domain Eukaryota; kingdom Metazoa; phylum Chordata; class Aves; order Apodiformes; family Trochilidae; genus Heliangelus; species Heliangelus exortis. The sequence goes on from NC_092422.1 coordinate 58,283,943, forward strand.
AGCCAATTCTAGTGATTTTCAAGTTGCACTAATTTGTAGTCACTGACATAGAAAAGATGCATGCAAAGAACATCCATTGAAAAACTCACCTGGAAGTTATTAAATAATAGCAGTGGGAAGGTTAAACTGCTCAGTAATCCTCAGACATGTTAAACATGTTGAGTACTCCCATCTCAGTGATCTGATTTTATCTTAGATCTGCTCAGGGCAAGCCTGGACCCCACAGTCAGTCATTTCCTAAACAGGTCTGGCAAAATGTTGGTCTCTCAAACATAGATGTTAAATCACAGAATTGTCAAGGTTGGAAAAGACTTCTAAGGTCACTGAGTCCATCCATCAAGACCTTTTCAAAGCACATTGTTGTTGTTATGGTTCAAATGATTCCTGATATATTTTCCTGAATAATGTTTTCTTCTACATCAAAACTAACTTTAAAATATATACCTTTAAGATGCGTATCTGTTGTTCTTGACTCTTTCCTTCATTCACTTGCTCTTGTGCCAGTGTTGCTGGTAGCCTGGATAAACTCCAAGGAAGATGACTGAAATGACCTTCACTAAAAAGAAATGAAGACAAGAGGTTCACCACATCATCCCAGCTACATTTTTTGGGACTCTCTGGAGGTGAGGACATCATAAAGATGGCAGCACCATGAGGCCACCAAAGCTTGCCAGAGCAAGCATCATGCACCCTTGCCTGATACTGGGGGAATGGAGATGGCACTGAGAAATAAGGCTCCATCTGGACCCCCAATATTCTCTTAAAATCAACCTCAAGGTGTGATATCAGAAGCACCAAATACTAACTGAGCCGAAAAGTAAGATTACTGATTCTTGGTCTGGATGGTGTACTCCAGAGACAAACCTGGGACCAGAGCATCTGCCTCTGAGTAAGAAAAAAAAATTTAAAAAGTAAGAGCAAGCTTTTCCAGGGAATGGCTGCTCCATAGGAGTTACCTGGGGTACATGGCAATGGAAAGAGTCAGTAAGCAGGCTGGGAGCGTCTGAACTGAACCTCCCAAATCTGATTCATTAAAATAAAAAATCTCCTGGCATGTTAGTGGCTTGACTTCAATTCAACTCATTCCTTACAAATCAGCTTTGGAAGAAACACAGTAGAATGATGTAAAAAAGTAAATACATACATACATACTTTATTTTTCATACCTATATGGCTTGCCTCTCTACTCTGGAGGTGGATAACAAAGGAAGGAAACAATGTAAGAGCAAAAACATGAGTAATCAGTGAGGATTTGAGCATCACTTAAACCAGATAGAATCTATGATTCTATGATTCTATCTCTTGAAACAGATGGGGGTAGTTGCACCCAAGAACATTGTTTTGCACACAGAAATGCTGTGGTCCAGCTGACAAACTCTTCCACGAGCCCTGGTCTCTGCAGCTGTTACATGCAACCTCAGAGCCCTGGTGACAAAGCAGTTGCACAAGTTTCCATGTCCTTCACTCTGACTTATTAGCATCTTTTTTTTTTTCCTTTTTTTTTTTCCTGTATTCTTGCCTCCTGTTTTCCCTCCTGCATCTCAGCAGTGTGCCTGGCTGGGATGCATTTTAGGCATCCCCACTGCAGAGGTGCTCCAGGCCCCTTCCCACCCCTACTTTCCCTTCAATTCCTTCTTGGGGGGGGGGGGGGGGGGATGCCCAGAGAGCAGCCAGCCCGGAGCACCCAGTGGGTGCTGGAAGGGGGCATAGGCCACCCCGTGCTGCTCCTTGACTCCTGGGTGTTGTGAAAGAGAAAGGCAACAGAGGGTTCTGCTCACTGCCTGCCTCACGCAGCCTTTCTGCTGCAATTACGGGAAAAGGAGTGGAGTGAAAACAGTGTCTAACAAAGTGCTCGTGTGATGCAGCTGTATCCGCTCCTAATCCTTCATTAATGCCTCATCAAAAGAGCACTGTACTTTCCGTTTGTTTCATTTACCCAAGGTCAGCATACTTGGAAGCTATTGTCACACAGCATTGCAGACTTTTTACATATTTCTCTGGTATTGTTCCAAGCTGGCGTATACGCAAATGAGCCAATTGGTATGCAGATTGTCTATCATTAAAACCATTTCAAAATCAGCTTTGTCGTTTGGTTTGGTGTTGGGTCTTGCATACCCTTCCTGAATGTAATGTGTTGTTCTGCAGGGGTGTGAGGTGAGGTGAGGTGGTTGTGACAACCTCACCTGGGACTGCTCCTGGTTTTCATACCAGCAGAACTTCCACTGAGTTCAAGGGTAATTTTCCCCAGGGCTGAAGTCCTCTGCTAACACTGCCTTCTCTTTCTGAGCTGCATAGGTTACATGTGGCCACACCAGTGACTGTGCCTTTCCATCCCCTCCTCCTCTATCCAATGGGTTGTGTTTTGCCTCACTGTTCAAACACACCTCTCTAAAAGGCTGCAAAAGTTTTTTTTCCTTGCCACTGTGGAAGAGTTGCCAGTCCCAGAGCTGGCCCCACATCCCCAGCAGCTCCCAACACTGCCTGTACCAGCAGCTGCCTTGCTGCCAAGGGCATGAAACCCACTCCATCATCCTTACACGTCCAAAGTTCATAAACACCCACGGTGGTGGAGTGTTCTGCTTTGCTTCTACTATTGAATTTCAGCTTTGAGCAAGAAACAGTGCTTAAAAAAATGAAGGCCACTAGGCTTTTCTATTTTCTTCACACATTTATTTAGTGTTTCCTCTGTGGGGGGGTGGCTTTGGTAGTTTGTTTTCAGGTATCACCAGGTCTTGATGCAAAACCTGGATTTGCTCCTCTACAAAAATATTTTAATGACTTCTATATGAAAAAAAAAGAAAAGGATTTTTATCTGCAGCTGCATTGTGGATGTGTCAGATGGCATAGAAGTTTTCCTTCTTTAACAAGTGAACTATATAATCATCAGAATAAAATGAAAGTAAAAAATAAAAACTACATTTATATAAAAAGATAAGTGTTCATTTTAAAAATATGCAATTTATATGGGGGTTTAGAAGAACAGTAAATGTAGACATAGAATTATTACCAATATTGGAGGAGCACTGATTTAGGGACTATCTGTACAAACCCAATATTTACAAGTCTATGGGACCTGATGAGATGAAGATAAGGGACCTAAAAGAGTTGGGTCACCGCATTGCAAACCCACTTTCTGTTGTCTTTGAAAGACCATGCAGGTCAGGGAGTCTGTGTATTGAACTCTCATGGAAGGATTCTCCAGGTGACTGAAGGACAAGAAGGTTGCTGAGGAAAGCCATGTCGTGGGTGAGAGCCATCTATGATGAAACAAGTTTCCTGGTAGATGAGGGGACAGCTGTGGAGAACACTACCTTGATTTTAGCAAGGCATTTTACAGCATCTCCCAGAACATCCTTGTTGAAAAGCATAACAAGAAATGTTATGGAATGGACAGATGGACCATAAGATGGATGAAAAAACAACGGAACTGCTGTGGCCAAAAGTGATGTTTAATAGTTCAAAGTCAAACTGGCCTCTCAAATGGCCATTCATAAGTGGAGTTCCTTAGAGTCAACACTGGGTTCACAGGCAATATGGATGTGCAATTTTACATGCACCCTTCCTAAGACTGCAGCTGACACCAAACTAGGAAAAAGCCATCACACAGATAGATCTCAACCTAGGTGGAAGATTGGCCCAACAAAATAGCATTAATTTTAACAGCAATAACTTCAAAGCCCTGCACCTGACACAATAATCCCGAGCACCAATACAGGCAGGTGTTGGACTGGTTAGAAAACAGCTCTGCTGCAAGGACCTGGTGTTATGCAAGCTGGAAATGAGTCAGAACTGTGCTCTGGTAACAAAGGCAACAAGCATCATTCTGGGCTGTGTCACCAAGCACACAGTCAGCAGTACCAGGGATGTCATTTTTCCACTCCTGTTGGCACTGAAATACTGTGCCCACTTTTGGTCCCCTTACTTCAAGAACAACATCGAAAAACTGCAGAGGGTCCTGTGGAGGGACACAAAGATGATTAGAAGCCTGGGCAACATGAGAAAAAGTTAAAAGAACTAAATTTTCTCAGCCTAGATTAGAGAAAGCTTAGAAGAGATGTAATCACAGTCTTTCAGTACCTGAGATAGAGGGTCATCAGTGTAGCATCAATGTATTCATAGGAAAGGAAAGCATTTAAAACCTGATAAAGTTAAGGGAAATATAAGCTCACGGTACAACAGCAACTAAATTGAGATACATTTTAGTAATCATGGAATCAGAGCAGTTCTTGACTACTGACACCTACTGCCAACAAGATATATTTTTTCCATCATGGCTTCCAAAAACCAAAGTCAAAATACTAATCACCAAGTCACTTTCCATTACTTTCAACTATTTCTTTCACAGATTTACTGATGCCAGCCAGCCATTCATATTATACCATTTGTCAATAGTCTTTTTTTTCTTTTTTTGGTCACATCTGAAGAAATCTGTTAAAATAGATCCCCAATACAGATCATGCTAAAATATTGGCTCTTAGTTGCAGAGACACTGCCTCTGTCACTCACCAGTGTCTGAGGAAGAGATGTCACTGATTTACAGCACTGCTTATGTTCCAAGTGGTGGTTAGAATGTCTTTGGAGACAGTTTGCTTATGTTCCTTGAAGAGACATTTTAGCTCAGCCTTGTGGCATGATCTGTGGTCTACTGCAGTTACATGGGCTGGTGGTTATTTATCCCCATCTCTGTTGGATGTAAGAGCAATTTGTGTTTTCCTAGGAGACTGGATACCACATACTGCCTTAAAATGGTACTTGCAGAAGCAGCATCATGTGCTTAAATAATGTTTTGTGGTTTGAGTTGTGTTCTAAAGTGTCATTGCCAACATGGAAGCAAAGGTTTGTGATCTGAAAGCACTTTCTGCCCTGCTGTCAATTAAATTTGTTGCCAGACAAAATCTTCCCAGATGAATTTTCCTGATGGAGAAAATGGCAATAAGTTGTATGCAACCATGTGATGCCTGAGAGCGAATTTCTCTGATGGAAACTTAGCTGGAGATGGATGCTGAATGCCAGCAAAGTAGCTGCACCTAAACCATCTGCCTGAAAAATGAGAAAGAACTAGAGCAATCTAACCTTTCTGTTCCATTTCACCCTGACAGACCTGAGAGGTATCTATTCCCTGGACATTTTGAAGAACAGGGAAAACTCTATTGCTCACCAGCAGCCCCCACCTCCCTAAGGCAGGAGTAAGAAAGGGGCTGCTGGGAGAGTCTATGAGCTCTGCCTGCTCCTAAATAATAATAATAAGAGCCTTTCAGTGCAAGGAGCAGCAGCACCCAAACACACACACACAGATGTCAGTTTATGATTTTCAGCTCCAGTATTACAACCCAGCAACTCTGGGGCCCTAGCATAATGTTAGGCACCCTCTGCTCTTCATCTTCTCTTCCCCATTCTGGTGTCCAACCTCATTTCAGGTTTTCAGCTGCAGCATCCAAGCTAAGTGCTCACCAAAGACACCATCAGGTTAGCCTGGAAAATGGGCAATTCACCTCAACTAAAATACTCAAGTTATTCAACTTCCCTCTGTTTCCAAGGTCTTTCTGCTTGAAATATTCCTCACATTTCAGTAGGCAGCCTATTTCCCAAGGCCATGCAGTCAGGGCTGCTTGCATAGTGACATGTGGACAAACCAATGGACTGAATCTGTGAATTTCAGTTTGCTCTTCCTGCACATCTCCATGCCATGTAGGGTTGTGTAGTTAAACTGAGTCTTACCTAGTACAGAAGGTATATAATTTAATCCTTGCCGTCCTATATTTCTTAATTTGGTACAATACAGCTATTCTCATGCTGATTTTGAGCACCTGCTTTTGGGATTGTAGTTGGGTTTTATTCAGCTGAAAGACAGCAAACATTTTTTTCTCTTGCTATATGGCTCAGCTAAAGAAATACCAAGGCAGATTTTTTGTTGTTGTTGTTGAGTTGTTTAGATACAAGGAAAAACTCTGGTAAGGCAAGATGTGAAAATTCAGAATGAGACACTGCACAAAACGGATGGTCTATTTGCTGCATTAATTTTGAAATCCAGCTGTGTAAATTTGGTTTGAGAATTCATCAAACAGACCCTAAGAAAACACTTTACAAATTAAAGCTCACTAATGGGTCCAGCTGAACAATATTTTTCAGCTGAAATGTATTTTACAGAATAAAGAAAGTTAAGTAAGTGCAGTAATGCTCTTATAATAACAGTAACAATAATAATGATAATGCATAAGCATAAAAGCTTATGATCCATGATTCCCTCATGCAGCACATCTTCAGTGAGAAGGGCACAGTCTTTAGTCTGTAAGTAGTAGGCTATGGAGAGATGAGCATGAACAATATTTATTAGACAGAGTAGACAGAGGAAGGAAAAGCTCAGTGGAAATGTTGCTCATCCCAAAAGTTTTCATCTAATGTATTGAGATATCTGGGTTTATACTCCCTTTTTTTTTTTTTTTTTTTATTTTTTTTTTTTTTTTTCCCATAGACATTAATTTTAAGGCTGATTTTTGGATGCTAGAGTGTCTTGGGTATCAGTGGCAAGGGGCAGGTCGCAGAGGGGCTGCAGAGTCAGCCAGCCAGCTCTGGGTCTCAAAATGAGACTGCTGGGTCTCATTTTCTGCTCCCTCATTCCTGCTGAGGGACTGTGTGTGAGTGAGGGCCAGGTGAGAGTTTGGTTATTAGCCAAAACTATCCCATCAAGCATGGATGTTGCACTGAAATAAGCCTAGAGCCCTCAATTTTTTTTTTATTTTTTTTTTTTGTGTGAGTTAGTGTGTCAACTTCCATCCACAGGGATTATTTCTGGGGATGTTAATTCAGCGGGGAAATTCCTGCAGCAAAGTGAGTGCTTTAGGTCTGTGTTCTAGCAAACCCTTAAGGATAGTAATTATTCTTTAAGAAACACAGTAGCTCAAGAAAAAGAGTACTATATGGTCTCTCATTTCTTTAGTGCTAGCCCTGTGACTGCCAGCAGAGGAATCCCAGGGTGATGGTATGGACTCAAGAGCAGTCTGCTCATGAGACATCCTACACTAACTCAGCATAAAAAAAAACAGATTATGAGAAGTCCAGAACTTCTGCAATTCTACTGTATCCCAAAGGCATGAACAGCTTTCACAAATACTTGCTATCCGGAGCAGGTATCTGAACAGAGCTGTTGTTCAAAAATGAAAACTTCCAGGAACCATAGTGCTTGCCTCACAGCAATAAAGTTGCAGTCTCACTTGAGTACTTTACTACTGGTCATTTTGTACCCTGAGAGTTTAGCATCTATAATTTTACTTGGCATGGTTTTGGCTTGGTCCTACAAGAGTTGAAAGTCAAGTTCTCTTTTGGAATCATGCTAATGGAAAGGAAAGGAAAGGAAAGGAAAGGAAAGGAAAGGAAAGGAAAGGAAAGGAAAGGAAAGGAAAGGAAAGGAAAGGAAAGGAAAGAAAAAACTCTATTAGGCTTGGGTACTTGGTAATAAATGCTTATTTAGAGCATCTTCAACAGCAGGTAAAAATTAACTAATCCAATTTCCCTTTTCCTTTCCAAAACAAATGTCAGACTAAAAGGGAGCACATTCCTGATGGCTGCAGTATTTGTCTGAGTATTTGAGTCCAGCAACACAGAACTTGTAAGCATTGGCTGAATGAGGACACTTGGCAGAGTCTAAATATTTGGGGCCACAGAGACACTTCTGCAACAGTTACTGTAGCACATAGAACATGTAGAACATGAAGTTCCTTATACACGCCTGGGAATTAAGATTTTTTACAAATGGCCAGAGCTGATGTGGCAGCACAATTACTGTAACAGTGATAGGCAGAAGGTGTGATACACTGAAGAGTGAGCCAGCCACCAGCTCTGAAGGATGTTTGCCAGAGGTCTCCAAATGTACTTCAATTTCCAGAAGCAACTTACTTTGGCAGTTCTTAAACCCAGAATCCTCTGAATCCTTCAGCTTTCCCTCCACACTTGCGTCATGGACCAAATTTTCTTTTGGCTGAAATGATACCTGCAAGTGGTCCTGTGAAGTTGCATTTGCAAGTCCCTTAAATGGAGCAGAAATAAAAACTTTGTGTCTTGTTTCACAGGAGGGAAGAATTCATTCCCTAAAACATGTCTGAACTCATACCTGTAACTGGTGATTTACAGAAAGTTGCTGAGGAGGCTTAATAAAAATTTAGGGGTTTAGTTAGTTGAGAGAGGAGAAGAGTGAGAAGGAGGAGGCAAAAAGCCTAACTTTGGGTATAAAGCAGAAATGTAGCCCTAACTACAGGTAAAAGGAATGAAATTCAAGCCCAGAAGAGAAGAAGTGAGACTTTTTGAAGTCCATCCCCAAGTCTCAGCTAAAAGGCTCAGGGAAGCACCAAGCAAGATGCAGGAGTTCAGTGCAGGAGATCTCCAAGGTTAAGGGATGAACAGAGTGGTACCAACTGCTAGAGGGAGGACAGGGCAACAATTTAAGTAAAATTAGCTTAGGGGAGTGAAAAGGGGGCAAAGCAGAGGGAAGGGAAGGGAAGGGAAGGGAAGGGAAGGGAAGGGAAGGGAAGGGAAGGGAAGGGAAGGGAAGGGAAGGGAAGGGAAGGGAAGGGAAGGGAAGGGAAGGGAAGGGAAGGGAAGGGAAGGGAAGGGAAGGGAAGGGAAGGGAAGGGAAGGGAAGGGAAGGGAAGGGAAGGGAAGGGAAGGGAAGGGAAGGGAAGGGAAGGGAAGGGAAGGGAAGGGAAGGGAAGGGAAGGGAAGGGAAGGGAAGGGAAGGGAAGGGAAGGGAGACAACCTCTCTCCATTAAGTATGCACAACACCTGCGATTGACAATGGAAGACACAACAGTTTGGTATTACAGGTCTCCATGCTCTACAGTGGTTACAATTCATTTTGTCAAATATATTGCCATAATGGATGCTTGTGTTGCAAAACTTAGAGACTTACATTTTAGCTTGCTAAAAATAACCACATAGTAGACCTGGGAGGAGGCAAAACGGTGTCTTTGCCCCAACTACAGAATATGTAAAGTCTTGGTCAGTGGATTTGATTGGCAGACTGCTAAGAAATTAATCTGCCCCTTTTGATTTTGATTTAAAAGACTTCTTGAAAATTATATACCTAATTGTCCAGGAAAAAAAAAAAAAAAAAAAAAAAAAATTGTTCTGGATGAATCCCTACCTCCCTCACCCTCTTCCATTCACCACCTGAACTTCTGTTCTTTGCTACAGGTCTGTCCACCTTGTGCCCCACGGTGCAATTGAAAAGCCCACCCCACCTAGAAAAGGCAGGTTGTCCTGCAAGATAACCCACGGGGGAGCACTGCTTCTACCATCACCAGTGTCTGGGTGGCCAGAGGGCAAACCTCTCAGTCTTGACCTGTGGGTTTAAAGCATCCTTGTCATGAGAATTCCCCTCCTCATGAGAAAGCCCCTCCATTGAGACTCATAGGAACCTCACCTGCACAGCCTGGCTGGTGCCTCTACTTCACAGGGGTTCAAGCAAAGTAAGGGAAAGAGAAAAAAAAAAAAAAAAATCCAAAGCCACAGACAGTTTGTTTGAGGACAGTCATTAATTAATGAATTGTAGGCAACTGTAATTGCAGTTAATACTAGCACCAAAGCTTCATGATGGGTTTGTTTGCTAAAGAGATCTGTAAACCAACTGCAATGCAAACTGGATGCTTCTCTTTGCTTACCCTGCACCAAAATTAGTGTCTTTTGATTGCAAAAGGAAAAACAAGTGCTTGAAAGATAACTGTGTTTTTATTCTTCTAAGCTTGTACTTCTGGAACATAATATATGGATACTTTAATTACCTGATATAATGACATCCTTGCAAACAAAAATAAAGGATTTCCTCCCCCAGTATCTTGACAGCAACATACAAATATTTACAACACAAAAATAGGCAAGGAAAGATAAATAAAGTAGTCCAGATTACCCAAGCCATTTTCTTTCTAACATCTCAGATTTTTAAAATAAACTGCACTTTTTCTTTGACAGTACTGAGGCTTTAACTTCAGTTCTCTGGGACATTTCATACACAGTAAGGTCACTCCTGCTCTGCTTCTGGAGTTTGTTCCTGTACAGTAGGAATTTCTGTAGAATTTGCCTACTAAATGACTTTTTTTTGGTAATGCTAACCTTGAAGTCAAGCTTGGAAAGAAGTATGGAAGTTTGTCATAAATATATTACAGAACTGAAAATCAACATAACTATATGCTGTATTTAGCTTCTCAACAAGAACTTTAGGTCTGAGTCCAAAACTCTTGGCTATAACCAAAGTTATCTCAAATAGAACAAGTGTACACAGAAAAAGAATCCTATTTGCTTGTTAAAAAAAGAAATGGTGCTATCTTAAACAGAGGAACACACAATTTCCTGAACACAGCCCCATGTTATAGTGGAGAGAGCTCAAAAAGCCTCAAATTGAATATCTTCTAAAAGGATGATTTAAGAAGTTGATTGGAAGAGGTTCAACCAGCCCACTTAATCTGGCAGTTCTAGAAATACCAGGGTAAAAAAAAAAAACTACTTTTTTTGCTGTCTGCTACACAGTGTCACACAACCACATGACTGAAAACATGTTGCCTGCAGAAATGGTAGACACTGATCACACACAGTTTGGCTGCAGTATGTCAGCACTGGTTGCCTTGTCCAACAAGAGGTTCAACATCCTTCGGATACCGAGGTGCAGTCCTTAGCTGTTGTTTCACATGTGTGAGCTTCTTCTGCCTCTAGTGCCCAGGGACACACGGAGCCTTGGCTCTCTTGCTTTATAATGCTCATTGAAGTCCAATCTAAAGCTAAAAAAACTGAAGTCAGAACTGGTTGTCAGCAGTTTTATCTTCAAATGTCTGCTGTGCAGTTCAGGGTCTCCAGTGAAACCAGCTCAATCTTTTCAAACCATCACCACCACCATTCCCCATCCCGTGCTGGCACTCTCAGTCTGTCCCAAGACTCCCACACTGCAGAGTCCTCCCCCTGTGCCACTGTCCCCTGGCTCTTCCAGGACATGCCATATCCCCCACCATACCTGGGACACCATTCAGGACATGAACCATGCCACCAGGAGACCTCCCCTTGTTGTTACACATATAAGGCAGGCCAGGCCAGCATTAAACCACTGCTTGCTTCAAAAATACTTATTTAACAGAGGTTATATATTCAGCAGCAAGTTGCACCCCAGAACAGCAGAACACCTGCCCAGCAGGCCACTCGGTGCTCCTGACCCAAAAGGCTTCTGCCAGTTTGAAGCAAAACCCAGCTGCAATCTAGCTATTGTTAACAGCACTAAAAAAAAAAAAAAAAAAATTAAAAATTTTAAACAGGCCCATCTTTTCTCAGGGGGTGGGGCAACAAAATATTTGGACCCAGATGGTAAGTTTCTCAAAGATTTAAAATCCCAATGTTAAAGCTCAGGATCACTACACATCCAACAGCAGTCACTAGTGTTTTGTCTGGGGACACTGCTCTCTTTTCCTTTAGTCCTGAACATGAAGCACCGAGCTCCTTTTGACAATGCAGTAGTTTGTTTAGGGAAGCTACAACTCAGCCAGGTGGAAACTGGAATTCTTAATGATATAAAGGCTGCTATAAAATAAAAGTGAACAGCTGCTGCAAACCCCAACCTTATCTTAGAAAGCCATAGTACCTAAACAGCCCATACTATTACAGAAGTTACAGAATCCATGTGAAAAAACCCTGAGGATCCCAGAGTATGAGGCAAGGGCTAAAAATGTGTCATTTGCAATTCTCCGCTGTCCTCTAAAGGCTGTTTCAGGAATTTCAGCCTTGGAGTTTTAACAAGGAGGTTGCTTATGCTCTGTGTCCATGCACCAGGATGAAGGCCACCAGGTGGAATAAAAGTGGGAGGTTCCTGTAGAGCCTCAGCTGGAGCTCTGCAAGTCACTAAAAGAGATCATCTGACCGGAGCCAGGGAGACACCACATCTCTGAGGTGCATGATGCTGCTCCAGTAGGATCACTGTCTCTGGCAAGGGAAGGGATCCACAGGATTCCTTTTATTCTGTATCCTGATACAGTTTGCTCTGCCAGTGAGGCTTGGAAGTCCCTTGGCATTACCTGGTACAAATGGTAAAGTGAATCCAGATCAGTTTGCCAGGATGAACTTATAAATGTGAGCTTGTTTACTGCCTACCTAGTTTATGAGGGGCCCTTGAGGAGTACATTGTTTTTCTTAAGGCTGACTGGAGAAAGGTCAGCCTTAAAGTAAGCCTACAATTATATAACTGTCCATTAAGAATCCCTGTCGTTTAAGTCAACAAGTGCCTGTAAACTTCTTCTACCTGGCTGTTTCTTCTGAATCACTGTGGAGAGGTTTAGTATGGAGGCATGGCCACGTTCTGTGAGCCATGCCTCCATACTAAACCTCTCCACATATCCTCAAACACGTGTACGTGTCGTTTGTCCCCCGCCGTCTTCGACAAATCACTTACAGTATTGCCCTTTGATGGTCTTAATTAAGGAAAAAGTAACATTAATTCTTTCTTTAAACATCCTGGCTACCACCCCATAACCCTTTTGATAATTATTTCCTATTCTATTGCTAACATCTGTTTTGCACACTTGGTTTGCAGGAGCTTTGATTTATTGTAATTTCCAATTTTTTTTTTCCAGTGAAATACCAGTACCACCTTCTGATACTGGGGGAAATCTGGAGCTTGCAGGTACTTTTCCTCTGTTGCTCCACCTCTCAAGCTGCTTTGATGCTTTTCTCTTAGCAGGTGGGACATCTTACTAGTAAAACTGTCTCTTCACAATGCCAAACCTGTTTTTTCTTGTTTCTTTGGTGTCCCCGAAGACTTTAGGAAAATGCATACCTGTTTCTTTTGCCCACAGAGGTTATAGAGTAGATTTGATCAACTCACTGCTCCTGTGGGCAATGAGGTAACCCAGCTGATGAAAATATGTAAGACCTGGAGTATAACCCTTGTAAAGCCTGTACCATGTACAGTCTGAATACAGGGCCCTTTAGCTTCTGACTGCTGCTAGGAGGGTGCTCTGGGAAGTCTGGGGGAAGTATTTGTGTAATGCTGTGGTTGTGATTATTTGTTAATTTATGGCTTTCTAAAATATCCACCTTTCTTGGAAGGTTTCTTGGAACCCTTCACTAAATTAATTTGTCAAGAACTGCATTTCTAGCATCTATTTAGTCACCCCTTCCTAAATGTACTGAGGATTTCAGTACCTCCCCAGACCTTTGAAAGGGAGAAATGAGTCTGGTGGGGAGGGAAACCAAGGTGAAAGGGAAGTTGACATCACTTACTTGTTTCAGAATGTATCCATCTCTTTTATTTCTCAGTCTTCTTCGAAAACAAGACTGATGAGACATTTGGGAAGTAAAGTCACTTCATGTTTTCTTTTCACTTATTTTGGGAAACACTGATCTCCAGTTGTTCTTGCAGCTAAGTCACCAGTAGCTCTTGCCATTGCACAGTACTTGTCTGAAGTGCTTATGAAATCCCATTTTCTGTAGTGTCTAATACCCTGTGTGGCACTTTGGAAAAAAAATGGTTTTGGCTGATCCATTTTCTTATAGATGAAAAATCTGTATCCTGTCTTTTTCTTTAGCAAATAAAATTACATCATAATTATATACAGAGTTTGACAATTGTATATTACACGTTATACATGCACATATATACACAAACATATATATTACACATTATGTATACACATAATCTGTATATATATGTATATGCCTATATATTATACATTTTATACAGGTATATATAATATACATACATATACATATACATTGTATATACATATATGTACACATAGATATTATACATTATGTATACATTATGTATATACATTATTATACATTATGTATACACATATAGATGTACACAGAGTACAAATTTCTAAATATATCTCTCTTACTGGATAAGAAACAAATATTTCTATCTGTTACACATTTTAATAACCTAGATCCCAGCTGTCAAAAACGTATTCTGTTCTTTCTTAAATTTTAGTTGTGTTAGCACTTTTAGTGAGTAGCACTTCTCCCAATTTTCTCCTTTACCAAATACTATTTTCACACACGTTTTATATCTTCTGTTCTCCACCATGTACAATTTTACTCCTCTCCACCTAATGGTTAAATTCCTTATTTTCTAGGGAAGTTTCATTTTCTTCCTTTTCTGCCCCTTGCAATATGCTCCAGTTCTTATTTTTTTACACACCAAGTTGTTAAAGGAGAGTTCCCATTTGCCTTTTTAGTTGCTGTTGTAAGCCCATCTGTAGTTTCCCTGTTTCTTTACGCCCTTCAGCACCCTTCATTTGAAACAATATGTTAGACTCAGTACAAATACCCTCTTTTAAAATACTGAATCCAGTGCCTTGTTAAAAAGCAAAGTAGAAGGCTGTGTTCTTTGCCTCTCTCTTGGCGATTTCTGGAAAACCTTTGGAGTTCAATGAAGTGGCCTTGACTGGTTGTTGGGAATGTTCCAGATGTACAAGTGAGAGGGAACCTTGATGCCTGACTACCTTGTTCTTGTTGCATCCTTCTCAAATGCAAATAATTGGCTTTCATCTTTCATGGCACTGGAAGATTTCATACAGGGGATAATCACCTTGTGACAGCTTTTTCCTATCATATCTCTTAATAATCAGACTGAGAGTAACAATCACTCCAATTGCATTTTTATACTCTAATGTTTAGCTAACTTAATTGCAGTGATGATTATTTTTGGAGGAAAACATTTAACAGAATTTGTTCCACAAAGAGCTAAAGTAAAATAACTCTGCAGTGATAGAAATTTCACCTCCTACGCTGCTTCAGAATTTTCTTGGTAAGCTTTTCTTCCTCTACTTTTTCCTGAGTATCTCTTCAGATCCCTGCCCTCTTCTCCCCAGCCTTTCTCTTCTTTGGTGAGACTATCCCTCACCTCAGTTGCTTTAATCTTCTTGACTTCTGTATTTTCTCTGACCTGGACACCTCTGCTTGTCTCTGTCCTTTCACCTGCACTCGAGTCTCTTATTTCCACTAGCATAGAGCTCAGATTTCCTAAGAGAATGTAAAATATTGGATAGTCAAAGTGTATTACCCAAAAAAGGTAACTTTGGAACATAAAGAAGGAAAAATCAATACTGACTGAGACACCTTTGCTGCTTTTCTGGTGAAATAGAGTAAGTATCAAGCTTTGAGTGACTCTTAAGTTATGAGTGATGCAGTCTCAAAGACTGCATTGCTCCAAACTAACATAAAATAGTTAAAATACTCTAACAGGGAGCTTGGCTTAATTCTTTAGAAAGACTGAGTGGTTCGTGTATTACTTTTTAATTTGTATTCCCCATCAACATAAAACTTACATTTTCACTTTCTTTTAAAATTGCTGTTCAGCAGGCCTTCCAAGTGACAAATAACTGGTTAAAGCAATGGCTGCAGAGATTTTGTACTCTGAACTACTACACACAGATATTTTGCTTTCACAGTCTCATTGTCCTGGGCCCTGTATGTAATTTTGTTTGGTCACACTGGTAGGGTAGGTGCTGGTTCCAAAGTCCTTCTAGGAACCATGCAGAATTGTTTCCTCCAGCTTCTGAAAAAGCAAGTTCTTGTGCCTACCCCTAATTTACTTTCAACATTTGCACACCTCTTTCAACTCTCCCAGTTATTTTTTTTCTCTCACCAATGAGTAGTATCTCATTAGAGGCTAAAGTGGCATTTCAAGTTTCAAGCAGCCAAAAAATTACTTTCAATATGTATTAGGCACTTTTGAGAAGAGTCTGGGAACCCTTATGTGTGTATGAAATGTGGTCTGTTACCTCTGAGGTTGCTCATTCAGGAGAAAATTGAAATGAGTACAAATGTGTACAACCACAGTTTCTAAGGTCAGCATCAGGAGACATCCATGAGATGCTACAGTGGACCCAATCTTTAAGTCCAGTTTTAAAATAAGCTTTAATTTCCTGCCCAAATACTTCCCCTTTTCAATCCCTTATTACCTTTGTACCCTTGGTGTGTTCAAAAATGTACATGTGCACTTGAAGAGTGCCCTTGATATTGATGTGGCAGTCTGGAAGATACAGTTCTCACACTGACCAATGATAACTGGCCATTCCTGATAAAAATGCTGTTTTAAAGGGCTGAAAAAAAGCTCTCAAAAAAGTGGACATCTTGCATATATGACAGTAGGAAGACACAATTAATTTGAACAACACCAACAAAAAATTCAAGTAGATTTAGGTTTTTTACAAAGAAAAGTAAAGTCCTATTTAGAGTTAACAGACCTTGGCATTTGTTCACTGCATCTGGTCTAATAGGAGAAGTCCACAGGGCCTTGATTAAAAAATAGCATCACTAAAATGAAAACAGATTATTGTTATATTCTTTCCTTCATCTCTTTACCTTCTGAATTTCCTAGTGGATGTTTCTAAGATATTAAATTGCATCGTACAAGCTGCTGTATCTTACAGAGGGAGGTTAAATTTTCTCTGTGTGTTTTTTAACTCTCTCTTTTTCAGAGTTCACACTGTTAAAGATATAATTTCCATGTCAGTTACCAGAACAAATATCCTTCGTAGTTTAAAGGAATGAGATATAAATACTTTCCAGTTCTTTCCTTTTAATGTATTTTCAATACTGGTGGCACCACATGGGATAATCCTTCAACCCAAAAGAGTTTTGCATGTCGTATGACATCCTAAGGTGGGTGATAATTTTATCCTTAGTTTCTGCATGTCTACATTTTATTGCAGATTCTCAGAAATTTCTTTAAGCCTTGGCAGCTCTGGAAAAGAGAGGACTGAGCATGCAGGGCCAGTGTGCAATGGCCCTGGGATAGGAGGCAGACAGCAGGAGGAGCTGGGGCTGATCAGCTCAGAGAGATGATTGCTCAGTCCCTCAGCTGTATTTTTATTTTCAGACAATGTAGCTCCAGCAGGAAAACATTAAAATTACCAGCCAGAAGCCTGCATTACAAACCTTACAAAAGAAAGAATAGCCTTGAAAGATTAAATATATTGCTAAGAATTACAATATTTAACACTGGTTGTATTAGATAAGCTGTTTAGTGTTAAAAAATAAAGTGAGAAGGTGAAACTACTAGGATTCTCTTCAGAAATGTACTTGAATGCTGTTGCTGCCACCCACTGAAAGGTAGCCCATTTGTGCAGTTGCAGCAGAAGGTTGCTGTCAACTTTTACACTAAGTGCTCACATTTATGTAGAATTCAGTATTAGTCTCCAGGCACAAATGAAATTGAAAATCATTTCTCTCACACTTTTGAGAGAAATTGCTGAATCCAGCCATCTTACAGAGATGAGGTTGCCACAACTCCATGGCCGACCAGTAGCAAGTCTCAGGATGCATCCCCCCATAGGCATATGCACTCAGAGCACACACAGACACACACCACTTACCATAGAAAGACAGAATGTTTTAGGTTGGAAGGGACCTTACAGATGACCTAGTTCCAACCCCCCTGCTGTGGGCAGGGACACCTCCCACTAAACCAAGTTGCTCAGAGCCCCATCCCCTTGAACACTTGCAGGGAGGGGGCAGCCACAACTTCCCTGGGCAGCCTGTGCCAGTGTTTCACCACCCTCACAGGAAAGAATTTCCTCCTAATATGTAGCCTAAATCTATCCTCTTCCAGTTTAAAACCCTTCCTCCTGGTCCTATCATTAAATGCCCATGTGATAAGTCCCTCCCCAGCTTTCCTGTAGCCCCTCCAGGTACTGGAAGGCTGCTGTAAGGTCTCCCCAGAGCTTTCCCTACTCCAGGCTGAACAGACCCCACTCTCTCATCCTGTCTCCATAGGAGAGGTATTCCAGCCCTCTGATTATCTTTGTGGCCTTCCTCTGGATTCATTCCAAGAGCTCCATGTCCTTCCTGTGTTGGGGGTTCCAGAACTGTACCTTCCAGGTGGAGTCTCACAGAGCAGAGTAGAGGGGGAGAATCACCTCCCTCAACCTGCTGGCCATGCTTCTTTTGATGCAGCTGAGGATATGGTTGGCTTTCTGGGCTGCAAAAACACATTG
The DNA here is from genome assembly GCF_036169615.1 of Heliangelus exortis. NCBI lineage: Eukaryota > Metazoa > Chordata > Aves > Apodiformes > Trochilidae > Heliangelus > Heliangelus exortis. The sequence goes on from NC_092422.1 coordinate 58,301,912, forward strand.
CCGGCTTGTATTGAGCTTCCCATCAGCCAACATCCCCAAGTCCTTTTCCTCAGGGCTGTTCTCAGTTCACTCTCCACTCAGCCTGTAATTGTGCTTGGGACTTCCCCCACCCAGCTGTGGGACCTTGCACTTGGACTTGGTGAATTTCATGAGGTTGGCACAGACTCTTCTCAACCCTGCCAAAGTCCCTCAGTATGGCCTTCCTCCCCTCCAGCTTGTCAACCACACCACATAGCTTGTTGTCATCAGACAACTTGCTGAGCGTGCATTCAATCCCATTGTCCATGTGGCCAACAAATATGTTAAAACAGCACTGGTCCCAGTACCAACCCTTGAGCCACTGACCGCCATGTAGACATTGAGCCTTGAACATACCTCTTGAGAGCAGCCATCCAGCCACTTCCTTATCCATCAAGTGACCCATCCATTGAATTCATCTTTCCAATTTAGAGACCAGGATGTCTGTAAACTCCACCTAGATGACATCAGCTGCTCTTTCCTCATCCACTGATGCTGTGATCCCATTGTAAAAGGCCACCACCACTTGTCCTTGGTGAACTTGTGTTGGTTGCTACCAACCACCTCCTCTTTCCTGTATCATCTTCAGGATGATCTGCTCCATGATCTTGCCAGGGACAGAGCTGAGACTGACTGACATATATAGATGTATATATACAGGTCGACACAGACAGACACACAAGAACACTCCCAGAAACACAGCCCCATCCTACTCACATGTCTGGCTGAGCTGAATGGTGTTCCAGTAGTGAGATGTGTATATATACATATATATATATATGTAATGCAGGTATACATATATATATATATTTATTTATTTATTTTTGAAAGTACAATTTTATAAGTACATTAAGAGAGAAAGGGTACAGGGCTCTGGATCTCAGTAAGAAAGGCCTGACATCAAACAGCCTAACAAAACAGCTATTTTAAGATGACAGAATAAAATCAGGAATATAAACAGGATAAAAAGACAAACACAAGTAGTAAATAAAATTTACACCCCTTCAGATGCTAGGCACACTGGCTTTTTGCAGCATGGGACGGATTTTCCTGTGGTGCCCTGTAGAGGTCCCATCTGGGAAGGGTTTCCTCTTCCCATGGCTGGCACAGGGTGCTGACATCCAGGTATGACATTCAGCAGAGTAGGTGTGTCTGTCCACTATCAGCAGCTCCTTGAACACACCACCTTCTGCAAGGCTTCCAGTACAAACATGGATCTTTCCAGCAGCTGGGTTTACAGACACAGCCCAGCCAGCAGCTGACCCCCAGACCTCTCACTTCTGGATGCATCTGTCCTCCCATTGCACTGCCTGCAGCTCCTTGCACTGCACGCACCTCCCACACACCATCCCACTCCAGTTACTGAACTCACCCCCCTATCACACACACTCAGGAAAAGGGAAATGGATTTACAAAGGAGAGAAGAGAGGCTTCATTGATCAGGTCAGCAGCAAGGCTCCAAAAACATACTGCCCAGCACCCTAATTACACACACTTGGCCATTTTAATCTGCTTATCCCACTATTTTTCCACACCTTCTCCCTCCAAAATCACCTTTGATGATTTAACCAACTGGTTAAATGGCTGGTGACGAAAAAAGGGCAAGTTGGCCTTCCCAGCATTCCTGGTTGGAAGGCTGCTAGCTGCAGTGAAGCATTCCTAGGGATGGCATCCTGGAGTTGAGAGCTTTACACAACCAGTCTCCTCTTTCATACCAGTGATGATTCTTTCACAAAACTCATGCTTTGTATTGCAAAGAAGCTGACTGACAGTAGATAATATCTACATTATTGTAGGTAATGCTGACTGACAGTGTCCCAAAAAAGGAACACCCAGCTGTAGGTGAAGACAAAGCATAATTCCACAATTGGGAAAAATAAGGCTGGAATTGCCATAAAAACCAAAGGTGACATCACCTGCTCCCATCCGCTTCCAGGGGATTTTCCAGCAGTGCTGATCCAGTTACTCCATGTCCTGGATTCAGAAACTCACACCCAGCCTTGCAGACAGATGGGGTCCAAGAGTGTTGATTTCTTTTCCCCAGGCAGAGGTGTAGGCAAAGCAATCTCTGAGAGAAGAACGGGTGCCACTGCCTGAGAAACCAAAGGACTCAGAAAAAGTCCCCATCCACTTCCAGGTGATCTTCATGCAGGGCTGGACCTATTATTCTATGCCTCACCTTACTAGTGCATCTAGTTACCACTTTCTGCTCTGGCTTGAAGTGTTGGCACCCTTGTACAATTTATTATAACACTGCTGTTACAGTTATTTCCAAGCCCAAAAGAAATTTTTAAGTATTTATTGCTCAGCTGCTGATCTCCTCTCTTGATGAGGGTCTGGCCCTAAGCACCTGGGGGTAACAGATAATCAGGAAGATTCATCCTTTTGTATGTTACATTTTTTTCTTTGCTTCATCTTACTTGGAAAGGGATCATGGGCTTCCTCAAGCTATGCTTGTAACAACTGATCAGTTTTAATTGTAGGATCAGAAGCTACAAAGAACAGCTCCACCACAATGGAGCACTGAGGACAATGTCAGGTACCCACCAGCCCAGGTATTCTCTGCCATCCCTTCACAACATCCCCCTCAGCCTGGCAGTCAGAGCAACTCCTGCAGCAGTCCAGACTCTTCTGCAGAATCACACAAAAATGGTAATTTCCCAGCATAGTCACTCCTGTGTGTCTCCTTTGTACTGCTGGATTCTTTTTAGCCCAGAGGGAACCAAACCTTCCCCTAGAACTTTTCTCTAGTAAAGAAACATTGATGCTGCCTCTCTGGCCTGTGTCTAAATGACACATGGGGCCATGCAACAAAACTCTTGGTTTTGGGGCTTTTTTCCCCCCCAGTAGGTTTGAACAAAACACAATCATGTAAGCTTTGTAGTTGTATGAGACTTCCCAAGAACAATAATTTCCCATCACACTAACAAAAACCACCCTTCTGCACAATAATGGGAATCCTGGTGGCCTGGGGGACAAACCTGCTAGCCCAGGGCTGCAAGTCAGTGTGCCATCCCCATGTGAGTTTACCTCCCTCGGGGCAATCTGCAGCCTCCCCTGCATGACCTGGGAGGTGCCTCTGATTCCCAGGGGTCCAAGCACAGTAAGGGCAAAAGTAAAAAAGGCCACAGACTTGGCTGACCTGAAGGCAATTACTAATTAATTACTAATTAAATGAATTACACAGAAGTACCAAAATGCTGTAACACAAAGGTAACTGTGAATCAATACAGTCCTAACAGGAAGATTCTCCTTTCTTGCAGAAAAATTACAGTCTTTCAATTACAAAAAGAAAACTGCTTGTTTGAAAGATAACTGTGTTTTTATTTTTCTAAGCTTGCACTTGTGGAACATAATAAATGACCTGATATAATGACAACTTTGCAAAAGATGAATCCCCCTCTCCTCAACATCTGGACTGCCATATATAAATACTTACAATGAAAAAATAGGGAAGAGAATGATGTCAACAGAAGCCAACTCTGTTAATACACATTTGATTTTGAACATCAATTATTTCATTCAGTTCAGTCTTAGCCAGCACCTTGCTTTCACAGTACTGAGGCTTTAACTTCATTTTTAGATCTGATGTGCAACTGACACACTCCTGCTCTGCTTCTGTATTTTCTCATGTACAGTAACCATAGAATTTCCCTACTAAACTTTATTTTTCAGTTTGTTAACTTTGAAAACAACAAAAAAATTAAATATAAGTTTATGTCTCCTGATACAAAGTTTCTTACACTCAAACACACCACAACACTGAAAATCAGCATCACAAAATGCTGTACAGCTTCTTAACAAGGACATTAGGTCTGGGCCCTAATCTGTTGGCTTTAACAAAAACTCTCTTCAAATAGAACAAGTACATATAGAAAAAATAACCTTCTTAATTTTCTTATTAAAAAAGGAAATGGTGCTTTCTATAAACAAAAGATGCATTTTCCTGGACACATATATAAGTTACAGTGGAGGGAGCTCATAAAGCTTCAAAGAAAATTGGCATTTGTTTAAAAGGATGATTTAAGAAGTTGATTGGAAGAGGTTCAATCAGCCCACTTAGTCTGGCAATTCTAGAAACTTCAGTGTAAAAAAAAAAAACCCTACTTTTTTTGCTGTCTGCTACACAGTGTCACACAACCACATGACTGAAAACATATTGCCTGCAGAAATGGTAGACACTGATCACACACAGTTTGGCTGCAGTATGTCAGCACTGGTTGCCTTGTCCAACAAGAGGTTCAACATCCTTCGGATACCGAGGTGCAGTCCTTAGCTGTTGTTTCACATGTGTGAGCTTCTTCTGCCTCTAGTGCCCAGGGACACACGGAGCCTTGGCTCTCTTGCTTTATAATGCTCATTGAAGTCCAGTCTAAAGCTAAGAAACCGAAGGCTTTCGTCAGAACTGGTTGTCAGCAGCACCAAAAACTGCTGGACGATTTCCTGAAGGAAAAAGAGAAATGCAAGAGCCAGTAAAGAAGCCATCACTGCTGGGTTTTGCACAGGGATGCCAGGTAGCGTGCCCAGGCCTGGCACAGAAGCAGAGGGGATCTGAGAAAGGGCAAGCACAAGCACTTATAGAATCATAAAATAGTCTGGGTTGGAAGGGATCTCAGAGATCATCAAGTCCAACCCTTGATCCACTCCCGCTGCAGTTACCAGACCATGGCACTGAGTGCCACATCCAGTCTCTTCTTAAATATCTCCAGGGATGGAGAATCCACCACTTCCCTGGGCAGCCCATTCCAATGCTTGATCACCCTCTCTGTAAAGAATTTTTTCCTAATATCTAACCTAAAACTCCCCTGGCAGAGCTTAGGTCTATGCCCTCTTGTCTTGGGAGCTACTGGGGAGAAGAGACCGACCCCCCCCCCCCTGGCTACCCCCTCCTTTCAGGGAGTTGTAGAGAGTGATGAGGTCTCCCCTGAGCCTCCTCTTCTCCAGGCTGAACACCCCCAGCTCCCTCAGCCCTTCCTCACAGGACTTGTGCTGAATCCCTTCACAGCCTCCTTGCTCTTCTCTGGACCTGCTCCAGCACCTCAATCTCTTTCCTGAACTGAGGGGCCCAGAACTGGAAGGATCATTTCTTCATTGCTTCCTGAGCCTTCCCTGAAAATCTGACAGCTGGATTTCCTGGGCAATGGCAATCTCACAATCAGACATAGTGAATTAAGATGAAGCCAGAATAATTCCCAAAGAAAACAGCCTGTGCATGTTCCTTTAAACCGTTTACACACTGCCCATCTCGGTGGGCTTAAAATCCAGTGCTAGGCCCCTAATAAGGACCCTTTCTGCAGTCCTTAATAGCAAAGACTTGTAAAGTTGGTGAGAAGAAATGGAATGTAAGTAATTTTTTTTTTAGATTGCACCAGAAGATAGCTATTACTTTTGCTACTGAAGGAAGGAGACCTACATGAGGAGACTATTCCTCTTTGTCAAGGGAACATATATGACCACAAAACCTGCTGTCTAGTGAAGAACAGTGAATACAGACTTCTAAGTAGAGAAGCAAAAAATTAAGACCTCAATCCACCAACTGCACACATAAATACAGAATTTACACTTACGTCATGTTAGAAATTGATTTCTACACATCAAAGCTCAGCATTCATATTAAAAAAACCATAATGTAAGGGGCACCTGGTAAAAGTGAGTAAGTATTCGCAGCTGTGAGCACATTTTGGGTATTGAGTCTTGAAATTCTTTCATCCTCTTGTTCTCTTCTTCATCTTCTGATGCAGTTACACCCCATTTACCCTACACAGAGACCAAGTGAATTAACAGATCAAGCATCACATGATGACAGTTGCTAACCTTATGTCCAACTAAAACATCACAATTATATAAACCAACTAGTGCTACAAAAAGCCAAACATGGAGCCTCTTATACTGACACTATCAGTCCCCTTAGTGGTGTACTAAACATGAAAGAAACCTGAGATTAGCAAAGCAGGTGAGTCTCACACCAGCACTGCATCTCTCACAGACAGAGTAGGAAGGAAGGCATGGAGCTACAGAATATTTTGCAAAAGGGTTCAGAATATTAAAGCCTCTTGCACTTCCTTCACACAAAACAGAGATAAATTGCTCATCCTCCAAAGCCCACTGCAGAATCTGTTTCACTAGAGGTTTTGGGCAAGACTAAAACTAAAAACACTATTCAGGAGTTTTGTTTTAACTCACTTGCTACTGCTGATGATTTTTACCTTTGTCCCTACTACATTTTTCATTTTTGTTGTACCTCTACATGATATCTAAAATCTTCCATTCATCAAAAGATAAGGAAATTTTGCCTCAATTACTTTTCACATTCTAATAATATCATTACTGTACCTCAAGCTCACGCTGTTTTTTCCTCTCTTCAAATTGCAATCTCAGCTGCAACTCCTCCAAAGCAGCTCTGTACATTGCATCTTGGGCATTCTGGAGCTCAATGATCTGATCAAAAACAGCTCGAAGCTGGTTGAGAAGTACCTGTGAGACAGTTAGGCAAAAAAACCCCCAATGAAACAGTTTTACAGCAATAGAGTTTTGAGTTACCAACGCATTTCAGAACATGAGTAAATTAAAGCTTTTTACATATAGGTGGAGAGCTTGTTTTACAAAAAGTCAGTTGTTGCATGATCACAGCTTCCTAGGATTGAAAACAACCAGCCCTGTGTTATTATCAGCATCTGTCACTGTGTCCAGGGCTCATGTATGGACCCTACCATAATAAAGTCTTATATCAAAGGAAGAAAAAACACTTTTCCCCTTGCTCCTAACAACATAAGAGAAGATGGTTCCCAACCCATAGGCCAAGATCACAGAGTTACAATTTAATGCAAAGGAGAAGACTCACCCTGGATTCACTATCCAGCAAGCACCGAGCTATGATTGTGTCTAGAAAAACTTCATGAGCTGCAATGATGTGATCCAAGTCCTGTGCTTGTTGGACCTTGTTCCAGAGTTCATCCCATGAACATTCAAGCACCTAAAGCAATGATTCAGGATTGGGCTGTTTTGATTTGCTAGATGGCAAGCTCTTTGAAAGTCAAGACACACAACACATGCAGGATATTAAGAGTACTTAATTTTTAAAGCAACCGATTCAGTGGATAGAGTATACCTCAAATGTGATGTAATACTGCATTTGATGAATGAAATGGACCATTTCTGATGCCAGAACGTGACACTGATGCAGCACCCCAGAAAGCTCTGTAAAAAAATCCAAAGAGATGGCATGTTAAAGACAGCAAGGAGAATCACAGCCATAAACCCATCTTTTGTCTACCAAGCTGAACAGTTCATAAACCAGTCACTAATCTTGTCTGCCAGCAGCTATCCTGGCTGACAACAGATGAGCAACAAACACTGCACAGTTAATTCCTAAAAAACATGAGCCAAAGATAACACTGACATTATGCTCAAGACAGTGGAAATTCCCAAGTACCAGAACTTATAAAGACCATCTCAAGCCCAAGGAATCAAAATACTGTTGATGTCCCATGTGTCCTTTTGGTTAAAAGTCTGAGGTCACAGATTCACTGTTGCTTTTGAGGCCTTTCATCTCTTACCATTAGTTTTTAATCCACAGACAGCATATGTGCCATTTAGCTACACTGAGAATAAAAGAGAGGGTGCCTCTGGCAGGGGTAGGGAATTTGTGGATCACATGGTCCAGGTTTGATTCCCTGATCCAGCACAGAGACCCAGAGGTAAGTCACTGATGGCCCCAGCTGCTCACCTGTAAGAGATGGTACCTCTGTTGCAGAAGGGTGTTACTGAGATTACCATCAACTGCAAAAAGCATGTGAAATGAAGATATTCAGTCTTCTGGAACTGAACAGATATCCAGACAGACGAAGTAGTTTCTAAAAAGCTGCCACAGTAATTTCCCACTGCAGACAAGCTATAGGAGTACTAGAAAAAAGAATTCTAAATTTTCATATCTTGGTATGTTACAGATCATCCAATGATCTGAAAGATATTACAAAGTACTCTGTTCTTCATTTCTTATGCCTTTGCAGGAAGGCTACTTCTGACACATTATGCTGCATCTACTTTAAATAGGGTCAATGAAAAAATCCCCAGGGTTGGATAAACAGCAGATATTCTTGAACACTGGTAAGCTGGATACATCTGTGTTTCTTCTTCAAATTACTGATAGGGAAAGAGTGAGCTTGACACTACTGTCTACAGCTACTCATTTAAAGAGTAAGATGTTAAGATGTTTTGGGAATTGTGAATAATGCAATCCTTTAAAGTCAATGCTGCCTCTTTGTGGCTGGAAAAAAAAAAACAACCAACCCTGCAACTGTTTCCTCCTACCAGTTACTGCCTGCCATTTGGTGCTCTGTGAGTGGAAGGGCAAGGCACTGTTTTGGAGGAAGAGAGAGAAAATAAAAGCAAGTTCTACTACTTCTTCATAAATCAGTGCTGGGGCAGACTCATCATGTACTTCAGAAAAAATTCTACTTGCAGCTTCCAACTTAGACATGCTGGTAAAAAAGGAAGACACCTGTCCCTCCAGGCAGAAGGCAGTACAGGTCTTTATAAGCATATTCTTCTTTGTCAGAGGCACAAACTGAGAAATACAACACTCTGCTCCTTCTGCCAACAATAGCTGTAAGAGCTTGGGCAGCATTTTAAATGTCTCTGTTACTTAAGCATAGCCAAACCTACAGGCGATAAGCAACTGAGCTTTTATCTACAAAAGGCTGCACCATTGCCAAGCATCAGTCTTCCCAAAGAAGAGGAGGAGGGAGGGGGAAAAAGGGCAGGAAGGAAGAAAAAACAAACTTATTTATGACAACAAAAGAACAAACAAAGCTCTAACAATGAGAGACAGATCCAGCCTAAAGACCCTCAGGCGATGAGAATAAAATCTGTTTTATTTTGACACCACAGTCTCAAAGCTAATAGAAAACAAGAATGCAATAGACCACCATTTTTGAGTCAAAACCACACTTACTTGGGACAGGAAAATAACAGTAAACCAAATCCTATCTCATAGAAACCAAAAGGAAATCTAGGAATCTTGTACAGTTCCAGAGATCAGCCTCATGCACTGAAGCAGGCTTTAGATGAGCTTGCTTCTCAGTGACATTCTGAGGTGAAGGTGTCCCTTCCTATCCACCAAACAGTTCCTAATTATAATACCATAAATAAATCTTTTAAAATATTACTATGCAACAAGAAAAGTGTAACCCATAGTAAATTTTTTTTAAATGAAAGAAATGTAGCTAGGTAAAAAAAAGCCAGTATGGAGCCAGTACAAATGTGATTACATTCTCAGCTGAGAAGTAGGATCATAAAATCCCAGTCCATTAGAAATATACACCAGAAACACTACACTTTAAAGCTTTCCTATTTCTTCTCAACATGTATTTCTCCCATCTAACAGGCTAAGGCCCATTCTGATCTTATCTAAATAAAAAGCACAGGGAATGAGTGAAGGTAAAACTAGTAAATTCTAAAGTGTGCATGTATGAGACTAAGTACTTCCAGCATAAGAAAGAGGGAGACAGCAGGACACAGACAGGAAAGCATCAACAAAAATGAATAAAAAGGAACAGAAGAGTAACAGTTTCTACCCAGAGACAGGTGATGTCTCATTCACTCATGGATACAAAATTCACAACCAAGGATTAAGCAAAACAAGTAAGTATTTTATCTTCATCATCTACCATTAAACAGTCAGTCAAGCAGAGCAACAAAGTATAAAACTCATCCGTCCCAACAGACTTGCTTTCCCCTCAATATAGTTTAAAGATGCAGTCAGCTAAATCCAGTTTACAAGGCCATCATTCATTTGGGCTTTTCTCACCTGGTATACTTTTTAGAAGCTTTGCATTGCACATGTGCCCCTTCCATATATCAGTCAGAATATATTCCATTCGCTTTGCTCTCCAGAGGAAATTAAATACTCTTAGATAGTGGCTCATGCACTCACGTGTAAATACCTACAAAATAAATAAAACATCAGTACAAATTTGATAAGGCATACTGTGTACTCTCTTCACAGTCAATCACACCTGACCCATGCAGTTTATTGGTAAATATTGTCAAAACAAAAGCCTTGGAAAGCCAGAGCCTTTGGGAAGATCCTCCCACAAAAGCTGAACTGAGTTACCTAACATGCAAGCAGGCACAGGGCACTACAGTAAGTCTAAGAAAGGGTGAGCACAAAAACCCTAAATATTTCACTGTTTTCAAACTACCTATATACATGAAAATTCCTTCTGCTGGGGAGACTGATATTTTGATGTCCTGTTTAAAAGAAAAAAATTCTCTGCAAGCTCTTTATAAAGGCTAAATACATTCTGATCAACAGTGTAGCTATTTTCTCAGTAGCTCTAATGAACACTACCTATCAAATTTCATTTAGACAGTACAAATAGGTTTCCCTCAAATAGATTCTTCAGTTCCTTGCAAATTATTCCAAATTAGCAGCTACAGCCAGTAATAATAGAAAAAAATTCCATTTACTAAGCACATGCTAAAATCTCTGCTGTAACAAACGGATTACTGATTTCCAGTAATGATCATTTTAAATGTACCTTTTCAGCACTCACAATTAATTTTAAGAACTGAGATTTTGGCTCAGATGTTTATATAGTGGGTGCATCCTAGATACCAAAAAAAAAAAAAAAAAAAAAAAAAAAAAAAGTCTTTCTGATCTTATATTCCAGAATAAAAAGAGGTTACTTCAATAAAAAATTTTAGCATTTCAATTGAGTTATGTGAGACATGTTCCCAGCCAGCAGTATATTTATGACATTACCGTTGCTATTGGCCCATCAACATGATAGTCTAAGCTGAAGACATCCCATCCAGTGTCCCCAGGAGATACCTGTGTTAAGAAGATATGCTACTTTCAGTGTATACCAGAGCATACTAGCAGGAGCAACTCTTGCTTTCTCTTCCATTCTCCATAGCTTATGAAAAAACAATCATCCACATCCATACAGGAGCTTCTCATCCAAAACTGACACAAAATTATTGTGTTAATAACTTTGACACAACAGTGGGATACATCTCACACAAATGCTGATGTTTGTAATGTCCATGTTTTTCCATGGGAGCTAGTAAAGGACAGAAAGGGAAGGAAAAACTTCATAGGCATGACTCAGCCTAACGTATAGATTTATTTCAGATGCCACAGTACGTCAGTTAACAACCACCTCTGGGACTGGAGCTTTTTCATTACCTCAAGTTTCTTACAAGAGTTTTCCTTCATGAAATGAACTTTCACAGCTTTACTCTTTGTAATTACTAGTGATAAAGACAACACTTCCCAGACTCTTTTAAGAGCAACAGCAGAAAAAGTTGCATCAGGGCCACCAGCATCAATTACTGTTAGACTCCAAATACTCAACTTCATATTGTCAAAGGATTGGCTGTAAACCCACAGCTTGAAATAAAAATAGACAAGAGGCAGGAAATGGGAAAAGAAGACTTACTGAATGAGATTTAGGTAATTCAAAGCAGACTTCAATGGGGGAAGCTCCCCCCCCTTCCAAGAGGGGGAAATATAATAAATATATACACATATGAAAATTTTGTTTCATATAGATGTCTGCATGTATACACACACATACACACACACACACACACACACACACACACACACAGACACACAGAAAAAGGTATGTTTCCAGTCAGAGCCACCATGATGCAAACAGACCTCCAGAAGTCGAACATCCAGTCGTTTGAGGATCTCAGGGTTATCAAACTGGGCATTTGTTGCCCTCACTGCTGTTTCAAGGATTCCAGTCAGATTATGCTGATACAAGGTTGTAGCTGGCCGTGCAAGCTCTGGCCTGGTGGTTAGGAAACAAACAGTCATGGCACATTACTGAGATATTCTAAGGCAGCAATTTGGTAGTAACTGCAGCACACAGTGAAACATTTTTCTGACAGCCTTTCAAAACCTCTCGTATTACACTTTCAGTCTTAACCACAAAGAAAATCAATGAGTAAAATATTTCAAACTGTCTACTCATGCTCAGCTATATACCTGAACATCAGCATGAGTAACTTTATCCTTACTTAACGCCAGTAATTTGAAATTGCCAGAACTGCTAGAATAACCACTCTGTAATCTGAGTTGCATTCATATCTAAAATGAAGCAGATCACATTATTAATACACCAAACCAGTAATCTCATTTCAGTTTTGAGAGACTTAATGGTGGCCATCTCACAAGCTTAGAAGTGCTGGTAGAAGCACACAAACTCATTCCCTTTACGTAACTTAAACTTACCAAAGAGTTGCAATGTGCAAGTAACAAGCACCTTGGACTATTCTTTTTCCCCATGATCAGTACTAGAAAGCCCTTCACTACTTCTGCCTCTGCTGTATTACTGACTCCACAAACCAACCTTATTCTGCCTCACACTAACCTTCAGTTGAAAACATATGGTCATACAGAAATCACCACCAGACAATGCTGAGTTCAGTTAACAAGGTAATGGAAGCTCTGTTACAAAGCCTGCCTTGTAGACCAAAGGAAAGCTTTGTAAAGCACATTTTTGGAAGGCAAAGTTTTCAGTAGCACCAGCATGTAAAAGCAGTGAGCTTGCAAATACACTTTAAGAACTGCAACTGATACTAGTGGGAGCACCTGAGTACATAAAACAGACTAATGAGTCATCAATTATATTTTTTAAAATAACACGTTGAGGGATTTTGGACCAAACACCTCCAAAATACAGAAGCCTTGTATTCAGAGCAGTGCTAAGTAATGGCATCAAGAGCAACAGAACTCTTCCATTTAAACTTGCTGGCAGGAGTGAGAGAAGTGTTAAGACCCTTGTCACAAGGTCAATGTAAACATATCTGTATGGCTGCAACTTCTCAAGACATTGTGAAATGGTGCTGTATGTATTTGCTACCAAAAAGGAAGAACTAAGTTAAAGCCTCAGGGCCAAAAAATTAACCTCAAAGTAGAATTTTAAAATTATTCAATTAAACCTTTGAGTAATAAGATACTTAAAGGGTTCTCTTCTGAAAGCAAAACAACTTCTGTGCTGATCATGCACATTTGCAAGTATCAGAATTTCAACATAATTACCCTTCCTACTCTCTTACTTGAGCAAGTCCATTAAATGTCTGATAAAGTCTCCTTGACCAAGTAGTAAGTAGCGCCTCATGGCCTGCATATGTTCCAGTAAATTGTACTTCTTATTGAGAACATCCAGCAGGTATTTGCTGGTCTCAAAATAAGCTGCATCAATTTTTTCTTGAAATGCATTTTCCAGATCTGTGAACAAATCAGCAGCTAAAAAAAATAAAAAAAAATTAAATTACTATTTTTCCAAAATCAATGCAAACAATCTTTGGAGCTGAAACATAAAAGCACAGAAATTCCCATTTATTATGATCCCCTATATCATACATTTGACATAGCCAAAATGAAAGCAAGTCTAAAGCATCCTGTACCTCAACATTATTCATCCGTGCCCAGCTTGTACTTTTCAATAAGAGCCCATATTATTTCATCACTTCTACATAGAAATTGAATTTTTTTTAGCTTGCTGAAATACCTGAATTTACAGAATCAAATAATTTCAAGGAGACCTAAAAGCTGAGAGTTAGGGAAAACCTTTGTGTTTGGGGGGGATCTCAATTAGAAGTCACTTCTGTAATTGTGGAGGACATGAAATGGAAGAATCAGTCAAAACATTCAACAGAAAAGAGATCCCACACATTAGCCAGAACTAGCAGAGGGAACACACTTGCATTATCTGGGGGACAGCAAGCAACCTTATGTTTCCTTCTCAACCTTTAATGCATGGCAACCCTGGGGCAGGACACTGCCTTTTAGTAGGAAATGTATTTCACTCCTTTTTACAACTACAAGCTTACTAAGAAATGGACTGTAATAAAGGTATTACAAGATAGCAAGAAGCATGGCCTCTTTGGGCAACATGGAGAAAAACTCCAAATACTGGACTGCTGACTGTCAACTATCATAAGATACAGACCCTCTTCAGCATTAAAGGATTTACTTTTGATTTCAACATTTCTTAATTACACAACTATTGCTCAAAAGGTAAAAAAAAATTAAGATCCAGGTACCAAATTAGTGTAAGATAGTGCGTGCCTGCTCCAGGATAAGTTTCAATCTCTACTGCAGACACTTGAGAAGTTCCTGAACTGTGGATAACTAGAGGTTGGAACTGGGATCACTTTACCTGTCTTCTACACCACCCCTCTTCCCTAAGTGGCTGCTACAATCCTGTCAGGCAAGATGACCAAGCTCTACACTGTTCTGCATTCTGGCTTTCTGTTTTAATGATTGTTCATAAGTTTTTTCATCTTGATTACTTCAGCGTCGAAAGGAAATGAGAAACATGAGAGTTAAGGTTCCAAAGTAAATTAAAGTAATAAAAAACACAGACAAACCAATTAAACATTCAGACTTAGAATGAGAAAAAGCATCCAGAATTCAGGCTGGCATCCTAGCTTTCCATCATCTGACTATAAAAGTAATTATTTGAAGGGACTCTGAGGATATAATCAGCACAAACAAGGACAGCATTTCCAATATCACTGACGCAGAACTTTTGGGACTGAGTGGGTAAAATGCCTGAAACAGAAATGTGGTTTTGTGCAGAATTAAGGCAGTGCAATAATATGAGGTATTTAGGCTGCAGACGATAGCCTCAGAACTTCTTCATCCATTGCAGATATAGTGGATAGCATCCATTTCTAAAACTACACTTCTCTCTGAAACCAGTATTCTCAGCACTTCAGATAATGTACTTGCTTTGGATCTCTCATCCCCTACATAATAGGGAAAGTACATTTGTACAGATCTTCCATTCAGTCAAGGAGAGAGAAACACAAGTGCAAATTACAAACACTACTGGAGAAGCATGGCTGTAAACACTGTGTAAAGTGGTGAAAGTAGTGTACTCAAAGGATGTGTCTTTTTCAGGAGTAGTTGGCAAGATGATGGTTCAAATGCATTTACAGCCCTTATTCACTTAACCCCAATTCCTCTCTGCGTTTTGAGTACAACTTTGACTAAGCAAGCAGTGTGTATAGTACAAAACCCATATTACTAAAGTAAATATTCTTCCAGATGTGAATGGGATTCTATTATTAAAACACCATTCATGGAGGTATTCATGCGAAAAGCCCGTGCTCTGAAGAGGTAATATAAAAAAATTAATTTAAGGTTCATCTGGACAGGGGGGAAAAAAGAAAAAAAAGATAATCCCACAAAGCCAGACTTTGAAGTTACATAAAATAGAGCCATATTTGAGAACAGCAATAAGAGAAAAAACATGGTACAAGCTATCAAAAAGTGCAAAGATAGATGTTCATAGAAAACAAATGTCTTGGGTTAACGCAGTCGTGTTTTGGAAGCTGGGGTCCACAGGGGTGGTTCCTGTGAGAAGCTGCTGGAAGTTCCCCTGGTTCCAATCCCTGCTACACCCCTGCCCAAGGCCAAGCAGATATGGGAAGCTGGGTGTGCCTCTGTGAGTAACATATTCAAGAAAGGGAAATGAAACTGCAAAGAAAATACAGGGACCTGCAGAGGAAGTGAGAGAGAAATGCCAGAGAAAAGACACCAAAGTTGGTCAAGGAGGGGTAAAGGTGCCTGAGCAGAGATTTCCCCACAGCCCCGGGTGAGATGGCAGCTGTGCCCCTGCAGCCCATGGAGGAGCACGGTGGAGCAGTCCCTGAAGGACCACGGTGGGGTAAATGTGGATTTGTAGCCCCTGAAGTGTCACAGCAGCCTGTGCAGGATCCCAGAGAGGGTCAGATGTGGCTCTGCAGCCATGGAGGAGCCCGTGTCAGAGGAGGTGACTGCTCCCGCAGCAGCCGTGACTCTGTGTGCAGCCCGGGCTGGAGCAGCTCCTGAGGGACTGCACCTGTGGGAGGGACTCATGTCGGAGGGGTTCCTGAAGGACTCTGTCCCGTGAGAGGGACCCCGCGTTGGAGCAGGGGAAGGATGTGAGGAGTCCTTCCCCTGAGGAGTAAAGGGGCAGAAATAGCGTGTGGGGAACTGACCCTAAACCCCCCCTGACCCTCCCTGTGCCCTGAGGGGGAGGTGGCAGGGAAGGGATCCGGGATGGGAAGAACGGAAGGGTGGAGGGGAAGGTATTAAGATCTGACTATGTTTTCTCTTTCTCCTTGTAGATTAAATTAGTTTTTTTCCTTCCCAAGTCAAATCTGTTTTTTGCCTGTTGCTATAATTGGGGAATGCAAACCTCCCTATCCTTGTCTCGATTAATGAACATTAAGGTGGAATTTCTCCTCCCAGTCCCACAGTGGGAGTGGGAGGCAAATGAGCAGAAGCCTGGCTGGTACCACCCAGGTCTAAATTGTGACAACTAAGTAAAGAAACAGAGAGAAAAAAAAGTACTTAGAGAATTCTTCTCTTAGCTAAAGCTGGATATACTACCAGGACATCATTATACTTCTAAAATATATGTAGAAAATAGCATCAAAGAAACTACAGTAGTCATCTACCTCTTAACAATTAGATTATCTTTGGTATATTACAGGAGTTATACAAAATATCACCTTCACCATAAGAAAGCAAGTTCTCCTTTCTCCCATATGTAACAGCATCCTAAGCATTACCTTACCTTCTTCGCTAGATGTTCTTACGTAAAGTCTGCTTGTTGTGGATGTTTATTGTTGCTGTCTTTCACCATAACAACACTAACTTCATTGCAAAGAATATGCCACCAAAAAGTAACTGCAAATGGTATATAAGCTCTAATTCATTAAAACTGAAATCTCATCTAAATAGAAAGAAATACTCTGAAGAAGATCTGATAGTTAAGCTTTGGTTTTATGTTCAACAGTTGGCAATCCCGGTTTTAAGCAACATTCAAGATGAATTTTTACTAACTTTTCATACTGTTTTCTTCAGACATACTATGGGCTGCCCCAGGAAGTGGTGGATTCTCCATCCCTGGAGATATTTAAAAAGAGACTGGATGTGGCACTCAGTGCCATGGTCTGGTAACTGCAGTGGTCGTGGATCAAGGGTTGGACTTGATGATCTCTGAGGTCCCTTCCAACCCAGCCAATTCTACAATTCTATGATTCTATAGTGGTAGAGTGCATTTACAAAAGGCTTCTGTCCTGCTTAGTTTTACTGCTTATTCTCTTAGTTACAACTAATGGCTTTATTATTTTTTAATCACAGAATTAATTCCGCATTATGATGAAGTGTATTTGATGAGAAGTTGCAAGTACTAAATCCTTACTGCAGCACTCAAGAATATTCCTTCTCCCATTTTATCCCTCCCTGCAAAACTTGGCTGAAAGCAGGCTGATCAGGCCTGGGTTTCACTTGGAAATCCAACATATTAACAATCATCCAGCAAGTTTTGTCAAACCCAAGTATCCTGGACTGCTCAGTTCAAGAAGCTCAGGGGACTGCTGGAAATGGTACAGCAAAGAGGTATAAAAATGACATCTCTCATATGAGGAAAGGCTGGAGGACTTGAGCCTTTTTAGAGAGAAGACTGAAGGAGATCTTAGCAATGCTTATAAAGACTTCAAGGGTGGGTGTCAGGAGGATGGGGCCTTTTTTCAGTGGTGCCCAGTGACAGAACAACAGTTAACAGGCACAATGAACATACGAACACTGAACATATTAAGTTCCATCTAAACATGAGAAGAATCTTCTTTACTTTTGAGGCTAGAGCGCTGGACTGGGCCGCCCAAAGAGGTGGTGGAGTCTCCATCTCTGGAGACATTCAAAACCCACCTGGATGCCATCCTGTGCAACCTGCTCCAGATGAACCTGCTTTGGCAGAGGGGTTGGACTACATGATCTCTAGAGACCCCTTCCAACCCCTAATATTCTGTGTGATTCTGTGATTAACACACCTATATTTTAGGGCAAATGGGACTTCTGGCATTCTTTTCCACCCCACTATCCAAAATGTCAGTTTACAGTCTAAACTGCATACTGTACAGACCTCAGTTCAAAGGGAAAAAGTTGACTAACACAGATACTCTACCATCTTTGGAAGACTCTGCAGACTTTGCCACAGCAATCATCTTTGTGGATGGAGTTTGATCATGACAAACTTGATGCAAGAAGTTTATAGATTTTCCTATTAAGAGGACCTAAACACAAAAGGATTTTATTTTTTCAGTTATTTGCATATAAGAAAAAAAGCAAACTCAAAACAAAGCCACCCACAACCACAAGGACAACAGGGTATTTTGTTATCTTTTTGTGCCCTTAGCTTCATAATCCCAGCTACAACAATCCAGAACTCTAATACTAACATAAAAAAATTTTAAACACAAACTCCTTTTCCTACCTTGGCACCTCCAAAAACAAAGTTTATCAGTTAAGAGAATGGAAAGGAGAAACAATCTCACAGTTTTCCTCTGCAATCAATTTTATTAATGTAGCTGTTCTTAAGATTATTTTAAAATTTCAGCTCTATTTTCTTAATGGAAAACTAAACAGCAGTATAGGACCAACAGATCATCAGAAGATTAACTTTTTAATTCATACCTTTTTTGATTGCTCCATTGTCATAAAAGAAGGGATCATTGATTTCCTCAAAGTGTATTTGTCATGCCACAGCCGATCAGTTTTAACTGTAGGATCTGAAGCTACAAAAAACTATAGATTGAAATAAACATTAAAATCAGAAGATGAATGTAAACTTTCTCTGCTTGTATTTAATTTAATTTCTGTACTCAGAAATCTGTAAAGATATTTCTGAGTTGTTCTTTTAACTAAAAAAAGAAAAAAAAAGTTCACAGATAACATGCAGAGTTGTCCTGGCAACTGATACATAAATTTTATCTTGAAATATGAACTCTGAAGAAAAAGGTTAAACAACAGCTCACATGATTTAATATCCTCTGTATATTATATAACCTTAAGTACCTCAGGATAAAGTAAAATGTACTATTTGTGAAACATCCATTAGGAAACAGAGAAGCATAGAGCATTTTTGAGGCAATTAGTTATGCAGTTAGGGAAGGATACATAGTTCAGAATGTAAACATAATATGCTCTTATTTTACTGGTTTTATTTTCACTCAAGCCCTTTGGGCTTTATTTTAACAGAGGTAGAATTCCAGAAGAAAATCCCAACAAGAACTCCTGCACTTAAACTGGTGATCAAATGCTACAGTCTCTGGACTCTACACAAGAAAATACTTCCATTTGTAAGAACCTAAATCCACAAGACTAGTTTTGTTAAAATGACTTGTGGAAGGAGTCTGTCCAGGATCTCCTGTTTTAGTGTAGGCATGAACTGCTGAGGCTAGTTCACCCCCTTTTCTCCCTGTAAGATCATAGGGAAGATAAGCAGAAATCTATGAAGGAAAAATACATATACCACACTTAAAATTTAGCAGCCTTTGATTTTATCTGCTCATATGACACTCAAAGGTTGCCTCACAAGCAAATCTAAAATGTAGCAAAAGTACAAAAGTCCTCATCCTGTCAAACAAAACATTCATTTTTTTGCACAAGAACTTTTTTCACTGCCTCCAAATACCATTTCCACCAAGAGTTGTTGATTACCTTTGTTCAAAAACTCTGCCTATGGTATGAAAAGTGTAGCTTACAATATAGCACATCCAACAGCGATTTTCGGTATTGCAAACATCCTCAAAGTGCACATGTAAATTTTTAAACAAAAAACTGAAAGCTAATGAATCCAATGAAATCTGAGTATTTTACACTCAGGTTAAGTTACTAAGATGTGTCTTAGAAGAGCTCAATTCTTTAAAAAAAGTGATTCTTTGTCTCCTTGCAACCAAAGAAACTCATTTCAATGAGACTGTGCTGACTGGAGATAAGAAAAAAAGTTAGGAGAGCTTCAAAAGGCATAAACACATTTTTAAGACAAAAAGGAACAGTTAACTACAGTTTGCTGTAAAGATGACAGACTAACTGGAGAATTCCTAGAGGGACTCTGGAACCATAAACCTGTTCTATCCAAGTTGACAAAGTAGATATCTATGAAGCTGAGGATAACAACTGGTAGTCACAGTAGAATATTCTGAACTTTATTCAAAACACAAGGCTTGCATTCTGAACAGTTATAAAGCACTCTGGATACATTACTATTGTTACACTAAGCAGGAAAAGAGGGAGATGACTCTCTTCAGGAACAAGCATCTATTATTAGGCCACCATTCTGTCTCTACTAAACAGACCCAGGATGTGATGCATTAAAGACAACATACTGCATCACTGCAACCTCCTGACATCACACTGACTGAATCCATGAAAGGAGTCACATTTCAAGTTATTGTATCTCTTACACATATGTTGTATTCTTCCATCACAGTGTACTTTTCAAATTCTCCTCTAAACTTCCCACAGATTATACTTTCACAAAGCAAACAGAGATAAAACATTTACTGTATCACACGTTACCTCATGGTATGTATCTTCCAGCTCTCCATCATAAATCCATCGATAAAGGAAATTCAGTACAGGATGGGATACAAGCCCAAGAATGTGCTGAACCAGAGATCTCATGTAAGGATCTCCTGTTTTAGTGTAGGCATGAACTGCTGAGGCTAGTTCACCCCCTTTTCTCCCTGTAAGATCATAGGGAAGACAAGCAGAAATCTATGAAGGAAAAATACATATACCACACTTAAAATTTAGCAGCCTTTGATTTTATCTGCTCATATGACACTCAAAGGTTGCCTCACAAGCAAATCTAAAATGTAGCAAAAGTACATTTTTTCATGTAGACAGGGAATTTCTAAGTGTTAAGCCATGAATCATTAGACCTAAGCACAGTTCTCCGATATCATATTCTGTCTACTTTATGATAGCTTGGAGAAATGCAAATTTCAAGGCATCAGATCACACAAAAAGTTTGACTTTGATTCTTCCTTCCCCACTATACCCCCAAGAAGAGCATTATAGAAGCCTTGGTGTGTTTTCCTTCTCTCCTGTACATGAGTCTCTCTCAATACACACACACAAAAACATCTTTCCTGCTTCTTGGTTATAGTCCTCCCCATAGTTCCTTTAGGTGATATCTCCTCTTTTTTTGCAACTGAAAGGTTAAGAGACTGACAGAAAAACCAACCAACCAAACAAACAAACAAAAAAACCAAACCAGTATGTTTTTTTTATTATGTTGCATAGGTTACAAGCCTCCTTGCAGCACAGGCTGTAGCATTCAAAATTTTCATGAATGTATTAATAGTAAAGCTAGCTTTTTTCCACAATTGTTACTAAATCCAATCATCGAAGTAAACCATAAGTTAACTTTTTTTTGTTAAGATGCTCTTTCCCAAGGGCCACAATTTCCATTTATTTTCAAAGATAGCAATGCTGAAGTACCCTCAGGGAGAAGCATAGCCTATGGGTCAGCTACAGGCCAAAGTTTTGGTCAACAAAATCACTCCTCAGGATCTTCTTGAGGATTGCCAACAAAGACATGCACTATCTGCAGATTTTTAAAGATTCATTGTTTCACATGAATCTGCAGACAAGTTGCAAATGACATATGGCATCATATTTAGAGTTATAACAGTATAATACTCATACATAGAGAACAGACCAAGCCACCAAATTCATAATGTACCAGTGGTTTTTTTCCCACAGTGCAGCATTCTCTGATTGGAAACAGCACGAGGTGTGCCTAAAATTTGAAGGTTTTCCCAAGCACATTCTAGTTAAAAAAGAAACCAAAAAAACAAAGCAACAAAGCCCAACAAACCAACACCAAAAGATGTAATAGTACCCAAAGAGCACTATAATTCAGCAGGGTTTTTTGCTCCAACTAAAGAGAGCTTCGAATGAGCTACTCAACATTTTCTAAAAAAACGTAACAGTAAGAATATTGATATCCACCTCTGTCATTCACAACCACTTCAAGTAAAACAACTTCCCCATAAATATTAAAGGTATGTTAAACAGACCTTGACAGTGATCAACAAGTGCTGCAAGGGTCTTTAACCTTATTTTAGGATCATATGTCCAGACCAGGAGACGGCGAAGTGTTAAGCTGCTCTCAAGTCCCAAATTCACGCCCTGATCATCTTCCAATTGCAACTGATCAAATTAGAAACAGAAAGATATATCAATGAACAAAACTGGCAAAACTTGAGAAGAACTAATATTTCATAATATTTATTCTGAAGTTAACTTTCTTCTAATACACTTGAAAGACCCAGTATTTTATGTCCTCTCAAAAAATCATTTGGCCAAAACCTGAGATCCACACAAGTGAACACAGAGAATCAAATATAGGTCAAAGTACAGAGACAAGTAGAAGTAACTTTCTAGGTCTTTGTGCTCTGTCTGCCCTAAAGAAAGCAACGTGATGGACAGTCACTAAAGGAGAGAAGAACAAAGAAAAAAAGAGCAGAGTTCCTGAATGACAGCAAATACCAGCCAAATAGATGCTCAGAAAAAATTAAAACATCTAAAGGAAAGATAACCTTGATAACTTCCTGAATACAAAAATGCACTATCCTCTCAAGTCCAGGACACAATCTTCTACTTCCTTTCAAGCAATTAAAATGTGCATTTTTTAAAGAAAGCATTTCTCAAAAAAAGCAGAGAGTTTTTTTCCATCGCTTTTTATTTTAAAATTGACAAGTCACAAAGCTCACCTCTGGGATAATCTGGCACAAGACTTGATAATGCTGATGTCTTTATTCAAGATTCCTGCTCCATCAATTATAAACACAAGAAATGTCATCCTCTGTCAGAGCCCTGGTTGGATGAACTACTGCTTTATCTCTAGTAATGACAAGGAACTGCTGTACAAGAAGAGTAAGCAAAGCTGATGCCTCCCTGCAGTCTGTGCCCTTATAGGCTCTTTGCACCCTGGTTGCAGAGTTCAGGGTGTCAGAGGATACAACCTCGCTCAGCTCCTTTTATACTGGTTTTCAGAGCTGCCTTCCATGGATCTGCATAATCCATTTTTCAGCCTGTTGATTCCATCATTTGCCACAACATCCTAGAGAAACAAGCTTTGCAAGCTGGCTTCTCTTCTCTGTTTTATACCAGCCTCTTGCTGCTATCACACAGCACCTCCTTTCCTCTCATAGTCATCCACCAAATCTCACAACTTTGCGTTTTACTCATCCTTCATTACTTAGGAACCCTCAGCCACAGCCTTTCTGTACCTTTTCCCCTTCAGCCTCAGGAGACTCAGCCTGTCTGCTCTCTCCCCACACAGCAACTGTTCCATGCTCCTGAGTTTTCACTGAGCTTCTCCCCCTGCTTCATCTCAACCTCCTCAGCAGCTGAGAGGCTGCCATCAGGCCTGCACACAGTGTTCCACTGTCACACTGACACCTGGTGCCATCTTCTCAGTGCCCATCTCCCAGTTGCACATCCAGTCCCAGCAGTGCAGACAACCACCTGCAAGGACACCAAGATTTTTCCCAAATTGGACCTCTTGATGCCAAGTTTAGCACTGAGGAAACATGCATTAGTGTTGCTTTCCTCCAGAGAAAAAAATTGTGTATTTCCCACACTGGGGAAAGAACTTCCAAACAGATGGAAGACAAAAATTTCTTCTCATAAAGGAAAGCTCAGGGAAAGGAAGGGGCTATATTTATGGTGATGGAGTTTGTCTTCCCAAACAAGTGTTAAGTGTTCTGAGGTTTTGCTTGGCAGGAACTGGCTAGACATCCCCAGCACCTATTTTCTCACACACTCTGTTTCATGCTGCTCCTTGCCATGAACAGAACAGCCAGAGTACCAATTTTAGCAAGTTTTCATTAACAGTTTGGGAGGTTTCACTCTGCTCTACTTTCTCCAAACCATCAATATCAACTCCAAACAATGCCAGCACCTAACTTTGGTGCATGCTACTGACCCTTCTTCAGTGTGACACTGTGCTTCCCAGCTTTCAGGTCACAGTGAATCTCTCCTCCACTGCTGGGTCTCTCTCCTTTCTTCCACAGCTTTTGGGAAGGAATCTTGCAAGGGGCTTCTTAAAAATCCAAATATAACATGCCTTTGGGATACCCTTTAGTCAGGTAGTGAGGGACATCCACAGAAACTTCATTCTGCTAGTGCAGCAAACCTTTACATTACAGACATTGTTCCCAACCAGAATGAGTTTAATCAATGAGCTCAACACACTTACGAACTCTTAACACTGGAGATGAACCTGGCAACAAACAAGGAAAGCAACAAGAAAAACAGTAAAAGAAAAACTGGGAGAAGCATGGGCCCAACTACTGCAGAGAGCTGGGGAAGTGGTGACAGGAAAACAGAACAAGCTGAGGTACTCAGTGCCTTCTATGGTTTGTTTTATTTGTCAAGATTTGTCTTTGGGAATAGCAGATGTCAGATGAGAGGGGAAATCTGGAACAAGGGGGACTTATTTGAGTGGAGACAGATCCCTTAGGAAAATAAACTGGATGTAACTAAGTCAACAAAACCTGATGGGATGTACAAGTGCTGAGGGAGCTGACCAGTGTCACTGCAAGGCCACTCTTGATTGTCTTTACAACAGCACAGCAATCAGAAGAGGTTCCTGATGACTGGGAGAAAGCAAATGTTACTCCACTCTTCAAAAAGGAGGCTCCATAGAAATAAATAACCGTAAGATTCGTCTCATCCCCTGGGATGCCGAAACAGCAGCTAATCCCAGAAAGCATTTCCAAACACGTGGAAGACAAAAATTTCTTCTCTGAGGAAAAGTTCAGGGAAAGGGTTTGTATTTGTGGTGATGGAGCTTGTCTTCCCAAACAAGTGTGAAGTGTTCTGAGGCCTTGCTTGCCAGGAACTGGCTGGACATCTGCCTGTTGATTCAGTAGTGAATGAATTCCTTGCTCTACTTTGCTTGCACACACAGCTTTTGCTTTGCCTATTAAACTGTTACTAACTTGACTGATTTGTCTTTTTGCCTCCCTTCTATTTTCTCTTGATTCCCCAAGAGACAGGTGAGCAGGAATGGATGGGTGGCTGCTGACCAGGGTCAACCCACCACGAAGGCAAATGCAGTTTAAAAGTAACTTATGCCAGAACTTTGCCTTCATTTTTCCCTTACATGCTTCCCCTCCCACCAGATTCATCTCTTCTTTTGAAAGGTTTAGTGAAACAGGAAAGGTAGAAGAAACTACATTTTAAGGAAGTCATACATATTTTCAGCTAGAATAGATCAAATCTCCAGCAAACCAAGAGAGCAAACATATTTTGGAAAGAGCAGGAAATAATTTCAAAAAGAATAAGTGGACAGTTGCCAGGAAAAAGGCAAAAAGTACATATGACAGGCATTCCATAAGTGAGGAATGTTAAAGAACTGCAAATGATTCAAAAGAAATAAATGCTTCGAAAATGCTTAGAAAAAGCTATGACTTCAGCTACAGATTTTTTTTAAATCAGAACCTCAAATGGCATTTTAGTTTAATGTCAGGTCAATTCTCCGAATAAATTTCTCTCAGTTACAAATAACAAACTCCTTCAAAGTCCCATATAAAAAGATAAGCAGAATGAAAAAAACCCCAATAATTTATATTTTAGAGCTAGCATGTAGGGGCACATGCCTATAAATATTTGTGGACAAACTTTAAGATTATCAGCACCAAGTTGGTCCGTACATCGAAGAATAAATAATAGAACAGTGAAAGATCTGACTCTTCCAATACAATAGAGGGGACATAGAAAATGCACCAACTGCTCCATACAGAACAAAAAGTTGAAACTGTTGTTAGTTACTAACTGCTATACCATGTATTGCTTGAAACGCAAATAATTTTTTCCTCCCTTCAAAAGTGTGTCATGCTGTTTGAGATTTGACTGATAAGATATTCCACTAGATGAAACTGACAAAAATTATGCAAAATTTGGGCAGAAACTTAGAAATGCACACATTCCTTGATTATTTAATACATATAATAACAGTGAAGTTCTAAGAGGAAAGTATGCATAAGTATATACATCCAAAGAATAAAAGATGTGTAAGTTACAGAGACTTGTGTCCACTGTCAATAGAAACTGCTGTATACCCTTCCTGTTCTGAAGGATATACGTTTTTGGAGACACTTGGGTAATGTAAAGAAAAATAAGAAAGTTAAATAAGAACCATTTAGCTTACCTGAGAATGTAAAACAGACAGAAGTCGGTAGTACTCTTTAAGTTCCTGATGTAAGGCTGCACAAAAACTCTAGCAGAAAGAGAAGAAAAAGAAAAGGAAGAAAGAAAAAAATTATAAGGAAAAATCTTCCTGGTTTAACGCAGAATAATTTTTATCCTACCAACACACAGAAATTTTTTAAACCAAATGAAGCTACAAGTTTTGGCACAAAGGCCAGCTCTAAGAAAACTGGCAAACATACAAGTACTTCTCTAATAGATGCACAGAGCTTTTCCAAAAATATAAATACATGGTGAATTGACTTTCTTTTTTTTGCTATCTCAGTTTTACCAAAAGATTAAAATATGAGAAGCACAACTCTCCTAGAAGATGTATCATCTCAGTTAAGACATTAGTAAATACCACAGGGATGTGTAAGTCATAACATGATCCAGAAGATGTTTTCTTTAAAGATTATGTAAAATGCGGTATGTAGTAAAGTAAGAGAGTTTCAATTTCAGGAAGGCCTCTAAAAGCAAAACACAGAAGTTAGGCAACCATCGCTTTATTTACTGTATAGACTACATGGC
The DNA here is from genome assembly GCF_036169615.1 of Heliangelus exortis. Taxonomy (NCBI): domain Eukaryota; kingdom Metazoa; phylum Chordata; class Aves; order Apodiformes; family Trochilidae; genus Heliangelus; species Heliangelus exortis. The sequence goes on from NC_092422.1 coordinate 58,328,526, forward strand.
ATGAACAAGAAAGCATAATGCTCATAAAAGACAACTCCCAGTAAATACTGCTGGATCAAGTATTCTACATTTTTGACCTTTTAGCAATTGACAGTTGTATACAATTCTTCACTTGATATGGAAGAAACAAATAACACTAGGTATAACCCAAGAAATCTATAAAATGTGCTGAAGTTAACAGACCTGAACAAAAGCAAGTTTTCCTCTTTATAAAACAATTCTGAGCAGAGCTACTTTGGGTTGTTTAAAGATAAAAAAAAAATGCAAGTAAATTTTAAAAACAATTCCTGAAAGAACACTTGTTTAGTATACAGATTGTTTTCCATGGTTTGGGGCCCTGGGGTTTGCTTTGTTTTTGTAATGTTCTTAATCTAACACACAGACTAAAAAAATTCCTGCAACACATTTGCTAAAACAAAATTTAAAATATGGGTCATTAATTTTGGACTTCATTGAAAATTTCTGTACTTTTCCAGTTTGTTTTTCAATTTTGGTTTTTTTGAAGAATACTTCCTTGCATGCACACACAATCTCCAGAGCTGATTTCTTATCCAATTCTTGGTTACTGATTGTGGTATCTATTTCAGTGGACTTCATTTTAATAGGAAATTCACTAGAACTTTCACAGAATCACAGAACTGTCGTGCTTGGAAAAGAATTCTAAGATCACAGAGTCCAACCATTAACATCACCCCAACCCCCACCCAAAAACCAAACCAAACTGAAAAAAAACCCCAAACATATATATATATATATAACCATGTCCACTAGAGCACGTCCTGAAGTGCCTCATCTACACATTTTTTTAATACCTCCAAGGCTGCTGATTCCACTGTCTCCCTAGGCAACTTGTTCTGTTGTCTGACCACTCTCAATAAAGAAATCATTCCTCATACCTAGTCTAAACCTTCCGTGGTGTAACTTCAGCCCATTTCCTCTACTCTTATCATTAGTTACTTGAGAGAAAAGGCAAACTCCTACCTCACTACAACCTCCTTTCAGGTAGCTGCATAGAGCATTTAGGTCTCCTCTCAGCCTCCTCCAAGCTAAACATTCCCAATTCCCTCAGCCTCTCTTCACAGGACTTGTTCTCCAGACCCTTCAGCAGCTTGGTTGCCTCTACCTGAACTCTCTCCAGCAGCTCAATGTCCTTCTTGTAGTGAGGGGCCCAGAACCAAACACAGCACTTGAGGTGCCCACTGCTAAGTCCAGGGGCACAATCACTTCCCTTCTCCTGCTGGCCACACCATTCCTGATACAAGCCAGGATGCTGTTGGCCTTCCTAGCCACCTGGGCACACACACTATACAGCTGGCTGTCAACCAACACCCCCAGGTCCTTTTCCTCCAGGCAGCTTTCAAGCCACTCCACCCAAAGTCTGTACCATTGCTTCAGGTTGTTGTGACTGAAATGCAGGACCCAGCACAACCTGGTTGAGGGGTTTCACCTCAACTCCTTTTAAAACCATAGTCAAAGCGATTTGGAAAAAATAAGGAAAACCTCACACAAAAAAAACCCAAGAGCTTAAAGTAAAATATTCACTAGAGTACTGTACAAGAGAGAAATCAATTCCATAAGCACAAGATGAACATAAATCCTCTTTCCTACTAAGAGGCCTACCTGCTAAGAGGCTAAGCCCAAAAAAACCTCTCACCGTTTAATCTTGCCATTGTACGCTTTGTAAGAAAAGAGGGTTCCTCTCTTCAACTCAACGTTACAAATTAGAAATTTGAAATTCATTTTTATTCTAGAGAATACTGAAGGGAAAAAGAAATCCCCTTATGTGTAACCTCACTTTTCATTTCTTCTCACTTGCTTCTTCACTACATTTTTGAACCAATTAAAGTATCACTTGCCAGGATAGAGCCCAAAGTAGAGCCTCCAAGGAAACATCAAAGGTGCTATCCATCTGCTCAAAAAGGGAAAACAATAATCACTGACTTTAGCAGCCAAAAGGATTTAGGATCCAACTGGCCATCAACTTTTCAGACATGCTTTAAAAGTTAAAACTTGCATCCAGTGCCAATGCCTGCATTACAAACTACAAATTTTTGTTTCCCAAACTGTAATGAAAAACTGGACATTATCCTAGAATTCTGATTTGGTCTACAGCAAAAGAGAATTCAGGAAGGAAAGAGAACGCTTGTTCAAGAGAAAAAAGTCAAAATGCCCACTAGCTCAATTGGATCTAGCAAGGCAAACTGTAATAATATAAGGCAAGTTATATTTAATTGCTGATTATTCTTTCTGCTTTCTGATGACAAAGTAGAACTTAGCTACTGAGCAGCAAAGGTAGAAGAATATAATGTTAGTGTAGTATATTGTTACACCTCTACTCCTAGTAATTGTGAATTTCTGACATTTTATATGGTAAAAACAGTCACCAGAATCATATTAAGAGGTGATAGACACCTTATCCTACACATGTATGCAAGCATTCCTTTAAAACATTACAAAAAAGATGCTTTAGAATGCACATGTATTCTTGTGCTGAATTCTTAATACTGTGTGCAGCATCTGAAACTGTCAGCTACAAAAGCCATGAAGAGCAATGGTGCATACTCTTTGCCCAGATACTGGCACCAGGAACAGAATATGTGTTCTAATTTTACACTTAGGTCCTAGAAATACACAGAAGTGTTTGCCTCGATTAAAATTAACATTAGTGCTATGCAGATTCAGCTAGCTAACTGCACAGCCTTCTGTCCACAGTCTGAAACCTCTATATGGTAGGAAGGATATAGCACATTATAGTTCACTGAAGAATTAAAGTTCTCCCCTTTCTGTAAACTTGAAGATTAAAGCCAGAGACAGTACAAATAAGCATAAGCAGGAAGCTACTAGAAAAAGAATATGAAACTTCACTGAGATATTAGGGGGAGAGTGAAGAAAATGCATATACAGTAGCACTACCATATAAAACATGGAAATCAGTACTGGATCACTAGAAAAATAATTATTTATATGTAACTAAAAGGATTACTCGAAATAAGAGACAGAAGGGAACAGAATAAAACATTAGAGAATTAGGAAGCACTACAGTGTCTCTACTGACCTCTTAAGAAAAATTAGATTGAAGGGAGAAGCACTTCAATTTCTTTGCAGATTAGGTAGGATGTTATGGCTAGAGGCAATGATAACATGTCTGTCCAGTCAGAACGGATAATATCCAGTTTTACAGAGGGAGCAAGTGAGAGGAAACGGGAATGCCTTAGCAGAAAATGTGGTTTTGGGTATTACAGCAGCTGTGAAGTTACTGTAGACTAGAAATCATGATGATGAAACCTATAAAAACAAAAATTGACATTCTTTTGATGCTGTATTCAAGTGAAAGGGCAGAAGATAATGGGGTATTTGCATTTTTTTTGTAAGCTAGTGTGGTATTAACACATGAACATTGACATTAGCTGATAGAAGTGTCTCCCATGTAGATCAGCCTAAAAAAGAAATTGGTGATTAATTAGCTCAGAGATGCTACCATCCCATTGAAGCAGTCTTTTTGTTTATAAACATGCATGAGCACTTAAAAATATAAGAATTTTTTAAAAAGGGATATTAAGAAAAGGAATCTGTACGTGAGACTTTCCAGCTACAAATTATAGGAGCAACTCCTTCTCTATGACCAGCAAAAGCAAATGCCTTTCCCTTGCCTTTAGACTATGACCCATACCAGAAGTGGCAAACCATAAAAGGAATAAATCGAAGCATGAATGATCCAAGCTCCAAAGTTTACCCATCATTCTAGTACTGCATTTAACTCAGTAGTTTCTAAGGGAAACAAGACCACAATATTGTGGCAAAGTTAATCTTTTATCTGACATACCTGTCCCACAAGTCCAAAAGCTCGATCCAAACTCCGCTGGTCTGTGTATTTTCTTATTTTATTATGTAGCCATCCCAATTCTGCAAGTCTGCTTGTAGTATCTCTGAGAGATTTGGACAAGCTCACCTACAAAGTTAGAAGAAACAACTTAATAATTTGGCCAAAAGCCTGAGTCTGCTTTATATTCAATCTTAAACACTAGGGAGGGGAAAGCATGTAAAAAAATCTCAAACTAAGCCTTAAATTAGGAATCTTGTACTGGCTTAATACTTGGAGTCCACTTGCATCTTGTGAAGTGACAAAGTTTCTTTACGGGATCTAATCTGCCCCATCAGTTTTAAATTGAGACTCTTGGAGTTGTTCTATTCTATATAAAAAATCCCAGCCCTCCCACCCTGCAAAAAAAGACCAACCCAAAAACAATCAAACAAAAAAACCCAACAAAACAAACAACTTGTGATAATATTTTAATTTTTTTACATCTTCTTCATGACAATTTTTCCCCTACAAGCCTCTCTCTCACATATGAATACAAGTCACCATACAGTACCTTTCCCTCCACTTTATAGCAGTTTTCAGAATTGCACATTTTTATGTTTTTGCCATCTATTCCCTGGAAAACATACAATACATCTCTTACAAGGTTCGCTTCAGTTACTTCAACAGAACCTAGAAAAACAAAACAAAACAAACCAACAACCAGTATTTAGACTTGTACGGACAACTAGCTTTGATTACTTCAAAAAGCTATTTGGAATCCTAGTCGAAACAGAAAAGAAAAAGCCTGTCTTTATAACCTGATAAGAAATGTTTAAGTCCTCCTAAAAACCTGAAAAGGAAAGCCAAGAACTCCCTTTACCTGTCTCTACCAGTATGTGGGATTGTCTCAAAGCAGGTTGGTTTCTATGATACTCAGTATTTTGTATTTTAACCAACACTTCAGTCAGTTCTTAGACTTGTTATCTTTTCTGATTCAATCAGCAGTGTAAGCTCTAAGGCAAGCATTGTAATAACTTTATCTTTCTTTGAACAAAAAATCAAAGTTCTTAAATGGGACATACAAAATAATCTCTTCTACATCCATCTAGGAAAACAGAGTTAATCCAGAAGGAAGAGCTGCTCATTTAAAATTGTCTTTCAATCACAGATGCCACTGCTCAGTGAAAAGACTGCCAGCTGCACAACAGCTATACAGTTGGTAAACAGAAGAGTGTAAATACTGTTTCTAAAGATAGATATAACTAAGATTTAGGAAAGCTTTTGCTATTGCAGCATATATTTTGTTTCTGGCTCATATCTCTAGAGATTAGATATGTTTGAGATTTAGGACATTTATTAATTTAAGGGAAACAGAAGACTGAAAAAGACACTGTGTGGGCCACTGCAACTACTCTCACCTTTTATGGGTGAAACGTCACCATCTGCTTATGCAACTTCATTTAAGATACCAAGAATGAAACAGTTTTGACAACTGCTACCCAGAAGCTGAAGTGGTACAACACAGTTCTCCCAAATTTGACAGCACTCTTACTCTCATCAGTTTGCCTCCTCAACAATCCACTGTCCCAGAACAAAACCAACAAAACATAAATTCTATTCTTATTTTGGCAAAAGCAGACATTCTTTCAAGATTCTGTTTAAAACACAGACTCTGTGTTTTAATAACTCTTAAAATACTACAGTGTGCACAACAGTACTTAGTTCCTCTTAGGAACTCTTAGTGAAATGGTATAAGATTCAAGTGTACATTACTTCAACTGGTAAATAATTCAGCAAGTATTAATATCAGCCATACAATGCTCCTGATTATACTGTCTGTGCAAGTATAGCAGTAAGAGAAAGTGCAATTAACAGCAACAACTTCAGAAGAACAAAAAACCTTTTAATTAGTTAGAAGAATTTAACATTCATAAAAATATATCTTCTTGATAACAGTCTTTTATATTTTGAATGCAGTTCTATTTCCACATCAAAAAGGGAATACATGTAAGTCAACTGTTAGTCCTTACACCCATCCCCCCCTAGAAATTAAGTAACAGCTGCTGAGTAACTGAATAAAACAAATTTGTACTTCACAGGAATTATTACAATAAAAAAAAGACACAGTGCTAGATTTTTACAAATTTTTAGATATTTTTTGTATTTATATATTAAATCTATAATGTGTGTATATATATATTTGTAAATTTATAAATATACTATACATATACACACATGCTCTTGCACATGAACAGTATTGTTAATTTGGTTCTAAATGTCAAACACTGCCCTTAGACACACCAGCACAACTGTGTTTGGTGTATAAACTCTTGCTTTGTACAATGTTATTCATAAAATTGCAGGGGCTGACAGACAGACTGTATTTTAGCTTCTAACTATCCACACTTACATAGGAATTATTAAAAAAAAAAAAAAAAAAAAAAAAAAAATTCAAAAAGATACTATCTTTCTTTGCCAGAGAGTAACTGCAGTGTAGGATGACAAGATATGCCATTAGTTCTCCTAGCCAGAAAAGTAAAAGTCTCCTGCTTTTATGGCAGAAGTAAAGTGGGTGGAAACTTACATAATATCCACAGAGAAAATGTTACAACAGCTTCACTTAGTTACACACATATAAATTCAGAATAGGCATTGGTTTCAAGCTTAGCATCACTTCAGTCAATAAAATAAATAATCAGTAATAATAAACAATCAGTAATATTTATTTTATTAACAATATGTTACGTCAATTTCTCTAAATTCAAACACTGCAAAGTATCCTAATTTTTTAAAAAATAGTTCTAAGAGCTCTATATTGCAGTGCACATTTGCAAGTTTTAAAAGATAAAAGCACAAATAGATGAGTCTATTTCAACAAGTTTTATTCACTGAGCTCTCTGACTTTCTAAAAACAGTAGCATCTTCAGAAGCTTAGTCATCAAAAGTGTGATCACTACAAACCACAATCACTTGATTCTGACAACCTCTATAATTAAGGCAGTCATTTAAGAACACACTATCAAACCAATCACGAGAAAGAGAAATTAACAACCAGCCAAAGAAATTCTGGCCAAATGTACTTAGTCATGCACATTTGCCTCTATTATTCTATCGAAGACGTTCCATCAAAACACTCCTCAAAAAGGTCAACGTGCTGTAAAACTGTTTTGAAATCATTAAAAAACAAACGGAATATGTAGATAACTATTGTAAAAAGTTATCTTCAGCAAAAGCATCTTTGCTCACCACTTGTATCCCCTTCTCTCCTTGACCTTGGCACCCCACGGGAGACAGGATTTGCGAAGCCTTTTGAGGTAGCGCTTTGTAACGAAGGCTGATTCGCCGCTAGAGTCCACGCCAGTCGGGACCCCAACTGCTGACGGAGGCAATCTCCAACACTTGGAGCTTGAAAGGATTGTCTAGAAGGAGGAAAGGAACATCTTTAAAAACTTTGATTCTGCACCATTGCCTGGTTTGGGTTATGCAAATTCTGAGAAACGCCCTGAGCCTGAGTTTGGGTTTTGTGGATGGTTTTTTTTTGGTAGTGTTCTTAGGTGGTTGGGTTTTATGTTTGTTTGTTTTAGTAAAGTAGCCTTAGAAAGGTGCAGACCTGAGAGACAATGTATTGCTTCCTATAAACATGTAGAAAAGAGGTATGAATTTGACAAATATATCAAAGAATTACTTTGTTCACACTGAACTGTGAAGAAATATTGACATGGATTGGGAGTGAAGTCAACTATAATAGTAATAAACAGTCATAATAAACAATAAATATTTAAGTTTTGTTATCACTTGAAACTGTTGTTCCATGCCAAAAGAATTAAAGGAACTTAAAGAAAGAGGAAAGTTACCTTTCCTACTACTCTGCTCCCCAGGACAGCTTGTATCAAGTGCCTGAAGACATGATTGAGGAGAAGCATCTAGACAAGCTCCAATTTAACCTCAAACCCATAAATGCTTCTCATAAAGAGAGTCTTAAATGTGAAAAATGTCAAGACAATAAGTTAACTGTTAAGCACAAGAGCCTCTATCCACCCTCTGCAGCACCCTAGTGATAAGAACTACCCCACCAGGGTTTTGTGATCCCATTAAGATCTCTGAAGTCCACCATGCACATTCCTTATGCTGTGTATGTAGATTCTCATTGCCCAGCTATGTTGGTTTTAAGGTCTCTTTTGACAACATCACCCTGCACCTTTTGCTTACTAACCTTGTCCAACACTTCCTCAACCAGTTGTGGAGCACTGTCCTCCCTCAATGTTCCTAGCATAAAGGTATCCTCTATTTGTACATCCAAAATACACCATACAATAATAACAAAATCTAGTTATGTCAGCACTGGTTATTATTTCTATAACAGGAATTCTATATATCATCTAAAATACACAATAGTTTTTAAAAATACATTAAAATCAAAATAAAGGTATGCTTTCTGAAAAGCATTCTACTCCAATTGTATGTTTTTTTCCCAACTGTTGGTGGCAAGAAGTTAGAGGCAATAATTTGGTGTTTTCCTCTTTCCTAATCATGAGAAATGAAAGATATTTAAATTTCCATAATTTAAATTAGCCTTATAAAATCAGAACAGTTTTGACAGGAAGGGACCTTACAGATCATCTTATTCCAAACCCTGCATGGGTAGGTACACCTCTCACTAGACCAGGCTGGTCAAAGCCCCTTGAACACTTGCCAGGAGGAAGCAGGCACCATTTCTCTGGGGAACCTTTAACAGTGTTTCACCATCCTCACCATAAGGAATTTCTTCCTCATCTCTAATCTAAAACTTACCTCTTCCAGCTTGAAACCATTCCTGCCTCCTCCCATCACTACATGCACTTGAAAAAAGTCCCTTCCCAGCTTTCCTGTAAGCCCCTTTAGGTACTGAAAGGCCACTATAACATCTCCCCAGAGCCTTCTCTTCTCCAGGCTGAACATCCCCAACTCTCTCAGCCTGTCCTTACAGGAGAGCTGTTCCAGCCCTCTGATCACCTTTGTGGCCCTTCTGTGGACTCATTCCAACAGCTCCATGTCATTCCTGTGATGGGTGCTCCAGAACCAGACACAGCACTCCAGGTGGTAGAGCCGAGAGAGGAGAATCACCTCCCTTGACCTGATGGCCACGCTTCTTTTGATGCAGCCCAGGATACAGATGGCTTTCTGACACCTCATGTTGAGCTCTTCATCAACCAACACTACCCAAGTCCCTTTTCTCAGGGCTGTTCTCAATTCATTCTCTGCCCAGCCTGTATTTATGTTTGTGACTGCCCTAATCCACATGCAGGCAACTTAGCCTTGTTGAATCCACCTCCCAACCCTGTCGAGGTCCTTCTGGATGGCATTCCTTCCCTCCAGCATCTTGAGTGCACTTACATGCAGCTTGGTGTTGTTGGCAAACTTGCTGAGGGTGCTCTCAATTAGGAATTTGGTCCTATCATAACCCATGAAGTTTCTGTTAGGACAAAACACCAGTGCTTTGCTAACTTCTGCATTCCATATGATTTTTTTTTTTTAATTTTTATTATGTTTTCTTGAATCTTTCTGACATTAAATCACAGTTAATCTTGAAAACTGATGTCCCCATTGTTTTTTGGACAAAGGCTTTATTTCAAGACCTTTCTGTGCAAGGCTGAAGCAACTATGGAAATAATTTTCCCCAATTTTTGTTCATTTTTCCATGTTTAATTTCTGTGGAACAATGTATTTCCATATATTCATTTTCCCTCCAGAGAACACAGACTCTCCGCAGTGCCTCTCTGTCAGGATTTGTAACAGGGGTAACTCAACATGATACCCAATGGCACAAGAATGGCTCAGATTTTGAGCATGTCACCATCTGCACTGGCGTTTTTTAACCAAGTCAATACTTGCAGAATTGTGTTATGGCTTAATGTGGCCAGTTTTTATTCCTTAAAAATTGGAATTATTTGGTATTTGAATGCTTCCATTCCAAATGTAGATTCTGGTTGGTATGAACAGACAATTAAACCACTGTTAACAGTAGGTTTTTTAGAATTCTAATTCTTTTTCTAATAGATAATTCTTTTTTCAATGAACTCTTATACACATTTAAAAAACAAACAAACAAACAAATAAATAACCCTTGTATAGTCAAGAGGTGAGACTGCTCTAGTACAATAGGTGACCTGCTGTGAGCATGCTTAAAAAGAAGGACCATGCAAGAAAGTCACTCATCTGAAAATGGAGGATGGTAAAGTCAAATTAGTATACTTTGGCTTAGGAATAATTTCTAAAAGGAACTTGAGTGAGGACCTGAAGTCCAAGGTATTTACAGAAGAAAGATAAAGACTGTTTTGAAGGGTCTCAGAGAACTGAGAAATATGGAAGAGGACTTGGCACTAGAATCCAAAAGAGTTAATCCAGTAAAACACCAGCTGTTCAGCAGACAGCTAAGGTAAATTTAAGAATGGATACACTTAGCCAGTCAAGCACCTATAGAGGAATTTCCAGCAGCATACAAATGGGGAGGGTGGGGAAAAGTAAAGAAAGAAAAATAAAAAAAATCAGATTATCTCTAGCCTTCCCCAACCTATCTGTAAGGTAAAAGAGTTTAACTTACCCTGGAAGGAGTGATTGTGGCGTTGGTGTTGGTCCATTCAGGGTATAGAGGCTGATGCTGCTGATCCCACTGCTCCCCATGCTGCCAGAACTCTGGGCAGACTGAGCACTGCGGTCTTGGTAATTCAGTGGAAGGCTCTGAGGCCTGGCATAGTAATAAGGGGTTGAGTGAGCATCCCGTGGCAATGCTTGAGCAAAAAGCGTGGCATAGCTTGACACCTGAAAAAGAGAGGATTTGAAAAAGGAGGAATAAAAAAAGATCTGAGTTATCAAAAGTCATGTCTTTAGTAAATATCATGACTTTAGTTAACTGGAGTGTAAGATTCAAGAGTTCAAAACGAAACAAAACCTGAAGATCAGATTTATGAAAAGTTGTTGTTACAATCAAAACGACAAAAAAGAAAATCTCTTACAGTCATCAAAAGTACTTTTAGTAATACAGTTTATTTTTGCCTGCAAATTGTCATAGCTGCAAGAAGTACTTGATTGCTAGCAGAGCTGCAACCAAAGGAGGAATTTTGCTGTCCTGACTTCATTTCAAACTCATTAGTATGTGAACAGACATTACACCACCAATCAGAAAGCAAACAATAAAATCACACTCAGCCTATAAAATCACAGCTTCAGCTACAAATGTTGGACAGCCCATAATTTTATGCTTACTATTAAAAAATTACACAGAAAAAAAGGCAGATACTTGTGTGAAGTGTGTTCTTCCTTTCAGCTTCACACACAACCACCACAAACACAACCTGAAGCATTGGACAGTGATTCTCAGTGATATCTAAAACAAATTCACCGTTTCCCAGAAGTAAAAAAAATTCTGCTCACTGACCTTGTTTGACTGCTTACGTGGATCTTCGCTAAGGCTAAGCAGGAGGTAGAGTATTGACCATTTGTTTTTCAAAATGCCCTTTAAAAAAAGATGAAGACAAACAGAAATGAGCTGGTTCAACCTGATAATAATGTATTTTTTTTTTATTTTTTTTTTAGTTATCCAGCCTACCTAACATGTACATATGTAAATCAATTTTCCACACAAATAAGAGCAACACAGAGCCATGTTCTTTAATACACCAGGAGTGTGCAGTGCAGTCTCTGTGCTACTAATTTTATTAATTTCCTCCACTGGGTTCATGAAGTCTCATCTGCTCTGAGATCAGCAAGTACACTCAATTTTAAATTCATAGTTACTAAGACAGAGGTTTATAAAGAGTTGAACTATCAGAATTCCCACGCACTCTCACTACATAAAACGTCTCAGATGTGGATTCAACACTAACCTAAAGGTGGAGAAAGAAAATCTGTGGTATAATTTTAAGCAAAGAACTGTCTTTTCTCCACTGTCCCCTTCATTATCCTTTAAAGAGACGCTTCAAAAGTTTAAGGGTTATCAACTTCCATTATTTTAAGTGCCATTATAGAGCATACCAAAGTCTTCAAATCTTAAGATACCAACACTGTTAACATGAAACTTGAAAAATTTGCAATACATTCCCTAGCAAACAAATACACAAATAAATACAGACTGTTGGAATAAAACTCTCAGCAGCTTTAGATCCCATCTGAAAACTTACCAGCAGAACAAAGAACAATACTAAAACCCAAGTTACGGCAAGAACTTTGGAGAGCAAATAACTAAAATGTTTTAGATACAAGTATGTTTCAAGATTTGTTACTACATTGTTCTGTGACACTAACACTTCCATCTCAATTGATCAAAGACATCAAACCTTGTGCTGAGATTAAGTAGTGGAATAAGTCAAAGAAACCTATACAAGTTCCCACAAAATACTGATCAGGACATGGTCTGGATACTAAGCAGTGTTGAATATAAAGGAAGCTTTAGGTGTACCAACATTCAACAAAGATTCCACCCCTTGTGAAGCAATGTCAATTAGTGCCATCAGTCTTGCAGAAAGCACTTACAAGGTAACTTAGAAACTCTTTTTAAGCACATTTTCATTCTCATCTTCTATTTTTCCTTTTTCTCTGCAAACTATGCGTTTAGTGTGTATATATTACATGGTTTAAGAGTTTGGCCACAGAACTTTTCTTTCTTCAGGACAGAGCCCACCAGCCAAACTTACTGAAGCTCTGTCTTATTACCTAAGTTTAGGAGACATTCTACATCATTATGCAGAGCAAAAGTCCACTCTGTTTTAATCTCCACAAGAAGAAAAGTAAAACTAATGCATCTGCTGCAAACCAACTAACCCAGCAACTCAACATCAACCAGTGAAAAAGGAGCAGTAACATTATCTCTTTTTCTACTGGGCAGGACACAGTGAGTCTAAGTGCCTCAAGAAGAGCAGATTGTTCACCTGACACTAAAACAAGGATTGATCTCTTTTTCTCTTTAGAGTAATGGATGAAGTGAAATTAAAACAGATTCACACAAGCTTTTTTCTTTCTCCTGGTTGTTTTCAAGAGAATTGCTGGAGAAAGGAAAAGCCTTGTTGAGTCAGAAAATGTATATTCCTTCTGCGACTCACTCTAACCTCATGCAGAAATGGTTGCACACCATTAGTAATAAACTTAACAGCAGGCTGGGTAATAATTGGTAGAGTGAATTTTAAAAAAGGCAGAATTCACCTTACACCATTTCATGTGTACAAGCTGCTAGCACAGGAAAAAAAAAAAAAAAGAAAAAAAAAAAAGGTGGAAGGCTAGAAGAACCTCAAGCATCTGAGCAGGCAGCAAAATAGGAGGAGATGGCTGATGGAAGCTTGTATTACATACTTGGGAGAACTGATATAAACAGAGACAAGGAATGTTGTTTCAAGCCATCATGCCCTGCAGCTGTGTTGCTTGCCAAATGCAATGGTATGGCAATGTAGCACATAAGCTACAGAAACACATTCCAGAAAATCTGTATTAAAAAAGTAGCATCATGCACGTAATACATGCAAGAAGAGGCTGAAACCAATGTCTGAAGTCATGGTGCCTGCAACCCAGTGACACTCACTTCACTTACAAACCAATGCAAATAATACACAAACCTATAGGATAAGGAAAACAGGAAGAGTTACACCATAACTCTAGCTCCAAGCACTAACTAAAGAGTAAGTTAAGTATGGATGATGAGAGGTGCAGAACCAAATTCTGACTACTCATGCTCTCCAGGAAATACTTTTTTGTAATCTTAAAATCTTACAATTATCCTGTAAAATGCAGCCATGACTTACACATAAATTCATGAATAAAAATAGGAAGACGAAAGAATAAAAATTCTCCTAAATACAAAGACCAAATACAGATAAATTTTCTGTTATATAACAGGGAATCTTATTGTATTACTGCCCACTGTATTCTACCTTGCCAAATACTCAGTTTTGTGGAGAATCCCAAACAGATTAGGAGTAGTAATTTTTCAACTACCTTAGCTAAATTTCTATCCTCACACCTCCTCATGGATCTTCCTGTATCATAGGTGTTCTATACACTAACATCTTTTGACAGAGTAACAACATGCAGTATTCCTTGATTAACAATGGTGTTAGCAGAACCATCAAAGTCTACAAACCCTTAACCTTCAACATTAAAGACTTGGAACACTTAAACATTCAGAAGGATGAGGACTGTTTGAACCCTGGATCAATAGAGTCCAAATACTTGGCAAGGCATTGCTGTAAATAAACAATGAGACAACTCACCAGTTTTACATAACAAATGAACACTTCTATTTTTACAGAGTACCTTCCTGTCAAGTGCTCCTTTATGTAAGTGGACACAAACAAGAAATGTGCCATTTACTCTCTTCTGATTTACAATTAAATCCAAATTAATTTCTAATTAATAGCAACCAGCTCATGGTAAAAAAAAAAAAGCAACAACAACAAAAAAAAAAGTAACATGTAAACTTTTTCACAAAAACTTCAAAATGGTTGAGGTTGAAAGGCACATCTGAAGATTGTCAAAGCCAACCTTGCTGCCCAAAGCATGGTTGTCTACAGCAGATTGCCCACGACTGTGTCCAGTCAGGTTTTGACTATCTCCAAAGATGTAGACTCCACAACTTTCCTGACCAACCTCTTCCAGTATTCAGCCATCATATCAGCAAAAATACTGTTAATGACCTGAGCATTGTCCAAACCAGCTCGACAGTGACAGAAGGATGTTTATTATGTGTGCTTTCAGTTTCTTTGCTCTTTATACATTACAGTACCTGTGAACTGAGTTTTCTGTAGAGTTCTGAAAACAAAGCAGCATCTGCTTCCCTTCTCTGTCGCACAACTATTCAAAGAAGAAATATATATTTAAAAGTAGAAAGAAGTACAACAGTCATGTCTGAAATTATATATTCGTGGTAAGCTAGAAAATGTACCCAAGAAAGCTTAATGATGCTTAACTGTTTCAGTTTATTTACTCATACAGTTTTCAGTTTATCTGCATTCCTGAAGATTCTTGCATCAGAAGTGATGAGTGCTAGTACCTGTTTTTATTAGAACAATTAAATACACATGTTCTAAGTAAGAGCCCTTTTAAAGTCTAGTCTGCCATTCTGCAGGTTTAGGGAATTAAAAATAATCTGAAAGCAAATTGGGTTTAAAAATGGAATTTAAAAAGCCCTAATTTAGGCAACAAAATCAAGAAACAGAAGCAGTAATGCCACTTGCTCCAAGTCAAGCAGAATTCCAAGGTCATGTAACTTTTATGTTACATGACAGTCTCAGTCACTGCCAGTTACACAGCAGAAGTCTTTGCTCAGAGGAAAAATATCTTCAAGCTTAAAGGTGTCTTCAGAAAAGCCATTACATCAGAAAGAGACATATTAAAAAAACAACAACAAAAAAAACCCCAACACATCTGAAGAAGCCTAATCAATAAGAAAATTGCTGCTGAATGTTTGAAATGTTAAATAGCATCAAAAGCCACTGCTAAGTAGGTTTTGCCAAGTTACTTCCTGAATGGAAACTCCAAAGTAAATTTAAAGTTAGAAGGATATATCCAGTCACTCCTGGCAATAGGCCCAAATAAACTCTGCTGTCCTGTCTAGTACTAGCCAAAGCATGTAGAAATTCATCATGGAAAAAGTGTATACAGTAGATTAGAGTGTTTGGAGTTGCTTCTAGAGAAATTCTGACAGGCTTTTTTGCCTATCAGCAAGTCATGTATTACCAAAAAATACGCATGTACTTTAAAACAGATACAAACACTGACTTCAGTTCAGTTACCCTAATTCTAGCTCCCTGACTGAATGTTCAAAGCTCAAATAAGAAGCTTTAATTTATCAGCATACTTTAAGTAGTTGTTTCTGAACATTGTACTGCAGAACAGATAATCTGCTGAAAGCAGTATTTGGCTCTTAAAGAAGATTTCATCACATCCCCATTGAAATCACACAGTGCAACACTTGACTCAGAGCAGCACAGAGCACAATGGAATGTAACTACAGCATTACTTATTCTGCCATGGTCTAAAGTTTTGATTTTGAGAAAGTGGTTGCAGATAAACTTGTACAGAAACTGAAGGCAAAAAATACCAGGTAAGTCACAAACAATTCCATCAATTCCCAGGATGCTCATTCAGCAAGTTTTGCACAGGTGCTCATGAAGTTAATTGCACTCAAGTGTAATTATTTCTAAAGTGCACGTCACAAAAGTATCAGTCTTCTAGAAAGAACTATGATTTCATTAACTCTAAGTACTATTAAAGAGAAAGGAGTTCAGTATTAATTGTTCTTTATTTTTATGGTGGCTAAAATAAAAAATAAATGGCAGCAAGGGAAGCTAAGCTGAGCATTCAGGAAAAATCTGAGCTGTGCATACAAATAGCCACTCAAGAATGCTAACTAGGGAATTAATGGAATTTCCATTATGACATTTTCAGGAGTTCAGCATTAGTAACAGATTAGATAATTTTCTGTGAGGCAGAATAGTCCCATTTTCAGAGGAATAAACCAGTCAGTTAACTTCCTGAAGAACAGCCAGTCGTATTTTGAAGAAAGAAACAAAGGTGCACTTACGTTCTTTTTTTATTTTCTCTGCTACAAGAAATTCATCCCTTTCAACAGTAGGAGCAAAGTTGCTTCCAATAACTCTCACTGCATACTGAAACTGTTGGGCTGCATCAGCTGAAAGAAAAAAGAAAAACTCCCTCAGTTAAGCAAGGTGTTAAAGTTGTATTTAAATAAATAAATAAATAAATAAAAGCGGTAGTGGATCAAGGGTTGGACTTGATGATCTCTGAGGTCCCTTCCAACTCAGCCAATTCTATGATTCTATCAAAAGGTAGACATGAGACTTTATTGCTGTGGTTGAATCTGGCACAAACGTATGTGACTTAGATTATAAAATGTTATGCTATAATCCTTTGACCCACTTCTAACCAGTAAAGTCCAGTGTACCCATGAACATTATTTATATACAATATAGAATTTACTACAGAATCAAATGGTTTGAGCTAAAAGGGACCTTAAAGACCACCCAGTTCCAACCCCCCTGCATGGGCAGGGACACCTCCCACTAGACCAGGTTGTTCAAGGCCCCATCCAACCTGGCCTGGAACGCTCCTGGGAAGGGAGAACACACTCACCTACACACAGGTGTATAGTGCAAAATAATTGCACTTTGCTACTGTATGCTGATGGAAGAAACAGTGAGGCCTAACCAGTCCTTAAGAAATCACTAGCACACTTCAACTGTCCCTGTCCTTCCCCACAGACTGAAATCCTGTGGGGCTCCACACAGTCCCACAATTCAGCTCACACAGAGGAACAACACAGTGGTGTTCATCAGGCACCCACACTGCATTATGCTGCCTGTGGATCTTTACTCAGGTATCCACAAGAGTAGCTGTAATTGGTTTTAGGTGTTTGGCTTTTTTTCTAAGCCAGTTTACATGGTTTCAGCACTTCAGTTCAAAGCTAGCTCTGAGATACTGGCACCAAATTCCAAGCACATATATATTAACAAAGGGATCACAAGCCAGTGACCTCTCATCACTTCTTCATCATTCAACAGTTCTATATTAACCATGCTGAATAGTACTGTTTTAATACAAGTTATCTCTCAAGTCTGTCAAGATTAATAATCTGGTAACACTGAGATAGGAGCCACTCAGCATTAATGCCTCTACAGCACAGTCACATTCCCACTTACTGACCTGGAAGTCAACCAAGTAATAACCCTATAGACATGCTGAGTGCCCTTACAAGTACAAAATGTTGGATATATTTCCACTCTTCATATACAAATAACTGGAATAACATGAGAGGAAAGGTACCTAAGCAAAAATATGTGTAAATGTATCCTGTCAGCTACTTGAATCCTGACACTTCCTTTCTTCATGAAAAAAATAAAATAAAATCTAAGCGATTCTGCATATTAAGTCTGTTTTGCAGATAACAATTTTGTGTCCCAAGTCATCAGATTCCTTGTGTTTATTTAGTCAGTTAAGTAGAAAACTTTTGGAGAAAATTGTAGAGAAATGCAGCAATAGGTCAGCCAATGAAAAAGAAAGGATGCTGGACTGGACAAATATGTACAATAGAAACAGGAAAATGGAAATTAAAAACTCCATTAGAAGCAGAAATATTTTAAGCATTGACTCATCTCTTAAATTAACTCATATTTGCAATTGAGAAAAATCACCTGGGAGACACTAGGAATTGATTATTAAATGTATGAAAATCTCCAGAAATTAATGGAAAGGAGAAATTTTAAATCAGAATGTGTTATATTCTTTTGCAACGCCCAAGTATGACTGTCTGGTGATATAAATGCCATCCAGTGGTCCTAACTGAGTGCAACTGTACACCAACAAATATATTAACCAGTTTGCACAGAGCAGTATCTCATATAATTAGCAAAAACTCTGCTCAGACAGAATCATTAATATTTAACAGTATTTGATAATACTGACCTACAAAAGAAGCAAGAGTATCACTCTACTTTCAGGGAAGAAAATGCCAATAACCAGGCTACTGTAAGATCATAATTCTACATGAGTAAAATGCCTCCCAGAAAGCATAATTATACTGTTAGACTAAGCAACCTCTCATTTGCACTAGGGACTTGAAAATACAATTATAAAATATTTTAACAGTTCAACTATTGATAGTTTCAACTGAACTGATGAACCAGGTGGGAAAAGTTAAGTATTAGGAAGTGTTTCTGAGTAATTCTGAAGTATTATGCATGTCATTGCATAAACCCTCAAGATTTTCAAAAGTATTCTGCAAGGCTAATTAAAGTCAAATATTGGCACTGTTATAACAAACAACAGGAAGAGTTTTATCTTCATTAATTCCTCAACTGTGTACCTAGCAGCAGTAAGGCAAGAACTACACTTCTCTAGTAATTCTCACATTTTTGGCATGTTGCTGTAGTGTCTTTACACAGGCTACAAATAAAAATAAAATTGCTAATAGAGTTCCAGGTCAAGCACCTCGCATGAACTAGAGTCACGAGAACAATACCAAAGTACTTCATTAGTTATGACGTATCTAGATGAAATAATAAATTCTTTCACTCATTATCCACTAAAAAACAGAGGAGAATGGATCTCCATTAAACTTCAATACAAGTTACAGAAAAATATAAACACAAACTATTAAAACCATATAAAGTTTATTTAAAAAAAACCAAAAAACAACAGCAAACAACTTAACAAAACAACACATACGCCCCAACCACAACAAAGCCCAAAGACCTTAAATGTTATGAAATTAACTTCTCTATCCACCTGCACCATCCTGTCCCTTGGGGATTGTCCTTGAACTTTCTAATCTGTTTAAACGAAAACAACAAAAAAATAAAAAGTCTCAGGGATATCAAGTTTTCAAGTTCAACAGTTTTCATAGAAACTGCAGAACTATTCTATCAGGAACTGGTCGAACAAAATTCCAGTCAGCTCTCCCTGGGTGAAAGACTGCAGTGAAAGCTCAATGGTTAAGCATCTCCTCTCCTCTGCCTAAACAGAATGAGGAGTATCAGGTACTGTGATCCTACCAGGATCCAGCCAGCAAGCAAGGAGGAACAGAGACCAGGAGGAGAAGGGAAGAGAGATTTCTGAAGAGAGCTATGGGAATTAAAGTGCAGGCTGGCAGTATTGCAGCTGAGGAATGAAGGGGGTTTATTGAAGACCTGAGACACAAATTCACAGGTAATAAAGATGCATTTAACTTTACTGAAAGAACTTGATCTTTCCACTGATGTACACTGGCAGGTTCAATAGAATCATGGAATGCCAATTTGGAAGGGATCTCAAGCCTTTCTAATGTAGGAACACAGTTCAGATGAGACAGCCCAGCACCTTCTCAAGCTGAGTCTTTCTAGTGTTGGGGAATCCACCACTTCCCTGGGAAGATTATTCCAATGGCCAACTCTTCTCACTCACTGTGAAAAATTTTCTTCTTGTTTCCAATCAGGATCTCCCCAGGGGTCACCTGTACCCACTACCTGTCACCTTTTCCACCGGACTCCTTGTAAAAAAGGAGTCTCCATTTTCTTGGTAGCCTCCCTTAAAGTACTGGGATGTGACAGTAAGGTCTCCCCTAAGCCTCTTCTCAAGGCTGAACAAACCCAGTTCCCTCAGCCTTTCTTTGTCCCAGTCCTTTGGTGATCTTTGTGTCCCTCTCTCTGGACCCCATCTGCACTTT
Source organism: Heliangelus exortis (assembly GCF_036169615.1). Lineage (NCBI taxonomy): Eukaryota > Metazoa > Chordata > Aves > Apodiformes > Trochilidae > Heliangelus > Heliangelus exortis. The sequence goes on from NC_092422.1 coordinate 58,348,511, forward strand.
TTTTGTATAGCATGGACCAATAACATCATAGGAAGATTTGGTTTATATTACAGTTTTTCATGTTTTATTCATATCAAGTCCAGGTTCTCTTTTACAAAGAAAACTCCCTGCTTTAGGAGCTTCTTTAGCAGATTATTTCTTGTAAGCCTGTAAAAAACCTTCAGTATCTGAATGATTAAACATAACTTCACACTGGTATCTGCCAGTAAAATAAGGATTCACATAGTTCTAAACTAATAGACACTTTTCATTGCTTCCCTCCTCAAAGACCAGCCACTATGACAGCAGATGGACTTAAAATACACAGCAATGCATATGTACATCCTTCTTCACCAAGAAGTAACTACAGCATGAATCTATTACATAACAGGAAACTCAACATACTTGATGCATGAAATTGCTGCAGCTGCTTGCAGGATATGGGGGGAAAACAAACGCAGATCATGACTTGTTTTGCAGAGTCTGATCAGAGCGGGGAATGCAGGTAAACACAGATACTCCCCTAACTAAGTCTCATGAGTAATACACATATAGATATAAATTAATGATAGTGGTAAGAGGCCACGTAGCCAAACAAAAAAAGGGCACTTAAGAATCATTTAAAAAATTATTATAATAATAATAAACTGTTTAAAACCCTCCCCCTTTGAGTAGAGCAATCTATCAATAATTCAAAGATGTACACACCACCTGGCCATTCACACTTTCCAAAGAACAATGCAGTATTAAAAGTGAGTTATTTCAGTAGGCAGACAGCAGCTTTTAAAGCTGCAGATGATCAAGTGCAGCACATCAAAATATTATAGAAGCAACGCACAGGTTAGAATTAGGTTTTAAAGAAAACAAGAAAAAATAGGGCAAAAGGTAAAATTTAAAGGAAAAGTTTAAAATGCAAGTAGACACTTGACCAACATACTTTTGATAAAAAGAAACTTCTAACATTACCTATAATTTTAGAAACCAAACTGAAATTCACTTTAGCCTTACACATTTCTTTCACCACCACCTGCCATGGGTTTATTTAAGTTTACAGGGGGAAACAAAACAAACCCAACCCTCCTGAAATCCTAAGTAGCAATGAAAACATTCCAAACATTAAGGTACCACAATTTTAAGAAACCTGGTTTCCTGGAAGTAAGAGAATTGGTCATTTTTCTGTAAGCATAATTACTATACTATAGGTCAATTCTAAGAGCTTATCTCAAGCAGACAGCAATCACTTTTTTCAGAGATTAGCAAACTCCCTCCCGTCTCTTCTAGTCAGCTGTCACCCCAGACAGTTTTGTTTAAATACAGATGTAAAATTATTGTAAAACAGTTACACTCAAAACTGTTAAACACCCCATGTGTGGCACTAAGTGGCTAACAAGCTACTGCTGCAAACCACTCAGACACAGATGTTGCCTTCTGGCACATGTTGAAGGAAAAAAAACCAAAACGTATTTACTGTAACAAAGTGTTTGTTAAACACCTAATGTGCTGCTATTGCAAAAGCAAACCTGCAAGAAAAGCTGTAAAACTTGAGAACCTTCTGGCACGTACTGTGAGCAAGATACTGAGGTTGTCAATACAGTAATTGTACTGTATCTTCTTTTTTTAACTGTATCAAAACTTCTACATCAGTATGAATTTTTGCCAAGATAAAGGCAATTGCATTAGTATGATGTAGTATACTGATAAAATAAACTACTAGTCTAGAATCTCATCAGTGCTCCCTATTTTGTTTATAAGACAATCTACAAACACACTTCAAGCAAAACCACTTCTTCCTGTAGAAAACATTGAGAAGTATAACATTAGGACCAGACCAGTTATGAAGTATTCCTGAAAAAATTTAATATTGCATTAGTCTTCTGCTTTAGTCAACTAAAACTTCTCTGTTCATTTCTTTCAGAAGGAAAAAGAACAGTAAAAAACAAATTATGTAATGTAAAGACAAAAATATTCTCATTTTGACAAGTTTTTATTTGAAACATTTTAAATTTACCCTTAATTTGTAAAAAACAAACCAAAACAAACAAACACAACCACACAAAATAAAACCTAAACCACATATTCTTTTGCCTTTCCTTACTTAAAAGATGTACACAAACTTTGAAGGACAGCACAAGAAACATAACTGTTCCTTAATTCTGTTAATATTGCTGACTCTTTTTGTATTGTCAGTAAACAAATTTATCTGGGGGATGCTCCACTGGACTACCAGCAATGCAGTCACACAAGCTTCTCAGAACATTCCCTCACTGAATTTTTGCTTAACTTTTCAACTTTCATTTGCTTCTGTTATTAGCATAGGTAAAAAAGCCTCCATTACACCTTTTAATGAACTTCATGCTTTCCCTCACCATGAAAACTGAAGAGCTACTCCAATAGTTCAGAGCTTAAAAAAATATTTTTAAAAAAAAGCCATACACTTTAAAAAAAACAAAAAACACAACACCAAGCTTAAATGAAGGCTGTATAATGGACTTCAGGTAGAAAAGCACTCTCTGCAGACTGGGATATCATGTTCTAGAGCATGTGCAGCTCCAGTAGCACTTTGGCACACAAAAATCTTTTTAGGATACAAAACCAAATAGATGTAGCTCAAATACTTAATAGCAATACTGTTTGATTCCATTGGAGGCACCAAGAGCTCTTAAACTGACAGGCTTGTATGGCAGTCTAGAAAGTGTCTGAGGGTTTGCTGCAAAGAACACAAAGCTTTTTGTCAGATTAAATTCACTGTCCAAAGAGAGGCATGTGACCCTGTGTAACTGCTGGAGTTCACAAAGGGAAAAAAATCATGGAAATTTCTGCACAGGCAGACAAATTCTCTGCAAGACCAGCTACTAGTTTAGAAGTGAGGTAGATAGCCTGGATAAACACAGAAAGATTGATAATGCAAAACTTGTACCCTAGTCCTTAGACACTCTGAGGACATGAGGAAGGTCAGCAAGGGCTCCAGCTGCAGAGCTCAGAGGCCCCCAGCAAACAGCAGTGCCTGGCTGCAGACACAAAGGGCCATGGGAAGCTGGTTTTAGGAATTTATTTGAGAATGGGCTAAAGCACAGGAATAGAGAGGTTTCAAACCTTAGTTCTACCCCCCAAAAAAAAAAAAATTCAGGTAGATTTATTTTTTATTATTATTTTTAAGTTGAGTTCTTCCATGTAACTCAGCACACTTTGTAATGAATTTCTCAGCAGCGGAGCTCTTGGCAAAAAAAAAAAACAACCAAAAACCAACAAAACATAACTAGGCCCATGCAGTTGACTGATTTTGAAAACTGAGCAACTCATCGATTTAGTGGATGATCTCAAAAAATTGGGAAGAGAGAGAAGATAGCTCCATCTCTGGAAGCCTCTGCAGTCACATTCCATCCTAGCACTAATTCACTAATTCACTTTAATATAAATCTTTAACAACTGGGGACGATGCAGGCCTTCTAAGGCAGAAGTGAAAGAATCCCCAGCAGACCACAGGCTTCATCAGGTTTATGGAGGGCTTCAGGAGTGGGCCTGCAGAATTTAGACATGGATGCAGAGCAAGACCACTTATTCCACATTAGCTCTAAGTGCTCTGTGATGATACAGACATTATATAAACAAAATCCTTCAGCTTCTTTTGAAGTCAGAGCTTCCTCGTAAACATAAGAAAACACTAATGCTGAGAAGGAACACACCCAAGCAGATCAAGCCTTCTAAGTACAAATTCAGGGAATGTACCACAGCAAGAAGGCCCTTTAGATTTTAATTCTTTTCCACTATTTACCCATTACATTTCACACAATTACATCAGTACCTGTATTTTGATAGAGCAAGAACTTATCAAAAGCTAGGATTTCAAGAAATTCATAGCAGTTTAACTACACAAATGGTTAAAGATGGCTGTTTATATATAGCTTCAGCTTCTTGTTACAAAATTTTCCTAGCAATTTCTCTAATAAATTTAAGGATCTCTTTAAGTACCTAAGCTCTTTTTTTTCCAAAACTCTGTAGAAGTAACTGAACATCATAAATTGCTTACCAAAGACCAAACTGCTAATATTTGCAAAATCTGCTTTAAAAAAAAGAGGATGTGTGTATACAAAGCAAGGTAACTTGATCAGTACTCAAGGAGGGGCAAGCTGCCTGTAGATCACTAGCCACACACAGATACCATACTTCATAACTTATCCTGCACTGAAAGGAAATAGGAGTTACAAGCCTAAAAACCAGTAAAATGGTAAATAACTTGTCTGGTGGTTTCCTTACCACCCAGGGATACATGCATCTACTGCAACACAGAGGATGCTGATACTAACAAAGTTCTCTTGCTGACCATCTCCCTTGGACACAGAAAGCTGGAGCAGGGGGAAAACAACATCCATCCACACCTTTCATGCCTGAACTCTTTCACAGACTGATTCATCAGTCTCTGTGCACTTTAAATCAATAGCTGAGCTGATGACAAATTAAAACAAGTCAGTTTTAATGAAACTGACAGCTGAGTGTTTCAAGGTGAGCCTTCAATACTGAAGTCCCTCATAACATAGGAATAAACAGCAGGGTAAGGATGAGCTTCCCACCTGTCACATGCATAAAAATATGGGCAATAGTAAAGGTGGCAGACAACCACACTATTTTTTTAAGTTCCCACTTCAAATAAGTCCTCAGATAACCCACAAGTGAACAGAAGTAGGGGGTCTACAGGTTACATGCAGCAGTTTACTGTGATTTGGGGCAAAATTTCTCCTTTCATTTGTCATACACACAAGGTTTTAGTTACAGGAGTGGAACCACAGAATAAAGGAATAGGTTTTACATTTATTTTAAAAATCAACAAAAATAAGATGAGCCCTCTTTTTTTTTTTTCTTTTTTTTTTTTTTTTTTTTCCCTTTTATATTTTTGGAAGCAGAACTAGCACCATAATTTCAGATTTCTGGTAGCAGAAAGTCTGAAGTGCTCTTAAGTAAGAGTATATAGCAATTGCATTAGAAGGGGCTTCCAAGGGATGTAAAAGCAAGAAACAGCACTAAAAGCAAAGCACCTCATAACTGTAGGCTACTCTGAAACATCCCTTAATATCCATTTCAACCAGTTGCTGAAAGAAATAGGTATTGAATTAAAAAAACAATTGAGAAGCTACAATTGATTTAGGGCAGATAGTGGAAGAATAGAAACTTAGCCCATTCTGATAAAATCTCACACCAGGAATCCCTGTAACAGAATGATTACAGACTCACAAATCTGGAAATAGGAAATATGTGGCTTTGCAGATGTCTTGAATAGAGAAAGGATTTTGGAAAAACAAAACAGTAACCAAAAGCTGCTGATCATAGCATCGCATGATCATTTAGGTTGGAAATATCCCTTAAGATCATCAAATTCAACCAATCAACAGAATATTTCTGTGGAAGAGTCTCTATTCAACATTTCAGTAAAGATGGAGATTTCAGCTTCTTCCCATCTCTTCTGAGCTTCTCATGTGAATTACTACCACAAAATGCTTTGGGTTGGAAAGAACTTGCAGAACTTACGTTGTGCAATAATCCTGCCCTCAATGTGTCCAGGCTGTTCCAGTGTCTCAGTACCCTCACTGTAAAAAAATTCTCCCTTATGTCCCTTCTAAACCTACTCTTTCAGTTTGAAACCATTGCTCCTTGTCCTGTCACTTCAGGCCTTGGTGAAAAGTTTCTTTCTGTCCTTTTTATATGCTCCTTTTAAGTACTGAAAGGCTGCAATAAGGTCTCCCCAGAGCCTTCTCCTCTCCAGGCTTAATAACCTCATCTCTTTGCAGCTTTTCCTCAAAGCAGCTCTCTGATCATGTTTGTGGCCCTCCTCTTGACCCTCCCTAACAGGAGTCCTTCTTGTACTGGGCACCCCAGAACTCCATACAGTTCTGTAGAGAAACAAAATAGGGGGGGAGAACCAACTTCTTTGACTTGCTGGCCATACTACTTTTCATGGAGCCCAGGATACATCAGGGTCTCTGGGATGCAAGTGCACACACCTGGTTCATGTCCAGTATTTCATCTATCCAAGTCCTTCCCTGCAAAGTTGCTCCCAATCCATTCATCCTTTAGTCTGTACTGATACTGGGGACTGCCCCAACCCAGATGCAGGACTTTACACTCCATCTAGTTGAGCTTCAGGAGGTCCACACAGGCCCAACTCCTCAAGCCTGTCGAGGTCCCTCTGGCTACATCCTTTCCCTCAAGCACTTCAGCTGCAGTGCTCAGCTTGGGTGCCAATTTCAAACCTGATGAGGGTGTGCTCAATCCCACTGTATCTGTAATTAATAATCTGACCAGCATCAGTCCCAACACAGACTTGTAGGGGACATCATTTGTTACTGATCTCCATTGAGACACTGGTTACAACTCTTTGGAGGCAGCCTGTTCCTTATCCATTGAGTAGTCCATAAAATAGTTCATTAAACCTATATCTTTCTAATTTAGAGACAAGGATAGTGTGACCGTAAGATGTTGTCTCAAATAGGTGGAAACATAAAAGTTTGAGGGAGAGAGACAACTGTACTTGCACCTTGTATTTCCTAGACTTTGCAGACAGCAGTAATTCATTACAGGCCATGTTTTAGTCAGTTTGAATCCAATTCTTTACAACAGGTCAATATTAGTTACTGTCACAGAAGTATCTAAAGGTAACTGGGAATGACTTGCCAGAAGAGAGTGGTATGGAACCAGAAACAAACACACAAAAGACTTCACAGCCACTACTAATAGGGAATCGATCTCTTGTGCAAGAGGATACAACAAAAGCTATGGCATGAGCCTGCCTGGTGAGCAGTGCTTACAAGCAGCACAACTTTAGGAGGAGACTTAGCAGATGCACCTCTTCTTTACCACCCTCCAACCACTTACTAAAAACAGAGCCTTTGATTGCAACAGATAGAAACTTACGCAAACAGGCAAGGGATTCGTTCCCTTGATTCTCACAGTGTCTCTTCTTGATTCTGCGAGACACAGAGGACCAGCAGAGGCCCTAAGGGCTGTCGACGGCTCGACCCAAGCAAACACAAACCACCTTCCTCCCCCCCAAACACTCGGGGAGCAGAGCCATTATATATATATTATTTTTATACATTTATATATGTAAAGCGCCTGTCTCCATATTGATAAACATCCTTTGGAACCACTCTGACAGCAGAGGTAAGAACAGGAGCCAGCCTGTTAGTACTTCAGTTTCCAACCAATTTAAAAAAAAAAAAAAAAAAAAAAAAGCCACAAGACTTTGCTGCCAGCCTGCCTGGCTGGTGTGGTGGTCTCTCCACAGCGGAAGATTTCCCGACCCAGCCGAGCGCTCTGGGGGTGGCGGAAGGCGGGGGTTGGGGGTTGTGAGGAGGACACGAAGGCGGCACAAGCCCCCCACAGGCCCCCCAGACCCCGCACCGCTGCCACGCCGGACAGGAGCAGAACCACCCGCAGGGCCGGGGCAGATCGCCAGCCCTCCCGAACCCCCCCACGCCGGGCCAAGCCAAGCGCAAAGGCGCTCCCCGGCCACGGGGACGCCCTTGGCGGGCGGTGTGGCGGGGATCGCATCTCTCCACCCCGACACGGCGGCCCCCGCCCACATCCCCCCCCACCTCTCCGGTACCCTCGCCCACCCCCGGGATCAGACGTTCCCCTCGCCCCCTACGGGCTCCAGCGTCTGCCGGGAATGGGGGGGGGGGGGGGGGGGGGAAGGGCGGGAGGTGTGGAGGCAGACAGCCGTTACCTTCGCTCTTGCCCAGGATGCGGCAGCAGAGGTTCTGCAGCAAAACGTTGGGAGATTTTTGGTCCGGAGTCGCCATCGCCGCCCAGGATGCTGGAGAGGGGGGTGGGTAAGGGGGCAGCACGGCGGAGTGACAGAAGAAAGGAGGAGAGGAGACACCCTCCCCGCTCAGCAGCACAAGGTACCCCGCAACACCTCCCGCCCCGGCCGCCCGCTCTCCCGCCGCCTACGGCGCCATTTTACAGAACCCGCCGAAAGCCGCAGCGGCGGCGGCTCCGCACCCACAATGCCCCTCAGCGCGGGGCGGCATCGCAGCGCGCCTCCAACAACGCGCTCCGCCGCGCCGCCACCGCCGCCGCTCAGAGGTTCCGGGGTAGGCAGCGACACCCCCGGTTCCCGCCGCCGCTCCGCTCCCTCTTCCACAGCCCCGGGAAAAGGCTCTCGGTGGCCCAGGGAGACCCCGGTGTCCCTGAGGTAGTGCGGAGGTGACTGGGCTTAAGCCGTCGCTGTGAGGCCTGCGATGCCTCAAAAACTCCGCCAAATTCCCAAGAATGGAAATAGAAAATTCCCAAGAATGGAAATAGAAAATTCCCGCTCAGCAGCATTTCCCTTGTGGAAAATGTCCTCTCCCTCGTCTCTCAAAGTCCCCGGGAGAGCAGGCTCGGCCCGGAGAAGAGCCAGCCAGGCACAGCAGTGGGGTGGCCACACTTAGTGGCCATCAGTAGCCACCAGCATGGCTCAGTGCCTTGTGTGTCCGTAGCTTTGCCACACGAAGGAGTTACGGATCAATGCGGATGTGGGAAAATGTGTCCAGATCCCTGACCCGAGTCAGGGTTTAGACACAGACCTTTTGGAGAGGGTCCAGAGAAGGGCCACAAAGATGATTAAAAGTCCTGGAGCACTTCTGCTCCAAAGCCAGGCTGAGAGAGTTGGGGGTGTTCAGCCTGGAAAAGAGAGGGTTCCCAGGATACTTTATAGCAGCCTCCTCAAAATAATTCAGGAATAATTCTCCCTGTGCTGCTGGAATCCTGTCTCACCCACCTCTGCACTGTCCCATAAGGGGTGCTTTGAAACACAGCAGCACCAAGGTAGCTTGGTCCAACCCTGGCTGTAATGAAACATGTGGCTGCTGCACAACACATTTCTTTTGTCAGCCCCTTTGGCTTCACGATCTCTGGGTAGCCACAGTTTTGTCTGTATGAGTTCTGCAGACACATACCTGCAGGCCTTTCATTATGGGAACATCATAGATGTAAAAGGTGGCTCATCATTAGCATCATTAGCAAGCCAGTAACTGAAGTTCATTGAGAATATATGGGGTTTAGTTATTTGAAGTGTTGTAGTAGGACCTTCATAGTCTTACCATTCACATTATGACTCTTCAACCTTCTTCAGCTTTGATTTCTCTAGATTCTTAAGAAGTAAGGTAGAACCCCAAATTAATAAAGGTGTCAGAACTTTATCCCATATGAATAATGGGGGGGATGTGATCTGCATGTCTAATACTTCTGAAGGGAAGTCTTCAAAGATGGTGTGACTTTTTTTTCAGTACCAAGCAGCAGAAAAATCTGTTCCATTGTTAAGGTTTAACAGTGGCCTGGCAATTAAACTGAATAACAGATGCTCTCTATGTCCAAACCAGGACATCCATTCTCCACCTGGAGCAAATGCAGTTGTTTTACAAAGAGCCAGTGACTCACTACTGCTGCCAATCACTTCTTATTTAGATTCCATCGTGGAAGTTGTTAGTCTATGAAATGGCAGATATGGCTGCTCATATGAGAGAAAAAAACCCAAAACTTTGGCAATGATATCAGGAATTGGTGTTGCTTTGCAGTATCTTTAAATTCTGAGGGAACCCAGTCACTCACAAACACCCTGTTACTGTGGCTATTACTAATTCTTTCTGGTCATTGTGTCTCTTTTACCTATGGCAATTGTGTCACCGTTCTGCAATCAGAACACGTTACACAGCAACACAATCAGAACATGCCTTTAAAGTGAGACCACTTGTGTGTGCCTGCAAGCAAAAGTACAATTACAAATCTAAGCTTTTCAACTTCATCAAAACCACATCCAGCATTCTGCTTCTGAAGTACTGTAATAGCCGACCATGCTGTTGAACTACTGGGAATATGTTCTTTCATTTTTTAGCCTCTTTTTCATAAAGAAGTGAGGTTTATGGAGTTACTCTGTGTGTCAGCACTTTCTCGTAACTGTTGGATCTGTTAATCAATTTTAACAAAATTTATTAGAGGGATGGAGTTCTTAAGGATACTAAGCTAATAAAAATATAATGGAATTCAGTGGCTGATCCAAGTTAGTGCCCTGTTGAAAAGGAAAGTCAGGAGAACTTAGTTCTCCCTATTGTGTTTGCTCTTGGCAAACCATGAGGTTGGTATGCACAGCCCTGACAGCTGGGTATATACATCTAACCCTGAGGCAGCCACTTCTTACCCAGTCTGATAGATGAATGATGCTAGAACTGAATGTAAGGGACAGAGAGCTCTGGAAATAATGTGGAAATCATCCATAAGAAGCAGGATGGATTTAAATTTCTTGGAAACAGGAAACTAGGCTTCATTAGTTTTGCCACTCACAGATCTCCCTGCTGTTTTCTTAATGAAAAGAATTAATCCTGCAATCCTGTTCAGAAATGCTAGTTCTGATAAGGCAGGTTGCTATCATACACAGGTAATTGTGGTTTTACCAACTCCAGTATGATCACTTAAATCAACTTAAGATGTCTTCCAGCACTTCTATAGACATAAAGAATCATATCTTTATTTCATCTGAAAAGCAAGCAAGAAAAAAATACTGACTCTTTTTAGTGTAGTTATAGGCATAGTTCACCATGCTGTTCAGCCTCTGAGCATTGGACAACAACAACAAAAAAGTGGTTGCTGTTCAGATTTCTCATAGTACAGAAAATCCATCAGTTAGCACAGAATGCTTTTGAAAGTATGACAGTGACATAAAGATTATCCATAGAAGCTTAAGGAACACTCCGGGCTGCTACAGGAAGAACGTATTTCTGATGGTAAATAGCATTATAACAGAAGAACATATAATAAAATCCATCAGGAGATGGAAACTAAAGCTTGCCAAAATAAGGCTAGGAAAGATCATGGGTTTTACTCAATAAGAATATTCAATCAGTAGAGACAGATGTTGAAGAGCATGGCACTTTCTCCATACCTCAAGCATTTGAAATCAGCCTTGTGTCACAGGCCTAGTCACCAGACAGAGAAGCTAGTGGGTTGTGTTTGTGTTGTGCACAAGATCAGACTGGAGGACACTGTAGTCCTATTTGGCCTTCAGCTTTCTATATGGAAGCAATAATGCTAAGAAGAGATTCTTACCCCATAAAAAAACTTGAGGGTTAATTGCCCTGTTTTTCATAACTCCTTTGTGGTTATATCCACAGGGCACAATACCTTAAATAATTCTAGCTGTTGGTGGGACACACCAAAATCAGTAGAGCATTGTGCTGACATCTCCAGCATTTCACTGTGCCAGATGGACCTTTTATTTTGTGTCACATAACTGATGTCAAGAGCTATCGCAGCAGGAGACAGTGGAAGAGACTGTCAGGGCCTTACTTAGCACATGGCAACCCTAGAAGAGCAGCAGCTGGATCTCTTCCAGCTCCAGCACCACTTGGCTTCTGCACCTAAGCATATATTTTCCACATAGGCAATCCCACAACAGCCAATGCTATGGTGAGTCTGCAGTGATAAAAGGTTAATAAAGCTGCTCATAGATTCACCTTTTGAAAGGCCGTATGTTACAGGACAAGGTGGTGTGATTTATTTTCAGATAGAAGGTTTTCTCTGTGCATGAGTAGGGCTTAAGATGGAGAGAGAATTTGATCCAAACAGCTGAACTCTTTTGTGTTAGTTCCACAGTGCAACCTACTTGTACTTTCACAATATTACTACCAATATCTGTTTTCAAAACTCTTCACTTAAGCTGTTCTGCTGTTGACTGAAGATCCTGAAGGGTGTTCCATAACACCCTATACCTACAGAAAGTCCATTGAACAGTTCATCAAAAAAGCAGCTAGTGTTTTGAAATACTTATGAGCTGAGTTCTATGATTTGAACAAAACAAAGACAAAATTAGTGACATTTTCATTTTTTAGTTTTGATTTTTTTTCAGTATATACAGTAAAATAACAATTATAGATTAATAATGCTAGCTATTGCATAAACTGGAGTTACTAGCAACATTTTGCTTCTCAGAACAGTTGTCTGTCTTCTGGTGGTGTCTCCACTATCTGATAAGTTTCATTTTTAGCAGTCCAGTATTTCTTGGCCATAAACAGAATTCCTTTTCAACATGGAGATTTACAGACATCGGGGCCCACTCAGTATTAAATGTTATTGATTACACAGCGACAGGCAGCATTATGTATATTTATAATAAATGGTATAACTGCAGCCAGCTAACAGGCTTTCCAACAAGCTCCATTAAACTACCTGAAATAATCTGAGTTCCTGTGTCACGGTCATGTTACATGCGTGGAGCTGCAGTAAATAAATCACATCAAATCTTCTACCATAATGTGATTTGGTGAAACTGTTTTGCAGGAACATTTCTATTTTGTCAGCCCCCCTCAACAAGTGCTGTCAAAATATTTCTGAAAGCTGAAGCCACTTTGTGTCAACTGTTTCGTTTTAAAAAGCAGAGCAATAATTTTGGAAGGCAGCCTGGAGAATGAAGCTGAGTTAATAATTCCAAATATATGTTTCAGTTTGTGTACAACATTAGCTTCTAAATGGGACCCTATCTGGTTTCAGTGTTTTAGAGTATTTTAGGCTTTTGATCTTTCTCAGCCCTCGACAAAGGAGGGGGAGGAAACTATCAAAATAACACAGAAATGGTATATAGCAGTCCAACAACAAAAAAATATACACTGATGTATTTGTAAGGAGATTATTTCTGTAAATGTGATAATATCACTAAGCAAAAGTAACTCATTAAATATAGCATAGATCAATAACAAACTTCTATGAAGCATTTCAATACTGTGCAAGCACAAACGCCAAGGTAATTTTTAGCAATCCTTACTATAAAGCAATGAGGTCAGAGATATTAAAAAAAAATAAAATATTAACCTTACTTTGTTTCCTCATTTCTCCAAGTACATATTTCTCATGCCAATAGCAACTCCCTCATCTATGTGAGCTGAAAGTATCAAGGTCAAGATTTGGGGTTTTTCCTTATATCACAGGGGAGAAGAAACAGCAACCAGTTGACATAGGAGGAACAAATTCTTCATGTGCTTTTGTTTCAGATGTGGAAGATACTTATAAATAATAAGCAAATGTCATCTTTTGATTGCATTTGACCAGCTGTATTTAGCCAGTTTTCTGACAGTTTCTTACTCTTAAGGGGTCAGTCTGAAGCTTTCACTCTGTAATGCTTTTTAAAGTGCTTATTGATTTTCCTGCTCTCCTAGCAGTGTTTGGAGAGTTTTTCTGATACTATTTTTTTTCTCTCCAATGAACTGGTCAAGAAAATGATGAAATTAGCCATATCTCTAGATGTGTCAAATATGTAGGGTAAACCATTTTTATGATAGAGGAAAACATTTTCATTTTATTTCCTGCAGTTTCATTTTGAGTAGGGTAATTAGTGCCTTTGTAACAGTATGTGCTGTACTTTCAGATGAAAATTACTGTCAAGGTAACAATATCCCCTGCAAAACACATCTTGAGCTTCATCTTCCTACAAATATTGAAAGAAATATTGCTATTCACTTTAGGGAAACACCATATTCATGAAGCTGATCATCCATCTTCTAAAGTCCATTTCATACCAGCCTGAGTTTTTTCCATTACAGTTCTTGAAGATTACTGACTTCATTCACAGTACTAGAAGGAATATGTGTCTAAAACAATATATTTGTAAGGAAAGACTTAAAAGTACTTCAATCCATAGCCTTCTTAAGAGAATAAGAACAATTCCTGGTGTTTCCGCCCACCGCGTTCTATTATGATGATTAATATCCCGTGTATCTAAATTAGGGAATATAGTATTATTCACTGCTTCCTGCATTAAACTATCATAGAATCATAGAATCATAGAATTGGCTGGGTTGGAAGGGACCTCAGAGATCATCAAGTCCAACCCTTGATCCACTCCCGCTGCAGTTACCAGACCATGGCACTGAGTGCCACATCCAGTCTCTTTTTAAATATCTCCAGGGATGGAGAATCCACCACTTCCCAGGGCAGCCCATTCCAATGCCTGATCACCCTCTTTGTAAAGAAATTCTTTCTAATGTCCAATCTAAACCTCGAATCATTTTGCTGTGCCTGGTTCAAAACCTGCTACAGATCAATAAATTGGTCTAACAAAGTAACTTTTAAGGCCTGAATTTACTGATGTGTAGGCATAGGGGCCCCTCACCCCTGGCTGTTAACCCACTGGTGGGGTTTAAGCTTGTAAATGTCTTTGTGAATCCAGGTCTAAATTACATGCTCTCAGACACTCAGAATAGAGGATACTACAGAATTTAAAAGTACAGTTTATTATTATCACTGTTGAACTGGTAGGAACAGAGCAGCAGCTACAGACAAAAAGAGCAGCACTGGAGCTACAAAGCTTTTGCTGATTCTTAGTCGTGTGATTTAGCAGCAGAAACATATTTAGTGCCTAACTGCAGGAAAGCTTCCTTGTCCTGTGGCAGAGTAGTTTTTCTGTAGGTAGCTTTTATGTTATGCTGTTCAAAGATCTCTTAAATATAATAGCTGGAGAACTGGAAACTAATCTCAACACTTCCTCTCTCTTGAAAATCTGAGGCAGTTACAAGCATATTCCAGGAGTCAGGCTCCCAGAAACAGACGTAAATACATGAGAAATACAATCAGATAGTAATTGGAGCCTCTGAAAATGAGGTTTGTTAACTCTATTTCTTGAGTTTCCTCTGTGTAATTAGATCAGCTCTTAACTGAGAGCCTATGTAGACATATCCTGTGTTTCCATTTATGTCAGATAACACTTTCCATCTCAAGATGTCCTGCCCTTCACAAACATTTTTAGTATTCTCTGCATCAGAAGAGGGTTAGAACCCCCATTTTTTTACAGAATGGAATATGGAAATGTGGACAGACACAGATGAAGCATTTTTGCCTAGGTTATAAAGGAAATATCTGCTTAGCTCAGGAATATAACCAAGATGTTATCTTCTTCTTATACTTTAACCATAGAACCATTTTTCCTTCCTACTTAGAATGCTTTCAGTCTTTTTAAATGCTGCAATTATCCTTTGACTGCTTGCTATTTAAAGATGAGGATATGTACCCAGCACATCTCTAGAAGGCACACCAGCAGCATACATTTGTTGTGAACAGATTGATCAGGATGCCTAAACCTGGAGAAAAAAATCATTATCTCTCTAATGCCAAGAGCATTTTAAGAGTCAGAAAGCCCTCTTCTCCTCAGGATAAGAAAAAAAAACCAGTAAGCCCTGTATTCCAAATAATGTAGGATTGTTTTTCTCATGAAGATTAGAATTCACTAGATTATTATTACAGTGATCATTATTGCTTTATGAGGGAGAGAGTATAATAGCAGAGCTTTGTGTAATAGCAGAGCTTTGTGTCAAAGTCTTCTAATAATCTTGTTTAGGAATATATTTTCTCCAATATGAGTTGCTGGTAATTTGAAGAAATGAAATTTGCCTCCAGTTGTTTCTGGTTTCTTACAGAACTGAATAGCAAGGATTATTGTCCTGCCTTATAGAGACACTATGAGACAACTAAATATAGGATCAAATAATCAGACAAAGCAGAATCCAGTGGAGGTGAAGGTTCATGTGAAGGTACTGTGCTGCTCAAAGGTACTGTGAAGGTTCATTTCCTTTTCCAGTTGCTTCCTCTGCTGGAGAGCAACACACCAGAGAACAGACAGAACTGTTTAGGAAATAGTTAAGACGGAAAACATTACACTGGGTAATTCCAACAAAGTCTACTTTACTGAATGGAGAAGGAATTTCAACAGCAAACCTTATGGGAGCTAATACTTGAAAAATCAGTGTTGGTTGAAAATCAGAAAATTTGCTGAATTGTCTGATATAATGTGAGGTATCTGCACTCAGTTATGGGCACCTTAGGATTCCAGGTGCCTGGTGATGTTTGCCTAAGAGAAAGGCAGTAGTCATGTTTATCACAGGAGGACTTCTGAGGTATCTGAAGACAAGGCAGAAAGTCTGTAGCTGCTTAGTTATAGGCTACCCTGCATGTGTGAGGCAGGAGCCCTGCTGCACATTCAGCCTTGGCTCAGCATTCCCAGTTTGCATTTGCTGTTCCTACGTAAGGCCCAAGGTGACAGGGAGCTATAGCAACCATCTAACAGAGGCAATACACCACCAACACTGTACTTATCTAACCCATACCTATTGCCTGCATTGCACTGGTGCTGACTCTTTAAAAGGTTGGGTGTAGGAGAAAATCATGTGTTTCCTCATGATGTACCATGGTACTTCAGCCTTACAGCTGCTCAGACAGTAGCTGCAGCACTGAACCTGCCACCTTGGACAAAGTGGTGTTGGTTACCTGGGTGTGCAGCATCACTCACACCTGGGCCCCCCATGGGCCATCCATGGAAAGCAGGGCATAGCCAGGAGGCTGCTGGATATCCAAGGCTTGTTCGACCAGGGAGTTGGGACCTTGGAGGCTTTTGCTTGTGAGATGTGTCACTAGGTGTTACAATGTAGGTGTAATTCCAGATGACAGAGTCCACCTATCTTCATGCGGGGTAGTAGAAGTTCTATGGGGGCTGTTTGAAAAATGAATGTAACAAAGCAACTATGTTCAAAAGTGCTGGCTCGGATAGTATCTTGTGTGCCCCTGTTCATCATAAATTTTCTCTCATTTTAATTGCCCATTACATTGTAAGAATAAGTTAATCATTGCTTGGGAAGTTGTCCACAGAAGCTAATATTTTTAAAACTACAACTGTGGTAGAAATTATGGAGAAAGCAAGTTATCAGCAAACTGGATTTCTGATGTCTAATACCAGGTTGATATACCACTATGATGTAATTTAATAAAAATATGAGGTCATTTGGCTGCATAATTCAAACAATCTATAGACTGTTGACTGTGGGGAGAGATCTTTTTCAGTGAGCTCTCCAGATTGTTTTTCTCTCCAGGATAGCTTCAGAAGACGCAGCTGAACAACTGCAACCTGAGAAGAACAGAGTACCAGAGCAGAGAGAGAAATGGGACAAATAAAACACAAACACCGAGACATGACATTTAGTAAAACAAGCACCAGCATCTGAGTCTAATATTCTCCTGCTGTAAAAACCAGAACAACACTGAAACAGATCAGAGCTCATGTCTGATCACACAGAGACTTTGTCGTTGTTTGACAGGCACCTTATCACTAAGCTGCATTACAGCCCTCCTGCTGCTGCTCAGCATGGAACAGTTAAGTCATGGTAGTATCAGTGCTGTTGTAAGGAGGATGGCATAAGATGGTGCAAGCAGGTGTATTTGGAATATCCAGGTGAAGTTATCAGGCTGGCAGAAAGGAGGAGAGCTTCTGTTAGTAGGACCATGGGGTTTTCCCCTAAACACTGGAGATCTGTGTCTGCAGTAAGAGGGAAATGGTGTCTGCATCCATGCAAAATGTCGGGCAGGGCCGATCTTTTGGGCCGTCGAGACATCTACACACACAAGTTCAGGGGGCCTTGCCAAAAAATAGTTTGAACTTTATCTCTACTCAAAGAACCGACGCCAGGTGGCACTACAGAAGGCAAAGAAAACTCCTCAAGTTGTGCCGGCAGCACCGGGGCCCCTGTCTTACTGCTACTGCCCTGCCGGTGGTCAGCATCAGCTCCATCATCAGTTATCTCAAGTAGCCATTACGGATTAGCAGAGATGAAACGAAGGGTACATACTGTTTAGTTAATGAAGGGCATGTCTGCTTTTTTTTTTTTTTTTTTTTTTTTTTAATTCAGACTGCATCTCTCCATCTCCCACTTGAAAGAAGAGGGCTGCTCAGTTGTGCTTTGCTGTTACTGGATGCATTAACTGTTCACCACATATTCCTGGTTTGTGCTCACTGTCTGAGACTTTTTCTGCACACTCTTGAGACAGTTCAGACTTGTCCAGACACCAAGTAATTCCACTTCTGCTCAGACAAACACTCAAGTAGCATCTTAGCCCTGCAGGTTTGCACTTAATCGTCTCAGCTGTAAAAAAACCATTAAAATAAATGTATGGTGCAACAGAGCCTTTCTTTCTACTTTGTTCATCTGAGGGAGGAATACTTGTCATCCCCTAATGGCTGGCTCAGAAGTTAAGTCCCTTTCTTTCCTCCTAGCAAGTGAAGCTAGCCAGACAGAGCAGACTGAAGACCAAGAAATATTCTATTTACAGTGAGACTTCCTTGAAATCTGGGGAAGAGTCTATTGGAAGTGGAGAAGGTATTCCATTTACACAGCTTGCTCATTGCATTATCTTGTTTCACCAGCCAAATCACTGCTTTTAAGGCAAAAGAAAGATTTTGTGCTGATCACTAAACAATGCAACAGCACCTGGAGACAAGAGATATATGTGCATAACAAAGCAGATCAATATGTGAAGTCTGTTTCTCTCCCTGTTTCTGTAAATGAGTACTTGAGATCATGCTAAATACATCTTCAAGAGTCAAGGTAGTTATGATCTAGACTGTGTATTGTTAGTGCCCACCCACCCCCCAGCACTGGAGAACCTGGGAGATGACAGCATCCCTCTTCATGTTCCTTCTCTTCCACACTTTTTCCAGCTTTCTGAGCAAGATCTCTGGTTTACAGTGTATCAGATTGAATACTTCATATATCCCTAAGAGAATTGTGACTTTTCTTTCACCAAGAGCGTGGCTTTTTGAGTTGTTTTTTTCTGCTAGACTCTTGTTCTTGGAGCACCAGCTTCGCATGTTGCTGAGGGTTTGACTTCACAGTCTGCTGCTGGACCACACGTGATCTGCATGACCTTGCTTTCTTCTCCTCCCCGAAGGCATTAAATATGGAGCAGTCCCATCTGCCATTCCATCCTTTTGCCACAGACAACCCAAAATAAGAGGACTCTGCAGCAGTGGGAGAGCAGGTTGTGAAAAAAGAACAAGCATAAAAACAAAATTTGAGGGATTACAATTTACTCAAAATCCAACCAATTGTTGGTGCTGTTTCAGCAGAGATTTCAGCTTGTCACAGCAGTGCTGGTCAGAAGAGACAATAACATTTGAATATAAAATTGAAGCTTTTAAATATCCAAATTATTTTCCATTTCAGACATCAGAGAAGGATTTGCAGATGACAGATCTAACTATAGAAGATATAAAACTGTATACCTCCTACACTTGTTGCCTCAGATGCCTGATAAAATGAGATGTTTCTTAGACTGGGTGAGATCTTGAGTCTACCAGTGCATCATGTCCCAGTCCTATGGGGATCTGCAGGGCAGCTACAGATAATTCATCTTTTTTTACCCTCCTAGACGAACAAATGCCCCAAGTGCATGAGAAAACACGATGCTGTCAGGCATGCCAAGGACAGAAGCACAATGTCACAACAGTGTCCACAATGTCACACTAGGGAGAACAAGGGGAGACATGCAGGACACCTCCTTTCACTGCTCTGATACAGGAGAGCCTGAGGCTGGGATTATGATCTTCAGGACATAGTGCAAGATTCAACTGCTTACCCAGCTCTTTTCTGCAGGTGTGAGGAAGGGTCCTATGAGTTATTGCATATGTTTTGTTGAAGTTGGTAATTTTTTTGGTGTGTGTAGCTCACCTACAGGATGAAATGGGTCCATGAAAAGTCAAATTGCTTTCAGATGAGTAGTTCCATCTAGCATAGAAATTTTTTTTCGCTTAAGGAAAAGATGTAAAGTAGAAGTGCATTTTATAACCTTTGGGCTACATTAAAAAAATCTTTTTGTCTTCTCTCCCTTTGTACCTATTTCTTAGAAACATGAATGAAATTGTGGAAAATTTTTATGATGTATTGGAACAGAATGTGTAGCATCATACTTAAGTTAACATATTTATATTTTTACTAATAATAGAAATGATTTGGAACAAAAGCAGATAGTGCAGTTGGCTGCTTTTGCTTACACTACTCTTTAAGTATTCAAACATGGTCATAAGTTCCAGAAAAATCATAAATCTTAATACAAACAAGGAAGTTAATACAAGAACTTTATGTGAAAAAGCATAATTTATGATAAACTATGTCTTTCCAATTTTTAAAGTGTATCATCCTGTCAAGAGGCAAAGTAGATTATTATAGGCTTAGATGATTAATTACCTATACCAAAGAATGGACATTAAAATATAAAGATAAAAATATTCATGTGCTGAAACCTGTTTGGTAGGGAAAACAAAGCACAAATACTTAAGAACTTTGTCTAAAGTCTTTGATTTACAGGTGCTTCCAGAGCTCATTGCAGGAAAGCCCTAAGAAATAATTAGCTTAAATAAAACTACATTGCAGAAAATTACTATCTATTCTTGGTAGGTATTTTTCACCGTTATTCATTCAACCACATCATACATTTTTGAAGGTACAAGCATATTAAACTGAGATATTTCACAGAAAATTAAATGCACATGTCAATTAAACAGTCCCTAAAACATCTTACATTAGTATAATGGAGAAAATGTTAGGTAGATCTGTCAGCTGAATAATGGAATCAGAATTATTGACAAAGGTTTACTTTGGAGGCCATGCATGTTCATTTTCCATTGACTTTGCTGTCATCTGTGCATCATTGCTGCTTCTCTTTTCCAGAATAGGTCTCTTCTGTTCCAACATCATCTGTGCTGTAAGATGCCATGGTAAAGCCTCAGTATTCTTTCCTGTAAACAGATTCCTCCAGTTCAGTAACACTTTTCCCTTGGTTTGTTTGATGCGGTTGAGGTCAGGAAACAAAAGGGTTTTGTTCTCCTGATACTGGATATTGCATTGCTCGAGTTGCTTTCAGCAGCCTATCCTGTTCTCCTATTTCAAACTTAGATGAAATAAAAACACTCCCACTGTTGCTGGCAGCCACATTCTCCTCTCTGGTATCCTACAGCACTTTCCCATGTAAAATATGTTCTTACCTGATATCAATTTCCAGGAGTTCAGCAGAAGTTTTATTAATACATGAAATAGGATCTACCTGCCCCGCACCAGAGGGGAAGTGAGGGCTGTGCAGGACTTCAGACCTCGCTTGGTTTTCAATTGCTTCCTCCCTTTTGTTTAGTGACACACATTTCACACAGGAACACAGACACCTCAGCCACATTCTGCACCTGCAGTCCATGCAATTTTAAAGGCACTTTCAGGCTCTTTACCTCCCCTTATCGTGGAAATACAAGCTTTCAGGAAAGAAGTAGAACAGAAAGGTGAGGGCAGAAACCATTTAGCTATCTTACCACAATCTGCCCATACTCAATGGTATCTGAACTCGGAGCTGCAGAGTGTGGGCATGTGCCCCTGATACAGCCCAGCCCAAATCACAGAGAGGCCCCAGCATGTACACATTATCCAGCTTCCTGTGATCCCTGATTTACCAGGGTTTTTTAAAAAACGGTGGATCCAGAAACAATTCTTTACATACCATGACTCTTTAAACTGCTGATTTGGAGAGGTAGAACAAGACTTCCATTACAGTGATGACCAAAATGAAATCCGTAATAGTTTTAAAAACATTTTAAGTGTATTTTCTCTACATTTCTTGAAAGATATAGCTTAATGCTAACTGAAAAACACAGTCAAGGGCAACACCACAAAACAGAGAATCTCTGCTTTAATTTTGTAAACATTTTAGAACAAAGAGCAGTCACAATAAAATACTTAGTTTCTCTGCACAAATACCATCTTCTTTTCCCACTGCAGTTTGACAATGGATTACTGTGCTCTCTGTGGCAAGTAATCACAATTATACCCTTCTATCAGCTAATTGCAAACAAGATCTCCCTTAAAATCATTGTCAGGAATTCTGGCCAGAGAAACCTCTGTAGCCATACAAGGCTTAGCTCCCTGCTAACAGAGTTGTGCAAGGCAGAGGATGCTTAGCATGCATTTCCATGCATTGTTTCACTAAGAACCAGCTACATGCACCTCAGTAGAGATTACAGCAATGTGTGTAGCTGGTCTGATCCCAGCAGCACAGGCACTACCACAGTGAGCTCCAGCAGCAACACTCATGCTTCCCACAACCTAAGTGGTGGTCACATCCCCAGCTGTTGAGCCAGTCAAGGACTCTGACAGCAAACTTTCTTTGCTTTCAATGACCCTGCTATATGTCTGGACAATCCCCCATGTATATGCTCCTGCTGCAACATTCTGTTCAGGTTGCCCAGGGGGGCTGTGGCTGCCCCCTCCCTGCAAGTGTTCAAGGCCAGGCTGAATGGGATGAGTTGAGCAGCTTGGTCTAGTGGAAGGTGTCCCCACCAGTGGCAGAGGGGTTGGAATTAAGTGATCTTTGGATTTGGTTGGAATTAAATGATCTTTCAGGTCCCTTCTGATCAAAACCATTCTGTGATTCCATGATTCGTTATGTGATCAGGACAAAACAAATTTGAAGGATCAGTTATAGTAATCTGTTACCATTTTTAGAACTTTAAGCAAAGACATATTCTTCCATAGGCTTTTTGTGATAGATTCAGAATTTTAAATTCCCTTCTGGCTGGAAAAACACACTGGCTGGCAACTGAGGAAGCTGGCAGGAAGGAGGGACATTTTGGCTCCCCTATATTACATACAGTGTCCTTGTGTTAAATCTTGAGTTCTGCAAAGTAGTTGAAATTTTTTTTCTTTTAGAATATTACCAGCTTCTCCATCACAGGATTTCTGGTCTTTCCCCTTCATCTTTGCAGTTGAAGTAGTGCTAACCTTTAACACACATCTGTATATAAAAATGGAGGAGAGTTAAAAATAATTCAATTTTTCAGAAATATAAAGGCACAACAGCAGCTTTTTGTCTTTCCTGAACATTCCTTTTGACATGCATGCTGACCTATAGTGTAAATTTCTCAGCATTCAACATAACTGGAACTGTACTTATGTGAATTTTCAGACAGCATTGCTGAATAAAGTAGAGGAAGTGTTATTTTAAGATCTGAAATGATCATGTTCTGAAGAGCAGTTGAGAGCACACAGAGAAAAAGCAGAAAAGCTGACCAATAACAATACCATTGCAGATAAAAGCTCAGGAAGGAATTTGTCACTTTATCCATGTAAAAAAATCGAATACATTTTTCTGGATAGGTATTATTTTAATTATTTATATATACTCATTGTATTTCACTAATAGCAAAAGTAGACAAGAATAAGGACAAAGAGTTAAAACACCTTTAATTAGGTGACACACAAGTTTTGATTATTCAGACACAATATGACTGAATTTAGGAAGATGTTCTCATCTGTTTTGCATAGCTGAGACCCATCCTTATAAAGTCCTGGGCCATTTTCCTGGGAATGTACAGCTACTGCCATCGAGACTCTAGCTACACACCATACAAATCTATTTTAACTTTTTTATGATCCTGGGACTCCATTTTGTTTCATCGTCTACATTTAATCCTGAATCAACTCCATGGACTTGAGCACAGTTTTTCTCACTCATGCAAAATATGGATACAGCTGTTCCTCTTTGACTGAGATTCTGCTGTGACCTGGTTCTCCTGTGAGGAGCATCTCTGAAGATGCACATGTTTCCTGGAGCCTTCACTTCCATTCTAGCCCCTACAGATGTCTCCCCAGCTTGGGTCTTGCTGGTCCCCAACAGAACTGATTAGGGACCAGTCACTGGGAGGACAACACCATTGCTACTCCAAGAAGAGTGAAAATACTTGCAAAACTGATTCTGAATTATATGCATGCTTGTATTTTCTGGGAATCCTTTAAAAAACAAAGTCAGAAAGGCAACCCCATCCTTGCATCATCACCCCCTTATGCAGGAGCGGCAAAGAAAATGCATGCAACCAATATGGTTGATAAACGAACTTCTGGTTTATTGCGCAGCAACTTTTGCTTATATAGTGCTTCTGTGACCACACCCCAGCCTCCAACATAACTTTTTATTGGACACCCGGTGTGTTTACCTGTAGCACAGCGAATCCCTGGTGCAGGTAGCACCGGAGTATGGGCCGATCTAATTGGCCTCCCAAACATGGGGTTGGGCATAGCAAAGGGGTCGTACCTCCTATCTCTTCGAGAATATTCAGGAATATTCTCCAACATTCTCCAAACCTCTCTAACATTCCCCAACACCCTTACTTTATGAAAACAGCATCTCACAATGCCAGCCAAATACGACAGTGTATTTTTGGGATCCCTACAAACTGCTTAGTTGATAAAATGTAGCAATGCTTTCGACTTGGCACAACTAAGAAAAGATTGGGAGAAGTATCCTCAAGCTTTAGTGGAAAACTAAAAGTGTTTCGAGGAAATCAAAGCATTGTTATGGATAGGCTTTAATTGTCATGAAGTGGCTATGGGCAAAACATTCTTCTACAGCAATTTTTTTTTTCACCATGGTGATGAGGGCTGACAATGCTAATGAAGTAGGCTCTGAGGAGAGAAGAAAAGACTTACATGTCCTTTTTTCCCATCCCAATAAATCTGCCTCTGACAGATGATAAACAGATGATCTCTAACTTGAAGAACTAATAAAGTACACTATAAAAATGCTTCTGTATTTACAACATGCCCTGTTTGCATTTGCAGCCTGAGTGAAGTCAAACAACGATTTAAATTACTTTAACGATTTAAACCAGGACAAACTTCTAGCAGAAGAACCTTTGGTAAAGTCCCATTTTGAAACACATTTGAAAACAGTCAGTACCAGCTAGGATTTCTTAACTCCCAGAGGTGACAGGTATCTATTATTGATGGAAAAGATGAGCTGTGGCAGAACCATCTCTTAATATGGAAACACTTATCCATATTCCATTCATTTATAATGAGAATTGCTCATATAAAATTAAAATGTCCTGCTCCAGCTGCTACAAGTCTGAAACTAATAAAGGAGATGTTGCATTAGATTAATTTTGAACATATTTCCATGACTATGATGATAGGATTTGGAAAGAATGTATATCTACTTTATATGTTTTGGTAGAAGATATAGTAAAACCTCTTCTGAAATACATAGTCCTTCCAGCCCTGGACACACACAACATCCTTCCCCCCTACTCTTGGCCAGTTCTGAAAACACAGAGAATAAAGCCTGTCAGTGAGGATAACTGTGTTTTATTATGAAAATATAGAAAAAATTGTAACATGTCCTATATGATGAGTTAGCAGAGATTTTAGGGTTTTGTTCTTCAATGTAATGATGTAACTACCAACAGGCCTTAAATATGGAATATTTTTATGTTTTAATGCATTTGGGTTAACTTATCTTACCACCAGTACAGTTATGTTCTAAGAAAGGCCACATTTAAGATCACTGTAAATGTGATCAACAACTTAGTTGTAAACCCAGCCTAGATGACTTGTAAGACAGGTGGAAATTCCCCAGAGGACCTTGTTCTTTCCCACTGAAGGAAAAAATTTGTTATAGGAGCCAGTACCTACAGGAGTTTCCCAGGGTTAAATACCTCATACCGTTTTCTGAAGGAATAGCAGCAACATGATGATCTAGCTCTCTGTTTCCATAGGATTCTGTGGAGCACCATGGAAATCCTGCACTTTTGCAAGAGCTACAAGCCTAGCTGTTGCCCTTCTACCCAGAAAACACTACCAACATCTGCATGCCTCAATGTTCCCAATGTGGAGAAGTTAGAGAAAAAAAATGCAGCATTTCCTCCCCTAAAACCATGTTAATTTTTTATGCCAAATTCAGATCAGTTCAAGGAGCTAATTCAGACTTTGAAAGACTAGCAATTCCTGCCCATTTAGTCCTTCACAGTATCTTGAAATTCAGTTCCTTATATTGGATCTAACTGCCAATAAACCAGTAGCAAATTATCAATATTTCAAAGAAGAAAATCCACAAATTCAATGTACAGATTTATTTTATAGTGCTAATAGCTCAACAGTTTCATATTAGCAAATTGAATCCATGTCACAGAATTTATTGAAGTCAGATGAAGCTGATTGTAATTGCTACTACCCTAGATGTTGTGCCCAAAAGTTCTAGCTAGGAGGGGGAATCCTTTTTTGGCCCTGTTGCCATAGACACTCAACATTTCTTGCAAAGGGGTTCTGCTCTTGCAAA
Source organism: Heliangelus exortis (assembly GCF_036169615.1). NCBI lineage: Eukaryota > Metazoa > Chordata > Aves > Apodiformes > Trochilidae > Heliangelus > Heliangelus exortis. The sequence goes on from NC_092422.1 coordinate 58,374,419, forward strand.
GTGCTGAGTGCTAAATTGATATTTATTGTATTTATTAACTTACTAAACTGGAAAAATGCATAAGAAGGGAAAAGAGAACCATGTCATGTTAATATTAAATTAATATCAAGGTTCACCTTTTACATTAGTGGTGGCTGTAACTAAGAGTATGTGCTAAATAATTCTAAGCAGAGCTATGTCTTGAACAACTAATTTAATGCCTTCTCTATATTACATTCATAATTTCCTCATCACCTTCACACAAAGACGTGACAAGGATAGTTGACATGCTTCTTTGAAGTAATGTGCATAAAACAGATAAACATTTGTAACCCTGACATTATTTGTATTCCACTTTTATCAAGATTTCAATGACTTCTATTTAATTAAATGACTTTCTATTTTAATCTCCTGTTTAATATCTTCATTGATGATTTAGATGAAGGGATTGAGTCCACCATCAGCAAATTCACAGATGACACTAAGCTGGGGGGGAGTGTGGATCAGCTGGAAGGCAGGAGGGCTCTGCAGAGGGACCTGGACAGACTGGAGAGTTGGGCTGATTCCAACGGGATGAGGTTCAACAAGGCCAAGTGCCGGGTCCTGCACTTTGGCCACAACAACCCCATGGGGAGCTCCAGGCTGGGCACAGAGTGGCTGAGAGCAGCCAGGCAGAAAGGGACCTGGGAGTCTGGATTGACAGGAAGCTGAACATGAGCCAGCAGTGTGCCCAGGTGGCCAAGAAGGCCAATGGCATCCTGGCCTGGATCTGGAACAGCGTGGCCAGCAGGCCCAGGGAAGGGATTCTGCCCCTGTACTCAGCCCTGGTGAGGCCACAGCTCGAGTCCTGTGTCCTCTGGGCCAGTTCTGGGCCCCTCAGTTCAGGAAGGATATCGAGGTCCTGGAGCAGGTCCAAAGGAGGGCAACCAGGCTGGTGAAGGGACTCGAGCACAGATCCTATGAGGAGAGGCTGAGGGAGCTGGGGGTGTTCAGCCTGGAGAAGAGGAGGCTCAGGGGAGACCTCATCACTCTCTACAACTCCCTGAAAGGAGGGAGTAGCCAGGGGGGGGTTGGTCTCTTTTCCCAGATGACTTTCAACAAGACAAGAGGGCACGGTCTCAAGTTGTGCCAGGGGAGGTTTAGGTTGGATATTAGAAAGAATTTCTTTACAGAGAGGGTGATCAAGCATTGGAATGGGCTGCCCCGGGAAGTGGTGGATTCTCCATCCCTGGAGATATTTAAAAAGAGACTGGATGTGGCACTCAGTGCCATGGTCTGGTAACTGCAGGGGTAGTGGATCAAGGGTTGGACTTGATGATCTCTGAGGTCCCTTCCAACCCAGCCAGTTCTATGATTCTATGATTAAAAGATGTGCAGATGTGGTGCTTAGGGACATGGTTTAGAGGTGGACTTGTCAGTGCTTGGTTAATGGTGGAACTGAATGATCTTAAGGGTCTTCTCCAACCCAAATGATTCAAAGATTCTATGATTTGTTTACACCTCTCCAGGGTGGCTCAGCCTTACCTCCAGGTGTTCCAAAGATTTTCTTGGATTGTTAGTGTGTAAGCTAACCAAGATTTGAAGAGTTTCTCAGTGCTAAGAAAGGAAAATTGCCCTGGGATGTTAGAAAGAAACTAACTTAGGCAGAACTGTATCATAAGTAGGATGCCCTAAATCAGAGAAATTGCTTGAAGCTGTTTGAGCTGTGAAACAACATGTGACATGCAAATACCTAGATCATAAATCTGTATGACTCTATGCAGCTCAGTGATGTAGAACATATATCTTTATGACACACAGGAAAACAAGATGTATATTAGGAAAAAGGCTAATGTGGCAAATAACAGCTAAAATGTCCTGCAGTAGCCTGCTATATAACATGAACTAAAATTCAGGATCAAAAAAATCTCTTTAAAATATAGTTACAGCAGAGCAAATATATTAAAGGCTGCTCTATATAGAACTCTCCTTTAAACACTTGAATGGATATTCACATGAAATTACATGTAAAAATGAGTACTCAGTTAAAATACATGGTCAAATCATCACTTGTCATTTCATTATTATATAAAAGGAATTATCAGGCTCCATTAGTTTCACCACTTTGGCATAGATTTCATAATTCATAGATTTTTTAAACTGCCATAGATGTCTATGGATTGTTATTTGTGACAGGCAGCTCTCTATCAGCTGCAATGGACAGAACAAAAACTTAATAATTTTACCATATTAGAGTAAAATTATGAAAGGTAATTAATTTTGTTGCATTTGTCATTGTGTTGGATTTCAAGTCTTTTTAATGGGTATGACCAGTTTTAAAAAATAAAATTATAAAAGAAAAATCATACTACCTTTCTCAAGGATGAGGAAGGCAATCTTTTTATCTTGTTAAAAAAAAACAAACAACATTTATTTGTTTATTTGTCCTCTAAAAAAATCACCGCTTTCAAATGTCTTTTTATATTTGATAGTCCAGGACTGTCCTATTCCCCCAGTGAATGAAGAATTCTGTTTTATATTGGACAGAAAATTATTTGCATATGACAATACAATTTGTGTATTACATATAAAAATAGATGTTATTATTTCTTATTTTATTATATATCACAGCTTTTAAAACGTAATCCTTTTCAAATATTAGGAAAAAAAGCTTATCTGTCTGAAACATGGCTGGTTTCAGGCTTTAATATGGTCCAGATTATACATTCCTGTAGCAACAATATCAATGCTTTCTATAAAAAAAAATCATGATTAATATAGCAAATAAAATCAAGATGCCTTGGTTCAAGGCTCTATAGCAGTACCCTACTATGCATATCATAGAGCTTCTATCATGTGAAACTGACTTCAAACCCAGTCTCCAGTGAGCTAAATATCTATTGACTTCTGAAGGAAAAAGAAAAATCAGTGCTTGACTGCATTAAGTTACTTTGAAAGTGGATTCAACCTGTACTTACCCTGCAGGTTTATACCTCTTTGGGATTTAGCTTTTTTTGAGGCAATACCAGTGCAAATATGATAGACTTGGTCTTTTAATCCCAGCCAGGCAAGCAACCCTGGAAACAATAGGTTTTACATCTCTCCTTTCCACAACTGAAGACTGGGAATTCCATATTCCTGGTGCTAAGAGAAGACAGTATTCCCTCCTATAAAAAATATCAGATGCCAGTTAGACTTGACTGTGAGAGCAGGGATGCACTTATGTAAATGTGCAGGATCAAAAATAGATGAGAAGTTTAAAAGCAATAGGTTTCCTTCTCAATATAGCATCGATATATCATTAAATGTATTAACCAAAGACAAAGACTGCTAGGAATGTTGACCTAAAATGCCCTTAAACTGACAAAGATTGCTGCAGAGAGGAAACAGAGGCAGGTTCAGGTGCTCAAGGAGTTATTAGCAGGGGAAGTTCTCCGCAGCTGATAGCACACATTAACTCTTAAGTTGAATGTTACTTTTGGGGAAGAAGAAAGTGGAGGAGACAGTGGAAAATAGATCCTGGTGGCCAGCTGAGAAGAGAAGAGATGGTAAATCTTCCAGTGAGCACCCTCCCCTGGACAGCTGGCACAAGCCACCATCCTTCCCTCCCTGCAGTGATGTTCCAGGTGACCCCAGGCCCTGCCCCAGGCCCTGCTGGTTGTTCCTGGGTGTGATGCTGTCAGCACTGATCAGGGCACTGAGTGCTGTGTGCTGACTGCTTGGGAAGCTTTGCTGGATGCAGTCACTTGTGGGGCTCCTCAGGTCAGGCAGCTGCTCCAGCCAAGAAGTGGGAGACAGGGAGATGAAGGGATCAGTCTTGGCCAGTGCTGGTTCCCAGGAGAACCTGACACCACCACCACAGCATGTTCATGGGAATATTCATGGGAACAACAGTGGGGGAGGGATCAAGGGCAAAAGAAGGAGGCTGTGGGGCAGCCTGACAGCAGGAGCATGGAGATGGGAGGGAAAGTGTACAGAAGGGCCAAAAGGAGACCCTTAGCCACAGAAAGGGGAGGGCACTAGGGCACACTAAGGCACTAGGGAACACAGATCATGTAAAATAACACAAGTCACTTCCAAAATTCCTCTGCACATTGCTAAGGCTACGAGCATGAAGCTTTTTTTACATCAGACTTACATAATATATATGAAGCCAGAAACCATCCATGGCATCCTCCACTGCACTGAATTCAGAAGTTCCAAACACAGGCATCTTTCTGTGCCCCTACCAGTCTCAGAGCTATACCCTCTTTCTGTCTCCCTGTGCTACAACTAGGATACCACAACCTGAGTTGAGCTAATTTAGCATCTTTACTCAGAGGCACAAAGAACATCTAGCACCTGTCTGTCTCTTCTAATTATATGCTCCTGAAAGTGTCAAAAATCTATGCAGTTTTGTACCCAATTTAATTACAGTCAATATCCTTGATGCAAGCACCACCCATGGTGTACACAGCAAACTTATGCTCCCTATTATACCCTATACTTCCTACCTCTTAAATCAGAGACTGCAACTTTTTGTGTAGACAGTCTTAATGGATTTTTCTTCCCCTCTTTTTCTATACAATTTCTTAATCCTTCTCAAATAACTTTCTAAATCTAAACTTTTGGTTTCTGCATCAGCCTGTGACAAGGATTTCCACAATTAAATTATTAAATTAAATTTTTCACCTTGTGAAAAGATGTACTTTGAGCATTGTTTTGACCTTGCTACTGGGTAATGCCATCTGCTGCCACCTGTGTCGTGAGGAGGTAAGCACAAAATTATTGTTATGCATTATTTTTTACTACCCAAGTCATTTGTCATATGAGCTGAGGTGTCCTAATATGTTGTCACAACCTCTTCCATATCTTGGATCAACCTTGTAATCCTCTGTAGCTCTTCTTATTCCACTATAGTTTCTTTCAGATGAAGGCACCAAAAATGTGTAATGTGTTCAATGTCTAGTGCTAAGTGGGAGACACCAAGGTTTAGCATCTAAGGTTTTAAGATTTAGTGTTTTAAGGTCTAACCCTGTTAGACAGTGTACTGTTTCACCTCTGAAGCTTTTCTACTTATAAAACTATGATTTAAATTCTTTGTTCAAAAAAATGCTTATTAGAAGACTGGAAATTTTGTCGGCTTAGAAGACACAGTAAGCAAAATACACCTATTTTGAGCTCCATAGAAATTGAGTAGGTGGTTAAAAATTTGGGTAACTTATGACATAAAAACATTTATCTTGCGTCCCTGTGTCTTTCTCTTGGTTGTCAATGAATTAAAAAACTAGTCTTTTAGGCAATTTTCAGACTTAGTATTCTGTTCCTCAAGGACATCTAGAGAGTGTAAACCAGAGGAAAGAGCCTAGGGCCTATAGTATCCAGAGATTTTGAAGCTGAAGTTGTGAGACACCTCATCACCACATAAGAGATGTCAAAGATTGTTCATAATTTCAGTAATGCAAGATTGAATAAGAAATATCACCTTGGTGTGGAAAAAGGTATCTAGATTTTTTTTATCATTGTGTCTTTCGCTTTCTTGCCCATCTCTCCAATCAGGATCCTCAGAGCCCTTCTATAAGCTCTGGACAAATTTCCCAATTATCACTCAATAAAATCAAAGGTTTTGGGGGCTTCTTTGATCTTGCCTGCACCTGGCTAAGCATAAAAGAGCAAATGTTTTGTATCCTGATTTGCATGTCAGCTATTCCAGCATGGCATACCAGGCAGTGTCAAGTTCACTCTGCCTTTGAAGCAACCCTTTTTTTCGTAGTTTAAATAGATATGAACTGACAGACTAAAATCTATCTGTCACAGCGGGGCAATAGTTAGGATATAAAGGTATTAGACCTCCCCATCTTCTTTGTGGTTGGAGTGTCTGGCCTGATTGGCTTTAAAAGACCTCCCAGCAGGATCTTACAGGAATTAGCATGCAGCTCTGTGACTGACTTGCTTCTGTGTCATGTTGGAGCTTTGCTGGGAATAGCAGTTCCTAGTTCTGCTTTTTCAGGGAGAAAAAAATTTTACAGAATTACGCTTTTCCAAATTGTGTGAGACAACAGAACTCAAGAAAACAAGAAACTCTGGCTCTCACAAATACTAGGCTAATGACAACTCTGACCTCTCCTGATTTCCACTGTTTTTCCTTCTCTCTGTCTCAGCTTTGGGCTGCTGAGTTCCCATGATTGACCTCAGCAACTTCAGCCTTTCCAACATGCATTTGGTTCCTTCAGTTTTCTTTTCTTTGAAAGATAAGTCAGCAGTACACATCATCTTCAGCATTTATAAGGAATGAAGCACGGTGGGAAAGGAAGTAGGTGAGAGAAAGGTAAATTTTAAGTTAATGAAGATTTTGAACAGGTCATAGGTATCATCCCACATGAGGATCTTTCTGGTCTACATCTTTTCTGTATTTCAGACCCTCCTTCTGCTCAGAATCCTAGGGTCTGGACAGCATAATTAGCTTTCTTATCACATAAGCCAATTACTTCCCTATCAATGTAGACCAACAGGGCACTGGAAGAGCATTAGCTCACAACAAAATAAGTGCATCACCAGTTCTTATGTTTTTGTTTCTTAAAGCCTATTTAGTTATGGTAAAGAATACTTGTTAAATTGTTGGTTGTTTAAGCCAAAGTCCAAAAAGACCTAAAAATATGATGAAATTCCAGGAAGGATTGTTACTCTGTGTTTCTTGAAGCAGCTCTTTCCTGTACAACATCAATTTAAACCTGGTAAACATATAAAATCATACCCATCTGAGAGAGGAATGATGTGGAAAGGTCACAAAAGTTTAAATTAGCACACACACACCCCCCAAAAAAAGGAAATGCCTGAATAGTATGTGGTAACATTTCCAGTGATCTTTCTGCACCAGCAACATCACTCAAGATTGACAAAATTCCATTTGTATGCCTAGAAAATTGTTGACTTTATATATAGATGCATTTTGAGTCTGCATTTGGCCTCTGCCTGCAATGTAAGAACCAGCACAACTTTAGCATCGGATTTTCTAGTATACAGTATCAATTCTGATGGCATCCTATAAACCACATTAGCAAAAAACCCAATTTTTCCAAGGACTGTAGTGCTTACTAGATGCCAGGAGACTGTTTTGCCTTCTTATTGTTTCCTTCCATCAGAGATTTACTTTCAGTAAGTGATTCTGTTAATCTGGCCCAGTTCTTTAAAGTTTCATTGAGCTTGTATTCCTGGCTCTATAGTGCTTCTCAAGGCTGTGATCCCAAACTAAGAGCATCCTAGAAAGTCACTCAATTTCTCCTTCTACTGCACAGGTATTTTTTTATTTATTGTCCTTTTTCATAAAGAGCACCCAAATGGTCTTTTGAAGACTTTTTTTACTCAGCCCTGGTGAGGCCTCACCTCGAGTTCTGTGTCCAGTTCTGGGCCCCTCAGTTCAGGAAGGAGATTGAGGTGCTAGAGCAGGTCCAAAGGAGGGCAACCAGGCTGGTGAAGGGACTCGAGCACAGATCCTATGAGGAGAGGCTGAGGGAGCTGGGGCTGTTCAGCCTGGAGAAGAGGAGGCTCAGGGGAGACCTCATCATTCTACAACTCCCTGAAAGGAGGGGGTAGCCAGGGGGGGGTTGGTCTCTTTTCCCAGGCAACTCTCAGCAAGACAAGAGGGCATGGTCTTAAATTGTGCCGGGGGAAGTTCAGATTGGATATTAGAAAGAATTTTTTCACAGAAAGGGTGATCAGACATTGGAATGGGCTGCCTAGGGAAGTGGTGGATTCTCCATCCCTGGAGATATTTAAAAAGAGACTGGATGTGGCACTCAGTGCCATGGTCTGGTAACTGCAGTGGTAGTGGATCAAGGGTTGGACTTGATGATCTCTGAGGTCCCTTCCAACCCAGCCAGTTCTATGATTCTATGAAGCATTTCTGGAGTCGTTACCAGACAATTCAGATGATGTTGCTAATATAATAAATGGCTTTTCTGGGGCATATTTTGAGATAACTGATTGCTCCTATTTCCCCTTCCCCTCTCATTTCAGTTTACCACTATAGACTGGGACAGAGTAAGGCTTTCTCCATCTGTTGAATGGAAGCTCAGAAATAATGTAGCATGGTATTTGACATATTCTGCAGCTGCAGTCCCTTACCTCCCCCTTGTCCAGTTGGTGTTAGATCCTGCCCTGAAACAGATCATACAAAAATTAGTTTGAGTGTGATTGGCATCAGATTATTTTACTGTTGATACCCCCCTAGCAGAAAAAATACATCTCATATGTAAATGAGAAGAGTGCTGTAATGCTGCTTTACAGCTATTTGCCCCTTGCTATTAAACCCACACTAATTAACTGAATTTTGCAGGGACACACCAGCCTGTTTGCCATGAAGTGCTGTGTGATTCCAGGCTGGCTTGATTTTAATGTATTAATGCCAAGGACATAAAAAAAATCAAGCAAAAAAATCAGTTGCCTCAGATGTGCCTGCATTAGGTGTATGAACAATCCAGTGAGATCCTGAGGAGAAGCCTTGCCAAATTGTCTAGTTTTTAATAAAAAACCTTGGCAGCCTATCAGTATGGAGGAAGAATATCATGCAAGTCTATTGAAAAAGGAAAGGATATTTCCTCAGAAAGGACATTTTTTACTTTAGTCATGGAGGAAATTCATTGTCTTCACCTATTCCTGGCAAACTTAACAGGCTACATGAAAAAGAGGCGACATGGTAGGTATTGCCAGGAGTGACTCAAATACCTGGAAACTGTGTGCAGTGCAGGACATTATGAAGAACTATAGCACTGTATCCAAAAAGGAGCAAAATTGCTGGGCAAAAAAGGAAGCACAGCTATGCTTTTCTCAGTGAAAATAATATCTAAGTAAAAGCAGCCATAGGCAGTATCTATTTCAAGTAAAAATGATTGTGTATTTGGAATAAAGCATCTTTAGAAGTGTAATAAAAGTAGGGTGGTCTCATGCAATCAGTTCTTTGTTATTCTTTGCCCACTCATTAATATAAAAATAATAAATAAAAATTTTATGCCAATAAAAATCCAGGCTTCTATACTAGGATTTTGAATGTGTTTGTATAACATTATTGGCATATACAGCCCCTCAGTATTTCTTTAGTCACTGGAACACAACTATAGCTGTATTAGTTAATGCGATTTTCTTGCATTATTTAGTAAAGCTATTTTTACTGTATTTTGTTTATGTGATGAACAAAAGAATAAACTGATTCAATACTCATATTTCTAGCAGTTTCCAATTTCATGCATTAAAAATGCTTTCACTGTAAACTAAAATGTTTCTAAAAAAAAGTCCTGTCAGAGTATTTCACTGACTATTGCTGTATACTCTGAATACTTCCAATTACCTGTTTACTTGCTGTATAAACACAGATAAATATTTCCTGCTGATACCAGTAGATGCACAGCCATGAGATAAAATTTTGTTTGTTTGCTTTTAAAATTTTTTTTGGTGTAACATAGTATTCCCACAGCCTTCTTGTGCTTGCTGAGCGTGAGACTGAATAGAAAGTACTGTGACTTAAATGCTTTCATCATCCAGGGTTTCAGTGCTATTAAGAGCTTGCACAAAAACTACAGAGCTGTAACAGAGCCATCCAAATTCTTTTTACACTCACTCGCTTGGGCATGGGCAGCAATCCTGTCATGAGACATGTGTTGTTCTTGACAGAAATTATCTTAGTTCCATAATCAACAGTTAATGGATTTGTAATACAATGTTTCAGAAAGTGAAACACTAACACAGTTTCAGCTACCGCTGTAGGCCCTTTCTTTTTCAGCAGCAAGTTCTTCTTTACCAACAGTATAATGCATATGTATGTGTATTACATCATCCTGTATATATATATACAAATATGTAATGCATCTGCTACTGGGTTATGCATTTTAAGAAAGGTGCTATGATTTTGTGTCACCATGTGTGTGTCTACACAGTGACTAGTACTAAAGAGCCCCACTCTAACCAAAATTTTAAACAAAATTTTAAATTTTTAAAATTTTAAAATTTTAAACAGAAAAAAGGAGTTTACATGCATGTGGCCATGTGCATATTTATAAACAATTAGGTCAGGAATTAATTTGTAAAATAAAGGGCTATCAAATCCCCATCCCTCCTCTCCCCTACGTGTCTCTTCCCCTCATGTCTCTTCTCTCTGGGCAGCAGATACTCAAGTCTTAGTCAAATTTTTTCATGAGGCTTTGTTCCTGTCTCTATTGCTGCCACCCTTCACCCCTGAAGCAGCTCCTCAGAAATGCAAGGAGCCATTCAGTTTGCCACCATGTGCTGAATGTTAGGAGAAAATTAATTTCAGCTACACTCATGCCAGCCCGCTGACGTCAATGGGGCTGCATAAGAGCAGGAAAAGGTGGAAAGGGAGCCTAAGGGCAAAGTATTTCAAGGAAGGAATCCCTGACTCATGACCTTAAAGCATGGAAGCCTTCATAAATAACTTCCCTCACTACTGGATTCTTCCTGTAACATCTTGCCTTTGCTGAGCAGCCTGAGCTACGTCCCCTTTCCAAAGGGGGAGGAAGGGCACAGCAGGGAAGAGTGGAAAAAAAATAACATATCCCTTACTCCCTTCTCTAAGCAATATGGAAAACTATGGCAGGAATTTAAAATTCTGCTGCATATCTGATTGCTCTTTGCTCATGTATTCTTCAGTAGAGGAGAGGAAAAATGGTCACTAATTGATAGAATTAAATTTCAACAGCAGTATCAAAACACAAACAAACCCTCCCACATCCAGTGATAAATCAATATCTATTACATGAGTAGTTCTGACAGGATGGTTAGTTCCAGAAATGTCACACACGCATTTCCCAGCTCAGATGCATCAGGGCAAGCCTGTGAGATTAGGACAGCATTCATACTTCACATGGCTTCAAATCACAGCTCTATCACCATCATCAAAAAATTCAGCTACATTAACTTCTCTGTGGTAACACTGAAGAGAGTTTTTAATGGTGGCCTCATTTGAGGTGATAAAGTGCCAGTAGGCAATTACAAAGAAAGAGGCATACTCAAGAAGTAGGGTAGTTTGTATTCTCCTTTCACTTGAGGATGTTAAAACACCAGCTGGGGAAGACACAAATGATACACTTGTCACACATATTGGCCCCTCCTTTCCAGCACCAGTCAGCTTTGCAGAGGCAATAGAAACAAGATGGGGCAAAGCTACAGTAGCCTTGACTGTCTTAAAATCAGCCAGCACTGAATGACTGCTGCAGGACTGCCCTAGTATATGTGTCTATTTATAGAGCATAAAATACTGTGGGTGGCACTTAATCATAGCATTTTGCTTACCACCAGATACATTACTCTTAAATGGTTCCTGGTAGTATTATCCACCTCTACTATTAGTTCACTACTATTAAGCATCAGTCCCCCTGGAATAATTCCCTGCTAAGCATATTTTATTCTGTGCCACATTTCTGGACAGCAGAAGGTCAAATCCCCTCTTTAAGCAGCCTCTGCTCGGGTCCAGCAGAGACTTTCACTGATGGATGGGGTAGTGATTGTCAGGTAGTGATTCCCTTGCCAGGACAACCTATTCCAGCAAAAAGACTCCCCAGGTTAGAATCAGTGTAAACACAAAGTCCAGAAAAGCTTTGGCTCGCCTAATCAAACCATAAACATAGCTACACAGAAACATGAATCTGCAGACTTAACATCTCAGAAGAAACTGGTGCTTTGCACATCACAGCCTCTTGATAAAATCTGAACCCTCACCAGGCTTTTCACAATGTGTAGACATTATCAATGGGCTCACTTTCCTACTCAACCATACTTAAAGTGAGTTTTCTGCTTTCAGAACTGACAGCTTTGGAAAGCATCATGCCAAGACATGGATGTTATCACCCTGGTTTACTAATTCTTTTCTAATAAGCATGAAAGACATACACCCACCACATGAAATAAAGTAAGAGACAAAAAACCCCAAACTTCAAGTGTACAGTTTGGGAGCAAGCCACTATCATAAGCACACAAATCTACCCTTGCACTCTCCGTAAGCTACACAAACATCCTCCTGCTTACAAAAGTTGTGAAGACCCCAGAAGATCTGTCACCTCCTAGGTTTGCTGTTTAATACTTCTGTCCATGGGTAATATCACCCTCTATACCAGCCTGCCCCTCTTTCCTGCTCCCCTCCACAGGATTTAAGTGTAGAATATTATAGAAGAACATAGAATTCAAACTTCTGTAATTGTATATAGTATAGAGATAATTTACAAGTCAACACGCTGTACCCTGGAAGGTACCTCTGGAGAGAAAAGATAATGAAAATGCTACTATAAGTTTTATTTTGAGTTGGGGTTTTTTTGTGGGTTTTTTTTTTTTTGTTTGTTTGTTTGTTTTCAACTGTAATGTTTATTTTATAAGCCCTTTTGTAAGGTCTGTGTTAGTGCATCTCTGTCAGAAGGAAACTTGCTCTGCCTATTTAACTAGAACAGTTTCCAGCAATACATAAATTACAAGTTGGAGCAAACTTGCGACAACAACTTTACTGCAATTACTGGCAAACTCCTGCAGGGCAAAAAAAGGGGGGGAAAAAAGCAATGGCTGTGGCCATCACACATTTCACAGCAAGTGACATGATGGAATTGAACATTGTCATGGTTGAAAGCTTCAGGGATCTCATACACTTCATTGAGCCTGTCGACACAATGCTAAGTCTTCCCGTGTTCCCTCACAGCACCATGCCAAGCCTCTGCAGTGCTCAAGAAGATGAGCCAGACATAGCTGCAGTAAAGGAAACCATAGCAGCATCTTAAAGAAACAAATGAGTAAGCTGTGGCCATAGCAGCAGATTTAAATACTTGCTATATAGATACAAAAAAAAAAAAAAAAAAAAAAAAAAAAAAAAGCCATGTATCGAGCGTTAATAATGAAATATCACAAAAAAAAAAAAAAAAAAAAATTTTTTTTGGCATACTGGTACCTTTGCTAATCTGACAGAGAATGCTGATGCCTTTTGGACACAGGAAATGAAAGAGATGCAGTCTGCAACACTGTCATCTAGGATTTACCTACAGGAAGGAAAGGAATACAGACTGTATTTATCCTACTTCCATCCATGCTGCCTGTGGGGGGTCACCAGGAGGCCTGGAAGGGTGAAGGAAGGACCTCCTCCCAGACACCCTCCTCCCAGCACCACTCCACCTCTGCCGTGTCCACTCCCAGCAGGTGAGAATGCAGCATCTAAGAATATCCAGGCAGGAGGGGATGTGCAGAAGGATGCAAAGCTACACAGGCTGCTTGCTCTCTGTGGGACAAGTCAGATCGCCTTAGACTGCAGTGCTGTGACCCTTTCTTAGGAATTTGTCCTCTAGCCAGTTGTAAATTTCATACTGGAAAATCTGATGACTGCAATCACCACATCATTTTTTCCTAAGCAAAAGGTTCATTTTTTTAGTGTTTAATATTTCCGGTGCTTTATATATTGATTTGTAACTACTCATGCTTCCTAAATAAACAGTTCTAAAACAAACTGAACCCAGTCAGGAGAAAATGCAGATATTCTTGAGAAACCTGAACCACAGCTTTTTTGAAGCCCAGAATGCTGATGCTGCTATGCACAGTACTTTATTCGGTGGGAAAGAACAAACCACTAAAAGACTTCTTCCAGCTTTGACTGAATGCTGCATCGGAACAAAAGCAATTTTACAGGTAACATTAGCCAGAAAGTTAATTTTCATTTGCTTTTTGAAAAAGTAAGGTCTTGTTTCTTGGTATCTGAAAAAAAAAAAGTCCCAAGACATGCAATTTATTTAGAATTTGACAATTTCACAGTGTAGAAGTATACACAGTTAGAAAGGCTAATCAGAACAATTAAAAAGGTGAAAAAATAAAGGTGGGAAATAGACATGTGAAGTGCTACCAAAACCAAAATGAAAGAGCAAACTAATGTTCTGTCTCTTTAAGATACCAAAAATAAACCATGATACTTTCCTTATCTAGATCCTGATGCTGGACTCAGCTCTACAGTCACAGGAGCTTGACTAAGGGGAACTCATTGCTGGATCGAGGCACTGAAATGTAAAATAGAGACATAAGGCAAGACAAACATTAATGCAAATCCAAAGTGAACATGAAGTTCACAGAGCAGCAAGGACAGAAAACCATTCACGATACTTACAGATTCCAGAACTTTCCTTTCTTCTATTTATTCACTGCTCACTTGGATCTTTTTTTTTCTTTCTTTCTTTTTTCTTTTTGGTTATGCACGGCAGCCACTAATGAGGTTTGTCAGTATTCCAGCAACAAATATCTCTAAAGGTACTTGTGCCTGGTGTTTGTATGGGAGAGCAGGTGAGTGAACCGGGAAGTAAATGGAAGATCACACTAGTAACCATAGCAGCCAACAGGATTTCATCCCAGGAGAAGCTTCCTCTGGTGGAGGCTGGGTTTCCTTTTAATGTGTTTAATAATTTGTTTCATAGTGATGGGGCAAGTCTTCCAAATGGCCCGTGTGACAGGACCTTCTACTGTTTGTGTCACTAGTGAGAGCTTCCCAAGTGCTGATCCAAGACTGGATCTCTTGGAAAGATGAATTTGCTAACGACCAAGATTTCCCTGTGATTCATTAAGTTACACATACACAGGAAATGCAGATGAACAAATCTTGGTTGTAATTGCAGAGAACTGCCTGTGCTGGCAGAAGGTTGCAGAGAGAATATTTTGACTGATGTACATTTGTTTGATTGTGTCTGATGCTTAGAAGCCCAACTCTGTTCTCTTAAGAGGATTTTGTTAGGAAACTATGTAACAAAGGTCATCTTTGTTAGCAAGGATGTGGGATATCCATAATGACAGTGCATTTAGCTTTTGAGTATTAGAGAAGTTATGCACTACTGCCAGAGGTTAGAAACAGAGAGGTCAGAAATATGTCTCATTTTCACATGTATTTTTCTGGAAAAAAACCAGATCTAGACAAAGACTGTCAAACAAGAATGGAGTGATCTTTAGTGCTTAATCCTCTGTCTTTTGCTCCACTCTGCTTCTAATAAAATCATCAGCACAGCAGTTTGATGCTGGTCATTTTACTTGCTTTGGCTTTGCCTTCAAAGGTCCTGGACAGGTAAGTCCTCAGAGTACCACAATATCCATTAATTACATTCTTCTTCAAATTAAGTATATCTATCACAAACATCAGACATTGAAAAGTTTTTAACATAATAAAAAGGTTTTAGTGCTTTCACAAATAATATTCAGAAGGATCTGAGAATATGCTATTTGCAATAGATCAAAGCACAAACATCTGTTCCACTGAGGGAGTAATTTCCCTTGTTAATATAAATTAATCGGTTTAAATATATGACATAGACACAAGAAAGAGAAGAAGCTGTTCTTTTGATTGGATTTTCAGGAATATAAAAGAGGGAGAGACATAATTAGGAAGTGATATAATTGTAGGGGGAAGGTCAGCAACACTGCAAGATAAGCAATTTCACTTAAAGCATACCCCAGTTTCTCAAGCAGATGAGCTGCATACAATTAATGGCTTTTTAATCTCTTCTTTTTCCCTCTCATTACACTGTTCTCATATACAACCAAGTCAACTCTTGCTACTTAGAGATTTTTCAAGAAGTAGTTAGCCACTTTGCCCAGAGGTACCAGAGGTACATAGTCAATAATGTAACAGGAAGCCAGAACCTAAACAGATTGTTAGGCTTCTTAAAATTTAGAGGTGCCTCTAGTGCCTCTGATGTCAACCCTATTATCCATGTATACTCAGAATACTCACTATTGTGCCTATGATAACTGTGGAACTTTACTGAGGCCCAGCTTTAAATTCTGTCTTCCCACCTTCCAAAGCTGAGATGGACTAAAACCACAGGGTATCACTACCTCAAGAAGAGAATTCAGCACAAACTGAGCTGCTGCCCTTGGGCCAATCTCAACATTTTCACTGTGATTATGAAACAGGATAACTCAGTAAGGATTGCAAAGTAGCAGAAAATACAGCTGTACATAAGAAGAGTAAATCTTTTCCACACTCCCATATTCACCTTGATGTCTAACGCTATTTCAAACAATGAGCAGGATGTTTCAAGCAGAGCTATACTCATATGGTAAGTAAATCAGAAGGGATATGAGAGTCTGTGATAAGTAGCAAGATCTAGAGCATTTGGTAATTCAGCTGGGTAGGTAGAAGTAGGCTGAGAGGCCACTAATGGATCAGATGGAATCATTCAGTAAGAATAAGAGGGAGAAATGGAGAACAATGGAATAGGAGGTCTAACCTGCAGTCAGGAAAACAAGTAATGTAGAAAAGACAGCTAGGTCATGAAAGGCAGAGACAGCGTGCAGGTAATTTTAGGAATTCATTTTTAAAACGAGAAATGAGGAGTGAAATAAATGTGATGGCAGATTCAAAGACAAAGGCAATTAGTATAATAAAGTATTTCTAAGTAAAACACCACAAAATAGGCAAGCAGATGCATGACCAATATGATCAGGGTTCCCCTTCTGGTTGACTGTTGTCACAATGTGACCTTTAGCGAGTCACTCCGGGCTAGATCCAATAAAGGACTCAGGCACCTTAAGCCTGACTTAGGCAGATTTGAGGTAGCTAAGTCTAAACATATGACCCAAACACCCTGCTCAGTTGCTTACTAACCCTTGTGACTGCAAAAAGGCATATATATATATGAGCATATATATATGCTCAATTCTCTCTGCACAAACACTGCTCAGTCGACAAGGATGTGCTCTGTTAACTTTTAGTGGCCTTCCAGTGGTGTTTTCCCATCTGCACACTAAGGTTTCCTTTTTGTGGAAACACAGACACGAAGGACAGCACACAGGCTGGGATTTCACCTCAATACGTGCCTGGGATCCAGCTGTGCCCCTTTGCTCTCTTTTTTTTTTTTTTTTTTTTTTTTTTTTTTTTTTTTTTTTTTGGCAGGGCGGTGCCACAGCCTCAAAGGGAAGGGCAGAAAGATGCTGCTCAGCTTAGCTTGAGCAGTAGCTTGGAAATGTGAAGCTGAGTGTGCGTCCCTTTCCCCTGACCTTGACTGAAAGAGTCAGTGAGAACAGGGGACCATTGGAGAATACATGAAACATTTGCATCCATGTGAGAGCTACACCTACCAGTGAGCTCCAGCATTTGAGGAAAGAGTTTCTTGAAGCCCCGTCTTCCTTACCTAAGCTGATGAGACAGCAAGGAGCTCAGAAATACCTCAGTGATGCTCATGCTCAGCACTGAGTTGTTGTTAACCATTACCAGCTCATCATGGGAACCTCCTGCCCTTCAGAAATGTACCAAGTAGTGGTGCACCAAGTAGTGTAGACACCTCCTTTGAGTTCTCCAATGGAAAAGGGGTAGAGAGATACTGCAGGTTCCTGCAACAGTAATCTCCTGCCTCTATGAAGAAATGACACTCAATTATGCAGACAATAAATTGTGGTATTTGGGTGAAAGACTACTGAAAGTCCTAAGAGAAAGAAAAGTTTAAATAGCAATTTTCTGCATAATTTCAAAATTTGTTTCCATTGAAAAACTGTGTAAGAAGGGATGTTGTTAATGAATTTTAACTGATTAAATGGCATGATTTGACTAACAGTGGAATTAACTCATAAAAATACTACAAACTATGAACGTCCCATGGTTTTTTTGAAAATTGAATGGCTAGACAGATAAGTATCCTAAAATCAAACTGAAACAATTTCCTTTTTCAAGCTTCACAATCTGTGTATTGTATTTACACTGATATTCATGAATTAGGTTCCTGATTTTTTTTGTAATAAACTCGTTCCTTAAAGAGTGATGATGTACACAGACAATATTAGTTTAAATATGTAATTGCTCATATAAACAGGTAAGTAGTTTTGTGTTAACTGATGTAGAACTGCTAATTTTGAGAGAAAATCCCATTGTCTTATAGTTCTTTTAATTATTTTTTTTCAGATTTAGTGATAATTTCTGGAAACTGAAAGGTAAGTACAAAAAGATCTATGTTACAGAACTATTAGAGACATCTGCAAGTAGAAACATGAAAACAGGAGGGGCTGCAAAATATAAATTATTAATAGTAACCGAAATAAAGAAAATTGGGGTTTAGACCAATATCACTTTAAGAGGTTGAATTACATTAGCTTGACCACACTGCACTTACTGCACATCATACATTTTGCAGTCTAACCAGTAATAAAAAAATGCTGAAAATATATAATGCATCTAAGTTAAAGGTGACCTGTAAACAATCAGTCACGTGTCCTTTTGCTTTGTACTTATGTGATGATGTCAAGTAGTGTAATTTCTACTTATTTCCTGTTAGTTCTATTAGAAATCCAGGTACTCTTTGGGTTAGAAGATTTTATGGTGTACAGAGAACTACTGAACTGTGACATCACAAAAACCAAAGGAGCAAAAATTGCCTAGTGTTAGTTTTGGCCATGAGCAAGGCAATAAAGGGCAGCTTATGTGATCACCATTAAAGGAGGGGATGGATTTTTGTAAGTGTAAAATGCTTTTGATTTTGCTTGCTTTTCTTAAAATGATTTTATGAAATTAGCAAATTCCAGTTAATGTTTAAGAAAGCATTTAGCTTAAAGTCTTAGCTTTCTATTACGCTGTACAGAATAGCATACAAATTATCTGAGGCTCACTGGAAGACTTACAAACTTGACAACTCTTCGGCATAAATGACATGAAAACACAGATTTGAGGAAAACAAAGGCCTTTAAAGGTGTTATTTCAGGGGTTTTTTTTTGTTTGTTTGTTTTTTTAATATAGTTTTTTGTGCACATTTTTGCTGATTTATGCTTATCTGCTCCCCTAAAATTGGGTTCTGTTGCGTTTCCTTTCTACTATTTGCAGGTTTCTTAGGTCCGTCCTGTTCAGGCCTCCGTCACTGAAAAGAGATTTCTTAGATTTAACTCTTTCTGCTTAGCTTTATGAACGGGGGAAGTTCCCACCTCTCCCAGCTCCAAACATAACTCTGCGCGAAGGAGATTGTCACCTCCCGCGTGGTACCGCTCACAGACATTTAAACTCTGCGCACTGGCGGTCCCACATCACACACGTTGGACTCCGGGCGGTCCGACAGCCACCAGAACCGGCGGCAAGAACAAGCCGCCCCTCACTCGGGTCACTGAGGTGAGGGCGGCTCCGGGCCGGCAGCCCCCGGGGCCCAAGCGAGGCGGGCTCCGCACCGCCGGGCCGCCGCCGCCACCACCTCCGCCCCGGAAGGGCGCGGCAGCCGCTCCCCGGTGCTCTCTGCCTCCTCACCTCACCCTCTCCTCTGCTCCGCCGCCACGGGGCTGGGGGAGAGCACCGGTGACAGGTGAAGAAGTAGAGGAAAGAGAGACAAGGAGGCTTTTAAACGCAGTTCTCCTCTCAGAAGGTTTCTGGGGTTTTTTTTGTCGTCTTCCCACCCCCTCGATCCCAGGCAAGCACCGGAGCGGGAGACTCTTTCCCCTCCAACCGGGGAGACGCTGCACTCCAGCGCCCGTGTAAAAGGGAGGGAGGGAGGGAGAGAGTGTGAGAGTGTGTGTGTCGGAGGAGAAGGGGGGTGGGTATGGAGGGAGGAGAAGGAGGAAGGAGGAGGAGGTGCCCGGTGCGCGCATGCCCTCCCTCCCGCCCGCCCCGCATGACGCGCGCTGCCGGGGCCGCCCGGCGAGATCAAAGCGGGAGCGGGCGCCAGCCGGGGCTGCGGGGTTGGGTTGGGTTGAGCCGGGCCGGGCCGGGTCGGACCGTGCCGTGCGGGGTCTCACCGGGCGGGTCCGCGCGCGCGTAAAGGGGAGAGGCGCGGGGGCTCCTTCCCCGCCCACCACCCTCCGCTTCCCGCTCCGCCACCCCCGCCCTTCACCCTCCTCCTCCTCCCTCCGTCTTCTTCTCCTCCTCCTCCCTCTCTTTCTCCCCCCCCCCCCCCCCCCCCTCCCATCGCCCGATAAAGACCTGGGCGGCTCGCGCGGGGCGGGCAGAGCAGCGCAGGAGGCGGGAGCTGGGCGAGCCCTGCCCGGGAGCCGGCGGTGGTGCGTTCCTCTCCGCCTTCCCTCCACGAAAGTGTTGCGGCGGCGGTGGTGGTGGTGGCGACGACGCCGACGCCGAGGACGCCGGGGGGCATGAGGGGCGGCGGGGCGCCGCGCCGCAGCGGCGGTGGCGACGAGGAGTATAGGGCATAGCCGGGGGCATCGGCGAGCACCGGGCCGGGGTAACAGCGCTTTGGTGGACCGAGCGCGGCTCCCTGCATGTGGAAAGTGAGGCGAGCCAGAGAGCCCGGCGGCACCGGCGAGCACCCGGCGGCGCGGTCCTGAGTACCCGGGCAGCGGCGGCCGCCCGCCCGCCATGGATTGCAGCCTTCTCCGGACTCTCGTCCGCCGATACGTGAGTACCGCCGGACGGGCCCGACCCAGGGGGGCCCCTCCAGCTCTCCCGGGGGCTTCCCCTCCGAGTGCAGCTCGTAGCCCCGAGGGTGGGGAGCGATCCCCCGGCCCGGTGAGGCGGCGGGGAGACAGCGCGGGGGAGCGGTGGGAGCCACTGCGGGGCAACCGCGTCGTGCTGTGGCCCCAGGCTTGCAGAAAGGGCTCGGTCAGGAGTTTGGCGGTCCCATGACTCGCACGGCGTCCGGCGGAGCCGTGGGGACCGCCGCATGTGATTTTTCTGGGTAAACCGAGGATGCAGCTGCGGTGCCCTGCAGCCCTCTCTCCCCGGGTAGCTGCTGCGGGACTGCCCTTGGCAGAATGGGAACGGGTTGACCTAAGTTCAAAGCACTGTAATTTACAGCGTGCTGTGAGATACGTAGTTATCAGAGCAGATAAAACCTCGAGGTTTGTCCTCTCCCCCCTCTCCGCCTTCTTATGTTGTTTCAGTCATGCTGCCTTTTGAGGATTTGTCCAATTAAAACACACTGATGAACAGTCATAATAGTCCCAAGTTTTTCTTTAGGCTTGCGTGGTTGGATTCAGATACACTGAACTTGCTTCACTTTTGGAAGAGAGTTGATCTTGTTTGTTGGCCAGCTTGCCCCCCTGCACCCATGCCATCACAAGGTGCAAATCATTAGTGCTTTAGAGTGGATCCAAGGGTAGGTCCAGGTGTGTCAGTGAATGCAAATCTGCTTTCATTGAACCCCTAACAAAAGTTGAGGATAATGGGTTTGCTAAACTGGCAGAATGGCAGTGAATTCAGGGTTAGACAGTGCAAGGGTTGGGTACCACCAATACCAATTTCTTCTTCTGGGTGTAGAAGAAATGAAAAAAAGTTGTAAAGAGATAACTGTGATTACCCAATACATGTGGCTTTTCATCCTGTGCAGGAGGAAAGTGAGGGGAAAGAAGTGAGGAAAGTAAATACACTTAGTTTTGTGCATGTCAGGAGCTATCCACATAATGCAGGCTCAAGTCTGTCCTCTTTAAATACGAAGGGAAATTGCAGAGGTGAGAAATTTATATAGTAGGGTCTTATGTGGATTAAGGAGAGAATGAAGAGGTGAGTAATGAACACAGCTTTGTGTACATGCTTCCTTAGAAAGTAGCCCTGAGGGGAGGAGGAGAATATTCAAAATATAAGGAGTTTTGAGAGCAGCAGAAGCCTCTACGGGTATGCAAAGTTCCAGTGAGCTATGCTGAGGTCTGTTTGGAAGCAGGCAGGATCAGGGAATCTGTCAGTGCTGATCTAGCTGTTGGATTCAGTTTCAGATTTTGTGTGTGTGCGTGTGTTTGGTAACATCTGGAGCCGATACAAATAATGGTTGCATTGTGCACAGAGCATGCTCTGGTCTCTAAAATCTCTTCTTTGTTACATTGTTGCTAACCTCTCTCTCAAAGTAGGCATCAACATCAAATGTGAAGGAAAGAGCTTGTGCATAACTGCAGCAGTTATTTTGAAAGATGAAGATCTATGTGAGAGTGTGTTGAAAACAAGGTGCTTGAGCTTTCAAGCTGTTACCGTCATCACCCTCCTGCCCTTCTGCTGAGAGTAATTCAGCCATCTGAAAGCTAAATGAAACATTACTTTCTGTGTGAAGAAGTGTTCCTACTTCCTGGATCACACTGCTTTCTGTATTGTATATGAATATATACAATAGGCTATGTCTGTTCCAGGCTGCCTTGTGTTTCCACCTGTTGCTTCTTGTTATTTTCCATATTAGTTCTTAATTCCTTCAGTTTCTTAATTTTGAATCCTTTCTTCCAAAGAAAGATAATTTTGACAAAAAAGCTGCTTTAAATTTATAATTTCAGTAAAGAAGGAAGATCAGGCAAGCTGATGTCTGTGGTGTGTGTTTTCTTTATGCATTTTTTTTAAATCCCCATGGTTCAACTTTTGTCCAGATACAGCAGTGAAAATGAAAACTAAGTTTGAATGCTGCATCTTAAGCTGACTGCCACACAGGAGTAGCAGATGCCCATGTCAGGGGGGTTGCTCCATAGCTGTTCATCCAAGCTCTGTACACACCAGCTATTCCTCTCAAGTTTAGAGGTCCTTGCTCCTTTCCAAACTGCTTTTTAGTATGAGAGACAAGGCAGTGACACTTTGCAGGAGAGTGAGATAGGCACATCTTCTGTTTATATCAAAGTAAGCTCAAGCTTGTTTTTAGTTCAAATCTATTCAGAAGCTATTCAATGATGGAGGTACTAGAACTAAGAATTTTTGGTTTGCAAGTTGTGTCCTTGACTTGTTCAGCTGAAGTTCCTTTCCAGAGCAGGATTGTCTCTGGATTATCCTGAGAACCCGGGCTGTTGCAGGCTGAAGATTTTGTTGAGCTGGGAGGTCTTGCCAGGGGTATGGTAGGATATTGGGATAATAAGCAGTTGCTATGTGTTGTACTAATGAAGGCTTTTAGTAGGATGGTTTCTAAGAGTTCTGCATAATTTATTTTCCAACTATATATATCGTAGGACATAAAGGCATAAGTTAAATACCAGGGTTCTTGTCCTGACTGTGAATTCCCCCACTCCCCTCACTGCTGTTGTGGTCGGTGTCCTGAAGCAATGCACAAGAGTGCACATCTTCAAGACCCCGTGGAGGCATAGTGAGGACCAGGTGCTGCTCATTCATCTTGAAGTCAGTTTCCTGGTTATCATTTTAAACATTTGTCTGCTGTTCTACCAGCACTGAGTGTCATCTTTATATCTTTCAGGCCTTGGAACAGGTCAGTGATGTGAGTTGAATAAAATAAATGCTCATAATTCTAGTCATGCTGTAGCTCATACCTCTTGACCAAGAGATGTTGCAGCCTCTTAGGAGGACAGAAATGGTGATATCTTTCTCTTACTGAATTGCTAAATTAACATTTTGTTGCTCTGCCTCATTTATATCCATTCTGCAAGTTTGTTTTACTTCACCTCTTATTTTTCCCCCACCGTTACTGTAACCTTATAGGACTCTTGGTAAAGAATAGCTTTCTATGTAAATGGTGTTTGTTTCACTGGATTGCAGCTCACATGAAATTCAATGTATTCAAAATATCTCATGATCCTCCAAGGTGAAGTATAGTGATGTGACTTTTCTTAAATACATGTAGTGAGATGATTTTGTATCTTACACTGCTTCAAAGTGTGTGAGTATATAGTAAAGCCATTTTTAAGTAATGAGTAAGAAACACGTTTGCATTCAGCTTTTCCACCGTGTGAACCACAGAATCCGAATAAAACTTTTACAATAAGATTTTTTACAACTGTATTATGTATTTTCCCAAATAATTGCTGTTTGGAGGTAGTATGAAAACTGCCTTGGAGAGGTATACTGTTTGTCATATAATATATAAACTCTTTTTCTGGCTGTTGCTTTTGCATCAGACAATGTGCATCTCTATCTTCTGCTTGGGTTATTTGTGTGCTCCCCAGAGGATGTGTGCAACCCCGGGGAGGGCAGCCTCACAGCCTGAGAATACGGGGTGAGTGCATCCTGCCCTTTCAGTGTCACTCAGAGCCTCCTGTGTGCTCAGTAGTGAGAGAGACTTGTTAACTTAATATCAAGCAGTACACTATTTGGGGAGAAAACAAATGTGCAATGATAACCAAACCTGTGTCCATACAAGATTAGCTTCTGTTTTATAGTCAGATTATTTGAGATGCTGTGGGGGTATCATTAAGCAATACTTGACCCATATAACTGCACTTGAATTAGTTTTCTCCAGTACCTTGCTGGTTTTGGGATTTCAAAGTTATTATTTTTTTTTCTAGTCAGTAGTTGGGTAATCTTAAAGTCTTTATCTTGTATAAAATGAATGTTTACTTAATAAACCATGTGCATAAGTCTTGTGTATTCATGATAGCTGTTTATAACTGAATGTTGATGTGGATACTCGTGAATATTGTGGATTTTAATATATATTGGCAACCTGGAAAAATGTTGCTTTTTTAGATAATGTTTGTTTGTACACTGAATGATTGTTAAACATTTTACAGCCTATGGTGACAGTCTGTTATGTATTTGTAAGACAGCTGACCCTTATCAGTAAATGCTTCTGCCCAGGCTGATGGCTTTGGGTTGTATAGAAAAATACTGCTGGGTCAGAGGTCTGTATTGCTGAGCAGGTTTGCTTGTATTATGTGGTGTATTTAGAGATTGTGCCACTTTATTTCTTCTTCTCTTTCATGTTCTATTACTCTGGGATTACAAATCTGGATATTAAGTATTTGTTGCCTGTGTAAATATATCTGCGTGTGTATAGCAGCAGATAAGATTCACTTACAAAAAGAACAGTGATTTATTAGAGCTCTGGCTTCTGGGAAGCTTCTGGCTTGTCAGTTCTGCAGATATTTCTGAAAAATCTTTTAATTTTTTTTTTAGGTTGGAATAAAGCAGTTGGCAAATGAATACTTTATTTTTCCCTTTTATGGAAGTGGGTCAACTTTAGTCATGGTTTGAGAAAGTGATTGCCTAGCCTAGCCAGGAAGTTATGCTAGGGGTTTTTTTAGGAAGTTCTCTACAAAATTTCGTGGCAGCCTGTGGCTTTTGGTCATTGGTTTAAACAACTTTGTTATTTCTATTGGCAGTATAATTCTAAAACTGCTTTATAATTAGATGTTATCAGTATTTGTGTATGTAGTTTTAGTAGAACTAAAATAATATTGAGCTTCAGTGTTTTTTCCATTTGCCATGGCTTTGGCATATAGCAAAGTTTGATAACTGCTTTGACCTGAAAGCTGGCAAAATTGTAAGCCTCAGTGCTCTGGAATTATTTGTGTCTAAAATGACACTTTTATCAAATGTTTCAGGTGACCTACTGTTTTTATTCTAAGATCAGTTACTACTGAAGTATGAGGGTACCCTTACATTCTTGTTCTTGCTTTTGCTTGTAGTCATTCAGTTTCCTCTGACAGCTGAGTCTCCCTTGCAGGCTATCACCAAGGTGGTGCTGTCTGTCTAGGTGTTGTCTAGGTGTTTCTTAGTTTGGGTGCCTGTTAAAATAAACCCCATTGTTGTCTTAACTGTCTCTTAAAATAAGTTGACAAGTGTGTGGGTTTTACATTCTTCTTTTATTCCAGGGATATAATTTGACAGAAGTTTATGCTGTTTTAAATATTGCTTAAATAGTCTCTTTGCCTGCAAACTGTCCTGCTCGTATAGAAGATGTTCTCATTAGGAGCTAGCTGTCCACAGGTCAGCAATTTCTGCATTTCGTAAGTGTTCGTGTCTGTCCCTGGTACGTAATGGGTTTTTGTTATCTCTTTTGCAAGTGAGTGTGTCACAATGTTTTCTTGAAACCTGAGATGCTTTCCATCTCGCATCTCTGTTTCACCGTAGATGCCAGTTTTTCCTGGTGTGG
Source organism: Heliangelus exortis (assembly GCF_036169615.1). Taxonomy (NCBI): domain Eukaryota; kingdom Metazoa; phylum Chordata; class Aves; order Apodiformes; family Trochilidae; genus Heliangelus; species Heliangelus exortis. Next base: position 58,400,074 of record NC_092422.1, read on the forward strand.
AAGGTGTGTCTTACAGCATGAGTAACTTCTGAATTCCTGTTTCCCCAAGTACTATCTCTTTGTTCTTCTCCTAATTGCTTTTTTTTTTTTTTGGTGTGTGTGTGAAGAGTCTGTATGGAGTGCTGCCTGCATATTTTTCAGCCTGGCATTTTAAAAAGTCAAAGTTTGAAAGGCTTACTTATCTCAGAAGTTAATGGTACTGAGCACTGAGTGTGGCTGGCAGGATTTGGCACTTCTGCAAATGTAACTAGTGCTTGCATACTGGCAGTGACTTCTGTTTGTGCTGCCTTTGTAATGTGCTCTTAAGGTGTTTTGGTATAATCTGAGGATCAAAAAAATTCCCAGATCCTTTTCCCTATCAGTTATTTATTGCTGAGGGGCAATAAGCATGGGGAACAAAAGCATGGGCTTTGGTTTCTCCCTCCCCCTCCTCTGTAAATTATCTAATTTATACAAGAATTACATTATTCTCTTCTGAGAATAAGCAAATGAAAATAGGATGTTGTGTATGTAAACCAATTCATTTGCAGGAAGCCAGAGTACATATTACAAGCTGGTTGCAGTTTTCTATGAAATATTGTTCTGTTGCACTCATCAGATGCTCTCTGATAGTAGAAAACATTGCTCTTGGAGCATCTAATTTGCAGAAGTATTTCAGTGACTTAATAAGTCAAGAACTTTTGCCGTTTTTATAATTAAAAAATATTTGCCTTTTCTGTGATGAGAACTGTGAAATTGCTTTTTTCTGTGATGAGAACTGAGTAGTTGCTTTTGTTTTTTGATAGGATGTTTTTTGTTTATTTTCAAAATTGTAAAATACAGTCAGTTCTGCTTTTATGCCTTTTCTATAGCTGAGTGCAGCCTTTTCAAAATCCTGCTTGGAAATGGAAAAGGGCAAGGTACATAGTCACACACTTACATCTTAAAATCTCTGTTCACCACTTCTCGTTCATTCTTTGCTCTTGTTGTACAGCAGTAATTGCAAAAAGAAAAGTGGTAAGGTGGAATGGGACTTTTCTGATGAGTCTGCTTTTTAAACCCCCAAACACTTTGGAAATTGTATCTGGGCTTACAAGCAAAGCTTTCCACAAATAGTCGTAGCTGGATACTGTTTGTGCTGTTGAGATGAGGATAATAAACTTTTTTTTGTCTATCTAGGCTTAAATGCTACTAGAAAACAGTTGTATTGTTTGACAGTGTTGCTGCAACCTGATTGCCAGTGAGATGCCACCTTCATGTCAGGTGCAGCTGTGGCAGAGAGTGGAAACCAAGAGAAAAATGTGCCACAGAAAAGATTGAGCAGATGTTTTAGCACTTGTTATGCAACTGGATTCGACTGTGGTTTTTTGGTTTTTTTAATGCAAAATAGCCTGCCTGTCCTCATGTAAGTCTTTTAGTCAGATTATATTTTTCCAAAATAATGCTTCTTACTTCACTGGTTTACCACTATACAGGATAATGTAGTATTTCTGTTTGTAGAATTGTCAAGGGGTGTTTCAATTGAAGTTGATACTGTGCAGAATGACACTGGAATGCTCTTATCCTTTCTGCTATAATTGCTATGGCAACAGCTGCAGGTAGACAAGTCAAACCAAGAATTCTTTTCCTATATCATATGTAGATCAGTTTTTGGGTTTTTTTCCTTCCATTGCAGTGGTAACTGAGAAGCCTGTGGCACAAACACTGAGTCATCCTGAAAAGTATTTTGTTTTTTCAATTTACCTTTGGTTTTAATTTTTCAAGGGTTGAATCTCTGTGATAGTGTATTAAAAATGTGCTCTTTCTAGGAAGAAACTGGCAGCTTGGTCTGGATTTTTCTGGGAGACTCAGATCAGCCAGTGGCTGGGGAATTTGTTTGAAACATCACAAGGAGACCACAGCTGATAAGGCAGCTAAGTATCTTTGCAGATCTGGATGTTAATTTTCTCTGTACAGTCATCTTGACTTAGGATAGGGGTGAGAATATGAAAGAAGTTGCAAGGGTAGTTTAATGGTTTCAGGTACTAAAATTGCTCTGTTACAGGACGGGGACTGCGTACAGACCTAAGTCTATAATAACTGTCTTAGGGTTGTTTTTTTCTTGTTACTTAAGTTTTCTACACTCTTTTTTCTTTCTTTTCCCCCTTTTTTCTCTTTATTCCTCCATCTGCATATATACATGGGCATTCATGTGCAGATGTGTGGCCATGTGCTTCCTGAAATTGCGTGCAGGTCATTTGGCAGTGTCAAAAATTACCCAAGGTTTTCCTGGGATCCAGGTGTCCATTGGTATTAAAAAAATAATTCTGGGATGCTTATTCTTATGTTGTTATGGTAGTTTAAACATGTAAACTTAAGAATTTGAGTATTTCATAGGAATACTTTTCTATTTATTTTGTTCTTCCCTGATGACCAATTTCCCTTTTTGAAATAAGAGACAGGTTGATTTGTTTCCTTCATTAATCATTAAATATCTAGATACTGGGCAGGGTGAGGGGGGAATAGTGTTTCTTTTTCCTGGTGGCACTGACTAATCCCTTTGGTTCAGTCAAAAGAGGATTTCATCTAACCTATTTTAAATAGAGGATTAAGGACAATTAGGCTCTTCCTCTACTTTGCCCCTAAGTTAGGCTGTTGTGAAATCCTCTAAAAAGCACATCTGCTGATGTCCCAGTAAAATTTTGTAAAATTAGTGTAAATAATTGGAATAGTTATATCCAGAAAAAGAAACTTTGTGTATGAAGTAGTTGTCCAGAGAAAATTGTGTGGATGAACTAGAGAGAGAAAAGTAAAACTGTTTACCCAATATTTTTTTTCTCTAATACTTCTATTTTACATTATGAAGCAGGCATGTAGATGAACTAAAACTGATTTCATGTTATCTGCATTGCATATCAATTTTTACATATCACAGAATGGTTTGGGTTGGAGGAGACCTAAAGATCATCTCGTTCCAACCCCTTTGCCATGGGCAGAGACACCTCGACACGATGGGGCTCAGAGCCCCATCCAGCCTGGCCTGGAACCCTTCCAGGGAGGGCACAGCCACAAATTCTCTGAGAAACCTGTGCCAGTGTCTCACTACCCTCATAATCAAGAATTTCTTCCTAATGTCTAATCTAAATCTGTCTGCTTTCTGTTTAAAGCCATCACCTCTTGAATTATCACTACATGTCCTTGTAAAAAGTCCCACCCCAGCTTTCCTGTAGCCCCTTTCTGGTATTGGAGGGATTCTCTAAGGTGTCCCCAGAGCCTTCTCTGCTCCAGGCTAAAGAAACCCAACTCATATCCTTCACATCCTTTCAAAGTATTACTGTTGATTTGTTTGTACAAGCCATAGAATCATTTTGGTTGGAAAAGACCTTTAAGATCATCAAGTCCCCATGGTTAACCTAGTACTGCATGTAGGGACATGGTTTAGGAGTGGGCTAAACTAAAATTTGTTTTTGCAAACAAATCAACAATAATACCACATCTACACATTTTTTAAATACCTTCAGGGATGATGACCCTACCACTGTCCTGGACAGCTTTTTCCAATTCTTGAGAAACTTTTCAGTGAAGAATTTTTTTCCTAATATCCAATCTAAACTGCCCCTGGTACAACTTGAGGCCTTTTCCTATTGCCCTATTTTGTTACCTGGGAGGAGAGACCAACTCCCACCACATTGTAGTCTCCTTTCAGGTAGTCGTGGAGAGTGAGGTCTCCTCTCTGTCTCCTTTTTTCTAGGCTAATCAGCCCTAGTTTCCTCAGATGCTTCTTGAGACTCATTCTCCAGACCCTTCAGCAGCTTTGTTGCTCTTCTCTGGACATGCTTCAGCACCTCAATATCTTCTTGTAGTGAGTGGCCCAAACCTGAACCAAGTATTTGAGGTGTGGCCTCATCTGTGCTGAGTACAAATAATTATAATGAAGTACAGACACTACTATCCATTATCTGTGCTTGTATAACCATTATATGCCACTCATAATGAATATGTGGCCTTTGTTGAGGTGGATCTGAATCAGCAGTGGCATTTGATCACTGACATTAAATTGCTGTACTTATCAGGAGGTCATTACTAAATACAGCCAGGAAAAGTGCTGGTTTTGATACGATGTGCATGAGGCAGTATAATGTTTACTGTGAGGGAAGAAATGATTGTGTATTTTGGAAATCCATCCCGTAAGTGATAGAAATGACTTCCTGAGATGTGGATAACACACTGCAAAGCTACAAAGGAGAGAGCTGAATAGGACTTGCCTCTGAGAAATTGCTTTTGCAATTGTATTATTGTATAAGTTTATTGCTAGTAGCTGTATGTAGGTTATATAAAGTATATATTCATAGTTTAGTAGGTTAATTATAGTTTCCTTAGTTGTTTCCTACAGAACACTAGTCTGGATAGCTTAGTCTAATCTATTGTTTGCATGTTAATACATGTGAATAAGGCTGGTCCACAAAAAGCTGATCTTTTTGTTTAATCTTATTCATGAGATGACCTGGAGTCAAATAGAGTGTAATTTCTCAGACTGTCATTTCCTGAAAGAGTGGAGTGCTTGGCTCTGAGGTCCCAAAGCTGAATTCAGGGAGGGTTGTGGTCTTCCGCTCAAGAAGTGTCTTGGTGTCTTGGCCTATGGCCAACACCTTTGGCTTGGTGTTACACCTTTGCATGCCCTCTATTTTTAGATATTTTAATTTTGGGTACCTGTCAAACTACCTTAGTGACTTCAGCTGTGTAGATGGGCCTAGTATCAAAGTTTACTAGGTCAGTAACAGAAATGGCATAACAATCACTGGATAAATTTTGGATAGAGTAAGGCAAATGTAGAAGAAATATTGGGAAAGTTGATGTCCTGCTTATTCTGTGATTATTTTTTGTCATAGTGAGAAGATATTAACTGCCATGAAAACTCTCAAAAAACCAGGATGTCATTTAATCTTACTATAAAAAGTGTCTGTGTAGGAGCAGACTTTTTTACGTGACATATGATAGCTATGAGAGAGGATACTGCAAAGGTAGGCTCAGAACAGTTTATTGACCTGGTCATAAAAAGAAATAAACTTTTATGCTGGTGTTAGCAGAACTAAAATATTAAGTTCAGGCTGGACGTTTTGCTTTGGTCAAAAGGACTGCTTAGACTATAAGTAATTTTCATTGATGTTAGTGCTTTAGTTTAATACTCAGCATTTTCTCTGTAAATACACAATGTACTGAAATGCTTTTATTCATTGTTGCTTTGTGTTGTTATAGTTGCCACTTCTTTCTAGTAAATTGTGTAGTTTCCTTTTCTTGATTTATCAGTGGAATTACATTAAAAGTAAGTCATCTTAAGTCATCTTAAGTGTTTCACACTCTAGCCCCCTCACCACCAGTATCAACTTTAGAAACTTTAACTCTTAATAAAAACCCTCTGTTCATATAGGATTAAATACACATACAGGTTTTTCAGATCAGCTCAAGTATTACAAACATTCTCAAAGTAATGTAATGTTTAAAATCCAAGATATAGATTATAATGTCGCATTTTTGTGTTTAATATTTTAATCCTTTTGTACCAGATTTTAAATTTCTAACTGCCTTAAACTAAAGCAGTTCTAGACATTCTAAGCAAATCTGCTCTTTCTTGTTGACTTTAAGGTGCAGGAGCACACAGTCTGTATAGCTGGTCTTTAATATCATATTGGGGAGGATGGTGGCAGGTGGGTTAGAGCTGAGACAAGAATTTTGTGTGATGCCAGTCAGTGAGCACAACTTCAAAAAACTTTCGCTTTTTAAGAATAAAAAGCCTGGAAACAAAACCAAAACTATCCTGTGTGTTTATCATATCTTCACCTGATAAAGAACTGGTAATCTCTTTAAACAGTGTTAACTATTTACAGTTGTCAGGTGACCAGATGGCCCAATTTGATAGGAGGTGCCTGGGTATTGATACGGGGAGAGGAGAAATTAAGGGGGGGGGGGGAAAAAAAGTCTGTCCTCAGCCCTGAACTGTATGACCACTACAACATTATTCCTGAATATGTTGACTTCCTAATGCTGTAAGATTTTGTGTGACGTAATGAGGTTAAACTTCCATACCTAATGGCTTTAATAACACAGAAGCATTAGGAAAGCTTCAGGTGCTGTTGTGAAGCACTGTGTGGTGAACATGGACAGGTATAAACACAGGTGTATAATGGGTACTCTGGACTCTGGTTTTGCATCTCCTGTGTCTTTCAGTCCAGGAGGTCTCAAATTTGAAAGACTTATCTTTTTTTTTTTTTTCTTCATTGTAAGGGAAGGTTCTTAAGGCCATGAGTTCCTTCCTAAGAAGCGTCAAGATTACCTTCAGCACTTTTACTCTGCTAATGGTATCTGCTGTAACTTGTTCAAAAAGCTCTTATATCAGCATATGTATATATAAAATAAGTGGTTTAAAGACATATTAAAAAAATTACTTGAGGCTAAAGTTCTTCTGGGCACACAGAATTAAAATAACAGTATTTCTTTGCTATTTTCCTGCTTATAATAAATTATAAGGAATTTTAAACTGAACATAATAATGCTTTTACACATTTGAAGCTTGATTGAGTCATGCTTGTAGTTGACTCATTAAGTGAGGTGACTGCAAATACTGCCAAGCCTTTACAGCTAGTAAAACTAGCATTGGTTTTTCTTTTTGCCTTTTCCTACTCCAGATTAGACCACTGAATTCTGCTTATGATGCTGCTTTTTTAGCACAGTAGCAGTTGCTTTGTTATGTGGCTTTTAGCTGATCTTTGAAGAGTATTATGATTATGATAAATGCTGCTGTTCTCCTCACTAATTCATATCTGTGTCTTGAAGGTGCACAGGAGAAAAGCAGAAATGTGGTCTTCATAGCCCCTGGTCTTGAGCACATGGAGCTTCCTTTCTGATTCTAGGTGGTTAGGACAGCACAGGAGTGGGAAAGCATGTTTGTGGCACTGCTGCTGTCCGCAGGCATCCACATCATTTCACTTGCTCCTTAAACTGATTAAAGGTGTGATCTGGACTTCAGTTTCTCACAGTATGTAGAAAAGGCCAAAGCAGACACATTAAGCAGGCTTATGTGGCTGTATATAGCTCTTCTAATCTTGTTAAGAGCTGTCAGAAGGGAGGCTGGCAGTAGGGACAGATTTGCTCTTTCTTTTCCCTTCTATTTCAGATGTGCTGTTGGCTTGTTGATACAGACACATCTTTCTTCACTTTGAGTGACAAACTAATGGTCAGTAAGTGTATATAGATGGATGCATTCCTAAAAATGGAACTGATGCTCTGGATTTAGAGCTGAAATGGGTGAAGTAGTAGCAAGTTTCAGTGTGAGGGAAAGAGTGCTGCCAAGTTCTGGGCTGTTCTTGATAGTGCTTCTGACTGGGATGCAGTGACATCTCCAAGTGGTAACTACTGAGTCAGGGCTGATTCAGCAAGTTGCTGACATCCATAAAACACTGGCTTGTTTTAGAGAAGGTGTAATTGGGAAAGAGGTGGGAATTAACACTTACATAAACATCAAGAAGCTTTATATTTTGTGGAATGAGGAGAAGTAGTTGGGGGGCTACACACTGGGGTGTATGTTACTTAACAACAACCAACCAGCCTTCCCTCCCCAAACTATCCCTGGGACACGTACTGTCTGGTAGCACTGGTGGCTTGACCTTCCCAAAGTTCTAAGTGCTGTCAAAGCATAATGACTTGGGGGAAAATGGAACAGCCATTATGTGCTTAGCATTTCCTCCCTTGATTATATTAGGACATGTTTTATTGAAATACAGATGCTAGCCAGTACAGGAATACTTTTTGAGATTGTCAAAGCCTCTAGAACCTTTAACCCTTTCACAGGCAACTGTGGGAGACTGGTAAAAGAAGGTTTCTCTGATTTAGTGCAAAGGCTGGTGTCAAATGCTTAAAAAACAAGATTTTCCCTGCATGAAGACAAGTTGTGCATGATCTCTTTAAGGATATTTTGAATTAATTAATTCTTATACAATTATTAAAACTTTATTTCTAAAATAGGCAATGAAACATTCTTTTCATGCAGAACTAGTCTGAAAATGCTTTATGCTTTTTAACTAACCTGCACTGCTCTAATTCTGAAATAGGGACTGTTGACTTCTGCTTAATGTTAATTTAAAGGAGAAAATACTCTTGCACATTCTGCAGCCATCCTGATTTTGCTTTCTCAGCAGGTGGTAATAATAAGACATCCTAGTTTAATAAAGGCTCTGTGGATAAACCTGCATAACATGTTAAAGTGATAACATAATGACTCCACAAGTTGTTATTTTGAGCAGTAATTACACTGCTTGGTGTGTTTGTTCATTCATGCTTTAAGATTGCCATAATAGAGTTCATAGCAGCTTCTGTGTGTACATCTGCTCAGTAAAATCTGCTGTAGGTGGAGTTGAGGATTCAATAGCTGTGGACCTGTTCAGGTTAAAATATTTCTTCTGGCTTCTGTTGCAGAACCTATTGCGTGTAGCTGCTCACGTGGTTATTCCAAAGTTTTTTTCCATTAAAAAAAAAAAAAAAAAAAAAAAGGTTTTGCTCAAACTTCTGGTTAATTTCTGAAGCTTGACTGATTCATGTTCCTTAATTCAGATATTCATAATATCTGAAGAAGTCCTAACTTGCTGGAAAGAGAATAGTAGTGAGAAGCTAGGTGGGTAGCAGTTGATGTGTGTGACCTGAGAGGCTGGAAAAGGAAAGCTACAAGACTTGAATTAGTAACATAAAGTGTGAAAATGCTTGTGCTCTTGAGACTTAAGCAGACCAGTCTCAGCTTTCATGCCAAGATAGTTGTGTCACCCTGGAGCACTGACTAGAGGTGTGTGTGTGTGCTCTGAGAAGTTATTCTGGAGCTGCATTTAGGGGTTGAAACTCCATGTGTGCTTGGTTGGGGGAGTGTTGAGAATGAGAGAAAAAAGATAGAAAATAGCTTTAACTCTGGATGACTGTATAAACAGACTTATTTCTTCAATGCCATTACCATAGGAAAAAAAAGGATCATGATAACAGGCTGTAAGCTGTTCTTGAAGGATGTCTTACTGGGTTAAGAGCTGACAAAAATTCTGGAAAGGTTCTGAGGCCTTGAGTAAAAGGTGGTGAAGATTATTTAAGTTTTTGGAAGAGAAGCATGAAAGTAAGGCTCCCTTGATCTCAGTGTACCTTGAGTTATGTTTTCTTAAAATAGTTTGGGGCACATTAACGCAATATCTTTCTGTCTCTGTTTTAAAATAGCAAAGAGAGAAGGAAGGTGAAAGAATATTCCATAGAAGAGGCAGAGTCCTTGGCTGAAAGAGAAGCCTAAGCACTTGACACCATGTGCTTGAAGTCATGTGTTGTGATGTGTCCTTCTGTGGTTTCTGAGCTGGTGGCTGAGGGAGAGCAAGCTATAAATACTTCTCTGTTCTCCACTTATGTGGTCAATTGAATATTGCTGGACCTTTTACTTAGAACTTGACCACTAAATTGGCAAATTAGGCCTGCTTCTGATTGTAATGTGTTCCTAAAAAAAGAAAAAAGTGAATCTACCATCTTAAGCACTTTAAATTGTCTGATGGAGCCTTAAAAGGTGCAGGTTCTAAAATAAGATCTGGAAGCTTTGACATGCTACTCCAGGAGGAAGATTTTTCTTCATCTCTTTGAAGATGACTTCTGAAAGTTTAATGATACTCCTTCCATACTGGGCTCAGCCTGTCCACCTGCTTACATAAAAAAACCTAAACTGTTGCTCTTCACTAAAAATGTTTATTTTCACCAGCCAGTTGTGCTAAAATATATGGTCTCATCTTGCACAGTTTATGGGTGTGCAGTCTGTTTGCATCAGCCCTTCAAAACACTGGAAACATTCCTGAAGAGGCTTAAATTTTGAGCCTGGCTCTGGCAAGAATCCACACCAGGAAGTATACAACCCTTGCTCTGGGTGCTATGTGGCAGCCTCGCATGGCTTGCTAAAGCACTGCTTGTCTGGCATTGCTTCCTCTGCAGGTGATTCAGGATAATGGGTACCATTTCAGAATAATACACTGGTCTTTAAGCCAAGACACATTGTGTTCCTGTGCCTCAGTTTCTTACTCTTGTTCCTGTTTCTTCTGAAGAGCCTTTCTTACAGGTATTTTTCTCCTTAGGTCTCTTTCCTGGTTCATCGTTCCACAGTTATCCTCCTTGAGGCTCTGTTCTTACCCAAGTGATTCTTTGCCCTAGCTCTTTTGTTTATTGTAGGAAATGGCATAGTGAACTCCAAAAGAGTTCTTCTAAAGGAGAAATTGTCTCCCTCCTTCACAACAGTCTGATCTGGATCATCTGATCCCCAGCTGACCAAATCAGCTGTTGCTGTGTTTGAGCCTTAGGCAGGAGGGATAAATTGACCTTCACTTCCTTTGAAGATCCATCTACCTTTAGTTCTTGGAAAACTACAGCCATTAAAATGCACTTTTATTGCCCTCAAACTGAGCTGAAGCACTGGATTGAAAAGCTTATGCCATACTTGGTTATGAAGTATATTTTTGTATGACTCTCGTTCTAAAAATAAAAAGATGATAGCCATCTCCAGTAGTGCTGGGAGTACCTTCTCTTAGTGGACATCTGTGCCAAAGCTTTATTTTAGTACCTTCTCGAGTCATTAGTGCTGAAAACAGTGCAGCTGTCTTGGCAGGCTGTGCTAGGAAGAAGTGCAGTTTCTGATATAGCCCATGTCTGGCTGATTGATGTGTTTGAGAGAGGCAATTCAGACTGGCAGCAGAAGAGGATTGAAGCTGGTGATGAGCTTATGGTAGCTCAGGGCTACTTCATTCTTGACAGTGGGGAAATATTAGTGTGTTCACTCTGCTCTGGGAGAAATGGATTGCACAATGGTTGGTTTTGCAGACTGGTTGCTTGTTGCTTGGGAAAGGGGTTAGAAAATAAAAGATTCCTTTGAAATAGGTGCCTTGCTGTCCTAAGACTGAAGACCTTGAAATTTTGGTCTGGTCTACTAGCTGGAAGGTAAGCTTTGTACCTGGGAGAATCACCCTGGTACATTCCCAGCATTATTTTGGTCTTGTCCAGGTCTGTTTCTTAAGATTTTTGTTCCCTGCCTAAGAATCAAATTACATAGAGAAAGTTTTGTGAGGGCAGTGGTTGCTACTGCTGTAACAAAACTGAAAATCTAAAAGGTTGTTGTTAAAGGCACATAGTTTACAGGAGACTGTGGTACTTAAATACTGTCTTTAAACTGTTTTGTAGAGAAAGCAATTGGCTGAGGGAAGCATGTTTGGACTCCTACTGGAAGCTCACTTGGAAAAAGAGTTGGATTACAGCGTGTGCTGAGTCCTGCCAGAAGCCAGCCATTGGGATGGTTGTTGTTGTGGTGCGAGCTGTAGCTCTGTTGATAGGCATAGGCACTGGTGCTTTTAAATCTGAAAGATGCAATGGGATTGTTAAATCTCATCGTTGCACTTTGTGCCTGTTGTTTTGAGATACAGTAAAATGACAGCTGCCAGAACAGCTGTATAAAACCTTGCTGAAACACTGGAAAGCAAGAGATTTAACATAATGTTGAAGCTCCCCTTCAGTGACATGGGGTGGGATACTGAAGATAGCCTGCTGCTTTAAGGCCCCTTCATTCTACATCATCTCATGGATTGTCTTAGGGATGTTACACTGCCAGGTAGATTTGTTATGCTTGCTTGTCTGAGGGTGGAAATGTTCGTAGCAGAGTGGGATAGATAGATACACTTTAATTGCATACATGGAGTTGGTAAGCAATTGTGACCTTTTCGGTTTGTAACATACACTGTCTTTTTGCTTCATTAAAACCATTTTTGCTTGATTTTTTTCAGGTAGTGACAAATGTTTCACATTTTCTGAAAACTACTTGATGCATGTTGACCTTCAAGCAAAGGAATAAGCTGTTTTGTGTGGTTGCTTTTTCTCCTGGAAAGAATCAGCAGTGAAAGTTAGGCTGTCTCATTTATTTGCATTTCCCTTGCCAGCATCTTTTAAATGTTTTAAATGTAGCTTTCTTATTTGTCTAATGCATAACACTTGTATGCAGTGTTTCTTGTGATGGTGCCAGAACAGCCATATAGTAAATATTTAATAAGTGCAGCAAAGATTTCTTGGTCTCAACAGGCTAAAGTCCTGATCTAAAGGAAATGAAATTGCTATTCTAAATTATTTATGAAATGATGCACGTAACAAGACTGAGTTTGTTTGTTTTATGATACATGGATGGCAGAAGTAATGGTCTCGATTTAGTTAAGACATAAATAGTACAGGTGGGTGCGTCATTAAAAAAAAAATTAAGTAATCTCACTTTTATGGATGAGGGTGATGCATCTTCATACAAGATGGTAGCTGTAGTACAAGTTAGATGTTGGAAATTCTCCTGTTGCTCCATAGTTAACACTGAGTCATCTGAAGAGAGCTTGCTTTGTAATCCTTTTTCTCATAAGCATGATTTACTTGCTTTGAAGTCTTAACAATGGAACTGTCACTTCCTGAAGTATTTTTTAAGATGGTAGACATGCCTATCAAATATCAGTGGGAAGATGAATTTCCCTTGTGATTTACTAGTATTTAAAGATGACAATGATTATTGGTATAGCTACAGCTCTAGTGGAAGGGGGAAGAGTGTGAAGCAAGTGTGGTTGATGCTTTGAGCATACACCCAAACATGTGAAAATTACTCTTTCCTCTTTGTTCAAATGCAAAAGAAAAGTGTGCAGACTGATTGAGACTTGGGAAGGAGAGAACAGAAGTAGTGAGGTATGTAAAATAAAGGAGACCGAAGTTGTTAGAGAAGGAAAAAAAAGAAGTGTGGGTACCCCTCTGTCTTGAGACAAAGCTTAAAACTCAAGCTGTTGGATGTTGAATTGGTAGAGACATCACATACCTGGCCCCTCTCCCCTTCCTCACTACTACGGTTCCATTTCTGTTGCTTGGAATAAAGAGTGGTAGAACTGAGGAGAAATGTGAAGACTTCTGAAGAAGGTAGGTGTTTGCCTACTTCTCACAGTTGGGGCCAGCCGTTTAAAGAGGTACTGTCTGCTTTTTTTTTTTTTCTTTTTTTTTTTTTTTCTTCAGGGATAATGAATGTTTATTTCAAAACTAGTAGTTTTGAAACATTGCTAGTAGTGGGAAGCATGCACTGAGATGGCCCTTATCTAACTCAGTGTAGAGTTTTAAATGTAATCCTGGTCTGGTGAGAAGCCACAGTAGTTTTTTAGTATGCTAAAAACTAGAATGAGCAAGGATGCCTGGCAGTCATATATGGACTGTGCCTGAGAGGAATATTTTTTTTTTTTTCCTATTTATTTAAGTGAAAATGTCAAACACTTTTTTCATGCCTAGGCTCTGCAGTTTACTTTTGATGTTGAGATTTATTTTTATGTACTACTGTTAATGTCCTTTCTTGCTTCTTATGCTCCAAACAATAAGTTACTTTTTGTAAGTTTGAGTGTATCTGGAGTGAAAGTACATTTATCATGAGTTGTCCAAATTTTCTTTTTTGCAAATGGAGAAAGACAGATCGAAAGTACATCCACAGAAGTTAAGCTCCATAAAAATGAGGATCCTGCTTTGTACTTCATCTTGCTGGGATTACACTACTGTCTTCCTTTGTTTTCCTTTAAAATAAATCCATTCTGAAAACATTAGTGTGTGTGTGTGTGTGTGTGTGTGTGCGCTTTCCCCTTCTGTAGAAGGGAGCTATGAAAATAGTAATTCAAGGCACAGATGTTCTATTGCTCTTCAAGTAATTCTGCCTCTGAAAATGCTGATAGCTACTCTGTCTCCTGAGCCTATGTTTCTTTTTGTGTAAGATAAGGAGATAAAATTCTTCCTATTGAGAATTTTTTCTCAACATTTTAGAGCACAGCCTGGTTTTAATAAACATGCATGAATATTATGAAATATGTTATAACATTAAAAGCGTTTTAGTGATTTAACTGGTTGTTAGGTTTGGCTTGAAACTACTGTGGCTTGCTTCAGAATGGGGTGGTGGGGTGTGTTTAAGTGGTGGACAAGAGATGCTGGTGCAAAAGAGATGCTGGAATTGTACTCACCTTTCCCTGGTGATAATCCTTCCATAGAGCAAGCATGAAAGCAACTTCTGTCAGTGGGATGCAGTCTTTCTGCCAACTCGGGATACCTCTTGTGGGACTGAAATGGAGGCTGCTAGTTAACTTTCCAACAGTTGTTGTGCATGCTGTATCCTTAGTGAATGGTAGCAGATGTATGGATGTTAATACTGCTGGACCTGGAAAAAGTTAATGGACTTTTTTTGTATTCTGAAACATCCCATGGAATAGCCTTTACAATTTATTTTAGGCTCTCTCTTTGAAGGAATAAAGGCACAACTGTATGCTGTATTTTTTTCTGTATGTGTATACACACAGACATACATATAAAACCATTTTTGTGGAAACAAATTGTGTGCTGTAGACACCAAGTATATGTATATGTTTGCAGGAGGAAATGAAATGTAACGAAAAAGAGATGCATCCCCTTTCCAAGTCTCTGTATTTCTCCTCTTGAGTAGCCCCTCCCATCTCCCTAACTTGGGAGCACCAATTATTGTACTTCTGAAAGAATTTGTCTTCTGCCAAATAACTAATGTCTTGTTTTGTTTCATGTGTTTTCTGCTTGTTTTTTTAATACTACCTCCTATGTCTGCTGCAGAAAAAAGCAAATGGCTTAACAAAACAAACATCCAATTTCTGACTCAGATCTGCTTGAATCCTCACTTGGATTTTCCAGCCTCTGTGTCTGAGCTTCTGAGAAACCTGCCTGAAAAGGCACAAGAGCCTTTTAAAAGCAAATGTTTGCAGTTTTATGCTGTCCTTTCCTGTCTGTATTTGGAGGCCTTCTAGAAATTCTTTTAGCATCATCTGCAGGTCAGAGGAATGTCCTGTAGTTTATGTAGGAGCCTTCCTCTCCAGGGCTGCCTTCAAAACCCATTTACCACTTAGTAAACCAACAGCAGGATTGGTCTGACTTTGCCTCTCAAGTGGCCTGCATTTTCTTTGTCAAATTTTGAGGGATGGTTTGTTTGGTGTTTGTTTTTTTTGTTTGTTTGTTTGTTTTTATTTTTTTGGTTGTTTGGGGTTTTTTTGTGTTTTTGGGTTTTTTTGTTTGTTTGTTTGTGTGTGGCTAATCCATTCCCCTCCCCTGTAAGGAAACGCTGTAAGAAAGGAATGTTGAAATAAAGTACTGTTCCTGCTATGGTTACCTACTTGAAATAAGGAGAGAGAAAAATGAAAAGAAAGTTGCAAGCTTAGATACCTTTCTGTTTAAAAAGCATCCTAGAGAAAAGTTGGTTAACTATTTTGAAAGAATCTACTTCAGAACCATCAAGCTATGTTTTTCTGGATGAAGGCAAGCTAGAAACTTGTCCATTGAGAAAATGCTTTTCTTGCAGAAGGTCTTAATAATCTTGAATGGTTTTGGTTGATTACAGCTATATGCAGAGTTTGTGTTGTCCTTGTGGTGTCCATGATTTCTTTTGGTGATCTGATGTGGCTGTGGGTGATGTACTTTTCCAAATCTGGTAAAATAAAAACAGTTCTCATGCAAAAGTGGTAGTCAATGAAGAGCTGCAGTTTGTTAAGGAGGAGGAGCTGGGTCAGAGTGATCAGAGCATATCATGTGGACTGGGCCCTTAAATTTATAATTCAACTATTTGAAATGTTGAAGACTTGAACACTTGTCAGTGTTAATCAGTTCAAGTGTAAACTTAAGTGTTAAACCCAAGAGAATGCATAGACCTGAATCCAGGGACTGGTTAAGACACTTATTAAAAGGTGTCTTTTTCTGAAGAGTACTTCTTCTGATATCTAGGAATCTGGAAGTTATCAGGAGTCAAGAGAAATAAGCACTGGTTTTCTGGTCTGCAAAAGTCTCTGAAGACTTCTCTTCCAGCAGTTTATTTAAAAGATGCCTTGCTGATGAATACATTGTAAAGTGTGTTTTGTTCTCTTGATTAGCAGTATTATTGTGTACTAGAGTGCTAACATTAAATTCATCTACTATTAGATTGAGAAAAGCATAATCATCAGAGACAGCTGCTCAGATAGTAATGACTCTGTCCTACAGTACCATATTTATAACATTGATGGCCTAAAGCAGTGAGACTTTGGGTCTGATATTGCTTCAGCAGAGGTGGAAATAAATGGATGATGTGGTTTAACCCCAGCTGGCAACTACTCATCAGCTTGCCCACTGCCCCTCAGTGGGACTGGGGAGAGAATCAGGAGACTGGAAGTGATAAAACTGTTTGTCAGGTAAAGCAAAAGCCATGCACAGAAGCAAAGCAAAACAAGGAATTGTTTCACAACAGCCCATTGGCAGTCAAGCATTCAGCCATCTCCAGGAAAGCAGGGCTCTATCATGTGTAAGTCCTTTGGGAGGAAAAATGCCATCACTCCGAATGTCCCTCCCTTCCTTCCTCCCCCAGCTGTATGTGCTGAGCATCATATGGTACAGTATAGATCCCTCTGATCAGCTGGGGTCCCAGCTGTGTCCCCTCTTGGCTTGTTACTCATTCCCAGCCTCTGCACTGGTGGGGTGCTCTGAAGTGCAGGTAAGACCTGGACTCTGTAGGCACTGCTCAGCAATAAAACATCTAAAACCATTTCTGCATTATCAACACTTTCAGCACAAATCCAAAATGTAGTCCCATACGATCTGGTATGAAAAAAACCTTTAACTCAGCAGAAATTGGCATAATGGAGAAGGAAGAAGTAGCTATATAAAGAATAGAAAATATTTTCAAAAATAAATTTAGCTTTCTCCCTTCTGGATTTTCTGAGTCTTGTGCTGTTTCATACTACTGTGCCATTTAGTGAAAGATAAAGTCACTCAAGTATGGTTAAATAAAACATTTAACTTAAAATGAAGCTTTGTTCATTGTCTTGGCAGCTTATTCTATATTGCACTCTTCAAAAAGTTGTGGTTTTATCTTAAAGGATAAATCTCTCACAATGTATTGTAATGGTACATGTAGATGTTACCTGACTTCTATATATTAAATAAAAACTAAAATTCCATTTTGCTGTAGATGTATTTCAGGACGTGCCTCTGAAATAGTCTCTACTACCTGTGTGTGCATTTTGAAAGCTTTTATGTTATACTGGATCCTCTTTGCTGTTACACACTGTGAATAAGTAAGCAACTTCATGCTCTCCATTACTGGCAAAGCTTTCTCATATCTTAGGGAATGGCTTTCCCTTCCTGTGTTCTCCAGGAGTGATACTGCCTGTGAAGCATCCGTCCTTCTGATGATGACTCTCATTTCTCCAGTCATCAAGACTGTTGCTGAGTAAGTGGAACTTGACAAGTGTCTCCCAGTGGCAGATAAACATCTGTTCAACTAAATTTTTCTTTTCATAGGATATCTAAGGGATTAATCAAAGGCAGAGAAGGGAAGGATCTAGGTTACCTGGGGAGGAACAAATGTGAGAAAAATAGAGGGGAGAGAGGATAATGAAGTTGGTTGCATGTAAACAGAGCAGTTGTTTGTATGGTTATCTGTCCATGTCTTTCTCCTCATCAGGGCAGCCTGTCTTGTCTCTTTGTTAAATAACTTTTCCCTTTTTCTGTGTGTGTGTGATGGGGGGGCCTTGAGTGCAGTGACTGGTGATGAATCATGGGTGGAGGGTCTCACATACCTGTAGTGCCAGCAACTGCAGACATTGGAATGATAGGATGGGAGTGCCAGCAACTGGAGTGGGACCTCATGTCTGTGGGACGTTTGTCTGTGGTGCTGGTAGCTGCAGAGAGTGTGGTTGTGCCAGCGAGTGTGTGAGCAGCAGCAAAAATCAAGCCTGGAAGACAGACTTCGAGGGTGAGAACATGGGAGAAGCTTGCTATTGGTGGGACTGGGGGAGTCCCAGAGAGTTGGTAGGTTCTGAGGATCCTAGGAGTGAGACCTCCAAGAGTGTGTGTTTGTATCCAAGAGGAGATGGTGAGGGTTTGGCAGCTGGGAGCTCAGAAGGGTTCCAGCAAGCTGTGTATATGGGTGCATGAGAGATGGTGTGCACCAGCAACTGGAGTGGAATTATGGCTTGGATTCTTAAATTCAGGAGACAGCAATTTGAAAGACTGTAATCCCAAGGGTAGCTACTGGGCAGACTGCACATTGTACACAAGTATAGATAAATCCTCCCTAGTGGGCCTCCATCCTGCTCAGGCTGGAGAGGAATGCAGGAGGCTGAGGTGCTGTCTTTGTGTGTTTGACCACTGAGGATGTTGATCTCTCCAGCTGACTCTCCAGGGTATGTATGTATGTACATGGTTTGTGTTTGTGCCAACAGCGAGTGCAAGCTGAGCCTTGCTTCTGGTTGAAAGTGGGGACTTCCTTACTAATGCAAAGAAAGGAAGTATGAGGCTATATAACATCTATGTCTTAAAGTTCTTGTAATAAGTGGTGAAAAACTTCACGCTCATAATTTTGCATTTTCATGGCTTTTATTGTGGCTTGCCAAAACTCAGCCTCTGTTATTACTTGTTTTAAAGCTACATCCAGCCAAGTGAATAAATGTAGTCTAAATTTAATTTTTAGATTTAACTGTGATCCTCTGAAAGCCACAGTGTATTTTCACTGAGTGTCTAGGTGCTGAGTTTAAGTGTGGCAGATAAAGCCAACTTGGTTTATGTTTATTTATTTCAGTTGTCTGAAAAACCTCTTAGAAAAGTTCTTTCCAGATGTCTTTTGTAATATATTTTTAAATCTCTCTGTTGCAGAGAGTGTCTCATAATGATGACTTTGCCAAAGCCCTCATAGTGTTGCTTTATCTCCTGCTGTTCACATTTTTAAATCATATCTACCTTTTCAATAAACTGACTTTCATAGTGTATCTGAGTAAAAGTGGGCAAGGATTGAAATCCAAAGTACCACTACACAAGATTATATACTTCAAATGACTTAATTTAGAGAGTATTCAGGTTTAGTCTCCTACCTAATAGATGTGCTCTTCTAAGTGCACATTTTTCCTAAGTACACTTTTTAACATTTGCCTGACACTTTGCCTTCCTTATATTTTTGTTGATATTCATGCCAATGAATAGAATGTTATTAAAACAACAACAAAAAGCAGGTTATGTTGACTAAAGGGCAAGAAGAGTTACGCTTGCAAGATGAATATCTAGGACCTTAGGCATCTTCCTGATTTTTCTGGCTGTCTTCTTACACTGTACTCAGTTCTCTGTATTGTGATACCTATTGTGCTTGACACTGTAGTAAGGAACAGAGTCAAGTATTTTAACAAGTGTTGAGCACTCAGTCTCTGCAGATGAACTGTAGCTTTAGGCAGAAAAAGAAACTGCAAAATGCAGTGAATACTTATATGAAAAATAACTGTTTTCCCTTCTCTAAAACAAAGTAGTTGATTTAAATAAGCAAATTAAAGCAATTTCAAGCTGTTTTTTTTTTTTTTTTTAAGCTGTGTTTTTGTTTGAGGGAGTGGGTTTGAGATTTAGGTTTAGGTTTCCTGCTGAACTAGCACATGGGTTTCATCTGATTTGTTGTTTTGGTTTTAGTATCTACAGTAGAGGAGCCTGTGGTGGATGGGGAGCAGCCCTTCACTTCCTCTCTGGTGAGCAGAGTTGGTGAGCAGTTTCTTCAGTTTGCTCACTTGCTAGGTAGTGCTACTCAGACTTGGCTTTTTTTTCTTGTGACTGTAAATGATTTCATAGGCTCAGGTGTAGGTTCTGTGTTTGGGCAGGCTGAGGCACCATCTATGTTTAGGATTGAGCTTGGTGTTGTAAGAACTGATGCTCTTCTGCTTGGGAAGTTGAAGGCTCTGGTTGCTTCCTAAACTTTTTAATATTTAAATACCTCTGCTAGTCCTAATAGAAAGTAGAAATAAAACAGCAGTGAAAAATTGTGATTAAGCAATTTAATTCTGCTTGGCAGCATATTTTTAGAGTAGCTTGCTACTTATGAGGGTTCCTAAAGCAGCAAAATGAAGCAGCCCCCAGTCTCTTAGATAATATCATACTTTAAAAGATGGACAAAAATTTTAATTCTCTGTCCTTCTAGCAGCAAAGATATATAATCTGACAAAAAATTAGCTTACTGTAACCTAGTATGTCACTACTAGTGTAATAAGAAAGCTATTTCATACTCTACTTGCTTTCATGCTATTAGTAAAAAGCTGCCACATGATATTATTTAGAGCTGTGACTTAAATTTTTTACCCTTTAAGCAGGCCATATTCAGTGATCTGATGCCCATCACATTATTTCATGTACAAAGTCAGATGAAGTGACAGTAGCTGCAGGTTATAAAAGTGACATTTCAAGAGGAAGCAACAAAAGGTATCAAGAGACTTTGACAGCTGGTGAGGTGTATATATAATATATTCCTAACAGAACTGAAAGATATTCCTAACAGAACTGAATATATTCCTAACAGAAAGAAAGAATTGAACTGTAGTTCAATTTGACGTGAAGAAAAACGGGATGCCAGTATTTCACTGTATGCTAACACTTTTATGGAAACATACATCTAAATATGTAGAAACCATATCCCACCCAGAGAGCATCTGAGCTAAAATTAGTTCAAGACTAAGTGAGGATTGTTGTCTGCTATATTCTTGCTCATCTTTAGCCAGGTGCTAACACCTCCTGTTTGCTTAGCTAGTTTGTATCCAATATTTTACTATAACCATGTCTAGACTAAGTGCTTTTTAACTAAGTATTAAGACAAAATAGAAATATTTATATTAATATAATAATGATTTCAAGACCCAGAGAAGTGCAAATAGACTTTAAATAAGAGAGACTGGTGTGCAAACAGGTGTCTCAGCTTGCCATTGAGAAGGGTTAAGCAATTATGCCAAGCTTTTCAGGCATCCTCAGGAACAGTCCAGTGGTACTGGACAAGATGGATGTAGAGTGCTTGGATGTAGCGTGCTGATGGATTCCCTGAAGTGGTTACTGAGAAATGTTTGGCTGAGAAGGAGCTGTGGGAAGGCAGTGTTTGAGAGGCAGTGTTGCTAGATGAAGGTGTGCTGTGCTGTGAGACCTCCCAGGAGCCTGCAAAGGAGCTAAATGTTTTCTTCAGTGAAGAGCTACTGGGAAGTGTAGGGAGGGGGCTGTGAATGGGCTGGTGAATGAAAGCTGCAAGGATTCTTTTTTTTAGTGTTGGGGATTGGAGAGGCACTTTGCCTGTTGTTAAAATCTGCTGTAATAAAAATACAGAAAGAAAACAAAAAGAATATTGTGATAATTTTTTTCCTTAAACTGAAAACAGAAAATTGAAAGCTATAGAAGTTTCTTTGGATAATATTTCCCTGGGTGATGAAAGCCCAAAGGGAAACTTCTGGCCCTTTTTTCTTGTTGTGTTTTTCCTGAATTTTAAGGGGACTTAATATGCTAATATACTAAATGGTGCACGTAAAAATAGATATGCTGATTAAATGCAGAGTCTTGTGTGGTTTTATCAAAATGCTGTGTGTCTTTAAAAAATGTAGGAGACTGAAATACCTGTTTTAAAGTGAGCATGCTGATGCCTTAAGCATTTTGAGGAGCTTGATGGAAGGAAGATAATGAGATTGCAGTATCTGGGTGCAAATATATAAGAATTGCATTACAGATCAGCTCATTTGGTGGAAAGATGCTGTATGATTAAGGATAATGGGATAAAGTAATGTGTTAATTTATGTGGATTGAAATATGCTTTAAAAGTAGAGAAAGGGGTTTAATATTATAGCTGAGCTGTTGACCACATCATCAGAATCTTGACAATTTTGTAAAATGCTAGAAGACACGAAAGAACATATAGAAAAAAATATGGTAATATCAGGAAACTTCATCTGCTCTTAAGATTTGTTCCCTCTCCTCCCTCTTACAACTGAATGTAATGAGGAGACATTTTTTTTCATCTGCTAAGGATGTTCTTTGATCATCTGTCTCAATGTACGAAGAGCCAATTTTAATCTTAAGTAATGCAGGATGTCTGGTTAAAGATGTTGCTGTGCAATCATTTTATAAACATTACCTGTGTTGTACTGTTGTTTGGCATTTTTGTATGCACAAAACAACCCCCAGAATTTCTAAATAAGTCTTGGCCTCACTCCTTCCCAAAAAACTTAAGCAAGTCTCATAGACCTAGTGAAGCCAAATATGAAGCAGTGAAGTGTAGCTGTGAGGTGAGTCTGTCACAGAGGCCAGATACAACTCCCTGAAAGGAGGGTGTAGCCAAGTGGGGGTTGGTCTCTTTTCCCAGACGACTTTCAACAAGACAAGAGGGCACAGTCTTAAGTTGTGCCAGGGGAAGTTTAGGTTAGATATTAGAAAGAATTTCTTTACGGAGAGGGTGATCAAGCATTGGAATGGGCTGCCCAGGAAAGTGGTGGACTCTCCGTCCCTGGAGATATTTAAAAAGAGACTGGATGTGGCACTCAGTGCCATGGTCTGGTAACTGCAGGGGTAGTGGATCAAGGGTTGGACTTGATGATCTCTGAGGTCCCTTCCAACCCAGCCAATTCTGTGATTCTATAATAAAGACAGCAAATTGGAGACCTCAAAGTAACATGTATTTAAAAAAAAAAAAAAAAAAAAAAAGTTAAAGAAAACAATCCACTGGTTAAATGGAGTGAAGAAAGCTTATGATAATAATCCTTCAAAGAGCAGAACTTAAATGTAAGAGAATAAGAGGAGGATGTGGCAAATGTAAAATTAAAACCCTGAGATAATATCCCTTTTCAGTGACAGTGGGAATTGTGGGAGAAAGGCTGTAAAGTGACTGGCACATCAGGGGATTATCAAGAGAGGCCCTACTACAGCAGAAAAGCCACAGGAGTTCCTTGCAGTAGTGTTCACTGTGGGACTGGAAAGAAATTCCTAGACTGAAGAGTTTCTTTATAGGTGTGGAAAAGAGAAACTGTCTTTTAACTAATGTGTTGAGAGTGACTCAGTAAAATAGGAGGACATCACACAGATCAGATGATATTCACTCAAATTGTAAAATAGCTCAGATATGGAAAAGTCAACTTTTTGTTGTCTGTAACCCATCCCTGACACCAGGCTGTGTTTGCTGGAGGAGAGAAAGATGCAAATGTTGTACCATAAGGGGCCAAGGAGGCAAATAGAACTGGCAGTTTCAAGAAAGTAAAGGATCGTAAAAATTCTAGAAACACCAAAGTACTGTAAAGAGATTATAGTTTTTTTTTATTTACTTGTGCTTCACAAAGCAGTTAGAATCCTTTTAGGGGGTAACAAGTATATGGCTAGTATAATGCACTTCGATTTCTGAAAAGCATTTGACAGGACCTCCTGCCAAAAGCTTTTAAAGGAAGTCAGATGTTGTGAATTAAGAGGAACTACCTCCTGGTGTATTAATAACTGGCCAGAAGATGAGGAAAGGATAAAACAAAATGATCAATTTCCACAGAATTCTTTCCAGTGGAATCTTCAAGGATATATGTCCTCAGCAAATTCATATGCGTTATAGAAAAAGGAGCAAAGTGTGCTGACATTCAGCTAGAATACAAAATCACACAATCCAAAATTAATTGTGAAGTTACAGAATTTCAAAATACAGAGTAACTGGACATTAAATAGCTGCTTTATATATTCAGCATTGATAAATGTGAAGTAATGCATGCTGCAATAAGAGAATGAAAACAGTTCTGCCTTAACAGAGTCCTAGTTAGCTATGATCCTTTGGGAACTTTTTTTTTTTTTTTACCGTGGGTAGTTCTTTGATGGTGTAATCTTTGTACTCAGTAGCTGTAAAAATGCAAAAAAAAACCCCAGTGTTTTGGAAAAGGAATGGAAGATGGAAGGGAAATAATTGCTGATACTCCTTTGTGTACTGGATGCTGTATGCATCTTTGATCACTGTCTCAGGCCATGAGTAAATCTAATAATGGTGACTGGGATAATCTGTAGAAGAACCAGTTGTTTGCTGGGTACCCAGCCCCCTGATTTGGAAGACAGGGACGAGGAGCAGTTTGAAGCCCCATGATGTAAGAAGAGATGGTTGGTGACCTGGTTCACCATTTAGACATACACGGTTCTGGGTGGGATTGCTCCATGGGTACTGAGGGAGCTGACACAGGTGCTCATCAAGCTATTTAGCATCATTTACCAGCAGCTCTTGCTAACTAGGGAGGTCCCAATTGGCCGGAGATAGGCAAATGTGACTCTTGTGCAAGGAGGGCTGGAATCTGGGGAACTAGAGGCCTGTCAGTCTGAACTCAGTGCCAGGGAAGGTCACAGAGCAGATCACCTCCAGTGCCGTGATGTAGCACACTCAGTACAACCAGGTGATCAGGCCCAGTCAGCATGGGACTATGAAAGGCAGGTCCTGCTTGACTAACCTGATCTCCTGTGACAAGCTGACCCGCTTAGTGGATGAGGGAGAGGATGTGGATGTTGTTTACTGAGACTTTACTGAAGCCTTCAACACTGTTTCCCACAGAATTCTCCTGGAGAAACCACCTACTCACGGCTTGAATGTGCGTATGCCTTGCTGGGTGAAAACTGGAGTTGCGGTGAATGGAGTTAAATCCAGCTGGTGGCCAGTCACAAGTGGTGTTCCCCAGGGCTCAGGGTGAGGTTTAGTATTTTTGTCAGTAATCTGGCTGAGGGAGTCATGTGCACCCTCAGTAAGTTTGCAGATGACACCAAGCTGGGCAGGAGCACTGATTTGCCTGTGGATAGGAAGGCTCTTACAGAGGGAGCTGGGGAGGCTGGATCAATGGGATGAGGCCAATAGTATCAGATTTAATAAGGCCAAGCGCCACAACAGCTCACAACAAATGCAACAGGCTGCCCAGGAAGGTGGTTGAGTCACCATCTCTGGAGGTTCTTAGAAGATATGAGTTGGGGTGCTTAGGGACATGGTTTAGCACTGAACTTGCTAGAGTTAGGTTAATGTTTGGACTCTAAGATTACATATTATCATGGTTAAGTGATTGCTATGGGATGACTCCCTTTCGAGGGAAAGCTAAACTAGAATGAATGGTGAGAAGAAAGTCTGGGTAAAACTTAAGCAGGGGGTTATTCTGGAAAAGAGATCTGAAGGGTGTGCAACCCCTGCCACTTTATTGTGAGGGGGTGTCCATGACATGAAGTATTTTATGAGTATGGAAAGACGCTTTGCAGAGTGGATTTTATGAAGAGGGTCCTCATCAGTTTAAGAGAAAGTACTGTAAAAACAGGTAGCTTTTAAAGCCTGACATGTAAAGTATCATTAATGTTGTCTCCCATGTAAAACTTTGAAAATTGTGGTTTCCATTATCTACATAAAGAAATACAAATGTGGACTAACCTGGGCATGAGAACTTTGAAACCTGAAGAGCAGCATTCTTAATAGAGGTATTAATCACCCGCAGCCCTGATTATCTACAGCAGGAGAAGCTGTGTGAAAATTTAAAAACCAAATCAGCCTTAATATTGTTGTCTGTCTTGAGGCCAGAAGTGACAACTTTGGCCATAACTTTCACCTTCACAAAGAGGAGGATCTTGTTTCCTGTTCAGAGACCTTGGTCACTGTTTCTGGGTCAGGTTTATGACTAAGAGCTGTTCCTTTTCTGAAGAGGATTACCAGCGTTAAAACTTCAGTTATGGAAAATTTTTCTGTGTCACCTTGAGTGACTCATCAAATGAACAAGCTGAACAGTCTCCTCCCTGCAGGTTGTGGTGGTTGATGAGCACCTCTTATAGATTGCTGTCAGGTATTGTGGGTAGTAGAAGGGAAAGCTGACCACTTAATGTAAGCTTCCAGAAAGTAATTTTCATTTTAAATTTGGTTGAAGGAAGTGATATCAACCCCAAAATACTAGCAGAAATACACAACATTTTCTGGAAAATGTGTTTTTAAAATTATTCTGGATAATATTTTATTTTACATTCATTAACAAAATTTTTTAAAAAAACCATGTCAGTATGTCATGCAAATTCAAACCGATAGCAATGATTTTTTCTGTACTGAGTTGCATAAGTGTAGGTATTAAGCTTTTTTCTTTAATGATATAGTTAGCCTTTTTTGAGGAGAATGGAAAGTCCACCAGCAGTATGTAATCCCACAATCTGACAAGATACTGTCAGTTTTGAAATGATTTCAAAACCACCTCTGAAATTATAATTTTTTAATTGTTTACATTTTACCATCTAATCTTTAATTTGCATTCCTTCCTTCCCCACTGATGTGACTTATTCCAGTCAGGGTGTAATTAAACTGAGCTCTTCCTTTGTCTGACCTGTACTTCCTTGTCACATAGATAAAAGGTTCTGCTTGTCACCTTCTTAACCAGCTTCAGCTGGGGGCTGAACTGGACGTGCCATTTTTTAAAAACTTGCAAGGTAGATACTTTGGGAAATAGAATACTTGGGGTTTTTTTCAGTTAATATGAAAAGTAGTATTTATGCACACTGTTATCAGCATAAGAATAGAACCTTCTATAGTTGTTTTTTATTTTATTATATCTTGCTGATCACAAGTAAATGGTAAATAAGACAATCTGAGAACAGTAAGTATATAAATAGATATTTCCTCTCCATCTCTCTCACTACCCTCTAATTGATTCAAAATTGAAAGAAAACCAAAAACATTTGGAGACTGACAAGCACAGGAGGAATACTGTGTAGAGCAGGAGGCCTGAGGTAGCAATACAAACAAGAGAAGTTATGGGGTAACTGCAGCACATAAACATCAGAACAATAAGGACAGTGAGTTAAAATTGAAATATCACAGTATATGTCACTGTAAAGAGTTGCCATTAGATCCTATGGCATTTAGATCCTATGGTCGTTTCTCTTTGTTTTCACCTTTATGTATTTTTTTGAGGGAGCTGTTCAAGGTGGTTTCTTGTTTCTTGCTCCTCACTTTTTTGCAGGATATAAAGCTACACTGACAAGTATTTTAAAGGACCCTCATATTTTCAAAATCTTCTTCTTTAAGGCCTGCTTTTAGGAGAGGAGCAGAGAGGGCAGCAAAGAATTGAGAGTTATATTTGAAAGTTACCTAACCTTGTTAGGCTGAAAATATGGCAGATGTCTTTCTGCAAGTGATTGCTTGAAGCAGATGCACTTAAACAGTTGACTTAATGGAAGAGATTCCTGAACACAGGCTTTAGTGAAAGGTGTGAAGGGAGAGAAAATGGAGGTCACAATCTTTTTCAGTGAAAAAACCACTATCCAAAACTCTTGTTTGACATGATCAGTGATAGTCTATATTTAGAGCAAAATGCTACAGACTCAGAAAGGGCAATTGATACAAACTGAGTGTTTCTATTTACTGCATTAGAAATTGTACCCTAAGAGGGTTGCTTCTGAAAGATTGTGTTTTTAAAAGATAGAGTCTAGACTTCTGGCATGTTTGAAGCTGTTACAACTGAAGATCACAAGTCAAATTTTGTATATGGTGATGAGAATTTGGCCACCTTGTCCTCTTAGTGCCTGATGCACTGGTGACTTTTCACTATTAATAAAGGTAGGTACAGCTATCTCGAAACTTTAAACTTTCTGTGAACTCTTCTGAAGATTATTTTTATCTATTTTAAGAGAAATCAGCCTTTACAAAAGCCTATGAAATGTTTCTTCTGTTGATAATCCTGATTGGGTTTTCAGGGTGGCTGGAAGAACAGTACTGGCACAGCACTACCCTTAAGCCTTTGAATGTGTAGAATTCCTTCAGGGCTTTCTGTTAGAGGAGAATTTAGCTCCAGTTGAAAATTTAGCCTAATCCATGCCAGACCGAGATTTTTTTGAATAAAAATGAGGTTTTGCAGTTTTTGTACTAGTTGTGTTTTCTGCAGAAAGTATTTACAAATATTTCTGAGTTTAAGTTCAAATATTGATTGCTATTTTGCTGCTGCAACTTAATAAAATTGTTCCTAGGTGGAGATTTTAGTTTATTTAAGAATTTGTCTAGAAAACAGGTGTGAAAGAATTAAGATTGCAGAGGGCTGGAAGAGGTTTGCCTTTAGGGACTGTAGCAGTTGCCAAACATCTATTTAAAGGTAAAAATGTTTGGGTTCATTTGCAATTTGTGTGTGCCAGTTTAGCCCCAGGCAAAATAATTCAAGAAATCAACCCCTGATAATTCCTTTCCTCTTTGAAATGCCAAAATGTGTCTATTTAAGTTACTAGAAATGTTATTCTTGTTTTGTCTGCTAAGTCTGAGATTCTGCTGAAACACGGCTGCTAAAGTGTTTCTGTTCCTTCTGTTGTAGTTTACCATTTACACAGTAAATTACTTAATCCCTTTTCCTCCTTAAGTACTGGTAAAGCAGCTAATGCTGTGGAATGTGGGTCACTGCCTAAAAATCACATGTATAGTTTAATTTATTATCTGAACAGAAGGAATGATGTATGGAGAGGGGGAGATGGATGTACTTTCTGAAAAGATTTTCAACAGTGTTTGCTTTCTTCATGCTTAAGAGTTTTTTCCTTACTGTAGAGCATTGGAGGCATTGAACAGATGAGATTTAAACTCCAAAATACCTGCCCATAAGGACAGGGTTTGAACTATTTGTTTTTTTCATCTCTGAGTAAGTCTGAGTGATTCTGTCAGTTTATGTAGCTGTATTATTATTGGAGAAAAGTGTGTTTGCATGACTTTCAGTTCATGCCAGTGCAGTGGAAGTCATCTGGAGAATAGTGCAGTAATACTAATAGATTAGTATTTCACAATTAAATAATATCCTCTCAAAACTGAACTCATCATTATTTTCCCATTTAATGTGTCGAGAGAATGTAGGTTTGTATCTAGGGTACCCTTCTAAAATCAATACACGGAAACATCAGTGCAAGTGGATTGCAGTATTTGTAGTATTGCTTGTAAAAGGAAAATCTCTTCTGCTGTGGCAGAAATACTGCTATCTGTTTACCGCCACAAACAACAAAAAAGTTGTTGGAAAATAACAGATCATTTTATAGATGCTTATGGAGTATGAAATAACTACCTTATCTGCATATTGAGTGTCAGTGCCACTCAGCAATTTGCAAGTGGAGCATGTCTGTCATTAATGGATTTCTGTCAGGAATAGAATATGCTCTCTATTTGCATTGTTTGTCAGTTCCATTTTTAATGTGGGGTTATATTTACCAAGAACTTTATTTCAGTGATTTCTAAACCTGCTGGATTTAAATTGGAAGAAACACAATTTCTCAAAGGGCTTCCACTTATTTTTCCATCTTCCCTCTCATGATTCCTCCTTTGACATTTTTTTCCTTCATTTCCATCTCTTTTGCTCCTGATGTTTGGTAATATGGTGCCATGTCACAGGTATTACTTTTGTCTAGAAGGGTTCAGGAATGGCATGGAGAATGAGCACTCTGAGCCTACTGATCTTCACGCACTCGGAACACCCTTTACCTCTCGACATGATTCCCTTCCTTGACATTAATTCTTTCTGGCTCATTCTATGCATGATGTGATTTTGTTCCTATGCCCATTCTAACCTATTTCTTTTGTTCAGAATGTATTTTGTTGAAGCTTGAATTGAATGTCACATCTATTTCTTCTTGTTTCAGAAGAGTGAAATTCTCTCTGATGGCTATCTCTGGTGAATAATCATGTCTGAAGAGAGCCCAACAGTGCTAATAAAATAAAGCAACATTTTGTAAACGTTGTCTGAGTACTAAATAAGCTGTGGTGGAAATTTTTTGAGGTACTGTTTATGTTCATTGCTGTGTCCTCACAGTAAACTTTCCATGTGCCTTCAGAGCTCCATTTGTTCATGCACACTGGTGTTATGCCTAGGTTTTGGGTACTTTACATGAATAAGCTTAGGTGTGCAGTTAAAATACAATTTAAAGCCTTGTTTACACTTCAGGGCAAGCTCTGACCCAGCTACTTTGCAGAGAGGATGTTCAGTTAACCTCATGTTATGTAATCCTTTCACGTAAACCCACATTTCTTAATCTTCTGGCTCCTTTGTCCCCTTATTTCCTATGACCCAAGTATTATCTGCATTTCAGTGATGAACACAGTTACATTTCTGCATGACTCACTATATTCGGGGAGTCATCAAAGCTGCCAGTAACAAGCTGGCATGGTACTGCTGATACCATACTCAATAACTTATTAATAGTTCAGGGAGCCTAGAAATTTAACTTCTGTTGCCTGCAGCCCCTAGGTAAGCAGGGTTTGGTGGCCTGTTAGAAGCCCACTATTTACTTCAAACACACTGATTATACCCCTCACAGTTAAGCCAATGTTAAAGTGAAGGCTTCTGGGAGATTGAATGTATTAATCTTGATATGACAGCTCCCCAAAATGTTTCCCCCAAAGGTTTCTATCAGTGGTATCTTAGCAAGTTTAGACAGGTGTTCCATTTTTTGATCTGGTTTCTTTCTCTAGAGCAACCTGTTACACTTAGAAAATTCAGTGGCTACAGCAGACCCAAAATGTCTTTTCCAAGTGGTATCACCACCTTCTGAAGCAGAAGAATGGTCTGTGGAATTGTCCTTGGGTTCTCGTTCCTTATTTGTATCTTGGAGGCAGCAGCTTTGTAGAGTCAGAAGCAGGAGCACTTCACCTGCACTGACTCTAACACAATGTTGACAGGAGCAAGAGCAGAGAAGTTGCTTAATTTTTGTGTGTTGAAGGCTATGAATGCTCTAGCAGGGAACAGAGAGGGAAAGGCATCACAGACAGTGATGGCTGTTTTCAGGGTGCTTCCTAGTTTATCACTTTAGCACCGTGTTATTTAGAAATCCTATTGCAAAACTAATGTAATTACAACATAAGTACAATTAAAGGAAGATGTTTATGAGACTTCTAACATCATATGTCATCCCCATATGGTACTATAGGGATACTCCCAGTCTTGGCCACAGTTTTCTTACTCTGAATCATTATTTCACAAATAAAGTGTAATATTATTTCCAGTGAATATGTTTCTGTAATATGAATATGTAATGAAAAATATTTAGGAGCTTAACAGTTTTCCAGTGGGAAAAATATGCAGATTTGTGTTGGCTTAAAAAATTGTCAGCAAGAGGGCATGTGTATATGACTGATTACCAGTGCCTTTTTCCTTCCTTCTCCTTAGATGTCTTATTCTTTCAGATAAAATTTCGTATTTCAGACAGCCACCATTTGTTTGTGACTCTTCCAGGCATTTTTGTCATCCATTTATCAAGTTCAAGCTTAAGAATCGTTTGAACTTTTTTCCATATTGGAGTTTTTTTAATCCCCTCCCCCAGAAGCTCCCCACAAGCAATCCAAACTTCACTTCTTTGTTTGGAAGCCTTCTTTTAATTGCCATTAAAACTTTAGACAATTTATACGCATATGTTCATAAACTGAACTTTGAAGGATACTTATTACTGTTTCTTTCTTATTCCAGTATATTTCAGAGGACAACCGCACCTTTTTTTCCCCACTTAAATTTCCTAGATTCCATGGCTTCCTAGATCAAAATGAATTAGTTTCTTTTTATCAGGCTCTCTGATTATTGATACAGCCCTGCTATGTTCCTTGCTAAGTTTGAGTTCTTGTATTTTTTAATTAGGAGGACCAGAATAAAATACTTTTTAGATCCCACCCTTGTCTTGTATAATGATGTCAGTACAGTATTTTCTCTACAGGATTTGTCTCATCCTCTGGCTCTCTCCCAACTAATGAACTACCAGTTTGTGCATGTATCTCTTGCTGCTAACCCTTAGAAGTGCTTCAGCTTGTACTGTGTACAGTTAAATTTTACTCTTTTTTTTAAACTGTGTTTTTTAAGGTATTCTAATATAATATCCCTGCCCTCTTTTGGTGCCCAACTTTGTGCTGTCACCAAAATTTACCACTATTCTGTAAGCCAGTTCCATAGTTATTTGTGAATAATAGTGTAGGTGATCCTAATTTTGCCCAGACCCTAGCCTTTAGTTCACTGCTGTAGATAGAGCCTTTGTTTTGCTGGCCAGTCTGTGTGCTTGTCATGCTGAGTGTCTACCAGACACATCACAGTTTCCTGGCTTTTGTTATCAGGCAGTTTTCCACAAAAAAAGCTGATTTATTTTTCTGCTCTGAATTTCCTGTGGCTCATTGTAGTGAGATGCAAGACTACAGGCTGTAATTCTCTTCTTGCTCTGGTTCAGAAGAAAATACAACAAACTTAGGGTTGTCTGTTTTGTGGAAAAGAAGGAAAAAAAACCCACACACAAAACAGTTCATGCAGTGCTCTTAATTATTTATTGGGGACTGATTGATTAAAAAACTAGCATCTTATGCTACAGTGCAATGTGTGGTTCTTCTGCTGGTCTGATCTTGGATCTAACTCATGGTTCTGATACTTGTAATTAAATATTATCCTAAAGGCTGCTTTCTTGTGTTGGCTCACTCTAGGGGGAAGATTCTCAAGATAAAATTGTTCTTATGGTTTGGTTTTGGGTTTTTTTTGGTCATTTTTTAGTTTTATATATAGCTAGTTAGTATGTCAGCAGAGAACAAGATGAGCCTGCTTAGCTGCAAAAACACAGTATGAGACTGAATTTTTGATAAAAGTTCTCTGATATGGATATGGAAAAATGGCTTCCCAAGAGGAAGATTATAGAAACTCTTGATACTGAAATGAGTAATATAAACAGTGGAAAAGCAGAGGAGGATTTTATTAAAATGCTTGTGCTCTTTAGGGAAAAAGAGAAATATCCTGTGGCACCCTTGGGAGAACAAAAACAGAGATGAAACTTCAAGTGGTGTTATACATCTTTTCATATGCTTTACAAAAGAAACTGTTTTTCTATTCAGGTTGTATTGTATGCTTTATTTCCTCTTCCATGTATTTAGGTTATGGCAATTTAACTATATTAAAGATTGAGCAAGTGACACATTGCATAAGAGGATGCTGCTTACTGTATTATGTATGGGTGACTTAACAGCTTATGCTATGACTGACTTTTCCTTCATGAAACGGGAACCATTTTTATTAATAAAAGCTTTTTCTTCTAGAATAATCCTGATTAATTCCTGCCACAGCTGCTTACATCGTGTCGTTTTGAGCACAATTAGGCATGAAGCTCTACAGGAAACTTTAAACCCTGATTATTTTTTTTTTTAACTTGACACTCCGAGCACTATATTTAATATTATGATCTGATTAAAAAGTTTGCCTCTGCTGTCTAGAGTAAAACCAGCAGTATTTGCATTTTGTGGATAAACAGATTGCTTTTCCTCTTTTTGCAAATACTTGCTATGGACTTATGTATTAATGTTAGTAGATAACTTGTTTGTTCCAACAAGTAAGTCTTATTATCTGTAACAGTTGGTGCATTGTTAACTTCTAATCTCCTACTATGTGATTATGAACAGGGCAAAAACCTGAAATTTGAAATTCCAAGTGCTTTGCTTTCCCAAGAAGAAAAAAGTCAGCATTATTTGTGTTAGAATATAATGAATGGATAGAAAAAGTCTTTTGGATTTCTAAATAGAACAATATTTAGGAAAAGTGCTATACACAGTAAAGGATCACTGTATGTGCCTTGAAACAGAGAGAACATGAACTTGTGCCTATTTAACTATAAGGCAATGAACTGAAGTGCCACATGGACAACAAATCTTACATGGATGGATTTGCATGGGATGGTGGTGAAGCCTGCCAAAGAAAGAACATTGTTTTTTCTTCAGTGTGAGCATATATATGAGAAAATAAGTTACTACACTGTAAAAAAATTTTTGGTTATGAATTGTTGTCTTCTTTGCCACTTCAAACTTATTGGTAGTTTGACTATTGAGGGAGGAATCTATTCATATACAGAAAGAGTTAGAACTGGAACCTTGAGATGCAAGTGGCTTTCCATCAGTACTGTAAAGTTAGGCAAAAAAAGTAATTTACTCTTCTAGAATTTTTGTTCATGCTATATTTCAATGAAGACTAAAAGGGGTAATCTCATGCTATGGAGACAAAATTAACAATGTGAAAAAAAAAACCACCTTGGTATGCTCTATTTTATCCTATATAAATGACTTGATGTGTAAGATTTCACAGAATCACTGAGGCTGGAAAGTCCGGCCTATGACCTAACACTACCACATCAGCTAGACCATGGCACTAAGTACCATATCCAGCCTTTCCTTAAACACCTCCAGGTGTTTAAGTGACTCCACCACTTCCCTGGGCAGTCCGTTCCAATACCTGATCATCCTTTCTATGAGGAAGTGCTTTCTGATATCCAACCTAAACCTCCCCTGGCACAGCTTCAGGCCATACCCTCTCATCCTGTCACTGGTTGCCTGGGAGAAGAGCCTGACCCCCACCTGACTACAGCCTCCCTTCAGGGAGTTGTTGAAAGTGATAAGGTCCCCCCTGAGTCTCCTCTTCTCCAGCTTAAACAACCTTAGCTTCCTCAGCCTCTCCTTGTAAGACTTTCCCCCTGGTGCCCTCACCAGCCTCATTGCCCTCATGGACCTGCTGCTTGAAGTGAGGGGCCCAGAACTGGACCACAGTACTTACGGTGTGGCCTGTCCAGTGCAGAGTACAGGAGAAGAATTACATCCCTAATCCTGCTGGCCATGCTATTCCTGATACAGGCCAGGATGCCATTGGGTCACCTGGGCACACTGCTGGCTCATGTTCAGCCAGCTGTCGACCAGTTCTCCCAGGTCCCTCTCTGCCATGCCACTCTCCAGTCACCCTTCCCGTAGCCTGTAGTGCTGCATGGGGTTATTGTGGCCAAAGTGTAGGACTTGGCACTTGGTCTTGTTCAACCTCATCCCATTGACCCAGCCTGTCCAGATCCTTCTGCAGTGTCTTCCTACCCTTGAGCAAATTGTCACTCCTCCCCAGCTTGGTGTCATCCATGGGTTTAGTAAGGGTAGACTTGATCCCATTAATGGGTTGTCAATGAAGATATTTGTCATGGTTTAACACTGGCCCGGCAATTAAACCAAGAAACAGATGCTCTCTATTAATCCCCCTCTCCTTCCTGATAAAGAAAGGAGAGAGAATAAGGGAGGGAGACTTATGTGTTGGAAACTAAACTACACAGCTTTAATGAAACAGTAATGATAAATAGGAAAAATTACTAAATATGTACAAATACACAGGAAAATTGATACCATGTTCCTCCCCCTTCCCCCCCCAGTAACTCTCATATCAGCACCGAGGCAGCAGGGCAGCCCTGGGAAAGTCCAGGCTGGACTCCTGGAGTCAGCAGCAGTCGGGAGCTGGAGGCAGGAACACACAGTTTCAGGAGGACATGGATCAGGACCACAGGCAGAGGAATGGGTGGAATCTTCCCAGGATGATGTCCCAGCAAAGAGGGACAGGCGAAGAAAGGGAGGGGGTTTGACCCTTGTGATCCCTCAAATTTATACTGAGTATGACGTGTATGGGATGGAATACTCTGTTCGGTCAATTCTGGCATCTATCTTGTCTGTTCCTCCCCACAGGAGGGCTGCAGGTGAAACCTCCTTAATCCTTCTGGAGGGTAAAATGTTCCTCAGAGCTGAGCACTGTCCTTGGCTCTGCACACCAGTCTGTAGCAGTAACTAAACATCGAGTGTTATCAGTCCTAGAAGCAGACACTGTCTGAGATATTTTCTGTTAATTTCAGCAAGTGCAACTACTTACAAGAGATTTAGCTGAAAACAAAAGTACAAGACAGAAAATTACCTTTATCCTGGCCCAAACCAGGACAGTATTGAATAGGACTGGGCTCAGTACTCACTGCTGGGGGACCCAGGATACACTGGTACCTGAACACCAGCCGGATGCAGCACCATTCACCACCACTCTCTGGGCCTGGTCATCCAGCCAGTTTTTAACCCAGGGAAAGGTCCACCTGTTCAAGCCATGGGCTGCCAGCTTCTCCAGGAGGATGCTGTGTGAGACTGTGTCAAAGGCTTTGCTGAAGTCCAGGTAGACCACATCCACAATTTTCCCCTCAATGTGGATTTTCTAAATGCCTGACCTCAAGAGTGAAGTGTTTTCGCTGGTTAGTAAGCGTCTTAGTGGAAGGAAAACTTTGGTGATAAAGAAAGTGATTGCCAAGTCACTGTCCAAAAATTTCTTGATTCTGTCTCTTTTTATCTTATAGACTTAGATATGATATGGCATGAAAATTGTATAATTTATTCTGCTTGTTTTATGCCTTTGATGTGCAGTAGAAAGCTGTCTCTGGAAATGCTGTTACATAAGTAAGTTGTTTTTATGACAACTGGTCCAGGAAGGAATGAAAATTAATATTGTGCCATTGACTGGCTTGACAGTATTCCTCAGTGAAAGATGGTATCAGATTTAGTTTTATGCAATGGTATATAGATCCCTGGTAAAAGTTAAGTGATGCTGATAAGTGTGAGGACTTCAGAAGCACAAACACATCCTTCCATCTGTGTATGATTGGTCTTTATTCCTGATGTGTCATGTAAAGTTACTCACCTTTTGTCAGCTTCAGGAATGTTTGTTAGAGTGCCTTATCTGCTTCAGGACCTTCAAAACCTTAAGGAGTCACTAAGCTGACAGGATTTGCTTGACAGCACAGTGCTTAGTTTGGGGAACACTGAGAATCTGCTGAACTTAGAAGGTTAGCTGTGTTTTTGTAGAAATCTGTGGCCACACAACCTTTTCCTTTGACATGATCTCCTTTGCTGTTTTCTACTGGACTTTTGTTTATGCTTGAAGGTTGGATATTGAAGGTCCTCTGACCTTGGAAATTGAATACTCTAAAGCCTGAGCCAGGGAACCTTTAGATCCTACTCTGAGGTTTCCTTGCTCAGCATGTATCGTTCTCATTCTGTTGTTTTGACTTTTTGTTTCTCTGTAGTTGGCTGTTTGGTTTTATAATGGATGTAGCTAAGGAAACAGGCTGAGCTGACTGTGTTTTGCTTTGTTTTCAAGTCCCAGGTTGATGTGGTTATTATAGGCAATAAAAAGCTTGTGTGTGGAAGCAACTTTGTTATCGTATTTGGCCTACACAACAACTGCTGACCTGTAATCTTGGTGTATTGATACTGAATGTCCATCTAGGGATGTTTAAAGAGAAAGCTTTAATGCTTCTGTCCTTGATTTCTAATGGGCAAATAATAATCTTTTAAAACCAGCCTTGCATAACTTTTGATCTTATTTACATCACTGGAAGTTATGGTTGTAATCAGAGCTAGCTTGCAAAAGCTGTGATTTGTTCTCTTAGAACAGGAGAATGGGAAAAAATAAGTGTTAAATCTGATATGTACTGTTTCCTAATATCTGCTACAACTTGAAGGAAAAGTGTTTAATATAGGCTTCTTCATTTACATATTAATTATAAGACATTCAGCAAGGTGATTTATTTTCTTAGCAAAGAATTTTCCTTGTTCTGTAACCTAGAGAATTTTTGAGCTGAGGTGATAGGACAATCCAATAAATTGCATCATTAGTCTGAATTTAATGTGAGCTCCCTGAAGCGGAACTTCTCAAATCAATAGGTTTTAGTGCTACTTATTTTTGAAGGAAATGGCACCAACCAATAATGACAAGCTAGCAATAAAAGAGCAATAGCCTTTTTGGAGGGATTTCAGAAGAGTGTTCTTAGTTATTTTTGGTGTGTGATCGTTTCAGAGACACGGGAACTACTTAACTAATGATGAAAAGACTGAAACAGAAAGCTGGCTAAATGTGAAATATGAAATGTGAGAGATGCAAGATTTTTGCAAGATGATCAAAGAGACTATCTGGAGTTAGAAAATACAGAAGACCTTCAAACTTGAGTTTCAGGAGTTCATTAGCTTGTGGTAATTTGAGTACCTGTACAAAAGACAATGAATTGTGTAACAGGGTAACAATATCTTGCTGGATTATGTGTTTTGGGTACTCTGTGTATCTCTATTTCAAGTTTTAATAATACTGTAAATGTTATGTTAGAGCAAATTTGGTCTCATAAGTAGAAGCCTTATTGGAGACTGGAAATTTTCATTGCAAAAGATTTAAGACTGCCTTGGAAAAGGTTAATGATTACTTTTCATTAGCTGCGTTATGATTTCAAACATGGTATGACTTTTACTCAACATTACAAGTTTTTTAAACAAATAGTGACCACACCTGTTGTTTTTGCAAGGATGTCTGATTTTTTTCCAAATACATACATTTGTGTACAAAGTGAGAGGAGAAAAATGTATCCTCTACAGCAAGAGAAAGTATCTGTCTCTTCAGAAGCCCAGAACAGCAAAGGAGAAGACCCTTGGATGTACCTTTCCACAGAAAGAGGCTGTTGCAACAATTGTTTTACAGAACTCCATCCCTATTGCAAGTCGATTTCTTTTGCAAAAGTTGTCTCCTTGAGTTTTGTGCTTTCCTAGATGGGACCTTCTCAGGTAGATGGCCATCCTATCTCCATGCCTGTAAATACAGCTTAAAACTCACTACTGTCTCTGGTGCTACTTTTCTAGAAATTCTTTGTTTGCTTTCACAGTGTCTTGCATAGGTCTGGGTAAGAAGCTTTGTTAGTTGATACTAATCTTCATCTTACAAGGCATGGAATAAATAGATTTTGTGTTTTGCGTCACATGGTGGTGATGTGGCCATAGCTACAGAAAGTCACTAAGGTGGCTGATGAACTCTCACAGGTGAGATTTTTAGCATGAGGCAGCAGTTTCATGCTGAAGATGCAGTTTTCCTGTGTCTGTTTCTTTCCCTGAGAGAAAGAAGCTTTATAAAACAAGTGGGCCTGCACACTTGCATTTCTCATGTGTGAGGCAATGGTGACTGTTTCTTGGGTGGCGGTGTTGTTGGTGTGTGCTTGGGGCTGCCAAACGAGGGTGAGATCATCTTTAGTGGGATTGAGACCAGAGTTTCAACAGAAACTGAGAACAGTCTTACCTGTTTTCTCCTTTGTAGTCTGGTCATTATTGTGATGTTAGATTTTGACTGTCAGGCCAGATTTTTGGGAGCGTGGACTCTCTATGGGCACAGGGCCGTGCCTGCATGGGTACAGCAGAGGTAGAACTTGCTGGTTTTGCCAGATCTTTGAAGATACATTGTAGTTTTGTTGTTTGGCTCTTTTGGTTTTTTGGGGTTTTTTTTTGGTTTGGTTTTTTTTTTTTTTTTTTACATTGATGTCAGGTAACTGAGTATCATATGAACCTAATCTGCTCAGATGGTTCCATGTAGAGGTGGAATTTGCCTCTCCTGCTTCCTCTGATGGTTTCTCTGTCTCACAACAGAGACATTGCAGCTGCCTAAGAGCAAAATACATCACCTTTGCTTACCTGCACTTTTTAGTTTTGGGGCAGTTCATTCTCTCGGGTGCTGCTGTTTCTCGTCAGGACCCTCGCTGTGCAGGGCCTAGGCTGTCCCTGTCCTAGCACAGCTACTTGGCTGCTTTTCCACCCCATCCCCTGGTGCCTCTCCCGCCATTTTGGGAGCCCTGAGTTACATTTCCAGCCAAGTGTTGGCTTTCATTTTGTGCCTAAAACGAGGGCCTAACGGACAGGGCCTCCTGGAAGTTTCTCAGGGGCCCCAGTGCCTGGCCTGGTGGTGGCCATCAGGTGGGCAGCCCAGGACAGCCACGGTGAGGAGCTGCTGCCTCCCCACATGTCTGAGGATGAGGAGTCTGATGATGAGGTAGGTTTTGTTTATCCTGTTGTTCGTTCTCCTTTGGTCACTGCCTTGTTGTGGAGCCCTTTGACCTTGCCACAGTTCAGGCCCAGTTGACAGCAACCGGACCCCTGCTCGCTCACTGCCCTACCCTACCCTCTGCTGTGGCACAGGGAGGAGAAAACCCACCTGAAGGCTTGTTCACTGAGACAAGGACAAAGAGATTTTTCACTGCTCAGTTATGGTCACAGGCAAAACAGGCTCAACTTGAGAAGAAAATAAATCATAATCTATCAGCACAGGAGAAAGAGAAAACATGACCAGATCTTAAAATACTTCCTCCCCACCCCTTCTATCTTCCTGGGCACAAACTGCTTCACTTCTGCTTCTCCCTCAGTGGCACAGGGGACAGGCAGGGGGGCTTAGGGTCAGTTCCCCACATGCTGTTTCTGCCACTCCTGCCTCCTCTGTGGGAGTACTCCCCACAGCCTTCCCCTGCTCCAACCCTTTCATGGAAGGGAGTCCTTCACAAGCACCTCTGACATAAGTCCCTCAGGAACTGCTCCAGCCCGGGCTGCCCACAGAGTCACGGCTGCTTTGGGAACAGTCACCTCCGCTGGCATGGGGTCCTACATGGCTGCAGATCCATGCCTGCCCCTCCACGATCCTTCTTGGGGTGCAGATCCACATCTGCCCCTCCTTGATTGTTCACAGGCTGCTGATCCATGTCTGCTCCTCTGTGGTCCTTCAGGAACTGCCCCGCTGTGCCCATCCGTGGGCTGCAGGAGGACAGGTTGCTATCTCACCACAGGCTGTGGGTGAAACTCTGTTCAGACACCTTTACCCTCTCCCTCTTCGACTTTGGTGTCTCTGCTTCAACATTGCTCTCGCCTCCTCTTCTCTTCTCTGCAGGTCCTTTTTTGAGATTTCTTATTCCCCTTCTTGAATATATTACTTGCAGAGGAGCATCCTGCTTCCCTAATCTGCTGTCTTGGCCAGACATGGGGCTGGAGGAGCTTCCAGCAGCTTATCCCAGGAATCACCCTTGTGGCCTCTCTGCTACCAAAATCCTGCCACGCTAGCCCAACTTTAGTGGATCACCAGCATGAATGCCCCCTTCTGTGTCCTTTCCTCTCTGAGATATACCAGAGGT
Organism: Heliangelus exortis; assembly: GCF_036169615.1. Classification (NCBI taxonomy): domain Eukaryota; kingdom Metazoa; phylum Chordata; class Aves; order Apodiformes; family Trochilidae; genus Heliangelus; species Heliangelus exortis. Next base: position 58,440,631 of record NC_092422.1, read on the forward strand.
ACACCAAGATGGCATACCACACAGGACATTGAGACAAAAGTATCTGTTTGCCATGAGAAGATTCTTAACTATTGGTTATTGGGCAAATCAAGTACAGTATTAATCTTTACAAAGTTTAAGAATGCCTAGACTTTGGGTAGGATAAGATACCTTATTGAGGTATCAATAAGGAGGTTTTTATTAAGGTGAGGGATTGAAAGAGAAACAATTTTCAGTTTCATCTTGAAACCAAAATATTTAATAACAGATGGATTTTGATTTTGTTATTTTGTTTTGGTTTTTACCCATAAGGTTTCCAGCTAGCATCACATTTGAGGAAAAGCCTTTCCCATCTGTCCGGTTTCATATCTGCAGATGTATAAACAAAGCATAAAAGGATTTTTATTTTGCTTACCTTGAGTAAGTTTGTAACATTCAAATGGAAAAAATAGGAATAATCAAATTTTTTTTATCACTATTAAACTGGTATGTTATTTTCTCCTGGTATCTATGTTGTAAGAAATCTGTTTAAATTTGGAGAGAGTGCAATAAAAAGTGAAATATAATATCAGGGAATTAGGAGGATTACCTTACACTGATTAGACTGAGAGAAAGGCAGAAAGTAGTATTTCATACCATTGAACCAGAGCTGCTGAGGCAGTGTACATTCTATATAACAGGTAATATAAAGCAAGTAGGACTTCAGTTAAGACACTAGTAAAATTCATGAGCTGCCTTTAAATTCAGATGTGAATATTTTTTAGAAATACTCTGTGTATTATGATATAATACTTAAATACCTTGAGAGTTAAAATAAAAATGCTTTCAACAGTGAAATATTTTCAGGCTTCAATATAAAATAATTTTGTCCTTGAAAGTATCTGTCTGCTAAGCCAAAAAACTTCACTTTATCATGCCAGCCATTCAAATTTAGATTTTATCCTTCTGTTTCTGTACTCTTTTGTTTTTTCTATGTGTTGGAGTAAGTTTTTAGAAAAATTGAAACATAAAATTTGCTTTTGAGACAGAATCGGCAATATTGATGGTGCCTTCTTTAACTTGGAACAAGAAATAATGATGAGGGAGTCTTGCAGAAGTCTTGATTTCAATGGGCACTCTACCACAAAGTGCAAATTTGGACTTTCTAGTCTACTTACCCAGTTCACTGAAAATAATTTTGCAATTATTTTTTTTTAATAAATTGAGTTTCCTAAAATAATTTGTTCATCATCTTTATTTAACCTCCTGCTTCCATCATCAACTTTCCCCTACTTCAAAGAGTAATTGTCACCTGGTATTAAGTCTGCTTGTGTTTGAAGTATGGAGACCCTTAAAATGGTCAGCAGCATATAAATTAAAATTATAACAAGGTGAGGGGAAAATTAGTTGCTTGAGCATTAATAGGATTAATTGGAAGGCATGAGTAACTATTAGATAAATTTTCTAGCATGAGTTGCTTTGTGATACCTCCTCCCATCTCCATTGCCTGGCTTGCTTCCATTTGTGCACACACACAAAGATAAAGCTTTCTTCTGAAGTTCATCCTATTTCAGCTTTCTGAGCAGAAGACTTCTTTCTGAGGGTAATACTGTGGGGTTTTATTTGGTGCCATGCACCCAAATTAAAAATAGAGACTATGGCTTTATGCTCTGTGTACTTTCAATAGATGTGAAGCAAGCACCTCCATCATTTGGGTCCAAACAACAACTTTGTAGACAAATGGTATTGTTCTTGTTTCTTGGTCTTGCATGAAATATTACTTATTTTGCAAGACCTCAAAATTAGTTTTCTAATTTTGATATTAAATTTACAGAATTGTGGGAAAGAGACTTTTGTGAATAATTACTACTATAGAAATAAGAGCAGTTTTCAGAGAAAAATATTACAGGTGGTTTTTTCTTTTTACAGGGCCACTATGTCAATACACCTTTTATATTTGGGATATACCAAGCCTTTATGTTCACAGTATCTCCAAGTGTTTCAGCTATGATGCTGTGAAATGGGAAAGCAGGCAATTTATTATTTTGTATTATTTCCCTGTTAACAATCCAGTGTTACCATTGCTCCTTACAGGGACAAACCTTTGCTTTATGTAGTGCTAAGGCTTCATCTTAGTCTTTTTTAAAGAGTATATGGGAGGGAAGATACAGATTCTAATCCAGATGATTTAGCATGTGTGATTTACGTGGGTTTTCTAGTTCTTGCTTTGTTTTCACTCAGTATGTTGGCTTATAAATATAAATGAAATCATGGTTGGTATTGAACTGTTTCAGAGGTATGATGAGGTATGAGAGGATGCCATGTATGTGGATGATGTGTGTGCCTGCAAACAAAATCTGTCCCGCACCTTGTTTCCAGAAAGTTCTTTTTATAGCATATTAAGGTTATTTATAGTCATAGTCCTCTGGTATGACTTTTTTGTAGGACTTTTAACGCTTCTCATTTGAAAGGATTTCTATTAAATGCAAATACATTGTGGCATCTCTTCTTTACTTTCTTGTTACTCTTCCTAAATACAAGAAGTTACCCTGCAGATGAACTCATTATCTGTTTAATAGGCTTCTGTCAGTGTCCTCACAAAAGCATTTGGAGATCTTGTTTCCAGGAATTTTGCAGCTGAAATCAGCTTTCTTCTTTCTGTATTGTTAGATCCTTGCTGAAAAAGCCACAACCCCAAAACAATACAAGAAAACCTGCAAATCCCAATATTCTCAGCTACTTGAATGTTGTCAGTAACACATACATCTCTTTAAGAGTTAAAAGCTTTCTTTTTACTTAAAAAAATAGCACATTTAACTCACTTGTTATAGCACTTACCACATAGTATCCTTATTCCTTGTATGTGCCATAACTGTTCAAATTGGTGTGAACGTGACTTACCCCACCATTTGAAGGAGAGCCCAATGCCATTTCCAGCTCACAGTGCCCCACTGACCAGAGGCAGTGGCTCAGGAAAGGAAAAAAAAAAAACCCCAAAAAAAAGTTCCAGCTGCCACCTGATAGCCTCTTGCATAAGTACATAATCAACTTACATTAAGAAACAAAGTAAGCAATTATCTCTTGGAATCAGAATGCTTGTTTAATTTGAATTCAGCTCAAAATGTATAATTGTCTCTTCAGGAGCAATGTGCACTCAAAAAAAAAAAAACAAAACCAAAAACAAACAAACAAAAAAACCCCCAAAAACCAAAAAAACACACACAAAAAAAACAGGTTACTGGTCTTTCCCTGCACTAGACTGAGAGCAGCAATCCACTTCCAGGGACAAAGTTGTTGGATAGGTTATCTCATACTGCTGCTGTGGAAGGCTTCAGGTGCAGCAATATTTTAAAAAACTAAATAGGTGTGATGTTGTTTTTTACTTTCCTTGGTTCCAGTCATAACTGCTTATTTATAAGACAAAATTTCATTTTCTCTGAATATGCCTCCTAAGAGAATTCAAGGTTTTGTACCTTGTATTCCTATCTGCATTTACTAAATGCAGTTGTATTTTATTTCCAAGGCATCGTCTGTTAGAATGCTTCCTAAAACTGAGAAAGGGTGGTTGTTTCTAGAAGGCAAAAGGAAATCTCATCCCCTACTAAAATTGCCCCTCTAGTTTATGGATTAAGTCTTCTTATGTGTTGGGGACGGGGGGAATGGAAGGAAAGTATTAGGAAGTTGACAGAAGTAACTCCAGTAAGACATTATACTACTGACCAGGGCACTGCTGAGGATAAGTTCTCATTTGTAATAATACTTCTTGGGCTGTCACCTGAAGATTATTATTTTTTTTTTTTTTTTGGCCCTACAACCTCCGTATCTTGCTCTGTTTTCTCTCCCTGCAGGAAAGCTGATCCTGCCTATAGGGTACATGTACTGAAGTGTGCAGCATATAGTCCATTTCTTTCCAAAAAGATTTCACAAAACTGATGATGTACTCCTTTGCAGGAGCCAAACGTGCCACATTCATTATGAGTGTTTATTTGTGATATGGCTGAAGCAAAATTTGTACAATCATCCATTATCTTCCTGCACTTTTGGCAGAATAAAAAAAATTATTGTAGAACAAAGATTTCAGATTTGATTTGGGTTTTGCCTTTGGCTTTAAACATTCTTAAAGGATTAAGGTAAAAAAATGAAAAATTACCTGATAAGTATCTTGAATGCTCAAGCTTGTGTTTGCAATCACATCGTTACTGAAATTGGCCCTGTATTCAGTACACACATGTTAGCTGCTTTTAGACAGAATATGAGGTTACCTCTCTTAAAATTACTGAATTGTAGGTGTTTGGCAGTTTATCCAACCAATTAAACTTTCCTGTGGAAGTTTTTTGGTCCAAAGGTCTGCTTACAATGGGGACAGTTTTACAGTTTGGTTGAACTTTAAAGTTAGATAATATTGCTCAGTAAATCTGTAATCATTTGAGAAGATCCGTGAGTAAGGAAGTGTGAAAATACAGAGTTATTATGGTAGCATATCTTCCAAATAAAAAATATTTTTAATATCTGTTGCAGTTTAATGAGTATTGAATATTCACTTTTGACTTCATATCAATTTATTTTCTGTACACAAGAATGTAAAATAGCATGACAAGCTAGTTCAAATTTTCTAGCTGGTTTTTGTAACCCAATTTTGATATTCCTATCCCAGTTTTTTAGAAAGTGAGCATTTGTAATTTTGGTTTTTTCTTCATTGGTCTGGTTCCAGAAATTCCCAGCCAAACAGGAAGAGACAGATGGGGGGGGGCACACTGTTTCCCGGGAGCAGATGCGTTTAATTGAGCATAAAATCTAAAGCTTTAAAAAGAAATCTGTCTATTGAACTGTTTTCAAAAGGTAACACTAGGAAGGAAACAAGCCATTAAAAAGATTTTCTTCACTATAGTAATAACTCAATCTCTCAAGTATGTGTATGCATTTTAAATACAACAATGTTGCTAAAGGAAAAAAAATACTATTTTCCCCTTTTTATGATTACTTAGCTGTTTTAGTTTATGACTTTTTTAGCCTGTCATACAGAGCAGATTAAAATAATTAATCCTGATGATTCTGGTTAAAGGGGATTTTTTACTCATCACTTGAAGTAACATCCCTCAGGTATTCTTGTCCTCTTTTAAGTTGGTTTTTTTTTTCTAATATAATCTGTCACAGAGGCTACTCATGAGCCTGATGGTTTGATTCTTAAGGGCTTTTAGGGCCTGTCGTGTTCTCAGGTACTTCACATTTTTTCAAGTTTGCTAACTACTGATGTTTCCTGCTACCATGTACTTTTTGGGTAGGGGTTACCAATATGTTGGGATATGGGGGCTTACTTTTGTAAGCTGCTCTTGTCTAGTGCTGATTTTCTTTGTAGTCTTCTATTGAGAACAAAACATGAATTTTTTTTCTTTTTTTTTTTTTTTTTTTTTTTTTTGTTTGCTTATTGTTGTCAAAGGGGAGGTATAGAAAATCAGCCTTCAAAGTCTGAAAAAACACGTAGTTAGAAACCAGTTCACCATCTTGTTAAAGATGTGAGGTAATGCTGTGGGTTATGTTTGTCTAGGGAAGAAAGGGGACATTTCAGATTGCTGGAGCCTCAAGAGGGGTTTATGTCAAAAAGAGACTATCCCATCACAAGCTGTTTTTTAGGGATGTCTCCATCCCTCCCCACATCAAAGAACTCACAGCAGTAAATCAAAGGCTGGAAATGGATGCCTTCTCTTGTGGCTCTTATCGTTTATTATCAAAACCATAGTAGCTCAAAATGTATTTATCTCAATTGACAGTACAGTTCTAGACTTGTTAGCTCTCTCTTTAAAAGTACCTTTTGCATCCACCATGAAGGGCTCAGAGTATTTTTGATACAGTAAAGTGGAACTTGGAGGTTTTTTCTTCCACATCTAGAGATGCATCAAGCATCAAAACCTCTCAAAGCATATTCTCAATGTTCTATAATTACATTGATACCCATCTCATAGCATTATTTAGGATCTTGCTTGCTATGCTGTAGATAAATGCTGGATCATGTGATTTACATTTTAAAGTGGGAAGTAGCTGCAGTTTAAAATAAAATAAAATCATTTGTAACTTCTCTACTTTTGATCAAGATATGGTTATTGACACTATACTGAGTATACTGGAACTTTGAGATGTGTTGGGCATTCTCTGACCTTAGTGTGAGTTCCCTGGCTGTCATTAATGCATTTATTAGTAGTATTTTACAAGCGTGGAATGTCTACTCAGAATGTCCAGTCATTGTAGAACAACTATTCATTGTAGTATCTTACAAGTCACTGAATATGTATTGGAAAAAATGTGTGTTTTATTTAAAGTGTTCCTGACCTTTATGTCAGGAGAAGTTCTCTCTGAGTTACTAATGATACTTTGGTTTAAACTTCACCCAGTTCACTGAACTATTTAAGACAATGAAACGTATAAGTCTGTCCTTGATTTCTAGTGTCTTGACTTGTTCAGTGATTCATTAGGTATAGGAGTTTATCTGAACTGAGTTTCCAAAAAGTTAAATTACAGCAGTTCCTTTTCACAGTTTTGACTACCAACTACTGTCTACTTTGGTTTCTGAAGTTTGCTATTTCATTATTTCCGTAATGTATGTCCTGGACCTGTTAGATTTTATTTTATTTTTTTTTAATAACAACTAGCACTAGCTTCTAACTTACTAGTCAACTTAGTTTCATTTATTTATTTTGTATTGGGACTTTTTTTTAATGTTGCTTACATTTCCTTTAGACTACCTAGGACAAAAGAAATAGCTGCAATGTAAAATCATCATTCTGTATTAATATCCAACAACTTTTAATATGCAATGAATAATAGCAAATATTGTTAGAGTTTACTTTGTACAAACATTTGACTCGTTACTGTAGAAGTGTTCTTGAAATAAATCATTTGATGTTTGTAAAAGTAAGAAGTTGTGAATATTGATTGTACTTCGTATTGTTCAGTTGAAGATCCTTAAATACGTTCTTTTAAGAGTAAAAGTAAATATTAAAAGCTCAATGCATCAAAGGAATTCTCAAGTAATATTTAATTTTTGTGGAATGCACATTGCTCAAGTGCAGTGAAGAGATTAAAAAATCTAGTGGGTGTTGGTGTCGTAAAAGGTTTTTGAGTCATGCGTTGGTTTACTTATGCTCCTGGCATGAACAACCAAAGGTAATATATGTCCCTCCAGACATTTTAGAAGTTTAAAATTCTTGGGTTTTAGCAGTATAGATTTTATCTGAAGTCAGATTTATGACCCTGGTGCCTTCTACTTTAGGAAAATTTAAAATATTTCAGTATTATGCATAGGCATTGAAGGTGTCACTTCATCTACAACACCTGTATGATAGATGCCAAGTAAAACCGTGAAATATAATCTGTGAGTTCTTGAACCATAACATGGCTTTTCCTTTTACTACATCAACATATGGCATTGCTTTGCAATTTTGGAAGAAGTAATGGAATAATATTTTGTATTTTTTTTTTTTTTTTGCACCAGAGCTGTACTATACTATTGTATAATTATGAAAGGAGTTTGAAGTTGTTGAAAGTAAGTTTTTCATATCACTCCAAATAAATATTTCATTAACCTTGATAACCATCTGTTGTTACATTTCATGGTAGTCCAGGGAAAGCTTGTTATTTGTACCTTACTTTCACTTCTGTGGGTAGGTACATAGACCAATAACAGTCTGGACCTAGCTAAGGGAACTGGAGTTCTAAGTTTGGAACTGGAGTAAATGAGCAAGAACTCCATTTAAGAATTTGTCAAAACATGACACCTGCTAATTTTACTGAGAATTTAGGTTTCTCCATATAGGTGTGGAAAATCAATAGGTAGTAACTACATAAGTGATTGTTTTCTCTCTCTTATTTTTCTTGGGATACTTGCTTCTCATAAGGTTGCAGCCTGAATTCTAGTATGTATGATAGAATTGCTACAGACATACATTGGGAACCTTTTTTAAAAAAAATAAATTAAAAATTGTGTATCAAACAAACAAAAGACTGTTGAACAGTAAGTCACTGTTCATTAAGGAACTGTAGCTCAGTATCAGTTAAGCATAAATAGATAAAAAGATACAGAGATAAATTCTCTGAATCTCCAATACAAAGACATAACATAAGGACTAAAGTCCTAGATAATTATGGGTGGAATGATCCATATAACAACATTTGTACATTCTTTGGCCACTGACTCAGTGGCATTTTACAAATTGTTAGACTTCTTAGAGTATACCATGATGCAACAAAGTAGCTCCATCTTCTCTCTGCCAGGATCAAACTTTAGGTAGCACTCTATCCACTTAGGTTTGAAGAGCCTTTGAAACTGTAACAGGAATCCATCATCGGGACAGTGAGTAGTAACTGCTTGCACTTAACTGGTATTACAGATTTAAATGGGATGAGGAAGGGTTACTAAGGAAGATGTTTTCTAGATGAGAGAAGTGCATTTTATTTCTCTAGTGAAAGCAGGGAGAGGTCTCCTGCTCAGCTCTGTCAGTAGACTGCGGAGTGCAATAGTCAACTGTATTTTTTGTCCATAACTCACCTGAACAAACTGACTAACACACAGATGAGACATTTTGTAAACCCTTATATAGATATATATTCTTATATTTTTATATATCTATATAAGGGTTTACAAAATATATATATAATATATCCATATATATTATATATATAAGGGTTTACAAAATATATACATATATATATGTATATATACATCTATATCTATATCTATATCTATATCTATATGAAAATGCATGTTTTAATTCTTTGTGTGTGAATACAAGCCAGAAATTTGACTCTTTCCCTTGCTTATTTTATTTCAGTGTAGTCATAGCATGATGAACAGAAGAAATATAAATAAATTGGATAATAGGCTCATTGTTTGATAAAATCCTTGTAGAAGGTGTTGTTGCTCTGGCCAGTTCTGATCATATCCACGTGAAGGTGAATGGTATTTTAATGCTCTAAATTTAAAGTGCATTTTTTGAATACTTCCCCTCTTCGATAACCTAAGGCTTCTTTAAGAAAAGAACTAAAAAATGCAGGCATTAACTTTTGCTTTTGAAAAAGCTGGGTATTTTGGCTTGATTTTTCTTAATAACTTTAGTATCTTCCTATAAAAGAAAATAAATATTATGGTACATCTGTACTTTTACTACGTTTGAATGAATAAAAATAACCTGCTTCTTGCCTCCCATTCTCCCCTCTCTTCAGCATCTTTTAAAAACTTCAGTTAGTTTTCTGGCATGAAAATTTTCATCTCTTTACGATGTTACTTGATTAATTACTGCAAATAGAAGTATTTCCTGGAAACTAATAGCGTAAAAAAACCCTAACCCGCATTATAAAGTATCTGTATCTCTTTCTTAAAATACCTCTCTTTAAAGTATCTTTATCAATACTCCCTGAGTTTGGCTGGCACTTCATGCAAATCTCAGTGTTGTTCACTTGCCTTGCAAGAAATAAAATTGCTCATGTTGTTTTGCAGCTTTTGTCAGCACCTAAGGAAGCTGTAAATTTTCTCCTCAAACTTTTTAGATGTTGGTCTGGGGCTACTTAGATGTAAACTTGATTTATAATTAACTTAAGTGCTGAGGCTGTCGAATATCATGTGTCTTACGGGACACTTTCCCTTCTAGTTTCTCTTCTTATTTCCAGTTGCAGTGTAGTTTGTTTCTCATTTGCCTTTCTAATTGCAAGTGAGACACTCCTGAAAGGATTTCCGTGTAGCAGTTCTTCTTGACTGGGGCTGGGGAGGAGGCTTGCAAGGAGGCTCAGTGTGTCCCTGTCCCACTGGCAGCAAGAAGGATGCTGTGTCAGAACCAGTACAGTGGGAGGAAGGAAAAGAAATGAAGCTGAAGCATTTTTCTAGCTGTCTGGTAATTCACATATTTCACAGATTTACCTTTTTTACCATCATCCTGGTGATGAAGTAGGTTGAAAAGTAATATTTGAAAGGAATAGGAGACTGCTACCTGTATCACGTCTGTTGCAATTTTTCATGGAAATAAAAAGGGAAACTGAAGAAGATTCTTTGTATGGAAGAGAAAGTACAAGCATCACAAATAGCTGTTCCTAGTGGACTGGTGTGTCAGCAATATTTGGAGTTCAAATTGACCACTTGTGAAAGATCTTAATCTTGCTTGAGTAACTTGGGTCAGTTTTTATGTATTTGAAAAGAAGAATTACTGTAACTTTTTAGGAGGAACATAGATCACTGGCCTTGTCATCCATGAAGTTGAATGATTCAGCCTCTCAAGTATAAAGTACATGGAATTCAGTTAAAGGTGATGCTCTAAACTGGAAATCAGAACAGAGAATTGAACTGTCTGCTAAGTGCTATTTTAGAATGTCCCTGAGAAAACAATGTGACGTGATTGGAATAAAGCTGTATTAAGAGAGCTTCAAAAACATTTTATTTTATGTACAGTGCTCAAGGAGGCATAAACTGGAAAGCTGAAATCAAGTTACATTAACTACACATAAAGAAATGTTAGGTATTGTATAGAAACTGGAATGTTTGCAATTGTGTCAATGTTTATTCTGGCTGCTAGGAACCACAGAACTTGACATGGTTCCACGGTCATATTTCTGCACTTTAGTTTTGTTTTGGCTTTTTCCTCCAACATTAAGGAATTTCTTAATCTCTTTACTGGGTACCCGTTACAGGCAACAGTGATATTTAGAGGTCTTTTCCAATCTTAATGATTCTATGATTCTCTGTTTTATAGGTCAGATCTCTCTAGAAAAGGACAGAGCATTTGGGAAGGTTAGGTGTAAGTTTGCACACTGTGGCATTGTTTGCACAAGGAGGTGGCTGCACATCTAGCTGCAGAATGGTGCCAAATCAAGTGTAAAAGTACAGGTAGTCAGTACATTTTACAAATTAAGACTAAAAAAGAGATTATATGATCTTGTGGTTTGGTAACTAGTGTATGATAAATAAAGGAGACAGTTCATCTAACATATTAGAAAGGACAGTTAGTTCTTCTTTTTCACTTAACAGTTTCCAGAGATACTTAAGTTGTTTTTCTCCACTGAATGAAAATCAGAAACTTAGGGCATTTTTCTTAATGCAGGGCTGTTGTAACATATCCAACCGGGTGCTAGCATAGTATTCTACATGCAGAAGTTTTTTCACACTGAACACCATTAGTTCTTCACGTAGACTTAGTGCTAATAACTTGGCAGCATCTGTTATCCTAAAACTCCAAGGTGATTGAGCAGCTGTGTGTTCAGTGTGCAATTTTAACAATGGTGTTAATTGCTTTTTTGAGATCAAATAGTAGTGTTTTATTGAAATACCAGGCTGCTGCCAAAGCCTGCCTCTATGGCTAAAATATTTGTGTGAAAGGAGTTACAGCCTGGCCGAAAAACACTATAGCTGATGTTGAGAATTCCTTGCTGTCAAATCTATGGTTACAATGTACTCTCCTTTTATGATGGTTTCTGAGGAAGCATTTAGCAAAAAAGCAAGAAAGAGCATTGTTTAACAAAGTATCCAAAGCAGATTTTAACTGAATTTTCATCTGTACTTAATGCACATTAACTTATGCAGTTAGTAGTGTTTGTGTTTACATTATTTGAAGAGAGAATAGGATTTTGAACTAAAGATTGTTGTCACTAATTATGCCAAAGTAATTCAAGTGGGGAGTCAGGAAATGTCATTCACTGTTTTCATTGATTTCCAAAGCATAAATCTTTTTGAAAGGTTCCAAGTAATTTTAGTGAAGTCAACTATGCTTCCAGGAGCTACCACTACCATCTTCTTATGATTATTTTGTTGTCACCTCTTGGGTACTAGCCCCCTTGTCTTTTCAGATAATATTTATTTAAATTAAATTTAGAAAAAAATTAGCAGAGCAGCATGAGAGTGAATCTCAAGGCTGTTTCAGTTTGGTTTTTAAATCAGAAAAATAAGCTGCATGTATATTTGAACTCGTACATGCATTAAGGTATAATCCTGTTAACTGGCTCTAGAATTATATAAAGATGGCTTAGTCTTTTGCTGGTCTTTGCTTTCTGTGTTGCTGACCCTGCTTGAAAGAGTAAAAGCTAACACGTCTTCATTGATGTGCCAATGAAACTAGGTCTCAGTACATTGAGCTTTATACTATAAACAGAAGCAGATAATGCTAAGGTTTATTTTTGGTTTCTTGGACTTAATGGGCTTAAGTAATAGAACTTTTTTTCTTTAAAAAAAAAAAAAAAAAAAGTGAATGTAATTCACTGTTCTGGCAACTGCATCAGACTGCTTTTTTCAGTTTCCCTGGTGTCATTCTGTAAATGATCTCTCATGTGCAATACCTGAACATTAAAAGAATTGTTGAATTGACTTTGTAGGTCAGTGTTGTCAGAGATTCAGTTGGTGTGTTTTGATTCCTCTAAATGGCATGTATCCTCACTTGTAGAGCTGTTTTCCTAAAAGCACCTTTTTTCTGCTTCATGCAAGCGAGTTTCTGGCCATGCTAAATAATGCATGCTATTTTTGCATTGCACTTTTTCCTCACAGAAAAACATAGCCTTACTCTTCCCTGCTAAGTTTTTATGTTTGGACTGTGAATGTTTTGGGGTTCTTAAGTTACTGAATTAGGTTAGTAAAGTGATTTTATTTATTATTAATGTATTGAAAAATAAAAAATATTCCGTGCTGGCAGATAGCTAAAATTAAGTCAGACATAGTGTTGTACTTCTGTGGTGAATTTATGAATTTGTGCCAAAACCAGACCTAATTAAGCTAGAAGAAGAGATTTTCTTGTTTTTATACCTATGCTTAAAGTGAATTTTATAGAGCTGTGTGAACTCCAGGTTGTGACATTAAGCTGATCTACTTACTGTTAACAGCACTCTGGGGACATCATACCTTTAAAAACTGGTAGTAATATGGGAGAATGCTGTTTAGAGCTCTCTTTTTTGTACTGCCATTTGGTAGGTAATTTCACAGAAGACTGTTTTAACAGAGTCGTTGTAAAGACCAGTGTATACTGTGAAATTTAATGCCTTTTTTATTATTTTTGGGTTTTTAGCTAAATATCAATCTGGTTTAGATTGGGTCATAGTAAATATAAAACAAACTGTCAGGCTGGCTCTGCGTAGAGAGAAGGAGAAACTAAGGGATTTCTTCTTGATATTCAAAGTTTTGTGTTGAATTCCCATTAGCCTTTTATGTAACTGTCTCTGAACTCAGGCATAGACTTTGCTTTTATGTCTGGAATGTCCTTCCTAAGAAAAAAATAATAAGCATTGTACAAAGGGATCTATTACTCTGGAATATCTTGCACTCTCTTGCATTTCTAGGGGTATTACATGGCACAAGTCTCAATAAATTATTTGTGTGCCTTGTACCACATTCAAGTGCACTGACAAGGGAAAATATACTGTGTTCCTGGAAAATAATAAAAGACACCATGTTTTGTTATTGTATAGAAGGAAGGTAGAATATGGAAACACTTTCATTACTTTCTTTCAAAATATTTTGGCTTGCTGAAAAAAATCCGACCTGGTCTTCAGAAGTGGGCTCAACGTCAGGTTACTCTGAGTTGTGGCAAGTCCAATCAGTGATATGAGAGGAAGTGTCTGGCTAGAAAATCAATGTAAATTTAAAAATTAACCACATCTCAATTTTGGGTCCACACTGGAGGGACCTGATGTTTTTGTATTTTTTAATTGTCTTGAGATTATACAGATAAGTGTGGGGCCTCACGTGCTGATGGATGTGTGTTAATGATGAGACCCAGGGTTAGTTAATTCTACGTGTGGCTCATCTCTCTGCAGTAATGCTGACTGACCTGACGTGATGACTGTTTCTGCCCCACAGTGTGCTGGAGAAGAGAATTGGGTGGACAGTCGGACTATTTATGTTGGGCATCGTGAGCCACCTCCAGGCGCTGAAGCGTACATTCCACAGAGGTTTCCAGATAACCGAATAGTCTCATCAAAGGTAGTACTGTTTTCTCTCGTTCATTTACATAAATCAGCTAAAGTTATTTTTTTGTGTGTTTATTTCCTTGAAGATTTCCTTCTTACGTATTTCTCATTTACCATGACTGGTGAAGGTAAGATGAAGGTATCTCAAGTCGCTGCCACAAAACCTCACTGCCCAGTTGCCACTAACATGAACAGAATGACTTCTCTAATGTTTACTGTATTGCATAGCAAAGTCTTAGAGCAGTACTGTGCTTTTTCCACAAAGCAGTAAGAAAGAAATTTTCATTCGTGGCAACTCAGGTGAACAGACAATCTTTGCAAGGGAAAACCATCCTTGGTTGTCTAAAGCCATACCTCAAGGTACTGTCCAAAGGTTTGTACTGCAGTGGCATGGAAAACTAAGCATTTGCAACTTGCCATATGACTAACACGCCAACAACTTCAGGTTTTTAACGTGCTTAAATTTTAATCTTCATTGAGCCCTGACCTTCAATTAATTACGAACTAATGAATTCAAAAGAATAGCCCCTCTGTGGGGAAAATTTCTCTTTGAGCAGATCCATAGACTTATTTTAAGAATCTTAGCAGCATTGTGATCTCAAGGAACTGAGTACTTACCTTGGTGGATCTGAATGCTTGCCACCTGTTAATATAATGGCAAAGCTCTAATAAAAGCCCACACTTACCTCAAACTGCATTCCAGTTCTTATATGAATTGTTGTATTTTACCATCTTCCTTTGCTACTACTTTTACTGCCTCTTTCTGTAATTGATTAAAAGACAGTATAATAAAAAAGAACACAGTATCTAGACATCTTTAATTGGATAGTGTGTTCAAAAGGTAAAGCAGCAAATTATGATAGAATACAGTAGTACAGGGGAAAATCCTGTACTCTATGCATCAATTTGAATTGCCTTTTGGATTATTGAAGAATAAATACATTTTATGCAAATCTTTGTGTTCCTGTGACACCTCTTTTTTTTTTATCTCATACATGTCATCTGATACATAAATAAAGCCATTAGAGTTACTACTGATAATTTTTGAAGTAAAAACTTCCCACTCAGCTCTGCATTATGTATTTTTTTTTTTGTGATTTGAAATTGTTGGAAGCTTCAAGTTACCATGCTCTGCAGAGTGAGTTTGTTAAACATCACTTAAATCTGGATTAAACTGAGGATCCCTCCCAGCAATTAGAAAATATGTATGATTTCAACTGTTTCAAGTTTCATTTTTATTTGGATATAAAGAACGTTCACATGTAGGTTTTAAATATAGTTGTGAAGTGTATTTATAAACAGTTTTCCATAAAGAAATTATCAGCGACAAGAACTTTTTATACATACAATTCTTCTCAAATACTATTTATTGATTAAACTTCTGAATTAAAAAATAAAATATAAATTGCCCTTGTGATAGTAAATGGAGATATTTTAGGAGAGACCAGCATTCACATAAATGCTTTTAGTATTGAACAGCTCCTTAGACTGCTGAAAGCTCAGTTTTAGCTACAGTTGTCTTTATGCGAGAACTTTCCATGCTGTCCTGTCAGTACTGTCCCATTCAAGTAAACTATTATTCACATTCTTCATCCCAAACAGCCTGAGAAAAGCACTGTTGTGACTTTCCTTGCATTCATTCTGGTTCTGTCAGCTAGCTAGCTCTTAACCTTTCACTCTGTCCTTGTCATTTGCTCACTTATGAACACTTTGGAGCAGCACTTTCCGCAGCTTATGAAATACATACGTAGGCTTCCTGAGAAGTCATCAGATGTACAAAATTAAGATGGGAAATCCATAAATGTTAGAGTGAAATAAAGATGCATGCAAGCACACTGCATAATGTTAGCTCAGCCATGAAGGATATTTCCTTCATCTTTCAGCAGTTAGACAGACAGTAACTTTCAGCTGTGCTTTTATAGGTTTTTATTGCTTAAATAAGAAAGTACATGATTGCTCTTCAAGGATGAGGAACTCTGAACTTCCAAGTACAGATTTTACTAATTTAAGATAAACTGGATTTCTAAAAAGGGTATTTTAAAACTGTGAGAAAACCTCATCAGTTAGACTGTCTGTATGATGCTGTAATAATAAATGTCCTGTCATAAAGCCCTGAACAAAGGCAGCAGCTTGAAATAACTGTGAAAGTGTAAGTTTCATTTTATTTCCTTCCAAAGGTGAACTTTACTGTGCTTCACCAGAGGTTTCCTGGTGTCAGCAACATAATAATTTGATTCCAGTACACAGGGGTATTTCTTGTATATTGCAGTGTCACTGTGGAATGTAGTTAATGCTCTGTCTGCTTAATGACATATTCCTGGTCATGAAAAATGATACCTATTCAGACTTCAGCCAGGCAAAAATAGTCTTTTGATTTGATGTGTTAATTCAATTGCACATTACAAAAAGGCTGTATTGAAATAATAAAGGGCAAAAATTTGTCATTTGGATTGTGTGTGCAGTTTACTTACGTTCTAGAGGTAGTGACCTTTGTAATATAGATCCTTATGTTGATATAACTTTTAGCTACTTCAGCTGCCTAGGCTGCTAGCCTTTAAAGTAGCTTTTGTTTTCCCTTGATTGAATGTATCATATGACTGTGATGTAACATGGCAAAATATCAGCTGGTGGAAAATCCTAATGTTTCAAATGAGAAGAAAGTAAACGTAATTGAATCCACAGGGAAGTTTCTTGCTTTTTTTCTTGAAAAATTATTCATTTTTTGAAATTATCTACTGATTTGCAGAACTGCTATTCCAGAAGGAAAGCAAGTTAAACTATGCAGTAGTAGCAGTTAACTGAACTTGCTGGGCAACAACTTTTTTCCTTATCCTAAAGCCGGATAACAAAATGTTTTAAATGTTTTTTTTACAGACTGTTAAATTACAAAATAACTTTGTAATATGAAATTTCCTTAGCGTTCAGTCTTCATGTATTTGTGCTGTGAGTATTCTAAACAGACTATGTGTACTTGTGTAGTATATACATGTGCCTTACCAACTAAGAATTGCCAGAGGTCCATCTGGCACAGCCTGTCACCAGCCAGGTGACAACCTCTTGAACAGACATTTTTCTCTTGAACAGACAGGGAAGTCTTACAGAAAATAACATCTTTTTTGAAGTAACAATATGGAGTTCTGCAAGAACATATTTAATTAAAGCTGCTTACTGCTTTTGACAGTCTAAAGAATGAACTGCAAGAAAGAACTAAAATTTTCAGAGGTGTCAGGATAGGAATAGCCTGTTGAATGATATCAGAGACTCCCTGGTATGTCAGAGATGGCTGACAAAATTAGAAACCCAAGAACGTTTGCAGGAGAGATGGTGTGGTTTTTTTTCCTTAGCACCCGTAGAGAAAGCTGGGCTAAGGAGATGTACAAAGTCCTTTATTCTTTTTTTCATTTGGTGGGTAACCAGCACATAATATTTTGCCTTGACAATTCTGTCTATCTGCAAAGTTCCACTGTCATAGGTTTTATAAAGAGAAGTTTTTACAGCTACAAAAACCACTTGTGCCTGGATCACTAACATAGCTGGAAGCAGTGGAACATGAGATCCCAGAAGATGATACTGAAGAGTATTGGATATGACTCTTAAGTGAAATAAAAGATTGAGTCTAGTGGATACTAAACCTTTACTTTAAGAATCTGCCCTAAAGCAAAGAGACTTAATTTGAATTTACTTATGGTACTAAATTATGAAATGCTGACTTCTAGTCTAGCTTTATTTCCCATTTCTTATTCCTCCTATAAAGAAGCAATAAGGTGAATTTAGATGGGAAAACAACTATCTGCTGCTTTGAAATGCTATATAGCTATATTCATGGACCAGATGTGCTCCCAATTTTGTTTCAGAAATAATATAATAATCTGTTATCTGCATGTTTTCTTTGGACTTCTCATCAAATTCTGATCCAAAGATTGATCTGTGTGATAATGGCCTGAAACAATAATGCTGCATGTTGAGAATCATATAAATTGCAAGGGAAACCTTAGCTACCTTCAGTGTTAATCTGATTAATTGTGAGTCATCTCAATCGTAGTGGCTCATAGTTAAATGAAATTAAGTAGTTCTGACATGTTTCTGTGGATATTGTCGAAGTGTTCCTTTCTTTCAGCAGAAATGCTTGCCCTTGTGCTATATCTCTTCCCTGCAGCACTCATTCTTAGTGCCATTTTAAAATAGACTGGGGGGGGTACTCTGATTTCTCATTTTGCTGCACATTTAGAAGAAATGTTAATACTGAAGCTTAAGGATATATTAAAATGCCTCAACCCAGATGAGCCATTTGGAATCCAGAGGAGACCTAGGCTGTCCCACACCTTTCCAAGGTGACGCTTCATAGCTGGAAGGATTTGTCTGGCCTCCTCTCTAGGGTCATGACATAGCAGTTTAAAGATGAGAAGTTCAAACACAGCCCTAAGCTACAATATTTGAAAGTCAAAAGAGCATCCAAAGCCCACAGAGGAAACTGCCTTGGCCATGTGCTTGTGAAGCTGATAAATATTTGCTTAGCATGCCATGTGAGGGTAGAGAGAAGGAGTAGACATGAATGCATATGGGACAGGTATCAGTGCAGGGGGATGTGTGTGCCTTTTGATGTAAACATACTGATCTGCTTGAAAAGCATCTGTAACACAGGGTGCACACCCAGGTAACCCACTGACTCACAGCCATACTGGCTGAAACAATAGAAGGTCAGATTTGATGCTGCAAGGGTTTGTCAGGTTTGCCCAGCCATGTCAAAAGGGCAGGAACTGTTACTAATATAGAGTAAATGGGCTCGGTCAGCAGTCCATCTGAAATGCTTCTGAATCAATGGGACTCTGGTGCCAGCTCAAGGACAGCAATACCTGTGATGGGATGAGAGTGAGCATGCAATTCTTTCAGGCATAATAATACCATTTCCTTCCGTGTACCTCTGCCAGTTCTTGATGATCCTGCTCTGGCTAGGATTTCCAGGACAAAGGCTCTCTGCAAACTCCCTTGTGTTCCCTGGAAAGTTCCCCTAACTCAGGTGCAGGGTTAACAGCAATCTTCTGTTCTCTGCTGGTGCTTTTAAGTTTTTGGAGCCTTTAAGTTTTTTATATTGGTATGGAGTCTGCAAGCATCAAGAAAGAAGTGGAAGAAAGGAAGGAAAGCAAGCAGGCCCAACATGAGGGAGGACAGGTGTAATTCCCCTCGCTTGACATGTGAGATAATGAAGCTCTCTCACACTTTCTTCTGTGTTCCTAATACTCTCTGAGACTTCTGTCTTTAGTCAGTCATCCTTGCTGTAAGTTTTTTATAAATTTGTAATTAGATAATAATCTAGATGCCGGGGAAGTCTTTTCAGGAGATCCTGGAGGTACAGACCCTGTTGCATAAGATTGGGAGTTGGTGAACAAGGACTACCAAAGATAGCATTCTTAGGTGTAAAGACTGTGTTTTACTAGCAACTATTTTCAAGTAATGTTATGACACATTCTTCTTCATTCAAATGTGTAGGTGCTATTTGATCTAATTTTCCTTGATCAGTTTCATTTTTGCACTGAGTGCAGATGGCTGTTAAGCACATGCAAAAGCTCTACGTGTAACAGAGCTTACTGTGATCCATCTACTATGAACCACTGTACAGCATGTGTTGGGGAGTAGGAGGGGTCTTTCCCTTAGTGGAGTAATAAATACTGTGCAGATGGTGCATATGTCAGTACTTTTGCTAAACTAGTTAATTATGTATTTCTACTTTCATTCCAAATTGTTCTAAACATTGCAAAGTGCATTTCAAACTTTCATAGGTGTTGCTTTTCTAGTTTTACTGACACATACATAAGCAAAGAAGTCGGAAGT
This sequence comes from Heliangelus exortis, assembly GCF_036169615.1. Lineage (NCBI taxonomy): Eukaryota > Metazoa > Chordata > Aves > Apodiformes > Trochilidae > Heliangelus > Heliangelus exortis. The sequence goes on from NC_092422.1 coordinate 58,460,344, forward strand.
TTTTTGTATGAAGAAGTTAGAGTTGAGACTGATTTAATACATCAAAGAGCAGTTCTGCTACAAACTTCCTGTGAGGTAGACAAGCCATACTTTTCACTCACAACTTAGTATTTAAAATAGCTATTGATTTGTAATATATGTAATTCTTGGGTTGTTTTAGTAACGTAATAATATATGAAGTATTATCTATGAAATGTTTCACGTGTATATATATGCATCCATATACATCCAGCTGTGTAAGCTGGCAGCTTTAAGAACATATTGTCTCTTGGTAATGGATAGGTACTACAAAAATCTGTATATTAAGAATATTGAAGTTAGTATGGATGTGCTAAAGTTTTGTCTATGTGTCTTAGTCTGTTAAAAGAAAAAACATTGAAAAACTTAGAAGTGACTGCAAGATTATTATTCAGCTTTTATCTGTTCTTCCCTGAATTTGTTGCCCTCAAGATAGACTCTGTTTTGGAGAAGGGATGAGATGTCTACAGACCACGACACAAGATAGTAGATATTTTTGACAGAATAATTTTAAGTGTTTACAGTGGAAAAGTTGAGGGAAAGGAGTGAAATCAGAGCAAGCGAGAAGAGAAATGGTGACTATTTTAAACAAATAAGCTGTAAGAAACTGAGGTGTTGACAGAACTCAGTGGTGCAATGTGGAGTGCTTTTTTCTTACAGCTCCAGCTTTTAATGTCAAGTGATTACTTAAGAAACTCTCCTTTCACTTAAGAAAATACCTGACTCTTATGATGGAAAGAGAAGCTTGAAATGTGAGCCAAAATTCTGGCATATAGATACCAAATGTCCAAAGACAGTGTTTCAAAAAATACCCTGTTTTATATTTTTTTAATTTAAGGAAGTGGTTCTAACAAAGAAGTGTTGGAGCTGGAAGTGACATGGTATTGGCAATGAGGATGCAAGATTGTTTAGGTGGAGCAGAGACTTTTAATCATCCATTTATAGACAGTGCTCTGAGCTAGTGATGGCTGGGACAGAGGGAGGTCTCTCTACACATCTTAGTGGTCTGTTGGTTCTTTCCTAAATACCTTCAAAAATTGTTGCTTCTTTAAAGAAGAATGGGTGGAATAAACATGTACTTTATTTTACTGCATTTCAGACACACCAAGTACTAAAAGGCTGTCAGGTTGTTTGAAACCAAAGTTTTAAAAAGTTCTCTGTGTTAAAGAAGTGGCTGTTTAAGTAACACCTCTCAGATCATAAGAGATCTGCTCACAGGTTTTTCACATTTGCTCATGCAGGAGAGTTTCTGACCAAAGCTCAAGTAGTGTGGCAGACTGCTGCTTGACAGGGAAAAGAGCAATCTGAGGGTGGAATGTGAGGAGAACCATAGGATAAAGATGAACATTCAACCTTCTCAGAGATCGTTGTTTCAACTAATTTTCTTGACTTCCTCATTTGGATGTCTTTATGTATTTAATCTGAAAACAATATGCTGTCACCACATATTTAGTCAAATAACACTCTAGGAGATTTAAACAGGAACTTAATGCATGAGAGATTGTTTCTATTTTACGAATGGTGATTTGGGGAGCTTATATAAGTCATCAAACTTTTAGTGGTCAAAAAACCACTTCAACTTGGTGGAAGAGTTATGAAAAGGGCTAAAAAAAAGTAAACAGAAGTTTTTTAACTGAAAGCTCTATTCCTTTATTCTTTTAAGCAGACAGATTCATAATCAGTAAATGTGTAAGACTCAGAAACAGATAATTTGCCTGATAATCAAAGTTAATGATGAAAAAATAAAAATATCATAGAATTTTATGTTGTCATATATCACAACAGCAACTTTGAATGATGAAGACTATTGTGCAAGGAAAGATAATAAAGCCTAACCAGTTCTCTTTCAGTATTCCAAGATAAGTTGCTAGGTAGTGGGCAGTGCAAACATAATTCTAGTCTTATGAAAAGTATGCTGATTGCAAAACAAGAGTGCTTGGGCTTCCCAGCTGTTGCATGTGTGCCTGCCTGAGTTTTGGCTTGCTAATAGGCAATTTATATTGAGGTAGCTATTAAGCAGGGTGAGTGTTTACTTAGGGCATATATAGAATACATACTGATTTTTGACCCATGATAGAACATTTCATTCTAATGTCTTATGTGTGTCCAGGGTTTAGCTTCAACAAATAAAAAAATTACATAACAAGGGCTCCATGTACAACTAAGGCATGCTTCTTAAGGATCATTTTCATCTGCAGATATAATGGAGATATTTTGCTTCTAGAGCTCTGGCTGCCTTTGCTTTCAGTTCTGAATTTGGAAGCTGTAGAATTCATAGCATAATTTGCATATCAGCAAGTAATGCAATCTGCCAAGAAGAGACAAGGCACATTTGTAGCAGAGCAAATAAATTAGGAGAAGCTTTTTTAGCTCATCTCCTTTGAAATGAAGTTTACATTGGAGTTGTTGTTAGGTATCATGATGATAATTTGGATAAAAATTGTACACTGTTGGTTTTCTCAAACCATTTTGGTACCTTTCACATGGTTTTAGCTGACATTTTTACATGTATTTCAATAAGCAATCCTTGCAACTTTTTTTTTGGAGCTACAGAGCTGTGTAAAATAAGCTAAATGATGTAAGATCATTTGTCTCACTTTTATATTATTTTTTCTTTTGAAGTTTTTGTATGTTTTGTTTGCACTTTATTATACTGTTTCTTAAGTAAGTTTTAAAAAAAACTTTAGATAATTTGTATGATTAGTAGTGAAAAATGCAGCCATTAAGCCTTATTCATTGCTATGGTTTATTTTGAGGACTGTGCTTATGACCAAGGCAATAAGCAAAAGAGAGGCTGACAACTTATATTTGGTCAACTTGCTATGACTGTACAGTTAGCTCTCAGCATGCCACCTACCTACCACAAGTCATGTTATGAAATGTAAGTGAATTAAAAGTGCTGTTTGAAATGACTGAGATGTTTCCAAAATCTGCTAATGGCTTTAAATAAACTGCTCTTTAACTAAATCTCTGAAAGTAGCACTGAAATAGCACTCTGAATGCTAGTCTATAATTATTTTTATCCCTAGTACCAAGATTGTTGCATTGATGTGATTCCAGGAATACATGACTGCCAATTTAAGTTTCCATATCAGTAAATTATTAGACAAAGTAACAAAAATATTCCTGCTTCCTGTTTAGTTTCATCTTGAATTGTGAATGTGTAGAATGTAAATGATGCTTCTCTCACAAACACTAATAAACTGTCTACTTGTTTTCAGTACACGTTTTGGAACTTTGTACCAAAAAATTTATTTGAGCAATTCAGAAGAATAGCTAATTTTTATTTCCTCATCATTTTCCTTGTTCAGGTAAGCTATCCTCATATTTCAATACATTTCTGGACTCTTCCTAAAAGTGTAGGAGTTGAAAAAGTTTAAAAAATGTACTGATTTTGGTAATTGGGTGTAGTAAATGGTTGACCCTGGATAGCTTATTACAATGATGATGTGAAAAGAGTTATTTCATTTCCAGATTGTAAATGAATCTAAAGAGAAATTGATGCAGTCACTGGTTTGATGGCAAGATATCTCTTGATAAAATTTAAAAGAATGAAGCTCACTTTTATTTTTATTATGTAATAAACATGTGTCCTGATCAAAAAAATGTTTGCTGTGTATTATGCTGATTATAGTTTTTGTTAGTTTTACTAAATACTGAGTTTTTATAATAGAATTTTGCATAATCAGAAATTTTCCAAATGGAAAATCCCGTAGAGAGAAACTGAAATACAGATACTTTATGCAATGGTAGCTTTATATAAAGCTAGTTTTTATAGTTGAGCAATTCAGAAGAATAGCTAATTTCTCTGTGTTAGTACAAAATACTTAGTTTTGTAATTATTATTGCAAATAAGTATTTTGTTCCTTTCTAGGTATCTTCATTACAAACCTTTCACAAGCACTTAAATGTGTTAATAAAAATCTTACTAAGTTTAGTGAAAAACTGTATTGCTTTGCACACCTGATTCTGTAGAAAGAAAAGCTACACAGATTTCAGTATTTTTTTATCATTTCAACTCCCTTTCTGAATTCTGCCTTGTTGTTGACAATTGCAGAAGCCTCAGCTCAGTATTTCAGGATTTACTCCTTGCATGCATAAAAACAACTGCATTGTACAACACAAAAATAGCACCATGCTGATTTCCAACTCTGCTCAGTAATTTTGCCTCCAAAGCAGCAGCTTTCCAGTCTAGTACTTAAACTCTTGCAAGCAAATATTTTTACAAGGCATTAACCTGTGAATGTTACTGAGATGTAAACACAGTATTGTACCTTATCACAGCTGTAGCTATTTTTCAAGTTTTAGTGGTATATAATATATTCTTAAAATTGCATTAAAGTATCAGTCTTTTTAATTAAAAAGTTCCTTGGAGCTTTCTAGCACACTTGTGAAATGATTACTTGAAACATCTTACTTGAAAAATTGACTTCTCACATTTACAATTATATAACCAGAGAATATTTCTTTCTTTTGTTGCAGTTAATTATTGATACACCTACTAGTCCAGTTACAAGTGGACTTCCACTTTTATTTGTCATCACTGTAACATCTATCAAACAGGTAAGTAGTAATATCATTTGTTTTGCATTTTGATTTTCTTGTGTTAGACTGTCTTAGGGCAATGTGTAATGCATGATTGTGATGAATTTTGATAACAGTAATTTTGGTTTAGTTTCTGCAGTTGAAGCAGAATTAGTTACTGTATGATGATTTTCTCACCAAATCAAGACAAGCTTTCTAAATTATTTAATATTTTTTTATATCCTTGTGTTCCAAGGAATTGTTTACATTCTTGTGTTAACTCAGCATACGTAGGCTTTAGTTGGTTTTTTACTTGTTTCTAAATAGCCATCCACATCCTATTATATTTTTCCATAATGACTGAAAATCTAAACTGTCAGAACTACAAATGCTCCAAAGATAAATCTACTCTTACCTCTGTGATTTCTTATGTCTTTACTGTTTGAACAGATAATAAAAAATGGTTTGGTTCCAGTCTTCTGTATGTGTTGATTATAATCCCCAGTTTGTAATGATAGATGCTCTGCTTTCTACACATTAGAGTTCTACACATTAATGTACATTACTCTGTTCTCTCATTTTAATATAAAATTAATCCATAAAATTCAAGTACTTAGAAATTAATTTTTGCCAAATTATCAAGTACAAAAGTTCCTAACAGAATCTGTTCAGTGGTCTGTCAAACCAGAATTACTTAATACATCTATGAAATCATACAGGTTGTCATCTCACTTTCAAGTTAGCATTACCAAAATGAGAAGGTTAATGTAGTTTTTCACCTGCTCTGCTAACCCTGCAGTGCTACAGTTGGCATGAACAATGAAGTATAGATGAAATCTTACTGAAAACAGTGGAATCTTAGATACGGAATGTTTTAATTCATACAGGAATATTGCAATCAGATCTGTGTTTTATCAGAGTTTCTGATATTACATATTTCCTCTGGTTCAGGAATTAATCAGAAATGAGCTCATGGTTGCTCTTCTGCTGATTTAGCCAGAACTTAATTTCTTGGCTGTGTGAATCATAGAATCATAGAATCAGCCGGGTTGGAAGGGACCTCAGAGATCATCAAGTCCAACCCTTGATCCACTACCGCTGCAGTTACCAGACCATGGCACTGAGTGCCACATCCAGTCTCTTTTTAAATATCTCCAGGGATGGAGAATCCACCACTTCCCTGGGCAGCCCATTCCAATGTCTGATCACCCTCTCTGTAAAGAAATTCTTTCTAATGTCCAACCTAAACCTCCCCTGGCACAACTTGAGACCGTGCCCTCTTGTCTTGCTGAGAGTTGCCTGGGAAAAGAGACCAACCCCCCCCTGGCTACCCCCTCCTTTCAGGGAGTTGTAGAGAGTGATGAGGTCTCCCCTGAGCCTCCTCCAGGCTGAACAGCCCCAGCTCCCTCAGCCTCTCCTCATAGGATCTGTGCTCGAGTCCCTTAAGTTTCAGGCCAGCTGCAGGAGACAGAAGGTATCTGATCTGGTGCAAAATTAGCAAAATTATTCATCAATCAAATTTGAACTAGCAAGTGAGTTTAAAAGAGGTACTTTTTGCATTTGGTGCTTTCAACACTCTTCTGCATCTACGGTGCCATCTCACCATGGTCACAGAGAGCAGTTTCCAAAAATCTGGGCTCCTGAAGTTATTGTCACTTACTCAAGATTCAGTGGAGTATGAGCAAGAAGATGATTGCTTCAAGACCAGAAATTGTTGCACACATTGTAAACATCTGTGTTCATCAAAATATCTTGGTTAAAAGATAAAATTTTGCTGACTAATTTTAATGGAAAATGCTGTTTTTCATATATGTCCAACATGACTGTATTACTGATATGTATCACAATTTCACTTTTTCTAGTGAGAATATTTTCAATTTCTTTCCTTGTCTTGATCAAGGATAATTTTAAAAATTTTGTTGCAAGCTAGAGCTGTTCTGAGTCTTTATAGCCGAATGTGCATTACTGTGTCATTCCATTTCACTGTTTTGTAGGGTTATGAAGATTGGCTTCGACACAAAGCTGACAATGCAATAAACCAATGCCCTGTTCATTTCATTCAACATGGTAAACTGGTTAGAAAGCAAAGCCGAAAATTAAGAGTAAGTAACTATGCCTTTAAAGATTTTCAGAGTTAGACTTTACTTCACACTCCTTAGAAAACAAATCCTACAAAAAGAATTGTCGTGGTGGTGTAGCATATATTACATTTAATGGAGATTACACCTGTAATATGCCAAATTTTAATTTAATGCCTCTGAATAAAGTATTTTTGGAAGCAAGACATGTTTCTGCTTTATCTCTGCTTTGTTGAGTCCACTCATAACTGTTCCTATCACTTTCCATTTTTTAACTTGGAATTTTCCTCATGATTGTTCTTTTTTCTACATTTTTGGTCCCGTGTTGTTATGCACATTAATAATTCACATAGGCCTGATTATGATGGTCAGTCCTACCAGTTTGTCCTATGTCTAAAACAGACATGCACACATACACAACACATTAAGAATACTTCCTTCATCACCCATCAATTCACGACCTCTTCATTGAGCTTCTCAAGCCTGCTACATTCTCTTCCTGGTATTTTGAAAGTTATTTTCAGAAAATAATTTCTGCTACCTTTTTTGTTTGTGTGCAGAGATTAACTTTACATCGTTATTTTATTTTTAGCATTCTGAAAATATCTATCGCTGATAGATATTTGAAATTTTCTTATTCTGCTCTACCTTGTTTGGGCATAAATGCTTCTGCAGTGTTCACAACCTTTCTGCTGTGCACCACATAACTGGAATTTTTGTTCCATTATTATGTTGCCCATATTTTCCCCATTGCTTTCTATTCTTAGCCTTTCAGGGACTGTATTTTGAGCAACTAAATGATAGGAGATACAGGAATGGGAAATATTTATGTGGAAAGGTAATCTAAATGTATGGATAAATGAGTAAAACTCTCTTACCTCTATTACAGAGTAGAGGTTAAGAAAACAGACTAGACTGTTTCAAGGCACCCCCCTGCACCTAAAGGCTGTGGGCAGTTGATTAAAGAAAAGAAACTGCTAAAATATGAGGTTTCTTTTTCACAGAATCAGAGACTATTTGAGGTTGGCAGGCATCTCTGATGATCACCTGATCCAACTGCCCTATTCAAGCAGGGCCACCAAGAGCTGATTGCTCAGGGCTCTGTCTGGGCAGGATTTTAAAATCTCCATGGATGGAGACTCCACAACCTCTCTGGTCAGCCTGTACCAGTGCACATTCCCCTTCACGTTGAAAAAGAGATGGACTCTCCTGTGCTTCAGGTTGTGCCCTTTGCCTCTGGTGCTGTCACTGGGCACCACTGAAAAGAGCCTGGCTCAATTCTTTGTACCTTTAATGGGCACAGTGGCAAATGTTGTCAGAAGACCTTTTAAATTTTACTAAGATGATCTTTGCTAGTATTTTTTATTCTTTTGGGTTTTCTCTTACTTGTGCCTTTTTTTCTGTTGTGAATTATTTAGATCCTTAAATTCTGTTTTAATAGACTGTTGTATTATAGATTGCTCCTGGCTTGCAGGTGATGTGTATTCTGTGGCTTACAGAGAGAATCTTGCTAGATGAGTTAGTAAGTAATAAGGATTATTCAACACTCTCAGCTGTGAAAATCAAAGGCAAGAGGACTTTTGTCTTTGTGAGTTTCACTTAAAAGTCACTTTCTGATGTGTAAATGCTTTCAGTGGCAACTTTAAAACGCCCAGACACAGTGGGTGTTTTTGTTCATGCTTGTTGCTGTAGTGATTCTTCACTGTCAAGAGGGGTTTGCTCACTAAACTTGCCTCTTGACTTTCTGGCCAGGCCAGATTCAATGTTCTGAGGAATTTTGCTTTTTCCTTTTATTTCATCTGTAGAGTGACTACGTTGATAATTAAATTAACATTGTTTTTAATGGTAAAGAGAGCTAGTAAAAAAGTTACACTGTTCTTACAGTTTGTTATGGCAATAGGTTGACTTTCTGTCTCCTAAGAATTTATACAAGTGTCACGGTTTAACACTGGCCCGGCAATTAAACCGAGTAACAGACGCTCTCTATTAATCTCTCTCTCCTCCCTTATAAGAAAGGAGAGAGAATAAGGGAGAGAGACTTATGGGTTGGAAACTAAACTACACAACTTTAATGAAACAGTAATGATAAATAGGAAAAATTAATAAATATATACAAATATACAAGAAAATGGATACCACATTCCTCCCCCCTTTCCCCCAATAGCTCTCACGTCACCACTGAGGCTGCAGGGCAGCTCTGGGAAAGTCCAGACTGGACTCCTGGAGTCAGCAGCAGTTGGGAACTGGAGGCAGGAACACACAGATAAGGGCTGGCACGGATCAGGAGCACAGGCAGGCAAACGGATGGGATCCTTCCAGGATGCCGGGGTGAAGGAAGGGAAGCAGGAAAGGCAGGCAGCCGGAAGCTGGAAGCAGGAAATCTGGCTTGGCCCTCGTGATCCCTCAAATTTATACTGAGGATGACGTATATGGGATGGAATACTCTGTTTGGTCAATTCTGGCATCTATCTTGTCCGTTCCTCCCCAAAGGAGGGATGCAGGTGGGACCTCTTTATGTTTTCTTCAGGCTGAGCAGTGTCCTTGGCTCTGCATACCAGTCTCTAGCAGTAACTATAAACATCAAGTGTTATCAGTCCTAGAAACACACACTGTCTGAGAAACTTGCTGTTAATTTCAGCAAGTGCAACTACTTACAAGAGACTTAGCTAAAAGCAAAAGTACAAGACAGAAAATCACCTCCATCCTGGCCCAAACCAGGACAACAAGATAATTCCATAACAGTGTTCTGTCTGATTTTGATGTAGTTCTCACTTTGAGGCTTTATTATAATTTATCATGTCACTATCACAATTAATGATTTTGTGGCAAAAGGCAGATTCTCATGAAGACACTTCTTGGAACAATTAGGCAACTTGAGCTGTACTCTGGTCTGTCAGGCTCCACTGCTCTTCAAGTTGAAAGCTTTTTATTGTTTTTACTGGCTCCAGCAGGGGCATTCACTGCTTCCAGTTCCAAACCTACCCCTACCTACCTTCACTTCCCTGGATCCACAGAATGATACGTGAGAAGTAATTTAATCACAAAGAAATACGTGAGGAAATGAATCTTCCTAAATTTGAACAGTCTGAAACTTTTTATTATTGGTTGGAAGTGGGGTTTTTTGTGGTTGTTTGTTTGTGCATTTGTTAGTTTTTCCCCTGTAGAAAAAAGTAGTCAGTCATGATGCTGATTTATTTAGTCTCTGACTTTTGTTCAGAGGCTGAAAATTAGTAAACCGTAAGGATCTACTGAATAGTAAACCATGCTGCTGCACTAGAAGTAGTGTTTTTTCAAAAAATATCATTGTTTACACAAAAGACAGAAAATCTTTTGCTGAGGTTTCTATTAATTTTCATACCCGATTGTTGCAGGTCTGCTCAGCAACTTGCATTCTCCTATGCCAAATGTACAGTCTGCAACTTTTCAATGCTATTCATTAAAAAAAGTCTTTATCACATCTACAAGTTTTATCATCATCCTAGTTCTTCAATAATTTTTAGTAAAACCTAGCTGTCACAATTTTTTGATGTTACTATTGCTGAATGCTATCAGGATGTTTTACTTAACTATAATTTACTTCACTACAATTAAGTGACTTCTGCCAACTGCTAAGGATATTGGAAATTAGCTTTAAAAGTATAGCATGAGAACTGTGTTTAAGCTGCATCCTATTATAATGAATTATGGCATAAAAGTATGTTGAACAGATGTTGAGCTACATGAAGAATTACAAAAATTACGTATTATGATGGGATTCTTAATTGAAACTCTAATATTCTTAAAATATATGGTATCTTTTCCATTTGTTATTTTTTTTATATATTCCTTTGTAAAAGATGACCTGTAAGAATGTATAAAAAGGTTGTTTTTCTATCTCTCAAATAATGTTGCAAAAGTTAAGACTGTGTGTACAAAAGGTTTTCCCGAATGAGTCCTCAGTCATTCCACAAGGTGTAATTCAGTTCTCAGGAACACTTCTGTAACACTTTAATCCTGTGGTAAAATCCTGGTGTAAAAAAAAATGCTGACTTTTCAAGATATTTGAGTGAACCAAAGTTTCGATTTTGAAATCGGAAATTTGGGCTGCCAAATGAATGATTTTATTTTTTAATTTTTTTCCCCCCTAGGTTGGAGATATTGTAATGGTAAAAGAAGATGAAACATTCCCGTGTGACTTAATATTTCTGTCAAGTAGTAGAGGAGATGGAACATGTTTTGTTACAACAGCTAGTTTGGATGGTGAATCCAGTCACAAAGTAATAAAATGCTTTATATTTTCTTCTTTTTTTGCATTAATTTTCACACAGGTCACAATATGACTGTTTATATGAGTGAGCAGATATGCTAACTTGTACAACTTATATTTCTACCAGTTAACTTAATTTCTCTTGAAGTATTAATATTTATGTAAAGCTAAAAAATGTATTTATTTGAGGTTTTATCTGTGTCCATTATAGTTATGCAGATTACAGAGATAATGCACAAACATTTTCATGCTTAAATGCTTTCACACTGACCTGATTTGTGAGTACACTTCAAGGTACTTGCATATAATGTAAGAAGATACCCAATTAGGACCATTTAAAAGTGCATTTTTGAACTATGAGCTCTTATGCAAAAGATAGTGTATCTGTTTCATGCTGAACTAAAATTCATGCAGATTCATGTCTCCTGTATCTGTCCACCCATTTTTATTTTATTTACACGTTTTCATTTATTTTCAGACTTACTATGCTGTTCAAGATACAAAAGCATTTCACAATGAACAAGAAATAGATGCACTACATGCTACCATTGAATGTGAACAACCTCAGCCTGACCTTTATAAGTAAGAAAATAGCTCTTGCTTGTTTCTTTTAAGGTACCCTAACAATAATATGGAAGAGTATCCTAATGAAAGGGTACTGGCTGCACCTGACTATTTCGGGTGGCCCCAGGGTGAGCTTGAAGTCAGGTTAGTCTTTCATCTGTGCTTCTTTCCTGAAGGTAATTCAGTGGTCTGCTCCTGACTGGCTGTCTTCAAAGAGATGTGCACCTCTTTGGATGGTGATCTGTTGGGCTGTGTGGCAAAAATTTTAGAACTTTTTTTTTAATCTGAAAGATAAAAAAATTAAGCTTTACTAATAAATAATATGTCTTGACACTGGCACCCTTACTCAGTCTATATGTCAGGGAGTCCCATGTCACAGTTCATGAGGGAACTCTGTTGGAAGATAGGGTGTCTAAAAGATGCCAGTGGCACTGTCACTCATCTTGCTTTCAGCTTATTGTGGAGGAACATAGTTTGACTGCCTGCTTATGTGGATTTACAGATAATATTACCTAGTTCTAACTAAAGTAACCCTCACAAAATGATCAAGTAACTTAAAAAGATACACAGAATGTCTTTGGAAGACACCTTCAAGATCATCCAGTCCAACCTTTGACCACCACTGTAAGCTCACCACTAAACCATGTCCCTAAGGACCAGGTCCACACGCTGTTTAAATACCTCCAGGGATGGTGACTCCACCACTGCCCTGGGCAGACTATTCCGATGTTTGACAACCCTTTCAGTGAAAAAACTTTTCCTAATATCCAGCCCAAACCTCCCTTCTCATAGCTTGCATCCATTTCCTTTGGTCCTGTCACACACCACCAAGGAGAAGAGGCTGTCTCCCTCCTCGCTCCAACCTCCTTTGAGGTAGTTGAAGAGTGATAAGGTCTCCTCTCAGCCTCCTCTTCTCCAAAGAAGCTGTAGATTGAAGACATTAATAATGCAAAAGCAAGTGAACAGCAAGAAAATTAAAAATGCTTCTACTCCTGGTGTGGGCTCTTAATCAGCCACCTTACAAGTTAAAAAAGAAAAAGGGCAATTAATAAGATCTCACAAGAAGTCAGACAAAAAATTCTGAAATTATCAAACAATTTGAAAGTTGGATTTATGTCTGTTATCACTGGTGACCAACACTGCTTTGTGTTATTAGCTAATGATAGGATGAAGCCATTATGACTAGCAAGACATTTAAAAACTAAGCATCCAGAAGAAAAACCTTTTAGCAATGCTTGAAGTTATACAGTACTCAATGTTTTCCAAAAGTACTAAACTTCATATTAAATCTTTAGAAGCCTCTTTTGAGGTTTCTTTCTGAATTGTCAAAGACAAATCTGTACTATTGGGAAACTCTTGTTTTTCCAGCCACAGTAAAAACAACTGAAATAATACACAGAAACAGTATGGCAACAAATAAAAATGCAATCTTTTGTGGACACATACTGTTGGAAGTTGCACAGAAAAAATTGCTTATTTCTGAGGTGTGGAGCTCTTTTCCATGATCTCGGTGACCAAGGAACTGCTGTGGAACACTGGAAGAGAACAGATTCTTTAGAAAACAAATTCCATGAATGACCTAAGCCTTTTTTAAATACATGGGTTATGAAGGGTACATTTGGATATTTGAAGCCCATTCCAGTATACACAGTGGAATTCACTAGGACAGCTGTTGATGCATGAACGAGAACTCTTATTTGTAGACAGCTACTATCTCTGCCAATTTTTACTTGACATTTTACTTCTCAACGAACCACAACAGTGAATCTTTCTTTCCCAAGGCACATAGTCATTTTATATTATGGTGCTTCATAAAAAACTGTACAGTGTCTGTAGATGTGGTTCTGCTGTCCTGTATGTTCTCTCAGCAGACAGGTTGCCACTTCTTTTGAGCCTGAGTGGTTCCCTGCCAGGATAACAGACCAACCAACTCCCCACAGTTTTCTCTGCCATCCAGAATGCTAATGCCCAGATAATCCCTTTTGTTTTGGGGTTACCTGCTTAGACAGTGGCATTGCAAATACAGGTAACTGAGTCTGTCTGGAATTGGGTTAATTTTCTTCATAGGAGCACACATGGTGTAGTGGTTTTGATTTGTGACTGAAGCAGTGTTGATAACATTCCAGTGTTTTAGTTATTGCTGCTCTGTTTCAAGGCTTTTTCTGTTTCTGTTTCTCACTCAGTGGGTTTGGGGTGAGCAAGAAGCTTGGGGCAGACACAGCCAGGATAGCTGACTTGAGTTGGCCAGAGTGATATTCTGGCTGTATAATGTCATCTTCATAAAACTGGGGGGCTGTGTAGTCTTTTCAAAGTAGCTATTCTTTGGACACTGGCTGAGCATCAGTATATTTATGGGATGTGGTCAGAGGGTGTCTTTCAACTCCTTGGGTTTTTTTGCCTTCACTTATGCTCTTCCAGTTCTCTCCCTTGTCCTACAATGGGGATGTGAGTGAAAGGTTGGTGTGTGCTTAGTCTGGGGTCACCCCAGCAAATGTAGATAAACTGTACTTAGACATATTCCAAGGGAAAATTACCTATTAGCTTTTTTTTTGTTTGTTTTTAACTTGGCTGTAGACTTATATTATAGAGGATAGTAAGCATGCTACTATTTACCTCAGGTAGCTTAGAGAATAGGATTTCTTTTCTTATTAGAAAATTCTTTCATAATTTTATAACCTTTTCTATATTTCAGTACACAAATTTTACACTGAATTATTGATCTGTGTATTTTTGTATCTATGGCTTTTAAGTATACCCATATCTATCTCTATATTCTTCTTCACTTCCTGGATATTCAGAGCATGTTTAATTGGAAGCTGTTTGCTCGTTGTAGTAAACACCTTATATCAAATTGTTCTCAGATCAGTCTATCCTTCCATACACTTTTTAAAGGTTTTGAAAGTGAGAGTAATTTGGTTTTTTAAAATGTATGTGTGGTGTACAGACATCTGTATAACAAGAATGACAGGTCCTTGTAGTGTACATTTAAAAAACTGTAATACTGGGACATGCAGAAATTAGCATACACAAATTATCAGTGCTGCTAAACTACTCATTTATTTCTCTTGCAGATTTGTTGGTCGAATAAATGTTTACCATGATAGGAATGAGCCTATTGCAAGGTAGGGAAAATCCAGCATTTCTACTAATTTAAACATTTTTAGGAGTATACTTTCAATAATAATGAAAAATTCTGAACTTTTTGTTTCTTTTCCATTGCTGTATAAGTAGAATATGACAATTCTGGATGTTCTCTCTAGAAAGCAGTCCTTGGTTCTGCACTCATGGTGATTTGTGTTTTATATAATGCTCAAAAATATTATCTTAAACTGCATAAAAATTATTACATTTAGTCCTGTAGTCAATAAATTGCCTTTATACTTTGAAATGTATACAGTAAGTATTTGTTTCATACCTTGTATGTCATTTATACTTAAAATAAAATAGAAAAGTGTGCTTTCCTTTGTAAGTAATTCTAACATACAGGACACTATAGTTTATATAAACCAAAAAAAAAAAAAACCAAAAACAAAACTTGAATTGGTATTTTTAAAAATAAACACCTTATAATTAGAATGATGGGACCTATGTGTACATGTGAAACCTATGTACATGGTTTGCAGATTCATTGGGTTAAGACTTGAATTGGGAAATTAGGCATCTATATATGTATTTTATATTTTCACATAAAAGCTTTTCATATTGCCTAGTAATTTTTTTTACACAAAATAAAAATGCTAAAGTAAAACTGATTTCCTGTTTCATGTGGCTTCCTCTAAGGTCTACTGTTTCTATATAAATGTTTGTATTTTGTAATACTACAGGCCTTTAGGATCTGAAAATCTGCTTCTTAGAGGAGCCACTTTAAAAAACACAGAAAAAATCTTTGGTAAGTATTTCTATTGATTCTATAAACGGACCCTGAAGTTATAAGCAAATGTGAAAGAAGGTTACAACTCTAAAGTTACTACTGAGCATATGATTTTTGTTAGATCATTTGATTTACAAATTTTTAATAGAGTTTATTTTTGCTGTAATTGCAGTACAGTTTTTATTAATAATGTACGAAGACTACAGAGGTTTTTAGGAGGAGGATTTTGTAGTTTACTCCTCAAGAAACAGTGAAGATGACTCATTATCTTCATGTAAACATTTGGCTTTTGACCAAATAGTGTGAATGAATCTTGTTGTCCAAAAGCAGTTAATGAGCCTGTCAAAAAATTTGGTTTTGTTCATTTCTCAGAACAGGTATCCCAAGCAGAAATTAAGATGACTGCCCAAAAAAAAAACCAAAAACAAAACCCCAAAAAACAAACAAACAAACAAATAAACAAAAAACAAAGAAACAAACAAAAAAAAAAAAAAAAGAAAAGAAAGAAAAAAAAACCACCCCAAAAAACAACAGTTCCTGATCAAACTTAGGCTTTGTCCTGGTTTGGGCAGTGTATTTTGTATAAATTGTCTTTGTTTCATGGAAAAATCTGAATATTTTAGCAGATGTAGGAAGCATGTGCATGTACTGAGATGGGTTTTCTTCATTCTTCAAGAATGCCAAGGGAGTAGTAGTAGCAACCCACTCGTTGCTAATGACAAAAGGAACCAGGATCCAAGTCATCCTCTATCATACAAAATGTTTGTACTCCCAAGAATGATCATAGGTAGCCATGAACTACATAGCCTAAAATACCAAAATCTTGCAACTTTCTCTTCAAAAAGTGTGTAAAAAGTAGATATTAATTTAAACTTGCTCTCTTTGCCTTTAATTGTAATATAAAATAGGTGAGCTAATATAATTAGTTTGTAATAAGCAATTCTGTAAATTTTAGAGGATAGTTTTGATATTTTTGTAAACTTGTGTGTTGGGTAGACACGTTCCTAATGTGAGTGGTTGTTTGTGGTCTACCTAATGCATGCAGTATTTGCCATTACCTCAACACAATCCATATTCTAAATTATTTTATTTTAGCAGTGTACATGTGTGCTGGCTTAATAAGTACTTTACATCTGCTCTCTTGTTTACAGCTTCTTTTAGAAGTTTAGTCTCTCAATCTGTGTTATCAACAGGAAATTGGTAATATCAAAAGATCACTGTTTTCATGAATTATTATTACATTTTTTTAAAGTAAGCAGCACCAGTGGTTGCCTTTTATTCTTCTTGGAGCTATCCTGTAGTTTAGATATGTTTGGATTTCCTTTTACAATGTATGAGTTAGAATCTAAAATTAAAGCCAAAAAAAGAACTTAAAAACAGAAGGGGATTTATTAAAAACCCAGCTTTGGTTTGGCTTTGATACATAGCAACATGTTAACAACTGGGAACTTTGACTCTGGGATGGGACATAAACGCTGCTTACAATTTCTCACTGAGAATTAAAGCCATTTCTACTTCATGAGTATCATCCAACTCTTTGTACTTTTTCTTCAGACTGCAGAGAATTAAAGAAACAACAAAGTATAATACTCTCTTGTGCTTTTACTAAGTTATTTTTCTGTACAATCTTTAGTAAAACAAGTTATCTAATTTCAGGTGTTGCTATCTACACTGGCATGGAAACGAAGATGGCATTAAATTACCAGTCAAAATCACAGAAGCGATCTGCTGTGGAAAAGTAAAATTTCCAATATTTATTTTGTGGGTGGAAAATAACAATGAATGAAAGAGGATTTTAAAAAAAATATATTCCTTTGATTTAAATGAAAAAAAAGAAGTACGGGGATTTAAAATATGCTTTTCTGGTATATAATTTATTAATTAAAAAAGGGATCATGTATAACACCATATAAATGAAGCTCTAAATACTGAATTTTTCTTCAATGCTAAATATGAAAAAAGAAGGCACCTTAATGTAATGCTTACCTTTTTAGGATGTGATGTGTTTTGCTGTTCCAGAAGACTTTTCTTTCACTCATTAGAGTATACCTACAGACAGTTTTCTGAGATTATGTGCTTCAATATCCAAACATTCCTTTTCATTGCAATTAAGTCTTGAATTCAGTAAAAATAACTATTTTGATACACTTCACTTTGGCTCAAAACAATAAGCCTGTCTGTGGCAGGTTTTCTATGGTTTAGCTAAATTTAAAAGTTCCATGTAGGCACATATGATAGAAAAGGAAGACACTGCTATCCTCAAGGGATGAGCTGACATTGGTTGCTTACTTTTTTAAAACAGAGAGGATTGTTTTCTAGTCCTACTCTGCTATATGAAATCATCAGCTCTGTGTAAGGTGTCCAACCTTGTGAAGAAAAATAGATGGCATTGATCAAGGCAAGATGTACTGGGAAGCTGACCACAGCTTCTACACAGCGACTGAGCAATGATGATCTGTCTGTTTCTGTTTCTGTTGGTACTGATGTGTATAGCCCATGGCTTTTAGTTCATGGCTGTCACTGATGTCAATATAATTTTAAATGATTTCCTGTCCTTTCTTTTTTCAGATCTGCCTAGGAAGACTTAAAACTATTACAGCAACATAGCAAAATATACTGTATTTCTATAAAAGTGCTTATGTGGGTGTTCTTATATTGCTTCAGGGAAATAACATTAAAAGCTCTTCAGATACAAGTACTCTGTTCTGATTGCATCTGTACTGTTGTTTTCACCAATATACTAGGTTTGGTAATATGTCACACATATTTTGCATAACAGTTAAGATTTTAAGTAGAAAAAGGTCCTTGATTTTTCTTCATTGGGATTTTTCTTTCATTTTCTTCATCGGGAAAACACTGTAAAGAAGTTATTTAACATCATGTCACTGTTAGACTTGGAGCAAATGTTAGGATGAAGTGCAAGTATTTTAATAAATTTTGTACTTTATGTGTTTATAGAATTCTTTTTTTTTTCTTCTTTTTCTTTTTTCTTCTTTTCTTTTTTTCTTTTTTTTTTTCCAGATCAATGAATGTATTCCTTATTGTATACCTCTGCATTCTCATCAGTAAAGCACTAATAAATACTGTCCTGAAGTATATCTGGCAGAGTGAAGCATTTCGTGATGAGCCGTGGTATAACCAGAAAACAGAGTCAGAAAGGAAGAGACATGTGGTATGGAAATAAATTAAAATACAGAAGAAGTTCCACTGAAAAGTTAATTCATAATAATACTACTTAAGTATATACAGCTGATCATAAACTGTTGCTTGTTTTGCTAACAGTATATATGTTATATATATATATCTGACAGTATATATGTAGAAATCTTGTATGTTAATTTTTTGCAGTTCAGTTGTTTGTGTAAATTTAGTTGATGAGAAAATATCTGTTTATTAGAAAAAGCCTCCTGAAAAGTCTTTTGTAGAATCCTATTGTTGATGAGAATTACTGAAGAAATTACCTTTTGCAGAGAAATATAGGACTGAAAGGAATCCCTACAAAAACTACTGGTGATCATACAACAGATGCATGTGCAAAAGAGTTTGTTCTTTTGAGAGTAGGAATCTCTGTAAAAATACCCCTCAAAAGCTGAGGCTCATACAGCCCTGTAGCTGTCATGAGCACTAGAAATAAGCAAGAGTTGCTATTGTGGTAACAAGAGCAGAGACATAGTCCAAAAAGGGTACCAAGGTGAAGTAACAAACTGAACCCACACTACAAAAAGCATAATATCATTTCACTAAATCCTCCCAATCACTATAGGGGCAAATTTCCTTCTTTACCCTAAACCCATGCTGAGCAGATGCTAGCCAGACATGTCCTGGATTTCTCATTTCCACCAGTGACACTGAACCAGCTCAGCAGGTTGACTCTACCTCCAACAAGTGCTCCACAAATGGAACAAAGTTATGTGCACACATTCTACTTGTAGTGAGAGAAGGAAGGGAAATCTTTATTTATTCATTAAACACTCCCTGAAAGTTACATAATCTGGTAATGCTTGAGAGGGTTACTGTAGTCTTCTGGTATTTTTTTGGTGGTTTCACAATGCACACTTTATTGTTTTCCTTGCTCTCATGCAGGTGTTTGGCACACTCCTGAGTTGGTCTAGAGCTTGATAACCTTTATGTGTTACAGGACTGTACATCTCTGAAGAAAAATACAATTTTAAAATAAAATTTTTTGCTGAACTGTGAGCTGTGAAAGGTGTTGCTTATTGTTCAAAAGTTACTAAAGAACATGATTTACAAATGGATGCAGTTGCCTTTTGGTTTTTGGTGTTGCAAGAAAAATCAGTATTTTTATCTTGTTTCTCTCACAGTTTCTTCGAGCTTTTACGGACTTCCTTGCATTCATGGTTCTTTTCAACTACATTATTCCTGTATCCATGTATGTCACTGTGGAAATGCAGAAGTTTCTTGGGTCTTATTTCCTCACATGGGATGAGGAAATGTATGATGAGGACACAGGTGAAGGACCACTGGTGAATACTTCTGACCTCAATGAAGAGCTGGGACAGGTAAATTTCATCAAATGATAATTTTTTTTCAACTGTTTTTTTTATTTTAAAAGTTTCACTTCAAGGTTGGGGTTTTTTTTTGCATCTTAGTGTGCTGGCTAGTGCTGGTTAGTTGCTTTAGTGCTGCTTATTTTTAAAATAAAAATTGAGATCTTCAAATATTTAGAAACAGAAATTCTGATTTCTTAGCCAGCTAGAATCAGTTAGAATCAGCTAGAATCAGGAATCAGTTAGTATTACTGTCTTAATAAAGGATGAATACTTTAGAAGGTGATGATTCCTCTTCATTGACTGTGGTGGCAGATTATATAAGCATCTAACTTCTTTAGAGTAAAAGTCTAATTTAGAGTGAAAGTCAGATGGAAAAAAACCCAAAAACCTTTGTGTGGCTAGACTGACACCAAATCTCCAGATAAAAGTTTCATCCAGTAAAATGATTGTCACCCTCTTTTTCCAAAAGTAGTCCTATGCTTAGTGTCCTGTGGTAAGAAACTCATCACCTTGACACAGGTACACCTGAATATTTTTTGAGAAAATATTTCATATCACTATGTATACAAAATGCTTTCATAGGTTTTCAGAGAAATAAGTAAGAAGGTGTATTGCCTTTTTGTACAGCCAAAATAGTAATTTAAGTTTTTAGGGACACAACTGTATGGATAAAATCATATTGTTATGGGTCTCCCATAGGTTTCTTGTAGATAAACCGAGAAGTTCTGGGCTGGATGAGCAGAGTGTGAAATGAACAGAAAACTGAACAGGCCCAAAAGATGGTGTTCAGCAGTGGGAGGCCAGTAACTAACGATGTGCACCAGGGTCAGTTATCAGAACTGGGTCCAGTTCTGATAATTAATGGTCTGGATGACACAGCACAGTGTGCTGTGGGGCCACCCAGCTGGAAAGCAGTTTGGCACAAAAGGAGCCAGGGGTCCTGCTGGACACTCAAGCTGAACACAAGCCAGCAACATTCCCTTATGGCAAAGAAGGCAAATGCTATATTTGTCCTTCTCTGCTCTGCACTTAAGAGGGGGCCACCCTGGAGTACTGTGTCCAGTTCTGGGCTCCCCAGTATGAGAGATAACAAGCATACTGGAGGGAATCTAGTGGAGGGCAACAAAGATAATAAAGGGACTGGAACATTTTTCATATGTAAACAGTCTAAGAGAGCTGGGGCTTTCCAGCCTGGAGAATGGAAGCTACAGAGAGGATCTTATCAGTGTATATAAGTACCCAAAGGGAGGGTGGAACCAGGCTCATTTCAGTGGTGCCCAGTGACAGGACCAGAGGCAGTGGTCTATCACAACCACCACCAATAATGAGGGTCTGTCTGAACATCAGGAAACACTGTTTTACTGTCTAAGTTGCCCAGGCAAACTCCTGCTATGGTCCTGGGCAACTGCTTCAGCAGGGTGGGTGGACAGATGACCTCTGAAGATGCCCTTCGAACACAACCATTCTGTGATCCTGTTATAAAAACTAACTTAGAACTACTGAATTTAAGTGCCATCCCTAGACTGTGACCCTCAACAGTACTTGGAATTATTAGTACCAATCCAAGAAACCAAATTTTGCTTCTACATTTTTAAAAGATAATATATTTCTAATGAAAGCTTTGATTGTGAATCTTTATTTGTTGTTGTAGCAAATACCATCATAGTGCTGCTTTATTCCTGGTTTTATGTAATGGGTGTTGATCCCAAAGCAGCACACTGAATGAAAAATAGGCTTGTGATTGATAGCATTTGTATCTATAAATTTATTATGAAACTGAATATAGGAGTTCAGATGAAAGAAATCCATAGAATCCTGTTCACTTTGAAAAAAGTTGTATACAGTTATTGAGTCCACAGATAAAACACTGGAAAATTTGAAAACTTGCCTTTTTAGAATAGTGAATGTTAAAAAAATGTTAGAAGGAAAGTTCACATATTGAATGACTTCTCTTAGAGTAAAAACTTGTTTATTTTGTTTGATGCACTTGATAAATGTGAAGTTTGATAAACAATCTGACAAATACTAAATAGTTGCCTTACTTCTGGTGTTTTAACTCCTAACCCTACATAATGCTCTTAATTACCCAAATATATACACAGACTCTGTATACAATGCCTATATCCAATATCCAAATTTGAGCTTGTGTCGATCTGGTTGTTCTGGATTGTAGTTCAGACTTTGGTTTTATTTTTGATGTTGTTATCCTTAAATTCTGGGGCTTACTGTAAATGACAAAATTAATGAAAAATGCAGTATTTAGACAAAAGGAATGTTTCCAGGGCAATAACAATGCTCATGTGTATAACAACTGCATGTGACCATTAGCCCAGAGGCCTCATTTAAACTAAGATAACTGTAGTGGGGAATTCCAGTACTACCCTGAACACTCTTCTGACAGTAACTGATCCAAATCCAGGTATATATGTATATTGGGTAAAGATCCATGAGAAATGGAGTTGTATGTGCATTTTGTTTCCATAAATGTCTGTCTTGCAGCAATAAAGGGATTAAAAAACAAAAGGAACTTGAGAGAAGAGTGAAAGTAGGTTAAACTCATTATTTATGTGTGTTATGAGACAAAAAAAGAGCTTTGCTGATACTCTTGTATGATAAAATCTTTCAGGGCTCTGATTTCCTTGGAAGATCACTTCCAAGGAAATTGCTGTCTTCCTTTACCTGTATAAGGATCTCTAAAGGAAGACGTAACCCACTAATAATATAGCTAAGAGACCTTGGAAAATCTCTTTTCATATTCCTGCTGTTTTTAATTTTTGCTCATTTGCAGATTGAGTATGTCTTCACAGATAAAACAGGAACATTAACTGAGAACAACATGGAATTCATAGAATGTTGCATTGAAGGGAACGTTTATGTACCACATGTTATCTGCAATGGCCAAATTCTCCATGACTGTACAGGCATTGATATGATTGATTCTTCTCCAGGAAGCAGTGGAAAGGTATGATGATTCTTCCGTGGTTCTTTTTTTTTTACAGTGAAACACAGAAACTGACCAGTGTTGATGGAAGGTATATTAGAAATACAGCATCCAAGAATTTCATTAATCAAAATAGATAACTGCAGGAAATACATCAGAACATCAACATTTTCTTTTCCTAGTTGAGAGTAAGATTTAAAGCTTAATAGGAAGTTTTCAAACTTACTGCAGCTGCAAAATAAAAATTAAATAAAACCCCAAAATATGGAACTTCATCTGGTTAGCAGCTTAAAGAAACTGGTTTTCATTTAAGATTAGCTACTACAGGGAAATGAAGGTATGAAACTCCTTAAAAGGGAAAATGAGTGCTCTATGCAAACACTTATTTAGTCATCAGTGAGTGAAGATGTGGCCAAAGAAAGGGTTATGATGAAAATAAAGTACTTTTAAATGTGACTTAATATATCCATATCAGAAATGTGCTAACACAGCGTGTATGTGCTGTGGCTTTTTTGCTGAGTTAAAGCAAAGTTAGTTGAAAGTTAAGGAGACTTCACATGTCAACTGACAAGCAGGGTTTAAGTGGGCAGGGTAATCTTAGCCAAATGACAGAATATTTTAAAATGTGTCAGTACTGTCTCAAATCATACTTTGGCCATACCCCTCACTATGGCACAACAAGGCATCTTAAAATATATTGGTGTAATTCGATAGCCTTGTCGTACTCTCAGACAGTTTCCTAAGTGTTTTTATCTTGGAATTGCAACAACAGGCAAAATGCACTGAGTAGCATGGAAGAAGATTGAGACCCAAAGTTACAGGTAGAATGCAGCCAGGATCCACAAAATAAAATCTTTCTTATGTCAGAACCTGTCATTACCAGACAATCTGAAACATTATAGAAGGTGTTGGCTCCAGCTACCAAAAAGTCCTTTTATTTTATTTGTCTCTGAGATGTGTTCAAGTTGCATAAGAAATTAGGATTTGTGAAGCTTATAGCACTTGTGCTCCAGGTGCTGCATCCCTGTCTGGACTTGGGATTCCTGAAGTTACATCTGGAGTGACATTTAATGTAGGTTGTTAGTGTAAGCAAAATTAGAGAAAAAGAAACCAAACAACCTTTAGCCCCAGCTAGGCACACAGAGTAGGCAAAGATGCAAAGACTTTTTTGGACATCAGCAGCTTGACTTGAATGGCAGAGGTAGTAGCACTAGCAGCTGTTCACCAGTGGAAAAGACTTGGCTTCCCTTAAAGGGCAGGTGGCCTGTGACAATGACTTTATCTGATAATAAGCAGCAGTAATCAGTGTCATTGATAACCTTGCAAACAAAAACTTTTCAGGGGAGTACTTGAAGGGGGTTCCATATAATTACAACCATTCCTTTCATTTTTTAGGAGAGAGAGGAGCTATTTTTCCGAGCTCTTTGTCTTTGCCACACTGTTCAAGTAAAAGATGATGATAGTGTGGATGGATTGAAGAAAAACCAGCTCTCAAGATCTTGTATTTATATTTCATCATCACCTGATGAAATTGCTTTAGTTGAGGGAATACAGAGGTATGTGCATAATTAGGTATGATACTTTTTTATCTAAAGATGTAATAGCTAAAGTTCAAAATTATTTTTAGCACAAAAATCGTAATAACAAACACCAAATGACCTAAACCTGATGATTTTTTTTAACATGCAGTCGTTATTATTCGAATTCATAAGCTAAATAAAAATGGTTTGGCTTTTTGTTTCTGCAGACAAGCTTGGTCTTAAATCCTTAGGACATGCTTAAACTGGGTGATTGTATAACTGTGGTATTCATTCCCTTGATGTGTGTGTTTCATTTTACAGACTTGGATACACCTACCTAAGGCTGAAGGACAATGTTATGGAGATCTTAAATCGGGAAAATGAGATAGAGAGGTGAGTGGTTTAAAATATAAAAAAAAGAGGCTGATGAGGGGATTTTACTTTATTTAAAAAAGCATTCTGCCCCTATACATTAAGTTTTAATTCAGAAAATTCAGAAATTCTACAAATTTTTCAATGGTACAAATAAATTATCTACTAATATTTATCATTTTAATAGTCTCTTTAGCTCCACATTTTCACTTAGTCTGTTCATTTGACAATATATGCATGACAAAATATTAATAAAACAACAACGGTGTGGTGCCATGACCTCATTTTTCCTTTGTTCAAACAATATTTTCTTAATAGAAAAGGTTATGTACCCCATTTGTTGATCACAACTAATCTGTATAATTTCCAGAAAGGTAATATCTATTGAATAAATATTTATCGCTGGTTCAAATAAAATTTTAAATGGGTATTGGGGTTTTTTTGTCATTTTCCTTTGGCATATAGAATAAGTCTTGTACATCTTAATATGAGTAAAATTTCCAAAGCTTTAAGTAGAACAGCTGTTTAATGGGATGTACATATTTTTGAAAATGTTTCCTTACACTTTTGTAGATATCTTGTGGTTAAGGCTATTGTGTATCTGTGTCTTCCTGCATGTGTACTCTGCTGACCACACAGGGACTCTTGGACAGAAATGCATGAACCCCACAGTTAAGGAATTAGGAGCTAGGGGCTTTCCCTATTTATTACATGTAACCTCCTGTTACATTCAGTACTAGCTCTGTATTCAAGTACTCAACATAATTTTCCATTTTAAAAGGTATTTTGTATTTGGTATGCTAAAAGTCATAGTTTAGGAATCTGGAAAAGCAGAGTTGTTTATAAATAATTCTGATTCTGTTTCAGGTTTGAATTACTAGAGGTTTTGAGTTTTGATTCTGTGAGACGGCGAATGAGTGTAATTGTTAAATCTTCAACAGGTAGGACTGTCACATTCTGTTTCTTCTTACATGGTTTTGTTTCACTTGAATCTAATTCAGATTATGAGAGAATTAAGTATTAATCACTCTCTGTGCCTTTCTTTATAAAAAAGGGTATCAGGGACAGGCGTGAATGCAAACATTATAAAAATGTTGAAATAAATATTCTTAAAGAATTAATAGTAATTTTTATTTATTTATTTATTTAAGAAGGACATGTTTGGCCATTTTGAATTCCATATGCTGTCTCTTTTAGGTGATATATTTCTGTTTTGTAAGGGAGCAGATTCTTCCATATTTCCTAGAGTTAAAGAAGGCAAAATTGACCAAATACGCTCCAGAGTTGAACGCAATGCAGTGGTAAGGTTGTTCTATTCATCTGTTCATATGATGCCAGTGTCCAAAAAAATTAAGTGTTCCGATCTACTTTATCTAATAACAGATTTGTCTTCCCAGACACCAAGGTTATTTTATGCCAAAGAGCACATAGGCTGTATGGGTAGCAGTCTGTGTTACTCCCTTATTTGAATCTGTCTCATCTCCTCTTCTGCGGGGCAGTTATAGTGACATATGAGTGTGTTAGATCAGCACAACTCTGTGTTACCCCAGAGGTCATCAGTTAGCTTTTTAGTGTGACTGTGGTGGTTTCAGCTAACTTCTGAATGAAAGAAAAGTGAATAACTTAACTGAAAATCCCTACTTTTAGGTCCCAGACTTAGCAATTTCTATTTGCTTCCTTTGATTGTTCTGCACACTCTTAAAAGAGAATATCCCCTAGAGCACAGTGTAGCAACAAATGTGCTTCTTCGGGAGAAGCAGTGCAGTGAACATCCTTACACTTATATTTTTGTGTGTTAAAAAAGAGCTATAAACTGATCACCTTTAAGAGAAATTTAGAACTTAATTTTACCCAAATGGTAATACCTGGAGTTGTAAAATACTGAATTTTTTTGTGTCCAAAAATACACAGAACCCATTGTAATTGGAAAATGACTGCCATCCTTATAAATAGGATAAAATTTGCTGGCATCTAGTACTCAAACTGAAAATAAAGCATTATTACAACTATCTGAAAAAAATCATACAATTTTCATAGCATCATAGAATCCTAGAATGGCTGATGTTGGAAGTGACCTTAAAGATCATCTAGTTCCAAACCCCCTGCCATGGTATCAGGTTGTTCAAAGCCCCATCCAACCTGCCCTTGAACACTTCCAGAGAAGGGGCATCCACAACTTCCCTGGGCAACTTGTGCCACTGTCTTACCCTCATAGTAAAGAATTGCCTCTTAATATCTAATCTAAATCTCCCCTCTTCAAGTTTTATACCATTGCCCTCTTGCTACACACCCACTGAAAAAAAGCCCTACCCCAGCTTTTTTGTAGGCCCCCTTCAGATATTGGGAAGCTGCTCTAAGGTCACCTCAGAGCCTCCTTTTTTCCTGTCTGAACAACCCCAACTTCCTCAGCCTGTCTTCATAGAGGAGATGCTCCAGCCCTCTGATCATTTGTTTTACCTGCTTTTGTTTTGAAGAGAAACTTCAAAACTCCTTGCCAAAATGCTTTGCTAAGCTTTGCTACATAGAACAGCTGCCTAAAAATCACAAATGAAGGAGGGTAATGAAACTGAAATAAGTGTTTACATATTTTATCCATCCAATGTCTGTCAAGAGAGAAACCCGGACCAGCAGCTGTTTCTTCATCCTCGGGTTACTGGAAATAGGACAGGCTCCTACATTCAGAAGCTCCTGAAAAAAGATACAGCCAGCCACCTGGCACCTGACCTTATCAATTGCAAGAGTCAGGGAGGTTTTTTAATACTACTTCTTAGATTGGTAATAAGTAACTACACAAAGACCTACTGGATTAAAGTTTAGGAAAATAAAGTGCCAGTTAAACGGTGTTGTGAGAGGCAATATATTTGAGGTGGCAAATCTTCCTTTCTCTGTTACAGTATCTTTTTCCTGCCTTACACAGTCTATATGCCCCACTCTTACTCATCACACAGTCAAAAAGTCTTAACCATTCTGAAGTACCCACAACAAAATTCTAGTTTTCACTTGGCTGAAATGGCACTTGGTTGGATTTTCACTTTCAACACTGTGATGTTTTGTCCTTGTCTCTGCTGCAACACAGCATCGAAATCAGACTCTGTAGAGCTACTCTTTATGTTACTGTTATTTATTCTGACTCATCCTGCCCAATTATACACACAGGGAAGGAAATTTTTACCTTGACTCTCCTTTCCCTGGTAATCTCATATATCCAGTTGGGTGGCTGAGCTGTTTCTCTTCTGGGGGAGTGAGGTTTTATCCCTCGTGTTGTTACTGCTTCCAGGGCAGCACAAAATCAAACTGACCCATGTTCTAGTCTAGACTGTACTGTACTAGTCTGTATTATACTCACCTCACTGTAACAGTGAGTAGTGAGACTCTTCAGGTCAGTAGTAAAATTTTAATATCTCAAGTATTCTAGCATACATACCAGCAAGAAGTCTAAGAAGAGTTTTCTAAGAGGCATTTTGTTTCTTTTGATTACATTCTTTAGGAGGGACTGCGAACATTGTGTGTTGCATATAAAAAGCTCACAGCAAATGAATATAGTGAGGTACAGAAGCTGCTTCAGAGTGCAAAGTTGGCCCTTCACGACCGGGAAAAGAAACTGGCAGGAGTGTATGAGAAGATAGAAAGAGATTTTATTTTACTTGGTGCTACAGCTGTTGAAGATCGGTTCGTATGTTTCTTAGTTTCATATGCTCAGTGGTGTTATCAAAGTAGTTGAAGACCCTCTTGTAACTCTTTTTCTTGATTAGAGATCTATATGAAAAACCCTTTGTTACAACCAATTCCATACCCTTAGCTTACTAAAGTTACATACAGTAACTTTGTAATTTAATAAGCTAGTACTGAATAGTTAAATGTACAAAAATCAGTATATTCAAGCCATTTACACACAGTTCGTGTAATACTTCACTGAACAAACTGTAGGGAAGGTTTGGAGGAATGAACTACAAAGTAGGTATTGAGAGGTATTGAGGAAATGAAGGAAGAATCTTCAGGTCTTGAAAAAAAATTTAAAAACTGTGTGTTAAAACTAGGAGGTAAC
This sequence comes from Heliangelus exortis, assembly GCF_036169615.1. Lineage (NCBI taxonomy): Eukaryota > Metazoa > Chordata > Aves > Apodiformes > Trochilidae > Heliangelus > Heliangelus exortis. The sequence goes on from NC_092422.1 coordinate 58,489,034, forward strand.
TTTAATAACTCAGCAGTACTTCACTGTTTGATGTTATGAGCTGAAAGCACTGAAAATGTTTTCACTGAAGTACTTGTATGGGGAATGAAGCATCTTGTCTTTTAGGCTTTATAAATGAAAGGTGAGAGTTTGAAAATGTCAAACCTAATTATTCATAATGTACCACTTCCTTAAATATTTTTAGATTTTCACTTTGGGTAAAATTCTTTTACGCGATACCTTTTATTGATTTTTTTTATTTATTTGGTTCTGGAAACCTTTTGATAAGGACCTCTGCATTTCTCATTTCCAAGCAATCTGACAATTTATGTTGTCACTTGACTTCCACAGACTACAAGAAAAAGCTGCTGACACTATTGAAGCACTCCAGAAAGCTGGAATTAAAGTTTGGGTTCTGACAGGAGACAAAATGGAGACTGCTGCAGCTACTTGCTATGCTTGCAAACTTTTCCGGAGAAATACCCAAATACTTGAGCTAACCACAAAGAAAATTGAGGAACAGAGTTTACATGATGTGCTTTTTGACCTAAGCAAAACTGTCCTAAGACACAATGGCAGCTTAACCAGGGATACTTTCTCAGGGTAAGGAAAAAGTTGAATTGTCAGGCCCAGGAGTGGGCTTCTGTGCATTTCATAAACCATTAAATGATGGTTACTTTAAGGACAGTAACATATATACTATGTTTCTGTTGTTAAAGTGTAAATTATTTTATGACAATAACTATAAGTTTCTTCAACATAAATTTAAATTTTTGCTGTTGTGGTTCTTTATTTTATTCTGAATACTACTTTAACTGTTCAAAGAAAAATAACAAGTGACTTTGTAATTATATATTTCTACACTGCAAAAGAACTGCTTCATGGAAAAAGTTATTGTAAAGCAAAGTACTGTTTCAAACTTTTAAAAACAAATCAGATGTGATATATTCCTGTCATCAGAGTTAGTATGTGATATGATTTTACTGATAAGATGAAGGCCACAGAGAGCAACAACATTTAGCCCTGTTTCTAGGGCAGATTATGCTACAGTTACAGACAGATAGGTGTCATGAATACAGAAGTGAAACATAAAATGGACTAAGATAGAAAATTGCATTACAAATTAAAAACTGGTATAATGTAAATCACCCCTCATACAGATATTGAAGCTTTAAATTACTTGCTCTTTTTTTTCCACTGTAAAAACCTAAGAATTGGATTCTGAAACATTTGTATTGTCTTAAGAAAAGAAATTACTTGTCTTCCCTGCTTAAAGGATCATATTTGTTTTTCTTTTTGATAGGGAACCAGCTAGCAAGTACATTTTATATGCATTTGTAAAAAGCTTGTAATAAAGGAATAACAACGTAACAAGCATTTTTTATACTATTTTAGCAGATAACTGCTGTAACTCTTAGCCCTACCACTTGAAACTCTGGGCCAGAACATTTTTCTTAGTTATCCTTACACTTTAGACCCCATTGGTCAATCAAGAACATTGGTATATTCAGTTAAATAAATTTTATTTCTCTATGTACTCTCTTCTGTACCACATTTTGCTCAAGTCCCACAGGTCTTATAAAGCACATTTAAACATGTTTGTTTAACTTTTTATGCAATGCCAATTTACTGGACATGAAAACTCATCAGAACTTTTTGTCTTTGGCTTCAGAGTTGGAGAGTGTGCTAAAATAGGATCTGCCTGCATGTTGAAATCCAGGCTGAAAATCTTTCACCATAATATATCAAACGTTGAGTACACAGACTGAACTTAAGGCTATTGGTATACAATGTATTTTTGCCCTATTTGTGTCAGTGGTAACAAACTGCTGAAAATACCTGCTAACTGTAACTAAATATGGTTTATACTCCTTCATACTATTTGTCAAAAATAGCTTGTGTTCTCTCTAGATGGAGACACTTAAAATACATCAATATTACTAGATATGGTGTTTCCCTCCCAAACATTAGTCCCAGTGAAACTATGTTGAGAACCCATGCAGAGTGTAACCTTGGAGCACTGAAGCTAGAGCATAAATAAACCTCAGTGTGTGCTTATACAACCCTCACTGCTGACCCAGAGCCCCCAGGCTGCTGTGTTGGCAAGTGCAAGGGTGCTCTGAAGTGACTGGTTTGGATGCCACAGAAAACTGCTCATGGGGGCTGGGTCACCTTCCTCAGCTGGTCAGCACATGTTGTTGTGGTGAAATACTTCATGAGACCACCACTACACTGAAAGCAGTGCCCAGATTATTACAGGGGTACCAGTAATAGATTAATATGTATTATAATATATTGTAATATTTTTGATAGCATGTATAATTTTGATTATAATTACAGGTATGCCTGTTTGGACCTAACCATACACTAAATGCAAAGCATACACACTCTAAATGTAATCATTGGCCTTATTTATCCAGGCCAACAAGTCTCCATTGGTATTTCCTTCAAAACATGGTTTGTTTCCTTAAAAATAGATAAGCTCCTTGGGGAAAAAAGGCTTTTCCTCATCAAAGTAGATTTTGGAGTACCAAAGGCCTTTGCTTTTAAGTTTTTTCCTCTATATTATGAAATGTATCACCAAATTAGCCTTGTTCCTGCAACTCAGTTTATCTCACTCCAGTTCTTGCAGTCCTTTCAAACCAAAGGGAAAGGTCATTAATTACACGCTTATACTCACTGGTGAAGTCTTTGTGGTATTCAAAGACAATTTCTGTCTTTGAACTGGCAAAGCAATATATTTATGCTCTATCTATACTATATTTAAAGAGCAGTCCTATACATGGGATTTCCTTTAGAAGTATATTAATTTTGCATTATTCCGTACTCATTTTTTTTTCATTAATTTTCATGGAAGAACTACTGCCATATTTTAAAAATTGGCTGAGATTTTGACAGTGACTCTTAGTTTACATTTTATTTCTTAACAGACTTTCAACTGATATGCAAGACTATGGATTAATTATTGATGGAGTAGCATTATCATTAATAATGAAACCAAGACAAGATGGGAGCTCTAGTAACTACAGAGAGCTCTTTCTTGAAATTTGCAGGAACTGCAGTGCAGTGTTATGCTGTCGAATGGCACCTCTACAAAAAGCACAGGTTTGTATTTCATTTTGTAATTGCTTGTGAGCTGTGCACATATGTGAATATTGAATGTTAATCTGTGTATCTTCCTCTGATAACTTAAAATGTTTTGGTTTACTTCTGTATATTCTAAAATGGAAAAAGCTTGGAAAAAAAAAAAAAGTCGTCGAGAAGAGAGAATTTCTACTGGCAGGCAATTTAGATAATGGTGTGGTAAAATGGCACCTACCTGTGCACCTGAATTTTATGTATATACATATTGTTAAAATGTTGTTTGGTACATTCTGATAAATGAACATATTTATTGAACTGAACTAAAGTGCTTCCTTTTGAGCTTAACAAGATTTGAATAGTTTACAATCTGTTGCTACTACAAGAATGTATGTTATTTATAACTATAGTGATATTTCTCTATTCTTAACATACGATAGAAGCCAAGAAAAAGGAATCCAGACAGAAAAATGTGTGCTTTATCAAGTACTTCTTCACTCTTGTATGCTAGTTTGTATCAAGTAAAAACATATCCTTCCATTTCTGAATAATCTCAATATAGCTGAAGAACTTTCAAAGGACACGAACATTGGAATATACTTTTTTTTTTTTCTTTTTGAAGTGTCATGTCTTCTTCTCTGTACTCAGGTACAGCATATATAGCCCTTACTCATTTAAATAAGTGGGTTTCGTGAGCACTCTTAAACAGTCTGGAATTTTGTAAAAATTTTCAGTTGCAGTTGAGTTGGCACCAAATTTATCAGAAGCAATCATAGATCTGTAGTTTCAGGATTTCTTTGAAATTGTGTGTTCTCTGTCTGGAACGTTTTTACTTTATTAATGTGTTTATACAGCATTAAGCAATCTCAACATCATCTTCCTTCCTTCTCTCCATCTTTCTCAAGAAGCTTGAAAGGATTTAAAAGAAATGTTATTTTATCTTTGGTGCCAATACTTTTAAAGTAAAGCAAATACTGTGATTTTTTTGCATAGTAGTTGTCTTAGGTAATATTGTTTTTGTATTCCTTCACAGTATTTTGTGTGTAACTGCCATTTTTAATTAATTGCATGCTCATAAAAACAATAAACCATTACAGAGAAAAGTTTTTAAGACTGTTTTTTTTTCCAGATTGTAAAATTGATTAAGTTATCAAAGGAGCATCCTATCACATTAGCAATTGGTGATGGTGCAAATGATGTCAGTATGATTCTAGAAGCACATGTTGGTATAGGTAAGTGTGCCTTTTAGACTACTAATTCAAATACAATGACAAAAAAACATATCTTAAAAATAAGCAGTCTCAAAGAATCAGGTTATTCAGTTTACAGATAACATTTAGTGATTTACTGCAGGAATCTTATGAGATACAGTGGTGATCTTTTATTAGGGAATTGTCACAAAAATAGTTGTGAAATAATTCTTCAGTTAATAAACAGCTTCATCATTTATTTTTTTTTTTTAAGGAATCATTGGCAAAGAAGGTCGTCAAGCAGCAAGAAACAGTGACTATGCAATACCTAAATTTAAACATTTGAAAAAAATGTTGCTTGTTCATGGGCATTTTTATTATGTTAGGATATCTGAACTTGTGCAATACTTCTTTTATAAGGTAGGAGAATGCTTATTCTAATTATATAAATCTCAAAAACTTGCATGATAATATTTAACCATATGAAATTTGTACAGTCAGTGAGATGAAAAGCAGTAATTCCACAAAGGGATTTTTTTTTTTTTTTTGAGTGGCAGATGCAAAGCAGAAATGGGATTATTGGTTTTATCCAGACTGTGAAGTGAAGTAGCTTTAATATAGATACATCCTGTAATCTGGATTATGTTTAAAAGTAAAATTTGCCTTGTCTTTTCCTTAATTTTCTCTTACAAAGTCCATCACAGATTTTTTTACTTGTTTTCAGTACCTTCTGGGTTCTGTCTTCAGTGACCTTTTAAATCAAGATGGAAATAGTATTTAAGAACTCAGCATAACTTAATTTGCACTGGTTTCTAAACTCATTGAGACATTGTATGTGGAGAAAGTTTATAATGTGCATCCCCTTGTTTAGACAGTTTTGTTATGTCTAATGTTGCTGTCCAATCCAAGTTCGTTCAGTGAGCCCTGAAAGATTGTGGAAAGGAACCATCAGAAGATTGTTCAAGGTCTTAGTATCTGACTGTACGTGTAGGTATGAGCAGATAAAGTTCAGGGGCACAGCTAGAAAAACCTTAGAAGTACTTTGTTGTGAAACAAATTAAACAGAATATCCATGGCTTTTTATCACAATTTCTGTCCTGCTCTGAATTGTGCCTTATTTGCCTTGCCTTAACTCAGCTGTGCTTCTGAATCACAAATTTTATTGCCCTTGAATTTTAAAACTAACTTTTTAAAGTTGCTTTCAAAATATTTTAAGTATTTTTCTTAACAGTACTACTGTAAGATGGGAATGTGATGTTTAATGTATTCTTATTCTCTTCCCACATTGTTTGCTATTACTAGTGTTAGAAATTTATACATAGCTAGCATCCTGGTGCCTATAAATTAGTGATTATATTTCACTTGTTAACTGTATCACTTTGTCTTTCAGAATGTCTGCTTCATTTTTCCTCAGTTTTTATATCAGTTCTTCTGTGGGTTTTCACAACAGGTTAGTTGGTCTTTTTCCCTTAGTGCCACATTTTCTCTGGCATTTAAAAAACTTCATCTTTTAACACTGCCTGTTCAGCTGAGAAAATTTCTGGGTTAGTTTACACAATGTATAACAAAGAGCATCACTTTTGGTTTATATGATTTTCAGTGCCACTTGCAGCTAAGTTAGAGAAATAGGTTTTATGAATTACCATAAAAACCAGCATTATTTTCAAAGTCAAAGGATACAGGAGAAATCAAAATTTGAAAAATGGCAATGCAATATTCAGTGTCTCTAAGAAAAGTAGTCTCTTACATTTAAGGGTATTGAACTGGACAGAGGCAACCTTTAAGGAATCTTGGTGATTAAACTACTTCATTCTTAGAAGTCAGAATGAAAGTGGAAGCACAAAGTAGTCTTCTCTGGCATGTACAGATATGAATTATAAATCGTGTCTTTCAATTAGTTGAAAAGAAAAAAGAAACACTGAAAGATAGAGGAAAAGTGAGCTCACCACAAAGTGCCATCATTCAGGAGAGGATCCAGTATTCTACCTTCTAAATTTTGTTTATTTACTTTGCCCCTGCTCTCTTTGTGCAGAAAAAAACAGGGAAGGAGCCAAAACCAAAGGAATAATGACTGGACTTAACACAAAAAAGATGAATTTTTCAGGATTAAATTGGATAAGAGGAGGATTTGATTGGAAGAAAATAGTATTATTGGTCTGAATTTGGGCAATGTCTCAAAAGAAAGCTCCAGGAGGAGTAAAAATGACAGAACAAAATTTTTTTTTTCTATTTTGATTTCAAATGACCGTTGAAAACTTCGTAGGTTTTTATGAAGCAACCTTAGGATTTAGCTATGAAAGTCTGTATTGATGAGAACTTGATTTTGTTTACTGTCCTTCTGAATGCTAAATTTAATTCTGAATCAAAAAGAGTTTTTTTACAGCAATTTTTTTGGCACAAACGATCACCAAACAGATTTTGGTAAATAAACAACTCGTAAAAAGAGTGGGGTGATACGGTAAGCTTGAGGGCTAGGTATGATGCTGATACGTACATGGAAAAACAGCTCAATTGGAGGAAGGATCAAAGATATCTTGGGGTGTTTGTGCAGCATGATGCAGTCACCCACAGCTGAAGAACCTCTGGAATACTTCCCCTTCCTCCCTGCATGTCACCATGTAACATAGACATGGAAGAGGGAAAAGGAGAGGCAGATGTGCCAGAGAGGAGTGTCTGCCTCTATAGGATTCTGCTGCTGTTTAGTTTGGGTAGTTTGAAGTTGGACTTACAGTTGAAATGATAGGAGGGACTGATATGTGGCCTGTACTATTAAACTGATCTTTTAATTCACCTTTTGTCGTTCAGATGAATGGGGCACAAGTGTAGATTTTATATGACATAACTTAGCAGCTGTTCGGGGATATTTACCTCCATGCTGAAGTAATACAGTTTTGGGGTTTTTTTCTGGAGAGGTTTACTCATGTATTTTAAATCAAATGTCATGTAGTGGATCCTGTTTTAAAATTAAACCATCTGATTTAATTCCTTTCCATCTATAGACTTTATACGATACTGCGTATCTAACACTGTACAATATCAGCTTCACTTCCCTTCCCATCCTCTTCTATGGTCTAATGGAACAACATGTCAGTGCAGACACACTCAAGAGAGAGCCTTCCCTATACAGGTAAAATTAAAACATTGTGCTTCAGAATTTGGTAGTTTGCTTGTGGAAATCAAGCTCTGTTGTAACAAAGTCCTCGTGTAATTTTTCTGCAAGGTTGCAGTAGAACTTTAGATACACTGCAGCAGGAGGGTTGAAGACCCCATGCACAGACTATATAACTGCAATAGACAGGCACTTTTAATATATATTGACATACTGCAATCCACACCATTAATTTGCTGAGTGAGAGCAAAACAGAAATTACTGTTCTACAAATCTAAATACTTTGCCTTTTGTTACTCTTTATTTCATCCAGCCATGGGAAGCAGGTGTATTTTTAAGAGAAAACACACTCTTTCTGCTCTGATAAACATTTTTTTCTGAAATAAAAGAGGACTGAGTGGTAGAGTGTTGTGCATGGTGTCCAGCATTGCCCTCTGTATATTATTGATTCACTTCTGTGCATTAAATTGTGACTGGTTTAGGTTCTAAGCCACCTGAAATACAGTTCTTGCCAGCTAAACTGCATGTGGCCAGCTAAATCAGCAACAGTGCCCAGCTTTGATTCTCGTAGCTGCAAAGTGGATACATTGGTTACCTGCTGTTACCATGCTCTATAAAGGGAAAACATTTTGGGGAGGTTATCTTAGTTACTTGAAGGTTAAGCAGTGCAGTGATATGCTTTTACCTATGAAATTGCAGAGTAATACAAGATATTACTGTTGAAACCCAAGACCCCCCCATTTTTATTTTCTCTTCTATATTTTAAAAGTTTTCAGTTTAAAAATGGTAGTTCAGGAGACTACCTGGTTTTTTTTGGTTTTTGTTAGCTGGCAGAGGGTATTTCATCAAAAACATTTGAGTTTTTGTACAGCATCTATCACTAAGCTGTTTTGGGCAATTGGGCAGTTCTGAGCCAGATGAGGCTACTGGTAGCCCTGTGTAGTTTCTGCACTGTGTACTGGTAATCTACAGGGAGAAATTACTTCATGTGGCCATCAGGCAGTTTTTGAAGTGCATATGGTGAAGGTATTGGTTGGTAATAAATGTTTCTGTAATCAGGCTTTCATTTAACTGTGTTCTGATTTACTTCAGTGTGCTTTATGACATATGCCAACTTGATACAGACTCATTCTGTGGCAAGAACTAAAGTTATAACTCTTAAATGCTTCTGTAATAGCAAAATACATGCTAGTGAACAGTTCTGTTCCCAAGAACCTGTGGTTTTTGTTGGAAAACCTTCAAGAAATCAAATTTGACCTGAAGCTTCAACTCAGCTGGAAAATCCTTGTTTCACATGTTTGACTTAAAATGATTTTGTTTTGTTACAATATTCTGTATGAAAGTATCCCATGGGAATTAAAGTCAAGTCTCCAGAGACCTCTAGTGTTTCCATTTAAAATCTACAGAGGATCATTGCATGCACAGAAATACTGGAAAACAGTCACCTTCAGTAAAAAGATGGAAATCTAAATGTGTGCAGCACAGAGGAATTTACTGCACAGTTGAAATAAGCAGAATTACAGGAAGCAGTTAAAAAGGTTTAGTAAAAATGTAATCAAAAGAATGAAGAGGAGACATTCATGAATGCTTTGGGTGTAAAGTGGTAGATAGTTGTCATGTGGAAATCAGGTTTTGTATGCGATGTCTTCATTGTTTTTCCTTCAGAAAGCTTTGAGTGACATAATTTTTAAAGGCTTTTTGAATGTGCTGATAATGAATGCATATATCTTGTTGTACACAGAGATGTTGCCAAGAATGCTTTGCTGCGCTGGCGTGCATTTATTTATTGGACATTCCTAGGAGTGTTTGATGCTGTGGTATTTTTCTTTGGTGCCTATTTCTTGTTTGAAAACACAATTGTGACCAGCAATGGACAGGTTAGTGTTGGATTTGATCAGTCAATCAAAGGTAATTTTTTTGCTGTCGATTGTGCTATGAACATAGTTTTAATTGTATTTTTCTTCAGAATTTCCAGCACAGGTGGTAACTGTTTTATGAGTTACAATGAGATAGGTGGGTTATCTGTTTAGCAAAGTCTGAGCTATGCAATAGGAATTATGTGTATCAGTAAAAAGAGGCATAGGACTAGATTAATTTAGGAGAAATATATATTTAAATTATAAGTATTCCTTCAGAGTTTACATAGTTGCTTTTCTGTCTCATGCTTAACGTGCATCTGATAAATATCTGATTAACATATCAAAAGACTCTTGGTGAACTAGTTAAGAATGATCATAAAAGAGCTTAAATATAACAAACTTTTTAGTATTTTAATTATTTTTACATATGGCAGCTTCAAATAATCTATCTTTACTTGCTTTGCAGTCACATTAATGCAAATTTTAAGAACTTTTGCATTTGATTTATTTTACCCATTGATATTTTGGTCTGTTTTATTTGTGTGCTTTTTTTTCTTTTTGCTACTTGCTTCTCTTCCTATCCTCAGCTAATGACAGCCAGCACTCACATGGTAAGACTATTGTGGATTTGTCACAATATCCATTGCATCTTTTCACTGTTCTTTAATTAAACTGTTAAAGAGCAGTTAATTATGTCCTTTAATTACTTCAAAATATCATTTTGACCTATAGATAGAAATGTTCTTTATTGCTACTTTATAAGTACTTAAAATGTAAAGAACTTTTACAGAGTGTGAGGTGTATTAAGGTATATGAGGTGTGGTAAAGAGCTTTAAAAAATAAGTAGGCTTTTTGCTTCCTTCTATTTTTTTATTTTGTTGTATGCTTTTCTGTGATCTACATTTTGTTGCTGACTCTTTGCCCCAGAAAATTTATTACAGTGTTTGCTATGAAATGCTTGAATGGCTTTAGAAAATACTCTAAAGTGAGAGAGAAAGTTAACTGTGCACAATTTTGTTGCCTACATGTGGTGTTTGTGTTTGGTAGAATTACAATATTCAAATAACATAAAATACAATCTTAGTGACATCTGTCAGAGAAATGAACTTCTACTGTGAGAGAAAACACTTGGTAGAAAGAGCTTTTCTGAGGACAGAAGGAATTTCCATTAAACATAACTGTTTGCTGCAGTACTTCTTTTCCTGGTACCATTATACTTTCAATTAGGTGTTTAAAATTCTGCATCAGCTTATGTTTATAGTCCTGAAAATTAGACTGCATATACCTGTACACATTTTGTAAAACAAATATTCTGAGAGGGTTCCTTTTTGAAATTTTAGTCTACTTCTGTTGCACACATTCAATCAAACTCTTCTTGAAAGCACTATCAGGCCAGAGTAGTGCCTCATTTCCAAATTTTGAATGTTTAGATCTGCAACTAGGTGCCTGTGTTAGCATTTGATGTTAAAATGTAGTGTCTGATGAGACTTGGACTCTTGAGTGGCAGAGTAGGTTAGAAAACTCATCATTGTTCAGCATGCCTGCTTCTGTCTATGTTTAAAACTTATAGATACTGAAGTGTGATTTCAGATTTTAAATGGCTTGAAAATGCTACTGTTCAGGACTAGTCAGATCCACATTAGATATATTCAGACATACGTGAGCACTAGTTGGTGTCTATGGTTATTTCCAAGTATTTAAATTTAATTCACATCTGTGTCAATGGAAAACTTGAAAGGTTTACTGCAATAATATGTTATTATGGAACAGGAAAAGATAGAAAGCAGGAAATGGAGGTAATATGGCTGAAAGTAACACTAATACCATAAACTGTTCAAGATTATTAAAATTAGCTTGCAAGTTGTTAAAATAGGTGCTGAAGCAAATATTTTTCATTCCTCTTACCCCCCAAAGATGAACTGATCACCATTATTGCAAAATTAATAAAATGTGAAGAAAGCCAATGTCTTTCACTTAGATTGATGCCTGATTCAGACTAAAATGTACATACTGTTAAGCTTGATTCCAAACATAATCCCCCCCCAAGATGTTTCTCGATATCTCAGTATTTAGAAATTTGAAAATTATTGCATGCTGTAGAGTCATGTTACTAAAATAATGGAAAACTCCAATTTTAATCACTGAGATTACTTCTTAAATGCCTGCCTCAGTCTCTTTCTGGTACACAAGACTCAGATGCTAAAGTTTGTCTCATATTAATTATTATTTGTGTATGGTATTCCACTTTGGATATGACATCATGGTGTTGTAAAAACATAGCTAGAGAGGAACTACATAAGGAAGGTAAGAAAAGAAGGCACTACAGAAGTAATTACAGATTGCTTATGTTGCCTTAGTTTACCCATATAATAAAATGTATTTCCTGTGTGTTTTTTAAATTTTAACATTTGATGCAGGATGAATTAAATATAAATATTAAGTTGGGTTCAGTGATGGGTGGGAGAACCTGACTTAAAAGGCATAACAGAATGGGAAATACAAAACAGAAGGAAGGAAGCCAAGTGAGTAGAATGATGAATTGGAATGTGTAAGATCAACAGGTACAGTCACAGAAGGAAGGGAAGTCTTGGAGAGTTTGGGATCAGAGTATACAAAAATATTTGTTAATAAACTAGATGTTAGCAAACAGACTTACAAAAGAGTGATTGATAGCTTGGAGACATCAGTAGTATTTTGAGATATTGTATGCTGAAAATACACTGAGTTTTTGTAACTCGCACCATCCCATATTGCTCTGTTTACCTTTGTGGCAAATCAGCAGCTTTATGGAGTCTGGTGTTCCTGTTCTATCACCTCCTTTTTAGAGCCAAAATTTTGGATAGAGGAAGGGTTTTTTCACCACCATGATTTCAATCTAGCCTGACAAACAGAGATAGGGGGATATTGTTTTGGCTTTATTTAGTCTAGCAGCTTTTATTGGAAATATGGACACATCTGTTTAGTATGCAGAAACATAGACTGACTCTAGGTACTCTGAGAGATGCCAAATAAGACATGAGAGCATTGTAAAATTTAACTGCAAGAAAAAAGCTGGTAAATAGCATAATTTGAACTTCCTGAAGCAGATTCCTGTCCAGTTCTAACTCCAATTATTATTTTTTTTTATGGCACACACAATATTGTAGTGAGGGCATGACCCTCTAAAATGATTGTATTACATATCACAGTAAAAGGTCAAAGTGCTGAAGATTTTCTGCACTTCATCTTGTGTTCTGCACCGTTAGTCATGCACACTCAGTGATTTAAAAATAATTAAATGGTTACTCGGAATAATGACTCTTGCAAACAATCTTTTGTTTATTTTTAAATTATTTTCTATTCCCATTTGATCAGATTATCTCAGCCTGGTTTACTATAGATTTCTGTCTTGTCACTGGCTGTGCTGTCCATTCAGAGTTTTCCCCATGGCAGTATGTTTTTGCAGTCATTTGCCCATGCAGATCCCCTGTCATCTGTTGCTCATAAAGAATAATGTATGTGGGAAGGCACCCTGGAGGTGATCCAGTTCAACCCTGTGCTTTTTGCAGGGCTGATTAACACCAACTTGTTCAAGGCTTTGCCCTGTCTTTTTTTAAGTTTTGAATACCCCTGAGAAAGAAGAGTAATCTGAATCTTTTTGGGATACCTGTTCCAATGGTTCTTTGCCTTCATGGTGAAAAATACTCTCCAAATACCTAAGCAGAATTTTTCTACTGTTTGAGATCTTAATCTTTGTAGTTCTTTTTCAGATGCTTGTGATCAGCTACTAGGTTATTCCTTGACTTCCCCTCCACCAGTCCTTCAGCTTTTCTTCACAGGAGAGCAACAGACTGCTGACCAAATTAGTTATCTGCCACTAGATCCTTTCCAACATTTTCACATCTCTCCTGAACTGAGAGGCCTCAAACTGGGCAAGCTATTCTAGGTTCACCCTCTTTATTGCTGAGTGATGGGGGTAAGAACCTTTCTTCAGTAGCAGAGTTCCTCACAGTACAACTCAGTTTGCAGTTTCCCTTATTTATAGAGAGAGCACAGCATAGAGTTGTATTCAACCTGGAATGCCATGTAACCCCTCTGCAACTTCTTTTTCAGCAGGGCCATTGCTCAGCCAGTCAGTCTCAATATTATGGCAGTGCTCCTCCATAGGTGTAAAACTTCACATTTGTCCCTATTTATTGTCATAAGGTGTCTACTAGCCCACTTCTCAAGTCCATGGAGGTCCCTCTGGATTGAAACTCTTGGCTTTCATTATGTCAGCTATTCCTTACTTTTTTTATCACCTGGCAATTTGTCCGTGATATTCCCTGTGTCACCATCCAGGCCCCTGACACGATATTCATCAGTATCAGTTCGTAGTGTAATCACTGATTACCAGCAAACATCAATAATATTGTTCACTAAACTTTTGAGTCCAGTGGTTCAGCCAGTTTTCTACTCAAGTAGTAGTCTGTTTACCCAGCTCCTGCTTCCTTATCTTCTCATTGAGAACTCTGTCCAAGTCAAGTGTCAAATGCCTTGCTAAATTCAAAGCAGATTGCATCCACTGCTCTCTCTGCTTAGTAACTCCTTAACCTCTTGCTCCCAGGCTGTTGGGTGCTCTTTTCTGTCCCAAGATTCCCTGTGAAGTGGAAGGAGCTTCTTTCTTATGAAGACTAATATCTAGAGTGTTGAATACTTAAACATTTTGTTTAACACCTTTCACTAGGTTGTCTTACTACTCCATCAGTGGACTTACCTTTTCCCCTTATCTCTTCCATTGCTCCCATTTTGTTAGTTGAGAAATATCCTGCTTTGCCAGCTGGATCTTCTGTTGAAATTTCATGTCTTCCTGCAGAAGACAGTTCATGAGATCTCAGCAGTTCTCTTCCAAAATCATTCAGCTCTTTTATTGGGTGCAATACCCTGAATCAGCATCTCTTCTAAAATAGTGTCCTAACTCTGCTTATTTTCCCAGCATTTCTCTGGATCCTGAACCTTGTCATCTCATAGCTGTTGCAGTCCACATAATCCTCCGTGTTCACCACCAGTTCTTCCCTCTATCAGCATTAATTATCATTTCTGCCCACTTGAAAAACTGAACTGTTTCTATTGCACTATGCAGGTGGGGAGAAAATCAACCACAACTGAGAAGTATTTAATATTACAGTGTGTAGAACATCTATGTTCTTACATGGCTTTGATTATCACATTCTTTCTTGTACTGTTAATCATCTGAATAACATGCTGTTGAACCTCCAGGAAATCCTGGGATACCAAGGGCAGCAGAGAAGAGAGGTCAGAGAAAAGATGTTTCTAAGAAGATTGATTAAATTGCTGCAGTTTGTTTGTAAATCCCAGTGATTTGTTTACAGTGCTGCACTTGATTTTTCTAAAAAAAACCCATACCTATGAACTCTAGGCTGAGTGCACTAATTTTTTTTTTTCCTGCCCATATAAAATCCGAGGTGTGTACACACAAAGGCAAGAACTTTCTAGAAGACTGCACCAGATAAACCATGCACAAATTCAGTGGTTTTGCATAATTGTCACTTCCTGATACAAAGCAATAGACAGCCCTAAGAGGTTGATTCTGGACAATTCACAAAGTAGTGTACAATGTTACCTATGCATGTTTTTGGCCATTTTTTATAGATGTTTGGAAACTGGACCTTTGGAACACTGGTGTTCACTGTGCTTGTATTCACGGTTACATTGAAGGTAAGAAATGTATTTGTTCTGAGGAAACAAGCTCTAAGAAAGTTTCAAATTGCTGCTTACTACTGCTGATCTCTCTATATGACTACACATTGGCTTTATTAAATACAGAGTTTTCTATCTGTGCCTTCTTTACTGTGCTGAAAAATGGAAAACATTTTTTAGCTAGTTCTGTGTAGAATCCTTTCTCTGTTTTCAAAGGGTGTTATTTCCTCTCCTGCTGAGCATTTTGTTGCTTCTAGATAGTAATAACACAAATTGTGTTGTTTTTTTTTTCAGCTGGCACTAGATACACACTATTGGACGTGGATAAATCACTTCATGATTTGGGGATCACTGGTGTTCTACATTATCTTTTCTCTGCTCTGGGGAGGAATTATTTGGTATGAACCAGTACATGTTGCATCGCAAATATTTTTTTCAGAAATAGTTGTTTTAAAATTGTTGCATATTTTACTTTTGTGTCCCAAACAGAATTAAATTTAGCTTTTATGTATTGCAGAACTCTCAATAGCAGTCACATTTCAAACACATCAGTAATGGTATAATTATAGAGTGCTCGGCTCTTCTTTCACTGAATGGCTGCTAAAATATTCTTGGACAAGACTATGAAGAGAAGAATATTGGACCTCAGACTGCCACTGAGCCTATCTCAGTAGCTGAGGCTGTCTGTCTGAGGCAAAATGCCACAGAGTAGGTCACATCTATGCATCTTGGAGCCATCTGCTTGGCTTCCCTTGGAGGGCAAGACTGCTTGAGCAGTATAAACCAGAGCCAGGGAGTGGAGCCCACATTGAAGGTAACAATGTGATAAATAGGTTAGGGAGTATAACATGAAACCACCAGAGAAGCTGATGGGGAGCTAGAGATGTATGAAGAAAGGTGTGGTCAATGAGCCTCTAATCTGAGGATGCATATGAAGAAGTGTGCAGTGGAAAGGAGGAGGGAAGTGATGAGTGGGACACTGAGAAGAAAGGTGAAAATAAGATAAAGAATAGGTGGAAGAGCAGAAACAGTAAGAAAATAAGTCAATTTATCTTGCCAAGGTAGAGGCAGCTAGAGATGGGAGGACAGCATGGAAGAGTAAGGCAGTTCTCTCTAGTAAGTGAAATTTTAGATCTCTTTTTGGAGAAAACCAGGATGGATGAACTATCACAAACTGGGAAGTTGAACCTGAAGTATTTCATTACTGTAATAATTTTTATATTTAACATTGCCAGTCTTTCCTTTGGGTATTGAAGTGTAATAATTCTATTTCTTTTTCCTACTAGGCCTTTTTTCAATTATCAGAGGATGTATTATGTGTTCATGCAAATGCTGTCTAGTGGTCCGGCCTGGCTGTGTATAATTCTGCTCATAATTGTCAGCCTTCTTCCAGATGTTCTCAAGAAGGTCTTATGCAGAGAGTTGTGGCCTACAGCAACAGAAAGAATCCAGGTAAAAATGTATCTTTCATTGTGGAATTAGGATTTTTTTTGGTATTGAAAGTCTCTAATAATTAGACCTCTTTCAAGGTTAGAGACAAAATTAGAACAGAGATTCCCCACCTATGGCCTATTTCACTTCTGAGCAGTATGGTGAAAGATGCTGCCTATTATTTATGTGGTGGCATTTACCTGAACCCTGGGGCAATCCCTGTGCTTGTGTACCAGTAAATATGGGGAAAACAGGTGAGCAGGATGGTGAGAGACTCAGGATGGCTCAACATGATTCCTGATTCAAGGAGATGAGGGCAAAAGTGTTGGAAGGAGGCAGGAGGCACTTAGGATGGGCTGGGCAGCAGTTCTGCTAGTGCAGAATATTTATAAGCACTGCCCAAAACCTGAACCAAAGTTACTGTCTTTGATACCAAATCATTTTACTGCATAAGTGAAACTCTCAAGTGGACATGGTAGCATTTACTGTGCAAGCTGAGCATAGTTCTCTAAAATGGAAAACTAGCTAAAATAAGCTGAGCTCAACATAAAACCAGCAGGAAGGTTGCATGTGCTTGTTGAAATCCCCTTTAAAGTAAGGGGTCTGGACAAGCACTTGCAGTTCTATACTGAGGGGCTCTACAACTGCAGGTGTGTTTATTAATGAAGAAATCTAGATTATATACACTCAAAATAAATGTGATTAATATATAGTATGCTGGTAAACTCATGCCAGCATTCATATTGCATCATCTGTGCAATTCTTTTGTAGCAAGCTATATTATACTGATGCTGTGCCTGTTACTAAAACATGTATTAAAACTTGCCCATATTCTATTAATAATTTTTCCTCTTTTATATTTCAATGTATATTTTACCTGTTCTGATACATTATTTTTACATAAATCTGCCTTGCTGTACCAATGGGAAGAGTATTTTAAAATCTGTGGTCTCCCTTCTTCTGATCTACCCAAAGGGAGAAACAGCTGTGTAAATGCAAGCCTGCTCTGCTGAGGCTGAAAGGGAAGCCAGGTTCTGTGGGACACATGGTACTATTCTGAGACCATGAAGCCAACCTCAGTAGAAAATACTATCTGTAATTTTGGCTCCAAATAACTTCCCAAACTTCCATTTATCACAAATGTTAGAAGGTGAAGGGCAGTAGAGGTGTTGAACCTGAAATTTAATATTATTGTTGTTGTCCTTTTCAGCCCATCAAACTCTACTGTTATGTTAAAATAATGAGTTAGCAGTGACTGTGTGCAGTGATTAGTTAGCATTTTGATGTTTGAGAAGAAAAAGGAAAGTATAATTTCTTCTTTGGCAAAGGTGAAAAATCCTTCCATAATACTGGCAAAGTATTATATTATAAAGTATTATATTCCTTGAGATCCTTGAAAGTTGCAAAAATGTCCCACTTCAGGACTACAGGAAAAAATAAAGCATGGCAGAAAAGCATTCCTAGGCAGAGAGCATCTAGTGTCTTTCTATTTTGATTCCTTTAATAGAGGTCTCTGCCATTTATGCTACTTGTGGAAGAAATTGATCTCAGTATAGGTTCTGCATGGTTCATTTAAAAGTCTGAAGAGTGAGAGTGGGGTTAGGTTGATGCAAAGAAACCATTTAGCCAACAAAAGCCCCAAACATAGATATTACTGCATTTCTTGCAGACATTGTATGTCAGTCCTTGAAAACAAATCAATTGTAAAGCACGCTTTGGGCTTAACACTGGCAATATTAATCTTTTAATATTTAGTAGAAAATCTTTGACTTTTAACCAGATATATACCTTGTGTTTCTTCTTTCCTCTCTTTGTTTCTTCCTGTCTTCCAATCCACTTTGCCTAAATAACCGCTACCTTGCTTTAAACATAAATGATGTGCACGGTTACTTCCTACAATCTTCTGGGGAAATCAGACTAAACATCAGTGCCTTTCTGTTGAGCAGTCCACCATCTTTATGCTTTCTCAGACTTCAAGCAGTCTAAGTTTCTAATGGAACAAAAGGTGACTTTTTTCTGCCTTTCTGCATGCTTGGCCATTTCATTCAAAGGACAGTAAAGAGTTTGTCATCAGAAGTTATTTACCGTACTCATTATCTCCATTTCTGATTCACATCAACCATGTTTTGAAGAAGAATACTTATAGTGTAATTTTTTTCCTTCTTTTTTCTTGCAGATTCTGTGAATCATTATCACAATCTCTCACTATGACTATCAGTTTTGTTACTGTTGTTACTGAATTTTACATAATGTTTCTTTCTCAGGAATCTAGGATTTCTAGATAGTAATCGTTGTTCTATCTGTAGGTGAATGCACGTTGTGCTTGCATTATACCTGAGTAAATGGAATTGTTGCCACACAAAGAAGTGATAATTCTGATTATGCTGTTGTTATTAGTGGAATAAAGGAAATGTGGTGCCAGGGTCCATTCAAGCAATCTTTGGAATGTATTAATGTATCTACTCTGGAAGAAAATATATCTGTGCTGGAAGAAAATCTACCTTTTTAATTAATAAGTTGTTTCCAGTACGCATTTTGAAGCTGAGCTCTCTTTATATTCTATTTTACTAAATTCTCTGCTCTTTGTAGAAATAAAACGGCTCAAGATCCAGAAGCATATGACATTTAATTTAATATAAAAGTAGAAGAAATGCTAGTAAATTTTGGCTTCCCTACAGTCTGCAAGACAACTCCATTTTACTTAATACTAGCGGACTTTTGGTTTCCATTGCAGATTTCATAACTTTATTTCTTAAGCTTTTTAAGATTATAAAATACACTTCCTCTTTCTTTTCCCCCTCAAAAATGAATAGTCAGTAAAAATCACTTATTAGTTATGCCGCAGGGAAAATACATTAATGTTTTTTTTCACTTGTGAAACTTCTGGCTAAAATTGGTTTTCAAGTGCCTTAGGATTGAAGTGATCTTTTAACCAATTATTTTTCAACTTACTGCACTCCTATAAGCTATATTGCTTTCTTTTTAATAAAAAGAATTCTGGAACAATTCCAGAGGTTAATGTAGGACTAGAAGCCACCTTCCAGGTGACTAAATTAGCTCTCCTCAGGCTATAAGATTGCATAAAGACTTTGAGGCAATTCTTATGCTTCTAAGTTTTTTGATTATTTGAGTCACTTCAGTGTGTGGTGGGTCACTGTTTGCCATCTTTATAATGCAGAGCTTTTTAAACATTCCAGATATAGGTCTGTGTTTTTCTGAGTTTTCCAGTGATACAGACATGTATGTATGTGTGTATACACATACATATATGTATGTACAAGTATATGTATATATGTGCATATCTGTTTATATATATATAAACTGTTGTCTTTCTTGAGCTAAAACATGAATTTTACAAAAGCTTTGGAGGAATCTGTTGGCTTTTTGGTAATTTCTGTCAGTATCTGCTGATGTCTCATATGTGTCCAAGTGACTCTGGCTCAGGGTAATAAGCTGAATTTTCTCCTTTAACTGGAAATTGTACAGCTGTGAGCTTTCTTTCGACCTTGGCTTTTAAAAAGCAATTAGGGTATGTTTTTAATTTATCCAGTCTACATTAACTGATTTCTTTATTCTTCTTTCATTAATAACAGAAGCTCTGCAGCTCTGTTATGGAAAACAGAAATTCACTTTAGATTGTCATCTTTTCCCTTTTGTAATTGTCAGTTCAAGTGATAGTATTTCAGCAATCCCAAATATTTTGTAGCTGAAATGCCAGGTGTTTTGAATCCGAGCTGTAAATAACTTCTGGGCTTTTCATCCCTCTTTATGACATATTTTTGATTTTCTCTTTGCTTCTGATGGTTTTTTACTTCACTTTCACTTCAGTCACAAGATTGGCCCATCAGCCTTGTTGTGAGATCTCTGCCCTTTGCTGCGCTTGGGGAAACCCAAAGTGGTCCTTTTGCCTGGGGAAGCCTCTCTGGGGATTCATCATTCTTCTGTTCCTCAATGGGCTTTGCTGCTGAACAACTGCGCAGTGCTCTTAGAAAACTGGTCACCAGCAAACTGTTGCCTTTGTCATGTGATGGGCTCCTCTTCTGTGGAAAACAAAGAAATGGATCTTGCTGTTGCAATGTTTGAATCCCACGGAAGAAGTTGCCTTGGTAACTCCCTGCCCTCTCCCTCTGTGATGTAAAGGCTAAGCTGTAAGTCAGTATTCAGCAGCACTGGCCCAGTGTGTATAGCACTCCCTCCAGTGTTGTTCTCTGGGGAGAAGTGAAGCTGGGGATGTCCACTCCTTAATTTGGAATTGATTTGGCCTCATCATCTCTCAGGGACTTCTCCCATTCAGTACAGGTCAGGGGTACAGACACAGGACACACAGCCCACAGTATTCAGTCACGCTACCGTTAAGTACTTTTGAGAGTAGTTAAGTGTTTTTAACAGAGTTTGAAATGGAATTAAAAAAAAAATACTCAGAGTGACTCAAATAATTAACCTCAGGTTCAAGAAATAGAAAGCTTGTTTTACACTGGATAACCTTTCCATGTTAAGTTCTGTCAGAAAATCCATCGCTTTTACAAGGGTTTGCTACAGTAGTTACATTTGTACCAAATGGTACAATTCATTCACTTTTCTCTCTTGTATTCAGCAAGAGTCTCACTGTTTTTCCTCATCCTTGCAGAAGAGTATGAGACATAAAACAGCCCTTAATGCACTGGCGAGCAGCGGTGGGCCACTTCTTGAAGGAAATCTTTCAGCTTCCGAGCCATAATTAGATCAAAGCTAGGTAACAGTACTGTGCGTGTTGCCAGTTTGGATTAATTTCTATTGGTGAACTGTGCTATTTACAAATCAACTGTTTCCTCCAGAGTTTTTGATGTACTTTATCAATATTGATACAAAATTGGTATGTTGTACTTGGAGAGCCTAGTTTTTGCAAGAGATGTTCCATGCCACAGGTAAGATCTTTTGAACACTTCCTCCTTTAAGGCAAATACTCATATTAAAGTCCTAGAAATTAAAGTCCTACATACTGTGTTAGGTATGGGTGTTGTGTGGTGTTTCCTCTGTAAGAACTGCAGTTGTCATTGCAGCATTTACTCACATTACACCATGGTGTAGAATACATCAAGTCAGAAGTAATTAGCAGTTTATTCATCATCTCTAATCTCTTGAATACATATATAGACCAAATGCAGACAGGTAACCATGCAAAAGGAAGTGAGTTACATGTGAGGAAGACCTTGGGTCTGGAGACTGGGCCTGTCTATCTGGTAGTATCTGCCAGAGTCCTGTGTTCTGTATAGGGCAGGGTGTCACTGCATTCCTGCCTCAGATCAAGAGAGAGCTGTGGTAGCTTTGCCAAGTACCTGAAACAGCAGCATGAGTGGTGAGCTCCTAAATCCTCCAAACATTAGGGCAGCAGAATGAGGTTCTCTGCTTTACATCATCTCCTTGCCACACCACTGCTTACATAAAAAGTGTAAGAAAGAAGGCACACTTTTTGCTCGAACGTTCCCACCTGGATGCCATATCTGCTTCAGTCCCTTTGTTGTTCTCCTGACCCCAAAAGCATCATAAATGGAACTAAGTGGGGTGCAAAGTACCAATATGTGAAGAGGACAAATGCAGTGTCATGTGCTGGTGTGGGATGTAGGGCTTCAAGGTAGCTGAGAGGTACTTTTGATGTACTTAAAATAGTAGTAGAAAACCCAGCTTTCTTGAGTGGCTTCAGGCATGATAGATAGAAGGCACTTGCCTCTGAGCTATGCATAGGAAAAAACCCACATTATATTTAGAAATACATATTGTAGTGAAAATGGTGCAGTTTCTATCTGGAAGAGTAGGAAAAATAGTTCCCATACCATGTGTGACTACTCTCCCCAACATTCCCGAAACAAAGCCTGCTGATCTACTACCTGATTATCTGCACTCTTCTGTGTTAATGTTAGTATTTGGTCTATATATGTGTTTAAAAGAACCTAGGCCTGACTGTTAATGAGCTGTTTGGTGACTTTTCCAAAAATAACTGTTGTAAGGGAGCTTTCTAATTGCTCTTGGTTATGCAAGAGCAGTGTTTCAAGCTTATGACTGGCATTAAAAGTGTAATATTAAATTATGGCCAAACTTTTGTAAGCTACATTATTAATATTAATATTTATTTTGTGTTGTGTTGCTGTTAACAGGAAAGGAGGGGGATGATTAAGAACACAGGATTAACTGGTTTATAAAGCACTCCTGGAGAGAGTGATTGATAACATTGATTTGATGCTTATAATGCATTTATATCTTAAATACTGTCACATAACTTCCATATGTCTGTATCTGGAAATTATATGTGCATTTAGTGAGAAGAATTAGAAAAGCTCATTGGGGAACTTGGTGTGTTTTTTTGTTTTTTTTTTTTGTATACATGTTCCAGGGTCTTGTCATGCAACCACAGCGTTACTGTAGTCCTAGTCCTGAGTATTACCAGAGTGGAAATGCCAATTCTGCCAGAGTGTGGGGTGATTATGTGGTACAGATAAATTTTAATGAGCAATGAGACAAAGATAGTATTGTGATGTGTAGTATAAATTGCCTGTATAGATGAAACATGTAACCTAAGCAAGTCCGAAATCTGATACTGCACAGAAGTACAAAGCAAAGGCATTAAACCTCTGAAACTTCCATCTCTTAACACAAACTAACTGTAAAGAATTCCCCTCTTGAATGTACAGGGCTAAGTACTTGAATCTGTTCTGTCTTAAAATTCCCCATCAGAAATCCTGATCAGAAGAAGTTCAGAGATAAAAAGATGTACCAGGGGAGACTGCAAAATAAAATATAAACCTGATTTAAAACAATTCAACTCCAAAGCAGTCCTCTGTGTTCTCATCTGTTCTCTAAAGACCCCATGATTAGGTTTAGGTTTATAATGTAAAATTATGCCTGGTTCTGTAGGTCTTAATATAAACTAATCATGCTGAAAGTGGTTGCTCAACAACAAGGGCTTATACCTTCCCATGAAACAGATAATCAGAGTGGTGATCTAGTGAAAGACATTATCATACCAAGGGTACAATGGCTCTATGAAAGAACACAATTGTAGACTTCTAGCTCAAAAATAATCTATTTACTGCATCTTTGTTTTGGTGTTTTTTCCCCTTTTTTAACAGAATGCATCGAGGCACTGTCAGGAGCACATCTCAGAATTCACACCTCTTGCCTGTCTGAAGAGCCCAAGATACAGGAGCAGTGATTGCAGCAGTTCCCCAGCAAGAAGGTCTAATTCTCGTTCTAAAAAAATGATGTTTACTCACTGGAGAGGCATTGATTATTCAGTCCTTCCATCTGTCTTTGGCTGTTCAAATAAGCATTGCCGTTCCAGTGCAGGCTACCACTACAGTGGGTCAGGTTTGGAAACGTCTGTATGACAGAACACCAAGTCAAGCCTTTAAAAACTGTATTTTTGTTTAGTTCTTTTTTTCAGGAAACAAATATGTCACAGAAATATATTAAACTGTATGTGGCTTTTGCTGTCTGAGGTAATGTTCAGGCAAACAGGATCAAGAGCTAGAAGTATGAACCCTTCCAGGCCAATGGGCCTCGTTTTCTGTTTTGAACTACTGGAGCAATGAACAATCTGCACAGTCTGGTACTGTGAGCAAAAATTCTCTTCATCCTGTGTCAAGATTTCTGTGCATTTACTGCTTCTGTCACCCTTAGTCATTTTCTTTGTTACTTGAAGTGTATAGTTTCAGTCAGTGACCTACATTTTGAGATCAACTGTTTTAATTTTCAGCCAGAAGCAATGACCTCAGTTATCTCCAATGAAAGTCTCCTAAAGCGTATTTAACAAGTGCTGTTTCTGATTTTCCTCTGTCCTTTCTCTTTCTTTGTTCTTTCTGTAGAACAAACTGGTGTTTCCTCTGTGCAAATCTGCTTTCAAGAAACACTCTCTGATGTTCACTTCCTTGTAAGTGGCCAAATCAGGGCTGTGTCTAGTTGTTGGTTTTATCCTTAGAAAAATAGGCAAAACAGTCCTTGTGTGGAGTATGTACACACTATATGAAGTCAAGTTGGCTGTTAAATAGGTAAATATCACCAGTGTTGGTATCTGCTGAAAAACTGAATGTAAGCATTTTGCCTAAAAGGTCTGTGAATTTGTCAAAGATGCAGATTCCCCATTCTTCTCCCTGGGACTGTAAAATATGCACAGCGGAAAGTATTGTATACGAAGGGGTTTTTGACTTTTTTTTTTTCTTAAAAGAAGAAAAGCTCTTTTTTCTAAATAATTGTCTTATAATCTATCAGGATTCACTCCCTTAATTTTTTTTTTTCTTTGGTGTATGGTTAAATATTGGCTAATGGGCTTGGTAGACACATTACAAAGCACACACCTGTTAACTTTTGCAAGCAAACCACAAGGTGGCACACGGCTATTCACTAGCACTTGAACCGTGGTTGTGAAACCAGCTTGACTGTGAGGGTTCTGTTTGAATGACTTTAAGAATGACAGCCAACTTGCACTTCTGTTTTCTCTGCTCCATTTCTGTTACCTTGCACTAATTGAACTATTAGCTGTGTCCTTGTCGTGCTTCTTTAGTCCAGTGTTTTATTTTGGGGTGCAAAAATATCTGAAGGAGTAATCTGATATCGATCAATTTCAGCCTGGTGGTTAGAACGGGTAAATAACCATAGTCACTAAATACCTCTGGGAGGACATTAGCTAAAAATTTATTTCAATGTGAAAACAAAATATTTGGGATCAGAGTTGCAGCCTTTACTGGAAGACCTGTCTGTGACATTGTTAGTTGTCTTCTGAATGAACCAGGATGGCAGAGAGAAACTATTTCCCTTTCTGAGTTTTGTTTTTTGCCTTAAAAAAATATAGCTTACTTAACTAGTTTACTTTTTTAGTAAAAGAAAAATCAGCTTAGTAGGAAATGTTCCTCACTATATTCTCAGTGATCTTTACATTAAACAAACAGTGAAATGTTACCAAAATGCCCTGGGACAAGCAGAGATTGTAAAGTGAGTTGTGAAATTTTCAGTATACCAAAGATAGAGAATTTTTAAAAATCTAATGGTGAGCACCACAGATGAAGGTATTTTTACCATTTAACATGTAGCACTTTTAAGTTTCAAAGAATGTCCTCATAGAAGTAATATTTTGAAATACATACATACATGTGTGGTTGTGGGTGTGTGCACATATACTTGCCATTGCAGACTTGAATGTTGGTCAGTTAGAACCATCCCCTACATAAAACACTGGTGTATATATTTTTAAAAAGTTAATATGGGTATAAATTTTATACCAGTAGCAGTGACAAATTTCTTGTGTGTAGTTAACAAATTATTTGTAATGTATTTTTTAGAAAACTTAAAGTTGCCTTTGCACTGAAATATTTTTCATACTGTAGCTATTTATAAATCTGTTTTACGCATACATTTGTTAACACACCATTTCTATTTTTTTTAAGTATATGTTTTGAAGGCTTTTTTTATACTTATGAGTTTTGGCCACTTAAATTTAGCTTAGAGTGGAGTTGTGGCTGAATGTTAAAATTCTAATGAATGTCAAGTTAGAAATATAGGTCTATTGCTCTGTCAGTCTCACTCAAACTACTGCTGTTCTGTTGGTATTTGTGATAGTGGCAATTAGAGCCCTGTACTTTCAGTGCTGTACTCTTACTGCTAGCTTTTTTACTCTAGAAAGCCTCCTGCTTTTTTACTTTCCTGAGTTCCATCTTTTAGCCTTAAACAAGGAGATTTTTGCTTCATGCTTTCGAAAATGCTGCATTCCTTTTCTGCTTTTATTAACAAAGCAATTCATTGAGAACTTCATGTAGCCCTGCACTTAGAAATGTTATGCTGTAATTCAGGCTGAAACACCTGTGTAAATGCTTGGGAAATTTTAGTTAAACATGTAATTTTTTTGAGGAAAAAGAAAGCTTGAAGTTAAGTGGAAGTTTCTGCTTTGATTTAGCAATACTTTTACCTTTAAGAGCTGGTACTGTTTGTTTGTTAAATAGACCATTCTGTGGAAAAAAACATAAAATATCAACTCGGTTTCACCTGATGTGCTTTTGCTTTGGTCCCTTTTACTATTGCCATGCAAATCAACTGCAGCAGGTATTCACTTGGCATTTAATTGTGGATGGATCAGACAATACAAAGATGAAAAAACTGAAGTTAGATTAAAATGCGTTAGAATCTTTTGAATGAATGGGACACTGGAAGGAGGCAGATATTTTTGTGTTAAAATAAAAAAGAAAGGGGTAAAGTATAAAAATCTATATAACTTCCTAACTTGCCTTGTTTAAATCGTTGCAGCTTTAACAGCATAGTCGCTCCATAACTGCTTCTATAAATGTCTTGAACCTGGTAAGCACTAGCCAAATGTACGTGAAGACTTAGAAAGTATTTCAAGCTTTTCAGCCACTGAAGTTCATATATTCCTCCAGTGGCCTGTGGCAAAAGATGGTTTCTTTTGTTTGTTTTACCATGTACAGTACTTGTTTGTTCGGCCACTTAATATAAAAGCTTACAGTTTACTTTCTTGCTTGCATTAGCCTGTTTGTCTTGACCCACCTGGCTTGCAAATAGGAAAGGAAAAAAGAGCTTAAATGAGCAACCGCACTACTTTTCTTTTGGAAGCCAGTGGGATCGTTGTGCTCATGCTACTGTCTCTGTTAAAAAAAGCTTTAATGGAAAATTGTGAGAGTACTATGGAAGCAAAAAAGTACGTGATTCTACTTTGCAGAATAAAATGAAAATCAGTTTGTATAGCTTTAATTTTTTACCTTATGGAAATACACAAAATTTCAATCAGCTTTGTCTCTGACATAAATTCTGTGCTAGGTACACGTTGCATTTTAGATACCCTTTCATGATGTAATGCAAAGTAGAATCTGAGAAAGTTGCTGTATGGGGGCTGGGGAGTAGTTATCTGTGCATTAAACATTAAAGATGTCTGTAGTCATCAGCACCAAATACTGACACTTATTTTTAATTGTACAATTATAGGTGCATTTATTTGAAAATAAATCAGCCTTCAAATCTAATGTTTAGATTATCCTGTACCACTTCATTTATTTGATTTGAAGAGTCAATGTGTGAATACATTACTGTAAAATTTATTTTCAATGCTATTTTTAACTCTGATTTCTGTAGATAACCGAATATGACTTGTTTATATGCAGTCACATTTTGGATCCTTACATAGAATATAAAAGCAGGAGACATGAGTCTGCTTGCAATAAATATAAACATACAAGACTGGTTTAAGTTTGCTCAAAAGTAATTAAAATAACTCTAGTATGAATATTGGAAGGTTTCATATTAGTCTGTAATAAAATGTAAGTAGATAACAGAAAATGGAATGGCTGTTTGATTCTGTTATTGAATATGCTTGTAGTCATATTTATTTTCAGAGAGTATATATATAGCCAGCTAAAAAAGCAAGATAACAAACAAGAAGTTCAGAGAAGGCCAGAACATGAACAGAGTGTGGGGTTTGTTGCAAAGAAACTGGTACTGGTCCAGGAGAGCTTTGCTCCTCCTGCACAGATTGGCTAAATAGTGCTTAAGTTCTTCCCAAACTGAACTCATAGACTACCTGTCAGAAGATCTGTATTTCTTTACAGTTCTGTTGTGCAGGGTACCCAGAGCTATTTCTCCTTTCTTTTTGAATTCTGTCAACTTAAAGAAGCTGAATTAAAATTTTAAATAATGTGTTTCTCCATCTGAGTTGGTAGCAGCTTTTACAGATCCTTCCAAAAGGGGCTGAGTGCACAGAAAAACCATCGTTATCTTTCATTTGCACAATTTCATTGGCACAATATTATGAGACTTTTCTGTAAAGAGGAAGAAAAAAAACTCTTACAGGCTGCAAGAGTTGCACATTGGTGCAGACAGACAGACAGACTGAAGGTCTCCCTGAAGTCATAGTATTGAGTTAGATGCCTTCCTCTTACCTCCCGAGTCCATGTGGATGCTTTGTGTACTGATTTCACACTTCCCATAATAAAGATATCAGATTAATGTTTTGTATTTTTAATCCAAACAATACATGCATATTGTACTCATCTCTTGCTGCTATGTCAAGAAATGTCGTGTTTCTAATGAATGGGCTTCTGGAGAAGGTAGTTTGAGGGGAAAAGAAAGGTAAATATGAAAGATGTTTTTCCCTTTATTCACACAATGAAGAAAAAAAATAATGTGTGAATTCCAATTAAAAAAAAAAAAACTAAATTGGAAAGTTTTGGAAAAAAATAATGTGATGATGCATCTGGGTTTCAGGAGGAACACAACAGCAAGAAGAGCAGATAATCTACTAAGTATGCAACTTTGCATTTTGTATATTAAAAATTTACATAGAGGAAAAAAGTGGTTTCTGGACAATATTCTAAACTGAATACTTTTATTTCCTTCAGCTCTTTAAATTATGATTTTTTTAGTAAGTTACAGTGTAGAATTAGTTGAAAACTGTTATATTCTGCAACAAGAATATTTTTTTTCTGCAATATATACTATACTGGTGTATAAAATCTTTCCTGGAGCTTATTTTGATATGAAGTGAGGTAGTTTGGAGACAGACTGAAGATTCTTGGGTTTGTTTTCTGCATATTGTAATTTCTTCAGGTGATATTCCACAGGAATTCAAAAATAGTATTTGACCATTCTAATAAAGCTTTGTTGTTGTGTGTTTCTACTACACAAACTCACAGGTCTTTTCATTTTAATTTCATTCAAATGCTAAAGCAAAAGTCATAGCCATTCAAAGGCTTCATTTACACCGTGAAGTGAAAGGGATAAAAATTAATATAACCATATATATATAACCATATATATATAACCATATAACCATCAACCCATTTAATTATACAGAGCAGTTCATCAAATGCCTACCGTCTCCCACCTAGGTTTAGATGTGTTTATCAGAAAACTACAGTGAGAGATCAGTTCTTTTTTAATTGGTGAGTCTGCAGTAAGTTAATAGTGGTGACTCTTAATAAGTTCAGTGTTTATTTTCCATTTAAAGGAGACAAATAGGAGTAGCATTCAATTTTAAATCACTGAAAGGTTTGTTGCTGTTTTTCATTATTCGTTTCAGTTACAAAATCTCACTGTGCATTAAGTTTTTAAAAATACATATGATGCAGTGTCCTGCTAGGTTCAGAGGCTCCCTATTCAGATTGTATCAGGAAGAACTGTTAACATCAAGTCTCCTTATTTAATGTGGGAAAAGCTGATGTGGTTCTTGGAAAGCATTGTTAATAACACATCAACACTTACCTTGAGATTTTCAACTTATTTTGTAAAGATAATTCATGCTGAAATGTTGACCAAATTTGAAAGCTAGATCTTGCAGTCCAATAAACACTGAGTTTTAGAAAAAAAGAAAAACAAATCCTGGTCCAAGGTTCAAGACCATCAAGGGGTTTGCTGACTTTTTATTTCAGAAAATGCTTCAAACCAAGTAGATAGCCTGAAAGATAATTCTTCTAGGAACTGCTGAGCAGCTTGCTGCTAAGAGGATTACAGACTGCATAGCTGGAGAAAGTTGTCAATATTAATTAGGTTGAAGTCTAATTGTTTCTTCCCAGCTACGAAGAAGTACTGTGTTCCCTTTTATTCTGATAAAATTACAGCTCGGAAAGAAAGCCCTCACCTCCTAATGGATTTTAGGCACAAGACTACAAAGCTTAGCACCAGTGCTGAGACACAGCTCAGTAACAGTTGGGATTCACTTGGCTTTTAAATGGTATCTTAGTCCAAATTGGGTATTGAGCCTAAAAGCAATGTTTGTGCATCACTGTGCTGAAGGGTACAGATGGAAAAAAATTGAAATGTCATTATAGATGGTACTACAACACCAGTCCAGCTTCCATCCTCTTGGATAAGGCCCACAGCAAAAGATTTGGGATCCACCTTCCTTGGAGACCCTCCACTCCTAGATGCTTATGGGAAATACCGAGCTATCAGGTACCCTCTGTCCTCCCAAGGTTTTTATTAGAGCACAGAAATTGTGCTTGCATCTGTTGTAGTCCAGAACAACACTTCTGACATTAATAGGTTTGACACCAAGACAATCTCACTCCTACGTAGTACTGGTCTCTGTGTAACATAGTAGGTGCTTACTACAAACACTTAGCAGAAGTGGAACTTCATTTAAAATCTACTTTTTCATAATTTACATGTTTAGGAACATAACATGTTTAAAAAAGTAATTCTGTTTTCTGTTCTGAAAACAGCAAAACGAGGAAACAAAAATTGACAGCATTACCACTTGGCACTAAAATAAGAATAAAGTGATGGGCTTTACCCCCTGCCCTGCCACACTGCTCATTGTCTTTAAGTTATCTTGGTCTTCTAGTTACATGTCATGCCAGGAACTTTTATTAGCAGCTAAAACCATAAAATAAAACTTTAGATAGTATTTTTGTTAAAAACATTTTGCTGAAGCTGATTATTTAGTTGAAATCCTAGTTATTGTACACTGTTTACTGTCTTTTGCTGCCATCTGCACAGAAAAGTTGAATTGATGCTATTGCAGCAAAGAGCTTTTAAAGTGATTCAATTAAAATGTTCTGTAAATCTTAGTACCAAACCTGGCTAGGTTAACTGACCTAAGTTTAGTAAGCCCTGCTACACCCACTGAGATCGTGGAGTTTTTGGTTTGTAGTTTGCTTTTTGGTTTTCTGTTTGGTTTGGTTTTTGGTTGTTGGGTTTTGGTTTGGGGTTGTTGTTTGTTTGCTTGCTTGTTTTGAGGTCTCTGCACTTGTTTCCTTTTCATAAAACTAAACAAAAGGTGACTCCCTGTCTCTCACATAAAATATGAGGCTACTTGTGGAATTGTAGAATTCCACAATTGCCAACAAGAGTTGTAAGCAACCCATGGGACTCACCAAGTCCAACTCCTGACTCCAGCCAGGGCAATCTAAAAGTTAAAATATAGATCCAAGAATGTTGTCCAAGTGCTTCTTGAATGCCAAGAAGCTTGGGGACGTGACCACTTCCCTGAGGAGCTTGTTCCACAAGGAGCCTCTCCACAAGCAAACCTTTTCCTGATGTCCAAGCTGAACTTCCTCTGATGCAGTTTTAAGCTGTTCTCTTGTGTCCTGTCACCAGGAAGCAGACACATCAGCACCTTCCTATCTGCTCCCCTTGATGAGGTAGTTGTGGACATTCCTATTGCAGCGAGGTCATTCCTCAGGTTCTTTTAAGCTGAACAAAGTGTCCTCACATGCTCCCCAGAAGTCATCCCCTCTTACCCTCTTTTGGACACTTTCTGATACTGTCCTGTCCTTCTCACACTGCAAGGCCCCAAAATGCCCATGGTACTCCAGAGGAGGGCACTGCAGTGCTGCACTGTGTGCAGTCTGAGGTGCAAACTGAGGGTTAGAGAAGAGTTTGAGGGAATTTAACCAGCCAGCAGAAAGGTCTTCAAAAAACCTGAACATGTGCAGCTGGGTACACACATTTGGCTTAGTTAAAAATGTGCACATGCAAAGCCTGTATGAAATTGAGAGCTCTCTGTCTAAAGAGTTGGGCTAGGGTTTCAAACCTCAATGCCTGCTCAACTCTTTCTCTCTCAGTAGACAGGATGTAGGATACATATGTTTACATCTCCCCTTTCTTGTCTCTTACCTAGTACCTGACATGCTGAGGTACCTCCCACACCTCGAGTCCTGTGTCCAGTTCTGGGCCCCTCAGTTCAGGAAGGAGATTGAGGTCCTGGAGCGGGTCCAAAGGAGGGCAACCAGGCTGGTGAAGGGACTCGAGCACAGATCCTATGAGGAGAGGCTGAGGGAGCTGAGGCTGCTCAGCCTGGAGAAGAGGAGGCTCAGGGGAGACCTCATCACTCTCTACAACTCCCTGAAAGGAGGGGGTAGCCAGGGGGGGTTGGTCTCTTTTCCCAGGCAACTCTCAGCAAGACAAGAGGGCATGGTCTCAAGTTGTGCCAGGGGAGGTTTAGGTTGGACATTAGAAAGAATTTCTTTAGGGAGAGGGTGCTCAGACATTGGAATGGGCTGCCCCAGGAAGTGGTGGATTCTCCATCCCTGGAGATATTTAAAAAGAGCCTGGATGTGGCACTCAGTGCCATGGTCTGGTAACTGCAGCGGGAGTGGATCAAGGGTTGGACTTGATGATCTCTGAGGTCCCTTCCAACCCAGCAAATTCTATGATTCTATGATTCCTCCAGAAGGCTATATTAGCATTCCATGCTTCCTTCGGAAAAAAGGAAATAATTCCTTTTACATTTGAGCAAAGCATTGTCCTATACATGGTAACAGGAGCATTCAGCAAGTAAACCACCAGCTCTGAAGGTGATATGGTCATCACCACAATAGTTACTGCCTTCTTCTTTCCAAGAAATATCTTAACGTGCACACAAATACTACAGTCCCAGTATGAATTTCACATGGGAGATAATCTCACTCTTACTTTCCTCCTGCATACAGGTCTGTTGCCTTTGCCAGGTTCCTTTCTAATCAAATGAAGGCTCAAAATAAGATCATCCATCCTTTTCTAAAATTGTGCATATTTTGGAAGTTAACCCTTTCCCTCTCAAGTCTCTTTATGTTAGCTGTTGCAGTTAGAATAACTGGTCTCATGGGATTTTTTCAATATTTTTTCGATTATAAAGAGTTATGATTTGAAAGTATTGGAAAAAAGAAATTTTCAAGCCACTGAGTGTATTGCAAATTGCCTGTATCCTACAATTTTGTCTTGAGTGACATATTACCTGACCACTCACACGTTTGGAGGTCTCCAGGGAGAATTTTTTTAAGAGTAATAGTATTTGTAAGACAAAAGAAAAGTTCTATTTATGAAAATAACCAAAGACTTGAAGGTAACAAAAAGGAAACAGCTATTAAATTCTAACACACACTCCTCTCCAAGGAAATTCTTATCCATATCTGAAAGATCTATTTCCCTCATACTGATCTAGTTCTGCATCAAACATGATTATATCCATCAACTAAATTTGGGCAGTATGCCACCAGCCTGAGCCCACAAATATTTCCCTGGCAGCCTATTGGAATAATACACATGCACTCAATTTTGGCATCTTTTATTCCCAGATGTAGTTCATAAGACCCATCTGCCAGCTCCTTATTTCTAATTATGTATGAAGTGACACACAGAAAGTTAAGATTATCTTAATTTCACTGGCAACTAATCTGCTTATTTGAGAAGTCTCCACCATTACCCATTGTTTAAGAGCTGCTGCTATTTTAGAAAAGTAAATAATCGGTTTCAAGAAGGCACGCACATTTTTCATAAAGTTAATATCCAACCACCCTATTAACTTTTCAACCACTTCAGTTCATGATGATTTACATTCCCCTGACTTTTCCCAGAGATGCACACTTAACAGTTCTGTTTTGTTGTAATCAATTTTATATCCTAGTATTTAGCCAAGGGAGTATGTTTGGAATCCTGCTGACTTGAGGAACAAAGTGGATCAAGGGTTGGACTTGATGATCTCTGAGGTCCCTTCCAACCCAGCCAATTCTATGATTCTATGAAAGTGGATGTTGAGGGAAAATCCCAGACCCCTGCTGCCAGGCACTATACTATAGAACCCATAATAATTTTGTCTGTCTTCTTACCATCTATGTCTGGACACTACAGATGCTGTATTAAAAAATGTTTTCTAGAGAGTTAGGAAAGTATTACGGTAGCATAAAAATTGATTTCACTCATCCACAGCAGAGTTCAGACATCCTCTCACATGGATCAGCCTGCCAATCTGATGAATGTTCATTCTGAACATTTAAAACAGCTCATCCTTTACCTTACTGTTTCACAGGCATTTCATCTTCCTGCCACATTACATCACTCTAATAGGGTCCATGAGTTGCATACCACCCACAGTGGGTGTAGTTAAAATTAACATGCTTTATTTTTAAAGAAGATCCATAATATCGCCCAGTCCAGAATAATTTCTTTCCTTAACTATTACTCTTCATCACTACATTTTAGTTCTTTCATGATGCACAGCCCAAAACTCTGCTCTGCAGTTTGTGCTTCCCACAGAAGAAGACAGCAGCAGGTATGGCTTTGAAATCCCTTCCTTACTGACTGCAGACCAAAGCACACCATGGTTCTAGTCCCAGGAATTTTCCACTCTCCCTCTGTGCCTCTCCTCTCTATAAGCCAAAGCAGGAATTAAGTGGGGGCTGTGTTTGAACAACTCAACATCAAAATATGATCCAAGAAGACAAGACTGAGGTTCAGGCTCAGGCACTGACAGCTGAGTGTGTGCAATGCAGGTGCCTCAGCTCCCATTGCAGCCAGAGGAAGATTCACTGCTGGGAAGTACACTGAGAGTAAGAGCTAACTACTAACAACTTATTTTAAATCATGGTATTCAGCCAAGTCCTTTAATATGCATTGTATTTTGTTTGTTTGTCAGACATTAAAAATTTAATTACTGCCTAACGGTACAAAATATAAGCACGATGTACTCCATAAACAATTTCAATTCTTTTTTAAACTCTTGGGAAAGCCTAGAAAAAACAATCTAGTGGGAGGAAAAGAAAACATACATGGCAAAGTATGTTTTGCATCCATGTCCAAGGAAAAAAAAGACAAAATATTGTCAGTGCCTTCTGTCACTATGACAACATAGACATAGAGGAGTGCAAAATTTGAAACATGAATAGCAAGTGGCTCTTCAAAAGCCATTAGCAGGATGGACTTAGAGCTTCATCCTCCCACATGTATTTTATTGCATATGGCCGTGTCCCCAATACAGAGATTAGGACTAATCTTATTAGCTAACAAGGTCTGGACCTTGCAGCCTGAAGCTGTGGGGTTTTCTAGGACCTAAGCATCTTTAGAGTCACAGGTCCTAGCCAGGGAATCTTCCTCCTTCCATTTAGATGTATTCCACAGTCAGGGTTACAGGCAGATCTCTCAGTCCTCCTGACACCTTTAATGGCTGTGGGACTGCTAATGAGAGGCCTGCCCTGACTCTTATAACCCTGAAAGGAAGGAAGGGAGGAGAGGAAAGAGAATCACATGTTCCACACATCACATATGGTTTACAGGCACCGCAAGTTGGAAGAATCTGATTCTGTGCCAGCTGCTGAAAAAAACAACAGAACAGATTTTCCACGGCCATTTCCTGCACAAATTTACTAGAAATCTCATATATCTGCTAAATCAATGTACAGGGAGATGCTTACCCTGGAGATTTCCCTATGCCTGTAGGAAACCACCTTCTGTCTTGTGACAGGCATCTCAGATTGTGGTGTTCAGGGAGAGCCATACCCAGCTCTCCAGGCCCTCCCTGGAAGCTCTGCCATGCCCAGGAGCTATGACAAGCACCAGCTGCATGAGCACTGCCCTCTGTGCTGCCTCTGCTTCTACATGGCATTGCTTCAATCAGAATGAAAGGGCATAGGGAAGAGCTTTCTGAGTTTCAGAAGAGCTGAGAGTTTTTAACCTGCCTTTGTAGAACAATATAAATGAAAAGTCTCTCTCCTCGTTAGCAACAGTTTCCCTGAGCCCCTGCTCCTGTTACTACAAGTTTCCTACTAACTTTCAGTAGAAAGGTCCCACCAGAGCATTCCCTTTTATCAGCTGATTCCTTGGAAATAATGTTTTTCCTGACATATCCATTTCTCTTATTACTTACAAGACTGGAGTGTAGCTCCACTTCTGTTCCAGTGACTAGGCTCAGGGAATCATGGCAATAAATGGTAGAAGACTTAAAATGAGTGACTTCATCTCCAGATCCTGTGTGCTCTCACAGAGGTTGTGACAATGCTTAGGAAGTGCCTTATTCTACCATCTGGTTTTTAAAGACCAGTCCTGCTATTTGATCAAAACGAATTCAGGAAGGGCATCAAAGAGCAGTTGGTGTGCACATTTCTTTTTCCTTGAAAGGAAATCAGCTTTCTTCCTAGACACCACACATATTTTAGTGCCTTGTCCAATTGATTCCCCCTCCCCAGCCAGTTCCTTTTGATGCCTACTTCTTATGGCAAATCATCCCATGTTTCACCAAGTCCTCTGGTGGGCACAAAGGAATCATCCAGCTATTACAAGCTGAATCTTCAGCAATGAAGATCTTCAGCCTCCTTTTTTCCAGGCCAAACAACCCCACTTCCCTCACCTCAGAAGACTCATTCTCCAGACCCTTCTCCAGCTTTATTGCCCTTCTCTGGACACACTTCAGCACCTCCAGGTCCTTCTTGGAGTGAGGGGCCCAAAACTGAACACAGCATTTGAGATGCACCCTGACTGGTGCTGAGCACAGAGGGACAATCACATTCCCAGTCTTGCTGACCACACTATTTCTAGCACATTCAGCTTGAATTTTCATCCATAGAAAAACCCTGAACTCAAGAATCTATTATTTATGGAAAGGCTGCTGTTATTTTTAGTGAGTTCTTGAGATTTGTATTAAGGTAAATATTTCATACCAGAGGAGAAGGAATTTCTGGAGATACTTTACACCATCAGAAAGCAGAGTGTGATTGCACTGTGTCCCCTGAGCCCATGAGTCATGTTTGCTGATGTTCACAGTGAAATAAGAAAACAGGATAGGTTCTCTGGTACTGTGTTTTGCTCCCATCTTGCAAAACCATGGAATTGTGCAGCCCACCAATGGGATTCTTTAAAATCTAGGCTCTTCCTAGTCTCACTTTATCAAATTTCTGCTATATTTACCACTAATAACCCAGTGTTTTATTTGTTTTATTACATGTTTGTAAACAGCTGTGATTTTTTTTTTCTCAGACTGCCTTTGTTTAAACAATTTTTTTACATCATTTACTAATTATTGCCACAGTTATAAAAAAGAGAGTAATTATCAGTCTAGTTAAAACTAAAATAAATTATTTTATCTTCCCTGTGAACAGCCACTACTATTTTATTCTCATCATGTCTTGAAAATCTTTATAACATACCCTGGAGGACTTCTCCAAGTAACAGCTTTGAGGCTTGATTTTCTGCATCTTTTTTTCTCGGAGGACTACTATGATTTTACAGGGTTTCTTTCTGTACAAGACATGTCTTAGTTACTTAATAAAATAAAAAAAAAAGGTTTCTGATATTACATAGACAGAATCTGTGTAACCATGGACAGAATTTGTGTTCCCTGAAAGGTGACCTGTTGTATGTGGTATCCCCTCCAGACTTCACAACTGGCAGAAACAGGTACAGCTCATACTAAGAGCTTCTTCCTGTAGCACTATAGCTCTGCTCTTGTGTGAAATACACACCAGACCACAAAGAGTGCACAGTAACAATTCAGAGCCCCAGGGATGGGGCCTCCACCACCTCTCTATTTAGATACCTTGGTACACCTCTTCTTACTCTTTACAATTTAAAGCAATCACGTATTCTCGAGTCTTCTGGATAAATCTGGCAACAGGCATGGGCACTAGATTGGGAGAAGTTAACTCCTGAACTAAAAGCCCTTGACTGAAAAGTCACCTGGCTTCCCAACCTGACTCCCAAACCCCAGGTATGCCACCAAGTCTCTCAAACACCTTGCCAGATTTGTCCATCATCTGCAATGTCTGCAACAGATGAGTCTGTACAACACCCCAGTATTTGTTAGATCCTTCCAGGCTTTCTCATCCCAGCTTTGTTTGAACTGGAAAGTTTTTTTTAAAATCAGCAGAGCCAGCCCCATATTTATTTATAGCACCTTCACACTGGCAAGGTGGTGCTCCATTGTACAATTTTTGCCAGAGTCATAATACTCTGTTGGTTCACAGTTCTTGGAATCCCACCCACTCCTCCTATTTAGGATGGTTAACTCAAGATATCTTAACCCATTTTTACTTTCAGCAGCTGTAATGTGAAAGTGTGCATTTGCCCTAGTGACTTGCTTACTTTACTAATTTCTTCAGAATTCCAAAATGCCATCTGTTCTTCATATTTGCTTGAAACTTAACTGCTTGCCTCCTGAAACTCACAGCAGCTTCTTGGCATTGCCAGAACAAAGGAGTCTACCCCTGGAATATAGAATTCTTATCAAAATGTTATATTCATTAATATATTTTATTCAATGCAGAAGAAATAACATTAGTGAGGAAACAAAAAAAAAAAAGGATATTTAATAAGATAAATTTCTTCCATAAATTCTGATACTGCTAGTCAATGTGAATGTATCTTCCTTTGAGCAAAGATTTCAGCACAAGTCCTGCTTGATCAAAAAATGCTCAGATATTCTTGTCTGGCTTTTCACTGCTTGAAACCAGCCAGTGCCTAAGGTTTTTATTTGACACAGAACACAGTGGGGATGCCAAAAGTCAAAACCCTCATGTTTCTACTAGCAAATAAAGCGGGTCAGGAGCTGTCCTTTGGCACAGGAACCAGCTGGCACAACAGGGCTTGCATAAGCACAACTAAACTCTCTTCTCTCCCAAAATAGGTCATCTGGATGCAGACGGTCTGCTGGGGATGGCCCTTGGCCCACACTGACCCATGAACTGTGCTAGGAATTGCTTCAGAGTGCTAGTTTGGTAGGAGAGAATCATGCTGGGGACACCACCACCAAGGCAACAGCGCAGAGGATAAGCACATGCTGCAGCTGGGCCTGAGTTCTAGTACCCATTAGTTTACTGCTACAGGGATAGAGATCAAAAGGTGCCTGCAACACAAAGCAGAGCTGAAGTCTATACTGTATGTTTTATCCATGTCTCCCTCATGCTTTACAGGCTCTTCTTTCAAAGCTATTTTTGTCAGTATCTCCAAAATTAAGGCATCCTCTCTGTTCTTCCATGTCATCATTAGCTGTTCCTCTTTTTCCTGGACAGCCAACCAGATCTTTTCAACTAGCACTGAAAACATCCTTGTGTGGTTGTGTGGAGTGGAAAAAAAAAAAAAAAAGGTAGTGATTTATCTAAATCTGCACTTTCTCTCTGCAGAGACCCATTTTGCCATGAAATGTCAGAGAGTCACTCTTTCCCATGGCATCCTGCAGCACAGGGTACCTGTGAGCAGAGCAAGGTTGCTGCTAAGGTAACTTGATCACCTACTTGCACCTCACGTTCTGTTTGACCTGCATTTTGGATTAAGGCTGATGTAAGAAACCACTAGATACTGAAACCTTCTTTCTGTAAGCCATTTCCTGACACTATTGTGGGTCACCAGGCTTTAAGAGAGAGCATTTCAGGTGACTGAGAGGAACTCAGCATATCTCTGCCATCTGATGCTTTTTGAAAAATCAGATGCCTATCACTTAAGGAAGTGAAAGAACTACATGATATTTCTTTGTCCTGGAATATTCTTTCGAAAAAAAATTTAGTTCCTGAAACATGGGGTTTGGTTATCTTGAATGTAAACCACTCCTGTTGCAGCAGGGATGTAGAGTAGTGTGAAAGACTGGTGGGTGCCTGAGAGAAGGGATGTGGAAAGTCTTGGGTGCTGCCCCTAAAGCACAGCACCTGTTTTCCATATGTTTATACATCCAACAAACGAAAGCACATGCTGTGCCCTATTTTGCTTAGAGGAAAAGTTTTTACCACACAGGGATACCCAAATAAGAAAGCAAACAGCCATTGTTGGCTGGTTTGTTGGTGGTTTTTTTTCATAATGGGAAAACTTTTTAATTCACCTCCAACTGTTCAATTGTCTGATGAAGATATAAACACAGAAAGCACTGCTATCTTTATATACACATCCAGGTAAAAGCACAATAAAATGCCAGGAGCCAAACACTGACACTCCAGGAAATGTCAGAATCGAGGCTGCAAAATCTTCCCGTGGCTGACCCGGGCCTGTACCTCTGTGCCATCGCTTTCAGTCACCTCAGTTTCCCAAGAGATTTGACGATGCTTCTACAGTTTTTTTAACCGCTTTCCTGGAAATACACGCTTTTTCTAGGAAAAAAAAAACACACCCGAAGATTTTAACTCCGACACTTCTCCCTCCCAAGTCAACACCCGCTTTTTTTTTTTTTTTTTAACCCGAGCCCATCGCTGCGGGGCTGCTGTCCCTCGCCATCCTTTTGCCGCCGGGAGTTAAAGCAGCGGCTGCACAGGAGGAGCCCGCCCGCCGCCTCACCGCTCGCCCCAGCCCCGGAGCTCCGACCCCAGCCGGTACCTGCTGGTGGCCGTGAAGGACAAGCGCAATTCAGCCCTCGGGATAACACACGCACCCCCTCCAAAAAAATCTATAAATTAAAATTACACTCGAACAACCCGTAGCGGCCCGGCTGGGTGTGGCGCCGAGTGAGGCGCTGCCGCCGACCCCGCCTTAGCGGTGTCCCGACTACCCCGACACGGGGCCCGGTGAGGCGGGAGCCCTCACAGCTCGCCCCGCTCCCAGCCCCGCTTTTCCTTGGGGCTGAACCCGACCGCTGCCGGGCAGCGGGGTTACAGGTGCTCGAGTGAAGCGCGGCCGGCGAGCCCGGGACTACGAAGTGCTCCGCTTGCACTTTCCCCCCCCCCTTTCCTCGCCCCGCCGCCACACAAAGGACCTCCGGCCGCCCGGCCGCCTCCCCCGGGGAGCACGCCCGGGGCGGGGGGTGCCGGTGCCGGGGAGAGGAGCGGAGCCCTTACAAAAGGCAGCCCCTCACCGCCCGCCCCACCACGGCTGCGGGCGGGGCCCCGCGGCACCTCCCCCGGCGCTGCCAGCCATCCCGCCGGCACCGTGTGTTTGTGTGTGTGTGCCTAGAGGGGGTGGGGGGGAAGGCGCTGCCCCATTCTCCTGGGCGAGCTGCTGAGCTCCAGCGGTAGCAGCGGTGGCCACCTTGTCCTCCGGGCAGGGCGCCGAGGTGAGTGGAGGTGGGCGCCTCGTGTCCGGCGGGCAGCACCGCGGAGCCCGCCCGCTCCCCCTCCGCCCGCCCCCCGGGGAACGCCACCATCTTGCTGGGGGCAGCGCTCCCCGGCGGGCAGAGGGCAGCGGAGCCCCCGAGCAAAAGGGGGAAGCATCCCGGGCGGGGTTGGGCTACTGTGGGGTATCGGTGTGGAGGTTCGCTCCGCGCTGCCGGCCCGCCCGCCCGCTGGGTGGGCTCCCCCTCTGCGGGCATCGCTGGTGGGACCTGAGCCTTGGCCACCGGGACTCTTCGGTGCGGGGTTTGTCTGGGGTGGGGAGGGAGGGTTTTCTTTCTTCCTTTCTCTTGTTTCGCTCCTCACAGTTTCGGTGGCGATAGGTCTGGGCTCGGGGAGGAAGCGGAACAAAGACAAGCAGGGAAAGACCTGTCTGGAAACGAAGGCAGAAATGAACGGAGGCGGTGGGCGCCACGGGATGCCCTCCGCTCCCTTGGGTGGGGGGGGTTGGGGCTGCCCCGCCGCAGCTGCCCTGAGCTGGTGTGCTCCGAGTGGGGCTTCTGCTCCTGGGTTTGTAGGAGATGAATTACGCATCCCGGATTTACAGAAACAAAGCGGTCCCCCTGGTGTGAAAAAGGGGTTTTTAGATGCGAGATTTTGTTGGCTGGTGCTACCTGCAGTGGTTAATCCACGCGGACTGTAAAATAGGATGTTTTTGCCGCTTGTGGTGTTTATTTACTTTTTGTCTCTCGCTGGGAGCTGGACTGTTAAAATAAATTAGCCAGCTGTGTTGTCTGTACATTTGTTGGGTTGTGGTGGCTTTGTTTTTATTTTTTTTTTTTTTCTTCTGTCCCTTTTTATATCTACAAAAGGAAAGAGACTTAAGTGTTTGCAATCTAAAAGCCAGAAAGATCGGTTTAAAGATATTTTTAGCTGGAAACCTTGAGAAAGAATGTAAAAACTTATCTTGATAGACTTGGCAATAGATTTGCTCTCGCAGAACCCTTGATTTCATTGTTAAAGCCAGTCAGATTTTGTGATTTCAGAATGACTGAGATTGTGAGCAATAAAGGTGCAGAAAGCAAATAAAAAGAGAAAGCAAATAAACCAAATGTATTTTCTAAAATATTTCCTATAGGTTGCCTTTTTATGATGATCTTCAAACGTTTTTCAGAGTTCAGCAGCACACATACAGCCTTTCTGACCTAGGGAGTGGAAAAGTCAAAGAAATGTTCAGTATCAGGGTATACATTTATTAAATGCAACTTTGGATAGCATATTTAATAAAAAGTAAACAGCATTCTAACCAAAAGTACACATCTTGTCATTTAAGTAGGAGGAGAGGTGAAAAAATTTGATTTGGACCCTAATTCAAGAAGGTGCTTAGAGCACATAGCTAATAAAGGAACTTTCATGAGGTAGACTGTGAGCATTGTTTTCATACTTGTTGATGTTGCATTGCATATCTTGTGTTTTGGGCCTGGCTGCTACCTCTTTTATTTTCTTATTCCTTCTGTAGGGAGATCAGGCCTGCGTCCATAGGGTTTTTTTTCCCTCCGTTGTATTTTGAAATTCTTGCATTTCAGATGGCTTCCAGAAGTGATTTACTTCAGTGATTTAGGACTGGACTATACAAAAGTAATTACGGAAGTTACATGGAAAGGCTTTTTGTGGTGTTTTGTTTTTTTTGGTTTTTTTTTTTTTTTTTTTTTTTTTTTTGTGTAATGAATGACAAGGTTGTCTAAGGTTGTCTGTAAAATCAGTCTTGAAGGCAGCCCCCTGTGTGCACTGTTGAGACTTTGCAGGAGCTTCAAAATAGATCCTGGGTTCAATCACCTGGAAATGTTTGTCTACTTGAAACTTTTAATACAGTGCTCCTTTCAAGATGAGGGTTGTCGTCAATTGCTATTCCTAACAAAATTACCCTGCTGAGTAAATCTATAACAATTTAATTAGGAAGTATTCAGCATGGTTACTTAACAGAAGATTAAATCACAAATAAATCGGAGGAGAAGTTACCTCTTCTTTTTCCTAAGTGATCTCCTTTTACCTTGCCCTTCTCTTCAGCAAAATCTGCAGATGCAGAACACTGACAGTGCTCTCCATCTCCGTAGATGGGGAGTAGGGAAGGTTTTCTTGGACCTTAGAAAACCTCAGCCATGCCTTTTTCCCTTTGTGTGTGTTATGGTAAAAGGCTGAACACTGAAGCGAGGAGTCTTGAGGGGGGTTTTATGGGTTATTGCAAAATGCTTTTGATCTGTGACAAGCTGGGGTCGGGAGGGAGGAGGAAGTGAAGGCACTTGTGGAGTAGATGTTCTGTGAGTCCTTTGAAACTGGACACCTATTATATGTTTGTCAGCAAGTCGGTGGGATGAAGTGACCCAAGTGATTGCTCAGAGACCTGTGTCCTCAGCTGAGGAAAGCACTTACTCCTGTTATATGCTCAGTGAGCAAAGATGCTGTCCTAGGAGCTTTCTCCAGAGAAAGGTCTTTGACATCTCAAGTTCTAATTTCAAGACCAACTGTTAATATTCTAATGGTGGTTCTCATCATAGGCAAATTAAAAATTTATAGAACATGCCATGTATTCACTGATCAGAAAGTAGCATATATTTTGCTTCTTTCAGCTGAATTAATGTAGGAGTTAGGATATGTATGCCTGGCCAGAGGTGCCTCTGAGGTAAACAAATGGATTTGGCATGGTGTATTCATGCTGGTGGCAGCATCTTGAATTTGTCACAGCTTTGTGAGTGCAAGAGTAACCCACTGGTTAGATGGGAATTTAGGTTTATCAGAACAGCTTGAATAAGGGGAGATTTATTAGCCCCCTAAAATAAGGGGTCAAACCTGTAACCACCTCATTTTCCACACTATCAGCTTCTGTTGTCCTTCAGGCTTAATTTAAAAAAGAAATGTAGCTTGTCGTTTTCTGGGGTCTTGAGAAAATTTTCCCTAGTGTGATCAGAGTGGAAACAGAGGTTATGAACAGTTTTCG
This sequence comes from Heliangelus exortis, assembly GCF_036169615.1. Classification (NCBI taxonomy): domain Eukaryota; kingdom Metazoa; phylum Chordata; class Aves; order Apodiformes; family Trochilidae; genus Heliangelus; species Heliangelus exortis. Next base: position 58,533,037 of record NC_092422.1, read on the forward strand.
ACAGATGTAAACTGTTCTTCATGCCATTTTAGGGAACACTATGTTCAGGTCATTGTGATTATGTGATTTCTCATGGATGGAAAGAGATATGAATGGGAAATAAAACTTTGGCACGTGGTAGCAGGAGCAGAAGATATTTAGATACCTAATTCCAGAAGTTTTCAGGAATGTGGGTGGTTTGGTGGGAGTTTTAAAGACTAAGGAAATCATGCTTTTGCTAATAATGATCTCTAGCCAACTAGAATTTTATAATATGGTGCTTTTCTCACATTTACATTAACACTCCTCGGACTGTTTTTCTTTGGTTATACTCACTGAAGATAGGGAATTTTGTTTATCTACCACTAGACATAAAGTTTGTACAAAATGGACATCAAGCTTCTCCACACATCCAATGCTATGTTAAAGCTGAGGGCCTCTGTCTTTTTCCTGTGGTGTAGCAAAAGAAATAGTGTGAATGCAAGATCCAGGTTTCTGAAGGATGTTGAGGTACATCTCAGATTAGGATGCTTATAGCTGGTGGGAGAGGAGGAAGAACTTCTGGCTTTCTCCATGTCCTTTCATGCCTGCAAGAAGCTGTTACCTTGTCCTTGTACCTTACTCTGGTGGTCTGTGGACAGCCTGGCATGTACTGGGCCTGTAGCTCTGAAAAGGGAGAGGGAACTTGGCAGTGTAGGTGGAGAGCAAGGGAGGTTTGTTTAAGTCTTGGGAGAACTTGGCTACCATCTCTGATGTGTGTATGTTTACCTTTTTATTCTTTTTGTTTGAAGTTTTAAAATGTGATGCAGGATTCTGGGTTAGTTAACAGAAGATAAACTTTTCTTGTGTGACTGCCTGAAAGGGAAGAAGGAAAACAGCTGAGCAACTTCATCGAAACTCCCTGTAAGATGAAAAGTTAAATAAGTAAGAAATCATTTATCTTAAGAGGCACAGTTGATTTTTTTTTTCTCCTTCCTTTGAAGAGGTTTCAGTTTAGCTCTTGCTGAATAGTCTTGCAATGTCTTAGAAATTAGTATTTCCTACATAAGTCTGTTGGTAATTTCTAATCCTTTGTGAAAGGCTTTTAAATAAAAAATGAGAACATGTATCTTGAAGGACTACTTACTACTCGAGTTAAATGTTGATTGCAGTAAAGCTCCAAATGAGAAAAAAATGTAGCCTTTAAATTGATTTTGGTTTAAAACATGTAAGGCTGTTCAACACGTCCTAGACGGGGATATGAAAATGTCTGGGGGTTTGTTGTTTCCGTTTTTCCTTTTCCTACCTTTCTGAACAAAATGTGAAAGGACTGTGGGAGGGGCAAGAGTAGAAATGCAATACATCCATAGGCAGAACTTGAGTAGTTTAATAGGCTTTACTAAAATCCTTAAGTGCTATAATTTTTTTTTCAGTACATGACTCATTCTTTGCTGTGTTTTATTAGTAATGGGTACAAAAGTGGGACTTTCCATTTTACAAACTCAGGTTCATCCATAACTGCCTTGGGCTCTTTTGAGTCAGTGTGAGGGGACAATGAGCATCAGGAGATGTGCATCTCTCTTACTCCAGTGAATGTTGAAGGTGCATGGGTCAGACAGGCTCTTAGATCTCTCAGTTCAATGTCTGGCTTTAGGTAGAAGGAACCTGAATTATAATGTATGTGTGTCTTACGTGTTTTGCACTTTTCTGGTGTATTGTGCAGTGGGAAGAATAGCCAGTATTGGCAAAGCACAAAAATTGGAAAGAAAGATGCAGCCCGGGTATATGCACTTAAAATCATCAGAACAGTAATGATGGGTTTCTAATCCATTTGTAAAATGAAGACATGTTAATTAGCACTATACAGACACTGGTGTCCAGTTCAGTCTAATTCTCTTAAGGAGACCTGCAAGGTACAAGGGTGAGATGTTACTTCATCAGCTGGATTCCACTACCTCTGTCTGTGAATTACTATGTGAATGAAACTTGGCGAATTAGTATGTTTAAGCCTGCTTGTTCAGGTCAGGTAATGTAGTAAACAGGTTTTCTTTAGGAGTGTTGGAATAAAGTGTCATCATGATTAATGAAATAAGGGTCTGATGTCTTAGTAGGTACAAAGTTAGGATCAGTTTTCCAGTTTTCCCCATGAAAATACACTTTTTTTGGGCCCATTGACTAAAATGGAGCAATAATGGTAAAACACTGTGGTGATTAAATGCCGAGAGAGGTATTTCACAGGATCATCTGAAAATATCAGACAAATGGCCTTAGAAGGGAGTTACATTTAGATGTTTGTGTTATACCTGACAAGGGGTTGTGCTCTGTCTAAACAACTGAAGAAGTAGCTGAAGAACCTGCCCCACTTGGCAGTGACAGAGATCCATTAATAGTGTATGAACTCAGAGCAACGGGGGCCCTAGAAATCAGGTTTAACTGCTGTGGATTTAACTTTCAGAGATAACCAGGTGCCTTACATAATCCAGTTATAGTTGAAGACAAAGATTAACTACTCCCTTTGCAATGCTGATCTTGAATTTTGGGGAGGTTGGTGTGGGAAACAAGGATATTCAATGAAGCATGTGTAAAGTGACTGAAGTAGAAGGACTCTTGTTTTCAAAACCTGCTCATTTGTCTGAGTTTCATAAGCAATGATTCAGAAAACATTTGCACCTTAAGAAGTAGTGGGGAGTGCTACAAAATTATATTGCATATTACTTCTTACTAGTGGATATTAATGTGTTATTGGTCCCCAAATGAGAGTTTGAAAGCTAAGATCTCATCCACTCATCATGCTGCCAGACCTTGCAGACAAGGTACACAGTGTACCTGATTAGCAGCAGAATACCTGGCAACAGTTTGTAGTAAATGGAGGGATGGTGACCCCCACCCAGCCTTCCCTCTGGAAGTGATTGGCATCACAGAGGGAGAAGAAAGCTTTTACACAGGGACTGTGAATTCACAGATTCCTGTTGTACCTACTGCATCCTTGGAGACCTTTCCTCCTTCCCAGCCTGTGCCTGTAGCCTCCCTGTGTGTGTTGCTGTACAGTGGTAAGGATCTACCACCTTCATCAGACGCACTCTCCCTCAGACCTCCCTGTGTGCTTTGCTATGTCCCCATTAGAATTATATTTTGATAGACTTGGCTGAGCTGAGGAGCTGGTCTTTAGCTGAGTTTGTGCCTTTATTAAGTGGTGTCAGAGAGCAGCAAGAGCAGGGCTGCTGCACGAGAGGGGCTGAAGCGGGAGCTGAAGGTGGCCCCGGGGTGACTCCTCAGCCAGGGCACTGCTCACAGGGTCTGGACACCAGACCTGGGCACTGGTAACAAACTTTACCAGCTGTCCCTGACCGGGTGAGCAATGAAACTGATCCCTCCAGGGGGTCCAGTCAGCAGTGAAAGGATCCAGAGTCAGGACTCAAAGCAGGTCAGGGACTGGAAACGTAACGCCAATGGGGTAGCTCAAGCAGGGAGGTCTTGGGCTGAAGGCTTTGGGATGAACTTAAATGCTGCCCTTGGGGCTATGGGGAAAGGTCCCAACTGAGGCTGCCAGTGCCTTCAAGCCCTGACAAATGGGTTCAAATTCTGGCCTTTCTTTTCTTTGGGTATTTCACCAACTTTGATGTTTGAAATCTGGTTTAAAGCAAACCAGAAAAACCCAAACTTGCAACCAGTATTGGTTGTAGTATGCAAAACAGATTCAGGAGCAGTTTTTTAGGCCTGTACATGTCAAATGCTTTCATTCTTAAGTCTGTCTTTTTCTTGGTATGTCAGCCTCGTTCTTATGCTGGTTGAAGACATTAGCTTATCTTTTAGTGTTTTGAAATAATAAGGATAACTACTTGTGTCTACAGTGTCATTGCAGTGATCCAAGTGGACACAAGCTCTTAAGAGAAGAGGGGGCTTGGGTTTTGTTTCTCTCCTTTTAAAATATATTTTCTTTTTTATAGGCCATTTTGGTCAAGTCAATTATTCTAATGTCTCTGTGAGCTGCCTCTCTTCAGGAAAGGATGAAAAACATACATAGTGATTATGTCTCAGCCCTCCCATATTTTTTTCCGCCAACTTCTTCACCCTCATGAGTCTCTGAGCCACTTGGTCTAAAAACTAAGTTCACATTACTTCTTTAAAATGAAAATAAAGGTGATAAGTGGGTCAGAAAACTAGTTAATTAAAATAGGATTAAGGTTAGAAGTGTGTCTTTAACTGCATATTTAGATATGAGTATTTCTTTTTATCGTTGGGATTTTCCATTCCTTAAGCCAAGGCAATAAATTAAAAATTTATTCCTAGAATAATTTGCTGGTTACAGAAGCATAGATCCAGCTGCTTTTTAGTTCACCTTTCATAGGAGCAGAGGAAGATCTACTGGAGGTTTCTGGGACTTTTTTCTCCTTCAGAGCAGATTTTCCTTTCTCTGCCCCTGTTCTTGGGGTAAAAAGGAGCTCTGGACAGGAAGGCTTTAAACTTAGCTATGTGGCTTGAAGGAGTAAAATTTATTAATTTATTATATCAAGTGTAAGGGTGAAGAGAATGAAATCCCACTGCTCCTACAGAACTAAAAAACAAAAAAAAAAACAAACCAAAAAAAGACTGAAGTGATATGAAATGCTCCGTTCATTAAAACTCCCCTGCATGTGCTGTTTAGGTGCCTGTGTGTGCACACTTGCACCCATGTTTGCATTCAGAATGTCAGTAACAGGGGCAGATGCAGCTTAAAAGTTCCTCCTACATACTACATACATTATTTACAGGCAGCATGTGCTTCAGTACAGCTGTAACTTTGCCACTGCCTGGGTGACCAGGAGGATGTGTGCACTGAACCCATCAGGTTTGGCAGCTACAGGAAGCTTTGAGCAATTTGCCTTTAATCAGGAACAGCGTGGCCAGCAGGTCCAAGGAAGTGATTCTGCCCCTGTACTCAGTGCTGGTGAGGCCACACCTCGAGTCCTGTGTCCAGTTCTGGGCCCCTCAGTTTAGGAAGGATATTGAGGTCCTGGAGCAGGTCCAAAGGAGGGCAACCAGGCTGGTGAAGGGACTCGAGCACAGATGCTATGAGGAGAGGCTGAGGGAGCTGGGGGTGTTCAGCCTGGAGAAGAGGAGGCTCAGAGGAGACCTCATCACTCTCTACAACTCCCTGAAAGGAGGGGGTAGCCAGGGGGGGGTTTGTCTCTTTTCCCAGGCAACTCTCAGCAAGACAAGAGGGCACGGTCTCAAGTTGTGCCAGGGGAGGTTTAGGTTGGATATTAGATAGAATTTCTTTAGTGAGAGGGTGATCAAGCATTGGAATGGGCTGCCCAGGGAAGTGGTGGATTCTCCATCCCTGGAGATATTTAAAAAGAGACTGGATGTGGCACTCAGTGCCATGGTCTGGTAACTGCAGTGGTAGTGGATCAAGGGTTGGACTTGATGATCTCTGAGGTCCCTTCCAACCCAGCCAATTCTATGATTCTGTTATTCTATGAATTCCATTACTTTCCCTCTGACAAATGTTGCAAAGCACAAAAAGCTGGGAACAGGTAAGGAGGAATTGAGGAAAATGGCACTAGGTTTGCTGAAGTAAGACCACAATCTTTAAACTGACAAGAAGATGCACTTTAAGGTAATATTTGAAGATGTATGTTTTATCTGGACAGTGGAAGAAGTAATGTAATAAGTGAACAAGTATTTAATCTAATAAGTGAACAAGTACTTCATCTTCCCTAGGTGATTCCTGGGAGACTGGTACTAAATAATGTGAGATGGGTCTTCTTTTAATTTTTTTTTCCTCTTGACTGTTTGTTTTTAAAGGGTAACACTTTTATATCAAGCAGGCTTTTTAATGGCATTTACTTTCTTCACACCTATAAAACTCTGACCTTTAAATGTAATGTAAAGAATCTCTACATGTATCAATGTCAGTGTCCCTGGTCTGTAGCGATGATTTTACTCAAGCTAATCAGGAGCTAGAACATGGTTATGCTAACACTTGAATGTGATGCTTCTAGGGTAAATAGGGTAATCTCTTCCTTATCAGAAAAACATTACATTTACTTGAAGAGATGTACATCTCCCCTGCTTGACCTTGGCATTTATGAAATTAACTTGAAAAACTTCGTTAGGGTCCCTTTGTGCTTAGAGGTCTGGGCCATTTTTTCGTTGCCCACATACTCCCTGTGGAGGAGTCAAGGAAAAAAAAAATCTCTGGATGTCATATAATTTCCTGAAGAAACAACACCTTGCTAGAACTTTGCAGAATTCCCAGGTACTGTTTGGCAGCTCTAAGTACTCAGAAAGCTCAAACTGCTTCACCATGTAGAAGAAATACTTTACAGTTATTGGTGATTTTCTTGTAATTTCAAGAAGGGGGTGGGTTTTGTTTGTGTAAAAGTAAAAATACTGTAGTGCTGTGTCACTTGTATGTGTAAATTGAGAAGCCTGCAGGTGTTTAAGAACATCCCTGCACAAATAAGCCTGGTAATCTGTTCTTCTGGGCTGAGGGAACCATTGCCCCTTTCTTCTGCTCAGGTCGAGGCAGCCCTGAAGGACCTGAGCACTGTATCAAAAAACAAAGCATCTCTTCTTCCTACCATGTCTTCAGTGTTAAGGTTTCCTTCAGTTAATCTGTATATGGAAAATTCAAACTAATCTCAGCCCCCGCTTCATGGGAATCATAATATCTTGTTCTTGTTTGAGTGTTACTATTTTATTCTTACATTATGTTATGTGTTGACAGTCTGTGTTCTGGTGTGTTAAAATGGGCTTCAGAGGGTGCTTTTAAGATAAATACTGAGTTCTGCTTAAAATACAGAGTGATATGGATATTTCTTTTGCCTTTATGCAGTTGTTATTAAAATAATGTGTAATTTGATATTTGTATATTGTTTGGGGGGGAGTTGTGGTTAGCTGCTTGGCCTAAGATAAGCAAACCCTGTAGTTTGAGAAACTACAGGGAACTCTCCAATGTTGGGGGTTTTTTTTTGTACAATACCACTGATGGCTTTTATGAACTGCATGCCATATCATAAATGGCATATTTTTCTTTAAGTAAAATTGAAAATATGATAAACACTATGTAACTTTCAATTTGATTATTTGATATTCAATATTTAATGTTTATTTATTTAATATTTATTCAATATTTAATATCTATTCAATATTTAATATTTATTCAATATTTAATATTTATTCAATATTTAATATTTATTCAATATTTAATATTTATTCAGTATTCAATATTTCATCATTTGAGCTTTTTCTTTCAAGTACCTGGTTTGGGTTTGTTTGTTGTTTTTTTTTTTTTTTTTTTTTTGTTACTTCTGACAGAAAATAATTTTTTGTTTGTTTTTTAAATTTCAGAAATCACCTTCAAGCATTTTCATGTCTGACTACTGGTATTGGAGGCTCATCCCGTGCAAAGAAACTGGAAGCTGCAACTGCTTTACAACAGCCAACCAGTCTAATGAAGAGAAAGAAGAAGATACAAACCACCAGGTTGTGGTGTCAGATATCATGCAGCTTGTGCGAGATCTGCAGGAGGTGCCAGAGAGCACAGCCGGTGAGAAAAAGAGAGTAATTTTTGAAAATTGTCCAATGGCTGCCAAACTGTGTTAAGAAGAGGACTGATGGCTATAAGAATTTTAGCAATGGTGTGTCATGACTAGCAATGAGAGTAGGGCAGAGACCTGAAATAAAGGAATAGCTGAATATTCACTTGGAGAAAGGTGATGTCTCACCACAAAAACAAACGTTTAGTAGCAGCCGGTAAAGACCTTTACTCGGGAGGACTGATGCTTGTTCAAAGAAATTAAAATAATCCCATAAATTAATTGATTAGCAAAAAATAGTCATCCCAGAGAAACCTGACCTACCTTCCTGCAGTTTTAAAATCATACTCTTGAGAAGCTGCTGAGAAGCAAATACAAAATACCTCTGCACCTTAATCACATTGCTTTTGTTGCTACTGTCCATAAGCAGAAAGCTGTAGTGAGTGCTAGTTTATACTTAAAGGGATTAGGAACACTTTTTTTCCCTGTGCTATATGGTCTTTCCCATGTAGTCATGCAGGAGGCTGCTGCATTCATATATGAACTTTGTGACCTTTGCCTTAGTACTTAGTGCAGATGGACTGTAAGTCTATTATCAGTTACACCTGATAGCAATTGGTCTTTGTTAACACATCTTAATTTCTTTTTGTTAAGTGAATTTTTTTAAAAGCCTCCTAGGTAATGAAAAAATATCGACACATATTCATGCACACTTCTAAGATGGAAAGCTGATCCAAAACTGGAAAAGTGAAATTCTCTAAAACAGAGTTTTACATTTAATACATGATTACAAGGCAGGATATGACTCCTTTGTAATAAAGGAAAAAAAGCTCATTCTTTCAGCCTGAACGAGCTAATGATGTTAGTGCTACTACAGAATGATTCATAATCTGCTGTGGCTTAGCAGGAAGTACTTATTAGAGTAATCATTTCATTTGTCCACTGGTGAGGTCTCAGCCAGAATATGAGATTTTTCAGGCCAGCAAGGAAAGATACTAGAAAAACCCCACAGAAATTCCAGAGGAGGAGGCCAGGATTGGTCAGAGGTTTATAAAATGTGACTTCTGTGGAAATAAGGAGGGTATATCTAGACCACAAAAAAAAACAGAAGGTAGGCCACATGAATTCTGACTTTCTAGTGGAGATCTTTGTAAATTACAGAGGAAGGTGCACATCTGCCTGTTTTAATTTTCTTGTTGTCCCTATCTAATAGTGTAAGAACAAAAAATGCAAACTTGATTTCTGCACAGAAGATTTAGACCTAACTGTGGGGATAGTCAGACTACTTAAAGAACTTCTGTAGTCTGTAGCCTATTCTTAAGGATATCTGGAGTTAAACAAACCACTGCTGAAGGTGAAGTAGGTCTAAGTGATCCCATCTTAGTGCTTTGAGCTAGGTGAAGAAATGTCAAGGAGTTTCTTTTAATATTTTGCTATTATAAGTATATATATATACTTTTGCTATATATAAGTCCTGGGAAGGCAGGCCTGTTATGAAGTCAGAGGAACAGGTAGTTCAGTCTCATGTCAGCTGCAGGACTTCAAATGGAAAATTGCTAATCTTCCCTTCTAGAAATTCAGGAGAGAGCTGTGTTAGGTTCAGAGTAAGGTACATGTGTGTTCTCTTGTTGATGTAACAGTGAATCAATGGTTGACTGACTGATCTACAGAGGAAGGATTCTGCAAAGATCAGAATGCATGCAATGAAGGCAGAAAGGAACTGAATACATATACATAATTCATAGGCCTGCACCTCCTATGATAACCTGCACAAACTTGGATATGCTAATTTCACCTTTTAGCTCTGGCTGTTGTCCTTCTGTCACTGTGAAGGAAATACAAGGTTTAGTGAAAGAAGTTCTGGAATAAGTTTTCTTCCCTGAGATGTAGCAGATTTTTTTTTGTTGATGATGATAACTGTGTCTGGCTTGACAGCTGAATTGCACCCCATTCATCAGAACTGAAAAGCACCTGATAATGCTCTTTATGCCTGGAAAAAGTGGGACATAGTTTTCAAAAAAATGTGTGTTTGTTTTCTTTTGACTTGTAGAGCAGCATGTAGACAGGCAAAGGAGATTTTCCAGAGCTGGGTGTGAGAAATGTCAGTTACAGAGAATTTTCTGGCCAAGTTATTAAACTTTAAAACTGAATTCAGTATGAAATTCAGTATCTTCCTGTGAAGTGACTAATACTGTTGCTAGTATTGCAGATTGAATGCATCATTATATTTGTGGCCATTTTATTGGGCTTTGGTTTTTAACAAAATATTGTCCTTAATTGATGCAATCTCCATGTTTATATATTCTGATTTTATCAAGGGACTGCTAAAAAGAGTCTGGTCTGAAAAGAATTGCAGCAGAGTAGCATGAATATTTAAAATGGGCACTTCGTGTATTGTGAGATGAGGAGATTTTGCTCTAGGTCTGGTGCTTGTTCAAGTACTTATTTCAGGAAAAGAAGCAAGCATTTTTGTGGCTGGCAAAGAAAGCCAGTGTCTTTTTATGTAAAGCTAATTCTTAGTCTTCTGGTGGAAAAAGGCAGAAAGAGAAATGTTGCCACGGAAAATAAACTCCACCAATGTTGTTGGAGTCTTTTCTCTTCTCTAATTCTGGCTTCTGTAAGCCAGTGTTTAGGGGTCTTAGTTTCTATTGTAATTATACTGTAGGGTAGAGAGCATCTTGCTGCTCTTCTCTAGTTAAACCATATGTTGCTGTTGCTGAAGTAGTAATGCCTTTCTTCCCTTCCCTGGAACTCATCTGCTATGCTATTGATACTATATTAATACCAGCACTTTTACTGCTATGGTTTCCTAGAAGGTATAATTAAGACCAAATCTTCATTGTATCTGGGAGTTTTTCCACACTTTTGCTTGAGAACATGTTGCATCTCAGAAGACTGAAAAACCTTGGTTGAAACCAGTAGATGAGGCAGTGTGCAAAATTCAGCTTGAGGCAGAGCTCAGGCAAGATGGCAGGATGAGAGCATCCAAACAACTCATGTGTATTACTGCCTCATTTCAAATTGTGAGAGTAATACATCTTTCCCCCTCTTGTCTTCAAAAGAGGCTGGAAAATGTTTCTCCTTTGAGTTCAGATCTAGTTGGACTATAATCTTTTCACTTGGGGTTTTTTAGCCTCCTGTCATTATGGGAAAGCAACAGGGAAGCAGAAGAAACCTTTTGTGATACCAAGATTTGCTAGTGTGATGTCTTGGGAACTATAATTGCCAGTGTTATGGCAAACAGCCTTGAAGGTTCTACAGTCAAAGCTTTTGGAAAAGTAAGGGGACTATCATGACTGCCCAGGTTTTGGGGACTCAAGGGTACAGGTGACTGTTTACACAAGTCTGAAGTCTCACTGGTCCAAGCTTGCCTGAGAAGACATAGTTCAGGAAGTGAAAAAAAGCTTAAACCATTTTAAAGTATAAAATGGGTGTCTTTTTATGACTTCGCGTGATTTTTAGGATTTTTGCATGAGAAACAACAAGGCAGCTGAGTGACTGTGTGATGAGCCATTTGAAACGTTTGTAGCAGTGCTGCAAAATCAGCTGCTGAGGTCCTGGGCACTTGAAACACTGATCTGTTACATTGACACGCTCTTAGAAAGAAACATGCTTGGTATCATCTCAAAATGTCAAATTGCATCTTTTTCCATACATAAGCACATTTTAGGCAGTACTCTCTGGTATTACAGAAGCTGACAGCTTGACTGAATTCTATACCTGCTACAACATCACTGTAAGGAACAGCGTGGTCAGGTGATGTTAGTAAGACCACTGATGGACTTAATATGATGGTCAGCAGCATCAGAGGGGGAAAAAAACCCAAAACAACAGTGACATGCTGTCTCTTATGCACTTATGGGTCCTGGTAACTCAACTGAGAGTGTAACTTCAGCTTTACTCATTAGCTCCGCTTTTCTACTAGTCACAACAAATACAAAATTGCAATAGTGATGTACAAGGGAAACACTGTAGGTGTTCATAGTCACAATAATTATAGTGTTTCAAATGAAGGGATTTTTCAGAAAAACAGTAACTAAGCTGTTTGGGATAAGTCCATTCTGTTCCCTGGTGTCAACAAATAAAACAATCTTTACTTTAAAAATCTTAACTAAATAATAAGAAACTTTAAAATATCTCTTAGAAGCTTCTTTTATTGCTATGTAAAAGAGGGCCAGGGTTCCAGTGCATGTTCCAGGAGAAGTTCTCCCTTTGTGCAATGTATTTGGGAAGTTCCTTGATTCTTGGAGATGTTTTGCATTCTCTGAGAAGCTTTATGATTCAATCTCAACAACTCATTAGAATTGTAATTTGCAAATTTTAGTTTGCAAAGCAGGGTACATTACAGTGCACCTCAAGTAACAACTTGAAAAGCTTTTTTCAAGGCATTACTTACAAAGCAGATTGACATAGCTAGGAGGTACATGCAGAAAATGAGGCTATGAGTATCATACCAAGTATTTTAATGAGTGTTTGAATACTTAAAAATAAGTAAACAAATAATTGAAAGGTTAAGACCAGAATTTGTGAGGCAATGGGAGATGACTTCCATATGCAAGCATGACAAGACTGCTTCGTTAATGGGAATGACAACAGCATCTGAATAACATTAGTACATCTGTGGAAGGAAGATGGCATTGTAGGATTCTCAGCCTGTCCATGCAAATGCTAAATACCCCATGACCTTTTTTCCATTAGAAACAAGCCAACTAGGGCAGGAGTCCCTTAAGCTACAATACACTTACAGGTACGGAGTGCATCACAGAGCTGGGGGGTGTTGCTGTCCCTGGTGGCTTTGTTGCATCGCTCAAGGAGGGGAAACTTGGAATTTTTTTTTTTTTTTTCTTTTCTTTATTAACATAGAACTGTGGTCACCTTGTTAACAGAGAAAAGTATTTGGTTTTGCTGGATGCTTCTTTTTGTCTGCTTGGTGACAGTGGGTTGTCCCTTAAGGAACTGGCTGGATGTGACTCTGGGAGCTTTTATATCCACGCTGAACTTTCTGTACTAGTAGTTTGATTGATGTGAAGTGCATTTCCAAGAAAGATATGAGAGATATGTATGCAGAGGTAACATTTTGTCAGTGTTTGAGGCTTTTTGCTTGCAGTGGAACTAGATTTTATAAATAAATATCTTTATAAGCCTGCTGCTTTACGGGCCACTATAGGGCTGGTATCCATCTCAGCATGTGTTTATGAGCCAGTATATTTGTGTGTGAAAGAGCTGCTTTTTATTAAAACTGAATTTCTATTTCTACTTAAGGAATCTGGCAAATTCTTATGAATTTAACTCCTAAAAAAAAGATGCATTTAAAGCTAGTTGGAGCAATCTAACAACAGAGAAAGGAGAACCTTTGCGTGGCAAACCTCATCTGTATTGTGTTGCTGCTTCAAGTAATAGAGCAATGAAATCCTAGCCTGATTAAAATCAGTAGGAGTCTTGTCAGGATTTTCTTCTTAAGACTTCTAAGCTATGCAGGTTAACCAACCTCTTAAATGATATTAATATTAAACATCTTACTCTAATTCCTTCTTTCCTGGGAATTACAGAAAATGTGGAATATATAAAAATAACTCCTTTTTCAGCTAGTAGTATTCAGTTCAAGAAGTGAGAGCAGAAAAGCTCCATTATTGTAAAAAGGCACTGACAGCTAAAAATGAGCTTTGGAGAGGTATTTCAGTAATGTCAGCAACAAAACTCAGATGGTGTGTATGTGTGTGCATTTATATATGTATGTCTGCAATTTGGTGCCACACTTGATGACTTTACAGTTCAGCTGCAGTTCACTTTCCTGTCTGTGTGGGTATTTCATACAGTAACTAAGATAAAGTTGTAGAACTTATGGCACTATCTGCAGCTATAATGAAGGCCTGAAAGCATTTTAATTTTTCTTCAAGGTTCCTTGAACCCAATTGGCAAAGATTTGTAGGGCAACGTTCCAAGTAGTGTGCACTTCAATGGCTTATAGTCACCCATCCTTTGAAATACCTTTACTGCATTGTTGCACTTCTTTCTATTTTCTTTCCCTCTCTTTTCTGTTGTAATAAGCAACCAGAGTATTTGTTGTTTTTCCCTTTCTATTCTCCTATTTCCTAGAGAGTCTTGCTTCTCAGAAAGAGTTTGGCTGGGATTCCTTGTTAGCTGTGAGATCACACAAACCTGGGATGTATAGCTGGGGCTCTGCCAGCCTCCCTGTCCTCATTCTGCTGCCTGTTCTGTACTTGGAGAGCTTCCTGCCAAGGGAGAGGCAAACACCAATAATCTGTACAAAGAAGCAGGGACTTCTTAAGATTAAGTTCCGAGGAAGCTCTACCTTCTTTGTCCTGCATAGTGCTCAGAAGGCTTCCATGGTAAGATGTGATATGTGTAAACAGAAATTTGCACTCTCCTCAAATGGTGTCATTTTTATGTTAAATAGGGAGGTATGAAATTACTGTCTAGCTACACGAGCTTGTAAAAATTAATCCAACTTTCTTGGTTTTGTAGGTTTCAATATTATGTAGCTAGAGATGTCCTTTTGTTTATATTCCACTTGAAACATATAGCCAGTTGATAATGAGAGAAAGTAATAACATTTAGTTTATTATGAAAATGTATGACTTTTGTGGTACCTCTGAATGTAATGACTATTTCCCTTCTGATTTAAATCATGTTTCACTTTTCAGATACTCTCCACGAAGGATGAAATATTAGGTAGTTGCTGAAAATAAAGGTGGAAAGCTTTGTCAGTTCTGTTTAGCCCCTGACATGAGTACCTTTGTGCTTCTTGTGCCTCAGGTGGCTCCAAAGAAATTGGAAAATTGCCTAAGCAGCAGTGTAATTGAAATTCAGGAGGGGTTACATGTCTAACCTGTTTAGGCATTCTGTAAAATTCTCTTTTCTGTGTCTGTAGGCAGTGGATATCTTTGTAAATCTGCTTGATTATTATGTCTAAAGAGGAAAAAAACCACTCTAGTACAAGACACTGGCTCATTCTTCTGACAGGGCAGTGCATGACCTGGGACATCTCATGCCGCCGGTGTGCTCACCACGTAATGAGGAGCAGTCCCGTGGCAAGTTAGGAGTTCTTGCTTGTTGCCTCCTCTGTTTAGAGAAGGCAAACTGCTTGCTGGATTTGACACTTGTTCCTGAGGTCACAGAGGTGATGTTGTCAACGTAAACACTTAAGTCTTGCATGGGTGCAACAGAATGTACCTGAGCTGCAAGGTTTCATGTGCTTGCCTTAATATCATTTCCCTGTCCCCTGTGCATCTGTAGGGTGAAAAGTGGTGGGTTAGGCTGGCTCCCTGGCTTCCAGCTGGACCATTGATCATGGAAATAAATTGCTTTGCCTCTCCTCTAGCCAATACCCAGATGAAATGTTGGATGTACTTGCTGCCCCTGGCACTGAGGAATTACTTGGGGCTGTTTTGAGCAAATCACAGATTTGCTGGGGTTAATCAGTGCATTCGCTTTTAAGTGTTTAGGATGCAACACTGTCACTATGTAGGAGGAGGGAGCTTTGATAATGGAAATGTTGGAAAGTAACTAAATAAATAAGCTTTTTTTTAACCTATGAAATCTTTTTGTTCATTATTCACAAGTGCAAACTGCAGACCTGTTGCGTACTGATAGTGGAATTGGTTAAATGGCCAGCTGTCAAAGGAAACCCTTTTCCTCCAGCTAAAAATACTGTGTTTGTTTTAAATGCTAGAGGCTAAAGAGTTTGTTTAATTTGGACATAGAATTCAAGTTACTTGGTGAGAGGTTGAATTTTCTGAGCTCATCTTATGAGATCTGCGTAAGCCTTTTTGTTGATCAAAACAAAAAATTTGAAAAATTGTAATTATTTAAAATTATTTGTTGCACATAATGAGATTATTGCTTTAGTCTTAAAATGTCATCTAAACCCATTATTAAACAGATAAATATATTTTCCATTTACCATTACCAAACAACTTTTTATGGAAAGAGGAGGGAAATAAATTTGATACTGCATTTGGAGTCTGTCAGTTTAAGCTTTCTGCCAACAAATTCGTGTGACCTGTTTTACGAAAGCTTACCTGGGGAAATGTGCTTTTGCTAATTACTAAGTGTGTGAAGAAAGGGAGGGAATGCTCTGTGGTAGCCCTGTGGCAGGTTTGACTTCAATCCAAGAATAAGCTCACGGGAGAAAAACAGATATGCTGAAAATAATGGGTTGAGAGAAAAATAGATGCCCAGAATAAACTGCTGTGAAGGATACCTATCCAAAAGGTGAAGTTCCAGAGAAACCACATCAACGTTGCTTCTGCTGAGGTTCCTATGAACACCTTGAAAAACCAGGCAGTCTTGCCAGCAGCTCCTGTTTCCAGTAAGGGGTGTGGATTCATGCATGGGGGTTGTGTTATGTGCAAAAAAGCTGCTGGAGACCACAGTAGTGGTGTCAGAACCTGCTAAAAAATCCGACTGGCACAAGGCTGATGGGCTGTCTTAACACTGCCTGAATCCCCTCTTCAATAGCACTCAGTGTGCAAAGGAGAGGGGTTTTTTGCTGAGAAATCCTAGAAGTTTCTTCTTTTACGTAGTCAGTGTTTGCAGAGACAGGAGTTGGGAGAGGAAAAATACAGTAAAAATGCCCCATTATACACATGGGGTTTACTACCCTACCCCAGCCCCCCCCACCCCCATTATTGCTTATTTTGAGAAACACATTTCATTTTAGAAAATATAGTGCATGTTCTAGAACCTATCTAGAATCTATCTTGAAATTTGCTGTTCTATCAGTGTGCTGCAGTGTGTTTTTGTATAATTTCAGCTCTGAGCAGTAGTATGACATGGTGTATTTTTTACTCTGGCATATTTCATTTTACAAAAAATCAGGTGTCTGTGCACTTTTCACTTCTCCAGAAAATACATTGACATAGGAAGAAAAGGTATCTCAGTAGCATACGTGTGCACAGCAAGGACCAGAACTGGTCCCAAAGGGAGCAGATGGGTTTTTTCCCCATTTTACCCACTGGTGGATCTCCAGCAGGGATGTTGGGTTTGCTTGTGTTCCTTGCACTGCAGGGGGTGTGTGTGTGAGAGAACAGTGCCAGTGTTTGGGGGTCTTCATGGTGTTTAGATGTCTAAGTCTGAGAAAGTACCTCTTGTTCTCTTCACAGTTCCTTCAGTAGTTTTTCTAGTGAGGATTGAGCTACCTGGTTTTATAAACTTAGGTTTTATTAAAATACCTTCAAGATCATCAAGTCCAACTGTCAACCCAGCACCACCATGCTGACTAAACCATGCCTTGAAGTGCCAAACCTACTCATTTTTTGAACACTTCCAGTGTTGGTGACTCCACCACTTCCCTGGGCTGGGCAGCCTGTTCCAATGCTTGACCACTTTCAGTAAAAAAATTTTTCCAAGTATTCAATCTGAACCTTCCCTAATGCAACATGGGGACGTTTTCTCTCATCCTATCACTGGTTACTTGAGAGAAGAGACCAACACCTACCTCACTACAAAGTTCAATGGGTCCCCTTGACTTTGCCCAGAGCTGCTGCCCCTTTGAGGGGGGCTGCTGCTGCTTTGCTTGTGCCATGCCCTCAAGCTGTTACGTGTGCTCAGTGTACACCCTGATGAGCTTCTCGGAAAGTAAGATGCTCAGCTTCATGCAAGCTGGATACAGAGGCACTGGGGTTCCAGGCAGATGTTACAGCCAACATTCGATTTGGAGAACTTGCCCAGAAAATGAGCTCACTCTTCGATTTCAACCTCAGGCTTAGAGCACTGAGCAGCTGCCAGGCTCTTCCTGGGTGAAGGCACTGACTTGAAAGAGTCAAGAGTCCCTAGACAAGGAGTGGTAGGGAGGGGAGGCTTAGTTCCCTGCCAAATGAGTGAGGCTCTAACTTGTGAAATGGAAGTCTCCAGTTTTGTTTTTTATTTCCAGTAGCATTGATGCATTTCCAGTTCTGGGCCCCTCAGTTTAGGAAGGATATCGAGGTCCTGGAGCAGGTCCAAAGGAGGGCAACCAGGCTGGTGAAGGGACTCGAGCACAGATCCTATGAGGAGAGGCTGAGGGAGCTGGGGGTGTTCAGCCTGGAGAAGAGGAGGCTCAGGGGAGACCTCATCACTCTCTACAACTCCCTGAAAGGAGGTTGTAGCCAGGGGGGGGTTGGTCTCTTTTCCCAGGCAACCCTCAGCAAGACAAGAGGGCACGGTCTTAAGTTGTGCCAGGGAAGGTTTACGTTGGATATTAGAAAGAATTTCTTTACTGAGAGGGTGATCAGACATTGGAATGGGCTGCCCAGGGAAGTGGTGGATTCTCCATCCCTGGAGATATTTAAGAAGAGACTGGATGTGGCACTCAGTGCCATGGTCTGGTAACCGCAGTGGTAGTGGATCAAGGGTTGGACTTGATGATCTCTGAGGTCCCTTCCAACCCAGCCAATTCTATGATTCTATGATTCTATGATTCTATGATTTCATAGACAATTGCTTGATATGCAATGCATAATCAGTGCTCGAAGTAGGGATCCTATGATTCTTTGATCCTCATCTGACTGCATTTTAAAGGAAGGAATTACGTAGAAGTTCAAAATGAGGCAAGGGCAGTCACTGTGAGCCCTGATCATGATGTGTGCTTTTCAGCAGGCAGATGTGATGCCAGTCTCTGCAGAAGGACAGAAAGAGGGATGAAGTTGAGCTGCCCCCCTGTCATTTTCTTTGGCTTGTTTATACTTAGATGGAGCCTGCCAGATCTGTGGATTGTCCTGTGTCCCTCTCACAAGGCCTCAGTTCTTCTTGAGCTCAACTTAGGGAATTTAGACCCCAGTAGATTCCTTTATGAAAGGCAAATGATGGGTGTCATTAGACCAGTGTCCTCTGGGACCCTTGTTCTTTGAAATTAATAGATATATGTTGTAATCTCTTTCTCTGTGAAGTTTTGAAGAACTATTACTTGATCAGATTTGGCTGGTTATTAGTCACAGATGTTTGGTTCGTTTTTTGGGGTTTTTTTGTTTGTTTTTTCTCAAAAACCTGTGTAATTCTTAAATAAAATTGGAAAAGAGATTCAAAGAGAAGAGAATGTATGATAAATTTCTTCACTGCATGAACTTGAAGATTGTTTGAATACTTTTACTCTCAGAATTTCTGTCAACAGTTTCTGTTAGCCTAGTGTATATAATATTCGTAGGGGATGTAATATAAATATCTTGTTTCCAAATGGCAACTAGAAGTCACTACTATTCTTCCATCCATATTTTCCTGAGTTTATTTTCCTTTTGGAGGGCTGAGTAGAGAGCAAATGCTATTTTTTGTTCTTTTTGGTTGTGGTTTAACAGTGATCGGGATACAAAAGTATCCAGAGATCAATGCTGTCAGCATTTGCTGCTGCAGTGCCTGGCCCTTTAATCTCTTTAAAAAAATTGAATCGTGCCCTTCCATGCCCAGTAGATGTTGCTGTTGAATCAGTAACACTGAAAGAAGAAAAGGGGGAAAAGGCTTTGGGAGGTCGGAAGGTATGGTGAATATTCTGGTATTATTAATTATGGAGGGAAAAAAGTTCTAATTTTAATTAAAACAAAAAAAAAACCCCAAAAACCCAGTACCCATGGTGGTTTCTTTCATATATATCAGCTTGAGAATCTGCAGTATAAATAGAGAAGTAATCCTTGTGTGTGTGACTTAGACTTATAGGTTTAATGTCCTGTGGAATAACTAGGAGGAAAGTGGATTTTCTACCTTGCCATCTCCATTGTGGTTTTACTAAATATTTATATTTCGTACTCTCGTCCTAAGAAGCATAAGTTATGCCAATTATGGTGATACCTCTATAGCACAATACAATTTTGCAAAGCTATTCATATCATGAGAATAGGCATTCCTGTAGCCTCTCCAACTCAGCATTGTTCTTTGGAAGCTGGACCCTTGCCAAGTTATTGGAGCACATCTTGGGGTAAAAACCCATGATAAAGGGTGGGTTTTGAATGCTTTATTGAAGGAGACGAAGCAGAGAAGGCAGGTCACTTAGGCAGAAGAGACTGAAAGATAATAAAGGTGAAAACATTTAGAAGTGTAATGCTGCCTTTAGTAGCACCATAAAGTTATGTGTATAGGAAGCTTTAAAAAATTCTGATTTAATGCAGTCCAGTCTTACTACAGGATCTGAGGGACAGTTTGTTACTTATCAGGAAAAATGTGTAAATAAAATATTGGGTAAACAAGTAATCTCAAAGCTGAATTTTCTTTTCCTTTTGCATAGGAAAACATCTGCAGCTATTGGTTTCCTTGGAAACAAATTCACTGCAAAAGCTAAATGCAGGGCACTGAGCCTGTTGATTTTTCTGCATTTGAGAAGATTTTAGCAGGCACACTTGCACTTTTTTACTACTTCTGTTTCTCAGGTGCTGTGCCATTTACGCTGTTACCGCATAAACCACTTGATCAGAGGAGAGGTGCTTTGGATTTTGAACAGAGCAAAAAAAGGCTGCTAATCACAAGCCCAAACATGAACTCTCTGTCTGTGTGTGTGTGTATGTGTGAGTAAATAAATATATATATTTTTACTCTCAGCATCTAGTTTTCTGAACACATATTTTTAAAGTCTTACCTTTTCAAGCTCAGTGATACTGTTTGTGTGTTGGTGGAGTTGGAGATCAGGGAGCTGCTGAAAGAAATCAGTGGTACGTTTGCCTCATAATAGATAGGATTTTGGCAGGACACTGGTTTTATTTGGAGTTTATGTGAGTAATCCAATATGGGATACATATGTGTTCTCACAGATTAGTGTTTTTGTTCTGGCTGTGAGAGGGGAGTGATTTCATATACTGTGTTAGAAGATATTAGTGATGCTTATGATTAACTTCAACTGCTCAAGCCAAACCAAATCTGTGCAACAATTTGGTTGTGTAATTGTATCAGGAAGAATTAATTTACAACTTACCTGCCTTACTGTATTTTAAAAAAGAGATGCTCTGCTAAGCAAGTATTGCATCAGAATTAGATTTTTTTTTCAGCCCTTATGTTTAACATAGTTAACATAGTTAACATGTTCACCTGGATCCAAAATCACATGAGGTAGAAGTAATGTTTGTGACTGTATTTGGTAGTATTTGGTACAGTTTGTGACTGTATTTCCAGTATATATGGGAATATATATATATACTGGAAAAATAATACGTAGTGTTCAGAAGACTAAGCTGTGTAGAAAAGCATTTAACACATGTTGACAAAACATTGGCTGTAGCTTGTCAAATATTGTAGAGACATCTGGCAGTGATCCCATGGTGGGATTTCTTGCTAAAATAGGCTTTAAAATGTTTCATAAAGTCCTTTCCCTCTCTAAAAGGAGGCAGCTGTTCACATTAAGTTATATTTAAGTTCAGTCACTAGGCCCTTTGCATTTGGGATTTTACTCATGCTGTTTAACAACCCTTGAATCTGAGCCCTTGCTGTGTTCCCCCCAGGGAGAATGATGTTAAAGTATATATTTTTAAAGATTTCTCTCTCTAGGAAGGAGTTGAAGAGAATTTTTAATTACAGTTTCCTTTGGGTGCTGTAACTAATATTACATTAGAATGGCCCATGTGCTTTGTGTGTACAAACTGAGCCTATCTGGGGATTGAGGAGGTGGGGAGAAGAGGCAGATACTGTCTTTTCCATGAGAAACTAGTCTTTAATTTTAAATACTCTCTTGCAAATGTCAGGGAGAGAGGAAGAAAAGGAATAGAAGTAGAGTGACAGAATTATTTGTGTGTCAGCTGTTATTCATAATCTGGCTTCCAACTTCTATTGTATCCCTCCTTGTTATATCTACACGTTTAAAATCCAAGAAAATTCATACAAAAATATTAATTTTTTTCCAAAGCAAACAATGCAGTTCCTTGAACAACATGTTGCCTAATCCCATGAAAGCAGGAAAATTAAAGTGACATTGTCTAATAATGTAACTTCTACTTTTTGAAAGCTGTTTGCCTGCAACCTATTACTGTGCCACTGCTGAGTACAAGACATCCCATTCATACAGACATGTGACAGTGAGGAGAAATCAGATATTTAGAAAGATTAAGTAGGATGACAATTTTTACAGGTAATATTGTGTTATAGAAAGCTTTTGCATAGTTAAAAAAATATTACTTCTGTACTTGGTGCCATAATTTCAAACATTATTTGCTATCTTCTTTATTTTTATTCGTTTCTTAGGTTTTACCCAGTAGAGCCTCTAAAGTTTTACATAATGATTTTTTATTTTGTAGCAGGTGGTCTTAGCAATGGCAGATCCTACTGCATTAATAACCACGGGTGCAAAGGTAACTATTTCCTTAATACCTGTTTGCTGCTTTGAAATGTTGGTCAAGATCTTCAGAGAAGTAAATGGCCTCTCATGTAGATCAGTCTCCAGGAACCAAAAAGACACATTCCTTTTGTGTGTTGATGTGGCATAGCTAAAATTTCAAGGCAGGCCTTCCAGTGCCTTCCATCTGACATCCTCAAGCCTCCTCTACATGGTGCCCTTTGGAATCACAGCTTTGAAGTTATATTTCTTAATTCTAACCTCCCTGTTTTCCCTGCTCCTCACCTGTGCTCTGCTGATGCTTTGACAGTGTTCATCTCTTCAAATGCTCTTCCCCTTGGGTACACAGGTGGGAATGAGGAAGAGAATCAAAATGTTCTTCAGGGATCTAGGAATTGCCATGAAGTATGCAAGAATATGGATGAAGACTGTTATGCATCTGCTGTCTTGGAAAAAGAGTCATATATTTCTTTTCATGAGGTCTTTTTCAGGTCTAACATCCTGACAGTAATAATTCAGAAGCATCTATGCAATGACAAATATATGACCATGTACAATGAAATAGTGTGAGGTGCTGTGGTTATTTGTCTGGCACATTACTGCATTTTTTCTTTACTTTCTTGGAAATAATTGTGTAATTCTGAAATTTTTTAACTTGTAATTTTTTCAATGTTTTGTAGCTAGCATCTGACTGGAGCTGAACCAAAACTGTCATTGTAGAAATACCCTTTGAATGAGCAAATCTAAGTTGTACAACTGTGTTACAGGAGGCATTCAGCTGCTCAGCTTTTGGGGGATCTCTGTGCTACAGAGTTTATAGGCAACCTTTAAGTATTGAAATGCTCCAATAAGGCCTTCTCCAGGCTGAACAACCCCAAATCTCTCAGCCTTTCCGAGGGGGTCTTATGAGATCAGAAGAGAGGGGCAAAATCACCTCCCTTGACCAGCTGACCACACTTCTGATGTAGCCCAGGGTATGGTTGGCTTTCTGGGCTGGGAGCTCACATTGTAGCTCATTTCTAGTTTTTCATCCACCAGTATCCCTAAGTCCATCACTGCAGGGCTGCTTTCAATCCCTTCATCCTCCAGACTGCATTGATGCTGGAGACTGCCCCAAGCCAGGTGCAAGTCCTTGCACTTGGCCTTTGAACCTCGTGAGATTTGCATGGGCTCATTTCTCAGTCTTGTTCAGGTCTCCCTGGATGTGCTCTTAGGATGAGTCTCTGTGAGGCTTTCCCTCTCTTTGTGGATAGATGGAGCCAGCTCTTAGTTGTGGCTGTGATCAGCTCAAAAGTTTTTTTTAAGTATCCAGATTTTATAAAGCTTAAAAATTATTTGAAATATTACGACTTCATGCATAATAGATGGTTTGTCAAAAAACTCTTCTTACTGCATTTTAAAGACAATGAAAGTAAAAATAAATGGCATTGCATCAAGCTTCTCACAGACAGAAGAACCTCTGTTATGGATAGCTGTAAGAGTGAAAGAGGTAAAAAAAGAAAAAGGAACAGCAGTACATAATCAAAATAACAAGGAAATGTTTACATGCATGCCTATGTTTTTCTTTAAAAGAACTAACTATTGAGGACTGTGGTCCTTCAAGAAAACTAATAGCAATACTTTCAAATGCCTACTAAAGAAAAAAAAATCTATCTATTCCAAGAAACCATGAAATTGTGGTTTGGATGTGAGTTACAGTGTCAAGAAGCCTGTATGACATTTTCATTTTCTGACAGCCTTGTACTATAATGAAGTCAGAGAAACTGTGAACTAAAGATGAGTTGTTTTCCCTCATTTGCTGAGGTATTGTGCAAACCAGCTCCCAGGAAAGATTAGTTTAATTTGACTGGTTTGTGAAGCCTTCTGTGAAGACTATTAAATGGAAAAAAACCTGATGAGATCTGAAAATGTTCACTGTTTCATATTCTAGTTTAAAAAAAGCCAAAATCATTGTGAATTGGATATAGTAAAGAAATGGACAAGTTGTAATTATCTACAAAAGCCTTTTTTTCAGAGGCTTTGCTTTTTCTTATGTGGAATCTCCTACCACTTTTGATGAGACCTGATTTCACCTTTCTGTCCTGCATTGGGTATCACAAATAACCAGACTAAATAATGATATTTTATTTACTGAGGATTGCATGCAAGAAAAATAGATAGAGGACTTGGCTTGTTAAGGAAACAGACACAGAGAAGTTTTCAAGCTCTGTTGTGAAAGACACAAAAGCACCATTGAAGGACCTGCAGTGAGGGCGAGTGATCTACAGCAAGACTGAGACCTTGTTTGGGATTTGGCCTCTGTGACTGCAAACAAATTACCATTGTGGTTGCTGGAAATTATTGTCCCATTCCTGGAGGTTTTTCGAGACTTCTTAAATTTTCCTGTTCTGCATCAAGACAAAGCCAAGCTGTGCTTGGAGTGCCAGTGCATGGAGGAGTCGAGCACTCAGGGCAGCACAGTAAATAGCCTTTTGGGGGGAGGTCTGCTGGAGGTGGGAAGCTTCTAGAAGGTTGGTTATCAGCCCAAGATGGTTGGTTATCATTCAAGGACCACTTCTTTTCAGCTCAAGACTGATGGGAAGGAAATGGGAAGGAAATAAAAAAAGGGAATTAGGAAACCAGTATGGTTAAGCAGAGAACTGCTAGGTAACCTCAAATGGGAGAACCTATAGATTGTGGAAGGGCAGAGGGAGGAATCTGAGACTTGTCTGAGAATGCATAGAGGCAACTAGGAAAGCTAAAGCCTACTTGGAATTAAACCTTGCAAAAGAGGTTGAGGACTACAGGAAGGGCTTCATCGAATACATAGCAGATAAAACTAACACTGGAGGCAGTGTAGGCCCACTGCTGAATGACGTGGATGCCCTGGTGTCAGAAGATACAAAGAAGGTGGAATTGCTGAATGCTTTCTTTGCCCCTGTGTATACTGCTGGAGGATGTCCTCAGGAGCCCCAGGCCCCTAAGGCTGCTGAGAAAGTCAGGGTAGAGGATGAGTTTGCCTTGGTTGACGGGGGATGGATTAAGGATAAGTTAATGAGGCTGGACATCCATAAATCCATGGGTACTGATGGGATGTATCCAAGGGTGCTGAGGGAACTGGCAGATGTCATTGCTAGGCTGCTCTCCATCATCTTTGGTAGTTGTTGGTAACAGGAGAGGTGCCTGAGGACTGGGGGAAAGCAAATGTCACTCAAGTCTTCAAGAAAGGCAAGAAAGAGGACCTGAATAACTACAGACCTGTCAGCCTCACCTCCATCCCTGGAAAGGTGATGGAACAACTCATTCCTGATGCTGTCTTCAGGCATATCAAGGCCAAGAGGCTTATCAGGAGCAGTCAGCATGGCTTTACGAAGGGGAAGTCAGGTCTGACCAACCTGATAGCCTCCTATGAGGATATAACCAGGTGGATGATGGTGAAGCCGTAGGCATAGTTTATCTTGATTTCAGGAAGGCATTTGACACTGTCTCCCACAGCATCCTTGGAGCTAAGTTGAAGAAGTGTGGCCTGGATGATCAGGTAGTGAGGTGGATGAGGAGCTGGTTGAAGGTCAGAAGCCAGAGAGCTGTAGTCAATGGGACGGAGTCGAGTTGGAAGTCTGTTTCTAGTGGAGCCCCTCAAGGGTCGGTATTGGGGCTGGTACCATTCAAAATATTTATTGATGTCAAAATATTTATTGATGACCTGGATGAGAGAATAGAGTGTACTACCAGCAATTTGACGATGACACAAAACTGGGTGGAGTGGCTGGCACCCCAGAAGGCTGTGCTGCCATTCAGAGGGACCCGGACAGGCTGGAGAGTTGGGCAGGGAGAATTGTAATGTATTACAACAAGAGCAAGTGTAAAGTCTTATATCTGGGAAAGAACAACCCCAGGTACCAGTATTGGTTGGGGACTGAGCTACGGGAGAGCAGCACAGAGGAAAGGGACCTGGAGGTGCTGGTGGATGGAAGGATGGCCATGGATGGATGCTGGTGCATGGAAGGAAGGCCAACAATGTGCCCTGGTGGCCAAGAAGGCCAATGGCATCCTGGGGTGCATTAGAAGGGGGTAGCTAGTAGGTAGAGAAAGGTTCTCCTCCCCGTCTACTCTGCCCTGGTGAGGCCACATCTGGAATATTGTGTCCAGTTCTGGGCCCCTCAGTTCCAGAAAGACAGAGAACTGCTTGAGAGAGTCCAGTGCAGAGCAACGTAAGATGCTGAAGGGAGTGGAACATCTCCCTTATGAGGAAAAGCTGAGGGAGCTGGGGCTCTTCTGCTTAGAGAAGAGGAGACTGAGGGGTGACCGCATCAGTGTTTATAAATATGTAAGGAGTGAGTGCCAGGAGGATGGAGTAAAGCTTTTCTCAGGGGTGACTAACAACAAGACAAGGGGCAATGGTTATAAGCTGGAGCACAGGTGGTTCCATACAAATATTAGGAAGACTTTTTTCACTGTGAGGGTGACAGAGCACTGGCACAGGCTGCCCAGAGAAGTTGTGGAGTCTCCATCCCTGGAGACATTAAAAGCCCAGCTGGACACATTCCTGTGTGACCTGCTATGGGTGACCCTGCTCTGGAAGGGGGGGTTGGATTTGATGATCTTTTGAGGTCCCTTCCAACCCCTAACTTTCTATGATTCTATCATCCTATGAATGACGAATCATAAGCTGCATTTTCATAGAATCATAGAATTTTCCCATGTCCTTAGTGTGTTCCCTGAGTATTGCACCGCCTCGTTTTCTGAAAATGGAAAAAGCATTCTGTCACCCCGAAACTCCAGTGAATGCTACATTTGAAAAGATGTACAAGTGAAAAAGGGCAGTCAAATTGTAAGATACATCCCATTTTAAAAAGTTCTGAATAAAAGTTGACATCTTTTTACTCTGCTTTATCTGTGATAAAATTTGTCAGCCTGTTCCTCAAGGGTAAGCACTTCAATTTTATTCTGTGCAATCAAATTGAATTAGTCCTGGAAATACCGTACTTTCTTATTCTGAATATTCCTTAGGTTACGGATTTTATGTAAAGTTAACAATTCTAAGTGACAGTTAAATATCACATTTTGTTATGGAGTAATTTCCTGAGAATGTTTTAAATCACTACTGACTCAAGAATGG
Source organism: Heliangelus exortis (assembly GCF_036169615.1). Classification (NCBI taxonomy): domain Eukaryota; kingdom Metazoa; phylum Chordata; class Aves; order Apodiformes; family Trochilidae; genus Heliangelus; species Heliangelus exortis. Next base: position 58,559,858 of record NC_092422.1, read on the forward strand.
TAGATGTAAAGACTTTTATGGTGTACAACCAGTTCTTTTGAAATAGTGATTTTTACAAAGCAGGACATGTAGTAAAATTGGGACTTTTCTTAATTCTGCAAACCTGAACAAACACAGAAAGGGACTGATGTGAAGTCTAATACTATTTAGGAGTCCTGATATGTTAAAACTTTGGACAATGCTGGACAGATTTTGGTTTGTTTTTTTTTGAGGGCAGGGGCTGTTAATTTTGTGCCTCCTCACCCTGAGTTTCCATTGAAAGGAAAGCACCATTGCAAGAGAAGATAAAAGACTGTGTTTTCTGATAGATTTAATTTCTGCATTTAAATAGAGAATAATGACTCTGCAGGAGAATAGGACTATGACATCTTCACATCCAGACTCTATCACCTTTCAGTACCTGCAATTTCCATTTCTTTCTCTGTTTAAAGTACTATGGCTTCGTGGGGTTTTTTCTGGGGTTTGGAGCACAGTTTGCCTTGCATGGCCCTTTCTCTACTTATATCTATCTGTTGAGTGCCCCAGAGGAGAAAACAACAGTGATACTTCATTTCATTATTACTTCTGTTTGCAGCCCATCTGTATGCTTCCCACCTTCCACCTTCCTGACTTTCTACAGAAGGTGCTTCCTTTGTCTATAAAGACACCTCAGTGAACTTAGAAAGGTAGGATCTTAGGTGCCAGCAAAACCAGGCAGTGTTCATTCGTTTTCATGCCTGCTTTTAGAGGGATGCAGCTGCTGGCACATTGGGGTCCCCAGGCTGGAGAGGGACAAAGGACTGGAGCAGCAGGCATTTGGAGGTGTTACACTAGATAAACACTTGCAAGGCTGTTGGGTCTGCAGTGATTACTTGATCCCATATGGCAAAAGAGGAGGATGAAGAAGAAAACAGAATGAAGCAGTTATTGGGAAACTTGGTTTGTTCTAAAAACACAGAAGATCAGTGAAAGGTATTTGAATGACATTTCATTCGTTTCCTTCATGCAAGCAAGAGAGGATGGGGAAAAAGAAGACCCTGCATGTTATGCTAAGAAGTACTGAAAGTCTCAATGGTCTTCATTTTAATTTAATTAATTTTAAGACCTTGCAGTCTGAAGTGCCTAACTGCAGAACTTCATGGAAGTATGAGGGATGCTGCTCTAGTGTAAAACTGAGATACAGGATATGAAAGCAATTGTTTATAAAAGACTTAGTGGCCAAGCTAGGCTTTAAGAACTAATCTTGACTATATGTATTTTTTTAAAGAAAGGCTAGATTGCAAATGATAAGGAGGAAAGAAAGATATTTAGGGATGAGCACTGAAAGTACTGGCAGGTGGAATATAGCAAGTTTGGGCTGGACTGCAGAAGAGGCCACCAAATCAAAGTAAGTTTGTTGCACTTCAGCTATTTTCTACTACTTCTAAGCCATTGGTCTGAGCAATACTGGAAAAGCAGAGGAGCACCTACGTAAAAAGGGGGTAAAGCTTTTCTCCAGCTGCTGAGTAGTTAGGTACCACCTTGGCCTGGTCCTGTATGTGACCAAAACGCACTCCAGATGAGGGAGCTTGGAGAGCAGCTGCTAGGCCATTTTTTAATGTACAGCACTTAATTTCTCAAAGGAAGATCTCATGGAGGTTGATCTGATGCTGACGACCTGTTAGAGATTTGATAAATTAATATATTAGTAAAAAAGGTATAATTTCGGTGGAATTCCTATATTAAATGCTCTTGCACATCTGAAGACTTCTTTGTGTTCCTGTATCAACTTCGCCCATAGTCCAGCTTTGTATGAATGTATGAATGTTTGAGTGTCAAGTTTTTAAAAAGAAAAAACTTTACTTTTTTTTTTTTTTTTTTTTTTCCTTCCTGCATGTATTTGCAGGGTAATGACTCGTACAATGTGAAGTTCTCTGTATTCCTTGAGATTGTGAATCTAGGAACAATTTTCTCCTTGTGGAAGAGCGAGGTGTTGCCAAACCCAGAATACTGCCATCTCTGCTTATGAATCCCAGTTTCAAATCCCAGATGCTTTACATAATAAAGCCTAACTGGGCTGATTACCAAGAGAACTCAGTCATTCACAAAAATAAAAGGGAAAAATCCCTTTGCTTCATGAAGGAAAAACTGGTGCCAAGAGGAGGTTGAAATGTTAAAAATGCATTTTCTGTTTGGATCTTTCATATCAACTGTCCTGTCTCTCCTTCCTTCCCCCTTTTCTTTAAGGCTGGGGATCAGTATCACTCTTGTGCAGTGGGTGAATGTGGGAGTTTTTTGTAGGACCTCCGAGGACCTAAATTACAAAACAATCATTCAATGGGTCTCTTCCCACTCTGCAGGAGTCAAGCTTAGGTAAGTCTCTGGGTATATCTACGGTGTCTTAGGTGGTGACATTGATGCCTGTAGCTTCACAGCTTACAGAGTCTATAGAGTTTTGTGGCATGTGATGCTGGGACCACCCAGAAAATAGTGTGGCTGACTTGCTGTTGACCACGTGGTATTGTTGGAAAGTGTGGGATATCTAGTAGAGGATTCAGCTGCATAACCATCCATATTCCCCACCCTTCATCATCAAAGCCAGTGATGGGGTAGGGCCACTGCAAAGCCACAGGGAAGTCTATGTGTGTTTTTATTTCTTGTAGTCCTACTTTATATTCCATAAATAGTGTGTCTTGTGCTGCAGCTGTTCTCAGAGAAATGAAGCTCCTGTGGGTTAAAATGGAAGCCCTCTCGTGGATTAATAATTAATTAAAAAAGAAGAAATGGAGAGTTGCTTTAGGTGGGGAGTTTTCTGTGGGTGGTGGGGAGTAATTAGAGGTGTAAAGCATGGATTTCTGCAGGAGCTTCAGCTATTCAACATAATCCTGAGTGAACTGGAAATGGAAAGGAAGCATGGAAAGGCAAAATTTGCAAATATATGAAACAATTCAAAATAGTCTGATTCAATCCTAAATGCAAACAGTTGGAGAATAAATCAGTGAAGTTAGGGAACTGAGCAGTAGAGCAGGTGAAATTAGTTGTTTCTACTGGGTGATACATATGAGAAAAGGCAACACTACTCCCTAAGCTAGTGCTTACCCTCGGTAAGAGACCCTGGTTGTGGGTATTTCCCTGAAAACAGCAGCAGCTCGGTCGGCAGTCAGCATTGGTCTGAAAGGCAAACAGAGCATTGCAGACCACTGAGGGGGACACTAAGAACAACAAAATCCTTATGTCACTGTGTAACCTCTGCTGTGCCCACTTCTTGAGTGCCATGTCCAGTTTTGTTCACTTTGTTAGGGTAGAATTAGGGTATGTGGGAGCATGGAGAAGGCGGGCAGTGGTATGGGATTGCTTTTGTAGAAAGAAGAACTAATTAGGAAATTTTCTGTCTGGAAAAATGGCAATTGGAGGGGACATAATATCACCTACAGTGGAGGTCTGTATAGCCATGAATGGTCTGGGGAAGTGAATAGAGAGTGTTTATTTCCTGTTTTTTTCCCACTGCTTCACAAAAGGCAAACTGGGGCACCCAGAAAAAATTCAGAAAGGCAGTTTAAACAAAAGCAGTTTTTCACACAGCACATCATTAAATTTTGGAACTCATTGACAAGTGATATTACAGAGGTCAAAGTAAAGTTAGCAGTGAAATCTTTAGGTATATTGTTGCAAGTATCTTTTGCTCAGACAAAACTCATGGCATGATTATATGTTAGTGACTTACGGTTACTGCTGGGGCTCATCACATGAGAGGGTAGTTGGGTATAATTTATTTGCAAAATAGCTACAGTTTTTAAAAAACATTTAGCTCTTTGAGGAAAAAACAAACAAACAAAAAAAAGTTGTTGTGGCTTTCAAACCCAAGGGAAATTTAGAAAAAAAAAACAAACCAGGACAGACCTCCAGAAATCAGGTGAAACCTCACATCCAAAGAGCCCTGGAAGTTGATTGATTGAATTCTGCAATACATTTGCTCCTTGCTTATTATCTTTTCAGTTTCATTGGAAGAAATAGTACAGATCATTTGACAAAAATGTTTTCACTGCATTTTAAATGTCTAAGACAGAACAGAAAGTCTGTGTTCCTCAAATTTCTTCATGAAACTATTTTTACACAGTGCTATATTTCAGCATGAATTCAGCTGTTGCAACAGGGGCTTGCTGAGGACCACTGAAAAGTGTTTTTGTTAGAGGTGTAGCAGAAGTTAAAAAACACAATTCCAGAAGCAGCTTGAATTTTTGAGTAGGAGCTAAATACAGATATTTAAAATGATCACACGCTACCCGGAAAATGAAACCAACTCCTATTCTGTTTGCAAAGTCTCAGGTGCTAGAACCATATATAAATCATTTCACTCTCAAATTTTAATATAGCATGAGATGTATGGGGCTGAGATGGCATGTTTAACTCCCTAATACACCTTCAGAAATGTGGTGTGTCAGCTACAAACTTCAAGAGAGCAAAATTGTGGTAGCTCATCCCTGAGCTAGACTGGTGCCATTATTTACAGGACTGTCTCACTTTCCCTAGGTAGCTCATGGTAAGATGCTGGGCTTGGTTTTTGTTGCAAGAAGGCTCAGTTGGCTCCTTTTCTTAAGAGCTGGTTTTAATTAGTTTAAGATCTGTTTCTTTACTCTGACTCAAGGTTATTAATTAAACCACGGATGATCTGGTTAGATTCCAGTTTCTTACCAGCAGGGATGCTAATCTCAAATGCTGTAGTTAAGTATATTGAATATACTGCATCTCTGTTTCCTTCAGTAGAGAAGCTATACTTGAACTTGTTACTGGATCACTCCAGACAAGGCTGCCTGATTTTGAGGAATGAACATGATTAACAAACACATGATTACAAAAAAACCCCACAAAACCCAAAAGAATAAAAACCAAAGCCAACCAAACACTTTTAGGTAAACTACCTTTAAACTTTTTGGGGGGTTGTTTATTGTTTTGTTTTAGTTCATAGTCTCCTTAATGTTATTGTTGAGAGTTATGAACAAGTCATCATAGGTACCCATGTATTTTCCTGGGAAGGACTGCTGCTTTTTGCCTGATGTATGTAATCTGAAGAATCTTTATTCTGAATAACACAGCACAGTTCTTTTAAGTATACAGTAAAAGGAGTCTTTTTTCTTTTAACCGTAGATAACTGTTTACTTATTTTAATGGCTGAAATATAAGATGGGATAACTAAAACCAACAGGATTATTAGAAGACTGGAAGAATTCAGCTGACAGCAAAATCATTTAGTAGGCATCGATACAATCTTGAGAAAGGAAAGCATTAAAACCCTCATAGTTGGAAACTGGCAGAACAGCCTGGTTAAAAGCACTGAAAATCAATTATGAGGAGCAGTTGTACAAAGAGTCATTGTACGGCTTTCAGCCTTGTAGGATTTTCTGTATCCCTAAAAGTTTTCCAGTGGTAATACAGTCTCTATGGCAAATGGAAGTTTACTGGCTAATTAGGTTTGCTTTCCCTAGTTACCTTCTGCAGCAATACTCTTGTATATACTTTGGGGGGGTCTGCAGATTCTGACTTGAAAAACCCCTTGAAAGGGAAGCAGAGTTATGTGTTCTTGTGCTGTGGCACCACATTTAGGCACTCAAGCTCCTCCAAATAGTCTGGAGGATGGCTGTGGTTATTTTAGTGTTTAAAAGAAATTTGAACCTTCAAAAATGATCATTTCAAAATGAAGGTGAGGGCATCCTTTGGTCTGATGAGAGCAGAATAGCCTTGGTGTTGCCATCAGGAAAGCATTTACCCTCCAGAGCTGCTCACCCAGGCAAGAAGGTAGAGGGGAGCCCAGCGCTCACCTCATCCTGAGGATGGGGCTTTCTGGGAGCTCTCAGCATCCCTTCGCCGCGCTGCCGATCCAGCGCAGCCCTTCCCGGCGGTGGGAGAAACCGGCGGTCCGGCGGCTGAGCAACGCTTCGTTCAATAATTCTGGTGTTTCGGAGACTCTAACTGCGGGCAAACCCATACGCAGAGGAGGGGAGAGAAGTTTTAAGCGGCCCCGCTGTCATTAACATTCACGGCTCTGGCTTCAAGCAGCGCCCGCCTCACCCAGGCGCTGCCAGGAGGAAACGTGCGCTCCTGCCTCCCTCCTTCCCTCCCTCCCTCCCTCTCTCTCTCCCTCTCCCTCTCTCCCTCCCTTTCTTTGTGCCGAGGGGGGATCCATGTGGAGCAATTGAAATGCAGGGCTGCGAAACACTGCTGTAGTGGTCTGGTTTGGAGGTTTTTACCTCCCCCTCCTTTCATTTTTGGAGCAAGGGGAGCATGTTTGCTGTGGATTCTTTTTGTTTCCTCAGAGAATGAGATGCTGGCTGAAAACTGAAGAAATGGCTCTAGAAGAATTGATGCAAAGATTAAATGCGGTTTCCCAGTGCGCTGGTAGGAGGAGCTGCTGGTCTTAAATACTGTGTTGAGTGGGTGCTGTTAGTGGTTTTGTAGGATTTAGAGAAAATCCTGGTAATCTGACTAGCATTCTTTATGCATGCTCGCATTAACAGGAAAGAAAGTGTTAAGAGCTTTTGTCACCAGGTTAAACTTTTATTTATATTAACACTAATTAACATTTTTAGTGCTTAGGTATTAATGAGGCAAGCTTTAGAAGGCATTCTTGGATAGTTTTGGAGAGCTGCTAGCCCAGTCAAATACTCTTGGTTCCTTTTTTTGTCTGTGACTCAGCTGTAGCTAAGAAGTGGAAGAAATTATGGATTTGTCTAGTGGATGGATTGGGTCTCATATAAAGCAGTGGAGAGCTTGGCTAACTGTAGGGCACTGTAACCAGTATTTTGGGTGGGTCTAAGCTGCACTTCCATGAGAATGCAGAGCTGAATCCATTAATTGTGGTAAATGTAGTTTTACATCTGTATGGATTAGAAATTGCAGCAGATCTGATAAAATGGTTTTATCTCTGTAGAAAGATTATTATGATTTCTGGGATAATTTTCTTATGTTCTTGAAAATGGACATGCTTATTTGTTCAAAACTAGAACTGAACAGTAGTGTTTAGATCTAGGATCATTTTCCTGGCTCTTGTTCATACAGAGATGCAAACATATTTCAGAATAAAAAGTTACCTGGAAAGAGAAGAGGTGCAATTTTTGCATCCTTTGCAAATGCTTCTTTTCCCCTTTATTCTTAGTCAGTTGACAGATGTCAGAGGTCTTGCATCTTCTTGTTATCTAGGCACACAAATGGTTTGCTAATACAGAATATTTAAGGTATTATTAATTACATTATTAAAGCTTGGAATTTTTCTTCCAATTTCCCTGGCCCTCTGTCTCCTAAGGGTGACATTTTCAGCTTTTTCAATTTCCATGTGTTAAAAGGAAATAATTAGCAAGATGGCTGATTCTGTAGTCCAATGAACAGATAGATTTTATGACAAATGTGGAATAGACAGATTGTCTGCACCAGTTTTACTGGAGTGGGGAAATGGGTATTTTATATTTGTAACATTTTTTGGGGGGAGAGTAGGGGGGGGGAAGCAAGACTTAATCTGATGAGAACAAGCATGAAATTACAAGCAAAAGCCACCATACATACTATTTTCTTCTTTGTTTTTCCTATGTATTTTTCCCCTATTATCTTCCTGTTTTCAAAACATGTCTTGCATTAAATACTTGGATATTTGCTTGCTTTATTGTCTGTTTTGATTTTCTGAATGTTTAAATAAGAAGAATGCCAGCCTGTTGTTTGTCAGGGCATGTTGTCCTGTGCAGTTTATTTTATTAATTCGCACGTTGTTTTTTCCACTCCCTTACAACTGTTGCTGTAGTTTTTCTGAGGCAATAAACTTTAATAACATGTGGTAGAATTGTTTAAGAATATAGGAGGCTTTTCTTCCTGAATCAAAGTAGAAAGAGCCTCCAGACTGGCAGCAGGCTCACTGGTTTGCCCATGACACCGCCTGTCTCTCAGCTGTGCAGATGCAGGTACACAACACTGTGACCTTCATGTAAGCCACCAGCAGCTCAGAGTGCTGTTTTCACATTTGCCAACAGGCTCTGACTGTGCTCTGATATATAGCTTGTTAAATGTGCATGGTTTTCAAAAAAAAGCATCTGTTACTTTACTGCCAGTTTCTTGTTCACGGTGCTAAGCTGGCCCCTCGCCTCCCCCTTCTCTTTCTTCTTCCTGTCTGTAATCCTTGGGTGCCAAAGGCACCTCTTTTCTACAGAGAGTGGATGTGTTTACAGGTGACTTTCAGTTTTCTTTTTTTTCCTTTTTTTCTGCCTTTTTTCTTCCTTTTTTTTCCCCCTCCTTTTTCTTTTAGATTGCTTAGGCCATTTATCTGTTGCTGTCTCCCACTCTTGTGCTCTGCCTTGTCTTTGGGCCAAATTATCTACTGTCTGGCTTCACAGCTGTCTTTCTGTTGACTCAGAAACCTTTAAGTAAGCAGAGATTTCCTTCACAGCCCAAGGTCATGTGCAGGATTTTTCCAAGCCCATTTTTTCAATAGCTTCCTGCTTAGGAGTAATTGAAATGCAATGGTTCCCCCTGGCTGCCCCATAGTGCAGCTATGTACCTTCAGCTATTGAGGGATTTTCTCCTTTGTAGGACTGAAGGAAAAAGACTCTTCCTCTTCCTTCGCTTGTTTTTCTGAAGGATACAGTAAGAAGGCTGAGTTTAATCCCAGGTAGTTTTAAGTATCTATGTCAGGAGACGAATTCCCCTAAAATCCATCTGGCTGAAAGGAGAGAAGGGGGCATCTTCCTAAGGAAAGGCCTTTCACCTTCTGAAGTGCACTTCTCTTTCTCTTGGCGGACAGGAGGAGAAGCCTGGAGCATCTCCACTGTGCCTAAAGTTAGGTATGGTAAATCTGAGTTGCAGCCTATAGTCTTTTGCTGGTTTACCACAACAACCTTTCTGCCTCTGGCTGCTCTGCTGCTATCAAGTCCAATGGTCTAAGTAACCACAGTGGTAGTGGATCAAGGGCTGAGCTTGATGATCTCAGAGGTCCCTTCCAACCCAGCTGATTCTATGATTCTATGTGTAATGTGCTGACACAGGCTTTCTGGGCCACTTGTCCCACACCAGCACTTTCCTCAGTGGACCTTTTGTTCCTCTGCTCTGACTAAATTCAGATTTACTCACACTTCCAGCCCCTCTAGTAAATTTCTGGCCTCTCTCTCTTTATAGAATAGAATAATAGAATAATTTGTGTTGGAAGGGCCCTCTAAAGGCCATTTAGTCCAAGCCCCCTGCAGTGAGCAGAGACACGCTCAACTGTATCAGGATGCTTAGAGCCTTGCAAACCTCATCTTAAATATCTCAACTACCTCCCTGGGCAACCTGTTCCATTTTTCTATTAGCCTCACAGTAAAGAATTTTTTCCTAACATCCAATCTAAATCTACTCTAATTTAAAACCACTGCTCCTCATCCTATCACTACAGGCCCTTGCAAACAGTCCCTCTCCAGCCTTCTTGTAGGCTCCATTCAGATACTGGAAGGTCACTATTAGGTCTCCCTGGAGCCTTCTTTTTTCCAGGCTGAACAACCCCAGCTCCCTCAGCCTGTCTTCATAGGAAAGGTGTTTCAGTGCCCTGATAATTTTTGTAGCCCTCCTCTGGATCTGCTTCATCAGATCTGTGTCCTTCCTGCCCTGAGAGCTCCAGAGCTGGACACAATTCCAAGTGAGGTCTTACCAGAGCAAAGTATCAGAATCATCTCTCTGGATCTGCTGGCAACACTTTTTATTATGCAGCCCAGGATGTGATTGACCTTGTTCAACTTCATGGGGTTCACCTGGGCCCACCTCTCCAGTTTCTCCAGGTCCATTTATTCAGTCATGAATGTGTTATCCTCTTGCAGGATCCTTGAAGTACCTTTCTCAGCTACATTTTGCTAATCTGGACATCTTTCTCTGGCAAAGCTTTGATTATTTTTTCATCTTCCTCACCTCCATTTTATCCTCTAAAACCTCATAGATATACTGTCTTCTTCTACTTCTGGCTATATTTAGCTATTAAGGTCATAAAGATCATGCTCTTTAGTTTAACAAGATCATCTTCATATTCCTTCTCTGACTTGTGCTTCATAGTTCAAAATGAACTTTTACCTTGCTCTCATCATCTAATAAAGGTGCTCCCATGATATCTTCCTTACCTCCACAAATAAGGTGCCTTCTGTGGTTCTGTGATATGCTCCTTAGTCCTTCTAGTCACTTCCCTTCTATCAAATGGCCTCCTGGACTTGGATGAACGATCAATTGCTTTTAAAACAGGGCAGAAGTGACTTAAATAAATTCTCTATTTCTACCTGCTTTTGTTTGGGGTCTATTGTTGTTTTTAATCTTTTTTGGTTTTCCCAATTATAATTGTGGGGTTTGGATTTTTTTCAGAAAATTATTATTGATATTAAAAATAAAAAATAAAATCCTGATTTTGTCTGTGTTTATTTTCCTGACAGATAATTGCATAATTTCTGTTCATTTGGCCATAGATTTTACTTTTCTTTCTCTTTTTCAGTTCTGTTTTAGTATGAAATTGTATCTTCTTCCACAAACTGTTGTTCATGGGCAGAAGTTCCCCTCCCTGTGGAACACTGGCTCAGAGGTTGAAGTCCCAGGTTATGAACAGTTCTTGTCTGGGATCACATAGATTCAGTCCATATTGCTGTCTGCCATAGGTTTTCTGTTCTTTCTGTCAGTCACTATTTGTGTTTGCATCAGCACGGAGCTTAGAAGCCTTGCAATGGTGGTGTTGTCTCATTCCTGCAAACAGGCCATACAAATCTGGCATTCCCAGCTTTAAGCCTGTGGTAAATCCACTGATGTTTTCTTCCCACCTTGGAAAAGTGCCACTATTGCAGTTTCCATCTGTTTCCTCTCCTCAAACAAAATTTTAGCACTCTGCAAAAAGAAGCAGCATCTGCAAAGCAAAGATAAATATATATGTAGTTCTTTAGTAAAAATGTATACAGTGCTAGTATTTAACATACATGTACCATCCCTTTAGCCACTTCAGCTTTGGTCAGTTTTCAGTAGCTCCAGATTTTCTGGCATACTTACAATTTGGGCCAAACTTTACATATCAGTTCTCTGGCTTCGCCTTATTGTCAGGCAGGCTTTTGAAGTTTTGAAGGCTGGCTCACCTGTCTTGGTGAATTTGGAACAGATGTAGGAGGAATGTGCTCACATAGCACTTCCAAATGCCCAACATCACTGGAAAGAGTTGGCTTACCTCGAGGAGCAATGGGCACACCCTCTGGCACACTGAAGGGACATTATAAAGCTGTGGGCAGCTGGAAGGACCTGCTCAGTGTGTCCTCTCCATTCCTGCTTGCCTGGTCTTTCTTACCCTTGTAGCATGTGTCCTCGGTTCACTTGATTTTTAGTATGGGAACCCAAAAAAATCTTTCTGCTTGTGGCAGAGTGCTCTGTGTGTGTGCGTGTTAATTTGGCAGGCAAGCAGGTCTGAGAATGACGAGCATTAAATTATTACTTGGCAGCTTTCTATGTGGCTTGTGAAGTCGAAGAGATGCAGTTGAGAGCTCTGAATTCTGCAGGCTGTTAGCACATTTGCTGCACCCAGGTTGTATTTAATGGTAGTGGGGGATGTGTCTGTCTTGTATTAGCTGGGTGGGCCTAATTTCAGCTTTCCTGCCCCCATGTTGAGGATTAGCTATGAAAGGTGACTCTGATTTCCCAGGCCAGAGGGCATAGAGCAGGCGTGTTCTTCCTATCATGAGGTTGAAATCAGCAGGAATAAGGATGGAAGGATGGAAGCTGCTGTTGAGCAGACTCAGGTAGTTAGGAGTGGGTTGCTGATGTTGTCAGTGGGCAGGTATTGCTAGGGCTTCTGTGTGCACCTATGTGATATCCATTTCTTAGTAAATTCTGGCCTAAATCAAAATCTTTATTTTGCTCCTGAAACAGCTGAATGTAGTGAAACTGGTGGGAGTAGGATTCAAAGTTGGCAGCAGTCTTGTCCTTATTAAAGAGAGCTGCCTTTTTGGTAATCTAAGGAAAAAAAATTTGATCAACATTAAGGGTGATAAATTTTATTTTTAATCGAACTGTGGTTGCTTAAAAATTGCATCCCAGAATGTTAGAGTTCAGTCAAGTTTTTTGTTTGTTTGTTTGTTGTGTTGCTTGGTTGTTTTTTTTTAACTTACAATGGGGAGAGGAGAGGGAAGCAAGCAGAAAAAAAGAAAATGCCCACTTGACTTTAGATCCATTTGCAACTCTTTGAGACTGTCAACAATAGTGGCCTCTTTTATCATATCACCTACCCCAGTCTTTCACTGATTTTAAAGGCAGTTGCTGAACTACAGTAGGAAAATTGCAGTCTGTGCAAATATCTTTCAGCAGACAAACAGGAGATCAGGGCAAAATAGGGAGTGAACAGGAAATAATGGCACATTTAGAGTGGCTTTTCAGAGGACTGCAGGATGCATAATTGTCAGTCTCTCATTCAGTCTGTGGACTTTGGTGTGTATACTTAAAGCTTGTGGAGCCAGGAAAGCCCTGCCTGAAATTATGTACTTAGTGATACTGAAGAAAAAACCCCACCTTGTTACTCTGATGCATTTTTATTATCACAGTGACTCAGAATACTTTCTTGGCAAGAGTGCCTGGCACAGCTGCCTGCCACGCTTAAAACCAGAGAGATCCAAGCTGCAGGATTACCTCGTGCATATCAAGTAACGGGGGACTTCTGCAGAAAAGGAACAGCTCAGCAGAGGGAAAGGGGTGTGATACATAACATGGGCTGCATTGCCTTCGAGGTGTTTGCTCCAAGCTGAGGTGTCGAGCTAAGCCAGGAACCAGGAGGTGCTTGGCTCACCCACCTTTGCCAGTTCACAAAGTTGATCAAGTGACCTACTTGTGCTTTCGTTGTTTCTGAATCAGCCCAAGGACTTGTTAAGGTTTTCAGTGTCTGAAACAGTGCATTTCAGCTGGAAGTTTGCGCCTGCTGTTTTACAGTATCTGGCAAAGGCACTTTAATTTCGCTTCATTGTTTCTTTTGTGTCCTATTAAATACCAGCCACATATGCTTTTATTTCAGATAGAGAGAGCGTGATCTTGGATGCTTTTATATGGATTAATCACTCATAGGTCTCTTGAGGTAAGCCTACAATGCCATGTTGGATATTTTGACCTCATTTTACATTCTTCAATTATCCCCACAGCTGCATAGCTGGAGCATGAGCTACCTGGCTCACTGCATGTAGGAATGCAGGCATCGTGCCTGAGGCAAACTCGTTAGTAGTCCAGCCCTTAACATTGCCTTTAACAGCACTGTGGGTGCAGCCAGCTCAGCGATGAGCACAAGTATATGGTCCTAAGGTATGTGGAGACAGGATTATGATCCTGGGGGTTGACTTACTACACATTCTGGGCAGTATCAGACAATAGATCCCCTTGCTTATCAGGAATCCGGTGCTGGATATTAGTTATAGCCTCAGCCTGTCACTGCTGGTCTTTTTGTGGCTTTTGAGTTTTTCTACTAATGCTTTGAGTTTTCTAATGACTGGTGGGAAGTGCAGTTTAGTTTGTGGTGTACCAGGAGCATGGAGCTGGCTTTTGAGCTTCTTGCATGATTCCCTGGAGCAGCGGGGAGTCAAGAATGATGAATGCCACGCTACAGTGGTGAGATGATAAACCTGATCACACAAAAGGTGGAATTGACTGTGAGTTTCAGGATGAGAGTAAGCTGAAATAGAGAAGCCTGTTCATCACCTACCCCAAAACGTTTTCATATCTTCATGTGAAGGAAGACTGGGGGGACCATGAGCTTAGGAGGAGCCTTAGGCAGATCAATCCCTTTGAGGACAGGTGGGAAGACACCTGCTTTGCAGAGCACGTTGCTCAAATTGAGGCAAGCTGATAAGGCACAGTACAGCATGGTACTGCCTGGTTTTGAGGGTGTGGGTGTGTAATGCTGCTTGGCAGCCATCTGACTTCTTAAAATTGATAATCTGGGCAAAAAAGGTGTTTGGTGGGTTTTGAATCACACTGCTGTGAGGTGGGTAGGCCTTTGCTTTCCACCTGCCCTCTTACTTCAGGACTTCACATGCCTCCCTTGATGTGCTTGAGGCATTTGCTAAGTGCTGGTCCCACTACAAGTCTTTCTGTCTTCAGTGTTTCATGTAGCAGGCAAAAAAATTTGCTCCAAGAGGTGACTGTCCTAGTTCTTTGACAGTCTCAGTTCTCGTTGAGCTAGAAAGGACCTCCCTTTGCTTTCAGCTCCTGCCTATAGCCTGATAAATTTAAAGGTAAAATGGCTTTTCACATGAAACAGCATGATAACTGATATAAACAGAAAATAATGAGAATACACATTACTGATTTTAAAAACAAATGTTCAGGCTCTACAACCTCTGTTATTAAAAATATCAAATGATAAATTACAGCCTTTCTGGAAACAGTTGTATGTCTGGCTGCTGGGCTAAGCAAAGTGTTCTGCTTTGGTCAGCTTTTTTGTCCTGGACTTCTGATTGTCACCCCATGTTACCCTGTGTGTCTTCCCTGGTTGCTCAGGGTTTCTTCATACCACATGCCTGTGTTTTAACAGTGGGTTTGCAAACCCAGCCTTGCATCAGCTTTTGGCCCTTGGAGTACAGTAAGCAAACCAGCACGTTGCATGACTCATTTGGCTCCTTTTTCTGTGTTTACCTTGCATGTGTTACTACAGGAATGATGCCTCCAAAGCATCAGCCAAGAAGAGGCCCTGCCAGTCTTTAATGGTGCCCACGGCTCTGTGTCCTGCTGCCACTGAGTATCTGTAATTGAATTGATTATTCCCTCTTTCCATTATCTCAGCATTTTCAATTTTAGCATTTACTGCAGTGAAGAACGAGAAACTCATCTGGTGAATTCATGTTGAGAGATGAAAACTTATGACTGGGTTTGGCTGATTTCCTCTCTGCTTCTCCAAAGTGCCTGACTCTCGGGCAAGCACCTGCTGTGTGGCAGGGCAAAAATTACCCATATTGTCCCCTCTCACTGCAATACACTGTGCAGTCCTCTCTCCAAACACTGGCTAATTCTTCTCCTGGGTTTATTTTTCAGCTTCCATCCATATCTGTAACGTGGTTTATATTACCCACCAGATTTAACAAATGCAGCTTGATGCCATCTTTACTTAGAATTTCACTTTTTTTTGTACATATTTTACTGAAACATTCAGCATATTTGTTATGGCATTTATATGAATTTTTCTGTTCTTGTAAAAATCATAGAATCATAGAATCATAGAATAGGCTGGGTTGGAAGGGACCTCAGAGATCATCGAGTCCAACCCTTGAACAACTACCGCCACAGTCACTAGACCATGGCACTGAGTGCCATATCGAGTCGCTTTTTAAATGTCTCCAGGGACGACGAGTCCACCACCTCCCCAGGCAGCCCGTTCCAATATCTGATCACCCTTTCTGTGAAAAAATTCTTTCTAATATCCAATCTGAACTTCCCCCGGCACAATTTAAGACCGTGCCCTCTTGTCTTACTGAGAGATGCCTGGGAAAAGAGACCAACCCCCCCTGGCTACCCCCTCCTTTCAGGGAGTTGTAGAGAGTGATGAGGTCTCCTCTGAGCCTCCTCTTCTCCAGGCTGAACAGCCCCAGCTCCCTCAGCCTCTCCTCATAGGATCTGTGTTTGAGTCCCTTCACCAGCCTGGTTGCCCTCCTTTGGACCTGCTCCAGCACCTCAGTATCCTTCTTGAACTGAGGGGCCCAGAACTGAACACAGTACTCGAGGTGTGGCCTCACCAGTGCTGAGTACAGGGGCAGAATCCCTTCCCTGGACCTGCTGGCCACGCTGTTCCTGATACAGGCCAGGATGCCATTGGCCTTCTTGGCCACCTGGGCACACTGCTGGCTCATGTTCAGCTTCCTGTCAATCCAAATACTTCAGAATAAAAACTCCCACACAAATATTCAATATAACCAACAGAGAAATAAGCATGTTTGTGTTTGAGGGAAGGGTTTTCCTAGCTTACTTTGAGACCTCTTGGCAGTGGAAGAAGGAAAGAGGAGAAAGATGGGTAAAGAAGCAGAACAGGTGTGTTTGGTTGTGCAGCTTGGATGAGAATAGGAAGCTGGCAGAAACGAGTATATGAAGTATATGAAAAGTCTAAAAAGATTTTCAGGATGTTTTGTTCATAGATAGTCATTTGGCAGGACATGGAGCTGGGGCCCCATAATATAATGTGTGAAACAATACGTTTAATAGTTATGATGGAATATGACCTACATTTACAGAGTCACAAGAGTGATGAAAATTCATCATCATTACTTAATTCATGCTTGAGTAAATGTCTGGCCCTAATTATGAGACAGCTTCAGTCTGCTCAGGACCCAGACATTCACTGTTATCCTGGCACAGCTGGTTTTGTTGAGAACAGCCACAGTCAATAATTCTGTTTTTGAGCTGTGAGCAAATGCTGCTGAGGCTGCAAGTGACCTGTGGGATGCACTTTGGAGTTCTGTTCCTAGACATTTGAAGGTAAAAAGAGGCAAAGAGTGTCTGAGGACATTGGAGAAAGCAAGAGGAGACCCCAGAAGTTGTTTATGATGGTTGAAGTTATGTCAGCAGCTTACAGAAAAAAAATATGATTTCAATATCAGCCAAATCACTTGTGAAGTAATTTATGAAGGTAAGAAAAAAATACAAATCTTTCTAATAGTATACTTTCTTAATTTCCTTTTGCTGAACCTTTTCAGAGTTTCTTATACCCAGCTCATGCTGTACTTGTCTTTCAAGGACAACCCAGTCCGCTTCAGACTTTGGAGCCATTGTTGTTTCAGTCAGTTCCTTTGAAGAGAACACCTGAATTGCTCTGAGAGCACACAGCCTGGAGCTGGAGAGGGATATTAATAGAAACAGCTTCCCTCTGTTGCTGGATGAAGGCAGAAGATGAATTATTTCAGTGTGGCAGGCGTGGTGGTGTTTTTCAAAGCAATTGTTTACATTTTTGAAGATCTAACAGGGAATTAAAAAGGTCTGATAGAAGGTCTGGATAGCACAGAGGGCCGCCGTGCATTTTGTATCATGAGAGTGAAGATATTTATTAAACAAACTGTTTTGTTAATTTTGCACGTATCTAAGTTAAAGTAGTACAAAAAATTCCCATCCAACTGGAAACAAACTTTTCCCTATCCTATCACCTGCCTTTTAAAACATGGAAACAGAACAATTTGGGCTTTTTTTTGACATTATGTTTAAACACCCCCTCACCCCCTGATGGTTCTTTTAGGGTAATGGTCTCAAACTATATTCAGTAAAGGCCTTGCCTGACTTTTATACGACACTGCAGGCAACTCTTATCGGAGCTGATAAGAACAGGCAGGATTTTAATTTTTATCCCCTCAGGAAGGCAAGAGATCCAAGAGTGGTTTGAAGGGAAATGCAGGTACCTGAGACAATCTTGATGTGTGGCTGCCAAGGCAGGAAGGGATCTGGGTGTTTACTGTTTGGCACTTGCACTTCAGAGAAGCCCCTCCTGTTCCCCCACATTCCCTCAGGAGTTCCTCTCCCATCCTTTCCCATCAAGTAGCTCCTGACCTTTTGCAAGTGGGCATTGCCTGAGCTGCAGCATTGCTGATGGCTCTCTGCTGTGTGTCCTGCCTGAGAAGGAAAGCAGTGGTACAAGAGAGAAGCCTCCCCACTCTCTCATTATCACCACCTGCCTGGCCCAGCAGCCTTGCTGGTTTGACAGCCAGTCTGGGGCTGCCCATGACATGTGAGATGTGTGATGCATGGCTGCTGTAGTGAGTAAGCCCTGTGACATTAAATAGGTGCAAATGCATTATATAATATTCGGATCTTAAAATACAACTGGAAGAAAAGGAAGCAAGATAACTTGCCAAGAGGGACAGGGATATATTAGAGTCCAAAGGAGGTCTCTGAGGATGATCAGGGGACTGGAACATCTGTCCTATGAGGAAAGGCTGAGACACCTGGAGCTGCTTAGCCTGGAGAAGACTGAGAGGGGATCTTAATAATATTTACAAATATCTGAAGGGTAGGTGTCAAGAAGAAGGGACAAGTCTCTTTTCAGTGCTGCCCTGTGATAGGATGAGGTGCAATGGTCACAAACTGGAACACAGGAAGCTCCACATCAACAGGAGGAAAAGCTTTTTTTTACTATAAGGATGACAGAGCACTCTCAGCGTGCTTAGAGAGGCTGAGATTTTCTCTAGATATTTTCAAGACCCATCTGAACATGTATCTGTGTGACCTGCCCTAGGTGATCCTGCTTTGTTAGGGGGCTTGGGCTTCATGATCTCCAGAGGACCCTTCCAGCCCCTAACATTCTATGATTTTATGAACTTGTATACCCCCTGTCCACTCTTTCTTAACCTTTCTCTCTGCTCCCTGCTCCTGGCAGCAGATCAGCTGTGTGCAGTCATATGAGGGCTATTTTTGTTGAGTGGCCTCTGAGAGGCCTCACAAGCCTTGTATACAGATCAAGAAGAGGAAAGCCCACAGCTTTGCTTGGTTCCTGCTCTGTATGCATCACTGTCCTGTGCAGGGAGCTTGGGCCACAGTGGGTGCTGTGCCAGGGGTTTGCAGAGCCTCCCCCCACACAGATCCTGGCTCTTATGGGCCCTTTGTCCCATTAAGCCTGGAATGCTCCACAGACAGCTGCACTGACTACAGTTTACTGGAGCTGTGAAGTACTTGGGAAGAAGTTATTAGAATATCAGATTTAATTTTACAGGATCATTAATGCTGGAGATCTCAAGCTTTAAAAATTACTATCGCATTCTCAAAATACTTTGGGGGGAAAAAGATTAGTTTAACCATTTTTGCCTTTAGAAAGGAATCTTCTGGGAGCCAAAGCCTGATTTATAAGTGTGTTACTAGTAACACATTAGGCAATGAATTAGTAAGTTATTAATCGATGAATAAATGAAAGTGTGCTTGTTTTAGAGGCTGGTCTGCTCTCTTCTTGTGCTGGGTATGGCACTGCACAGCCTGCCAAGTCCTTTGCACATGAGCTATACCACACTCGACAGCTCCCTGCCTCAAGTAACTTTTTATCAGTATTAGACACGGCTAAAGAGGAAGTGTCAGGCAAGCGTGGTGGAATTGATGGGGGAGAAACATTCCCAGTAAGAAATAAGGTCAGGCACATTGCTGCACAGTCCCTTCAGTGGGCTTCAAGCAGTTTTTCTTACCTGCTTTTATCTGGAAGAATTATGGGTGTGTGCCCCACAGGTACCTCTTGGCAGGTCTGGTGCTCTGCTTGCAGGGGTGGAGTCCTCTCATGGTTCCTGCCCGGGTCAGTCACCTGGGTTTCCTTTCCTTGGGATGGAATGGGATGGGAGGGTGAGGGAGGGCTTGGCACTTGGGCATCTCCTCCCCTGATAAAGCTGGGGCATGACTAGGGTAGGAGCCTGGTGAACAGCAATCAGCCCTCAGGTTGTCTCTGTGTGTGGTGTCTGGTGATAGCTGTAGGTAAACCTGGGTATCCTGGTCTTCTTCATCTCAGTCACTTGTCAGTAAGCAACTGAAGCTACAAACAGTAAGACATGAATAGTGTTGTTTTTTTTTTCTCCAGTGTTCTAGTTTTCATTTTTATAACTTTTTTTTTTCTTAATTGATTTGAAATGGCATAAAATATTGACATTTCATAAGTGCAAAATGGTGGTTTCGTATGGTGTAAAGTCAACACTTTGTTAACTTGTTGGGCTTTGAGAGATATTATATCACTGGTCATCAAAACTGCAGTTTCCCTAAGTAAAAATGTCTAATGTCAGGCAGTAATTTAACTCCTAGAGATATATCAGATTATGACACTCAATAAATTAGGCCAGTTTACAAAAATAAAATAAAATGCACCAAAATACCAAACCAAACTGAAACAACAGAACAAAACAAAACATCACCCAGGAGCACTCATTTTAATTTCTAATTTCTGAAGCTTTTTGAAAACAGTTGTTCCTAAACCATTTTGCAGGTACATCTTTTACCCTAGGCTTGCCCTCAGTATTTGGATTGAAATGTTTTCTTCATTAGACCTGTGGCCACATTTGTAATGAGAAGGCAGTTTTCTGCTACAACTGTCAGCAAAAAGGAGGAAAGTAAATGCCAGGGATTTTTTTTTCAAACTGGAATTGATTGTAATATGATTTATTTTATTAAAAGCAAAATTTCACCTGCCTGCTGAGAAATTTTTATTGGAGAAAAAGTTTGGTAATATTTTTGGCCAAAAATAACATAATGTAGCCCCCAAAAATCTGCTAAAAATTGCTGGAGGTTTCTGACTAGCAATACTGAGCAGAAAAATATGGTTGAAGAAGGGGAGACTTTAATATTCTTGTGACTACAAATATGGGTATTTTATTTCTAGATGTCACATCCAGAATCGTGTCAGCCTGTGAAAAAAGCTTCTTTTCATTTACTCCAAAGACAGTGTAAAGTATGTCTGAATATTCAAATTAGGATCTAAAAGTCTTCTTTCTTTGATTTCTAAAAACAGGTTAGAGACATTAGACTATGATGGAAAAAAAAAATTATGATTCATTTTGAAGGTGGATGACAAACAGTAAAATAAATTATAGAAAGAACCTGATATTCTGTTTTAGAAAACTGTGTCATAGGATGCATAACTGAAAAGCAAAGTATAGCATGCTTGAAGTAATGGAGCTGCTTGCATGCTGAAGTAGTTGCCCAGCACTGTCCAGTTCAATAATTGTGCAGCTGGGAAGATTGTCCTGTGTGAAGAATTAGCTCCATTTTGCAGTTGAAAATTAATTATTCTTTTCATCCTGTTGTTGTGTAATTTGCACTTTCTTTATCTGGTTATCAGTTGCTTCATCTCAATAGGGACAACTGATACCTTAAGTTCAATTTTACACTTTCGTAAAAAAATAATGTCAGAATTGTATATGTATTTTCTTTATTGTGAGTGTAGTATCATACTGTGATATTATGAATATTTGAAAATGGGGAAAGGACAGCCTCATTTGACTTTATGCAGATGAAGTTTACTCTTTTGGAAGTCTTGGCCATACCACCTGTTTGTATTTATTGTGCAATACCTCCCCAGCCTAACTCTGGGTACATGACAGAGATATGGAATGATCTTTGTGCCAAAACACTCATGAATACTCTGGCTGGTTGCAATGTAGAGAAAAGATGCTTCCATGAGCACATTATTTCTTTTAGCCCTTGCTTCCATTTCATTGGCAAATTCAGATAACTAGATAAAGAAAATTATTTCATATAGCATTTTACTACAGGCAGGTATGCACACAGCCCAATTTTAGTCTGGTAAGTGTGATCTGAGCTGCCTTCTGCAGTCAGTGGAAGGGAACAGTGTCCTCTGCACGCCCATCAGTGCAGAGATCAACTCCTCTGAGATGGACCTGGAAGGGGCTGCTCTGTCTCTGCCCTGGGAATCATTCATGGGTATAAATCACCCTTGCTTAAAGTTAACGTGCATTTTTAAACCACCTACCATCTGGTGAGACTAACTTGGTGAAGAAAGAGTTGATTCTACTTTTTTTCTCTCCCTTGCCTTTGGCTTCCCATGGTTTTTCTTGCATCAGATGAGAGAGAGGGACCTGCCAATTATCTGAACCATTGAACTGGTTCAGTTTGTTGACTCAACAGAAAAATGCTTTTTTTGTGGGCAGGGAAGAAGAAGTGTTCTTACTGTCAAATCTCTAGACTGCTCTGCCCCTCCCAGTGGACATCTGAGCTGGTGCAGAGGCAGCTGTGGTGCTGGAGGAAAAGTGATGTGGTAGGACTGTTCCTTCACTTGCACAGTTGAAGTCTGCAGTGGAAAAATGGTGAAACTCCCTGTCTTTGTGACTCTTTCCCATAATTTGTATTTCCTGAGTTACCCAGTCAGTATAGTAATCTCTTTAGAAGTTTACTTGTCTTGGTTAACCTCAAATCCAAAATGGGCATTTTTGTGGTCATTTTGTGGGCATTATGGCTGTTGGTTCATTGTCTGGCAAAGCAGAGAGATGCTTCTTGCTTTGTTACAGTACTGTGGGTACTTGATTTCTGCATGGATCCACTGCCCATTAAAGCCAGTTTCTGTACTGAAACTTGTGATGCATCTCTCTGTCAGGGTTCAAGTTAATTAATTCTGAGCTCACTACTGATCTTGGGGCTCATTCAATGGGTGTAATATCAGGCTCTTAGTCCTCTGTGCTGCATGAATTAGAAATGTGACACTTCTGCTCATTCTCTTCCCTGCCTGTAACTCAAGTCTGCTGCACTTTAAGATGTAATATCTACACACTATTTTACACAGAATTTAATTTCATTGCTGTAAAAGGTAGCAAGTTACATTTTACATGGCACAACTTTTCCAAAGTCTTGCAAAATTCTTTACAGCTCTTAAGCAAATACGTGATGGGTCAAGCAATATTTTTCAGCAGGCTTTGAAAATGAAAATTATATAGTTAGAACTTACAGGGAAATTCAGGTTTATAATATGTATAAACCAATACTCCTATGTCTTCAAGGTCCAGATTTTTAACTTTTTAAATAAGATGCAGGTGCAGCCAGTGATTCACCTAGACTCTGCATTTACCTTTGCCTCTTGACCTTGCAGTATATCTGAAGAAACCTGCAATAGGATGGTGATCTGGGAAGGAACAAGGCTGGAGGCTGAATGTACAGATTGTGTCTAAAAGTATTATTTTTAGTTTGACATCTTGGTGTTACTTTAGGGAGCAATAAGTTTCTCTTCTTTTCTGGTTCACTGGATATTATGAATTGCAGTTTACAGTTTTGCCATAACTGAATCGAAAATTAAAAGTGGAAAACAATCTGAAAAGCATTACTGATTAAAATAGAGACAAAGCATCCATTGTATTAGTAACAACTTTTAAGTATCTGTTAGCAATCAACTGCAATGATAAGAACTAGAAATAATTTAACTTCTTTTGCTGAGGCGCCCTTTTTGATTTTTTTCCAAGCCAGCCATTATTTTAAGGTTTGTCATTTATCCTGTTCTGACCAAGGAAAGCCCAACTACATGGTGGCTGCATGCTGTTTTGCTAGCCTTGACGTGAAACATACTTGCTATATGTTTCTTTTTTTCATTTAAAAGTTTATATTCTTAATAAATGTACCTTGCAGTGCTAAGTTATGTATCTTAAATGTTATCTGAGAACATTTTAGTAATTTCCTGGTTATTAAATTTTATTATTTAATTATAGTACTTGCAAAATTAATGTCAGAAATTTACGCTTTTATACTTCCTACTTTGCAGATGCTATCAAGATTCCTGTTGTGTTACATTTTGAGAAGAGTATATTCAAACTCTCAAATTTCTTTCAGTTGGCAAAGTGCCTTAAGTCATACATTGGAGGCGTAAGATACTCTCTGAAAAGTGAGCAAGTTACATCTAGGTTTGTCTGACTGCCAAATGTCAGCTCCTCCAGGGCCTTGCAATTTTTTTTTGCTCTGTAGGCCACTAATGATTGTCTGTAAGATTGTGTAAGAGTAGGTAACTCATCAAGGTGTTGTGTTTTACCACATTTGATTAAAATTTGTGTCCCTAAACACAAATGTCAAAATAAGCTTGTAATGTCAAAATAAGCTATAAGGAGGTTGTTTCTTATTGTGATGTCTTTTTCACACACATGCACTGCTCTTTCTGCCCCTGCTTATGTGGAAGGGGACATTTCTTCATTGACCCAGCATGAATGGGATTATCCCAAGTCTTGCTTGTCGGTTTTCTCCAATGCACTACAACAAAACAGCTACTCCAAGTGAAGCAACAATCAGCCAGCACCGAGCAGCAAGTGCACAGGAATTCAGGCAAAGCCAGAGACACTTTTCCCTTGCATGGTAGAGCTGGGATCCTCTCTCCTCTTTCCCTTTCCCTCTCCCTCTCCTTAAATGAGTCCTGTGAAGTTAACTCTCATCTTTGCCTTTTGGTTCCCAACGCTGCTGTCCTTAGCAGATCCCTTCCCTTGCCTCCTTCACCCAACCTCATACCACACCCTCTCTCCCAGTGGTTCTATCTCCTCTGCCCTCACCCTCTTTCAGCCCATAACCCCTCCCCAGTGTCCCTGGCACCAAGTCCTGTTGCTGGTCCCAAGTTCTGTAACTTCCACAGGCCTCCTAGCAATATCTTTTCTCAGTGAAACATGACTCTTTTTGCCCAACATTTTCAGTCACCCCAGCCCAGCCTCCCTTTCCCTCACACTGCACTCTCACTGACCTTCCCCAAGCTGCCCAGCTCGCCTCCACCTCCCACTGGTAGCCACATTTATACTGCTGGGGATCCTTCTGCCTCCCCTGCCTGGTGGTTTTCTGGAGGGAGAAGGCAGGAGCAGCAGGGAAAGGAGTGAGCTCCCAGTCAGACTGGGGATGTCTGGGGATCTGTGTCAAGCCCTGAGGCTGGAGGTGCCTTTGCTCTTCCTTGATGCTGTTGTCACACCAGAGGTTATGGACTTAACACATTATGGATAGAATGTTCTGGGCCTTGTGGGGCTCAACTTAAAATCCATGACAAAACATAGCAGTTTATTACAGCCAGAGGGGTGGAAGGATGCTAACATAGTGTGGGTAGGAGATGTGTTTGTCAAGACACAGAGGAACTGGATCCTAAATTTTCACTGCCATAAAGAACTGCATCACCCCGTGCCCAACAATAGACTACTTTTTAACTTTCTTTGTTGAAGGGGCCCCCTTTGGAAAATAAAGGAGATTTTGTTCAGCCAGTCCTTTAATTACTATGTCTGTCTGTGTGCATTTAGGGGAAGGGGGCTCAGATAGCCTGATGAATTTCAACAGAAGGTCTTTGTGTAAAATGTATGGACACTAAGAAAGAAATATCATTTAAATCAGTTTTGAAGAAAAAATATGAAGCTGCAGAGAAGAAAAAAAAAGAGTATAGCAATATTCTGTTCTATATCAGTTACTTTGTAATAAATATTCAGAGGATGGTACTGCAAACCTATTTCCATTTTTCTAACCTATTTCTGGGTAAAGTTTGTTTGAAAGGCACTGTTCAACTGCATGTCTAAGATAGTAAATACATTTAGAAATGCTGAGTTATGAGGAATTTTGTTTGCTGTACATGTATCAGCCACATGTAGAGGTTATTTGGAGTTGTAAGGTATAAAAAAAGGCAGCAATTTATTATTCTTAATTTCTTGAGCACCCAAGTAAGAAGACATAATCCTTAGTTTGAGCAAACTGAATGGAGTTGGTAATTGGAGATAGAGGATTTAGGATCTGTGTTTCTATAGCATCATTCTATAGCACTGTCCAGCCATTACAAATGAATTTATAATTTGTTTTCCTAGTCTGTGGTAGCCTGATCATCTGCCAGCACTTGAAAGTTCTGCACACTTTTTTTTCAGTTTCATCCTGCTAAAACATGGAGCAGAGGTCTTTAATAGCCTTTCAGGAAGAGTTCTGCCAACAAGGAAATGGAGCCTCATTCCTTCATTTGCAGCCAAAAACTCCTTACTCTGAAGTTTGTACAGACTTTATATCTGCCTTAAATTCATTTGCTTTAGCTCTTTAATGTCTCAAATAATTAACACAGACTTGAAGACTAATTTTCTCTCCTTTGACAAAGGACCTTAACTATCATGCTTATAGTTTCTGTACTTCCTAATAGCTATTAAATTTCTAATGCTACACATTTTATCTGCCTTCAAGTGTGTACAGCTTATAAATAATTTAGTGTTTTACTTTAACTCTTGGCCTCTTCACATAACTCAGAAATGAGGAAGATAAAATTCTGCTAAATTATTAATTCCCTGGGAAATTCATACAACTGACACAAATTAAGCAACAAAAATGGTTCTCTTTTTCTCTGTGGGTATCAAAGCAGTGAACACAGCTGGATAACTGGGAGCTAAATGAGCAAGATGATCAGAGAATAATTTAGATTGGAAGGGAGTTCTTCAAAGCCAATCTACTTATCATGGATATGCTCAGTTGAGTCTTGAATGTCTCCAAGGGTGCTGATGTTCCAGGATTCAGATGTTCCAGAAGTCTTCTGTGTCCTCAGTTACATGGGCAGGGCAAAGGGGACATGTTATCTGGCTGACTGGTGGAATTTGGTGGCATCCTACAGTGTGATAAGTTTTTCTACCTTTTCATCACTGCATACAGGGGCTTCAGTGCTGTTGTAGCAGAGCAAAACATTTTGCTTTTCACTCTAGATGGATCTTTAATAGATCAAAATATGGTGACTTTATGAAGGCTTCCTACTTAAAATAATCTGGTTTTGTTAAACTTTGCTAAGCCAGTTGCTTCTATTAGTTATTTACTAGCTTTTGTTTTGCTGTGTTAATGTATTATACATTATAGTGGTTTTCAAACATTGGTTTTAAATGTTTGAAGATACTTACGGTTTTATATAGGGAAATGTTCTGAAATACTGTAAGCATCCCGGACAGCAGTGAAATCCAGGAATGTAGCTGCAAAGTAGTGTTTTGTTGGTGAAATTTGGTGCAAGAAAGTTTGCACATTGTGTTTCATGGTTTAATGAAGAACTATATAAATTATAGTTAAGCCTGTATTCTGCAAAGTACTCTGCAGATGACAAGTACTAAAACACTTGATTTTGTATTTTTAACATGAGCTGCAGCATCTGTGCCATTTCTGTTTCATTTTCTTACCTGCTTCTCACTCCTTGGGTGTATCTGGGAATCCTGTGTGTTCTTCTGATGGTGAAGGTCAATACGTGTGATGCTTTCCAGATGTACTGCCCATATTTAGGGATACAAAATAAAAAATATCCCTGACATGTACATCACTCATAGAGGTGCCTGGTGTCAGTGGCCTCTCTACCTAACAAACCAGAGCAAAGATTGCTCCTGTGACCAAGTCTCCAATTAATGTTTGGTTGCATCATGAAAGGATCAGTTCCCAAAATGAGCCGTTCCTTGGATTTGGATTTCACTGATGATTTTTGAACACCCTGCTCTGTGAATTGTTGTCAGTCACACAAGTGAAACACCAAAGATTGCTTGGAGGGTAAAGCAGTTTTTCTATGGGAATGATGAGATGTGTGCAGGGACTAAAATACACACAGTTTAAATGCACAGGGATGGTATTTATGACACAGTGGATGGAGTGATGAGGGCAGGATCAAAATTGTCACTTGGAAGATTCACTGCCTTCCTGGAGCAGATCTCCCTCCTCTAAGATCCCAGCTGCTCGATCCCTGAGACCAAGCCACTAGTATCAGTATTTTAGCTGGAACTGATTGGGTCAGTTGAGGATAAAGAGTGATGATTTTAAGCATTGTGCTTTTCAGAAACACATCCTTGATGGACAGAAAATCGTGCCTGTGTAACCTTTCTCCAGTATACGTATAAAAACTGCTGGCACAGCTCTACCTTTAAGTGACAGGAGAGAAGCATCATTTAACTGTTTAGAAAAAAAATACCTGTGAATTCAAATATAACAAATGGGTTCAAAATCTGAGTGGGAAGAAAGGGCTACTGGCAGCAGTTGATCTTAGGTTGTACAGCTGTGCAGCTGTGGGGATCGATATTTTGTAATCTTTTCAGGCTCTAGTTAGATGTGAGAGAATATGCAGTAAAATATTTTTGCTCGGTTAATTTTTTTTTAATGTAATCTCTTGAGTTTTTCTCAGTAGCTTCTTTTACTATGAGGGTGGGGAGACACTGGCAGTTTTCTCAGGGAAGTTGTGGCTGCCCCCTCCCTGGAAGTGTTCAGGCCAGGTTTGATGGGGCTCTGAGCAATCTGGTGTAGGGGGAGGTGTCCCTGCCCACACAGAGGGGTTGGAACTAGATGATCTTCAAGGTCCCTTCAAGCCCAAACCTTTCTATGATTAAAGCATATGAAGAGCTCTGCTTAAGAATCCAAAAGAGACAAGCACAGAATGCAGTGCTCATTTTAGTAAATAATCATTAAACAACGTGGTCAGCCTGGAAATCAATGCATATTTACCATTTCAGCAGCTTTACACATGCCACATTACGTGCCAGGGTTATTGACTTCTTCAGCCAGCCACATCATGTGTTCCAGTCCTGCTTGTCCTTCCTGCCTGGAATATATCCACATATAGTTCACCACGTGGCTGCACAAATGCAAATGCCCACACCAGTGAAACAAGAGGGGAAGTTCCTGGGAGCAGGATTCCTCCCTTTGGCAGCAGCAGGGAGTCACATCAGGGTGCCTGTGTGACTGTGGCTGTCTTCGGTGTTGGTACTTGCTGATAAGATGCTATAGGTGGAATATGTTTCTCAGTCTTTCTAAGAGTTACAGCCACAGTAACTGCAGCAGCACATATAGTAAAATTGGAATGATACAGAGAAGATTAGCATGGCCCCTGTGCAAATTCTTGAAGCGTTCCGTATTTTGTTTCAGCCTGGAGAAGAGGAGGCTCAGGGGAGACCTCATCACTCTCTACAGTGGGGGTCGGTCTCTTTTCCCAGGCAACTCTCAGCAAGACAAGAGGGCACGGTCTCAAGTTGTGCCAGAGGAGGTTTAGGTTGGACATTAGAAAGAATTTCTTTACAGAGAGGGTGATCAGACACTGGAATGGGCTGCCCAGGGAAGTGGTGGATTCTCCATCCCTGGAGATATTTAAAAAGAGACTGGATGTGGCACTCAGTGCCATGGTCTGGTAACTGCAGTGGTAGTGGATCAAGGGTTGGACTTGATGATCTCTGAGGTCCTTTCCAACCCAGCCAGTTCTATGATTCTATGATTTGTTATGTGTTTTCAGAAGGAATTTTTCTGTCGATTCTTGCTTGTCAAAGAGCTTTTAATTTTTAAACTTAAATGTGGACTTGTCTTAGTTCTTTGCTGTTCCAGGTGGCATAAAGACCCTTGGTCTCTCTCTTACTGTGTCTTTAGATCTATTTACTAGAATGTCTGTAATTATGATTGTACAATCAATGTTTGTTAGAAGTGACTAGATGATAAAGAGTATGAAGCAAAATATCACTGATCAGACCAAAGCTTTGACTATCTAGTAAGCTGCTAGTTTCACCAGCAATTCCCTTCATCCCACTTCAATTAAACGTGCTTATTTGTACATGGGGAAAATCCCATTTTGTGGGTGGCCTACAAGGATGATCATTGAAATCAGCAGTCCATGAATTCTTTGTGTTCATTAATATTTTGAAAACCTAATTACTTCTGCAAACATGTGATTTATCACTCTTGCACCCCTATGACCATTTCAGAAAGTTGCAGTAGAAAACCTACTGTGCTACATCCTAACAGTAGCCTGAGAAAAATGGTATTAGGTTTTTACAGCCCAGGGATTTTTGCAGCATTTCTGAAAGGTCCCTAAAAGGTATTACTTTCTAGCTGCATAGCAGCTTTGTGTGGTATTAATAGTACAGTTTCTTTTGTGCTGAGTGGATTACTGCCATCTAAATTCGTAATCGGTGTAACAGCGCATGCAGAAGACTTTCAAAGCAGCTACTCAACTGAAAACTCTTTCCCTTTATTAATACCCCATTCATAGAGAGACTAAAGAGGGAGGATTGTGAAATGTGGAAAAGAATACAAGTCTGACAGGGAAGAGGTGAGAGCAGAGCACAGGATCCCGTGGGTCCAAAGCGCATGGCAACAGAGAATTTTTCAGAGGAAAGAAATTGTAGTAGCAGACACCGAAGGCTCAAAGGGTGCTTCTGGCCTGCTGTGGCATAGTACAGCAATGCCATCTAGTCATGTAGGTGCACAGCAGTCATTCCTCACTGTACATATTCTATTACTGAGAAGTCCATGAGCTAGAGCCACCCCTGCTAGGACCTGTTGAGATAAGTTGATTCAGCAGTGTCTGTACCATATTCAACACTTTGCAGCTGTCAAATGTATCACATTCAAAAAAGACCTTCTGAACATCACCCATAAAGTCGTGGATTCCTCAGTGTCTTGAGCCTCAGCAAAAGCAGCCTTCCTGAACCACTGAGGTGCAAGAGATTTCTCTGTCTCCTGTAGAGAAATGAATGAAGTACAGGTTTCATTAGTGAGCTGGTCACTAATCTCAAATGTGGCAGACTTGGTTAGGGAAAGCAGCAATATCTACCCAGAGTACAAATGCATACAAACCCCTTTTCCCTCTCTGGCTGCTTTTTCCAGAAATCAACCCAATGGGGGAGTACTGTGTATCTTCTGTAGCTGTTAGAAGATACAATATTTGAACTGAACTCTCTTTTGAACATAGTTAAAGTATGCTCATAATTAAAGTATTCTCATACTTTAATTACATTAAATTATGCTTAATAAACATTACAGCAAAAGTTCTTGCAGCATCAAATGCTGGCTTTCTCTTCCCCAACTGATTCTGTACAGAGCTGTTTGTTGGCCAGTTAGTCAATAATGTTGACTGTATGTATTTTTAATTTTTTTTTATGTTCACATTTTTGTATATAGATATGAATATACATATATATAAACATATATTAGCTGCAGATTATTTTTGAACACAGATTCCAATAGCATAATGTATAAAGACAAGTACTTGGTCTCACCCCTTATTTTGATTATTATTTATATAGATGTAGCTGGCATGTGGCAGGAATGACCACCGTGTCCCAGGTTTTATGTGCTGGGAGTGACCAATGTGCTTGAAACTTTAGTATCTCTGCAGGATGTTGTCATTAAAGCTGCACTTGATAAAACATTTAAAGCCACTTCTTTTTGCTACCAATTGTTGTACTGGGTTTATGTCAGCAGCTTCCGTTTGCTGCTGTGACTCCCGTGGTGCACAGGCACAGCTGTGCAGTGACATCAAAGCTCTCCCATCAGTTTCTTTCTCCTTCTCTAGCTGCAAAAATTCCTTCTCTACAGACCCACCACCTGCTGTGGTCACCTCCTTCCCTTGCATTGTGCTCCCAGCAGCTGCATTTTGAGTACAGAACACAGAGCTGAGATGGTGTGGTTGGGTGAAAGTATGGACCCTGCATCAAGCACAGGACTGAAATAATTCCCAGGACGTTGTTAGTCTGAGCAGATTCCTGTTCACGTGCCTGCACTTCTGACCAAAAAAGTGGGCTTCATACCTCTGAAAAATCTACTCCATCCCAATCTGTAATTGACGGCTGCCAGGGCATTTTACCTGATAAAATTTAAGTAAATGAGTGAGATGCACATGGCAGTTGCTTAATGAGCTCAAATATCATGGTTGCCTTTACCTACAGCTTTGCATTGGCACCAGTCAGGATTTTGCCATGCTTTGCCCACCTGGTTTTCACCACTGTGAGTGCAGTTTCCATGCTCCTTCTCAGAATGTCTCTGAAGTCTGAAGCTGATTGCAAGTTGCCTCTGAAAGTTGAAAGGGTTTATGTAAAAAGACAAACTAGAAGTGCTGTCTTAAATGTTAAACCTCAGTTTGCTTGTCTGGTAACAATGAGTTACTCTCTTCTAGTTATTTGTTTTATTCACTGTGATTTTCTGAGTATTTTCTATTGTTAATGGTAGAGAAACTTGTTTTTTTGGAGATAGGTCAAATGTATTGCTAAGCCCCAGGAAATTCAGACATGCAATATAAGATTACTTAAATTAGATGTGGAGATGCTAGGCTTTAAAAGCTTTTTGTTATCTTTATGATTAAATATTAACACTTCCAGAATACTGAAACTCTAATTTTTTATCTTGCAAAGTTTGGGGTTTTTTTCTTTCTTATGCTAAATTTGAATTACAAGATGCTCTGTGTTTTAGGATTTATTTTATATGGTAATAGTTTGTTGGGGTTTTTATGTAGAGAGATTGCTTTAAAGGAAGACTGGCAGCTGTGGTTCTGCAGCATAATGTGCAAGTATAAATAGAATGCAAGCTGTCCATTTATCTCCATCCTCATCTACTTATATTCATCTGATGCTTATTAGAATCGTGGTTAGTCACTGAGCAGATATATCCAGTTAGGATTAAGCTTGGGCAACTAACCTAATATGCTCTTGTAACCTAATTCAGGGTTTCTCTGGAGGTTTGTCATGAAGCCAAATAATTCTTTTAACTCCTAATCTTTAATAAATTACTGTCAAAATATGGAGAAAGTTTATCACTGTCTATGTTTTTGGGAGATGTTGAGTCTGTTCGTAACAGTTTTTAGGGTTCTCAGGATATATCTCCATCTCTATTTCTGAGATTTTCCCCACTCCAGCTTCTCCTTATATGTCATGGTATTTTATTAAATGTAATTTCACTTCACAGATTCTCTAGATTACACTATGTGAGCCCTTTCTACATTTTTTGTTAGAGGGAATTTTCTGATAGAGTAGCCTAAAAATGAAATATAAGCACACCTATCCCATTCTAACAAGTATAAAAATAACGTAGGCAACAGATGTACCTGAACTTTATATTGATTTCATCTACACTGAAAAAGCAAGATTCATTTCTTTCTTATATTTCAGTCTGGCATCGTGGAATAATGATTTATTTCTCAGGTTTTCAGAGGGGTTTTCCCTTAGTATTTTCCTTCCACAAGAGTCATGTGGAATTTGTTGTGTAAAAATAGCAAGTTCTGTGTTTCTAATGTTTCAGCTACCCTTTCTTTTTCATTTAAAATCATCCTCTAGCTGACTCTTTCTTGTTTTAGCCTAGTGACTAGCCTCTGGCGTGGATTAATTTCTGTCAACTTCTTCTTTTCAGTTTAAAAAAATCAACACAAGCAAAATATTTGCAAGAATTCAGTATTCATGTATGGTTACAAGAAAGCTCAGGACTAACTAATATAGCAGCAATCAGTGCTTCCTTGTTAAAATATATGACTGTTAAACTATAAAACAGATTATATGTTAGTTTAGAAGTAGCCTGTATGTTATATTTTGAACATGTGCAAAATTTTGTTCAATAATGAAGTAAGAGTTTAATTTAGCTTTCTGTTTGTACTAGTGTTTTCAACAAAATAAATATGCATGCAGAGATAATCCATGAAGCATGCTTGAAGCAGAGAAATATAAACATTTCACTTTTCTTTCATTTCATTTCGACTGGTACTGTGAATGTGTTGATGCTGAAAGATACACATGGCACTTGCACCATTTGAAAAGACTGACATTTAGCTTGTATGTACCTTTAGATTTGTTTTTTTAGAAACTCTCAAGAATTCCTCTCAATATATTCCTTCTGCATATATGTGTGTTAGATGCAACTTCTCATATGATTTTCACAGTCTTTTGTATTCTTCATGTGAGTTCTCTCTTCCAGCCAGTCCTTTGGGTTTTTGTCAGGGATGTGATGGCACTTCTGATAATGAAGTTTCTTTGCAAAAGCTCCTCCCTGCAGGGACTGCTGGGGAAAACAGGAGATGCAGTAGACACAGATCTCACAGGTGGCTCCTGTGTGGTGTGTGCATGGTGGAATCCTTGAAGTTCCAGGCATAGGAGGTTCCAGGCCCTGATTTCTTGTCTGTGAGATGCAGTCTTTTCCCCCCAGAATGAGATCTACAGTTAAAGAAAAATAGCAAAACCAGTGGCAGTGGCATATCAGAAGATAAGAAGATAAACTTGTTTTGAGGAGTAGAAGAAACACAGGAGAAAAACTAGAGCAATGTTGCTTCTGCTACCAGAGCCTCCTGCACTGTATGGTTAAGAGGGATACATGGTCCTATAATGTGAACATTTCAGTGCCCCATGGAATGAAAGGGCATAAAGAAGGACCTGTAAATAACTCTTAGGGTTTGGAGGAAAAAATCACAGGAGGGCATTTGAGATATCCTGTAAAGATAAGGGTACCATACTAACAGAAAGATGAAAGGAACAATGAGAGCACCCAGTAGAGATGAGAGTGACAGCAACATAATTTAAGAATTCTCAAGAAAATCTGAAGTTATTGTACTAAAATATTGTGAGATTTCTCAGACTCAAAAGAAGAATCAAAGAGATGATACAGATGTAAGTCTGTGTGGCTGCTTTTTTTTGTCCATGTACAACACTAAGCCTGTAGTCAGAAACAGTACTGGAAATGAAGCATGAGAAAAATAAGCCCTGTTTCATTTCCACAGTTTTGTTGGTTCCATCAGGCTGTTTGTAGTAATATAAAGATAATTGTGGAGGTATTGCTCATGGAATGTTACTGTTGATGTGAGGTGGAATAAGAGATAGATGCAGTCAAGTTGGTTTTGCCAACTAACACTCGAAGAATGTTACTGTCTTTAGACCTCTGTGAAGTCTGCTGACACTTTACAGAGCAGAGAAGAAATCCTTCTAATAGAAACCCTTGTTATAGTAATGCCTGAGGCTAAGGAAAATATTCAGATTATTTTCCTGGAGATAGAGGCTGCTGCTGTTTGGAAAACACTGCATTAGACCATCTGTTTCCTTCTGATTGAACACCACCATAGCCATTGTTGTGATTAATTTCTTTGCTTCTAGGCACAAATTTGAGTGCTTGAAAGAAGATTAAAAGCTTGTTTTGTGGAGGGGGATGTAGCTAATGGATAGCTTTCAGTAGGATTGTGTGTACTTAACAACTTTACAACTCAAGTCATCAGTCTTCTGCATGCTTCTATATGAAGAAAGCAAGGGTCTTTTGCCTCATAGTAATAATCCTCTGCATAAATCATCCATGAGATTTCCACTGTGTGCCACTACTCTCTTCCCTCCCTCCCTCCCTCCCTCCCTCCCTCCCTCCCTCCCTCCATCTCTCCTTCCCTTCATCCTTCCCTTCTTTCTTCCCTTCCTTCTTCCCTTCCTTCCTTCCTCTCTTCTTTCCTCTCTTCCTTCCCCTCTTCCTCTCTTCCTTAAATAAACTTTGATAGGCCTTTGATCCAGGATGAATAGCATGGCTGTCTTACATACGCAGTGGTCCATCTGCTTAGCGTAATGAATTTGGAAAACAAGTGCTATTTGCATAAAATTTGTTTAATTCAATAATTTCTTTATCATCACATTTCAATAATGTCACATTTGCCTTTGATTTCACATTGACAGTCAAACATTTTATACCTGAAAATGTAATGATTCTCCTTCGTTAGCAAGGTTTATTCAAGGTAGTATTTTGTAATAAGTTGGTTAATATTTACTTCAGTGTGACTTAACTAAGGGTGACCTGTTTTAATGAGTGTACAGAGTAATGATAGTTGCTACACTATATTTCAAAACACTTCTTCAGTTTGATGTGTGTAATGGTATATACTGGGGTTGTGGTGGATCTGTGGCCATACAGGACATAGTTAAACAGAATTGAGAGGAAAATGTTGACTGCCAAGTAAAGCAGCATTATCAATTTCCTCTCTCCTGCCCTGAAAGAGACAGGGGGAACAGACAGCGCAGGGTTTCCTGATATGTTTTAAGAAAGCCTGGGATTCATTTCCCCTCCCTTCCTTCCTATTGTTTGTTAACTCCCAGGAAGATTCGGGTTTTCCTTGTGAAACCTCCCTGCTCACATACTCTGGGAACGGGCTTTGCCTTTGAGGGACATGGTCTGTGCTTCTGTGCAAATTCAGTGTGGAGGAAGAGGAGGTGGATTGATGGTGAGATTCTGACTCAGGGAAATAAACCTAAAAGGACTTTCTAGTAGACAGCATCATATTGACAATGGTGCTTTCTTTTAATTTGCTGGCATGACAGTAGCACTGGCCCCTGAGGAATACAGGGTGCTTCAGACACAGAAGGTGGAAGTGCAGCAAGTGTCAGCGTGAGATTTCTGCCCTCGGAGTGCTGAGTTGTGAAATTTCAATCAAGTCTGTGAATTTAGAAGAAACACCTCCAATTTGCTCTTCTTCAGCAGAAATCTCGGATGTCTTTGCAGCAGCTGAACACCTCTCAGGTCAAGGAAAAGGATGGGAAGGCAAAGGCCATAGTACCAGCTGCTTGGGTTGAGCAGCAGCTTTGGATTGCCTTGCTTGGAGTGAGCTAACAAACTGGATGTTTTGGGGGGGCTTTTTCTTCAGTGGAAACAACACAAGGCTGTTAGTTTGGATGCAGTTCTTTTGGATGAAGCTCTGAAAAACTGACATTATTACACTTTTTTTTTTTTTTTTCAACTTTCATCTGCTAGTCTGACCTGCTCACATGAGAGCCTGTGCCTCCTTTATTCATACCAGTAAATACTAGCAGACTGAAAGCTCTGGCAATATGTCCTGTCTGCTGAACAGAGCATGCTAGAAACCTCTCAGTTCCATGCAGAAACTATCTTGGCATTTTTGGTCCATTGAGTACAACCGATTTTTCTGTGTAGTTAGAACAGGTATTGGTTTCTGAGAAAAAGCACATAAAATACAAATAAGTGAACTGCAGCCATTTCCATCTCTTTACTTCTATGTCCCTTTTTTAATCTCTTTTTGTTTTGTTTTGTTTTTTTTTTGTTAGCGTTTGAATTTGAGAAAGAGATTTTATGTTCCATTGACATTTAAAAACAAAATCAGAGTATTTTTCAGTGTGATAGAAGAGAGCAATTTTTGAAGAGCTGATTTTTTTAATTTCATTTGGTGAATAACTTGGTGAAGACAGAGGGCTACACATCCATGTCTCAACGCCGCTTTTTAAGGGAAGGACATGAAAGTCATTTTAGGATCCTACCAAGATTCATCCAAATCCTGCATGGCAGACGGCACTCACGGAATAACCCACGCCAAATATGCTCTGGTGAGATTAATGTATAGGTGATCCTTTAGTGTGACTTATATCTACACAGAATGTTTCCACTCGAGCAGTGTGTGAGGTGAATATGTCAGGAAGTACTCTAGTATTAGTGCTACTCAACTTCTCAGCTCTGATGGTTCTTGCAGGAGTTAGTATTTTTCTCCTAATTCTAGGAGTTAGTACATAAGGATGTAGGTATCCAGCAGCTGTTAAAAAATGTCATTATCTGTATTAGATGGTACTCATGGATAGTGATTACTCTCTGTCACGAGTTCTTACTGGAGAAAAATGTTGTATGTTTTTTCCTTGCAGATCCAGGTGTATGATAGTATCTAACAAACACAGATTTGAGTGTTTTTACGTCAGCCCTACTTTGATACTCAAAAGAACTTCACTGAGTGCTCCACTCCTAAAAATATAATTAATTACATGAATAAACCCCGAAAAACCTCCACTCAAACAAATTAAAAAGTCTCTGATGTTTAAATGTAGTATACTAAATTTAGAACTTGCTACCATATGTTCCATTGCAGTCTGTTTCATACAGTATTGTGGTGTAATAGTTACTCTGACTGATACTCATGTAATCTTTATACTTAGTAAAACTACATTTTATTGGGGGTTTTGCCTGAAATGAGTTAACCCTCACTGGCTGAGATAAGCTGAATCGCATCTTTCAATAATTAATTAATCCTTTCGTGGCTTCATGTGTGGACTGACCTATTACAGATTAAAAGAAGACTTTTTTTTTCTTTCTTTTAAAATTCATTTGGAGGATATGCAATTGAAATCAACATAAGCTAAGCTACCTTTGTAGGAAATACAGAGTTTTCAAGGCCTTTCAATATTCCTTTCTTTAATATTGATACTTCAGGAAAAAGTAGGAAGACAAACCTGCCTCTATGGTGGTTTCTTTTGCTCACACCTGTTTTTGTACTGTGCTCAATGGGTTTTTTGTCATCTGTTTCATTTGGAATGAAAATTTTAAGGTTTTTTTAATAACCTTTTTTTTGTTGGTTTTTTTTTTTATAACTTCTGAAATGTAAGTATTTCACCTTTCTTGACTTACAAGTTCTGAGCATTCGTGAGGCCAAGGTCTGGTACCTTTAAGAGTGATAACTAATAAATTCTCAAGATTTAACTATTAATTCCATCCAGATTTGACTAGGAAAATGTTGGATGTTAATGGCTGGTAATTACAGTAAAGTCAGGAAAAAATTAGTTGTATTTTAAACACATGGGATGCAGTCTTACAGAACAAAACAAGGCCTCCTTATATTTTAGTATTACCTTCCTTTAGGATTCAGCTAGCTCTTGGTATTGATCACATTGCAGTTCAAAGTGTAGCCATAAAAATTATCACTTGCACCAGTTATTTAATAATATTTATATACTCATGAGTTGTGGGTGCCTGCTGGCCAAATAAATTGGAGGTAATTCCAAGCATAGGCAAAGCCTTAACTGCAGTGGAGAAAAACATGAACTTAGTATACTAATATAAATAGTTTTCCTCATTTTAGCCCAGTTTCCTTCAGACTCAGACTCAGATATAAATCTTCTAATGCTATGCAATCATCTCTTACCTACAGGTTCAGTTTGCTATATACAGGTGTGTAGAGTCAGAAAACTCTGTTTCTGTAGGAAGCTGTCTGTCTTTTCTCCCACCCATTTTTATTATTATTCTAAAACTCCTTTTGATTGTGTTGCAGTCTTTTCTGTATGAAACCTTCAAGTATGCAAAAATTCTGTTCCCTTTCCTTCCTGTCACCCATATTATATTGACAGTTGGAAAGCAAGTATATGCTTTGAAAGTTAACTTTTTATATCCAATATCAATTATTCCATTATTTTGATCAAAGCCATTTTATGTTCTTTAGAACAGATAAGAGTTTTCCACCTTCCTGTTGGCAGAAATCAATTAGCATTCAGTGTCCTTTCCAGACCAAGAGTTACACTGAAGGTAGATAAAGGGCTTAGATTGTGGAAAGGGAGAGGTACTGCAGCCTGGGAAGATTTTTGTCCTAACGTTACAATTTTTTCAAACGTGTTTCCAAAGTAAATGTGCTTGTGATTCTGTGAATCCTGTGATGCATGTGTCTCTCTCCTCCTTGTGACAAAATGAAGCCACTCTGTCCTGTTGTCCCAGGTCTCAAAGTGCTTTGTTCTCTTCATTAACATCTCTGGAAACTGCCAAGAGTGAGTTTGCATGCGGTGTTTTCACCCTTTACCCCACATGTTAAAATCCTTAATGTAGAATATAGAAACCTTTACGTGAACAATAAATGTCTTAACTCATATATTGATTTTTGCATTACCATATTTACTTTAGTAAGGGAAGCTGGGCTGGTTTCCAGAGTCTTCAAGCTTCAACAAAACCTGTATCTGTTTTATTTTCATTTTAACGAAGCTGACTTTATTTTAAATAAAATAATTGTGGATGATTTGATCTGTCTTCCTCGACCTATTCCCACTGGACTGCTCTCTGTGGATGTCTTTTACCCAGGGAAGGCTGTGTTACCTTTATCCCCTTGCTGTGGCTCTGGTGACACTTGCTCTTTGGAATGTAAGAGTTTGGGACCAGGTGCCATGAGGCCCCTCCTGCCTTGGCAGGCAGGGCCCAGGCTGATACTGCCAGGCTCATGTGAGACAGCATTGTAGTTTCTGCATCCATCCCTGACCATACACCTTCTTTGTGCTTCTGCATCCTGACTGTGGGCTGGTGGGACAGCATTTGTGGCATTTGTGGAGTATTTCAGCCCTGGAAAGCCATGGCTTCAAGCAGCTTTTTAGGAGGACACTTGTCCCCTATCAGGAGGGGAGATTTTCTAGGGTGCTGACTTGCTGAGGTCCTTTGTGATGGGCTTCTTCGCATGGTGCTCCTTTGAGATTCTCCCTCTTCTCACTTTCTCTAAGCAAATGGAAACAGCAGGACAGCTAGAGCTGTAAAACAAGTCTGGCAAGTGGAGACTGCAGAGACATCCATCTTCAGTCTGTTCTGTGCTTAGTATGGACAAGGAGTATCTTTGGAGGCATCCTGTAGTCTGCACCTTTTCATGCTGGATTCAGGTTGGTGTTCTGATGAAGACGACTGAATCTTTGAGGAGGTTTGCCTTTATGTGTATATTTTAGGCATGTAATGGTTGGATGGATGAGGAGGCTCTCTATGTCTCTATATCCTTCTCTTTCATTTCAGGGAATTTTTGCACCAAGGTACAGTGAGGCAGTGCTGTAATGGGGGTGTCTGATACTAATAGATTTTTGTAGTGGAAAAGTCAGATGAAATTTGGTTAATCTACAGTAACCCACCATGAACAGTGAAGAGGTGTCTAGAGGAAGAGTTTACTTTCATCTTCTTTTGTCAGCTGTGGGGGTGGAGATGTGGTGCATCTTCTGGAGTTGTATGAGTATTTCTGTTGGATATTGGGCATTCTTGTATGGGGAGAGGCTGCTGGCTTACAGACAGGATAGCAAAATGCATGGATACAGGAAATGTTAGACTGAACTTGCATCAGACTGAGTATATGAATATAGCAGACATATTTAAGTACCTGGAGGCTTCAACGTAGCCAAACCCTGTGTAACCACTGAGATTTCTGTTCAGTGTTAAAAATTTGCCTCTACAACTTTATTAGTTAGAACCCACATTAGGTAGGTCCAGGCATGTACGGCTGTGTTTACTGATTGCTGCATTCACATCTTCATTTGCTGCCTGGATAAATGTGTTGAAAAAGGATTTCTTTGAGATTCAGAATTTCCATGCTTTAGACTTCCATAACCTGACTTGATGCCAATGCCATGGTACTTTTTCTGGCAGAAAGTTGGAGAAGGGAGTTGGATGTGAATCCATAGCAGAGGTGATAAGACACTAGCATGCTAAAAGTATCAGTGTACAAGTCAATACAACTAGTTCCAGTTATAAATATCTGAGTCAAAAACAGTTTTGCTTTGCCTTCTCAAAGTCTGCCATGAATGAAAATATGCTTAAGGCTTGAGCATATGACCTAGATATACTGTACCATATATTAGCTGTATTGGCAGTCTGTAAATATTCAGGGTGGTGACATGAGGGGAGAACACATGTAATTAAAGAGCTTATTACAAGAACTATGGCATTACTGGAGGAAAATCTATTTGTAAAGTCATTTTGTGCCACCTGTTGTGTTTATGGAACAAAGTTCAACTAATATGAAAGCTCTTGCCTTCTCAGAGTAGTTTGTTCTGAGCAGAATATTTTTATTCTCTGGAAACATTTTTCTTCTGTGGACATTTTTTCTTCTCTGACAATGAATCAGAGAGGAATTTCTGTATCAGAAATGAAGAGCTTTTTTTTCTTCTCCGAATGGTGCTCATGGCTGGATTTTGTGGCACGGGGTAAGTTGGCTTAACTTTATCATGACTCTTAGATCTTCTACATGTAAACAGACTCTGCAGTCAGCTAAGTCAGGCATGGGTAAGGTGTGTGGTTTGGATCTGTGTTCTTGGGAGCATTCAAACTCCTTTTATATGTGCCCAAACACCATTTTTTTCAAGAGTCTTAACACTATAAATTTTGCTTGATTCTTGCAAATACACTGTGTTTATAGAATGCACGTTTTTGGAAGAGTCTGACTGATGGGTTGCAATGTTTAGATTTTATTTTAAATCCCCTTTTCTATAGGAGATAAAAAATACGCTATTTTAGGATGTAATTTTTCATCTAATGTTTTCATAGAACT
This sequence comes from Heliangelus exortis, assembly GCF_036169615.1. Taxonomy (NCBI): domain Eukaryota; kingdom Metazoa; phylum Chordata; class Aves; order Apodiformes; family Trochilidae; genus Heliangelus; species Heliangelus exortis. The sequence continues at coordinate 58,601,001 of NC_092422.1, forward strand.
TTCTTACTTCTTGAATAGCATCCCTACTCCCAGCTTGCTACCATTTAATGTCTGATGTGCTTAAATTAAATGATTTATTTAGGTCAGTCAAGTTAGTGAAAAGTGAGCACATCAGCAAAAACAGTCACAGCTGTCAGAAAGTTCTGAAGCAGTAACTCTATCAAGAATGAACTGCTGCTTCCCTCAGAAATTGGTGTCAGAGCACCACCACACAATTTTATAGGCCAGTTTGCTGCTGCAATGTGTTTTCTGATAAAGAGATTATCAGTGGTCAGAGATACCAATTCAGCAACACTACCAAATGTGTTTTCTCCCTTCGTTTATGTGCCTGCATTGATCTGTCCTATAAAACTCAGGGACCTCACCCTCCTTGTTTTAGCTGGTTTTTTGTGTGTGTGTTTTTATTGTTGTTGGGAGGGGTTGTTTGTTTTTGGTTTTTTCCTGAAATTTTAAATTTTGTTGGGTTTTTTATTTATTTAAAAATATTATTATAGTCAAGTAAAAGTGAAGGAAATGCATTATTTGAGGGGTGTATATTACAATCATGTTAAGATGCATGTTGTGATGGAAAGTAGAAATACCTAAAATGAATGATATTATCATATTTCTGAGGATCAAGATCCCTGAAATTGCCTTTTATTCCCCATTTCTTTTATTAAAAAGTGCTTTGAAGTTTTTTAAACATAAAATTATAATGGTGTAAATTACAATGCTGTAAAAGTTAGTATTTTAAAACTTTTCGTGATTTACTCAATTTTGGGGAAAAATATGTCTCCAGCTGGGTGCATAATAATGAAAGCTCTGGGATACTGATGTATAAGCCACCACTTTTGTTCCCCTGGATGATGATTCCTTAAGGAAAAAAAAGGGCTTTTAAGAATTTTGCCAATTAGAGGGAGAAAGGTACACACACAGAATTAAGGGTAGTAGAAGACCTTAACTCTAGGCACCTCTTCCAATAGATCCATTGACTCTGAACTCCTTAAGACCCTGCTCTGTTGTCCCCAGCCTTTGCTTATGATTTTCTCTTGGACCCTGTTTGCTGAGATTTAAGTAGTCTCTGAGTCCTGGTATAAGGAAGAGCCCTTTTCCTAAGGGCTGTTGTGTGATGTCGAGGGTCACACGTGATTGTAGAAAAAAAAAAAAAAAAAAGGCAAGACCAGTTGTATTACTTCAATACATGTAAGATGAACCATTAAAAAAACAAAATCTGACTTTGCCTGCAACTCTTGAAATGGGGAAAAAGTTACTTTCTGACCATTAGTGCTATTTTAAAAAGCCATTTGACTAGGGGCACGAGCATATATAGCATTAATGCCTTGGTGTGCAATGAGATGGGAGAAAGTTATATTTTTCCTGTTTTCATGGCTGCTTAAGAATATAAGCCTTGATGAGGAAAAGACTCTGGAAAAAGATAATGCAATAGTGAAAATAAGAAATCGTTTTCCTGCTGATAATTTGCTTCAATGCTTTAGATTAAAAATGACTTGCTGTTCTTATAGTATGCTTTTTCTTTTCCATGCAGTGAATTGTCAACAAGAAAGTATTTACTTTCTGGGCAGAACCGGTCCTGGAGTCAGGATGTAATTTTATTTATTCCCTTTATCTTCATTGTTGTTTTAAGAGGTGTCTAGTCTTCTGTGCTGTTACAATCTGTTTAGCTGTACTGAAGTCATGCTTAGAAAGATGGCAAGCACTACTTCCTTTTACTGTGTATGCTTGGAGTGTTTAATAAAATCCCACATGATCTTCAAATTAACCTTAAAGGTCAAGCTAACCTGAAAAGGCTGAACATACGTGGCCTTATAGGAAAGCAAGCTAAGTTAAAAGGATCAAAGTTTATTGTAAGATTTCCAGCACTTCCTGATTGAAGCTGGCTATTATATTTATTTATTTTATTTCAGAGCCACTACATCCTTCTTTCAAATCAAGGAAGTGAAGATCGACTCAACTTTTATGTGTTCCGTTTCTTGGTCAGTGACTTAAAAAAAACCAAAACAGAACATCAAAAAAACAAAACAAACAAACAAAAAACCAAAAAACCAAAAAACAAACAAACAAAAAAACCCAAAAAACCCACAAAAAAAACCCACAAAAAAACCCCCACCAAAAAAAAAAAAAAAAACCCAAAACAAAAAAAAAACCCACAAACCACCAAAAAACAAAAAAAAAAAAGAAAAAAGAAACAAAACACAAATGAGTTTCTATTTTAGTCAGCAGTTAATGCAACCTCACACATAATTTCTGCAGGAAACACTCCTCAGTATTGTTGGTTGGGTTTTTTTCTGAAAATAATGGACAAGAGCTGCTGACAGTCTTAGTTTTCACATTTACTTGGTCTTCTGTATCTGTCAGCAGTCTGTGGTGTCACTGACGGTGAGTTTGTCGACTTGCACACAGTTCAGGGTGAGGGACTGGCCTGTTGAATAGGTTCATTCTTTCCTTTTGGAGTGAGGCCAAAAAGCTAAGCAGAGGACCTTATGGGAATCTTTTGTAGGGGATTTGTTTTCCTATCCCCAGGAAGAAAAACTGTGAATTTTTTCCACCCGTAATGCTGTCAGCATGCAGTGAATTTCAGCCTCATCTAATTATTTCAATCAGACTTACATTTATTTCTCATTTCGAAGATTCTATTTAATTTTGGACTTCTGTAAGTAAAGGCCACAGAAAAGTGAGTCCAGGGACCAAGTTTGAAGAGGTCCTTGAAAGGCTCAGTGGGAGTAGCTTGCTTACTCTTTTAGTAAGGAGTTTTGTTCTCTTTAGAAGCACGTAGCATTTGGTGGGGCACTTGGGATAGAATGATCCTATAATTTCATATGTATGTGGTTAGACAAAGATTATACTTTAAAAAATGATGACTAGCAGAGTTCTGGTGAAAATTTGGTCTTAGAGTTGTCCTGGATTATGATAACTCTTGAGATTTATGAATTACGTACAGTCATCTTAATGTGGATGAGGCTGTATTCTGAAAACCAATGGGAGTTTCAGAGGGACAGTATTAACATTGTTGCTTAGTTGCTTTAGTCATGAGTAATTCTCCAAAGAATTCCATCTTTTGATTTACTTGTTTGAGAAATCACTTTAGAAGTCTCCACAGTATGTGACATATAGTTTATATGAATATAAGTCAAAGGACTAGTTGGAGAACTTGTTGCTGTGTGTCCTCTGGCTTTTGGGGAAGGAGCTACTTGCTTTTTAGTCTTTAATTGAAAAAACGATGCATTTTCTGTTCCCCTCCTTTTCTTCTTCTAGGTGAAAGTCATAACATTTCATGAAACACAAGCAACTTGTTTCATGCAGTGAGTCTGCTGAGCAGAATTGCATCAGTTCCTAAGTCTTTGTGACAAAAAAAATGCATTTTCTCTGTTTTAGCCAAACATCTACCTAATTCTTACTTGATCCATCTTTGGTGGATTCAAAAGGTGTGTATCAGAAAACTGATAGAAATCATTAGTTCAGTTGTTTTTACAGAGAGCTAGCGTGTGAAATGAAGAATTCAAGATACTGCCTCTATCCTTTTAGATTAAAGAAGCTTTACTTTTCCAATACTGCATGCCATAGCTGGGTTTTTGAAACTTAAACTCAAAACACGTCCTTCCTGGCAGCCCAAAGCCACATAGCTCTCTTTCAACTCACTTTCAAGCTTCTATTATTTAGACCTCTAGGACTCTAGTAGTGTGTTCAGGCATTCTTACTGGACTGTGAATGTGGGGCAAGATAATTTTTTGCTCTCGGCATCACCTCTATCATTTGATGGATTGACCACACGTTGGATAAGGAACTGGCTGGGTGGTCACACCCAAAGAGTTGTGACCAGTGGCTCAGTGTCCAAATGGAGACGTGTGAGGAGTGGTGTTCCTCAAGGGTCAGTACTCAGACCAGTGCTGTTTAACACCTTTGTTGGTGACATGGGCAGTGGAATTGAATGCACCCTCAGCAAGTTTGTGTGGTGAAGTTAACACTTTGGAGGGAAGGGATGCCATCCAGAGGGACCTTGACAGACTTGAGAAGTGGACTTGTGCAAACTGCAGGAAGTTTAACAAGGCTGAGTGCAAGGCTCTGCACCTGGATCGGGGCAATCCCATGCATGAATACAGGTTGAGAGGAGAATGGATTGCAGACAGCCCTAAGAATGAGGAGCTGGGTGTGGTGGTGGTGGACCAGAAGCTTAGAATGAGCCATCAATGTGCTCTTGCAGCACAGAAAGCCAATGGGGTCCTGGGCTGCATCAAAAGAAGCACAGGCCGCCAGTTGAGGGAGGTGATTCTCCCCCTCTACTCTGCTCTTGTGGGACCCCACCTGGAGTGCTGTGTCCAGTTCTGGAGTCCCCAACATAAGAAGGACATAGAGTTCCTGGAACATGTCCAGAGGAGAGCCACTAAAATGATCAGAGGGCTGGAGCACCTCCCCTATGAAGCCAGGCTAAAGAAGTTGGGGTTGCTCAGCCTGGAGAAGCGGGGGCTCTGAGGTGACCTTAGAGCAACCTTCCAATACCTGAAGGGAGCCTACAAGAAATCTGGGGTAGGGCTTTTTACGTGGGTGTGTAGTGAGAGGACAAGAGGAAATGGTTTCAAATTTGAAGAGGGGAGATTTAGGTTAGACATTAGGAAGGAATTCTTTGAGAGTGGTGAGACACTGGCACAGTTTGCCAGGGAAGTTGTGGCTGCCCCCTCCCTGGAAGTGTTCCAGGCCAGCTTGGATGGGGCTTTGAGCACCCTGGTCTGGTGGGAGGTGTCCCTGCCCCTAAAGGGAGGTTGGAACTTGATGGTCTTTAAGGCCTCTTCCAACCCAAAATACCCTGATTCTATCTACCATTTTGGCTATCAAAGATTGTTTAAGGACTTCAGGTGCAAGTGCAGGTGGTCTCTGCTACCCTCTTCAGTGTAAAATTTTCTCCTTTTGGTTGATAAAATTTGACCTTGATCCCTTCTCTGATATTTTTTTCCTGACTTCCAGCTATTGAAAAGTATGTTCTTTGTCCACAAGGTAAGTTATAATAATAATTTTTGCAGATGTTGTCATGTGATTTTGTAGAGGTATTTTAGGGACAGATTCCTTGAAGAAAAAAAAAGAAGCTACTGATTTTTTTGATTGTTTTCCTGTGTAATGAAAAGTTATTTCAAAGCTGAGAAACAAGACTCTCTAATATTAATAAAATAAACCATTTCATAGTATGCTTTGTTTACCTAAGCCAGCATTTGGCAGTGGATCTGGTTTCTGCCTGAACAACTGGAATTTGGAGGTTTGAGGATAAAGCTTTTAGAGTCACCAGAATTATGGATTCTCCACCCAGTATTTTCCACTCTGGCATGCTTCCAGAGAGAGAACAGGTATTCCCAAGCCCATTGTATCAGATGGGTTTTCAGCCATTTGCCCAATTTCAGGTCACCTCAGTTTAGCCCCCTGCTGTGTTACAGAGTAACCCGGCATATTTTTCAGGAACATGGAGTCATAAACAGTGTAATAACAACTGTTTTCCACATCAGATTGCTTCCTTCTTTCAATTACGAAAGCCTATTATTATTATTGTTTACATTTAAACAATGAGAATGCTTTTCCCCCTCTCTCCCTGTCCCAGTGCACGCCAACCTCGCATCCTTGTGCTCCATGTAAGGTTTTTTAATGGATGCTCTGGTACATGGTTGTGGTATTGCTCTACTGCCCTGAAGCCTCTTCTTCAAACAATAGGCTTGCTCACTCTTGAATAGTTTAAATTTTTTAAAACAATTTCCTCTGTGTGACTGTGTTTACTTTGGAAAGGAAAAAACAGAGGTTGCTGTTGGTACCTGCAAGCAGCATCAGTGCTTCGGAGACAGAAGAAATGTTTTAGAGCACAGTTAAGCAAGTCAGAGGAGGTGATATGATGTAAAACAATAGTATAAGGTTAGAGAAAATGCGACAAAGTAGGCTTTGGTTTACAGTTTGCCAAATTGTAGAGCACACCAGAAATACACTAATTAGCCCCTAATCCCTGCCATTGCATGGAAGGCAGTAACTTGAGTGGAACTGCTGATGCAAGGGGTCTTGCATTATGTCCAAATCCATTTCTCAGTGTTCAGGTTTCAAGAGAAATCCTGGTTGCTGGTTTATAGCACTGCACTTGATCTGAAGACTTGCTTAGGAAAGGAATATTTGCACAAGCCCTTTGTCAGCTCACTGCTGATGGCTGCACCTGTGAATCTTTAAATGCCAGAGAATGCACCCCAGCTGGGCTGGCTGAAGCTGAAGCTCCATCAGCTGCCAGAGCGATGCATGCTGCTTTTTTGGGCAAGCTGATGGTAGAGCAGCAAGTCTTTTCCTTCCACTCAGGTACAGTGAGAGCTTCTTCCTTCTTGCTTGAAGAAGAACACATGAAATGAGCTCAATGAAGTAATGGGGTTTTGTGGTTCTTTGTAGAAACTATTGTATTTACATGCTCTTATTTGTAGCTGAGCTGCTGCTTCCTTCACTAGCTAATAAAGTAGGGAGATGAAAAAGAAGATGTGAATTGTTTTTTTCCCTTCAAAGGCATTTCATGTAACTACTAATAGAGACCTGAATATATCTTATACATATGTAGCTGCATCAAATTTGTTCATAGTGCAGGGGAAAAAAGAAGTTCCAATGAAGAAATATCCCTGAGAGCTGCTGGAAAGAACTTCTAGAATCTTAGTATGGAGGAAAAAAGGAATATTTGGGGGCCCCTCTCCCCTTACTTCTCCAACTCTGTACAAAGTTTTTCTTAAACAGGAATCCCATTTCTTGCCTTGGATTTTCCCTCCAAAATTGGGGGAGTTAGGAAGTGGTGATAATTTTAATACTTTTTATATTACTTTATGTTGTTTACGTTACTATTCTCTTTAAGCAGTATATTTGATTGTTTGGATACCCTTTTAATTGACTACCTATCTGTACTTGTTATCCTTGGTATTGTGATTTTAGCATCATGAGAAGGTGTGTGTGTATGTGCTCAGGCTAAACTGTTGTAACATGGGGATCAAAACAGCAGCAGTCACAGGGTGTTCTGTGTTTGAGTAAGGGGAAAGGGAGGCTTTTGACCAAGGGTATAAATCTGTCCTGTTAAAAAGATACTGTTAAATTCTTCAAAATATTGGCTGCAGGATAAGGCTTTAATTGGAGAAGTCTTATTTGCTGCCACCATAGTGCAGGGAACTACAAAGAGTGCCCTCACATTTGATCCACTGCCCCAGAATGAAACTACAAGGGTAAAGACTAAGTTAAAATTATGTTCAGCTAGTCAGGTAAACACTTGGTAAGACAGGAGCTGGTGGAAAATAAACGCTTTTTTTTTTTTTTTTTTTTTTTTTTTTTTTCAAAGATAACAAGAGAAAGAAGGAAGAAGGCTGAGGGTGGTCTCTTACTCTGCAAGATTCATGGGCATTAGTTCAGCTGCTGCATGTGTCAGAACAAGTGGAATGTGCTCTTTGGCCTTCATTTCATCCTTCTTAATGTCTTCACTCTTTTTATGGAAGGAGGAAGAAACAAAACTGTTTCAAAAGTATTGGGAGATTGAGGCATTACCCCAGAACTGCAGAAGGGGCAAACTCAGAAAGTTTTACAATTTGTCGATTGCAAAACCCTAATTGGTGGAGGTAGTGACGGACAGTATGGGTTGCCAAGTTTTTATAGGTTTTTCCTCCTTGGTAGGTAAAGCTTTGCATGTGTACATCTTTTGCATGGCTGGTGCATCTATTTTTGTTACTGCACATCTTAAAATAGTGTGGAGGTTTTTGAGGCATGCTGAAAACTCCTGCCTTCTGAAGCTGGAGGCGAATGCTAATAAACCACCCTCAGCAGAGGAGTGGTTTTGTTGTCTGAATCCACAACAAAACCTGTTGAGCTGTCACACCTAGGCCAAAAGTAAATACAGTAATAGGGCAAGTAGCAATATTTAATGTGAAAAACAAAGGTAATGCTGCTGTTCAAAAGCTTGGTCTCCATACTTCTATCCTGAATGGGTCAGGAAGCATCCCAGGAAACTGGAAAAGAAGGAAAATGTTGCTTTAGGTTGATTAAAATCGCAGGGACTGGCTGCTTTTTCAATCAGGTAAGGGTATAGGTTTCCTGTTTGCTTCCTGGAGACTAGAAACAGGACACAGTTACAGCAGCTCTGTGTCTTTGTTACAGTTATTTATGGATGTTACAACACCTCTTTGCAGGGCTAGGGGGGTTTTATTTTTGAGTGCTTTTTTAAAGGGATCACTACCTTTTTAAATGATACAATAATGTTTTCTTTAAAATCCTGTATCTAGTAAGTGGGCAAAGGTCAGGTGTGATTGTATGTCCTGTCTTTCTACAGAGAGCAAACAGTGCAAGCTTTCTCTTTTCTCCATTGACTAAATTTAATTAAGGATATTGCACTGCTAAGCACAAGGTATAAGGTATTTCCTTACCTTGTTGAGCAAAAGTGAGATTTCCTTTCTCGGAAGGCAGTAGATTTCTGTTCAGAATGTGAAGCAGACAGGTTGGCTCTCCAGAAGCAGTGAGTCTAAGTGTGCTTTCTGATCTTTTTCTTTTTGATAGGTCGAAAATGAGCTTTGGTTACTCTTTGCTGGTGCTAAGACTCATCTTTTCTTGAGGGAACTGTGGAGCTTGTTGAATGCTAGAAGAGTGAAAGGATTGGAAATGGGAAAAATTGAGATACTATTTTGGGAACCAGTAGGAGCAGAGAATGGTGAACTTTGAGGATTGCTCGAAGCAATCTGAATCCACAACAATTTTTTCACATTTTTTTCCTATGAATGAGGAGCTGGTGGGTTGCACGGGTAGCTTGCTGCAGCATGTGTGCCTTGGCCACAAAAATTCCATATCATGAGTCAAAATCAAAACTGTCTTAAAAACTTGGAAGTTGTTAAGAAGACAGTGGCAATTGTATCCTATCTGTTATGTGGGTTTGACCATTTTCGAGTGTAAACTTGCTTTCCCTGCATAAATCTGACTCACATTATTGTAAGACTTAATGGAGATGACCAGCTCCTATTTTGCCAATATAAAATGACAGGTAATTGAGATGAGCTGGGCTTTTTTTTTTTTTTTTTTTTTTTTTTTTTTTTTTTTTTTTTTTTTTTTTTTTTTTTTTTTTATTTCATTGGGAACAATGCATGATCCTCTATTATGAAAGTACCATAACTTGTCCAAAACCTCCCAAACTGATCATTTTAGAGCTGTGGTGGAATCAATGTTTTCTGTCTCTTACTTTTATTTCTGACTAAAATCAGATTTCTCTCTTGTCCTGTTTGCTTTTTCAGGATTTGGGAATGATGATTTCTGCAAATGTTCTTTTCCTTCCTTTATAATAAATAATTTTGCAGCCTTTATCTGTGCTCATCAGTTATAGGAGCATCTGATATTTTTGTTGGAACCAATTCTCCCACATCTTTTGACCTGAAAGTTTTTATGTTTCCTGAATATCTCATTAATCTGGAAGAAAATTATTCTGTTTACTTTAAGAGTCACAAAAAGGGTTTCCTATTGCTGACAAAATTTTATAGTTTGACTATAAAAGTAGTTGTGATTGTGGCACAACACTTCATTTGTTGTAGTGGTTTGTGTCAGTTTTCCTTGCATTTTGGAGTAAGGCTCTTGTTAATATATATTGTTTCAAAATACAAAATAAGCCTGTTCTCCCTTTCCCGGGTTCATTTCCTGTGCTGCTTTCATCACATATTTCTGTTCTCATTACTCGCTGTTAGGTTACTCTTTTGGCTGCCCCCAAACTCTGCATTAATTTCTTTTTCTTAGCTCCTCCACTTGTTCCTTTAATCCTAGTGCTGCTGTAAAAATGGATCTCATCCTTTTGGTTTTCCTGAATTTTAGTCCCACCATCTATCTAACATCAGTGGTGATTTGGTTTCCATCTGTAATTACAGCTTCAGCTCTTACTGGTCTTAAAAAGATCACATCCATTTCTTTGGCTTTTGCAGCTGTGGATGGACGGAACTGTCATCAAATATTGCAGGATAAAAATTTTTACTAACACCTACATGATAAAATTCAACCTAAACGAAAGTCCCTTTTGCCTCTCCCTTTGAAAAGAGAAACCTTGGTAAAACCCACAGTCTGGTGAAGGAGAGGCTTATGATTAAATACTTCCAGGAGCTTGTTTAGAAAGGATGTCTAAGTAGAAAAATTATAAACTGATTGAAATTCAGTTCACAGAAGATCAAAAAGAGAGAATTTTGAAATTAGAAATGGAAATGGGTATGTGGTAACTGCATCCAGTGGCCAGTGGTTTTGAGGAGGAACTCTTAAGTGTAGTCACGAGGCTGGAGGAAACGCTGTCCTTGGTGGGGTGTTGCACTTCCTTAAAAGTTACTGAGCTTCTTTTTGCCTTTTGTTTTACTTTGTCTAAGTAAAGTATAAAGTAAAGTGAAGACGTGTACTTTTCAAAGCTTTGAAGTTTATTACTGTCTTGCAGTGAAATGTCTACTTTTAAGATGTAATCCCTCAGTAACTTTCCTTATATTTTTTCCTGGGAATATTTTTTTTTTAAGATTGAAGGCTTCATCCTATTAATTGAAGAGCAGCCTTCACTTTGAAGTGGTCCAGCAGCTAGTGGCATTTCCAGTATGCTCATTTTCATGGGAGCAGTGTCTCTCTATGTGTGGCAGCTTATTGTGTTTCTCTGACCAGGAGTTTTGATTGCTTGCTCTTGCTTAAATTTAGGTTTGCATGTGATATGGGGGCTTATTTTTGACATAGCATCTGAGTTTAAAACTGCCAAAGTGGTTTCAAAATAGGTTAGTTTTGTGGCTGCATGAAAATTTGACAAGCTGCTTTGTATAATGGATTTATACAAACACACAAATCTGTGTATGGATGCATAATGTGTACATGAACTCATTTTGAATGCTGTGGAAACTTTTGATGTAAACCAGACAGAACTGGCAATTTTGAATGCTTCATAACTTTAAAAAAGGAATGAAACCTTTTTTGTGTTCATTCCTCGACAAAAGCATCAAGAATGATTAGAAGGAGAAAAATGAATAAGGCTTTTAAATAGTCTAGTGTGCTAAATTAGATGCCAACAGATGATGTATCAAATGGGTCAATGACTTCAAAACTCCATCCAATTATAAATTCCATGGTTACAAGTGTGAGGTAGGAGTATTTTACCAGCTTTTTCAGAGCATACATTTATATTTTGCTATACTTTTATTATGTGGAATCCCACAGAGTGCCACATTGTTTTATTGATGTGCATTTTGCTAAGTATGCCACCCCTGAGGAAAAATACATTTAATATACTTTAACATTGAACTGACCAAAATTTTTAACATCCTTTACCATTAATATTGCCTCTCTAATGTTGCACTCTTGCACGTGCTTTATTAACCAGGTAGAGGTATCCTGTATACTTAAGCCACACTTCTAGCCTCCTTCTCTGGGTTCCATAAAACTAAGGTGACACAGCCTTTTACCCCCAACTGGGTGTGCATGCACTCTTTAACAGCTTCTCCCACAGCATTTTCCTCTGCTCTCTGGGTTTCAGTATCTCACAGCCCATGCTGAAGTGGCAGGGAGAGCTGAGCCAAGTGCAGAGCATGAGTGAAGCTGAAATGGATATCCTTGCATTTATGAATATATACACGTGTATCCATGCAGGTTTTATCAGGAACATATAGCTTAAATTTGCCTCTGAGTCTTCTTGCTGACATGTGTGCTCACATACCACAGTTCTCCTCTCTGGTTGTATTTCAAGCTGGATCATGAAGTCCAGAGAAGGGGTTTTGTGCCTTTAACATTATTGTTCTTTCTTGCTGCTGTTCCCTGCAGTGCACAGCAGAGAGGCCCTCTTTTCTCAGGAGGATATTTTATATTTTGCTTCACAGGAACCTTTGGCACCTCTAGCCCAGTGAAATTTTAAGCTGTCTGTGCAGAATGGAACTGTTAGGGGGGGAAAATATCCCTTTTCCCTGAAATACTGTTTAGCCAGGCAGGTGAGACCAGTTTCCAGAGAGATGCTCTGTGTGGGATCCTGTCCCTCCAGCACAGTGGGAGCAGGCTCCAAGTCTCCTGTACAGCACAGGCTGAGCTCTCTGCACTATATCTTCATGTTTATTGTTCAGTCTAAAGACACTATGGTTCCTGAGAGATGAAGGTGTGTCTACTTGGTTAACACTGAAGGACAGTAATGTTGCAAAAACAGTGCTGTGTTTTAGTGCTCTTTGCCCTGGTCATTATTAGTTCTTGAGTGGTCCAGGAAAATCATATGTAACTGTGGATTTAGGAGATTTGAAGGCTAGAAGGGAGCTAGGTGGGTGCCTGGAGGGTGGCCGTTGTATATATCTGTTGTGCAAGTCCCAGAAATAAGGTTATTTTTAAAGTAGTACTTGTTTTTCACATGAATTACTTGCTCCACTACTTCCTCTGCTCCCTGAAGACAGAAGCATGCTGAGAAGCAGTTGTCCATGTTACAAACAACATGAAAGGGCTCTGGAACAGGTGGTGTTGATTAATATGTGGGTTTGTACTTTGTCTCTGTCTTGGCAAGGAGAGCAAGCACAGCCAGGATGCTGTAGGTTGTTCTTTTTCCTCTTTTACATTAATGGCTCTTTTTTTTGTTGTTGTTTGATTTATTTTTTTTTCTTAAAGAATTAGCCAGCTCGCCAAAATCCTAGGTTCCTGTATCTTACTGATTGATAGGGGGGGGAGGGTGATACCTTTCTGAGAAGGATGTATCATCTCTTACAGTTGGTTTTAACCTCTGAAAGAAGGCCATAAATCTCCCTTTCTTTGTCTGTTTGGAAAGTACTCCCATATCATTGCATAAAACTTAAGATAACAAAAGCTTGGTTTTCGGCTTTCTTATATTGCAGGTGGCAGCACCCCCCTACTGCTATTGATAGCCATACCAAGTCAGTCAAACATGGTACTGAGGCTCTACCTAGCAAACATCTGAGATCAGCTTGGTGCTGTTAAGTAAGAAATGTATCTCAGTGTTGTACAGTGTGTGTATCATATGTAGGAGGATTTCTAGCTGCTCTGAGACTGTTTTTCCTTGAGCCACATTCAATTTAAGAGTTAGAAATAAAATATTGTGAATTGTGATCTTTGTCTGAGGACTACAAGTCAAGATACTGATCTAGGAGCACACACCTCTGCAGAGCTGGTTAGGTGACAGTCCTGGAAAGGAGGGAGTATGGGCTGGGAGCCCACATGTAGATCCTGTTTCTGATGCTGTTACCTGATCCAAGATGGGTCACTTAGTCTGTCTCAGAGTTTACATGACTTGTGGGACCGGTGTGGAGACTCATTCAGTAATTTTGAGCTATTTCCAAAATCAAATGTGCTGGTAATGACCTCATAAAAGTAATAGTTAAGTCAAACATTTCTAAGGAGTGTGTTTTCTTTTGAATCTACTTTTAGGCAAAAACATCTGATACTGCTTAGGAAACTCTGTGTAATGGGCCAAAATGAAACAGCAGAATTTAAAATAAATTACCTCAACTATATTCTTCAAGTCACTTTTTAATGGTGTGCACTGCACAGAGCTGCTTATAAAGATGGTGTATTTATTACAATACAGCTGACTGGTTTGGGATTATCAACAGTTCCTGCCCTGTGGCAGATGAGTGGTGAGAACACAGATGTGGTCTGTGGGTGACCTGGATTTGTTCAGGTTACTGTTCATGGAATTGGTTGATGGCTGGGAGTGCTGAAGCTCAAGCTGAGCTTTTCCCCATCTGTAAATGGGATTTTGTGAACAGATGCAACCATCAGTCCAAGCTTTTTATCCTCACTGGCCTCTATCCTTGACCCCTCATGTTGGGAAAGGGCTCTTATAACACTGTGAAGTGAGGAAAAACAATCCATTTGTTTTCATAGGGTTGTTGCTGTCACTCCTGTTCCTTGGTTAATTCTTTGTATTAGTGGGTCTGGATGGCTGGTAACTAATCTCAAGTGTATTAACTAACAGGTACTCCATCACAGGACAATTTCTTTAAGGGATCAATTAAATCAAGAATAAATCAGGTAAAGGCTGACAGTTCATGTCTGAAAGATCACATGGAGTATTTTGGTTATTATTTATTTTGTGTTGCCTTATTTCCCATTTTCTTAATAAGATTTGTGCATATGCTACTAATGTGACTTTGTAAGTTGAAATAAATGCTCTTTTGGCAGTTCCTGCTACTTTGGGTAGGCTTCCTCATAGGAAACAGGTGCTTGGTGGGTTTACCACCAAGAAAAAACATCACAGTTTAGTTCCACTAAAGACAGGTGAGTGAAAATTCCTTCACAGAGAGGAAACACTGGATCTATGGAGAGGAAACACATTTCTGAGGAACTTTCTAACCAAAGACTCGTAGGAAAAGGACATCTGCCCCTCAGGCTGTCAATTTCCCTATGTGGAGAAGGAGTGAGTATTAGAAAAAAATGGTCATGATGGATTTAGTGGAGCATCATTTGTTACAACTAAGGCTCTTAAAGGGAAGTTCTTGACAAGGCACGCTTAGGATTAATTTTTTAATGCATTCTTGCTCTGATAATGTTTGAACAGTACAAGCATTCACATGTAAAGCAAACAGCTTGCATCTGATGCATGCCAGTGCTTGGTGCTGGAAGAGGCGAAGTGGTAACCAGCAACCAGGGAGCCCTTCGGAGGACCTCTGAGCCTGCTGACAGGCACAGTTGCTCTGCATGTAATTTGAAGAAAGGTATTGTGTCCCTGGTGGCTTGGCTTTGACTGAAAGATGGAGTTTTGTGCTCTCGTTTTGCACTGAAGAAGAGCTTACAGATAAATAGGTCACTGTCTGCGGAACTATTTTGTGCTAAATCGATTAGAAGCAACATGACCTTAAGCCTGATCTCCTTGCTCTACAAAGACATTGCTGAATTGTGGCTTCTTCTGAAGAAAAGCACAGGTGTGTCTAGTTTTTCAAATTTTCTTAGTTAATTGCAGGTCAGGCAGAAAGTCTGTCGGATAACATTATCCTACTGAGGAAAATGGGATGTGTTTTAGTACAAAGGTAGAAGTTGTACTGTTTTTGTGTACATTCATATATAACTATGGTTTATTGTAACAGTCATGTGTGTTCTGTCCTTGTGTAAATTTGCAGTATATTCTTTTATTTGTGGATGTGTTTCTTGGTACATCAGACATACACAGAAGCTACTCTGTTCAGAATTCACCCATGCAGTGATTATGGCAATCAGAACCGCTGTTAAAGCTTCCAAGGAGAACTTGCTGTTGCAGAGAGCTGTCCTGCTGTTCCTGAATTACAGTGGCTTTTAATTTTCATTTCATTGCATTTTATGTAAATATCAGATGCATAATTTATTCTGATCCCTAGTTGAGGTAGAGAAAAAGCATGGTTTCTTTCACAGGATACAATTTGGCTTCCCTTGGTTGTTATTATAGGAGGGTTAGTCTAAAATGCATTAGTTCTTAAATTCCTTCAGTCAAAGCTTTCTATAGGAATCTTGTTTCTGTTAAGATATAATGAAACAGTGGAGATATTATTTGCTGTTAATAGCACAGCTACAGTCCCTTGCAAAACTGAAAGCGTGTTTTGTGGAACAGGGACAAGCAAAAATTGCTTTCTTATTCTGGTGCTTGAATTCACATTTCCAGTTCTGTTTTCTGCTTCTGGTATGCGTGACTGTTGCAGAGGGGGACCTGAGAAAAAGCACTGAGTCCATGGACTGGTGTCTAACCTTCCAGTGTTCTTGCTTTTGAAAGATCAAATTTCAATGAAACAGGTATGTAAAAGGGTGGATCTTTTTACTAATCTTTAATTAGTGTTACTGATTTAATTATCAGCATGTGAATCTGAGTAATCTGCTTCTCAGTGGTGCTCCATGTGACTAGGGGTAATGCCAAAAGGCATGTTTTTAGGAAAAATGAATGATTTAATATAGGTGAGGCTAGCCAGATGGAAAGGGTGGAGGGATTAATTAGCCTGAGTAACTTTTAGTCTTCATGTGTAACCTTGTCTGTGATGAGAGGGGAGGGGTGGATTTAGGAAAGGGGTTATTACCTTATGAGAAAGAGGATGTCATTTAAACTGCAGAACCAGGGAGTGTTTTGTGTCAAATCATGATGGTGCATCTGTAGCCATGCCAGAACTATTTGTGTAAACTGCCAAGCTCCAGATAAGAGGTTTTAATTTGGGGGCTGCTTTTGTTAGCAACCACCAAAGCTTGATTTCCATCTGTTGATTGCCACCACTTCTTGTGGGTGTGTTCACGGTTCTCTTTCCTGGAGATCTCTTGGAAGATTTTGTGTTTGACGTGGGCAGAGGGTTTGGTCCATTCCCCATCACCGTTCTTTCCTCTTCCTCTTGAGTGCTGTATGGGAGCCAGCACTGCCTGTCTGTGGCCATGGATCCCCAGGAGTCAGCAGCCTCTTCCCAAGGGACAGAAGCCCATGGGGGATCACTCATAGAGGTTCTCCCTCTAGTTTGCCTTGTAGGTAGGGGAAATATGGATAGGGCATGATTGGAGTTCCTTCAGAGATCATTTCCCTGTACTTGTAATTGAGGGGAGTGTCCTTAAAATCTGGCTGTCTCACCCTTATTTGCAATGAAGGTGGAATTCCCTCAGCTGCGGGGGTCAGGCACAAGCATGTGGGAGTCACATGCTGGGGAACAAATGCTGCCGTGGAGGAATCACTGTCATTTCCAGGACTCTTCTGGAGGGCTGTGAACAGTTCTTATGAAACAAATTATTAGCTGTGTTGTTTTTTGAAACCAGAGCTACTTCATCGTGACTCTGAGATAATTCCTCTTTTCTTTGGAAAAGTGATTGCCTTAGTTTTGTTTTTTTGCTTTAGTTTTGTTTTCAAGAAAATTTATATGGCGTGTTATATGTGGTTGTAGAAGGATTTTTATTAGCCAGAGATTCAGCAGATATGTCAACATACTGGATTTTACCCTGTTTTCATTTTGAAAGTAAATGTATTGAATTTAGTACACGATTTACTTCATATGAGTTCATTCCATGATATCTTTGCTGGAAGTTACTCTTCCCAGGTTTATGACTTCTTGCCAGGGAATTCCTTCAGAATTACAGAAAAACTTAAGCTGGAATGAACCCCTGGGGGGCACCTGGTCCAGCCTCTTGCTCCAAGCAAGATTAACTTGAAAGTTAAAGCAGGTTTCAGTATGTCCAGTCCTGGAGCCCTCAACATAAGAAAGACACTGAGCTGCTGGAACAAATCCACCAGAGGACCATAAATGTGATCAGAGGGATGGAGAACCTCTCCTGTGAAGACAGGCTAAGAGTTGGGGTTGTTCAGTCTGGAGAAGAGAAGGCTCTGGGAACACCTTATAGCAACCTTCCATTACCTGAAGGGGTAAAGGAAAGTTGGGAGGGATTTCTTACAAAGGCATGCAGTGACAGGGCAAAAGTAATGTCTTTAAACTGGAAGAGGGTAGATTTAGGAAAACTTGAGGAAGAAATTCTGAATTGTGAAGGTGGTGAGACACTGGCACAGGTTTCCAAGAGAAGCTCTGTCTGTCCCCTCTCTGGAGGTGTTTGGCCAGGTTGGATGGGACTTTGAGCAACCTGATCTATTGGGATGTGTCCCTGCCCATGGCAGGGGGATTGGAACTTAGATGTTCTTTAAGGTCTTTTCCAACCCAAACCGTTCTATGATTTTATGATTCTTGGAAACTTGTCAGTTTTGTATATGTCCAACAGTGGAAACCTCTTAGCCTCACTGGGTAGCCTGTTCCAGTCTTCAGCTATTTTCATGGTGATTTTTATGCTTTCCATTCAGATGGAATTTCCCATCCTCCAGCTTCTGACTCTTGCCTCTCACCCCTTTGCTGTGCTATGCTCCAAAGTTCTGTAGAGCATCTCGGTGGTGTCACTGAAACCTGGTACTTCCTGGGACCCAGGGCCATGCTTTTAAAAGTAAATCCCTATTTTAAAATGACTGTTGTAACATTTTTGTTCCTTTGGCTTTTTGTTTATTTCAACCTGCCTTCAGTCTCAAAGGAGCACACTTATCTACTGAGGTCAAATGAGACTTCAACTGAGAATAGCCACCACCAGGGAATTTTAAGGTCAAAGTTTGCTCTTTAGCCTCTTCTGTGTACATGTTGTATGAGAGATTTTTCCTCTCATCATCACCATGTTACTCTGAAATGAAGAGAGCTTTATATATTGGCTGGAAGGAGGATCTGGAGTTCTACAGGCCTGTCAGTCTGACCTTGGTGCCAGGGAAAGTGGTGGAGCAGGATCATCCCGAGTGCCATCATGTGCCACATACAGGCCAACAAGGGATCAGGTCCAGTCAGCATGGGTTTATGGAAGTCTAGCAAAAGAGCCTCTCAGAAGAGAGGTAACATCCAATTATACTGTTGCACTTATGGAAAGAGAATCTTACTGATTTTTGCAGATGACACTGAAATCCAAGAAACTGTAATTTCACTGATTTGTTTTGCATGGCCAGTTTTACATCAAAAATAACTCCTTGCTTAGAGAAGCTTCATTTAGCAGAACTTGATTACATCCATGTGCCAGGTACTCTGATTAGGTAATGAATGAATACTTAATTTGGGGCCTAAAAGAGATGAAAATGGAGGGGAGACTTTTTGCCAAACCTCTAGCCTGCTACCTGCAAAACACTGGATGTGAGCAGCAGACCTGGCTATAGTGCATTAACAACCTCTTCTTCTAAACCATGTTCTATCTCTGTATTACCTGCAGCAGTTAAAATTGGCATTAATATTTATAGAGACATGTGATGAGTTTTATCTTTTCAATGGTGTTGGGTATATAATGCTTCAAAAGCTTCATTAACAACTCTGTCATCTGTGTGGTAAGGTGGGGCAGCGAGTTTGGTTATGAACTCAGCAATCTCTGCTTTCTAAGTCATCTGTAGTCAGTTCCCATGAAATGGGAAGCTTTACAAACAGCTGGAAGTAGATGTGTCTTAGCTGAACACCAGTGCTCAGCTCTGTATAAACCACTTAGTGAACATTTGCTCTTCCATCTGTCTCAGGCCCATGAAGTGCTTCACATCCCCTTTCAAAACATTATTTCATAGATGTGCAGTTTAATGGAAAAGTGTGCTTGTGTCAGGGTACCATAAGATATATCATTAGTTAGGAATTATTCTTGCCATCCTCCATATCACTGAGATGATAGAACTCAAAGAAGACTTTTACCAGGGCCTGCAGTAAGCAGACAAGTAGCAAGACTGCTTTTTAAAGTGAAAGAGAGTGGGTTTAGATGGGATATACGGAAGAATATTTTTTTTACAGTAAAGATAGCAAGACTCTGCAGTAGGCTGGCCAGTTAAGTAGTGGATGCCCCATTCCTGGCAGTGTTCTAGAACAGGTTAGATGGGGCCTTGAGCAACCTGATCTAGTGAAAGACGTCTCTGGCTATGGTAGAGAGGTTGGAACTAGATGATATTTCCTAGTCCCAAACCATTCTGTGACAACCTCACAGTACTGCAGCCTAATGCTGTAGTGAAGATTGTCCTGTTTCCAGTGTTTCAGGCAGTGTGCTGGGCATACTTCTACTGTAGCTGTGCATACTGCTAATCCCCCTTGAGTAAAGGAAGTGTAATTTATCTCCAGAGTAGGTGTGTGCAATAAGCACACAGATTTTACCATTTTGCTGTTTTGGTTGGAAAATTAAAATAACTTCTATAAAAGAAAAATACTAAGTTTAAACTTCTACCTTGCTTCCAGAAGATCCCTCAAAAATAGGATTTTGTTTAGTAGCATTGCCAAATACGCATGCAGCTGGTTTCCTGTGTGTTTACTTTTCAGTCAAAACTTTGGGATATGAGTTCAGATACGTATCTTTCTGCAGAGGGAGTACAGAAAGAAGCTGGTTTCAGTGGAGAAAAAAATCCTTGGTGTTTTTTCCTGAAAAGATATCTCCTTGAGCATATTTGTTTACGCTGTGTGATTGCATAATTAGTTTTTAAGCCGTGCTGCAGATGAGTCCTATAATTTGCATGTAGTTCTTCTATTCAGAGTTGATTTTTCTATTGTTTCCATATTTGTAAGACATCCCCTTCCTTGCAAGGCTTTAGTATTTGTAAAGCCAAGTTTCTGAAATTATTTTCTCAGTGCATTAAATCTTATTAAATGTGGTTGGCAAAATCTGAAAGTTTTCTTACTCTGAGACTTGCTTGCTAGCTTAAGTACTAAGTGAGACACATCTGGGTCAGTTGCCTTCTTATCACTTGAGCTCTTGCTAAGGGAACATTGTTTGCTGCTCAGGCTGCATCTAGTAACTCTCCATTTAAAAAAAAAAAAAAAATTTTTTTTGCATTTTGCAAACTGTGTTTCTTGTTGGTCACTACCTCTATTACTTTAGAAATATTGTAATACTGTACTCTCAGCATGATTTGCAGTATTAAGGAGTTAACAGTGCTATAGTTTTGGCAATATTTGTTAATCTTATATTGGGAATATGGTTCCTAATAGTCTGAAACTGTAACAGAAAAGGGTTTACCAGCAGGCAAATAAAATTTCTTTGGATTTCTTCAGGACATGGGAGGAATATTGTTGTTGCAATAGTAAAAAGCTGGCCGTATGTACTAGGTGAATTTTTTGCTTTTAAATGTAAAGTCTGTGGGTTGGTGTTGCTGCCCTTTAAATCTTTGCAGCTGACAAAATTTTGAGCAGCTATTTTATAATTTGAGTCAAGAAAATGAAGACTGCTACACCTCTTGTCATCCTGTGCCAGCCCAACAGCACTGCATTTGCTGTACACCTCAGAGGATAAATGATTACTCTCCCTACATGAAACCAAACCATCATCCTCATAGTTTTGTCCTGTCCTGTTCCAAAGCTCCAAGTCTGATCTCCAAGAAGAAACAGATTTGCTTTGTTTTGTTTTTATTATTTTTTCAGTTGTGATTACAGGAAGCAGGAATTACTTGGGTAAAGCAGATTGTTCAGGAGGCATCTATGTAATACAAAGTTTTTTTGTTTTTCAGTGATTTCATACATGATGAAGCTTCCATTCCTTGTATATAAATACTGGCATTGCAGAAATTCAGAATTAATTTAGGTATCTTCTAAGTAGTTGTGGTGTTCTTCAGGTATGATTAAATGAGCAGACCAAGTTTCATTTCTATGGAATCATTTAAATATTACCAAAAGTTATGAATAGTTTTGCAGACATATAATGAAATCTGTGAAAGATCTGAATTAATCTAATGCATGAGACATTAAAAAAACCCCTCAAACAGTAAGTGCCTCTGACCCACTCTGAATGGGCTCGTATAATAGGAAGAACATCAGTCCTAGGGCTTTAGATTTCCTTTGGCAGTACCACTTCCAGGTCTTGTCTCAACTAGATCCTTACCTAACATTGAAAAATACAAGGTGCCAGGCTAATGTGTAGTGATGTGCTGCACAGATGTGCTATTCTATGCATATTGTGGCAATACCCTGTGCAGTCCTAGAAAATGAACTGCTATTAGTAATGCTGTTGAAGAGAAACTTCCATAAAGTTGGAAAGAAAAAGTATCTCAATTTGACCATGTTTTTTAAAGCACCAGGGCTCTTGCAGGGAAACTGTCTTTTCTGACTAGGAGAGGAAATGGGAGATGCAGCTTGACTGTAGGCTGTGAAGCTTTTACAAGTATAACTCTTATACATCTTTATCAATTAATATATTTATTTGCACACCTGGTGCGAAACAAAGCTGTTTGGAGTGCTAAGTTGCTTTATTTCTATTTGTACTAGCAACTATGGGGGATGAAGAGCTCCTGTTTCCTCCTTGTTTGGGATACTCCAGCTCACCAGAAATTTAAAAGTTGCAAGACCACTGTTTTACCAGGGTGTTTATTTCCTTTCTAGCTACACTTTAATAAAGAGCCGCATTTTGCATGAAAATTCTGGAGGTTTAACCATGTGCATTTCCTGGCCCTTTTGGAGTGTAGTCAAACAAAATAAAATTAACTCTTCCTGAAGATATTTCAAACCAGTGAGGTTTTAATACTAAGGTTATGAACACTTGCATGAACTCCTATCATCAACCTGGTGTGGCTACAGATAGAATAAGAACCTGAGGAGCTCAGTCAGCAGCTATTGTGCCTGGGCACACCTAGCAGCCAAGCTTGCAGACATCAGATGATTTTTTGAAATTCAATTTTAAGGCTGGAAAGCTTTCTTGGTGTCTTGGTGAGCTCATTAGTTTCATGTGGCTTAGGGTGGAAGAAGGGCTATCTTCACCAGCTCTGGCCCTTTCTCCTTCTGGGGGCTACACAAAGGAGCTGACTGTTCGTGATGGTGGTCAGGGGGCAAAGATGCAGAAGAAAGAATGAGGAAATGAAAGGTTTGCCTTGGGGCTGAGAGATGAAGGGAGTGCTCTGAAAGTCATTATCGTGCATTTATAATTACCAGATGGAGGGTGCTTTAATGAAGAGATTTTTTCAAATGAAGATCCCCTTCAGAAAAGGCATTCAAGGCTTTCAGTGGGTAAGCTGTTCCAAAAGAAGGGAAAATAAAACCAGTTGAGAAAAAGACATTATTTTTTAGTTCAAGGCATAAATTTCATAGCCAAGCCATTAACACATTTTCAAGAGAACCTTGCTGATTCAGCAAGAAAGAGGAGGAAAAATGATTTGTAGTTAGCTTTATGGTTTGCTACTGAGATCTGTGCTGAAAGGTATAATTGTGTCCATATGTGTGCAAACAGGTTGCCTTTCAAGTTAGTATAAAGTAATGGCCATAGAATTTCATGCAGAACTACTGAAAGGGTGGTGTAATTCCAGCTGGCTCGGTGGGAATTGGATTAAACCCATTACAAGAGGCTCATGAGTTGTGTCCAGAAACTTCCTTCCACGTAATGTAGGTCACTCTCCTCCAGCATTGTCTGCTGTGACAATGGCTTTGCTTTGGCATGTCAGGTGAACCCCAAATGATGATGAGCTTCAGCTTGATTGGAAAAGAAAGAGGAGCCTTTTCCAATAAGTGAAAATCTTGACTTGAGTGACATTGATCGTTTTCTCAGATCTGGGTTTCTTCAGGGCTTACTGGCACCAGGTAATTCAAGAACAAGTTATCTTTGTGCTGGCATGCTTAAATCTGTCATCCTGCTTCATTTCAAATGCAGTCAGGTGCCTTTCATGGGACAGGGTCAGGCCCCTCTAAGCCATCTTTTTCCATCATAAAGACAGGACTATTAAAGCAAGATTTAAAATTGAATTGGAAGATTATATATCTGCAAGACTGTGGTTCACATTTTTAAAGATAAAGGCTTTCTTATACAAGAACAACATATTTAGCTGATTCCTTTATGCTAGCAAGTTGTCACTTCTGTCCTCTCTTAGACTCACAACTGGATAATGTGTTTTTTACAGAATTTCCAGCTATTGCCTTAGAAAAAAAAATCTTTGTGCATGCCCGGTTATTATGTGTGTTCAATTTTAAAAATATAGTAATTAAAAACCTTTGCAGAACCTAGCACCCACAGTACAAGATGCATTATAAATCCTAGGGGCCTTATTTTAAGTAGACTACCTGTAAAACTCTTTAAATAAGCTTTTCAGGAAAGACAGGATATTCTAGCATGTTTTGGCATGTGCATCTTGTTTCAGCCATGAATTTTAGATACAGTAAACAAGACAAACTCTGAGGTCTCTGTTTTGAAAATATCATGTAAAAGAATATCATGGGCTTATCTTAATCCATCTAAGTGGAAGTAGAGTTCAAGCCTATAAAAATTCCTTAGAAAGCAGTGAAGATATTTTCAGTAAATCTGTATTTTAATCTGCACTTAATTAGCTTTACTAAAATGGAAATTGTCCCTACAGACTGTAGCGGATGGCAGGTTCTCTATTTAAAGAATATTTCCAAGAAATAATTTTCCCTAAAGTCTGTAAGTGCAAGCAGCATGTGCCCTCAACAGTCTCTTTAGCATGGGTTGCTTTATCCTGTTAATGAAATGGTATATTCAAGTAATGATGGATAAACTTTAACATCTTCAACTGTGATGAACTGTCTTTTCTACTCAATGCTAAATACAAAGGAATTTATGCAGAACAATGAGTTTTTACAGTTGCATTGTTTGTGAAAGGAGACAGGGTGTTTGGAGAGGGATTTCTGGCTCAATCTGTGTGAGCAGTGATACTGGGTCCAAAAAAATCCTGTCACGCTGTTGGATGCAAACTGTGCAGTGTTTTCTCACATTGTTTTTTTACTGCTACTTGTTATCTTGGTTGTTTTAAATTATTGAAAATCAGCTCTGGTCTTCTGATTCCTGAAAGAGTGTTGTGAAACCAGATGAGCGAGGTGAGAACAGGGGCCGGCTGTACCGTGGTGGCAGAGAGCGCAGCAGGAAGGGCTTCTGGAGGTTTTCCATCTGTGAGCAGCCACACTGCTCCTGAAGTTGCAAACACACTGGCTCTCAACTCCGAGTTAAAACTGAGTTTAAAACCAGGGGAGGAAAATACTGTCTTTATAGTGATACAGTATTTCACTGCAGGGTCCTCCTCCTGACAGAGAGAACACTGGGGCAGTCAAATCTACACTTGAGTCATCACCAGGCACAAGTCAGACCACAATTGGATTGATCACATGGATACATGAGGAAATAGTAATCATTATGTACCTGGGAAACATAAAGTAAAGAGTTTCCCTGACTCTAGAAACATTTTGCCTGCTTGAATGGTATGTGTCACGTATTTACTTACGGATGCAAAACATGTCTACTTTATTACATGCTTATGCTACAATAATGAAAATTATTTCTGCCTTTGACTCTAGACAGGATGGCATATTACAAAGTGGTTACATTCTTTTCCCTTTTCCCATCTCACACAAAAAAATTAGGCATTGATCCAGTAATAAGTTTATATTCAGGTAAATGGGTTTGCTTGCAGGCATTGGTTTGCAGAATCAGAGATGCTTCCTTCAGTTTCTTGAACACCACTGCAGCAGGGCTCCTTGTATTAAAAGCACTGGCAGCAAAAATAAAATCTAAAATTCTTTTTCCCTTGGGTGGGGTCCCCTCTTCTGGAGATTACTTGGCTATCTGAGATTGGACTTCTGAAAGATCTGTGTTCAGTTTTCTGTTAAAAACATTAAGATGGCATAACTGAAAGTTGGGGTGAAATATAACTTAAGAGTTAAACATATCCTCTTATGGATTTGGCAGCATGGTATACAGAGGTCTTCTGATCAAGCAGCAGCTCACCGGATGCAGGAAAATAGCTCTGATCAGTGTCTGACCTTGAAAGTGGTCATGGGTCTTCCTCTTCCAGGCTGCCCAAAAGAGAACAGAGACATTCTGTTTCCCAGTATAAGTTGTTCCTTATCTGTAAGAAGTAACTGAAAGTGGGGGTTTTTGCTATTCTCAAATAATTGCAATTCTCAGCATTTTACACATATGAGAATCACTTGTTAAAGGGAGCTGCTCCCCCCTCAAGATGAAGCATTTGAAAGATCTCAGTAATGGCAAATCACTTCTTGCGGGCCAGATCTCTACTTGTGTTGATCAGCTTGTTCTTCAAGACAGATGACACTTATCCTTAAGTAATTTTCAAGTTTTACTTATTTTTCCTGTGCACGTTCAGAGTTCTGAGTGTCAGATTTGAGTCTGTCCTGGTGGCATTTCAATGTATGTTAAACAAAACTTCTTTATAATAGTGCCTTGCCAAAATAAGTGTTCAAATAGTTAAAATGCTAGGCTCACTGATTTTTTCATTGAGGCTAAAAATGTAGAAATATTAATTTCTAAAATTTACAAGAGTAAAAGTTGTCTCTTTGTAAAAATATGAGATCATAGTTTAGTGAATGAGGCAACTCTGTCATGCAGTCATGGTCAGTGGCACTCAGGTTTTTGCTTGCTCTGGAATTATGTGTGAAACACCTCTGCTCAAACACTGTGGCAGAAAACTAAGACACAGGAGAGCAGATGTTTGTCATTAAGCTAAAGGGGATGGCTGACATAAAAAATTAAATGGCAATTTACAGCTGAGGCACAAATGTGTGTGTTCCATGTAAGGATGTCCTTTTAAGCCTGTTTTACCTTACCAAATGCTGTTGCCTTGGGATATTTCAATCCTAGACAACAGGTTAGAGGTATCATAAGATTCTCTTTTTCATGTGAGTTGAGAAGGTTTTGATAAGAACAGAATTTGATGTGTTAAAACCCCACTGTTTAACATCATTCTTGAGGAGTATTAGCTATCCAATCTTTGGTTCAATAGTACTGCTTCCAAGTGTCAGCAAATCCACTTTTTACTCTTTTAGCAATATACGGTTCAAAGAAAAGTTTGCCCTTGGCAGGCACTAGAAAGAGTCCAAATATTTTCACAAATTTTTCAAAATTTGGATATTTTTTAGGGTGCTTGTGTTCTAGGGATTTTTTTTTTTAAAGTGTGCTGAAAATTTACATAACATGACTTTGCAATGCAAATATTTTTTCTTTCTCCACAGATGAAATCATGCATCAGGATATCATTCCCCTCTACGCTGCTGATATTCAGGACCAGTTAAAGAAACAATTTGCTTACTTGTCAGGTAAGACTATGATGTTCCCTTCTACAGACATTGCTTATGTATATGGTTGGGCCTGTTGTGCTTTCAGTTTTTGAGGTCATGTATAGGAGAAATACGTATTTTGTGGGCAACGAAAAATACAGACTACCAAAACTTGTTATGCAAGGATTTATGAAAAGATTTATTTTAAAAAAACAAACAAAAAAGTATAATAGGAATTTTATACTCTTGTTAATTTTCCAGTATCCAGGATAACGGGATGACATTGAGGATAGGATAAAAGAATAAATGGGGAAAAATAAGTAAGAAAGTGCTGATGAGAGCAGTAGAGGAACATGTAGTCAGTGCTAAGGGAGCTGTGGGGATTTACCCTGAGCTCCACGGTGCTTGGAGCTGAGGCAGGGCTCAAAAACTGACCTAGAGCTCGCTGAGAGTTGGAGAGTGCAGCATGGATGCATTGCTGGTTGCTGTGGTTTTGCAGTCCTCAGGCCATGCTGATGCTGGCTCTCCTGTCAGGTTTGGTACTGAAACCCAAGCTGGCACCTTGCACTTGACCAGAGCAGGATCGGAGTCAGTACCACAGCACCACATTCCCCTCATGGTCTCAGTGCAAGGGGTCAGGAATGTGTAGCAGCACCAAGTTCTCTTTGAGGATTTTGGCTTTGTATAACCTCCTGCCCTCTGCAAAGGAACCAGCTTTAAGTGTGAAGATGTCTCTAAAAGCAGGACAGCCATGCTTACAGGGTACAGGGAGTCTTTGATGCCCCTGGATAACCTGTGATGGGGCCCTGTGTTTCTGTGATGTGCAGATATCAGTTGCTGGGCTTCGTCCAACTCTACACTGGGACCATGGATGGATGCTGGTGGGTATAGAGAAACAGTGCCATTACTCACCAACCAGGCTGTGTCTGGTGTCTGCAAAACTTCTGGGTTTGTTTTCATGCCCTCCTGCCTGTAAAGGTCTTGCAGATGTGCAGTAGCAAATTTGGGGTTACTGCCCTGCCCTCCTTTTAGTATACAGAGAGAGAGAGAGCATCAGAGGCTTTCCAGCCCCCTTTCCAGCCCCCTTTCCAGCCCCCTTTCCAGCCCCCTTTCCAGCCCCCCTTTCCAGCCCCCCTTTCCAGCCCCCTTTCCAGCCCCCTTTCCAGCCCCCTTTCCAGCCCCCTTTCCAGCCCCCTTTCCAGCCCCCTTTCCAGCCCCCTTTCCAGCCCCCTTTCCAGCCCCCTTTCCAGCCCCCTTTCCAGCCCCCTTTCCAGCCCCCTTTCCAGCCCCCTTTCCAGCCCCCTTCCAGCCCACTTCAGCCTCCTTCTCTAGGCTGAAGCTGCTCCTTATGGCTGTTCCTTCTTCCTTTGAATCTCTCCCTGCATCCGATCAAGAGACATGGGGGAATGAAGCAATGCACTTCCTTGCTTGGCAAGAACTCTTTGAATCTTGTTGTACTCTTTGTCATTAATTATGATTTATTCCTGCCACACAAGCTAAATGAAGTGTGGGTCTGGGCTAGTGACTGTGTTTTCTATGGAGTGGGCTAGATGATCTTTAGGGTTCCTTCCAACTCTGGTATTTCTGTCATTCTGATAACTCTGTGGTCATAACACTTGGAAATAAGATCATTTTGTCTATGAAGTTGAATTTTCATGCTCCATTTGTGATTAAGATGTTGAAGCTACAGTTCTTTTCTGGCAGTTAATTTTTTTGACTTCCCAAGCTCCTCCTTCTTATCCAGGAGCAAAAAATAGCAGTATTATGCAATATTTGGCCTATCTGGGAAACTGTAAGTCGGGCTTACATTTTGCCCCTCTGAAATGAGGGGGGAAATGGTGATTATATAGATGAACAAAATCTCATTGGGTCCAACTGGAGTCTGTTCACTTCTTAAAGACTGTGGAGTTCACACAGCCACAAATATCTTCAGGACTCATAACACCCATGGTGCAGTGGAGTTTAATAAGAGCAGCTGTTCCTCATTCTATTTTCTTCAATTTATTCATCCTTGTGTCTATTTTAAGTCTGTTTTCTTTGCCCGAAATAGTAGGACAGCTGCATTATTGTGAACTGTGCCTGTATTCTCTATTCTATTTTATTATTCTTGAGCAGTTTAACTGTTAGGCATTATTTTTTAACTTTGGACTTTGGTTCTTTTTTCCTAACATTCTCCTGCAGGACACTGGTAGTTAATTTTCTGTGCTGTACCAAATAGTGGTGCTACAGGCTCTGAAAGCTTCACAGAACTAATATTTCAGTACTCAATTTATGCACAGTTTTTGCTCTTGCAGTTGTGCCTATGAGTGGCTTTGAGGTGCCACTTAACATTCACAGTGTATGTATGTGTGTGAAAGGGACTTTTTTGCTTATTACTAAGTTGCCTTGGAAATAGAATATTAGCAAATGGCATAAAACGCTTTAAAATGAAAATCCATAGACTATGAATACTTTTGGTACAGACCATATTGCAGGTGTGGTGAATTGCTTAATGTCTTAGGTACTTGTTAGTTTTTATCTTTTTTACAGCAATGTGACGTATACTTGAGAATCACTTTAATTTCTCTAATAGGATGTATCTAGGTCTTGTGGCATGCTTGCTTGAATAGTGAATGAAGCCTCCTCTGCTTCTACAGCTAAAGGTTGTAGCCCTTCCTGAACTACTTTCTGTGTTTTGGTCTAAATTGGGGTCACTTCTTTATTGTCTGCAGGTACAAAGTAATTCATGTTCCTCATTCTGCTAGATTATAATGGAAATGCTACAGGACCATCCAAGTTAGACTCGAACTGAAACAAAATAAAGCAAAAGCTTACATTAATGCTTGCATTTGTTGGTAAATAGAACAAAGAGCAATTAGGTTGAGATGCCAGCCATCTCTGAAGATGCAGAAGGCTTTAGGTCTTGCTCAGCAGTGGAACTGCAGTTGTGTTCAGCTGAAATCTAACGGAGGGACAGTCATTCACATAACAACTTTATAGTCCCCAAAATTAATATTTTACCTCTGGCCCAGCTGTTTGCTTTTTGCCTTGTAGTTTTTTCTTTCTATGAAACAAGGTTCTTTTCTTTGCAGTAACTGTTGTTACTCTCTTTTTATTATTATTTTTTATTATTATTATTTTGCGACTAGGCTGTATAAAACATACTCTTCTATATGGTTCACCGTTTCACCCATCTTACTTTTGCTTTTTTCTGCATTTACCTGGTGTTCATTCAGCCCCTTTTTCTTCTGTATTGCCAAGGGTCTTCTGCCTTTTTTTTTTTTTTTTCCTCACAAAAGACATTGAAGAAGTTCATTTATAAGTCTCTGGAAAATATATTCCTTACATTCTTTCATTCCCATTTTGTAATTTCTTTCGTAAGTATTTTCTTTTCTCTTCACTTGATTGGAAAGTTGCTCTGTGACTTCCATACCCAGCTTTGCAATTATCTGCCATTGCTATATGCAAGTACGTTAAAATAAATGTAGATGAAGCAGAGCATACAGATAGGTGTGTATGTTTATATGCATCTGAAATCACACAGGCCATGTGATGTGCAAATGAGACTTTTGGCCACCGTAAGTACTGAACCAATTATTTCAAGTCACTGTCATTTGAATGTCTCTTTAAGCACTGAATAACTTCAAGCAAAATATTTCCATTAAAGGAAATACAAATATGGGTTCATGCTACTTGTACTTTTGCCTATTGATTCATAGTTGTTTTTCCTGCAGTTGAGAAAGTTTGCACTGGTACTAGCTTTTAAAATGCTTGTATCTTTGGCCCTTTGAATTAACATTCTAAATAATAAGTTTCTGCTCACTCTCAGTAACTTTATTTCCTTTACTGTGCTCTTGGTTTCCTCATTGACCTGAAAATACCTCACTGGATAAACTGTTCCCTTTGAAGTAACCACAAGGTGCTGAGCCTGTTTCTAAAACTGTATTTGAGAACTTCTGAGTGGATTCTGTACTGCATACATTGAAACAGTTAGTTAAAAATATCAACTTGATTTTATTTACCAATGGTCATAGTGGCATAGTGGTCAACGTGGTCAATAGTGGCAGAGGTGTTACTTAGGAGTTTCTGCACAAGTTTAGGCTTAACTGATTTATATTCACTGATTTATATCAGTGTCTGTCTTTATATCAAAGTCTGTGGAGGCTTAGGAAAAAAAGAAAGGCGGTAAAAAAGAAAAAAAACCAGGTAATCCTTGGCTAAGAGATGTGTAGTTCAAATACATTAAGGTACATTTAGTTATTGCAGTCTGATTTCTAAGCCAACAGATGCTGCTTATCACGTGGGTCAAAATGCAGCTTGTGAAGTTATGCAAGTAAAACTTCTCTCTTGGTGCAAGGAAAGAATGCTTTAATAGTTTTCTCTTTATTCTATTTTTCTTTGCAAAAGGTATGCAACAGAACCTTTATCCACCACCTCACTGAAGACTACATGTAATTTCAAATACTCTAGTTAAGTGTATCATGCAAGTAGAAAGGAGAAATTCTTTATTAGAAACATAATAGATGAAGCACTGCAACTCTAAAACAAAATGTATAAATAAGCTTTTCTCTCATACACATGAAGACCTCACATCTGGCATGACTGCAAACAAGTTTGGTTTTACTTAAGCTCTGTCTTTTGAACCAAAGTTGTAGATCCAAACTAATTAAGTATTATGATACTCTGGAATCTTGTGTGTGCGTATTGATTAACAAAGAGTTGTGGTTTTGTTTGTTTTGGGTTTTTTTAGTCTGTATACCATTTCATTTGCATTATAGGTTCAGACTAGAAGACCTACTTCTTTTCTCTGTCATCATTTAGTTGTATCTAGCTTGCTTCCTTTTTGTGGAGTTGGGCAGAATACTTTTGTGGATACCTTTCCTTATGCAAAAAGGAGCAGAATGGCTAAGGAAATGTTACAAAATAATATCCTGGTCTTCTTTCTTGGAAGTTTGAGCAATCTCCTTTGCTGGTCCCAGATTTTTCTGTTTCTACAAAAACCATAGAATTCCTTTCAGGGGGTTGTGGGGAGTTATCTTTTTCTCTACGTGTGTGCACATGCAAATGTGTGTGTGGTTTTTTTAGAAGCTTTACAAATCAGTATTTTGCATAATTTTTTCTGTTAGCGACATTTTATATTGAAAAGGAAATTAATAATTCCTCATTTGAGATTATTTTTAGATAAGTTGCTAATGTGCTTCTTGATTAGAATTCACATAAAATAGTGTTGCAATTTCCTTGACTTGGCTCTTCGCTATCCCACTATCTGCTTATTTAAAACCAACAAAAAACAACAACAACAAAAAGATTGTTGCTATGGTGGAAGATGTTAGTTGTGGCAGAATATAAAGAATAAATGCTGAATTAGTTATGGCAAACTTTACCAGGCCTATCCCCCAGCAGCACAGATAGTTTTCCAAGGAGATAATTTCCAAGGAACTCTGCCTTCATCCAGGAGATCACAATGCTCAGGACCCCCATAATTTGAGCCATTGGCACTATTGTGTCAGTAATGGTATACAAAAAGTTAGAAATACAAAATGTTATTTCCTAAGCACAATCAAGGCATTTTAACACCTAACCTGTGGCTCTAAAGCAGTTCAGCATGGTTCTAAAATGGGTATGTCCCCAAAACATAGGTCTGTCACTGATGTGAAAACTGGCCAAAGACCAAGAGATGTAGATCTGTTTACAGGACAGCTTCACCTAACTCGAGGTTTGCTAGAATTGTAGAGATTTAACCACTGAAAAATTTCTATTTTACAGTGGTAATTTCTGCTTCCTTTGCTAAAGAATTTTTAGTTGCATAGGCTGCCAAAGTCAGCTGTAAGTCAGTTAATAATTAAGTTTTGCTTTTTTTTTCTCATGGAGTAGGGTGGAAACAGATCTACTAAGTTTAAAGTGGTATTATGGTTTTAATTTGTTTTTATTATCTGCTGACATACACTTCAGTGCTCTTTAGTTCTATGATGTTTCCAATTTCTAGCCTGAAAAGTAGTAATTCTCATTACAGTTGCATGCTATGAGATGAGTGTCAAGAAATTCTTGTGAATTGTTTTGGATAAAACGTGTGGACTGATGGCATATGTGTAAGGACAGATGTGTTCTCTTCTGCTCTTTGGAATTTAGACAAAAAAGCTGGCACTCAAGTGGTATTTCTTTGTATCTCAAAAATAAATAATGCGGAATGTTTTTCAACATTTTCACAAAATCATGGAATCACAAAATCCTAGAATGGTTTGGGTGGAAGGAACCTTTAAAGATCATCTAATCCAAACACCCTACATGTAGGGACATGATGTAGGAACATCTTTCATTGGATCAGGTTGCTCAAAGCCCTATTCAACATTTCCTTTGCATGGTCACAACAGTATTGATGTTTTTAAATGAAAATAAGGGGTTTAATATCCTTTCAGAAATTTGGATTAAGCTTAAAAAAACAAACCAACAAACAAAACAGCACAAAACCACATGAACACATAAACCTCCCTAAGATTAGATGCTCTGAAATACTCAGTTGTAGTAGGAAAACATAAAACTATTCAGTTCCAGTTGGAAAAATCAGTGCATCCTTGCTTCAGCCTAGAAATAGAAACAGGCTTCTGTGTGCCATTGTGGACAGAACTTGGCCAGCAAATAAGTGGCTGAATTTTCAGGACTGTAAACTAGAAGGGAAGGAGAGAGATGATGATCTATTTCCCCCTAAATTCTGGTAACTAACTAATTCTGATTTCATAACTAACTTTGGAGTAAACTTTGTAGTGCTGCTTTTGTGGAGGTGAAGAAAGAAAAAGTGATTCTGAGTAAATCTGGAAAAAATAAATAAATCACTTCTTGCTGCATCAGGTCCTTTATGAAATAAAGGACGCTTTCAAAAGCAAACCCAGCTACTGTTTTTACTATTGTTTAATTCAAACACAGTTTAATTGTAGGACTTGTACTTTGTTGTATTTTCCATGTCCTTTTAGTAACTTGTGACAAGCACTGTAAGTAGTCACTGCTTTGCTAAGTTGCCTGTCTGCCATTGATGGCCAAGTATTTAAAGGTGCAATATAAGAAGCACCTTCCACAGGCCATCAGTGTTAAAGCTGAGATTATACAGAATTAATTACATATAGCATTTCAGGTCACTCATCCCTAAACTCTTTTCAGCAGCAGGATCCTGATAAGCAACGTTTGAAGGTGTATGTGTGCCTGGAAGGAAAATACTGTAGAAAAAGATAATCAGGGAGTAAAGATCTTCCAAGAGCACATGGCAGGACAGAGTCATCTCCACCCAAGATAACCACAGCTGTCTATACTAGAAACTGAAAATTAATAGGCTATGTCAAGGCAGGATGGCTTTATTTGCCCTTGACAATCTGTGGTGGTCTGGGAACTTCCTGAAGGTCATAGTCTGGGTTTCTGCTTTTAGGATGTGTCCTGCAAGTGTATTGTTGTTGTTCTTTTGTTTCATATGTCCTATATATAGAAATTAAGTAGAACAAAGCAAGTAACCAACGGGGATGCAGCAAATAATGTATAATTGTAGCTAAAAATAGATAGTCTAGAGAGAGCAAGACACCTCATGAGCAACAGAAATAATTATTATCATGCTTGAAAAATGCTTTTTTAATGAGAGAGGAAAATGCTTTTGGTCCTAAGAGCCTGGAAAGAACAAAGAATAATAGAAGCAAAATTGGTCTTAACTGACATTTGTGCTGTGAACATTTATATAGCTAAAATTAACTCCCTTGACTAAACATGGCTGCATTTGGATGTGTTGTAAAGATTATGTTTGCAAATTTGTGACATTTGCATTTTGTTATGTAAATGTATCTAGAGTGCATTATTTTCCAATGTAGCCTGATTTCAAGCACTATACTGTAGAAGCACCATGTTGTCTCTAAGCTGGTAGATTGAAGTCAAATTCACCACAAATTAACATGGGGATACTCTTTGAGCTCTTCTAATTGCATGTGGTTTTGGAAAGAAACAGTGGATTCTTTTATCAACCAAATCTGAGCTCAAATATTTGTTTATCTTCTTTTTCTGATGAGGTTAGATGTAGAGGCACTTGAACTGAGTAATAGCACGCTGTAATTTTCACAAATCACTACTGCTGTCATGGTCAGCTGATTTCCACACAATTGTCAGATTTCAGGGCTAGAAAAAACATCCTTACTGTTTTGCCACAGATGTTTTTAGCTGTTTTTCTTCTTTTTTGAGCTTTAAAGCAAAGATAACTTTCCAACAATGTGTCCCTGCCTACCGTCAACTGTTAACTCCATGCAGTTGCTGGGGCTTGACACATCCTTTGTCCAGCCTATCTGTATGAAAATATATTTGCATAAGACATGAAACACTAACATTGTCTTTAAAAAAAGATACTGTATTTTATATATAAAAATGTATGTGAAGCATATTAAAAAGCTTTGCATTTGGGAATTCTACCCAGTAGTACGAATGCCAGTAACAATACCAATACAGAAAAAATATAGCTACCTCATCTGCAGCCATACTGTAGCATAAGTGTTTGTCTCTGCTTTACCTTTTTTGGGTAATCTCAGAGGTTTAACAGGAAATCTCATTTGAAACACCTTGCCTCTTTTACTGCAGTTTTCTACCACTTCTTTTAGACTGTTCCAGAAGCAGAGCAGCTGAATCAAGGGGAAGTGTTACAGGAATGAGTTCAAACTGCTCAGAAGTCTGAGTTCAAGATGGAGATTCACCTACTTATTTCTGAAATAACTTTTTCCCCCCTAGATCACCTCATTTCTTTCTCCAATCTGTTCATTCCCATAGACTTATCAAGAAAGATGCACTGCCATCTGGTGTCAAAACTGTTTTCACATGAGCAAAGACAGTGCAGAAAAAAAACCCCTAATCTAGTGTAATAAACTCCTTCCTATAAAATTTCCTAAGGTCTGAAGCAAAGACTAGACTGTTCAAAATAAACAGATAAGTGCTGCACCAAGGGAAAAAAACCAACCCCAAACAAAAACCAAAAAACACAGTAGTTTAATTACTGGGAAATTGCAGGCTAGATAAAGGGACTTGCATATAAATGTTCCTGCTGCTTATTTCTCTTCTAGGTGGAAGAGGGGGAGATGGATGCCCTGTTATCACCTTTCCGGACTATCCAGCTTTCAGCGAGATTCCTGAGAAGGAGTTCCAGAATGTCCTGACCTACCTGACAAGCATCCCAAGGTGACCACCTCTCTAAGAGAAAAAAACCTTTTAATCTACTAAGTGATTTTTCATACTCAGTCACTTACATAATGGTGTAGGGGTCAGCTTTGGCATTTAATTAGAAAAAAGGAAAATGCAGCTTATAGTGCAGTGTCAGTGTTGATTAGGGACTCTATTGTAGTTGTTAGATAAATTATAGTGCTATTTATATTTCATCAGAAAATTACTTCCCGGTATGCATGGATACAGATTATGTGATGTATATTGTCCTTTTGTTTCTTATCTTTGCTCTATCTTGCAGTGCAGTGTTCTGTTTTAATTGAAAACATGTATAATTTTGGCAGAGCAAGCTGATTTCTGGATGCTGCTCAAGATGTTACAGTGTGAGGGAATACTCCATAGTTATGGACAGAGGTTTGTCCTAACCATTTGTGCTCCATTTCCCTAGCTCAGCTGAATGACTTTGCAGCAGGTCTTTGACTGAGGGTGCTAAGCAGGCCCAGCAATTAATCCTGGTTCTCTTAGAGAGCATGATAATGTTACCAATGGGCTGCTCAATAAATATTGTGGGTTTGTTGGAGATCTTTAAGGGTATGAAACACTGGTTTCAAGATCCTGATGGAGGAGTGGAAGGCAAGCAGCAGAGTAAAGTACAGACTCTAGGCTTGAGGAGAACAGGGTTTGGCTTTTGTAGGGAACTGGTAGATGGGATTCAATGGAAGTCAGCTATGAAGAGTAAATCTGCTGAGGAAAGCTGTCAAGTTTTTTTAAGGACAGCCTCCTCCAAGCACAGGAATGGCCCATCCTGGGAAATGAATAGACATAACTGGAGACTGACCTGGCTGAATGGGGAGCCTGTGAATGAGCTGGAGGGCAAAGACAGCACACAGAAGGTGAAAGCTGGGACAGGCTACAGAGGACAAAGATAGAAACATTGTCCATACATGTAGGGATGATTTCAGGAAAGTAAAAGCACACCTAGAGCTGAGGGACAAGGAACAAGGGACATGAAGCCTGCTTCTCTCCCCCAGTTGTTATATTAGCAGTAAAGGAGAAAGCACAGAAGATGTGGACCTGTACTGAATGTGCTGGTAAATCAGTGGTAGCCAACACACGAGACACTTTGCTTCAGTCTCCTCTGACAGAGCTTGCAAGGCCTCTGTGCTTAGAGACAAGGTTCAAGGAGGTGAATGAGTAGCAGCATATGAGGTTCACAACAAGGATCTCTTGAGAAATCTTGACCTAAATTTTGTCTTTGGGACAAGATGAGCTATGTTGGGAGTGGTGAGGACACTCAGCAATGTCATAGCGAGGCTACTTTCTATTATCTTTGCAAGGGTTTTGTGATCAAAGATGGACTGATGACTGAAGAAAGGCACGTGCTACCTTCTTTTACAGAAAGGGCAAGAATAATGATCTAGAGCATGACAGGCTGGTCAGCCTCACTTTAGTGTGTAAGAAAATTATGGAGTCCTCTTAAAATGCATTATGGGCTCAAGAAAGAAGGTGGTGACAGGGAGTAGCCAGCACGGGTTAAACAGCAGTAAATAGTGCCTGACCAGCCTGTTTGCCTGATGAGGTTACTGGGTGCAAGAATGAGGGGAAGCTGTGCATGTCTTTTACCTCAACTCGAGCAAGACTTTCATCACAGTCTCCTCCAGCACCTTTGTATCCCCTTAGAGCTTTTACATCTTGAGAGATGGATTGCTAAGTGAGTGAGAAACTGCTTGGGTCATCAAGCTCAAGGTTTGGTGGTCAATGGCACATGCTCCACCTGGAGGAAGCCTTCAGGGAATATATCCTTGGGGAGGACAAGAAGAAGGAGTGCATGAAGTCTGTCAGTGAGGAACTGGTAAAGGTACTTGAGGGAAGGACTGCCAGTCAGAGGAACCTAGATGAGTGAGAGGAATGGACAGACAAGAAACATCATGAAATTCACCAAATGACG
Source organism: Heliangelus exortis (assembly GCF_036169615.1). Lineage (NCBI taxonomy): Eukaryota > Metazoa > Chordata > Aves > Apodiformes > Trochilidae > Heliangelus > Heliangelus exortis. The sequence goes on from NC_092422.1 coordinate 58,638,507, forward strand.
AGTCCTGCAGCTGAGATTGACTAGACCCCTGCAAGAGTAAATGCTGGGAACAAAGTGTTTGTGGGGCTGCTTTTCTGAAAAGGACCTGGAGGCTCTCGTGGGAGGCTAAACACGAGCCAGCAGGATGCCCTGGCAGCAGTGAAAGCTGATGGTTCTGGCTGCACCAGCAAGACCATGGCCCGGAATGGGTGAAGGCAGCTATCCCCTGGCTGATGCCCTGCAGACCACACCTTCTGTGTGGGCCCAGATCTGAGCTACTGTAGGGTGGGGACTCACAAACTGGAGCAAATCCAGTGGGGTCCCTACAATGGCTGGGGATGGAGCTGAAGCTCCTGTGCAAGGAGATGTTACAGGAGTGGTGTGTGTTTTGTCACGGGAGGGCCCAACAGCCCTATTCCTACTGATGGGGGGGCAGTGGCAATGGATTCCTCACAGAGGTGGGTGATGGGGAGATAAAGAGGCCTAGGGTAGGAGTGGGAACAGAGAGGTTCTCACCTGGATGTAAGGAAAAAAGTGTCGTTGGGAGAATAAGGAAGCACTGAGATGGGCTACCAAGCCAGGCTATAAGGTCTGTCCTTGGAGGTTTTCAAGACCTGGCTGTACAAAATCCTGAACAACCTGGTCTGAAGTTGGCCAGGCATTGAGTAGGAGGTTAGAAGCTTCGCGAGATCCCTTCAAACTTGAATTATTGTATGAATCAAGATCTTTCCTCTGTGTCTCTTCCAAACTGGGCTATGTGGCTTTCCCAGGTTAAAAACTCTCAGCAACACAAGTTGTGTAACATTGATTAAATGTTGATCTCAAGCTGTATTTGGCAGTCTTTTCACTGACAGCATTCACTGCAGCTCATCATGACCATACTGGGTTCACATTTGGAGCTAATTATGGCAGATGTCCTACATGCATATGTGTGCTTTTGTTTACTGTACATGGATGAAGAGAAATAGTGCTGTTCTTGTAAATTATTTTGTTCTCAATTATTTTGTAGGACCTATTCCCTGTGAGAGGGAGTACTGGTTATATGCAGCACAACACGACAAAGTTCCTTCTTGGTTGTACTTGTTAACCCCTTGTTTATCAGGGAATGGAGTTTGGAAGATCACAGCCAGCTTCATTTTCCTGTGTTTATCACTGTTGATTAAACTGTGTGGTGCTGAGCGTCCCTTGTTAGGATCTTTCTTGAATACTGCTGTTACAAATAATTTTGTACTAAGTTCACATCTGTGCCTCCTTTTGAAAGTCCTTGGTGGTGTGCTTCATGGTGGCCCACTGAACTTCTGCACTGAGTCGGGTTTATGTGAGAAATTCTGATGAGAACAGACAGCATCTGGTGTAGGGGGAAGGACTGACTGCATCCCAGAGCATCAGCCTGGCAGAAGTCCATTTTTACTAATTAAAGCATGGGAGCAGATAATTCTGGAGTTTATTGTTTCTTTAGTTTCTAATTCTTTAGGAAGCGATCACTGTTCAGTATAAACCAAGGAGATAGTAGGAGATAGTCCAGCTGGCTAGATATGAAGCATAAGGTATTAACTATTGTGAATTTAACAATGTTTTAAGTATTAGGGTGTATAAATTTCAATTTCAAGCTTGTAAAAATAAGCCACTGTTAAGATATCTGGGACCATTTTGTGCCTGAAAAATGCTAAAGTCTCAAAGGGCTGAAGGCATACCTGACATCTTCACTTGTGGTGTTATAAGCTTACTGTGTAAAGTTGTGTTTATGAGCCCTTGTACAGGTTTAGAGGAATAAAAAACTACAGAAATGCCACTATCCAGATGTCAGTGTACAGGTCTTTATAAATTATGTTTTGCTAATGAGAAGTCACTGACTCCCAAAGATGGGCACTATAGTAATTTTCCTTGAATGTTGATATTTCTAGTGCTGTTAAAGGTGGTGTAGAGTAGGATTTTTGCTGCTATCTTAGTTTTTAAGGGCTTAAATTTCAAAGACTGCTTTGGATGTTTTGGAAGTTGTTTTTGAGGGTAGTGGAGGCAGTTTGTTAATTGTTTATTTGTTTTGTAAGTTTATTAAAGAGACATAAGTAATACAGATTTACAGGAAGGATAAAAATGCTGCCCACAACTTTTATGCATGGACTGCTCTCCAGATTGGTGGTGTTTAGCTTATGAAATGTGTAACTCTGTCTTCTGGCTGCTCTGACTGAGGGGAAAGGGGCTTTTCTATGAAAAACCCTGTAGAGTTTGGACATGTCTGGAGCCACAGCAGTTTCTCAGAAAACTGCTCCTTGGCCCTGGATGAGATTCACAGCAAGGGGTTGGCAGCAATAACTCAAAACTCATTGTCTAAATGCCTGCAGTCGCATGTTGAGGGAAATGATATTTCATGGGAATGGCTGTGGAGCTGCTAAGAGTCTTGTAAGAAAGGACTTTGCCCCAGGAAGTGGTGGATTCTCTGTCCCTGGAGATATTTAAAAAGAGACTGGATGTGGCACTCAGTGCCATGGTCTGGTAACTGCAGCAGTAGTGGATCAAGGGTTGGACTTGATGATCTCTGAGGTCCCTTCCAACCCAGCCAATTCTATGTTTCTATGATTCTATGACTTTTCTGTGCTCTGCAATGGAGTTCACCCAATAAAATGTTTATGGGTATAGTTAGCAATGGCATTAGGTTTCCAAGATTCGTTCTGAAGTGGAAGAAGAACCAGGAGAAGTCTGGGAACAAGGCTAGCTTATGACTTTCTGTAGAAAGAGGTGAACAGAAACCTCTTAACCTATTTTTATTATTCCCTCTAATTTTACAGGTGTGTAAGCATGACCTTCTCCCCTCTTATTGCATTATTGTTCTGTAGTATCGAACTACTGGCTTTTGCAAGTTCTTGCTGTGTAAACAGTCTTTTGCCTTTTTTCATAGTGAACTGCAATTATGAAGGGTTATGTGACTCATGGGGCACCTTGCATTTAGGAATGCAACACTTTCAAGTTCCATTTTACCAACTTAGATGACCCTGGAGTAGAATAGTGCAAATAGCAGAGCTATCAGTATGTACTGAGATGTGTATGTGTTTGAAACATGAGGATGTTCAGAAAGGAGGCAGTGAAAAAAGAATACCTCATTTCAATTTAAGTTTATCTCTTAACCCTGGTGCAACTGTATATCTTAATACAGAAATCTGAATAATCTTCCTAAGGTGGAGGTTGTTAACATTGCAAGGAAAACTCATGTTTTATCGACAGCTGGATAAAATACAATGTCTAATGTGTGCTTTGTAATAATCTCAAAATATTCAGCACAGGATTGTTCATGGGGTGTGTGACAACAGCCATATACTGTGTGTACTTAAATACCACTGCTGTATCAGAAAAAAGTTATGGATTAAAGGTGAGTACTATAGATAATGGAAGATTATGGCTAGCACTTATCTATAACTGCTGTGTTGGTAATGAGAAGTATGTTGTAAAGATATACATGTAATACTTCTGAAATAGATTTTCCCTTTAAGCAGCTAGAAATTTTTTTACTATTATTGAAGTACTATTTACTATTATTGAAGGTTTTATTAAAGGTGGGGATTCTTTTACTCCGTTGGCTGAGGTCAAGTGATTTTTGGTTTGATACATATAGTATCCAAGATGAAAGAAGGAGAATCCATGGAAATATGTAATGTACCTTAGGCTATGCTTTCAAGGAAGAGTATTTTAACTAAATATTGAAATAGTACTTACAATATTTGTAGAAAACTGTCTGTAAGAGGTGAGTTTCAGCAGAGGACAGTGAGCCAAGTCTTGTGCCTGCCTGAAATGCTTAGAAAGAGTCTGGTGCTCTTTCTACAGCAGAGTCTCCCCATATTTCATTGGGTAAGTAATTTAGGGATTGCTGCTGAGCTGGGTGGGAAGAGGAAGTAACGCAAAACAAGGTTGTCTCACCTTTTAGCTGAGTAAAAAGTGTGACAACCTCCATATTCAGTGTCCATCATTCTTACTGTGAAGTGGGAGAGGCACTTGTGGGATGTACCTTTTACAACCTACGTATACAAAGGATGGGGGAAGAATATTCCATTCAGGTTTGCAATAGACACCTGAAATAGCTGCCTAAATGTACTCTTAAGAAATCATCTCAGAACAATCAGTATTCTCTTCTTTTTTTATCTGTTTTGAAAGTTTTCCCTCTTTCTATTTATCCTGCTCTATAGATTTTTAAAATCTGTGATTTACCCTGAAGGCAAGAGTTACTCATACTTATTTCCACAGCTGTCACTCTAAACACATTTTAAGCATGTAGATGTTCTTGGAATAGGAGTTTCTCAAACGTGGGGTGTAGCATGAGAACTTGGTACTAAAGAAATAAATTGTTAATTATACTTGTTTAAAAAATCAGCATATGGTTTTGCTTGTGGTAAATTAGCAGTTTATACTGCAACTGGAAAACAATAGACTGTATGAGAGAACAAAAGGATATAGTTTTAATGCCTTACTTCCTTGCTCATACAGACTCTTTGAGCCTATTGTGGTCACAAGAGATCGGATAATTAATATTTTAAAGTGTAAAACTGAGTCTTAAATACAAAGTTCCTTTCAAGAGAAATAAGAGATTACATTAGAAAGTTCAGAACAGGTTTTGATGTCCAGTTTGAGTTCCACACTGCTGATTAAATACAATACACAGACCTTTTGTACTTGGATTCTGAGCCTCTCTTTGTAATGTCCTTCTGTCCTTCTCCACGATGTTGAGCGTATCTCAGGTTAACTTGTCCTGTTTGACAATTTCCTGTTTTGAAAGCCGTCCTTGTAGGTTTCCTGCCCAGGAGAACGTCCCCTTCTTTGAGATCCTGATGGTTTACAAATGCTTGGACACAATGTGGCCTTCTAAGAAATCCTGTTGTTTGTGGTACTGCCTGGTGTTGGAAAATAGGGAACCATCCTGTCCAAGTAACAGAACAGAACATGATGGCTTGCGAAAGTGGCAACGTCTGAGAGTTTGAGAGCTCAGTTGTTAAGGTTTGCTAAGCTTTGGGTAGACCCTTGATAGCTACACCAGCTTCCCATCACTGAGAAAACACCAGGTTAACTGGAGGGCTGAAAAACAAATGTCTGTGCTAAGCCTTCCGGTGGTTTCAGATCTTAGAAGGACTCAGTAGTGTCCACACAGCAAAGTGTGATGGGGTAAACCAGGCAGGGATCAGAAAGAGGAGCCACAGCACAATGTGTGTGCTACTGGACCTAATAAGCCTCAGCACCAGGAGCACCCAGAGCACAGAGCTCAGGTCTGCCCAGTGCCCTCAGCACAGATTCACCACTGGTGCTCTGAAAGCAGGGGCAGCCGTGCTGGGGGTAATGCTATGTTTTCAGCTGGGAAGTCCCTCGGGGTCCAGGCTTTCCTTGCAAAGAGCCAGCGTGGGAGGGTTGCCACACGTGTGTCTTCATTTATCTGCAAACTAAACAAGCAGCCCACCACTATCTAGGAGTTAACCACATTTGTTTTATAGAGTGCCAAGGATGAACGTCACCACACAATGAGTAATAAGTGCCAAAAAAACAAACGCCCTGACTGTTCACGCTGCCGTGCTGTGCAGCAGCTTTGCAGCTTCAGAGTTTATTCCTGTCAGCTGTGTTTCATTTCCATGCTCTCCTCTTTGTCAGATTACAATGCAGGCTGAAGATGTGGAACCTGTACCCTGCTGTTACCTTGGCAGCCCCTCAAATTCATCAGTGAGAACATCCCGGGACTTCCAGCAAAATCTGTCATGCTGTTTGTGCCCTTCCTTTCTCAGAGCACAGCTGCCAAACGTTTGTAAATGCCAGATGTTCCTGGAAGCAGAAAGGAAATGTAAAGGTTTATGTTTGAAGAGCATCGCATCTCAAAGTTAGTGAGTAGTCTGAAGTTATGTGTCAGATACAGCACCTGACAAGATTAGGCCAAAGCTCAACACATTACTTAGAAAAAAAAAATTTTTACTGGGCTTGAAACAATTTACACTTGTTTGATTTTCACCTGGTGAAAATTCAGGCCTGCACGGGTAAAGCCTTCCTTGTCTTTAAATCCCACCGTACACCTTCAGGGGTCAGAGGATTTGGCTCTGTATGCGTGGCACACACAGTCTGGTGGTAAGTTTAATCTGCTGGACCTCATGCAGGAGTTTTCATTAGTCCAGTCATAAGTTAAGAGTACTTAACTCCAGAGAAGGCTCTACCATCACTTTGTGCAGTGGTATTAATGGTTGTTGAAGTGTACTGGAAATACGTATCATTCCAGGACTGTAGTTCTGAATAGGTGTAAAAAATGCTTTATTGAGTCTGACTTACTATTTCTAGAGTGAGGCTCACATAGCTTTCTGTTGCTTATATTTACTTAAGGTTAAACAACATGGAGCCTTTTGCATTTATTGGTAACTTTATCCTTAACTCTCCCTCAAAGACCACAGGGCCTACTCCAGCCATCAATAGTTGTATTTTCCATTAAAAAATTAAAACTGTTCTTTAAAAAAACTGAACAAACAACTTAGTTTGTTTTGCACACTAGAAGAGGATCTGTTAAGCAATTTTATTATCCTTGAATTTTATCTTTTTTTAAATAATTTTTAAAAAATTGTCTTTGTATGTTAATGATTATTTCTGTTTCCTTCAGAAGCTCATCAAAGCTGTTCTGATTTTAGTCTGCAGGATTTCTTGGTGGGGTAAAGCTTGCTAAGTTACCACAAAAAAAGACTGATGGATACCATGGAAAGGAAATCAGTACATGTGGTAGAAGCAGATGTCCAGGCCCAGGCAGATGATGATGCCTGGACGCTTTAGCTTTTATTTTTAACACTGGCTACATTCCCTCAGCTTCCCCCCAACAGCAGAAGCTTTTTGGAGCAGAAAGAATGTCAGCATATCTGATGGAATATAGCCAGCATTACTGTACTCCTATCAGATGTGTTTATTTTAAGGAGGAATTGGCTTCAAAGTGAGAGTGAGCCTGATTTGGGGGTCTAGAATAAGATAGGAGATGAAGAGCTATAGGGGCCAGTGGAGGAAGATACTGATGCCAATATCTCTGAAGCTGAGCAGGTGGGAAAAGATAAATGTGACTGTGCTTGCTGTATAAATTAGTTTAAGTGTTTACTGATGCTGTTTATTGTGGCTAAGGAACACAAGCAGTGTTAAAATACCTTAAGTAAATATGTTAGAATCTGTATCTCACCATTTCAAGGGACTTCCTGCTGTGCAGGATAAAGACCCTTGATTGCCTTTGGACCAAGGCTTGAGAGCACCTCTCCTGGTCATCAGTGAGTTGTCACTTGCTTCATGACCAGTATGTATCCAAAATTAGTCCATTTTCCTTATGGGCTCTTTGCAGGCAGATCTGCTAAGCTGTTGCTGCCACAGTCCTGTGGTGATAAAGGATTTTCAGATCAGGTGTAGGTGCCCATATAGCCAAGTGTGGCTTTGGGGGCTGCAGTCATTGTGAAGTTTGGATGAGCCTTTCCAAGTTTTAAGTTATTATCAGCCCCTTAGACAAAGATCTTTGAAGTTGATTTTATTATTTTGTCTCCTACTTGTCTGGCCTTTAAGATCTCCTGTTATTGACACATTTTCCCAACCTTACATGTAGCTCTATTGCCTATGGTTATAAAGTTTCAAACAGCATTTTCATTTTAGAGCTGCAAAATGATCATCAGGCTGGAGCGGCTCCCCTATGAAAATGGGCTGAGGAAGTTGTTCCATCCAGAGAAGAGGAGGCTCTGAGGTGACCTTGGAGCAGCTTTCCAATATCTGAAGGGGTCCTACAGGAAAGCTGGGGTAGGGGTTTATATATGGGTGTGTAGTGAGAGGACAAGGGGAAATGGTTTCAAACTTGAAGAGGGGAGATTTAGGTGAGACATCAGGAAGAAATTATTTAATTTAAGTGTGTTGTGACACTGGCACAGGTTGCCCAGGGAAGATGTGGTTGCCCCTTCTTTGGAAGTGTTCAAGGCCAGCTTGGATGGTGTCTTCAGCCATCTGGTCCAGTGGGAGGTGTCCCTGGCCATGAAGGAGGATTGGATCTGCATGATCTTTAAGGTCCTGTCCAACCCAAACCATTCTATGATTCTATGGTGTTGTTATTCCAGGCTGTGTGATTCTGCTCAGCTCCTCATGAGCAAATTATAACAGTTTGTCTGAAATGTTTTTTGTTTATACCACCTCACAGTGCAACATTAACCTGAATTCTACTTTCCCTGCTTGCTGTGAGATCCTAAAATACAATTTTGCATTTCTGATTTGTTCCCAGTCCTAAGAAAACTGACATACAGTATGAGTATTTTCAGACATATAGTATGAATATTTTCAGACATACCTATGGCCTGAACCAGTAAGAGCTGAGACCAGAAGCGAGCATAATAGGAAAGGGAAGAGAGAAGTGCTGTACTGGGTAAGATTTAAGGACAATTGACTGGAATGTGGAGAAGAAAGGAAAAGAAGTGCACAGGCAAACCCATCAGATTTCTTATCTGAACCTTCTCTAATGATGAAACAGGCTCAGCTCCAACAGAAAGGCTCAGATTTTATTCATCTCCATGCAGCTTTATTTGTCTCTCTGAAGGGAAGACATTAACTATCAAAACCAAAATGAAGAAGTCAAATGCTTTATTTGGAATGTACATTTTAAAATCTGTCTATTCACAGAATTCCAGTGTAGAACGAAAAAGATGGAAGAATAGTATACACATTGTTGTATTTATAGTGATTTAGGTGAAAGGCTTTCTATAAAGCCAGGAACTTTACATTTAATAATTTTTATTTGGCGAGCAGTGCTTTTGGACAGACCACTAGAGGCTGCACTTGTATAGCAGCACTTCCAACTGTCTCTTTAAATTTATTTTGCTGGGATTCCTTCTCTTTCCTATATTTCTTCATGAACAGTGGTCAACCTTAATTTGAGCTGGGTAGGTTTTTCCTTCCACAGACGAAGTTCATTCATCTGACCATGAGAGGGCCCCGTAGCCAAAAATAACAAATTCTTCTAGATCAATAGCCTTTTGTTGAAGCACAAGTACTCACTAGTACTAGTACAAGTACCCACTAGTTAAACACAGTATATGACAGGTTTCATGCCTGATGTCCAGTGTGACCTAGAGAGGCTGGAGAATTAGGCAGAGAGAAACCTTATAAAAGTCAACGAGGACAAGTGTAGGGCACTGCACCTAGTATATAATAGAATATAGTATATTCTAGTATGTAATAGAATAACCCCATGCAGCATCCAGGTTAGGGGCTGACTTGTTGGAAAGCAGCTCTGTGGAAAGAGACCTGAAGTCCTGGTGGACAACAGGGTGACCATGAGCCAGAGATGTGCCCTTGTGGCCTCAAGGTGCATTAAGAAGAATGTTAGAAGCAGATCAAAGGGAGGTTATCCTCCTTCCCTGCTCTGCCCTGGTGAGGCTGCATCTTGAGTACTGTGTCCAGTTTTGGGCTCCCTGGTTTAAAAAGGATGGGGATCTTCTGGAGAGGCTACAGCAAAGGGCTATGAAGATTATTGGGGCACTAGAACATCTCTCTGACCAGGAAAAACTTAGTGATTTGGGTCTTTTTAGTCTGGAGAAGAGGGAGATTTTATCAAATGCTTATAAATACTTAAAGGGTGGGCATCAGGGGGGTGGGGCCAGTCTTTTTTCAGTAGTGCCCAGTGGCAGAAAGGTATCAACTTGAACATAGAACTTACATCTAAATGTGAGCAGGAACTTCTGTACTTTGAGGGTGGCAGAGCACTGAAACAGGTTGCCTGGAGAAGTGGAAGAGTCAAAACCTGCCTTGATGCCATCCTGTGCAACCTGCTCTCAGTGAACCTACTGTGGCAGGGGGTTGGACTAGATAGTCTCTAGAGGTCCCTTCCAACCCCTAACATTCTGTTATTTGGATATGGAGACATAAAGATGCAGTGCAGTGGCTTCTGTTCCATCAGGCACTGTCTTTAAATTCAGTGCCTCAGGAAACTTGTGGTGAGCCTTGGGTCAGCGCTTTGTGGATCATTTTCCAAGGAGATCAGAAGGAACAGAGGTGTCCTCCCAGCTGCACTTCCTGCATTAGCTGCCTTCTTCGGTGTTTTCAGATGAAGCAGAAATACAGGTTACAAAAATCCAAGACAAAACTCTATCACTGTTTCCATCTAAAATTATGCAGAAGTGGTTTATCATCGCATTCCCTTTTTTGTCCCATATGCAATGCCATGTGCCAGAAGTGGAGCACACTCATCATTTCTCTTTTTGCACATAAATGTTGCTGGAATAAGAGCTGATCTTTGATAGACTGGTTACACAACTCAAGTGAAAATGATTCTTGCGGGAATCCAAACTGAGATATCAGGCACAGAGTTTGAATTGGAGCCCAAATGTCATGGGAGTTTGCTTTAGGGGCTCTGGAGGTTTGCTAGGTACCCAAAGAGCTTCGTCTGGGTGTTCATAAATGTTACACTTGTTAGGGACAACTCTGTTCTCAGATGTGTGCACTATTCTTTCATCTCAGTCATACATATACAGTTGGGGCAGAAATTTCTGTCTAGCCAACTTTCTTGGCAGGTTGTTACTTTATATCTCAATGTCTCAATACCAATGCAAACCTCAAATTTTCTGTCATAAAAAAAGAAAAATATCTAGAAATAGAAAAGTTTGCCAAGTTACAGCAAGTGTGGTTAGTGGGCAGATGTTACTTCCCGCTTTCAGAACACTTCCAGCTTGGTTTTGTTCTATCATCTTGTTATGATTTGTACATTTACATTGCAAATTTGGAATATAATTTGTAAGACTGGTGTTAAAAGGATTATCACCTTGGTATTTTTCAGGCTATTATTCAGCTGAATGCTTTTAGGTACTAATTTAAGTGCAAGTTTCTAGAAAGCACATAGCAACTGAAGCAGTAATAGCATTACAAAGAGGTATTAGATATCAGCTCAGATACTGTGGTAAAACGTACAGGGTCACTTAGCAATTGAAACTAGGAAGTTCATTGTCTAATACAGAACTCATGTTTTGTAGTTCTTTTTCATTTCCTGATGTCTCTAAAATGATTTAATCAAGCACCTTCTACAGTGAGGCTGTGTATTATGATCTATAAAACCCTGTAATATCTGAAGCTTTCAAACTGAAGCTTTGCAGTGTGATATGTCCTCTTAGTTCTATCATTTACTCAAGAAATATCAAGACCACTTTCTTCTCCCTAGTGGCTCTGGTTTCCAACATTAACAAATCCTTAATCTCACTTTGGATATTGAGAAAGGAGCTGTCAAAAAATTAAAATACTTAAAGATCAATCAGTTACAAAGCCATTTTAAAATTAGTAAGTAAAACACCTTTTAAAATGAGGGGAATGTGTCAAATATACCTCTTTCTTTTTAAAAATGCCTAGCTGGTGGATTAGTTTTGGAATTATGTGGATGAATTGACTAATTTTCGAACAAAGTAGCATATAATAAACAGACAAGAATGATAAGAAAATTAAACTTTAGTAGGTCTAACTACTGTTTAGTGTCTGAATTTGTGTTTTGTTTACTGTTACAGTTGAACTTCAGCTTTATTTCTTTGTCAAATCATAAACCATTAAATTCTTCTGCTCTAGGAAAAACTGCACTTTCCAGGACTTACCTAGTGAGTGATCAAATCGAAGTCTTTGTTATCCTACCCAAGAGATGCAAGGTGGGGAGATGTAGGGCAAGGCTTTGCCCTTTTCCTTGCTGGGAAGCCAGCATAAAGCTGGTAACATGAAGTATCATAGGGCTTAGCTGAATTATTCTCTTTCACAGCTGCTGTACTGGAGATTTCTATCTTGATTTGTTAATATGATTAATACCATGTTTATTACCATATAATCTGGCTGTCTTTGAGAGCATGTAAACAGCTACTGAGGAGATGGCTTTTCTCTGCTTTTATTCATTGCTATAGCATTAGTAGTTTCATTTTATTTAGTGTGTGAGACACTTATGATTAAGAGAGAGTTTGTGTCTCCCCCTTACACCCCAGAAAGTCATTCCTAGCAGTGGCAGGACAGATGGAGAAATTGTCTTTGAAGTGGTTCAGGTTAAATCTGTTGAAATGCCTCTGGAAATCCAAAGTTTCTCTTGGGAAAAAATAACCTAAATAGCTTCGATAAAAATAATCTAGTTAGCATCTGATATCCAATAGCCTTTTCCTAAGCAAAGTAAAAGAGAATGCTGGTTTTGATTACCCTAGCTTGTTTGCTGATGACTGAATATAGGCCAACTTCTGACTTCAAAACATGATAGCTGCTGGAAAGGTTTTTATCACTGGGGGCATGATGAGAATGTTTGGTGTTCAGAGTATTCATTACCCCTCTGCTTAGGCTACTGGGCTGTCTCCTTCTATATGCTGAACCTGTTTGAGCTCCACCTTTTTCTGCGCAATTCTACCTTTATGGCATGGACAGGATGGGCAGCACCATTCCTTAGATTCCCAGGCTCTCACTGTGTCTCAGATGTTTGTTCTTTTGTAGTACAGTAGTGTGGCCCATGATGGGTGAGCAGCCAGTTCCATAGTCCTTCCTAAATAGGCCTACATGTTGCATGCCAAAAAAAGATCAAGATTTGTGAGCACCCTGAGATCCCCCATTTCTTCAAGCTGTGTGTGCATATTGCTGATGTGCAGTTGATGGTCAGTGATGAGCTACAAAGGGTGAGTAAACTTTAAAAGCATTTGTTACCAGGGATGTGAAGACAGCTTTGGCTGCTTATGATGCAGATTGCTGCAGACAATGCTTTGGTGCTCTGCTTAATGCAGTAATTCTTCACTGAATACTGCTGAAGTCCTGCTGTCAAAATAGCTGTTCAGCTATTTGTATATACAGGCAGAAGTAGTCAAAGTAGGGAACAATCCTTTGTGTAGTTTAAGCCAACAAATAAGTCTTTAAGACTGAAATTCAATTCTGTTAAACTCGAGTTATTTAACCTAAAATGCTGCTTGGAATTTCAGTCAAGCATTAGCTTGATATTATCAAATCTCTGTGATGAACCTGAAGATTTGCTTTGTTTTGTTTGTGGTAATGCTTTCATACAGCAGTGTAGAAGCAATGGGAACTTACTTGTGTAGCAGTTGTCATCACCCAAACCTTGGAGAAATGCAAGGATCTTTCAGATGTTGACTATGTAACTGCTTCCACACACCCCAGGGGGAACTTTCTTTGTTGAGTCCTATGTACTGCAAGCTTTCCCACCTTGTGTCCCAGGTGCATGAGCTTGTAAGTCTTGGGAACAAGAGAGAGATGTCCCCATAATCTAAAGCTGAGGAGCCACTAGGTGGAACATTCAGTTCCTGTGTCTACAGGGAGAACTTGGTGCTTGTTGGGCAGGTACTTCAGCCTTGCTCTCACCTTCTCCAAATGGTGCTACACTGGCTCCCCAAGATGTAGGACAGGGCCTTTCTACCCTCTGCTGTGTTTTCCCCTGTCCTCTGTGGCCCCTGCTCGCCTTCCCCTCCTTTCTACCTTTCTTTGACCAGTCCTTTGTGAGTTTGCCAGACGTATTTCCTGAGCAGGAATGGTTTCTCTGCCTTTCTAAATACATTCTGTTCTTTGTGCTGGTGAATAAACAGAAGAACAGAGCTTATCTCATGATGGTGGGGTTTTTTTTGTTTTGGTTTGGATTTTTTTGTTATGAGGGAAACAAAGGAAGGAAACACTAAATATGAATTACAAGCTTATATAAATTATGTTTCAGAAAGTACACCGGATGCAAGTTAATGCATTAAAGAAAACAGAGCTTGTAAGGGAAATGTCAAGAAGCCTTAATAGGCAGGTGCCTCTGCTGTGCCTGTCTGCTGTTTCCAGTTGTTTACAACTCTGCCAAATTTTCTTTCCCTTCATGTGGTCTCACCTGAGTTTTTGGTTTAAAGTTTGACCCAAAGGGGGGAGTTAATCCCAAAAAGACAGTGAACAAATTAACCGTGCCTTTCAAATTTTGAAACAGCCTTTTGTTTGAGAAGTTCAAGTGGCTCTATCCGTTGGTCAAGGACTCAGACTTGATGCTTAAGAAGAATGATGGTCTTTGTGTCAAGGAAATAACTTGAGAAATATCAGCCTAAATCCCAGGTCACAGATGCTCGGTGGCTACTGAAGTAAAAAATGTTCCCCTTCACCCTGGGGCTGAGCTGGGGCTTATCTGTGGTTGCCAAATGAGCTGCTCTAGAGCCAGGGCTGAGAGCAGGAATACTCATGGGGTGGTAGTGCTGCCTGTTGAGAAGCAGGCAGGGGATGCAAACTGCCTGAGCCTGACTCAACAGGCAGGACCACAGCCAAGAGAAGTGTCCACCTGAGGGAAGACACTGAGAGGCTAAGTAGGATGTAGGGTAAGGGAGACTCAGGCTGAAGGATGAGAGGTTTGTGATATTGAAGAAGGGCTGCGGTGAGAACAAATCTGGTCATTTGTCCGGACAGTATAAAATAATAAAAAAATAAAGCTCCAAGTCTTTTTGAGCTATTCTTGGGACAAGGCAGCAAGGAACCAGAGTGGCTGAGGGGATGAATGAGAGAGACAAAGTGGTGGTGACAATTTTATTGGAAAGTGATACAGAGAAGTGAGAAGACCTGGATTAAGCTGATGAGTACAATGCAACTGGGAGAAGGCAGTGAGTAAAGATTGATGAGCAGGACAAGCCATGTCCATCAGAGCATGCTTCTGTTCAGCCACAGTTTAAAAGTTAAGAAATGCTTAACTTTCAGGCAAACTATGAAGAAATTGGTAGAGGAAATCAGTATTTGTTTAGAATGTAATAAACATTGCTGAGGGAAGTGGGGATAGCTGGTGCTTACACTTAAATCAGGAGCCAAAGGAACATTTAATTATTTCTTGCTACCAAAGCACCATTCATCTCATGCCCTAAAAGAAAGGGGGCGGGGGGAGAATTGTCTTGCAAACTGTCTTGTAAGTGTGCATGCAGGTGTGTGTGACAGGAAAGAGAGGTCAGTAGAGCAAGGATGTGCTGGCACACAAACCTGTTTCCAATATTTACTTTTATTGAATACATGACTTTGTTGTCTTCATAATGTTCTCAGCTTTGTTGTACACAATGTCTTAGTTGGGTTTGTTGTTTCCTGCCTATGACTTGCTGGAGCTGGATTCCAGACTGCAGAGCCAACCCTTTGCAATGAGACTCGTCAATATAACAAGTATTTTTCCACCTGTGATTGGTTCAGTACCAAGCATTTAATTTTATTTTTTTTTAAGCAGTCCATATTAAGGGAGTGTTAACTGTCTGAAGTCAGGTGCTCAAGACTTTGCCACTGCAACTCCTCTAGCAGCAGTGAGGAATCCTGGCTTTTATTTCTGAGCCTGGAAGGGAGCTGCATTCTGAACCTTGTAAATCACCCAACATGTTTGATCCCTCTATTTTTATCCAGTGGAAAAAGGCAGCTAGCTAAAGACATCTTTTGGGCTACTTAGAGATGTGTTTTCCTTTGTCAATTCTTCTGCTTAAGTAAGCCTTGCCTTTTCTTCTAGAAGAATGAGATTAAGCTTTGCTCATTGCCAGGTGTTGAGGCAGATGATTAACTGTATGGAGCTGCCATCTAGATTTTCTCCAGGATCTCAGCTGATCCTGTCTTTCCCTGTGCTCCTGGAAAGAAAGCTTGTTGATGCTCAGTCAGAAGCTTTAATTTTATTCCTGTTACTCAGACATTTCAATAATTCCCTGAAATGTGATACAGATGTTGCATTTAGGTGCTCTGTGGGATCTGAGATTATGCTCCCACTGAAGAAGTATGCAGAAATTTCGGGGCTACCAGGGACTCCTACTGAGCAGGGGAAATAACCCCTAAAGAGTCTTGATACCCTTCAGAATCCACCTGAACTGCTGTGGGAACAGTTGTACTACCTTTTTCACTCCATTCATCCACATTTATGTTGTGTGACCCAAAGAGTTTGTTTTGCTGCATTATCATGGAACATGCTTGTAACTGGCATTTTATTCTGCTCACTCAATAAAACTTAAAATAGTGGGAACCTGAAATGGGCAACAATATGGATCTCTCTCTTCCTCTTGCCCTTCAAATACAGAAGGAGAAGGGAGAGGGGAAGCTTTAATAAATCATGAAAATTTACTGTAGTGGGAAGCATATTGCTAATATAAAGCCACATTTGCAAGGGTTCTGCAGGCTTACAAGGCAAGTCCTCTGATGTTGTTTGTCAGTGCTGTGCTAACCCAGAGGCAAGAGTTAAGTAACATGTTCTGAATGTGGGCAGTGAGGGGCCACTTCTAAGAGTCTTCCATGTAAAAATGACTACTTAGCTTCTTTTGAAAGAAAGCAAGTGTTCCTTTGCATTTTTAATCAGTGTTCATGTTCTCCCCCTAAATATTTCATCTGTAAATTTGAGAGATATTGCAGTTTGTAAAAGAGAGGGACTGGTCTGTGAGTCAGGTTTAAATTTGAAGAATAGCTAAAAATGTCATAGCTAAGCACCTGTGTTCCTCATCCTTCTCAACATCCTCTTATTATTATATTACTAATAATAATTGTAGTCACATAATAATCTTGTAAATATACTTGTAATAGTAATCTTGTAAAGCAAAGCTGGTGTTTTCATGATTCAGCAGTCTGGAATAAGAGATCCAGACATTCTGTTGTGTTGATTTTTATATTGTCTTTTAAGGCATGATGATAACAAATTGGTGCACATGATTTCTAAATGTCACACAGTGCAGGCAGTAGACCTTGCAGTAAATTGCTATCTGGACTGAAAAAGCAGCACATATATTAAAAACGACCCAGTGTATGGGAAAATAATAAACCCAAGCCTTTCTGCCTTGTATTTGCCTGTCGTTTTCATTTTGATTGTGATTGGCTGGCAAGGGCTGCTGCTGGCATTGCACAATTGGCTTAGATGGGGAATTACAAAACAGGAGCAGATCCCTTCACAGGGACTCAGTAGCACAAGCAGCTGAGCACAGGCAAAACAGAAAGGTCACCCATATGTAAGGGTTGGAGCAGGATCTCTCTCACAGATGTTTCCATTCCAGAGAAGTGCATCTGATCTCATTTTTCTCCTCTCTGATTTGGGATCTTTAAAGGCTGTAGGGGTTTTTCGTTTCACTGAGTGTAAAAATGCACCTGGGAACAAGTTTGCAACCTGGAGGCATGTGAGGATTTCAGATGTGCGGAGCAGTGTCCTGGAATGACGTGAAGGACCTGAGTTTTAAGGAATTTTAAATATCCATGAATAAGAAGACAATTCAAACAGAAGGTGAAAAGCAGATGCAAAAGGAAAACAATTTTGGTTTGCTCCTGAAATTATGCTGACAGCAGCATGAAGGAGGAATTATGTCAGCAACACAACAATGGAGAATCAGAGGGGTTTATTTTCCTCTTGAAATAATCTCTGTACAAGAAACATATGAACTGTCTTTTGTGACAAAGAAGAATTCATTATTTGAATGTGGTTTGAAGCTCTGTGGACCATATTTGGGACTGCTGCCTCTTTCCAATGGTATATAGTATATCTTTATTTAAGATGTTTAGATGAAGAATATTCTGCACGAAGAGCTCAAGATACTTGTTTTTTGTTTGGTTGGGGTTTTTAACTAGTTTTAAACTATTCTTTTGAGTGAGAGAACCAGAGAAGTTTTAATTTGTATTTTTAAGTAAACTTGCTCTTCTTTTCTTCTTTCCTCCTCCAAACTTAGTTTACGAGATGCTGGAATTGGATTTATTCTTGTCATAGATCGCAGACAGGACAAATGGACCTCTGTGAAAGCTTCCATTCTGCGGATAGCAGTGAGTACTGTTTTAAATTAACTCCTCAGAAAGATTTTCCATTACTTTTTCTTACAATGGGAAAAGCAGCAATGTCATTACTTCTTCAACAGAAGGTCAGATGATATATGACACGAAAAGTATCCGGTAACACTTCTGTATTGCAGCTGCCTGGGACTGAGCATCATATATCTGGGATGTGTTTTAAGGCAGTTTGCATCTCAGGACATCAGCCTGAGAATGCTCTTAGTTTTTGTGTGTTCACACCAGTGTGTGCAGCATGTATTTCTCCCCAGTGGGAAGTAATATTTGCATGGGCAGCCTGAGCATCTTATTAAGGGCCCAGCTTTCCCTATTCAAGTGAGCTTTATATTTAGGAAGAGTTGAAGATGAGGGCCCTGATTTAGTTTACCACTTGTGAAAGGAAAATGGGTGTAAAAAGTGATGTTGTGTTGTCCAAATTAAAGCAAAGGTTGCTTGTAATCAAGCAGATATTATCTACCTACTATGAACAGTCAACAGCATAATTGGTTACTTTGTCTCCTTTATATATTTTTTTTCTTTTAATGAACACAGTTTATTAGAGGCTTTTTTTTTTTTTTTTTTTTACACAGGTAGGATTAGGCAGACTCCAATTTTGTTGTGTCTATTTATAAATTATTTTTTTTTCTTGTTATCCTTGCTTGAATTTTAGTGTTGATAAGCTTTCCATTAAGTTCTGAAAAATAGAGCTGTAAGCATCTGTAATTTTTCATAGCTGAAAATTTTAAAGCCTGTAAAATAAAAGGCAAATCAAAAAAGCAAATTTAATTTATATGTTACCTCATTTTGACCCAAGAAGTGTTGGTTAGTTGTAAATTAAAAGGTGCTTATTTAAAGGTAATGTATTACTCCTATTATTTGACTTTTTAAGTATCATAGAATCATAGAATTGGCTGGGTTGGAAGGGACCTCAGAGATCATCAAGTCCAACCCTTGATCCACTCCCGCTGTAGTTACCAGACCATGGCACTGAGTGCCACATCCAGTCTCTTTTTAAATATCTCCAGGGACGGAGAATCCACCACTTCCCTGGGCAGCCCATTCCAATGTCTGATCACCCTCTCCCTAAAGAAATTCTTTCTAATGTCCAACCTAAAGCTCCCCTGGCACAACTTGAGACCGTGCCCTCTTGTCTTGCTGAGAGTTGCCTGGGAAAAGAGACCAACCCCCCCCTGGCTACCCCCTCCTTTCAGGGAGTTGTAGAGAGTGATGGGGTCTCCCCTGAGCCTCCTCTTCTCCAGGCTGAACACCCCCAGCTCCCTCAGCCTCTCCTCATAGGGTCTGTGCTCGAGTAGTATTTATATATAAATGTTATTATATATAATATTTCCACAATACAACTTCCTCCTTAGTATGTTTAAGAATGTTAAAATATTAAAATATACCGAAATATTAGCAAAACTCACATTTGCAGCTCACTTTGAAATTTTTAGGTGCAGCATTGAGCAGATTCCGGTAGCGAGAATGGGCAGGAGTCTCATTTAAGAAGAGGGTTTTGGCTGTTGGCTTATTTTTGGCTCATCCTTCAGCATCTTCCCAGACACATTTCCCAATTTTTCTCCAGCCACCCCAAGCCACATATCACTTTTGATATGTGAAATCAGAGCTGCCAGGGCAGGATGCTCTGGCTAAAGCACTGCCTAACAGGAATATCCTGGTTGGACCATCTTCCCATCACTAATATCCTGATAACTGGAGGAAACATATTTGTCAGCACTGAGCAGCTGCTATCCAAAAACTCATACCAATGTGGATTTTTTTAATAATTACTGTCTTACGTTATTTCTAAGACTCTTCACTCATAAATATTTGGGTTGTACTAGTAGGTGTGAGAAGTATGTTTTGAAACAACAAAACTAATGAAGAAAAAAATTTTGTTCCAGGCGGAAATTAGTGTGAGAAATCTTTCTATAGTATGGAAAATTTCTCTTTGAGTCAGAAAATGAGCAATGACAAGCTGATTTTTTATTTCATGCTAATGCTTCAGGGTTGATAGAGAATCAAGGCTGTGAGGATGAGGTAACCCTACTTGTGCAGACACAGGAGGATTGCTGCTTAAGCACATGCAGCAACAGTGGGACTGAAACCAGAGCCAGAGGCACTGGGCTGAAAGATGACTCCTCTTTTCCTGGGGATAGGAGGGAGGGATAGGATCCTGGGCAGGGATTTTGTGACAAGCAAATGTCCAGGGGTGCAGGCTTTGCTATAGTTACATTCCACTTGACAAAGCTGCAGTGGGCAGGTGGCCCAGAAAGTTATCCTGCACCAGTGCAAGACTGCAGACTTTGTGGTTTGAGAGATGCTGCAGACAATCACTTTTTTGTTTTTCCTCTGATTTAGCTACCCCAAAAGTAAAGATATTAGCCTTGTGCAGTCCAGCATGGCATGTGTTTGGAGGGGGAATCATCCTGCCTGAGATAGGTGGGATAGAGATGCCATTGCCTATACAGGCAGCTTAGCCTTTAGATGGCTAAGTCAGAGTTCACCCCTACTATTTAGTCTTTAGGAGCAAGCTGGCCTACTAGGATAGCCAGGCTGGAAGGAGGAGTTCTGTTAAAGACACCAAAAGCCAAGCTTTATGTTGTTAAGTATGAAGTCCGAGCAGTCATTTGCCGTGTTCCTAGAGAGACAGTAGAAAACTGAAAGGTATTACAAGAAACATACTGAAGGTAGCCATTGCAAGTTGTTCACTCTTACTACATTTTTACATCCTACATTGTATGAAGACACAAAATTTCATAATTTTTTTTCTTTTTCAGCTGCTGAGATTCTTCTAAATTTATATTTATAATATCCCAGTTTTCATTTGTACACTGTATACAGAGATGCACAAGGTCTTGCTGAATACTTTAGCTCCTGCAGCTGAGCAAGTGGGTAGCCTCATAGAAATGAGGCAGCATTCCTGAATGGGGGTGCAAGGAGGAGCAGTCCCATAGCCTGGTAAAATGGCTCCATATTGTTCCAAATGACACAAAAAACCTAGAAAATATAATCCCCTTTTTCTTTCCTTGCAGTAAAAAAATGACTTTTTTTTCTTAGTGTTATCATTTCCAAACAATCAATATTCAGCCCACTTTAGCAGGAGCAAGGCATATTATTAATCAGTGTGTTCTGGGTTTTCATGTTGCTCTGATCATAGTTCCAGTGTGTTTTCTTGAAAAAAATGAACCCTGTGTCATGATACTGTCTTTGACTGTGTTGTCATAATTTTCTTCCTGCATCATGAGGCAAAATCTGGAACTCAGTATGAACTCAGCCATTTAGACAACGCATTAGGAATTCCACCATAACCATCCACCAACCTCATATTGCAAGTGCAGGAAAAATAAACTGCCTTAAACTTGGTGCTTAGAGAATAGGATATATGTGGGCAACTGCTCTTGAGGAAACAGCTGTTATGAAGGTCACTCAGGTGGTAGTGAGAAACTTTTTGTCCAGTTACAAAATTTGCAACCCATTCTAAATGTGACAAGAGTTGGGTTTTATCCATCCCCTTGGAGAAGCTTGCTTTGTGATTTCTCATCTTTGGCTTAGACTACATTCATTACATGCAGGTTTCATGCTTTCTGTTTTGGACTGCATTGCTCAGAGCACTGCCTTTCTTAGCTTTTTATAAATTTAAACACAATCTTCTCTGTTAGAGAGGCTCAGCCCATTCATTGCTTTGAAGATTGGTACCAAGACCTCTAGCTAGCAGGATGAGATCAAAATCAGAGAGACTGGATTGATAATACAAGCCTAAAGCTTGCAGGAGCCAGGCAGCCCTGGTTTTGTGTCATCTGGAGTCTTACAATTTGTTTTACATCCAAGGAGAGAAGCAGTGAGTTACAGTAATCCAACCATGAGTCCTTTGGTCTTGTTTGTGAAGAGATGATGAGTTTCTTAGTGAGCTGTTGATGGAGGAAAGATGTCTTTTAGTAACTGATGCTCCACGAAAGCTGCTATTTTACATTATGAATAGGTTTTTCCCACTAGCTGAGTTTCTAGCTAGCTTTTTGCATCATGTCCTGAAAAGTGTAATGACGCTTGACAATCTGTATGTGTTAAGTTTGAAAAAACTCTTCTGCTTTCAGCCCTAGTCATGTTTCTCATTTTTGCTTGGATTCAGAACACCACCAAAAACTTGACAATATGATGGATCTAGAACAGTAGTTGGTAGCTGCTCTTATGAATTATTTCAGTAAATGATATACTAAAAAAGTTATTTTGAGATACTGTATGGTATAGTCAGCCATTTTTTTTTCTAAATTTCTTAATACACAAAAAGAGAGAAGTGAATCACTCTGAAAACAATATCATAACATCACAAGCCTTAAACCCAAATCTAATGCAAAACAGATGAATGATTTTAAAACTAGATTTCAAACTGCTCCTTTTATGAGTTGATATAATTTAAGATTCTTTCTTGACAAGAAGCCTTTGTAAGAGACTAGAGACTTCGTTCTAGCCAGTAACAGTCTTGAAAAAAAACCCCAAACCATACCACCAAAACTATTAGCTCCTTTTCATACAGAGGTATTTTGGAAAGAAGTGCCCCATGGTTTATGGCACACTAGAGAGTGCAGAAGAGAAAACATCACCCCAGAGTTTGGTAATATGGGTATATTGAAGCTTTTCATAAAATGAAAAATAGTCTTGTTCCAAGCATTTTAAGACAGAATTACTAAAACTAAGTCAAGCACTAGCTCTTTGATGGCTTGCATTGTTCAGATATTTCTGAAAGCTGGCTGTTTACTTGGAGCTGTAGGTTTGCTGCTTATCAGAAGAAAGGGGGCTGTAAGTTCATTGCTTATCAGAACAGCTTTCCTTTGCTGTGTAGGAGTCTAAAGACTCATGAGCACCATGGCAGCTAAGGGAATTGCTCTGTGGGACTGAACAGCAGACTGCAACTTAGTGCATCTCTGTCTAAAAGGTATATGTAATTATCCATCTAACTCCTTCGTATGCTAAATAAGCCCAGGAGGAAATCTGAGACAGAAAAAACTCAAAAAGTGTTGGTTTTCTTTTCCAAAAATTAGGACATCACTCAAGTAGGAGGCAGATTGGAATCTCAAGCCTTTAAGGTTCCTCGGTCAAATTGAGATCCTGAATAGCTGGGGAACCACAATGAATCTCTGGTTTTCTTTTCCAAAAGCTCACCACTGGGTTGCCACCACTGAAAGCAGTGGTGAGTGGCTTCTGGTTGTAGCCTCCAGCCATTGCTCTGTTCCTGCACTGCCTCTCTGGGGAGCTGCAGTAATGAGACTTATTCCTCCTTTGAAAATGCTAAGTGCCCAATAACCTATAGCACATATGTGCTGTATACAATTGCTGTCAGGTCAGGAGTGTTTGGGATTACTGCTCTGCCTGACTTGTGCAGGTCAAAATGTTGAGAGGCTGAAATAGCTCCCTGTTGGCACCAACAGAGCAAAACCATGTCATACTGTAGAAACCAAAGAGAGGAAGAATCCCAGCACCTGTCCCTGGGGAAACACTATCCTTCCTTCCCTGTAAATACATCGCCACCACCCCTTCCTGAGCATTGGGCAGGGGGTGTTTCCTGCTCAGCTTCTGTTGTCCCTTCCTAACCCCATTCAGCATCGTGTCACCTTCATTTGGGAGGCAGCCTGGCCCTCTGAACTTTCTCTTATTAGCAGCTGTAGAGCTTCAGGGTCAGTACTGGTGCTACAGACCCCCTCTCTGTCATAAATACTCTGGAAAGGAAATTAATTATTAAGATTATATGCAACTAACTGAATTTTAAGTTCCCCCTTTCCAGAGGCCTGGAACATGCAGTGGAAAGCTCCCCACCCCTGAGAAGCTGAGGCCTGAAAGCAGACGGGTCAGCGTGCTCCTGAGTATTTATATAGCTCCTGGTTCATCCAGCCAGTGAAGGCTCTTCCCATGTTCCAGGTTCATAATACCAATAGGGCACCAAAGATACCAGTGTATTTCAAAGCTTTGATTTAAAGGCTGTGATGTATATAAATTCCTGGTTTGGTCATATTTGTTTCAAAGCTGATACACATCTACATCTCTTTATGTATCTTTGAACACTGGTCTGACTGGTTGAAGAAGTGAAAGAGATATACAGGTAGAAAACCAGCCCCACAAGTGTTATGAAGTATCAGACAAATGCCAGTGCTGATGTAAGTGATCCCTGTGCATGCAGGCAGTTTGGACTTGATGGTGTTTAAGGTCCCTT
This sequence comes from Heliangelus exortis, assembly GCF_036169615.1. Classification (NCBI taxonomy): domain Eukaryota; kingdom Metazoa; phylum Chordata; class Aves; order Apodiformes; family Trochilidae; genus Heliangelus; species Heliangelus exortis. Next base: position 58,662,406 of record NC_092422.1, read on the forward strand.
CCAACTAAAACCATTCTGTGATTCTCTGGGTTGGTCTAGAGTAGAACATGAGCTAACCCCAGGTTAGTGAGTCCACAGGGTGTATTACTTTTAGTACACAGAGAAAGATTGTTTAAAGTGCAAGTATGAGGAGCTGGTATGGGCACTGGGAATTACCTGGATTTTGTTCCCATCCTTCAGACAGACTCCCTAGGGTCTGAACCACCATGCTTTCTAGAAAATTAGGACATCACTGAAGTGGGAGGCAGGTTGGAAGTTCAAGCCTTTAAGGTTCCTCAGTCAAGTTGAGATCCTGAGTATCTGGGGAACCACAGTGAATCTCTGGAGTCTTCCAGGAAAAGTTTTAACTACTTTTCTTTTAAAAAGTTTGACATTTCCAGTGCTGAATACCTGGAAACCTCAAAATGAGTATTAAACCAGTCTCCAACGTTCCAGATGCTACCAGTTTCCCTGGGTAGGGAAGCAGAGCATTGCATAACAGCTCGTTCAGTCAGTGTTTGGGTTTCAATTTGCTTTTTCTTGGGTAGTAATTCAGTGTGCTAAAATGTGACATAATTTCCAACAGTATAATGAAGAAAATTGCCTACTTAATCATTATAATGATAATTTCTTTAATGAGCTTCACTGCCTCCCTGCAGTGGAAATACTGAATAGGCAAAAAGACTTGCATGATTTCAAGAATGGCTAAATGCCAAGTATGCAAACCTCTGCCATTGCAGAGGCTGATTTTTTAGTAATTTGATGGTGTTTCTTTGCTTGCTTTCTCCTCTCTTTAGTTTCCCCCTATCATGTATATAGCTGGGAAAGATCCATCAGACTGCTAGCTGTAAGATGATGAGAAAAAACACAGCTGAGAATTCTAACATTGTATTTTGTCTGTAAAATTAAAAGCTTTTTTCTGAGCTACTGCCTGAGAAATTTAGTATCAGTGGCAAGAGTTTATGTAGGCAACTGGCAAGGTAGTATATACACAAGTTAGAAATGTCATATGGTGTGTTCAGACAGTTCTCTTGACACTCTCTATTAAAGAGAAGATAAGGTAACTGTGAAATACTGCTCTCCTAAAAGTACTAAGCCACCACTCTTTGTTCATTAGCCTACTTGGCTAGGATGTAATCTTAGCTGAAGAGCTAAGACAAATTTGATTCCTGGAGAACAGATTCCTGTTCCCAAAGATGAGTGAATGTCTCTTTGAATGAAGTTCTCTGTTCAAGCCTTGCTAGGTTTATAACTGGTCACCCCATTATGGGAAGTTTTTGATACAGGTAGCTCGTGGTTTAAGAGGGGCTTCTCCTTGTTCAGAAATATTCTCTGGAGCTGAGACACAAAAATAACAGAGTAAACTTGTTCTGCAGGCATCTTTCCCAGGAAACCTTCAGCTAGTCCTAGTTCTGCGCCCAACGGGGTTTTATCATCGAGCTCTCTCAGACATTGCTTTCAGATTCAACAGGGATGAGTTTAAAATGAAAGTACCTGTAAGTAAGCTTCTGTTTCTCACTTTATTATTAGGAACCTGTTAAAATCCTTAATCTAACCAACAAGGACCAAAAAAAAAAAAAGAAAAAAACCAAACAAAAAGCCAAAAATATAAAAAAACCACAAACAAACAAACAAACAGAAATCCAATCCCAGAAACCCCCAACAAAACCCCACATGCTTAAAAGCATTTCTTAAATCTTGAATTAAAAGTTCCTCTCAGAAGCCATGTATTGTTTATTGAGAGAAAAACCTCAATGGACTAATTTATGTTGCAAAATTCCCAAGTTTTATTTTAATACAGACTGTTAAGCTTGGTGCTCATACTCATTTGTAGTTATTTAAATTTACATCATCTTCACTTGTTAAGTTTGTTTTCTTTCTATATCCTAAGGAAATAGTTTCATAACTCCTTTCTGTGTTAAACTGAGATTCCTCTATCAGAGAGCTGAATGGACAGGGCTTAGAATCTTTACCAAGGGTCTTCTTGCCACTGATGGCGTTCACTTGTTCTCATTGCTGCTGCAGATCATAATGCTGGGCTCAGTGTCAGAACTGCAGGGTTACATTGATAAAACACAATTAACAGAAGATCTTGGTGGCACCCTGGATTACTGCCATAACAGATGGCTGTCCCGTCGCACTGTAAGTCTTCATTTTTGTCTTAACTCTCCAGTTTAATGAGCCCTTCTGTTTTATACCCTGTCATTTATAAAACAGATTCCAAGTGATGCAAGTTGACTTGCTCTGAGTGAGAAGATGCTCCCAGTGGTACTTAGTCATCTTAGAGAAATAATATGAGTAATGATTTGGGAGTGGTTTTCTGAACACTCAGACCTAAGGAACTACAGTTTATTATTGTGTTGAGGTTTATTGGTTTTGCTGCAAGAAAGAAAAAGCTCAAGTTGTAAAAAAACTCCAGATTATAAAAGTATGAGGAAGATACACCTGATACAAGCCTAGGAAAAATATACAATTAAGGAATTAATGGTGACGGTATCTATTGCTTGCAACATTATATTTTGACCATTTTCAGTCTTGTAATTCATCTGCTTGGGTTTGTTTTGAGGTTTTTTTTGTGTGTATATGTCTGTTTGTACATGTGCATGTGATGAGCATGAAACATCTTTAATGGTTTTTATTCCAAAAGGCTATAGAAGGTTTCGCCCAAAAGGTTAAGCAAACAGCTCAGATTCTTCAGTCCTTTGGGACTGAGCTGGCTGAAACAGAGCTACCAAATGATGTGCAGTCAACCAGCTCTCTTCTTGCAACACACACAGAAAAGAAGAACAAAATGAAGGTATGTAGATATTTTTTTAAAGATGCCGTGTTCTAGTTAAACTGTGTTATAACTTATAGTTTGAATTGGTGTTAAAAATCTTTTTTTCATTGAAAAATTACATGTCTTGAGGCTAAGTTTAGGTATATACAAATGCATAGTCATTTGTATGTGGAAACAGAAATTCCTTTGTAAGTAGTGGTGTGTTTAATAGGTTGTTTGCAGGAAGAAATCTGATCAGTTTTGCATGCATATGAAAACACTTGACTTTTTGAAGAATGGACAAATGTTCTTTCAAGTCCGTTTGAGTGAAACCTGGTGTTTTCAGAACTATCTATCTAAAAGTTTCGAGATGTTTGTAGCCTAAGGACATACAAGAAGGCTATCTATCCATAATGAAAATTCAACTGAGTAGCACTGGGATCTTAAGATGGTAAATATAGAAAAGCTGACACTGAGTATTTACTTTCTGTTGTCATACACTACTTTTAATCAAACTATGCTTGTACTATTGCTATTAAAACAAAATCCTTTTTTTCAGTTTGGTGCCTTATGAAGTCTGCTTCAAAAAAGAAACAGCAACACACAACTACAGTGCGTGGGTTTCTTGTTTTGTTTTGTAGGAGGACATCAGGTTAGCAGTAGAACAGGGCGATGATATCCTTGGAAGTATTACAAAACCAGTTACTGAGAATCCTGAATACAAACTGAATCAAGATCAGCTAGACAATCAAACAACAGTAGAAAGGTGAGAGGAGTGAAATACTGAATATTCTGCTTTTTTGGGTTTTTTGGTCCCTCCCCAGCTCTTTTACTTAGTTCTGTAGGAGTGCTTATCAAATAAGCAAATGTTGCATGTGAACACAAGAAGTACTTTAAAAAACAACTCTCTGTTGTCAGATCTGTCCTGAGCAAAGTGATTCCCTGATGCCAGTTCCTGGGTCACCTGGTATAAAGCAAAGAGAGCATGTAGTTTGAGTTCCAGTACTAGGAAAATAATGCTGTTGTTTTTTTATTTTTTCCTTTTTGTTAGATTTTGAGAATATAGCTGAGAAGCTTTTCCTTATTTTAGTGAATTTTGATGCTCTGTTTAAGGACTCAAGTGCAATCCAAGGAAACTTTGCTTCTGTAGGGAAAGCAGAAGGGGAATACAGAAGTAATATATCTCTTCTTTTCAGTAAATTTGTCCACTTTTGTTAAGTTCTTTTGAATTTGAAATGAGAGGTTTCTTTTTCTCTGAACCTGCCTGAAGGAGCTTCTAACATTTCTGATATCTTACCAGTGTTGTTAGTAGCCTTTAAAGGGCTACTAGGGACTACGACACTCTTTAAGTATCTATGCACAAAATTTCTATTTGCTTCCTTTGGGCATATAAGAAATTGATGTTTTCCTTTGCTCCCCACCGCCCTTAAATTGCTGCCAGTTTTGAAGACATTATATCACCATAGCACAGATGTAAATTTGCTTAAAGCTATGAAAGCATAGCTCATTTCCCCCAGGCAGCATTCTGCATTCTTTTTTTGTCTGTCATTCCATATTTCTGGTACATTCAGGATGACTTTTCTTTCCAAAAAACTGTCCATTCCAGTCCACAAAGCTTGGCAGAAGTCACTTTTTTTGGTCATTGTTGCTATTAGCTATCTGAAGGACAATTGGGGTGGAGGTTGCTAATTTATCCAAAGCATTCCCACTTGATACAATATCTGAGAGAAACTGGAACAAAATCTGCCTTATTATAAAAAAGTTTAAGCTATACATTCAGAGTTCATTTCTGTGCAATTAAAAACAAAAATCCTGATGTATGGCTTTCCCTGGATGTAGCCTAAGTACAGCAAACCACACTGTAGAGATCAGTCCATAGGATGCCATGCTGTCAAATGTAATACTGGAAGCTGAAAAGTAGAAGTCTTAAGGCATTGGCCAAAACTATAATTGAAGGAGATTCTTTTCATCACAGTACTGTGGTGAACTTGCCTATGATATTTAAGTAGCAACTCAGAGGAGGAGGAGCAATGACCTTCAAGCTTAGTTTCAGCCCTGCTCCACAGAATTAATTATAAGGGCAGCTCCCTGATCACAGCAGTATTAATTTTTGTCTTCATTTTTGCTTGTAGCCCAAGGCTTAGGTTCCTCTGTGTCTTAGCCCACACACATTTGCAAGTTTTATTTATGTTTGCTAGACCTAAGTCACCATGTTCCCAGGCCAGAGCTGAGAACTACTGTGTGCAGCAGTTAGATACAAATCAACATTTGCCAGTGTTTCAGAAATTAATGTTTGTGTTGAGTTTTATATCAGTGGTATTCCAGGAAACCTTTCTGTGAATCTCAAAAAAGATTCCTGTATCCAGTTTATTTTTTCCAGAAAAAGTTTCTTTGGGGAGCTTTTATGTTTACTGTGGAAGATTGTATTGTCCCTTGATTGTTGCACTCATCATTCTTAGTGGTTCTTCCCTTTTTTTTTTTTTTTTAAGGCTTCTGGCTCAATTACACGAAACAGAGAGTGCCTTTGATGAGTTTTGGATTAAGCATCAGCTAAAACTTGAGCAGTGCCTGCGCCTTCGGAATTTTGAACAAAATTTCAGAGAGGTGAGAGCTTCTTGATAGCAGTTGACATTTGGTAATATAGAAATTTTTCAGAAAAAAATACCCATTTGTTTTTGCAGCTCTGGTTTGTGCTTGAAAGCTTTTTCCTACCCTTTTCTTGTACATGTTCTTACCTGACATCCTGCTATCTGTACTACCTTAAATACTTGCATACAGAGACATAATTACTCTTCTGCTGTCTTATGAGTTCTTTTTTCCATGGGCCCAGCAGTGTATAAATATCCAGAACCATCTTTGAAATTTGTTCTTCTCCAGAGAAGCATAAGAAGCTGGGGGCAAACCTTTCATCTTGCCAGTAGACCCTTTTATGGAACCAAGACTTATCTAAATCTTCTGGCTGAAATTTTGTAAAAGTCTCCAACACTGTGGGTGGGAAGTTGCAACCACACTGTTAGAAGCTGGGTGGAGGCTAAACTAAAATTTTTACAGCCAGTTTCTGATCTCATGTTAGTTTAACTCATAGGCTGGATGGCACCTACAGTCAATTTACACTTGTGTAGTTGATTTCAGAGCTCAGCCCTTTGTCTCCATGGGAGAAATTCTCAGAAACCCTCACAGAAGTGTGTGTCTGTCTTTCCATATGTCTGTCTCTCAACCAATTGTTATGGTGAGGACCTGTCCTTCATGTTTTGCTGTGAATGTCAATGCCAGTTTGTATTGTTGTCTTCTGGTAAAAGCAAGAGCATAAATGTTTCCTGAGCATCAGTTTTCCTACATTTTTTTTTTCAGTACCAGCAAGCAGGATTACTTCATTGCCTTTTCTATGTATATGTTTTAATTTTGAATTGAGGGTAAAAGTAGGCTCACAAAAAGTGATTTGTCTCTGTGCCTCAGTAATCTCATAATGTGAATCACCTTACTGGAAATAGTGGCTATCAACTATTTAACTGATGGGTCTCCAGAGAAGTGGAATTCTCTTCATTGATACATAGCTATGCCTCATTTCAGGTCAAAGCAGCTTTGGATACTGCATCTGAGAGACTGTCTGCCTTCACAGATGTGGGAAATAGCTTTTCACATGTGGAGCACATTTTGAAAGATCTTGCCAACTTTGAAGAAAAATCATGTGTAAGAACTCTCCAAGTCTCCTTATTTTCTAGTATGACAATGCATTTGTGGGGGGGAACAGTATTTAGTTGTTTAGTATATTTTATGAGCAGAGCTTAAGCTGACAACAGGTCAGATTCAGTATCTCAAGTAATGTGCAGAAGGAAATTTGAAATAAAATCTTTATGAGCAGCCCAGTTCTCAGGCATCCCTTAATAAAGCACAGAGTGACCAGTCAAAAAGTCAGTGTGATTGGCTCATGGTAGAATCACAGGAAGTATCTACATAGTCAAGTTCTGCACTTAGTGACCAAGGAGCCACTTCCATTCTTATTAAAGCCACTTAATTTATTAAATCTCAGGAAGCCTATATACTGATTGTACAATATGATAAAAGAAGATCAACAGAAACAAACACTGAATGAACCAGATAAGGTACCTTTACACAAAATACATCTCTTTAAGTGAGATCATTACTCTTGAGGCTGAGGTGCTGGAGTTAGATGGTTTTTAATTTGGGTTCAGATTGCTGATGTACTCCAGATTGTATGCATACACACACCAACATGCTGCTGAATAACTGAGGCATGGAAGGGCTCATAGTGGTTCTCTCAACAGAGACCATGTAATTAAACTCATTAATGGGTCTGAAGCACTCTGATAAAATAAAGAAAGAAGTGTAAAAGTTCTTGGGCCCCTGGGAAGACAGAAAGTCACTTTGATTGATTAAACAAGGCACCTGTTAACTGAAGACATGTTCTCTATCAACATGTGTATTTTACTGCATAAAACCAAATTGTGTAATTTTTTATTTTTCTCGGTGATGTTGGTCCACAGAAAGATGTGTCTAAATCAGTGCTTGCTTCCTTAGGAAATCATAGCAAAAGCCAGAATGCTAGCCTCAGAGGGTGATGACTTTATTCAAAGCAATCATTATGCTGTGGACTCCATTATTCCAAAATGCAGTGAACTTCATCATCTCTGTGATGCCTTCACTACTGAGACAGAGCAGAGGCGGAATCTTCTTAACAAATCTTTAGAACTGCATGGCTTACTAGAAAAGGTAAATTTTGTATGAACCAGTTCTGTTTCCCATCTTGTTTGCTAAAACCTCAGTTGTCATAACAGCAGGTAAATGCATCTGGATGTACTGGAAGCTTTCTTCTTAAATAGCTGAATACATCACAACTTAGAGTTACAAAATGCTTTGGACCTTCTAGGATTTTTATGCTGATATTGATGCATTCTGAGCCTGTTCTTTTTTGTTTCTAGTCTATGAAGTGGTGCGATGAAGGAATTTATCTGCTAGCTTCACAGCCAGTGGATAAGTGTCAGTCTCAGGATGGTGCAGAATCAGCATTACAGGAGATCGAGAAATTTCTGGACACTGGTGCAGGCAACAAAATCAAGGAGTTGAATAAAATTTACAGAGAGTATGCACCCATCCTCAATGAGGACCTAAAGGTACTGGGTGATGATTATGTGTATCTAGGGGTTCATTTGTTAATTTTAGAGTTGCTGCCTTGCAGCTAATAATCACTAAATTATTAGCTAAATAATCAAGTAGTGGGAGTTATACCTGGGAACTGGAAAGCCAATGCAATTCCCTACCTGAGGTGCTAGTCCTTTCATTTTTTTGGAGAAGTATCAAGGGTCTCAGATCCTTTAAATGACTACTTCAGTTTTTTCAGATAGTAGTAGTAGTAGTGAGTATTTGAAATATCTTTTTAAGAAGCAAAAATATGCCTGTCCCAGATACTTGTATGACTTCTGCTTTGTAGAATATGTCTCTTTTCCTTTTGGTTGATCTCTTCATGTAACAGAATCATTAGACATTGACCAAAATATTTCCCTATGATTTTTTTTAAATTGAAACTTGAACCCCATTGGTTTCTCTACAGCAAGCATGCAAATGTTTATGAAGTTATGTTCCAATTTCTAAGTGTACTAAATGACTGTAAGTTATGCTGCTTTAGGAGTGAAGAGTAGGTTAATATTTTTATATGTGTTATAAAAGCAGTCTCAGTTTCAAATCAATGTGCTGTAATGGCAGTGTAATTTGTTGATATGTTTCTTGTTTTGTTTTAATTACTCTTATCTCTGTGGCAATGATAGGAACATGTGCAAAAAGTTTACCAGAAGCAAGAAAGTATGGAAGAAATGTTTCAAAAGAGACAAATAAGTCTTAAGAAACTGGCAGCTAAGCAGACACGTCCTGTTCAGCCAGTTGCACCAAGACCTGAAGCCTTTGTAAAATCTCCTGGTACCTCTCCATGTAAGTAACAGTTGTAGCCTCTAACAAATTTTTTTTGCTGTGCTGAGAATCTTGAAGAAACTTTCAGCTGTAATTTGTGGTTGCACAAACATCTGTGTTAGATCTGCTCAAGTTCTAACTGATATTTGATTCTGGTTTACATGCTTAGGTCTTCAAAGAGAATACATATCCAACTCAGACAGCAGTGCACTTCGGAGGGGAAACTACAGAAGAGGAAAGGTAATTTTTTATCTCTTTGCTTTTCATGCACATACTGCTTGAGAAAGTCCTAATACAGTGGAATGGAATATTCAAAAACTTCAGCAAGAATGAGGCAGTTCCACTCAAAAAAGTGATGGGACTGCCCCTAGCAAGGTAACTGTGGTGAAGCAGTCATGTGGTTTAAATAGAGGCTGCTCTGCCACTGTGCTAGGTAGGAGGGAAGGTAAAGTAAATAGCTGCCTATATTAGGAAAAACGTTAGGGGTACCAAAATATAAAATCTATTAACAGGAAACATTTATTATTTGCCAGTAGTAAATGGCTACTCTTAAAACTGGCAGAAGTGAAGAGGGTAGTTGTCACTGGCTGCCAGACAGCTTCACTTGACCTAATGGGTTGCCATTCCCAAGTGGGGATGGTTTTCCTGCCCCCACCTCCTGCAAGGAAAGTAACCTGGCAGCAGCAGCAGAAACAAATAGTTTACCACTGGGTTAGAGAGTTGAATTAACTCAGCAAAGATTCAGTAAGAAACCAGGCAAGGAGGAAGGCAGGGCTACGTGACCAGTTAGGGACAACTGTTGGAGAAACCGGGTTGGTTCCAGGGAAGATTGAAAGCAGAGGCCCTCATTGTTTTTCAGCAAGCCATAGTTAGGTCAGCCATCACAGTAAGAGTTGTAAGAGTGAACTTCTGTGTCAAACTAGGAAGTTACCAGAAAGTTAGTACAGTATCTCATTTTTAACTTGGAAAAGACACCAAGGCCACTGTTGCCTTCAGGATTATGCTGATGCTTTGGTGTTGTCTTCCTGGAAAGGGGCCTTGAACCATGGTCTTTTCTAAGATGGCCTTTCATGGAGAACTCCCTGTCTCTAAATGCTCTCACATATTTCAAGACTTTCAGGTTGCCTTGGATTTTATTTTTCAGCACTCTTGCAAATTGCCTTTATCTTTAAAGGAGTACAGTCTTGCCTGGGAAACTTCATACAAGTAGATCTGAGTGCAGAGCCCTGTATTTTAAAGTGTTTTTTCCCCATCTGTGATGTTGTGATGAATTTTTTGTTGTTGGTTGTTGTTTCCTTCTTTAGAGTGAAATGACTGAACAGCATCAAAGCAGAGGAGGATCTACAATGGATGATGAAGAAAACCTAGCTGTGTTACGGCAGTAAGTATATTCTGATAAACAAAAAGTGCTTTTTCTCTGATTTGGTTCCAGCAAAGGCTGAGTTTGGCTAAGGATTTGATACTTCAGATACGTTTTTCTGAATTAAGCTTCTGTGCTCTTTAAAATGCACTGGCTCTTCTCTGTACATAGAAGATACTTCAGTTTGTCTGCAGCATCATTTATAGCTTATATAGGACCAGACTGTAATGTTCCGCAGCAAGATGATGCTATGGCATGATACCTACATATTTTCATTTTGGAGATGACAAAATGAGTAGTAATTCTTCTGTAAATCTAATGAAGGTTTTGTTCTCCATGTTTCAAAAGATTTCTGTCTTTTTATTTGAGTCTCTTTAGTCCCTGTTTTGATAAATGTTATGAAATAATAATTTTCTTCTATGAAGACTGAACAATATCACTTTTATTAAAAAAAGAATCCAGTACCACCTGCAGTGTGTCTAGCAGACCTTGCATTTTTACCTCTGAACTGGATACTTCTACTATCTTTTCACTCTTACAATCATGTTAAATTATACAAAATCCCAAGGGGAAGGGGCAGAGGGAAACATGCTTACTTGACAGGTAAGGAAATTGAAGCAGCACTGGGATATTCAAAGTGTGCCCTAGAATAGTTCTAATTTAAAATGATCAGTGTAACTTTGTCTGTATTTGGGTCTCCTATGCAGCTGTAACTCCAGCTCCTCTGGTACTTAAAAACACAGTATAACCAACTTTTATACATAGAATGATAAAACAATTCACTGCTTCAATTCACATATTGCAAATGTTAGATTTTACTTTGTAACTTTTAAAATATGTATTAAAAAATTTTAAAATGTTATAAGGATTTATAAACTTTTGACAGAAATATCCATGAACTGTCACATTTTCCTTTACCTGGAAATTGTTGCTTGTCAGAAGTGAAGTAGAAACAGAAAGTTAATGTTGTCTCATTGCTTTGCACAAGTGAACAGGCCTGCCTTATTTATCATTCTTTGTCTCCAGGCATGTGATTAATGAACTTATTGAGACTGAACGAGCATATGTGGAAGAACTTCTCTGTGTTCTTGAGGTAATAATGAAATTTCACTGTGGCTGGTAGTGAATCTATTTCACTCTTCCATTTCATGGATGCTCTACTGCTTTCCTTATCACTGTAAAGACTCTGCTTGTCCCATGAAACAATGTGATCATTACATCTCTCCTCTCTAATTGTATTTTCACAGAGGTAGGAAGGTGCAATTTTTTTTTCTAGAAATATTTATGCAACTAGGATTCTGTATTAGAAAATACAAATTTGGCAGAAGGTAAGATATGCCAAACTATTTACATGGATTTTATTTGGGTGGATTTAGGTGGAACACAGTGAGATTTTAGTGATCATTAATTCCTGTAAAAATTTATTCCAGTGTCTTAGGTTAGCCCCGGGAAGGCCATGTATCACATAGGAATGTGAATTTGCATCAAGAGAATCTTTAGTCAGAGGAGAACTTGTTGTTTCTTTTCTCCTTCTTTGTGCATCTTTAAGTGATCTTTGAAATGTCTTGGGTTCAACTGTGGCAACACACTGCCTTATAATAATAATATCTTGAGCTGAAATTCTAAAGGAAACAGAAGTGTTCCCTTTGCTCCACTCCTGTGGGAGGCAGAACTGCAGTATTAATGAGCTGCTTGCAGGAATATGCTGCAGTATTCTGTGTTTGTTAAGTCTTCAGACGTGGATGTGTCATTTTGTTGTAAGTCTAGTTTGACTGTAGGTGTTGACAAAATTGGTGATAACTGAGACTGAATTATTTAAATCACGACGAGTTGGAATCAAGCCAACTCGACACTCGCTACCCTTGGTGTCCATGCTGATGCTAAGTTCCCAAACAGGAGGTGTCTTAAGTTATAGAACATACCTTCAAGTAAGAGCATTGTATTAGTCTTGCTTCTGCCTAGTTTGTGCTCAGCTTCCCCCCAGCATTTATGTCCTGGGGCTGATCCAAGTGCTAGGAAGTGCTGATGACAGTAGGATGGTTACCTCTGACGTGTGCTCTATGGCAAGATAGGTCTGGAGTGGACCTGAAGGATCACTTTATTCCCTGTTGTTTGCATGGAATATTATCTGTGCAGTTTTTGTTTGAAAAAAAAATAATAAAATCAAGGCTTGAATAGTTGGATTTTTGGTCCTTATTGTTACTGGAGGGTTGTTGCAGAATCTTTTTATTCCTCTGATACTACCCTCATTTTGCATAGAGTAGAGTGCAATCTTTGTCTTGTTAGGCCAAGCTCTCTTGGTTTTCTGCCAATGTGATACATGCTCCAGTACTCTGATGGTGCCAGGCACACTTCTCTGTGCCTCCTTACAGCTTAGGATTAATCTCCTTTGAACTTGGGTGACTGGGACTGCCAACAGTAATTCTGGATAAAACCCTTGCTGAGGAATGGTTCGATGGCAGTCTTCCAGCTTTGGAGTAATCCTAGCTATTAATCCATAGTTCTGGATAGTCTCCCAATTCACTTATTTCTCCTGTTCTATTAATCTTCCTCTTTTTCCTTTAAAATAACCTGAAACTCCTCTGTATGGACAGTGTCTCCTACCATTATATCACACTTAATTGCCATGTGTTTTCACTCTGCCAAGGATTCCAATAGGGGGAAAAAAAAAAAAAAAAAAAAAAAAAAAAAAGTAGTTCCCAAGATTGATTACTGGGAAACTCTTAAACTTTTATAGCTGCTTTTATCCAAGCTTAATAGTTTTCCTTTCATTAATAACCATGATCATCTGACTTTGTAGTCTGTGAACCCCAGTCATTTTTACTGAGGGGAAATATCTGTCTGGTCTATTTTTAGGCATTGTATTCAACTCCTTTTTCAATTTATTTTCATGCTTTTAGAACAGCTTTAAAATGGGAGACTAAGCAAAGATTCATATATTCTTAAAGTAAGATTAAATGATTTCTGTTGGCTGTATGGGATAGCTTTCCCTCTCCTTTCTTGAAACATAAGTACTGCATAGGTACTAAAACATGAAATATTTTTATAATAAAGTTTTAAAATAAGTACTATATCAGACAAGTGAAAAAAATTGTCAAATGCTTTTTGACAATGTATGGATTTTATGCATTTATTTGTTCCTTCAGAATCTCAAAGTACTGAACTCTCAGGTTTGATTGATTTCACCTCAGCTGGATTAGGTTCCCCTTCTCTAGGCCACTGCTGGCTTCACTGCTATGTTCAGCATTTTCTTTACTTCAAGTGGAAATTAATTATTCTGGTCTTGCATCTCTTCACTGTATCTAAATGCCATGGTGGCTGAAGTTCTTATTTCCCTAATATTTTTTTAAACTCTCTTTTATGTAAATTATTTTTGTCTTTTTAAGGCTGCATTACTTTTTTTTTTTTTTTTTAATTATTCACTTTCAGAGTCTGTGGAAGGAGAGAGATGGGGGGGACACCAATGGTCAGCTATCTATAAGTTCTAGCATCTTTGCTTGTACTGTTATTTTTTATTTTTCATGGTGTTCAGGGAAAAATACTCTTATTTTTAAGGGAATGTTTCTGATAATAAAGAGATAATCTAATCACTGTCCAATCTAGGTGCTTGAATTCTTCAGGCTAGCCACCTTTAGCAGCTAGTCTACCTAATTTTTGTAGTTTGGACATAAATTTGAAATTTAAAATCTTGGTTGTAGGTTCTCATTTATCTTTTAATTTAGTTTGTCGGTTGGTTTTAACTCAGTACAGTTTATTCTAATCAATAATTGTGTTTTTAAAACAGAGAGAAAAATCTAATCTAACTTCAAAGTAGGTGGCATCATCTTTCTTCAATGCCTGTACACTAAGAAATCTGCTCAAACAGATGGAGCATTCTTACATGGGTTTTTTTGTTGATTGGTTGTGACAGTTTTGTTTGAGTTTGGGTTTTTTGGGGGGAATTTGTTCAGTTTTGAGGGTTTTTTCAGTTTTTTGGGTGATCTCTTAATCAGTCATTAGTGACCTGGGGATCAGTGGAGAAGTCATGGACATCAGCTTTGTGCTCTCTTTTCCTTGTGTGTGCCAGATACACAGAGAAGAGAATGTAGTTTTATGGAAGATATCAGGATCTAAAATTATCTCTTTGGATATCAAATGAAAATGCCTTAAAGATAGAATTGACAGCCTAATGGTTTCTGTTCCTGAAAGAAATAATTAATTAGTTTGTTCCCTCATACTAATAGCTCAGACTAGCACAGAGGTGATTCTCCCCCTCTGCTCCATTCTCATGAGATTCCACCTAGAGCACTGTGTCCACTTCTAGAGCACTTAAGCATCCTTAAGAAGGACGTGGAGATCTTGGAGTGAGACCAGAGAAAGGCCACAAAGTTGATCAAAGGGCTGGATCACCTCTTCTAGGAAGAGAGGCTCAAAGAGTTGAGGTTGTTCAGCCTGGAGAAGAGAAGGCTCTGGGAACATTTTCTAGCACCCTTCCAGTACCTGAAGGAGCCTACAGGAAAATTGAGGAGGGACTCTTTGTAAGATCATGTAGTGATAGGACAGAGGGTAATGGCTTTAGAGTAGAAGAGGGGAGATTTTGTAAGACATGAGGAAGAAATTCTTGCCTGTGAGGGTGGTGAGATGCTGGCACAGGTTCCCCAGGGAGGTTGTGGATGCCTCACTGAACCAAACTGTGACAGCTTGTGTGTGTGTTGGAATTGTGGCTTTAAACACAAGTGTACAAGATCTAACAGAAAAAGTATTGAACTGTAGATTTAGTATGGGAATATGTACACTTTGGTGGAAATAATTGCAAATATTGTTTCATTACTGTTTAACTAAAATCGCTATAATTATTCAAGTGCCTTTCTAAAGAATAAAGGTGTGTCTTACTGGACTAATGGAAAAGCAAAATTTGTAGACTCTTTTCATGACTATTATTGAATGCTTTCTTTGCTATCTTTCAGCCTGCAGACAGACTGTCTTGTCAAATGAGATAAATACTTCAAGTCAAGGGAGATAATTAGTGCTCCTCTCTCTCTTGTCTTGCAGGGGTATGCTGCAGAGATGGACAACCCCCTAATGGCTCATCTCATTTCACCAGAACTCCAAAATAAGAAGGATATCTTGTTTGGAAATATGGAAGAAATTTATCACTTCCACAACAGGTGATGCTGTGTGTGTTGAACCTTCAGATCTAAGAAGAGCAATTGAATTGGGATTTTCTTACACTTTTTTTTAATCTGATTTGAATTGCTAAAAGATCCTTACTGAGTCCCACCTGGCTATCTGTCATGTCAAAATTCATATTGCATGGAATAAAAAAACCAAAATATCTACAAAACATAAAAGCAAAGGTTGTGAACTCTATTTAAAAGTTTTCAATACATAGGTAAAATTTTGCATTGTGTCCCTCTTCCTGAAGAAAGGTACTGGGATCCGGTTACAAGCTAATTAAAGCAAGGTTTGGTTTGGGGTTTCTTTTATTTTTTTATGTATTTTTCGGGGGAAAGTAAATTATTGCTCTATACCACAAATTCTCATCTCTCACACTGGGTGTTGAGGCTGATTTAATTTTAAACTTGAGTGACCTCTGTCTGAAATTTGAATCCATGCAGGTAGAGAGGGCTTTCTTCACAGGGTAATGTTTAAATTGGTAGAGGAGAGAAGTGTTTTCCACATATGATAAGCATATTAAATAGTTGTACCTTATTCAGGCAAAAGTAGACTGGAAGTTTTGCCACTGATTTGTTATTTTTGGTTTGGTTTGGTTTTTTTGAGGAGGTAGGGTTTTGTTCACTTGCTAGTGGTGTTTGGTAGTATTTTGAAGAAAAAATCAAATACTACAAATACTACAGATCCTGCTCCTGAATACGTAAGTAAGGGAATCAAAATGTCCCTTACTCCTCGATCTTACATTTTATGGCAGTTGTGAAAACAGTAAACTAAAAGAAATTGGCCAGAATGTTGGTTTTAATTTGTTCTCTCTTTTCTAAGTACGTGATCTAGAAGAGTTTTGTGTAGTTTTGTAGTACAGAATTACAGCTCTGTTTGAAAAAGTTTAAAAAGGGAACTGCAAGAATGTGAACATCTACTACAACTTCTTTAACATATGCTCTAAGAAGATATTCTTCCTTTTAGAATATTCTTGAGAGAACTAGAAAACTACATAGAATACCCAGAACTAGTAGGACGGTGCTTTCTGGATCAGGTATGTGTCAACTTTTGCTGGCATTTTGTTCATAAACCTCTCTAGGGCTGCAATATATCAGAGTGGTTTTCATGTAGTAGTTGCCACCAGGCAACTACTTGAACAGGTAACAGATTGAGTATATAGATGTTAATTGAGAGTTTGGGATATTTTCCACTGTTTGGGGTAATTAGTTTTGTTAGAAGGACCAAGTAGCTTTTTGAAAGAAAACTGCTTTATCAAAGTGGCATTTAGGAAAACATGGAGTCATACACTGCATTATTTGTCATCACTATAACTGATTGGTTAGATTTCTTTCTTAGATTTTCTTATTGTTGTTATTCTTTTCTGTTTCTTTAAAGAATGCAATTCAACAGAGTGAGTCACAAAAAGCTGTGTTAGAATTACAATTTTTTAATCTGGGATTTATTAAGCAGCAAGTCTCATCCATCCATCATATACCAAAGGTTAAATAGGAATCTTTTTATGGAAATCAATCTCTTGTTGTTGCCTGTACATGTTCTAAAACTTATAGGATGGGCCATCTATTCCTCTTCTATTGACTGTTTCCTAAATGGAAACAGGCCATAGAAATGCTGTCTCCTAAAACCAAGGAACAGAAGTATTTCTGTGCCTGCTGATTTCCTATATAGTCTTTCCTTTACATTTGTAGTTACTCTGACATTTTAAAAAAAAATATTATTTCTTTCAAGAAGTGCTAAAGTCATGCTATTTAGTTTCTGAAGTGATAAGATGCCACAAGCTTCATGGTCTGCCTTAGTGCAACTCCCAGTGAAAAACACATTCATAAAATGAAAATGCATTAAGAAAAAGGTTTAAATAAGTTTCATAGAGTGACTTATGGTTGTGCATTCATAGAAGCATTTCTACTATTGTAATAGAAATATATTTGTAAATTTAGCATGTGCTTCTTTGTAAGGTGTTTAACACACAGCTAAAGCAAAAATTAACAGGAATATTTTCTTCTGGTGCTCCTAGTACAAAATGAGTGGACATTGCAGTGAGTTTGGGTTATTGTTTTTTGCTTGGGATGCCTCAAGAAATTGCATGGTTTTGTTTGTTTGTTTGTTTTCCTTAGCCCCATTGATTCTGAAAAAAAAGTATCTTATGAATTTTCTTTATTAAAGTCACAAGAATTTATTAATTTTTTGCTTGTCTCCCCAATTTCAGATGGAAGATTTCCAGATTTATGAAAAATACTGTCAAAATAAACCTCGATCTGAAAGTTTGTGGAGGCAGTTTTCAGATTCTGTATTCTTTCAGGTATGCTTACTTGAATCTCTGAAAGATTTGGAAGAGGGGGTGGGTTGTTGTCTGTTTTGGTTGAGGTTTTTTTTAGGCTTTTTAAACTTTATGTTGAGAACAAGTAACAGAAATACTGATTAATGTACTGATGGAATCCAACACTGATTACAGGAATGTCAAAGAAAACTCGATCACAAGCTCAGTTTGGACTCATACTTGCTGAAACCTGTTCAAAGAATAACCAAATACCAATTATTGCTGAAGGTATGTGTTAGGAAACTAGAATGTAAGTATATTTTGTGCATTTTTTTTATGCTGCCTCTCTCATCCCGATGGAGAGAAACCTAAATGTTAGCAGACAGATGTATAAATTGGAACACAGAAAAATCAACTGTGTCTTAGTTTCTATCTTCCAGCCAAAAACCTGTTAGTAGACAGGCAAAGTAGACTGTAAACAGACAGACAGTAGACTGTTACTACACAGTCACCTTTTGTAACTTCTTTTGCCCTTATATTTCTGCTGAAGAGAAGAAAGAAAAGTTGATCGGGGGAACAGATGTACCAAGAAACCTTCACAATAAAGAAAAGAGAATATCTGAAGTATTTGTTACTCTGCAGTTATTTATAATACCCTCAATCCCTACTGGGTTCCAGGAAATGTACTTTACTGACTTTACTGACTTTACATTTACTAAATGTACTTTACTCACTATATGGTACTTTTAGGAAGGATACCATTGTGATTTACTTAAACATGCTATACTGAGAGATTAAAACGAGAGCAATATCCTATTATATATTTTAAACTGAGTGAGGTTTTGCCATGTTGGAAGCTGTCTTGTTTAAAGAAACATTTCCACATAGACAGCCATTTCAATAATTTCATTTACCAGTAGTTTGAAAAAATTATCTTGGATCAGTTTTACTTTTGAGTTAAGCTAAAGGTAACTGCTTTTGAAGAATTAGCTTCATTATGAAGAGAGGAACATTTGAAAAGTTTTTTGTTTAAAGGTATCTTTAGTTCCTGCAGTCCACAAGTATAATAAAGTCTGGTGAATTCTACGTAAACTTGCAGCTGTGTTTATCTGCATCCAACTGGAAGATGCAGCTTCATCAAAAAGCCTTTCAGAGAAGGGATGCCTCTTCAAAAGTGTAGAAAATGTTCTGTGCACCAGCTTCCCAGGCCTCACCATAAAGTCAAACAATAAATGAAATTTGCCTATGGTTTTACGTTTGTTCAGTTCCACAAAGGTAATGGATATAAAAAGTTTCAACTTTGGAGGGTTGTTTGGTTTTTAGCACTTATGATGAAAAATTACTTATATAGTTAGTCTTGAGAAATTCTTAGGTATTACTTATAAAACTTTTAACCCACTAGATTATAGTGGCATAAAACTTCATTGGATGACTCTAAAAACTTTAAAAAATTGCTTAAAAAACCTAAATTCAGTGTTACAATTTGAATGTTCCTAGTTATTACTGTTTCCAAAACTAAGAATATTGCCATTCCCCATCCTCTCAGGAAATGCTCAAATACAGTAAGAACTGTGAAGGTGCTGAAGATCTTCAGGAGGCATTAACATCTATACTGGGTATTCTCAAAGCAGTCAATGATTCTATGCACCAGATAGCCATTACAGGCTATGATGTGAGTTACACTATCTTTTTCTATTAATTTATTTTGCTTTATTTCTTAGATATATATACAGCATAACCCATACTGTGTTTTAATGATTGGAAGAATGTTTTACAAAATTGACTTTATATTGAATTGTGCAATGCAAATAATGGCAACTGGATCTCTATAGTCATTGGAAATTTTCCTGCTATGAATATTTTGCTCCATCTCCCAAGCTTTCTTCCTTTGATCTACTTGACACCAAGTTAGAAACTGAAAATCATTATGAAGAATCTGGTTCAGGCTTCTATAAACAGGAGTCACTACTAAGTTTTTATATCCATGTGTAAAACAACACCTAAAACTTAAAAAACAACAGAAGGAGCTTTGGAGCTGAGGGCTTTTGGGGAAAAAAAAAAGTATATTGTAGCTCCTCCTCTCTTCATGTATAGGTTTTTGTCTTTGCTATTGGTACTTTTGATTGTCAAATCCTGCCTAAACAATGTGAGGGAGAGAGAAAACTAGGTGTAAAAATCCATCACACACTTTATTTTTGTTACATTTCCAAACACCCAACATAAACACTGATGTAAGAATTATTTGGAACAAAAGAACTTGTAAAGACCTGTTCAGTGCATGCGTTTTCCTCTGATGTTTCCACTTTGTAATTATAAATATTTTTTGTTGTTGTTGTTGTCCCAGGGAAACCTGAATGAGCTAGGCAAGCTTTTAATGCAGGGATCCTTCAATGTCTGGATTGACCACAAAAAGGGTCACTCAAAGGTGAAAGATTTGGCACGTTTCAAGCCAATGCAGAGACACCTCTTCCTCCACGAGAAAGCAGTGCTCTTCTGTAAAAAGCGAGAAGAAAACGGAGAGGGATATGAGAAAGCACCTTCTTACAGCTACAAACACTCCTTAAATGTAAGACAACCAGCAGTCGAGTAAGGTTGAGATACTGAGGACTTAGCCTGCAGTAATGCAACATTTTTTTTTCCTGGCAGTGAAGATGTGTTGTAGTTTTTGCACTGGGAACTTCATCCTTGGAAGGATGCAGGGTGCTGCAGGTCTAAGTCACTTTTGTGTTGCTGTCTGGTAGAGGGTTGAGGTTGAGGGAAATTACCCTGTGAGGAAATCAAAACCATATTGTTCTAGCTGAACTGCAGTAGCATTAACCACAAAGAAAATGCAATAATAAGCACAGCAGGGTAATATAAAATAGATGTAAGATTTGGTGGTCTGGATTTTAAGATGTTTTGTGGGCCAGTGTTAATTTATTGTACTTAAGTCTTTCTTCCCTTTGAGGTGGTGAAGCTGACACAAAGCATTAAATGTCTTACATCCAACATGCAGATCATGTGTTATTAGCTATTTTTTTCTCTGAGCAAGAAGCCAAATGTGCCTTTGCTTTTCAGAAACACAGTACAAAAGAACACCAGTAGCTGTCTCCTTCCACTGTTACCAAACTGCAATTTGATAGCTCAACTTCTGTTCTCTTTGCTTCCAGATGGCAGCTGTTGGAATAACAGAAAATGTCAAAGGTGATGCCAAAAAATTTGAAATCTGGTATAATGCAAGGGAAGAAGTTTACATCATACAGGTAAAGAACATACCGTTGCTTTAAAAACAAAAGAAAGGGAGGGAGGGGAGAGAGAGGGGGAAAAAAAGTCTAAGATGATCTGGATCTTTTATCACTAGTATACATTGATGAGGAAATGTAAAAACAACACCCAAAAACCCACCCCAGCACCTGGTCTGTTCCAGTTCTCAAAGCTAATTTCTGGTCACTGAAGGGCTAGAGAGGGGGCTCTATACGTCCCTCTTAAAGGATTCTTCCAAGGCTGTGCTTGGCATGCAGATCTTAGTGTAGTAAGTATTCTATGCTTGATGGTTGATTATACTTATTTTTGGGCAGGCACCAACCCCTGAAGTTAAAGCTACTTGGGTAAATGAAATAAGAAAAGTGCTGACGAGTCAACTGCAGGCATGCAGAGGTAAAAATATTTTGCCTATATACATGTCTTGAATCTTTTTTTAAGTCCAAAACCTTCCCTGTGTATGTCTTCACTGAATAGGACTTTAAAAATTACATGTTCAAAATAGAAGTCAGTTTAATCATTCTTCTTTCTTCCATCACAGAAGCTATCCAGCACAGAACACTAGAACAAACACAGAGTTTACCTCTACCAGCATCATCTTGTGCAAGGTAAGTATGTATGTTACCAGATCAGGCTGGCTGTCTTGCAGATACACTAACTAATGCATCCACTTTGCAGCTCTTCATTGCTCCTATCCCTTAAGACTGGTCCTTACATTTTAAGGATTTTTGGGTCTCTTCCTGTAAGAGCTGTAAAGGTTGGACCTTATGCATCTCTTGAACTGTTAAAGCAGCAGTGGGCTTTCCCAGATGATAGAGAAAAGCACAGAAAAGTAGTTTTCTGCACCAGTCATAGTCCCGGTGGTGTTATGGCTCTTATCTCCTGAACAGCTTATTAGATATTTTACCATGTGTAAGGCTTAAATGGAACAGAATTTTACCCCCTTCTCTGGTCTTTTCCATTGCGTGCCTTTTTTTTTTTTTTTTCTTCTTCCAGTTTCACATTATGATTTTGTCCTTTTCAAGACATCATCTTTTCTCTGTCCCTCTTTCTTCCCTTCCAGCCCAGCTTTGATAGATTTAATTCGTTGAGTGATGTGTTGATTCTTCCACTGTCCCAAGTACAGAGTCAAGCTTTTATTTTTCTCCCCTTTTTTTTTTTCCATTCTTCACCCTACCAACCTGTATATTATTCTACCCCCTACTGCTGTTCTGCCCTTCCCTGATTCCTTTTTTGAATACTCTTCTGCTCACTTTTTTTCATGATATGTGTATGTACCCATAAGCCCATGTACTCATATCTTCACATGGTGTGAGCTGACGTATGTATCAGTAGCTCTCTGCCTGGCATGTTTTATGCATCTACTTATTACTCAGAGGTAATTTCCTGCAAGATTCAGCCCATGTTCTTTGTTCATCTCTTATCTATTCCTGTATTAAGAGCGTCTGAGTTTTTCTTTCTTCTTTTTTTTTCTTTTTCCCTTAGTATGTTCAGGAGAAAACTGGCAGAACAGAATATGTGCCTGTAATTGAGAGTGAGTGGAAATTGTCCTGAGCAGTCTTTTCTCACTGCCATAATACACATGGCTGCAGTCTGTTAGGGGAGCCTTTCTCCTATGGATATGCTCTTGGTCTTTAAATCAATGGCTCTTTCAGTCCTGGAAGCTACAATCTGGGAAGTAGCTAATAAATGGCTTTCAGACTATATATCTGTATGTAAAAGGCAGGGTCTGAAGGTCATCAGCCCCATTCAGGCACAGATTTTCTGGAAATGGATTGATTGTCTCAATCTTCTTCTAATATACAGTCCCTCACGGAACCACATCAGAAACACCAAAAAAATGGATGAGAAAAAGTCTGATCTCACCAGTTTAGAAGGTTATGGCACCACAGCAGCACCAAAGTATCCTGAGAAAGGCAAAGGTGAGTTTACACATATGTATTGTTCTCTTTAATTGCAAAAGCATGCCTGCACTGCAGATGCAGAGGCAGATCCACCAGCAGAATAGCCACAGTAGTGCAAGTAAACACAACATTATACCTGAACAGGCAGGGCTGTGCTGCTTCCAGCCCTGGGGCAGCCCACCCACAAAGTGCTGCCCACTCTGCACCAGCATGAGTGGGTCCTATCTGCCCTCAGCTCTGGGGTTTCTGCATTCCACTGTGTGGTGCAAAGAGGCCCAAAGCCACTTTGCAGAAGGGTAGCCAAAAGGAGGTGGGAAGTTATGAGGCCTGAGCCTGTAGTAGGTCTTCTCTTAGTGCTGCCCAGCTTCTCAGGTTTCTCTTCCTCTGCATCAATTTCTTAGCATTATCTGTTCTGAAGAATATTGTTTTTCTCTTGATTTTTGGCTCCCATCATGGAGATTTACTAGACCAGTGGCAATATAAGTCACTGTAGAGAGCAACTGGCCACTTGGGTTTTTCTGTTGTACCTGGA
Organism: Heliangelus exortis; assembly: GCF_036169615.1. Lineage (NCBI taxonomy): Eukaryota > Metazoa > Chordata > Aves > Apodiformes > Trochilidae > Heliangelus > Heliangelus exortis. The sequence continues at coordinate 58,685,512 of NC_092422.1, forward strand.
TTTTCTGTTGTCCTTTCTCATCCTAACAGTCTGGTTCCCTGTCAGAGCTGTGAAAGATTTTTTGCTTTGACCTCTTCATGGCCTTCTCCCCTTTCTATCTGTCTCTCTCTTCCTTTGTAGATGACACTAGCTCTACCTCAAAATGCTCTGCACTGTCAAAAAAGCCCTTTACACTGCAGGGCTTTACTAACCTCAAAAGTCAGAAAGGTAATTTATTATAAAAAGTTAGTTTGTTTTCTATTTAAGGATGTAATTGAAGCATCACTTTGTGCCTGTGTGTCTGTAGTGTAGCAGATTTTCAGTGGGTGCACAAGCTTGGTCTCCTAAGTGCAAGCCAGGTTCCTGATCACTGACCATGACAGGGAGATTTTAGAAGAAACCAGCTCCAGAGTGGGAGAGGAAGATGCAGCTGGGAAAAGTGTAGTAGCTGGAGATGCAAAAACAGACATGCAGTTTCAAATCCTTCCAGTCTTACTATCAAGGCCAAAGAAAGAGTTAACAGTGCCCTATTTCTGTAGGAATCCTAGAAGAAGAAGGTTGTCTTCAGATCAGAGGCACCCAGCCTGGTTCTAGCTTCAGTGGATCTGCCCCAAATGCACCTGTACTTGGCAGAAAGGAATCAAGTTTTTCTGAATTATTCCCATATTAGCACCCATAGTAATAAAACTCCCAAAGCAGGACTGCAGCAAAATGTGTATGACAAGGTTGTTTTTTGCTGCAGACAAAAATAGATAAAAGTTTCCTTATGCTGTGAGAAAAGGTCTTTACTTTTTCTGCTAAAACAGACAGCAGGAGTCCAAGACCTTTCTTGCTTCCTCCTGCCAAGTAATCACACTGGTACATTCACATCTTGCTTTGAGCAGTTGTTTTTGAGCAGTCTGCATTGCATTAAGATGATGGCACTTGTTCAGGGGCATGATTTATTTTTCCAAGCATCCTTTCAGAATGCCTTTTTAAAACCTTTGAGTTCTTTCTGGAGAAGCTCTAGGGTTGTGTATCTAATATTTAATGCTAATGAGGTGAGCACTAATATCCCATGCTTGCCTTGACAGAAACTTCATCTTCTGCTAAAAGCCAGACATTGCCAATGATCCTTCTTACAGGACCAGGTATTGCTGTAGCACTAGATATATGTAAAAATTATTGTTTAAATTTGGTAATGTTTGTCTAAAATTGAAAATAACTGTGTTCAGTTCGTGTCTAGTTCATTTAGAAAAGCTTACATATATTTCAATCTATTACTGTAAAATACATTTGTCAATTTATCTTCAAATAACTATATGTAAATAATGAAATCCTTATGCTATAACTGAGCAATGATGGTTAAAATGAGAGTGATTACAGAAACCCATTTGTTTTCCAGTGTAAACTCAAAGGTATTTAGCATGCAACCCACCTATTCTCTTTTTTCCAGTTCTTCAATATCTCTCTTCTGTGTTTTTTGCCTATTCATCCTCCTGCAGCTTCTCCTACCAGTCCTGACAAAAAAGCTAAACGGCATGAAGTAGTGAGTGACCCAACTCCTTTTGGTTTAAGAGGTAGAGTGATATCACATTTTGTCCTCCACAAATACCAACACATCCCTCATGTATTATGTTGCATCAGAGTGCTGAGGATACCTCTATTATGCTGCAGCAGTATTGGTATCAGCTGAATTTTTCCAAGTGGGGCTGTCAGCTTCTGGATATACTGTTTTTGATAGTGCAACTGGTTGAAGTTTCACCTTGGCATTGAATAAATTAGCATATGACTAACTAGCTTTTGGGACAGTGGGAAAGGGATGTTCTGGTGAACAAATAACCAGAAGCTGGATGTTTAATGGAACCACAGTGGCATCCAGTTGCTATGAGACACCTGGTTTTTCAGTTAGCATCCTCCTGTCATTGTGTCCCTTATGAGAGGATTTAAATTTAAAAAAAAAAACAAAAAAAAAAAAAAACCCATAATCCAGGATGTATGCACTCTAGTCAGAGTGAGATCATCACTGCCATGTGGAATTTCCATTTTAGACCTGCATTTTGGTTAAATGTCCAATTTCTGAGAAGTAAGGCTACTCATGAAGGCTTGAGTACAAACCCCTGTGGCTAACTAAGGCTGTGAGAGTAGTCACTCTCTTGCTAACTTTCTTTCCACCACCATCTCCTTTTAAAAATATTGTTCTAAAGGTGAATCTTTTTCAAGCCCTACCATCATGCTCCTTTCCAGATTTTCACAACCTTTGTCTTACCTGTGAAAATGTCACAGTTTAATGCTGGCCCGGCAATTAAACCGAATGAGAGATGCTCTCTATTAATCCCCCTCTCCTCCCTGATAAAGAAAGGAGAGAGAACAAGGGTGAGAGACTTACGGGTTGGAAACTAAACTACAAAGCTTTAATGAAACAGTAATGATAAAAAAAGGAAAATTTATGGAATATATACAAATATATAGAAAAGCAATACTATGCTGCTCCCCCCCTTCCCCCAGTAACTCTCACGTCACCACCGAGGCTGCAGGGCAGCACTGGGAAAGCCCAGGCTGGACTCCTGGAGCAGCAGCTAGAGGCAGGAACACACAGATTCAGGAGGGCAGGGATCAGGAGCACAGGCAGAGGAATGGATGGAATCCTCCCAGGATGCTGAAGCAAACAGGGACAGGAGAAGAAGGACTGAATAGGTTTGACCCTTGTGATCCCTCAAATTCATGCTGAGTATGATGCGTATGGGATGGAATACTCTGTTTGGTCAATTTTGGTCACTTGTCTTGTCTACTCCTCCCTAAAGGAGGGTTTCAGGTGTGACCTTTTTACTCCCTTTCTCTTTCTGGAGCACAAGATGTTCCTCAGAACTGAGCAGTGTCCTTGGTTCTGCATCCCAGTCTCTAGCTCTAGCTATAAACATCAAGTGTTATCCATCCAGAAGCAGACACTGACTGAGAAACTTGCTGTTAATTTGAGCAAGTACAGCTGCTTACAAGAGACTCAGCTGAAAGCAAAATTACAAGACAGAAAATTAACTTTATTCTGGTCCAAACCAAGACAAGAAACAATACAGGTGCTAGCAAAGCTTCGTGCAACTGTGTTCACCTTGTCTGAGAAGAAGGCAACATTAATCCCATGATGAACACAAGCAGAAACTCGACAAGGTTAATGTTTCTGCAGGTAGCAGTTAAACCTCAGATCTCTGGGTACCATGAATATCCTGAGAGTCAAAAAATTATTTCAGAAAATAAAGGGTGTTTTGTGGCCTTTTCCATGAGTGTTGGAATTTCCCAGGGTGGAGAGTCCTTGATCATTACTAATTGTCACTAAATTGTTGTGTCCTCAAAATAAACTTGTCTGATTTGTTGTCTTGTCCAGCAGCCTCTCACTTACCAAAACACTAAACCAAGTAGATGAGTTTAAAACATATACTAACTCCCCTTTCTGTCTTGCACCTTCCAGACTCTTTTCTGACACTCTGACTCATCTCTTTCCCCAACTCTAAGAGGGATTAGTAGGCACTTGACTTTTCATTTCAGGAGGAAACCACACCAGGTGATGGTCACAACTCCCCAGTGCAGAGAACATTGCCCCTACTCATTTTCTGTTACTGCTACATTGCCCTGAGTTACATCAGAGTGAGCTCAAGGAAAAGGAATTGGTGACAGAACATCTTGCAGACAGATCGTATCTCTGTGAGGAAACCTATGGGCTCATTTCTGAGGAGAAGTGGTGAAAGAATTCTTGGTTTTCCCAGCACCATCAAATCTAAGCTGATGTCTGCATAACCTTGCCTTTTCTCAAGACTGTCTGCCATTTTCTGACATTTCCTGCTTTTATAGGGCTCTCATTTAGCCACACAGTGCAGAACACGTCCATACACGTGTAATGTGCATGTGTAATTTTGATGCCTGTAGTTTGCTAATATGTATGTGACCATTTTCACCACTTTCCCCTCACCCCCCAGCCTCAAAAGAAGGGCTTTTGTATGGACTTGTTAGTAATAGAGTGCCAGCTTGTATGAGGACTAGGAGTACTGCTGCTATGGCAGGATCAGGCAGGTCTGCTTTTACCCACATCACCACAACTTATGAAAAGAGGCTGAGGTGTTCCTGAGCCTGAACAGTTACACAAAATGTTCCAGATGAGCAAGCCAGTGAGTATGATTTCACTTTTTCTTTCATGCAACTCCTTGGTTCATGAGAGCTTGGAATAATTAGGACTCAAGTTTTCTTTTGTTGAATTGTTCTTAACTTGGAAGTAGCAGAAAGGGTTTCAGCTGACTCCCATAAGCCAACTGTAGGATGTGAGCTTCCAAGGAAATTTGCATGGATACAGCAGGAATTTATTGCTCAGTTTCTTCACAGATGGAAGTTTATTCTTAGCCCTGGACAGGGCCAAATGGGTCAGTACTTCTAACCTTGTGCAGGTCACCCAGCAGCGCAGGCAAGGTAAAAGTTCCTCTCTGATGTGCTCTGGTGTGATTTCTGCCTATGATTCTTAAATTGCTTTGGCTTTACTCTTGATGACAGTCAGATTTATTTTTTTTTTCCTAAAGCACTGGCTGCATCAGCCATGCAACAAATGCCTCAAAAGCAATGAAGAGCAAAAATGCTGGTGCTTTCTCAGCTCAATAGTTACACACAAGTTGGGAGGCTTGCTCTTCCTTTCATACTTTTGAGTTTCGTTGTTACCATTTGACTTGAACCAAAACCTACTTAGAAAATATTTCTTTTATGATGACTTCTTTTCAGTATAAACTTGACACATTTACTAGCAGCTTCCGACCTCAGTGAAAAACATCCCACTAGTAAAACATTCTGTAGTTTTATTTCAGAAAGGATTTTGTGCATTCTGGGTGTGATTCGGCTTTGTAAATAAATGAATTAATTCACCCGGAGAGAGAAAAAGGAGTACTTGGCAATAAATGACAGGCAGGAGATTGTTCTTGTGGTGTTTGGTGAAGTGACTTACCAATAAGCTAAGTCAGTGTGATTAAGTATCCTTATGTCAGCCTGAGCACCCTTAAATAATAAACTGAAGTCAGGTGAAGTACTGAGTGCCTGTAGCTTGTGCTGAATTTGTTGACAGCTCTGAGTGCTCAAGAGTTTGAAGGAAGCAATGAGCATCCATCCCTTGTTCCAGCATACTGTTTAGATTGCTTTGGGTGCCAACCCCATGTGTTCATCCTCTTCACATAAAGTGTGCATTCCTGTCTTTCCCCTTCTTCCAAGAAAAAGACTATCCATCTGTTGCTCACCTTTGTGTAAGAGAGGAATAGCAGCTTTTTAGTTGGGAGTTTGCATTCTTTCCTTTGGTTTCCCTCTATATAGATCCAAAGGGCCAAATTCACTGCTGTGTGTGACCACAATTCCACTTACTCTGCTGGAAAGAGGCCAACTTTTGCCAGCTGTGAATTTCCCCCAGTGGTTGTGGTGATTTCCCTGCGTGCAGTTTTCCTCCTGCTTGTGTTGATCACTTCAGAGTTTTTCAGTGGGGAAGAGCATTTCTCCCAGGCACTGGCTCACTGCTGTAAAGTTAACCACCAGCTGTTTGCTCCCCAAGGCTGGGCCAAAACCTCTCATTCTCTTGATGCATCTGAAGAAAATGACGGCTGGTCTAGTGCTGAAGATCCACTGAATTCATCAGATGCGGAGGAAGAAGGAGGAGGAGGAGGAGGTGGCGGCGAGATGAAGCTGGTAACCAGAAATGCTTTGCTGCTGACATAAGCAAGTGTTACTGATCCAGTGTGTGTGGCACTATGTAGGCATGCTTTGGAAGCTTGAAGGGAGAAAAGTGCCTGCCTTGAAACTCTCACCTGGGCAAAATTCCAAAGGGAAGGGAGAGGGTCCCCTTCTTTTACATCAGCCTTGTGTTTCGTACCTTGGGAAGGTCCATCTGTGCCTGTGGGTGCCCACAGACCTGTGAGAAAGTGACTGCTTATGCCAGAATACAGCAGTCAAGTTCTGTATTCTGTATTCATGCTTAACTACAAACATTGTGTCACTAGTTTTGCCAGGGCTTTTTGGGTTTGGATTTTTTTTTTTTTTTTTTTTTTTTTTTGTGGTTTGGTTTTTGTTTGTTGGTTTTTGGTAGAGATTTGCATTGATTTTGTAATTGAAGCAATTCACTGAAACTTTCTGAGGGTGTGAGAATTCATGTACTGAATTCGCATGTAACTGAACAGCAAAGTTTTGCTGCTTCTCAGTAAGTGTATTTACACCATCTTCAGCATCTAAGTGCATGGGAAAGAAAAGTACTGTAATTTCAGTGACAAAAGCTGCAGCATACCTTAAATTACTCTGCTGTTTTTCCTCTGTGTGCATTTAGACTCCTGGTAAATATACGGTTGTGACTGATTATGAGAAAGGAGTTTCTGAAGAATTTACAGTGAAAAGTGGAGATCTGGTTCAACTGATTCGTGAAGGAGAGGATGGGCATTGGTAAGCAGACCTGTGTTTGCAAATTTTTATATACAGAATTGTGTTTGGAAGGCAAATGTTTAGGGCAAGACTTTCAAAGGCATCAAATGAAGCAATCTGACTTGGGTTTTTTTGTAATTTTTTAGGTATGTGAAGAACCTGAGCTCTGGTAGAGAAGGTTGGATCCCAGCAAACAATCTCCTGATGCTCATAGGCAATTCAAAATCAGCTCAATCTTTAAGCAGCTCTGGTAGGCTAATTATTATAAATGAGATTATTGTCTCTCTTGAAGATTCCTGTTGTGAAAAAAAATCCAGCCATGTCATATTTTGTGCTTTTTCTTATTTCTTTCCCAGAATCAGGCACTGCCTCCAGCACTTTGAGCACATCATCAAGTTGCAGTGATAGCTGCAATGCCAGCAGCACCAGCTTCTCAGACATTAAGGGCTAACAGCAAATTTTTGCCTCAACTCCGTGGAAGGAAAATTCAGAGTTTGTGATTTTTGTGCACAGTGGATTCCCGTGGAGAAGTACCAGTTCTGTGTCTCCAGCTTTGAGTATTTCCACTGATGATTTTTACAGGTTCTCCCAGAAGATCCCAAGGAAAAGTGAATGGAATGTGAAGTTGTAAATAAAATTAAACAATTTGAAATAGGGCCTTGTAAAGGCTTCTGCTCTGAAGTCTGAAGCTGCAGGGCTGTTAGCATAAAACACATTTTCTTATTCTGAACTGTTTCATTCCATAACAGCCAGAATCTGAGTGTGAGCAAACAAAATGTGTTCAGTGCTAAATCCTCATTGTAAACTAATAACAGAAATCACTGTACAGGATAGGTATGAGGAAAATAAATCTGAGTTTACATTTTCTTCTCCCACAAAACAGCCCTTTCTCCAAGGATGTACCTCAGTCATTGCAGTGAGTGGGACTCTTAGCACGACCAGGAAGGAGGTTTGGTTCAGCCTTTTTTCTTCTCTGGCTCTTCAGGATATTCTTCTGTTCCCTGGATACAGGGATGTAGACATGACCAATTCACTGACCACAGCAGTATCAAAAGAAAATATTATTTTATCCTTTTCAACCTTTTAATAATGTGTGCAATGAAATAGCTCTTTTCTGAGGTATTTTGGCCTCACAACCAAATTCTTCCAAGATCACCGTGTTTACATAGCCTTGGCAATTTAGGAGTATCTTTTTCCTTATGTAGGTGCACAATGAAACACAAATGTCCTTATTCACTAAATTATTTGTTAGTTAAATGCTAGCTGCATTGTTACCTCTAGTTCTCACAATTAACATGCAGTTACATGCAGAGAGAATTATTGTGGCTGTACTGTGGGTCAAGAGCCTTCCTTCAGATAGATCTTTGAGGGCTAGAAACCAGTTGCAATTTTAGTCAGTAGTGTTTGAAGATTTTTTCAAAGAGAAAAACACTTTTTTTTTTTTTAATAAAAGGAAAAACCCAAACAACACCTTTATTATAGAAGAGTCAGACTTATGCCACGGACAAGTATTTTAATTTTTCTAAAGGAAGGGGAGTGCTAAACTTGCCATTTTTCAAGGTGTGATATAAGCCAATGTTGTAAATTTTCACCTTGTCAGACTTTCTTTACCCATTATCCTTACAAACAGTCCAAAACTGTGTGTATGTATGGAAAACTATATCAACTTCTGTCCATCAATCAAGTATTTTTAAGGGATTCATGTATTGTATTACTGAAAATAGTGTGGACATTTAAAAGAGCCTAAGTATTCAGCACCATTAAGCACAGCAGATTTTGAGAACTGCTGTTAAGTCCTCAGCCCCTCTGACAGCCGAGCCCTGAAGTCAACCTTTATGCCAGAATTTCATATTTTAGAGGCTGCAGCTAAGGAAACTTCAACATAAAGTACTCTAAAGGATTATCTTACCCCTGGGTTGCAAAAGCAGCTTGACCCCAGATGCAATCAAAATGCAACTGACCATGGGCAGTACAAATTGAACCATATATATACACACACATGTATTTATGCACATATAAATGTGCATCTATGTTTTTGTGTTTATATATATGTGTGTGTAGATATGTATATGTGTGTAGATATAATGTATCAATGTAAAAGATGTATTTATAGTCCTCATGCTGCTGAATGTGTCACTTTACAATTCATAAAGACTTGGGTTTCTTGCAATACTGCAATATAAAGACTGATCAGGGTTTTACTTCAGGCATCTTTTCCAACACAGATATCCTCTGATCTTTGTTTAATTATCCCATATAATACTGTGCTGACCTGGAATATTTAGTCTGATATTTAACAATGGAATGGCAACATGAGATTCAGCTTATATTCATCTACATAAGTTATTTTGTAAATTATCTGTAACATAATTTACTTATATATTGCTGTCATTGCTAGGACGGGACTGTCCTTTCTTTTCTCACCATGGCCTCATTTGTGTTATTTCAATGGTTTTCTCCACATCATTGCACTTTAAAAAAACCCATTTCACCATTTCCTTTTTTACTGCTGTTGTGAATTAGAAGTTCAAAGTCAAAGGTCTCTATTGTAATTACAAAAATTTGAATAAATTTCAGCACTTCCTGCTGAATGCCTTTATATAGACATGCTCTGCATTTTACTTTGTCTCACAGTCTTGGGTATCATATAAAAACAGATATAGGCTGAAGGGTTTGGGATAGAAAACCAGGTCTGTTTAGCTGTTGCAAGCTTGGAAAAAGAGATGTTTGTCAGGGTGAATGTGTTTAAATCCTTTGTCTACTCATTTTGGACCAGCTCAGAAAAACATTTTACCCTATGCCACTTACCTGGCACTGGGCATTTACAGCATGTCTGCAGGCTGAGTATAAAAAATAAAAGCCAGTGCCAGGTAATCTCAGTTCTATTCCCTTGTTCCCACACACTGTTTTTTTGGAAGACAGCACACTGCTGCTGGGTTCTCCTGAAGAAAGCCGTGCATCCCATGTTTCCTCTCCTCCCATACACACACAGCTCTCGATCCTGTTCCTGGCACCTTAGTAGAACAAATTGGAGCTCTGTGTCTGGCACTGGCTGCAGCTGGGTTAGAAACAAACCACACTCACTCTTGCAGCATCTGAAGAGGAAAAGGCCTGAGAATTCACAGCTTAATGGCTTTAAGGGTCACCATGCTATAGCAGGAGGGGAATTTCACACTGACCGGAGGGATTTGGGCTGAGCTGGTGGCCGTGTGCCTTTACAAGGTCCAGTTAAGGTATTACTGGGATTTGACTGCTTTGATTTACTCTTATTCTTGTTAACATAGCAGTTACTTCTTTTAACATAACATAACAGTCCTACTTTTCTGAGCAAAAGGAGGTCCAGCCTTTCTGAGCAGAGAGCTACATCGTACTTGTAAGAGAAAACGAATGAAGGAATTCTGGCCCAGATTTACCTTAACAGAAAGTAAAGAATTTTCTATATAAAAACGTAATAATGATTTATCCCTTGATAATTGTAATTATGTTTATTGCAAATATTGTGGTCTCATCTTGGGTTTCTTCTATCCTGTATAACTGGCTCAAGGCTGGCTCCTTTCTCCCATACAGAAGCAGTTTCCCAGTTGGAATACAAACCCCTTTCTCCATTCCGCACAGATGTTGTCACTGAGCAGAACTGAGGACTTTGGACTGCAACTCATTTATATCACTCATCTCAAAATGACAGAGACTCCCATTCCTCCTCTGCATCATACATCAGATAGTTATTATAATGTGCCCTGTAAAGTTTGGACTGTCCATACAAATCCCCAGAATTAGCAGTCTCCTTAGATTTGTGTGACTGAGTGCCATATCTGCCTGGTATGAGTGAGCTACCCAGCTTCAATTCCCTTAAATTAGGATGTAGAAATAGAAAAGGTAGATTCTGTTGTCCCTTATGATTTGGTGTAAGTTTTGCCTAGATATTATCAAATTATCAAAATATTATCAAAATAAAATGCTTAGATGTTGTGGTAGCTTCCCTAGGCTTTCATGTGAAAGGAGATTAACAGGTAACATGTAACTTATTTATTTTAGCAGCTGTTAAGGAAGATAAAGAGGACATCCTTTCAGGAACAGGTGAGCAGAAATGAGGGGCTATGTAAAGACCTTCAGGTGGTGAGGTAGTTTTCTGCCCTGTAGTAGCTAAGCTCTTGATAAATAGTTCTCCTGCCCTTTACAGCACCCTGAGAGGGGGAGATAAGCTGGAGCAGGAGGACAGCCCAAGACCTCTGGCGATGGTATTAGATGTGCTCCACTTCCTTTGTTCCAGGCAACTTACAGAAGCTACTTCTAAATGCTATCCAATTACAAAATTTACCCCTTTTCCCTTAATATATCCAGGAAAGAAATTTAAGACTTGTGAAACTTTGAGCTTGTCACTTTTCTATGCAGGAGAGAGTGCAGTACCATGTTCAAAAAGCAATATGTGGAGCAAAGCTTCTGTTCACCTTAAATGGTGAACTTTTCATAAAAGGCAGCAGAAGGTGCTCCTGAGATCCAGCTCAGGCAGTGAGACGCTGATTCCCTCGCTAGCAAGATTATGTCAGATTTTTCCTGTTTGTTTGTTTGTTTGTGGCTTTTATCTGCATTATTTCCAATCCTCTGCACCTCAAGATGACATTTTCAGCTTGGAACCATCCACAGTGACCCCAGGTTAGAGTCCTGCACTGTATCTTTGCAGTCTTCCCGACTACTTTCCCAGGCACCCTTTTCAGCTTCATCTCTCACATGGTTACCTGGCTGTCAGCTATCACAAGCTGCTTTTATGGCTCTTTCTGCAGCTGGCTTTAGCTTTGATATCCTGCAGGTGCTGTCTCCTCAGTAAACCCAGACCCTCTGCTGTCCTGCTGCCCTACATCTCAGCCTGCTCTGATGGGTACCAGGGCTGCCTTGCCCCACTCCTGCCCAGCTGGCTGCTCACTCCCCTCAGCAGAACCCTCGCTGCCTGCCTGAGCCCCACGTACCTGTTTCTTTCCCTGGCATCTTTGTTTCCTTCTCTTTCCCAGTGGATAATCCCCTTGGCAAGCAGAAAGTCATCTGCCACCTCTCTGCAGATAATCCAGCTGAGTAAATGCATTTTTAAGAGAAAGTGTCTGAGGGGGGTGATCAGTGGTCCTTATTTTCTAAACTGTCAATTTATTTAATGCCTCTTTATTTTTTTTTATTTAAGTGGGGCTGGTGTTGCTGGGCATCACTGAAAGGCAGTTTTTAAGTGTATAAAGTGACATTCAGCACCCAGCCCACCACAAGCCCATCCCACCACCAGCCAGTCCCTCTGCAGGCTCCTTCACACCTGGGGCAGGCTCCCAAGCAGCTGCTGGCCATGCCAGGCTGGAGGGATGGATGGCTTTCTGGCAGGGCACTATGGGGTGAGGGACTGTAACATCTCAGCCAGAGTTCAAAAGCCAGAGAAAGATGGGTTGTTTTTTGAGGGGAGCACATGGGGTTGGTGGGTACAGTGGGGTGAAGACCCCAGGGCTCCAAGGCAGTTTAACTCAAAAAAGTGCTGAATGCCATATACTGAAGCAGAAGCTGTGTGGAGCAGCAGTCAGGCCAGCAGCAAACTCCCCTCTCTGCTCCTTTCCTGCCCCATGATGCTGCACCCTTCATCTTGGCAGCTCCTCCTGCCTGAGGGAGTGGCTCAGTTATCCCCACACACACTTTTCTCCTGGCAGTTTTTGGCCTGATCAGGCTCCAGAAGGGGCAGAGTGTTCACCTATCTCAATGACAGCTGCCACACCTGCTCCTGTGGCCACAGTGTCTGCAATGAGCCTGAGAGGGGTGGCCTCCAAAGGCAGCAGGCATGGGGTGCCCAGGGCAGCAAAACACTGGAGAGCTCTGCTGGGTAAAGCAGCCATTGGCAGCCATTTCCTTCCCCTCATGCACTTGATTAGCTCAAAATATCAAAGAATGCTTTGGGTTGGAAGGGACATTAAAGATCATCTATTTCCAACCCCCCTACCATGGGCAGGGACACCTCCCACTAGAGCAGGTTGCTCCAAGCCCCATCCAACTTGGCCTGAACACTTCCAGGGATGGGGCAGCCACAACTTGACTGTCTTGTCATACATAAATAAACACCCCCAATGTCAGTGGGCTCTAACTCTTTTGCTTAGTCCAAAGGGGGTTCAAGTGAAGCATCCTCACACAAAGCTAAAGCCTTTTCTTGAGAAATCGGGGGGGCGGGGGGGGGGGGTGACAGTGTTATGTTTAGACAAATCCTTGAGAGAGGGGAAAAAAAAAAAAGCAAACAGCATGGTGTACACAAAAAGCAGGCTCCAAGACAAAGTCATGGTGTTTCCCTATCCAATCAAGCAATGCAGCAAGAAGATGAGTCCCTCAGCCCTGCTGAAGGAGAGACTGGGTGGTGGCCAGAGCAAAGGCAAACCATGAGGAGCTCTGTGAGGCTTTGGTCTTGCAGAGAAAGGCCAAAATTCCCCTCATCAGGAAGTCCCAAACCTGTAAAAGCCCTGTATATATGAGCTGATGTGCTTAAATAAGCCCGCTGGGCATCTTTGCACCTGTCTGTACCAGCAGCAGCCTAAAGATGGTGGTAGAAAATCAAGAATTGAGTTTTGCTTTTCTGTTCTGCAAGGTTTTTGCACTCAGAGGTGTAAGTTTGGTTCCAAAATGCTCTGACAAATCGATTCAAGCTAATTGATTCATTACTTTTCAGGTATTTATATTTACTCATTTCACATCAGCTGACAAGGCAGTGGAGTCCCCAGCTGCATTTAAAAGCCTTTGCCATTGGTGCTGCAGCAGCTGTGACAGTCTGGGGGGACAGTCTGGGGAAGGGCTGCAACACAGTATTGCTTCTTACCAACTGAGACAGGTGCCATAAACAAACTTTGGGGTATACTGCCTTTATTTTAAGTCTAATTTTTCTCTGTCTTTTGTTTCATTACCCAGTATCATCAGATCTTTCTCCTCAGGCAGCAAAAGAAGAGGAAGAAATAACTCACATCAACATTAAAAATAAAATCTTAAGCATTATAGTCAGAGCCAGTTGCAAAGAAATCTGAAAAATATTACCCCCCTCCCATCTTCTAGCTTCAATTTATGAAAATATTTAGTCTATAAGGGTTCATAATTGAGTCAACAAGCAAGTAATTTTCTCCTGGAAAGAAAGGATTCTCTTTGGAGATCTAAAAAGTAAATACTTTGCTTTAAAGCCTAGGGGCACAATATCCACATATTTATAGGTTAATACAACAGAAAGAGGAAATTGCTATCTTGATCACAGGCTTGGTTTGCTTTTAATTAGTTAATTAAATGAATGGTGGCAAATTACTACTGCTATTGGAGATTTAAATTGAATTTTCCATAAATTCATGATGCAGTTTGTTGCCAGGTCTTTCTTTCCTAGACACAGCCTTGTCAGTTTACTCAAATGGCCTCTTGTGGCCTTGTTGAAACAGAAATCATTGATTTTTTTTTTTTTTAAGTTGTTCCTAAGCGCTGACTATAGAAAACTCATGTTTACATGACCAGGGACTTGTTGAATCAGATCAAGTTGCACAGTTTCCACCAGGTTCCATACCTGTCTTCAACCCAAAATATGAAACTAAACATTCCAAAATGGTAGGATTTGTATTTATTCGTGTTTCTACTACTGTTTCTGTTCTAGATTTTTTAATTTCACATTGGTAACATTTTTTGTGCTTAATTTTTTTAACTTTAAAATTATTTTTTAAACAAAGCAACTTGGGCACATCCAACATGTGCTAAAACCCCATATTTTCTGAACAGCTGTCCCCAGACTGATTCTAGTAGCACTCATGAGCAGCAGGGATGCATGTTTATGTTAATATTTTTCTTGGAATTGTTCAGAAAACATAAGCCAAGGCAGAAGCCTGCACTGGCAAGGAGATTTGTAGAGCAGGATACCAGGGCAATTCTCATGAACTACAGCAAGACCACACAAGAAGAAAAATGAAGTAAGATTTAGGGATCTTCTGGAGAATTAAAACTAAAGAACTGATATTTGGTCCCCTCACTGGGGTGTGAGATGGTGAGGAAGGGGATCTGTTCTTTAAAAAGTTCTTTAACCAAAAATGTGGTTCTGGCTGTTGTTAGAGGGCAGCAGCTTTGTGATGAGACCTGTAAATATGAAGTTCATGAACAGAGCCATAAGATTGCTAAATCCCCAGTGATCCTCCTTGTGGGCATGGTCACCTCTATCTTCTCTGATGAAACCTAACCACATGATTTTTTTCTTGGAAGACTGTCCCCATATGAACTGACTGTTGTTCCCAGCACTGGGGCTTCTCACTGGGCTCTAAAAATAGTGAGTGTTTGGCTGTATTCCCAAGCAATAAAAGCAAAATCTTTCATGCCTGAGGGATGGCAGGAGAGGAAGACAGAAAGCAAATACTGTGTCAGTCCTAAAGCATGTACAGGGTCTGCACACTACGAAGAGAGAAGATGAAAAAGGAAAGGGGAGCTGTGGTGCAGAGGTTCTGTGGTGGTGCTGTGGGGTGGTGGCCACTCAACCCTCCCTGGCAGATAAATACCCACCCAGCCTAAGGAAATGTGTCTGGTGGGGTGATAGGTGTCTGGGGCAAGGCTGGCTTCTAGTGAGGGAGACACAGCCTTCTGCTCTGATCTGTCTGACTTATTCAAGTAGACAGGGATAGATCTTTCCTCAAGAAGATGAGAAAAAGAGGAGGTTTCCAGCAGTTTTAACAAGTTTAGCTTTGGTCTTTCTAAGAAGAACATGCCCTTGCTATTTTCAAATCAGTGCTGTAGGCAAGCAAACAAGGAATGAGGATTGTGTAGGAAGGCTACGAGATGTGGAGCAGGTTCCCCTCCAAAAAAAGCAGAGATGGGGATAGCATGGGGCTGCTGTAGGTCCTTTTGTGTTCCAGTAATTGGCCTCCTTCCTCTGTCCTGGGACAGGACTTTTCACCTGTCCCTGACCGTCTCAGGAATGGGGCTGCTGGGATTTATCCAGGCTGCAATCCAGAGGAGTGCCTGGATGCCCACCCTTGGGAAAGATATTTCTAAGCAGGATATCCAGCTGTGTGCTCCACCACCAAACAGGGCTGCATGTGAAGGATGGCCAGGAGCCCAGCTCTAAGGATCACAGCTTCTGCAGGGAACTACAATGAGGTTAGGCAGCAAAGTTCAAAAACAGCTTCTGCTTTTTTCTGCTGTGGTGTTCAGATACAGAGCTTCTCCCCCCCCTCCCCCTTTTTTTTTCTATTCAGGATGAGGAGAACAACCTGGAAAATACCCTAGCCCCCAGGCAACTTATCACTTCTCACAGGCAAACATGCTCTTTACCTCTCTGCTATCTTAAGTAAATGTTTCCCCAAGAATGTTGGCAGGTCTCTAGTCTGATGCTGTTAATTGATTTCCATTAAATCAGAGGACTGCTTGCTTTCCAGATAAAACATTGCCTGCAGATCAGCCCCTCAGCCCCCTGTTGTTACTAATGAAATAGAAGGTGGATCAGCTCAGCACCTCTCCCAGCTGGTACAACTTGTGCAGGACATGTGGATCTTGCAATAAAGGCGAAGACAAACAGCGCAGGGGGTTTTGTGCTGGTTAATTAGTGTCTCCAAGCAAATTCAGCCACAAGTGCAGAGTTTCAGCTGACGACAGAGCAGTAGGAAAAAGCAGATGTCAGCAATTCAACCATACTCCAAAGCACTGAGACCACCCCTTGACTGCCGATGCAAGATAATGACCAAATTGCTGCTCTCTGCATGTAGGGCTATGCAGCCAAGCTAGTGCCAGCCACACAGATGCAGGGTCCCAGCGTTTCCATTTCTCATCAAAAAGGCATCTTAGGTGGTAAATGAAGGGCTGGGTTAGCAGTCTGTGTAATGAGCAGCCAGGGCAGGAGAGCACACATCAAAACCAAGCTCCCTGCTTGCGTGAAAAGGGAGCAATGCAGGATTTGCATGTGCCCTACTGCTCTACTTGCCGTGGTGTCATGGATCTTTTTCTGTTTCTGTGACTCGCCAGCCCCTCCTCTGGCTCCCAGCATTTGAAGCTGAGCTCTTTGGCCAAACAGCCCTTGCTGAAATGTCAATACACTACCGGGACGTTGGCTCACAGGGTTCACCATGGTTTCCAGGCTCTGCGTGGCTTTGTTTCTCTGCTTTCTGCTAGCGATTCCTCTTTCTCTGGATGCAGGTACGTTGTAGGATACGACTGTAGTTGTGTTTACTGGCAATGGACCTCTCTCTTGTTGCTGAGATGTAATTTTCATTGCAATTTTTGGGAACGGTTGAGTATTGGTCCTGCCTCCAGTTGTGCCTGTGAGTTATTCTAAGGCTCTTGTTTGCTTTCAGTGATGGCACCCACGCACTTTTCTGCCAACTAAGGGAAAGCACCTCTAGGCTGCTAAGTGGATCTGCTACCCCACTGTGGAGACAGCAGACAAACCATCAGCTGTCTGCCCACTACATGAAAAGAAAAAAAACCAACTTGTATTTATTGTTACTTCATATTGAACTGTGGCATTTTTCAGATCAGAGAATCAATAGTTTGTCATTCAGTTGGTGAAATTTAAGAGGTGAGGGTCCACCCTGTCTTGGCAGCGGTAGAAAGCAGTGAGGTGGTAGCTCTTTGGTGGCTCCAGAACGTGTCTGCAAACCAGCTCCCAAATTAACAAAGCAGTTGCAGCTAGGCATTGACTGAGTCTTCTGCATTGCAGTGAACAAAGCTGGAAAAATACCTACCAGTCAAAAGCATTCTGATGTAAATAAGTGGAGAAAGCAGAAATGAAAACTGGAGGATGCCACGTGCCCAGGCATGCTCCGAGGTTGGAGTCTGTGCCTGTGCACTGACCCATGTGTCATGTATCTGCAGTGTAAGGTTAATTAGAAGTCTTTAAAGAAAGACATATTAAATGCAAACATACAGCCTGACTTTGAAGTCATGGGAGACAGACATTCCTACAATGTCCATTCCTACAATGGACAAACGTTCATGAAGCACCATGAAATGTTCATGGGATAAATTCAATGCATGCCACACAGTATTTTACTCCTTCAAATAAATCTAAACTATAGGGAAAACCACCACTATTTTGCATGTAAATCATCAAACATCCTGATTAGACACAAATGTTTAGAGACACCTCACCAGACTGGTAAAAACCTTCCCAGGATTTACATTTTTGAGCTTCTCAATGAAGATGTACATGACTCTTGTCCTTCAGTGACCACCTCAGGGCCTTTCCAACAGGTAGGAGGTAACTCCCACTTTCTAGGGGTCATGTAGTGGAGAACTACAAATCCAAATCAATCCAGAATCCCAGGTGAAATAATTAAAAGAGCTGAAATGTAAGTTGTTGTCATGAAGCTCCAGAATCTCCTGATGACGTGGAGGAGAAAAAAAATGCAAAATTAATTATTTCAAGACTTGTTCTGTATAGCACGTGGACCAAAAATACAATGCAGAACAGGGAAATCTTATTCCTTATCATGAATTATGGTGGTAGAGCATAACTGTGTGGCTTGTATCCTGAAGCTGAGGAGCAGATCAACAAGGTGACAATCCCATCAGCTGTTCCAGTGAACAGTCTGTCCACTGGAAATTGACAAAACTCTGCCAATGTCTGCTCTCAGACCTGTGTACCCAATGTTTTTCCAAAGCTCAGCAGAGATGAACTGGGAGTAGAAGACCCCTGTGGCTGTGGCCTGTGGTTGCAGCAGCAGGAGCCATCTGCAGGCTTCTGTAGGAAACGCAAACAGCGTCTTCCACCCTTTCTGTGCATCTAAACATAGCCTTTTTTAGAAAAGGAATTGAAAGATAAATATATTGAAATGGTGGTTTTTTAATTGTGTTCTGCTAGCAGTGGGGCAAGTCCCTTCTGCAGGTCCAAGGAGTGAAGGGCTCTGAGATAACATTAGTGAAGAAGGGAGCCCTGGTAAGTTAGGGGTGACTGTGGGTCACCTGCCACCAAGTCACCTTCTGTAGCAAGTATGGGAAAACCAGGTGCTGCCATGCACATCAGCACCAAATAAACCCACACAAACTTTTTGGCTGCTAGAAGTGAAACAAACCATGCTCTGCTTGTTGGGATGTGCAACGACGAGTTAGTGGCAGGATGAAAGGACATGGACTGAAGCTGTTCCAGGCTAGGCTTAGGTTGGATATGAGGAAGCACTTCCTCATGGAGGAGGTGATCAGAAATTGGAATGGACTGCCCAGGGAAGTGGTGGAGTCACCAGACCTGGCAGTGTTAGATAGAGTGGATGTGGCACTCGGTGCCATGGTCTAGCTGATGTGATAGTGTTGTTCATAGTCTGGACTTGATGATCTCAGAGGTCCTTTCCAGCCTCAGTAATTCTGTGATGGTGCCTTAGGACTCACTGACATACAGCACAAGTGTAATATGCCAACCTCTCTTGGGCTGTGGCCTCAAGCTCATGTGCTGCCACTTCACCTGGGAGGTAGGCAGGGGAAATGAGGCTTTTTCACATTTACCCATTTCTTTTCTAAAGCATCTCAGAAAAAAAAAGCTTGAGAAGCAGGAAAGCTTTCCAGGGAAACCTCACCCCTGTGCTCTCTGTCTGGAGGGCACAGGTGTGTGACAAACAGAACGTGCCACTGTTTTTCAGTCTTTCTCAAGCAGGAAGAGGCAAACAGCATTTTGCAGAGGAAAAGACGAGCCAACAGCTTCTTCGAAGAGATAAAACGGGGCTCCCTGGAGCGAGAATGCATGGAGGAAAAGTGTTCTTTTGAGGAAGCAAGAGAGGTTTACAATGACGATGAAAGGACAGTAAGTACCACAGGGCTGGGTGAGTGCTCACTGTCCAGTGGGCCACCCCTACTTAAGGGTGGGCTTTGTCACTTCAAACCCATGACAGGAAAAAAAAAAAAAAAAAAAGCAGTTCATGTCCTGCTGCTTGCACTTTTCTTTTGTATTTACAGGGGCATGAGCTGCAGGAGTGCATTGCAGGAGGGCACACTGCATGGGCCACCCCAGGCAGGGCTGATCTGGGGAGTGCTGGGAAAGCTCACACCCTCTAAGTTGTCACCCTGAGCCCCCAGTATTTCCTGTCTTGACAGTACCGTAGATTATTGTACTGTGCAACATCTCAGTCAATCCCACCTCAGCTGCAGAGAGTTTACTGATGGATAACCTATTGTTTTGCATGTTACACAGTGTCCTCCTCTACTAGTATATGAGAATAATGTAGAATCTAGAAAATAATGTAGAATATTTTATGGATATCAACTGTCATAAGTTATACAGGCACGAGGGGCATCACTGTGGCTGCCTGTAACCCGTGTGCTACAAGGGCTGCAGGACTTAACCAAAGTTAGGTTTCTTTTAATTAAATCTCACATCTTTTTCTTCCAGAAAGAGTTCTGGCACATCTATTCCGGTATGATCATTCGGGATGTTCTAACATCTGCGAAACCACTCCTGATGCCACAGCTCTTCACGTGAGCAGGGCTGACACTGAATGTTTTTGCAGACCCTAACCAGTGTGACTCCAACCCCTGTCAGAACGGTGGGAGCTGTGATGATCAGTTCCAGGATTATGTGTGCCGCTGCCCCAGTGAATACGAAGGCAAAAACTGTGAAATAGGTGAGCTCTGGCATAGCTTATTAAAACAAAAATGTCATTATTAATTCACATGCAAGTCATGGAGATAAACAGTAGCAATCAGGATCATTCTGCTTCCTTCTCGCAGTGACAGCTCCTGTTCACTCCGCCTGCGGTGTTGTGTGATGGCTCTAACCAGGTGGCAATCAGGCACTGCAAGGCATCAAGATCATTATTATCCTATAATGACTTCATTAAAAAAAAAAAAAAAAAAAAAAAAAAAAAAGTAATTGCCTTTTTCACGTGGTCTGAGAGGGAAGGAGCAATCTTTTCCTATGCAAGTACATAGGACAGATCCAGAGGTTGGTTAAGACTTCCAGACTTCCCATTGGTTTCAGTGGGCACTGCATACTGAGTGTTACACCCTCAGAATATGTTGAGTCCAAACAAGGACTTTGAACTTGTCAGGTCTAACCAGGCAGCCTCAATATTCATCCCAGAGCACTCTCCTGCCAAATGGCAAAATATAAAATGGTTCTCATTTTTCAGCCATATAATACAGTGGTTGCCACACAATGGCAGAGAGACTCCATAAAGGCAGACTGATTTAATTCTATGTGTGTGTTTCTTAGGCAGAGACTTTTCTTCCCTCATGCCTGGACATCTAGGTCTGCCTCACTCTTGTCAAATGACAAGACATTTTTCATGTACAGAAAATCACAGAAACCTGCTTTGCAGCCTTGCCTCCCCGCCAACATTCCCCGTTGCCATTGACTCACGGCAAGTGCCACAACTCCCATTTGGAAACCTAAATAGTCTTTCTCTGACCTTAGCCCCGGCTGACAAACTGAAGTGCACTAATGACAACGGTGGCTGTGAGCAGTACTGCACTGATGAGGACTCTGAAACACGAATTTGCTTCTGTGCGGATGATTACGCTTTGGCTAGCGATGGCGTGTCCTGCGTTCCCCAAGGTAAGGATAAGTCAGCCCTGGAAAAAAAGTTTTCAACATGTACACATCAGGAGGGGTGTGAGGTACCTTATCCATCAGCTCCCCACCTCTTCTTCAAGGAAAGAGTCCAGAGCAGTAGGTTTGGGGTTCTGGTGCAAGTCAGACACCCCAGAAAAGCAGCTGGGGAAGCATGCACAGAGAGCAGGAAATCTTTTGGACCCCTTCATACCTGGCCCCAGAGGTAAAATATTTGGGGAAAATATTTGGTGGTGGCAGTATTGTTTTACTATTAGATCTCCAATCTGAATTTGTGAGTATGGATTTCATTACAGTATTTATTTCAGCACAGGAATCAAGAGACGAGGAGGCCTATTAAAACCAGAGAAAGGAAGTTATTCTTTTTTTATATATATAATTCCTGTTTGGTGGGACAAATACACTTTTGATATTCCTCTAGACACTACAGCTAGATACTTCTTTTAGTCCTCAAAAAAGGTAAATTTCAACTGGGACTAGGACAGCACAAGTTAATTATTTTTCCAATACATAAGCTGGCACCTGACTCTGTTGCAAATGCCTACTTCAATTACTTTATTAGAGGGGAAAAAGAGACCCCTGGGGATATGAAAATAACAGTCAGAGCTGCAGGGAGCACACAAAGTAATTCTGAGGGGTACTGCCCACCTTATACACACCTCAAAGGACCACTCATGCAGAGAACTGATAATGACAACCTCGCTCTCAACAACAGCAATTTCATTAGAAAATTATTTCTAGTAAGGTGCTTATCCCTTATTACCAGACTCTGCAGTATGACGTGACAGAGAAGCTGCTTTTGTTAAAAGGACAAAGAATTCCATATTCCCTATAGCCTTTTAGGCACCTCTTCATCTGCTAGAAAGATGTATTTGTTGTTGCTTGCTTCCTGGGGACCACACACCCATAGCACTCACTGTTGTGTTGCAAGGAAACAAACCTGTGTACCTGCCAGGCCCTTCCCCATCCTTCTGTCATCTCTCATGGTGTCCCTTTCAAATGCCCAAGCTTGGCATTGCCCTGCATGCAGTATTAGAGGGGGTGGGTTTATGTTATGTCCATGCTGACCTGCCACCAGCTGACACCAAAGAGCAGGTTCTGTTTCTCTGTCCCTTGCATGTACCTGTAAAATCATAGAATTACAGAATTTTCACAGTTGGAAGGGACCTTTAAGATCATCTAGTTCCAACCCCCTGCCATGTTCAAGGACACCTCCCACTAGATCAGGTTGCTCAGAACCCTTGTCCAGCCTGGCCTTAAAAACTTCCAAGGATGGGGCTTCCCCCACCTCTCTGGTGGTGGAAGCTTGATGCTACCTTTGCATCAGCTGAAGTAATCAGCACGTTCAGAATATTACATATCCATGAAGAAGGTGGATTAACTCAGTATAAGCTATAGGGCCCTGGCTCCCAAAGTGATAGAGAGTGAGGAGTCCTCCTCACAGCTTCATTGCAGAGTGATATCATTATCACTGGATGGAAGGTACGATGTGTTCAGTCAAGACAGATGGCACACAAAGATAAACTTTCTTATTTTTGCAAGGAAGACTCTGTTGGGTGAAGGATGTACTGAAAACAAGGTTTCCTCTGAACTGCAGCTCAATTGTAGGTTCACTCCTCAAGATTTGATTCTCTTATTGACAATCTTCACATGTGTGCTCAGGCTGAAAGCAGATTTAAACTGAGCTGTGCAGTCTGGAAGAACCAAGGATGCTCTGGACCCAAGAAAACTAGGCAAAGCCTGCCAGAAGGCATACCAGAAGGTATAGGAGATCTGCTCTTAGGAGATCTTCAGGTCCACCCAAACAAGGGGTATCAAGCTGCACATCCCACGCTTAAGTCTGTGTCTCATGCCATGGATTCTGTATGCTTGGTACCTGTTTTAAGTCAGTAATGTTGCTGGCAATACGTAAACTACAAGATTGACAGAGTAACTTCTGCTCTCCAGCCCACAGCCTACCTCATTGTGCTGACATATATGTTAAGCAGGTATGTTGTTTGCAAAATACAAGGGGTTTGCAAACTCCTGTGGTAGGTGAATATTTGTCAATAATACTGTATGGGCCTGCACTCCATTTGTAAAATCATTTCTGGCTGTTTCCAAAAGATTACCTACAGCCTGAGCTGCTTTAAATTACTTTTGAGCATCCATGCTCCAAGACTAGAAACCCATTTTTCAGCTAACATAATTTCACTGAAGACCTTGTGCATCTCACAGAGTGCAACAAAATCACATTTGCTGTCCTTTGGGGTTTTTTTTCTCTTTCTTTTTTTTTTTTTTTTCAGTTAAATACCCATGTGGAAAAATACCAGTGCTGGCGAAAAAAAATGCAACTGCAAGGGGGAGAATAGTAGGTGGTTTAATCTGTCCTCCAGGTGAATGTCCATGGCAAGTAAGTTTTCAGAAATCTTTCATTGCCTTTTTTTTTTTTTTTTTTTTATGAAACCGCTCTCTTAAATTAATTGTTTTAATTCTATCATGTTAAAAAAATCCATTAAAAAATTCCAGGTCTAGACAACCAAATTCCTTCTTCATCTGTAGCCAGCAGGTCCACAGTTTCAATTATATTCCTTAGCTTTGTTCTGGAGTGCTTGCTTTCATAGGAGTGGAATGGTGGTAACACAACATCCTCTACTTCCTCATCCTTTAGTTCTTACTGCCTGGAAGAATTCTAACTACAGCACACAGGGATAAGCTCTTGGCCAGAATGGTCAGAGTCCATACTACAAGATGGAGAAAACACCAATGGAAAGAAGCCCCTCTCCTAAATTCTCCAGACAATCAGCACTGTATTCTCAAACACAGTTCACAGAATCACAGAATCTGTTGGGTTGGAAAGGAGCTCTGAGATCATCAAGTCCAATCTTTGATCCACTACCACTGTGGTTCCCAGACCATGGGACTCAAGTGCCACATCCAGTCTCTTCCTAAAAACCTCCAGGGATGGAGAATCCACCACCTCTCTGGGCAGCCCATTCCAATGCCTGATCACCCTCTCCCTAAAGAAATTCTTTCTAATGTCCAACCTAAAGCTCCCCTGGCACAACTTGAGACCGTGCCCTCTTGTCTTGCTGAGAGTTGCCTGGGAAAAGAGACCAACCCCCCCCTGGCTACACCCTCCTTTCAGGGAGTTGTAGAGAGTGATGAGGTCTCCCCTGAGCCTCCTCTTCTCCAGGCTGAACACCCCCAGCTCCCTCAGCCCTTCCTCACAGGACTTGTGCTTGAGTCCCTTCACCACCCTAGTTGCCCTCCTTTGGACCTGCTCCAGGACCTTGATATCCTTCTTAAACTGAGGGGCCCAGAACTGGACACAGGACTCAAGCTGTGGCCTCACCAGCGTGAAGTAACAGAAAGAAGCAATGTAAAACCTGA
Organism: Heliangelus exortis; assembly: GCF_036169615.1. Lineage (NCBI taxonomy): Eukaryota > Metazoa > Chordata > Aves > Apodiformes > Trochilidae > Heliangelus > Heliangelus exortis. The sequence goes on from NC_092422.1 coordinate 58,709,771, forward strand.
CTAGTGAGATTCAGGTCAAGTGAATGTTTAATGTAAGACATCAATTCGTTTTCTTTTGGCAGGCTCTTATAATACAGAATAAGATAGAGAAATGTGGTGGTACCCTGCTTTCCCCAGAGTGGGTGGTCACTGCAGCTCACTGTTTGGAGCTTACTCCGCAGCAGCAGCTTCGGGTGAGACTGGGTATGTATCTTCCCCTTCTGATGTTATTGAGCCAGAGTGAAAAACAGAAAGTGCAGGATTTGGTAGAATAAGGGAATCATTCTTAAGAATCATAGAATCGGCTGGGTTGGAAGGGACCTCAGAGATCATCAAGTCCAGCCCTTGATCCACTACCACTGTGGTTCCCAGACCATGGCACTGAGTGCCACATCCAGTCTCTTTAAATATCTCCAGGGACAGAGAATCCACTACTTTCCTGGGCAGCCCATTCCAATGCCTGATCACCCTCTCGGTAAAGAAATTCTTTCTAATATCTAACCTAAACCTCCCCTGGCACAACTTGAGACCATGCCCATGTCAGACTAGAAAGCCCTCATCTCTGCAACTTCTGAGGAATCAAAACGCTGCCCGACGTGACCATTCATAACTTTTACAGGTGAACACGCAATAAATTATGATGAGAAAACTGAGCAAGAAAGTGGAGTTGCCAAGATGATCATTCATGAAGGATACACAAACGGGCAAGTCAATCATGATATTGCCCTCCTGAGGCTCGAAACCCCTGTGAATCTCACTGATTACGTGGTGCCCATCTGCTTGCCTGAAAAATGCTTTGCCATGCACGAGCTCTCCTCCGTCAAGTTCTCCACAGTGAGTGGATGGGGACGCCTACTCGATGGAGGTGCCACCTCTTCTGTTCTGATGAGAGTTGACTTGCCACGTCTCAAGACGAAAGAATGTGAAAAGGAGACTGATTTAAATATTACAGAGAATATGTTCTGTGCGGGAGACCTGACTGGAGGTAAAGACTCCTGCAAAGGAGACAGTGGTGGACCTCATGCTACGAAGTACAAGAACACTTGGTTTCTGACTGGAATTGTCAGCTGGGGAAGAGGATGTGCTGTTAAAGGCAGTTATGGAGTTTACACAAGGGTATCCAAATACATTGACTGGTTGAAGAAGCACATGGATTAATGATGTTGAACTGGAGCATTTCCAGATCATGCTGCCACCCCTCAACCCCTCTGTGCCTTTTTCATACTAAAGCTTTCATTCATTATCTTCGATATGGGATACATGTGATACCCACACCATTATTAATGATTTGGAATGAGCCTAATGCCTACTTGGAATATATAAAATAACTTCTCTCTCAGTATTGTTTGTAAACTTACATGTCTTGTCAAGCAGGCACAGAACAAGCCCCTCTTGCTCTGCATCCTTTTTTTTTTTTTTTTTTTTTTTTTGCTAAGGGACAGAGCCAGAGGCTGAGAGAAAGACTGTCAGCAACAAATCAAACATATCATGATCCTTCCTCTGGCTACCCTCCTAGCTTCTGGTAATCAGTGATGTGCAGACTTCCTGAGCCAGAAGTTGCATGAGGCTGCATAGTCATGTATGAACCTGTTGTCCACAAATGTGTGCAATCTCTTCTGAACACATTTATACTTCTGGGTTTCACAACTTCCTCGGCTGATGGATTCTGTAATGCAAAGATGTAATAGCAGAAGAAATAGAAAAAGTGCTTCTTTTAACTTATGTTAAAGTAGCTTTCTCCAACAGTTGCATTGGCAAAGGTTGATTTGAGGGGAAGAAACTATAGATAGTCTCCAGGACAAGAAAACTGGGAAAAGGTTAATTACACATTTACAGGTCTGCTACGATAGCTTGATTTCAGTCTTCTTGCACCAAGCACTACTGCTATCATTAAGGCTGCTAAGTGTAACATTTAACATTATATTTATGAGTGGTGAAGAACGCAACTGATTTGATCTTATCTTTGCCTTGGCATTGCACTCTTCAATACAGAAGGGAGCAAATGAAAGGGAATGTTTGTCTAATTTTATTTCCTGTATAATCTAAATTGTACTCTCTGTCATGAGATCTAAAGCCAGACTAGGATTATTGTCTGACTACCTGCAAAACACAAGCCAAAGACCTTTCTTTAAAGCCCTAATGAATAAACTGTAGTGTCTAAAGAGCTCTGAAAACACCATCAGCTCTATTTTAAAAAGTACCTTCTAATCTATGCATGAAAACAGTGAAAAAGTGAGAGACATAAACTGACCATAAGATTAGAGAACTGTTTAAGTATCTTATGCAAAGCTTAGTCTTTGGATTAATTCAAATCATGCTGGATATAATTCAGCCTTAAAAGCTCATAAGCAAGTAGGACATTTACAATGTGCCAAACTCTATTATTAGGAGAAAACATTGACATTATATGGCCCACATACCATGCTATACTGAACATCCTGTAACATGCTTTTTGACACAGAAGAATGGGATACTGTTCATGTAAGCAGTGAACTCAATTGGAGAAAAGCAGTACATTCCAGAAACTTGAGAAACAAGATGTCTTACAGTATGAAAACACAGTCCAGAGGTTCTTATTACTCCTAAAAGGAAAGCATATATGCCAGTAGACTATATTCTCAAGGAGGACAGTGACTAGGAACAGCGACAGGCAGATAAAACCTTGTTTTGACTGAGATGAGGCACTCAGCATTGCAAAATCATCCCTCCAGAGTGCTCAAGCAAGGATAGTTTGGGGTTTTTCATGTTCCACAGGATGATTTCTTCTCTGTAATGCTCCAGTGTAAATATTGACATTTAAATGCTGCAAGAAAACAACTAGAACCGTTGGCTGTGCAGTGACTTTTGCAAAACAAAGCCATGTTTTAGGTATATTTTTAATAAAATGGCCTGTTTAAACAAGAGAAAAAAATGAAGGAGATGCAATGGCAAGCTCTGAAAGCACCAAAGATGTGGCCTACAGAGCACAGAGAGATCTCAGCTGTCACAGCTGAGCAAAACCTCTCAAAAAAAGTGGGACAGAGGCCAGGTCCTGGTGAGCACCAGGCCAAGGTCACCAGATGATGGGTGTTGAAAGCTGGGAGCCAGCTGCTTGTGGCACTGGGATGTGGGTGGGAGCTGCCAAGGGTGGCAGGTTTTCAGAGAATGGTTTGGATTGGAAAGGACCTTAAAGATCATCTAGTTCTGAGCACCCCTGCTATGGGCAGGGACACCTCCCACTAGGCCAGGTTGCTCCAAGCCCCATCCAACCTGGACTTCAACACTTCCAGGGAGGGAGCAGCCATAACTTCCCTGGGAAACCTGTGCCAGTGTCTCACCATTAGGAAGAATTTCTTCCTAATATTTAACTTATCTTTACCCTCTTCTAGCTTGAAACCATTCCCCCTTGTCCTATCACTACATGCCCTCATCGAAAGTCCCTCCCCAGTTTTCCTTGTAGGTCCCTTCAGGTACTGAAAAGCCAGAGGTCTTCTAAGAGTCTTCTGTTCCCCAGGCTGAAGAACCCTAGCTCTCCCAGCTTTTTTGGGTGGGAAGCCATCTTTGTCCCTGCTTGGCCCCAGAATCTGCCACTGCCGGCCCGACCCGACCATCCCGGGCCACCTGTTGCTTATTAAAGTGACGACTCACTTCCCCCTCCCCCGCAAATAACAGGTATAATTTAAAAAAAAAAAAAAAAAAAAAAAAAAAAAAAAAAAGTTTTTTTCCTTAAAAAAAAAAGAGAGAGAGAGAGAGAGAAGGGAAGATGAAAAGCCCTATATTCGTGGTAGCCTCCCCCCACCCCACGTCCCGTCCCGTCCCCGTGTGAGAAATCCCGCGGCGATTTTCCCCCTTCCCTGGCGCTTCCGCTATTTCTGAGAAGGGTGAAGCAACGCCGCTTCAGTCTCTCCCCGCCCGGGGGAGTGAAGGCTTCGGCTCCCGTCCCGTCCCGTCCGTGGTGCGGACCCGCAGGCCCGGCAGCAGCGGCGGGGGGGGTTGAGGGGGTCTCTCCCCTCCACCATGTCGGGCCGTCTGCTGCTCCTCCTGCTCTGCGCGGCGCTGCCCGGCGAGCTGCGGGCTGAAGGAGGCGGTAAGGTGGCACCTTTTGGATTTGGGGGACTAGGTGGGGGAGGCTGGGTGGTGGTCTTCCTCCTTGTAGCCTTTGGGAGCTGCTGGGAGGCTGTGGCGGGGGTGGAGAGCCCCTCCTTGGGACTGAGGGGACGCAGTCCGCCGGGGGAGGGGGCACCGTCGAGCCCTTGTCTGCGCGGGGAGCTGCGGCCGTCGGGACGTGGCAGAGGATGGCAGCGGGCACCCCAGCGCTGGTCTTCCCCGGGGTGGGGAGGATTTGGTTTCCAAACTGGGTGAGGGATTGCGTGCACCTGTGCTGCCCTCCCGCCCAAAGATGGACGAGGTCCGGAGGTCCGCTTCGGGGACACCTCAGGGCGCTGGAACCCGTGTCCCGCTGAAGGTTCTGGTGGCTTTTCCCGGGCTGCTGCTCCTTAGCCCTTGCCTCCCTATAAAATGGGATTGCTGGTCCTCCCCATTCTCGGCACCGGGGGGACAGCTGCCCTGGGGCTCATGAAAGTCAGGGGAAGCCTGGCCGAGGGTGGGTTGGGTGCCCTTGGTCACAGAGGGGCTAGGGTGTAAAGGGGGAGCATATGCCCCTTGCCCTTTGTGAATCCTGGGGTCGACCCCAAAGTACCCCAAAGCAGCATCAGCAAGTAGCTTTGCAGAAGTCATTAACTCTTCCTTCAGTGAGTCACTCTGCTCAGGCTCTTAAGTGAGGTCCTCTGCATGTTTCTGGAATGTCCTGATTCAGTTGACCAATGCCTGTTGTTCCTTGATGTCTCCAAAGAAGGAAGCATGGTGGAAAGCTTGGGAAAGAGACCGACCAGCCCCAGAAGAGCTAGTTCAAGTTTACAATAACATCCTCTTACGTGAGTGATGTGGAGGCAAAGGAATATAGATGTGATAACCCCACCGGCTGCGTCCTGTCACTTTCCTGTCACTGCAGAGAGGGATTTAAGGGCAAACAAGAGAGGGTGAATGAACTAACAGTTGCTGATCTAGAAGCTGAAAGCACTTTCTGTAAGCCTTCCTTGCCAGGAGCCTTTCAGAATGAGCAGGGCTCCAAAGTACTTGTGGGCTCTATGGGATCAATTAATATAAATAGCACTGGCAGAATTTGTCTTCCTTTTGCTGGTGTGCCAGTTCCAGCAAAGGCAGAGTAAGTCTCCACTGTATTTGCTTGGATGATGTGATTATTATCAGCCAGTTAATTTATTGCTGAATTGAGCTACATGAAGACTTCTCCAGAAGGTAGGTTCAAGCTGCAGACTGCCTCAGAGTCCCATCTGCAGCACATCTTCCACACCCCAGTCTGTGACGGGGAAGTATTATTTCTCTTTAAATTCCAAGTGCTCAGAAGATCAGTAAATGCCAACTTCTAGATGACAAGCTTCCCTAAAATGTATGCTCATGACTGGGTAGTTGACAATTTATTTACTCCAGTGTTCTTACTGTTTTTCCTACCTGGTAATGTGTGCACAAGTCCGTGGAGCATAACATTACTATTCACACAGCCAAGTGGCTGAGCTGAGTTTAATGCCTCTGATCCTTCATTTTAAATCAACAGCTACCTGCAGCTTGAACTTGAAGGCAGCAGGTCTCATGCTTCTGTGATACCAAGCCTTTAAAAAATAAAACCACCCAGTAAACTGGCCTCAGGCTGTAGTTTCCTGCTTAAGCTGACATTCATTTACTTCTGCTCTTTGTTAAATCTTAAAATGCAGCTGCTTGAACTCTACCTGCACACATATCAGTAAGGCAGGAGCACTTCCACAGACAATTGAGAAACGTTTCAAGGGAAGGAAGAACCCCAGGCCTGTGCAGTGGGATTTAGAGTGGTGAAGGGCAGTAGAACTCATTCATGAGCTGGACGGTGAAACAGTTTTTCCCATCTGTCAGTAGATATGTGGCTGTATCTTGAGTTCATGTGGCATTTAGTTTCTGCACCACAAACCTCTGGAGCAGTTGATGGTGTTGCCTGGTGTCACAATGTAATGCTGGGCTGGCAATTAACCAAATGAGAGATGCCCTCTGTTAATCCCCCCTCCCTGATAAAGAAAGGAGAGAGAATATGGGAGACTTATGGGTTGGAAACTAAACTACACAGCTTTAATGAAACAGTAATGACAAAAAAGGAAAAAATGATTGAATATATACAAATATACAGAAAAACGATACCATGTTCCTCCCCTCTTTCCCCCAGTAATTCTCACATCACCACCGAGGCTGCAGGGCAGCCCTGGGAAAGTCCAGGCTGGAATCCTGGAGTCAGCAGCAGTCAGGAGCTGGAAGCAGGAACACACAGATTCAGGAGGGCAGGGATCAGGAGCACAGGCAGAGGAATGGATGGAATCCTCCCAGGATGATGAAGCAAACAGGAATAGGTGAAGAAGGGTGAAGAGAAAGGCCAAAGGAAAGGAATGGGGTTTGACCCTCGTGATTCCTCAAATTTGTACTGAGTATGATGCATATGGGATGGAATACTCTGTTTGGTCAATCTTGGTCACTTGTCTTGTCCGCTCCTCCCTAAAGCAGGGTTGCAGGTGTGACCTCTTTACTCCTTTTCTCTTTCTGGAGCACAAGATGTTCCTCAGAACCGAGCAGTGGCCTTGGTTCTGCATCCCATTCTCTAGCTGTAACTATAAACATCAAGTGTTATCTATCCAGAAGCAGACACTGACTGAGAAACTTGCTGTTAATTTGAGCAAGTACAGCTGCTTACAAGAGACTCAGCTGAAAGCAAAATTACAAGACAGAAAATTGGCTCTATCTTGTCCCTACCAGGACATCTGGCTGTCAATTTTAAAACCAAATCAAGGAATTCAGTCTGTGGCCTTCAGGGAAGGTCATTTTATTCAGGACTGAAGTCTTGAGCAGGAGCAAGAGATGAGCAGCAACCTGCATGTTCCCGTTTTCAAGACTGAACACAGTAGGAGAGAACTGTGGGGACTGACATTTTGTCCTGGAGTTGCTAATTCTTAGGGAGATTGCTCTGAGAGGTCCTGAGATGTATCAGTCTGTGTCAGGACTAACCTCACAGGTTGAGTATGGGAGGAGAATGGGTCTGTTTTGGTTTTGTTTCTACTTATTTCTAATGACACTGTACCACCAGTAAATGTTATCTGCCACCAGATATTTTTCTTTATTGTCTAGTATTTAATGTCTTTATTGTCTTTATTTTTATTTATTGTCTAGTATTCATCAAGAAAGAAAGTGCCACCAAGTTCTTGGAAAGAACAAAGCGTGCTAACTCTTTTTGGGAGGAATTGAAACAAGGGAATATTGAAAGGGAATGCATTGAGGAGCGCTGCTCAAAAGAAGAAGCAAGAGAAGCCTTTGAAGACTTGGAGAAAACTGTAAGGATGAACTAAGATGACACATAGATGTATATATTTCATATTTAAAATATAGTATGAAGCTCTTTTGAGCTGAGCATCGAAAACCTCAAGTTACTCCCAATCACTTAATGCAGAGAATAAATAATGGTTTTGACTGTGGTTGGAATTGCTGAAGCATAAACATTCAATAATAGTCTTAATTTATTTGTTGTAAGGCCAGTGCCTGTTAAAGCCTCCATTCTTTCACCTGTTCTGATCTGTTCAATTTGATTTGATATATGACCTTCAAATGATTTCATACTACCCACGTTAGAAATATGTTCATCCTATGTTGGTGGCATAGCTTGACTATGGTCAAGAGCTCATAGGTGGAGAGTCCACAGAAAGGTTGAGAAGGAAAATACTGACATGGAACTTCATGGGAGAATTTTGCTATGCTTACCTCAAGCTGCTTTGCAGTGTTTATCCCTTTGTGGCTCTCTTTCTCAGTATTTGAATTGACAGTATGGATACTGCAGGCAGTTGTTTTGTGCCTTAATGCTAAATTACCCTCCTGGTATGAAGTTGGTATGCGTGGCTCTTGTGTCAGCTTCCCTACCCTGATGGCTGCTTAACTTTAGACAGAAATGTGACCTGTTCCCAAGCTCAAGGGAGGGTTAAAGAAATGGGGCAACCATAGGGACTTGGGTGAAATAAATGGTGGAGGATGACTACAAGAAAGCTGGGGAGGAACTTTGTACAAGGACATGTAACAATAGGACAAGTGGCTTTAAACTGGAGGAGGGTAGATCTAGCTTAGGCAGTAGGAAGAAATTCTTCACTCTGAGGCTGGTGAGATGCTGAAACAGGTTTCTCAGGGAAGTTATAGCTGCCTCCTCCCTGGAAGTGTTTAAGGCCAGGTTGGATGGGGCTTTGAGAAACCTTGTCTAGTGGGAGGTGTCCCTGACCATGGCAGGGGTATCAGAACTAGATGATCTTTAAGGTCCTTTCCAACCCAAACCATTCTGTGATACACTCTGATAATTGAACTTGCAGTGACTTGGTGACAAAGAGGATCTGGGAACATCATCTGTAGCTATATAGCTGTAAAGAACAGACCTGAGAATGGAGTTAAAGCCCGATTAATTTCACTTCAGCATTACTTGCTTGGCAGAATGTTCTTAGAGTGGCCCTGAGATGACCTGGGTGGGGAATCATGGGGTGCATTGCCAGGGTGCTTCAGAGAATAAAGGTTGGCTGATCTATAGCAGAACCAGCACAGCCTGTTCTGCTTGGTGACCAGATGTCACGGAAAGGACTTAGACAGACTGCATACCTGGAGCCCTCAATGAAGAGGGAAAGAAGAACAAAATGCTTTTAAATCTCAGGATTTCTGAGGTCCTAAGTGGTGGGAGTGTGGAGAGGGGGAGGGAGACTTTATAATTCGACATTGCAGAAACGTGAGTAAAGTCAGTCAAAACTGATGGAAAGACACCATTAGGCAACAAATCAAATGCCTTATGCTGAGTCACTTTAGGAAATCTCAGATGGGTTTTAGATATTTCTGAAAAATGCATGGGACTTGTTTCTGTAGAGCTGGGCACTGTAGTTGAATCAAACAGTTTTATTAAATGGTAATAGTAGCCTGCTGTATGGTTCTCTATGTACCTATAACAAATACTTGTTTTAACAGTTGTTAGCTGCAAGTATCCTCTGTATGAAAGCACCAATATTTTTCTAAAGAATTCAGTAATTCTCATCTCTCTTTTTTTTTCTTTTTATTTCCCTTTTTCTCACACCTACCTGTAGGAGGAATTCTGGAACGTCTATGTAGGTAAGAAGCAATCTGCATATGTTTAGAGAATTAAGCTTCCTTACTGCAGAGTTAAAAAGGATTAACTTCTTAAATAACCACTTCCCTCTTCTTTACTTCACTGTCTTTTCATTGAGAAACACCCTCACTTTGTGTTTCATCTGAAGAAGGAATCTTACTGATTTACTGCCTTACTGTTGCTTGAAGCCAGGCACTTTATTTGAAGGGCAGATTCAGCTGCCTGCAGTTCTTGGGATGATCTTTGTCCTCTACAACAAAGCAGAATAGTGGCCCTTGGCATGTAAAGGATAGTGAGAAGCAGGAACTGGGCATGTGAGTCTGCTGGTCAGTTGTCCTTCAGAGGGGCAGCCCCAGATGGAGGAATCAAGATGCAAAGAGTCATAGATGAGTGTGGTGCTTAAATGCCATAGCCAACATAAAGTGACTAAACTGCATTGCACAGTTCTTTGCAAGTTTCATGCCACCTTCTGTACTTCTTTGCTGTTGATCCTTGTATTACAGAGCAGTGTGTGGGATGTGTTTCCTACAGAACTAAAGGCATTCAAGGCAGACATGCTAGTAGAGTAGCAGATACTACCCATCAGTCTTTTTTGTTTCAGTTTGTTGTACTTTTTTTTGAAAGGTCTGAGTTGTATTTATTAGGGTTCTAGTTATCATAATCATTATTCAAGGACAGATTTTTAATGTATGAATGTTTGCTAGTGATTTCTTCTGGAAGTATGTGTCCAGTTTTTGTGTTAGCAGTACCTCAAAAATGTTGACCAAAACCATCTCAGCTCTGTCTTTTGAAGTCTGCAGAAAACTTAAGGCAGTTTCCATCTAGAAGATGCAGACTTTCACAATCCTCTAAGCAGGGGATGAACTCCACAACCTACAAAATGACATTTCAAGGAAAGCACAGCTGTGTCAGTGTTGTGGTGAACAGGAGTGGAAAATTTCATGCCATTTTCTTTAGTCTCGGTGCTCTAAGCAGAAATGCCAATTTAATACGTTTTAAACCACAGCCCACTAATGCTTTATTGATATTCCAAAGTATTGAAAACCACAGTTACCCTCACCCAACTTCCTAGCACAATTTGTTCCCACTTCCTTTTTCAGAAGGGGATTCTGCAATGCTTTTGTGCAATACTGATAGAAAATCCATTGCCACCATTTCAGTTACAGCATAGAGAAAAACTAAACCAGTGCAGTTTCTAACAGTAAGAATCTGCTCAGTTAAGGCCACTACAGAATGCAGTGCTCTGGCACTGTAGAGGAGGCAGAAATCAGGAGCTGTGCTGCAGGTCTTGAGTCTGTCTTTCTTTTTGTGAATCCTCTCTCTTGAGGATGGGCCTCAGTGCATTCGTGGTGGACCACACAGATGCAGAATTGGAGCCTTGTGGGTTCTGGCTGCCTGCAGATACAGGAGGGATGTTGAGGTGTGGGGGCAGTATACTAAGCCCAGCAGATGCTCCCTGGGACAGATAAAGCTGCAGCAGAGGAGGTCACAGGCCAGAACCATTGTGCAGGTGGCAAGCTGGGTCCTCAGGATGTGCAGCTGCTTGCATTTTGTCTCCTCTGTGGACATTGCTGTTCTTCCAGGTGCTCTAAACAGAGGCAGAACAGGTGATAACACACACAAATCTGAAGAGCATGTTAACTAAAGCAACAAATTGTTAAGCCAATGTCACTTCTCTGGATTGCCTCCTTCTCTTATCAAATGGTGCAGAAGAGCCCAGCAGGGTCAACTGATGGGGGAACACATTTGTACCAGAAGGTCACTGGATGGGAGAGGCAGTGGCAGAGCATCAGTGCAGCAGTGAGATAACTTTGTGGGGAGTGGGAGAAAGCACTGCTGCATGGAACATGCTGCCAAAGACAGCACAGCCACACTGTCCTATGTGCAGCTGAGTTAAAGAGATGGCTGGGGCTGGAGTCAGGTCATCCAGTGATGTCCAGGTCACAAAAAGGAAGAACTACTGCAGAACTACTTTTCAAATGTAGGCGATCCCAGCACAGATGTGAGGAGTTTGAGGTAAGAGCTGATTCTTTGAAGCTCTGACTCAAACCTCAATGGTTACAACAGGATGATTTTGCTTCTGTAAGCAGCATAAAACAGGAATTTGGCCTGCACACATGGATTTAGCAAAGCATTTTGCTTTGTTTGTCTTCTGGTTAATATGCTAGTTTCTGTTTCTTTAAATGAGCAGCACTGCAGACAGAAGACATGCAGAAGGGATGAAATGACCTTTAAAGAAATAAAAGTTGAGTTTTCATTATTACACGGAAATGGTAGGGAAATGCAGGAGGCCAAAAGGTTAATATCTTGAGACAGTAGTTGCAACATAGAAATGTCCTGTCTGTTTTTACAGCCTTCACTGTCAATGATGTATACTCAGCTCATGATTGTATCTTCCTACAAAAAAAAAAAAAAAAAAAAAAAAAGATTGCCAATGCACTGTGATCCAATAGCCTCAAAAATAGATTGCAAAACTGAGAATATGTTTATGATTCGTTGCTGGCTTGGAATGATTGCATTTATATTCCTTCTTCCATCTGGAATGGGCAAAAGTTTTAAAAGGAAAGATGAATAATTGCTTATCAAAACTAACACCCCTTCAGACTTCTCTAAAAATGCTTACACTGTCACAGTGGTTCTTTTTGTTTGTTTTTGTAGATGGGGACCAGTGCAGCTCAAGTCCTTGTCACTATGGTGGACATTGTAAAGATGGAATTGGTTCCTACACTTGCACATGCTTGGATGGTTATCAAGGGAAGAACTGTGAATTTGGTAGGTTTCTGCTTCAGAGAACTGTGGCAGTGAATTTCCCAGGGAGCTGAAACATGGAGAGTTAACCCTTTCTTATCAAGCATTATTTGCCTTTTGGAAAAATTCACATAACAGTACAGGAGTCAACTATATGTTGGGAGGACAGTGCCAGAAACACAAAGCCCTGGTGGCTATACAGCTGGGTAGTGTTAGAATTATAGAATATGTTGAGCTGGAAGGGACATTTAAAAGTCATCTTGTTCAACTGCACTGCAATGAGCAGAGACATCTTCAACTAGATCAGATTGCTCAGAGCCCTGTCCAACTGAGAATGTTCCAGCGTTTCTCTTACTCCAAAGAAAGCCCTCCTAATTATGATGGTGTCTGTTTGCATGTGCTTGAATTCCCAAAGCATGGTGATAAATCTAAGCAGCACAGGATCCTTATTGCTGGTATCAAAGAGGATTTACTTCCATTACAGAAGTACAACCTCCCTGCTCAGATCATAGCAGTGAAGAAACAACCAAAGTAGATTTCAGTAGACAATCCCAACCTTTCCATCCTTGCAAGGGCTCATCTTGTGCATATAAATCCTTGTTGAGTCCCTCTTCTATGGCATACAACTACTGTCCTAATGGGGTGTTTATTGGTAGCCCTGCAGAGTAAGAGCACGTGGAACTGAAGTTTGGACATGGGACTGGGTGAAGTGATGAGGAGTTGAGTTTCTTAAGGCAGGAGGGAGGTATTTTGTGAGGATTTACCCATCTCTGGACTTCTCTTATACTGTTTCATCCATATTTCCACAGTCATTTTGTTTCTGCTTGTTTAAGCTCACCATGAGATGGCCACTGGACCCACTTGGACTTGGCAAGCATGTTTCATGCAGTGAATGTGACTGTGTGTAAGGTATAAGCTAATGTTAGCCACCTATGTTATTACTAAGATGTACTTCAGATGTCTTACAGGTGGAGATACAGATCCTGTCTAAAAAGCATCCTTTATTTTTGTGAACTTCAATACCTTCTGTCAAGTCAGAATTTATTAACAGTTTTTCTTCAAACTTGCCTCTTTTATAGTCATACCAAAGTACTGCAAAATAAACAATGGGGACTGTGAGCAGTTCTGCATCAAAAAAAGTGTACAGAAGGATGTTCTGTGCTCCTGTGCAAAAGGGTATGCTCTAGCAGAGGATGGCAAACACTGTGTTTCAACAGGTATGAAGCCACATAATAAACTAATAGCAATGGTGTTGAGACATGTTTCACAGTTCAAAAATATCTTTTGAACCATCAGGATTCTGCACAACATTCCAGAGGCCAACTAATTTGTACTTCCATAGCCTTCCATGTGTGAGATGATGCAATGGACTTACCAAAATCTGGCTGATTTGGAATCCTTTGCAACGTGCCTCTCACAGAATTACTTGAGTAAACTCTGCTGTTAGCTGAATAAAAATGATTGCTGTTACCATTTACTTAAACACTTACAATCCATATAAAATAGCAGCTCACAAAAACTTTTCTACTTTACATTTCAGTTAACCTAATCAAACAATATCTGCTTATACTAAATAATTATGATTAATACTATTTACATTTGTACATTTTTGTGGTATTTCAGCAAACCTGGGGGGAGGAGTAAGTCCACCATGTACTCATGGTGTCAGGTTTTATATTCTTTAATAATAAATTTCTATCATGAACCATTATTCCTAAAATAAAACTTTTCACTCAGTTTCCTAATTAAGATTGTTTTATTAAGAGCAAGTACATGAATATAGCAATGTAAACAATTGAAGATGATGTTTTAAATACCTTGAAAACACTATCTTCAGGATGAAGCTTTAGGACTGAAAAATGGCTTTCATTTTTCAAACCATTTGGCCTTCCTCCTTTAATTGCATCTGTCAAGGTTTTGCTTGCATTTGGCAAACAGGACACCTGCATTAACTGATTTGTTGCGAGATGGTGTTGTTAAGGAGCTTTCTCTTGTGCCAGTGTTTCTGTCCATCTCTAACTCTAACCATCTTGTCTTTCTAGTAAAGTATCCTTGTGGAAAAGTTCTTGTGAAAAGAAAAAAAAGGTCAATTATTTTACCCACCGATAGTAGCAATGTTACTAGTTATGAAGATGGTCCTCCCACAAATGCAACAGTTTTGGAGGAGGACATTGTTCCTACCACAGAAAGCCCAATCCTCCATCCTGGCAATGAAACAGGTGGAAAGACTCCATATGTCATTACCAGGATAGTAGGTGGTGATGAGTGTCATCTTGGAGAATGTCCATGGCAGGTAAATCTGGTGTTTGTGCTCTCTGTGTTTGCTGAAAGTATTAACTGCTCATCTTAATTCTTCACATGCCTCTTTTCTTTCACAGGCTGTTCTGTTAAATGAGGAAGGGGAAGAGTTCTGTGGTGGAACTATTTTGAATGAAAAATTTATACTTACTGCAGCTCATTGCATGAACCAATCCAAAGAAATCAAAGTCGTTGTTGGTAAGTGGTTATTTATTTTCCTTCTGTGATGTTTGTGCATCTGCATGTGATGTTGTCTGTGCTCTAGAGCCTGTGTGAGATGTACTTATTTTATTTGTTATGTTTTGTTACTTTTCTGTTGTTTAGCTTTTTCTAATTTCTTGTTATTGCAGGAATCATGCTTTGTAATAACAGGGGCAGCTGATGTGGAAGGTGCTGTTGCTGCATCCCTTTCTTCTTTGCTAGCTAGCTGGAAGTCATGGAGAACAAACATTCTAGAAGTGTTGGCTATCACTATGTTCATCAGAGTAGTGCTGCTTCAGAAAGATTATAATTCCTGGCATATCTGAAGCATACAGACTTGTTTCTGCACGAACACTCAGGAATCTATGATATATTGACTAGAAGAAGAAGAAATAAACTCAGATTAAGACTGCTTCACTTCTGAGGCGTGATACTAGATCAAGATAACTCTATGTTCACACTGTTTGGGTCTTGACCTAGGCCAGTTTATTTTCCCTGATATAAGCCAGGTTCAATCTCCTGTAAGAGCTTCCACCCAAAGCTGCATTAGTTTGGCTGAATCCATTTATGTCTTTACATAAACCGACAGAAAAATCTCCACAGACAAAAGCTTGGGACTGAAACCGATCCAGGTGCTGCTAATAAATCCTGCAACACATTTTTATGTTTACTTGTATGGTTTAAAGTCTTAGGCAAAGTGCTAGGAGTGGGTACACTATTGCCCTTCCTTATCAAGGTTGTTCTTAATTCCTTATACTGTCTCCATATTAACGACCCTTTTAATGATCTTGCACAGGTGAAGTGGACAGAGAGAAGAAAGAACAGTCTGAAACGACACATACCGTGGACAGAATCCTTATTCACACCAAATACATTGCTGATACTTATGATAATGACATAGCCTTGATAAAGCTGAAGGAACCCATCACCTTTTCCGAGTACGTGATCGCAGCGTGCCTCCCAGAAGCAGACTTTGCTAATGAAGTTCTGATGAACCAAAGGTCTGGGACAGTCAGTGGCTTCGGGCGTGAATTTGAAGGCGGACGACTATCCAAAAAACTGAAAGTGCTTGAAGTCCCCTATGTTGACAGGAACACTTGCAAGCAGTCCACTAACTTCGCAATAACAGAAAACATGTTCTGTGCTGGTTATGAAACGGAGCAAAAAGATGCTTGTCAAGGAGACAGTGGAGGCCCCCATGTAACCAGATATAAGGATACTTATTTTGTTACTGGAATTGTTAGCTGGGGAGAAGGATGTGCAAGAAAGGGTAAATATGGTATCTATACCAAAATGTCCAGGTTCTTACGCTGGGTAAGAATGGCCATGAGACAAAATTCATAGTGGTGTGGCTCTTGATCTTTCTGTTATCTAACAAGATGCAGTTTCTGTAATGGAAATTTTATTCTTTTTTTTTTTTTTTTAGTCATATCTGCTAAACTTGTTTTGAGATCTGATTCCTTAAGGTTATAGTGCTGCTTGTCTTTGTTTTATTCCTGGCTTTCAGCATGTATATGCAGACTGCTGATGCTGTTTTGAATTTGTAAAAGGAGGGGCTTTCCCTAAACAAAATGGCTGCTCGGTGGGGTCTTTTGTTTGCTTGTTTGGTTATTTTTATATTGCCATTTTGATTCCTGTCGTTTGTCCAAGTACTTTCACCAGAGGCTCCTGGACATAATCTGAGCCTCCACTGATCGTGATGAAAGTGGAAAGCACAGGACTTCAGTTAATCCTCCTATTGCAGCCAGCTGGCTCAGTAGGGAGTTTCTTATTACTAGAGCTGTTTAGCTTCTACCTGCAGATATATTTAGAAGATTATGGGAGTAGGGAATCTTGCCTCATAAAAGCTGAGGCCCAAGGAAGTATTCAACATCTGATAAATGAAACATATTTAGCACATGTGCTAAATAAAACACATGTTCCACAAAATTGCCTGCTTGGGTCACAGCAGCTAATTAAAATGGAGTTTTGCTTTATAGGGATTGTGCTTCAGTTTAACACTTCTCTTCATCAGAAAGAAAAAAAAAGTATGTGCATGCTCACTGTTTTCTGTATCATGTTTTGGATTGTGTATGGCTGAGGATCAGAAAGCTCCTTGCATGTGTACTTGTTCTAAGTGTTTCTGTAAAGTGCAATACTGATGTACACCAGCATTTGAAATAAAACATTCTTTCTTTTTTTGTTCCTTTTTTTAAAAAATATATTTACTTATTCCCTCTATTCAGCTTACAGATATATGAAGACAATTCATTTAAGAGTGAAAAAAGCATGAAAGTCCCTAGAGAAATCAGTGTGACAAATTTTACCTGCTTTCTGTTGAGTCTGATGAGGAGTTAAAGAATGGAGGGAGGTAATTAAAATGTGATTTGCCACACGTAATCTGTTCAGGTACTGTGATGTGAGCTGTGCTGTAAGGTTTCCATGCAGATGCTCCGATAGTTTTTTGTATGTGTAGTGATTTTCGTCCAGTTATTCAATCATTCTCAGCTTCAGTCCTAGTTATATAAATCATGATAAAAATTGCAACAGCAGGGGCAGAGGAAAGTGATCTGGTCCAACCCGTGCTCAAAGGAGGGCTAACATCAAAGCTAGAGCAGGTTGTGCAGGGTCTGGTCCAGTGAAGTTTTGAAAAACTTCAGAGGCAGAGATTTTGTTATACTCTGGGCAACCTGTTCCCATGCTTTAGCACTCTCAGGTATAAAATTTCTCATGTCCAATTGGAATTTTCTTTGTTGCAGCTTCTGACTGCTGTCTCACCTTCTTTCTTTGGGCATCTCTGGGGAGTGGTTGGCCTTGTCTACACTGTAATCCCCACTTAGGCAGCAGAAGACTGCAGTTATATCTCTCAGCTATCCCAGGCTGAACAAACCCAAACCCCTCAGCCTTTTATTGTAAGTCATGTTCTCTAGGTCCCTAATCATCCTCATGGTCTCTCCAAGGCTTCTCCAGTCTCCAGTTCTCCCTGAACTTCACCAGACACTTGCTGGGTTACCTCTGAGGGTTTGCATTGGTACTGGCTGGTTTCATACAGGAGATGCTGTGAGCAAACCAGGTGGAAGAACTAGAAATACAGCTCTGCAGAGCAGGAGGGTGTTGCTGCAATCAGCAATAAATGTGCACAGGAAGGACTGCAGGTCAGTTACCCAAGGTTGATGGTCACCACCTGTGTAAACCCTCAGCAGACTTAGTTCAGTGTTTGTTCAGCAATGTTGGTTCCCTGACTTCTTCTATCCACTGGATTCCCTTTTGAATACTCTAATCTCCTGCCTTGGTAGCCACCAATACCACCATTATCCTTGAGTGCTCCATCAGTGTGAAACATCCCTCTTCAAAGTGACAACCTCAAGCCTTGGTGCTACCCAAATCCTGTTTACATACTCTTGCTGAGGGCTTTCTTCTACTTCAGCCTGAGGACTGAAGTCAACCTCAGACTGGACTATGTAGGGTGCTGAGGTGGCTGAGAGGAGCACCTTGTCAGGCCAAGCAGCACCTTGAGAGCTGGCACAGAGCTGGTTTAATAGATGAGCATACAAGAGGGTGAGGAAAGTCCATGTTTGTGTGTGTGCAACATGACTGTGCTTAGAAAAGAAGTGTCATTATTCTGCAGACTATGAGAGACTTTGTCCTTGGACTTTGCAATCAGAGTTTATTTTTCTTTTTCCGGAAAAACTGGTTCCTAGTGAGCCTTTCATCCAGTGCCATGATGCCTATGGTGCCTGAAGCTCAAGGGCTTCATATTATTCCTTGTTCTTTAACAAAAGTGTCTCTGCTATGCTGAGACAACATGAGTGGAATATCTGCTTGCATCTTGGCCTCCTACCAAAGCCCATAACCAGCTCTAGGCCTTGCAAGAAAAGAAAGAACTAAAGCACACTTCTTTTCAATGTAGACTTATTGTTTTGGGGTAATTTCACACAGTGAAATTTGAACAGATTGCAAAATCCAGGCAGGAGATCCTTTTGCTGGAGCCTTGGCCAACACACCAAGAATAATCAAGGTAAATTAGACCCTTGTTGGCTCAGTGAGCTGGGCTGGGTGATCCTGGCTGGCCCTTCTTTTCTGTACTTCCAGGTGACCCATGCAAGCAATGGGGAACTGTTGTAGTCATGGAGCTGTGACCTGTGCTGGCATGGAAATAACAGGAAAGGTTTTCCTTCTTCTTTATTGCTCCCTGATACAGGTGACTCACTTGACAGGGTTGTCTTCTATAGCCTGGGCCCCAGGAACCAGGACCTGTCAACAGCTGAGAACCTGTTGAGTGGTGTGAGCCAAAAAAAAAAAAAAAAAAAAAAGGGGAAAAAAAAAAAAAAAAAAATCCATCCAGAATAAGGTGGAAATAGATGAATTTGCAGAAGTATGGTCTGGCCTGGTGCTTGTGATAGAAACTGGATTCTCTGTGTCCCGGGGGTCCCATCCATCTTACTGCATCTATATAGGATACCTGCTTCCCAGTTACACTGGATTCCAGCATGACAATAAATTTCACCCTGCCCAAAGCATTTCAAACTACAGTGTTTTGGTATAAGAGAACCCAAAATGTTGTGCAAAACCTTAAAGGCCAAATTTCCCTCTTTATTTCTCTTGTTCTGTTTAGCTCCATGCTTTACTTGCTTCCTAAGGCAACTGCCAGAGCTGAAAGGCAACATCTCTGCAGTACACTTTCTGCAAATTTGGTGCCCTGAGCTACTTCTCCCTTTCCAAGCTTCTTTCCTGCTTCTGTCCATCTTGCAGGAGGCCAAAGCAGTGGTTCTGGTTGCTCTGCCTGTCTTGGGACACCAATCACAGCCAGATCACTTCTGCTACCTCCTTGCTGCCTGTCTAGTAAGACTCTTTAGGGAGGCTTCATCCATATTTCCTGAAGATGTAAAGCCACCCACAAATGGAGAGGGAGAAAAGGAATAGCCACAGACCATGGTTCTGCAGAGGAGACCACCAAGTGGTGGGCTGGTATCTGGATTTCAGTACCATAACCAAGTTTCCCCATGCAACTGCATGTTATTCTGCTGAGGCAGAACCTGCCCTGGTTTATGGACTCCTCTCTTCCTGAGGAGTGTCAAATACACAGGTGACACAGCCTGGGTGGCAAACCCAGCTCCCCACTGCCCACAGGCTTTGCTCACCCCAGGTGTCTGCAAGCCATCAGGGTGGCATTGCTGCAGCACAGTGGCTTTTTTCTCTGTCAACATTTGTCCCACGCTGACACTGAGCCCAGGCTTTGCTCTTAGAGGTTTTGTTTTCTCATGAGTTAACGGTGCAGCATTTCTTATTTACCAGCTGCCCCAGAGCCCTGCAGACAAATTGGTGAGAAACTCAACAGTGAGCTTGGAGGATGGCAATGATAGGGCACCGTGGGACAGTCTGGCTTCTTTCTGTTGTCCTCCTTTACCTTCAGATGGTGCAGACAGGTACAGCCTTTGCTTTGACTTGGCTTTGTGCTGCTTTCTCTAAACCACACAGGTAATTATTTGCCATTATTTGTGCTTTGTCGACCAGGGCGACGTGGTTGAAAACTTCGTAGCTTGGCTTTCTCACCCACCTTGCTCCTATTTGAGTGCTGCTGTGCAATAATATCCAGGGCTTAGTCACTAGAGAAATGCCATTTTGGACTGAATCAGTCCTGTCAATATAAAATATGGGGTGAATATGTCAATATGTAGAGCTTTCAAACTGACAGCACAAACCATTTGCAATTCTTCATGTCCTCAAGAGATGTCATGATTAAATAACCATTACTGTCCATTTATAAGAAATTGGGTAACAAAATGAATGACAGGTTTAACAGTGCAGAGGGGAACCAGGACCCCACACCATCACCCACTGTGCTCGTCTCAGTCTCAAGAGAAACATCCCATCTCCACTTGAGGAGGTGCCCCACCTGTCTTTGAGGTTGGAGCCTGAGATGCTTCTCTACAGAGTAAGCTTGTGAATCATGCTGCAGATGATACATACTTTGTTGTTTGATTTTGCTGTAAAAGTCATTTGGTGATTACAGAAGACTGGTTGGACACAATTTAAAAAACACCTGAGTCATTCACAGTACAAGAGCTGGGAGTTAGAAGCAGATTTTGACATCCCAGAGATGAAGTGGAAAAGGTACTTAGAGGGATACGGGGTGCCCTGAGAATCTTCAGGATGTTTCAAGGAAGATTTTCTCATACAAGCATGTAGAAAGCAATCTTGTGTTCACTCACCTGTATTTGATTTTCATCAGCAGACTAGAAGTGTCTGACAGTAAAAAGACTGAAGACAACTTCAGTAAAAGTAACTGTAAAATGACAGAGCTCATGACAGAAGTAAAGGAAAAAGAACAAGAGAATAAAATTAATGTATCTTTTAACAGAGAGAAACATCTGTCTACTTATAAAACACACACACAAAAAACCCCAAAGTGTTTGAGGCACATGTCCAAACTATCCCAAGGTGACAAAAGGACAGGAGGATTCATTAAAATCAAGAGCTCCTTCATAACCTAACATCCAGAAGAAAGTATAGAAAAATTTAGATCTGTATAAAAGAGTTGCAACTATCCTGAAACAAAACCAGGAAAGCAAATGAGTAAATAAAATCAGATAAACATGATGTGCTATGGAATGCAAGGCTCCAGACAGGTGGGCCTGAGGACCTGTGATACTGGGCATTTTCCACACTGATACACATGCAAGACAGAACAGAGTATTTACTCACTGAACTTTTAGCTTGTTCCAGATTTCAAAGACAACCATAAGTCAAAATGAGAGTTCAGGACTATCTTGGGAAACTTGGAGTGGTCCAACAGAAATAGGAGGCAATTCAGTAAACACAAACCCAAAATTTCACCCTCGGTCCCACAATACAAAAATCAAGGAAATTTGTAAACCATGTAATGAACTCAAGTTTTCTCTATTTCCACAAGGATGAGCAGCTAGGACGAGAAGTAGTGGGATCACATGACACTGAGGGACACTCAGGTTAGATATTAGGAAACCTTTGAGTTGTTATAGGGCCTGGTAAGGACCCAATTAGGCTGTGTGGGTGCACTATGGAGTCTCATCATTAGTCTCTAGGAACAGGTTAGGCAGCATCTGTTAAGATGGGTTACTTCTTGCTTTCATGCTGCTGGTGCTGGGAGGAGCTCTTCCATGCTGCCTGCCATCTTCCAGTGCCAGGGACTAAGCTAAGGTGAGTAGTATGAACCACACACAGATGGCAAAGGAATATCACAAGGATCTATCAAGAGTCCTATGCACCATTTATTACTGAAAATTTATTTATTGCTGATTTTAGCCTCTTACCCACAGCCATGCTCATCTTTGCCTCAGTACAATGGCCATTTGGGTGAGTATGGATTATCCCTTCCTCTGTCCTCAAAGAGCTGCTACTTAGAACTGGGAAACACAGCATTAAATATAAAATAAAATTTGTCTACTTAATGTTAACAGCTTACCAGGTTTTTAAATAAGTGTCATTACATTATTGTTAAGGCGTTTGTCAGGAATTGCACAGAATTTCACAAAATGGTGAGGGGGTTGACTAGTGCTTGCAAGCCAGATTTTGAGAGCTGCTTGTGCTTTTATGAAACCACCTTGAATTTTTACCCTTCTTATAAAGGCCCCTCCGTTGCAGTCCTACCAAAGGCATGCAAGGTCAACAACGGGAACTGTGAGCAGTTCTGCAAAGCTGAAGATGAGGGAGCTGTGTGTTCCTGTGCTGCTGGCTATGCCCTAGGCAGTGACAACAAAACCTGCCTTCCTGTGGGTAAGAAGTCACACTTGAAGTTCATTCTGT
This sequence comes from Heliangelus exortis, assembly GCF_036169615.1. Classification (NCBI taxonomy): domain Eukaryota; kingdom Metazoa; phylum Chordata; class Aves; order Apodiformes; family Trochilidae; genus Heliangelus; species Heliangelus exortis. Next base: position 58,731,954 of record NC_092422.1, read on the forward strand.
GGGGGTGAACTATTGCATCTTCACCACGGCTGGGGAATGCTGGTGTGTTGCAGTGCAGTTGAAGCACAAGGAATAATATTAACTCTTTGTGCATTGCTTGCTGCAGGTGTTACCAACATGGATAATAAGATCTTAGCTGAAGGTCAAAATTTAAATAACAACTGTGAGCAATGTTTAGTGGCAAAAATAGCTCAAAGAAACATTCTGTGCAAATCAGAATTCTCTCAGAGCAGACTGCAAAACTTATGTCCCAGCATATATAAAGCTATATATAAAACAAGTGGTTTCAATGGGGTTCAGGTTCTCCTTTTCTCACCATGGTTCTCCCACAGGCATCTCGTGCTTTAGGAGGCTTTGCTATAAAGCAATGGGTCAGGTTTTTCATTGGTGAAAACTGGTGTCTTTTTTCATCACTTTTTTCCAGAAAGTGATGAACACCTACAGGTGCAAACAAGTAGGACCCCAAGAAACTTCCCCCTTCCCAAGACAGAGTCCTCAAGCACAATGGGAATCACATAATATGATTGCAGTTATATCTCATGTGCTTACTGTCAAATGTCAGCTGCCCCATGTGAAAAAAAACAACCCTCCTTTCTACTTTTTTTCTAAAAGCTAATTTTCCAAAGGTAAGCTATAGTCATCTAATATGCGAATAACTACTGACATTGAATTTAAACCCATCCGTTTTGCCTGGATTCAGAGAAAGTGAACATTAACAATTATTAATCTTAGCCTATTCTTCTGTCTGTCTGATTATATTTGTTATCATGTCCCTCATATTTTAAGCCCAGATTGCTGTTGTGCATTTCTTATTCTTAATATAGGATACTTCACACAGTTTCCAAATTACGAAAGTTTTAATAACAGGAAGTACACAAAATAATTATACCAATAATCAAAACTGTTTAACTTTTAAATATTTTTGAAATACTAGACTAATTTGCCTGCTTGCCCCAAACAGGCGCATTTTAGAAGTAGAAAATTATATTAACTTTTCAATCGTTTTAGTCCCTCTCCTTTTTACTTTTGCAAAGGCTTTTTTAATCACACCGAATTACACACACACAGAATGTCTTTAGTTGGAAGAGACTTTCAAGATCATCCAGTCCAATCTCTGACTGACAACATTTGACACTGTAAGCCCACCACTAAACCATGTCCCTAAGGACCAGGTCCACACGCCATTTAAATACCTTCAGAGCTGATGACTCCACCACTGCCCTGGGCACACTATTCCAATATTTGGCAACCGTTTCAGAGAAAAATGCTTCCTAATATCCAGCCTAAACCTCCCCTGGTGCAGCTTCCATCCATTCCCTCTGGTCCTATCACAGTTCCCTAAGGAGCAGAGGCTGTTTCCCTCCCCACTCCAACCTCCCTTGAGGTGGCTGAAGAGAGCTGTAAGGTCTCCTCTCAGCCTCCTCTTCTCCAGACCAAACACCCCCAGCTCCCTCAGCTCCTCCTCACAGGACTTGTGTGTGCTCCAGGCCCTTCATGAGCTTTGCTGCCCTTCTCTGGACACGCTCCAGCACTTCTGTGTCCCTCCTGTAGTGAGGTGCCCAGAACTGAATGCAATATTCAAGGTGCAGCCTCAGCAGTGCCGAGTACAGAGAGATGATCACGTCCCTATTCCTGCTGGTCATAGTGTTTCTAATACAAGCCAGGATGCCACTGGCCCTCTTGGCCACCTGCACACACTGCTGACTCGTATTTCATAGAATGGTTTGGTTTGGAAGGGACCTTAAAGATCATCTAGCTCCAACCCCCCTCTATGGGCAGGGACACTTCCCACCAGACCAGGTTGCTCCAAGCCCCATCCAACCTGGCCTGGAACACTTCCAGGGAGGGGGCAGCCACAACTTCCCTGGGCAAACTGTGCATTGGTAAAAGAACTCCTTGCACAAACTCAGCTTTGAGCCAGTAAATAGCTCTGTCTTAACAAGTTTCCCTCTGGGGTGTCTACAGCTCAGTGTAACTCTCTGAGCAGAGGATGCCTTTGAAATAAAACACCCATCAAACTGTCTGCTTGAAGAAAATTGCTTGAATCTCAGCTAGCTGTAAATATGTTCTTGTGCTTTATCTTTCTTCTCTCTCTTTACAGGCTGTTCTGATAGCAGAGGAGGATGATGACTGGTTTTGTGGGGGGACAATTCTGAATGAGTATTTTGTACTTTCTGGAGCATCTTGTGTTAACCTCTCTAAAGATTTACAGGTTCTTGTGGGTAAGTGCTTCTCATTTTGCCCTTCACTACAAAAATGAGAAACTGTACTGTGTTTTAGTCTTGAAATACAAGACACTGAACTCTGCTAGAGTTCTTCTTACCCTCATGTTATTTCTCATTGCCTCTTCTTGTCCCTTGAAATATATGTTCAAGTTTATTGAATGGACAGTTTCTTTAAGCTTGGCTTGGCCTCGTGTAGCTTGTATATGATAGAAGCCAAGTACAAACTGGAAAGGTAGGTGGGCAAGTAAGGCTGAGATGATGCAGTTAAATTGGTCTAATATTGAACCTTCATGGAATTTCCTGTGTTAGCCAAACCTTGAAGAATTCCGGATGCCTCAGTCAGATGTTAACAATAACCATTTTGACAGCATGTAAATACTAATCTGAGACTGTTTCACACCTGAAACCTCAAATTTAATATTTATTACTGTAATTTCTGAAAAGGTAGCTCATCACAAGTTCTAAATACTGAAAAAAAAGGTGTTCTGAGAGATAAAAATTGTACTCAGCCTACAGTCGTAGAACAAATATTGAATGTGCCTGAAATCCAATTGCCTGTCTAATTCCCAAAGAGACTTCATACAAATTGAGAAAGAATAAATATATTTAAATTCCTAAGTTTTTGTATGCAGAATGTTCAAGTTTTGGAAGATGATTATTATCTACTTCCCTTTTAAGTCTGTTTGACTATGTTGCTCTACAAATTAGAGGAGCAAAATCCTTCTCTTCTGTGTTCAGGCTTTTGGTTGTAAGAGTACCATTGGGAATATTGTAATGAAGCCCAAAATATTGTATCAGTGCTTTCACTGAGACCATTATTTCGATAGGAAAATTCTGATCTTCTCCTTGCTTGGCATTTTTGCTCCAAAATGCATATGAGATGCTACATCATCAGGATACAGGACTGGTCTATTTTATTTGTACAAGACAATGCCTTGTCAAAGTACAAGGAACTTTGGTCACTTCTCTTATTGAGATGCAGTTTATACTTGTTGGTACTGTCTTACTAACAGCTACTTTACTAATCTGACACAGGGATGGTGGACAAGGAAAAGGAAGAGCCAAGTAGAGCAGTGCACAGAGTGGAAAAAATAATTGCACATGCTGAATTTGATACAGAAACTTTTGACAGCGACATAGCCCTTCTCAAATTAGAGGAACCTATCACATTTTCTGAGGATGTTGTCCCAGCATGCCTTCCAGAAGAGCACTTTGCTAATGATGTTCTGATGAACCAAACATATGGAATTGTCAGCGGCTTTGGGAGAGAATATTTGGGATCGAGGCCTGTCAGAAGAATGAAAGTGCTTCAAATCCCTTATGTGGACAGGGACACTTGCAAGCTCGCCCTTCGTACTCCAGTCACAGAAAACATGTTCTGTGCTGGTTATGATAAAGATGGAAAAGATGCCTGCCACGGAGATGGAGGAGGCCCCCATGTAACCCAATACCATGGCACTTACTTTATTACTGGTATCGTCAGCTGGTGAGAAGAGTGTGGAAAGCCAAGGAAATATGGTGTGTACACCTACTTGTCAAAGTTCCTGCCATGGGTAAGAAGTGTTTTGACAGAAAACTCTTGAGGGCTTGACGTTTATTCAATCTGATCCTTAAGTAATATTTTCCTCTTTTTAACATGCTTGCTAAAATTCTGATAGTTTGTACTTCCCTTAAGAGACGTCATCTCTGCCTTCATGAGCTAATACCTGGTTTTCAGGAGTGAGCTTGGACTTCAAACAGAGCTTGCTGGGTTTGGACAACAGTGAAACTTCTTCAAATGTGATAATCTAGGATTTAATTCTGCTCTTGCAGTAGTAACCTAAACTTGTCTACTAGAGGTTTTGCCTGGACTGATAAGCCCCCTCTCATTGCAAGGCTGAACTAGCAACCTTTTTGTGGTAGTACCTCCTTTATAGAAACAAAGCAGACAAAGATAATATCAGAGTAAGAAAGACAGTATCTGAGTAGGACAGCATTTTAAAAGCCTCTAGAAAAGCTATGTGTTTTTCTAGATTTATCTATCTGTACACAGAAAAAGCTAGAAAACATGAAAGCCACCCACGTATCCACATTAATCTAAATAACCAGGCATGTCACTAAATCAAATAAGTGCTTAAATAAAGTTCATTGAATTGGAAAGACTTGCTTTATCATCAGTAAAATCACTGGTGTTATGATGTTTTCTTGATCACCTTCTGAGATAGTTTCTTCACCATCATTATTCATGTTGTAATTTTGGCTCTAATAAAATGAATGTTTTGCATGCCCTACAAATTACAATATTGTTATTTGTCATCATTTATATAAAGAGTTATTTAAATTATTTACAGCTGAAGAGTTTTGAAATCTAGAAAGATAAATAATCCTTCAAGACTATGAAAAGCCTGAATGTCTGATCAGCTGAACCTGACATCGTCTGTCTGCTTTATTTCAATCCAGAAGAAAAAAAAAGACTTGTCTTTCAGCTACCTCACTGGTACACAAAAATTGTGAACTAGATATTAAGATGTTTGAGTCTCTACAGAAAAGGAAAGTACTCTCTCATGTACTTTAAAAAGTATGTCAGTACATATTTTGCAAGGAAACGAAAAGAGAGATGATACAAATGATATTATGGTATAAAGTGTGCAATATTTTTCTCATTCCTTGGCTTCACAATATCCAGTGTGCAAGCATGAAAGTCTCCATTTTGGGGTCATTTTGAATATGGATCAGTTTGAAAGGAATATGGCTGTTAAATTTGCCCTGAGATGGTCACTCTCCTGTTCCCCTACAAAAAACTCAGCAAAAACACACTGGAGTCTGTTCCATTTTTAATTCCCACCACCCCACCTGGTTTTCTCTGACACATCTCCTGAATTTCAGAACTGCTAAATTAACTCAGTCCTGCAGTGACAGAACATCCCAGGTCACGGTGTTCAAGGAACAGATGGCTACACATGCAACTCCCTGGCATCACTGCTCCACAGGATTTACCCCTGCTTGACTGCCCATGGGATCTCTTTATATTTCAACACTGAATATATTGTGAGAGAGCTGAACCAGATATATAAAAATCAGACCTATCCCAGGGACCACAAGGAGAACATTGCACTTGCTGACCCATTCCCTCATTGCCATCCATTAATGTCCTGCATTACTACTTGCCCCAGCTCTGCAGTGTTTCTAGTTTATTTCTAGCAGATTAAAAAAGGCATGGAAATCTTTAGTGGGCTTTCCTCACCATTTTAAGCTCAATGTGCATTCAGAGGAATCAGCCACCTGAACATCTCCTTCAGGTTTGCATTTCCAGGCATGAAATTCTGTCATCAACCTACTCAGATGTTTAGTAGCAGGTAAGAACAAATTCTGTCTATAGGGACACTTACCTCAGCTACTTAATTGCACAGAGCATTGCATTTCTCACTTGAGATACACACCAAGGCACACAGCATGTCACCTCTACTCTGCCTAAATGCTATTTGAGTCCCCTCAGAGGGGTCAGAGCTTTCACTCAATTCATCCTGGATGATTTACTTTGAAACCTGCATAAGACTTTTTGCCATCATTTTTCAACATGGATGAATTTTTTTTTCTCTGTCATAAATGCAGAAGTCAGTTTTCAAAATCCAATCCAGCAGTGTCCTGGTTGCACAAGACCACAGAGTCCATCTCTCCTAGAGCTTGGAAGTTAATGGCAGGAGCCACTTCTACCACATGGTCACAGCTGTCTGGGCTGGGGGTGGAAGCTTTTTGGTGTTGTATTTGCACTGACACAGCTGAGGTCAGGTCAGGTCTCCCCTCCTGATGAGTCTGTTGCAGGAGGAAGTGAGCAGATGGTCATGGGGACACCTTAAATCACAACATCTGGACACAGCTGCAGGGCTGCCCCACAACTTTCAGAGAGAGAATCAGGCAGAAAAAGCAAGGAACAGGGGGGAAAAAAAAACCTCATCCAAATAGCACGGACTCCAAAATGATTTTTCTGTGTTTGTCACAGGAGATAAAGATATTGTTTGTCTCAGAGCAAAATTAACCACCTCACTAAAACCCCTGAAACATCACTGAAATCCTATCTAGCAGCCCAAGTGATACAGCATTGTCCATGCCCCTGCTCTGCCACCTCTGGATGTTCCATGCCCTGTTTTATTGGTTGTAATTTTTGCAGGGAAAAGGAGTTCTAGGATGAAAGTGGGCAAAAAAGGTAGAGAAACACAATGGTGGAAAGAAAGAATGCATTTTAATAATGGAAATATAAACAATTACTATTTTTAGCAATGTGTGCACCGATAGAGAAAATGTCAGAGCTTGCATCTACAGAGATCACAGACCCATAGAATGGTTTGGGTTGGAAGAGACTTTTTCATGCAACCCCCCTGAATTTCTGTAGATCAGATTGCTCAAAGTCCTGTCCAACCTCACTTCCAGAGAGGGGGCAGATGTCAGTGTAGTTCCTAGATGGTTTTTGTTTTCTCTGCCAGACTGCCAGGAGACTTGCACAACCCTGTGGGCTAGACTCAAATCCTGTTACGAGTGCAGCATCCACAAGAGAGAATCAGAGCTCCTCAGGGTTACATTTCTCCTCCCTGACCACTTCCCCAGGGTTTCTTGCAATTTGTAACCAAACCAGAAGGGCAGTGCTGATGCTGCTCCCAAATGGCTGCAAGTTCCTCCAGCTTTTGGAAATGGTGATGCACTTGGGATTTGGCAAGAGAATTTTTTTTCTTTTTTTATCTTTTTTTCTGCAGGTGGTGAACAGTCCAGGCATTTAACTGCATAATAACCTGCTTTAACCACCCTAAGGATTAATATTTTCCTGTCTGCTAGCCCAGCAAATTTCAGCTGTAATTTCTGCAGCTTGTGTACACACCAAGAGCTGTGCTGCTTATAAGCATGGATGCTGATAAACATGCTTCATACGAGCAGAGTGTACATCAGCATGTAAATGGAATTAGCTTGTGGTGCTCATTGCTAGCTCTTGACCAAGACTACATATGACCATGTTCACCTGGTTTAAGCTGACTGGTGTCTAGTCTGTGCTGGGGGAAGCATTCCCATTTTATTGTGTCTAAACAGTTGTCTGCAAGGGAGTTTCTTCTTTAATTTGAAAAAGCTCTCCCTTGTTCCTGAATCTGCTGCTTTTATCTCTTTATTCTCTACGTAAAGGATAACCTATGTAAAGAATTACCTACAGCTTCACAATATATCAGCCCTCTGACAGAGGAGTTACTGAGTTAAACCACTGTAAAACCTGGGTTGTGCCCTTTCCATCTCTTTGGAGCTGTGAGCGATAGCTGTGATTTGCCAGCATAGAATCATAGAATCATAGAATTGGCTGGGTTGGAAGGGACCTCAGAGATCATCAAGTCCAACCCTTGATCCACTACTGCTGCAGTTACCAGACCATGGCACTGAGTGCCACATCCAGGCTCTTTTTAAATATCTCCAGGGATGGAGAATCCACTACTTCCTGGGGCAGCCCATTCCAATGTCTGAGCACCCTCTCCCTAAAGAAATTCTTTCTAATGTCCAACCTAAACCTCCCCTGGCACAACTTGAGACCGTGCCCTCTTGTCTTGCTGAGAGTTGCCTGGGAAAAGAGACCAACCCCCACCTGGCTACCCCCTCCTTTCAGGGAGTTGTAGAGAGTGATGAGGTCTCCCCTGAGCCTCCTCTTCTCCAGGCTGAACAGCCCCAGCTCCCTCAGCCTCTCCTCATAGGGTCTGTGCTCGAGTCCCTTCACCAGCCTGGTTGCCCTCCTTTGGACCTGCTCCAGGACCTCAATCTCCTTCCTAAACTGAGGGGCCCAGAACTGGACACAGTACTTGAGGTGTGTCCTCACCAGCACTGAGTACAGGATCTTCTCCAGGGCTCTTCCCTATGGGGAAGAACAGACCAGGTGGGCAGGTAGGTGGCTGGTGACAGTCCCTTATTCCTCAGGCAAAGGTACAGTGCTTCAGTGCCCATCAACACTTAGGGCATGGGGCAGATTTTTGTCCCCAGTTTATTGGGCAGGAGGTGAGAGATAAGTGACCTGCATAGAAAATGATGACGTGGAGAACAAGGAGGTGGCTTGTCATAGCCATGGAGAGTTAGCAAAAGTGGTGGCAGGGACATAGGGTTGAGCAGCTTTATCTGCTTCCCTGTGCCACCCAGGAGTGGGCATGCATCGCCCAGGGTGGGCTTCTGCAGCACTGCAAGTCCACTGGTTTCTCTTATCTTCTCCTACCTTCTTGCCCTACCAGCTGAGGCTCTGGGTAACCTGGAGCCAGGAGAGGGCACAGAAGAAGCCAGAGGGGTTTTGAGGACTGCCTCAAAGGCAAAATGGGGCAGAAAGCAAGAAAATCACTGGTCCACCTGCAGCACAGATGGCTCAGAGCAGGGGAGCTTGGGATGTGCCCTCTATTGCCTCACTTCCAGTGAGTTGAGCATCACCAGTTACCTAACAGCCAACTCACCTATTTCTAAGCACATCAGAAAAAACACATCCTCCTGTTTTTTTCTGCCCCTGCTCTGCCAGAGCTGCAAGTCTGGCAATAGACATGCAGGACCAAGGTGGGATAATGCACAGTTCATGATGATGCTGGAGGGGCCTGCTCCTTTGGGCCCAGCTCCTGACCCACCCCCTCCTCTCTGCCCTGCAGCAGCAAGCAGTAGTGGCCTTTCTCTCATCTCAGGGCCCCCAGATTCTTGTGGAGAGCTGACACAAAGATAAGAGGCTGCACAGAAGTGAGGTGGAGGAGAGAGGAGGATGGAGCTGCTCCTGTGGGCCTGCACCTCCTGCCATGGGGCAGGAGCACCACAGTCTCCTTCATCTTCAACCATCTTCAGCATCCAAAACACACAACTAACCTCAGTGCTCAAGTGCCACTCATCAGGAGGACATCCCTAGGGAGGAATGTGGCTGCAAGCCCAGTCATAACCTTTTGTTATTGCTCAGCATGGGGGTGACATTTTCTGGAAAATAATCGCTGACCCCTTTTGCTGGCTGAAGTGTGTGTTTCCCAAAAGCATGTGACAGTGACAGAGCTACTCAGGACATCTGCCCCTGCTGCAGCAGGGCTGACAGCCAGCCAGGGGATGCAGCAGGAGGGAGGTGGCATTGGCATGTCCCCATGGCTGCCTCACCACTGCCCAAGCAGCTGGTCTGCACACTTGCAGCATCCCCTGGCTGTGCTGCACGGCTGTGGCAAGAATTTCCGTGGGAACCAGGTGCTAAAGCAGCACTGACTGATTCAGTTACTCCATCCTTGGAACTGCAGATTTTCGTATCTGACATTGTGTTTGTCATGGGTTAATGTTGGGCTGGCAATTAACCAAACGAGAGATGCTCTCTATTAATCCCCCTCTCTGATAAAGAAAGGAGAGAGAATAAGGGAGAGAAGCTTATGTGGAAACTAAATGACACAGCTTTAATGAAACAGTAATGATAAAAAAGGAAAAAAATATTGAATATAAACAAATATACAGAAAAATGATACCACGTTCCTCCTCCCTTTTCCCCCAGTAACTCTCAGGTCAGCACCGAGGCTGCAGGGCAGCACCGAGGCTGCAGGACAGCCCTAGGAAAGTCCAGGCTGGACTCCTGGAGTCGGCAGCAGTTGGGAGCTGGAGACAGGAACACATGGGAACACACATTCCCAAGGACACAGATGCTCAGTCAAGGAATTTTTTGTAAAAAAAAAAACAAAAAAACACAGTAAGAAAAAAGGTTTGTGTAAAATAAGGTCTGATGAGATTACAGCTTCTATAGCTGTGTTGTTACTATTAACCTAATATGAACAATTACCTTACATCTATAAGAGTTCCTTAATTGACATTAACATAAGCCAGCAAGGCAGCCCTGGAGCTCAGAAAGCCAACCATATCCTGAGCTGCATCAAAAGAAGTGTGGCCAGCACATCTTCACCTCTATCCCACTCTTGTGAGACTATACCTGGAGTCCTGTGTCCAGTTTTAGAGCCCTCAGCACAAGAAGGACATGGAGCTGTTGGACTGAGCCCAGAGGAGGGCCACAAAGATGATGAGAGGGCTGGAGCAGCTCTCCTATAAGGACAGGCTGAGAGAGTTGGGGTTGTTCAGCCTGGAGAAGAGAAGGCTCCAGGGAGACCTTATAACCATTTTCCAATACCCGAGAGGGGCCTATAGGAAAGCTGGGGAGGGACTTTTGACAAGGGCACAGAGTGACAGGACAAGGGGTAATGGCTTTACACCAGAGGAGAGGAAACTGAGGTTAGACATCAGGAAGAAATTAATCACTGTGTCATTGTGAGACTCTGGCACAGGTTTCCCAAGGAAGTTGTGGCTGCCCTCCCCTGGAAGTGTTCCAGACCAGACTGGATAGGGCTTTGAGCAGCTTGGACTCTAGTGGAAGATGTCCCTGACTGTGCTGTGGGGTTGGAATTAGATGATCTTTAAGGTCCCTTCCAAACTAAACTATTATGTGATATGATTCTATGACAAAATGCAAAACGTAAACAGCTTGTTTTTAAAAAGTAAATCTGCAGATCCACATTTTTGTGCTGTGTTCTGCAAAGTCCTCTGCTGACATCAAGTGGTGACAGGTTTTTCATGCTGAAGGGAGCCAGAGTTACTGTACTGCATATGTATGGGGGGGCAGTATTTGTTATTATGGGAAGGTAAAGGCAAGTAAGCAGAGCATCTATGGCAGCAGCCTCACTGGCAGGTGCTCCCCTGGGGATGGTCAGCCACGGAATAGCAACGCAGCTGCCACCATGCAAGGTGACAAGGGTGAGGTGAGCAACCACAGCAGTTCCCAGACACTGGCTGAGCCCCCCAGTACCTGATAGATGTGACCGCTGTCAATGACCCCCACTTTCCCCAGCCAGGAAGCCCCCATCTGTGACAGGCACAGTGGGACTTGGTGGCCTCAGGGGACTGTGGAAAGCATGGAGAGCTCATTGACTGTAGAAAGCTCAACGTGGAGTTAACCAAGGAGGATGGGAGTCTGTATTAATTAGTTCTGCAGAAATACCAAAGAGAAAAGAAGAAATATATAAGGTGATGAACCTACATGTGAATAAAATCAAACTTGATATTAGAAGGGTTTTAACTCTGAGTGAACTTCTGGACAATGTCCCAGCAGAGATTTTACAGGAAAGATATCCCACAATAGTTGTAACGCAGAGGTTGTTTACTGGAAGCATTGGGGTCTGTGGTGGGAGCTGCAATATGAGCCCAGAGCTGGTCAGGACTGGCCTTGATGAGGCATGTGGTCTTCTTCAGCCCTGCTTCTCTTTCTTGATACTCACTGAAACTGGTTTTAAAAACTGCAGCTGATGCAAACTGAAGTTTTTATTTGTGGATTTGCCCACAAATGATCAGATCAATCATACATTGTTAGAAGAACTGCATACTCAAATAATAGCTGGAAGTTTGCAACATGAAAACACAGAACGGTCTCTATGTTTCTAACTCAGATTAAAAAAACCCAAAAAAACCCAACACTTTTCTTCTCACTAGTTGTTGCTCTGACTCTAGAAATGGTTTCCTGCTGTTCCCAGGAGCCTCCCTGTGCTAGGAACCAAACCACTACCACAGCAGCCCCTAACCCACCCATACCAACCTTTGGATCCTTCCTCTCCTCCTGGGCTAGGCAGGAGGAGTGCCCCAGCTGCTGGGTGTGTGCCACACAGCAGCCCAGGGAGGTCCTCACATCAACCCCTTTGTACTTATGTCTCTTTCCATAGACTGTGTGTCCATATGTCTGTGTGTGACCAGGATCCTGAGGTCAGTTGAAGTGAGCCTTCCTGGCTGGGCAGCACAAACCTAACAGCCACAAAGAAAAATGCCATATCCATTCAGATATATCCCTGCAAGGGAAATTCCACACTATGATGCTTGGCTGCTCTAAAAGCCGATGAGATTTGACCAGTGCAACTGAGCCTTGGGAAATGTTTGTTGGGGGCAGTGCATGAAAGAGCCCCATCACAAAACTCATCCCTATAATCATCACCCAGATTGTTCTTCTGGTGTCTATGGAATCATAGCAGTGTTTATAGAATTACAGAATTTTCAGGGTTGGAAGGGACCTTTAAGATCACCTATTTCTAACCCCCTGCCATGGGCAGGGACACCTCCCACTAGATCAGGTTGCTCAGAGCCCTGTCCAGCCTGGCCTTAGAACCTTCCAGGGATGGGGCTTCCAGCACCACTCTGGGCAACCTGTTCCAGTGTCTCACCACCCTCATGGTGAAGAACTTCTTCCCAACATCCAATCTCAATCTACCCTCCTCTGGTTTGAAACCATTCCCCCTGGTCCTATCTGATCTGACATCCTAAAAAGTCCCTCCCCAGGTCTTTGTAGGCCCCCTTCAAACACTGGAAGGCTACAATAAGGTCTCCTCAGAGCCTTCTCCTCTCCAGAGTGAATAACCCCAACTCTCTCCATCTGTCTTCATAGGAGAGGTGCTCCAGCCCTCTGATCACCCTCGTGGCCCTTCTCTGGACATATTCCAGCATGTCCATGTCTTCCTTGTAAAGACTGCTCATACTGTTCACCTCTCCCAGTTTTGTGTTATGGAAAGGGAAGGCTGGGGGGTGGGATGCATACCCACACCTTGGAGCAGCTCTCAGCCGTGCTGGCAAACCTGCTCCCCCTTCAGCCATCACGCGAAGAGAAGGGACAGTGTTGCACCACTAAGCAGGTTTTGCTGAGGTTTTTCGTGTGTTGACACTGAGGCCAGGCTTTGCCCTTAGGGGTTGTGTTCTCTCATGAGCAGCTGGACTTTAAACTTCAACATCTTTCACGCAACCATTTCCCCAAAAGCTGCAGGAATGCAGCCTGGTGGCCACCAGGCTCCAAGGGTCACCATGGCAAGGTGCTCTTGGACAATTTTGTTTCTTCTCTCTGCCCTTTTCCTTCAGACAGAACAGACAGGTATGGCCTTTTTTTGTTTGTTTGTTGTGGCTTTAATTCTGATTTAATTCTGCTTCTGCTCTTTGAAACACAGCAGTCATTTGGTACCTTGTATTGTGTTTGCTTTGTCGCCCAGGGTGACACCACTGAAAACTGTTCCTTGTTTTCCTTACATTTCACCTGTTTTGGTTGTTTGGTTTTTTTTTTTTTTCATATAGTTAAGTAAAAACCACAGTAGGTTACTAAATCAATGTAATTTTGAACTACCACCATTTATATCAGGATGATATTTTGTCTTTTCTTATAATTCCTAAAGAGTGCCACAGGTCCTAAAGAGAATTTTGTTTTATATTACTTGTTGCTGCTGAAATAAAAATGAGTTTTATGAAAGAGGCTGAGGTGCATACTTGTTATAGCTTGAAGAAATTTTTATTTCTATGTTGATCCTCCATGATATGTCAATCTTGAGAAGAGAAAGATGGTGACAACTTAAGAAGGTCCAAACTCCCCTGGCAGCATCAGCAGCAACAGCAGAACACTGCCAGTTATGCTGGATGCATCAGAAACACTACACAGCAAAAATGTGCACTGGGGTGTCAGATAACATTTTACTCACAAAACACAAATATAAAGCTTTTATTTTACTTTATCTTATATTTTATTTTATAATTTATTTTATTATTTTTTAGCATCACATGGAAGCCTGTTTGTTATTGGATATCCTTCAAAGGATAACAAGTAATTTGTATGCAGTTTCAGAGTAATTTTGTTATTGCTGCCAATTTTTCCAGTTCTAGTGTTATTATTTCAAGTTTTGTGCCTAGAAGCGCTTAAGCCCCAAACACTGTATTAAATAACTAAAAAGACCTCAAAACACTCTGTCTAAAGCACTGACTTTCCTAGCACTCCAGTGCTTGGAAAGTAAACAGACAAAGATGTGCTGGCACACAGAGCCACATTCTGCTTAATGTCAAAGGCAACAGGTTCCAGCACAGCAGCAGCCATTCAGCTGGCAGATACATTTTTTGGGAGGCAGCATTGCAAAGAGGAGTTTTAAGATCTGATAACTCTTCTGATTTTATTTTTCTTTACTCTTCTCTACTCAATTCAAGATGATTATGGCATCTCCCAGATAAAGGATGGTACATGATACAGCCCTCTTAACTCTTGAGTATCACTGAGAGGTACTTTTTATTTATTCACCTTAAGAGAGGTTTGACTGAGAACTCAGTCACGTCAAGGTTTTCCTTCTCAGAAAAAGAAAAAAATCTCCCTGAACTAAGACTGAAGAGCTTCAGTTTGAATCCATGACCATAAATAATCAGAAATTCTTTTCACCTCTGCTGGTGAGTCTGAGAGTCCCATAAACTCTTACAAAATAGCCGCTGCCTTTATGTTAATATTTCTCTCCTTACCTCAGTTGTGCCATAGCAGCTCTGCTGTGTCTGTCCACTGGAGGAAAAAACTGTGTCTGGAAGGGCTTCAGATTCCTCCTGCTTGGGAGCATGTCAGGCATTCCCCAAAAGGAAAAGGCTATGACTCCTCAGCAGGAGTTTGGGCTAAGAAAGTAGGGCTCTTTCAGCATGTAAGTTTAAGGTGGCTGAAACCCTGAATCAATCAAAAGGATTTATCTTTCATAAAAGGAGGTAAAAATATGTAAGAAAGTGAATCTACAAACTTATGTCAGCATTTTGTCACACAATACTCCAGTATTTATATCAGCTGATGATGCAAACAATGTCATCAAGAGACAGAGGCGTGCCAATTCCCTGCTTTTGGAAGAGGTCCTCCAAGGCAGCTTGGAAAGGGAATGCCTTGAAGAGAGATGTACTCATGAAGAAGCAAGAGAAGTGTTTGAAAACGATGAAATGCTTGTAAGTATGTTGGTTTTCTGCATGCATAATAAAAAAATTTGCCTTGGTCCTTTACTCTCCAATACAGCTCCACAGCCTGCATAAGTTTTGGGATGGTTTTCTCCATGTGAAGTCTGCATTTTCCACCTCAGGAGGTAGAAAATAGGTATATTCAGTGGTCAAAATGGAAATGCAGAGGTCAACTCTAGCAGCTGCAAATTCTCTTTCTGCAGACCATGTGTCCTGTGCCTTATGTTGTGAAAATTTATGGCTCTTGTCCCATTGTGACCACACATAGAAGTGTAACTTCAGCAACCCCTAGGGAGCAGGAGGGGCAAGGGGGTGTTTGGTTGGAGGGAAACAACTCACCAGCATCTGGTGGGATCTATAGAAAGAGTCCAACTTGGTCAGCATCTGCCAGGCCCTCCTGACATGTACAGCTGGATGCTCTGCTCTTTAAGAGGAATCCAGCCAGAAATTGTGCCTGATGGGAAAGCAGAGGAAACTCCCATGGAGAAAGTTGATGGAGGGGAGGTACAAGGGAGGGGGAAACAGCAGAAGAGCTGGCTGCATGCACCCAAGGAAAAGTGGGGAACAGAAAGGGGGTGACCAGTGCCAGTGACCCCCAGACTCACTCTCTGTTGTCCCCTCTGCCTCCAGCAGCACCTGCTGGGGGCCAAGCAGGGTGGGACAGGATGAGACGGGGTCACTTCCCAGGCCACTGCAGACCAGAGAGACAATGGCCAGCCAGTTTTTCCAGGAAACTGTATCCCTACAGGATTCAGCTGTTTGCCTGCAAAGTGTTTCTTTTCTTTTCAAGCTTCTTAAGAAACAATAAAACAAGCAGGATGCAAACCCCCTCCCATCTCATGCAAATTTTGCTGGCAGGACAGAATTTGTAGTTGTGCAACTGTATAAATGTTAAAAAAAAAAGTTAAATGTACATATTCTCTCATGTAATTTTTTTTTTTTTTACCAAAATATTTGTGGAAGATATAATATTATTTGAGAATTAAAATCTAATTTCTCCTTTTTCTGCTTTTTTCAGGAAATGTTTTGGGAAGCTTACTATGGTAAGTTAGCCTCTTGATTTCCCTCCTTCATAGTGGTGTCACACTGTGAACATTATGTTTTCAGCTCAGTGCTGGTTTTCTGAGAGTTTCTCCTACAAGAAACACCCAACTCACCACTTGTGATGTTTTTAGAAAAGTGTTGGTGTGAAAGTTGTTGAAAAAGTAATAAGTATGGAAAATCATTTAAGACTGCAAAGCAAATAAAAAATGAAGGTGAGAAGCTGTTATCATAGTAAACAGGCTATTTCTTTTCCTGAATTTAAGGCTGTTCTGAAACAGCCCGGGACCTGAGAACTCTGCTTTGCTGATGCAACAGAGCAGCACAGCTCTACCAGCAAAACCTCCCAAATACAAAACCAGCACTTAAACCTGAGGTGTTAAAAGCTACTGGACTGCCTGCAAACCCTGGACACTGGCACTGCACCATCCCTTGGCAGTCTTCAAGGAAAGAAACAAAACTGTAAAAGCTGGGTGGCTCATGTTACCAGATGCCTCCCAGACAAGGAGCCCGGAGCAGAAGCTTATCATGACCCTGCCCTATTCCCTCCCTCTTTTCTGCATGTGTTGTCCTAAATTATCTCTTAGCTTTTATTAATATCTAACCTTAGGTTTAGACAGTAGGTAAGGAGGTGACAAAACAAGCAGTTAGTACTAATTATCTGCAAAAGCCAGTAAAACACTGAGTCCAGGGAACCATTACAGAGAGGAATAACATCAGTGCTATAAATGCTATGAAGAATGATGCTAATTATCTGGCCTTTCATTAATTCTCTGAGGGTGGGGTTGACTTCTTTCAAGTTCAGTCCTTGGTTTGTGCTAAGCACATCGTGCAGGCTTCCTCTTTAGGCTTCTCTGAAGAGGAACAAGTTGAGGATGGTACATCTAAACAAGCTCAGCCAAAATCAAGACATATTACTTGCTTTGGCCTCTGAGGTGCTTTCCTTGCAGTAATTAAAAGACATTATGTCCTCCCTTCTTCCTGCAGAACAGCAACGTGCCTTTCCTTCTTTGTGGTATCTTTTCTAACATTTTGAAGAGTGTTGCTATGCATTTCCATGGCTTTTTCCCCCTTGTTAAACAAACACAATTTTTCATCCTGTCTACCAAAGTCTCATTTTATAGACCTCTGTTGCTCTGCCTTCATAGTCCATTCGGTAAATCTGCATTGTGGATAAAAGAGGGTTGGGAAGAGAGGCAGAGCTGCTACCTCACCCTCTGTTTTGTACTTCTCTACCTTGGTCTCTTCAAGTAAAAGCTGATATACTGGCATCTTGCCCTAAGGCTGCCAAGGCACTTGGCCTGAGATCACAAGTGTCCCTGACCTTCTTTTATTAACAGAATAAACTTAGCTACCAAGAACCTCTCTTTAAAGATCATTTTCCAAAAGGTTTTGTGCATGTCTTATAGTAGTCTGTGTCTTCCTAGCTCACATAATGACAATGTCATGGAGATATTTCTGTTCTAAGATGTTCACTGATTCCCCACTGTGTCCCTTATAATACAGTTAGATTTAAGGGTCTGGATTATTTGATGCTGAATTATGCACGTTTGTTTTTACTTATAATCATCTTACTTTGCTGGGAGCTTACAAACAGCTTCATCATTCCAGTAGCTTTCCAGTAACAGCAATTGTGCTGATTTTTCTATAATTCCTGGAATCTTCTCTTTCATGCTTTAGTAAAGCTAGGCACTAGGTTTATTTTTTCCCACTTTTACAGGACCCCACCTGACCCCAGACATTGTTTGAGACTTCTTTACCTATATTTGAGCATCCATTTCAGATGGATGAAATTAATTGATCTAACTTGCTTAAGACTGTAGGTGTAGACCTTCCCTTGCTCCAGCTACACAACCACTGCTGCTGAAGGCCCTCACTCTTCAACTCTTGCATCTTATCTGTGCTGATGAGACTGCACAGATACATCCCAAAAACCCTCTCAGGAGACCTAAATTGTGCTGGGGTATGCTGGTGACACCTCATTGAAGATGAGCTGAGGGTGGTGATGACTTTTAAGATAATAACTTAGTACTCTCAAAGATAAATATGCCCATAGCCTAAGCAATAGCCTGCAGGTTGGGTGGATTGTCCCAGTTCTGGGTAGTTTTCACCTTTCCATCTCTGATACCAACTGTGGCAGCCTGCTGACTGCAGTTAACTTTGCTGATGAAGTTTTACATTTTAGAAAGGCTGAAGAGCATGTCTCAAATCAGGCTTTTCTGACTTGCTCCCTGATCGCTCATGTGTACAATAAGCAGTTGTTATTTGAAGACCATTTCCAAACTCTTTTGGTGTCTTTCAAGTGAGCAGCCTAAAGGGAAACTGGCATTTCTGCCTGGTGCTTCATTTGCAGTGATGCAGCCTTTTGTTTCAGTGTTTGGTTTGTCAGTGTCCAAGCTACTGTATAGTAATTGTAAAGATGTGTAAAAGGCAGATTTCCTCCTAGTTTGATGTTGCTCCCTGCATAATTTTGGTGCCAAATTATTAATTTTTTTTAAAATCTATAGATGCATATAATCACTTCTTTATCCATATGTATACCAACCTAACATGGGATACTTACAACACCAGTCTCATATTATATTTGTAAAAAGTCCATGAACTGTAAGTCAGTGCTTTCCCTGAAGCAGACAAGCACAGCATCACAGAATCATCCAGGTTGGAAAGGACCTCTGAGACCATCAAATCCAACCCTTGATCCACTACCACTGTGGTTCCCAGACCATGGCACTGAGTGCCACATCAGTCTCTTCTTAAACAGGGGACGGAGAATCCACCACCTCCCTGGGCAGCCCAATCCAATCCCATCCCATCCCATCCCATCCCATCCCATCCAATCCAATCCAATCCAATCCAATCCAATCCAATCCAATCCAAGCCAATCCAATCCAAGCCAATCCAAGCCAATCCAAGCCAAGCCAAGCCAAGCCAATCCAATCCAATCCCATCCAGTCCAATCCAATCCAATCCAATCCAATCCAATCCAATCCAATCCATCCTCCAGAACCAGGCTTTACCTCTGGGCACCTTGTGCCCTCCCAGCAAAAGAGTCTCTGAAAGCAGAGGCTTGAGTCAGAGTGACTCTCGAAGAGCAGCCTGGTGAGACACAGCCCCATTTCCTTCCCAACTGCTCTCCACAGTGCTTCTCCAAGCAGCTTATGGGGAGGGGTGGGGGGAGCTGTGTATTTTGGGGTGGAAGCGGCAACTCATCCCTCCTTCCCTTGTGTCATTCCTGCAGGTGGCAGGAGGTGCTCATCCAGCCC
The DNA here is from genome assembly GCF_036169615.1 of Heliangelus exortis. Taxonomy (NCBI): domain Eukaryota; kingdom Metazoa; phylum Chordata; class Aves; order Apodiformes; family Trochilidae; genus Heliangelus; species Heliangelus exortis. The sequence goes on from NC_092422.1 coordinate 58,751,224, forward strand.
CTGCCAGCACAACGGAGTGTGTGAGGACAGCATCCGCGGCTACACCTGCACCTGCGCCGAGGGCTACGAGGGAGAGAACTGTGCTTTCGGTAAGGCAGCGCCTCCTCCCCCCAGCAGCCTCATCTCCTCCTGGGGGAGGGGGTAAACCATACGCAGATCTCCCATCAACCACAGCCAGTTACCAGTTTTTAGGAAAGAAGTGGTTCTTGGCAGAGCAGGGGTGATGCATGCTGCTACCAGGCTGCTGAAATGTTACAGCAACCCGAGTTTAAGCAGGCTGCCTCATCCCCTGAGCCTCCCTTTTTCTGGGGATGCAGCAAAAGGGCTGAAGCAAGTCCCTGCCATCGGTGGGCTCCAAAGGCAATCCTGCCCACTGCCACCCCTGCTCCCCAGATGCTATTCTTGTTGCAGTCCCACGTCATGTGTGACCTGAAGAAAAAGGGCTGTGGTGCCACAGGGGCTTCCCAACCACCCTGGTGCCTCTGAGACCTCTGAGACACACAAGACAGTCCCCTGGGACTTGCAAAAATTTTTTTTGCAGGAGCATGTACTGATAGGGTGAGGGCTAAGAGTTTTAAGCTGAAGGAAGGTAGATTTAAGTTAGATATAAAGAAGAAATTCTTCAATGTGAGGGTGCTGAGACTCTGACACAGGTTGCCCAAAGTTGTGGCTGCCTCCTCCCTGGAAGTGTCCCAGGTCAGGTTGGATGGGGCTTGGAGCAACCTGGTCTAGTGGGAGGTGTCCCTGGTCATACAAGGGGGCTGAAACTAGATGATCTTGAAGGTTCCTTCTAACCCAAACTGTTCAATGATTCTGTGATTCTAAACCAAACCATTTTTAGTGGACGCGTAGAAGGCATAAAGCAAAATGGACGCTTTCTGGCATGGAAAGCACCCTGGGACGGATCCTACAATTTTACATCTGCCAGGTTCTACTTTCCAGCCCTTACATCAGTTTTTCTGCTGGCTTAGAGGTCCCCCGGGTTGGGAAACGCCCCAGCTCCAGCAAGGGAAGGTCATTTTTTGTATAAGGGGTGTGACTGGGCAGAGACAGACCAGCTTCTTGGGGAGCACAGAAAGTGACACAGCCTGGACCAGTGAGGGGACCCAAATCAGTTCAGCATGAGCCTTAGAGAGCCACTTTATGTGTTGGGGTTTTTTTCTTGCTATTTCTCCATCTTTGAGCTAGATCCACCATCAAATGGCTCTTCCTTCTATTGCTTTGTGATGAAGCTTAAATGTTTACTCAGCTATAGAAAGTCAACTAAGCATGTTTCAAAGGTGATTAATGCTCCCTTTCTTTTTTTTATCTTTGGCAGCTGCTAATTTTAATTTTCTTAGCACAAGCATGAGAAATTAGAGCTATGCATTCATTTATTTATTTTGCTGAAAAGCAGGAAGTGTAAGCCTTTTCCTCCCTCCATCAGTACCTGCCTTCTTAACATGTGCACCAGTTCCCCCTGCTGCAGATACTCAAGAGTTTTGTCTGAGGGCAGAAAGAAAATCCACGGCATCCTTTCAGTGGTTCACATGAAGGCCCAGTTTGACTGCTGGTTATTAAGGCTCCCCAAAACTCAAGAGGTGCAGGCAGGCTGGTACAGGGAGGAACTGGGTGGGCACTCTTAGTGGTGAACCTGCAGAAGCTGGAGATACTTGGATGTCTCAAATTTCTGCTTAACACCAGAAAAAACAATGTGGTGGGAAACACAAACAATCCAGATCATCTACCCACCTCCAAAAAAAGCAAATAAGTATAAAATGTTCAGTTTAGAGGACTCAAGATATGCAGAATAGAACAGAACAATACAGTATTTCAGTTGGAAGGGACCTACAAGGATCATCCAGTCCAAGTGCCTGAACACTTAGGGGCTGACCAAAGTAAAGCAGGTTGTTAAGGGCATTCTCCAAATGCCTCTTAAACATCAGCAGGCTTGGGGCACTATCACCTCTCTAGGAAACCTGTTCCAGTGTTTGACCACCCACTTGGTAAGGAAACGCTTGCTAATGTCCAGTTTAAACCTCCCCTGGAACAGCTTTGAACCATTCCCACATGTCCTATCACTGGATCCTAGGGAGAAGAGCTCAGCACCTCCCTCTCCACCTTCCCTTCCTCAGGAAACTTCTGAAGAGAACTGAGGTCACTCCTCAGCCTTTAGACAAACCCAAAGTCCTTAGCTGCTCCTCATGGGACATGCCTTCCAGTCCTGTCACCAGCTTTATTGCCCTCCTCTGAATGCACTCAAGGACCTTCACATCCTTCTTAAACTGTGAGGCCCAGACCTGCACACAGTACGTGAGATCTGTTATGGTTTAACACTGGCCTGGCAATTAAACCAAATGAGAGATGCTCTCTATTAATCCCCCTCCCCTCCCAGATAAAGAAGGAGAGAGAATAAGGGAGAAAGACTTGTGGGTTGGAAACTAAACTACACAACTTCAATGAAACAGTAATGATAAACAGAAAAAATTACTAAATATATACAAATATACAGGAAAAATGATACCACGTACCTCCCTTCTTTTCCCCAATAACTCTCACATCATCCCTGAGGCTGCAGGGCAGCCCTGAGAGAGTCCAGGCTGGAATCCTGGAGTCAGCAGCAATTGGGGGCTGGAGGCAGGAACACACAGATTCAGGAGGGCATGGATCAGGAGCACAGGCAGAGGAATGGATGGAATCCTCCCAGGATGCTGAAGCAAACAGGGACAGGCAAAGAAGGGGAAGCAGGAAGGAAAGGAAGGGGTTTGACCCTCATAGTCCCTCAAATTTATACTGAGTATGACGTGTATGGGATAGAATACTCTGGTCAATTTTGGCCATCTGTCTTCATAGAATCCTAGAATCCTAGGGGTTGGAAGGGACCTCGAAAGATCATCTAGTCCAACCCCCCCTGCCAGAGCAGGGCCCCCTAGAGTACATCGCCTAGGAACGTGTCCAGGAGGGTTTTGAATGTCTCCAGTGAAGGAGACTCCACAACCCCCCTGGGCAGCCTGTTCCAGGGCTCCGTCACCCTTACAGTAAAAAAATTTTTTCTGATATTCAACTTGAACCTCCTATGCTCCAATTTACACCAATTACCCCTTGTCCTATCACTGGTCACCACTGAGAAAAGCCTAACTCCATCTCCCTGACACTCACCCCTTACATATTTGAAAACATTGATGAGGTCACCCCTCAGTCTCCTTTTCTCCAAACTAAAGAGACCCAGCTCCCTCAGCCTTTCCTCATAAGGGAGATGTTCCACTCCCTTTTTCTTGTCTGTTCCTCCATAATGGAGGGCTTCAGGTGTGACCTCTTTACTCCTTCTCTCCTCCCGGAGGGCAAAATGTTCCTCAGAACTGAGCAGTGGCTTTGGTTCTGCATCTGTCTCTGGCTGTGACTATAAACATCGAGTGCTATCAGTCCCAGCAGCAGACACTGAGAAACTTGCTGTTAATTTCAGCAAATGCAGCTGAAAGTAGAAGTACAAGACAGAAAATTACCCTTATCCTAGCCCAAACCAGGACAGAATGCTGAACCCAGGAGGGTAATCTCCTCTTTTGGCAGGCTGGTCATGCCGGGTTTCATGTCACCCAGGATACACTTTGCCCTGGTAGTTGCTGCCTCACACTGAGCCTGCTGCCAGCCAGCACCCGCAGAGCCTTTTCTGCAGGGCTGCTCCCAATGCTTTTCCTCTGCTTATCCTGTTTAGCCAAAAATGAATGTCGCCACCAAGCAAAAGAAGGATGTCACCACTTCTGCTACCCAGGAAGCAATTCCTACCATTGTTCCTGTGCTGATGGCTATGAGCTCGGAAAGGATAAAAAAGAGTGCATTGCATTAGGTAAGTGTGAACTTGGAAGTACAGGGGGCACATGCCCTGTGCTGGGGTGGGCAGGCCAGCACCTGATACCCAGATGCAATCAGTCTGCTTGGAGACTTAAGTGATGGGCAGAAACAGGAGGAATCTAGGGACCACCACTCAAGATGCCAGAGCAGTGGTAAAGGGAACAATATTTGATCTGAACATTTAAGCACAGATCAGCATAAAATACTTCCATCATAGAATCATAGAATTGGCTGGGTTGGAAGGGACCTCAGAGATCATCAAGTCCAACCCTTGATCCACTACCACTGCAGTTACCAGACCATGGCACTGAGTGCCACATCCAGTCTCTTTTTAAATATCTCCAGGGATGGAGAATCCACCACTTCCCGGGGCAGCCCATTCCAATGTCTGATCACCCTCTCACTAAAGAAATTCTTTCTAATGTCCAACCTAAATCTCCCCTGGCACAACTTGAGACTGTGCCCTCTTGTCTTGCTGAGAGTTGCCTGGGAAAAGAGACCAACCCCCCCCTGGCTACCTCCTCCTTTCAGGGAGTTGTAGAGAGTGATGAGGTCTCCCCTGAGCCTCCTCTTCTCCAGGCTGAACACCCCCAGCTCCCTCAGCCTCTCCTCATAGGATCTGTGTTCGAGTCCCTTCACCAGCCTGGTTGCCCTCCTTTGGACCTGCTCCAGGACCTCGATATCCTTCCTGAACTGAGGGGCCCAGAACTGGACACAGAACTTGAGGTGTGGCCTCACCAGTGCTGAGTACAGGGGCAAAATCATCCTACAGAACACTCACAGGGCCAAGTTTTCCACTCCTGTGCTTGGTAAAGAGGAGCTGCATTGAAGATCTGTCTGTGATTGAGGTTCTGATAAATGTAGTGTAAGATTTGCTACTACATTAGTTTGAAGTGATACCTTTCAAAGTTGTAGCCCTCTTCATTTTTCCCCATCTCATACCATGTATCCCCTCAGTCTACTAAAAACACAGTAGTATACTTAGGCTCTTGTCTATATTAGCAAGTAGTGTAGCTGAACAGGAGTTGAGCCACTTTTGGTGATGAAGGCTTGATGCCCACATCCAGTGTACATTTCAGGTGGGCTTTTCTTTGCTCTACATTAGTGCTGTAGAATAAGCACCCCATCTGCTGTGAGAGTATGTTATGAGAGCTCCCGAAGGGTGCTTTCTGGTTGAGCTTTACCCACACAGGATCCAGTTTGAGTGACCCAAGACCATGCCACAAGGTGAACAGAAAACGTGGTAAATGCAGGTAACTAGAGTTATCAACTTGAGAAGCATGTTTGCTTTCTGAACTGGAAGAGAAAGGCATGTACACCCCTGGAGTAACAACTTTAACAAGGAAAACTCATGTTTCACCTTGTCCAGATGGGGCTTCAGTAACCAGGCATTTGGTGCCATTCAGATACAGGATACAAAGAAGAGCAAGCAAGCTGTGCTGATGGCTGGCGGGAGAGGAAGCCTCATTTCAGTAGTTTCAAGGCACTGTGAAATTTGGTGACCACAAGCCTAATGCAGTGGCCAAAAATGTTTTTTTACTGCCATCACTAAGCTATTAGACTACAGATGCCAAATGAATTATCCCAATTTTAATGAGCTGAGGAATTGTCCTTCTCCTTTTCCTTGGTGCAAAAGTGAAACCCCAAGTCAAGGTAGAAACAATTAAGGCATTAGGCAAGCAGTAGTTCTCTTGAAATGATACAGCATGAGGTTTTGATTTCTTTTTTTCTTCATTCATTTGCTAGATCAATGTGCATGTGGCAGACTTCAAGACAGTGACAATCTGATAAGTGGATCAAGGAAGAAACATGATGAGAGATTTCCTTGGCAGGTATTTCTAGCACTTCATGAAACCCATCATTCAACCTGACATGGGCAGTGCTACCCATCATCTTTTTTGCATTTTTCTAGGCCCTGATGCTAAACTCAGAAGGGAAGGGCTTCTGTGGAGGAGTGCTGCTGAAGAGCAACTTTGTACTGACTACAGCAGAGTGTGCCCTTCTGCATAGCCACTTTGAAATCAGGGTGGGTGCTGGTAGGTGATCCATCTATTTTCTCCTGTTGTAGCACGTTCTAATGTTGACGAGGTATTTTTCTTTTTAAAAAAAATTAAAAAAAAAAAAAAAGCTTACTAAAATTTTTGCTGCATAAAAATATTATTAAAGGAAAAAAATCTACTGCCATCTCATTTAAGCATCTCAGTTAAGTATCTTGATCTGGAACTACAGCTGCCCCATACCTCCCGAGCCAAGGAAAGAGGTGACAGCCTCTCAAATGCAATTCAGAACTTGGCAGCTAGGGACAAGCTTAACCAGGTGGATTTGGAGGTGACTTTTGCTACATGCCAAAATTCACTTGCTGGATTTTTTTTCTTCCTTCTGAAATCAAGAATCTTTCCACACAGAATTAAAAAGCTGTCGAGACATCATTCCTTGTTGGCCTTTACTGCAGCTGTTTCAGGAAAGAGCACCTTTAGTTTCTGCATGTATTTCTGAGCGTGAGACAAGGCAGCTGTCAGTTTGCATGCAGTTTTCAGATCTCTTATAAATTATTCCTAAAAGAAGTGAAATGCCATTGCTTCACAGGGCCCAAGGGAACTGAGAAAATACTGGAAGTCAGTGAGAAACACATCCACATCCGGTATGATGAAGACACTGGTGAGAACAACATCGCATTACTGCAACTTCAGGAGCACGTTGAGTGCAGCAGCCACCAGCTTCCTCTCTGCATGCCTGAAAGAGACTTTGCAGAACACATCTTAATCCCAAAATTCGCTGGTACAGTCAGTGCCTGGAGACTGGAAGGCGATGAACTGCGAGGTGAGGAGTTGCAGGTTTCCTACCTTCCTGCTGAGGACTGCCAACAAACACTCAACATCAGCCTCACCAACAGGCAGTTCTGTGGAGCCCTCCAGGAGACTGTAGACAAACAACTGGCTGGAGGAGGCTTTTTAGCTACTGAGTATAAGGGCACTTGGTTTCTGACTGGTATCCTGGGATCTTGGCCACTAGAAGACACCGAGTGGGAAACACTTCTATTCACTAACACAGCGAGGTATATGATATGGTTTAAACAAAAAATGAAGTAAGACATAAACACAGCCAACCCTCCAGCACCAAACCTCTGCCAGTCATTGCAAGGAAACATTTGAATGCAGGCAGTGCACTCAATTGACTCTCCATCACGATTTGCAGCAATGGAAGTTGCAATGAGGACATGTATATAACTCCAGTTCACACAGAAGTGCCTGTTTGCATTTCATCTTCTGTTGACACACAGTACTGTCACAGCCATGATGTGGTAACCAGTCATTTTATTAAAAACTTACTGAACTTTTAGTTTCCTGGAACTATTAACCCTAAAAATTATAGAATTATTTAGGTTGGAAAAGAGTTCTAAGATCATTAAGCCCAGCCACCGACCCAACACCACCATGCCAACTAACCCGTGTCCTGAAGTGCTGTGTCCACACATTTCTTGAACACCTCCAGAGATGGTGACTTCACCACCTCCCTGGGCAGCCTCTTCCAATGTCTGACTACTCTTTCAGTAAAGAAATTTTTCCTACTATCCAATTAAAAAGTGTTTCTGGAATTTTAAATGTTGCTTGAAGAACATGAGTCTTGTTACCCCTGAGGTTTGATTCAGCAAATTCATGTTCTAATTTCATGATTTACACAAGTAAAACTTAAAAAGAACAGGGGAACTCCAGGCATTTAGATGCCTGTGTTGATGTAGGCTTTGATATTCCCATCACACTGAAAAATGCTTCCCCTTATACATGGTACCCATGTTTTCCCTTATGAATCATGTCCATGTCTGCTAGTGGGTAAAATAAAACCCAACTTTCACAGAGGAGAAAAAAAAATACTTCCTTTCCTTTAAAAATAATTAAAAAGCCCCAAAACTACTATCTCATCACTATCAACAAAGTTTCATTGTAACAACACAAAAAAAACCCCAAAAGCCTTGAGACAGGAATACTTAAAATAATGGATCCAAACGCGTGGCAGTGCTTTCCCCAGAAGCAGAATAAATCAGAGTACAGATAATTTAAGCTTTTCTTCATCATAACAAAAATGGAAAGAAAAAAAATATTACCAGAATTAAAAACAAACAAAAACCCAACCCCTCCCCCTCAAAAAAACCAGACCACAAATCCCATCTGTAGACACATACAGACAAAAAACCCACACTTACTTGAACCCAAAGATCACTGACAAAGTAAAGCTTTTGGTGTCAAGCACTTCTTTAGTTTTTAGAGAAGGTTTGAAGAGAGTATTGAATACCAGCAAGACTACTGAATTGACATTAAAAAAACCAGAAAGAAAACATTATTTCCAGTCTGAAGAATGGATTAACATAAGTAACAAATGATGGTATTTCTCCTCTCTGGATGACAAAAGCAGAAATAGTAACACAAAGTACTTTAATAAAAGCTTTTAAGTACTTTGGAAGGTATTTGGAATGCTTTGCTGTATTTCCTCATGAAATACTTTGAATGATCTAGAAAGCCTGCGGAAACTATCGCTGAAAAGTTGGCATTTCATCCCAATGCACTTTGTAACACTGGCAGCCTTGGTCATTCTGGGAAAGGAGCCACAAACAGTTCCTGGTATTCCAGTCCTGGACATCAACGAGGTTATTTACAATGTTCTCAGAGTGATTAGGAGCAGATCCAATGGGCAAGCTCAGTATCCTGAGAGTACTTGCACGGATAAGATGCAATATTCAACACACTGTTGACAATGGAGGAAATGGGTTCTGCTTGCTGACAACAAGCTTTTGATGCTGATGAGATATATAGCCTTTAATGTGACCCTGGCAGGGGAGGAAAAGACAGTGTTAGTGCTGGAAGCTGGAAATGCATCACCTGTAACCTCAGCTATCTTCAGGCTACATCAAGAAAAGCTTTGTGTGTGTACTCAGTCACTACTGCAAAGGAGGGCAACCAGGCTGGTGAAGGGACTCGAGCACAGATCCTATGAGGAGAGGCTGAGGGAGCTGGGGGTGTTCAGCCTGGAGAAGAGGAGGCTCAGGGGAGACCTCATCACTCTCTACAACTCCCTGAAAGGAGGAGGTAGCCAGGGGGGGGTTGGTCTCTTTTCCCAGGCAACCCTCAGCAAGACAAGAGGGCACGGTCTCAAGTTGTGCCAGGGGAGGTTTAGGTTGGATATTAGAAAGAATTTCTTCACTGAGAGGGTGATCAGACATTGGAATGGGCTGCCCAGGGAAGTGGTGGATTCTCCATCCTGGAGATATTTAAAAAGAGACTGGATGTGGTACTCAGTGCCATGGTCTGGTAACTGCAGCGGGAGTGGATCAAGGGTTGGACGTGATGATCTCTGAGGTCCCTTCCAACCCAGCCAATTCTATGATTCTATGATACTGTACTTAACATCTTTAAGGGTCCAATTGAAGTAATTGGGCCAGCAGAGTAAGCAGAAAGTTGGAACCCCAACCATGGTGCCTACAGACAGTGCTGCCAGGGCCCCCTGCTGGTCTGCTCACCTTGCCTTGCCGTGACAGAGCTCTAAGAAGCATTCCTAAATTTAATCTTCATCACTTTTAAATTAGGATTTTAATTAAGCACTACTCTGTAACTAAACAAACCAAATTACTTAGTACTTACTTTTCAGACATAGTAACAGTGAAAGAAATCTTCCAGTGACATAAATCCCACCCTCTGTTACTCCTACACCACATCAAATAACCTGTTCTATAAACAGCAAAGTGGTTCATTTTCTCAAGGATGCTGCAATGCTACTCAAAACCCTCCACTTTATTAGAATTCTACTGATTTCATGTCTTTATCTTTTCATGAATAGCAGAGATCCACTTAGAGTAAAAGACAAAATGTGAAACAAACCCAAAGAATTCTGGTTGGTTTTTTTTTTTAATGTTAGAATTTCAGGGGTCTCCTACTGCAAATGCAGAACAAATCCTTTTTGATCCCAGTTACAATTTTTGCACTTTTAAATCAGTATTTATGCAGTACTGAAATGTCAGTACTGTATTTTTAGTGTAAAATGCAACTTGAATTTTAACTGATTTCTGCAAAAGAGGTGGGAACTAGAGGAAGCCCTCAGGGCAAATGAAAAAATTTAATTGTGGGTGCAAGGGAATTGACTTTAATACAAAAGAACCTAGGGATTACTGATATATTTTTTTTAATAAACTTTTATTCTCTACCTAGTATTTTTTACTGTCTTTAAGTCTGGGATAACTGAACAAATGGTAAGCACGTACCATGTATATGAGGTTAGCTAAAATGCACTGGACTTCATCAATATCAACATCATCTACTTGCATGAATTTCAGGGCATGTAGAAAGGCGTCCAGAGATAGTTGATGTGTTTTGAGTAGTAAATATCTGAAAGAATCAACAGGAAAAAAAATCTGTTACTGAGAAACAATCACTTAAAAATTCTGGTTCTTAGGAAAATGGCCGTCCAACAACAAATTAACAGGAATTCAGCTCTCTCAAGAGCTAGAATTCAGTCCTAGTCATCTCAGTCCTAGGTGAAACTACATTATATCTGCTTTTGTAAAAAATGTAAGTTTTGTTATGCTTACACTTTCTTAAAGAGATTTCTGTACGTGATGATTTTCAACTTCTCAAGGATAAGAAAGATTCCACACCGAATAAAGAAGGTCTCATGCTTTGTCAGAGCATCATTCAGTAGGAGAAGATTGCCTTCACTACAAGAATGAAGAAATGAAAATATGAGGAGGTCTCACCCAAACAAGACAAGAAATTGTCTGACTCGGTAGAAATATCCCTCCCTTACCTTCCCCAATCATCCCAAATAAATATATTTTACTCAATATTTATTATATAACACAACAAAACAATGTTCATACCTTACAGACTTTGTTACTTCAGCAAACTGCATAAGGTCATACTTTTTTAAGAGCTGAATTGTTGGCATGTGGCCCTGAAAAATACAAGTTTCCAAGTTTTCTAGGGTAAAGTCAAATGCATTTTACACAGAATCTAGTAAGCTATAAAAACATTTGTTAGAGAAAAAGACAAATACTTAAACACGTTTTTTTTTCTTTGCTACAGAACAAGAGGTGAATAAAAGTAATTGTAAGACAACTCCCTTGCCCCTGCTAAACACCTTGTAGCTCAGCTCACAATAACTACCTATTTTTCACGATTTAGGGAGTCTTAATATTTCTTCATATTGGGGAAAAGTTACTAAACTTGTAAAGTGAAGATCCTGTGACATGAGCCCTAGGCAGATCCAAATTTTATGTCATGGTTCTATGACGTAATCTTCAAATTGAAGAACTGCAGGAATCCCAAGCATTACTTCTTGAAATGCTTCAGCACTGTCAAGTCCTAGCTCAGTCTGTATTAGATTGTTTTGTTTTCTTCACCATGCAACTGTGCAAAAATAAAAAAGTCCTCTCAAAAAAAAAAAAAAAAAAAAAAGAAAATTTAAATTCAAAGAAGACAAGTTAATTCTCACTGCTAAATCAGGTAAGACTGAGCCACCTATACTATCAAAAAGAAACTTTGGTTTCTTTCCCCCAGCACAGCAGGGATCAGATTGCACAGTGACTCGGGTCAGACTTTAAATTTAGTTACCATCCTGCTATGCTGTTGGTAACTTCTTTCCTGGTTGGAGGATTATCTGAGAGCAGAACTCAGCTGCATGTTTACCAAGAGCTGCTAGGAATTAAAAAATACCATCCAAGCTATTTTAGTACAGTTTAAGGTTAGTATTAATGTTTGGGCTCTGACTTAAAAAAGAGCTGTAAAAACAATGACCTTTATCTAGTTTCTTTAATGCCTCTTGTACACTTTAACTGCTCCAGGAAATCCCCAGTTAACTCAAGGCACTAATGGACCCAACAGTTTAAGGGACCCAGCCAGGACTGAGACAAATTTCTCAGGAAGGCTGTTAGTTTTACTTTATAAATTATCTACGTTATCATTGATTGATCTGAAAACAACCAGTAAGAAAGTCAATAAATAAAAAATGAAAAATAGAAGCCAATTATCCTACCCACTATGCTCCCCCTTTATGCACTGGACACTGCAAGGGACTAGAGAGGAAGCACTGAATGAAAAAAAAAGGAATGGTCATACCCAGGATGATACAGGATGGGGAAAAGACAGAAGATGGGAACTCAGAGAAGCAGGTGATAGCAACATTCTCCATGTGTAACCTTGTTACCAGGGTCAGGAACAGAAAATCCTAAAATCTAGTTCTTGTCCCCGTAGTTACACTGAATGAATTATCAGCCTATCTCCACTAGCTCAGGGATATGCAAATCCTAGCACAGCATGTGGGAAAGGACAGGAACAAGAAGCAGAGATGTATTTAATTATTTAACAGAAAGATGAAAGGATGAAATAGCAACCAGTCTTCATTAGTTTGTTTAAAACCAAAATGCTCTACTTCATGACCCTTCTGACATGCTTTGAATGGGCATGTACATAGGGGGCAAACAGAAAATCCAAAGATAGGAATCCTTTCCTTCCTGTGGCAACCCCCATCCCAACAATCTTCAGCCATCTGTTTGCACATCCTCCTTCTCTTCACTGGGTGAAAGAAACAGGCAGATTTGTACTACTGAATCCACACTTTCCCTGGCCCATCTGTGCAGCTGAGCACCAGGCATGCACTCTGCTACATGACTGAAGTGACACTGTTAAGCACTTCTCCAAAGACCTATAAGTTGGCTTTATCACAGGAGTAACCTCAGGTTGCACCTGAGGTAGAGAAATGGAAGGAAGGAGTAAAGGAGGGGAAAGTTTGTTTCTGCTTGAGGTATTTTTTTGTTTTGTTGGGTTTTTTTTGTTTGTTTGCTGTTTTTTTTTATTATTTGTTTTGGGTTTGGTTTTGGGTTTTTTTTTTGCATTTCTTCTTTCCTGTGTTGCTATAAATGTTCTTCCCAAGACTACAAAGTGTTCACATGCTGGCTCTTATGGGGGTGAGGCCCAGATAGGCACTTGAATTCCAATAAGGGAAAGAAAAATAACTCCAGTGAGCATCAGTTTGATTATGCCCCCTCCTCCAAATATTTAGAAGAGTAACATCTACTCACCAACAACATTTTTACTGGCAGCAAGTAGATCAAAATCATTCTTTTGTTCTTCTGGCTCGAGCGGTGACAGTGCTCAAAGGCAAACGAAAGATATTCTTCAGCTGCAGACACAAATAAAGGTTCCAGTAACATGGAAATAAAGGTTCCAGTCAACAACAAAAATGGATCAGAACTGGAACCCCAAACTCTGTGCTCACTGTCCATATGTAGCTTGAACACATAATATTTGAAATGATACAAAAAAGAATCACACCAACAAAAATACACTAAGAAAAATGCTGTAATAATTACTGGAGATTTGCACAAAATGCAAAATATTACCAGAAATCCTTCTTCACAAAGTCAAAGAAAACTTGTCAAGGTCTAAACATCAGAGGTGACAGTTACAAGTAACACTGGATTTTTCAGCTCATTTCAGTAATAGTACTGTGTTACTGTTACAGGAAGGGGGAATCTCAAGAAGCTCTGATGAATTAGAACTCTATTTTCTAAATTCACAGAGCAGGTTCTTCAGAGCTTTGGATCTAAGATGCATGTGATGCACACACCTGCTGAGCTGCAGAAATGTGCCAGTGAGATCACACAGCACGACAACATGAAAATCTTTCATCAGTTTTTGCCAAGAGAGAAAAATTACAAGCCTGAGAGCCAGAAGACACTGTTAGAGTAACAAAGCTGGCTCCAGAACAGATCTTTGTTAGTCTTCAGTTGCAAATGAAAGTTGTAAAACTTCTCTATTAGTGAGTAAGAAAACCTCAGAAATGCAGTTTTTAAATCTTAAAAAAATCAATGCACTGAGAAACTAATTTTACAGTCTGGTTTGCTAGAGATTTTCTACCTGGCATAAAGCAACTCGAAGAGGACAAGAGAGTTGCAAAGCCTCTTTCTGAGATTTTTACAAACCTCATTTTACAAACCTATTCTCTGGATGCTCGTGCATTTTGTTACTCAAGCACAGAATGCATAAGACTACAGAGAACTTCACTAGCACAAATATTTTGAAACTGGGCATAGACTACAGTTAGAAGTGTCATGTAATCTCATCTCTGATCTGCCTAAGCCTGTGGGCCTGGGATGACTTTTCCTTTGATGAATGCAATCACAACTGCAGCTTTTACACACATTTTGAGTCAGACACACACATCATCAGCCAGATTTCACAGCAAGCAGCAAGACTTCAGTCTGCCTTAGAGACAACACACAGAGTACCTTGCTTGAAGTCACTGTCAAACATGGCTTTGCGTCCAACATAGTATCTGTATGTAACCCTCTGTGCCATACTATATTCATCCTTCAGGTTTGAGCTGTCAATTGCTCTAATTAAGGGCTTACAGAGATGGAGTTTGTTGATCTGTTACAGAAAAACAATGGCATTTTACTCAGAGAAGGTAGATACACAGTAGCATATTAAAAAGGGTGGGTTTGACTTAGAATGCAAAAACACAGTTTACCAAACTTGAACCTTACCTTAAAATAGATTTTGAATAGCTGATTCACCAGAAACAACATGCCCCATTTTTTGGAATCTTCAATTCCTGCTCGACTGTCATAAGAAAACAGAAAAGCACCTACTAGTACTGTACATTGTATAAAAAGAATGACTTTGTCTTTATGCTAAGTTCCCTCCATAGCTATTTTATGGATTTTTAGGGTAAAAACAGGTGTCTGAAAATAAGTCAAGGCCAAAGTCCTTCTCTTAAACCGTATCAGCACTGTCAAAACAGAACATGTGTTCCTATCTTAAATTTTATACGGCTCTGCTAAACCTCTTATCAACATAATAAAAAGATATCATGCAAAATATTATTTTAGTATTATATGTACTATATAGAAAGTATTATATGCATCAGGGTTCTCACTCCAGTCTACTGGAAACACACACAGAACTTGCTTACAATATACAAAGTGAAAGAAAGATGAGGAAGGGAAAGCATTTTCTATGCTTAGGTGTTAAAATTGCTAACACTGGAAGCTAAAGTCAACTGTTTTCCATCTAACCATAAGGAAGCAAACTTCACAACTGAACAGGGCACAAAGAGTGTTAACAACCTTTCCTGAGAAACAGGGACATCATCAGTCCCTCCCAGCAGCATCTGCTAGGAATGTTAAACCTGAAGGGAGGCCTCTACAGCTGCAGCTAACAGTCAGCAGAGGACAGACTATAAATGAGATGAAAGGAGCCTCAGAAGTGTTCCTTCTTATCCAGATAGGGTTTTAATAAGCAGAAACATCTTATGGAAAGTTCTTACCAATTTAATAAGGCAAGTTCTACAGAGGATCTTTCACTTACGTGTCACTGGCACAGACTCGAAAACAGCTCATCAGCAGTTCTGCTGCTTTTTCCAACATGTCACCAGCTTTGCTTTTCCCTTTCTTCACCAGCTGTTGATCTGCCTATCATTACACAGCAAGAAACAATGTGTAATTCTACATCCTGGATCACTGGGTTATAAACAGTTTAGTTCCTTAATACAGCATTTCATAAAGTTTTACAGAAATATATCTGTCATGTCTACTTCCACATCTAGAAGGCAGTCAAACTCACAGATAATAAAAAATAAACACTCAGAGAGGCTCCTGAATGTTTTCTAAGCCTGAGGCACAGGAGGACAGTCCTTTGAAAACAGCACTGACTGCTATTCCCTCTAGAGCCACTAAGCTTAATGCATTTCTCAGAAACCTAAATTTGGGATCATCTGATAGACAACTTGGAACATTAACACTTCTACTCAAGTTTTCAAAGACCAAAAGTATTGTCAAAAAAAAAAGAATGTCTTTTGAAGAAAAACAAACTCAAATGATTCCCCAGTTACAGAGTCTGAGTTTTAGAATTTATAGTAAAGGTTCTCGCCACAGCCATGAGAGAGAGATTTTATTTCTAAACCACATTCAACATTTTCTAGTAGTAACACACATTGCTAGAACTTGGGGTTTTCAGAAAAAATGGAAAACATATGTTACAGCAACAAGAAAAAAAAGAGTTGCCAACACCATAGGAAAGAGATTCACACACTGATTCACGCAGACCTTAAAACAAAGAAGAGTGGGGGTGCAGAAATAGCAAGTAGATATTTACTACTTGCTTCCTAAAAAGTTTATTCTAATGCTTGCATTCTAACTAGCTGAAACATAAAAAAAAAAAAAGAAATGGAAATGCATTATATATTGCAGAAGTCCTCTCTGTATCTGCATCCTTTGAATACACTAAGGTTAGGAGTTGAAACATGTCTAACACTACCTGCCCCACTTTCCCCTTTCCCATGCACCTCAAACACACCTTATTCAGACTGAGAATTGACACTTTGCACAGAGCAGGCACACACATGAAAAAAAAAAAAATGCATGCCAGATGTGTTGTTTTTGTTTAATAGGTGGGTGGGCACAAGGAAGTGCTCAGGGAACAACTACTGAAAAACCTGGACATTGTCAAACTCTAACCTAATTTGGAACTCTAGCTTCAGCTCTTAAGTGATTAGGAGCAAAGATCACAACTCTGCCACTTTATTTTGGCCTTAATTTGGCAATTCTCTCTTCCCTACACAAGCCATTGCAATCCACTACTCTGAGAAAAATAATGTAAATTTGGTTTGCCTTTTTGTTTGGTTGATTTTGGTGTTTTTTTTCTTGTCAGTAGCTATAGGGACTTAGCAAGGACTTCAGTGAGCATCAGAAGCAGTACACACAGCTGGAAGAGGAGAAAGAAAGCAGCAGCTTTCCTCTCCAGATGCAGTTAGTGGTCACATTAGCTCAGATGTCTGGGATATCTCCACCCTTATACAGACTCCACCAAGTCCCAGGGATAGCCTATGGAAATAGTGAGTTGTTCTCCATGCTGCTCCATAATGACTACTTAATAACTTCATATGTTCTAAGCAACTGCTGTGAGTTGCATAGAGATCCTCAGAACTTTCCTGTTCAAGCAGCAAAAAAAGGCAGATTGAGCAACCTAGTTTTTCAATGGTACCAGATGAATCTAATGTGTCAACAGAATCCTAAGCAAGGAGTTAAAACAGTAATGAGCAAAATTAGGCTACATAATAAGGTCTAGAATACTTCCACCATGGAAACACCTAATGGATAAAACTAATGAGGCTGTAAGCAGATTTACTTACACTATTAGCAAAAATTCGAAGATCAAGAGCTACAGCATACATAATAGGTAAAGCCCTGGAAAAGCAAAAAGATGTTATACTTAGTATGTGCAAATCATGAGTAAGACACAAGAAACAAGCATTATTTTTTCTGCCAGTTGGTCATCAAACTAGAAAAGTTCCTTTTAAAAGGAAAGGTCTTCAAGATCTCAGCACTTCAGAAACCCTACACTGGAAGAATTAATTCAGAAACATTTTTTTAATAAAAAATAATCCCACCTTATCCTATATAATTAAACTTAGATGTTTAGTTTTCACTTTTGGATCTAAAAACTCAAATGGGAAGCAAAACCAATATAAGTATTTCTGAGTATAAAAAACCACAACCCTGCAGGCCTAATTTTAGTTTGACTGCTATGGTACCAGGATAGTGAAAGTTAAGTCTAGTTCCTAGTGGCTCTCTATGATGTACTCACCAGTTTTCCTCTTTATGTGCCTGAAACGCTCGCAGGAAAGATGTACTGTATTTAGGAAAATTGAAAATGCTAATAAATGAAAGAGAGATATAAACCCAGCAGTACTATAGTACTATGTATCATGACATTAAAAAGCAGAAACCAACAAAGCAGCAAGTAGATGAGGAGTCAGGATGCAAAGATGCAGGAGGGAAGAACACGAGCACAGCCACGCGCTTCTTGGTGTGGCAGCAGCCATGAGAAACACTGGTTGCCAAGAGATAAGATAGCACCTTTCTTTATCAGTATCTACCCCAAATACAAACTAGGATGTATAGTAATGATTTCAGGGTCTCCTAAACTCTGTGAGAAATGAATTTTTTATTTTAGAGCAAAGTGACAGATTCCTTCTTAGTCCTACAGCAAGTTCAAAGGAGAGTATCTGTATTTCCTTGCTTAAGAACTTAAACAACTGAAATTTATTTGGAAGCAGACTATTCTATTAAATTTTAAAAGAGGTAAAGGTAAGTTAATTCTACAAGAAAGCATACAGTTAAGCTGAAAACAATAGGCAAGGTTAATGGAAAAGGATATTGGACAATAACTGTTTGGCACTTGTATGCTTCTATAAAGTCATGGTTTCCAACAGCATAAGTACACCTGTCAAAGAAAAGCTGCATTAATGAACCAGAAAATATCACATACATAAGACAAATTTTTGCTTTTGCCTTTTAATAGGCATAGAGATTCACAGTTTATTTAAAAGAGGTACAGAAATATTATTAGAAAAGTTCCTAACAAAATGGTACAAGTATTTTAACACAGCACTATAGCCTGACAATTGTAGAAAACTTACTGAGAGCAGAATGGGGATTTGTTTGTATAATAAATACAGTATCAGCTGTAATATGCTAATGGTTATTAAAACTGTCCCTAAGGTTAGCATAGATTAAAAAAAAAATAAAATAATCTAAGACTGTTGAAAGCTAACTGAAGACTGTTAATAAAGAACTTTTTCTACATAAAAGCCTCCCAGAATTATTTGGGTCCTAAATCTGCCTTAAGAGTACTTTTATGACTAAAATTCCCCTCTAAAAATATTTATGTCCCTTACTTATTTTACCCCAAACTCTTGTGTAGTTAGTAAATGCAGAGCAAAGGATACAGTGGGCACTGAAACCAAAGCTGTGTCAATGGCTATACACAAACTTCTGCCAGATACATAAGACACATTTTACATGGAGAGAAAAAAGGTCCTTATTACCTGCAGTTCTAGCATTATTTATAAAGAGTAATAAACACCAAGTTTTCAGATGTAAACCCTTTAAAATAACTAAGTAAATTAAAGGATAGCCTTCACTATCCCTGCTGGACAGCTTACAACTGACTTTACATTTCAGGTCTGTCCTTACCTTAAGTGGGCTGCAAACATTTCATCATATGGTGGTTCCAAAACTTGCTGACACTTCTCCTCTGGAGATGGAAGCTAAGTAGAGAATAAATCAATGAAACATTAAAGGAACACCCAGTGCAGCAGAAACAGAACATCATCAGGATATTTTGTCAGTTTTATGCATACATGATGCTGCTATCTATCAGAACCTTAAGTTATATTAATAACCACATCCAGAATAATAAGTTTCTTGTGTGCATTCTGTCTCCAGAACCTGATTACAGCTAGCCTTAAAAGTAAAACCATCTGAAATGGCTATAACACAAACACTGGACCCTTGATACCCACTGATTTTCTCTTTATAGTCACTTGGCTGTGCCACATTCCTACCAAAGTAGACCTGGCCAAAGGGACTTTCCAGAAAACAATTAAAAGTGAAACAAAAAAAGTCATCCTGGGGAAAAAAATGGAAATATATAAAGGGAGACCCTGCTCTGGCCTGGGAAAAAAGATTTCTGAAGTTTAACTCCAATGGAAAAGAATCCATTCAGACAGCTAGGAAATCTGAAAGCAAAATGAAAGGTCAGAACCAGAGTCTCACCTGTAGCCTTGGGTTTGCAACATGTGGATGCTTAAATGACACCAGTTCTGCACAAAACTGTCCATCCCTGCTGTCAATGGCTTCTTGTACCTACCAAAAGAAACAGCCACATTATCCAATAAAATCCAGCCACAGCCACACAATTGAGCACAACATATTTACACATGACTACAAAAGCCACCTTCTTGTTACCACTCTTCATACACACCAATACCAACACCAACCCAAGCATGAGGTTTTGAAGGTCTAAAACTAAATGAATCAATATTGTACTTTCAATATGCCTGGTTTTCAGAAAGGTCAGGGAGAAGGAGGGGCATACACTGTTGTGTTTTGGGGTTTTTTTTCCAAATTTGTAGAATAATATTAAACCAGAGAATCTCCAAACAAGTTGTTTGTAAAACAGCAGCTGTGAACCAGATCTGGTTAAGCTTTTTAAAATTCTAGCTGGTTTATGGGTATCAAACAGACATGTAAAGGCAGAAACAATCTCTGATTGTTATTGTTTGTAACATTGCACATCATGAACTGGGACTTGCAAATACACTTGCTATAAACATTCCTGTAACATTTAGGAACAAAAATTACTTCCGAAACACAAAATTAGCTCTTCTTTACTTGGAAAAAAACACAAATACGAACAACATGAATCTCTGAAAGAGTTTAAGCAGTTGATTTTTCCCCCTTTTGCTGCTTCCCTTGCTATTTTAGTCTATGATTTTAGCCATTTGGTATGGGCTTTCCATAGAGCAAATTTTTTTGGTTTTTTTCTGTTCCAACACAAAAATATAAGTAAAACACAAACAGTGAGAAAGGTACTAAAACCTAACACCTAAAGCTACTTCCACAACTGAAATATTCCAAGCTTGGCATCACAACATTCTGCTTATACAATATTTTACAAGCAGTTATCTCTAGCAGGAAGCAGAATTAAGCCTATCTCCCAAAGAATATAACTTTTACAATCTAATACCTGGCATTGCCTTTGGAATGATAGCTGCGTGTCTAATCTGTCTCCAACTGTAAGCATTACACGTCCTGTTATCTGTCACTTCCTTACCTGTTGCTCTGGTGTATAGTGTCCAAGTTTGACAGAGAGCAAAATGCTTCTTTCATAAGAGATAAGGTATTGGTGAGGTGTGTGCATAAACTTAAAAAACTGTGCAGACATGGTGTATTTGAGATGCAGAGAGGAGAGAGAGGATCACAAGGACTGTCAGCTGAAGAACATGACTTTTTAGAGTAGATCACAGTCCTGAGAGATCTCAGCCACTCCTTTTGAGACTAAACCCCAAACAATTACTCTTTTTGCCCTTCACTCAGTTGACTTGACTGATCTTGAGTGAATGGAGTAAGACTGTAACAGTGAAGAAAGTACAATGGCTCAGAAAGAAGCAGTAAGAGTGGTCACACTAAGAGCTTGACACCACCTGGTACCCTTTGTGAGCCCATTCCTGTCTCTCTGTCCTCCATGCAACAAGCAACATCTCTCAGCATTTCTGTGCTTCTTACATCCCACTATTTCTTAAATTCTTCAGCTGTATTTGTTACTGCATGCACACACAATCCTAACATGTTAACTCTTATGGAGAACGTAGCTCACTGTCTGCTTTACCACACATTAACCACCACATTTTTAAAAAATGCCAGGAATACACCTTTAGCAGTCAGTATCATATTTACTGCAGACTTTAAAAGCATATTTGTTTACCACCCTGCGTATCCCAGGCTGATTTATTTCTTAAACAAGGCAACACATACCCAGCAAAGAAAAACACAACCACACAGCGCCCACAGACAAAAAACTTCGCTTACTTGCTGCAAATACTGATTTATCGTGATGTGCGCCATTAAAACAAAAGCAGAAGAGTCCAAAGTCCCAGGTAAAAATCGGCTGCCTCACGTTCTGCAAAAAAAAAACCCCAAACAAACCACAATAACACCGGAGTTTAAGAGAACAGCAAGCAAAGCCACCGCATCTCGTACGTATCCTTCCCGGGCTCTGCGGAAAGGCGGGGGGCACCTCACCAAACGCCAGATGCACCCATCAGCCCCGCTGGGTGAGAGGGGAGCAGAGACACGCTGCGTGCCGGGGGAAAGCCCTGGCGGAGAGGAAACCCCGGCCCCAAGGAGGGGGGGGGGGAGGGCCCCGGCAGCCCGCGGGTTGCCGCAACCGGCGGGGAAGCGTGAGGAGCGGCAGCCCCGCTGTTATAGGGAGACCCGCACCCCCCGAGGGCCCCAACCCACCCCCGGCCCTACCCCATCGCACACACACCCTGCGGCCACCAGCATCGCACTTCCGGCAGCCCCTTCCGGCAACTTCCGCCGCACTTCCGGTACCCGGCAAGGGACGGGCGTGAGGCGGCTGCTGACCGGAGCCGGGGGGAAACCAACCGGGGAGTCACGTGACTTCCCACCGCCCTTTTTTTTTCCTTTTTTTTTTTTTTTTTTTTTTTCCGCCCCTCCTTTCCCCTTTCCCCCCCTCAATGGCTGAGGCCGCGCCTCTGCCCCGCCCACAGCGGCCCCGCGCGAGGGGTGGGCGTGGCTTTGCGCCCATGGCCAATAGGAAAGCGCGATGGGCGGGGCCTAGAGCGCGCGTCACTGATAAGCGCTCGTGCGCCGGGACGCCCTGCACGTTCGCAGCCCGGGGGTCGACGCCGGTGATGGCGACGGCACGGGAGGAAGCGGCCGCTCCTCTTCACACTCGACCCCTCACCTCGCAAAGAGGGTGGGCGGTCACCTCCGTGAGCCCCGGCCGCTCCGTTACTGTCTCGGGGCCGCGCTGACGGGAGATCCGGGTCTCTTATCCTGAGAAAGCGCCCGGGTTCGACCACCCCGCCGCCTGTGGCCACGCTCCCGGGCGCCTCGGTCCCCTGCGCTGGGGAGTCCCTGTGATCCAAAAGCTGTCGAAAAAATTAAATCCAGCATTTCACCCCCGAAACGATCGTTCTTAAAGGCACAGGCGGAGGTAGCAGACGTGGTCAGTGCCCTGGCAGGCAGTGCTCGGGTTGTCGTGGCCCGGCTGTCTGGGACAGGGGTCGCCGGTAACCGGGCTGCGGGCTGCCTCCCGGGACGGGTGCCTCTTCATGGAGAGAAACCGGAGGCCGGGGTGAAAAACCCGGCTGCTCCTCGGGCTGCCTCCCCGGCTGCCCCTTGGCGCGGTCCCGCTTCGCGCCAGGCGCCAACACCCAGAGCCAGGCGGAGCTGGGGGAGCCGAAGGGGTGCGAGGCGATGGCAGGGAGCCGCCACCGCCACCTTCCCGGCTCTACCGGGGTTTGCCCCGGCCACCGGAGCCATCTTGTGTGCGGGGCTAGCACAACCCCGAACGCTGGGGATGGGCTTTAGCCGTGCGCGGACACAGACCCCTCGCCAGGGGCGCCCCAGGAAGGGTGCGGGCGGGTGGCTGTCGGTGACTGCCGGCCGGGCGGCACTTGGCAACCACCCGCGGGCAGGGCCGGGCAGACGACGGGAGGAGGAGGGGGGGAGGGCAGGGCTGCTGGGTGGTGGTGGAGGAGGAGGAGGGGAGCGGAGGCGGGGACCAGGCGGCCCGGCCCAGCCCAGCGCCTTGCCCCGGCCGGACACGGCGCCCGGGGCGGAGATGGCGGACGAGCCCCAGAAGAAGCCGCATTTGACGGCCTTGGTGGGGCACACCAACGGGCTCACCAAGCCCGCCTCGCTGGCGGCCGCCGCTGCCGCCACCCGCGCTGGGGGAGGGGGAGGCGGCGGGGGAGGCGCGACCGCCTCCTCCAAGAAACTCGTGATCAAGAACTTCAGAGGTGGGTGCGGGGCCAGCCGGGCCCTCTCCCCCCGCAGGTGCTCCCTGCCCCGCTGCCCGGCCCTCTCCCCCCGGCTTTGTTTACTGCGGGCCCGAGCGCTCCCTCCCTCCCCCCCCCCCTCTTCCCCGCTGTAGGCAGACGGGCAGCGGCCGAGCCGAGCCGGACCGGGCCGGGCCGGCGGCGGGGGGGGGCCCGGTGGTGTCAGTCGCCCCGCCGCCTTATCTGGGCGACAGGAGTCTGCCGCCGGGCCGATAACCCTCCTGCTGCCGTCACCATCCCGGTTTAAGGGCTTACGGGGACACGCGTGGGGCTGGGTGCGTGGGGGCGGCGGGAGGAAGCGGGCAGAAAGCCACCTTAGTGTCAAAACTAATTACAGCGAGGCCAGGGTTACCTTCCTGAACGTGACATCGCGGGGTAAAGTCAAACACAGCAAACAGCCCCGCGGGTGGGGTGGCCCCCAGCTCGCCCGTGGGGTGGCGGTACCGGCACTGCCCTTGCCGGGCAGGTCCGTGCCCTGGCGTGGAGGTTTCGTGGTCCGGGGGTGGGGGGGGAACAGACCCTCCGCTTGTGCCAGGGTTTAACCATCAGGGACAACATGGTTCGGCAGAACTTAGCGAAGCCCCTTGAGCTGCTGGTTTTCACCTACCTGTGTCTTCCTTCACAGAAAGACCCAAATTACCCGATAATTATACTCAGGACACATGGCAGAAACTTCATGAGGCGGTGGGAGCGATACAGAATAGCATTTCTATTAAATACAACCTCGAAGAGCTCTACCAGGTAAGGAGTGTGGGCATTGTTACAATTTAACAGAAGGAAAATTACCTGCTGTGTGTCCTCCACAGAGCTACATATTTAGCACAGTGCATTTTGATTAGCTAAAAGCTGATTTTATTTCCTGAACTCTTCGCTCCCTGCTCTGTTTCTAGTCAGTTTGCAGTTTTATATAGCAGTTCCTTGGCCAGTTACCAGGATCTGGGCCTATGAAAAAGCAGTTTATGTTGGGAGCCATGGAAAGCTGTGCTTGGACAGGGCTGAGATTTAAGTCTCAACCTCTCCAATACACTGCCTACCCAAGGTGCCAAAACCAGGATGGTACTCTTGCTGGATTATGCAGATACATATTTTATGATGATTTCTCTTTTGTACTTGCTTTGGCCTCGTGAATTGTTATGTTGAAATATTTGGTATTATTAGATAGTAACAATTAGACTGCAGCATCAGTACCCTTTAGGGAGTTAAAAAAGGACCTTGGTTGAGGAGGCAGCAAACTGTCAGTTTACCTGTGGTTCAGATTTCTGCTACATTTTCATATCAATAAGGGTCTTATTTTTTAATTAAAATGGTGAAAAAGTATTTCTGGGGCATCTGGGTTGTTGGAGCAGAGTGAGGGTAAGAGAGAAATACTCATGAACCATTTCTGCCTTTCTGCTTTTTCCATTTATATATGGTTCAGTTCTATTTAAAAACATATTTATTTTTAAACATATGGGCTTTGAGATATTTAATTTAATTAGTATTTTTTTTACTGTTATCACATTAGAAAAAAAATCACTTACGCACTAAGTTGTGCTACATACCTTAAGTTAGTTATGAGTTTTCTGTGAGTGCAGGTGTTCAAGATGCAAATGTGAATCTCATTGCCAGAACAGGTTTTAAGTCATTATTATGCTCAAGTATGTTAAAGGTTTATAAATGTTCAGCTGAGGTGGGTTTAATGTTGTCTGCAAAGTGCAAACTGTCAGAGAAGAGAACAGAAAGCCAACAGCCCGTGTTGGGTCTATGCTCAAGAAAATCAGCTTGAAAGCTGACTGTACTTATCACTGTGATTAATTAGGGTATTTAATATATGGGTCTAAAGTTGATGATTGTGAAATGCATGTTGACTTAGTTTATTTTTTCCCTTTAAACAGATAGATTGATTTGTGACATATTCGGCTATTAATACTGCACATTTGCAGAGTTTGAATTACATAATACATTTTATGGTTTTAAACTCAGCTTTTGAAAAATCCTGCTTTTTCATGCCTAGCTAAAGAAAAACAAAACAAAACAACCAAAAAAAAAAAACCAAACCCCACAGAGGCTTTGAGTGTTACCTAACTTGTTTTCAAAGGCTCAGAAATGAGATTATAGTAATATGGCTATGAAATTGCCAGGGGACAGACTTTAGTTTTGGCAGAAGAGGAGGAGAGAGATTTCAGATAAACTATGAAGGGAGAACTGCACTTTTTGCTTTTTCTATTTGCCTGCTTGCTTGTAAAAGCTGCACAAGGCCAGACTGATGGTGTGTAAGGCAGTGGTGCAGATCAGCAAGATTCCTGCAAAGTGGGTAGTGGCAGTCGGTGTGCCTGTGCATCCGTAGGTACTTAACTCTCCTGCCAAAGGAATAAAAGATGAAGTTCAGCATCTGCCAGAAACCTGATCTGTACTTACAGATCGTTTTATCTGCCTATTGGTGAGCACCGCGTCATCCACAGGGGAAAACTACTCTGTGTGCATCCCTTCTTACTATCAGGGCTTTATTTTTGGGTTGTTTGTTGGGGTTATTTTTTGTCCTCTTTACCTGGTATTCTGGGAGAAAATGAGAGGCCTGCTAGAGTTCAGTGTGGTGAGTGGGCTGGTGGGCCAGCCTGCCTTTGAACTTTCTGATTTACTTACTTAATATGGCACAGTGGCTGGGGAAAAACTGAAGAACAATGACAAGGCTTTGTGGGAAGCCCCAGGGATACTCCTTTCCAGGCATTAGAGGCAGCATGGGATCAGGCATGGAGGTGCTTGGCAGAGGAGTAGTCAGTGAGCACTGGAAGGGTGGCAGCCAATTTTTTTGTGACTAAAATAGAAACGAAGTCTGGGATTGGTGGTAGATTGAACAGATGTTGGTAGAAGTAGCTTATACTTGATGGGATAGAGAAAGTGGGGCAGTGCAAAAAATTGCCAAGTGTGGAGTGATAAAAATAATGAAAGAAGAAAATTCCCTTTGCAGCAAAGTCCTAAATAACCTGAAATGGGGCAGCACTGCCCTTCTGGAGGACATAGAGTAGGACGGTGTAGTAGTGAAAGAAAAAAAAAATTATGAGAGTCCTGACCAGGCTTTTATTTGGGTGAATGGATGGGAAAGGCTATGTCGTAGGATACATAACAAACTATCTGCATAATGATTGTGTGAATACTGCTTGTTACAGATGTTGTTTTACTTACCTGACCAGATGAAAAACATAACATGGGCACTGCATGATGAATTTTCTTGTTTACTTGTTTTAGTATTGTATCAAAATTGGTGAAGTCATAGTTGATGTTCATTTAAATAAAATGACATTGAGTAGGTTAAAATTGCTGCATAGGGGAGATCTCTTGGAAGCAAATTCACTTTGTGTTTTGCAACACAACCTATTTGGAATGATAGAACCTATAGAGGAAATAATACAAGTAGCAATAATTTGCAAGCCAAACTCTAAAACAGAAGACTGTGCTCATAGCAAGGCATTAAAAGGGTGACTTAAAACAGAACTTTTAAGAGTTTTGTGTAGGTGAAGGGTCTGAAAGTGTTGTCTTTCTCATATCCTTGTAGAGGTGATAATTACTGTAGCTTCTTTCCAGACTAATTGTGTGCAAGATGAATGCATGTCAAATGAAATTTCTGCAGGAATAGAAGTAGCAAAAGTTCTGAATGAAACAAAAAGGTGAAGAAGAAGGAAATTAGTGGAAATCATGCCCCCATCAAAAAAAGCAGAAGCAGGTAGTAGAGGCAACACTAAGGTGATAGAGCTGTGGTTTGAAATACACTTCAGGCCAGCACTGCTGCTCAAAGCAGCAGCTCTGCTTTCCCTCTCACCTCTCTCTCAGTCCTCACACTTTCTAGTCCATGTGTTTGGGTTTTCTTAAACTGAAACAAAATAAAGAACATTTACCAATGCTTTTACAGTTACATGTCTGACATCAGGCACTATAATGTTTCACATTGTGAAGAAATCAGACATGCCAAAAAAAGCTGAAATTTGGGGAGAACTGAGTAAAGGCCAAACACTGAGAAAATACTGAAACTTTCTCCAAAATTATTGATGCTGACAGAAAATTGGTCAGACAAATATGACACTGTAAATCCTCTGGAGCAAAGGAAAGGGTCAGATTTAATTGCACAGGTGCTTTAAGTCTTAGGCAATGCTCTCTGCAGTGTCAGCTCACAACTTAAAGGCAGTTGAGGTGAAGTTAAAGGAAGAGACAGATGGATTTTTAGTTATGAAAATCACATCCAGTTCTTTTGGATAATTCTATATGAATCACTGAATGGCCAGTATTACTTGCAATAAGCTTCACAATTTTCACAGAACATTTGGCTGTCTTCATTGTGATTCCTTTCAGATGCTGTGGTCTGTTAATAAAATAATTTATTGAAAAACAGCAGACAAGTTAAAGTGTGCGTGGAACAAAGTCTAAATATAGGCAGTGGTATCAAGCAAGGCTACATTTTCTTTTTGGCATTCTCATTGAGTTTCTTGTTAGGAAAAAATGTTAGTATAAAACAATGTAATTACTGTTTAGCTGAACAACAGTATTCTAGAGATGGCCAGAGCTGCCTCAGTGTACTCTAGGTCTGCTGCATAACAACTTGATTTACATTAATTTCCTGATAACAAGTTTTCTTGGTTTGGGGCAGAACCAGTCTCTTAGACAGCTATGGATAAGTACTCAACTAAATCCCAATAAATCAATTCAGGTCTTTCTTTAGTGACTAATGTGGTTGGGAGCTTTGTTATTTTGGTTTTTTGGGGTTTTTTTACCCTTAATTTGCATATCTTAGCATGAGTGTATGAATTAGTGGAAATATTTGGAAAGGGATGCTAATAAAATTCTAGGAGAACTGCTGTATGCATTTACTGTTTAGAGAGAGTGGTTGAAATGTCTACCTTAAAGTTATTAAGAAGTGAAAATATTTTGTATGATTATGCTCCTCCCCTAAAAATGCATATGTGCTTGTGATAGAGGTTGCACAAGATGGACCTACAGTAAGAATTCTGCTGCTGAGCAGTATTCATGGGAGGGAGATTCTTGTAATGTTTAACAGCATATCTGAAATGTGACCCAGACTGTGATGGTGGACTTTGTTTGCACTCAATATTTATCAGTATAAGAAGAGACCAAAATCAGAAAAGAATAACGAATTCTTCATTTTTCTACATATTTTGGATAATATAATTTTGATTTTTTTTTTTTTTTTTTTTTTTTTTTTTTTTTTTTTTTTTTTTTTGGTGCATATCTTGGACAGATAATTGCTGATTTATTTTTTGTTGTTGGATTTGATTATCCAGGTACAAAAATTTGAGTTCTTTTTTTTTTCCTCTGGTTCATAATATTTGTTTTTGGTTTTTAGGCTGTTGAAAATCTCTGTTCTTACAAAGTCTCTGCTACACTGTACAAACAGCTGCGACAAGTCTGTGAAGATCATGTGAAAGCACAAATCCTTCAATTTAGAGAATATCCTTTTCTCATGCTCAGAAATGGTTAGAATGGTTAGTGTAAATAATTGTTTTTTAAAACACTTTATAAAATTGACAGCAGTAATTGCCTGTGTGTTAAGGAGGTTCTTTGTTCTATGTTTATGTATTTTCAAATCATGCATAAGTACTTCAGTCATCTAGATGAAAAATTTTTGTGTGCAGATAAGTAACATGCTAGTAACTATTTACTTACCATTTTAATAGGAATGCAAATTTTATACCTAGTCTAGAAAATTTCATTAGCACTGTGAGAATTAACAGGTATGGATTTTTATTGCAGGTGAGAAGTGAAGATACTTGCAGCAGGAAGGGTATAAAAAATAATTGCAGTACAATACACATTGTATTGTGTATTGTACACAATACAATAATAGCGTATTAATGAAATACACTATTTCATTAATAGTGTATTTATGAAAGAATTCTCAAACATAAAGCACACCTTTTTGAACAATAATAACTACTGGTCAGCAGCAGTGACTACAGAGGCATTCAACAAGCCCTTTAGGTGTCTCATGGGTACCTTGGGAGTTTCTTGGGAAAGACCTCTAAGTTCAGGAGATCACTTGACTGTCTTGGGATGGCTCAGTCACCTCAAGTTTTACAGTAAATTTCTATTTCCCAAATCTTCTCAAGTTACGTTGCTGGGCTTTTTTTCTGGCTGAACTGGTTGCAGAAGTGCCTGTAGAGCTTCTCTGGACACCTGAGTATAGCCAGCCCTATTTTCTGAATCTGCTTGTGCTTTTCATGCTGAGACTGTTCTTTGTCTGGTTTTCTTTTGTGTAATAGGCACGGGGCTGCACTTGCTCAGACAGGAGATAAATACACTGCACACCCACCTGGCTGTCCCTGTGTGCTTGGAGAGTCTCTTCACAAAGAGATGCTGCAGAGTGTCATACTGAATAGATACTACAGACTCTGGGTGCTAGCAGTGTTTCCTAAGTCTATGTATGTATTTTTTTTAGCAGAAAACCTGGTCTAGTGGAAGGTGTCCCGGCATAGGGCAGGGTTGTTGGAACTACATGATCTTTAAAGACCCTTCCAACCCAAATCATTCTATGTTTCTATGTTAAAATAGAAAGAAACAAGGGAGTGGTGCCCAGATAGAACTTTCTTTCTGTATGAATGCCTTAACATGCTCTGGATTGTGAAACTCAGTTTCTCAGTTCACTGCATTTCCCAGTTAAGTGCCTACATTCATCACGAAGTGTTCGGTTTGGGTTTTTTCCCTGTTTTCTAGCTAAGTCTCAACACAGTTTTGGTTTTTTGAGTCCTAGATAGGAAGTCTGGTTTCTATATGGCATTTAAGAAACATCAGTATGTAAATTAACATACTGAATGCACCTTTTTTATTGGAGCTGATTTTTTCATTACATTTATTCTGATGCTATTAAAACCACATCTAACTAAAAGCACATTAGTCAGTACAGTATTCTCTTAAACATAATGATCTCTAAGAACCAAATCTTATAGTCTGCTTTAAAGAAGTAGTCAAGTAATTTTTTTCATCCCTGGGTTTCCAGACTTCAGAAAATGTTCTAAAGAGATGTTTTAAAACTGGTGTTTCAAAACTTTGCTTTTTCCCTACCTGTGACAGAAACAGTGATTTGGAGAGTCGAGCATTTTATATTTTACAGGACATAAAATCGGATTAATCAGATTTGGCAGAGGGAGCTGGAGGTGATTCTGTGCAGGAAAGGAAGGTAAAGCCACATTTGGATTCACTCATGATACCTTAGAATTCTGTTATTCATAAATAACAGTTGAATCTGTTGTATAACAAAGAGAACTCTCTTTAACTTAGGGAGACCTGGAGATGTATATGAAAAGGGCAGCATTTGGATTTGCTGAGGATTATTTAGAACTGCAACTGCTTTTAAAAGATTAGGGTCACTCTGTGTGCACAGTGTGAACTCATTAAACAAACAAAATAAACTTTTCTGTACCTCTCACCTCAGCTGGTGACAAGGTTCTTTTTGTCACTGGTGGGATTTCTTGTTTAAATTTTTATCAGAGTTATACAGTACAGCCACTAGGTGGTATTACTGAAGAGCAGTGAGTGATATTCCTTGAAAACATAGGGAGGCCTTTTGGAGAGCTGCCAGCCCCTCTGCAGGGCAAGAGATCTACAATTAACTGTTTATCCCTGGGCAGTCCCAGTAATGTTGGAATATCCATGGAGCAGCTTTGCTTTATGGCTGGCAAAGATCACCTCTAGAATCTGGCTTCAGAAGATACGGGCAAGCTAGCTTTCCTTAATAGGTGCTGTACAGATTCTCTGGATAGTCTTTTATTTTTAAAGAAGATAAATAAATGCTGGCAAGATCATTGCAGACAAATGGTAAGTTGAACTTTTGTCCACCAATGTATATCCTTGAGTTGTGAAGACTGCAGAAAGGAGTTTGTCACTGTTTTACCTTGGGGCTGCTTTGCTCCTCCAGTTTCACCATGCCTTTTCACTTTGCCCTTTGATAGCTGAGGGTGGGGTTTTTTAATGTTCTGCTGTGTTGATGACTGATTTTCTTAGGCTTCATGTGAAGTTGGAGTATCACCCAGACTGTGTTGACACCTGTTTTCTATGGGGGGAAAGAAAAGCTAACTAGGCCATGCTGAAATTTTTTGCTATTTGTAATTATAAGTAAGTAGACAATTCACAATCTTCGCTTTCTGACAGCTCCAAAAGCTGGGTTAATTTGTGAGCTTTTTTTTTTTTCCCCCCTCCTCTCTTTTTGCAAGGCAGAGGTGATTCTCCTTGCTTAAGGGCTAAGAAACAGGAAGATTAAAGAACTGAAACTCTGTCCTTGTTTCTTACCTCTGCAATAAATTATGTTACAGAAAAAAATCCTCTCTCAAAAACACCCCATGTTAATTGTCCCTTTAATTTGAATGCTTCATTATCATTCTAAACCAGCATTCTACAATGAGTTTTCATTGCATTGTCAAGTAGCTTTGGGTACAGATGCCCAAAATTGTTGAATTTCTATTCCCCAGTGGGGGATGGGCAGAGGTATGTGTTTATCTGAAATAAAAATGGAAAGCTTTATGGAAGCTATTCAAATTCAACAGACTGACAAAAATAGATTTGAAGTTTATTGCTTTGAATATGTAATTAAACTGGACCTGTGTTTTTATAATAAGGCCTTATAAAAAGTTGATTTTGCTTGCTTTAATTACTTTTGAGTGTTTTGGGGTTTTTTCTATGCTCAAAGTAACAACCTGTAGCAAATGGCTTTCTTGCCTGTGTGCTGAGTTAGCGCTTGTGGTATTTAAGTAAAAAAAAATCATGCTGACTGCTGTTTTATTTTAAAACACTTGGCCAGAAACTTGTCAGCCTGGGAGTTGCTACAGAAGCAATGGAACCTCTTAGGAGAGGAGTTAGGGGACAGCTGGGGTCAGAAATCTCTGTAGCTGGGCAGGGGTGAATTAGTTACTGACATTCTAAATTATGCTAAACTGAAAACTGAGTAGCCTTTTTATGAACAAGATTAAAATGGACTTTGTATTTGAAAGAATAATAACATAAAACCCCACTTCCTTGTATTTTTTTAATTAAAAGATTGGGATAATAAATTTTTATAGCTTCTTCCCCCTGTTAGAATTAATGTATCTATTTTTCTTATGAATTTTAGCCTCTAGCTTATATTATAAAAAGATCTGTTGTACAGTTTGTTGCGGTCTCTGTTTAAATCTTCTTTTTTAAAAAAGCAGAAACCATGGCAGCATGCTATTTCAAAGTGTTTACTGAATGCCTTGGTTATATTGCTTGAGCAGCTTATATATCTTAGTAGCACTAAAACTCATAACAGGCTAATAAAACTGTTTTGTTAATGTTTATGAATTCAAAAACTAACTTGGAATTGTTTGGTAATACTGTTTAGTAATAGTATTAACATCAATAAATTACATACCAGGCTGTAAAAGTTACCACAAAAGTTGAAAATACATGCATCAGCAATTAAGGTGCATGTCTATGTGAGAGAGTTTTTCAGAAGTTGATTTATAATTTAAAATGCCATGTGCTGGTGAAGAGAAAAACATTTCCTTTGTATATTTTCAGATAATGATCAGAAGCATTTTCTTATTTTTGGATCGTACATATGTACTTCAAAATTCAATGCTTCCTTCTATATGGTAGGTATCCATGTAAGTATTCCTCAAGTCTCTAGAGTTTTAATATGCTATTATATTTGTAAAGTTTGAAAAATGTTCCCTTTTTCTTTGATCTACGTAATAGGTCTCTAAAATTTAGTGTTAGTTTATGGCAATACATGTTTCAGCATATGTGTGTGTTATTTCCTTCTTCCCCAGGAATATTTGTTGTAAAGTGAATGTAGAAAAAGAAAAAGTTCTGTGAACATAGACCTATATAGACACCTATCAAGACATATATATATATATATTTTTGTAGTTGTCACAGCCAGGGTGAGACTGACTGTGTGGGGAAGCTCCTCAGGCTGTTGCTTTATGTCCTAGTTTTGAGAAAACTGAATGCTCTTGCACTTTTTTTTTTTTTTTTTTTAATAAGTTAGATACAATGACGAAGTACAGATCATCTTTCCAGCACTGGCCTTGAGATGAAAGCCAGCTCCCCTAGAGGCTGCAATACTGTCAGCACACTGTGGCCACAACTTCGGGCACTGAGTTTTTCACCATTCCTCCCGAGGGGGGTTTTGTATCATGGCCTGAGCAAACAAACCCAGACTTTTCTAAAAAAAATTTTGAAAATTTCTGGTAACAGTACTCAGTCTAAAGCAAAAAAAAAAAAAAGAAAAAAATGTGGTGAAGTGAGAGTGTGCCTTTTCCCTGCCTGTCTGGCCTTTGTGTTCTCAGGAGTTTCTCAGGCTGTCTGAGGAACCTGGCATCCTTGCTCATCCTGTGGACTTCTTCCTTACCACTTCTGCAGTAGTTTTTCTCCAGCTCTGTGTTGGACTCCCCTTTATTGAATGTTATTCAAGAAGTCTGTTCAAATTTTGTGTCTTTTTTTCTCATATTGGGAAAATACACATGGATATGTTGGAGATAAGTGTTATCTAATGTTCCTCTGTTTTCCTTGGCCAAGACAATGCTTAATAATTGCTTTCTTTGTGGCATAGAGGCACCATTCCTTATCATCTTGATACAAAACAAGAATCTGATGTAGGTGATCATAAGGTCCTAGACACAGGATTTGTGATTTTAAACAAATTTTATAAATTACACATAAATTGACTGTTCCAGGTAAACTTATGTTAGGGTGAATATTCAGATTTTTAAAATTATTCTTATGACAACAATTTTCTCAGTAAACAGCCTTATGTTTCTTACGTGAAATATGTACAGGGTGGTCACAGTTTTCCACTAAAGTGTTTGCATCTGGTAGCACATGGCCTGGTATTTTTATGATAATTCTTGTTACAGTTTTTTAAGTGGATAGTGTCAAAAAGTGTGACACTACTAATATGTTCTCCCTTGTATAATATGTATGTATCTTATATATTTCATATGTGTATATCTTTCTCAAACTGAGGTATAAACTTCTGAAAAGAATCACCAGTGTGATTGCTAATTTTCAATATTCACACAGGGATATGGGGCTAGAATTATTTAGAAATCATGTCATTAGTGACAAGCAAGTTCAAAACAAGACTATTGATGGAATCCTCCTGCTGATTGAACGAGAGCGGAACGGTGAAGCTGTGGACAGAAGTCTGCTGAGGAGTTTGCTGGGCATGCTGTCTGATCTGCAGGTGGGTACAGTAAACTTTACTACTAATGTTTAGAAATAGAGTTTGGACTTCTCTAGTTCATGTGTTGTACAGAAACTTTTAGACTGTGACAGTATTAGACTGATAGAGTTGCCTTTTCTTTACTTGGTGCACAGTCTTTCGTTCTCTGTAAGTGAGACCTCTGCCTGTTTTCCTTAGCTGACATGGTGACCTACAGACTCGTAATATTTTTGCAGGGTTTTTTGTATGTGTAGTATTTTTGTCTGTCTTAAACACCGGTTTAAGTGTTTATGGAACTTACTTTCTGGAGAAAGAGTACTTAAGCAAATCTTTTATGTATTGAAAACAATCTCCTACTCATTCCTGGTTTTTAGGCAAGTGTGCAGTTGAGGCCCAGCTGCTGAAAGTTGATGCCTGCTTGCATAAATCCTGTTCTATAGCTGTGTCCTCTAGTAGAGCTTTACATGTTTTATGCAGAGAATAGTTCCATATGCTGTTATGATAATGTTTTTCCAGTTATCCTGAAGGAAGGAAGGTAAGAAATGAAATCTAGTATTTGTTTCTATTGAACATAGAGTAATTGTAACGAGAAGGATGAAACAATGAGTTGATGTCTGTGATGCTGAATTAGTAAACCATTATGCACTGAATGCTTGTCAAGCCAGAGGTTTCATATTCATGTTTTAATGGAAAAAGATTCAAGGTTTTAGAAGTCCTTCAGGAAAAAAATGGTCAGAATTTAATGAATTTTAGAGCCCTACTGTATGTTTTGGAAGAAATATTTTCTTCTATTCTTCACCACACTTAAGGAATCTTTCTTTTCACTGTCCCTCTGTTTACATGTTATTCACTACTTGCCTTCTCCAGACTGTTTTAACCATTTTATATAGTTTTCCTTTTCAACTTAAATCCTTTCTATATTAACTAGTAATTATTATGCAGAATTTTTTAGATGTCTGTGTTTGTTGTTGGTGCTCTTTTTTACACACTTTATTCCTTCCCTGGAGAAAGAGAGTTGACCTTATTTGTTATAATTAATTTTTCCCACTGAGATAAACCTGAGAGATAAACCTGTCAGATCTGAAGATCTGTTTACTGAGTGTATCGTTATTTTACTGATGAGAATCACCTGTTTTGGGCCAACATTTCACTAGTTGGAAGTAGTACATTATTTTTCTTGCCACATAAGTATCAGTGGGAGTCTTATGCTCAGGTGGATTGGTTGTTATTGCTGTGTTATGATGGATACTGGTTTGGGGCTCTGAGCTTTGAACAGAAGCCAGTCAGCTTAGTTTGAGTACTGATGACTGAAACATGCTACTGCTGCACTGGGAAGCCAGCTTTGATCTCAGTCTTTCTAGAACCAGTGGGCAAACAGAGAACTTCTGTGTTAATGTACTTTCTCTCTGACACTTCTTTTAACTGTGTGCATTCTTGAGATTTTTACTTTCCATCTCTTCCTGACAACCAAAATACACTTTTACTGGCAGCGTAATGTGACTTAACTAAATCGATTTCTTGAGCAGGTTTACAAGGAATCATTTGAACAGAGGTTTCTGGAAGAGACAAATTGCTTATATGCTGCAGAAGGCCAGAGATTAATGCAAGAAAGAGAGGTAGGTGCATGCTGCAGACATTTCCTTTAATGTTAGTTTTACCTTCTGTGGGATTACCTGAGAACCTCTGGTAGTGCCATGGTGTGGTCACATTCAGTGAAACTCACTGGTACCCAGGTACATGTTGCTACAATAGCAAAGGGAAGAGCAGCCCCCAGATGGCCTTGGTGCTTGAAATATGTAATTAAGGCTGGAGAAACCAAATGGCATTCGGTGTAGCTAAAGTGACACTACCAGAAAGTTATTTCCCCATAAAGCCTAAAGTTGTGCCATCAGTATTATATTTGCCCACTAGCTGAAAAATATCCACTGGCATAATTTTCTATGTGGTTTATAGCCAAGCAAACCATTTACTTTTTCACTGGTATTTTGTTGCATTCATTTTGCTGTTTTGTTTCTTTTCCTTATGAGTTAAGAGACTTAAGACATTTTTATTTTCTGGGTTTTGAGATAAAACCATGCTCTGCAGTTGGCAGCATGCAAGTATTATCTCTGAAAATGTATGTCAAAAGGCGTGGTTCTTGGTGGTCTAAAATACAGTAGACTACCTTTATTAATTCTGTTTTAACAGAGTCACTACAAACATTTTGAAAATGACTGTGTTGCACTGAGGTAAAACCTTGTGTCTAATCCAGCTCCACTCACCTCATTCCGTGGCATTCCACTGAAACCTTTGTCAGAACTTTTGAAGCCAGTCTTATTGCTTTTGTATGCCTAGTAGAAAGCTCTGAAAAAACACAAAAGGTCTTAACTTATGCAGGGTATACATGTACATTTTAATGCATATGCACATAATCCATACACAGATATACATATACATGCATGTGTATGTTAGTGCATACCTGTACATACATGCATGCTTAGCTGTTGATAATTTGAAGTCTGAGTTTCATACCTGTGTCAGTGATAACTGTTCCAGCTCTCCATAGGGACAGATATCACACTGGAGAAACTGCCTATTGAAATCATAGAAGGATATGTTTCACAATAATGAAAATCCCCTCCATGGTAGCTTAAGAGCTAGCCTTACCCTGTAGGATTTTGAGAAAAAAATTACCTTCCTCTCAAAAATTCTCAGATTTCTCCTTTTTTGTTCCTGTCAGTCAAGTGTGGCTATAATACTTTTAATACCAAGTAACACTGTTTAATAAAAATACAGTTTATGTATAGTTCGTAACAACATTCTGATGGAATACTTCTTTCCAATTTGTGCTCTCTTTAAACTTGGCACTTAAAATAGTTGTAATGGAGCAAGATTACCTACCTTTCATACTTCTGAAGTTGAATTTGACATTCTCTTTTCTCACTAGGTTCCAGAATACCTTCACCATGTTAATAAACGTTTGGAAGAAGAAGGAGACAGAGTAATAACATATTTAGATCATAGCACACAGTGAGTACAAATTTTGTTACTCTTAGCATAAGTCAAGCATCCATTATAAAGAAAGGTGATACTCCATTGCTGTAGAGACACAGAGATTCTCTCTATATTATCTTACAGATATTGTTGACAGCACTTGTGATACAGCTTGGTTTTTTAAGGCTTTGTTTTTAGTAAACCTGATTTCTTTAAAATCAAAATATACTCATAGTAAGAGGAGAAAAATTTGTCCTGGATGATCTGAGTATAAATTGAAGTTAACAAAAATTATATAAAAACTCAAATTTGTATTATCAAAATAGTAGCTAATCTTAACTGTTTGTGTGCTGATAATAACTACAAATCACTTAAGGGAAAGAAAGATTCATTAGGCTAAAAAAAAGGAAAGGAAAAGTTAAGTCATGGCAATGGTGCAGACCATGAACATCACTGATAAGCAGCCCAGGATGTGAGTTTACAGTACATCAGTTGGAGTGCAGCTGCTACCAATGTATTGTGCAAGGCAGCTTGTCCCTTTTTCAGTCAGATGTTGAGTAATAGTGTGTGTTTTGCTAGGGTAAGAATGTG
Source organism: Heliangelus exortis (assembly GCF_036169615.1). NCBI lineage: Eukaryota > Metazoa > Chordata > Aves > Apodiformes > Trochilidae > Heliangelus > Heliangelus exortis. The sequence continues at coordinate 58,789,199 of NC_092422.1, forward strand.
CATTCAGGAAGCACTGCAGAGTCAATGACATGCTATTGATCCACATATAATATGTCCTGCAGTAAGCTGTTCAGTTGTTTGTTTTGTTTTTAATAAAGAACATCACAGTTAATAAAGAATATAACATTTCATTTAATTTTTCATTTTCTACGTGAGGTATTGGTATTTCATTGAGTGTTGACAACCAAATAAAAATTTTCTTTTTAACTTACTATTTTATTAGTATACATATGTGTATGTATTTGCATGTGCCTTACACGTCATGGTGCAAATGCGAACTTGAATTCTTTTTGTAAATGCTGAAGGCAGGTGACTAAGTTTTTCAAACAAAATCAATGATATTAAAATGTATGGAACTATTTCTGTGTATAACATCAAAACATATATATATATATTTATTTACTATTTAAGTAAAAAAATTAGGTTAGTTTATTTTTTTATTTATTTATTATATTTACATATATATTTTTATATATATGTTTATATATATATATTTATATATATAATTTAGACATATATTTTTTTATTTATTTATTATATTTCCAGTGTGTCTAGATGTGCATCAAGTCCTTTCTTTGAATCCAGTCCATATTTAAAGGCTTGGAAACCTATTTATAGAAGGCTTGGCACTACTTTCCTTTCTTTGCTGTAAGAAACAGCAGTTCTTAAAATTAGTGCCCTTGAGTTGTCCTCAGGTCATGTTGTCTCTCCAGGTGTACATGAAAAGAGCAGAAAGGATGTTAAATTCACTTACTGGGTTTGATCTTGAGATGGAAATGATCCTTCCAGGACAAAGCCACCATGGGAAACACTGTTAAAAAAATGTCAAACCAGATTTATGCAACACATGAAGTGTGTGGTGTTGCAGCCCATAGAGGGATTTATTCAACCCGTCAGTACTTGTGTCTTTCTGGACAGCTGACCAGGATAGGCTTCTTTCCTGGTTGGCCAGTAGATGACTGAAGTAGATGACTTTGAGGCCATACAGAAGGTACCTTCAGGTCTTGTTCACCAGCTAGCAGTCAAGATAAGTCCTCATTCTGTCTGCTTCCTAGGAAATAGAGGAGGCCAGGAAGATGATCAGAGGGCTGGAGCACCTTTCCTGTGAAGACAGACTGAGAGAGTTGGGGTTGTTAAGCCTGGAGAAGAGAAGGCTCCAGGGACACCTTACAGCAGCCTCCCAGTACCTGAAGAGGGGCTACAGGAAAGCTGAGGAGGGACTTTTCACAAGGGCATGGAGTGACTGGATGAGGGGGAAGAGTTTTAAACTGAAAGAGGGTAGATTTAATTTAGACATTGGGAAGAAACTCTTTAGCATGAGACACTGGCACAAGATTCCCAGGGAAGCTGTGGCTGCCCCCTCCCTGGAAGTGCTGAAGGACAGCCTGGATGGGGCTTTGAGCAGCCTTGTCTAGTGGGAGGTGTCCCTGACCATAGCAGGGGGTTTGGAACTAAATGACCTTTGTGGTCCCTTCCAACCCAAACCTGTGATGATTCTATGAAATAGAGCTCTGCCCCTCAGTCTCCAGCAGATGAATTATCCTTACTTCCTTTGTAGGCAGAACAGGTCTTTTGGGGCAAAGCATGGTATTTATACAACCTTTGCTTCTTCTACAGTTAGAGACTGTCAGCAGCTGTACAGAGGAGTAGTTGGAAGTTTCAGGGAGTATGGAAGTGGCTATAAAAATGGCTGTATGTTTAAGACCAGGGGTCTGTCTTACTAGTTTTTCATGTTTCCTTATGACCACTCAAGAGAAAGAATGGAGTAAGTATGTGTGGTGCTCTGATACTCTCCTGGTATCTGCCTGTTTTCAGCACAAGGTATTTTTTTGAACCTAATGTGGTTTGTGTGTTTTGAATTATTCAATGGATCTCTTGTGCTGTCTCACTGGAATTCACATCAGCTTCTCCATCTCTGCCAGCACTACACTGGCCACCACATGATAAGTTATCTCCTTTTGTTTAAATCTGGCTCCCAGTATCATCACTGATGTCCTCCAGATCTTACACTGGAAGGGAAAGGGGTCAGTCAGTTCCTTTCCACGTTTTCCCTGCCTGTCAATGCACTGTATCCTGGGTAGGTCATCTCCCTCCTGGAAAAAAAGAGCCTTAACACACTCCATCAGTTGTTTCACTCCATACTGCACTCCATACTTTGCTCATCCCTATTCCCTTCTCTGAACCTTCCCAAATTTGAACTTAATCTTTTGAGATGAAGGGACAAAAATCATATGTTGTGCAGAAGGTCAGGCAGATCATTTGTGAGGTGTTTCAGGTAAGGTGGTGCTATAACAAAGATGAGGACATGAAGTGGAAGTGGAAATAAATGGCTTCCATCAAGGGTCAAGCACTTCTCTTCTAGGAAACCTAAATAAAGGGTTCTGAGAACCAGTTTTGTAAATTTTAAAGGAGAAAGAACTGGTCTGTCATATGGTAAACAATGAAAAAAGTTTAAGTATTTTTAATAGTTATCCCTTTGCACTTCAGGCATTTATTTCTTCTTTTAGGCTATAAAGGATGGAAAGAAAAATTTGCCATTGTTTTCTAGCCATGTCTGAAGTTAATATATCAAACAATTACTTCAGTAACAGTAAAAAGTAGGGGAAAATCAAGGACAAATTTGAAATGTTTTGCAAATTTGAGTTATGTGGTTCTAGTAAGTTTATGCTTATGTATGTATATAATGCAATGGGATAAAAAGTTGCAAGTTTTTAATAACACCAGCATGTATTGTGTTGATTTGGAGTTCAAACCTTTGGAGGATATTGTTGTGTTTGTTATCTTGTTTGTTTCCAAGAACATGTCAATGTTGCTTTTTCTCAGAAACATATATGCAGATTCTTGGTATGTAAGCATCTCTGTTCTGCTATGTAAGAGCTTGGTTTTTAATATTAAAACTGAATCTTGTTTTTAGTTGCACACATGACATACTCCCTTCTTCCTTGACTTAGATCAGATGTGACACTTTTGTCTTAATTTCTAGCCCCTGTTTTAAATGGAAAACTGGTGATTTTTTAAATATCTTTAATATATATATATATTTTTTTTTTAATCTTTTATAACCTTCACAAATTCAAAAATACACTGACAAGTTGCAATTCCCTTATACTCTAGTATTTCTTACATACCTTTCTTGCCTTTTTTTTAGGAAACCACTTATTGCCTGTGTGGAGAAACAGCTACTAGGAGAACACTTAGCAGCTATTTTGCAAAAAGGTAATTTTAAAATATTATGTAATCTCTGATAAGCAACAGATTCTCTTACTCTGCAATAACTATAGACTCCACAGCTTTTATTTAAGGAGGTACATTAGCCATGGAAAAAAATACCACAGGTACAGAAAGCCAGCTTTATGACACTGCTACACCCATCACGACAAGTAACTTGTATGTGTGGAAAGAAATAGTTAAAATATAATTCCATATTTTTAAAGATTATTAAACCCTCCCAGTCTCTTTTGATTTGCAGCATTGATCCCTAAATGATCCTTTTCTTTTCTAGTGCTAGGCATCTTTTTAAGCCTCAGATCTTCTACTAAATTGTTCTTACATATCTGTTTCCTTTACTGCTGCAAAATAGAGGACCCTAGCAGTTTCATATCTCTGAGCTCTGTCATGTCCTTGTTTTTAACAATTTTGGTTTGTTGTGCATAGCACCTTCTCTTCTTCCATTGTCCTCCTTTTAAAAATAGACATATGCTCACAGTTTTATCTGAACTACTCTGAGATTATTTCACCATTTTCAATAAATTCATAACAATAAGCATGATTGCTCTAGTTTAGCTATTCTTAACCTTATCATAAACAGGAATAAGGGATAATTAATTGCTTTGTTGATATATGTCAATTTTTCTTGCTTTTTAATTCAAGTATTATTCTAAAGTAACTTTTCCAGTAACATGTTTGTTGGTTGGTTGGCTTAAAGAGAAAATATCTGCTCTTGTTTTAATTGGAACTTTTTATTGATTTATAATGCAAATGCACGGTCCATATAAGTATGGAGAGAGTTGCACATTTTTCTAGCTAATATGTTTTAGGACTAAGTATTGTTTGATCAGCTTTTGTGTTCTATGTCTGCACTTAAAAAAAGTGTAGCATCATTCTACCCACATAACTTCCTGCATTCATTTGATCCAGGGCATTTTGCAATCCACCTGTGAAAGCCTAATATTTAGTCCAAGCAGAAGATACAGCTTTTTGTAGATTTTGTTCCTTAGAAGTAGGCATGTGAAGTAGTCAGTTTGATATGGTGAGGGGGAAGCTTATAAATGCAGAATATGTATAAGAAACTTTTTATTCTTACATTATTACAATTGCCATTAACTGGATACGGGTGACTTTTTTCCATTGTGAGTATAATAACATTTTCCAAGGCTGTGGCAATACTTTCTGATAGTTGTGTGAAGCCTTGTCTTAAATGACTTTCCTGTACATATTTTTCATTTTTCAAGTATGTGATAAAATACTGAAGTCACACAGCTCATATGATAGGGAAAGATGGAAGGTTAAGCTTCATAGTCAGGCTGCAACAAAGCAGTCAGTATATTGGCATCTTTAGATGAATAGGGGGTGATGCTTGGATGTGAAGGAATGAGCATTTCTTAATTCCTTGCTCAGTGCCAAAAGAATACCAATTACATGTGTTGAAGACTTTGTAATCTGTCATTTTACATAGTTTTAAAATATGTCCATATTTCTCATATCTCAAAAGTTAAGGCACACCTCAAAGTTTAGGAAAAATGTGATTCAAAAGTTTACCTGACAGAATTCTTGAATGTTGGTAGTCTGAGTGTGTAAGTTGTAATATATAGCTAAAGTATTTTTAAGACTAAAAATATAGTAGAAGTGGGATAATTCAGTAGTGACTGAAAATCCTTTGTTATCTAATAAAGTATGAAAATTGGAACTAATGAAGTCTGTGTTGTGAAGGGGAACAGTTGTACAAAGTCACCTACACTGATGATGCTGGTTGTCAACCTCTGTTAAAGGAATCTTTCTGTTGTTTTTTTTTAAATGCCATAAATCTTTGAAGCTACCCTCCCATATTACAACAGCCTCTGTCACCAACACTAGACAATGTATCACTGATTACACTGGGACTCTGTTCATCATGTTCTCAGATGTAAAAAGGTGTACCTAGCTGTTACCCTTCAAAATTTGCCTTGTGTTTTGCTTCTCCATTCCAAGGCCTGGTCTCATGTAAGGTGAATTGACAAAGGCAAAAGTTGCTTGGAAGAAATTTGTAGTCTCCATTTGTGTGAGTGTAGACAATTCATGGCACATTTTTAATCTAAAAACATGACTCACCACTCTGCAGAGCAAAAAATTTTGCAAAATATTCATCTTTACTGGGGCAGCTTATGTAGTTTATTGTTTTCTGACATTCTCTAGAAGTTATGTGAGATCTCTTGATTAAACTGTACTCTTAAAATCAAGCATAGATGTTCTGTAAGAGACCTACAGACAACACTTTGTTAGGAAGGCACTTCAGCTGAAATAGTTTTAAAATATTATTCCATAAATTATTTCAGCGAGTTTAACCAAGGGGTCATGTTAACCCTGAGCATATCACTTGCTTTTGGAAATTTAGTCTTATAAAAATCCACACCTTTTAAACACGTTGGAGAGTCTTGTCTTTTGGTGTATTCCACAGAGATTTTTCTAATATATTTCTACTGTACTTATGCAACTGTATTCAAATTTGGTCTTTCTTCTGATTTTATTTTATAAGGACTTGATAACCTGCTTGATGAAAATAGAATATCAGATTTGACTCAGACATACCAGCTGTTCAGCCGGGTAAAAGGTGGGCAGCAGATCCTTTTGCAGCATTGGAGTGAATACATCAAGGTACGTCAAAGTTCTCATACTAATGTGGAAGTGCAGATGAATGTTTAAGGTATTGTCATTGAAAAGTTTGCCATCATCAAAGTTGTATTTAGATGTAATATAGATTTAGATTTCAGATTTGGTTTGCTAGGAACAAGATGCATGTAGTATGCTGCCACAGAGAATTTGCACTCCAGTGCTCTTGCAAGATGAAAGCAGGAAAGCTTCACAGAAGGTACTTCTCTCCAGAGTTGATAATTCCCTATGTGGTTCTCTGCCAAACTGTCCACGTGTTCATCAGCCTTCAGGATTAAGTGCTTATCAGTTCATTTCAGAATTACCTTTCCTGCACACCCTTGTCTGTGATGCACCAGTACCACAGAGCAGTCTCACCTCTGCCCCCAGAACCAAGGTGGAGTTTGCTCCACAGTGTTTTCCTGTGTACCCATATGGAGGCTGTGGATCCATAGGCTTCCAGGCTAGTTGGACAGTTTGCTGTGGCCAAGGAGTGATCTTCCTCCCTTGCTCCCAGATGAAGCTCTTGGCTTAACCCTTGTGCTGCCTGCTGCTCCATGGACTCATTTGTGAGCTGTTTTAACACAACTCCTGGGCAAGGTCAGTTTTATGCCAGGTTAGTGAGATAAAGTGGCTCACAGAAAAGTCCTGGTGCTGCCCAAGGAAAGATGCAGGAGTTCAGGATAGGTAGGAAAATAAGAGAAGAAGGATGTAAAGCTCTTCTTTCACATCAGCAAGTTGAGTTGGCTCATACCTTATGTTCCTCAGAATCAGTTGTTTTATGGCTTTGTTTTTAAGTATTTTTTTTTACAGACTCAGAAAGCTAGAAGTCATTTTATATAGTGTAAATAAATCTCCTCCTTTCAAACAATCTGTATGACAGAGGGAGGCTTCAAGAACATTTATCTTGTGAGCCAGTGTAAGAAAAAACACTGAGTGCATGTCCCATTACTGGGATGAAGGTCTGTGCTCTACTCTAGTCATGTTTTTATGATTTCAGGAGTGCCAGTTAGCTTGCTGTAATTCTGTTTGCTATTTGCAGAACAGGGGGGATGAATGTAACTGATAGAGACTGTGTGAGGTCCAAATGCTGTGTTAATTAAGGAGAAAATTGTGCTAAGTCTAAGATATGGTAGACTGGATGACATTCAGAGGTCACTTCTGTGAATCTGTGGTCTATATATTGAATCTAAGGACCTTGGTCAGCCTTGTGTTTGTCTTGCTTTAGTTTGAAATGTTACTTGAGAAGGATCTCAAGGAAAGATAACTAGATATTGAAGTGGAAATTCTGAGGTTTGGGAGGGATTTTTCCATCTCTCTTTGACTCTTGCTTTGGCTGTCATACTTTAGCTGGTGAAAATATACCTGTTGAATACTGTTCTGCCCTTACTGTGCAGATATTCCTCATTCTCACCTTGGAAAACTGAACATTCTGTCTAGGGTGCTGATCAGTGTTACTACACAATTGTAAAACCCTCTTGTACAGGTTGTTTGTGGTTCATCAGACAAATAGTAGTGTATCTCTGACTTTAAGATAATAGAGGTAGGAACAAGAAAAGAAAGTCACAAGAAAAGAAAGTCGAGTCTGACTGCTTCTTGGAAATGGGAAAGTTTTGTCTTATTGCAGGACAGCTGGGTGTTTTTAGTCTTAAGCCCTTGCTCAAAGAGAAATCTTGGAGTCATAAGCAACGGTTGAATTTTCACCACCTGTTTTATCAAGAGCTCTCTAGTGGATTTAACATTACTGAGGCAGTTTCCATATAATTTCTTTTACGTACATCATGTAGTTCTGTATCTAACTAAACGTGTGCATCATACAGTCATGTCTGCTGTGTATATTTTTTTATTTTAACTTCTGTTTTAAGTGTGTATAATCTTTAGGTCAAACACTAATGTTTGAAATCCATTAATGTGTGTCTGCATTTTTATTTGAAATTTCAATTCATCTCATTTTTTGAAAGCTTGACATCACATAAGTAGCTCTGTGAAAAAAATATTCTTCCTATTGATAAATTTAATGAGGGTGAATGTGTCTGTTGGGGGAGATAGGTAGCACTCTAAAGTATTTTATTATCAAAAGTGTTTGTTTTACAGAACTTTGGGACAACAATAGTGGTTAATCCTGAAAAGGACAAGGATATGGTGCAAGAGCTACTAGATTTTAAGGATAAAGTGGACCATATCATAGAAGTGTGCTTTCAGAAAAATGAAAAATTTATAAACTTGATGAAGGAGTCCTTTGAAACATTTATCAACAAGAGACCAAATAAGCCTGCAGAATTGATAGGTACACAAATATTTTTCTGTAAAATATTTCAAAAATCTGTAGAAAGCATGATAAGACAATGCTGCTGAGTGTGCTAGTGCCATAGTGATGCAGTACGCATTCTGCTTTAGGAGACTTGGTTTGGGGACAGGAGGCAAAAGTGAAGTTGGGAGTGTTGTGGGTTCAAAAAGCTTGGGTGTGCTGTTAGGTGTGTGTGCAGCATCCTGACAGAGCCTGCCAACCTCTGCTGTCCCTCTGCTTTCTGCACGGTGCCTGGTGCTAACAGCTGCACAGGGAGTGGAATGCTGATGCTGCGAGGGGAATAAGTGGCCAGGGGGAAGCTGTGGCAAAAAGAAGGAAACTGCTTTTAATTGGGGTAGTAGATGAGTTCCCTGGATCTTACAGAGCTCTGGGATAGGAGTAAGTACAGCCCATCCACCTTGAAGGTGAAGCTGGGAGAACAATTTTAAAGCCTTTAGATACAAGGAGGTTTACTAGAGGGGGAAATGTCATTGCCTTGAAGGGGGAAGTAATAAAAAAAGATAAATAATAAGAACATCTTAAAAGTATTATTACTGGCTTTGTCCCTGGTCTGGCAAAAGCTGTTCAGACTCTTGTTTTGCCTGGAGCCCCCGGAGCTGAGGCATTTTACATCAGGAGAGGATCCTGTTTCCTAGGCTGGGTTTTTTTTGTCCCTCTATACATTCTTTCCATGTATACATACAACTTATTTTGTGGCTTCCTTCCAAAACCAACCTTATGTAGGGCAAATTGCAACACGTGGTGATCCAGGTTAATGCCACGACATGGGTTGCTCTCATTTGTGGATTGTGCTGTTTTGGCTACTGCAAAGGTTTCCTTCTTACACAAAAGGTTGGATGAGGATACTAATATGGCTTAATAAATACTGAGTTAAACTCATGGCTTAACCTTATTTCTGGCATTCTGAAGCTACTAACTAGAAAGCATTGTTTGAGGTGAATTTTTGGTATGTTCTTGCCAAGGGAGCATGAGGGACATGGTGAAGGTCTACAGGAGTACAGTCTTCTTTGTGTTGTTTGTTTCTCTTTCTCATAAAATACATTCATATGCATTGCACACTTCCAAAACATTGTCTTTCAACAAGTAATGTGCTTGCTATGACTATAACACAAAATGTGGGAATTTATAATGCATTAATTGTAATGATTATACAGTATTATTTTTTCCCCTTGGACAATTCAATTTGTTGATATTTTTCTATTATGGCTGTAGTACAGTAGGGCTCTATCATTCCAATGAACATAGGGATGGGGAAAAGGAAAACAGAAAATATAGTGCTTGTCCTATATTTTAATATCTAGTGATAATCCTAGTGGGAGATGCTTACATTGGTAATTTTAGTTGGTTTCTTTTTTTTTTAAAGCTGCTAAACTGTTTTATTTATTTGTAGCAAAATATGTGGATTCCAAATTGAGAGCTGGTAATAAAGAAGCAACAGATGAAGAGCTGGAAAGAATCCTTGACAAAATTATGATCATATTTAGATTCATTCATGGTAAGAAATACCAGTCTGCAGTTTAAACAATTGAAACTGTTTTCCTTCCTACTAGCAAAACTGCATTCCTCTGAGTGTAAGAGATCTTTTTTTAGCATGCTTGACTTGGTCTTAAATTCAGGTTGCCTTACATGTGAAGAAGCACAATAAATACATCAGGGAGGACAAATTTGTTCTATGGAGACTGGCAAGCTACAGAGCTTTTACAGTCTGTGAATGGAGACCTGAGATTTAGAGCTTTTGGTGGAAGGTTTTTTTCACATAAATTACCCACATTTGTAACCACAACTTCTCTAATGACAGAGAACAGAAAGGTTAGTACAGATTTTATGTTCCCTGCCTGCTTCAATATGTCATAGGTGCAAAGTGCATTTAAACCCAGCAACTAATGACTTGTTTTGCTCATCAGGCCTGAGAAGGTCTCAATAATGAGAGAAAATATTAATCCTCTGGTTTACTGCCTTTGAAATGCACTTCCATAACGTATGTTCCTATTGAAGCAAAAGCCTTGAATGTGTTAGGAGAATTTTTTTTTTCCTATGTTGAATATGAGAAGAAATATGTGGTTGAATCCCATAGAGGTACATGGTCACTGTTATGAGGGAAGTGGGACATGTAGGCTGACCTGGGATGGAATAAGCAGGACCTACCCAATTCTGTGTTAGTCTGTTCTGAGATCTCTGTGGTTCTTACCTTTTAAAATCCAAAACAAGTAGGATATAATGGGAAAGCAGACAAAAAACAGTCATAAAGTAATATAATTTGTGTCATGATGTCTGTCAAAAGCAAAGGGTATTGGATGGAGATAGTGAATGAAGGCCGTATCGCTGGCAGTTTGTCAGCCTAAGAAATTATTGTCAGTAATCTGAAATTTTGACCAACTTTTTTTCTCTTAGCATTTTTTGTAGTACTGAGCTAAAAGTGCATATTTATTTTGATATGTCCAGCATGTCAAAGTCCTTTGAAAAGGAGATGGTAACTAGTAGTTAATTTCTGAGCACTGGACTTTTCAATAATATCTCAATGGCTCTTGAGAAACAGCACTTTATCAGGGAAGGATGGAGTGCACCAGAGATACTGCTACAGGCACTTTGAAAAGTGTTTGCAAGGAATTAGGAGGGGCTGCTGTAGGCAGCAGAAAGAGTGCCTTGAATTAAGGTGAATTTCTTCCTCTTGACTGAAACAACCTGCTGGTATCTTTGCACTATCCACAGAAAAGGCTTGTGGGAGCTCTGGTTTAAGGCTGTGAAAGCTTGTGGGTGACTGTACGAGTTCTTTATTTCAAATGTCTACTGACAAACCCAGTGAGAGGAGTTTGGTCACTTTTTCTTCATCTTAGGCTTTCAAAGGTTATTTTGTTCCTGCATAGGAGCTCCTTTCCTTTCTTTAATTATAATAAATCTGATAATTGGAGGGAGAATATTCTTCTGTACCCTGGAATAACTTCATGTGGCTCACAGCTGATCCAACAGAAAACACAAGACAGCCTGTGTTCATGGGGAAAAAACCAAAAAAAACCCAGAATTAAATATTTTGCAATGTATGTTAAGAAAATAACTAACATAAAAAAAAAAAACTAGTTGTCTCCACATTGTTGTTATGTAGGAAATACTGTTCTGCTGATGCTACATCATGAGAAAGGCTCATGTCACAAACCTAAAGTGTGATGATGCAAACAGAATGTATTATTTCATTTGCATTTTATTTTTGCTTCAATTTCTGTACAGGTAAAGATGTGTTTGAGGCATTTTATAAGAAAGACTTGGCCAAAAGACTGCTTGTTGGAAAAAGTGCATCAGTAGATGCAGAGAAGTCCATGTTATCAAAGCTGAAACATGGTAGGTGTCTTCAGACATGTTAAATTTTTATTACTTTTTGGCATGTAAATTGGAATCCTTATTTTCTCATGCTTTAAAAAGTGAAAAGCCAGATTTTAAGTAACAACTGAGCATATACAGCTCAGCAGGAACAATTGGGCTGATCTCTAAGATAGGTGACTGCTTCATTTCATGGTCCTGCTGAGGAGCAGAATCAATCCTTAAAACACCTGCCTAGATGTGGGTGCTCTGGTTTGGCTGTCTCAGGTTAAAACTTTATTGCTTGTTCTGTGCTTCTTTGTAATTATGGAATCTTTGCTTTGACTCATGTGACAGAATGTGGTGCTGCTTTTACCAGCAAACTGGAGGGCATGTTCAAGGACATGGAACTGTCAAAAGATGTCATGGTTCAGTTTAAGCAGGTACATTTAGCTTCTGTTTGCATACTAGAATTTCAGTAATGATGAAGTAGTACTTAATGGTTAAGCTAAAATTAAATGAGAGCTTTTGAGCAGATCCTGGCCATAGTAACAGAGTCTACTTAGAGTTCTACTTGTAGAACAGAATTTATTTATTATATATCAATTCAGATATAATCTTATTTTACCGTTTTATTTAATTCCTTTTAAAATAAATTACATTCTAAATGCCACATAGTAATTTAGTTGTCTTATATCCTTTAAAGTCCATACCCCTTCATTAAACTGTTGTTTCTCTGATGAATTCTTTGTGGATGACCTATACCAGAGAATCTCCCTGAAAGTTGCAAAGTGCACAAAACCCATGTATGCTTTGGCACAAAACTTCCAACTTGTCCATGACCAAGGGAATGCTTGGAAGAAATACTGAAATGCTTGCCCTGTTGTTGCTCTTCTCCCTGAGTTCCTGTTTTGGAACCTTATTGAAGAGGGTATACTGGGGGAGAGATCTGTCCCAGAACACCTACTCCTGTTATAAAATACACCAGTGCTTTTCTGTCCCAGACTTTGCAGCCTGGCTTGGCTGTTACAATGTTCAAACTATAAGAAAATCTATTGTCTAACAGATGTGTGGCAGTCCCAGGGGATCTTTTTGATCTTGCTGTTCTTGCCCTGGTTTCTGATCAAAAGCTTTCCTTCGTTTTATTTGCATGTGATTCAAATTCTTTTGACCTTAATACCCTGTAAAGACAGTGCTCTAGGATACTTCAAAGCATGCTGTGCTTTTATTTTTACTTCCAACCTCTTGCTCTGTTTTGAAATGGGGACAGAAGCAATTAATAGTAATGAAAGTTAAGATTTTGGTAGAGTGTGTCTAACCAAGAATATGGCCTTTAGACATTTTTCATTGTTCTAGCAGCTTTTAATTTCTAATTTAAATATGTATATTCTCTAATTTAACATGGAAGTGGCATACTTGAATTTTTTTTTCTTGTATTTTAGTATATGCAGAACCAAAGTGACCCAGGAAATATAGACCTGACAGTGAATATATTAACAATGGGGTATTGGCCAACTTATACACCTATGGAAGTCCACTTAAATTCAGAGGTTAGTGTTTGCATTCTCTTTCTAAATGCACTTCGTGGAGTGGAATCATAGTCATTCTCATGGGGTGAACTAATGTCTTCATTTAATGTTTTTTCTGCTAGATATTTAAGAAGTTTATCTCATTTTAAAGTTTCCAAATTTGAAAAAAAAAGTAGTGTATAAACCCCACTTTATTTTGCAGTGGTTGTTTTAACTTCATATGATTTTTTTCACCTTAATAATACAATAGTAATCTAAAATTAGTAGTAAAATTAAATCAGTGTTGTATTTAACATTGCAGTCAAGCACTTAAAAGTTTACAACTTGACAGTGCACCTTGATTTAGTCAATCTTTAACTACATTGGTTAAGCATTTTGATCTAGACAATAGTTGTTACTGCATGTTCTTTTTTTCCTGTAAGATTCTTCTCTTCCCTGCCATGTGTCTCACAAAACTTCCTGCTGCATTTAAATGGCATTTCATAGAATCATAGAATTGGCTGGGTTGGAAGGGACCTCAAAGATCATCAAGTCCAACCCTTGATCCACTACCACTGCAGTTACCAGACCATGGCACTGAGTGCCACATCCAGTCTCTTTTTAAATATCTCCAGGGACGGAGAATCCACTGCTTCCCTGGGCAGCCCATTCCGATGCTTGATCACCCTCTCAGTAAAGAAATTCTTTCTAATGTCCAACCTAAACCTCCCCTGGCACAACTTGAGACCGTGCCCTCTTGTCTTCCTGAGAGTTGCCTGGGAAAAGATTGCAAAAATCTCTCAACTTGGAAGCAAAGCTCCTATCAGTAGTGATTTAAGCTAAAATAGAGAATCCCATTTCCTGCAAAGCCTTGCTTGATCTGAAATGTGGAAAGCACTTCAGAAGCTGAAGTTGGTAGCAAGATTCCCAGTCAGTTCAGTAGCTGTGGAAACTTTCATGCCCTTGCTTCTGTGGCATATTTTCCTCAGTAACAGGCTACTTCCTAAGGATCCAACCTGAGCAACATATAATGGAAATAAGAGGGTATAAAGTACAGGAATCAGACATGGATATGTGCAGAACAAACTAAAGGAAGAGCTTGGGAATCGATGGTAATTGTCAGTATCTGGATGTCAGATGTATGCTTTTTCTCCTGTAGTTTCTTGATCAGATTCAAAGTCCAAGAGGAAACCGGTATTTATTTTTGAGGTTTAAAAACCTTTTACAGGGAGTTTGTTTTACTTAAAACAAATGGACTCTTTCCCCCCACCTCCACACCCCACCCCCAAAAAAAACCAAACCAAAAAAAAGAGGGAGGGAAAGGGAAAGAGGAATTAAAAACTGTATTTGAACAAAAGCTTTCTTTTGTGCATAATAATAACAGTGTACTTGAGTACAGAATTTTGCTCTTTGGATTTAGGTTTTTGTGCAAACACACTTATGAAATGTTGTTGAGGAGAACCAAAAAATGACATGTGAAATCATCCGGCATCACTTCACTGGTATAACACTAATAAACTTCTCTCTCTTTGCATTACAGATGATAAAGCTTCAAGAGGTATTTAAAACCTTTTACCTAGGAAAACACAGTGGTCGAAAACTTCAGTGGCAGACCACTCTAGGGCATGCCGTCCTAAAGGCAGAATTTAAGGAAGTAAGTTTGCTTGTTTAATGCTTACCCTGTTGTGATAAAATTTAAGTCAATTATTTGGAATCTAGTAATGTAATTTTTTTATATAAAGACAGTAACATTTTTTGGGAGAAACAATCACAACTCAGTCCTGTTTCGTATAGAAAGTAGGCTTTTTGTAGTTAAACTGAAATACTACCTATCTAAGGGAAGACAACAATGCCTTTTTGGGAATATTTGTATTTGTTTGATAGGAATTGTTGCTCATTCAAATAAAGAAAACAATAATAAAGAAGGAAGTTAATGAAAGGAAAAGCATCATTTTATTTTAATACTGAATTGTTTTTTATCATAGAAGCACTGGTGACACTTTTATAATGCTTCACTGATGCAAAAAGAGGCTGAAGAGTGTTAGTGATGTAATGACTGTGATTCAAATTTAAATGCTTGTTGAATTACTAAAGTCTTAAGTAGCCACATTGTTTCTTAATGTTGTTTTGTCTCATGGGATATCTTGCTAATAATGCAGCTTAATTGAGCCAGAGCTAAACCCCCTCCCCAAAAAAGAAATTATATTATTTCATATTCACAGTGAGTTAGTAAAACTGTGAGGTTTAGGCCCTATATAAGAGCAAGATGGATGGGTTTATTGTTGATAGACAGAAGTGTTTGCAGCTGTCTGAAAAGTTTGAGTTATTTCCTTTTCATTGCCTGTTTGTACAAACATTCTGCTACAGAAAATACTGTCACTCTGTATCATGGTAAACCAAAATTATCTTTTGTTTCTTTCATATTTGATCCAATGCCAAGAATTCTTTTGCATTAGTTTGCTCATCACTGTAAAATGAAACTTGGGTGAAGTATGAAGAGATTTGCTATTGATGGCAGCAAAGCCAGATTTAATATATTGTATTAAAAATTAAGTAAATGATGTGAAGCAAATGCAATTCCATTATCATGAGCTTCTGCTGTGTGCTGCATTGCTACTGTTGCAGGAGGAAAAAAAAAGTTTTTAAAATAGCCTTTTTTTCTCAGTACTGCAGTCAGGCATATTATGCATGCTAGGCATTCTAAAATGTATATCTCATTTTATAAATAGAAGAAAATTTATAGCTTCTGTGCCTCATCAGATTTGGGAAATACAATAGAAAATGTTCTGATTATTACTTTTAATTATTTGATATTTGTTTTTTAGGGAAAGAAAGAATTTCAAGTTTCGCTCTTTCAGACATTAGTGTTGCTGATGTTTAATGAAGGAGATGAATTCAGTTTTGAAGAAATTAAAATGGCCACTGGTGTAGGTATGGAAGAATATTTTTTGATTCTTAGATTTATGGCTCAAGTGATTGCCAATTATCATTTACTGTGTCAAGGCTGAATTTTAAGAAATTTGCTACAATCATTAGGGCAGACTGTATGAGCCAATAGTATATAGACAATAAGATGAAGAAAACACATTACTGCTACTTGGTGTAGATAAAATAGATGCTTCACAAAATGAAGAGTAAGAGCTGTGTAGTGTATGGTGCTCCTAACAACCTATTAGATTTACAAAATCTATCACTGCAATTCTTAAAATTCAAATTATGATAAAGACTGTGTGTACAGATTATTTTTGTTCTATTTCAGTTTCAAATACTATATTTTGAAAATTATCTGTTGTAGAATGGTCTCATTTGAGGGTGTGATTCAAGAGAGTATTCTCAACTAAGTGGTACTGAGAGCTTGCCCACCTGTTTTCCATGACTGCTGTAGGAGTGCCAGTAAAAATTATTTACAGTAGATTTTACAGTAGATCTCATTTATTAGGAAGAACAGTATCCTGTAGGGTGTATACTTTGTAGCTGTCTCCCTCTGCACTTGAAACCTGAAGGCAGAAAGGACAAAGTAAACTGTGGAAAAGGTATTGCTTTCTTTTTAACCATTTGCAGTGTCTATTTTCTGTGTTCTTACACTCTTACATGATTCCTTTTGAATTTTTACACTTCCTTGAAATAGTCAGAGCCAGAATATAATCTCTTATAAGAGGAGATCTTGTAATCTCTTATAATCCTTATAAGAGGAGAATATAATCTCTTTACTCTAGAACTTCTGCATCAAACAGCAGGTCATGCCCAGTAGCCCTTCACATACTGTATCTTAATATCAACCCAGTACAGCAACTGCTGTAAAAGTATTCGTGTATAAACATACACAAGTACTAAAATATTGTAAATATATTTACTAAAGCACTGTAAAATATGAATATCTAGAATCCCTGTGGCAGAATGATGCACTGAAGAAGGCAGTGCAGCCCAGGTGCTCCAGCTTGCCAGCCTCAAAGCTTCAGGTTGCTTAGTCACACACTCCATTTGTGCAAATGGAGCTGCAGAAAACTCCTGGCCTTGTGAATGGTAAGCACTGGGGTCATCCAGAGAGACTTAATAGGTCAGAGTACAGTGGTTACAGAACAAACTTAAGTTCATGGAAGCCTAATCCAGGTCCTGCTTTCTCATCTTGTATTGCTGTAGCTCAGAGCTTGCATTCTGTCTCCCTGACAGCAACAGATAAAATCTGCTGCATGGAAATTCATTTTATTATACCAGAATAGAATGGCTTTCAGTAGACTGCTTTTAAGGCAGCTGGATAGAACTGATTGATAGTTGGGAACTATCTGTATCATGTTCTCTCATTGCACTGAGTCCTCCCACATCTGTGTTTCCTCCCCCTATGGGGAAATAGTGTCAAAATACAGGTAATGAGGACAGTTCATGGTCCACTGTATCCCTGTGGGGTCAGGGTGGATCACATAAAATCTCTGCCTTCCCAGGCTCTCCCTACACAAGGCATTTGGAGCTGCTTTAGAGAGGTCCTGTTCCCATCTAGCAGTCTCCCTATTTCTAAAGGAGGAGAAACTCTTATGGCCAGAAATGATTCCACACTGTGCCCTTGCTGCCTCCTGCAACATGGATGATTTTTTGTTGTTGTTCAGCAGTACCCTCCAGAAGGCTGGTATCCTGGCTAGCTGGAAAAGATTCAGTAATTTGAAAAAGTAGCTAAATTTGAGATGCAGCTGTTTGGTGAAATGACTGTTTAAGTCAGAGGTCCCAATGGCCAGACTCTGAGAGACCTACCTGGATGAAACAGTGCCCTGTGGATACAGATAACATTGGACATGGCAGGAATACTGAGGGGCAAAACTTGGCCATTCAGATTGCCATAGAAACTGTTCCAAAATGTTCTGAACACCAAGTGTGGGGCTAGATAGATAAGCAAAATTCCAGTGCATGCTTAAAAAATGACATATGAGAGAAGTCTGCATTCATTAGGATGTAGGAAACCCTTTGAAATAGAGTAAAGCTGTACAAATGGATGGGCTCCATCTAAATTCAAAGGGAGTAAAGCTGCTGGAACACTAAAATGTTTTAGAAAGTCTGTAAGGTTTGTCAGATTTCTCATCCACCATCTATAAATAACACAGTAGATCCAAGAAGAGTTCAGAGAATGAGAATAAAAATGGAGCAACTTCTATAGAAGGGACTGCTGAGTGTGGTAGAACTGAACTAAATAGACCAAAGGGTAAATAGAACTCAGTGAGCAGGGATTTGTTTTCTTACTCAAAAGCTAGAGGGCATAAAATGAAATGAGCACAAGGGTGGTGAAAACCAAACAGCATGTTGTAAAAGCTGAAAGCTTTTACAGAACTCCAGGAGACAGGTTCAAGGAAGAGTAAAACAGTGAAAGTTTCTCAATGCATGGAAACCCTCTGGCTAAGGAAGTCCTTGAGCCCTAAATTGCTGGAACAGTAGGATGAGGAGAGGAGGAAGAGAGGGAAATACAGAGCTCTCTTAGCTTTGTTCTTATATTCTGCCCTGTGTTTACCTGCTTGTGGGCGCTGTTAGAGATGGGATGCCAGGAAAAGGATACTAAACTTCCCAGCTCTGAAGGGTTGCTTTATTTTGGTAATATATGTGTGTGAGTTCAGTGGGGGGTGAAGCCTTGTGCAGTTTTTATTTAGTTAACATGTATTAATGTTGTGACCCTATTATACGGTGTCATCCAGTACTTGCACATTGGTGTTTACTGCAGTAGAGTAGCCAGATGCCCCCATGCCCCAGGGCAGAATAAAAGCCTGCAAGTGGAAGGGTCAACAAGGGTTTAGAACAGGTCAGTACAAGAGAACAGACAGTAAATTAAGACCACCAACAGCTGGTAGTATTCATCCAGAACCTCTACAGGAACTTTCCAATATAAATACTGAATTAGTTTGTCTAGTTTATAAATGAAGTGAGCCTTGATGTGCTAAGAATGCCAAGTGGCAAAACCAATGCTATTTTTTTTTTTTAAATGTTCATGGAGTAATTCTGCAGATTACTGCAGGGTGGGTAGCAGGTCTGTATTGGGAAGAACAGAACTGGTAGGCTCATAGATAAGTGTGTACCAGGGAAGAGCCAGAGTGATTTATGTGATGCATAACTTCCCTTTCAAGCTTTTTGGGGAGAGCTGGAAAGCATGTCCACAGTCATAATTGTGCAATTAGGCTTTAAAAAGTCCTTGATAAGAGCTTCTCACAAGCTCTAAAGGAAACTAAGCTTTCAGGCTTGAGAGGGAAGTTTCTCTTGGAGTGAATCATTGATTAAACAGAAATCAGCAGGTAGACAGGAATGGGTAGCTTTCAGAGTGAAAGCTCCTATTTGGATCCCCAGGTATTATTTAACATAGTCATTGAGGATCTCAGAAAGATACAGATGTGACAGAATTAGGTGCTGATTTCTCAGGAAGGTCAAATTTTTAAACTTTAAAAAAGTGTGAAAGGGATCTCACGCTGTAGAAGAATGAGAAGATAAATTGGATCCAATGTTGATGAATATAAGGATATCTGTAGTGTGGAAATAACCTTAGCCATGTCAGAGATTGGCTTTGTTAGATATGACTGCTCAAAAAAGAAGTTGTGTGGTCACTTTGTCCTGTGAAAACGTCAGCCAAAGGGTTCATCAGTGACCAGGAAGGCAAACTGCATGCTGGCAACTTCTGGGGAAGTTACTCAGAACAAATAGAATGCTTCATCGGGCTTTTTGTGTACTTGTGTTTGGATACTTCATATGTTTCAGGTTCCCCATCTCTAGGGTGTATAGTAGAATTAGGTAAGGACAAAGAAAGATGAAGATGTATGGGTGTTAACACGTGGTCCCCATGCAGAATATGGAGAGTTCATCTCTTAAAGTTAGGGCATGGTTTGGAAAATGGTGAAAAGAAGGAGAGACAATAGTCTGTAGAATTTATCAATGGCTTAGAGGCAGTGAACAGTGAATTCATTAACCCTCATGGTACAGAAATTCAGGCATCTTTTAGCTTCTTCATCAGCTTCTAGCTAACTCTAAGGCAGATGTTTTGGTCTGATCCACATAGCACACGATGTGGCTGTTCTCAACTGAAACTCAGCTACCTAAGATTAATGGCAGGCCTTAAAGCACTGATTCTCAAACATCAACTCAAACTGAGTTAGCCCCCAGTTCCTTGCATGCACATTGACTTTTTAATTGAGAACACTAAAAATGATCATAAATTATGTTCTCTTTATTTGATGTGTTCCTGTGGATGACTTACTATATAAGCATCGTGAATAACATACTGGAATGAGGTATGAAGCATTTGGTATTTTCCAGTCTTATATTGGAAGTTTGGTACTCTCATGTTGAAGCAGCTTTAGCAGAGTTTTCATGGGGGTTCCTCAGGTCTGTCAGTCACATCTCCCTAGCTCTCTGCTGACTACAGAATGTACTGCCAGGCATTTGTTTCACTCAAGAGTCATCCTGCAGTTAACAGAAAGAAATGACCAGTCAGTATGGCAGAAACCAGTAAGGTATTATGATGTAAAACTTGTGAGTTGCTTTAGGGAAGCACTTTGACAGCACTTTGACACAGAAGTGCTGTACCTGGCAGGATAGGACAGTATATGTTTTACAGAGGTGGTGAATATGGTATTTTCTGTTGTTCTGGTGTTCAGATATTTTTCATTTATGCAACATCAGTATTAGCCATATTGTTGTGTTGGCAGTATTATAAATTACTTTTGTAAATGTCTAGCACTTACATTAAGTGGGTATTTAGATACCAAAATCCATGGGTATTGAAACAGTTTGGGCAATTGGCCTTTATGTGCATTTCAGACTTTGTTGCATCTTTATATTCCATTGCCACACAAAATACATACACTTTTGGGAGTCAAAAAGCCACATTCAGATGAATTTTCTTTGTTCTAAGTAGAAGAATATTTCAAGGGAGATTACCACATTACTGAAAACAAACAAATGAACCAGAAACTCAGACACAGATTTCTGCCTCTCTAGGCTATCACACTCTTCATCTGCAGCAAATGGCATTGTTGGCACTTGTTTTTTGGAGTCACTTTACAATAAATTACTGTCAGTCTCTTAAAGAGATGAGGTTGCCCTGGTACATTACTGCAGTTAGTAAATGCATAATCTGTCACTCAAAGAATGGTTACCTTTGAGATGTGCTGTCCAAATATACTCTGTTTTAATCTGCCTTTCTCATTATCAAGAAAGCCTCTAGAAACTGTAGTTTTTACTTCAGTGACTGATAGGTAATTGCAGATACCTTCCCTCTGCCATGCTGTAACCTGGGAATTTGCATGCAAGGCAAAAGCAAAGCTCCAAAGTATGCTGAGTTTTTTAATGGCATCCTTTGTTTCAACAAAACCATAACTCAACAATGTACGTTTACTGAAGGTGAAACACACAAAAAGTGTGAAACATCATAAAAGCCTGTTTAGTCAATGTGGTCTAAAGGTTGTTTTGGGCTTTTTTGTAGTTGTAGAACAACTGGGAGCTTAGAAGAAGGAAAAGGTCAATCTGTCTGAAAGTTAAAGTATTTCAGAAATCATAATAGTGTTAATTTTTTACTCAGCTACACTGCACTTCAGTATTAGATTTCAAACCTTTCAATTTTTGGACTAAAACAGGTCCAACAAATTTGGCGATAATTTTATGTTGTGAATAAAAGTATCCTAGAAACTGCAGAAGGTGTTTTAATGCAAAATTATGATGCAAGACTTTGCAACATAATTAGTAGAATGTTCTAGACTTTCCTTTATCTATCAGATTTGTCCAAATACTTAAATTTCATAGATAAAATTTTCCCCATCCACTTGTTTCTATGGCTTTCCTGTTGTGAGGGAAGTTTGTGACTATACTAGCTGTGAGCTCGGCCTTCAAACAAAACATCTTACTATCAATTTAGCCTTCTGGGAGATTTTTTGTTATATATTTTTTGGCACGTGTTAAAATATTGTTGAAATCATAAAATGGGGGTCTTGAGTTACTTGGCATCAACTGACTTTTATTCTTCTAAAATACTGTTACCACCAAACAAAACTAAATCAATAAAATCAGGCTCACATTCATGTGAAATATTTCCTGAAACTACTTTTGTATTGAAAGCTCATTGAGATGAGTCTGAATCTGTCCTCCTTACATGTACAAATGTGTGCGTGCTCTCAGTACTTCCTGTGAAAGAGACCAAACTCGAAGGCTTTAAGTTGTTACCTAACCTAACTGGAGCTTAGCTGCAAGAAATTATTAATGTAAAACTAGTGACTTTTTAATTGTATTTCTAGATTAATCACATAAATCTCATAATGTTTTGTACTGCTTTCTCCCATACTTTGAACTTTGTCACAGAGGACAGTGAATTAAGAAGAACATTGCAGTCTTTAGCTTGTGGAAAAGCACGAGTATTGATTAAAAATCCAAAGGGCAAGGATGTGGAAGATGGAGATAAATTCATCTTTAATGGTGACTTCAAGCATAAATTGTTCAGAATAAAGATCAATCAAATCCAAATGAAAGAAACAGTATGTATTTATTTTTTTGTATTCATTCTTTTTATGTTAACTATTTGAATGTCCCACATGGAGAGACTGAATCTCTTAATTTCCTCTCATAGTTTTTGCATATGGAGAAGGAAAACAGACATTTAACTTGGCTTTGGTAGTCAGGATGACTCCCAGAGTCAACGAAGATTTTAAAACTCACTGAAATCAAACCAACTTGGTTTCCTTCCTGTACTGGCAAGTTAAATGCCTGTATATTGAAGTGATAGGATCTTGTAGATGTTTCGCTCCATCTTAGAAGCTAAAGTGTTGGTACTGTGTTAAACTCATGAATCAAATGTCACCATATCACTTCTTTATTTAATGGGTAAGAGTTATTAAGGTCCAAGTTGTCCCTGCTTTTGCACAAAAGACAAAAGTATTTGTGGCACTTGAATCCCAATTCATGATACAAGCTGACATGTTAATTAATATTGAGTTCTTTCTGTCTTTACATATTAAAATCCCTAGAAGTCAAATTGAGGTTGAGCAGTTTGATACAGAAAACTGCTGTATTGGGGCTGTCAGAATGGTTTGTGTTCTCTCAAAAATCTGGTGAGTTTTTTAAGATATAGTTAGGTTTATCAGATAGATTTATAATAAGGCATACATTATTTTTTTCTTGACATTTTTTTGCATTCTTTACAATTACTTAGTTTTTAGCATGCAGTAAAAGCATGCATCTGTCTCATAGATGAAGATTTGAGATTCATTTAATTGGAAAAGTTGACTATAGCAATATAATTGATAAACAGTAGCAATGAAAGGTGATATGACTTGTGCTGTTGTAACATTCTTTAGGTGGAAGAACAGGTCAGCACAACTGAGAGAGTATTTCAAGACCGGCAATATCAGATTGATGCTGCTATTGTGCGAATAATGAAGATGAGGAAGACTCTTGGTCATAACCTCCTTGTTTCTGAATTGTATAATCAACTGAAATTTCCTGTAAAGGTAACTGATTTTGTTTTTCAAACCATCCTAGGATTATCTAAAAATACATACTATATTTTTCTATTCAGTTGGGTCCATAGAAGTAAGAAATATGAAACATGTCTGAATCAAATAAAAATATTAAAATGAGTGTGCGACCAGAAATAAACCAGAGTATCAGTAGGAAATTATTTTTAGATATTTACATAGCTATTTATGGTAAATTTTCTTACGTAGCTGTTAGCAGTCCTATTTTTTTTAATGTACTTTAAAGAAATATTTTTTAACTGTTTTATTAATCTCATCTTTTCTTGTAGCCTGGAGACTTGAAAAAGAGGATTGAATCTCTCATTGACAGAGACTATATGGAGAGAGACAAAGACAACCCCAACCAGTACCACTATGTTGCATAACAGAGAGGAAATACTTAAAAAAAATATAAAAAACAAATCCAAAAAATAAAACCCCAAATCATCCACATGTATCTTCAGGACACCCGAATACTTATGCTGTTCCAGACTTTCCTTTTAGCAGATTTCAGGTTGATGTGTATTATTCAACCAGCTGCATGCACTGCTGTGGAAAAGCAAAATGACATGTTATTGATCATCCTTGTCAAGACTCCTTACAATGTTAAACGTCATTTTTTAAAATTTCTTCCAGTTACTCTTTTGTTCTTCTGGGTTCCTTAAAATTTAGTTTTACAGTTTTGTTTAACACTGTCATTGAAGTTGGATGGAAAGGTAAAATTACCTGTGTGAGAAATACTTCTGTGATGGATGCAAGTCTGGTTTCTTCATTTATGTGTTCTTAACTGTATCCATGAAGACCCTATATGCTGCATTCTTTAGCTACTATGACAACTTGGGTAACTTTTTTAAAACCTTCAATTGATGAACAATTACGTACAGGCAGTGTTGTTGAAATACACTGCATTTTTGAAATTATGCACCATGAATATCCTTAAACTTGTGTTCAGTTAATTTGCTTTCAAATTACTATAAACTTCAGTCTGGTTTGGATAAATCAGGTTTTGAAGTGAGATCCTTGAAGTGCCAAGAGGATAACTGTGTTCATGTGTGTAGTGAGTGGTTGGATTATTTAGCTAAGATATGGATTATTATTTTATTCCTACTTCTGGCTTGGGTGGCAAAGAGTAGATCTGGGTCAAAGAGGCCCTACCTCATTTTAGGGCAACTGGTGTTTATCACTGTTTGTGTAATTGCCGTAACATTTAGTTTTGCCTTTAAAGTAACATACAGGGAACCTACTGTACAGCGTGCTCCACTTTGAAAAACAAACTTTTTTAAAAAATGGACTTGATATTGTGAAAGCATTGTACTTTGTCTTGAAAGACTAAGGATTTTGTGAGTACTTTGTTACATATTGTATATATGTAAGTTGATTTGAATTAAAGAATGAAAGACACTGTAGATCTGTTCAATAGTTGTAACTATAAGGAAAACATCTTTTGTGGTAATACTTACAAGAGTGTTTATTTTCTGGATTTGCATACTGGTGTGTTTCATTCTGAAAAAGAGCTACCAAAGGAGTTTTGATCATGACATAAATGAGAATTTAATTGAGCAATATTTTCTTCAGAGAAACCTTCTTAAGTTCACGTCACGTGGATTTTGTGCACCAGTTCAAAGGCCACCACCTCTTCTTAAAGTAATGTTGATAAGAGTTGACATCTTGTGGATTTACGTATTATTAAAGTCCTTGTTCTGTCATCTGGTGTCATTGATTGTATTGCTTTCCTCCAGATTATTTTTGTTCCCTTTGTGTTTAGAAACTAAACACATCTAGTTTATTGTATTTAAAACATATTTGATATTGTAATTTAATGTAGACTTATTTTAATATTTGAATCCTCAGTTAATGCAAATAAAATCTTTGATGCATATTAAATAATTTCTTAGCCTTTGTGAGAATGTGGAACTTAAGTGTATTTGTGCAGTGTGTTCTTTAGTGTTAATTATTCTGTTCACCTTGTCGTTGACTATGCATATGGAAATCCATCAGATCCATCTTAATAGACTTTTAAAACAAGGAGTATGTGTCTCAAAGAAATTTAATGGGCAGAGGCTTTATCCATACAGAAGGTTGGCAGTACTACACAGTAATGGATACAGTGAGTTGCATGTGTACTGCTTCCCTTCTGAAACCCAAACTTCCTGGTTCAATGGTTTTAAGCTATGGATTAGAAGCAGTGGTGTTACCTTGAAGAGGACTGAAAAGGATCTAAAGGTTCTGCCTTACAAAGCAGTGTTGATTTATTCAAAGTGCTGAGATAGGCAGTTTTTCTTAATTGCCATAGACTAGAACTCTGGCCAAATTCCTCTGGTATAACAACAAATGAGCTGTCCCACAAGCAGTGGAACTAATGAAGCCTGTCTTGCTATCATGTATGCCTTTGTCCCCCTTCTCCATCAAACCCCCGCCCTCAAAATAACCTCAAGCAGCAGTACTGCTGAAGGCTGTTCTGCTTAGTTCCATCTTTCTGCTCATAGCACCATTGGTTCTGTTCTCTTTTATCCAGCTGTGTGTCTATCCCAACCCCTTGCCTCTCCAAACCTACAGAGAATCATAGAATCATAGAATTGGCTGGGTTGGAAGGGACCTCAGAGATCATCAAGTCCAACCCTTGATCCACTACCGCTGCAGTTACCAGACCATGGCACTGAGTGCCACATCCAGTCTCTTTTTAAATATCTCCAGGGATGGAGAATCCACCACTTCCCTGGGCAGCCCATTCCAATGTCTGATCACCCTCTCTGTAAAGAAATTCTTTCTAATGTCCAAACTAAACCTCCCCTGGCACAACTTAAGACCGTGCCCTCTTGTCTCGCTGTATGTAACAACTTGCTGAATGTAACAACTTACGAAATTTTTTATTCTTCCAAATGGATCTTCAAGTGGCTTCAAGCGGATCAAAAACTACGGAAGAGATGAACAGGCCAGGTGCTGTCATCTCTCTTTCTCAGGTCCTCATTTTTAATTTGATTTTCTCAAATTCCTCTTCCTGGGATTTTGTATGCTCTGAACCAAACAGGTAAGCAGTCAGCTTATTAGTCATCAGTAATCACCTCATTGCAAAGTAGCTGCATGTGATTGCTTTTGAGAACTGGCAATGGCAGTCAGCTGAGCAGTTGCTGGTGTGATGCCAGCTGTTTTGTTCACTTCACCCCTGTGAGTATTCGTGCCCACAGGGCAGAGGACGCTGAACATTTCTACCTGGAAGATCACCCAGTGTTAAAGGTGTCAGGCTGCAGCAAGTAACAGATTTCCTCTGTAGAGCATCTATGTTCAAAAAATGTCCTGAAAACCTGGATTTTGGCAATTCAGCATCACTGGAATAAATTGTGTAGCAGCTTCTATAGAATGACAAAAATAACAGCAGTAATCTGGGATACAGGTGGGCGTTCTCCAACTTTACCAAAACCTTCCAATTTAACTGTTTAACTTCACCACTGATTATCTTTTCCTAGCAAGTCTCTTCAGAAAGAAAATAATCCAGAAGTCAAATTTCAAGCAGGAAAAGGCTACGGGAAAAATCAAGTTGTGTTTCATGGAAAGTCTTTCCTGGTAAAAATTCCCATCCTGTACTCTGTCTTCTGTGCTATTATTCTGTCTCGAATTTGCAGATCAGTTTGGATTGCAGTAAGGGCTCCTAGATCTTGGGGGTACTTTCCATGTCTCTCCCATTAAGCATCCACTTTGCACCCACAGCTCTTCAGGGCCAGGAGGAGTAGCAAGGTTAATCTCGAACTCTCTGGGGGTTGGCTGGATAGCAACTTTAATTTTGGTATTAATTTTGATCTCTGGGCTGTCTATATACCAGCTTTTACAGAAGCTGTAACTGCATGTTTGTTTATGTCTTACCCCATTATCAGGTTGATTTGGTGTTGGCCAGCAAGCTACTGAGCAGTGAGGCTGATGCCAAACATGGTTGTGCAAGACTTGTTTCACTAGGAAAGGCTCACCAACACCCTGGTAATACTGCTACAGGCAATGACAAGGCAATTGGCTCTTGTGCAGTCTCTACAGACTGTAACAGGCTTAGTCAGCTAATGATCCACTGCATGGAAGATCAACATCATTCTCTGCTGATAGCCCCATGTTCTCTACTTAGCAATTTCTTGCCACAAAATCATTGCTCAATACAACTTGCATATTAATATTAACTAGTAGTTATCTAAGTATATCTGTTATTTTTCAATTCATAGATACCTACCATTTTTCCAGTAGAAGGGCAGACTATAGCCGAGCAAGTTTAAACCTTACGTTGGGCCTCTCTGTTTTGTTTTCTGGCAGACTTCTAATATTCCACAGACCTTCCTTCACTCCCAGTGCAGGTTCCAAGTACAGTGATCAAAAAAAGGAGAACAACCCATGTCCCACCTCCATTAACCTCAACTCCTCTGCAGATGAGTCATTAAAACACTTGACCAGAGCTCTTTCTTATGACCTTTTTCAAGCTAACTTCTGCTTTTGGCAATACATGGTAAGAAAAGACTGACAGAAGTGCTGCAGGAAAAAAGCAAAACTAAAATAAAACATTGATGACTCTCAAAAATGCACATTTAAAAATGCAGCATTAAGGAAACAATTTCCATAGCAATAGCACAGAAAAAGAAAAGCAGATCCCCAAACTACCCTGAAGAGCAACTAAACTCTACAGTGTTTGTGGGAAATAGGAAGACAAACATCAGGAAAAGGTCACCAAGTTTAGAGTAGCTGGAATTTACTTTAGTATCTGGCAGCAGCTAAATTGCATTTCAAATCAGTTCTAAGTAAAAATGTATGAAGGCAGCCTGGGATCTCTGCCTCAGAGCTGATTAATCTGGAGTATGCTATGATGAGGAGAGGGATGACATGGCAGTCATTTTGAGAAACCAGAAGCATCCTGCTATTGGCACACTTTCCAGTGGCACCAGAAATAGGATTTTAGTAACAAAGGAAGTATTACAAACTGATGAAATGGCCTGGGCTCCCCACCTCTGTTATTACAGTAACATTTGAGAATGTTTGGTAGACTAACTTCATGCCTCTTTTTCCCTACTTTTCTAAAAAAAACAAAAAAACAAAAAACTCTTAAAATTCTTGTTCATAAATACATCAGGCAACATCAGAAGCTATGCGAAAGTGCAATTAATTTTACCCATGCAGCCACAAGTCATTAGCAGTACCTGTTTTGGCTTGGAACACATACAAATACTGTATATGTACATAGGTGCATCACTTCAGAGGTTTTAAGACCATTAACTTCCACTGATCTTATACTCAGGCTGAAATAGTTCTATGCAAGGTAATTGCACACGTCTTAGATTACCTTTAAACACAGTTGCAGGAACCACATTCAGGGAACCAATACAGAACTCACATGGATTAATTGCTCACTGAAGCCTTTTCTCTCCCTCCTCTCTCACCTTATCTTTAACAATGGGGTGCAAGGTGCTGCATTCCCCACTGGGAACCAGCGTTAAATTCCTGGTTAAGGTAAAGTGCTGGTTAAGGTTGACCCGGGGCCTGCTGCTCCACATCTCTCTCATATGACACAAGTTCCAGTGCTAGGATGTATGGCAGTTCACACAAGGACCCCAAACCTCAAAATACTCATTGCCACATATCTGTGACACAGGTGATGGCTGGGCAGGCAGCCTGTGTCGGGGTGACAGTGCCCCAAAGCCAATCCGTGGCTGCCTTCAACCCGTGTCCGGAGCAGGGCCCTGAGAAGCCCAGGTGGCAAGAGGGGCCCGGGACAGAACGGCAGCCGCCTGTGAGGACGGTGCAGTGCACGCCTGTAACCCGCACACGATCAGCGCACACCCCGCCACCGCACAGCTGTGCGCGGGCCGGGACTGTGAGGGCCACAAGGCGCGACACGCACACTCGCGCC
Source organism: Heliangelus exortis (assembly GCF_036169615.1). Taxonomy (NCBI): domain Eukaryota; kingdom Metazoa; phylum Chordata; class Aves; order Apodiformes; family Trochilidae; genus Heliangelus; species Heliangelus exortis. Next base: position 58,818,488 of record NC_092422.1, read on the forward strand.
CGCAACCCCCGCCTTTCCAAACGTGAAAACCACCCACCCGCGCTCACGCAGCGACGTTTCCACACGCCAGCTTGCGGGCTCGGCGCTCCAGACGCCTGCCCGCCCTATTGACCCTCTCTCCCTCCAGGCGGCACCGCCTCCGCCCCGCAGCCTCTGCCCGCACCCCCCCTCCCGCCTCAGGGGCGGCCGTTGGAGCCCGGCGGTCTTTGGAGCGCGAGGGAGCCCCGCCCCTCTGCCTCGCGACCTGTGGGGGGGGGAGGGGGTGTAGGGGACCCCCTCTCCTGCCCGGGGCGGCCACTGCTGGGGACGGGGGAGGGGGGCGTGTGTCACGTGACGGCTGCTGGGCGGGCCTGTGTGACGTCATCGGCCATATGACCGGCCGGGGCCGTCTCCACTCTCCTCAGCGCGGTGCTTCGCCACCGCCTCCGCCCCCTTCGCCGCCGCTGCTCCTCCTCCTTCTCCTTCTCCTCCGCTCGCACTCTCTCTGTCCCTGTCTGTGTCTCTTTCTTGCGCTCCCGCCGGTGCCGCCTCGCCCCTTCCTGCCCCCGCCATGGCGCGACCCAAGGGCGCGCGGGGGCTGCTCGCGGCGGCCGCCCTGCTCGGTAAGGAACGGGGGAGCGGGACGGGGCGGGAGGGGAGCGAGTGGCGCAGCGCCGAGGGGTCCGTCACCGCGGCCTGCAGCGTCCCCGGGGCACGACGGGGACGGACGCGGCACCTGCGCGTCGGCTGTCAGTGGAAACCTCCTGGGGGGATGCCGGCTGCCGTCGCTATTCCGGGACGGCGACTCCGGCTCGGGGGTCGCGGGCCTTCTCGGGGGAAGCGGCGCGGTAACTCGTTGCGCCGGGGCCTGGGAACAGGGCCGGCCGCGGGGGACCCCGGCTGTGGCGCCCGGCTGCTGGGTCCTTTGGAGAGGTCGTCACTCCCCGCACCGGGCCTCTGCGGCGCCCGGGAGCCTTTGACAGCTGCGGAGGCGTGAGGAGAACGGTGGAGGGACGGCGGCTGCTGGTGCTGCTGCTCTTGGGGAGAAAGCGTGTAGCGCCCGGGAGCGGTGATCTGAGCATCTGTCTGCGCTAAATCGAGGGACAGCGACCCGGAAAGAGCCTGAAAACGCGCCTTTACTTCTCAGGAGCCATGGAAATGCAGAACTACTGATGTCATTGCTTGCATGTAGCACTTCTCAGTAGGGCCTGTGATGCTCCCTTACTTGACAGCTTTCATTCTGCCGTGTCTTGAGTGAAATCGGAAGTGTCTCGTTTTAGTGCCTGCATGAGAAGGTTTGTTCGTGCAGCAGGACTGTTTTATGATGAAGCCTCTCTTGCTTGTTTACTGGTAACTACCTTGCTTTAGGCTTCTTGTCTTGAAAGTCATATCATGCCACGCTATCAGGTTTCTGAAACGTGGCTCTGGCAGCAAAGGGAACTTTTTCAGCATCTAGCAACGGTTTCCTGAATAAAGCAGCAGTTGAGAATGGTTATCTGCTGTCATTTTGGAGATGGACAGCTTTTGAAACTCTTCTAGTGTTTCTTTAGGAGTAAAAATTTCCATCATTATTGACAACCTGAAAGGTATCGCACTCTAGGGGCACCCAGGTTTTTGTGAGCCAGCCTAGGGAGCACAGTGACTCACAGGCCTGCTTTACAGGGTTCAGAGAACCCTGTTGTTATAGAGAACATCTTTGTATAGCTTCCTTTTGTTTGCGTTTCTAATCAGCTTGTGTAGTTTTTAAATGGTACTACAGATAATATTTCCTGGGACTATAATAATCCTCCCCTGCTTAATTAGAAGTTGCAAACAGAATTAAGTGCATTTAGCTTTGTCACTTTCTGGCATGTGAAATCAATTTCTGAAGCTGAGGCAAGGCTAGTTTCTTTTACTACAGAGTAACTATTTACTGACAACCAAGGGTTTGTACCAATGTCTAGTAGCTGGGTCTTCCTGCATAACTTTAGCCAGCTTTGTGGTGCAAACAAAGACCCCTCCTTGGAGTGCAGATATTCTTCACCATCTTCAGCCTGAGTATGGGGCTTGGGTGGTGGTGACAGGAAAAGGATGAAATAATGAGAAGATAGGAGCTGAATTCTTTAGATGTTTGTAGCCTTTCAGTCATTTGAGTGAACACTGATGAAGTTAAGGTAATGACAGGAGGCTGAAGGATTAGCATGGGTGGGTCAGATGTGAAATCTTGTTTGGCAATGCCTTGACTTTGTGACAATGGGAATGTGGTTTTTTTTTTCCTCCAGAATACTTCACCACATCTTACTGTTTCAGTTTTCCAGTCACATTGAACTGCAAGCACTAAGCTCAATATTTCATATATCAGTGATCAATTTTCTCAAAATTTACTCAATACAATGATAAATGCAGGGAAAAGGGCCTGTGGGAAGTGAAGTACCTGCCCTCAAACTTAGCTGTTGCATTCTGAATTTTGAGGGAAGCTGGTGCTTGTTTGCTGTTGAGCAAAATGGGTCAGTTGGGTTGTGTGCCAAGCCCAACAGAGCTGCATGTGCTCTTCGAGTCCTAGAGCACCTGTAGCTTTTTCCTTACTGGAACAAAAATAAGAGAAAACATTTCTGAAAAGTTTACAGCTAAACATAGGTTCAGTATCAGTGCATAAATAATGAAGTGTCTGAGACTTGGGGAAGGAAAAATGAGTTGGAAGAGGTAGCGTGATGCCATTTCAGACTTATTGACACATAATCCACGTGTTTCTATTGCACAACTCTGTCTGAAGGGGAATTTCAAACCTTGCCACTAATGTAGCGATAGTTGAGAGAAACTTGGGTAATAAATTCCAGCCAGTGAGTAATTTGATACTGTATTGTTTTCCTCAGTTTTGGCACTGATGGAGTTGAGCTGTATGGAGCTGTGTCTGGGCATAAAATATAACCACTTTTATGTTTTGTGACTTTTTAAAAATGTTGTTTTACCAATGCTGCCCTTAACATAATGTTTGCTTGGTAGCTTCTTTAAGTGTGTTGACACAGTCTCTAAGGATCTAAATTTGTGTACTAGCCCGTTGTCAGGAAATAGGTGATGACCTTGGCAGCTTTTCTGACATGTAAAGTAACTTCTTATTTGCAAATAAGATCTGTGCAGGCTCCTTGGCAAACTACTTTTGAGATCTGTTCCCTAGGTTTCTGTCAGGATGACTTAAAAGTTTCACTTGTGGTGTAACCTGCTTCTAGATTGTTCTATAGTGAATAAGAGGATTTCTAATCAGTAGCAGATGATAAACTGAGTAACCTCTAGGTCCAGAGGAATCCCACTTAAAGAAAATGATGTTTTGTTGAGAATTTAAATACTGTTATCTCTTAAGCCTTTTGCATGTCTTAAAGATAACTTATTTTTAGCGATAAGAAGGCAGGCCTTGCTTTTGCATCTTTTAGATTAACTGCTCCAGTTTATCTTTTCTCTCAAGTCAGGTGATATTTAGAAGCTTCTTGAGAGAGCTTGGTGCCATAATGGATTTCTTCCTGTTTATTCTCTTAAGCTTGGCAGGAGACCCTTTTGGGTATGTGAGTGGCAGTAGTTAACACAGCTAACTTTGAACACTTGCATTATCTTAATTCTAAATTGTAGGCCTACTGTTTTTAAATGGAACTTATGTTTTGGTAAATGAGGCATCCGTGTTTTTTGTGCATCTCAGGGTAGACTGGTTGGAAGGCTAACAGTTTCTTAACCTTCTCTTTCACTTGCCAACACCACTGGCTGTCAGTACAACTTTTCCTACTGTAATTCAAAGTGTGAGAGTGTTAGTAGCACCTTGGTAGTAAAGTACAGTTTCAAACATGGTTTAGTTTTGTGCGGTGGGCACTTGTCTAGCTGTTGTCTCTCCAGTGTTCAGGCTTGAGCACAGTAGTGCATGCGTTTTATTTTCTTGTATTAAACTTCAGTGACTTCTGATTTCTTAATAAGACAGAATTCAGTTGATGTAATAAAGGAACACCAATATGTCTTCCCCATGACAGGGTGAGATCTGTTCTTGATAGGAGTAGGAGAGTGGTTTGCTCAGGCATTTATTACCCATTTTCCAACATGCAGTCCTCTGGAGAAGCTTTCTTTTTTAATTGTCAGCACTGTGGTTCTTGGGGCTGCTTGGGGCTGCTGGCTACCTTGAAAGGTGTGTGTCAGTTGTGTGGTGTGACACAGCAGGTCTGACCAGAGAAAGTGCAAAATGGACTTGTCTAGATGCTGGAAAAGCTCTAGCCATGGGAGTTCAGATCTCCCAGTAGACTTACCTAACCAGCTGCTCTTAGGCTAGCCCAGGACTGACTTCCTCTGGATTGGAAAACATAAAGAAGCTTCATGTGATTAAACTTGATGCAGTTGTGCAATCCTCTGGCCTAATGGCTGGTGTACACCTGCTAAAGATCCTTTCCTTTTATAGTGCTTTTGTACTTTCATGAATTTATAAAGACAGAGGTTATGTATCTGCAAGGGTGCATTAGGAAACAATGTTTCTGCCTTAACAGAAATCAGCAATATCAAAACCATAATCTGAGACTGCATTAATTTGTCCCTATTCGTTAGCAAGGATGTATCTTCTAGCATTGGATCAGGAACTTGATATAATTGGGTGCTGTGTCTGCACAAGTGCAGCTGATTCTCTTCTCCCCTGAAATACTCTAATCTGTCCTTGATTTAAGCTCTGTTCCCCTTTTCCATAACTGTGGTTGTGTTCAGGTTTGTCTAGCAGCAATTGAAGTGAGTCCAGCCTTGTCTTTTGGTGGTATATTTTCCAGGTAGCCAGCTTTCAGTTTTCTGGCCCCAGGTAATTATAATTTATGATTTTTAGGAAGACCACCCTTTGTCATGCAAAGTGGTTCATACATCAAGGCTTTCAAGAGATTTTCTTGCTTTCAGTTGTTCCCCAGAAATGTTATGGTTGGTAAATACTGTAGTCTTTTGAAAAGTAGATTATTTTTTTAAGTTCTGGTTTTCTCTCTAGTATCCCAGGGTAATGTCAGTCCTGGATCCTAAGCAAATGGTCTTGGTTTTCTGAGAAAGGGCTTTTACCAGGTGTCCCTCTGGGAGTGACGCTTACCTTGGAAGACAAAGTTACTAGAAGGTCTAGAAGGTACAGAGGGGTAATTCCTCAGGGAGTTTTCCATTTTCTTTTCCAACATAGACTTAGGGATTTAAAGTGGTGACTAAGGTCACAACTTTGTTCACAAAATGGCACTCAGATGACAGAATCCATACAAACTGTCTGAATGATCAAGTTACTGGGCACTTCTGTACGGTGAGAAATAAACCTTCTTTAGGTAAGAACCAGCATGTCACCTCCTCGGATTAATGCCTTCTTGATAGCAGCACTTACTATGTGGACACTAGAAACCCAAAAAACACCTGGGCAAAGGGTGCAGGGCAACACATCAGCGCTGTAGCTCAGGTACAGAGTGCTTGTGTAGCACTGGCACCAGTTAGCAAGCACGCCTTACCTTCAGAGTGCTGCCGTGCAGTAATTGCAGGGTAAGCTGTAGCAGGGCAGAGTAATCGGTGTGTCTCAGCAGGCCGTGGGTGTGAGCCCCTCAGCCGCTGTTGGGACGCTTGAGAGGAGCGATTAGCTGGGCGACGCTGAAGCTGTGGTTTTCCTTCCTGATGCAGCAGTCACTCAGCTGAACTGCCGGCAGGCCTGTCCACGAGGTGCGTGGATCACTTAAATACTGATGGTGTGGAATGTGTCCCAGTGGATTTGGATGGCTCACTGTCCTTTAAGAGGGAGGAGGAAAAACGATGTAAAAGTAGCTTTTGTGTTTGACATCCTTATTGTCAGTATTCTGTGTTTCTATTAAAAATTGGAGACAAAGTAAATCATTAACCGTAGTAACTCAAGTCCTCTTTGCAAGCAGACAGTGTAAACAGTTGCCATTAATACATGCTTGCTTTTTTAAAGCACAACCACCATTAAGCTTTCTTCCTTGGTAGCTTTCCATTATATGGGAGAGTAACCTAAGGGTAGCTGTGCTTGGCTAACAGGATTTCAGTTATGAAAAGGTTGAAACCTGGAAGCATCTTTATGTGGCTAAGAGGTAGGGAATCCTGCCATTCCAAGAGCCATGTTCAAAAAGGCTCAGATTTAAGTTGTTCAAACGTGCTAGATTGTTTTGTTAGCTTTGTAGTTTTCAATTTAAAACAATCTTAATATTTTTGAGGTAGATATATTAAGATAAATTGTTAAATAACCAAGGAGTTCTTGGTTTTGGTTAACTTGTTTATTGTGTCTCAAGAGTGTTAATATCTTTTGAGGTAGGTATGTTAGATAAAGAAGGATGCAGGATTTAATTCAAATGTCATATTTAGCTGTTGCTGCAACAGTTTTGCCTCCAATCTTTTCTTGTGTGAGACTACAATTTCAGAAATTAGCTATAAAGGGAGATTATCTTATGATTTTCAACTGAATATTTGCAGCTAGAAAAAACATGTAAGCAGCCCTTTTCCAGAATTAATTGGAATCCAAAGGAAGCATCTGAACTAAGTGAGATCTCCGTTGCTAGAACATTCTTGATGATTGTTCTACTAGATCTCCACAATGTAGTATTTCCAGCCAAGTGAAGATTGTACTTCACAAAACTTAGTTTTTGCTATTGAAGAGTCTAGGAGCTACTCAGCTGTGTAGATCTGAAGTACTGCACTCGCTTTAGCACAAATAGTTGTCAAATAAGGTGCTGCAGTTTGTAAGGGAAACAAAGTCTGAAGTGAAGAAACTGGGGGTTGTATCAGTTTTTGTGTTAAATAGCAAAGAGTGGTATGGTTCTGAGAAGTGGCAGCAGTGTTACCAGCTTGTAGATATGCCATGATAAAACTGAGCAATACTTTTTCTAACTTAATTAGGAATATTCCCAGGACAAATCGATTCAGTATCAGTTTGCTTTTCTATATTCTTGACATTTTCACTGCAGGCTCTTACTATTTGTGTGCTGGTGATGATTCATGCATTAATCACTAGTTGACACTGAAACTGCCTTCACAAACTCAGCAGCTGCTTTCCTGCCAAACCCAGCGAGCTGTTCCTCTGCCGTAACCGGCTGGAGTGAAGAGTAGGCAGGACCTTTCCTCTGGTCTCCCAGTTTCTTCTTTAGTGTTTTGTTTTGTTTTTAATTTGCCCCTGTGTCCCTTACCTTTCATTCTGTTTCTTTTACATTCCTCCAAGATCCTGGGAGCAGATGATGCTGCAGCACAGTGGTCTCTCTGCTCACCATCCTTGTGCACGCTGACTTAACTCCCAGTGAAACAGCCCTTTTGCCACTTCATCCAGGACAGCTCAGTGTCGCGTGCTTAATGCTCCTGTCTCATCACTGAAACTGCAAATCCAGCAGCTGATGCTGAACATTTCTTAAGGAATGGGAATTTAAAGTGTTTGTTCCACACTAATGAAATCAGGATTCAAGCTGTGGTGTGAACTTACCCTTGCAAAAATCTACTAGTTATGCAGGTGGTATTTTTGACTCTGTTTTTACCCTGTATTCTCTATTACTTAAACTTGCTGAGGGTGTTTTTTCAGCTCTTCATTCCCAGAATGTCTTCCATTTGGTGCTTTCTGTTACCTAGTCTTGTCTGTTGTTGTCATCCGAATCCTCTGCAGTGGGCAGGTCTGTCCCATTTTCCTTTAGGTCAGCAACATTCTTCTTAATTATTTTTCAGTCTTCTTTCCTCTGCATTTCTTTTAAAAATTGTGGGTTTTTTTCTTCTTTCATTCTTTTACTGCCTGTTACTTTATTTTTAGCCCTAAAATTGCCAAGATTTTTAATATCTATCAAACAAGTTGGCAGACACTGAAGGTTTTCATTCTAGCACATTTTCCATTGGTAACGTTAGATTGAGTAGCCACGGACTCTTACTCCTTGCCTGTGTGCTCTTTTCTATGTTGTGCTAGAAATCTTCAGGAAGATTTCTTTCTGAGAAACCAAGAAATCTCAAAAAATCTTCTCAAAAACAAGTGCTTGGGTAAAATATAAACAAATTCCAGATGTAAATTCAGGTTAAAGGAAACTCTGCAAATTGAGGCTTCCCTGTAAAGGAGCATTGACTATTTTTAGTATTGCTCTGAATTACAATAAATAACATCATCTTTGTGAATATATATTCCTTAATGAGCATTATGAACTGGGAGTAAAGTCAAAGCTAGGCCAATTTTACTTTGAAATATCAATTTCCCACATTATGCCTTCTAAAGCAATTTCTTTCATCTATATCTCCATGTCTAGATTTTTTTAAGTGGGTAGTGTGTGAATTACATTTTGGCCCCCTTTAATGCCTGGGGAGGATATGTTGTTGCTAAGGGAAAGGCAACAAGGGAAAAAGCTTGGGAGTGCCAAAGAAATTGTTTCCAATGTTCCTACAACTGAAGGGCCTTCTACCAAAGTCCAGCTGCCGGAAGTCCAACTTTTCCTAGTAATTGTCCTAACACAATAATATGCACTATAGTTTTGTAGCAAAAAGCTATAAAATTGGGTTTTACTTTTTTAAAAACTTCGAGGGGTCAAGCTAGCTAAAGGATAATCCTTTAGCTGAAACATTTTGCTGTATCAGCAGTTGAATGGATTAGCATGTTTGACTCTTTAAAGCTTACTTGCTTGAGATAAATGGATGGTTTATATCTTGTAGCTGCTTTTTTTTGTGTGTGTGTGTGCTTTCTGCAAGACAGAAGTTGTTGCAAATGCAAGCTGATAAATTGCTAACAGGCAAGTGGTGTGTGTGCGTGTGTGGTGGTGAACTGAGAATCAGAAAAACAAAATACTGTACAACAAAGAACTTGCACCTTGGTAAGGTCTTGGGAGCAGGAGCACTGTCCAGTTAGCCCTTACAACTAATGAAGGATGAGAGAGCCAGCTTTCTGGCTGTATCCAGCCTGCCACAACTTGTCCCCTAGGTGAGGCTTCATTGTCAGTGGATGCTGGCCTGAGTCTGTGCTGCTGTTGAAAGGGATGATCCTGTGCTCCCCTTGCTGCATGTCCTTACCCTGTTATGGTGATATTAACATGGTTGGCTGTCCTAGTACTCTGAGCACTGGGGCTTGGAGGGAGAGAGTGGGGGGAAAAGCAGTGATTTTTTTTTTTTTTTTTTTGTCAGCAGCTCAGTCTGAGGTGGTTTTGAACCAGTGAGGAAAACATAATCTCAGTTTGTGCCAAGGTCTTGGCCCCCATCCTCCTCTCAAGTGCAGAAAGCACGATGACATTAAAGAGAAGTTCTCCTGGCAGGGGTAGCACACTCCATCATGCTATTTTTGGCAGTCCCTCCAAAACATCTGCAGTCAATCCAAGCTTTCTAAATGCTGCATTCAGTGCACGTACAGCTGAGTGTCCTGGTACAGCAGGAATGAAGGCTCTGTGCTGTGCTGTGCTGTGCTGGGGGGGAAGGCTGAGTGCTATAGGCATGCAGGATCAAATATGCCAAGTCAGTTCTGGCTGGAGCTTTCAAAATAGTTGCTGTGTAGGGTGAACACTTGAATATCTGCCTTTAAAAGTATGACTGGTGTTTGTTGCAACTTTTTCTTACCCTATGAGGAACTAGCATGTTAACAGTTCTGGTTTGGGTGTCTTTGTTGTATTATAAATGCATTGTTAAATTTTTCCTCTGTGTGTTAGTGATGTTCAAGCTAGTACAGACACTTTTTATGGCTAAGTTTCCAAACTCAACTGCTGTTCAGGATGTACTCCCAAAATGTACAGTTGTAGTTATTTGTCTCTTTGAGATCAAAAGTAGAAACGTGACACCAAGTTAACCAATTAACATTTTAAACAGGCTTTTTACAGGCTTCCTCTTCATTTGAAGTGAAAGATTCAAGTGGCAAAGTCTGCATATTCGCTGATCTCACAGTAGCCTTCTCAGTGGAATACAAAATGGCAAATGGGCAAAAAGAGGTAAGGAGCATATCTCAGTGACTGTGTCTAACTTGTTTCTAAAATATCTGGTGTTTCTTCATTTGTGCAGTATTTAAACTTTAAACAAATGTTTCAGCATGGAAAACTGCTTCCACAAAGATTTCTTCCCTCCCAGTCATGTTGCATCAGCTTTTCTTTATTACTGATGTTTCTTCTAATTAAACAAGGTTAAAGCTGTGTGAAACCACCACAAAGGATACTTCTTGACTGAATTTCTCCTACCAGTCCTATTGGTAGCTAAAAAAAGCTTTTGTTGGAACTGTAAGGGCAAAAATGCTAGTGGACATCTTTTGGTGAGCTTAGCCATAGTTACATGAGCTAAATTTGAACTGAAATGGCTGTTGGCACATAGCTTGTAAACTTCCTGAACTCTGTCATCTTCTCACGTAACAAATCTCTAGCTTTCAGTGCATCTACAAACTATTGCAGTACCTACAAGTTGTTCCACATTAGTAGCAAAAACCTGTTAATGGAGAGTTAATATATTTTATTTACAAATACTCTGATTTTCAGTTTACTTTTTTGGTATCTTTACTACTGAATAGGAATTGTTGATTGTTTTTCTTTCCAGTCTCATTGTGGTTACATGTTTTGGGTTACAGTAATCTTGTTGAAGATTATTTTTTTTCCTAGCTATTAGTGTAATATGAGATAAAAAAAAATCCCATTACTTTGCCAGTGGTGCACTTACTCTGTGATTAGAGCTGAGAGTTACGTTGTGTAGTCCACTTTTCAGTGGTGCTGATAAAGTGAAATCCTTCTGACAGTGGTATACAGGTTTGCATTCAGGTGTGACTGCTTTCACAACGTGCTTTTGGCTGTTTCTTCTTTTAAGTAGTAAGCTCAAAACTTCCCAGTAAACATTGTACTGGTTTTCAGGTAAGAAGTTCTCAATATGTGATAAAGTATTATAGCTAAACTGTGTAGGCTGTACCATTTGCTTTTGTTCTTACTTAATTGTAATCTGAGAAGTGAAGCTTAAATTCTCCTGTCTTTTACATGTCTAGAGTTTGCCATGTTTGATGTACCTAGTACAGATGTACATGCCAATTCATGCACACCCCAGTGCTAATCTGGGGTGACAGTGGTGCTGTATGTACAGTTTTGTCCTCAAATTTGAGAGGGCAATATTAGAAATCCAAATGTCAATGCCCTACTACTTGTTATATACAGATATGTAAGTAGATATTGTATGGTATATATGAGTATCAGATGTATGTTTTGCAAAAGTTGATTAAGGTATTTAAAAAGCAGTGAGGAAAAGCTGTTACATCATCTCATTACACGTGGTGTTTTTTTTTTTACCCCACAGTTTGCACAGTTTTTCCTTCCACGAAATGCTACAGTAGAGCCACAGAGTTCCTGTGGTAAAGCTAACACATCTCATCCACTTCTGGTGTTGGGCTTTGGAGCAGGACATTCATTAAGCCTGAATTTCTCAGAAAATGTAGACAAGTACCAAGTTGAAGAGCTAGTTTTCCACTACAATCTGTCAGATGCAACTTTATTCCATAATTCAAGTGCAGGTAAAATGAAAACTTCCAGTTCTCATTGTGTAACATCTTTCAAGATATAATACCAGTATATGTCTAAATACTATTCCATACTAATACAATGTAATCTTTTTTACAGGAGGAGTGAAGAAAGTATCACATAAAACTACTATTCAGGCAGATATGGGCACAAAATACCAATGCATCACTTCCACACACATCAATATGAAGAATGTGAACATTACTTTTAGCAATGTTACATTGGAAGCCTATCTCACAAATGGAACTCTCAGCATGAACAGTAGGTATCTTATAGCAGAAACTGCACTTGGGGAGCTTGTGTTTCCAACAACAGATTATTGCTTTTCAAGTTCTAACTAATTGTATTTAGATGGGTACAAACTGGGTCTAAAGCTCTAATAGCAGGATCTTTTGAAATAAGGTTTTCTGAGGTTTTCTTCATAGGAATGGCAGCACCCATGACTAGAACATTGTGCACTGTGTCCCCATGGCTTTGTACAGGTATTAGGGAAGATTCCTTGTGTTCATGAATATTTATGGATGTAAACATGTGCTACAGTTGGTCAGCTGGGCATATGGCCAAAATCCTCATTTTAGAAGTATCTGATAACTTCAAGTATTATGCCTCTGTCAAAGTAGTTTGAACTAGTTACTGTGTGCTCTGGGAAAAATGAGGGATACAATGGCAGACAGTAGAGAACTGGTCCTTGGGGAGCAGATGTGTACATCTTCCTACAGGAGGCCTTATATAAGCTGTAACAGAGATGACCTTTGTCAGGCTGAATCACAAAATGACTTTTGGTCCTGATTGTATTGAAAAGTATTTTGGAATTTCACTGCTATCATGATTTGAAGGCACACTATGGTGTGTTCATATCCTTTGCTGTTGTGGACACACTCTTTAGTTTACAGGGCTCTTGATGTCTAACTCTTTGCCTTGCTGTTGGGCCAAGAAAGAAATCTGATCTTACCTGGAAAACAGAAATTTTCTTTCTTATGCTGGTAATCCCACTTAGGTACCTATTGAAATGCATCTTAAAAGCTAGGGTAATCACTGCTGGCATGTGATGGATACGTAGAACAGGTGTCTTCTATAGAAGTATCTATGCCTTCCATAGAAGTATCTATACTTTGTCCCATGTCTCTGAAAAATAATTCACCTGATGTGTGATACTAGAGGACCTGATGTCTTTTATGGCTTCATTACATGACCAGCTGAGATTTCAGTGTGTCTCATTTTGTTAATTAGTCTTCTCTATTCTGTGAACTAATTTGCAGGACAAATGTGGACCTACATTTGTAATTTTAAAAAGATAACCTAATTTGTTACTCCAGTCTTCAGACTCTCATTTTTAAAATGTGGTATCTTGATGCAGTTATTATACTGGATAAGTATGATGAGTGATCAGTTATCAGCATGGCATACAAGCCATGGTATGATGAAAAGCTGGGGTTTGACTTCTACATAACTTCAGTAAAATCTCTCTGCTGTGTATCTTCCTTTTAACACCACTTATTATCTGTTCTTATCCTTTGGTTAAAAAAAAAAATCAATTTTGAATTATTTTGGGACGGTGTTCCTTATGCAACACAAGTTTCTCAGCATTTGTTTTCTATTTCTAGTTAGTAATTTTTAAAATAAACACTTCAGTTTGCCAGGATCACTTCTCCCTGGTTGCTTTTCTCCATCCTGTGACATCTTGGTGAAGCTAACAATTCTCCGAAAAAAACCCATGTGATTTTCTCTGATTTTGGAGTAGGCAATGTTTGTTCTGAGCTCAAGCTATGGAGGATTTTCTTATTTATTTGTTTCTACATTCCTGCTATCTGTGGTGCCATGCTAATTTTTTATTTAATCATCATCTGTAAGTTTTTAATACTTTCTTGGGACTACATCCAGACACATTTTTCTATTCTTATTGCACAGTGATCTCTCTTTGCTCAGGTTCTTAAAGAATTCTCATCCTTTTTTCAGGTCTTTCCAGATAAGTTACTTCTTCCCACTCTTGTATGCTTGAGACTTGCAGTGTCCTTTTGGCAGCTAGTTATTGATAAACCTGAGATCTGGAATGCTCCCTTAACTTTTTTCCCTGCAGCTCTTTCATTGGAGGATATTTCTACTGGTGATCTGGGTAAAGTTCACAGAAGGAAGAGTGGTTGGTGTTCATGGTATCTGTGCATCACTGGTAGTGGCAACTTCTGTCAGTGTACCTAGAAGTTAGTGACTGGGGTGACAGTAGCAATTATCTGCAGCTCTGAAGAAAAGGAGGCTCTCAGTTTATCTGTTGGTAGCTTTGTCAGCTTCTTTCCTGTAATTGTTAGGAAAAAGATACCAGATTTTGTCTCATTTCCCAAATCTGTCTTTAAGTGTTGTGAGGACCTATGCTGTAAATCAGTAAAAACTGTACCAAGACTCCACTTAGGACAAACTTCCACTTGAAGTAATTTGGTTGTTTTCATCTCTGACTTGAGTAAGAGGCTGGATGTGTCAGGTCGTGCAGATGGAGGGAAATTCTTCACTGAAGTACCAAGTAAAGCAGCTATTTGATTTCTGTATTAGGAAGTTACCACATTTTGGGATCTGACCAGTGTCTGTTAAAATGATCTACAAAAGATAGGTCACTCCTTCATTCATCTACCTTCTCTTTGCTCTGTCTTTCAGAAGTAGAGCAGAAGCAGGAAAAAAAAATGCTGTGTTGGAGTCTTTGAGTTCAAAATGTGTGATTAGAGTGACTCTGAGCCATAATAGAAAGTGAAGTTGCTGTTTAAGTTCAGGGGCTATTTATTAGATATCTGGTATCTGTAAGGTATGTATGGAGTAAATTGTAGAAGTAGGCCCTTGGAGTCAGAATTGACTGGTGCTGCAGTTGCTGTCATCCTTATAAAGTTACAAGTTTTTACCCTTGACACATAGAGATGACCTTGGCTTGGAACATGGAAGCCTGTACTATAGTAATGTCTTTGCTGTGACCTTTGGTTTTGGCTTAGATGTTCAATGCAGGAATCTCCTTTGCTCCCAGATCAAGTTAAGATCTTGCTGTCAGGTGTTTCAGAGTACTCTGGCAAATAAATCAGTCACTGTTCTTTCTGTCCCTGTTTTTTGCCTTGGAAGCTGCTGCTGAACCAGGTGAAAAGAGAAAGTGGTTTTACACAGGGGGGGTACAAGACTGGGGGAACAGTGTTGGGTGGCTACTAATGTAGGACTAAAGGGAAGGATGGATGGGACACCCAAAGGAAGAGGATATAGCAAAACCTTTGCCATCAGAAGCAGTTTCTTTGATTACCCACAGTAGCATTAAACATTATTTGGTCTCTCAAGGCCTCATAGCAGTGCTGTGGCTCTTCTACCCTTAGCAAAGGGATTCTAAGTTACGTAGGACCTTCACAACTTGGCAGTGCAACCAAAGGAGGACACCACATCTCCTGGGACACCACTTTTCACAGTGGCCAGAAGTGTTCCTCTGCTTCTAGCACGAGTGCCCCGAGTGTCTGAGGGGCAGTCATCTCAGCCCTGCTTTGACATACTGCAGGAATTCTGGCTCTGTCAGCACAGCAGGACCTTGTTTACCTGGCTTGATGGCAAAGTGAAGTAGCAAGTGCAAATAAAAGCAGAGGTGGTCTCCATGAATGTCTGTAAATAAGAGCTGAGGTGTCATTTTCACATATGGGGTTTTAAAACTTTTCAAACTTTGTAACAAGAGTTTAGGTAATGCTTGATCATTGTTTCTCAGCTTTTATTACCTTCAATTAGGAAAAGCTACTTGAAATTGTATCCTCCTTCCCCTTGGGGACTGAAAATTCAGGTAGAGCCTCCTGCTGCTTTAATTTGGTTGGTAATAACTGTTTTCTTTCTCTCCAGAGACAGAATGTGCTGAAGATATGATCTCTACTACTGCTCTAGTGCCTACAACACCTAAACAGACAACTGGTAGCCATGTTCCAACAGCTACCCCAGCACCAACTGCCTCATCCGCAAATCCTGCAGTTGGTAAATACAATGTTACTGGTCCAAATGGAACCTGTGTACTTGCCTACATGGGATTACAGCTTAATATCACCTATCCAAAAAAAGATGAAAAGGTATATATATTTTTCTTTCTTCAAAGCCCTTAGATTCCTTCTTTGAAGAAAACTCGGTAAAATATTGTAGGCTTTTTTCTTGAAAAAATCCCAGTTCTTAATCATGTTAATCCATTATTGTCCTCTTTGAATTGCTTAACTTGGACTAGATTAGTGACAAATCAAGCAGTTCTCTTCTACTGAAATTGGTCATTAAAGGTTTTTCCAGTCAGGAAGAATACTAAACTTGTCTGTCAAATCTAGTAAGCACACACAGCTTTTCCACAGAAGCAGTAAAAATTATCCAGATATGAGATGGGGCAATCCTGTTATTGAAGATGCCATTTAAACAAGCTTTTAAACTGTTAAATAAAATACAGCCATTTGGCCTGGCACACCTGAAAATAGTGAATGACTATTAGAAGGGAAAAATACTGCTATAATACTTATGACTGTGAAGTTAAGACAGGATTGTGACTTAGTTAACTTTACCATATCAATGTCTATAAATATCTAGAGGGTCAATGTAAGGAGGATGGAGCCAGAGTCCTTTCAGTCCTTGCCCAATGACAGGACAAGGGGCAATTGGCACAAGCTGGAACACAGGAAGTTCAATTTAAACATGAGGAAAAACTTGACTGTGAGGCTGGCAAAGCACTGGAAGAGGCTGCCCAGAGAGGTTGTGGAGTCTCCCTCTCTGGAGACATGCAAACCCTGCAGGGATGCAGTCGTGTGTAATGTGCTCCAGGAAATCCTGCTTTAGCAGGGGGTTGGACCAGAGGATCTCTAGAGGTCCCTTCCAGCTCTGATTCTGTGATTTTTGTGAAGCCAGCATCAAAGAGGCTTGGCTTTGACTTCAATGCTTAAGAGCTATTTAGTGGCTGATTTCGACAGCAGAAATACTACATGGTTTATATCAGATCCAGCCCCAGCACAAGTTGTTTCCCTGCACTTTTAATGCAAAGCCCAGCCTGCCAGCCTTGTGGACAAAGCCAGTACCTGCTAACCAGTAAGGCAAAGCTAGGAGCATAATCCCAAAGGGACTGCTGAAGGAGAGATAATGACCACAGGTCAGCAAACCTTTATGTTCAGTAAAGCTTTGTTATGGGGACCTGTGATCACAAGTGGCTTTTTCCTATCCTGGGGCTTAATCTGTGGTAATGAGGTCAAGTGCAGGCAAACAAATGGTGGCTGCTTTTGTATATTTTAAGTCAGATTTCAGTGATAAAGGTGTGAGGAGGGTGGTATCTCCTATAGGTTTTAACTGCTTAATGCTGCATGTGGTGGTGCAGAGGAATCTGTTGCATTTATGATGATGGTGGAGAGAGAAAATCACGAGCACTGATAGCTGGAGTGTGCTGTACACTAGCTGGCTATGATGGACTGTGTTCTAGTCACCTTAATTGTGTGAAATTCCTTAAGCTGTGACCTGTATCATGGTGTTCTAGCTCTGTTGGAACAGCTGATTCCAAGTGTGATGACCAGTGAGGAGGTGACAAATAGGCTTTCCAAGTCACATGAGGGTCAACAAAGAGCTACTGAAGGTTTCTATTGGATTGCTCAGCAAGTGCATTTAACCCATAGCCTTTGGTAGATACAGGACAGTAAAAAATCATGTACCATGGGCAGAGCTAAAGCATTTTGTGCTGAAGTGACGTGCAAGATGGCCATGCTTGCAGGCAGTTCCCTGGATTATGTTAAAGCACTGTTCTGTAACTTGTGCCTGTGTAGTGGTCATTATTTTTCCTTATGCTGCTAGAACCAAAGAAATTTAGTATGGAGAAAGCAGTAGGATGCAAACAGTGAGGGCTGCAGAAAGGTTTTTTTAGGCAAAGATGCCCTTTGTCCTCTGTACCAGTCTGGTAACTCAGGTGCAGCTTACACCAGCCTGTAACTTCCACATGTATCTGCTCAGTTGTGTGCAAACTGTGTTGTGTGGGTGTGCATACAAGCAAGCTGGAAGTCAAGTGAACATATAGTAGTGTATTAATCTCTTCAAATGTCATAACTGATCCTCTTTTTTCATAGATGGGATTGGATTCACTGAATTTCATACCAAATACTACAACTTCTTCTGGGACGTGCAGCAGTACATCTGCCTCTTTGGTTCTGACTTTTGAGAAAACAAGGATTACCTTCCACTTTGCACTGGTAAGAATCTAGACAAAAGCATGAAAACTAATTGGGGCAAGTACAAAAGAAAAAAATGCAACTACAGGAAGGGTAATAAGTAATTCTTTTGGTTTAAATGCTAGGGTTTAGAGTTAATGCTTGCTCACTGTCGTGAGGAAAGAAATGCATGTATGTATACACATGGAGGTATAGACAGACATCTGTTTCGTTTGAAATGGGAATTTCTTTTAGGAATATATTGCCTAATCTCCAGTGCTTCTCACCCAAGCTGGGAACAGCTCTTTTGAAGCAGAGGACTAGCCTGCGACAAACAGGCATTTCATCTAAACACACAAGCATGGAAATGCTCATAAATATTCTGTATACAGCCCAACAGCCATGTGTGCTTGTCTTGTCGACTCCTGTGGTGGCTGAAAATCCTGTCTGCTGCAGTCCCACCCCTGTGCTGTGTTAGAGCTGTGTAGCCTTGAGGACTGAACCCACTGTGTCACCTTTGTGCTTCATACTCGTGGCATTGATCAAATGAGATCATTTAGACCCTTGCTATAAAATGACTCCCCACACCTCCGTGGGGTACCAAGCTGCTTCACAGCTTTATCTCAGAGGTGAGATCACTGCTCTAGCCTGGTTAAGGTGTGGGTGGGAATCAGGTCAGCAGTCTGAGGGGTGACAGTGCTCCTTCCTCTGCCTCCCTTCCCTCCCCCAAGGTAATGTTCCCTAAGGTGCATACCTGCTGTAGCTTTTATATCTCAAAGTGCAACTAAGCTCTTTGTTTGGATGCTGTTCCCAATTTATGTTGTACAGTATTAGCTTAAATGACAACTACTGGTTTGTTGTTTTTGGTTTTTTTTAAAGAATGCAAGTGCTGAAAAATTCTTCCTGCAAGGGGTGGATGTAAGCACAACTCTGCCTCCTGAAGCAAAAGGTAGGGACTTTTAACAAGTCTCCATTTTCAGAAACAATTACTGCTAACATCAAGGGTTGCCTGCATTAAATATTGTTGTTACATGTTGGGGATAAATGCATGAAATTTAAGCTCTCTGAGCTTACGGCTCCTGCTCTTCAGGATTCTGTAATAACTTTCTCTTACACAGTTCCACAGTTTGAAGCATCAAACAAGAGCATGAGTGAGCTGAGAGCTACAGTAGGGAACTCCTACAAGTGCAGTGCAGAGGAGAATCTGCAGGTCACAGACAAAGCCCTTGTCAATATATTTGATGTCCAGATCCAGGTTTTCAAGATTGATGGAGACAAATTTGGTGCAGGTAAGAGGTTTATGTTTGCAGGGGCAGGACACCTAAGATTTGGGAATTGCATTTTGATGTAAACATAGAATATTATGTATTCAAATGTCAGCTTGTGGGTGCCATCCATGCCCTATTACAGATGTTGTGGGGGCTAGTGCAAGAAGTATGTAAAAAGTTTTGAAATACCCAGGGCTTCTTCCTTGAGAGTTAAATAACAGCTTTACCTTTCCCTCTTCTGTGCAGACAGCTGTATGAAAGGGGCAAAGCTCTGGGAAGTTCCTGACTCTTTCTTTTAGTTAATTTTTTCCTTTGTGACTGTGGTTAATGCAAACCAGCTAGGGGAGGAGTTGCATTGGATGTGTTTATGATGGCTTAGGCTTGTGCAAGCTCTTGTGAAGGAAACAATTATTATAAATCTCTATGTTGTGCATACAGCTAGTTAGAATTTCATCCCAAATGACCATAGTGGACCTGGCTGCCTTTGGGTTGTTGGTAAGATGAGCTTAGACATTGACTGAAGGCAGTTTTATCTATGTGCTGAGTGCAGAAGCTTAAGTTCTGGTTCTGTTGGTGCATTAGTGCCTAACCTGGATCTTTTTCTCTCCCTTCAGTGGAAGAATGTCAACTGGATGAAAATAACATGCTGATCCCTATAATAGTTGGTGCAGCCCTGGCTGGTCTTGTTCTAATTGTCCTAATTGCTTACTTGATTGGCAGAAAGAGGAGCCACGCTGGATATCAAACAATTTAATGACTTGCACTAAAACCCAGTGTAGATGAAAAGCAATTGCAAGAAGCTGGGAAAAATAAAAAAACCCACACATTTCCCCTGAGCTAAGAGTGATAATGTAAGGGAACACCTTTTCTTGCAAATTGCTTCTTCTTCAAGTCTGCTTTATTAAATGTGAAATCATCTTGCAGCATTTAACTATGCAGAGAAATAACCTGAAAATTCTGGTGTTTAATTTTGCTAACTAGTTTAAATATTTACCCACTTAGAAACAAGCTAAAAGTTTTTAAGGGTGCTTTTTTGGAATTGGCATATGGTCATGTGAGCTAAAGATTCCAGAGAGGGATGTTGCTAATTCACACTGACTCAATTTCAGAACTCTTAACAAAGGGAAAAGGTGCATTCTTCATACTGCTGCCATCCAGCAATGATGTTAATTATACTGGTGATGCATTTAAAGAAATTTAGTAACAACTGACAAAATTGAAATTTAAAACCTAAACTCCACCTTGTCTCTTAGGAGTGTATTTTTTACTAAGCTTTAAACTCAATGCCTGGCATATGCAGGGTGTGAAAGATGCAATACTCAAATCTTACAGGAACTCTTTATGATTGGACAACTCCCCTGTTTGATATTTTTGATGCTCTGCCAGCTTGTTAGGAGCTGGTACTTTTTTAAAATGGGTGTTATTTTTATTTACCTTTTTTTGTAAAGTGATTTCAGTCTCTTCTGTTGGAAGGTCCAGAGAGATCCTGTTACTGCACATGTGTACAATATAGATCTCAAACTGCTGATTCTCTTGCTTTAAACTTGGCTGGGGGGTTGTACACTTTAAGGATCAGTTCTTATGTATGCATTGCCTGTAACAATGCTAATAAAGACACTTTTTTTCTGTATATCTTATTGTTGTTGATCACTCTTAAAACATTTGTCCATTTGGTAAATGCTCAAGTCTTGGTTTTAGCTCTACTTTGCCAGCTTTAAACAATCCTTCATGTGGTTACGTTAAGCAAGCATTTTGTTGGTTTTTTTTCTCAGTGGCACAAAGGTGAGGCTTAATTGTGTACAGGTCTTCCGAAAAGTCCCTTGTTTTGGACTTTGTGGGGGGGAACAGGCAAAGCTTCTATGTATCAGTAACCTGAGATGTGGAGAAGTTAACTCTTCCATTAAACTGCTGCTTGCTGAGAAATGCCAGTACGCTGCTCTGCACTGCTGACTGAGTGTGCTGCCATGGTCCTGGTGTGAGGGCTGTGTGAATGACATCTTAGGCTTTGTACTGAGGTTGGGATTCTTACAAGAATCTCAGAAATGCACAGTCTGCTGAGGGCTGTGTGTGGTGTAACGTGCTTAGGAAAGAACATTTGTGTTTAAAGCTTCCCTGGCTTCCTCCTGCAGCAGCATGAGGAGAGGCTGAGGGAGCTGGGGCTGTTCAGCCTGGAGAAGAGGAGGCTCAGGGGAGACCTCATCACTCTCTACAACTCCCTGAAAGGAGGGGGTAGCCAGGGGGGAGTTGGTCTCTTTTCCCAGGCAACTCTCAGCAAGACAAGAGGGCACGGTCTCAAGTTGTGCCAGGGGAGGTTTAGGTTGGACATTAGAAAGAATTTCTTTACTGAGAGGGTGATCAGGCATTGGAATGGGCTGCCCAGGGAAGTAGTGGATTCTCCATCCCTGGAGATATTTAAAAAGAGACTGGATGTGGCACTCAGTGCCATGGTCTGGGAACTGCAGCGGTAGTGGATCAAGGGTTGGACTTGATGATCTCTGAGGTCCCTTCCAACCCAGCCAATTCTGTGATTCTGTGATTTTGGTGTTAATGGTACTTGTTACACACAGCAGGACACAAGGCCCACTGACACAGAACACTCCTGACAGGGAGCACTGAACCCATGGCAGCAAGGCTGGTGTACTTGGGACCACCACCCCTGCTACCCTGAAGGTCCCTGGTACCCATGGTGGTGAATACAGCAGTCTGTCTTTCCTGATACCTGCTGCTGTACCAGAAGCATGGTACTGCTGATGTCCTTACAAATCAATACTCAAGGAACAAGGTGTCTGGTATCACAGGGATGGGATAGTTTGGAACTGTACTGCTGAGTAGCTGTCTTGTCTAGAAAAAGCACCTGTTTACTTCCTTTGAAAAGTTGGGTGTTTTTTTACTTGCTGAAGAATCTGCAAGGGGGGTGTGAGGAGGAGATAAGAGGAGATAAGCCTTCCTGGACAAGGAATGAAGATGGCTCAGAGTAGAATCTGAAAAGGAGTGTGGTGGTAAAAGGTGAGGCTTTCCACAACAGCTGTTCAATAGGGACGATTAAAAAAGCCCAAATCGGTGCCCTCTCCTCAGTCTTCCCTCCTCAGTAGGAAGGAGAGGGAAAGGATTTGGCCACGAGGGGGCTCTGTCAGGTCAATAAAGGAACTCGCAGGTAGGTGGCCACAGCCGGGCTGGAAGTGGCCCAGGGTCGGAACAGGGCTGGCAGGGGTGTAAGATTGTTAGAACTTCCATTAAGCTGCAGCTTTGGAACTGCCCGACGTTTTCTATCAAGGAAGGAATCTGCTCGTGGCTGTCTTTACAAATGCTTCTCCCAGCATTTTTAGGCACAGAGGAATATGAGGATACAGCACCTGCAGAGCAACCTTAGTACACCAGCATGAAGCAGCAGTACAGCATCTTTTACATCTTCCAGACTTCTTACCTTACATCTAATTACTTCTTACCTGCTGTGCTAAAGCTAGGAAACCCTGAACAAGCATTAAAAAATATTAAGAGTAATTACAGAGAAATTTTTGCTGCTGCTTCCTGTAGCCTGGATGTGCACATGGTCCCTGCTGCCTTTACCTAAGGAGTTGTTACATACTGCATGGAGTAACTGCTACTTACAATAAAGGGAAGTTTTTCCTGTCTTGCCTTGCACTTTTCCGTATTTATTGAGTTCCTGAAGTGCAAGGAAAAAGAAAGGTGCTTATATTTGAGCCAACTTGTGGCAGTCGGGAAAGAGAGACTTTTCTCCATACCAAGAAACAGGTTCTGACAAATTAAATTAATTTATTTTGTACAAATAATAGGGGTATCACAGTTAATACAGTAGGAAGGATATGTAATTTTATACACCTGTTTTAACATTGCAAAATGCCCTGAAAAGACATGAATGGTGGCTTTTTTTTTTTAAAAAAGGAGTGTTCTGACACTGATCACATTCTACTGTGAAAACACTTTAATCCTTAAAAAAAAACAACAAGCAACAACAAACAACAACAACAGAACCATCAGTTCCAGTTAAAGTCTGACGTACAGTACAAAGTGTTAACAACACTGACTTCAAAGGCAGGAAAAAAATTGGTCAAGTGTCAGTTAACTCATGGAAAACTTAAACTGTGCTTGAGTCGGTGCAAACAGAGGAATGTGTCAATTGCTGTAATATCTGACCACCTGGTTAAATCTGGTGAATTATCCCTGAGAAAGCAGCTTCTCTCTGCAAGTCTCTCGGAGTTTGTTGATTGTGCTCGTGGACAGGCTTCCAGGGTCTGTGAATATTTTCTGGGGGAAAAAGGAGAAAATTATTATTTAGATTTCTGTGTGTGGACAGTATGCTGGAATTCTTAGATAATTCTCTGACAGCTGAAATCCCTGTTTTAATATCCAGCACCGGGAAAGTGCTTTTGGCTGTCTGGCTTCCTTCTAACAGAGCAGCATCTTCATCTGCTCTACTGTAAAGACATAATAAACCTGGAGCTTGTAACACATAGAATCATAGAATTGGCTGGGTTGGAAGGGACCTCAGAGATCATCAAGTCCAACCCTTGATCCACTCCCGCTGCAGTTACCAGACCATGGCACTGAGTGCCACATCCAGTCTCTTTTTAAATGTCTCCAGGGATGGAGAAGCAACGATACCAAAGCAACTTTGAGTAAAAGTGTCCAGTTAAAATTACTGTAGAAGGCATTTGTCTGGGTGGTTTAGAGCACATGAAGCCATCCGGGGTAATGCTGCAAAGCATTTCCCATGTGGCACTAGCACCGTAAGACAGGCTCTGGAACATATACATAAAATGGTACATTCCTACTGGAAAAAAAAATCAGTCTTAATCCCCTGCTATACTACCTTTGCTGCTCTTATCTACCAAGCCTTCCAGGGTACTAGTGTATATGGAAAATTATTTTTTTTTATTTGACTTCTTGCTCAAGAACAATAAATTTGTTTCCGCTACTTCAGCTAAAACTTCTGACTGAACAAAACTAAGAAGCAAGCTGCAAGTTTATGCACTCTAATCTACAGTTATGATGTGTGGGCTCCTCAGTTCTCTGTGGCTGTACCTGGCAACTCTGGAGATGAGATTAGAAATGAGGTAGTTCTGAACAGCATCCTGGTAAAGAAGCCTGTATTGCATTAAATGAAAACTTAAGCTTTTTGGGTTTTTTTCAAGGGGGGAGGCATAAAATACTCAAATGTCATCACCTTTACTGGTTCTAGTATCTGTACTGCTATAAAAACCTAAGAAGCCCAAACTCAAAAGTAGATATTTCAAAGTTACGTAAGAGCCTATTCTAAAATGTTTATTTAATTGCCTAGAAACCCTGCTCACTACAGTAACCAATACAGTTTAAATAAACTGTTTTATTTGGGGTAACTGCAAGAAAAAAGTGGGGATTTTCTGCAAGGAGCTGCCACAAAATGTAATTAATGGAGTGTGGGGGGAAATCCTTCAAGTGTTTGTATCAGTCTCTAAACTGGTATTTCCATGGCAGTTAACATTTTAACAAAATCCTAATCCTAAACACTTTTTGGAATGGGAAGCCTTCAAACATCTCTTCTAAATTAAGCTGTACATGGAATTGATTTTTTTTTAACTTTGCTCTTTTAATTAAAAGGCTCACAAACATTACTAAGTTAAGGTAATTTTTCTTCAAAAAAATGAAACGTAAGGTGAATGATATCCTGCTATGACAGACTTATGCACGGAGCTCAAACATGAGCATCAAACTCTTTTAGGGGTGAAAGTCACCTACAGGGATGTAGCTTTCTGCACACTAAGCAAACGATGGTAACAAAGTTGGCCAAGTGATGTATGACAGCTGTGCTCCTGTTATTCTTTTGCAACTAACTTCTCCACATTTCCACTTGCTGAGTTAAACTCTTGAGTTTTTACACAGATCTGGCATCCTACCTATAAATAACTTACAAGAATAATTCTTAGTTTGCAGATTGTCATAAGACTTTGAGCATTCAAATTAATGGGGATTTTTGGCTGGAAACAAAAACTTAGTGCTACCTTTCTGTTCTTAAAAGAATGCTTTATATTCTGGCACTACAAAGATTTATTACATTCAAGTTTAGAATTCATTTTGTGTCTATTCTGCAATGCCTATTCTGCCTTAAGTGATAAAGAGGGTAAAAAGAATATTTTCCCCTGTATGACAGAGTGTGAATGGCTTTATATGGGGGTTTAAATCATTCTTCCAAAAAAAATGATCACTCCTGCCTGCCTTCCTCTTCACTGGAGCACACTGGTCCTGGGCATGGAGGAGATGATCCTTGAATATGGACCACCTTTCCTGGGCTCCCTTCCCATCCAGGCCTTTACAGCATTCTACCCTACCATGCAGATCCTTGAAGAGACCAAAGTCTGCCCTTTTAAATAAGTGCCATCAGCTTACTTTGCACTTTTCTTGCTGCCCTAAGAATCTTGAATTCTACAGTGTCATGGTCACAGCAGCCTCATCTCCTGCTTGAGTTTTACATCGCTCACCAGCCCACCTCTGCTGGTGAGAACAACATCCAGCTAAGCACCTTTTCTGGTTGGTTCCTCTACCATTTGGAGAAGAAACCTGTCATCATTGCACCTGAGGAACTTCCTGGAATGCTGCTGCTTTGCTGCGTTGTCCCTCCAGCAGATGTCAGGTTGATTGAACTTCCCCATGAGGACAATGGCTTGAGAGTGTGAGGCAGCTCCTATCTGTCTGAAGAGGGCCTCATCCCCTTGGTCATCCTGGTAGGGTGCCCTGTACCAGACACCCACTATGATATCTCTTGCCCCTGGTTTCCCTTCAGTCCTGACCCAGGGGGTCTCTGTCAGCTCCTCATCCATCCCCAGGCAGAGCTCCATGGACTGCAACTGCTCACTGCTGTGTAAGGCCATACCCCCTCTTCTTCTGCCTTTCCTCTCCTTGCCAAACAGTTCATACCCAGCCATCCCCACACTCCTGTCACAGGAGCCTTCCTACCACATCTCAGTGGTACCAATAACATCACAGCCCTGCAGAAAGGCAGACCTGCAACTCCCCTGGTATGTTCCCCACACTTTGTGCATGTGAACTGAGATGTTGCACCTTTGAAGCAGTCTTGCTGGCAGGGCTTGTATCCATCTCTATACACGTTTTTCTGGCAACCTGTGACTCTCTTCCAGGCCCAGGGCAACTATTAGTAGCTCTGTCCTCAACGTGGTGGGTGTGGAAAGAACTGATTGCCTGCCCTGGCATCCTTAGATTAAAGCCCTCCTAACAAAACTGGCCAGCCTCTGGCCAAAGGCTCTGACCCCTTTCTCTGACAGGTGAACACCATTGGTCCTCAGCAGACCAGGTTTATCAAAATGAGCCTTATGGCTGAGCCAAAGCCCTGATTATGGCACCATTCCTTCAGCCATCTG
Organism: Heliangelus exortis; assembly: GCF_036169615.1. Lineage (NCBI taxonomy): Eukaryota > Metazoa > Chordata > Aves > Apodiformes > Trochilidae > Heliangelus > Heliangelus exortis. The sequence continues at coordinate 58,844,695 of NC_092422.1, forward strand.
TTGGCTTTTCCAGTTCTGTCAGCCCTTTCCTGCCCTTCTCCTTCGACTGGGAGGACTGATGAGAACACTACCCATGCTCCTGAGTCCTTCACTGCTGCTCCCAGCACTCTGTAATCCTTCCTTGTAGTTTTTGGTGCCCACATGAAATAGTAGGAGGAGATAATAGTCAGGAGAATGTAGGGGTTTAAGCGACCTTCCAGTGATGTCCATAATGTGAGCCCCTGGTAAAGCTACAGACTTCTCTAGTAAGTGAGTCAGGTAATGGTCAGGGTGGGTCAGGGTCAGGTTTGCATTTCTTATACAAAAATGTTCTCCATCCCTTTGGCAACTCCTGCAAAATCTAAATCTATCCATCTTTTTGACTGAGCAAAACATTTCTAAATCAGTCTTGGTTTTAATTGGTAACAACTAAAAGCTGCAGAGAATTTACCTGCATGAAGCTGTGACACTCCGTTACAAATGGTCCTTTGGTGATCTGCTTAAACTTTTCACAAATGTCAGGGAAATTTGTGGCTTCCAAAATAAAAGCTTGGTGTTGCTTAATTAATGTTAAGGCCACCCGGAAGATGATCTTTGAGCCTTCATAGAATAAACAGTCCCATATCCGGAGCACCGTCTGCCAGAAAGGGGAGAAGGCAGACTCTGGTTATTAATAAAGCACTATCAATTAAATAACAATTAGGAGTGTGCATTAAGTGAACTTGCTGTTACCCTTTACCTCTACTGGAAGAATGTCAATGAACAAGCAGATAAACCAGCGTGACACCACCAGTGTCCACATGACACCGTGTCTTTCCATCAGCTCTGCCACAGCCGGGACCTTCATTTTCACAAGTTCTCCAAGGACTTCCTGGTCAGTTTTCAGGCCCAGCATTGCAGGACTGTAATAATCTTGGGAGAGAAGAAACCAAAAGTCAGGAATCTGTGGACATGATTTTTCTCACAAAATTGAAGAGAATGTCCTGTGCAGCTGAGTTGGAATAAATTAAACCATGGGATGAAGATGTCTGCATTGTGGTCTTACAGAAATTCTCTTTCAGCCTCTACACAAACACTTCATTCATGCCTACCAAAGTATCTTCTTTCTCTCTGACTGTTTTGGTTTTTTTTTTTTTTGGCAATCATTCTTCCTTCCCAAGGAAGGATAATCTGGGTAGTTTTTAACTACAAGCTTAAACTACAAAAGTCTGGTGAATATTTTAACAGTTCAAGATAACCACCACCTCCTTCCTGGGTGCTAGGGCTCCATACCTCCCAGTCCACACAATACCCAGACAAGTAAACAGAAAAAATATCCCTTAGATTTTGGACTGGGCCTAGACACAAACTGGAAATGTGGATTTCTGAGAGTGTCAGCTGTGCAGGGTGCTGGAGGCCAGTTACTTCTCCTAGGGTGTGACCTAACCATTAAGAGGTTTTTCCCCTTTTCTCTGAGCCAAGGAAATCCCACTTTTTCTACGATAATTCCAAAAAGAAAATTAGTGACAGGTCCCTCAAGTGACACCTCTTCCTAATTATCTATCTACAAGACAGGGGGTGAAATTAAAGCTACACTTCCTGCACTAAACAGTTAAATCCCAAATTAAGAAAAATGGAGAACACTACAACTGTTTCTTCACAGTCCTTTTAACTTCCAAGGTGCAGGCTAAATAATAATCACCTTAGTTCTAGAAACAAGTAGCTTTGGATATATTTAAGGGAAGAAGTAGATTATTTTCACAGAATCACAGAATGGGTTGGAAGGGACCTTAAAAATCATGCAGTTCCAACCCCCCTGAATGGGCAGGGACACCTCCCACTGGACTGGGTTGTTTAAAGCCCCATCCAACCTGGCCTGGAACACTTCCAACAATGGGGTATCTGCAGCTTCTCTGAGAAACATGTGCCAGTGTCTCTCCATCCTCGAAGTAAAGAATTTCTTCCTAATATCTGATCTAAATCTCCACTCTGTTTTCAAGCTGTTTGGTCCCTAAGCATTCAGATGTCCCAGCAGGGGACAAGAATTACACAGATGTTTAAGGAATTAGTATTTGGGGTTTAGATATTGACAGAAACATCTAGGCTGGACTTGATGGCTCTTGCTCTAGGAAGCAATCTTTGATGGTTCACTAGTGCTTTTCTGACAAGGCCTATGTTCATAACATTATTTACCAAAATAAATAACTGATAACACAAGCTCCTTTATGTGTGCTCCATTCTTTCACTGAAAAGCTGCAATTCAGGTTTCTCTAACAGAACTGCCAATATTTCCAGAGGCACACAACACAGATCAATGGTTCACACGAAGGTGAAAGAGTAAAAAAAAAAAAAAATTAACCAGTCTGTTTGTCTGCAACAATTTTAATAAAACCTCTCAGTACCAAAAAAAAAAAAAAAAAGGCTCCAAATTATGCCAAATTATTTATAACCATTTTAACTTCTCTAATGAAATCACAAGAGCAGTTTAATATTTCACTCTTTTCTGGGTCAAAGTTTTTCTTGAACAGACTTCCCACCCCAGGAGCTATTTGCTTTGCATTTTTCCTGTCCAAACTGCAGAACATCTTGAGTTTTTATGGTCCTGAGGAGCACTGCATTCAACCTTTAGGAACCTATTTTTTTGTCTGTGACCCCTGTTTTCTTTGTTCCTGTTGAAGACTGAAAGGTAAAACTCTTAATAGTTACAAGAGCCTCTGTCACTATGAACACTCCTTTAACCACTTGCCTTTCAGTTGCTTCTAGGGAGAGCTCTGAGAGCAAAAGCACAAATAACCTCTTTCTATTTATTTTGTGTTAGTGTTGTGCTCGTTTGTCAGTGGGAATGTGGATAAATTAACTGGCCCAATAAACTTTTTTTTTTTTAAATGCTGCTTTAACATAAGTGGGAAAAAAAATTAATCACATTTCAACAAACAAACCTTCCCTTTCCTAGCCTGCCTCCTCCTTTCCTCCATCTACAAACTATTTATTTTGTGTGTGTACCTGAGACACACAAGTACTTAAGTTTCTTCCTCAGGAGGAAGGACAGCAGCAGCCCACATGCTTTCTGCTCCACTGCAATCATCCGATACACTGAAATCAACAGCCCCTGCTATTTTTGGTTTGCACAGCAAAGTAAATGTCAGGGCTCCAGTGAGAACTCAACCAGACACCCACCCAGCTCTCTGAGAGCTGGTAAGGAAGAAGTCACCCACAAGTGAACTTGCCAAGAGGATACATCACTCCTTGAATTACTGAAGCAGCAAGCAGCCGGGAAGCCTCGGTGTAAATTAAAATTTTGTTTGGGTTTATTAGATTGTAGTGCTGGGCAGAAAGGAAAAAAGGAACTATTCATCTATCTGGGGCAGCCTCCTGCTGTTCCTCGTGGAGCAGGAGCAGCTCCCATGTGCCCTGATACTCAGCAGTGCTACACAGTCAGCCCTGGGCAGCTTTAAACCAAGCAGGAGGACTGATTGACCATTTTATGCAAATGACAGTCACTGAGCAGCAGGATTTTTCCAGGACATTACATTAGCTGCCAGTTCACAACAGAAAGCACTTACATTAAAGGAATTTACACCCAAGCCATTTTTGTCTGTCATTATTACACATTAATTACGGTTACCTGTGGGTATGAATTATAATTATTCCAAGTAATTAAAACAAAATTATAATTTAATACATAATTTTACTGCATATACAGACTTTTATACATAAATTAGCTCCTCAAATTAGGAAAGCCACATTCCCAGTCCTCCAAGACATTCTTGCAGGACCCTGAACTTGAACAAAATTTACCCACCAACCATTTGCAAGGACCACAGCAGCATTACAGTAGCCCAGGGGACAGCACAGATCTAACCTTATGGCTCTACAGTGGGTGGTTTAGTGGTTAGTGGCTGGAGGTCACTTGCTGGACTTGATTTTAGAGGTCTTTTCCAACCTTGATTCTATGTTAACATCCACTTTCTGAGGGCAGCATTACCCTCGAGGGGTGCCAGGCCTCTGGGCAATAGCCACCATGGGCCATGGCCCACAGCACCTTCTCTACCCAAGAGACCCACATCAACTCATCAGGGATATGCAGGGATATCCAGAACCACAGAGGTGAGTCTGAAATGGATTCAACATCAGGATCCCCTCAGCTCAAGAAGGGCTGGGAACTTCTTGAAAGGGTGACCAAGATGCTGAAGGGAGTGGAACATCTCCCTTATGAGGAAAGGCTGAGGGAGCTGGGGCTCTTCTGCTTGGACGAGAATGAGGGGTGACCACATCAGTGTTTATAAATACATAAGGGGTGAGTGCCAAGAGGATGGAGTCAATGCATATACTCAATACATTCAACAGGACAAGAGGCAATGGTTATAAACTGGAGCACAGGTGGTTCCACATAAATATAAGGAAAAATTTTTTCACCGTGAGGGTGTCAGAGCACTGGCACAGGCTGCCCAGGGAGGTTGTGGAGTCTCCATCCCTGGAGACAATCAAAGCCCACCTGGGCATGTTCTTGTCTGACCTGTTATGGGTGATCCTGCTTTGACAGGGGGGATTGGATTCAATGACCTTTCAGGTCCCTTCCAACCCCTTTCTATGATGACACTTGAGCCATCTTTCACGGTCCATGTCTGGCCTCACATGTGAAAACCATTTTGTAACTTGTCTTGGTGCCTAAGTGCTTGGTAACAAACACTTAACCTTCATGGCTCTTCCATTTTGTTCTTATTTGATGGGGATGCTCATTGCCTGCATCTTCTGGAAATGTCCCTCAGCAGAAACCCTGGAGTTCTCCCTTGCTGCAAATGTTTCACTGTGTGCCCTATATTCCTAATCTTTTCTAATTGGCTGCTCTGTCCAGAATCATTCCTTGAAGCCAAAATATCCTTATTTATAAACAAGCCTATGCAAGCCTAACCCTCCTCCCACAACACAAAGCTGTTTCTCACAACATAAGGTGCAGCAAATTATTTTTACTCACCTACCATCAAAATACATTAGCTTCATGTTCCCTCCATATCTTATCTTACAAATTATTTGAAATTTCTGGAGCTGCATGATCCACATTTAATTAGCATTGATTATTTTTCCCTCTCAATAATCTGGCAAAATACTGAGCATCTGATGACCCAGAATGCACCCAAGTCAATAACTGCTCCCAATCTGTCACTAACTAATAAAAGAAAAAAAAAAAAAAAAAAAAAAAGTAGGGTAATTATGTTGTGTATCTATTGATCTAGGTCGGTTTATAGCAAATTCCTCTGACATGTATCATCCTCCTGGAAAACACATCACTAGATTGCTTCCTTTTCTTCCTCAAATTGTCAAATGGAAGTGAATAATCTTAAGATTTAGGTAATCTTTTCATCTTATCTTCTGTAAGGCAACAGATGAACTATTGTATTACAGATAATTATTATATTACATTAATAAATTATTGTTAGATTCCAGAAAAATGCCTAGATGCATGTTAAGTTTCCCAGTATGGAACTCCCTGCTTCCAAGCTCTTCTGTCAACTGGTTCCAGGCTTCCCTCACTTCCCTCTCTCACCTCTCCTTTTCCTGTTGCTTACCTGCTTTGCCTGGTACCTGCCTCTGGATTTTGGATGCCTTGCTAAGCTTAGGAGTGCCTGAGAACCTAGCAGAGGGTAGGCAGCACCCATCATGGAATTTGTCCCAGTGAGTGCCCCTTCTTCATCAAAGTCCTGACCCCAAATAGCAGCACAGCCCCATGGTTCTGCTGGAATCATCAGCTTCTCTTCCTCTGGGAGTCAAGCAGCAAAAAGGACAATCCATGTTAACCAACTGCCAGGCATTTTATTGCTACTGCACAACACAGGTGACCCAGTGAAGGGTCTTTCTTCCCTCTTTAAATGGCTTTTTAAACCAGCACTTACACTGACTGGCACACTCTCACTGAGCTTGAAACATGTTCTAGCTCAGCATCTGGCAAAGAGATGTTGCTTGAACTATGTTTCACTGTCCCCTTATCCCAGTAATTAGCACCTCTCAGAATCCTACCAGGATGTCCAAGACTAAGACGTAGCTGTCTGCTTGTGCTCCAGAGCACTAATGAGATTTGCAGGAAATAAGGATAAAGCTTGAAGGGACTGTATGACCTTGTTCTCTGTTACAAATAGATTAAGAGGTTCCAAAAATAAGAGTTTAAGAAGCAGTACTTTTATAGCCTTAAATTACCTCTACAAGTCAGAGCTGTACAAGTTAAAAAAGAACCCTTCCAGTCTGTTATGCATATGTCAGGTTAAATATAAATACTCCTACTGAAACTAGGGTTATACAAACTCCTGGTGTTACAGAAATACCCAAAGCAAGATCTCAGCTCTACTGCTTCTCCTCCAGCATTTCTAACTCTTATTTTAACAGCTGATCTGACCCTGCCTGGGACAACCTGAGTGATTTATCTTGGTGGTCCAGTTCTATTGAACAAGCTGAAAAATTAAAAAATTAGGTGGTTCAACTTCTCTCACAGTCATAACCAGCGTCAAGTATTTTATGCTCAACAACATGTTGATAATGTCTATGAGAGCTGGGGGAAGGAGCTGGAGGTGCCTCTCTTCCCCCAAACAAGCAAAAACTGTTCAATTTACATCAATATGTGACATTCAACTATGTCTCCTTGCTGTAGGTGCACATTACCATTTGCAACCAGAGGACTTCACTGGCATCTAGGAAAGAAAAGCAGAAGCCAATTTAATGAAAAACACTCTGTTCACATTTCAGGTCAAAACAGGAATAGATTCCACCACCTGCCTTTGTGAGAAAAAAGTCCTTTCCAGTAATCCTTCACTGTAAAATTTCTCTTTCCATGTTACTGAATGCAAGGTTATTTTAAATAACCTTTGCAGTGCAAAGCTTTCCTTTCCAAAAGATATGCTATGATAGCTGAGTTTATGAACTTCATGGAACGTAGATAAACTGATTTTCACCACTCCAATTACAAAGAGGTCAAACCAGATTATGACAGCAACCCCTTCTCACCTTCAGAGCATCCAGATGCCATTTGTGCTATTGGTATGTAATTTATTGACTCATTCTCCCTCTTGTCAGCTTCCAGACTGCTTTGTCCAAGGAGGCAGGGAAAAGTTCTGCTATTTTATTTCTACCATAGGATAGTCTAAAAAGGTGAAATAGGTCTAAGAATCTACATCATAAGTATGACATATAAAGTTGGACAACCCATGTTTGGGAGGAAATCTGAAAGTCACAACAGGAAAAGGAAGAAAACCAATAGTACTGCCAATTCTTTATTTGCTATCAGACCACAGTGACCCCCTGTAGATGTCCTGGTCAAAGTGATATCCTGCAGATACGTGGTTAAACAGTAAGCAGAACTCCTAACTACATTATTTTTAATACACAAGCTCCTAATCCTCCAGGGAACTGAAAAAAAAATATAAAGAATCCAACAAACAAACAAACCCAAAACAGGCTGAAGCCAATTCTCCATCACAGCCACCTTCATCAAACCAAACTGCACTAGAATTTTCCTTAGGTACTGAACTCCTACCAGAACCAGCAGTGTCTGTAACCTTCACAACTGAACATTAGCTTAAAAAAAACACAAGCAAGCCTGATTAATTTTGGATGGCAGAACAACCTTAGGAAAAAAATAGAGACTGCAGGCATTTTAGGGATTGGCTGTGATACTGAAATTACACAAAATTTAGAACAGGAGTATTTAGAGAAATTATTTATTCCTAACACCTTTCTAGCAAGCACAAAAAGGCAGTGTTATATTGTTTCTACATAACCCCATCTGTCTGTATTCATCTCTGGATTCTGATCCAAAACTTGGAAAATGGATCCTGTGGAGCAGAAACAGTCCTCTGGTTTCCCATTTGCATTTCATACAGCACAGTGGGATTCTGAGCAGATGTAGCTACCATTTTGAAATTGAAGAAGGATGCTTATTAATTATAAAGACAATGGAAAGAAAGGAAAAAATGTCCTTTCAGATGTTACAGAAGGCAGAGATGAAATACAAAGAAACAAAGACTCTGTGTTTAATCTCTCAGAGAGAAAAAATGAAGTTGCTGGCATGTTAGGCAGCATAAATGCAACTTCCAGACATTCTTGTTAGGAAGAATGAAATTGGCTATTTTTACATTTTTTTAAAATAGTTATGTGCTGCTCAGTACAGGCATACACATCATTAAAAACTAGCCTAGCTTAAAGCTATAGCTACCAAAACACTTCCACTGATTCCATTCTCCTCTCTTCCCCCTCCACTCCCCTTCATATCCACTTCCACTGGAATTGCCCCTTTTGTGGGTTGTTTTTTCAAGGATCAGTGAGCTGATAAACACCAATGGACACAGGCTCCTCACCACTTGGCTGTTTCCACGTGTCCTGGCCTGACTCCAGGCATTAGACTCAATGAATCGTGTCAGTCTAAAGAGCTGCATGCTTTGGAGAAAGCTGTGGCTTAATGGGTTGATGATGGTCCCAGGAGACAAGGCTTTTAATTCACAAAACACTTTGACACACTTTTAATAATGATTTCCTCAAAGAGAATGGAAGTCTATGAGTGAGCGCCGAAGATCACCACAACTGCTTGCAATTTTTTAAAAAATGAGTTTACAGCTGTAGAGTGAGTCTTCATGACTGATAACTTGGGCTGAATAAGGATTCCTGGATCTGTAGCTTTTTTAATTCCTCGGTGGGATTGAGAAGAAAAGCTATTTTATCAGTTCACTACACTGAGAAGATTACCCTTAACACTTCAGAACAACACATAGGATTTATATACTTGCAAACTTAAGAAGCCCAGTTGTTAGATTTTCTTCCAAAAGAATGGTACAGTCACACCATAGGAAGTCCTGAATACATTGCTTAAAAGACTGAGACATAAGCAGGAGGCTTAAAATAGAGAGGTACAGTTCTAGCCTGATATTTGGAGAGGAAAACCAACCCAACCCTTCAGTCTGAAGAGAAGAGGAATGAAAGCCACAATCCTCTTACTTCAAGCTTGAAGAAGCTAAGAAGAATTAATTCTAATCTTGAAGCAACAGGTTGAAAAACCTCTAAGAGAAACAAATGAGAATTCTCCACTATCTGTAAGTTGAAAGCCTAGCAAAGTCTTTATTCAAGTCTTCTGAATATAAATCATAGAAATTAACCAAGGTTGTATTTCCCAAGCATCTCTCTGAAACTAAACAAAGGCACTTCTTGTACATAGGTAGACAAAATTTAGCACATGATTTTCCAAATATAATTTCCTTTACTTCCAAAGCACATTTCTTTCCACAAACACATTCTTTATGTAGCTGCCTGTGCTGCATGTGCGTTTATTCTGTACTCTGAAACAATACCAAAGCCTGCTGTCAATGGTTCTTCATGCTGTCATATTTAAAAAACAAAACAAAACAACATTAACAATACAGTTAAGTGATTAAAAATAAACCACTTTGCACTACCTTAAGTTGCAAATATAATAAATGCAGAGTAAGCATGTCTTAGCTCCGGAAAAAACAAAGCAATTTTTGGATATCTTCACTACTGAAGTAGGGAGTGTGCCATCTCTGTATACAACATCAGCAAACTGATGTTAGAAAACTGCATGCAGGCCCGAAAGTCACACTTCAGGCATGAAGTTGAAGAACTGGAAAAGATGTGAAAGAGAGGGTTTTATAAACTACTTACAAAAACTGCACTCTTCTAAGGAACTTCTCTATTTGCAGAATTTATGCAAGGAAAACTAAAAGCAAACAACCACTTCAAAGAGGAAACACCCTCGGCATGATGGGCCTTCCAGTGCAAGTCTTTAAAAGAAGCAATAGCTACAAGTTAAGGCAGGGAAAATTCCAATAAAAATTACAGGAAACATTTTAAAATAAGAGTGATTTACAGGTCAAATACACTACTAGGAATATGATAGGGTCCTCCTTTCAGACCAAGGTTGGGACCTTCACAAAGCCAAATAATTCTGCTGCAGAGAAAATACTGTTTTTTCAGCTGGATTCTTCAGCAGCAAATCCAGTTACATTTCCAGTTTTATGAGTCTTGGTATTTAATGCATGGATTACTTCAAGCATCTGAATATATCTGATTGGGATTCACAAGACTGATATTAGGATCTATGTTGAGGATCTATAATAGCATTATACATTTGCTGGCAATTTTATTGCACTTCTTCCTATCCAAGTGACATATTCAGGAAGGCAGCATTATTAAAATTGTAGCTCAACATGCAGAGCCCTGGCTGACCATTAGAAGGTCAAAAAAGGAAAAGAAACGCTATGAGGAATGAAATAAGCTACTCTGGTTTTGTGCCTCTGCTGCCTAAATTATGCAGTTAAAAGAACACAGTTCCTTTGACATGCTGACAGCTCTGTCAAAATGATATCTGCAGCATCACATGTGCACATTAGTGCTTTCACAACTAGAGCCATTAGCTAAAACTAAAAAAAAAAAAAAAAAGAAATAAAAAATCCCAAACAAAATACCAAACCAACGAAACATCTACTGCAATACAATATAAAGCACAAATTAAGAAACTGAGTAAGCCTTGAGCTGCATGGTCACCAATTCATTTTTACACATCCAAAAACCAACATCACAGAATCATAGAATTCCAGGTTGGAAGAGGCCTCGAGGATCATCTGGTCCAACCTTTCTAGAAGGAACACTGTGTAGATGTGATGGCCCAGCACCTCCTCAAGCAGAGTCTTAAAAGTGTCTAGGGAATCCACCACTTCCCTGGGGAGATTATTCCAATGTTCATAGTGGAAAATGTTCTTCAGAAGTCCAATCATGATCTCTGCAGGAATAACTTGCACCCATTATCCCTCATCTTTTCCATGTGATTCCTTGAAAAAAGGAAGTCTCCATCTTTTTGGAAGCCACCCTTTAAGTACTGGAAACATGGCAACAAGGTCTCCCCTATGCTTTCTTTCCTCAAGGCTGAACAAACCTGGTTCTCTCAGCATTTCCTAGAATGACAGGCTTCCTAGTTTTCTGATCATTTTTGTGACCCTCCTTTGGACCCTTTCCAGCATGTCCACATCTGTTTTGCACAGTGGGGACCAGAACTGGCCACAGTGTTCCAGGTGTGGCCTGACACACTGAGCAGAGTGAGATGAAGACTTCTGTGTCTTGCCCTTGTTGATGCAACCCAGCATCCTGCTTGCTTCCTTTGCCACTGCAGGACACTGTTTCCTCACACCAGGACCCCCACCTCCCTTTCCACAGACCTTGGTAGATCCCAGTCTGTGCTGCACTCCTGGGTTATGTTTTCCCAGGTGCAAGATGTTGCACTTGTCCTTCTGGAACTTCATAAGGATCTTGTCAGATTACTCTTCCAGCCTGTTCAGGTCTTCCCGGAGTGTGGCTCCCACTTCTGGGGTGTCTACACCCCCACTCAACTTGGTGTCACCCGCAAACTTCACCAGGGTGCACTTGATCCCAACAGCCAGATCCCTTATGAAGATATTAAGCCATGTTGAGCCCAATATTGATCCCTGGAGGACCCTGCTTGTGACTGCTTGCCAGACTGAAAAATAACTATTTACCACCTCCCTCTGAGCCAGCTCCCCACCCGCTGTACAGCCCACTTGTCCAGACCCAAACACATCAGATTCCTTCCCCTAGACCCACACTTTCGTGTTTCCAACACTCCACCTACCCCCCTCTTCCTTTGTACTTTTTATCACTGTACTAAGATTTAATTTCAAAAGTTTATTTTGCTGGTGGCTTTGAAAGGGATGGAGCTTTTGATTTGCTGTGGAGACAAACAGGCAAATACCACTGCCTGCACAGATAGTCAAAGGCTGCAGTCCCATCCAGAGTAGTACCACAAAAGATACCTCAAGATACCTCAGGTTCAAAAGCTCAACATAACTATGCTCATACAAGGCTTGACCTATATTAATATACAGGAAAGAGGCATACTTTACTTTTTTGGGTGACATAAGTAACCTAGGTCCTGCTTCCAATGTAAACACAGCCGTATTACAAAACACAAAATTCTTAAATGTTTTTTAAGCACTTCAGGTCCTTTTTGCTGCAGAGCTGAAACTTAGCATGTTCCTTCACAAAAGTAAGACTGAGAACATGTATATTCTTGTCATATACAATAAAATTCTGTCATAGACAAAACTAAGATTTACACCCAGCTTTCTAAAGCACACCTACTACATATAGAGATTGTTCTTTTATTGATGAGGCTTGTGATTTAGGGGATAAACACATTATATATATATATATATATATGTAATTACCTATTGCAAAAGTCTAAATATATGTATCATTTTAAAGAAGAAATGCATCAGTTACTTCCTGCTTGCTTAAGTCTTCCAGATCCCTTAGTGATTCAGATTTTTAAGTCATTAAGTAGTAAGTATTTCAGGCTTATCATGGTTTCTAAATACAGGCACAGATGATACCTACGTTCCACCTTCAGCTTAACAGGACACTGCATGCATAACTCCTGGGTAAATACAACTGACCTCTAATGTTTGAAATTAATGCTTTCATCACGGTTGCTGTTTTAACAGTAAAACATGCTGGAGACCCATATTTCAAAACTCATAATTATTAAGCCTACTATCCAAGCATTCCTCTCTCCTAGTGGTAGGTGTGATGTATTTTGGAGGTGCAGTGCTGTGGCTTCATGTGTCATCCCAGAGGAACTCCAGGAACCCTTGAGACCTCTCCCAGCTCATGGCCCTGTAGCTGGGTGCTACCAGAGGTGGAAAAGAAGCAAACAACCCAGAACTGATCAATTTGCTGAAATTTTCTGGGTTGATGGTGCTGTAAAATAGCTTGGTTATCATAAACTACTTTGCAAACATGAGATCATGAATGCTATGCTATGCACAGCCTTGCCAGTTTTCCACACCAAAGGCACATGCATGTGGTGATCAAATCTCTGTGAAAGGCCAAGCTTTACACCAACAACAGTCTCCTTCACAGGCTGCAAATTCTGCTCAACATTACTGCTACTCAGGGACTACCAGTGTCTTTTACCTGCACAGCTGAATAAAATGCTGCATGTGAAACAAAGTTCCATTGCCCCTTGGAGAAGCAGATCTTCAGAGATTCAGCTGCCTAGCCAGTTCTGCATTCAGAGGATCCCTGGCAATACCCAATCAGGGCACTAAAATAAATTCAGCCACAAGAATGAACATGCTTAACTGCAATTAAAAGCAAGCAGTTTAAACAGAAGTAATGTAAAGGTAGTACAGCATTCTGCATTCCTCAACTGGCCGTTCCCTTCAAGCCTGGAAATCCGGATGATGGGACTTAAAGAATGTTGTAACATGAATCACTCCAAAGAGAAGGATACACAAGAGTCTGACACACAACTATGTTATTATTCAGCTCAAAATTCATGTCTCTTACTATGTCTCATCCTTATGCAACAGTACCTGCAAGTCTATGGCTGATAAAAGTGAGAACCATAGAGACCTCAAAACAGAAATGTGTCAGCTATCTATTATCTCAACATCCAGACACTGGCTTTAACCAGAAGCTGCCAAAGTGGTGCCTTGCATTACTGAACCTTGTGTCCTCACAGATAATGCCAGTTACTCCAGTGCAGTCAGTGAACCATTCTGACTACTTCGTAATTCAAAACTCTGTTCTTGTTTTTAATTATCAATAAACAAATAGGCAGTTATGTGTGGGTAAAAAAAAAAATAAAAAAAAAATTAAAAAACAAGAAAACCTAAAATGTACCAGACCAAAGAAACACTGCTAGACTGATACTTGAAGAATACCTGTAGGCAACACCTACTGTAAGATTTCTATTTCTATTCAAAGCTGGTATTTCTTAGAAATCCTAAACTGAAAGTTCCTATCCCATGTCAATATACAAGGTACAAGTAACAACGAAAAGATTGGATTAAGAGAGACATAATGATATTTAAAACTACAAAGACAAGAATGTGCAAATAAAGTTCACCAAAAAGGTGTTATGAATTCCTATAAGCTCTGGAAAAAGCTTCTGTTGACAATTAGAGAGGAGTAATGGTACATTCAGTATTACTGAGATCACAAATCAAAACCAGAGTGCCTTAAGGCAAGGGAGATCCTATGGTTTGTTTTTTTTTCTCTCAAATGGTACACTTTCGGCTGTGAAAAGAGAAATCATGCCACTGAACAAGGCATTAACAAATGTTTCACTGGAAAAAAAAGGGTGCCACCGAGATCAAATTTATTAAAAAAAAAAAGTCAGTTCAAACTGGAACAAGCAAGGGAACTGAAGCAGCTGAAGTAATACAAAAGAATTGTAAAATTAATTGACTGTATCCTACAAATACATATAAAGCAAGCCTAAGAGAGAGGGGGACTTTTTTTAACTCCCAAGAGTCTGTGTTGGCACAAGAATAACAGGATAAAAATTGGCCACAAACAGGCTTGTGCAGAAATCTTAAGACCTCTCTTAACCATTGGAGAAATACTCTATAACTGGTTTTCAGTGGGAGTATATAACTCCAGGATAATACAGACTAATTAAAACATAACTTGACAAACACTGCCTGAGAGCCACTTAAGGGAGGGGGGAACAACCATTGTTCTTCTATACATAAGCAAGCCATGTTACAGTGAGTCCAAATTGGTTTTTCCTCCCTTTAACTCACCATTTCATCAGAAATTCGTAAAACATGACAATTATGCTCCTTAAATTACACACCAAAGTCCCCCAGTTAAAAGTTCCCACCTACCTGCACTTCCTAAAGCAACCTCTCCAATATTTCCTCAACAGGAGGAAAGAATTTCTCAACAAGGACCAGAGCTATGAAGAGAACAGACACACTAGAGCTGTGCTGAATACAAACTGCAGACACATCCATTCTGAGCACAAATTTAATCCATAATGCTTCTTGTGGGCAATACTGTCTGCTCCAACCATCTGTTTTGAATGAACCAGTGAATAAAAGATCTTGGTAACACCCAAAACTTCATTTAAACAAATAATTCTCTTTCCCTTGCAGTGTTTAAATGAGATATGCTCCTAATCCCTCCAAACCTCTGGCTGGGCAGATGACACACAACAGGCAGTAGACTGTGGGCTTTCCTTCACCAGAGGCAGGATCTTTCTGGCCTCATCCAGCTGTACCCAGCAGTGCTACCCTCAGCCAGACAAATGGCACACACACAAACCAAATCATTATTTTTGCTGCCTTGCTCTTCCAGCTGCTCCAGCTCCATCTGAGTGTAGCTGAACCATTCAGCCAGAAACCTCTACTGATGGGGTGACATTCCCAAGCTGTCCCTCTCCTGTCAGTGGGTGTAGTAACACTTTCATCATATCCTATGGTACCTACCAGACCTAGACCCACTCATAAAAAAGCAGTACAAGTGGGGAGGTGAGCCATAGCTGAAGGAGCCCTTCTGTCACTTCCCCAGAAAGCTGCCACTAATGCTCCCAAGCTGTCACATTCTACAGTTTTCAAATCAATGACATTGATCTGTGGCTGGCTTGGCTCATCTGCTGACCAGAAAACTGCTCTTCAGTATCAAGGTACAAGAGCAGCTAATATAAGTTCACAGGGACACTGCAGAGGGCAGAGAAGGGATTTCTAAATCGTCCTGAATCACCACCAATGTAACTCAGAGTGACAGGACACACTCAGAAATGAGGACATGACCTGAAGGCATATGTGTTGCAATGGAAGGGGAAAACATGTAGATTATAATGCAGACAGATGAAGAAAAAAGCATCAGCAATGAAACCAAAAGAAAAACGTTGGCTAATCAAACTGGTAATACCCAAAAAACAACTGCTACTTTACCCTTTGAAGCTCTGGAGAATATGCATCTGCTTCCCTAAGAAATAATTACAAGGCTTTAAACTGAAATGCACTGTACTCTACGTTGTTAAAAGAAAGGCAGTACTTACTTACACAAGTTTCTTTATGGATACACCCTCCCTGTCTGATTCTCTCTCTTACATTTACACACACAGTATTATCCTGGAACTATGGTAAGTATTTTATTTGTCATACTTTGAATTTTAAAAATGTACTATACAAGCATAATACAGGAGTGCAGTGAGAAGGGGGAAAAATTTGAAAAATCAGAGAGAAAAAAAAAAAAGAGCATCAGTAACAAGTTTTCAGACAAGGAAGCCTTGTATTACTCAATTTTTTTACTACCTAGAAGATTCATACTGCCTAGCCTAGGCTCTTGTTGAAGCACCCAAGCTGGAAGGGACACTGAAGCTTTCTTAAAACTGACTGCAGAAGGAAAAGAGGCACACTTAGATCAGCAGTACTGTTCAATTTCTCCTTCCCCACTATCTGATTTTCAAGGAAAAGTTAGCACGCATGGTTCTAAGTTAGTGCCTCTGATGAGTGCCTGTATTGGGTGTGCTAAACCCAGACCAAAGTCTGCAACAAGACTGATTGCAGAGCAGTAAAAATATATCTATAAACAGGGTAGTAAAATACATCTATAAATAAAATTTATGGAAATGCACATCTCTTTTATACACAGTAATTGCGTTTCACATGAAGAACTGCTTCTCATCACCAATGCTACTACTTACATAAGAAAAACTCAACTACTAAGAGAGAAATGGGAGCAACTCCTATCATATAGGTATCAGGAAAGTGTGGAAGAAGGATATACAAGAAGAAGTAAATGTTTTATGACAAACTAAAGCAAGCCTTCCACCAGAAGCAATGAATAAGAAATTCTCAATCTACTCCCTTGCTCCCCAAAAAAACCAAACTATAAGACTATCAAAAAGATTAACAGCAAAAGTTGCTACTCATCACTTTGCAGTAAAACTCAGCTTTTATGAGGGCCCTATCCCTCACAGAGGGATGGCATAAGAAAGACATCCACTGGTGTCAGTCAGTGGCAGGGCATGTGGCAGACAGCAGCCCTCAAGTCTCCAGCCTGTTTGCACAGCTTATAGCTCTCAGGGCTGAACAAAAGCAACAGAAACAGTTGATTTCTTTAAACTATTTTTATAGCTTGAAAGTAAACTTTAAGGCTCCAGCCCTCAAATATTTGCAGACTGATCCAACAAGTCACAGTGCTCCTTGCCTGTCTTGATGCTTTCTATCTGCAAAGTCCTGCCACTCTGCTTATATGCAAAGAAAACTTGAGTACCCATAGGGTATAGCCTGAGAAAAAGGCAATTTCTTACAGTCATTCAAAAGCAATAAAAGACTTCCTCATCTCTTTTTCCTTCTTTCTCAGAGTCTCCCTTTTATTCAAAAAGGAACCAACAACTATATGCTTGTTTATCTTAAACAAGAACAGAAAAAAGTGGAAAAGAAAGCATCAACCTTGATGTCCTTGACCAGCACTAAGTTGACACTCTAATAACGAATTCAGTCTCTAACCCTTTGGGATAAAGAACTGTTCAAAACTAAACCAGGGCCAATAGGGAATTTCAAAACTTCTCTATAGAGAAATTAGTCTACCTTTTTGGGCATGGCTCTGCATTAAGGCTGTAGCTGTAGTCAGTCCTGTGCAATGCTAATGGGAATTCATGACAAAACTATTTCTCCCCTATAAATATATCCCAAGAAAGAACATTCCTAAGAGTACTTCATAAAAGCGTAAAACATAGTTGTGCCTGATACCTGGTTCTAGCTCTAAACTACTTCACACACCTGGTGAGATTCAGCTTACACATGGGGCAAAATTCAGTGTGTTAACACTTTCTGCAAATCCAGAAATTCAGGCATGGGAACCTAGAGAACTACTGAACTGACCAGATAGTGTCTACAGATCAGGATATGCTGACTTTCCCAGTGGAGTCCACTGACCAGCCTGGCTAGACCATCTTTGATTGTAACAGAGCTTTGACAAGGACTTCACATACACACACAGGGACAGGGGTTTTGACATTTGTCTGTGGTTTGTTAGTTTGTTTCTCAAAATTGTGATGTATAAGGAGCCCAAGATATCCGTGGTCAAAAGCAGGGGACAGAGCAGAAAACTACTCTGCCTAGCAGGAATTACCACCTTGCCAAATACCTCTGAAGAAAGTTCATGTTGCCTTTTGCCAAGGCACTGGGAATTCCTTCTTTAAGCTCAGTGCTCAAACTGTACACATTTCCCATCTTCACTCTCCTCTCTTATCACTGCACCTGTGCCTCATATTCCTGCACCCAAAGCTGTCAAATCTGAGATGCCTTCACCAAGTCCTGTTCCCCAGCATCATACTGATACAGGAAGACAACCACCTAACAAGTTTAAGCTGGGAGTGAGAATTAGGACCACAAATTAACAGACACACAAAGCACTGCATCAAGACTAAAATCTGATTATAAAGCAGACAAGTTC
The DNA here is from genome assembly GCF_036169615.1 of Heliangelus exortis. Taxonomy (NCBI): domain Eukaryota; kingdom Metazoa; phylum Chordata; class Aves; order Apodiformes; family Trochilidae; genus Heliangelus; species Heliangelus exortis. The sequence goes on from NC_092422.1 coordinate 58,862,917, forward strand.
TGCCTGTGTGCTGTGTCTTTGTCCTGTGTTTCCAGGACCCTAAGAAAATCTTCAGTCTCAAGTCCACTTTTATCTCTAAAACCTCTGAAACCAAAGAATGAAAAAATAAAATAAAAGCCAAGCTCCAATACACTATATATGTTTTTAGCATACCAGGCAATATTCTTCCAATAAGAGCATCCAGCAACCAAAAGGACTCCTCTTCGTTCTTTGTAATAAGAATCAGGTATCCAGCTATGAAGTTCATGCCCTGAAACAGAAAGAAGGGTTTTAAAATGCATAAACTACAAGCTCTTAAAATGAGAGTATTTCTTTCGATTAAGGGCAAAATTACTATGGTTTTACAAGACAGATATATTAAATAAATTCTAGTAATAAAGACCACTGGTGGAGTAAGCTGTTAAACTTGCATGTTGAAAGCTAACAAGAACTATTAACAAAGATCAAGGAAAGGTAAATTAGGAGAAAAAGCTTAGTAGTTTGTAATTTACCTTTAACTTTCCTTTTTTTTTGTTTTTTAATTTTTTTTATTATTAATTTGAAGCCCTATTCCAATATAAGGGAAGACTGCCTTGACTAGAAGCAAATCACAGCTTTATTAGGTGTGCAATACCAACACAACACACCTGCAGGCAGACAGTGCAGCTGAAGAAGGAGAATGCCTGACCCACACACACTCTGTAGCTCGAGCAGCTTTTACAAGATGTTGCTGCTTAACTCAAAAGCCTGCATACAAATAATTTGCTTCCATAATGTCTCCAGTACTCCACATGCTAGTCCAAGACTGGCCACTATAGTTCCTGCCTCTCAGCATGGAACCAGTAGGTAAATACCAGGCGGTGGGAGAACTGGAAGAGCTACCAAAAAAATTGCAAAAAGTTCCCAAATCATAAGTGGTCAAATTCCAGCTGTGCAATCCTCACACAAGTTAGTGAGACTCTCTGACTGGAGAAGTGGCATACAGAACACATAGGGCACTAACTAGTATTTCCCATAAACACACTGCCTCTGTCTCCAGAACCCTTTTTCTTGTATCCACTGCTAAGTTATGGTAATATTATTGATTTACATGCTTAAGAGTGAACTACTGTATATTTATAAGGCATGTCTTTCCCACTGTAAACAAGCTAACAACCTTAATAACATTAGGTATCTAATCAGAACAACAATATACAAAAGTTCTGATGTGCAAGCCCCCCATAGTCTTCCTACACTAGCACAAAATTAATTTTAAATATTTAAAGGCTACGAAGACTGGTGTTGGTTACATTGCCCTCTTTAATTTCATCCCTTTCTTTGCCTGCCTTCTGTTTCTCTGGCCTTTTCCCTTTTCCCTCTCCCTCCAGGCTGGACTTCTCTTCTACATCTATAACCACAGGCACCACTGTCTGTAGGTAGCCTGCAGTGGCAGTCAGCCAGATGACAGCCACCACAAAGAACATCCCACACAGCCTCTGGAAGCTACAACTTCCTCCCTGATCCAAGGTCTCACTTCTTGCACTCAACATTCTGCCCCACCTCAGAAGGCCTTCCAGCACACCCAGAAGACAGAAACATCAGGGCATTGCATGGTTAATTTTCAAGCTTTAAGTCAGTACAGCGGTTGTTACACAAATGACTTGGATAGACCTTGCATGGCCTTACATGGTGCTTGGCCTTCTAGCTAGGAAGGCAACCATTTGTTTCCACACTGACAGTAATTGCATCTGGGCTGACAAGAGACTATTTGGCATTTAATGTGGCACACACAAAAAAGCTACTACGCAGTAGTATGAATTTTGCTGGCTGTATCAGGGTAGGCAACACTACCACTGGCACAGCATGACAATGCAAAGCCTCACACACTCCCAGATGGGAGGCTTGAGTGCCAGCAAGCAACCACAAATGCACCAACATGAGCTTTCAGTCAGTAAAAGCTCTGCCAATAATTTGATTTTTTTTTTCCTCCTACATTTCACTCTGAATTTTCTAGGATTTATGAGGTTTCTACTCAAGTGTGTATCACTTTATCTATTTTGATGAAGTCTGCTGCTTCTCTAGCAGAAAAGGTGATTCCCTGCAACTCTGCATGATTTACAACATGCCTTGGAAACTAAATGTTGACCTTTGGTTTACCTTCTAGTTACTTAGCCAGAAAAGATAACTTTCATCCTATTAGGAGAACAGAGGTGAAAAGAAATCACACATAAGGCTTTTTAAGTCATCTTCATTCATCTGCAGTGCTCATAATGTCACGTTAAAAGGCAAAGATTTGCCCACTGATCAAACAGTTAATGTACCAAAACTTTTTAGTAGCAGTTGGGCATATATTTTGTGTAGAATCCAGCATGGTTTAGAAGCTATGTATGTTTGTAGGTATGACTACCTTTATACAGGAGTCTGACACAAAAGTGAGTATTCATAGTACTACCCCTTCTGTTATGCACAACATAAAAATAGATTTTAATAAATAGATATAACTGAAAATAATAATCTTTTACTCCCCTTCTTCAAATAATTCCTGTACTAAAACTGCTTGTGACACACAAAACCAATTTCTTTTAGTGATTTCAGTCTAGGTTTAAGTGTCCCTAAATCTTCTCTCCAGATTTCAATATATATAATTTATATTAACTTTGGAACAGTTCTATTTACCAACATTCTCAACTAACTTAAAATATAGGTTAGCACACACACCATTGGTAAGGAAGGGGAGAAGAGAGGAATCAATAAGTGAACTGAAAATACATTTTGCTCACAACAATGAGCAAAGCTCCTGCTTCTTGATGATCCTTAAAGATGGCTTTTTTCTTGACATGAATCACTGTTTAACTTCTGTGTGTCCCACAGGAAACTTTACAGTACTTGGCAGAGACAACAGGAGCTTATTTGGAGCCACCATATAAGCAGTAGCAGGTTGACTTTCAAATAAGTGTTCATTCTATTAGCCTGTCTGTACTGGGAGATGGCACCAAATAAACAATACCACCCCACCAACTATGTGATGTCATACAAACACCAGATCTTCCTGTCTTTTGAAAAATGTGATAGTGAAAACAAAAGGAGTTGAGATCTCATCATGCCTCACACACACAAAGGGCTATTTTGGGAAAAGATGGCAGGAGGAAGGAAGAGGGAAAGGAAAGCTTGCTTTCTCTTCAAAGCAACTAATCTTCATGCAACCATGAGTGAGAAAACATGTATTTTGCAGCTAACAAATGGAACCAAGTATGATAAAGTAAGCTACAAAGGAGCCAAGGAGAAACTCACAAGGACATTTGTTGCTGGCTAAAGTGACTCACTTCCCTCCCCCGGCTCTCCTTCCCTCACCCTGCCATTAAGGGACATTTTTATAAACAGCAATAGTTTGTGGAATTAATGTATGCTAAAAATGCCCATTCAAATGGACAAGAACAATTACCATTGGTGAAATGCATCACCCTTTAAAAAGCAGCTATTACATACCTGGCAATATCCTACTGCTTTATTATGATTTCCGTATGCTACCAATACATTGTAGAGCGTATGCTGCAAGCAGGGATCAGCAGTTTTGCGGAATTTTACATTATCTGGAAATGTTCTGTTCATGTCTAGGAAAAAAAAAAAGGGAAAAAGACCAAAATAAGAGCTGTTCCCTCCTTCACTTTCCAAACAAACTTACATGCTTTTCTGAATTACACGTGAAACCACTATGGTTCAGAAATACCATCTTTTTGGTGGATGAATCTTAGGAGACAGCTTTACCTCCACTTTGGCTAAAAGGCCATCTGCATTCAAGGATAATCTATTCCTAGAAAGATTAATCGTATTAGGGGACAGAAATCAAGTTCAAGTAGGACTAAAGAAATTATCCTGCAGATTGGACTCTCTTAACATCTGACTGCAAAGGCTTAAATGAAAGCAAACCAGACATTTAGACTGACAGGCGGAACACACGAAATTCATCTATCCAAGTGGCATGACATGAGATGCAGCTCTGGGAAAGCATATTCTCATAACTAATCTAATGAACATCCAACTGATTTGTTTGGTGAAATTTTCCCAAAACTCCCAAACAGCTAAAACAAAGCCCTGTTCCTGCAGCTGGTAACTTCCACTTAAAATCATGGTGGTTTTAAATTGGTTTAAGTTTCTCCATGATGCAACCGTAAGAAAAGTTGTTTCTTCACTGATGCAAGATCATTGAGAATGATTGAGGTGACTGAGATCATTGAGAGCACATCCCACATATTCCAAACTCAGTCCAAACCAAGTAAGAACTATGCAATTACTGACATTTAAAAACATTTCTTCCAGACCAAGCATTCATAGTAGGACTCTCCTTAGAAATGCCTAAAAATTAGACACACAAGTTTGAGCTAGCCACCCAAAAATCCCTTCAGTTATTGGAAAGACACAGACAGAGTTAACTTTTGGCCTGCTTCACTCCACAAAGAGAGAACCCAAGGTCACTAGTCCAGACACACGCATCTGTTTTTTAGAAATTGGGGAGAAAAATCTTATTTGAAGATTTTCAAAACCCAAAATAAAATATGAACAGTTGTTCATTAATTGAGTTAAACTTTAAAAAAAGAAAAATTAGTAACAGCAGTATTGTACAGATAATTACATCCTAAGAGTTATCAATTCTTATCAGTTTTTGCTGCATAGAGGAAGAAGTCTATTACAGCATTGATACAAAGCTGAGCTGTAAGCAACTAAAGGAAAAAAGCCCCCCAACACTGTCACCAGTTTCATGGAAGTCACAAAGCATCAAAAAGTTATTGCACTAATCACTGTTTTTTCCTTTTAAAAGTGAACAAATAATTACAGAAATTGGAGGTCATGAAAACATTTCATTTTACCTCTCATGTCACTGAGAAGAAAAACACAAGGAAAAAAAGGAATTTTTAAAATTACTTGAGCAACAGACAGATAGTTATAGGAGAAATAAACTCATTCTGTTTCTTCTTTGTAGGAAGGGAAGCATTGTATTTGCAACATCAGGACTTGGTCTTTATTGAAGTATATGCTGGCATTTCAGTTAAAGCTCTTCCCTTCAGCTGTGCAGAACAAGGGTGAGGGGGGACAAGAAATCCATCTTGTACAGAGCAGAAAAGTGTAACGTGCTGAATTCCACAATCTGAAGAAGGTCTGCAGCTGAGAGAAATGGGCTCCAATTTGCTTTCTGATTGCAGAGCATGTTTTTGCCACAAGGCCTGGGATAAATCTTCCCTAATTTATGAAGGATTTTAAACTTTTTTTTAATATATTTAGTAACACTATCTTAGTTTGGCCTGGGGAGGGAGTGTGGAACAAAAGTGCTAGAAGTCTTTACCCTAATAAAAGATGTGGGGCATGGTCTCACAGGACTCCTTATGCTGAATTATTATCTTGAGCACACCATGAACAGGGTGTCCTGCTTCTTCTCCATCCTCCCCACTCTCATGCTCTGAGGCTCCTGACTGCTAGGTGAGGAAAGTCTCCCACACAAACTTATGTTTCACCATACTACGAGTTGACTGCCAGAGATGACTCGAGGCAAATGGCAGGAGCAAATGAAAGCCATTCACTTGTCTTGAGCACTTGCCCCCACATTTTACTACACCTTTCCCAGAGATGTCCAAACACCTCCTCCCCCTCCATTGCAGCCCACTCTCTGACCTGCTAACCATTAACCTACTTTCTTCCTGACAGACATTAGCATCCAAAGGAACACAGCCTCAACCTAGTCCAATGTGAGGAAAAAAATACCAGAATTCTTTTCAAGCAGGGAAATAAACATTTGAACTTTATACCACTAGATAAATCCCAGAACACTAACCATCTTGTGGTTGTGTGCATGTCTGCTAGCTATAACCAAACTAGGAATCAGGAAGATCACAAAGAAAAGACTAGCTAATCCTTCTTCTTTGCATTAAAAGCAGATTAAAACCCAACAGCATTTTTTGGGATGATCTTTCAATGCTGTGACGTGGAGGTGTTGTGCTGTGAAACAAACCCAACAGGTTTTCTTTTCAGTTCATTTGTTTGAACTGAAAGGTTCATTTGAACTGATATAAACAGAACCTTTTCAGTTGATTTGTTTCTGTACAGGAACCATGAAAGGACAATTGGCTTGTCTCTGCATTATTTCTACCTCATTCACTACTACAAACATAGGCACAGGGCCACATCAGATGCCTATTCTATAAACTGAGGCTATTTTGCTATCTGGAATCACAATTGTTGATGCCTTGTCTGGAGGAAAGAGATTTAAACCTGCAGTCTAGAAAACGAATGCTTTTGTACCACAGAATCACAGAATGGCCCAGGTTGGAAGGGATCTTAAAAGATCACCAACTCCAAGCTCCCTGCCATAGGCAGGGACAGCTCATCTAAAAAAGGCCTCATCCAACCTGGCCTTGAACACTTACTTCCAGGGAAGGGGCATCTACCACATCTCTGGGCAATACCTGTCTTGTGCTTTTCATATTTAGGGTACTTCAAAAGTCATGTGCCTACAAGTCAACCTTCTTCATCTTGCTATCTTATCCCTTCCATTCTTGCCTTCACATCCAGGTTCTTCCTATTCCCAGAAACAGTACCCAGAAAATTACACAAGTATTCTTACAACATCCTCTACTCCAGTAACAGTCACTTCTTTGCTAGACATCTGTAACTTGCATCTGTTTCTAATATAACTAATAGTTTCCAGGCAGGTAATTTTTTTTTTTCCTTAGTAAAGACCACAACAAAAATTCACCCCAACTGCCAACTACAAGCATTCAAAAAAATCCACTGTAAACCTCCAGAGTAATGATGTCAGGTCATCAATACCAACTTGTAAAAATAATATACTTAAGGGGCATTTTAAATGTGTTATAACTGGATATCTAGGATTCATCTTTAAACTTTTACCAGCAACATCTGGAACTAGGAATTGTTTCAGAAGCCTGGGGATATTGGGTTTGTTCTTTAAAAATTATCAACTAAAACTAGAGAAACTGAGCCTGCCACCACCAACTCCCAGCAACAAACAACAGTTTAATAACTTGCAGAAATCAAAGGTTAGGGATTTCTACAAAATTCCTAACAAAATTTCCTACAAAATTTCTTTTCTACAAAAACAGTGATGTCACTACATAAATCTATGAACCACATGCATAAATTCCAGTCCCCTTCATCTCCAAAAGGTGGTATCAGACTTGGAGAAATTGCAGTAGGATGGCAACAAGGAAGCTCACAGGTATGCAGTTGCTACCATGCTATAAAACAAGGAGTGCCTTAGTTTGGAGGAAGACACTTAAAAGCAAGACAGCACAAGCCTGCAAAATCATGAGCAACATAAATGACACAAAAAAGGAGCAACCAGTTCATTATAAATTTTCCCCCATCCAGCGTTATTAACCACAACCATGCGGCATCTGACTCAGACACTCCTCAAACCACAGATAACTGGAGACTCAGAAAAACATTCTGAGCAAGCATCATTACACACTTTACACCTCCCGTTCTTCCTTCTGCTGTTCTGGTAGACAGAAGCCCAGATGAGGAAGCCATTTGGACATGACCCCATAGGGCTTCTCTGACAGAGAGCCAAAAGAGCTGATACTGTTGTTCCCCTTGCTCTTGCACAGCCAAACACCCTAAACTCACCTGAAAATTCCCAACCTTCACTAACAGTGTAACCCCATTCAAGGAAGCTTATCAGTGCTTTGACAGCAAAACATTCACTGCCTCCAGTGGAGGGGCAATGACTATGGTTTGAATTACTTTGCTGAACCTAAAATGAGATCCTGCAATTTCTACCCAGCCCCTGCAGCCAGGTCCTTATTCCAGCAGACACGCAGTGCAGTGCAGGCTCAAGGAGGCCCTGCCTTGCACAGCACCTACAGCTCTTCCCTATGAAAAGCAGAAATGTGGATGGCCAGATGCATCCAAGAGGACTCTCAGGCACAAACACTCTGAAATTCAATGGCCTGGCCTTCCTGCAAGGAAGCTGCACCAGCTTACACCCCAGCCCCTTTGTAACCAGCACCCAGCTTTTGCATTAGGGAGGCAGCCACATTTTATTCTGCCCATGTAATTTGTACTCCTGAACTATACTATAATAGGGCATGAACAACAAAGCTCAGTAGGAATGCATGCCCTTCTAAATGTGTATGTAAACTAAGCCATGAAAACTTCCATCAAAATTGAGAGGCCTGCATTCTTCAACCTTGTGTTTTATATTTAGAATAAGAAGCCTACTCTTTCCTACATTTCTCTCTTAAAAAAAGGAGTCTGTTCAAACAGCAAATATCATATAAAACAAAACCAGTAATAAGCCCTATCAGTTAAGAATCAGCAAGTTCCAGGGCAAAAGTGGTGAAAGGACAGATTAGATTCCATTTAGCTGAAAGACTTATATTGATATTACTAGTCAGATTTTCTTTAAGCACTAGACCACACAGTCTGCCTGCACTTTTTAACCTGATTATATCCCATTAAAGGAATTCCCACACTGAAAATAAGTTCCAAACATGCATGAAAATTACTCAGAGCTTCTGTGCAGCAACATAAAAGAAACAGGACACACTGGATCTGACGCATGTTTTAAACTGAATTTCAAATGAAGTCTTTTGTTGGTCTTGCCCTCCTGCCCCTCCTCTGAAAAAACCAACCAAACAAAAAAATCCAAAACCAAAGAACCAAACACCCACCCACCCCACCCCCCAAAAAAAAGCAAAAAAAAAAAAAAAAAAAAAGCAAACAAAAACCCAAGAACACCATGGTTGCTGTTCTCATGTTTTTAAACTGTAGTTATAATACCATCCTGGGCTATCACTTTACAGCTATATCAAAGGACTAAATACAGCACAATTGCCTAAAAAATTTTGGAAGCTGCAGACACAAAAAGCAAACAGCAGCAAGATGCCACATTTCTTTGGTTTACTGTTAAAAACAACTACAGTGATGGGAAAACAACTCAGGCAAAACCAAACTGAATGTCAGACAAATTCACACTGAAACAGCTAAAGCATGCTATAACATTTACACAGTCAAGAGGAGTGCTCAGTTTATTAAACACCAACCTCCCATTCACCTTAAGAACTTTGCTCCTTCCATCCCTCTTATGTTCACATTGTTCTTTCCCTTCTGAAGGGAAATCTATCACCCGGGAGTCTAAGGTCCTCTTATTTTTTTCTTTCAATAAAACCCTCCAGCCCATTTTTTCTTTATCAGTTCTCTTGCTTGCTCCTTGTTAGTTTTCTCTTCTGCAGTTTTCTAGTCAATGCAGTAGCTCTTCCAAAACTTTATTTCCTCCCTAATTCACAAGTAGATTTTTATCTTCTTTATTATTTTCCCTCCCCTACAGAAATACATTTATTTTGTCGTATAACCTGTGTGAAAAGCCACCTACTGTCAAGATATGACCCTTCATGTCATTGCCTAATATTGAAAAAAAATTGCTTGTAACTCCCTATTGCAGCAATTGTACCTCCACTGAACACAGTTTGCTCCCTTTCCAGGGCCTTAGCAAGGCTGACTTTGTAAAGTCATTTTATTAGCTCCCTCTGTATTTGCAGTTAGAGCTCTACTGTTTCTAGTTCTGAGCAGCAAATGAGCCTGAAGATCCCTGGCTTGTCTTTGTATTTGTAGGAACACAAAGGTTTATGCTTCAAAATGCCTTACTAAGGCGTGTATTCCCAAAAGCCCACAGTGCTGCTGCTGTTGCAGGGAGAGGTAGAGGAAAAACTCCACATCAAGTGTCCAGCTGGAACAACCTCAGCACTGTCCAGAGCACAGCCTAGCCTCTTGACTCATTAATTAGACAATACAGCCAATATTAGCTTCTTCACAAAAGCTCTGATGAAGAGAGTTGAAAAAGTTCAGGGCAAATACCAGTTACATCAAAATTCTACTTGCTTGTCTTCCCCTCCTGGTTTTTTTTTTTTTTACATTCAGTGGGTCAGTCTAAGGTCTGGTTGCCCTAATACCCTGCCACCAACAATGAACAACATTCAGCACACATGCATCTGGATTAGTAGAGGAGGGGTACTTTTCCCTTCTTCCAGGGATTTACATTTACTGATTTGGATTTCATGCCTCAGGTGGATTTCTCCAGTCCTCAGTTTGCCATATTCCTTTTTTAACCCAGTTCACCCTTCTGACCTCAGCAGCACTCTCCAGTAACAAGGAGCACAATTCAGTGATACACTCTTCTAAACCTGCAGGATGGCAAATTTCATTCAGTGTCCTTGGTTCTTATGTTACAAGAGACAAATAACAATTGCTCCCCATTCACCCTCTCAACGCCATTTATAATTCATATAGCTCTATCAGCAGCTTTTTCTCAGCAGTCTTTTTTCCTCAAGTTGAAATCCTAGCATACTTCATCTGCCTCATATGGGCACTGCACCCCATCTTCAACTATCTTTGTTGTTCCTCCAGCATCCTACTGGGACAAAAGTAAGAGGCACAGACCCAAAGGCAGTTTTTAACTCTTCAGTCTTCAGCTGAAGACAACATAATAATGTTTTCAGGTTGGTTCTGTTCCTTCCCAAATAATTTCTAACCTTCCTTAATGCTTCTGATCACATCATGAACCTGGAAAGATGTGTGCTGTTACAGAGCTTATGGCTAATCTAATTTACATGTTAATTCAGCACTTAAACCACTACTACAAAAATATAACTTTTACATGACATAACTTGATGTCTCACGTTTAAGGACACAGGATGGATAAACACAGATAAATAATGTTATCAAGACAGTAACCTGTTTTGATTGCTTCAACCAGCTTGTCATTCTTCTCTCCTTCAAGCAGTCTGTGGTAGTATCCAGGATTTTGCTCCATGTTTGTTTGGGCCCCACTCACAATCATCCAGATCAATGCACGGTGTTCATTGGGGATGCCTTTCCTGATATATCTCTTCACTGCAAAACAGAATTGATTGCTGAATTGGTTGATTGCTGACTTTTTAAAAATAAATTTTAAAAAATCCAGGGAATTTTTTCTTTCGAAAATGAACATGAAGTTGAGATGTCACAGAAAAACTTTTGACAAGAGATTCCTGTGCTTTCTCTCCAATGCTATCATTTAGGATAAGCATTTCCTTCTGAGCTACATGATATATTTTAGATTCACTCATAAATTCTTACCAGTCAGATTCCCCACGTGGATCTGGGCTTTCCTCTCTCCTCTGTTCTCCAATTAAGATTTTGAATCCTTTCCTCTTCTTCCCACCTTTCCAGGTGGAGGTACGAACAAACAAAATTTCCCTTTGATCTTAGTTCTTTTTCATTCAGACAAGCCCTGACTTTCTTTTCCTACATGACTAATGGCCTCTGACACGACAGCCCTCTCTCTTGGTTATGCTCTAGCATAAACAGCTATACTAACATAACTCTAGGATTTCAGCTGAGCACCTAACCACTGAAACCATAGCAGAAACTGAGAAATATGACATAGGTGGCTATTGTCTAAATGAGAGCTTGGGAGAACTAAAGTTGTGAGTAAGCAGCAGCAGATTTTTCCTAGAATATCTGAAGAACTCTTTCCAAATCTAAAGTAGCTCTTATCTCCTGCATCATATTCATCATCAGGGTGTGTTTTGGGGTTGTTTTTTTAAGCAGATGATTCAGTGTAAATAACTAGGATGCAAGATTGCAGGAAGTTCCATCAGGATAATGGCAGCCAAAGCAGCTTCCTCTTGGGAATGGTATGAAAAAATATTAATAAGACAGTGCTGCTCATTGGTACATAAATGTAAATCAGCATTACCTCTTCTGACCCAAAACCACATCTGAGTGCTTGTGATCCTTCTGCTTTTTCCAGGGAGAAGAAACTGAGAAAAGAACTGGACATTTCTTACTAAAGTAATATCTTGTATCAATTAAGAATACCAGCTTCTCATCCCTAAATTCTATGGGACTCAAATGAGAGTGGAAAATTTTATCCCACCCACACATGAAGAGACACACACAAAATATCATTACCTAATCTAGTTTTATCCAATCACAAGGGTCTGTAAATGAAAATAAATGCTGCCTGAAATAAAGGCATTAAAAACAGCAGAGTGAAACCAGGTTTTGCAACAACCCAGTCACCTTCTAAATACATTCCACCTAATTGCAGCTGCGTATCCCTTAGGAGCCAAAGCTGCTTTCCCAGCGTTAGCAGAGAGCTCTGTGCATCTCTAGTGGGCATTCCACCTACTTAACATCTGCTGTTTTCTCCCAAAGAAACACCTTAACACCTGCAATCAACACCTGGTCTCGGGGTACTGGTTTTTGTTTAGCTTTCTGATGAGGATTTAACTTAAGGGTTACAGTCTCTATTGCTCTAGTACAGTAAGTTTAACTACAACTTTCTTTTAGATGGACTGGAAATAATTTACTTGTTTCTACAGTTGTTTAACAACCCCACTCTCTTTTTGTAAGATTTTGCAACTACTCAAATGCTCAAAATCATCCTATAGATAGGCATAGCAAGTGCAGGAATCAGTGTGAGGATCTAGTCCCATTTAGGTCAGCAACAAGAAGAGATCTTTGGATGAGTCTGCAAATGTCTCTAAAAGCAAAATTACTGGCTAATTTACTGGATTATCATATTCTAACATATAATTTCAGTGGTGGTTTTTTTTCTGGACTAACTGTCTGTTCTGAAATCGTAGCCAACATCCACATCCCAAAATGCACATGAAATTCAAGAGAAGCAGGGACAAGCCTCTGACATTGGAGCAAAGGGAAAGCAGCCCCGCAGCACAGCAATACAATCATTGCTCCTGATCTTCATCATTCTCATGGTAATAGACAGCCAGAGGCTTGTGTAGCCTCAAGTTTGACCTATCCCAGCTCCCCCACGCCCTGAGGAATGGAAAAGCCCTTTACACGAAGCTTTTCTTCCTCCTCACCCCGTTATCATACTTGCTGGGATCTGCAAACTGGCATACCAAAGCAGCATTTGAAAATAAGGACAGTTGCAATCTAATATATTATATATATATATATGATTTTCACATGTCACATTCTATACATAAAATTGCATTGTTTTATCATAGGTTTGTATTTATTTTGGTTTTCCATAGGCCCTCTTCCACTTCATCCTCAGGAACAAAACATCCTACACCAACAGTCCACACCACAGAATATTCTCCCACTGTAACACTGAAGAAGCTCTCACTGATAAAACCAGATTGTGCATGTGTCTCCTATTACACCTCTGACTCCAACTGTAAACCAAGGTCTTTATCTCAAAAGTGTCACTGCTGAATACCAAACCCTGCACAAAGAACCAGTCCCAGGGCAGGGTAAACAGCTCAGTCTAAGCTTTAAAACATATGTAGTAAAGAAATGTATTTATCTGAAATTTTTGCCTCTGTTCATTAACAAAATATGAAACATCAACTTTTAAGCTAAAAAACAGTAGTCGCGATCCCATTGCCTCTAAAAACCAGTGCAAGTTTTTGCAGGTTAAGTCACACTTATTAATATGTTTTTCTTGTTAATAGAAGTAAGAGCTACATGATAAGGAAGTGGCCTTGAAGTGCTAATAAATACACAAAGTAACCTAAAGAGAAAAACAAAGAGAAATTAACTTTTTCCAATACTGCTCACTACTTATAGTAGCATGAATTAAAAATACAAACAATCACTTCAAATCTGCCTGTCCTTGTTTAATGGCAGAATAAGGACATTTGGGAGGTTTTTGCTTCAATATGAAACATGATAAACATGTAACATGTTTGACTCTATTCAATAGCCTAAGTTTATGTAGGAAAAACCCATTTATAAAGAAAGTTTATCTCATCTAAAATATTAGAAGAGTGATGCTTTGAGAAGCATCTGCACTTTCTACTTTTTTCAGTTACTAAAAATTACTGTTCAATGCTGAGGAAACTAACTTGGACCCTAGTAAAAAAATTCTATGAAAGAGTTGAAAATAGCATATAACAAGGAATTGAAATTTTTATTTTATGAATGTATCACAGAAGAAACAAAGCAGATCTGTGCTGTACATGTTCAAGCTACAGACAAACAGGAAAAATGACCTTCTAAGATGCTCCTTCCTTCCTCCAACCTTTGGTCTGGGACCGAAATGCTCCACTTTTTAGTACCATTACTTTCACCTTTCACTGTATTTTATCAGCCTCAAAGACTAGAGGTCTTTGACTACTGGTCAATTTTGACTAATCCACTTACAGCCAAATTCTTCTGTGCAGCATGCTTTTCATCAGAATTAAGCTACTTTGGGTAATTATGTTAGACAGCTTGTTGCCTGCCTGTAAACAAGCCAGGGCAGAAAACTGTCTTTTGGTTTCATAAAGATAGAAGCTGAAAAGAGAAAAGCAAAAAACAGGAGGGTCTCAATAACATCAGAAAGAATAGAGGCAAGTGACTGAACACTGACTGAAAACTGAAGCATGCAGATGAGACAATGAAGATAACAAGGGCAGAGAAGGAAACAAAATACCAGAAAATAAGGAAGAGATTGGAGAACAAGTAAAAGGAACTGTCAGACAAAACTCCCTTTACCTCCTCTGCTCGAAGGCTGTAATCCATAAGGACAGGATACACTGCTTAATCACCATCGTTAAAACGCAGTCTAATTATTTTTATTTACATTAGAATAGAATTGTATACACCCATATGCCTTGGATGTGAGGCACACACAGTAATAGCATGTGAACCCATTTCCAAATTGGAAAATTAGCACAAGTCATCACTTCTTCCTGTTCACCCAGACAGGAATCATGAGCACCTCTGTGTGTAAAGACCAATGGCTGTGGAGCTACCGAGATACCACACACACAATGCCTCTCTCACACCCACTCACAGCAGGATGCACTCTGAAAAAGCCCCAGAAGAATTCAAAATAAGAATATGGTTTCGCACGTACAGCTATTGCCCTGGGAGGGGAGAGGGGCAAATTTAATAGTCTTTTCAGTTCTATATTATGGCCCACTTGTTGAAGAGGGGAAGCTAATCAGAACCAGCAGCTCCTAAACAAAGTTTCAGAGCAATAAAGTCAGGGGCTGGAAGAGGGAAATTCAGTGCATCAGGCAGACCTGATGCTCTCTGACTGCCTGAAAGGAAAACACTTCAGAATCATCTTGCAGGATAAAACACACACAAAAACCAGCTGCTTATGTATTCTATCTACTTACATCACAGAATTCAATCTTAATACTAATACAAGAAAGGAAGTACTAAAAAAACAGTAATTGTACAAGCTACTGTACTGTTGCTCTCCTGAGGTATCAGTCAACAATAACGAAGGAGGCTTATCATAACATTTAATTTATACTCAGACTGTATTTCCTCAACATTATTTACTCTAGTCACTCTCCTTAGAATTACATACTATATATATGACTATACGTAGTCTGCAAATTAAAGTAACCTTAACAAAAGTCAGTAAGGTCAAAGATGATGCACCAGCCCACAAGGACTTGCCACAGCCAAGAGACACTGCCTGTGTCCTCTCAGTATATTTACACTATCCCATTTTTCACAAACAGTGGCCTGTTTAGACAATTAACACCATGCTAATGGTTATTTCCATTATATGGCTAGTGTGGCAACATGTCCATATGTACTGAAGCCTGGTGGATAAGTTGAGAGATTTGGTTGACGTTTTTGCTCCGAAGTAAGATCAAAGGCATTCACATCATTCATGTCACAACAGCACTGTGTGTCTGTAATGCTACACAAGGGAAGAGGAATGCAACAAACTCACAGAAATTGCTAAAAGCTGTCACTGTCACAGAATCTCAAAATCCCCTCTAATTCAAATTACCATACACTTGACACTATATTCAGATTTAAGACTCTAAATGAAAGCTTCTTTACCTTTGGAAGAAAAAGAAGTAGCTACTTCCTAGTAAGCAGCATAAGATCTTGCAGCTATAGCTCAAACCTACATTTTCTGGGATTCCTCAGCCTTAAAACAGACATCCATATACTAAATACACTGTTATACTTAAAATGTCTCACCAGTTATTATCCTACTCCTGGTGCAAATAAAAGAAAACAAAAAAAAAACCCCACCCCAGAACAACAAAGCCACCAGAATTAGTAGCAGATGTCTGCACTTGAAGCAGAGCTCTAAATATTCACCTGTGTTACAGTCAGTGCATGATGAACTTTTGCTTATTTTTACTCACTTTAACATACCTAGAAAAATGTGTCCAACTCCAAAAGGATCTCAAGAAAAAGCAAGCTGAACAGCATCATTAAGAGCGAAGTGGAAAAAAGTAGATGTTTACATGAAAAAATAGCCCAAAGAGTGGGAGGAAAAAAACCCACCCTTTGGTCTCACAGGATTCCCTGCCACCTTCTGACTCCATTTATTTCTCCGTGTCTCTCTTGCAAGATAAAACATTACTAGAGGTTTTATTGCTTTTTGAAGTGGCTATTAATAGTTCCATCATTATTTTATCTAATGCTGCATTAGCTCCTGCATTAATTTCTTTACTTCATGAGGCATCAGTTCTTAGTACACATCTTTTTAGCTGTGAGGTGAACACCATTTTACAAAAGGAGGATAAAGGGGGCTAGAGAATCTCCAGCAGTCTAAAAACAGCAGAGTCAGCAACTGAGAGCCCTGGGGTTCAAAACAGTGTCTTCTCCATAATCTCATGTCTTTCCAAAGACAGCACAGAATGCAATAACACAAACAGCTATAAAATAGCATCTTGAAGTGCCAGTGGCCATAACCTATGGGTTACGTATGTAATAAGAAATTATAGCACATGCTAAAGAAGGATTACTCCTTTGTTAGCTTTAAATCAATTCAATGATCCCTCTAAAACCAGAATGCTTCCTTATGTATTATTACTGTTCATACTACATGTTTTCCATTTGAAGACAAAAGTAGTATTTAACATTCAAAGTATCGGTTCCAACGCAATGCACTTTTACAGCTCACCTTTTAAACTCTTCTGTATACTGTTATTCCCCTTTAGAAGCTTGGACCACTTTATTGCTCTTCTAGTTAGAACCACTAGGTATCTGGAAAAGAATGCTTCATAGGACTCGTAATCAAAATCATCTGGCCTTTCAAACCCATATGGATCAACCCTGCAAAATAAAAAAGAATTATTGTATAAATATTTCTATATAACTAGAGTTGAAAAAGAAAATATGCAAGTATGCTTTACATAACTTCCAGTTGCTGTTTCTAAAAGCAGCTCAAAACTCCCTCCTCCCAACAAAAACCTACTTTACACAAACTGTTACACTGCATTTAGCATATCAAAGCTGTTCAGGGACATTAATTTAATCATGCACTGTTTAGTCATTTTTACAGATTTTACTGCTTTTAGAAGTAAGTTTTTAGAGCAAAGGATCCTTTGAGTGCAAAATTGACTCAAATTATGACCACAGAGAGGTCTGAGAGGTATTTTTCTCCATAATACAAACAGTTGAAAAGTATGAAGGTATAGTGCAACAGCTCAAGTATGGCCTGAACTCAGTTTTCACACAGTTCTGTACAGAAAAATAGTAACAAAAAGAACAAGGTACAAAGATTATTTTTAGAAGGCCTCATTTCTAATATTATTTGTATTGAAGTATGTAGTTTGGGAAAACAAAACAAAACAAACCACGAATCCTTGTGTCACCCTTTTTCATAGGCAGTATCAAAAATGCTTATTTATTTTCTTTAACAAATTTTCAATGCTGCATCACATGGCACCGTCCGTGTTCCAGAACTACAAGTCTGATTCTGTTCTAGCTTGATATACCAAGCCACCTTGCTAAACAGGATTTATGGCAACCTCCCTGGATGCCTTATACCCGAGTACAGGTGATTATCACCCGAGCACAGAACACTCGTGGACTCTGTAGAAGCCAAAGAAGCAGAGGGGTCTGCCCACGCGGAAAAGCCCGCAGGACATCAGGGCTTAACTTCCAAAACCGCTGCCCATTTGATTTATGGAGAAAGAGTTTGTCCACGGAGAGACACGGGCACAGCCTTGGGTAAACCCTGGCTCACAGGAATGTCACGGGTAGTAAGGCATGAATCAGAAGAGGAATATTTTAATATTCAGCCCTCATACTGATGTTACTCAGTTGCCGGTTAGAAGAGTCACCTTTGTATTCACGTACTCCTCGAATGTGACACCAAACCCACAGGTGTACAAACCACCCAAACCCCCACAGAGGTCTCTCTCTGCCTGAGGACCGCAGAATGCGAGTCAGAACCCGCACCTCCCCGGACACGCGGTTCGTGTTTATGACCGCGAGTGTCCAGACAGCACGTACAGAATAATTTCATGCCCATTTCCATTCCGAAGGCAGAAAGGGAAAATAAGAAGAGCCAGGAAAGCAGGTTTTAAGGAATCTACCTCCCCCAAGCTGCCTCCGGGCAGTGAAGGTGACCATTACTCCGGGCTGCACCTACGTTGACAGCGGCATCGCTTGCCTGCCTGTGCCGGGGCTCTCCCCGGGGACGAGGCCTCTCCTCCCCCCGGCTGCTCCCCTCGGCCATTTCCCGCTCCCTCCAAGCGCTCTCTGAGGGACATTTCCCTCACGCCGGGATTCACCGGCTCCAAATTCACCCTCCACCAAGGGCTCCTCTCCGCCTCTGCCCTCCGCGACTCTGGGCAAGGAAAGGACTATTTTAAGGGACCAGCAAGACACCCAAACTCCCGGCAAAGCTCTGCCGGTCACCGATCCTGCGCCCTTTCTCCCTCACAGCGCTGCCTCGTTCACAGGAAAGTTCTAAAGGCGGTGGTTTTAAACGCGATCCCCTACTCCGGGAGAGCCCAGGTGGGAGCGAGCAGGCGGCAGTGAGCCGGTACCGGCAAAGGAGGGGGGGGAGGCAGGCCGGACCCTTCGGGGGCCGCTGCCAAGCACCCCTCTCAGAGCCGACGCCGACCACGCCACCGCGGGGCGGTGGGCAGCCGTAGCGCCGGGGGCAGCAGCCATACCTGTACGCCCAGTCCCGTCCGTCCTCTCGCCTCTCCATCGGTCGGGCTACCCGCGCTTGTCCTCCTCCCACCCCCGGCGGGGCGGGCTCTCCTCAGGCCGAGCCGAGCGGCGTCCGCGACCCCATACGGACCAGCACACAAGTTCAACTCTCCTGCCGCCCTCCGAGGGGCGGGGGTGGATGTCGGAGCCCGCCCCCCGTGCCAGGGGCCGGGCAGGGCGGGCAGGGCACCTCCGCGCCCGCGGGGCCGTGCGGCGGCGTGGCCGCCTCCCCCTCGTCTGCCATAGGCGCAGCCTCCGCGGCTCCGCCTCACTGCGCCGACACTTTGCTCCGCTCCGCGTTGTCGGGCCGGGGGTTACTGTACGGCGTCTGGGTGGCGTAGGCATCTCCTCTGTTCCTGCTCTAGGTTTGTGTATTTCACGTTTCTTGGTAAAAATGCGAATATTTTAGTGTGCTCGGGGAAATGTCTCATGAACGTAGGGTGAGGTTCAGGTTAGGTTTGGCTCTTCAGACCAAGGGAATTTCCCCGTAACCAACAAGAAGGGTTGCTTGTATTAGTATTTAAGTTCGCCTGGTTGGTTTGGGCTTTTTTCTTCCCCAGATCCTCACAATATTCATTTTCCCCCCGAATTAATGCTTTTCATTTCAACATTAAATAATGCTTTGTTGCACAGAGGTATTACCAACTTCAGCATCTGCTTAGTTTCCACCGTAAGCTGACAATCATTTAAATGTGATTTAAATAGTATGTGGCAGGTTGTGAGAAACATGGGAGTTATAATACCCAAAATAATACCCCAGAAGGCTCCCCCGTTCCCGGAACGCACCTCTAACATAAGCACACGGTTCTTTGTCTTTGGAGGTGTCGAGCATACCCTGGATCCCCCACAGACTCCCTAGCTGCCTGCCAGCAGCCTCGTTTGTAACACACCGCCTAACAGAAGGGAGGGAAGGAAATTATACCCCCGATTCTCCCTTTTGAATCAAGTTCTGACTTTGCACCCAGTAAAGTGCTTGGAAAATTACAAGTACTGCCAGAGAAACATTATCTTGTTCTGCCAGCGAGCTGCTGAAGACAACAGATGGGATTTCACAAGGGAGATCAACAGTTGTTCCCTCCCAGCACACTCCTCGAGTAAGCTACCTCCCTCCTCTCTGTGCCATCAAAGGCACTCACCCACACACAAATGTGGAAGTGGTTTGACTCCAACAGCAGGGGGAAAAAAAAATACAGAGATTTCTACTTGGTTTAATTGCCATCGCAAGGTTGAAAAAGTTTGTGATTATTCAGCAAGACACAATTTTTAATTTTTAATTTTGTTTTTTATTCAGTGCTTCAGCTTTCTTAACGGCTTCTTTTTACAGGAGGGTGGTCCCACTCGCATTACTGTGCGGCGTCACGAACACACTCGGGTACCGGCTGGACTGGAACCTGCTTTACAAACCAGCTCGGGGAGAGCCTCCCGGTGCCTCTGCCAAGGCTGCGCCTTGACATCCCGCCAGCGTTGCCTTGGCGGAGCGTAGGCAGGGGCACACTCTGCAAACAGCTCTGCCCCAGTGACTTGGTCAAAGTCGCATAGAAAACCCTTGGCTGAGCTGAGAATAGGAGGCAGCAACACTGAGCTGTGGAAGAGGAGGAGGAAGCCTCAGTTAGACAGGACACCCCCTTCTCCCCCAAATCCTGAAGTTGCGGGCTGGTTTGGCAACAGGGTTGTAGTTCACCTAACAAGGTCAGGCTCTTTGGTGCGTGTTGCTTTTAAAGCAGATCCATCAAAAGTTGCCTGCAAACAGCAGATTGTTCCTGGGATTAGTTAAGAGTATATCTGCAGTGTATCAAGGGTAGTCTTGTGTATACCACAGGGCATTTTTACTCTCAGCGAGCCTTGAATGTTATATAAAGTTTCTGTGGCTCTAATCCAAGCATAATAGATTGTGGTTTACTCGGATTTATGCCTGTTTCACACACAAAGTCTCCTATTAAGAAACTTCACATAACTCCTGTTAAGAAAGCTCCTTAGAATGATAATAATTTAATATAAATAACTCCTAAATTTAAATGCAGTAATTGGATGCCTAGATTGTAGCTGATAATATGAACTAGGCTACTGTCTGGCAATATATAATACCTTATCCTTCAAAGGGTATCAGTGCTGCTCTCTTCTGGGCAGATTGTATCATACTGCTTTTAAAGGCATCCATAACTCATAAACCATCCAATCTGAAAACTACATGTGCTTGTTGCTGTTGCTGCTTACTTTTGATGCTTTACTTCTGAAGGAGTTGGTGGCAGTGACAGAGTGCAGAAGGGCACACTTAGATGATGTTCAGACCAGTGAAGCTCTCAGCCTTCCCACGTACCACCTGGCACAAAGTAATTCTCTCCCTTTTGCATCTGAACCTCATCCCTGAAGTTTTTACTTTACGGTGAACATGTTTATTGGAAATTCCTATCCTGCTACTGCCAGAGTAAGTCCTCAAAAAAGTGACTTCTCTTTAAGGGCAGGCATTTGGGATGTGTTTCCTGCAAGACAGATGAAGATGACAAGTGATTCACAGGTTGAGGCGTTCGAAGCTTAGTTTGTCTTATACCCTGTATTCTAGTGAGGAAGACTTCCCTACTTGTTTCTGCAGAGCAGCTGTTAAATGACAGTACCAGCAAAATTTTCAGCATATCAGAAATTAGACTGGGATGGCTTTACGCTTCCCAGAGCTGTGAAATGTGCACTATGCCATGTGTGCTTGGTATAACAACAGTGCTGAAACATGGTCCAACTCTAACATACCATCCCTAAGACTGTTGTTGGGTTTAGGCCAGAACTGGGGAAGGAGGACCAGGAGAAAGCCTTTGATAATATTTGTGCCTGAAAATATTTCCTTGGCTGCCTTTGGCAACCATAAGTATTTTTTTATGCATCTGAGGACAGAAGAAATACCTTCATTATTTTCTGTATCATAAATGTGTCAATTTTCTTGCCAGCTAAATCAATAAAATGAAATTGTTAGGGGGACGTAAAGCACAGTAGGACCAAGAAAGGGATAAGGTGTGGGCTTCTAAAGGTGTTTGTGGATGTAGTGTGCCTATTTAAGACAGCGTGGGTGAGTCTATTTATTGAGAAATACCTGTGAGAAACACCACTCCTGGCAAACCTAGCAGCTTTGCTTTTTCAGATCCAGACAGTAAGTTTTAAAAAACCCCTAACTGCCCATGAAATGGCTAATAGCCCCTGTTTAAAAATGTGCATTGGAGAAGAGATAAAAAGGGTAATTTTTGCAAGTGACAGGGTGTTGTTGTAATCCAATTAAGCAGTGGAAATTCCCACAGCATATGTGGTTTTCCTAGCTCGTGTAGTTTGTCATACAGCCCCTCGTTGGTGTGTCTGTATTTAAAAATCACGCCACACACGTGTGCCTGGCTTTGCTGGAGCTTCACTCTGCATTGATTTGGCTTGAGCTACTTTCCCATGACCTGAAAAAAATCTGTTGTTCCGTGCTTGGAAAAAACAGTTTAGATGATGCAGTATAGATAATATCCAATAGGAAATAAATATATATATGGCCATATATATATGATTTTTTTTTAAATCCCTGCAAATATACTTTCTAGCCTAGGCACAATGTGCTCCAGGACTTGACAATTCATCCCATTAGCGAGGTTAAGGAATGCCACTGCTGCATCCAGATGCCTTTGGTTCCTATTGCAGCCATCTCACTACCTACCTCCCAAGTTTAATCAGCTTTTGCCTATGTATGGATTGAGGCTCTAAACAGGAAATGAAATGCTGAATTTGCTCCATATTTTTGTCCCAGAAAATTGCATCATGCTTACATAATTGTGGGCCTGATTAAACCTCCTCACGTGAATGCTTCCAAGAGCAGCCTCTGACTTTAGAACAGACTGCATGGCAAGGGCAGAAACATATTTTTTTACAAAAATTAATTTCCTCTATTCCCTGAAGGCGTCACAGCTTCATGTCTGTGAAGGTTACTAGCTGGCAAGGCAAGTTGCAAATCCTGGTGTAGTGTGGGAAGTGCCAATATTTTGATTACTCTCAGTATGACTGTGGCCCCAGGAGTCAAAGCACACTGATATGAGGAGCTATAAAAAGGAGCTCCAAAGCTTGCTGCATACCACTGCAGCTGCCTGGAGAATCAACATTACCCATGGAAATCTGCAGAAAGGGTTTTGCTCTCAGCTGCCACCCTCCAGCTGCATCAGAAAAGAAGGCTCAAGGCTGCGACTGACAATGCTGGAAAGAGCAGGGAATGAAAAATTACAGGGTAGTGCCCCCGGTGTGAAAAATGTGGCAAAATTACATGCTAAAAGTGATCCAGAAAAAAATACTTGAAACGTTATTAGCAGGAAGTGTTCCTAAGAGAGGGGCAAGGTTGTCCTTAGAAAAAGGTCAGTAACTATCACAGACCAGTAACCCAACAGTGTGGAACCGAGTAAACCAAAAGAGAGGTTCCTAGTAGTTAATTACTTGATGAATCTAGCTGATATCAGGCTGCAGCTCTGTAAAATGTCTTTGTTATTTCAACTGACAAAATTAAGTATTTTCTAGATGGCTTTGTTTTGATTGTTTTGTTTTTAACTTTGTACTTGAATGATCATGAGGGGTACACTGAAAGCACTTTAAATTCATGCAGATGATGTTTTCTTTCCTGGCTGTGTAAGTACAAGGCTTATAACTGAACTTTGAGATTTTGCAGGAGGAGGTGGCAGGCAAGATTGGAGATTATTAACTTCTTACTTCTCCCATCTCCTTTTTTTTGTCCGTATCTGTGAAGGTATCATGCCTAGCAAATCCAGCATCTGGAAGACCTACTGATAAGGGGCAAGGTTTAACCTGCATCCTCCCTGGCTGTCTACTATGATTTGACATTTCATCTTAGTTGGGACATGGGAAGGCAAATCTTCTGGCCTTCAGTTGCCTCTGCATTAGGACTCTGGAAGGACTCTTAATTCAATAGTCTCAAACCATGTCCTATTCTATAAGAAGCAAGGCAGAGTTATAGTTACAGGTATGTAAATACCATCACTGCACATAAATACAAAGTGTTATGTATGAATGACATTATCTATTTTACCTAGTTGTCTCTATTCAGTTAAGAATTTCTCTAAAAAATGTGAATTAAGAAAAAAATCCTTAAAGTAATGACAAAGTTTTTTGTAAAAAAGGAGAGGGTATAATTATTTATTCAGGAAGAGACATCCATTCCTTATGTGAAACAAGGCAGGAGTTTTCCAGGAGTGCAGGTAATCTTAGATTTCTATAGTTAAATACTGCTATATAATGCATAGGTAAAAGGCCACCAAGTTAGGGTCAGATCACCAAATTCCCTTTCTGTAAGTTCCCAGCTTTGAAGCACTGAACAATGCAAAGGTAACGTGCACTTAAGGAGGTTGTTTTTCCCTGTAGCTTTCTGCATGTTTATTCCTTACACATTTTTCTAACTCACATAATCAAGGTATCATATGAAATGTCATTTTATTTTTAAATTCTTTTGAAAGGTAAGAAACTTTGGTTGCCACAACTAAGATCAAACGATGACTTCTTCCTGTCTTTCTTTGTCAGGCGATTATTTCACATGAATAGTACTGGAGGGAAAATTCAGTTCTCATTTTTGTGTTAATTTGCAGATAAAATGTACCCCAAACACTAATGTTATCACTAGCTGATTGATTGTAAGGATTGCAATTATTTTAATTTCCATTATTTCTGACACTGTTCTTCCCTGTCCTAGAGTAATCAAATTGTGGTGGGAATGTAGCTCTCAAAACTATTAGCAACATTTTGGTATTTCCATGCTTTTCTGCATAAGTGGTTACAAAAATGATATGTTCTCAGCTAGCATTTTGAATCTTTTTTCCATTTAAAATGTACACCAGATTTTTTTTTCAACCAAAAAATTTTATTTTAACCGTGTGTCAGCTTACAAGAACTGTACAAGTTAATTTGCTGTTATTATCCAGTGAACCATAGCAATAATTGCGTAAGACCATGCTACACATTTGTTTTGCTTCTGCAACAGGTACCTTGTTTTTCTGAGTTTTTATATTTCTCAACAGTATTTTTGCAATAATTTTCTTCTCAGAAACTCCAATAGTATTATTTTAATAATAATTGCCTTTTAAATGACATCTTGTCCCCACCAATGCTCCATGAGCAATTGATGAACTTCTGAGCACAGTCAAGTAAGCTTGATGATAATTATCCTTCCTGATTTGTGCCAAGTCATTTTTTCACTTGACTGCAAAAGTGAAAGCATCTTGTTATTAGATGTTGATGTAAAATTGACCACAGTCACAAATGACATGTAGGTTTAAATCAACCCACCAAAATACATAAGTATAACTTAGAATTGACATTAGACCACTATATTTTTTCCTGCTGTAGACATCTCCTGTAGGGACCCTTGTTCTTTGCCCCACTCGATTACAATTTAGCTCATGATATCAGCATATGATGGAAGCATTTAGCATTCCACAGAATGAGTCTGTAAGTAATTCCAGCTGCAGTTCTCTTGACTACACTGGTCTGAAAATATCTCTCTGACACAGCTTTTTGCATTTTGATGGCAGCGTAAATGCCCTGTACAAAATTAGCTGAGATTTACAGGCTTTGAGCACTTAATATGTGTGCAACCTATATTTGGTGTAAATGAAACACCTTTCAGCAAAGAAAGCTTAGATTCAATCTGACAGAAGTCACTGGAGTTTGCAGGAAGGGGCTGAGTGTTCATCATGCCTCTATTAATAATTTTCAGTTCTTTGTTTCAGCCTGTCCCAGTCCCCGTGGTTCAAACAGATGTGGCACTGCAGGGCCAGAGAACAAGAAGGAGGAGATGATTCTGCTACAGCATGAAAATCTCTCACTCAAGCCTTTGCCTAAGTAAAAAAGAGGTGATTTCTCTCTCCAGCTCCTGTGCTCAGCTCTGAAGCCCACCCGGGGCTGCTGCTCTGGGAGGTGTGCACTGGGAAGCTCTAGCACTCCTTCTAGCCAGAAATGTCTGTTCCCTGCCTCAACCATCTGGCTCCCACAAAATATAGCACACATCTGTTATTTCTGTCACATCTCGTGTCTTTTTATTGTGTCACCAAAAAACAGAGGCTGGGGGCTATATGTTAAATCAGCCCAGGTCTTACATGTGAAGGTACAGCCACAACTTCCCTTCAGATGTGAGTAGCCAGGGAAAGCAAACATGAAGGAACTACAAGTAGAGAGAACACAAGCTCAGCCTTACATCCAGGAGAGAAAATGCTGGTGCATTGGGCAGAACAACGTGGAGCATTTCCCCTGCAGAACACAGGATCAAATTCATACAGCAAATATATACAGCAGATTTGCTAGTCTTGTTCCTATATGCAAGCTGATAATTGAATGTTTAGATACCAGTAGGATGGACAACTGCTGGAGGACATTCTTGGAGCCACCCTGTGCTTCAGAACAGAAAAGGAAAACCAAAACAAAAAACAAAACAAAGCAAAAAGAAAAACAAAAGAGTGCTTCTATAAAGAAGGTTGGACATTAGAAAGAATTTCTTTACCGAGAGGGTGATCAAGCATTGGAATGGGCTGCCCAGGGAAGTGGTGGATTCTCCATCCCTGGAGATATTTAAAAAGAGACTGGATGTGGCACTCAGTGCCATGGTCTGGTAACTGCAGCGGGAGTGGATCAAGGGTTGGACTTGATGATCTCTGAGGTCCCTTCCAACCCAGCCAATTCTATGATTCTATGAAAGAGGATTTTTGAAATCCTCTTTTAAGGAGTACGTAGCCTTTCAAAGTGCACCATCAATATCTGGCAGTGTGACTGAGGGAACTGAGGGAGCCTGTGTCACTCTCACCTAAAAGGGGGCTGTAGCGTGGTGGGTCTCTTCTCCCAAGTAACTACTGGTAGAACAAGAGGAAACAGCCTCAAGTTGCACCAGGAGAAGTTTAGATTGGTAATGAAGAAAAAATACTTCACCGAAAGGCTTGTCAGGAACTGGAACAGGCTGCCCAGGGAAGTGTTGAGTCACCATCCCCGGAGATATTTACAACACAAGTACACGTGGTGCTTAGGGACATAGTTTAATGGTTGACTTGGCAGTGCTGTGTTTAAGGTTGGAATCGATCTTAAAGGTCTGTTACAACCTAAATGTTTCTCTGAGTCTGTTCTGCTCTGTGTGGAAAAACACTGGTGGCTCTTTTGATTGCCGTGGCTGCATTTTGTAGTACTGATGTGTGGTTACTACAAGGGGTGATTACTGTTCACAGTGTAGTTTCTAACACGAAACAAATGCCAGATTAGCGAAGTGTTCTATTTCCCACATCAGTGATTGTGTTCCTGGCAACACTTCACAGTCCCAGGGGAGAGAGGTAATGCTGGCCATTACAGTCAAGATTACCTAGTGATAATAAACTGTACTTAAAAAAACCTCACAGTTGCTGTCAAGGGTCCTCACAAAGAGGACACCTGTAACTAACCAGACATCTCTGTAGGACTTTTCTGGGAAGAAATAGCGATTAAGTAACACATAAGAACAAATGGCTGGTTTTAGCATTTCAATCGTCTGTTTTTCTGCTTGAGCACCCTTCAGTGTCTCCTGTAAATAAATCCTCCTGCCCTTAACTGGCTTTTGCACTTGCACTTCTCTGACCCCCAGAGCTGTCTGTAGTGTTCAGGTTCATACTGTATTTAATTTTCCTCACTGAACGCTTTTGAAAGTCAGTAGACTAACATCAAATAATATTTGAGAAATATGCAGCAGATGATTGCAAAGAAGAAAGATGCAAAGGCTGAAATGTTTGTGCTTATGCTGACCAAAGGCATCTGGGATCTCCGCCCTGAACATTTGTACTGTAACACAGTAATTGAGTTAGTGGCCTGTCCTATTAAAGATGGGGTAAAAATAGTTTAGAAGTGAAGCAAAATCCCTTTTTGAGTATGAGAAGAAATGAGACAGGACACCACAGAAAGCCACTGCATCAGGAGTCTTGCAGCTCTAGTTTGAACATGGTTATTTTTAGAGGGCTTGTTATACATATCAACAACACTAATGACTGCCAGCAGTGACAACCATGTTCCTAGAGCCAGCACATCGTGTGCAGCTCTTATGATTTAACTAAAGCATGTTTTTGCCAAGTAGGTGTTAAGTAATTAATTATTTTTTCCCCACCAAATTGAATTGTGCAAATCTCTTTTGCCTCTCTTTCCCTTCAGATTGCCATTTTTAGAAGTAAAACTGTGAGGAACAAAGGCCTTACAAAGTCGGGCATGAGAGCAAAACTAGCCTGAGAAAAGTCAGTGATGTGGAGCCAACCCAAGCTCGCGTGGAGTGCAAGAGGAAGGATGGATCAGGAAGCATTAAGACTGGAGCAGTTCACTCAGGTACAGGATCTGAGTGGGTGAAAACTTACAGGTATTAGTGTTTAGGTCTGATAGGGCAATGTCAGAAGGTGTAGCACAAAGACACCAGTCAGAGCCATGAGTATTGGCACGACACCG
This sequence comes from Heliangelus exortis, assembly GCF_036169615.1. Taxonomy (NCBI): domain Eukaryota; kingdom Metazoa; phylum Chordata; class Aves; order Apodiformes; family Trochilidae; genus Heliangelus; species Heliangelus exortis. The sequence goes on from NC_092422.1 coordinate 58,891,267, forward strand.
CTTGCCATGAGTGTTCCCTACTGGGATATCCAAAGGCAGTCCTGGGAGGATGGTTTGTGCTTTGAAATGAGAAGGGAATGCAATTCAATTACTTGAATTTTCGTCTGTTGTCTCTGCCTCTGTAAATTTACAACCTTTTGTTCTCATTTAATAGGGTGAGCAGCTTGCCTGCAACACTGGAGTGTTGGGTTTTTTGTGTGTTATGGAGGGTTACCGTGTTTTCCTATTGCCTTCTTTTTACTGCTATTCTGTGGTTCTTTTAGCATTTTGGGGAGCAAGACAGTCCCTACAGAGAAACTTGTTCCCTTCCTTACTTAACCCTGAAAAGAGCAGAGAGCAAGACTCCTGTAGCCCCAAGCAGGGGACACGCAGACACCTTTGCCATAAAAACTCACATTCTGCTGTCAGAAGGGTGTCCTGGGCTGGCCCAGAATACGAGAACTGATCCATGACAATATTCCTTCTGCCTTTGCCAAGGATGGCTGCCTTTTTGCTGGTTACTATTCTCAGGCTGTTTGCTCAGAGCAGTGCCCTCTGGTGATATTCATGAGTGATAAAACAGCCTCGTTAAAAAAAAAAAAGCTTCCACTAGGTGGAAGGGGAGTTGCAAGTTGACTGGGAAGCTGTGGGGGGTCAGAGGGAGCGTTCATTCTGCTCTGCTGCAGCAGCAAAGCAGCTGGGAGAAATCTCTGTGCAGATGCTATTGGGGAATGTCAAAAGGGCCTTGAAGCAAACTATGGAGGATTTGGTTGTTGACCTCAGCAAAACACCCTCCAGACATTTTCAAGTCTGCAAAATGGAAAGAAAGAAACAGATCCTACAAAATGCTCCGGCTAGGCAGGGCCACTTTGCTATTGGTTTGTACTCAGTGAAGCTATTGAGCCCACTACAGACACATCAAAGCCCTTTGCCTTTGAAAAAATCTGGGTGAGGGCTCTCTAAAATTTCTTGTGTGGGGTGGAAGGAGCTGTGCTCTTACTGTAGAGAGTTAAACAAATCTTCCTGGGATTTCCAGGGGTGCAGACTTTCTCCCAGGCCTGTACTACCATGTTACCTGTGTGACAGCAAACCATGAGATGCTTTTTGTCAGCAGTAATCTGGGGGCAGCAGTCTAATGATTTCTGTATGTTAAAATACAAATGTACACCCTGTGCCAAGCCGTAAGGGGGTTGCAGACCCCAGTACTCTAGTGCTTCATAAGACCCTACAGCAGCTTCAGTCTCAGCTGGGCATGGAAGCCCTGTGTGTGCTGGGAAAGGCAGAGGTAATGGCATAGAGAGCCTTAGAATCATAGAATTGTCTGGGTTGGAAGGGACCTCTGAGATCATCAAGTCCAACCCTTGATCCACTACCACTGCAGCTACCAGACCATGGCACTGAGTGCCACATCCAGTCTTTTTTTAAATATCTCCAGGGACAGAGAATCCACCACTTCCCTGGGCAGCCCATTCCAGTGTCTGATCACCCTCTCAGTAAAGAAATTCTTTCTAATGTCCAACCTAAACCTCCCCCGGCACAACTTGAGACTGTGCCCTCTTGTCTTGCTGAGAGTTGCCTGGGAAAAGAGCCCGACCCCCCCCCCCCCTAGCTACCCCCTCCTTTCAGGGAGTTGTAGAGAGTGATGAAGTCTCCCCTGAGCCTCCTCTTCTCCAGGCTGAACAGCCCCAGCTCCCTCAGCCTCTCCTCATAGGATCTGTGCTCAAGACCCTTCACCAGCCTGGTTGCCCTCCTTTGGACCTGCTCCAGGACCTCAATCTCCTTCCTGAACTGAGGGGCCCAGAACTGGACACAGGACTCGAGGTGTGGCTTCACCAGCGCTGAGTACAGGGGCAGAATCCCTTCCCTGGACCTGCTGGCCACGCTGTTCCTGACACAGGCCAGCAAGGCAAGGGGTTTAGTCAGCAGAGAAACGGGGTTTTTTCAGCCCAAAAATGCCATGCATGCAAAGGGAATGCCCCCAGGGTAGTGAAATAGGCTAATGAGGTATTGGCTCTGCTTCCCCTCTTCTACCCACAGGGCCACAAACCACTGTGGGGTCAAAGATAAGCTATTAAGACCTAGAAGCAAAGTAGAGTCTGTGGGCAGAAGGAGGGATAGAGTACTAAGTGCTGCTCATCGTGGTCTTCTGACCATAAAGCAAGTTTTGTCCTTTATTACTACTCAGATGTTGCTATCTTTTCTCCTTTCCTGGTACTGTAGGAGACCTCTACCCTCTTCTGCACTCTTCAGCCTCTTGCTGGCTGAGAGAGCATCCATGCAGCAGCACCACAACACCCCCAGTCGTGGCAGCATCCCTGCAGCACTGCGTGTTTGCTGTGCAGTCATGGGCAAGTCCACTCATGTCTGTGTCCAGGCTCATGAAAAAACCCACCCATTCCATGTGGGTGACTGAAGGACAGTGGCAGTGGTGGCAGAGCATGGAGTTTACCTGAGCTCTCCATTCAGTGCTGCACTACAGCACACAGCTTACCTCTGTCCCCTGGCCTCTGGGGACAAACACAGTGGCAGAGCTCAGATGTGGTGCAAATGTAAGAGGCTGGGCTTGTTTGCAGTGCAGTTGTGGTACAGTAACTGAGACAGCATCCTCCTGCAGTGCTTGGAAACATCCGAGGGGATGCTGCTACCTGCTTTGCAGCAACACTGCAGCAGCATCAGGAATTTCCTGTCCTTTGGGCTGTCCAGGGCTCCAAGCTGCAGAGGATGCTGCCTTCCTCCCCTTCAAAGCTCCTCCCTGCAGCTGGGATGGTGGCAGAAGGAAAGTCCTGTTACCAGAGTGGAGTGGGTACCTCACTGGAGAACAGGAGGGATGCAAAAATTGCCCCAAATGTTTTAGGTTTTTTGCCACCAAATTTAAGATTTGGAGCCTGAATAGCACTCCAATAAAAATAGGTTGGGATTTTTTGTTGGTTTGGGTTTGGGTTTTTTAGTTTTTGGTGGGTTTTTTGTTTTTTGTTTTTTGTTTTTTTTTTTATGGCTGCGAGTGCTTTCTTTAACAAAATAACTCTGAAGCTTCAGACTGGAAAGATTACTAAATTACTGAAAACTCTTTGTTTTAGGAGTTTTCCCAGGAGTTAATAAGCAGCTGCATGTTGGAAGGACATTCCTACTGCTGTGGCTCTAGGGAAGGCTCAGAATCTTTATTGAAAAATAAATGGAAAATTTGACCCACACAACAAGTTCTTGATGTTTCTTGGAAATACATGATTCACATTCCAGCCTCATTTTGTAGCTCTTGGACAGGACAGAAATGTATGGGGAAAGGTAGGAAAGTGGAAAGGAAGTGAGGGAAGCCAGAAATAGGAAATGTGTCTGTCACAGGATGAGCTTAGCAGAGTTTCCATGTGGGCAGTCAGGGAAAAACATGTATTCTTGTGTCTATTAAAAGTACTCTTTTCAACTTCATAGCTTTATTTCTGTGAATTGATCAGGGATTTCATATGCATTTAAAGCACAGATAAGGATTTTGAAAAGTAGATATATGGAAAATGCATTTTCCTGAAAGTATGTGATTTTATACCTCCTCGGAGAATTTGGCTCACAGATCAGTAACAGTGCAAGTTGTTGCTTGAGCCTTGGGCTTGGACTTTGTTGTGGGACCTTTGGAGTCAGTCAGTCAATATGAGTACCTCTTAATTCACATCTGTATATTATTAAAGAATATATGGGAAACAAGAAGATGATAGTGTAATCATTACATACCTTTACTTTGCATCCTGGAAGAGTGTTCTTAATGATTTTGTGCTGTGGATTGTGGCTGCTGCTCAAGTGGGTGGTGGAGTTCCTATTCCCATTGCAAATAATAATAATGTTTAATGTTTGGCCAAAGTACCAGTATTACCATCTTGAGGGCAATATCCTCATGGATACCATGAATTAACATGGATAACATCAGTTAACAGCTGGTCATGCACATGAATCTAAGTATTGCAGGAGAGGCATCGGGGAGGGTGAAGAGTTAACTTTTTAGATAACTTTTTGGGTAGGATTTGTTTTTCAGACTCCCTTGAGGACAAAGGGCTTTTCCCCCTCTCCAAATGGCAAACTCGCCATCTGCAGGCCAGCAGGACCACTCACAAAGATCAGGAAACAAAGCAGCCATGAAAACTGCGGGACACCTTGCTTATGGGAATCGTAGGATTTCCTCTTTTACGCACTGTTCAGCGTGAAAAAAAAAAAGAATAAAAATAGCCCTTTGAGTGTTACCCCAAAGAAGTTTTGAGTGTCTGTCTCTGGAGCTTAATCCCACTGGACTGTTGAAAAAAATGTAAAAAAAATGGACTTGATGTCCTTCTGCAGCAGAAGGCTTCTCATGCCTGCTCTTGCCTTCAAGGAGCCTTCAAACTCACTGCAGGGCTCCTGGCCTCATCAGCTTCCCAGCCCAGGCCTGAGCACCCTCCCTCTGCTACTAGAAATAAGCACAAGTTTCCCCATGAAACATGGTTTTAATTGGAACATACTGTTTCTGAAGCTTATATATATATTCTGTTTTTTCCAGGAGAACATGTTGTATTTTGAAAAATACCAAAGCACAGGTTTTCAGGAAGCTTCAGGTTTGTTTGTCAGTTGGGAGGAACATTACTGGAACTCATTTTTCTGTTTGAAATAAATTTTTAGGGAGAAAAATTACCTTTATTTCATTGTCTCTCTTGTTGTAGCACTGATGAACCACAGTTGCATCCAATTAACATCTTAATTAAAAGTCAAAAAGAGCAGTAGATGTTTTACTTTTCTAATATTTTTTTCTATTCAGCCCTTAAAGAAGATGAAACCGAGGCAACCTCAGTTTCACCCTGTTTTGAATAAAAGCTTCCCAAAGGAAAACACACAGAGTCCATCTCCCTCAGCAACAGAAGGGTTTGTAAGCACCACAGAGGAACCAGGCAATCTGCAGCTCTGCCTTTGCCAGCCCTGAAAACTCTGTCCTAAACAAGACAATACAGCATGCTAATGAGAAACAGCAGAGCCTTGTTACTCTCACGCCTCCTGTGCTTAATTTGTGGGACATTTGGCCCAACTGGTCCTAAAAACCATGAGCAAGACCCAAGCTGGTCTGCCCTGGCCTCTTGTCAGGTGTTGGTCTTCATAGAATCATAGAATTGGCTGGGTTGGAAGGGATCTCTGAGATCATCAAGTTCAACCCTTGATCCACTCCCGCTGCAGTTACCAGACCATGGCACTGAGTGCCACATCCAGTCTCTTTTTAACTATCTCCAGGGATGGAGAATCCACCACTTCCCTGGGCAGCCCATTCCAATGCTTGATCACCCTCTCCGTAAAGAAATTCTTTCTAATGTCCAACCTAAACTTCCCCTGGCACAACTTAAGACCATGCCGTCTTGTCTTCTTGAAAGTCATCTGGGAAAAGAGACCAACCCCCCCCTGGCTACCCCCTCCTTTCAGGGAGTTGTAGAGAGTGATGAGGTCTCCCCTGAGCCGCCTCTTCTTCAGGCTGAAAGTTCTTGTCCCACCTGGAGCATCTTCTGCTGCTGAGGGAGCTGCTCCACTGCCCTGGGGTTACAAGGAGGGGCTACCGAGCAAGGGGCTGCCCAGCAAACCTGTCTAAGCCTTGGGGTCCTGTCACTGCTGGTTGGCTTAATACACTCTTACAATCCTTCTCAGTCCCAGGGAACTCCAAGGGGAATTTTAATAACCTTCGTGGAGGCTGCAGTGGTCTCACAGCCTTCAGGAGTGAAGCTGAACTGTTCTTCAGCCCTTGGAAGTGGACGATCATCTCATTGTAGTTTAGGCCCTGAGATTTGCAAAAAGATTGTTTTTCACTTAAACCTGGGTTTCTAAGGAGGGAAGCATGAAGAGAGACCTGATTTTGCATCTCTGTTTGCCTAGGGCTGGGCGCTAGTGGTGTATATTGGACGGCAGTGGCCATTTATTTTAAAAAGATATTTTAAAATGTCAGTGAACCAATTTTTAAATAAAAAACTAATCCTTGGTGATAGCTTGTTTGAAAGTGAGCACCAAGAGGTTGCACCTGTGCTCCATTTCTGTGGCTTCCAGGTGAATTCTGGAAATGAGGCTCTGAAATGAAGAGAAAATAAGAAGTTTAATCTTGTCCCAGTTTTCACTTTGCCTGGAAACTTCAGGTGAGCTCTTGGTGCAATCAGATAGGTGGTATACCCCCATATATATACATTGCAGACTTTTAAAGAATTTGCCCAAAGAACTTATGTATCTCATATACAAAGGCACTAAGGCGAGGGGAAAATCATTCATTCCTGTTATGCAGGTGGAAAAGTAAGATGCAGGAAGAACCTGATTCCTTTGGAGGATTCACTGGGGAATTCACTGCCCTCCACTGGGGGAGGGCAGGGGAGTGAAGACTTACCTGAATTTTCATTACGTTGTCTTAGGAACAGCTTGTGCTTAAGTGCTTGCCTCAGTGTGAGACTTGGACAAGTTGGTTTCTTTTAATACTGAGTGACATTCAGCTTCATACTGGCTCCTGCTGAGCTATGTGCTCCCACACACTGTAAAGCTTTTTACCTTTATGCTTCTTGCAAGCGTGGCTTTTAGGAGCTGGTGAAGAGAAATACCAGAGGAATATCAGAAACCCCTAAGCAACTACTAGCATTGGTTTGAGTAGCAACAGGGGAGTTGCAGCTCTATTAAATATATATCTGAAAAAGCATTGCCAGTGTATGGCATTGCTCTGGTCACCTGTGTGCTTGTGTGGGTTGTGTCCTACTGCAGCTCAGCCCATGCTCCACCATCATTTTCATGCTCAGCAGCCATCCCACCTACACAAATATCCTGGAGAAATAACACTGAAAGAGCCAAAGGGGAGGTGAGGATGAGTGACAATGGTTTCAGAAGAGGAGACAGACTCATGGGACAATGGCAAGTGTGGATGGGCAGCCTCTGTTCCTGCTTTCTCTTGGCTGCTGGTGTCCAGGTGGTGGCTCCAGGCTGGGTGCTTGCCAGGCACTGGCCAGAGCTGGCACCCAAGCATCCCTGCAGTGTATGGCCTCTGCTTTGCCATACAGTGAGGATGCAGTAAGTGCCAGCTCAGAGCCTTTGTGACTTGGAAGAATAGAACAGAACACCTTCAAATGGGCCAGAGTTAACCTTTAGCAAGATCCCTCTTCCCTTCACTGGCATTTGCGGGAGCAGAGGAATGACCCATCTCAGGCAAGGGCCAGTGGTCACCCCAGGCTTTGTTCCTCACAGTCTAGCCCCAGCTTTGCCCAACTACTCCAATTGAGCAGCAGGCAGGGCTGGAGTACATGCAGGTCATTCTCAGTGAAAGTCATCCTCCACTACTCTGTTTCTAGCTGCATTTCCATATTCAAAGTTCAGTTTTGCCCAGCAGTAGATGCTGCTTTCCTTCAAGGTTGTGTATGAATGAGTAGCTGCCCAAAGGCAGCTTTAATGCACTATTGTGGCCACCAGGTTACTGGCTTCTCCTTTCAGCCTTTGATCATATGGATAGCCAAACCTGATCCAGCCCTGCCACAGTGTCAGGCTTGTTTCAGGTGTGCATTTAATCACTCTCATCACCAAGCCAAAGCAAGATAGAAAGTCATGTTTGTGGCCTGGCCACTCCCACACTAAGAACATCGTAGGAAGAGGAGGTTGGTCCCAATAATCTGCACCTTAGCCCATCATTGCTCCTATTTCAGTGGCTTGAGTCACCTCCCTGGCACACAGCCCGGAGTCTGAGGAGGCAGCTGGGACAGGGAAGCAAGGAGCAAGTTGAAGAAAATGCAGCTTTTCTTGTTTCTTTCAAAGAGCACGATATTTACATAATTAATGCTCCATGTTTTCTACCTATTCCCAGCTGCCCCATGGAACATAGCATGTGTCAGCTCTCTTGGGTGTAAGGAATACAGTTCGCATACTGATGAGATATTCACAAGCACTGTTTGTCTTTGTTTCTCATGCTCCTTCTTTGATAATGACAGAATGATTACAAGATTGTTATTTTGTACACTTCTATTACTTTAATCTTCTCAACACACAAGTAAGACACAGTCGTACAAATAAGTAGCCCATCTAAGAAGGAAAACAGATTTATTAAGAAATCTGTATGGTATGAAAATGGTACAGACTTTCTTGTTACGTGATGGGTGTACTTTAAATGAGTTAATAAAGAAGATGTCTTTTGGTGATTTCTGTACTTCTGTAACAAGCTTCCTGGAGACTGGAGGCAGTTAGAGCTGAGGTGCATTCGGTGGAACCTTGTCTGGGCTCTTGGATCACCACTGCACACACTGTTCCCATTCTTTGGGAGAATGAAAGATCTCAGATGGGGGCTAGCAGTCCAGAGCAGCCTTTGGGTAGCCCAGTGTATTGGTATGAAACACAAAGGGCACAAGCATTTAACTCTGATGGTGTGACTTGATTAGACCTGGGGTTTCTTAGTAAGGATGTGCAGTGTCCAAAAATTTTCTTTATTTGACTCCCTCAAGAAGCCTCAGGGATCACAGTGATTGGAAGGACTTGCCTTATTTTTCGGCAGTATCTCAGCTCTATAAAAACTCTCTCACCTCCCTGCAAGGGCCAGAATGACTGGTTTAGCAACTGCAGTGGTGTAGGCCCAAAAGGTGTGTGATCTGCAGAAAGTGGTTGCAATTCCCTGCGGCTGAAAGCAAACTGTGCTGGTTGCCTTCACCCACAGGACTGCGATGAGCTGACTGCTGCTGCACTCTTGTTTCTTTTTTTCACAGCCTGTTTGTTTGTTTGTAGATGCAGGGGCAGGTAAGTTCCTGTGAAATTCTCCTGTATTTCAGAAATCTGAGTCTTTTTTTTTTTTTTTTTTTTTTTTTTAAAGGGGGTTTGGCTGCATAGCAGGAGGCATCTTATGAAAGAAGCTTCATTTTCAGAGAGGAAGCACTGGGCGCTACCCCATAAAATTGTGTCCTTTGATAAGATGTCCCATGTTGATATGTGGAGTCACGAGCCATTTTCAAAAACACAGGCCCTAGTAGCTATTTGGTGGCTTTTTGAGGATAAGGAGTTCGGTGCATTATAGATTTTTACAGCTTTATGATCTCAGGAAGTTTCCCCTCTGGCAGTACATTTCTGCTGTTGCGTGATGTGCATCACTGAAAGCCTCCTGCAACGCTTGCTTGCCAAGTGAAAATCCTGCCACGTGAAGCTGTTCTTGCACCTGCAGCTCTGTGAAATACAAGCAACTGAAGGCATGTTGGAGACAAACCAAGTACTGTAAAGGGAGGTGTCTAGCAATTCTCAAAATGGTTTCAGGTCATAAGAGGTACAGTATTGACCTACTGATTCTTTTGTTTTTCAGTATGTAAAGAACCCTTCAGTTGCTAGGAAAGCAGCTACCCAGCAAGATTCTCTTCCTTTGTTGAGAGTTCTCATCAAGGAGTGAAAAAGGTTTCTCTATAAGAAGCGATGCTTGTGGAAATGAAAAAGAAAAATAAAGGGCAAATTTTTCTGCTGTTCCCACCGTTATTCCCACTTTTATTCTTCATTCATCCCTGCTTGCTTGCAACCTGCTTTACAGATCCGGCCATTAGGTGGAGCGTTTCTCCTGCCAGCAGCCCAGAGATGTCACATTTCGGGGCTGGGAGGGATGCTTTACCGAAGTGCTGAATAATCCCAGTGTCCTGGGATCTGCTGGATGCAGGTGGAAATGAAACAAACCAAAAGGGGAGGAGGGAACATAGCATTTTAATATAAGGCCTTTTCTGTTCTCTTTAGTGCTTTCTCTTATTACCAGGTCCTTGACATTCAAAGAAAGTACAAAGGGGAAAACCTGAGAAAATTACAATTTAAAGTCTTGGTCTATCATTTTTTGTCATGCACAATGTGTTAAAGGTTGTCCAAAACACAGCTTTAGAAGTTGCTGATAAGTTACTAAGTTATTTCCCAGTTCAGAGGCAGAAGTGTGCATTCATTAATTTGTTAAATTTGAACAATTTGGAATCAGGTGGCACTACCGGGACAACTTTTTCTTCCCAGTTTTGAGGTCTGGAGAAAAGTAGTTTCCTAATTTTTGATGTGGACCACTTGTGCCTTGTGGTACAGCACTGGCCTGAGGTCTTCCACTGGGTAAACTTTCCCAAACCTTTCCAGGGCTTGGGTCTTTTTTTGCTGACCGTAGCTATGCTTGATAGCCCCTTTTTCAATTTAAAAAAAAAAAAAAAAAAAAAAAAAAAAAAAAGAGAGAGAGAGAAAGGGAGAGGGAAAGGGATAGGGAAAAAAAGGGAAAGGGGAAGGGGAGGGAAAGGAAGGGAAGGGGAGGGAAGGGAAAGGGAAAGGGAAAGGGAAAGGGAAAGGGAAAGGGAAAGGGAAAGGGAAAGGGAAAGGGAAAGGGAAAGGGAAAGGGAAAGGGAAAGGGAAAGGGAAAGGGAAAGGAAAGGAAAGGAAAGGAAAGGAAAGGAAAGGAAAGGAAAGGAAAGGAAAGGAAAGGAAAGGAAAGGAAAGGAAAGGAAAGGAAAGGAAAGGAAAGGAAAAGGGGAAGGAAGAGAAAAAAGACATCAGCAAGCGAGAGCTTTTCATCACAGTTTAAATGAGATAATGCTCACTCTTAGCAGCTGTTTCTGACCTGGGTGGGGGAGAGGGAGCCCTCAGCCCTTCCCCTGATCTCTCTGAGCTCTCTTGGCACCTGATGCCCCAGAAATATGGGCATCCCATTTACTTCATGAATATTTTGGAGAAAGTGTTTGTTTCTTTACCCTCTGGAGCCTGGGTTTGTCCCTGTTCAGGCACCTCAGTCGAGAGCTGTGCTGCTGTAGGAGATGGAGAGTGAGGCACATCCAGAGGGCAGTTTACCTAGCACTGAGTTTGGGGACCAAAGTTAGAGCTTTGTCCCTCAGCCAGAAATGTGGGAAGGTGAATGGGGCTGCTGGAGATGACAGCCACGTGTTTAAGTGTGGGGAAGGGGACTATACTGCCACAGCAGTGTGCAGGTTTCTTTGGGTCCATGCTTGGCCACCTTAATCACCCCAAACCAGTTCTTTTATGAATTCCATACTACTAAGCCCACCTAAGAGGTGTCCTTCCAATGTGAAGTGCTGGGAGAGCTTTTTATTACAGCCTAATTAGAGAGGACATTAAAAATTAGAAAGAATTTACTGGTGACTTCTACTGGAAGCCTGCATAGCTTCTCTGCTTGCCCCAACCTTCTATCCCGTCACTTACCACTGAGTCCCCCTCAGACCTGCTTCTTCAGCTGGCACCTTTTAGGTGCCCCAGGTCCAGCTTAGAGATGGGACTCCTCTTAAACACTTTAATAATTCCAACTTTAACACAAATGTGCATATCTATGGAAGCTGAGAGATCTGCAGGCATCAAAAATATGTTTCCTACTCCAAGTGAAATGATAGCCCAGCAGGGCTCCCTTCACTGCCTCTTCTGTGCTGAGGTTGGAGATGTGCTTAAAGGAGAGCAGAGTTATGGGGCTTCTCCTCCTGAAGCAAAGGAAGTTGGGAAGGACTCCTGGGCACTGGGAATGAAGCTTTATTTTTGTTAAGCATCTCCCACGGGCAAGGATGTCACCAGAGTTTGAGCCTTGCTATTTGCACATCATGTGGCACAGCTGATGTAGATCTTCATACCCCTCCTGGAACTCCTGCTCTTCCTGAAATACCCATTTCTGACATTTCTTTGCTTATTATCAGTGCTAAATTTCCTGCCAGCATGATCTGGAGTGACTTGATTTGAACTGTTGCCTACAAGACACACCAGTCTTCTATTGCTCTTCTAACCATCACCACTGGAATTCCTCTGGCCTTGCTTGCTTCTTTCCTGGAGGATTAATTGTGTCAGCTCTTGAAACACAACTCAGTGATTTGTTTAAGTGAGGCATTACCCTTAAGGATACATATAGTGCAAATCTGCAAGGCTTTTTAAGTGCATTTCAGGGAAGAATGGTAAATTAACTTGGATGGATGATTTATGCTTTACCAGCAGAGATTAAGGCATGTGGCAGCCTAAAAGTTAACTCCCCACAAGATGACTCTGCCTGACTTGTCCTGAAAATAGGGGGCTTAGTCTCCTAGTGCTGTATCTCTGCTGAGGAAAAACAAATGTTGTGGGTGTAAATTGGAAGAGTTGAGGGCCTCCTGCTATGTGCTGACTGCCTCTCCTGGATGGTACCTCCTTAATACCTGGAGGACAAGACAAGTTCTTTAATTTGTGGCGGGGTGAATTTGTTTCCAGATGTGAAGAAGCAAAAATTAAAACCCAAACTTTAAATTTCTTTTAAAAGATTAAGAGAAGAATAACTAAAATGTCATCTTCTGTGCTGCCAGGAGAAGCCAGCTAATAGAGAATTTACTGTTCAAGTCTGGTGCAAATGCTTTATATTTTGAAGGCTTTTCTCAAGTGGGAAGTGAAATAATGGACAATAAAAAGTAAATGACAATTTAGGCTTAGTGCAAAGTGGCCACTTTATGGCAAACATTATGTTTGCCAGATCATAAAATCTCTGTGGGTGAAACACATCCCTGTGCAGAAGGGCAGCATCAATAAATTCTGCAGGACTGGTGCAATACACATATGTGATTTTCATTTTCTGTGAGTCCAAATGCCAGAAAACCTAATTCTTGGCATGTTGTGAAGGAAAAGAAAGAAAGAAATCAAAGCCTAAGCCTCTCCAGCAGTCAGGGGACACAATTTCCATGTCCCCTCTTCCTCCCAGCTGCATCCCTGGCTGGGCCAGCCCAGTTGTCACGTATGTGACTCGTGTATATAGTGCTGTCAAATGGGTTGGATCTCAGCTTGCTGCCAGCCTGCTCTTGTCCTTATTCCTTTACTGGCAGTGGCTCAGGGCACTCTGCCAACCTGGGCTGGAGCAATAGCCAGTCTCATCTGTACAGAGCTTGGTCGTGGAGAGCGTTGTAAAAATTGAAGGGATGACTCTGCCATGGGGGAAGAGGATCTCACTTGAGTGAAGTCTTTGCTGGATAACTGCAGCTTTCTCAAAGCAGGTCTCAAAGCAGGTTTCTCAAAGGAGGTACCCAAGGTACCTCTTGGGTTCCTCCACAGTAAGTGTTAACCTGAATGTGTGGTTACAACACTAAGCTAACCTGGCATATGGGAGAGGTGCTGTGAGATTTCTGTCTTTCTCAGCTCTACCACAGCACCCGAGGCAGCAACCTTGCCCTCACTTCTCCAAAAAACCATTAATCGTATGCAAACATTACACAGAAGTTGCTTTTACTATAAAACCACAAAAAGTGAGATCCCCTCAGTAGGATTCAGGGACACTGGTTGCTTCTTACTGCTCTGTTTCCCATGGCATTGAAAAATAAATTCTTCCTAAGACTTTTAACATGAGCTGTGGCACCTGCCTCATGTACGTGCACCCCTGGATTTGTAGTGGGACAGATGTCCCTGGAAGAGCTGAATTGCCCCCGCAGGGTATTGGGTCTCTCTGGCTCACATTGTCCCCAGGAAAGGTCTGCAGGGCCTTTCAGTGTGGGGATTTTCTGAGCTCTTATGCTTGTTGCATCTGCAGTAATTAAGAACCCCTTGAAAGGGAGCCTCTTTACAACAATAATGCAGACAGTGTATGGTCAAAGTGCAAATAGCTTCAGAGGAGGTTAAATCATTATTTTTCCAATATTAATATTAATGAGGCTGAATATTTGTATTAGCAGTAAACCCTCTTGTAACACCAACGTCCTTTGAGGATTTTTCTGTGGATATATGAAGCATTCCTCTCCTTTCCTCACTACTTTTGCTAATGGTGTCACTCGGTGCAGCAATAGATCAACAGTCCCCATTAATCTGTAGAAAGGCAGAGCTTAGAACAACCACTTTTTGACATAATTAAAGCTGACACTGCCTACCACCATTCTTGGAAGAAGTACTAGCAGAGTCTCATTAGAATAAGTAAATACAAATAGAGTTCACCCTGAACAGTCGTCTTTGTTGCAAACAAAACCCATTAGCTAGAAATAAGAGTCTGGAGCAGGGCTGAATTCATGCTGATCTCAAAGCCCTTCTCATATTTAATTTATAAACCAGTGATTTATTCACTGATTAGCTAATTCACTTGCAGTGATTAATTTAATTCATGTCTTCAGGCTAATGTTTAAGAATGGGAAAAAGCCCGGCTCAAATAGATGCACATCAATGTCCTTGTGATTAAAAAATTATAATTTAATGCCCTGGATAGTAAAAGAAAAATGAAAGACAGAGAGAATAGGTAGCATGATCAGTTGTAAGTTCTTGTCTTAGCTGTAGCTTAGTTTTTTAGCTGTGATGTTTAAATGTGTCAGCTACTGTGATGATCAGTGGTTTGAAAGATGACTCTGAGGGTCCTTCACCGTAGCTTTCCACTGTGTATTTTGACAATGATGCTGCTTTAGAGAAGTTCTTCAGTTCTGCTTTTCTCTCACTTGTTTTGCCAGCTGTTTGCCAGCTCTCCTCCCTTTCAGCAACATCTTTCTCACGCCTCACCAAATTCTTCGACGAGTGCGCTTGGTACTTCTTAAATCCAGGATGTTTTCTCTTATTTTCCACAGGAACTTTTTCACATTTTGATGCATCAACACCTGGGGATGATACGGGGGACTTCTCTGTTTTAGACAAACTGGTCTCTTTTGGAACAGTATTGCTTTTATACTTTATGTCATCAATTGGCAATGGAGTTTGATAACTCTTTAAGTTGCCTACAGGGCCTTCCTTCCCTGAGCCATCATTGCCATGCCTCTCGGTTTGAGCTGAAGAGCTCAGCTGCTGCTTCTCTCTTCTCTCAGGACAACTATTCTCTTCTGGACTGCCAGTTTTATATGTTGGTTTTTCATCAGCTGGTGGTGTGGATTGCTTCTTTTTGGCTGTGACATTCTTTTCTTGAGGCTCTACCAATGAATTTGAAGGTGGTGACTGGCAAATCCTAGAACCCGGATCTTCGCTTTTATCTTCTACAGCACTTGCATCAGGCTCTGTAAAACTTTCAGATACTTTCAACAAACTTTCAGTTTGTTGCTTTTCTCCTCTGGGAATATCTTTCTCAGGCTTTGCTGATTTACTCAAAGGAGGTAACTGATGGTTCCCAGAACACTGGTGTTTATCATTCTCATTTAAAACCTTTGTTTCAGGTGACCTGGTGTCCTCCTCTGCTGGGATCTCTTGTTTCCTCCCTTCTGAAGAGTTTCTTTCTTGAGGCTGAGGCACTTTGTTTAAAGAAGGTGATTGGTGCTTCTCAGAAGTAGATTTATTCTTTTTTTTGTCTAATGTAGTGCTAGGCTTTACAAAGTCACCTGGTGACATCTGCTTCTCTGTCTCTAGAGGGGACAATTTCATCTCTTCCTTCATCAATGGATTCAGTGATGGTAGTTGATTTTTAGGATCACACAAAGTATTCCTCTCTCCTTCACAAGGAGAAGATTCCTTCTTTTGATTCTGCAGTGGTTCTTTTTTCAAATCAGGCGGGGTATTCTCCTCATCAGTAGTCTGATTGTCCTGTCTTGATGTAGTTTTTGTTGACACTGAATAATTTTTGAAGTCTGACTTGATGTTTCTTTCCTCTGCACTGCTATTTGCATGTTCCATTGGTTCATTTGATGAGGACTGTTTCCTGTTATTACAGCAGATGTTTTCATCTACTGCCAGATCATGTTCATGTTTCATAAAATCTCTTGAAGGTGTCAGACACTTCAAACTCTGGTCAGTATTTCTCACTCCTTGAATGTCACTATCACGTGAAGGTGATTGGGATGCTTGAGGTCTATGAGCATTCTTCTCATTTGAAGAATTATTATCATAATCCATGGTATCACTTGGTGTGGATAGTTGGTCCTCCTTGGGTTTATGCAAAACGTTTCTCTCTTCTCTTTCTTCTGTCTCCATCTGATCATCCTTATGCTTCATGTCATCATCTGATGGCAGGAGCTCATCCTTTGTGTGTTTGGAGACTTTATTACTACCCTTTGTATGCTTCTTTTGGCCTGACATCAGCTCAGTTGATGTAGGAAACAGGTTCTCTTCCACCTTATCACTTCCTTGCTTCATGGTATCACCTGAAGTTGCTATTTGGTTCTTCTCCAAGGGTGGTATGGGCTTTCTTGACATCACAGTTTTATTTTCTTGTTTTCCTGGCTTCTTGGTTGAAAGTGAAAGACAATTCTCCATGTTCTGACACGCATTTGTCTCTTCAGCTGTAGAGTTTTCATTTTCTATTGGATGATTTGGGGACAGCACTTTGTTCTTGAAATCACATTCATTTTTCTCCTTCACCTTAGCATCATTCCCAGAGTTAGTCAGATCCTCTGAAAAGGGTAATGAGTCCTCAAAGCCATGGCTGGCATGCTCCTCTCCCACCCCACCAGCTCTCAGATCAACAGGTGGAAGAGCTGAGGGATTTTCAAGAGTGTGATGGGTTCTCTGTCCTGCAATCCCACACATTGGTGTTGGTAAAGGGTTAGGTGGGGGTGACTGCCATGCCTCAGAGTCAGGCCAGGGCATCTCATCTGCAATGCCCTCTTCACACTCAATGAAAGACTGAGATTGATTGTGACAGGTCTCCAAGTCAGTCAAGGTACTCCTGCCCAGGGCTTGGTTGTTTGCATGGTTCTTCATTTCATTAGATGAAGGTAACCCGTCCTTCCCAAAATCTTCTGCAATGTAGAAGCTCTGCTTCATTAGGTCCTCTGGCAAAGGGATTTCTGTTTTTTCCAGATGAGAAGAGACGTGTTCTTCTTCTGTAGCACCTGGCTTCTGCTCCTGGCTCTCATTTGAGAAGAGTGTATGTTTGGTCTGATTTACATCTGGATTTGATATGCCAGCACCGCAATTACCAAAGTTATTCTGTGGGCTGGGCATTTGAGAAGGCTGTGGCTGCTTGTTTTTTGATTCATTTTGCATTGGACTGCTGGGTGTTTTATTCTCTTCTTCCTTTTGGGTTGGGACATCACTATCATTTTTGCTAGAAATGGAGGATATCTTATCTTCACTATGATATTTTTCTCCTTCTTTGGCTTCCTCAGAAGGTCTGACTCTTAAACCTGGTGCCTCTTTTTGGTCTATGGGTGGCCTTTTGCCAGAAGCTGGTGTTAGGAGAGTTATCTGTTGATCCTCCACTGAAGGCTCAGTTTCACAAGATGCTTGAACTCCTGCACAGTGAAATGTCAGAATGTTTTCCAATTTTTTCAGCTCTGGAAAACATTCTTGGCATGTAAAGAAAGGATCATTTTCTGGCTCTATGAGCTCTGTGTCAGCTTCCTCTGAACTGGATAGGTACATAGTTATTTCAGGAATTTCACCTGTGGTAATATCCTGAGGACTTTGTTCATGGGATCCATCAGCTGTGCTAGAGTAAGGTGAGTTAAAAGGTGGACTGTCTTCCTTAGCATATTGCACAGCATGGGTAGCCCCAAGTAGTGAAGATGTATCAGGCCCAGCCATCATGTTACTTCTGTCACAATCTAGACTATATTCAGGCAAGGGAGAAAGGCAGTCTGCAAGATCTTGGTTTCTATAGGTAGTAGAACAGCTATCTGGATTAGGGTTAAAGTCAGGTCCTTGCTTTGTGGAATCTATTTCAGCCTCAGCACTATCCTTTCCATCAGACATGGCCCTGGGTGCCACCAGTAACTCCTTTTTGTCCGCCCCGTCCTCTGCTGCATTTGCTGCTGTTTTGTTCTCCGTCAGCTCTTTGTCAGACCCCAGCTTTTCCTTCGGTGGTGTGTCATGACCCAAAGGCTGCTTTGTGGTGTTATTTTTTGACCAGCTCCAGGGATGGTTAATTTTGGTAGCCATGCTGAGTCTGGGCACCGGGACCGTGGAGCACACCAAGTACTGGGACTCTGGGCTCTTGATTCCCGTGGCTGTCATCGCAGCTGTGCGCAGCACCCTGACCTCTGGCTTACGGATGGTTTTTCTGCTCAGGGAGCTCTTAGTCTTTTTCTCACCCTTGTGCAAGAGTGATGCTTTCACCTCCGTGGCTGAGCGGAGAGTGCTTTGTTCAAACTGCTCCTTCAGTTTGGACAGGACCGAACTCCTGTTGACTATTTTTGGCAAACCGCTGTTTGGTCCTTTCTTTTTCCAGCTGGGAGACTTCTCCTTGTCTTCTTTTTCTTCGGCAGCTAAAAATTTCTTCAGGATGTCCTTCACTCTGTTTTTCCCAGTCGTGCTGCCCCACCTGGCCCTCTCACTGGGCCCTGTGTTGGCATCCTCCTCCGCTGCTTTTCCATCTCCTCTCCTACCAGCCCTGCTCACCCACAGCTTCTCTTTAATGACCAGTTTGCCAACTTCTCTTCTTTTCTTGGTGTACGGCTCACGGTTATTGTTAAGAAACCTGGCCCTCAAGAGCTGAAATCTGGTTGGATGCTGGACCCTGTTTGGACCTGGACACGGCTGGTTATAACTCACCTTGTTTTCTTTACCTTCTGCCCATTTTGTCCTCTTGCTGCTGAGCTGTGGGTCGCCGGCTGCGAGCTCTGTGACGTACAGCAGCAGGCTGCTGAGAACAGCAAAGGCCCCTTGCTCTGTTGCCATCCTACTCAGCTTCTTCTTCAGCACCAAGGGGTCTACCAGCATCTTATCATCTCCGCAAAAGCGCGTGCTTTTGGTGCTGCGCGAGAGAAAACACGAATGTTCTTTTCAAGTCATCAACATCGCCACTACCTCCTTAGTTTGCTTTAATGGCATGCTGCTGGGCATGAAATGGAGAAAAAGATACTTCTAATTTAGGGCTTCTAAAGAGGGTTGTCATTAGTGGCCTGTTAAAAAGCATGCAAGGTGCTTGACAAGCTTCATGAGGCATAGCGTGGCAGGAGCGCGCGCGGAGCTCCACGTGGTCCCACACGGCACCGTCGCCTTTTTCTTCTGTGTTTTGGGGCCAGTGGAAGCACTTAGTGGGGCAAGCAATGTCAGTTGGGGTGATAGCATCTCCTCTGGGCCACTCCTCACTCATTCATTTAGTATTACCGTGTCCTAATGCCAGGGCAACCTCGAAGGTGTTTTCCTCTCCCGCTAGGTGAAGTGTAGGCAAAGATAAAATACGATGAGAATGCAGTTAGCAGGAAAACACAGTTCTGCCTCTGGGTTATAAAAACAAACTCAAACCATTAGAACAAAAATGAGAGGCTGAGGAGCACAAATGTGCCACTGAGAGTTCTTGAAATAAGTAGGTACCTCCCAAGAATTAAAAAAAAAACCACCGCCAAATACCAAACAAAAATCCCCAAACAACGCAGGATTTGCATTATTTGATTTTTGATAGCATTCAAATCCCAAATCAGGAGTACGCTCTTCAATCTGCTTTGTGAAACATGACATCACCACAACAACCCTGGCAGTGTCCTTTGACTACAACCCCCTTTAATCTAGAGCTGGTATGTTGGACCTACACTTCAGTTTGAAGAATTAGCCCCTTGGACAGCTGAGGGTTTAGGCAATGCTTTAATTGGTGTGGATCAGTTACTAAATAAAATACTGAACTCAGCACAAAAGCTGGACTGCAAAGTCAATAACAATAGAGAGGGCTCGGGGTGGGGGGAAAACCAAGAGGTGTCAGCTTTCTGACACCAGGAAGAGCTGGAAGGTTACTTCACAGTGCAGTGAAATAGCTTCATGCACAGAATGCAGCCTGCATACCAGGAGGGGATTAATTTTTATGACCAGAAGTGGAACAAAAAAAAAAAAAAATTCTTAAAATTAGGCCCATGTGTGGAAAATGAAGAAAAACTGCAAAGAGACTCATCCTTTTGGGAGCGTCACCCTTGAAAGGTTGAGGAAGGCCCAGCTGTGCCCCCGTAGCTTGTACTCCATGGGCTCTGAAATAAAATGGACCCTGCCCCCCACTGGGATATTATGGAGGACGTTTGCAAAATGGGGTTCTGGTCCTTGTCCAGTCGTGTTGTGACATTTGGATTCGACTTGGCTGCTTTTCAAGTGCACATATTGAAAATTACATCCCTTAGCAGTGGGATGAAGTTGTCATCTTGAATGGAAGAAAGTCTATTTTTAGTGACTTTGTAGATATTTTTAAAGGTCAATAAAAGAAAAAAGCATGACAACTGGCCCATGTCTAGTGTGACAAACAATGCATTGTAGGTTTTGGTTGGGAATAACCACATTTCAGCATAGCACAGGTGCATGGTCCTGTGTGGTAACATCTACCCTTTTCCCTTTCTGAACTGACCATGGCCAAGGAAACAAGGGTCCCCTGTTACACCAAGATCCCCTTTTATTACAATTACAGTTTTTTTTTCATAATAATAATAATAAAAAAACCAAACAGAATTCAGGGTATGATTTCAGCTAAAAATATCCTGGCTCATTCTCCCTCCTGCAGCCAGTCTGCTGATATTTTGACTGAAACCTTGCTTTTTGGGGGAAGATCACTCCTCTCCTGCCTAAGAAGTGCCTGGTGTATTCAGAAACACACATAGGACCACCAACCAGCATGATTTAGGGTTGACTCTGATCTCTTAGGAGAGTGGTAGAACCAGATGCCCTGCTTATCTCTCCCTTCCAGACTGCTTTGGATACAATAAATGGCCACAGTAAAATATGGACTAGTACTGCTTTTAGTGAGATCATCATAGCCAAACTACTATTGATTGTGAAAGGAAGAAGATCAGACCTTCTCTACCAGGAGCATTCAAGGTAATTAATCACTTATGAGCTATAAAATCCAAATAGCTTCATTGAAATGTATTACTAGGGAGTTCTGTTGAGAATTTTCCTTTTACACTTTTGGTAAAATGTATGTCAGAGCACTCTTATTGGATACCTTCTGAAATGCAGTATCTGTGGGGATATTGCATTGTCTTAAATACCAAGACATGTTGCCTGGGTTCACCAGCAAGTAGAAGCAGATGAGCAGACAGCTATAGCACCTTTTTAGGGCATTTGCAGTTCTTCCAAGATGACTGCACCTGCAGCCAGCATCATGACTCTAAATCTGAAACACACTCTGTGCAAGGGCTGTGGTACAAGGACACTGTATTCAGAGAACACCACAGAAAATGTGGGTAGTGATGAGAATGTGACATCCCAATGTCTGGAAAACATCATGCCCACGGGATGGAGGGCAAAAGTGGAGGGTTTCTCAGGTTTGGGAGCATAACCACCATTTTCAACAGGCCAGGACATCATTCCTAATATTTCTTTATCACCTTTTCCCAAGCTGCATCCTGCTGTTCTTAAATTATGTAACCTGTCAATGAAATACAGTCACTTCTATATCAACTACAGACAGCCACCTCTTGTCCTGCCTGTGACTGGGAGGAAAGGGCAGGTACCCTCCATGAACGAGAGAATTTCACACCAGCAGAATTCACTTCCCAGTTTTCTGGGTTATGCCAGATGACAGAGCAGATACTTGGGCTCCTCTCTGATGCTGTGAGGTGGCCTAGGGCAGGTTTCAGTTTCCTTGCCCCAAAATGCTGCTTTTACTGTTTCTAATGTACGTGATGCTGCTTCAATGTGCTGCTGGTTTGTGCTGCTTGGTTTTCAGTGTCTGGATGACAAACCACTTGGAAGTCAGAGGGGGCAAGGCCACCTTTAAAAATTTCCTGTCTTCTTTGCCCCGAAATCGTGAAGATGCATAAGACAGGCAGTTTGGTTATTTATTTATAGCATCTTCAGTGACACTTCTGATAGCAGCTTCAGAGTGGCAACAGCCTGATACGCTAATGGGCAGCAGTGCAACCCTATCCCTCTGACTGACCTGTCCAGGGAAACCTCTGCAGCCAACACTTCTGTGTCACAGAGCAGAGGAGATCCAACACACCTCAGCAGAGGGAGAGAAGCCATTGCTCTCCCCCAACCCTTCCTGCAACCTCCTGCATCCCACTCCTGCCTGTAGGAGCTTTGGGGGCCGCGGCGTAGCAGGGAGTGGTGGCATCCCATGGTGTTTGCTGGGAGCACTGGGCTGGGGGAGTTTCTGGTTTCCTGTCTCTGGTGTGGAGAAGAGAAGGCCCTGTCTCTTGACCCTGAGCTACCTGTTAAACATCCAAACACCATTTTGCACCCCCTGGCAGCCTGAAGGATTAGCTGCTGGGCAAGAGGAGGCAGCACTGTGGAGACTTCATCAGCAGACAGAGAAAGAACTGAAAAACACATCTCAACCCTCAGAAGCTGCCAGAGATTGATGGATGGCTCTGACTTGCACTCAGTTGGTTCTGATGAAATTACCATGAGCTGGAGCAGGTTGATGTGCTCTTCATCCCATCCCTACCCAGCTCTGCATGGTACTTGGATCAATGAGCTTCTACAGCCAAGAGAAGCAACTGAGAGCAGCTCTGCCTGCTGCAACCAATGCTCAGGACTTTAGGGTGGTTTCAGTGAAATGACGGCCACCATCTCAGCAACTGCAGAAATAGTGTTTTACAGGTTCAGTCTTTGGGAATGGTTCTTCGTTATTATCTTATTTGTCTCTGAAACCAGCTTAGTCCTCCCCAGCTTGGATAGAAGGTGAAAACACTTACAAATTCTCCTCATTGTTTTTGTGATTTTTTTTTTTTTCCTTTCTATAGGAGCAGGAAAAGTCAAAGTACTAGAAAAAAAAAATCCTACCTTATGGAGGATAAGTTCTTCTCTCTTCTCTATTGCTGAATTTGTTACAGGTATGCTAGAGGCATACTAAACTAGAAGGAATGAAAGTCTTGGTATTCTCTTAAATCAAAAGCTACTGACACAAGTGGTCCTTTTAGTTTAACATGCCTCCAAAGCAAACAAGAAAGCACCTTGCGAAGCTGCAAAGAGAAAACATGCTAAAACAGTGTTTGAAGTAGCTTGTAGTACAGAAAACCTTTTATATGCACATTGTCATGCAGGCTGCTATTCATAACCACAGGAATCACCTGCTCCTCTTTCTGCCACATAGCATCCCAGTGACGATTCCAGCAATTGCTTACATGGAAGAAGGGGTAGGAAAGTACTTATGTATTTTTAGCTATCTTTTAAAAATGCAGTTCAGCAGCTGGAGAAAGATAGGAGAAACCAACACCACGTAGGCAGTCACTCACGGATGGATATTAGAAAGTGCTACGTAGACCTCAGTTTCTGAATTTTTGAGGTAAAGCGTAATTTTAAACATCAGAGACAAATTCTGTGCTCACTTCTTCTGTGTCATCTCATTGAGGATTCCAGAATTTGTACACATGCATCAGAACCTCCTTCACCGAGGTGTCTGTTTACTTTGTCTGCTGTATGCAACTTTTAACTGAATCACAGTTTGTTGGTTTTCTTGAAAAACTAAAATAATTAAAAAAAAAAAGGGGGGAAAAGGCAAAGAAAAAAAGAGTAAGGCAAAGGAAAATGTCAAAGGAGAAGTAGGCAAATCAAAAGAGAAGAGAAGGAGAAGGAAAAATGCTAAGGAAAAGGAAAGGGAAAAAAGAAAAATAAAAAGGAAAAGGAAAAAAGGAAAGGGAAACAAAGAAGAAATAATAAGTAAAAAGAACTTGGAGATGTGAAGTGAGGTAAGGCAAGCAGAAAAAGGGAAAAAGGAAAAAAGGAAAAGGCAAAAGGAGAGAAGAAAGAGGAAAAAAGTAAAGCAGTTGTAACTCTTCTCTTCCTGGGGTTTTTGTGGTGCTCAAACTTGTGGAGTATATCGCAGCCTGACTGCTAGAAAACATCAGTCAAAAATTCTGCTACTGATACAGCAAAGTATAAGCTGCTCAATCGAAAAATAAAGAATGATGCTTGGGAAATAGTGTAAGATTAATTTATTTCCAAATATTTCATCCAGTTATATTTTTAAAAATAACTTTTGTTCTGAAGACTGATAAAAGCATGATTCAGAAATTTTGGATACATTGCTGCTTTGCTTGCTCTTTGGGTGTATTTTTAGTGTTGGCTTTTCCTTTTCTGGAGGCTTCTAATGTAACAACACCTTGCACCACAGTGCTGATGCAGGGATCAGCAGTTCATTAAAAACTAATCCATGAGACATTAGGTTTAGATGTGTCACAGACACATTAGATTTGAGAACAAGGAGGAACAGCAGTGGTGAAAGGATTGTCAGATATACAGAGAATATCCCCACAGGTGGTTACTACCATTAGTTTTGCAAGAAAGCATTAGTTCTGAAAATTAATTTTGTATGTGTAATTACTCATCTCAGCTGCTTAGAAAGTGGTATTATAGCAAGTTAGACTGAAATAAAACAAAAGAGGGTTTATTTATCGTTTTACCATTTGGAATTATCTTACTATATACTCAAAAATCTCACTCTTTATACTCAAAAAAAATCCCTACATCTGTAAAAAAAAAACCAACAACCCACAAAGACCATAAATATCTAAGCAGTCTTGAATAATTTCACTATGTTTGCTTGCACATGATCTACACACAGCCTTTCAGACTTAACTCTCGGCCAATTCCTTCCCTTACAGACACCCGTCAGTTCTCTACAGGGCTCCCCATAGTCTTTATAGAAAGAGAAAATGGCAGAAACTGCTTTACTTTTCCTCCAGGGACAGTCGGTAAAGATTCTCTCCCAAGTACTCCAGCCTCTCCCTTTCTTCCAGGTCCTGGTACAAGCCCTTGGGAACCTTGCTGAGCCCGTACACCAGCCCGTAGAGGCAGCCGGCGATAGACCCCGTCGCTGCGCTTTCTCCTGCAGGTTTAAGCACAGTTGCAGTTGCCCCTTAGAGTCCCCTTCCCCTACACGACCCAAAATTCTTTAGTGTGAGGGTGGTGAGGCACTGGCACACGTTGCCCAGGGGAAGTTGTGATCGTCCCTTCCTTGGAAGTGTTCCAGGATAGGATGGATGGGGCTTGGAGCAACCTGGGCTAGTGGGAGGTGTCCCTGCCCATGGCAAGGGGGATTGGGATTAGGTGAACTTTAAGGTGCTCTCCAACTCAAACCATTCTATGGTTTCTATGGTGATTCTATGATTTTTGTCAGGGGAAGATGCCAACCCTTTACTAAGTTATATTGGATTTAGTTCCTCTCTGTAAGACTTAGATGGAGCAACATTTGAAGAGCACCATAAGCAGCTCATGTGGCAGCCGCTGCCACAAGAAGGGGATTTTTAAAAAAAAACACAACAAGGGGTCCAGAAATAACAGGTTGGCCAACAGTGGCAATCAGTGGCCAGGAGGTCTCATCCCCACCCTTCCCAGTGAGTGCAGGGGAAGCAGGAGATGCAGGGGAACCTCACCTCCGTGGAACATGGAGCGGTTGCAGAGCTCGGTCCAGTCGCCGCCGCAGCCCAGCAGAGCATCGTAGGCAATCATGGGGGCATCGTGGCCTCGTCTTCCCCCCCGACCCTCAGAGCTCCACCTCCTGTAAGTCTGCAGGAGAGACAGAGGCATCAGGGCAGGGTGCTGGAAACGTGGATGCAGGACACGGGGCTGTGCTGGGGTGGCTTCTTCCCAGCTAGGAGGGAGTAGTTGATCCCAGAGGGAAAGGGCATCAGGCAGCTGTGTTGCCTGCACCACTGCCTGCGGGGTGGGATGAGCCAGCAGGACAGCAGGTACCACAGGCTAGGAGATGCCTGAGGGGCAGGGATGAGCCTGCATCCCAGCTTAGTGCACCAGGATCCTGGCGGAGCTCGGCTTGATTTAAGCAAGCCAAGAATGCCATAAAGAGACCAAGATTCCTTGGAATCCAGACCCCAGAAATTCCTTATTATTTTAAAAATTAAGGTTGCTAAGGACTGACTTCCTCAGCCTCCTTTCCCATCTCTTAGAAACAATCTCAATGCCCCTTGTCACACATTTGCAAATGTTTCAGTTAGCCAAGCTTTATGGATATGTGTGTGTGTGTGTGTGTGTGTGTGTGTGTGTGAAAAAGCTCTGATCCAGTAATTTCTTTAGATGCACAGTTTCACACTACATTTATTCAAGCCCCCTTCTATGACATTTTCTTGCCAGTCCTTTTTTCCCCTCTGCTACAGGCATTTGCCAAATAAGAGGGGAAATATTTTGGAAATGTAATAGACATTTTTTTTGCAGAAGAAGAAAAAAGAAAAAAAAGCAAACAATCCAAAAGCCACAGGGAGGTTTGCAAACAAGAATCAGATTTTCTATAGAGAAGTTATCTACAGAACTCACTTTTTCCTGCCCAAAACCCCCAAAGAGATTCAGCACTGATAAATATAGAGCAAAAACTGCCTTTCTTTAAGGGAAATGGGAAACTTTTTTTTCCTGAAGTTTAATTTACATTATGCTATGTTGAACTGTAGCTGCTTGGCTGGCTCTTGACTTCTGCAACATGTGTGAAGGGTTTGCATTTTTGTTCACCCACTTATACCTCACTTTATATACTTGTTGACTTTATATACTTGTTTGTGGTTTATCTGCATATATTGCAAACCAGGCAAGGCTGGACTACAGCTTTGCTCTACTGATTCCTTTTCCTTTCCTTTCCTTTTCCCTTTCCATTTTCCTCTCCCTTTTCCTTTCCCTTTCCTTTCCTTTCCTTTCCTTTCCTTTCCGTTCCTTTTTTTTTCCTTTTTCCTTTTTTTTTTTTTTTTTTCCCCAGATGGAAAAAATGTCTTTATGCTGTCCTCAGACACATGGAAACTTTCCAGCCTCATTGCTGCAGTTTGGATGCTGGTGGAACAGCACTGACATGTGTAACACTACCACAGGCAAGAGGACGAAGCGTGGAGATGCTATTCTGGGTGCTGAGGCAGGCAGCTCAAGTGTCTCTCCATTTAGCCCTTAAGGTGGCTGATGTCATCTTGCTTTGCTGAAACAACTTTACACCAGGGATAGCTGTTCTCAGCACCGAGCCTGGGGGGACTTAACTGCACCAAGGCAGCATTTCTTGAACATTTCAGAAGTGCAACCTCCTTTTGACTCCTGTGCAGCCCTTCATGCAGCCCTGTGATGCACCAAACCAGCTCTCCCAGGGCAGGTGAGGACCATCAACACTGGGTGCTGGGATGGGGATGGTTCTCTCTCTCGTTTTGTCAGGCTCAATGTTCAGCACAAGAAAGCAGTTTCTGCCTATTTGCTATGTGTCTACCATGTTCCAAATGTGTCTCACTGAAAATTTATTTATCCTACATTGGCCCCTCTTTACTGTGTCTGGTTCTGGGACACCCTTCTAACCTAGGAAGGAGATGGACCCATTGGAGCAAGTCCAAAGGGGGCCATGAAGATGACCAGGGGGCTGGAGCACTTCTCCTATTGAAGCCAGGCTGAGAGAATTGGGGTTGTTCAGCCTGGAGAAGAGAAAGCTCCAGGGAGAACTTACAGAGGCCTTCCAGTGTCTGAAGGAGCTACAGGAAAGCTGGAGAGGGACCTTTTTGCAAAGGCACTTAATGACAGGACAAAGGAGGGAACCATTGTAAGCTGAAGTAGAATAGATTTATATTAGATATTAAGAAGAAATTCTGTAGTACAGGGGTGGTGAGACACTGGCACAGGTTGCCCAGGGAAGCTGTGGATGCCCCCTCCCTGGCAATGCTCAAGGCCAGGCTGGGTGGGGTTTGGACCAACCTGGTCTAGTGAGAGGTGTCCTTGCCCATGCAGGGGGGCTGGAACCAGATGATCTTTAAGGTCCCTTCCAACCCAAACCACTCCATCATTCAAGAAGAGATCATTTCTCTTTTATGCCCTCATTTCTATTTCTCTCCCAGTTCAAGCTTTGTACCTGCTTATTCAGAATTGGGTCTTTGCTGCTTAGCATTTTGAGGCATAGGGGTTTTTTAGAAAGGGAAATTGCCTTTGTAAAATACTTGGATCAATCTGAGCAACATCTGAGGGCTTCACTTTCAGGTGCACCTGGTCTAGCAGGAGCACACACAGAGTGACCTGCTGGCAGGATTGGTGCCAGACACTGGCCCTTTATTCATTGCCTGTAGAAAGGCAATCAGCTGTGCCACCAGACACTAGTGGAGGGAGTGCAAAGGAAAACCTTCCTTGGAAAAAGAGAGGAAGATAAGGTGGTTACCTTCACACTTATTCTTTCCATGGCCATAAGCACGCTCGGCTTATAAACAAATTAAATGTCTCAACTTCTATCTGTCTGTTATCTCTGGCTGGCAGTGGAGTTCAAGGGTCAAGCCAAATTTTCCTTTCTTTTGTGTGAAAATTAGTAGGCCAAACTAATTGGGCTTGGGCAATGAAGGCAATTTTTTTTTTCATCAGGAATACATGCATTTCTCTCTTGAAAAGATTATGGAGAAATACTTTTGGGTTTAATTGCTCCTAAAGACTCCATTAGACTCCAGTAGAACTAGAAGGAACAAAAAACTACTAACGAATTCATGGCACTGAATTGATAAAATAAAACTGAAAGGGAATCTATTATTCCAATTTCGAGTGAACTATTTATTATCCACGGTCAATCTATTTTCCATTGGCACCTTCCACTGTGTAGATGAGCATCTAAAAATATACAGAGTGACTTCTCGGGGTGGATTTGTGCTTTAATAGTCTGGAAAAAAGGATTGATTTATGTGAAAAGGTGACAAGAACCACACACATATTGCTCAGCTGCTAAGCAGGGAGCTTTGGGAGATGCCATCACGTATCAGAAAGCCGTAAACACCAGGGAAGAAGGCACATTGTTTCTCTTGAGTTAAGAAGTTATAACCAGAAGTCATGAGGCAAAGGGAAGGTTATGTACACTATAAAGGAGTATCCCATGGGATGTGGTGAAACACCATCTGGAGAGGCATTTAAAACTACCCCCGGGCACAGCCTGCGTTGGTGGAGATGTGCTTAGGGTGGCTGTCTTCTGATCAAAGGATCATAATCAAGTCCACCTCCTCATAGATGGGGATTTCTGTGGGACTTGGGCCATTAGGCTTTAATTAGGGCCCATTAGGCTTTAATTAGGGCTCCTGGACTTTTCCACCCTCAAACATCCTTGGCTTACGTTTTGCACCTGCTCTGGGAGTCAACACATCCATCCAAGGGTACCTCTCTGCACTGCTCCTTCCAGTTGCAGAACCCCCAAAATCAATGGCAAGTGCTTTTATAAGCAAACACATACCCAAGCCAAGGATAGAAGTTGTTGCAGGTTTTTTTTCTCTTGAATTTTTTGAAAAAAAAAAAAAAAAAAAAAAGACTTCCCAACTGCTCTAGCACTGGAAAGAACAATACGGGTTTATCTCTTTCAAAGTACCCCTCTCTCTGTTCAGAGATTTCCTGAGCCCTCTCTGAAGTTGCAGTTACCTTTTCTCTCTCCTCTGCATCATAGTTGTCGGGAAAGACAGGTTTATTCTGATTTTCCTCGTTGATTTCTCTCTCCTCCAAATAAAATTGCCACTTGGCTTCGAAGTAAAACCAGTGCTCTTGATATTCTGAATGCAAAAGAAAATAATGATGTAGTATTTAAACTTGGTAACATTTTCAGTTCTACTTAAACAAGTTGTAAAGAACGTGATGGTATTGACTGACCTGAAAAGCTGGTATTTTACAGTAATATACATTTAAAAGGTGCACATACTTAGTGCATATTTTAACGTGAAGTGGAACATCTAACTGAAAACAGAAGATGTGAAAGAAGGACAAAAATATTTTCAAAATCTTGTGCTATTTTTATGGTTTATTAAAATACATCAAGATGTGATTTTTAGATAACCTACTGAGGAACACACCAACAAAAAAATCTGTCAGCACAAAAAGAGAAGCTAAATGAATTATATGCCAATTTTTATATTCCTTCACTCTGATTAAGGAATATATAAAATACTTGCATGTTTTACACGCATATTGCCTCCTACCTCAATTACAATTTTTTATTCATATATTATCTCCAGTATTTCTATTCTGTTTACACAGTAATTCTGTGTGAACTTTCAGGAAAAGGGGGTTGGGGTGACCAAAATTTCCATTTGCTTGTGTTATAATACCTACCAAATGTAGCAAAGAGGATAAA
Source organism: Heliangelus exortis (assembly GCF_036169615.1). Classification (NCBI taxonomy): domain Eukaryota; kingdom Metazoa; phylum Chordata; class Aves; order Apodiformes; family Trochilidae; genus Heliangelus; species Heliangelus exortis. The sequence goes on from NC_092422.1 coordinate 58,920,995, forward strand.
TAACACACACACACATCTGCTCCTGTGCCCACACAAATAAGACTTTTTTAATAACCACAGATCTTTCTTCTTTTTCTGTCACTTCAGGAAGAGCATCGCTCATCATGTTTAACTTTGTGCGTGTGAATAACCCTATTAAATTCAGTTTATTTTCAAGCCAATGCTCTGGTTCAACATTTTAAGAAAGGTTTAGAAAGGCACATCAGCCACACTGAACTGTGAAGCACAGACACACACATGGAACTGCAGAACTGAGGCCTGAGTGAAGGGAACCTGATGGGGTGAGGAATTAGAAAACAGTGAGGTGGGAAAGACCTCTAAGTGTACCAAGGCAAAGCAGCAATTCAGCACAGGGACTATTGGACTACAGTTCTAAAATAAAACCAAGCATTGCTGCTTTCTCCCTGTCTCTCTCCTCCTTGGTCTCTCAGTGGTGTGCTGCAAGTGGCTGAGGAGCATGCACACACAAAAACTGTTCCTCTGAAGGACATAATCTCATTTTCCTTCCATTCCTAAAATGCCATACAGGTGACCCTCTTTGGCAACTGAGATCTTCAGAGCAGTTCAACTCCACATAAAAACATCCAGGCTAACTTGCAGGACCTGATATTTTCACAAGGTTGCCAATTCCCCAGCACCAGATGGGGATGAGCCTTCAACCATGTGGTCCTGTACACCTGGGAGTGTCCAGCTGCCCTTTCCTGGGTCCATGATCCAGTTTTACCTGATTGCTAGGAAGCCATTCGTTATAACCCTTAAAAAAACAGGGCTGTTCAGACAACCAGAGTGAAAGCTTACTCACAGTGATCAGGACAAGGAAAGTATCTCAAGAAAAAAAAAATCACATGAAAAATTATTTGTTGAAGTAAACTACTGACATCCACTCCAGCAGCTGGTTACAAAGCTGCTTTCCAAAATGCAGGTGACATGACAATTTTCTTTCTTTGTGTTTTTTTGGTTTTTTCCTTTTCCTGCCTCTCTCATGATGATCAAACAAGAATGACTCAAAAATGAATGTTTTGTATGTAGTACCTCAGCAAGCAAGGAAGTGTGATTACTCCTATTCACAGGCTTGGAAATAAAGTTTCAAGTCGCATGAGATTTTGATTGCATGGAAAATCTGGTTGGAAATCCCATACTGCCAACCCTAGCAAGGCTCTGCCCCATTCCTTGAGCCTGGGTGGCCACAGTCACATAGGGACCCATGGGACTATCTGGCAAGTAGTCACAACCGAATATCAGAGAGAGAGGTGCTGAGCTGCAGAACCCTGTGTTTGTTATCTATGGGGAATAATGCAGCTAAAAAAGAGTTTTCTAAAGCTGGAGGACTCTGGCAGGATTTCTCTGCAGTGCATCTCACCAGCCAAGGAGATGAACTTTGATGCAGGAGACTTTTCCCCGCTACCAAAATAGGATGAAAGTCACCAATATGGGCTCTAGCTGGAGAGTGTGCCTCAGGGCTCCAACGTGCATACCTCCACGCCAAGGGGTCCTGACAGGGTGGAGTGACAGGGACCTGCTGCAAAGCTGCTCAGGGAGGAGCTCACTCCCACTAATCCTGCACCTGCTCCTCATGGGTCGCGGCTAAAAAAAAACCTGGTGCGCGATGAGGCGCGGATGAAAAGGAGGGGTCTTTCAGAACGGGTCCCTGGGGTTCCTTTTGGGTTTTAAAGAGGCAGATTCCCTTCCTGGATAAATCTTCGTTTCTAAGTGTAAAGATTTCCATGCTGATTTTAATCTTTCTCTCTTGACATTAACAGGAAAACCTCTTTATTCTGTGTTTTGATGTAATGGTCTGTGTCTGTCCACAGTGGGTCTCACCCCTACAAGTGCATCACACCCCAGCAAGAGGAGACTGAAATGCCTTTACCCTGCCCATACATTAGTAGAGTAGCAATATCAAGTTCGGAAGCTGTGCTACACTTCTTGTTTTAAAACAAGAATACAACAGGCTGTGTCTTTAAATATTTGTTCAGAAAGGCAACGAGTTAAATCTAGATTTGTGGTCAAAAGCTAACTCTTGGTCAGGAGATATCTGCATGTGGACTTTTCCTGGCAAATTAGGAACGTCAGAGAGTTTTTCTATGGAAAATGTTGGACTGTGCTAAATGATGGAAAGGAGCTGAGTAATTCATACCTCAGCAGTCAGTTTGCCTAATAACCTGCTGGAAATCATCTTACCTCCCCCCAGCCCAGCAATCTTCCTAAAAATAAGACTGTACAGTAGAGCACTGTAATTGTTATTTCTCTTTGTATTTTTGCCACGAATACACCAGGCAACTAACATATGGTAGTAGAAGGTGGCACCATCTGTGATGAGCTTAAAATCTGAGCAGAGGAAGCAGGAGGACAGGAAAGCAGAGACAGGAAAGCAGCAAAAGCAGAGATGCTGGGGAGTGGCTTTTCTTCAGTGTCGTTCTGGATTAGCACAATTTAAAAAAAAAACAAAAACTCTCTTGGTTCAGACATTTTACCTGCCATGTGGCGAATGGTTTTCTTGCAGTAGTCTTCAGCCATTGGCACAACCTTCATCATCTCTCTTCCCCACTGTACAAGGGGTTTCCCTTGTATTGCATACGACACAAAGAGAGCTGTGCATAGGGACCCTAGAAAGCCTGGAATTCATAGATAACAGTGATTACCAATGAGTGGTCTGTGCTCTTACTATCCTTGTCATGTCCTTCTTAAAACCATTAGTAGATACCCTCATGGCTGTTGGGTGGATTAATGAATGCACATAACCTGTCTGCCTGTTTGCAGGCTGGCTCATGGCATGCTGAGATTCTTGGCTAATGTGTTGTACACATAAAATACAACTTATGTATAAGGGAGCTTCTTCTGTTCTCAGTTGAGTAACACAACAGAAATTAAGGTAGGGTTCAAAAATAAACATCATCCACTATTTTGAAACTGAAAATCTTCTAATTGAAGTCACATGAAATAACTGTCTTGTGCAAAGTGATTCGATTACAAGTGGTATCACCTTGCTTACAGAGTCATTCAGCTCAAGGGCTGTGGTTGCTAGATCTAACATTATTTCTGGCTCCTTTTACTTTAAGGAGTCACGTCCATGTCTTACTTGGATAATTGCTCCTTACTTCCAAGGGGACAAGCCTGTATCTCCTTAGAGGAAAGAAGTAATTGCCCAAACAAGATGTGCTGTCTACCTGCCTACGTAGGTCTTCCTCTTTGGCTATGAATATACCAAATACAGGCACGCAACACTTCTATGATGTCAGAAACAGAGGGGTTTGTTTCTCACATTTAATTGTACTTTTGGCATTCTGTCAAAGGTAACAAAGCCAACTCAATGCAACATGCAAAAGAAAGTTAAGGAAACAACTCAGTCATTTAAGCAAGCCCCAGGTGAGCAAAGTATTGATGCGTGTGCTTTTTTAGGTGCATAAGTCCAAAAGCATTCACTTGTGCATAGAGGTAAGCATGAACTTTGTGTGTTTTGCTGAAGGTAAAGCCAAATTCTTTTCAGAAGTTACAAATACAGATGAGAGAATTGCTCATTCTCTCTGCCCTAAGACCTGCAGGACTGGGTCAGACCAAAGGCATATCCAACCCATGATCCAATGAGTGCTTTCAGAAAGAGTAAAAATACAGGTAGAGCCAGCTCAAGGGATTTCACTTAGGTAAACAGCATCTGACCCAACTGCTGTAAAGTTCCTAGAGTGTCACATTCAGTGTGAGGTTGGCAGCAGAGGGTATGGAATGTGATGTAAAAGGCAAGCAGGAGGCAGCAGGACAAGTCAGTTGTAGAGGGAGGCAGAAGCTGGGATGCACCCAGAAGTTTTTAGGGGGGCTGCCATTCTCCTCTTGCCTGCTTTCCAGATAAATCCCTCCTTCTGCTGCTATTGCCCTGCTTCCAGCAACCCTCACACGTCCTCCTGCACCTCACTGGAGAAGAAAGCAAACCTCAGCTGAGGTTTCCAGCTCTGCAGATAATGCTAGAACAGAGACAGCATAATTGGTTTGGCTTCTCCACTCTCCAGAGCTTCTGGACTAGCTTAGGGGCAATTGTAATTACACAGTTTGATTGCGTTTGAAAGCGACAGCCTTTCTTGTCCACTTGTCTGATCCCTGTTGAACCCAGGCATATCTGTGGCCCCTGCAGCTGCCTGGAGCAGTGAGGTCTGCAGCTTAGCTGTGCAGGACACAGGGAAGTATTTCCTTTGTCTGTTTGTTTCAGTCCTGACCGACCTGTCAATTGGGTTTTCCCCATTTTCGAGTTATGAGAATCACAACTGACGTTTCCTTGGCAGCTGTCAGGATGGAAGTGAGGTCCATGTTGCCCCCTCGCCCTTGCCTCTCAGCTATGCCACTTGACTGTTTCCCCAGCTGAAAACTCCTTCTGGATGCAATTTCTCCTCTGACAGAAAGAGACATTTAATGACTTGGATGCTTCTTGCAGACATATTCTGGGTCTAGTAATCCCTTTCTGAGGTGGGAGACCCAAACCTGCAAGCAATCTTCCTGCTGCTAATTCACCAGGGACTTTATCTATCATATTATGATGTTTTCTGCTTTGCTTTGAATTCCTTGCCTTTAATATGATGCTATCCTGGTGTTTTTTCTGATTGCTTCAGAGCACTGAGTATCTTAAATGTGTCGTTATTCATTATAGTTTTATTTATTCCTGTTTAAAGCAGACAGAATTAATACACACTTATGTAGCATAAAGTTGTCAGAATGACAGACTTGAATATTCAAAACATCATTGAATCTACTTGTTTATATTTAGCTTAGAGCAAGTTTGAGATTACATCCTAAAATATGCAGAGGTAGTTTTTAGCTTTCTACCTTTGCCTACAGTGATTGGATATGACAGAACCTGCCAAGAGTAGAATGTTGTTATCCTCTGAACCATAAATGTGCATAACAATAAGTCATCTGGATGTACATGAATCCTAAAATTTAGCCAGGGAAAGTGCTCTGGACAAGAGAGGTTATGTTTAGTTATTGGGATTCTAGGAGGAAACTCTCCCAGCCTGAGGTTGCTCTGTAATATAGAAAAACATATACCAGCCTGTCTGAGTAATACATACATAAATACAAAGCAAAATTCAAACCAAGGCCTTGGAGTCTGCACGATGCAGAAGCAGTTTAGGGAGGTGAATTCAGGGACTGAAATCCTTAGTTAGAAGGAAGCAGGGAGCAGCCTTAGGGACTCCATCACCCTGGCAGTCAGCAGACATTACCTGTGGGATGGTTGTGAGTCATTCGCCCACACTCGATGCTGACTTCAATGAGTGACTCCAGCTTTTCCGGCTTCCAGTACCTCATCCCTAGGCACATGGCTTTTGTGGATGCTCCAAATCCAGAACCTGAAGTGAAAAGATAATGCCAAGCACTTAAAAGAATTCTAGTGATAGACAAATATGTTGATAAACTGTGAAACAAGTACATTTTATTGATTCATATCGTGTGCGGGAACTCCTCGGGGAACAAGAAATGAGCATGCAAAGTGAGATACAAGTCTGGAAAGTTTCTTTTGAGGGTTTTTACTTCCACAGAGTCGTTCTGCTTTTATATTCCAGTATCCTCAAGTGGTATGAAGAGCATAGCATTTTCAGAAAGCAATGTGCTCTCTTGTTTACAGCACTTGTCTGATTCAGACTCTCATGCCATCCTTACTCATTCTTGGCTGACATGGATGTTTTGCTTGCTCCAGATGCCAGCACTACAAGCAGCAATTTGAACAACAGATACGCTTTTACTATGCCCTTATTTTAGGAGTCCTCATGCTGAAAGCATCTGTTTAAAACACTTCACATGAGTATCATACTTGACCTTCCAGTTATATTGCACATTTTGTTCTTCAGAGCCGCACAGGTAGTTCACGAAATAGTTTCTATTACACACACAAAAAATGATACGTCCAAAAAGAAACTAAGGGTTTCTAAGACAAATCCTCCAAAGTCATGTGATGTCAAAATTGAGGTCTTGTACTGAAGTCAGTGGCATGTCTGTATGTATCCCATACATCTTGGGAATTTCTGACTTGTGCGGCATGCAGTTTACTTATGGAATAGCTGATACAGTATTTCTTTTAATCCTCAACTTTAAGTGCATGATCCCAGGTGTTCAACTTTTAAACTAAATGGAGAGGTAAATTTACTAATGAGTATCTCTACAGTACTTATCACAGAAATATCAGAATCCCACAGAAGTTTTAATGAGCTTATCTTCACAAGGCACCAGCAAGGTGATTATCTCCTCTTTGCAGCTGGTGAGCCAATGCCCAAAAAAGAATTAACTCATTGCAGGCACCCATCCTGGGATGGATAGGGTCAACTTGTTCAAAGTACTTGGCATTTTTCAGCACTGTCTTTGCTCAGTCACACTTCCCAGTGACCTTGGCTACAGCAGAAAGCAATCCGCACCTCTCTTCTTGGTCCCTGGAAGATAAGGGGCATGTTTATGCCACCTAATTTTAGCATCTGTGGAACCTGCATTAGTAGCACCCCTCCCTGTCTTTTCTAGACAGGACTGATGGAGAAAGGCCCTATCTCCATTATCCAGTCCAATGGTGTAGTAGGAGTGTCCTGGTTTGGGCCAGGATAAAGGTGATTTTCTGTCTTGTACTTTTGCTTTCAGCTAAGTCTCTTGTAAGTAGCTGCACTCGCTGAAATTAACAGCAAGTTTCACAGACAGTGTCTGCTTCTGGGACTGATAACACTCAATGTTTATAGTTACTGCTAGAGACTGGGATGCAGAAACAAGGACACTGCTCAGCTCTGAGGAACATTTTACCCTCCAGAAGGAGTAAAGAGGTCCCACCTGAAACCCTCCTTTGGGGAGGAACGGACAAGATAGATGCCAGAATTGACCAGAATATTCCATCCCATACACATCATACTCAGTATAAATTTGAGGGATCACAAGGGTCAAACCCCTTCCTGCCCTTCCTGCTTCCCTTCCTTCTCCTGTTCCTGTTTGCTTCAGCATCCTGGGAGGATTCCATCTGTTCCTCTGCCTGTGGTCCCAATCCATGCCAGCCCATATCTGTGTGTTCCTGCCTCCAGCTCCCGACTGCTGCCAACTCCAGGAGTCCAGCCTGGACTTTCCCAGAGCTGCCCTGCAGCCTCAGTGGTGACGTGAGAGTTACTGGGGGAGAAGGGGGGAGGAACGTGGTATCGATTTTCTATATATTTGTATATATTCAATAATTTTTTTTCCTTTTTTATCATTACTGTTTCATTACAGTTGTGTAGTTTAGTTTACAACCCATAAGTCTCTCTCCCTTATTCTCTCTCCTCTCTTTATCAGTGAGGGGGATTAATAGAGAGCATCTCTCATTTGGTTTAATTGCTGGGGCAGAGTTAAACCGTGACAAGGAGCAAGCCAGGGGCAGGGTGAATTGAAGCAGCAGATACCAAAGCCCCAGGGTCAGAGTTTGGTTGCCTATCTTCAGAGGAACCCTTGGCTGCTCCCATGGGCTGTGCCCACGGTGACCGCGTGGCACCAGGGGCTCTCCTGGAGCACTGCTTCCTGTTCAGTGTCACCCCTGTTGTCACCTGAGTGGCTCCAGCTCAGAGGTCCTGAGGTCATGAGTGTGATCAAAGTGCAGTCACAGCGGTGGCAGGAAGATTTGCTTCAAAACCACTTGCCTGAACCAAAATGTAACACTAACATAAGCCAGTCATTGACATCTCTAGATGTGATACAGACCAATCTGAATTTCTTTCTTGAGAGAAGAGCTTTTCTCCCTGCAAAGCAGCTATCCTGAGTGAGCATCCTGGTTAGATGATCTAATTAGGTAAGCTGAAGATATTTTTTCCTTTCTCCCTCAGAGTCCAATGTGAAATTTTTGCATGCAATAACTTTTCCAGTAGATTTAACCACCAAGAGCTGTCTAAAAAAAGCCAAACATCTGACAAATGTGACATGAAAGGCTTTGCAAAATACCATTTTATTCCCCTCAAACTCAGAGTTTGCTTCCTTCTTGCAAGTCTTGCCAATGCCTGTGAAAAAGACCCTCTCCAGGGCACCTTTCACCACTGCTCCTAGTTTAAAAGGCTGGACACTTTCCCTGAAAATTGCATGTTTTCTCCTATGCCTCTCATACATTGCCACTGTGGTGCCTGATTATTAAGGAGCCAAGAGCAGATAAAACTGTCTGTCTATCCCACAAATCACACAGAAACCACAAGGAAGAGTCAGGGAAGAAATCCACTCTGCCAGAGCACCAGTCATCTTAACTGGTAGAATGTTTCTTCTCCTGCTTGGAAGACCAAACTCTTCATTAAACCTTCTGCTGACGTGGAATAGCAGACAAGAGGCTTCTTCACTTTGCAGCCCTGCCTCCTCCAAACAGCACAGTCCATGCTGGTTATCCAAGAGTTATCAGGCTGTTGGTCTGAAGATGCTTGTCCTTGCAAGTTCCTTGAGCTTCTCCAGTCTAGGAATTTCTCTAGAAGGCTGCTGAAGAATTACACAAGCGAACTTGGGAACAAAAAATTCCATCACATGGAGTAACATTAAGCCTAGAGAGGGCTTCAGGTGATTAGCAGCTGTTAGCTCTCATGTCTCAGTAGCTACCACTTGAATAAATGGAATAAGGCACTGCAAGACTAATCCCAAGCCAGGGGTGAAGCACATGTAAGAACATGAGGAGTGTCCTCCACCTTCAGACCAAAGGTCGTGTCTGACAGTGATCGATGGAGAGGATACTTCAGAAGGATTAAAAAGAAAGTACAGTGATGGTACCCTTTCTACCAACTAAGCTGCTGACGATTTGTCTCCCTGGTCCAGGATGCAGCTGGCTATTTGTCTTTCTGCTTAATAACCCTTAAAGTATTTCCCTTGAGTGAAATTGTCCAGCTCTTGGTTTTGAACTCGTATGAATTGTAGCACCTGCAAACTTGCATTGGAAAATAATTGTGAAGCTTAATTAGGTGTTAAGAAGTCTTTTCTTTTGCTTGCTTTGAATTCATGACCTTCTAGATTCACTTGAAGTCTCTATTTTCTGTGCTGGAGGAGATGGTGAGTGTTCCCTGTCCCTGTTCATGTTCTGCAAGCTATCTATGACTTCATAGCTCTCTATTGTGCTGTCTCATCACAGCCTCTGGAAACAGGTTTTTGGTTATCTAACCATCCTTCCTCGTTTCCTTTCTACTTCTCTTAAATCTTTTTGGAGGGGAAAAGGGACCAGATTATGTACAGTAACCAAGAAAGAGGACCTATGGAGTTATGCACTAGGACACACAGGTTTTGCATTTTGTTCTCTGTTCCTTTCCCAGTAATTTCTAATAAGCTGTTTGCTGTGTGGCACTTACTGGGCACTGAAGTGATGTTCTTCAGAGATGTAGAACTACCACAGCTCCACGATCCCTTCCCTGAATGGTAGCTGAATCAGAAACTGCAACTATGGATCTGAAATTATGACTTTTCTACCCCTGCTTATGATTTCCCATTAATCTGCATTGCCTTTGGATTTCTTCATCTCACGCTTCTTCATCACTATGAACATCTTCTGCAGCTCTGCACTGTATTATCTTTGATTTTGTTAACCTCCTTCTCTACAGAAGAAAGACTGCAATCTCCTGCTCTTCATTTACTGTCTTTTAACAACTTGTCTATCCTTAGGAGAACCATTGTGTCATCCTGTAGCAGCCTAGTGCCTCATCACGTTGTGCCTTTGGTGAGGGACTTGGTTGAGAGCCTTTTGGAAATCCTAGCAGAACATCTTCATGGTGTCTCCTTTCCCTCCTGTTTCTTGGCTACTTCATGAGCTTTCTAATAGAATTCTGAAGTGTGACTTCTTGTCACAAAAGCTGTGTTGACAGAAATTAGATCATCTACATTCATGGATGATGTTATTCTCTTTTAGTATGTAATACTTCAATGTGCTTTTCTTGACATGTGTAGAATAATAAAGATCATCTTAAGGGCAGCTAAGCCCTGAAGAGCATCTGTTTTCAGACTGTTCCTCATGAAAACTTAGAACCTCTCTGTGTCCTGTCCTTCTGCTGCTTAACCTCTTCTCTTTTTCTCCCCATCTTTCTACATTTAACTCATACTTTTTCCTCATGCTGCTTTATCAGTGTCACCAGCAAAAAAGGCACTGTTCTCTAGTGCTTCTAGGGATCCCAGAGGCTGCTCCAGCAGCTGCCAATAAAGACCTGCTTGGATGCTACAGTCTTGGGTTGAAATACCTGTGATTCAGGCAAAGCCAAGCTGCCAGCTGACTGGCCTTACTCACTGGTTCTGAAGGCTCAGGGGGTACCGCCTTGCTCAGATTTTGGTTCCAACCCTCAGACATCAGTGATTGTACACAGAACAATTTGAGGTTTTAGCAATGGAACAAAACGTTTTTACCACATCTCAGAAACAGCAGATTCATCTGCATTAAAACTTAAAGCAAATGCTGACAGACAAACCTAGCCAAACACTCAAGAGTGGAAATTTCAGCCTCAGACTCACCAGCATCATAAATTGGAAACAAGGTCTTAAAATGGAAAGTGTTAGACAGCCTTGGGCTTCCAGTGATCACAGGAGTCTCACCAGCTTTTAACATAATCCTGCTAACATAAACACACCCTGCAATGAGTGTGACACTCAATGAACATGACAGCAGGTGGCAGAGAGACACACAGGGCAGCCTGAATAAAGGAGTCAGTGTGCTGATTATATCCACATGAATTTGAACAGAAGAGCTTCATATAAGCAATGCAGGATTACCTAAACTACAATTTCACTAGTCCATGAAGGCTGGCATGTGAATTCTTGCTAGGAGTTAAGATACAATGACCACAGGAAAAGATCATCCAAGATACCATCTGACTGCTCAGCATCCAACTCCAGTGAAACTGTTTTTCATTCAAGAAGAATTTGTGAAAATTCAATTTAAAAGTTAATTATGCCCATAGCAGTGTCAGGCCCTGTGGTATGCTGAACATCTCCACTTCAGGTCACTGGTTCTTTTGCTCTCAAGGTGATATTAAAAGGCTTCTTGAGATGTTCAGGATGACATTTTTTAGACCAGATGGAGAAGGTGAGCTTTAGCTGCCAGGTCTCAAGGCAGAAATTAATTTTAGATGGTGTAGTATCCTAAGAGCAAGTAGCTCATCATAGAAAGCTGGGGAGGAGGAAGGCTAAAGGAAGAGATATTGCTCTAACACTATCTTATGAGGAAAGGCTGAGAGACCTGGGGCTCTTTAGTCTGGAGAAGATTGAGAGGGGAACTTAATAAAGTTTACAAATATCTGAAGGGTGGGTGTCAAGCAAGAGGTCTCTTTTCAGTGCTGCCCTGTGACAGTCCAAGGGGCAACAGGCACAAACTGGAACAGAGGAAGTTCCACCTCACTATGAGGAAAAACTTTTTTACTATAAGGGTCATGGAACACTGGAACAGGCTGCCCAGAGAGGTTGTGAAGTTTCCTTCTCTAGAAACTTTCAAGACCCATCTGGATGTGTTTCTGTGTGACTTGCTCTAGGTGATCCTGCTTTGGCAGGGGAGGTGGCCTTGATGATCCCCAGAGGTCACTTCCAACCCCTACCATCCCATGATTCCAACAGAGCAGTGGGCTGAAGAACAGCCCTGCTCCACTGCTGCAGGTGCTGAGAGCTGCTTGGGGCCAGCAGAAGCTCCCACCATAATTCTGACCAAATTTTAGTCCCAGTCAGACAAAAAACATGTGACAAGCATCAAAGGGGCACTATCTCAGATCAGCCTGGCAACCAACGAGGTGGGCAGAATAAACAGGGCAGGGATCCTTTTCCCTCCCAGCAGCTGTTGTGAGGCTCAGGGGCCAAGTGAGGGCTGCTTTTTGTGTCAGAGAAAAGTGACTGCAAAGACCCAGAAATAGCCAGGGCATTGTGCCACCGGGGCTTTTGCCAGGGTGTTGCATCCATGAGCAATGCTGTTGGGAGATGCCAGCACGTACTGCAGTGCTGAAGCATCACAGTGACACGGAGGAGCATCAGCCTGATCTGCCATCATCTTGCGGCTGTCCAGGTCTGTCTCCTCTGATGACGTGGTGTTTTTTGCAAGCTTTCAAGATTAATGGGGCTGTATGGATATGGGTGTATCTGTGCATGCATAGCTGCATGCCTGTTGTTTAACTAGAGGGGGAAATCCAATTCCTCACAAGCCAAAATAACCATAAAGAGAAGTAGAGGGTGAGGGTAGGGAGACAGGGCTGGGAATATTAGGGGTTATCAGGGGATGAGTCCTAATTGTTAGCAGGGATGAGTCCTAATTGTTAGCAGGGCATCCAAGTGGAGAAAAGCCTCTGCTTTGCCTCCAGTGAATGCATTGGTGCTTAGAGCATTTTACAGAGCATTTTTGTTTCATACTTGCCATCACAGAAAAGATCGAAGACTACAAGCATCTGAATGAAAAATGACAGAAAATATTTCTTAAAATAACCATTAAACTCAAGGACAAAACTCTGGACCGAGGGGCACCGAGCCAAGAACAAAGTCTCTTTAAATAGATGTTAAAGAGGGAAGGGTTCATTTACGAGGGGACATAGTGCCCTACAGAAGGAATTCCTGGCATATGTCTTGCCATCCTCAGGCAAAAATGTTTCAGGGGCACTGGCCTTTGATGTTGGAGGGAAAAAAAAGAAAGAATTTCCACATAGTCACGAATGCTGAAAACAGGCGTTGTTCAAGCCAGGAACTGTAAGTGAAAAACTGTACCTTACCCTTTTCATTGAATGGTGTGTGCCAAGCCAGAAGGTAGTTGTCTGGTTTTAATTCTCTGCAGCCCTCAACAGTGGCAGGGTCTGGCCTCCTCCCTGGGAGCCTGTCAATAGCATCCACGTAGCGTTTCACCAGCTCCCTGTACAGGTCTTCTAAACTCAAGTACTCTACCCAGAAGGAAGAGGAGATTGATAAGTAAAGGTGAAAGAGCAAGAGAGCCCTTTCCACAAGCAAGCAAGCTCACTATGCTTTTAAGAAATGTTCCTCTTTCCACTTCCAGTACCCCAAGTTGTGTTTCAGGTGCCTAAGTCAGCATTTTTTTATGCACCGTAAGAGCGTGCCGGAGAAGAAACAGCATCATCTCTCTGTTCTGATATTTTCCTGCTTTCCTTTTTCCACTTTTAATCCCTTTAATTGGAAAGGTGGAGGCATTCTCTTTGTCAGCAGTAGTGGCTCGTGGGCTTTGTTTAGGTTTCGTGGTGTGAAGTATTTGCAGAGGTGTCTAACCATAAGGTGAGTGTGTTGCTGCCATGGGGACCAGGTGTGCACACTGTGCTTGGCTCAGGCTGGCCCTTTACTCTTGTTTGCAGATGTGAATACAATTAAGAAATGAAAGAATATTATTTTTAAGTTACCAATTAATTAATTTAAATAAGTAAGTATGATTAAACAAAAAAGAAAATCAGTGGCCTTATTTTTTAATCTGTATTTTATATTAATTTGGCCTAAAATCTGAAGGTGTTCTGTGCAGATGTCCCTGTATCTTAGCTTAGTACAATAACAAGAACAGCAAACTTCTATAAGAATTATTATAAAGATCAGTAAAAGCAGTAAATCCCTACAGACCATAGTATTTCCAGCAGATAAATTTCTATCTGGAATAAGTTCACTAGAAATATCTGTTTATTGATTACTTTTAAGGATCATAATTCCCTCCTTAAGCCCATGCTCTTTCTTCATGTAGCTGCTTCTCTCAGCTGCTGCTGTGTTGTTGAGCTCAGAGCCCTGCCCTCAGCTTTTGCCAAAGGAAAGCTTCCACTGGCACCTATCACAGTTGTGTAATCAGTGTGAACTGAGGAGGCCAGGGGGATTTGTCCATTTATATCCTTTCTACATATTTAGAGAAATTCCATTTAATACTTGGTTAGGTGCACAGATTGAATGATGCATCAGGGGAAGTTCTAAAATTATCTTCATTTTGTCGAAGACGCTGATCTCTTGAAATCCACAGAAAATATTTGATTTAAAAGAAAGTTTGGAGCCTCATAAACCAGAGCTATTCAAAAGTACCAGTTATGCAAACAGGGAAATAAAGAAGATGCAGTGTAAAACTGATATTCCCCTTCCACATAAAAAGATACCCTATCCCTTAAGCTGGCCACCTCACGTACAATCCTAAAGGAACAAGACACTTTCAAGCAGCCAACTCTTTCCAGATTTTAGAGTCAGGTGTCATTATATCTGGATAGAAGCCAGGAGCAGGACTTACTGCCTGGCGGATTCTGCTGAAGCCTCATCCCCAGAGCCAGAGTCCCTGTGGTCCAGCAGCTCCAGGCTGCCTGAGCCCACTGTGGTTCTCACCCCCCAGGCCAGGCTGCCACCTCAGCCCACAAGGCAGTAGGACTGGTTCCTTCTGTAGAAATTAACTTTTATTGTTTTAAAACCCACGTTTAAGTCAGAGGAGAAGCCTTCCCTTGTTGCAGAGGCAATTACCCTGCTTTTGGTGAGGCTGTTTTCGTTCTTCCCTTGTGTGACAGATTCCTACTGGAAGTAGGCTTTTTATTTATTCTCCACTGTGGGGTCAACCTTTCTGTTTGTGCATGTGGGGGATTTGGGGAGCACCAGCTCAGTCTGCAGCACACTTCTGGTCATGGTCTCTTCCTGAGATATCCTCCACCCAGCAGCCAACAAAGCACCACTCAAAATCACCTCTCCAGGTGAGAACTCCCACCTCACACTTGGCACTTGGCTGCTGCTGCAGCCTCAGCCCCTTGGGGACAGTGCCCTGACAATGGGACTTCATGGGGAGTCCAATCCCTGGTCATGTCCATCCAAGCCTGCAAGCATCCCACGTGTCCCTGGAGGTTTGCACGCAGGGGATGGTGCCCGCAGCATGGAGATGTGCAGGGAATGGAGCAATGAAGGACAGGAATATTTTTATTGCTTATCCCTCCTCCTTTCTTCCTTTTTTTGTTGTTGTTGTTGTTGTGGTTTTTTTGTTGGTTTTTTTGTTTGTTTTGTTTTGTTTTTGTTGTTAGCTGTTAATGCTCCAGACACCCAATATGTTCTTTAAAATCTCAGCCCTGCAACATCAAGGGCTCCCTGCTCCACAAGCAAAGCATGTCCCCAGGGCTGGTAGCAGCCTCACTGACTCATGTTCCCTTCCTTTAGCTTCACTCTGTTGACATGAGAGATTTTTGCATGTGGGCCAGGCCATGAGCAAGCTGAGTGGATTTTTTTTTTTTTTTTTTGGTTCTTCTTGCCAGGAGGAGACAACACTGTGGGCAGGAGCTCTTCTGTTTCCCATGTGGGAAGCAGGGAGAGGGACTCTTTCACCCATTCACCAATGTTACTACGAAATGAAGATTTCTTACTAAAATTCTCCACTCTCCACAGCTTGTTGCTTTCTCACCAGCCCATAAAAGTGTCTTTTTAAAAAGCTTGTCTGATCAGGCCAAAGAAATAGGAGTGTAGGATAAACATAGCTGATGGGAATTACAGCTGAGACTTCTCTTTAGATCCAGAATACTCCTGCTACATTTAAGAAATAAGATTTATTATTTTACTGCTGGTCTAATGGGTTTGATTACCCAGAAATTTTTTTTTTAGAGTGTTCAATAAGCAAGAAACATATGATACACATTTAATCATACCCTATATTCAGAAATACGTTAGTCATCTTTTTACTTGATAGGCTGACATCTTGCCCTTATCTTTAGTGTATTAGCTACCTCTTAAATCATTGGTTAGCTAAGAGCCAAATATGAAGCATCCAACACACTCTTCAACTGATCTCTATGTACTAAATTTAGAGCACACTGGAAGCAGGCAGATAAAGCAGTGAAACAAAAGCACAAGGGAAGCATCATTGATGTGAAGAATACTTGGCTACATTGTGGGCTTCTGCTACTGTTGGTTACTCAGTGTTAGGTACCTTGAGGCAAATCAGGAATATTCTTAGAGTTTAAATGAATTGATTCATTCTAAGGAAGCAAATTGTTGCTGAATGATCGCTGTTTTCCGGGGTACTTTTGGTGACCATCTTGACAGTGTCAGAAGGCTCTAGTTCAATAGGTAGGGTGTAGTTATAAATATCATCCTACCTTACAAGAGACTAATCCTACCTTGAGAAAAAATACAAGTGTTCACTCTCAAACTATTGTGATTTTTAGATGTGTTATTAATTTCCACTGTTCTCATAGATTGTATTATAATATGCTAGAATAATTTTTTAGACTGAAGTCACAAAGCTTTCCTTACAAAGCAAATTATTCCATTTCAGGCCTTGCAGGTGCAACCCTTTGCTGGCACGGCACCAAAGAGGAGACAGTGCCAGCGATTTTAACCTGAAAGGGGTAATAAGGTACCTCTACTCCAGCTTGGAGTTCTGGACACAAACATGTTAAAAATGCACTTTGAAGAGCTGTTATCTTTCACAGAAGAATTTCTAGTGACTATATTACTTCCTGATGTATTCCAGCATACCTGTAATCTACTTATCAATTATGCTGGACATGCAATACCTTAGCCTTGAAGCTTTAACCAGCTGCCTACACCGAGGGAAAACACAGGGAGAGCCTTTCCACGCTCAAGGAATCAACGCTCCCAAGTTCCCGTGGTGGTCACCAGACTACACCCATGGGGGGGACAAGCAAATATCCATTATCATTCACATAACCAGCATCTCTGGCACGCTTTCCTATGACTTCCCCAGCTCTCAGGCTTATTTTAAGAAATGCAGCAGCTCGAGAGTTTTGCTCCTTTCAGGCTGAGCCTCCATCCCTCGTACCTACCTGTGATGACAGCCTCTGCTGTAGCCATGTGCATGAGGGTGTTGTCACTTACTGGCCACTTGTCGGGGGAGAGCACCAGGTTCTCAAGCCCTCCGATTTCCTTCAGCTCCTGCTGGATTTTTGCCCCCAAGGCATTGTTTTCCCGGGAGAAATTGCGATAACCGAGAGCGTCCCCTACCCCAGCCAGCACCAGCGCAGCCTTAAATTTATCCATCCCCAAGACACTTCCCCCTTTCCTTTTGTCCCAGACAGCCACCGAATCTTGATCTTCCTTTGTTCCTTTGCCTTCAGCTCAGCTCCCCCCGACACTTTATAGCAGCCATTGTGTCACACCGAGTGCTCTCTCTATAAGGCAAGGACTTCCTTTTCTGGCTCTGCAGATGCCACCTCTTCCCCGGGACCTGACGGAGAGGAAATATTTCATAACCCAGGGATTTTGCAGGGGCTTTGTTCAACGAAACTCCACGAGCTGACCTGCAAAGAGAAGTGCAAAAGCTTCGTTTCTTCAACCCACCGTAAAGCAAGCCAGGAAATCCCTTAGCCCTCCCCAGCATAAGTAACTCTACACCCAGAGAAACAGATGTCTCCACTGGGGTGTTTATTTATTTAATAACTTGTAAATTAATATATTTTCCTGCCCTTTTCTGAATGCTGAGCCAGCTTGCTTTTCAGACTCCAGTCAGAAGGAAAGCCTGTGATAAAGGAGTTTCCAAGCTCTGCAAACACTAGAATGATGGGTTATAGGCAGTGAGAAATCTAGTCAAATGAAGATGGCCTCTACCATTGCTAATTATGCCCTACAGCAATATTTTGTCAACAGCTTTCTTGCCCTGTTCTATCTATTACAAGAATGTTTTGCTAATTCATTGTACCCCTGGAAAAAAACTGAGCATAATATAAACTCAATTCAATGCCTCTTACTCCCTGGTGAAGACCGACTTTTTCCTAAGGCAGAGCTCAGGAGCAGCTCACATTTGGAAGGAAAATATTTTGAAAGATGCATTGAAATGGCATCCTGTGAGCTTAAGAATATTCACATACAATGAAATATCACTTTTAAAAAATTGAACTTCATTAATACCATCCTTTCAGACTTGATACCTGTGCAATTGCATTGTTCTTTCTGTTACTGCCACTTTTTCAGTGCTTCTGCCCTGCAGTGCAAGAAGGGGCTGCGTAGTCTTGCAGCCTTTTAAATGTGTTTTGCCTACAAACACTGCTCTGTGTAGGCTCAACATTTTCCTTCAAGGGATCTGCTGAGATTGACTCAGATCGTGGTTCCAAGTCACGATCCAGGCTGTCATAAAGATTCACAAATGACTACTAAACAGAAAAAATTTGGTTGGCTTGACTTCAATTTTGATAAAGAATACCTGAGGAAAAAATCTTTGATCTTTTTCAGAAAGCAATATTGATTGCTGTTCAGATGGAAAAGGCCAGCAAAAGATACATCCTCCTATCACACAAAACCATAATCAGTTAAGGGCAGACTGAGTTATTGACGTGTACAAATATCACTGTACTTCACAAAAAACCTTAATGGAGCTTCAGAACACAGATAAACGTCACCATCCCTAGCCTACATTAAAGAAATAAAACACCAAAATGGTGAAAGTAGCCTCTGTCAGTACACTCTTGCTTTAGAGATTAGGACTTGGGTAACAGGAGTGTTGAGTATTGAGAGCACACCGAGAATGCGCCTTCATTGCTAGGAAATCTGAGCTGGAAAAGCACAAAAAAAGGTCAATTACAGCTTAAGATACCATGGGCACTACAGAAGACCAGGGGAGATGCAGAGCCAAGTGTTCTACAGTGGGGCTGTGGCCAGCCTGCTCTAGAGATGGCTCCTCTGCCCTGCATGGCTATGGGAATGAGCATCACCTCCCAAAACCAGGCCATTAAGGCAACACAGAAGTTGTCTTGGAGTCACCTCTGCACTGCCAGAGTTACCTCAGGTTCTGCATCCCTCAACATGAACACTCAACATGGAAAACCAAGGCAGCTTAAAAAAAGACACACCAGCTTAAAAAAACCCACTGATTCTGATGTCTCTGCTACAGCTCCATGCATCCTCTTGTGGCCCCCATCTCCTCTCTATCCCTGCAGAGCATTATGATTTGGAAGCCCATGAGAAGTTGAACTTGCAGACCAGGACAGGGGAAATCACCTGCCGAGGCTCTGTGGAGAACTAGAGAGGGCCTTATCAGATGAAAGCTGAAAATGGGCAAAGCTATTCTTAGTTTTCCATTTATCTCTCCCTTCTGAAGGTGCT
The DNA here is from genome assembly GCF_036169615.1 of Heliangelus exortis. Lineage (NCBI taxonomy): Eukaryota > Metazoa > Chordata > Aves > Apodiformes > Trochilidae > Heliangelus > Heliangelus exortis. Next base: position 58,939,940 of record NC_092422.1, read on the forward strand.
GGCACTTGCACTGCCCTTTTGTCTCCTGTGGATTTTACCCCTTCACATGCACACTTGGTTGCTCACAACACAGCCCAAATTAGGAATACAATCTTTGGCTTTAGAAAGAAGACAATAATGAAAACCCAGAGAATATTTCAGTTTTTCAGTTCCACAAACCAGGATATGCAACAAAAAAATTTAGCTTTTATTTACTTAGTTAATTGCACATAATCTCTTTTTCATGTGGTACTTCAAGACACTGTGAGCTTTCCAGGTGGGGGTAGATTAAGCACACTGATACCTATCCCTGCTCCCCCCAGAGGAAACAATTATTTGTTAAATATCATACTTGCATGTCTTAAACATAGTCAAAATACAGTAACCCCATCAGGTGGATAAGCATTCACTTATCATACATATTCACAATAGGAAAAAAAACGAATAGAGCTGGAAAAAAAATTGCAGTAAATGTTAAATCGGCTTAAAATGCAGCTTTGGTGTCCTCTCATTAGTGTACAAAGGACTGCTTTCAGATGAGGAGAATCCAGGAAAAAAGAAATGAGAAAGCAGGACAGAGAAAAGGCTTTTTTGTGATGGTGGCAACACCCTGGTTTTTTCAGCTCAACTGCATTTGAAACCCTGTGAGAACACAAACCCCTGCCTTCAGCAAAGGTGGCTCCACCTGCCTCCTCCTCCTAAAGGGACACAAACAATCTCTTCACCACCCGGGAGAGGACCATACAGACACCCTTCTCTTTTATGAATAAATGAACTAGTGAAGGAAGCAAGGGCTGAGACTGCTCTGTCACCACAAGCCCCTCAGCATTCTAAGTAAAAGAAGACTACACCCCAAGTATGTCACCTGTGAGTGAGTGATGCTTCTGCCAATCTAAGACACTCAGTAAAGAAATACTCTTGATTCCAAATTCACTCACCCCAAGGATGCAAAGCCATATCTTGGAAAAGTAAGGCTGATATCAGATGGGTCTTCTCAACAATTCAATTTTCCTCTCCAGCTCCTGGTTGGACTTGAGCATTTTCACTAAACCTTGTCAGACTTCTGCCAGAGCTGCATCTTTGCCACTACTCAAGTGAAGGGTTTCAGTTTGGCAACAGGATCCTATTTTTAGGGATGATACTAATTATAGAAGACATTTGTTGAGATCCAGGAAGAAAATATACACTGTTTTTACTCAATTCTTTAATCATAGGGATGAATAATTTTCATTCTGCAATAGGTATCTTGGAAGACAGTGCTATAAAGCAGTAACATCACAGCATGGGCTTTTTCTTCTTACCCTCTTGACAGAAAGCCTCTGTCATGACATGAAGTCTATAAAGTCTGCCTAACAACAAATAGCATAGCGTAGAGTATGTCACTGATTGTAAAAGAGGAACAAGAAAAGACACATCAGTATTCATTAAGTGTACACACAAGCCAGCAAGAAGTAGCATTCCAATAATCATACGCAGTCAAAATTTGATTGTCCTTAAGATCCCTTTCTCATTAAGAGGTGAACATTGCAACCATTTGTCTGAAATGTAGAATTTTCTGCACGTGGCTGAAGAGGCAGCAGCAGCTTCAGCCCCCTCTGTCAAGGATAGCAAAAAAGCCCATTCTGGAGGTGTGCCACCCTCACCTAATGCTGCCCAGCATGCTGTTTAAAATGCAAAGTTCAAAAAACACGCTTTTCTGAATATTTAAAAAAAAAAATCTCATGGTTTCAAGACATTACACTTATTCCTGTTCAGAAGGGCTGAGGATTTGGTGCTGACACTTAGGAGGAAGAAAGCTTACCATGGTTACAGAAGGAAAACAGACTCATGGGATTCCAAAGCAGCCACAGCTGGTGAAACAAATCTGCTTAGAGGACAGGGACAAGTAGTTCCACTGCTGTGCCTGCTGACCCACTGGGAAACCTGGGTCCTCTTGTGCTCAGAACCACTTGAAGCACCAGTGTCACAGAAGCTGGAGAGGGCTGGCAACTGGGAGAGTGCAGAGGACATTTCATTTCAATTTAAACTTTCAGAAGAGAATGCAGGGCAGCTGAATGCAGACCTCTGAAGGTCTTCGCACACGCTTCTAAGTGTGCTGCTTCTCCTACAGAGCTCAGAGGTTAAGACTGAGGGAGAGTTTCCCTGAAATTACATCACATATTGCCAGTATAAAAAATAATGACACAAATTGCAGAGAGTTTGATTGCTAGCAGGTACATGGGATGGATGTGGCACTGCAGCTATACACAGTAAAAGTGGCACAGATGAGCAAACCAGACATTTATTATAACTTCTTAAAAGTTAATGCACTACATCCATGCTCTCTTCTGACTGGTAGAATAGTAATGCAAGAATCTAATAAATAAACAAGAAAAACAATCAAACAAAACCAGCTTTTGCAAGGTTTCCAAAGCAGAAAGCTGAAAAAGCCCTCATACAGACATCTCCCATGACTGACTTCAATCCTTTTTTGTTGACAATCCATTTATTCCTTTCTCCATTGCCACAAAATTTACACACATACAGCTTACTCAGCAGCAAATCTCTCAGGTGCATTGGATGAGCAGATATCTGCAGGTTTGCCCTCCTTGGTATGACATACATGATAAATTACATTTAAATTTAGAATTGGCAAGTACAAACCCTGTGGCTCAGTTTCAAACAGTCTAGGATGTAAAACCAAAGAACCTGGCACCAAGTTTAAAAATACACACAGCATATCTAGGAATTTATACTGTATGCAATGAACAACTTGAAGACATCTCTACCATTTATGATAATAACTTCAGCAGTCTGCATGTTCCCACTGTATCAACTTACCTAGAAAACAAGTCAGAGTGATTTGTAAAGTGGAACTGTGGACAGCATCAAACAAAATACAGAAGGAACTCATAATTTGAAAGCAGCTTATTTGCATTTATTTTTATGATTGTTCAAGTGTGAAGGTTTTACTCCATGCTACTATTTAGTGGAATGTAAAATGCATATGTGGCTTCAAATGGGTAGAAGACTAAGAAGAACAAAATAAAATTTCCACTACATCCAGGAAGCTGGCTGATAAGGAAAAATTCCTATCTTCTGAGTATTTTCCCCAGTCTTCCTTTGTTGGAAAGTGTCTTCCATGAAGAAGCCTCACAGGCTAAGCACCTCCCTTCTTTCTCAGATTAACAAGGCAAAAAAATCCTTGACTCACATACATCTTTTATGCCCTATATATTTTAAAAGGGAGAAGGTTAGTCAGGTTGATTTGAAGGATTTCTCAGCATGAACAAAGGTTTCATAAACTATATTGCTATGGAACTAAATCAGTTACATCACATACCAATAGATTAAGCTACTTCTGTTCACTTATAGCTCTATATTTTAAGTAGCATTGTGTGAATAACAAGCATTCCACCACTTTTGGCTGGGTAAACACACTTGATGTTACACACTCTCCAAAGACTACGGGACAGGTACAGACACGGCTTCTTTTTTGGGAAGGAAGAGTAGATCCATCAAATGCCTTAAAAAGAGCACAACAGCTCCTTTAAAATATCTGTTAATTTCTGTGGAATACCTGGATTTATGTACACAGATGCTCTTCTAAAAAGATGCAGTCAGACTGTAAGAGTTTGGCTTAATATTAGCCCAGAACACTATACAGAAGAGGCCCCTGAAGGCTGGGGCACTGACATCTAGTGGCTGCCCTGCAAGGGACACCATTCACAAATGCTGCTCAGGATTAAAAAAAAACCCAAAAAGACAAAAAAAACCCAAACCAAACAAATAAACAAAACAAAAAAAACCAACCATAACCCCTCAAAACCGAATCAAACCCATAAACATACATAAAACCCCTACTAATAAATCACCCATGGAGCGCTTGCAACCTGCCTGCTCTATTCTAATTAGCAGGAAATTTGCTCCTTTGTTCACATTTGTCCTAATCCTGCTTTGTAAAACATCATGCACAACTGAAATTCTTTCAGGCAGAAAAATGAAGGTAATCTTTCTGTAGGCAGAGTGAACATTTGTTCTTGTAGGCTGCACAGACGGAAATGAGAGCTGACTGCTTATATGAAACTCTAAATATTAGAGTTTAAGAGGACATTTTTAAGCTTGTATACCTTCACAGCTCTGAAATAAAACATGATGCCAGCATGCAGTGCCAAAGTGATCTGATGTGATCCAAGCAGATACAAATTATCTAACTTAATGCACTATTTTTCCCCCCGTATCCTTGCATCTGTTCAGCTCTGATTACAGAAAATATATTGACCATAGCTGTACATATTCTTTAGTAACTCTTTGTTTTAACAAACTTTTATGGTGGCTGTGACAAATTCATTTTGATGAGGTAGCATTTAAAAGAGTCCTGTGAGAAGATGTGTTGAATAGTTTATGGTTAAATTTTTTTTGCTTAGGCAGTGGAAGACATTGTTGACAAAGAGGCCACTGACCTCTGTACACTTCATAACCAATGACTGTTGAAAAGGGGGGAAAAAAAAAAAAAAGACAAAATTTGGTAGAAACTGGTCCAATTTCAATAGCCTGGAAGATCAATGATACTGCATTAATTTTCTTCTTTTTCCACTTAAATAAATGAAATTGAATGCACAATACATCCAGAAGCATGAATGCTTACCCTCACTTATTGTTACCCTTAACTATTTCTTCAAAGCAGATGCCAACTAGTGAAGCTTTTGGGCTTATTCACATTTATTTTCTATGAGAAATGACAGGAATTCGTTTATAACAATGTTGCATTTAGATAGGATTTATGATTCGTTTCAGGCTACAAATAAAACTAAAACTTACATTCCACCCATTCATTATTTGAAATAAATAATCAAAGACTAACTGAATTATGATAATCAAACATTAATTATAAAATCATCTTTGGCTGTTTAATGTCTACTTTAAAGTGGTTAATAAAAAAGCTGGAGTTGCAACATAGCACAGAGCAGCAGCCTTTCCTCAGCACTGTTACACGTCCAAGCACTTCAAGAAGAATAATGAGGAAGTTGACCTCACTGAAAGAAAAGGCTGGATGTAATCAATCCATACATCTAGACTTTAAAACATAAATTAAAAATTTTGGCAACAAGTAAAAAAAACATAAGTGGTTTGTTTCTTTTTTTTTTTTTTTTTGTTACAATTCTATATTAGGACAGATCCACAGAACTAACTTTTATAAAAATACAACATACTGCATAAGTTTTATTTGGGGATTTAATTTATATACCACAAATACTGCTTTTTATATAAGTACAATATAATACAGTTTTATTTATGTAACTGCTGGTGTTCACTTTGGATCATGAACTGAATGGCATGCTGTGCTGTCAAAACTTTAATAAAATGGCCTCTAGTTAAACTTCTCCAAAGTATAAAATCATGCAAAATCTACATCCTATATGATACAACTGGCACAATAATTGAAGCCGATAGCCTACAAACAGTCTGTACTATCTTCTGTGTTTGTTCTTCAAGTGTCCACAAGTCAGCCACCCTTTTCTTTAGGCAGAAAGGAAGAATTTCAGTTTTGCCTGCAGAATCTCATCAAGACTGCTGAATCCAGCAACAATGTGCAGTTATCAGTCAACAAATCTTCATTGCCTAATGCAGTTCAGAGTGCACTTTTAGTCCATATTGACAAGTCTGGGGTTAGGAAGTTTTATGTTTTCCTCCTGTGACTACTGGTCGTGCATATTCCACAAAATCATCTATAAGAACAGGCCATGCTCCTAAAAAAAAAGTCAAGAAATTGGGAAATTAATGTTTCGTTGTCAGCAATAGATTGGTGTAGTCTCTAAAGACAAAAGATCTTGGACTTTTCTGGCCTAGTCTGGCTTCAGCATCCACAACATCATAAACACTTGAAAAAACAAGCTAATAAATTAATCTTTTAAAAATTAAACTAGTAAATTGAATATTTTATTGCAGCAATAATTCTTAGTACAAACAAAACGTATTTAAAGTATAATCAACAATACAGAGTTTATGAACATTAGTTGACAGCAAACCCATGGCACTCCTGTTAGAGCTATTCATAACTAGAAGACTAGATGACTAGAGTCATTTTTAGAATGACTCTAAAAAAGGATTTACAGGGTAACTAATAGGATGTAAGCTGCTTTTAGGTTAGTAAAAAAAAAAAAAAAAGCCAACATAGACATACTTGCAAGTAGAACAATTTCCTTGCAATTAGCAGCACTTTCGCCCAAAAAAACCTGCACAAAACCCCCCACCAAACTCTGTTTCATTGAGATTCTTGCAGCATAGCAGGTTCAAATAGTGTGTGTTATATCAGAGTGTGACAGTATCTTTACTTCTATTTACACATTACAGCAAACTAGCTAACCTTCTTATCATTACTGCTTTGGCAGCAAGTATGACACTATATTTTCAGCTACAACTCTAAGGGCAAGCAAATCAAGACAGAAGGTAGCAGAAAGTTCTGTTGTTCATTTACAGCAATATTTTAATTGTGCTGTGCTGGTTTTTGAAGGTACCTGATGCTGCTTACCTTCTTCATCATAGTTGGACATATCATCTGCAATCATATTTCCAAAGTCTAACAAAAGATTCCAAGTATCTTTTGGAATTGATCTTTTATGATGTTCCTATAAAAGAGGAAAAATGGTGTTGATCAAACTATTTTCAAAATCCACAGTAGCATTTTTATTGACATATACATTTTACAAGTATTTCTTCTTCTATTTATTTTTTTAATAAAGTTCAGAGTTTCCAAGGAAAGCTACAAAACAAACTAAAACAGAACAAGGCAAAAAAATGTAAGAAGCATTTGATAGTTGTTTTATTTCTTCTGTTCTGCTTTTAGAGTATGGATTCCTAACTTGTTATGGGGAAAAAAAAAGCCCAACAAGATGTGCTTTATACTTCTTGATGGCATCCATTCCAGATTATGAAACTGTGCAGCCATATGTTAGTATTCTGCCATTTCAGCTTGAGTCCTTTTTTTCTTACCCATTTTTTTTTTACATTTAGCTTCTCTTTCAACTTGTGGCTAATAGTTGCACCTACGGACTTCTCAGTTACTCCCAGACTGCCTTCTGGATCCATCAATCTCAGCCTCTCTTCAGCTGTTCTCTCCTTCACCACAACCCACTGCCTGCATTTACTCCACTTCTGCCCAGTCTCCTTTTGCCCAGTCTGTCCTGTTCTCCACTACCACCTCCTTGTTTGACTTCAAGTACCTTTTTTGGCACTACCCAATTCACATATACCAGCTGCCACCCAGCATACCAAAAGATTTCAGTCCCAAAGTTCTCTGAGCTTTTTAAATTATCACTCCCAAGAAGAGTGAAGTGTGTGGGGAAACACAACTACTAAGCAGTTGTGAGCTGTAGGACCAAGCCAGACCATTCACACCTCCCTTCCTCTGTTGATGCTGCTATATGAACTGAAGAGAGCAGATGATTAATGGGAAATTAAATTTCAACATGGAGTTCTAGTGTGCAGTACCAAGTTGCAACTGCATGAAAAGGCTTGCAGGCTTGCTCTGTGAAGGGTTGGGCTTGTGTTTGTGGTTTCGTGGAGTGGTTTTGTCCTTCTGTTTATTTGTAGATTTTTGTTTGTTTGTTTTTTAAAGGAGTAATACTCTAGAGCATCCAAAAGAACAAACTCCATTTAAAAAATGTGGAACTTGATCAATATGAGGTTGATGCCCAACACAACCAAAAACATATGTCATGGAATCTCTTAGGTCAGAAAAGACCTTCAAGAACATCAAGTCCAACTGTTAACCTAGCACTGCCATGTCCATCTCTAAACCATGTCCCTCAGCACCACCTTTCACTCAAGCCAAAGGTCATATCCTGACTGCAATAAATATGACAAGCAAACACACCTTCAGGAAAAGGTTCCTTAAAGCCAAGAACACACAAACAATCCTCCACCCATCTTATGAGGCCTAACTCGTTTCTTTTTTAGGTTGTATTTTTTAAAATCTAAATATATTTCTTCTGAAGTAAACATGCAGGTTAAGTATTTCTAACAATGTAAGACATTTTATACTAGATCACCTTGTTTTGTGATTGAAGTAGAGATCTGCAGAACTGTATGTTGTAACAAACTAAATCACATAGCCAAGTAGGGAAAAAAAAAGTTAAGACTTTTCTCCAATTACTTTTATAGAACTGAATTGGGATGTGTTAAGTACATGAAGGCAGTTATAATGCAAAATGTTTTCACAAGTTTGCTTCATGAAATTGGTACAATGCTCAGTGAATAAAGTCAATATACTGTCCAAAAATTTAGAAAAATTCAGAAACTAGTGAAAAAAGGTACTATTACTTCTGTTAAGCACTGGTGATTATGGGACAAAATACTGAAAGACTTCTTAGTTTATGTAATATCATATAAGGTATTTTTATTGCAAATACAGAGAAATGCAAATGTAGAAACACGGATGAATGAATCAGGTCTTAAATAAGAGTATTTTGCAATTTCTAAAGCTTAATTTATGCATCTTTACTCCACTGCCCACAGAATTGTACTGGTAGCAGAAAACTGTCAAGATCAATTCACAGCTATTATCTGAAAACTGAGTCAAAATAATTACTCAGACAAGAACTTTAGCTGAAAAAAGAAAAGTATCTCAGATTAAGTCAGTCATAACAGAACTGACATTTTGAAAAGATTGAGTTTATTCATTAATACCACAGAAGGCAGGGCATGATAAAATACATAGTTGATACAAATCATAACTGTCTTGAGAATAAAGGCAAGATAGGTTCAATCTACAATTGTGCCTTCATTTCATGCAGAAGGCATTTGTAAAGTAGCAGGATATAAGTTCAAGCAAGCAGAATGCTCTATTGCTTTGCTACATCTTTTTGCATTCTTTATTAGAAAATTAAATAGAGAAGATTTTGTCTTGATTTAAGATTATTTTATGTCATTTTTCAAAAAGGAAAAGGTTTGAAGGAAGTATTCAGACATCCTGTCTTTTTCTTGACTGCAAGCACAGTCTACAAGCCAGACAAGTCAAATACTCAGGAAGGAATATGATGCATACTTACCAACAAAAATTTATTCCAAAGATCAAGAAATTTAAACCTTCCTGACAAGACTAAATTCCAATATGCAATTGCCATTTCTAGATCTGTAAGAGAGAAAGCAACATGTAAATATTAAAGCACATTACATGCAATACAACTCTTACGGTCAAACAATTAATGCTACATTCAGTGTATTATGATAGAAATGAGCACCATTCTTTTAAAGTCACTACAAAATTATTAGGAACTGCTTACTACTATCACTGAACCCAAAAAGAAGACAAACAGTAATGGTTTTATCTGCTTACTGAGCATCACAGTCATGAAGACTAAAATATTTTTGTCACCATCTGGAAGAGCCAGATAAAAGCTAACTTGATCCACAGAAACAGAACAAAATAGTTATCAACCCTATCTACTAATTAAACAAAAAGAAAGGAAAAAAGTAATAGGCACAAACACAGCAAACATTGATAAAAACACTTTTTCTGGAATCTAACAAACACCTACAACCATTACTGAAAAGCTAAATCCAAGAAAGCAGCCCTTGTGCACCATGACCTGAGAGTAGAGCTCAGCTCATGCATGCCCAGAGGAGGGTACAGCACAGCCACACATTCAAGAAGAAAATTAGGCAAAATATTGGATGCAGTATAACAGCAGAAAGGATGCTTTCTTGAAGGCCTGTTTTCATCCTCAGCAGCTCACAAAACCTAATGGCTTCTATGCTTGGTCCCACAGGCAGCAGCAATAAATGTTTGCCCACTTCTGTGCAACCACAAAATCAAGTGCAGCCTCTCTTAAACCACAACAGGATTTCAGTTTGTGCTTTCATTGTAAAGCCAGTACAAACAAAATATGAAAGATTAATAGACAGTATTGTCATAGCAGATAAGATGGAAACTCGCTTTCCACCTACAAGGAAGGAACATGGTACTTGAAATAGTACATTTCACATTACAAACCTAACAATACTATATCAGAAGTCTGAAAGACATATTCAGATTTTAACAGAGGCAGTTCCCTGGAGTCTGTATCAGAGGGCTGGGGCCCAGACAAAATGCAATTTTAAGGTATAGACAAATGCAGCATGCCTATACTGAGCTATAAAGGGACAGGGCTGCCAGTGTTCATTTCAGCACAGAACTCACTTTGTGCCTTAATAAACTTTTTACAGTCCTTCCTGTCTTTGCCACCGTGCTCACTTTTCAAAGAAAATAATAAGAGAATAGTTAATAGTATTTACTTGCTGTTTATATATGCAGATTAATTATTCACATCTATTATCCCAAATGAAAAGCAAAAGAAATGTGAAGGGAAAAACTTGAATAATCTTAAGGGTTTCTAAACTTCACTGTGAAATGGCTGGGTCTGATCCCATTTACTCTGCTTCATTATGAAGACTCAACCTTTTCAAGCCAATCTTGCAAACCTATCATGTGACAACATTAAGCAAAATGCACTTCAAAGAAAAACTACTTTAATAGTGGAAGAGTTTTTTATACTTCTGATGAAATAATCCTTAGAAAATTGAAGATGATACAGGCAAGGAAATAAAGATGGTTAATGGTGCCACAAGAATGTCAAAAAGGAAAGAAGAAGACATACTTCCTTGGATTCCTGGGTATGTGTCAAATTAAGTACTAAATTCAGGTGAGCTTGATTACTGCAAAATTGTATTTAACACAATGCATGAAAATACTATCTTATTTAAGTTGAAACTTGAGGGCTACATTGAATATGTGTGCAAATCAATCCTTCTGCACAAAACTATAGGAATTATAGTATGCAATAAAAGCATCTCTTGCTGAGCATGCTGCTCTGTAGTGGGTATAACCACTCCATGGTTGGAGATGCTCTTCCCATTAGGTATATGAAGCAAGTTCTGACCTTGGTTCAAAACCAGATCCAAGAAAAAAAAAATTATAAAGTAAATCTTCCTCTTCTGGTTCACTGCAATCACACTCATAAACTAACATAAAAGAGACATTTAAACAAAACTACTTGATGGAACTATCACTTCTGGTAGTGGCACCCATTGAAGTGTTTGATAAAACTGGGCCCTCAGGTGCGCTGCATTCTCAGGGGATATGTCCACACTTTTTGTTTGAGGACAATTCCATTTCTAGGTTGAAAAACTTAGCACTGGAGAACAAACGAGAGACTTTTTCTGCTTTAAAGGGAAGACCTAGTTACACATAGTTACAGTTCCAGTAGTGCTGTGGAGGTTGTGTATGTGCTACAATTTGTGCAGCACAAAGAAAAAAATAAATAAATAAAGAAAAAAAAGGCCTTGTGCCATCAGAGTTCTACATCCCTACAGGAAGATGGTTTGGAGGGCATGGAATTCTCAGGCAATCTTCAGAATACAATTTAAATTATCTATAGATATGAAGGCATTATTACAAACAAAATAAAATGAAACTATAATTACACAAACATGCTGTATTTGTACCAAAAAATCATACACCCCATATTATAGAGAATAATGCAATATTTATATACAGAATGCAAAAGAAATTCATGAATCTCTGGAAACAAGTGCCTAAGAATAGACCAGTTTAGAAGAGACTTCATTGCAAATGTTCACATCCAAAACAAAACTGCTAAGCAGTTGTTTAAAGAACATCCCAAAAATACCACATCATATGCAGTACATTAAACAGCAGCTTGCACTTTCCCTTCACATCAAAATATTTTTATTGTCAACACACAGTGAGCACTGCATGTCATGCAGCCCCTTCAGTACAATGGCTTTATAGTCCAAAGATTTTTCATGCTGAAACAAAGCTTCAATATTTAGATTTTCAGCTTCCTGGATAGAGCAACAGCTGGTCTGTTCTCCTAAGTAACAAGCAACAGAACAAGAGGAAACACTCAAGTTGCACCAGGTGAGATTTAGATTAGATATTAGGAGAAAGTTCTTCACTGAAGGGGTAACCACACACTGGAATGGGGTGCCCAGGGAAGTGGCAGAACCACCATCCTTGAAGGTGTTTAAAAGACACAGATGTGGTGCTTGGGGTTTAAGCACTGGACTTGGCAGAGCAGGGTTAATGGTTGGTAGAGTTAGGTTAATGGTTCAACTTGATCATGGTCTTTTCTACCTGGAATGACTGTGATAAACAATATTTTAAAGTAAAAAAAAAAGTAAAATTTTTAAAATTTTAGTAAAATTTAGTAATAAAAATAAAAGTAAAATTTTTTAAAAAAAGTAAAATTCAAAAGGGAGCAAAATATTAGTAAAATGATATTTTAATAATTTAAAACATTATTTTACTGAATATCATTATGGTAAACGTGTTTTAATATGTTTTAAAGAGAGTTCTTTACATTTCTGAATTAAACAATCAACAAATTAAATGATCCTGATGAGAAGCAAAGCACTTGGCATGCAGTGTGATCTATCCCAAAACATTGAAGCCTATTCCTAAAACTGTTTTAAAACCCCCTCATCCTCATTTACCCTGACTAAGCAGAAAGCCTGAACTGATAACAAATTAGCACAATTAAGGCAGGAGGAGAAATACATTATCAGTTAGTCATCCTGTGTCTGGTCTCAAGATTTGATCAAATGCTTTTCTTATCCACAAAAAAAAAAAAAAAAAAAAAAAAAAAAGAAGAAAAAAATTCTTGCATGAATTAAAAGGCAAATTTAAGTTTCTCACCCCTTTGGTATGATTTTGGATAAAGGCAATGAAGTCACTGCAAACAAATAATCAAGGAAGTGAGAAAACAGAAAATAAATCCACAGACAGGAAGGAACACGCTGGAGAGTAGGATTTATGAGGACATGAAATGAAGTTCAATTAGACCTGCTGTGCCAAAACAGCACTCTGGGATTGCAGCACTTGCTCATCATCCTCTGCCAAATTGTCTTCCAGCTCTCAAAATGCCCTATCAACAGAGCTGCTCATGCAGTCATCTTTGAAGCTGTCAGAATATTAAAACCAATTCACCTAAATTACTCTTATAGCTTAAAAGCAAAAAAGGCTGCAAGCATTACACATTAGACTCCTAATGACATCTTTAAATTATTTATAAGAATACTTTTATATGAGCCACTGAAACAAGAATTAGTTTCTTTCCTAATCACTGTTGCCCTCATAGTTCCTACTTATTATATTTACTAGGTTCTGTACATTACGATGGTAAAAGTATCATGTTCTAGAGCTTGGAAACAAATAATTTATTTTAATTTCATCTTCTGAGATTAACTGATTGTCCCAGTATTGCTTTTTTCTTCCTTTGTTGATGTTTAATCTTCTTATCAATATTGTAAAGCTTTGCTACACTACATGTCATCTCTATGAGACACTTTGGGCAGCTTAATATAAGTGTTGGAGCTCACCAATGAGATTTATTCAGAATACTCTCTCCAGCCACATGGACCTCATTCTTTTTTTTTAATTTTCTATTTTTCAAATTAGAAGGATGAATCAACTTTACCCCATCCATCTGTAGACACAAACTAACAAATCAGTGAAAATCTAACAAAGCTTGTAGGAGGAATAAAGTTCCTTTTATTAGTCCAGTTAATAAGGATTAAAATACAAAACAAGGTTTTGGAAATCAATTTCAGAGCCAAGAGTCCCTTTTGAGGCTTTCTCTCCCCAGTACTTTCGCTAAAACTCGCCCTATGGCTCCAAGGACAAAAGAGAAGCCAAACTTTCTTGTTAACAATATTGCACAAAAGAATTAAGCTGGACAGATTGAAGACACAAATCTATTTTATCATTCAATCGCCTTGTAAAAAAAAAAAAAAAAAAAAGTAGCTTCTGTAAGAGACTGAACTTCAGATGTTTCCTTTAAAGTCATATAATTTGCCCTAACATATAATTCAGTTGATATTCTTTGGTCTCTTTCCTCTGGTTTTCACACTGTGATCACAGGCAAACATCATACCTCTGTAAAGCTAAACCAAAAGCTACCTTGCACAAAATCTGTTTGTTTTTTTTTCCAATAAAATTCCTGGACACTGTACTGAAACTAGTGAAGATGTGGGAACAGTGGAAACTGGTGTCAGCCTATCTCAACAACTGGACTGTCACACTACCTGACCAAACATCAAATAAATACTTGCAAGATTCAGAGTGACTTGATTCCTTTTTTTATCATCTCTTAATCATTCAGAGTCTTCTTTGGCCTCCAAACTACTAAGAACATGGACACAAGAATTAGTTTCTTTCCTAATCAGAACATTTTCTTCTTCCGCAAAGTTCACATAGCGAAATAACAAGAAACTACCAGTAGGATTCAAACAAAAAAAAAAACATTCACCAAGCTGCCAAAAGTTTAAATCAGGATAGCCCTTACCTGCAGTTAAGGTAGAGAGGGAGAAGAGAAGGGAGAGAGAAAGGGAAAACAGGTAAGGGGTACAATACAAATACTGGAAGTGGTTAAACTCAGGATCCAGCTGAACTGGATCCATACATCCCTGCCCAGTGATCTATGTTATATGACATATAATACACAGTGTAAGAGAAGTCCCTGAGGTGGAGAGGGGAGAGTGGTGAAACAGCACCTGGATTTCAGAAGAGCTCTACAGGGATGAGGCACAGTCTGACTGTGCTTATTAGCTCTACCTCAGCTTCTGCCATGCTGAAGCAGGCTGATGCCATGCAGAACCTTTAATTTTTATCATCTTGAACATCAACTGCACAAAAGCAGACAAAAATGCTGCTGAATGTGAGGTGGGCTTAGAAGATGGCTCCCTGAATGTCAATTTGAGTGCAACCTAATAACCCTGAGTGTAGCTAGCTGCAAAATCCTTCAATCTGCAGATCTCTCCATGTACCATTCAGATAAACTACAACAACAGCTGACTTAAAGTTGACTGGATATACATTTCCCAAATAAGAGCCAAACACGAGTAAAAGAATAAATAAGGCATTACTAGAACTAGCAGTCATGTCACACTTTTGCTGCTGCTATCAGCCTTTTTTGATCAGAGAGCCCTGTTCTAGATAAAACTTCCCTTAAGCTGCTGGCATTTTCAGAAAGAAAAACATGAACAAAAACAAAGTAAGAAACATACTTGCAGATCAAAGCCATTGAAATACCTAAAATACAGCATTCACAGACCTCTTCGAAAGTAAACACGAAATGTTCCAATTCATTGGAACTCCCTCCACTTCTTCCATCCACTCACTCCAACAAACACCCTACAAATGTGTCAATCTAATTCTGAAATTGAAAGAGGGCAGATTTAGACTAGACATTAGGAAGAAATTCCTTCCTGTGAGGGTGCTGGAACACTGGCACAGGTTGCCCAAAGTTGTGGCTGCCCCTTCCCTGGAAGTGTTCAAGGCCAGGTTGGATGGAGCATTGAGCAACCTGGACTAGTGGGAGGTGTCCCTGCCCATGGCAGAGGTGTTGGAACCAGATGATCTCTAAGGTCCCTCCCACTCTAAACCATTCTATGCTCCATGATTCATTCCACAATTCTATTGAAGTTGGGGTGGGAGGAAGGAAAAAAGTAAAAAATAAGAAAAAAAAAAAAGATATCCTCTCCCAATGTCTGAGTGTTTCTTTAAAGATTCTTGAAATACTGCTGTGATGAAAGACAAAGTTGGTGTTGCTTCAATTAAAAAGAGCACATTATACTCATCTGCTCATAGAAGATGCAACCTCCTGGAAGTCCACATACTGGATGCAAAGATAGTCATTCTTCTGGTCTTGAGGTAATATTTGATTCAAGTCTGAGTGCCCTCCTCATGTATCATCTCTTGCTTCATCCCAGGAAACTGGCAGAGAGAAGGAAGCACAACCTTTTGAGCCAGCAAGCAGGCGAAGAGACTACAAAGGAGTGATGAAGGACCAAATCTGTGTTTTTGTTTCCATGTTGGCAGTCGAAGACCATGAAAGAATGCATTAAGTTCCTCCATGCTGTAGTAAACTCCTGAGCATGAAACAGCTGAATATGTCTTGAGGAGCTCAGAGAGACACCCATGAAGAAAATCACAGTAAGTATCAAGTTAAGGAAAAAAAAAAAAAAAAAAAAGATGGAGCTAAGGCCTGATTTTGGGCTGGAATGGTGTCTTTAGAAATCTGAACTGCTCTGTATGCAATAGGACAAAAGATCTATAATCCCATTCTTTAGTACACTTACCAACCAAGATCTAGGATGCAAAATTCGATTCAGACTGTGGTGGAAAAAGCTAAAACTTGGGAATAGAAGGTGAGAGAAACATCTCCAAATCTGCACTATGCAAAACTTTTTTTTTCTTTCATACTAAATATAGAAGCAAGAACATGAGAGAACAGATTAAACAGACAGAATCACAATTGTCCATTATTCTTTCTAAGAGTCTCTGGGCAAACTAGACTATAACTAAACTGCACCTTTGACTCCACCTCGAAATACATTAAAAAAATCACTCAGATGTAGCTTAATATATCTAAATGTTATGCCTACCCATTTCAATCCACAGCCATTGCTGGCACTGCTGCTTAGAACTGAGTCCTGAGTAACATTAATCAGAACATCATTTTCTGCTTGAAGACAATCACAGCACATCTTAAGGAATATGCTTTTGCTTCCTGCATCTCACTGCTTAAATCAGCCATCACCTAGAGGGACTGGCACTACTTTTAATTCTTCAAAGAGCATGGGCCCCGACTGAAGCATGCTACTAGACAATATGAAGCTAATCAAAGTAAATGGAAACATTTGAAGTTGGATGAGACTACAGAGACAGCAGTCCTGCAGATATAAAGAGAAATAAAAATGCCATAGCAGCACCACACAAAATGTGGAAGAGAGACTCTTATAAAAGGCAGTCCTATTTCTAGGAATGAGTATCGGTGTACTGAACTCTGTGCCTATTTTGGGGAATGACGGAATAGATGTAACTGAATTTATTGGAGAGGCTTTTTTCCATCTAATTACACAAAGGCAGAATTTCTTGCATTTGTTTTGAGAGAAAATGTAGAATAAGAAGAAATTAAAAAGCAATGGAAGACTGGCTGTTCTAAAAAGAAATAAACCACAAAAATGCACACACACCCCTGGACTGGTTTTCCGAAGCAAAATTTACTGCGTTGTGAAGATGACTTTGTCAAGTACCACTATAATTAAAAATAATAATAATATCATTAAAAAAACTTCTAAGAGGGGCTTCTATGCCTTCCCGCTCCTCCTCTTACAAATGGCAGCTGGTGCAATAAGAGACACCGTGTCCTGCTGATACCTCCCAAGAGAGAAAAGGCCAGGATTTGCAGAGATTTTTCTTCAGGACATTCCAGGCAAAAAGGTTGAATGAAAACTGACAGAAATCTCTGAAACAACTTCTAGAAGTTCAGTGTGAACACACTGGTGCCCAGAGTGAAGCTAGGCATGATGAATTTAATCTCAGTATGCAAGTTTGAACTGCTACCTACCATCTTTGAAACCTCAGTCTTTCTCTGCCACACTGGAAGAAAGTAACTCATCCATGGCAGTCAGGCCTGTACTAACACTGTCCCATACTTAAAGAACTCAGATGACACCACAAAGAAAACTTTTATTAAAATTGCAAGTCATATAAAGCCTGAAAAGAAAAAAAAAAAAAAAGTGTGGCATGGTAGAGGACAGCATTAGAAATCAAAATCTGGGCAAATTCAAAACCCACTTGGAAGATTCCATTAAAGTGCAAAGTCATACAGCTAGTGGGAATAATTGACTGCAGAAGTCAAGAAAACAAGATTAGAATTAACTGGGTGCATTGCAGTTTTGCAGAAACCAAGTAACATAAAAGATTACAAAGTGCAGGCAGTATCAGTGCTATAAACATACACTTAACAAATGGAATATAAACCACAGAGCCAAACATCTAAGGCACACGAAGATACCAGGTTTCTTTGGGTACTACAAAACAAGAGAATTTTAGAACAATAAGACTGCAAAGGTAAAGGGAATTAGAAGACAATTCCAGTATCAGAGTTAAAGATATGATTTATGAAAGTAGTCTGTTTCACTCAGTCTAGAGACTAAGGGAAGACTTAGACATAGTTCTCAATATGTAAATGAGTTGTTACTAGCTCTAAGGAAATATGTGTCCTGCATACTTTGGAAAGGCACGTATTAAA
This sequence comes from Heliangelus exortis, assembly GCF_036169615.1. NCBI lineage: Eukaryota > Metazoa > Chordata > Aves > Apodiformes > Trochilidae > Heliangelus > Heliangelus exortis. Next base: position 58,957,996 of record NC_092422.1, read on the forward strand.
CTGAAAAACTCAGTAACAAAAAATCTAAGTTACATGCTAGGAAAAAAAAAAAAAAAAAAAATCTAACACTAGGTTCAAGCATACACAGATATAGACATACGAGACCTGCCATCAGAAATTCAAGATGTGAAGGCAGTGGCTCCCAAACTTTTTCAGCTAGGAAAAGGATGACTGCCAGATCTCAAATCTTGTTGATAACTATCAAAACTGGGCCAGTTAGTACATAGCAGCAGCATACCACTGAACACTGGGTTAGAAAAACATCCAGAAGTGATGATTTTGGTAGACACTGATTCTGTCTGGCACAGGGAACACACTGTGTAAGTGTTTCTCTATCTTTAAAGACTAGCTGGCATGTTAAAAAGGAACCCGTGGATCATTGCATTTTCTGATGTTCTTCAGGGGAAATAGGGCAAAAACCCCACAGTAATAACTGCTGCTTATCACTTCTTAAAATAGCAGAAAGAGACGCAAAAAACACCTTAATCTGAAACATATTAAAATAGTGATAGAGCAATGAACATGACTCATACCCAAAGCATCACTATGTGGACATTTAAGTATTTCAATAATTTCTCCATTTTAATATGTTAAGATTATAAACACAGAAAAATAATCAAGTCGTCTTTGTCTATCACAGATATTTTCCTGGTGATCTCTACTCTCGAGAGTTATTTATGCTTATAAAAAAAGATGCTTTAGCACTTATCCTGAAGGATCCAACAGAAGGAACATTTCAATTAAGTCTTCTTTTATAAAAGTTTTTACTAACAATCTGCTAAGAATAAGAATTTCCCTGCTGTAACTGGCACTACGTCAAATTAGTGATGTGTATATCTGAGAATAAAGCTGTATTTTTTAGCCTAAAGCTCACTCCCCTTAACAATGAGCGCAACAACTACCAGACTTGGTGATATAAGTTCAGAGCTTAGTATCTTGTAACTAAAAGTTAGGAAAGAATTATACTGATTATTTCCACTTCACTAATTAAAACAGTTCACTTTTGTCCCTACTTGACCTTAACTTACTGACCTCCCAGTCATCGAGTCAGAACTCAGGTCTGAACAGATGGCAACGAGGAGGCACTATCATGGGAGCTTGGCACCAGAAATGTCGTAAGGCAGGCACCTACAGCAGTAGCTTAGCAGCATTTATACTACTACAGCAGTAGTTTAGAGCAGTGCATGTCATTTTACATGCATGTGGGGAAGAAGAGGAAGTCAGCACCTTAAGATGACCTGGACAGAGCCAGACAGCTATACCAGCTTACTCAGTAACAAATTTAACCATACGTTGTGTTTAGCTATCTGACCTGAATTCACAGAAGCAGCTGGAGCCAAAGCTCCAAACTCTGTAAGAGAAACACAATTTGTACATGGACAACATAAATTCCCACATCTCCTTGACCACAGGGCACATTGTCACTGGGACACAAACACCAAACATCTCTGCATCAGTTGTGGAGAGAGGGAGGGAAGATGGACAGTTAGTTTCTCATTCTAGGAGGAAATGCATAGTGTATACAGAGAAGACAGTGTAAAATAAAAAAGCACCTAGGCCTATACTAAAATGTAGCTGAAACAATTAAGATTCTCAGCTTATACACACACTCCTGTAAGGTAACAGACTGATTTTTATCCTTGCTAAACACTTTTTTGATGAAAGATAATGAGCATAACTCTCAGTACATTATAGGCATCAACCTGTGAACTTTTTTCCTTCATCTCCCTGCTCCACTGAATACAATTGCTTTCCCTATTAAGACCCAAACTCCAAAACTATACTGTGTCAATTTTTATTTGGATAAGCTGTCACTGACCTCAAACACTCAAAAATGTCATATTAGTCCATATGCTTGCTCAGCACTCTTTCTACTCTGATCTACAGTGATTCAAGTTTACACAAGAAAGAGAGAGGGTATTTCTCCACTGAAATAAGAGCAGTGTCACCTGCTTGTATTTACTATCATCTTTGCAAAACCAGAAAAGGTCTGATCAAAAATGCCACCAAAATACTGCCATGCATGAACTAAACACTACTTGAAATAAAGAAACTGTAAGTATTACCAGAATTATTAAAATTCCTGACAACTGAATTCAGCAACAGTTCCAAACAACTCTTTCTAGAGTTTAAGCTTGACAATTCTTGCACCTCTTAATTCCACCTGCTAATACTTCAACTCTTAGTGCAAGAAGGCACTTAGGTGTTACCATTCATAGCATCATAGATTATGCCAAGTTGAAAGGGACCCATCAGGATCAAGTCCAACTCCTGTAGGGCACCTCAAGAATCACACCATGTGCCCAAGAGAGTCATCCAAACGTTTCTTGAACTCAGGCTGGGCTGGTGCCATAACTGCTTCCCTGGGAAAGCTGTTCCCCTGCTCAACTGCCCTCTGGGTGAAAAACTTTTTCCTAATATCTAACCTAAACGTCCCCCAGCACATCTTCCTACCATCCCCTCAGGTCCTATCACTGGTTGCCAGAGAGAAGAGGTCAGTGCCTGCTCCTCCTCCAGGGAAGACAGTCTTAAGAGATGAAATGGCCTCCACACCAAATACACAGAAGTACTGGAAAACATGCAAGTTTCCTTCTTCCTCCCTCATGTCAAATAAACAGTACATTCAGTTCCATAATTTGGGTTGGGCTACTTTCCCTCCTCCTCTCTTTGTACAGGCTCAGGTGAAAAGCTTCCAAGACTTATTTCGCAAGTACACGAGTTTCATATTAGAACTGATCCAATTAAAACAGGAAAGCATTTGTAATACTTCTTTAGGTATCCCATAAAATCCAGCCTCAGCTGCAACTGACTTACCTTTTCCACAGTCTGAAAGTACAAGGCTTTTTAATGAAGAGAGGCAAGAAAATGAACAACTACTAGGGGATCTGAATTCCATCCACCCTCACAAAAGCAGTACAAGTCTATTTCAATTTTGTGTCTGTAAAGGTGGCATGTGACCCATGAAAAAGTAATGAAACATGAAATTGCTGGTAAAAAAAAAAAAAAAAAAAAAGAAACTGGGTAGAAGTTGCCCATGGTTTAAAAAATAGTAATAAAAAAACAATGGGAAAGACAAAATGTAGTATTCAAAGTAATTCCCAAAGAATGTGCAGAATGTCTCTGGTTGAGGTCTAAATCATTACTCTGCTCCTCCATCTTGCTATTTGCCCAACAGTTTGAGAAAATGTATTTATTAACATGCTTGCCAAGTACTGTAGACACAGAGTTAAAGCAGCTACACTAAAAAGAAAAACTATGAAAGTGTGTTGCTATTCTACACAAAAAAACACAGGTTTGATTCCCTCTTACAAAGTGTCTTTGGAAAGTGGACATAAATTTGAAAGGTTCTCAGATTTCATTTTACTATTTTTTCCCCTATTCACAAACTCTGGACACTTTTGATTTGAATAGAACATTGGAATTTAAATACTGTATCTATCTGTTTTACTTCAGCAACAGAAGGCATGGACTGGGACAAATTTCAAAGTATTAAATCAAATAAAGAATAATTTCATAATAATACTTTGTAAATTGTATGCCTGTTTCCATTCATTAGCTTTCAACCAAGTCCGTAATGCTATTATTCTAAACTTCTCATAAAAACTGTGAGCTAAAACTAAAAATTTTTAGAACAATAACTTTTGCCCAGAGTTTTCTCCATCTTTAGCCAATATGGACATCTTGTTTCAGTTGCTCTTAACAAAAAGGAAAACACAAGGAGCTCACTATCCCAGTCCTTTAAAAAGAAATAAAATACCTGACAGGTCTCTGTGAACTGCAGGAATCCCCTTTGACAGAAGGAAAGAAAATGTCAATAGTAGCAGAAAACCCCAGTAAGTTATCTGTACCAAGGGGACATTAAAGAAGAAATTAATTGAAAGAGAATGGGAAAGTAGGAAAGTCAGTGAAAGAGATCAATAATGAATTTACAATACAATCAGTCAGAAATTGTATTATTGAAAGTATTTAGAATTTACTTCATTGTCTGTAGATATTTTCTAGATTTTTTTTTTTTTACTTACCTAGACCTTTTTGTCCAGGGTTTTTAGCAAAGTTAAAAGTAAACTGATAAAAATCTTTGAACTTTGTTGGATCCTTTAGCTCCTGTTCCAGTCTTGGCAATAGAGCTTTTAGTTTTTCTGTGGTGTCACACCTGTTCAAAAAAGATTATATTTGTAAATCTTTAAGATATCTTTTTACTTTTTTTTTTTCTCCTCTCTGTATTTTAAGGTTCAGTTTCAGAGCAAAATAAAACAGTAGTAAGCATTGAACCAGAATATCTTTTGGATAGCATTCTTAAAAATAGAAACAGTTGCAGGTCTCTACAAAATAATTTTAAATGGAACATTACATTTAGGCATGCATTAAGTACCTACCCCAAACAGGATTCAGTGGGTCTTGTCTCAATCTCTACATGAGTTTATGAACTCAAACAACAGATGCTATTCTGTTAAAGAACATATAAACCTATAAACCTCACTGAAATCTGCTATCTTTTCCCCTTTTATATCTCATGTATCACAAGGTTGTGGGTTTTTGCTTAACATAGGTATTTCTTGTTCCCTGCTTTACCTCAATGAAGAGCTGCATACTACATTTGCAGTTAACCTTAGAGTTAGAAAACTTTTTAACAAAATGAACTACTCTGTGCAGTCACCTTCTCTCTACCATAGAACACTTGTGGATGAAACCTAGGGAAAAAAAAGCCTTTGACAATAGCTTGAAGGCTGACAAAGCATTTAACAGCCTGGCACAGGTAAACTAAGATACAATCAAGTTACTAAGGTTTTAACAGAAACACATCTCTCAACACAAGACTGGAACATTTTGAGCATTTGCTGACAAGATATTCTAAAAGAATTTTAAAAAAATGTTTCTCTCATGCCGAGGAATCAAATGAACATTCAAAGGGGATATTACCCATTTTTGTAGTTGTACCTAGAAACCCAAAGCAAAGGAAACAGGTTTCAAAGCAGCAATCACAACTAACACCTTGCATTTGGAAGTGCAAAGTAGCTGAATGTTTGTATTTATTGTAAAGATTCAAGAGTAATTGTATTAAAGATGGATAACTACAGCAAAAATCCACAAAATGCAGATGCAGTTTTAACTGTCTTAAATGGTACAGTTGCAAATAATCATCTTTCTGGCCTCCAAGAGTCCCTGGAGGAGAAAAAGAATTCTGCCAACAGTCTTCAACTGAGAACTTCAGTTTCATGGAGATTTGACCTAGTTAAAAATAGGGACATATACCATGCCTTTCTGTACATATCCTAAAGGTGCTGTATGAACTAAGCCTCAGGGATTTTCTTTTCATTCAAATCATCACCAGATACCACAAACACTTCAACTCCAGTAATAAAATAATTCCAAATTCTCAACACACTCTATACCAGTGCCAAGCAGGTACAATGAGATTATCTTGGCAAGAACTGTATCAGAGACAGTTATGAGGACATCAAAGCACTGTGACAATAAAATTATGAAAAAAAAAAAAAACAAGCCAGAAGCCCCAGGTGGCTTGGAATAAAACCCTCCTTTTTTTGTAATTTAAAGCTTTTTAATCAAATAATGCTGAAAGGCTTTAATATAAGAGCATAAGCACTTGATTGCTGTCCATGGCTAGAAAATAATTATTATTAGAGTCTCTACTCAAAACTACCCAAAGGAACAAAATAAAACAGTGCACCTCAGATGATAAAGTTATTTCATCACACTTTCTGAATACCCTTACCTAATAAAGAAAGCTTAGAAAGAAGTCAGTAACAGACTTCCAGGACCTCTACTCAGATACAAACATCACATTTGCAAGAAGTTGGTCTATTGTAGAAAGGTATCTATAAAGTGCCATTCTGAGGTCAAATGAAATTATTTAGCTACAAAAAAATATGTACAAGTTATAAGCTGTTATTCTCCACCTATCTAATGTACCTGTTAAAAAAAAAAAAACAAAAACATGTTGCCACCTCTCTATATTAAAAATACTGTATATTTTCCAACCAAATGTTTGCACAAGATATTATTTTAAAGTGGCAAATGCTTAACTTCATTGGTAAACAGAAGCCACGTGGTCTAACCCCAAAGTCTATTATGCAAAACAGCTATATAAGCCAGGAAGGAAAAAAAAAAAATCAAATATATCACATCCAGGTTAAGCCACCTTCTCTACTACTAATACCCTAATTTTTAATTCAATTGCTTATATACTGTAAAAATTACTTATCTAGTACACAAGGCAATAAGACAAAACTATGGTCAGTAAAATAGGCAAAAAGTTTGGTAGTGATAATATAAAGAATTGAAGGTTCTTTTCTGCTTCCCTATTTCTTTTCTGCTTCAATGCAGACTGAATTTCTTTTTCCTTCATACACCTCCAGTGACTTCCAGCTCTTAAGAGCACACAGTCCAGCTCAAAACCTTAACACAACCACGTGTATATTAGTAAGAATTACATTAAAAGATCAGCATATCTGTCTTCCTTGATGTAGAGGTAGGAGTTATTTTGCTTCACCCTTACTGTGGTCACTGTTCAAGCTCTGCAGTAAAGCACAAATTTGAAGTCAACAGGACACTAAAGGCATTTAGCACTCATTAAGCTTGACACCAGCCTTACCAGCTTTTTGAAGCTTCCCACTTCATGAAATTAAAAAGTATTTAAAAGATCAACGCAGCTCAGGCCTTACATTTTGAACTATGCAGAACTAACCAGAAATGGATACTCACCCCAGGTCTGTCATGCCATCAACAAATTCCTTTTTACTGAATTCGCACTGAGTAGCTGCCCTGAACTTCCATGCCACAACCAGAACACTGATGCTGGCTGGGTCCAGGCTTAAATCATCACAGAACTGCTGAATCCCATCAATGCCAATTTTATTTTCATCTTGAGGGTCTGTTCAAAATATAGAGAGGAGAACTGTAATTATTTGAAAAATTTACAACCGCTTTGATATGCTGAATAACATGACTTTTTTTTTTTTTTTCCCCCACAAGCTTCACTAATGTCTTCACCTGAATTCTAGTTAATGTTAGAAGTACTTGGAAGAGCGTCTGTAAATAGATAAGTATTCTGCAAACTTTTCTAGAAATCGGTTTGCAACTTTTTCCTAAATTCATCAGCTAATGCCAATGAAACTTTTGTCTTACCTCTCTATGAAATATCTATGAATCAACTGAGGAGGTTCTTGACTACATCTAAAAGCAGTAAGGCTGATAAACACATCAAAACATACAATACGTTTATTGAGTGGCATGTATCAAACTTTAAAATAATAAAAAATTCCCCATAACGAATACACACCTACCAAGTAAGCATAGAGATTTTTTTTTCCTGATAGGGATATGTTGTAATCCACTATAACTGTTTAAAGACCACAATTAATTCACATATTTTTGGTTTTTAATTAAAATCCAGAAATTCCCCCAAACATTGCTCAAACAAGACCTTAGCATAAAAGGCTTTTAAGGTAAATAACACAACTTAAGAAATACTATGTTTCAACAGTACTTTTACTAGTTTTTGGCCTTCAGAACCACACTTTGTAACTACCTACGGCAGGGTAAATATCATTGTAACAATTATGTAAGGTAACAAAATTTTAACACACCCTCTCCCTCAAAAGGACCCCCCAAAAACCCAAACCAAGCAAACCCCAAAACACAAACATAACTCAAACACCAAACAAAACGTTCTGCACATCAGTTTGCATAACTGGAAGGGGAAAAAAGCAACCCAACAGCAATGAAACACCCTTAGTTTTCCAAGCTTGACTATTTACAGCTACAAAACTCTTTCTCAGCTTTTGATAAAATGGTAAGTTAGGCTACATAGACAAACATCCCTCAAGTAAATTTAAGATCAATCCCCGAACTGGTAAGACTTTCCAATCATGCAATTTTTAAGTCCTTCTGCAATTAATTGATTAAAAAAAAAAAAAAAAGGTCAAAAATCAGGCTAAAGAAAACTAACTTCTTTTTTGGGTGTGGGGAAGTGGTAATATATGTGTCAAGCTAAGATCTCTTCCACTTTTCCATCTGATAGAGCAGAAGAAATTCTAAAATGCAGAGAGGAAGTCAATTTAGCAAACAAAAGATTTCTGTGGATTAAGCAAAGAATTACACTCATGGTACCATTCAGAGACCTTAAAGCAGGAGTATCAAGTAGACATTCTGTTCTGCTATATATCAGATTTAGTTCTAAGACATGTAAAATGCAATTCTTGTGTATTTAGGATTTGGATTAATAGAAGAACTGAAGGCATAAAGTACACCAGTGTTGAAACCAGTGGGAAAATGCTGATGATTTTCAGCAAGGGCTGTTTCACCCTTATCACATTTCACATCATCCAAGTAACTAGGATGCAAAATGAAATTACTGTTTTGATAGAGTTGCTGGATAAACAGATAAGAAAACTAACACAAAGCACAGAAAATGAAAGACGTCTCATCTCAGATTTCAAATACAGCACAATGAACAGAGTATTCTACAAGGCCCCATAATACAAAGGAATTCCTTGTTGCTGTCAGGCCAGTGACTCAGGTTTAGACTACATATGAAAAAAGGAAAGGTGCTTAACCAAACCTTTTGTTGTTTTCTCCTGGATCTTGAAGGTTTTGTTCAAGTTTACAACTTTAACACTTAACTAAAGTCCTAGAAGGGCAAAGTTGTGCTGCTAACCAAAATGCAGATGTAAAGCTGACCATATTTCATTGCACAAAAGCCAAGTGATAGTTTGCCACTGCTAGAAAATTATGAATAAATAACATTTATGAGGTTTTTTTCATTAGAGGTATTCTTAGTAGTATTTATAAATTTGTATATTTTTGACCCAGTAGTCTTTAAGACCAACATGCAAGGAGCAAGCAAAAGACTTAGATATGTATATATGTTATATACAAATACATAAGTCTGAAACAAAAAAGTTGCTCTCTACTTAAGTTTAAGGTTTTTTTTTCACAAAGGACATGCAATAGTGTTGCTAATTCTTTGTCCTTATGCCATTCATTACCACAAAATGAAATACTGAAGAATGTCTGTTCTTAAAATAAAGCTCATATGTAAAGAGCAACAACAAAAGATGGAAACAATATAAAAAAAATAAAGTGTATACAAAGTATGCCATATACTGCAATTAGAAAATTACACAAAAACCATGGCTGAGTAACTGTTGAAAGCTCATCTTTAAAAGCAAGAGATGTATAGATTTCAGCAGGGGCTGCTTGTCCTGGCCTGGTTCCAGCCCACTCTGCTCTAATGTGCAATGAACAATGCTCACATTCATGTCAGATGGACCCATTTCAGGAAGCACTGTCACCTGGCTCATGAACATTCTCATATCTAAATAATTATCTTTTCTTTTTATTTTTTCTGCTCTTCTTAACAATGGTGTAAAATAAAAAAATGGAAAAGGAGCAACTGCCTTTAGTACACTTCTCTGTTGTTTTTTCTCCAAGCTTCTCTGAACAGGCACATCACTTTTTCTGTAGCATGCCAGCACAAAGAATAAATTAAGGATGGAGTTTCCATGACTAGTTTTTAAGTCTTCTTATTTGACTGCTTTGTCAGACTTCTGGCTACAATGTTACCTGAAATGTTTTTTTATTTCAATGCACAGGAATTTATTTATCTTAGAACAAAGTTAACTTCCCCAAATATTAGTGTAAGAATCATGTCTGTTACTTTACCACACAAAGATGCACTGTGCATATATTTAATAGCTGCCACTGGCAATAAATCAAATAAGTTCCATAATAAGATGTACTCTCCTTTCTACCATACGTAGCTGATACTACTTCCTCATGATGGCAGATTTAGGTTAGACATTACTAAGAAGTTCTTTACCATGAGGGTGGTGAGACTGGAAGAGGTTTCCCGCTCCTTGGAAGTGTTCCAGACCAGCTTGGATGGGGCTTTGAGCAACCTGATCCAGTGGGAGGTGTCCCTAACCATGGCATGGGGGTTGGAACTAGATGATCTTTTAAGGTTCCTTCCAACTATTCTATGATAGGTTTATTTGTCTACTGTGAATTTATTTTAAACTCTACAGGAATACCTACAGAAGTTGTGTAGCATTAAGAGCACTTAAAACCTTTCTCAGTCTTATCCCACTACAATAACAAAAGTGAAGAAAAGCTAGGAATCTTTCCATAAAAGTCCTTAAGAACAGCTGAGGGAATAGCAGAAATACCACCCAAACAAAAGAACTAGAAAACAAACAAACAAACAACCCACAAAAAACAAACAAAACAAAACAAAACCCCCAACCAAACAACAACAAAAAAAACCCCAAGCCTTACCTTTGTATCTATTATACAGCTGTTCTAATTTCTTCTTGTCTACTGAATTCTTCATGGATTCTTTGTAGTACAAGTCTGGATTCTGGAAGTAGTTGTCTGTTGCCACTTCTAGTTTCCATTCATTCTGCATTAAGCAGTATATAGCAGTCCTTTCACCAGCCTGGGTAAATGCCATAAACTGGCGGACCTTGTCCTTCTGAGACGATTTAAGCTTATGCTTTGGGATGCAAAAGAAGCAGGAAAGCCAATGAAGCTAATCCAGCAGTTTGTTTCAGCATTCTACTACTAATGCCTATCTTTAAAAGGTTTTAGTTTTCTTGTTGATGACAACTTTCACTTCAGAATTACAGGAAGACAAAGGCTTGTTCTTCTGCAGTTAAAAAGACAGCATTTTCTTCTGAAAATTGAAATGACAGCATCTATATATTCACACACACACACACATATATATATATACATTTTTAGCAGCACATATTCTGGCAGCAATACACTTGTACTTCCTGATTTATTGCTGACATATGCCGAACTTTTTCTGTTTTGTAACAGCAGCAAACACAAGATTCATCATATAACAATATGCTTATCCTCTGAAAATATGCCTAGTGGTTATACAAATAAGAAAATTTAGAAGCACAACTTAGAGATTCTCAGATTCTGCATAAATCCTTTATGCACTGAGGAAAACTACTCAACAGTTTTCCTAATGCTGTCTTAGCAACAATGAACAGTGCAAGTTTAATCATTTTAAGTGGTCAGGTGAAAAAAATCAGATGCATTTCTTGCATTTTTGTTAGAAACAATCACAAAGAGAAGACATGAGCCAAAGAGAAAATAGATAAAGCAGACTTGCTGAATGTTTCAGGGAGACTGTAAAGTTGCTGTAAACGTGATCTGAAGTTTTAACTCTGAAAAAGATGTTTATACAGTTAATATGTTAAACAAAAAGAACTGTCTATTATGCTGGTATACAGGAACCAGTAATATGTATCCCTTAATGGCAGCTAATTGCAGCAACCATCTCTATACAACATCCCTAAGCTGGAAAAAAACAAGAGGTGGAAACTGGGATTTTAGAAGGAGCAAATTTTCTACCAGCATAGTTCAACATTATAAAGTTGGAAGAAGGAGGAGACAGCTTAGGTCCATTTCTGGTTTTTACTATATTCTGACACTTTGCACTTTTGTTAAACCATACTTAATACATGTTCTGGGCCAACAATTCAGATGAGAATTGTCTCGGTCCCTCAGTACTGCTCAAATTATCAGGCATAAAAGAAAAAATTCTGGTCTCCTAAATATCTGGGAGGGAGGGAAACTGAGTCCTGATTGAGTGAGCAGTAAGCAGTAAACATTGGACCATCTTTCAGTTAACTTGTTATCTCTTGTACACATATGGATGGTGACATCTTCACTACAGATGGTCCCGAGACAAGAAACACGTCACGTAAACAAGGACTTTGGTATTCCCTACAGGATTTTTCTATTTTATGTAAGAAGAAACATGTAAAGTTTAGTTTTATACAAGACAAAACACGTAAACTTAGAAAAGAGCTTCAAAAATAACTACAGTGTATTTTGTTAAGAAAATGCTCTCTGATCCTTTGACTGCAAGCCCTGTGTCACTTCACCCCTAATTTCCATTAAGGTCTAACTATGAGAGTCTGCATCGAGATCTTCCTTAGTTATGTAAGCTTCTCTTCAGCAACCAACTCGGTGACGATCACGTCAAAAGAGAGGTCTCTGACAACAATTCCAAAGTAAAACCCGCGTCGTCTTACAAGTCTACTTACGCCAGGCATTTAGGGAGATTGTCTAGGTTCAAAATGAAACACCGAGTTATTTGAAGACATTAGAGATAAAGAAACACATCCGACTAACCAGCCTACTACTCTGCCATGGAGCCTGGCTTCTACTCCTGTGTCTTAATGCCCTGAGCAGCAGAACCTACACACTCGCTCCAGGGCAGAGGGAGGTCTGGAAGCCGGGTTTCCAACACGGCTTCTCACTAGCGGAACCCAAACCAGCAGCTGCGCTTCTCATCAAGACAAGATTAAGCCGCGTTTTAGAAAAAAAAAAACCAAACAAAAAACCAAACAAAACCCAAACAACTCTCGAAACGGGAATTACGCCCTATAGCAAAGCCCAAGGAAAACACGCGGAGCCTGGGGTTGGAGGCACCTTGCAAACCCTTCCCGGGAGAACTCTCACCACCACCATCACCCTGCTGCCATCCCAGCCCGGCCCCGGCCCCCTCTTCGCTCCCCTGGGCATTCTTCCCTCCCCACCCCCCCACCCTCACCCCGGGAAGGCATTTTGTACCGCACCTTTCCCGCTGCACCTGCCGGCGTCCCAGGGAAGAGTGAAAAGAGGGAGAGTTGGGTTAGAGCCGGCGGGAAGGACCCAGCCGGCCCCAGCAAGCCGGAGCAGGGGACACAGGGCTCCAGCAACCTGCCCCGCCAGCCCGAAGCCCAAAAAAGGGAAAGGTACGCGCCCCGACGGCTGCCGCCGCTCGAAATACCCGCGGCGCCGCCCGCCCCGCCCGCCCCTCTCCCCTCCCCCTCCGCCCCCGGTGACCTTCCCCGCTCCCGGCAGAGGCGGGAGGCCGACTCCGCACGGTCTGCTCTCCCCCTCCAGCCGCCGCTCGTCTTCCCTCATCCCCGGCCCGCACAGACCACCCCCCTTCCCGCTTATGCACCGTGCCCCCTGGGCAGAGGAGCGGGACACGGCGCTGAGGGAAAGGAGCGGAGGAAAACCGCAAAAGTGGGGAGGGGCGACACGCGTCTGGCTGGCCCGGATGACTGGGGGCTGCTTGAGGTTCCCCCTCCCCCCCGCTCCCACAACCTACCATTTTATCACCGGCGCTTTGACCAACTTCACCGCCCGACACCGCCCCCCGCGCAGGCGCGCACCGGTCCCGCCTATCACCGCCTATCGCCGGCCGCGCTGGAAGGGACCCGGCGCAAAGGCGGAGCGCGGTGGGTCGAGGTGAGCGCTGGAGGAGATTGCCGCTTTTCCTGCACCCCGGCTCCCTTCCCCCTCTCCCGTCCCGGCCAGAGGCAACGTCGCTAGGAACGGGCAGCGCCGCCGAGAGCGGCGGCTACAGCCCGCGGCCTTTCCCGCACCGGAGAGCGAGCGGGACGTGGGGGAAGGGGTGTGCGGGGAGGGCAATGTGCGGGGGCTTCGGGGGGAGACACTGTTGGGTTTCCCCTAACATGCCGTGCGGAGGCGCTGGGACTACAGGTCCCGTCTGACCCTGCGCTTAAAGGTACCGCAGCGGCCGGGAGTGACCGGCGGAGCGGGGGGAGGCAAGGGCCGAGCTCCTCGGTGCCTGCACTCAGCGGTCGCCGCCTCCCTTTCACCTCTCTGCTCTGCGCGTTTCTATCTCGTTCTTCCCGCGCTCCCCTGGCTGCTGTCGGCCTCCCTCCCTCCTTTCCTCCCCGCCTCCTTTCCTCAGGTGAGCGGGGCGGGGAGAGGAAACAGCGCCCGGAGCCGCCCGGTGTCTCCGTCTCCTTCCCCTCAGCGGCCGGGCCCTACGGTAGGCGCTGGGCGATTGCGGGCGGGGGCTGCGAAGAGGCAGTGTGGGTACTGCGGGGAGACGGGAGCGTGTTTGGTATTACTGCTGCGGGGCCCCAAAGTTGAGTCCCGTTACCGGGAGGGTCGGGCTGTGGGGCAGCCGCCTCTCTCCCTTCCTCCCTCTCTCTGCCGCCATCAGGCGCCGGAAAGGTGCCGGTCGCAGCCGGCGCTCTCCTGATGGCATTCCCTTCTCCTCCAGCCCCTCGGCCTTCCTCAGGGAGAGAGGTACCGCCAGGCACCGGTACCGGAAGCCGGCCCGTAAAGAGGCGGCGGCGGCTGGAGCTGCCCTCCGGGGTCGTCGTTCTCAGGTGGGTGCTCGGGGGGCAGAGGTACCCCGGGGGGGGGGGTGTCACAGCGGCAGCCCCTTCCCCTGCCCTGAAGGAGCTTGGATGGAGAAAATGGGATGGAGTAGGGCGGGGTAAACTGTTAGGTGTGGAAGGAGCCCTAAGGGTTTTTGGAAGAGAGGATGAGGGCTTGGAGTGGAGGCAGAGTGTAGTGTCAGCCCGATGAGATCCGGCGCTGCGCAGCGTGTTGGGGAAGACGAGCCGCAAGGCATCGGAAACAAAGTGCTGAAAAAGGACTCCAGGCGACAAGGGTCTGCTCTAAAATTTTGGTCATCGCTGGTGCACGGAGAGGAGTGAGAAGGGTTTTTTTTTTGTTACCTCTTTATTTGCACGCAGAACTCATAAATTTTAAGGGGTGACGTCATTATTCCCTGAAGAGATTTTGAGCGCTGCCCCGGGTGCTGCTTTTCTAAATAGTTTCTGTTAGCTGAGTAAAAAGCACTTTTACTAAAACAAAGCCATACTAGGGCTGAACCATGCTGGTAAATTTACACAGGGCAAAAATGGGCAAACTTATTAGATTGAATCTCCACTCAGAATTTAGTTATGTGGTGGGACATACCACGTAAGATGTGCAGCAGAATGTTTTATTTACCTCCTCATAAACAGAAGCTTGAATATACGTTAGGTGTTTTCCTCTCCCTTTTTCTTGCAGGAATAGGTTGTAATATATTCAGCAAAATCTGTCCTCCAAAAGTGTTGAACAGGAGAGTATTACTTTGTAAACATGAAGAAATATTTCCTTAAATATTACTCTTGAACTTTGCCAGGGGGTGGGGACTGCTTTTTTTTTTTTCTGATCTCTTAAAAGGGTAAACCCTGTAGCTTGAGCAAAGTTCTAAAATATTTCTACTTTATTATTTTATTGAAAGTAGAGTGATGTATATACATGGTTTTGCTGCTTTAATTGCACTTTCAGTTATTTAAATGTTTTGATGATCTCTATTGATGATCTAACATACAGTGTTGTGCATATTTAGAATGCCATGCTTCAGTGATGAATGTATGTTTTTTCATATATTTATGCATCAATATGTATAGCTTTGTGGTATAGGGGTTTTTCTGTTTGGTTTTTTTTTTTAAAGAAAATGGGACTTTATAGGATAAGGTCAGTGTTTTTCTGTTAGATCTGAGGGAAGGAAATTGGTTTTTGGTTCTGAAATTCTATCCTGCTTGGTGTTAAAAGCAAACATAGCAGTTTAAATATATGTCTTCAAGTAGCTTCTGGGAAATGAACCTATTAATTGATTTTGCTTTTAGTGTTCTTATAGCTACTTTAAAATCTTGAGGATCAATAATTAGCTTTGAGGTAAAATGTTTCAAGACCGTGCAGTCTTACACAGGATCTAAACTTTGATCTAAACTAGTGGTGCTCAGAAATCAAGGAAGTTTTGCTATTTCTTTACTGCAGCAATGTTTCCTTCACAAATCTGATTTATAACGTAATCTGTTTCAGTCAAGCTTTTTCTTCCCTTTTGTTTTGTATAGTTGAGTGTCCTAATGCATCCGAGGCTATATAAATACCAAATAATTATGAAGTGATTTTTTTTAAAGATAGGTTTGGGAAAAATATGAGATGTTTACTGATCACAGAATCATAGAATTGGCTGGGTTGGAAGGGACCTCAGAGATCATCAAGTCCAACCCTTGATCCACAACCCTTGATCAATTAGAAGGATGAGTTCTGGTGTTAGGTTGAAGTGGCATCATCAATTAATGTTTTTTATGGCTTTTTTCTAGCCTAAGAAGCAGTGCAGGTACGATATAACTAAGCTTTCTGTTTACTATTTTTAATCTCTAGAAAACAGTCAAGAGGAAAACAATCTATTGACAACCTTGGGCTGTTTCTTGGTTCTGGTAACTCTTGACTTGAAGGAGACCAGATACATTCTGTTAAAAGATGATAGTGTGGGATGCAGTCTTAGGTTTGTTTTCTTTGACCTAAATGGCCTGACATCATCACGTTTGTTAACTGGTTGGTACTATCTTGCAGCACTGAAGATGCAGAAACCATGTAGCAGAAAGCTTTGAGAGGTTGTGCATCGTCAGGTTCTCCCAACAGCAATAAGAGGTAAAGAATGAAGGCAACTGGATTTCTTTCCCTGTGGACGTTGGTTTCACTGCCTTGTGTCCAGTTAGCAAATCCTGCAGAACATGAAGATGTAGTAAAGCATGCAATAAAGCTGCACCGTGGGAAAGGAGCTGGGATTGCTCAGAGAAAGCAGTGGGTGCTGGAAAGCTGCAGAAAACTCTCTGGTCTTCTTCGCCAAAAGAACGTTGTTCTCAACAAACTGAAAAATGCTATAAGAGCAGTTGAGAAGGATGCAGGGCTGTCAGATGAAGAGAAACTTTTTCAGGTGCACACCTTTGAAATTTTCCAAAAGGAGCTAAATGAAAGTGAAAACTCTGTCTTTCAAGCAATCCATGGCCTCCAAAGAGCTCTACAAGGTGATTACAAAGATGTTGTAAATATGAAAGAAAGCAGTAGACAGAGACTGGAAGCCTTGAGAGAAGCTGCAATTAAGGTTAGTTCCTCCAAGTTTATTACTAGAATATTAATATTTTATTTGTGAATTTCATTTTATTGTGGCCTAGTTTCAGTCTTTTAATAAAAAAGTGATTCTACATGAAACTTGAATGTTCTACTGTTTAAAATGGATTTTGAATTATTTGTTCTCATCGGTAAAATTAAAAGTACTTCTGATGTGGAGCTTAAAACTTAGTAGAAGTCACTAGGTCTTATTTCAAAGCAAAGCTAAGCATAATTGTGAGACCTACAACAAGTAGTATGTTAAAGGGAAAAGAATACAAGAAGTGTGTCATCACACATAGCATGGTTGCATTAGATAAACCAGGGGGATTATCAGAGTGGAGTAATGTCATAAATTGGCAAAATACTGTTTTTTCTATTTCAACCAAGAATTGCGTAACCAAAATCTACAATTTGAACAGAATTACTTCTTGCCTGTTATTCCCATATTGGTATAGATGTGGGTAAAATAACCACCCAGAACATGAGATGGCTAGATTTTTAATCTCAGTATATCAGTCCTAGTGTAAGAAGTTCAGATTTTGTTTGAAAAGCAGTATTTCCTAGGAGGAGCTGACTGAGATAACTTTACCAAGAAGAGCACACAGGTGAGTAACTGTTGAGCACAAGTACTTCATAGAAAATCTGAATTCCCCTGTCAATGCAGACCTGTTAGGTTGTGCACAATCTGCCACTGTCTACTAGACTACTACTGGTAGTGCTCAGACTGTGTACTGAAAGTCCTTTTGAAAGAAAATGTTATTCAATTGCTTTGGTATTTAAATTGCTCTTTTCCTTGCTCTGCACCTCAACCACTTGAGGAATATATTAAGAATTTTCTTCGTTTTCTGTCTTCTAATAGAAGAGGCTGCCCTTGTGCAAGGAAGCAAGGGAAGGGGAAAAAAATGTAGCTGGTATATAGCATCTGAGCTGGGAGACTCTAGGGGATGTCTGTGTGAGAAATGTCCAGATCTTACCAGGTGAAAATGGCAAGAGATTGTGTGGAAGAAAAGTGTGCAGTGAACTGAGGAAAGAAGGGGTGGTGGAAATAGAGTTAGGATGCAGAGTTGGGAGGCTGGAGTGGTCTGTGCAGTGAAAGACTGAATTATGAGTTTGGATAAGGAGTAGCTTGGATCTAGGTGTGTTCCAATGAAGTTCTCAATATGACTTTGGTATTGGCACTTTGGTAGTGCCAGTCTCTGATGCATAGAAATGGTAGAAATTGTTATGAGAGTTATTTGATTTTTTTTCACCTCTCAAAAATACCAGTAGTAAAGCTTTCCAGAATCTTTTCTCTTTTACCTAGTTCTTTGCAATGTAAAGTCCTAATCTTACTAAAACTAAATCTTACTGTAAAATGCTGAAGTAATATGTCCTTGGACCTGAGAGCAGTGTTTCTTTGTTTTTCTCCTAAAAGGAGGCCTGGCTGGGTGCATAGTGTTTTAGAAGTGTGTTCTGTCAAAACTTCTCTTCTGAAGAGGTGGATTGTGTAGGCTTTTTTTTTTTGTTCATTATCATATCAAGTTATTTACTTACACTTACAGCCTTCATTCTTATGTCATTTGTGTGATTATTTAAGCAGAATACTTGTTCTAACCTTACAATTGTTACATAAAGTGGGACAAAGAACAGTGGGGAAATGCATGCCAAAAAGATTGAAATTACGTAGGTTAATTTTTTTTTTTTACTTTTTCTTACTTCAGAAGAGATACATTAGGTCCAGTTGTGTTCCAGTTTCATTTTACTGTAGTGATTACTTTTTTGGTGTACTCATAAGACCTCCTTTCCATTTTTTAAACAGTGATTGGAAAACACAAAAGACTGTAGAGGGTGCTGGACTCTTCATTTGATTTCTGTTGAGCTGAAGTATTTGGAAGTCTTTAGTGTTGGGATATATGCATTTTTGTTGCATTTCTTGCTGATTCTGCTGCTGGGAAAAGGTATAGTGGAATCATTTGTGG
Organism: Heliangelus exortis; assembly: GCF_036169615.1. Taxonomy (NCBI): domain Eukaryota; kingdom Metazoa; phylum Chordata; class Aves; order Apodiformes; family Trochilidae; genus Heliangelus; species Heliangelus exortis. The sequence goes on from NC_092422.1 coordinate 58,976,700, forward strand.
TTGGAGGGGAGGAAGGAAGAGGCACTGAAGCTTCTGACTTTATTTGCTTCAGGAATTTGTGTAGGAGGGTCAGGAAAAAGCACCAAAATTTCACCTACTTTTTATCAGCTTCTGATTTCTTGGGTGCCTACTACTCAGATATTGACAGAAGAAATAACTTGCAAGTAGTACAAAGATGCTTCCTTTTCTAAATGTGCCTATTTCATCCCTGATTGAACAGAAGAGAGCAAGAGCAGCACTGCTTTCATAAACAGCTTTGCCACCAAGTCTTGCTTAACCTTACTTCATTTAGCTTATGTGTTTCTGGGTGTTCCAGTCTCCCATTTAGTGCACAACCACGATCTGTGTTACTTTGCTTAAAAGAGTGTTTGGTATGCACCTTGTGATCAGATGTCTCCAATCCCAGCCTGAGCTGCAGTGTTTGTACTGTGATGCACTTTTGCTTAAAATGTAGCAGGCTCTTTGAGGTAGGTTGTCCTTTTTTTGACACCGTTCTCTGGCTCTCCCACTCAGCTGCCATGACACTGGTCTGCAGGTGAAGACAGAGGTGACACTACAAAAATTTCAGTCTTCGTTAGTTAAAGAAGCTTACAGTTAAGCTCAGATTTTTCAAAGCTCTTCTACCTTGCTGTTCAGAGAAAGTTAACTTCTTGCCAATTAAAGCCTTACTTTTTTCCTGAAGTTTACCTCATAACGGTTCATCCAGTCAGTCTCGGAAAGGACTGATCAGCTCCCTCCATCACCTGCTCCATTTTTGAGGGGAAAGGAGGTAACCCTTACCAATTCCATTCTAAATTGTTGCCAAATGAGGAAAAATTCTGCAACTCATACAGGGGACTTTTTTTTACATCTTTCAAGCAGTGTCTAATGGCGGAGAACAAAAGATAGGAAAAGTTTTTCCTTGAGGTTGTATGGGAGTGACTGTGGCTCTTGCCTATCTGTTGCATAAGAACTCAAGCAGCTGTCATAGAGCCAAACACATTAATAGTTACATTTTTCCCAGCCCTGTGTTATTTTGGGAATTGGGTAATTTTCATCATGCTGGCGTAACTATGGTAATTCTAAACACCAAGAGTCAAGAGCCTGCAGCTCTGTGGTTTCATCACAACCAGGAGTATTTATCTGGCTGTCAGTATTTTAAAGGGGTTAAGCTACAGTTACAGGTTGTACTGAACATACTTTTGTCTTGGCATTGAAGAATTAATTGAATTATATGCATGTTCTTGCAGGTTTCAAGCAGAAAAATGTTCATCTGAAAATGTTTGTGGAGGAGAGGGCACTCCAGTTGTTAGGATAAACATAGGAGTTTAGGACCATTTTAGATGCCCAGGTTACCTAAGATACCTGTGTGGGGTAAGCAGACAAAACATGCAACCTAAAGGTCTGTCTGATTTCTAATTGGGCATGGCAAGGCATCTAAAATGGAGACTGAGACTTGTGTTTTGTGGGAATTCAATCTGACCAAGATAATGCTTCTATTTTTTGCCCAGTCTCATGTTTCCCTTGGTAATAATATTGGCTCTTTTAAAAGGGTCTCTCTCACCTAAATATTTACAGAATCAAAGAATCATTGGATCTGGAAGGGACCTCTACAGATCCTCTAGTCCACCCCCCCCTGCTAGAGCAGGATTGCCTGGAGCACATTACACATGATTGCATCCAGACGGGTTTTGAATGGTTCCAGAGAAGGTGACTCCTCCTCTCTGGGCAGCCTGTTCCAGTGCTTTGCCAGCCTCACACTAAAGAAGCTTCTTCCCATGTTCAATTTACACATCCTGTGTTCCAGCTTGTGCCCATTCTCCCTTGGCCTGTCACTGGGCACTACTGAAAAGAGAGAGCCTGGCTCCATCCTCCTTACGTTCACCCTTAGATATTTGCTCATTGGTGAAGGTCTCCTCTGGGTCTTCTCCTTTCCACACTGAACAGTCCCAGCTCTCTCAGCCTTTCCTCATAAAAAAGATACTTCAATCCCCCACTCATCTTCGTTCCCCTCCACTGGACTCTCTCCAGCAGTTCCCTGTCTCTCTTGAACTGGGGAGCCCAGAACTGGATGCAATATTCCAGATGGGGCCTCATTAGGGCAGAACACAGGGGAAGGGTGACCTCCCTCGACCTACTGGCCGCACTAATTCTCAGCATCCTGAACCTAACTGAAAGGAAGAAGCCTGCCATTGCTTACATGTCCTCATCCCTAGTTTTTCTCAGCCAGCACATATTTAAAGAATGGAGGCATGTAAAGTGAAGATTATTTTTATCCTTTTTTTTTTTTTTTTTAAATCCAACGAAACAACCAAAAAACCCACAAACAACAACCCTTCAATTATACTTTGTCAATGCATTAAGTATTATATTTGGTTACCATATTAGCAGCCAAAGGCACAGTGTCAAATCTGGTTCTTGGCCAGTAAATAAAACTTTTATTTCTCTTTTTTGAACCTGAAACATCATAACTTTATCAGGAATATATCCTACTAGAATAGTAGGAATATTCTACTAGTAAGAATATCCTACTAATATTCTCACACTGTATCGCATCAGCATTTTTTACTTTCTTACTTCCTGAAGCCTAGAAATGGATTTCAGAAGTCATTAGCACAAGTTCACAAGGGGCCCACTCTGAAAAGATTGACAAAGTCAAGTATTTTACTTCTGATAGGAAAATGCTTATTGGGAAGCATAAACAGCTGGAAACTCAACTAGAGTGCTTGACTGTTCATCTGTACTCTCTCCCCACTGCTTTTTTTATTTTATTGTTTTGTAGTTGTTTCCACAGTTGTTATAATTTTGAAAACCATAAACAAATCTCTTCCCATGTTTATAAAATGCTTTATAAAATTAAGATTCATTGTGTTTTTCTTCCAATTTGTTTGTTTGTTGTAGCTAGTAAAACTATGCTCTCAAGTTTTATTATGCTTCCCTGCTAAAGCACTAAGCTCTAACCTTTACTAGGCTCTGAAATGTTTCCTAGAGTTCCTCAAATTGATTCCTTTCTTGTATTTTCTGGATGATAACCCTGGAGCAGTTCTGCTGTTTAATGAATTAGAAAAGGCATTTGGTGGGTGGATATTTTGTTTGTTGTTTTACTTGTCCACTTCACCCAGTGAAAATTGACAAAGGGAAAGCAATCTTCATTTGCCATTATAAGGTCTATGTTTTGGTTTTTTTCTCAATTTCACTTGTAACATGCTTTGTGTCAAAAGAAATGTACATTTATGTCAAATGTTTTTCTGCTCAAAAGCCTAAGCAGCACTTCATGTGTGTTGTAAAATTCAACAGGAAGAAATGGAGTACGTCGAACTATTAGCAGCAGAAAAGCATCAGGTAGAAGCCCTTAAGAACATGCAGCATCAGAACAAAAGCCTGTCAATGCTTGATGAAATTCTAGAGGATGTCAGGAAGGCAGCTGATAGATTGGAAGAGGAAATAGAAGAGCATGCCTTTGATGACAACAAATCTGTAAGTGATTAAGCGATGTTTCAGACTGTCTTTTCATTGGTGTGCATTTTTTTAGCTGATACTTGCACTGTAGGGGCATTTCTCTTTTGTTAAATAATAAGGATTTTTGTGACTTAAAAAAAAACAACACAAAAAACTTTTGTCTCTACATTTCATTTTGCTCTGCTTTCAACAGAAGAAAGTATTTGTTGGTAGAACGATTTTTTTCTAGGAGTGAGCAAACAGGAATAATTACTCCTTTTTGCTGGTTATTCCTGTGTTTTTGATTTTAAAGTCCTCTCAACAGCTGCCACTTTGACAGTGGCAAGTATAGTCCATCTGATTGAAACAGTCCTTAAGAGTTAGGACATCTCAGCAGTGGTGGTGGGAACTATGGTAGACTTTTCAGCGTCTGGAGTTACCATGTTAAGCACAGTCTCCCCCTTTTTCTCTTGTATTCTGTTGGGAAAGTTAAGGGAGAACAAGAATCCTTGCAGTTTGTTTTCACAGTCTGAGAAAAGATACATTGTTCCAGGTAAGGACATGGAATATGTTTGTGGTCTTGCTTGCTTCTGACTTTCTCTGCTTTTTGTACCTTGGCCTATTTGCACTGTTCATTGTTTCTGTGCTGGGCAGTGTCCCTCAGGTAAGGCTGTGTGTATTTGGAGCTGGGAGTGCATCAGTTTATTCTAGTGCCCCCTTGGGCTGTCCTCAGAGAGCAATTCTCCTAATCGGTCCCATTTTGCATGTGTGGATTGCAATTTTATTTGCCTTTTGCTTTTTGAAAGGTTTTTGTTGATTTGCAGGTTGACCTTTAAGGTGAACATAGCACACAAATGCCACTAAAGGAGGCAAAGCAGTTGTTCCGTAGCAGAGAGCCAGGACAGTTTTTTTGTAATTGTACTCTACTGAAGGAAAATATCAGCATCTTTTTACTTTGTATACACCAGCCCGCAGCAATCGTACCCTAACAGGGAACCCAACCCAGCTCGACCAGCCTCAGCATCGGGGAAGGGACGAGCTCCTGGAGTGCCCTCTTCTGCTCCGCTGGGGCATAACCGCGCGTTTTAAAGAGAGAAGGAAATGGGATTCCTTCAGCTACACCTGCTAGTTGGCAAAATGCCAACACAGCCTTTTTCTCCAGTGCCTCTCTCTGGTTTCCTCCTTGCATCGCTATTCGTGAAAGAAAAGGCACCATGAAGTGGAACCCAGAGGACTGTTTGCATACCCATCTTTGCAGGAAACATCTAGCATGTTTTTCTCTTAAGTTAGAACACTGGAACTTTATGACAAGGAAGCTCTAATAGCCTCATCAGTAATCTGATAAAGATAAAAAAGCTTCTATGAAAATAAAATCAAATAGAGAAGTGTAGTAGGTAAAAAAAAAAAAAAAAAAAGAATCTGAGCTAGCCCTCTTATTGCAAGACAATTTTATTACACACTGAATTCTGTTATGTACAAACCACTTTCAGAAGCTGCTGCTTTAGGGAAGAAAATCATGTAAATAACTGTTTTCTCTCATTATGTCATCAAATTAATTAGTATTTTAAAGCTCATCTGATCCAATGCTGTCTACTCTTGTTCTGCCCTTTTCTTTTGTAAAAGTAAAAATTTTTAATATCCATACAATGTATGAATATTAAATATCCACATTTATAAATACATTTATAAATGTATTACACAGGAAAAAACAAACAAAACCAACAGATTTTTTTAATATATAATTGTCTTAAACTTATAAACATCTTCCCTTTTTTTCTAATGTTATTTCTGGCCTAGGCTGGGAACTCCACTAGATAAGGAATATATTTATCCAACAGCATTGCTTTTATGACCTTTGTTACATTTTTAATTTTGACGCAGAGAAGTTTGGTTAAGTTCCAGACACACAAGCTACCAACTGCAAAAGAACATATAACAAACTCTGTGTGAATTTGGAGTTCCAGAGCTTCAAAGCAGATGCTTCACTGCTGTTGTGCTTTATAAGATAATTTTGCTTAGTTGAACATGATTGCTGATGTCATAACATTGAATTCCCAAGAAGATACTATAACAGATGTTGGCTTATTAGTGTTTTGGTTTTTAGACAAAGTAATTGTCATCTGCAAGATGGGAACACTGCACTGAGCAGTGAATTAATTCCAATGTGAAAATCAGTGTAAATTTAAAATGTAGAGCCAGCATTTAACAATAAACTCTAAGCTCTGTTTTCAGATCTCTGGAGTAGATACGAGGGTGTGGGGCTCAGGAGCAAAGATGACAGAAGAACTGTAGGACTGGGCACTTCTTGTGTATTCTGATTAGAAACAGTTCTTCATGCTTGTTGATGGTGGGGAAGCCTTTTCATCTTGCTCCAGTGCTGTAAGAATAGTTTTTGCATGTATGTGGCATGCAGCTGCTCTACTTTCTCCCATCAGCTGAGCACATGGTTTGGTCTCTTAGACCTGGCATCAGACCCCTCATTCTGGAATGCAAAATAGCCTGGTAAGTAGGGAGCTTAGGGAAATAAGGGCAAAATGTACATAAAATAATTGGCTTTGAGAGAAAAAAAGGATGTTAAGACAGCTTTCATAATTCATGAATAGAAAATGGCCATCAGCCTCTTACACCAACAGCTAAAAATGCTGATGTTTGAAGGAGTTATTTTATGCTTCTAAATAATTCTGCAAACTTCATAATTTGTCTCAAGTTCCCCCCTTTTTTTAACCCCTGTGTTTTGGTTCTCAGTGACTAGCAGTTCTTTAGAGGCCCATCATACTGCATGGTGTACAAAAACAGGTTAAGAGGCAATTCCTAAAGTAAAAGTTTTTAATTATGTACACACACACAAATGTAAGGAATGGAAGAAAATTATAAAAATGCCAGTTAAATATCAAATATTGAAAATTCAATATTTATTATAACTGGGGAAATGTGCTGGGGAATGAGAAAAAAAAATTAGGATCTTGTTTTACAGATGGCATATGTGAAGGAATTTCTTCATTAAAGAAATTAATTTGTCAGCAAAATACAGCAGTCCAGAAAAGTTGAATGTTTTGTACTCAGTGTGGAATGTCAACAGCCTACTCTCTTTAATGGAATTTTAAAGAAAGAAGAACTATAACTGTTTCTGAAAATTGGTAAAATCTATGTTATTTAAAGTACACTGCATAATGAAATCATTCTAGTGTCTTCTGTTTCATAGCTGCAGCCAAGAGAACAGAGTTAGATAGAAATGGTTTTAATGGTTTTTATCCTTTCTCCTTCAAATTTCCTGATTAGTGACTTTTTCTTCACTTGGAATGCAGTCATCATTTCAGATTTTTGTGAACTGAATATCACTTAATAATCTAACTGGTTTTGTTCAAGAGAATAAAATGTTACATATCGATCCAGCCTGAAGTCTTCTAAATATGGTAAAGCTTTTTTTTTTTTTTTTTTTTTTTTTTTTTTTAAATCAGATTAGATGCAACTGAAAATACTGAACTGGAATTTTACAGCTTTGAGACCTTGTCTATTTTTTTGTTTGTTTTTTTTAGCTGGACAACTTGGATATAGAGGTCTTAAAAAATCTCTCATTTTTAAAATGTGAAGCAAAATAGCATTTTCACTTATGGACATCAAGTTTGCATAAAGATACTGAAAGACTTCTCTAACAAGAAACTGCAGTATAATTAGCATCAGCAAATTCTCATCAATTTCAAGCACAGTTAATAGTCTATTCCTTCACTGACCCTTTTTTTTTTTTTTTTTTTTTTGTTATTTGCTTTCTTTTTCTTCTAGGTAAGAGGTGTAAACTTTGAAGCTGTTTTAAGGGTGGAAGAAGATGAAGCCAACTCCAAAATAAATGCTTCAAAAAGAGAAGTAGAGGATGACTTAGGTCTTAGTATGCTTATTGATTCCCAGAACAATCAATATATTCTTACCAAGCCCAGAGATTCAACCATTCCTCGTGCTGACCATCATTTCATAAAGGTAATAAATTTAGAGATGTTCTTGATACTCATTTTGCTGAAGTTTACTCCTACCAGCTTGCACGGAGTCCTTGATTGGATTGAATATGGTTTCAGCATTTGTCACTCTAAACTTATCCTAACATTCATCATTACTCTGTCTACTGATGATCTGGACAGTGGGTTCCCTACTCCTAGTGTAGTCTTCACAAGACTGATCATGATGCCCCATTAATCTTCTTTGTTTTTGTTTAACCTTTTGCATCTTTAGGGCAGCGTCCTCTCTCTCAGACTGCAAACAGCATGGCAAGCTCTTACTGTGACTGGTACAAGCCACTTGTGTGCTGTCACTAGAGAGTTTATCTCTGCTCCTGTCTTGTGATGAAAAAAAGATGCTGGAAAATAAATAGATGTGTTTTTCATTGTGTTTGTGCTTCATGAAGAATTATTGGCTTGGAAATATTTAAAAAAAAACAAACAAAAAAGTTGTATCTCTTTTACCATTTTGTTTTAGTACAAATTGTCATTCCCCACAGCTTCCCAGGAAACTGTCTACTTCCTACAATGTATTTAAAGTAGTTAATAAATTAATCAGAATTAATTAGCTGCCAATTACTTAAGGTCAGTACCTCACATGTGTCATCTGCAAAACTGAGGTGCTTATACCTACAACAAAATCTTCTGGTTAATTTACTGAAGTTGTGGGGTTTGGTGTTTTTTTTTGACAGACAGTATTCTACATTTTATTTTGGAGTGCTATTTGTCTTCTGAAGGTTAATGGTCTTTAATCACAAATTTGTGTGTACTTTATATTAATACATTTGTAAATCTTAAATATTTAGGATATTGTGACAATAGGAATGTTGTCTTTGCCATGTGGCTGGCTGTGCACAACAATAGGATTGCCAACCATGTTTGGGTATATCATTTGTGGAGTACTCTTAGGACCATCTGGACTAAATAGTATCAAGGTAAGCATGCAAGTTGTTTTTTTTATTAACTTCCTTTGTTGAAATTTTTAAAGGTAGATTTAAAAGAATATAGTATTGCCAACCTCAATTGTGGGGTTTTTTTTCAATTAAAAAAAAAAAAAATTAATCCCCAAACTTGGACTTTTGCAAAACAAGGCCTTAAAATTTTATGTCTTTGAGTGACTTTGTTTTCAGTTTTTTCTTCAATATAATCATGACAGAAATAGTTGTCCAAAGTGAAAGATGAAGGTTGTGTGTTGCGGGGTTTTCTTTTTATTTGGTATGGTTTTGTATTTGTTTTGTAGTTTGGTGTTTTGGGATTTTTTTTGTTATTTGGTTTTGGTTTTTTCCCCTTCTTTCCTTTAATCATAAAGTATCAAACTTCATAGACAAATTATTTAAAAGACGTCAAATACCCAGAAACTTACGTGTTGGCGCTGGAGGAAGTGGTTAAAAAAAGTAGTTCCCTAATCATAGAATCATAGAATTGGCTGGGTTGGAAGGGACCTCAGAGATCATCAAGTCCAACCCTTGATCCACTACTGCTGGGGTTACCAGACCATGGCACTGAGTGCCACATCCAGTCTCTTTTTAAATATCTCCAGGGATGGAGAATCCACCACTTCCCTGGGCAGCCCATTCCAATGTCTGATCACCCTCTCCCTAAAGAAATTCTTTCTAATGTCCAACCTAAACCTCCCCTGGCACAACTTGAGACCGTGCCCTCTTGTCTTGCTGAGAGTTGCCTGGGAAAAGAGACCAACCCCCCCCTGGCTACCCCCTCCTTTCAGGGAGTTGTAGAGAGTGATGAGGTCTCCCCTGAGCCTCCTCTTCTCCAGGCTGAACACTCCCAGCTCCCTCAGCCTCTCCTCATAGGATCTGTGCTCGAGTCCCTTCACCAGCCTGGTTGCCCTCCTTTGGACCTGCTCCAGGACCTCAATATCCTTCCTAAACTAAGTAGCATAGCTTGGCTTCCTAGACAGTTATTTTGCACCTATGTTGCTCTTTCATCCATCCCAGTCCCCCTACTTCTTTTCCAGTCCTCTGCCCACATTCCTGAAGTCTCTTGAACCTTTTTAGCTCCATCACGTGTCCCCTGATTACTAGCTCAATGTGAGGAGGCTGTGGGCTGTGGTTGGCTAAACATTGCACATGTTTTGATAAGTGGTCTGGTGTGCATTAACAGATTGTTTAGCCAGCAGGCAAAACAGAACACGTGTTAAGGTTGCATGGTAATGTCTGGTTAAGTTACATTTGCCTGTTACATTGATCTCTGCATAACTGTTTGGAATGTAGTGTCTTTGCAGCCTTTGCTGTGATGTGAGATTTTGTTAAAGATGACTGTTGGGCTCAAAAGGAAGTTGGGATGAAAAGAAGTTTTAGTGTTTTGTCAGTCTCGTATTGGAAGAGAAGGCTACAAATACAGCACTTTAAAAACTTCATGTTCTGTAGTTGAGATGAAATAATAACCTTTGTGTTGTACATAAGTTCTGGATCAAGAAGGTCTGGAAAACTTGACCACTTAGACTAAGAAACTGGTTTCTAAGCTTGGCATTTGGAGATTCAACAATGAATTTTCATAGACTTACACTGAAGAAGGTGATGTGAACACAACAGAGATGGAGGTTTCTTTAGAACAATTTCTTAGAAGTGAGGCTGACTGTTTCTTGTAGAGATGTGATTAAACATTATTCATCTGGATAAAGTTCATCTTGACTGGGTCTCTTGTCTGTGCTCCTGCCTTTTGTCTCTTCTGTATTTCATTAAAACTTGAACGTCAGAGGAACAGAAAAGGCAGGCAGATTCTAATCTGTCAGGGAATGTTCCATCCCCCCTTCTCTGTGCTTGATCACCCTGTCCTCTTCTGCTCTGGACTGTGAATACATAGCAAAAAAAGTCAGCTTTTTTCTTTTGTGAAAGGAAGGCAACCACTTTTCTTGCTGTTGCACCCTTCTCTCTGAAGTGGAAAGTCTGGTAGTTGTACTGGTTTGAGAGACAGATGCATGGAGTCTATAGGTCAGAGAGCAGAATAGCACCTACAGTCTAGCAGAATTATTATACCAATAGGCCAATAAAATAACTACAGAGAGGTAACTTCTGAAATGCAAACTTTGGAGGTTTAATAGGATATGCATAAAATTTAACCTATTTATTTTCAACAAACAAGCAAACTTACATAAGTCAACACATAATCATTTTGGGTGACCTTCACTACCCAACCAAATTATCCAGTAGCAGCCAGGTAATGGGGAAAAACCTTTGAACCCTAAAGGTGCTGAGGGAATTTCCTATGGGAACTACCTAGGGAAACATAATGAGAAACAATTCGTTTTGCAAATGGACATAAATTTGTATTCTAAGTAGACTGCTGTGCACTGATTTTTTTTTTGATTTTTTTTTTTTTTGTTTGTTTGTTTTTTTAAAGTCTATTGTACAGGTGGAGACGCTGGGAGAGTTTGGTGTATTCTTCACTCTTTTTCTTGTTGGTCTGGAATTTTCTCCTGAAAGACTAAGAAAGGTATTCTTGTATAATGTCTCTACATTACAGAGTTCAATTGATAATGTTCAGGTTATCAGATCTGTTTCAGAAATTTACGTTCTCTCTATAATATGCTTGTATAACTTTGTACATTTTTAAAAGGACAGTTAAGACATTCACTTCTTTAACTCTTTGGAAAGAATAGAATGCATTATTTATTTGGCATTTCAGAAAAAACACTTTGCTATTTCTCTTCATTTTAGTAAAAAATCCAGGTTTGATTACTAGAAAAATCTCACACAACTTACAGCAATCCATCTCTGCATTATTTTAACTGCAGTGACATGCAGTTGCTATTATGGAGTGTTCAGTAATGTTTGCCAGTCCTGTTAGAAAAAAAATCTGTTTGTTATGTACTGTATGCTGAGATGATGATACATATACTGGCTAAGAAACTGAGTCCACAAGTATGTTAGCACAATCTGGCCATCAGAATTCTGCAAAAAGTTACAAGTTTCTCTTGGTCTTAATAAAAAAAAAGTTATTTCATAAACCAGCTAAAATTCTAATAATATTAAATCATGCATCTTAAACTGCTTATTTGCACTGAAAATCATTGTAACTTATGCATTAAAAGCATCATCTGCCTTTATGGTAAGAACTTGCTTTCTTCCCAAGGTATGGAAAATATCTTTGCAAGGACCCTGCTACATGACAGTTCTGATGATTGCCTTTGGTTTACTATGGGGACACTTGCTCCAAATTAGACCAACACAAAGTGTCTTCATCTCAACTTGTTTATCTTTATCAAGCACACCACTGGTGTCAAGATTTCTTGCAGGCAGTGTTCGAGGAGATAAAGAAGGTAAGTATGATTTTAGATATGGACTACTGTAGTATCTGCAATAAAAAGAGAAAAAAGTTGTCTTTGTAATAGTATGAAGTAAGACAAACCAAAACCCACTGTTAAGCCTGTTAAGTGTTCGTCCTCTTTTAACACTGAATGTTTTGAATGACCTCACCTGATTGAGAGCTGTACTTAGCCTCTGCTTGATTAAGACATTTCTAGATTTCTGAGCACTGCAAGCATTCACTGATTCTGCTGAATGTCTCCGTGTCTGCTTTGTTGGTGTACAGGGGACATTGACTACAGTAGTGTACTACTTGGCATGTTGGTGATGCAGGATGTGCAGCTGGGTTTATTTATAGCTGTCATGCCTACACTTATTCAAGCAGGAGCAAGCACATATTCCAGGTAAAAAGAAAAAAAATTCCTGTATGTATCTTCTCCCCACTCCCTTCCAGTTAGTATGCAGATGATATAAATATGAGAGCACTGCAGTTAATGTCAGTTCAGTGAAAAATACACACTCTGTTCTGTGAGTTTCCTTTACTATATTTGTACTTGGCAGGTTGTATGAAGATATTTTTCTGTTCTAGCTTCCCTAGTCCTGTCCAATACATAAAATTTGTAGTGGAAGGCTTGTTATTGTAAAAAACAAGTTAATTTCTTCAGTTACTTTATTTCCTCAAGCCATAGATTTGTTAAAGACTATGTGAAAGTATTACTAAGCCTGATTGCTTACCTTGCAAAGATCAATCAAAAAAATTCTTTTTGAATCAGCGTGGAAGTAAGCTCTAGGCTATAGGAGGGATTGCTGGGCACTCAGCAGATTAGTATTTATCTTGTTTACTAATGCATCTAAATATATTACTGTAGCCACTCCATTTTGAACATCTGTGGAATTAGATCTTTTCACTTAAGGGGAACTGGTTGGGACACATGAGGGCACTTGAAAGAAACGCTTTGTTTGTTCTTCTCTTCCAGCATTTTCAAGGAAATACTGAGAATACTGATACTGATTGGCCAAATTCTCTTTTCTCTGGCTGCTGTTTTTCTTATGTGTCTTGTTATAAAGACTTACCTCATAGGACCATATTATCGCAAGTTGCATGCAGAAAGCAAAGGGAATAAAGAAATCCTCATTCTAGGAATAACTGCATTCATCTTCCTTATGTTAACGGTAATCTTTTAAATTAATAAAACATTTTGATGCACCTGGTAATTTTGCTGCATCAGTATCACAAAAGCCACCACACTTACTGTAATTACTTACTGTAATTGCGTATCCGTGTACCTCTGTAGTTAATTACTTGGTTATAAAATGTTTTAAAACAAACCCCAAATGCACAGATGAGTAAGATGAGATAAGAGTTGAATGTCAATCATCTGAACTTCTGCTGGTAACTCTTAATACAGCCAGATAAAGGATCATGATTACATTTTTAATTTTGGGCTACTTCATGCATTTGAAAAGAATTTAGGATGGATTTTGAGATACTGATAATGGCTATTGTGACATGCTCTCAAGTTTCTTTTCAATAGCAAGTTCTCAATGTTTTATTATAAAATAATGTTCTGTGGGAGATAAACAGTTTGGGATGAAGTTGAGAAAGTAGAGAAATTACTTTTAAGGCTTCTAGATTTTGATAACCCTTTTGGGTTTTGTTCATTTTGCCTCTGAATCTTCCTTTTATTTGTTTCTGTCTCACATTTAGCTCTGTGAAAAACTGTTCTGCTGGAGAACAGAATGTGACAGTTGCTGATAGTGTTGTGGGTTTGAAACTCCATTATCCTGGATGTGCAGATTGTTATGTCCTGAGAAAATTTATCCCAAAAAGCTACTCTGCATGTACAGTATTTTTTACCTCTAGGGGTATTTTGCTTAATTATTACAGGCCCAACAGAGAAAGACCTGACCTCCTCCAGGAAGGTTAAGACAGAAATTTGTGAGGGTCCATCTTTACAGTTTGTTGATTTCCATTATGTAAGTTAAAAATGTCATCCCTCTGGCCAGTTATTCAAATTTCAAATGTTTAATCCAATAAGAAAAGAAACTAAACCAGTTCAGTGCTTTCTCCTTTATTCTTTCCAACACGCAGGCACGACTTTTGTAGAGAAACTTCAATAAAGAACAGCCAAGCAACAAAAGTTGTATAAAATATTACTGTAGATAGAGGCAGTCTTCCTTTTGTTAAATGCTGCCTAGATAGAGTGAACTGATCACATATCAAATATACAAGGAGTTTGTCTACATGACTTTACATAATATATCTGTGTATACAAACCTGAGAGTGAACATGTTTCAGTGTTAGATTCATACTGCAAAACCAGAATGCAGCTTCAGCATGGGAAGCATTTGTGAAAGAGCAAATATTTTGTGTACTTTCAGTGAAAATTTCCTTTAAAGTTGATAAATAATGAATCAAAGGGAACAGCACAAAGGATACTGCATGTAACCTCAGTAAACCAAATGCAATGCTTCATGTTCACTGACACAGATACATCCATTATAGTAATGCTACAAGGTGTGGTTTGAGCACAAAAAAAAAAGACCTAAAAAAACTACAATGAAAACAAAGCAAAAATAGGATTTGGTTGTCCTGTTGAACAAACAGCTCAGCAAACAAATCTTAAATTAAAAAAAAATCTTAATTGGTACAGATGTCCTTCTATGTCAGGAATAAAACCGTAGTATGAGGGATGGAAATCTAGTTTAAAAAAATGTTGCATGTGTTTGGAAAGGATAAATAAGTATTTTTGGGGCTCCAGGCAGGAAGGTAATTAAACTGTCATGGTTCCTGCAACGATTTTTCTCTTTGGGAAACCAAGCTTAAATATTGGCAGAATTTGTATAGCTGTCTCTAAACTTAGAATTTTCCATACTGATATAATTCTAAAAAAGCTTTTGAATTTGTAGAAGAAAGAATAACAGAATGCATATTTTAGTGGCCTTAACCAAAGGTGACTTTGTGGCTCCACTTAGAAAACTTTTGTAAGACCTTTTTAAAAAATATTTTAACCTCTATTTAGCATGTGAGTTATTCTGCAGGACACGTGCTTTCCAATATGTGACAAAGGAGGTAGGAATGATATGGTATTCCTGCTTCTTGCATATAGTTATTTGTTATGTGCTTCAGTGTTGACTGGATTTCTGCAGTCCACTTAAATTTATCCTGTATTGGAATTAATCTGTAACACTCACGTGTAATGCACTTTATATATAAAGCTTAATCTATTTTACTAGTTCCCTGTTTTTGAAAGTCTCAGATGGCTAATTAAAAAAGAATGGCTGTGTCTCTACCAGTAAGGGAATATTCTTTATGGGAAACAAGGGGAAGCCTAGGACAGAAGAGGTTCCTATACTGCAGTCCAAGTAAGCAATTTTGCTGTAACAATTATCCTGTCAGCTGAAGAACTGAGCTTCCTATATGGAAGTGACTTAAGGATTTCTGCACTGCTTGGCTCACTTAGATAACATTGCAACTCATTAAATCAGAAACAGGGTCTGAAATACGTCTCTTCATGATAAACTTAATTAAAGAGATGCAAAGAATCTTGAATTAGAGCTATTTTACCAAGATTTGGAGCTTAAGATACCTCTTTCTGTTTCCAGACATTCTCAGAAGTGATGAAATTCCCCCTTCCTTTTGTCCTTCAACTAGCTGCCAAATAGAGGGGAGCTGGGGGTTGTGTCAAATACCATTCCTCTGGAAGTCTGTCTGACTTCGAGATGCAGTTTTACATCTTTCAAACATGTACCTTGTCAACAGTAACAAAGGCTCAGTAGATCATTATCACAATTCAGCAACTCCTTTTCAAGATGAGAGTTACACAGATACTGCTTTTTTTTTTTTTTTTTTTTCCCCCCCATTGGAAAACTGTCCTCCTGAATCATAGCATAAGGAGCAAATCTATCTTAAAGTGTCAAATGTGATCATTTAGGATTGATGGCCAAACTGGTATTTTTAGGTCAAGATACATATCACAGTGAGCTGAAGCCAGAGTGTTCACTGGTGTAGTGTTGCTTTTTCATGTTCTGTATGTACAGAAATATTACAGGGATACATTTTTAAAATGCTATCCTGATAATGAATTGCTGTATTGGACACCTGCAGGAAAACTGTAGTTAGTTTTGTTTTAAAGTGAAGGTTCTGAGTGTTGTAAAGGAATGGGAAAAAATATTGGAAAAAAAAATCTGGCAAGAAGGATAGCAGGTACAGTTACAAGTTTGTAGGACTGTGTGTACAATTCAGGGAGATGGGGATGAGCTTTCCAGTTTGATTGCGTTGTGGTTTACCTGGGATGATGGCAGCAATTAGAAGTATCCAGCTTGCTTTATATAACAAAAAGCTAAAAAGAAAATAAAGCTCTGTTATGAAAATGTCTATACTTTTTCCCGCACTTTATTAGGAATGTTGTTCCTTTTTTGCCTGGAGTACTTCTTAAGGGCTCATAACCTGCTTATGAACTATATTGTATCAGTTAAAAGGAAAAGGCTAAGGAAGAACTGTAATCTCAAATATTCTAGTTAATTATTTAATAAAATGCAGTTGAGCTGGAGTTTTTACAAGGCTCTCTAAAAAATTGTTTCTGTTTCCATTAAGGTTTTCTATTTCCTTGAAATGAATTCACCTCTTTACTCTTGGGCAGACTTAAGTTACTGAAGCCTGAAATTCTAAAACATTTTTTTTTCCATCAGGTATTCTTTAACTTTACTGCCTTGCCATATTCATTAAGCTTCTGTCATGATTAAAGAGCAGCAGTAAGATACACATTACTGGAGAATATAGGCAAAACAACTGCTGAACAAATGGTTGAAATTCAGCTGGAACATGTTATAGCAGTAATGTGTATTTCCTTATTTATTGCTGTGTTAGAACATCTGAATGTAAAAATCCAATATTCTAGTGAAAGCAAAGCAATACTTTGGGAATTAGAGTAAAATGGGAACTTTGAAATCAAAGGAAAGCTAAATTTCTATGTGACCTGCTGTAGGTGACCTTGCTCTGGCAGGGGGGTTGATCTTTTGATGTCCTTTACAACCCCTAACTTTCTCTGATTTCTGTACTGGGAAAAATGTATAAATTGACAAAATTTCGCATTTAATTTTGACTAAAAAAGCTTTCTGTAATGTAGGAGCTGAGAAAAGAACAGTGCAGAGCCCTGGGATTAGTAATTGTTAGAGCTCTGTTTAGTAAAGGCAAAACATTAAGGATGATGAAAGCCAAGAGGGAATACAAAATTCAAAATACTTTCCAAGTTTTGCTTATATAAGAAACTTAGCTGAGAATGCTTTCCTGCCACAAAACAAATCCTCTCCTGTGTGTATGTGTGCATCCCACACATTATATATTATATATAATATATCCTGATGCTACAGATTTAGCTGAGGAAATGTGTACATTTATTGGCAATATTATTGGACAGTCAGAGACCAGGATGGAACAGTAAAGGGAATCTGTATAAATCTAGATATAAATTAGAAAAACAGACTGCAGGAGAGGGGATGGAGTTCAGAAAAGAACGTAATTTTTGATACTTTCTTGCCCTTTCATCGACTTTGCACTTCTCTGTGTGTAGAGCAACCTATAGATTTTGTAGTAGGAAGTTGTGGAGGACTCTAGAGGGTAGACAAGAAACAGCACAATTTGCTTTTTTTTAAAATTTACCAGACCCTTGAGCTCATACTTAGCTTGCCATAGAATAAAGGAATGCAGTTCATTTTTTATGTGGTGGGAGCAAACCCTGACAGACATACAGTTTCCTCCAGTTATGTCTGATGCTTTCTGAACAATGTTTCTTTCCCATTTAAATTTCTCCTTGCTTGACCAGTGATTCTCATAACAGCAAAGGATCATGCAATTTCCAATACAAGAGATGATAAATCTCTTTTTATATGGTAATCTAACCATATAGATGTCAATACCTAAAATATTAACTATGGAAGTTTTGATCTGGAGCCCTGTTATGACTGATAACACTGAAGAGTAGGGGTAAGCATAGCTGAATAGTAAAATTAATTCCAACTTTAATAGAAGAGGCTATATGGGATCTTAATTATTCTCAAGAGGTTTTGACTTTTAATGTGACTCAGAAGAATGTTTCCTATTCATAACTATTTCCTTTATCTTCTTGATCTTTTGGTCATTTTAAAGCCACTTACATACATTTCCTTCCCTCATACAGTTTCAAATTGTGGTGAAAAGCAATGAAATTCCTTTTAAAATGAGACTAACATTATAATATTATTTTGTTGGTTTTGCCCAAGCAACTACTATGAGCATTAGTTGACAAAACCAATCAGTTTTCTTAACTGTCTTGTAATAAATTACAGACTCTTAGCCAAATGGACTCATGTGATAAGCATTCAGACTTGAAACTTCAATACACAAAAGTCCAGGGATTGTTTTAAGGTAGCATTTTATGCACAGCTTGGAGACTTTTGACTATTGTGTCTTTTGCTCTCCTCCATTCATTTCAGGTCACTTGAGTTTTAGCTTCACACCTTGCAGTGTAACACTGTTGGAGATCTGATTAATGTTGTCCATAAATGTACCATGGTGTATTGTTTCTTAATCTAACCCAGTATAGAAACAAATCTTCAGTTTAAAATTTTCTATAAATATTACTAGCACTGCCCTTTCTCAGTAAGATGACCATGTGCAGCAGCCTGGTTTTAGAGCAATTATTTCAAAACATACTTTATGCCAACTAAGAGTGCTGCTTGGGTTTTTTTGTTGTTTTTTAAAATGTCCTGAGCATTGCATTAAGCAGTTGCTTTGTGTTTAGTTCAGTCTCTTTATATGTGTTTCATCTCTTCCTTCTAATACTGTATTCAAATAATGAAAATGAATGAAGCAGTCTCAGTTCTTTCAAACAGAACCCAGGCTTCATTTCAGCAGTTTACTTCACATGCTTAAATGCCTCCCTATTCACTGAAGCACACAGGCACATTTAAGTCCAATTTACAATAATAAAATGTAATTTATGCCTGTGACTTCTGCTAAATTGAGACTATTCTCCCAAATTATAAGCTTTGATTTTTATTTTTTCCTTCTGTGAGACAGCTGGAAAATATGTCCTTACTGCTTTATTTCACAGGCTCAGTGTATTATGCAATCCTGACTCCAAAGCTGCCATAGTCTTTCTCGTTTTTGTGAAATCAGATGCTATCCTTAAGAGTGATACAAAGCATTACAATGTATATTAAGAAATTTCCTTTTGTTTTTGTGGGGAAGGAGGTAACATGGAGGGGAAACTGGTTTTGTGAGTCTCTTGTATAACTACAATGCTGAAGAACACTGAAATAAACGTGCTAAATTCTATTTCTTGTCGAGCTTGCATAAAGACATAGTAATTGCCTACATTCAGTATAATGTACAGTTTTCTAATTTCACTGTGAAATGGTATATAAGTCACTCAGGGCTAGAGAACAGCAACAGATTCTCTGTTATTCCTTGACAGATCACAGAGCTGTTGGATGTTTCAATGGAGCTGGGATGCTTCTTAGCTGGAGCTCTGATCTCTTCTCAGGGTCACATGGTTACTGAGGAGATTATGTCCTGTATTGAACCAATACGTGACTTTCTTGCCATCATTTTCTTTGCATCCATAGGTAACTTCTAAGAAAATTACTTTAAAAATAGCATTAACCTACAAATGTGGGGGAGGAGAAAAAAAAGTGGTGTCTACAAACTGGGGGGGGGAGGAAATTACTTTTATTTTGTTAAAATACTAAGCTGTTAACTGACCACAATATTGGTTTGCCTTTGATAATATTTTAAATTGAACATTCATTTTGATAAGCAATTTGCATGTTATGCTCTCAATTCTTGTTTTAATGTCAGTTTTTCATTGTAAGTTCTAAATTCAGACTATTTAAATGTAACTGAACACGTAACTAAAAATTTTAAAGGAGAAAGGGTTTTGCGTGTTAGTTTGTTGGTTTTGTTTTGTTTTTTTTTTTTTTTTTAATGTCCTGTCTTTATAGTGGCTGTATTTGTAATTTATACTAAAATTGTAGTGGTATGTTGAGTCAGTTGGTATAAGAGATTTCAGGTTCTTGTGGCTTGGTTTTCTCTAGAAGCAGGATATCTTTTTTTATAATGTCTTAGATAGGAAAATGGGATCTGTGTGTTCTCAACACCAGGAAAAAATGATCAAAGATGTATCTCAGAGACTTACCTGAATGCCAACTGAAATGCAGCATTGATGCCCAAGACCAGAAGAGTAGTTCATAATGTTTGTTAGCCAAAACAAGATCATTTATCAGAATACTAGAATCAGAATTGGTAGCTTCATTTTGAACTGCTACACTCAGTAACACAAGAAATGTTGTTGAAGTGCTTAGATGGAGGCAGGTCCTATGAAAGCACTTGACTCTCTCTCTAGTGTGAATTGTACACTATGGATTGTCCTATTTTGGGGCCATTCAAGGTCTAAAACAGAGGGTTTGAATGTGGCCCTTTGCACAAATCTAACTTCCTTCAACCCATGCTTACTCAGATATTCTTGGTGTTTGTTTTTTTTCCTACAACACTTGGGTTTTCTTCTGGTTTTAAGTCTTCTATTGTTCTTTTTATCTCTATAGATTTGTTCAGATAATAGTGAGGTCTCATCAGCATAGTTTTAATGCCTTTCTTCATATACCTGTTTGATAGTTGTTTCCTAACAGAAATTAAGCTGTTTCTAGGGACTGCTAAAAAAAAAATGAAATAGTTATGCTTGCCAATCTTGATTTTTGTTTTACCCAGCCCATGATAATAACTTACGCTGATCAGTCAGATTTTTTAGTAATACATGTGTTTGTTTTAACAACTTTTTAATTTTTTAATTTTTTTAATAAGGGTAGGACAGTGGTGAGCTATGGTAGAGCTCTTGGGCCCATATAACTGACAAGTGTGGATAAGTAATTCCTAGTTGCTCATGGATAAGTTTCAGTAAAGATGATGATGGAGTGGATAGTGTTATCAGGGATACAAAGAATGAAAAGTAATGATAAGCCCAGAGTGAATTTTATGAGGGACTGAACAAAAATACTGTCCTACACTCTTGTGACTGCATAAATTAAGACTACAGATAAGGCTTTGGTAAAGTACAAGAAAATAGCAAGATCTCAGATGGCATGCTGGCAGCACTCCATATAGCCCATGTATGTATGTATAACCTATATATAGCCTATATAGGTTATACTATAAGGAAATTATTTTAGTAGTTCTGTTACATAATTTTAAAAAAATAAAATCTGTTAAACTGTTTTACCACTAGAATTGCAAGAAAGGAGTGAAAAGAAAATTGCCTAACAAGTTTGTATGCTTTTACAGAAAATGGGTGTTATTCCTGCCTCAGACCGTTAGCTAAAAATCAGAAAACTTTGCTATGTTATAGGCCACTGACAAAATGTGGCAGTGCTCACTTGTAAAAAAACCCCAAAACAAACGACCCAACCCCTACAAAAAGTAAAAAAACCCACCCCTGCCTCCCAGATAAACATTATCCCACCATTCCCCCCTTACTTTCCATTACTTTCAAATTTTGTGGTTAACAGGAAGTTTTGTGGGGTGGCAAGGAAGTTAAGTTGTTAAAAGGAGTGATGTGATGTTGCAAACAAAGCCTGAGCTGGATAAAAAGTATTCCTTAAACTTTAAAAGAAGAAATCTAGTAAGAAAATACTTCTACCTTGCTCTCTACTTATATATGTACACATGCAAATGATATGTATTATAAACACAGAGATACATTTGCTATGTGAAATTATGTAAAGGCCCCAGGGATTCTTTCCCCTGCCTAAAGAGAAGGCTTGTTGCTATAGGCAGCGAGCACCCTATTATAGAAAGCAGAGACACTTTGAGATCCTGAGGTAGGATGGTGCAGCACTGCAGTAATATAATTTCTGTTTCTTTTATAATAAGGGACCGAGCAGAAAAATTTGGCTTAATTGTAAGGCGACTGTCAATATGTAATTTGAAAAAGTTAGTTGCTATTTTGCTTGTCATAACTGCCTGCTTTTCTGTTCTCACTACAGAAATCCTTCTGGTTCCTAAAGGCTAAGCTGAATAGTACTTGTTCGTGTAATATCTGTAACAGTGGTCCTGCCCTTAGCTTGACCTGTGTAATGCTGCTGCTTTCAAATTCACGCATGGGTGCATTTGTGGGGATAATACACCTTTGCAGTTAGGCATTAACACTTGCTCCATCTGTACATTCATTTAAGCCTTTGTGTGTTGTTCACGTTTTGTGTCTCTCTGTGCTACCTCCTGAGGTTAGAAAGTTCCTGCTAGTCTCTGTCCTCACTAACATTTTTGTGAGAACATCAAGACCAGTCCCTTAGAGCCACATTTTGAGAACTTTATTCTTCATTTCTGATTTAGTACCTAGTATTCAGATCCTTTCCTTTCTGCTTCTACGTCATTTGATTTTGTTTTGCTTTATATAAAGGCAGATGGCATCCTTGAATAGAATGCTTAACCTTTTTTTTTTTTTTTTTTATGGAAACCAACATCCCATTTTTTGTCAGTCTATGGAGCATATGGGTATCAGGATCTGGTGAAGAGAGAGATTACTTCCACTCCTGGCAAAATCATGTGTCCTCAATGTGCTGTTGAGATGTACTCACTTGGCCAGGCTCTGTGTTTCCCTCCTGGGTGAATCCTGTGTTCAGTGTTGCACTTGGAATGCAAAATACTGAAAGCCCTGTAATGGTGCAGTCTTTTTTATTCAGAAGACAGGTGATACTTACACTGTCAGCACTACCATTGTCCAGAACTAACACACACATGGTGTTTCTTTGATAAGCCTCTTAACATTTCTTTGAATTTGAGAGGAATCAAAAGAAGAATATCACAACTGTAATTCAATAGCTGACATACATCACCTTCTCCTTATCCTTCCAGCTCTGAGTGATGTCCTTTCTTGAGGAATGAATTCTAATGACTCCAATTTGATAAATAGATTTCTAGTTTCTGTCATCTTGTTTGCTGTCGACGATCTCAAAGATTGCTTTTCTTGATGCTGGATCTTTCAGGATGTGGTCATGATGTTTGGGTCTTCACTTGCTGTTTAGTAACTGTCCAGCAAATTGATAGAATCTGTCTAATCGTAGGAAGTTTACTTGTTAAGAAAAAGTACCTATAAAAAGAATGTGCAAAATTTTGCCTGGAATCTCCTTCAGAAGAGCACATAAAAATGTATATGAGTGAACTGTGCTTTCTGGCTTGACATTGATGAAAGGTCACCTCCACCCCAAAGCCTCCATTCTACATGTTCCAGAACACTGCTTAGAATTGAAGTCCAATGGCTTATGCTCAGGTCTGTGAAAAGGTACCTAAGTGGTAACCTAGCTCTTGGTGACAAGCCAACATGCCACTTGCTACCTGATGAGAGGTGCTTAAGTTCCTGAATTATTTGATTGGAGCCTTTCTTCCATCCATAGTGACTCCTGAGCTTAGTCACAAAGTTGTATTAAAACCTTTGAAATAAATACCCATACTCATGCACCTTCTGTCTACGAAGTTAATCTTTCTGATGACGTTTGTGTTGTTGGGAAGGCTTCATGTGCTGGTATAGCAGTCAGATAGGATTTCTGGCCTTATCCCAAATTCTCATCTAGGGCTGGGGCAAAGGTCTGTAATGACCATGAGATCCACTGTGGCAGGATTTATTTCCCCCAAAACATGTTTGTGTGCTGGGATGTTTGTTTGTTTGCTCAGACTAGTGTATGTAACAGGTTTAGGCTTGCTTCACCTTGCAGATGCTTACCTCCATGGCATTGCTATAGAAAACTCTGGTAGTTTGCACCTCAGCTCTTTGGAATATGGTAATAATCTCCACATTGGGCAGTGGTTCAAATGGACTTCAGACTGCTTGTCTGCCCCAGAGCTGAAAAGTTAGCTCCACCAGTGGTGAGGAAAGCACTAGGCTGTATTTATAGCTTTCCCCTGAAATCTTTGATTCCAGATTGGCAGAGTTGGCCCTCCAACCAAACATGACATTGGTACGGGCTGCATTTCTCTAGTTGCTTTCCATGTCTATTTCTCAGACTGGCCTAAAGGTGAATGAGCAATGTACACAGTACAAGGTAGGAAAAAAAAAAAAAAAAAGAGAAGCTACTCTCCCCTCCATGTGCATGTGTGCACACATTTGGATTTCTTTGTTTTGGTGTGGTGTTTGTCTCATTCTGCCATCTCTCCCCTTATTCTGATTGTCTTTTGCATTTGTGCATCAGTAGTTGGAAGGAAATGAAGAAATATTGCAGGTTGTGCATATGCTGACCAGCTTGTACTTGTATAAGTGTCTCTGTATTTGAAGTACATTTCCATCCACGATGGAGTGTATGTATGGACAAAAAATAGTGAAGGTACTTAGAGTAGCTTCTCTTGTACTCAGGAAGAAAAGATGATTCAGATCTCTGTAGTTCTTCAGGCTCTGCAATGTCATGGGACAGGGAAAACTTGTCTTGCATTAAAAGAAGTTACAGCATCGATTTATATGCCTCATGCTTTAGAAAGCTAAACTCTTGTCCTTCACCAAAAATAATTGGCTTGGAAAATGGCCAACTATTATGGATTTATTAGAACATCACCACTATTTTGGTTCCTCTTTTTTAAGAGCTTTAATGAAGAAGGAATGAGCTCCCAAAGATACACAGTTATGTTTGTTTGCACAAATTCCTTATAGCCTAGGAGGAAAAGATAGACTTGCTCAGCTGTAAGATTCTTCCTCACTGTCTCCAGGACTTCTTCAACAAATACAAGACAAAAAAATAATTAAACCAATATACAGATACTCCCCCCAAAGGGAATCCCCCCTAAAACCCAACCAACCAACCAACCAACCAAGAAACGCAAAAACAAACAAACAAACCAAAACAGACAAAAAGCAACCCAAAAAGCCACAACCAAATTAACAAACAAGAAAACAAAACCCTACACCAAGATCATACCTATGGGGTTTGATAAATTTTTAGGCCATACTCAGGGGTTTATGACTTTACCTAATTCCAGTCTTGAGTGACTTTTACATTTCAGTTGAATTCCAGTGTTTGCAAGTGAGGGCCATGCAAACAGAAGTTGTATTTTCTATAGTAGCTATAGCCTGTGCAAACAAATACTGAATATCGTGTTCCTCCCACAGTGATAGTCCATTACCATGTCATACAAAAATGTTAAGTGGCTAGCAAAGCGTATTTTACAGTCATTGTACAGAACAGTGGACTTCTTTTCCTACATTTTTATAGCTTTCATTAGAGGTGTGTTTCAGTTTAGTTCAGTGGATTATTGACTGGTGTGAAAGAAAGAGAAGTGTTTATAAACTAAAAGTGTTCATGCATCAGCCACGTACAATTTCATTTAATTTGAAATATGGTTTCTGCTAAACCCCTCCAAAGGAAAAAGGGTTGGATAATTCAGGAAGTGCTGTGGTGATCAAGTAGTGTTGGTTAGGTCTATGTTAGGACTTTTTGTTTGTTGTTAAGAATATAGTCTTGCAATTAAATCTATTAACTCAAAAAATTACCATGGTAAGATACTGACCTTAACCTTTGAAATATTGTTTTCTTTCCTCCTAGGACTTCATGTTTTCCCCACATTTGTAATATATGAGCTTACAGTCTTACTATTCCTTACATTGTCTGTGGTCATAATGAAGGTATTTTTTTTCTCTTTTTCATCTTTTAATACTCTAAATAATCTTTGTGCTGTGTTTCCAAATGAAAATTGTGTGCAAGAACTGAATACTTCACATTACAGAGAACATTACATATTTACTGTAAATCTGTATTTGGAGGAATTTTGCTGGTTTAGAATACAGTTTGATCCAACATTCTTAAGATTTATTTAAAAAAAAAAAAAAGGATTGTATTTAATATTGAAAGTAAGTTGCATATGGAGAAAGTTCTGTACTTGAAGCTGACAAAATTATGGAGTGTTTTTATTACAGTAAATAAGATACTACTTTGTAGTAGTATCTTACACTGCATCTTATGTAGTATCATATACTAACAGTATAGTACATGTGCAATGTGCATAATTATCTTTTTAAAATCAATACAGAAGACACATCTAAAGTCCACCAATTCATTTTATGTGTAGAATTGTATTTGATGATATGTCTTACAAAGATAGCACTTATTTATTGTACTTCCTTTATTTGAAAACAAAACAAGCCCACGACAACCCAAAAAAATGTTTTTACAGTTTGTCTTGGCAGTGCTTGTCCTTTCTCTGATTCTTCCAAAGACCAGCCAGTATATCAAGTGGATTGTCTCAGCAGGACTGGCACAAGTCAGTGAATTCTCTTTTGTTCTGGGAAGCAGAGCACGAAGAGCAGGGATCATATCTCGGGAGGTAAGCTGTGCTATAGTTATTAACCTTTGGGTTTTTGCACCTGAATAGCTGACTGGGATTCTGAAATACCAATACACTTCAATTTTGTGGCAAGTCTCAGCTATTAACAAGCAGAACCAACCCAAAGTATGACCTGACAGGTTCTTAGTTCTGGTTTGTACTTGTTTCATATTGTACTTTAATATTAAATAGCAGGTTTTACTTTTAAATGGCTGAGTTATAAATGCTTTACCTTGACTGCTCTCGTTTAGAACTTCATTAACTGAGCAGTGAGTTGTAGATAGCACCCAAGTCATTGAGAAGCCTTTCTTTCAAAAATATTGATACAGCTATAGAAGGGGGAACTCAGAGTATAGAATTTGAATAAGGAAGTGTCAAAGAAATAAAATCTAGAGAGCAGATATAATGAAGTGGAAATTGCCTTAACGTTTAAATTAGCAAACAAATGTGTAGTATTTACCCGTAAAGCTTGTTCATTTATACTTATTTGCAGAAAAAAACCATTTTTCTGTAGTCATAAAAAAAAATCCCCAAGGAAAGAAAGCTTTAACTTAGTGTTGTATTGAAGCTGTGAGAACATTATTTTTTTCAAGATGAAGTCTGCTTTGTGGAATAAAGTATATTAGGGCCGTAGAGATACAACAACTGACCTCACTTTCCAGTGTTAGCTGCTTTTTCTTCTGCATCTCTGCTAACAAAAATACTCTGCTGGCATGCCAACGTTTTCATTGTGTGAGCAAGTGGGCTGTATAACCAAGTCCAAATAAAAGCACATGTGAAAAACTCACACAATGCTGTTCACTTTTATAATTAAAGGAGATTAATTTTCACGTTCACTCCTGGATATAATTAGGAGTTACAAATATGGTATGTTTGTATAGTTTCGACATACCCATTCATGATCACAGAACCATTTTAGGGACCCACATATTAAGCTTGCAGGCCTATTGGCTTTAATTTTTTTTCTGTGGCAGCTCTCATGTGACTATCTACTGTATAGGTTTATATAGCTCTGAAATTTCCAAAAGTAATTCTTCTGTTTGACATCTCAAAACTACTTCCTGCTGCTGTTTCATAAGACTCATTCTAAGTATGAAGTTAAGATCTTTTTTCAGAAGATGTGTGATATGACTGAAAATTATCTTTGTGCTTTTTTTTTTTTTTTTTTTAGTGTATAAAGTATCAGTGAAGTTTGCCATTATATCCTTAAACCAGAACAGTTTTGTGTTGGTTGGTTGATTAGTTTGGGGGTTTTTTGTTTTGTTTCAAGTAAAATGGTACTTGACCTTTGACCTTTAAGCAAACATTGAGCTTTTACAATTGACCTCTTAATTATATGTGTAAATACTTTTTTTCTGTAAGATCATAATTTTGTTTTTCTAACTGTATCTTCCAACGTGGTAAGCAGATAATGAGATTATATGAGCATTCACTTCTTTGCTTTTGTAGCAATATGCATAGTTGGTCAGGAAGCCAGCTGAAGCCTTCTAAAAATACCATCCCGAGTCTGATCTCCTCAAACTGAAGAGTCATTTGTTTACCATGTAATCAAGAGAGTTAATGGCTTTTATTTACAATTTTCAGGTCTATCTTCTTATTCTGAGCGTGACTACTCTAAGCCTTTTACTTGCCCCTGCCCTGTGGAGAGCAGCGATTATGAAATGTGTTCCGAGACCTGAGAGACGCTCAAGTACTTGATTAAGATTTGCACATACACAAGAATTAATCTTCTTGCAAGGAATAGCTTCAGTGCTCATTGTATTTCTATGCACTTGGAAAACGAGAGGTTTTGAGTAGTCAGTCCTCTTAATGTGCACTTGGTTATAAGCCTTATGCTGACTTTAACACAAAATTCAACGTTGAAAAAAAAAAAAAAGTTGTCATTTGAATTGCACATCTTTTACAAAACTTATTTTCTCTCTGAGGGATGAGAATCTGCCAGAGTATTTGTTTCTGATCCAAACAATTATTCAGAGCATAGATTATTTTTTTAAAATACAGCATCATGCAAACTGTGTTGGTTATTTTTTGCCTGAATGTGCCTTTTAATTTTCATCGTATTTTGTTACCGCTGGTTCATCACCAGGTTTTGTTTAAAAAGAAAAAAAAAATAGATATATTATGGTGCCTATGGTATCTTTTTTCACTAAATGACTTGAGTCATTTTCACATTTAGGAATTTATTATAGTAGTATAAAATTAATCACAAACCACATTTCTAATGGTAAGTAAAAGTGTAGCCCTCTACACCAAGAAAAAAATCTAACTGTTTAGTATCAAACTGTTTTAAGCAGTCAAATACATACTACAAATGATGCAGGCAATAGTATATGATGTTTTATTGAAAATTGCAGCATATGATGTATTTTCTGGTAGTAGTAACTTTTATTTGTGTCAGTTCTTGTATTTATTTACATACTTGACTAAAAGTTGATGGTAAGAAAGGGCATAAGTTATATTTGAAGACTGACAGTTGTCATCCATTTTTGTTGCTAACTGCTGTTGCAGTAATTTTACATTTTTTTTTTTAATCAGAAATCAGTTTTCTAAAACAGGGAAGTCTCATTTTAAGCAGATGAGAAAAACATCAGTAACTTTGGAAGTTTGATCTGTGATGCTATGCTACATTTGAAATAATTTTAAGTAAACTGATTTGCACAAAACATGACAGACTGGATGTGTATTTGGAACTTCATGTCTTTATACAGTTTGTTTACACTGAATAAATTGTTAGTGTCTTTAAAATATCATGGCATTTTTAAAAACAATGTTTTAAATGTGATCTTGAATGTGTTTTGTTTTTTAAAACATTATATGTATTCGGATAAGCCTGGTAAAAGCCCATCCTTTAAAGTGTTACAGGGGAAGCTTCCTCATAGACTGTAGTCTACTCTGATGAACAATTTAAAAATCATATTGAGGTTTCTCTGTTAAAAACAATACTATTAAATTGGTATTGACACCAGTGTTACACTGTCATCTAAAGTAACTGCCATATCCACAAGATGGCTAGAAAAATGCATGTTACGTAGGTTTAAATTGCTAATTAAAGTGAAAGCTGTCCTCCAAGTACCAAAACAAAGCTTTGGATGGATTTGTATGCTTTATACCTCTTTTCTCTACCATAAGTAGCCTCAGTTTCCTCCTGTGTTTTCTCTTGACACCTGCTGGGCTTGTCAAAACACAGCCTGGACTTATCTGCAGTGTGCTCTGTTAGGACAAGGTAGGTTTCATCATATTTGAGTTCTTGCTCACTGGATTCAGGGTTTTCTCCCCAGGTACTGACTTTTCATGAAGGTTGCAGGAATATATGGCAACTCCACTTTTCCTTGAGTGGTTTCAAAAGTTATTGAAGAACAGTGACAAATGCAGAGGAAAAAGCTGCCCTATAAATTAGTTGATTAATAATATGAATCTGTAACAAATTAAACTTGAAACTGATTTGTATTTAGTGTACTTAAAATATTTTTTATGAAAAATATATAAGTAATTTAAAATTTTGGTGGTACTGTTTAACATCTACCAGTTCAGATTTATTTTTCTCTTTTTCAGGTGCCTTGCTAAATTAATTAGTTCCTTAAGTGTACCAGGGAGAGAAATCTTACTCTATCCACTGACCTAACTTATAGTTTCTGCTTGGTATACAAGCTTTCCTCCTGAATGCCTCATTTTGGTTTTGAAAGATGCTTATTTCACCTGTAGTTTACCACCTGTGTTTCAGGGGGAAAAAATTTACCTATGACAAACCATGGTAGAGACCTCTGTATGGTTTCCATTATGTCTCTTAGTTACCCTTGAAACTATTATACAAAGTATTACAGCTGTGATGAGTAAAGATTTTGTCTAAATAAATTGCTGTGGCTAGTTGTATTTCTTTGGAAAATTGCAGTTAGGAGGAGTAGGAAATACTCAGTTTGTGTCTCTTAAATGGAAGAAAATATTTTCCTGATTACCTTTTAAAGGAGTTGGGTGAAGAGTCCTTTTTATACCATGTCCAAAAAGGAAAGCAAGCATCTAGATACCTTACTGATTGCCTCATCTCTGTCACTTCTTTCCCAAATAATTTTTTATTCAGTCCTGCCTTGGCTGGGCTTTAGGAGAACTGGGGACAGACAAATAGGAGCCCCATCTGAGCAGCAATTTTCTGTGCCTCTTTGTTGACATAGAATTGTATTGTCTGATTGAATATTAGATGCAAGTTCAAATTAATAATCTTATTGGACATATGATAAGTTTGTTTACAAGCAGATGCTTGAGATTGTCTCCTAGAAATCTGGAGGTATATTGAGGTACTGTAAATGCTTCCTGAAATGCGTATCATGTCTCCATGCATAGTTCCATGTCAAAAGTCTTATGATGCAGTCTTAGGATAGCAACAACAGACCTTATTCCTTAATGATTGATCAGTCATGCCTGTATGGAAAATGAGAATATTCCACAATTGGCCCACTAAGATATAATTGCACCTTTTTAGGACCCTTATGCTTCTACCCTGGAATATTCTCTTTCTGTGCCAAGTAGATAAAATTAAAGCAGAGATCTGGAAGCTCTGAAGAAAAAAAAATCTGATTTGTTGAAGGCTTGCTGAAGAACAGGTGGTCCATTATGGAAATTTTTGTTTCAGCTTGTTCAGCAGTGTGTCTCATTTTTTTATCTAATGGTCAAAATTATTTGAATACAGAAAAGCTGATACAGGGCAGATACATTTTAAGTGATGAGAGGATAATTCTGTGGTGAAGCTGAGCTTAAAGGAGTGGAAGGAAGGATCTGTTCTGCACTTGAGTAGCAATTTGTTCAGCATACCTGGTTTTATTTTTTGGGGGGACATTTTGTAGGCTTGTTTCAGAAGGGGGGTGGAATTGGTTGCTCGTTTTGTGTGGCTTTCTCTCTGAAAAATTGAGTTCTTACATGTTACCCCTTGATTACTACTTTGGGGTCATTGTTCCCTGTGGAATGAAGGAACCAAAACAGTTCAAAGCTGGTAGTGTGGGCTATGCTTAGTTTGTGAGTCATTTCCCTGTCCCCTGGGTCAGATTGGTACTTGCGTACCCACAACCACCCTACTTATGCCTCATCCCATGTGGAGCAGGCTGCTTCAGTCGCTCAGTAGGAAAGTATCTACTAAGATCTGTGAGGTTCTTTAAAGTTGTGGCTGACACAGGCCCCAGATGGCTTAGGGAATGCTGTCATAGTGGTCTAGGGCTATGTAGCTTTTTAAAAGCTGTAAGAATTTGTATTTCCTATAATCCTTCAAGATAAGGAGAAACAGCCTCACAGTACATTGTATTTTACTTGTTTTCTAGTTGGACATCTTCATTTTTGCAGTCAGAAAGGCATGTGCCTTGCATGACAGAACAGTGCTGTATGGTGCTGCTTGATGGAGGGTGTGAGAAACCTTAGCATGGTCCTGCTGCCTGCTGGAATCAACCCAGCAGCTGTCTGACCACAAAAGCACTCCTGGGGTTTGTCTAGGGAAGGAATCTGTAGTTCTGCTCAGTAAGCAACCCTGGCACTGCTCCAGCACACAGGCAGTTGCAAAGGTGGAGAAAAGTGGGCTTAAGTGACAGGAGGCAAGCCACTAACAGCATTAACATCTTTGTGGGAAACAGCAGTAGCTTGTAAGGAACAGCCAGTACCAGGCATCCACTATTAAGATGACCTGACAATGAGGAGAAAACAAAACCAGTGAAGCAAGAAGGAAGAGGAGGAAGATGTCCTAAGGGCTGGGAGATGTGTGGCCCACCCCACCCTAAAGATAACAAACAGCCTAAGAGAAAGGCATGCCTCTACGGGCTTCACTTGGTAGCCCAGGAGGTGTGCTGCTTTGCTTCTCCCACTGCTTCTGTTCAGTCATTACCACTCCTGGGGTGGGAAAAACTTTTCTGACAGGGAAGACAGTGAGGACTAGGAAAACCTGACTGCTGGAGACAACAAACTGGACAATGACGTGACTGGAGTGGCTTAGGGACAATCGATCCTGCCTTGGGTGACAAAATCTAAATCAGGGAACGGCAACACTTTCGAGGTTATGGTACCAAGCTGTATATTTTATTTCCTAAAAATAGACCAGAGATGTGAGAATTGGGAGATGCTACCTCCCAATGAGACCAGATGCTTGTCAGCTGCTATTTGGTCCCTCTCTGAAGCAGGCATGGCTTCTGGTTCTGAAGCAGGTAGCTCAGAACATGCCCATGTGCATGTCCTGTGGCATCTGCAATGGGTTTCTGCTTGCAGACACGATGACCTCTTGAAACACACCCTGCTGCTGCCGTTTCAAGGTGTGATCCCTTCAAGCACACTTAAGAGGAGCCCGGCCACTGAAAACAGGACCTAGAATAGCCTTTCAACACTACAGACACAAACCTGAAGCTCCAAAATTAAAGGTGAGCTCAGAGATAAGAGAAATGTTGAAGGTTTTTCCATGGGTACAAATACTTCAAGGCAGGCTTGGTACTGCACACGGAAGCACCTGCAGCTCCCCGGCATCAAAGTGTCTTAAATCCACTCCTACAAGAAGCGCAGCTCCTCAGGAGCGAGCCTGCAGCTCCCACCCTCATAGCTGTCCCTTTGTAGCCCCCCACTACGCCTGCTGAAAGGTTTTTGCCAAGAATTACATAATTCTCGTGTTATTACATCACTCAACTCTAAGCTTAGCCTATGAGGCGTGCTAAGTCTGGAACCAGAAAAGGTGAGCACCTAATCTTTGGGCTTGGCTCTGGCCCGGTTCGAGACCGCCGTCCAGCAGCCTGCCCACGGCATAACCTCTGCCGCAGGGGTGACCACAGAGCCCTCCTTGCAGCCGGGGCCGCGGCGAGGCCGCTTCCTCAAGTAACGGCCGCACCAAACGTGAGGAGGAAGCCCCGCCAGGATGTTGCGGCAACCCCTTCAACCGCACCGCCCAGCCCTGCCCTGCCCCGCCAAAACCCGCTCGGCAGCAAAGGGCGGCAACCGACCGGACGGGCCAGAGACGGCTCCGCCGGGACCTCCCCGCCGGTGGCGGGGCCAAAGCTCGGGCTGTGTCCCGCAGCGATAAGGACACGGAGTAACCCGGCACCTCCTTCCCCGCCCCCCTCCTCCCCTCCCGCCTCCTCACAGCGGGTGGTGCGGGGGGGGGACACCACCCGCGGGCGACTGCTTCCCCCCTCCCCTTCTCCCCCTCCCTTTCCCTTCCCGCCGTTCCCCCCTCCCCGCCACCCAGCGCGCGCGCGCGCCGGCGGCCACGTGCTCGGCGGTGTCGGTTGCCGGCGGGGCCGGAGAGCGGTCTCGCGCCGATGCTTCCCGCGCGCTCGCCGCGAGCGCCGCAGGGCGGGGAGTCGGAAGGCGCGAAAGTGCCGCGCATGCTCCCGCCGCCGGTGCCGCGGCGGGCGGTTGGCTTAGCAGCCGCTCCGCGTGTGCCCGTGCAAGGCACGCTACACCCCCGTGACGTCAGCGCGCAGCGTCACGCCGGTGGGACGCACAAAAGTGTAAGTTTCAATTTTTTTTTTTTTAATTATTTTTTTTATTTTATTCATTCCCCCCCTCCCCGTCAACGCGGGGGAGGGGGGTTAAAGAATAAAAAAAATTAA
This sequence comes from Heliangelus exortis, assembly GCF_036169615.1. NCBI lineage: Eukaryota > Metazoa > Chordata > Aves > Apodiformes > Trochilidae > Heliangelus > Heliangelus exortis. The sequence goes on from NC_092422.1 coordinate 59,010,268, forward strand.
AATAAAAAATAAGAGCGACGGGGTCGCGCGCGTGGGGTTCGGGGAGGGCCCGCTGCACTCCCGTTCCCCCCCCCCCCCCTCCCCTTACACCCGCTTCCCCCCGCGGAGACAGCCTCCGGGGGATCGGGGCCAGGACCCGGGCAGGTGTGCGGGGCGGCTGTCTGGACCGGTGGTGGCGGAGTCTCTGCGGTAGCCCACCAGGCTGCGGAGACCTGCTGAAGAAGAGGCGGGCTGGAAAGTGACAGCACACCGGGGGAGACCCCCCGCATCCCCCCCCCGCCCCGGAGAGCGGGGATGGGGGGCGGTCCCTACCGGACCCCCTCCCTCCCTTCCTCCCCCCACCCCACCCCGCCCGCGCTGCCGTTGGGGCCGTTGGTCTCCCGGCCCTCCCTCCCTCCCTCCCTGCCCCCCCCCCCCCGCCTCCCGCCGCCGCGCTCCGGCTGCCTCCTCCCCTGCCCCCTCCCGCCGGGCTCGCCAGGCCCGCGCGCGCCGCCGCACATGTGCAGTCGGGCGCCTCCGCAGCAGCGCGACGGCGGACGGGCGGGCGGGCGGGCCGGGAGTGCTCCCGCTCCGCGCTCCAGGTCCCTGTCTGGAGGCGGCGGCGGGGGATGGAGCCGGCTCTCTCTGCCTTCGGTTGCTCAGGTGCGAGCATCCCGGCCCGGCCTGCAGCGGGAGGACGATGGGGAGCGTGTGTGTGCGTGTGGGGGGAGGGAGGCGGGAAACAGGGGACGGACGGCAGCGGGGGGTGGAGGGTGCTGCTGGTGTCGCCGCCGGCGGGGTTTGAGGAGGTTGGGGACGGGGTGGACCCGTCGCCCCCTCCTCCCCCCCCTCCCCCCCCCCGGCGGCGGTGCCGCCTGGCGAGTCCCCCCTTCCTCGTGCCCCCGCCGCCTCCGAGGCGATTAGCGCGGCCCCTCGCTGCCGAGGGGAGGCGGCGCGGGGCTTAGGGCTTTGCCCGGGCGGTGAGGCCCTGGTCGGGGGGCGCGGTGGGGGAGGTGGGCGGGCGTTGGGTGCCCAAGGCGCGGTGGCGACTGCCAGTCTCTGCCTCGGTGCAGGCGCGGCCCGTCCGCCTGCGAGGAGGAGGAGGAGGAGAAGAAGGGGGGTTGCAAGGCCTCGGGGGGAGCTGGCCCCTGGGGCCTACTTGTGCCTGCTGCTGGAAATGGGGGTGGGGAGGAGGAGGAGGCCAAGGGAGTGATCTCTTCCCCCGCCGCTTTTTGCCCGCGCCCTGCTCTGCGGTGTTGTAAGGGGCGCAGCTGGACAGGGACCGGCCCAGCGTGGGCTGCCTGGTGCCCTGCTGGGATCCGGGTGGGTGCTGGGGGAAGGGCGCTCCGGCCGGTGGAGAGATCACCGCCCCTGTGGGACAAGGAGTATTTACCACACGTGAGCGTGGGATGGGGTTAGGGGCCTTAAAGGATAAATCGGTGATGACAGCAAACTTTTTCCTCTTAAAAATGCTCCTTTGGAAAGCTGAATTCTGTTTGGTGCTATTCAATAATTACAATTGTAGAAACTTTCCCTCCTTTCATTTGTATAGCTGTTGTTGTCTGTACTTGCTTTCTAGAAAATAGCATCGTTGTCTCTGTGCCCTGCTGCCATCAAGATTTTAAGAGGACTGATTTCTAGTCTTTGGTAACATGGCAAAAGATGTAAGTATATTTGTAGCACAATATGTGGAAGCAAAGCTCATTGAATATTTTTTGTTTTGTAAAGAAAACCAGGTCATGCATTTCAATAGGTGGTATTAATACATGAAACCTTATTTATTTTTGTTGATCATCAAGCATAAGCTATGGTTTCTTGTAGATACTACAGCATAAAACAGCTTCAGATTTGCAGCCATTTTTTTCGGCGTAGTTTAAATCTCAAGAATTCATTAGGCTTATAGAGGCACTTGAGCCATTGCCATTATGTGTATTCACACTGAACAGGGAAACAACTTGGTTCTGAGTTGCAATTACAAAAGCCCAGCAAATACTGTTCATATGATGGGGTTGTCATTGCCTGCTGTTGTCAACTAGCAGCATTGCCTTTCTCGTGTTCAAGGAGGCATCAAATATTCAAGGGAGTGAAGATGGTGCTGCCTCCATATGTGTTCATTGTTTCGTCTCTGTCTACCAAAAGGTGCTAGTTAGTGTCTGTTAAAGCAGGCTTTGGGGACTTCCATGGAAGAATTCTATGGCCAATTATGCTAAAGTTAGTGATTTTGATGCTGTGGCCTTCCTCTTGAACCGTGTTTGCACTGCACCCATTGTAGTATAAAAATTGTGTATTTAAGCTATAACTCACTGTTAATATCTAATATAATTGGGCTTTCATAATTCCTTATTGAAAGTAAGACAAGATATTCAAATGAGAATGTATCTCACCTGCAAAAAAACCCCCTAAAACCCAACAATATACAAGCTAAGGAAAAATTATGCAATTCAAATTCTTGAAGGTGAATTTGTAGGCTGTTGTAGCCTTCAAATAGCGAGAATTACCATGAAATAGTGATTGCTTTGACAATTAATCTTATAGCAAATTTTAGTAGTTTGGAAGCAACTGAAAAACATCCTAATGCACAGAGCAGCAACCACAAATACGTAGTCACTCAAAGCTTGCCTGGAAGAGATAAGGGTGGCCAAGTATGTTAGAGATAGCAGAGTTCAGGGAATGAAAGGCCACATAGGCGGGAAGAAAATCGAAGAGGAATGTTAGACTAGGATATGAAATTGAAACAATTGAAAGTAACTGAGGTACTAAAGTACAGTTCAGTATTAGCGTATGGGAGGGAGATTAACTGAGTGAAGAACTACTAGCACCTGTAAATACAGATTAATATCCTAGAAGAGCTATGGGAGAAGAATGATAATAAGACGTTAAAGAACGAGTCTCATTTTTGAAAGATTCACCTTACTCAAGAAAGGAGAGCAGTTAAGGGAAGAATAGCATACTTGATAATAAACTTAAGAAATGGCAGAAGCTGGTGCAGCTAGGAAGAGAAATTTACTTTCAGTATTATAAATACAAGAATTAGTAAGCTGAATTTGGGAAAATTCAAAATCTAGGTCAGGTTTTAGGTAAAGTTTTAGGTGTGCTTGAGCACCGGAACAGGGTATGAAATCTTAATTGAAGGATGGTCTAACCTGTTCTTAAAAACCTCTACACATACTTAATCATGCCTCAGGGAGGAAAGGTGAACTGCTTACCTTTTTGCAGACTATTACATATGCACCATTACATGATGTCTAAAACGTGTAGTGAATGCTGGGAAATTTAAATGTCCTTGGCTGATTATGGGCCTTATTAGGTTTGATTTAATGTTAGAAAATGGAGATAGTAATCGGTATGATGGATTTTCAGAAGGGAAGAGAATTCTTTCCATATTTTGTATTTGAAATACAGGTTCTTTTCCTAGCAAAATGATGGAATTAATCATGTTAGAGACAGTATCACTAAATTACTGGCCACTGAAACTATGAAGACCTGCACTGCTGTAAATCTAAACAGTCTGTCATAGAAATATTGCTGTGATTAATGTCCTGTAGTTCTGCCATGTCACCTATCAAGTACACTGCGAGAGGTAGTGGTGAAGGAGACAGCATAGTTGATGAGTGCCCACACCTCTTCCTTCCCTTTTTCTTAGCAAAGCTGAGATGGCTAAACTGTGGTAAGGGCTGTGCTTCTTCTTGTCTGGGCTGCAGTGGGCATTTACATGGCCAGTCTGGGAACACAGGCTCTGTGTGACCCCACTTTTAGCTGGTGCTGCTGGGGCCATTGCTTGTTCTGCTAATGGCACTGCAGAAGAGGAAGGTGTGGGACCAGAGTTCTATAAGACAACATGCTCCTACTTAACCCTTCATCCCACCTGCTGCAGGAGAGCACTTTATTTGCTCACTTCCAACTCTTCTTGTACCTCTTTATAAAAGCTATGATTTGAGAAGACCTGGTCTAAAAGTAAAATACTTGTAAAAGTTTTCAGACTGAGAGTTAACTGGGTAAATGAATGTATGGGGAGTGTGATGGAGAATACTGTCAAACCCAATCAAATGTCTTATAAAGGATTAAATACAAAAGTGCTGATCAAGTAAGCTGACAAGAAAATGGTTATGAGCTATTTCACCCAAGTCTAAATTCTGTTAAATATTACTTTAAAATTTATTCCTCTAATGCTTTTCAGAGTGTATAATAAAGAGAAATAAGCAGCAAAGAATTGACTTCTTTGGCAGAACACTTTCATTTTCTCTGCAGTGGTCAGAAAGCTATGAAGGGGAAAAAACATGTATTTGTATGAAGCACCTTAATTAAGAGCCTGCAGGTGGAGTTGAAGAGCATAATGATAAGTGATGTTATAGCTGGCTAAGTTGAAAAATAGTAGTGGAAAATGAGAAATAGCTTGTGATGGTTAAAGTATCTGTGGGTATATCAATTTTTAGCTTGAAAAATTATGTAAAAGGTAGGGGAACTGGAGTGCAATAAATATACGGGGGAAAAAAAAAGAAGCAAACTCATTTTCCAGTGGGTTCTGGTAACAGTAATGAGCATAGCTGGTTTTGCTTTTATGTAAGTGAACGTTGTGTGGATCTGAGAAGCAATTCTAACAGCAACAGGCAGATTGGCCACAGAATGTCACATTTGATTCACCAGATCTTGATTACTAGAAAGACATTTAATGTAATTTAAAGAAACAATGAAAGGAAAACACGCATGGATGAGAGATCATCCCATTGCAGTATCTTAGGGATTTTTGTAACTTGGGAGTGGGATCGTGTCAGTGGCTGAATGACAAGTTAATTGAGGTCAGTAGAATTGGGTACAGTTTGACATGTACATTTGCACTGTATGAAAAGTTTCTTTGTCTGGGACAGATAGTAATCACATGCAGTCAGTCTCCAGAAACTCCAAATCAGGCAGTATTCCTCTTTCTAGTTGATCAGACTAATTCTCTAAGATTTTGAGCCTACTGTAAACTTCCACCGCTTACAAATCTGGCACCTTCCAGGTAAGAGCTGGAGGATCTAAACTTGCCCACTGAGGTACTTGGCTTCCTTCTGCTGCTCGTTTTATTCATGGCATTAATAGTTTGGTGGGGAGTATGGTTCCCTAAGTGGAATTTCAGCATCCTCAGCATGCTGAAAACCAAGCACGATGCAGCATCAAAAGAAGGAGCAGGAAGTATGGTAGCAAGAAGTAAATTTGGTAACCTAATTTTTTGTCTTCCGAGTCACAGTTTAAGACTGAGGACTACTTCCAGGCCACTATACATTGAGACTTATCTGTAAATTAAGAGCATAAATGCTTTTTTAATATCAATGGTTAACACCTTCCACCACTGGAGTACCAGCTTCTGTAGCATAGCTGAAGATCAAACTTGTGGTGTGACCCTGGTTCACCTCTCCGTTAGTTCTGCTGCTGAGGCCTCTCAAACAGCCGTAGAGATTGTGGCTCTTTCCTGTAAGATCCACTGATAAACAGAAGAGAAGAAGTAGGAGTTTCTTGCAGGAATTTGGTCTGCTAAAAGGATAGTGCAGCGTGTGGTATTATTGTGAATATTTAGGAGGGAGGAAGGGGATGATGGACACCAGGAACGAGTAAGGTTCCTTCTGATCTGGAAAATTATGTATATCAAAAAAGATGCATTACATAAATGAAATTGTATAGTAGTAGTTGCTTATGATTGTTTCAGTTATTCACCATTATTTCATGGAATGTTTCCAGCCATTAAAATAACCCCAGTAGTGGTTCATGAAGAGCGTGCAGATGAAAACTAATCTGGTATTTCAAAAACTTTTAAAATGGACACACCACTGTTAACCTTCAGAGTTTCTCACAGACTAAAATATCTTTCTTAAGACCTATTTATCTGGAAAGCTCATGCATTTTTCTCTTTCATAGGTTGCTGATAGCAGCATTGGCTTTGGAAACACTCATTCTAAAACTATATTTTTAACTTATTATTTTTAAATTATGTTCTATCTTACTGGTTTTTGTTATCTTTTGCTTGAATTAGTTTATGAGGATTTCTTCTCTTGATCCCTGGTTTGTGTGAAACTAACCTTAGTTTTTCATGGTGCAGTTTTGCCTGTGGATCTAGCTTTGCAAAGGAAGCCCTGTACATGTGTAAATTTGAGGCCATGGTGAAAGAAATTCTGCCTGCATGAAGTTCAGCACCTGATCTAAAATTACTCTTTAAGACATCCAAAAATGTAGGGATTAACATTGATGGCTTATTTTAATTAAATATTCAGAATATATTCCTGTGTGTAGCTTAGTTCAGTGAAGTAGTTTCACAGTATTAGTAAATTGCTCAAAGAATACTTAAAAACCCCATAAATTAGGTTTTTAGTGAAACTTGACTGGGTAGGCCAATAAGCCTGCTCAGTTTGGAGAGAGAAGTATATCTGTGTTTCTGCATATTTATTTTACCAGAACACCACAAAAATTGTAGCTTTTGATAGCTTTCATGTGGTGCTTCTTCATTAGTCTTGAGCAGCAAGTCTTTGTGGTCTGAAAAAGTTGCATTTAGGACTGAATAAAAAAATGGGCCTAGTGAAAATAGGAAAGGCATATTTTGGTCTTTTTTTACATGATGCACTTTCACTGCCTAGAAAGTGTTAAACTCTTCAAAGCATACTTTTGGACTTTCATAAAATACAGCATGTGTTTCTCCTTCTATTTTTATTCTTGGTTATGTACTGGGAATTTCAGTGAGGTGAGCTTGAAGTTAGGTCTTCAGTGGGTCTCAAGTGGTTCATGCATCTTTTTTGATTCCATTTTAGTTCAGCACTTCTTGGTAGCTTGATCTATTTTTATTTACTTTTGTTGAGTTCTAACCTGGTCAGAAGTTTGCAAATTGAAGATCAAATAATAGTATGCAACCAGGTCTTTTACAAAGGCATCACAGTCAAATGTTATTTTTTTAAAATATGCCTTCTATTAGAATGCAGAAGAAAAACCATCTTTAAGCTATTCTTTATACATTCTGAATACACAATAGGAATTTCCCTTTTCCCCCCATGTTGGCAGAAAATGGCAACTTAGAAGTTGCCCATTACCTCGACATTTTGTGTAAATAAAGCATTTTCTTGTAGAATGTGCATATTTAACTTTATTCACTGTAGGTGTCAGTTAATAGTAGTGGCTCTATATAAGTACATATTTGCAGTATTACTGAGTAAATACACTGCTGACAAGACTCAAAACAAAAATGGAGGTTTTAAAAGTAAAGTAATATTAGGGGTCACTTATTTTAGTGTTTATATTTACTTGTTTGGTTATCATTTAGTGGAGATTTATTGTAGCAAATTACAAGTGAGAGGGAAAATGGGCCCATCTTTGTTAAACAGCGTATTGAAGTTGGCCTCAGACAGATATGAGACAACTTAATTGCAAAAGTGGACAGTAGTACATCTCTCCCAGAATGCTGCTGGCTACTTGTGTTGTGTTACATTTGCCTAAGCATCTCAATATTGTATTAATGCTTATGCAGTCTTGCTTGAAAATTATGTTGTGGGCTTCTGTAGCCTTATAAGACACTGCTAAGGAGGTTGGTGAAGCTGATGGTTTCAGAATGAATCCTGTTCATCATTACTTGTTGCTTTTGTCAGGTGCTATTGAACAAACTGCTGTAAAAATTAGATTTGGCTGGACAAAGAGTTTATTAAGGTAAAATCTAGAACAGCATCAGAAAGTTGTGGAAGTTGCTGTTGTTACTGCCCTGCAATTTTGCAAGGATTATATCACTTGGCAATTGAAATAATGTAAAAAACAACACAGTTGAATGGTTTTAACCTGTGTTATTTTTGATCTGAGTGGTGCCTTAACTGGATTACTTTGACTGGATTGACTGCATTATTTGACTCATGTTTAAGGTCTATTCTTCACTTATTTTTTTGCTGAATTCTAGAGATGTTGCTCTGTTCAGAGAGAGCAGCCAAGAAAGCTGGTGGCCTTGACATACTCTTCATTCTGTGTATACTCAGTGTCCAACTTGAGTGAAGTATCAGTGGAGTCCATATTCAGACCAAAGATTGACAATACTTAACTGAGCTATGATACTGTATGTAGTTTTTATTTTCACAGCTCTGTGTGACCCAAATCTTTAATATCTAGTGCTTTGATTATGCCTTGCTAGTTAAAGTGCTAGTAATTTGATAATAACTTTTGGAAAGGTCATTTCTATGGAATAAATAGCTCATTTCTGAGTGGTTGACAATCTTTAAGATGATGCTGTGATCTGAGGATCTGGTATGATCCGTTTCAGAAGAAGGCTACTGACATCTTCACTAAAATAGTGTCTGAGAATTTTGCAGGCTTTGTGAATACCTTTAGAAAGCAGATGCAATCTCCTGATGCCTTTGGCAAGCTCTGGGAGTACTTTTCCTTCCTGGTTGATTTTTTTGGTTCTGTCTTCACTGCTTCTTGCCAGATGTATTTTGAACTTCTGAATCCTAGTTTATTTACCCTTTCAGTCATTGTTTAGAATAGATTGTATTCACCTTCCCTATTGCTGTGTTCTTCCCTCCCCAGGAGTTCAGATCTCCTTGTCCATTAATAAGCTCACTTTTAGGTTTTGTTGTCAAGCCCAGTCCTGTGCCTTAGTCTAGTGGGCTTAATCTCCTGTTAGCAACTGAAAATTTCTATTCTGAGAAATAACTTTTGGCAAATAGCACTGTTTCCATTTATCTCTACCCCTTTTTGCTCTTATTGCAGCTCTTTTTTAGGGAGTATACTTAAAATGGGCTTTCTACCCAGAAGCAAGATAGAGGTATTGCACCCTTCTGTTCCCCATATTTACTTATCTCAGGGTGCTGGGGGGATCTTCCTCTCCGGTTAAACCTGATAGACATAGCACGTGTACTTCCTCAGTCTCATTTTAGTCAAACTTCCCTGGTCATGCTTTTATACATTCCCTGTCCTTCAGTCTAAATTCACCTTGAATCTTTAGTTTACTTTAAAGGTTTATTGAATAATTTTATGCTAATTTTTATTAAGAAGTTGAGTTGCAAGTGTTGAAAGCTGTGGGAGAAATGATACTTTTGCTGTAAAGGTATTAAGCTTCTAGTTCATAACTTCAGAGACTACAAATACTGGCTTTTAAAGTAAGATACTGAAACTATTCTATGATATTCTCATGAGGGTGTTTTTTAGATTAGTGACATCTGCGTTTTTAGCAAATTTGTCTTCAGATTGACTTTAGTTCCAAAAAAAGGGTATGGCCCAAGTTACTGACTTACAAGCTAGGGCACTTGTAGTGCTTTTCAGCATTTACTTGTAAACAAAACAACAATAGAGTTCCCAGTCATTCTGACTGCTGGTGATCTCATAGCATGCCAAAGCTAATCTCAGTTGCATTTTTGATATGTTTAGCCCATCAGTTGATTTCTTTAGGAGTTCTGAATGATGTGATGAGACAAAGCCTAGGTATGATTGGGATTTCCACTGCAGCCTGGCTTCCACAGTTAAAATTACCAGATATACTAATGTGTCTAATGGTATTTAACCTTCTTTCTCTAGTCTGTGGAAAGGAAATCATAAGTTATTACACTTTGGATGCTATGTTATGTGTCAAAAGCTGTCTTTTAAAGTCACTGTTGACTTTTTTGAAACATGAAGAGGATGAAGGGTGTTTCTGTATGTATCTTTCTCTGTTGACCATTTAGGATACTAGGAGTGTCTTTATACAGCCATGGAGAAGTACACAAAGCCAGTGTGTCTCTTTGAAGAGGAAAGCAATGGAAAACTGTGAAGTTGCACACACTTCATAAGCTTTTAGAGTCAAATATTAAAAGCATATTATTTAAAATAGCCCTGGTGTTATCATCAAAAAGAAGTAACCCATCTTGAGATTGAGATTCATGTGAAGATAAAAAGAAAATGTGGTATAAAAAACCCCAAAAAAACATTATCAGGTGCAAAAATAAAAATCAGATTACCTTGTTACAAGTAGCTTGATAAGACCTGAAAACTACATGTATTTTCCCATCAGAAAGCAGAATTTTATTTTTGTCCAAATCCACCTTGGCAGAAGGTTACTCTTCCATTGGGGAGAAACAGAAACTTCTTGCTGGTGAGTGTTGGTTTTGTCTGTTGTTAATCTGTGACTATGATACACCTAATGGGAGCCATGCTCACATTTTTCTCAATTTTCTGTCTTTCTTTTGGCCACGGCAGTATGCTAAAGAGGTACTGATCTCTTCAAAATAACTTGGCTTGAAAAATAGCTTGGATTTCTTCAAAATACACATGGAGAGATTTGATTTTATTTTGGCAAGTATTTCCTTTATTTTAACAGACACCAGAATACTGTATGGGATGGGAGTTTAGCTTTTCAGTTTTCTCTCACCAAGAGCTGGTGTCTGTGACTGAGTAGACTTAAAACTGGTGATAAATTTTTTTAACCTTAGACTTGAATAGTGTATCCAGAAGTGTGAAGACCATACTGAGGCTGGAATAACAGAATTTTCACTAGAAATGAGTTTTCATTTTGAGTAATAGCAGCTGGGGGTGGTATTTGCTCTGGGATTTGGTGGTATTCTTTCCAGCTAGTTTTCTTGGAGTCTTTCCTAGACATACTCTTATGAATGAGCTTCGTATTTACCAGCCATCTTAACTGCTAGAGCTGAACTTTTAATAAGATACTGGTGTGGAAAGGTGGTGGAACTGTAACTGCTGTAATCTTCATCAGTGTTGTGGTTCCTGAGGACATTCTTCTTGTTGTTCAGTCATTACTATTCCCTGATTTTTTCCCAGATTGTATTAAATGTAGTGGTTTTCCTAAATGTTCTCCAGTTCTTCAGTGACTTGTGTAATTTCAGTCAAACAAAAGCATGGCCATGTAGCATTAACCTGACTTTTTGTAATGGTAGGTTAGATTGTGGTTTTTTGAGTTGCATATAGCTTTGTGTATTATTTTTCACTGTATATTTTTATTTGGTATTCTCATAGCTTGAAGCTTATGAGATTATTTGATACTGTGGTATGGTAGTTGGTTGAATACTTACAAATAAGATGAATTAATAGAAATGGTTATATTGTGAGACTGTTCTACTTAAAAAAACATAAAATTAGGAAGGGACCAATAAGTAACAGATTACAGAATTGCCTAATTTGCTAGTTACTGAAATAATGATTTGCATTTAAAACTAATTTTCTGACTATCACATCTTAAATATTTGGGTTTGGTTTATCACTGTAACTAATGTGAACTTGATGCAAATTTGAATTTGTATATTAAAACTAATGAATTAATTTAACAATTCAAGATTATTAGATAAAAAGAAATTCAAATTTATTAAATTAATGTGCTTCTAAAATCAATTAAGAGATTAAACCAGCCATTTGCTTGGCTGGTCCATGGATTACAAACTCAATATTAAGTGTCTTTCCAGTGTCATTGGTATCTCTCTGATCCTCATGGAAAAAAAAGAGAATTTGCAGGAGCCCTTGAGTACAAGGCCTTCTCTTTCTGTTGTTGAATAGAAAGTTAGTACTTCATTTAAAGAAATTATGACACTTCCTGTGTGGTTTAACAGTCTTGTGAAACTGAGGTAGAACGGGAGTGTAACACCCAGAATTCATCTTCATATAGTACATGAGTTCCAGTGTTTGGGAATGTCACAGAGTGTAGCTCTAGTAACATGTGCATGATACTGATTTCATGTTGATGAGTACCTTGCTTCTTTGAAAGTGTTTTACACAGTCTGTTACCCTTCTGAATTATGTAGTAAATGTGAAGGGTTTAATTCCTTTTGGGGAGGGAAATCGGCAGAACAGAAGAGAGAATTGCTACAGTATCTTCATTCTGCCCATCAGTTTTGCTACCTCCTTACATGGGTTTTCCTTTGTGCCACCACATCGTCATCACTGCCATGCCATTAGCCACTGCTTTATGCTTCACTCAGCAAAATTTCTTTTGCACTGTTCCCAGCCTGTCTCCCCTCCCTTTTCATTGAGGAAAGTTTTCTGTTTTTTGAAGTTCGCCTCTGAAGAAGTCACTGCTGTCATACACCTGGATAATAACAGCACCACAGCATCCTCTAGTGGCTTGTTCGGTTTGGTGAACCTTAAAAATCCCAAGTAGGGGTCTGTAGATAGACTTCTAGTGGAAAATCTTTGCTGCTGACTGCCTGCACACCACTTCAATGTCTCTTAAGTTCAGCAGCAGCCTGCAAATACCGACTGTTCACAAAATGCAGCTAGGGACTTCTTAGCCTCTGTAAAGCCCCTTGCTAAGCTATGATTAAATGTGAGTGTTGACTTTGCAGTTCCTTCTAAATGGAAACAGCCTCTTACTATTTTTTCAGAACTGTTTTGTATGGAGATATCAAGGAATTCGTGCATCAAGTGGTTTTGATCCAAAAACTAATAGTATTTTAAAAACAATAACTTCTGGGAGCTTTCTCAGAGTATGGTCATAACCCTGTATGTAATATTTTAGCTCTTTCACTTAAGAGCTTTATATTCTGATCTTTAGAAAATAGTAAAAAGCTCAAGGTGTTTCTTCTTAATGTCTTTTTTTTCTGATTCAAGTGTCTTAAAGCATTCTCTACCACCTCTATATTTTTTTGCTGTAATATTGGTAACTGCTGTGTGTGGGTAGGTAAGTAGTATCAACACAGAGAAAGGTATAGTCCCAGTTGTCAGTGCTCCTCATTAGAATGATGTTCAGCTATTTGTTAAATTGTACACTATGAGAGCTTAATTAGGACACAAAAGAGCAAGGTAGGAGTATACAGATTGTCTGCTTGTGTTTTAAGAATATGTTACTTTTAAAACCAAGATTTTAAAGTTTGTCAAATACTATGCCACAAACAGTGCCATTAAATAGTGGCAGATTTGTGACAAAATGTGAGTGGTAGCAGTAGAGACTTCTGGTATGATTTCTTCCATGCTTAACAATAAAAGGCTGTGTTTGTAAATCTAATAAAGGTTACTTTCTTTAACAGGCTGGACTAATTGAAGCCAATGGAGAGCTTAAGGTGTTTATAGACCAAAACCTAAGTCCTGGAAAAGGTAAGGATACAATTTTTACTAGACTTTCTTGATTTTTAGCTGTTGAGCTTATTACTGATTTTAAACTACTTTCTTGAAGTATTTTTTGTAAAGGTATTTTTAAGTTGTGTCTTCCATAATCAGCAAGCAAACCATGGATTTTCTTTTGTTTTTAATTGTCTATAAACTGCATGTGAAGTTCAGTGGTTTATCATACCATACAAGATTTTCTTGTTAGTGTAGCTTGTGTTTAAATTATAAATCCAGGTTAGTCTAAAACATCTTCTGCACTGTGTTGTAGCAAGGGATGCAGGAATCTAGCAGTTTGAAGTGGGTTATGGCAGTTTTTATGATAGTGCATCCACACTGCTACAAACCTATCTGAAAGAATACTTGGAACAAACCAGTTTTGGACTTGGCAGATATAACACTGAGCATGTGTGATACTGTAATGTAATGAAGCAGTTTAATAAAACACAGGCTATAAGCTTGAGTTTGATATGTAGGCTCAAAAACTAACAATCTGAACATTTGGAAAGTTCTGTGTTGTACTTTACAATTAGCATAGTTACACACAGAAGCACCCAGTTGCAAACATCTGTGCTTCTGGACAGCTATGTCTTATAACCTCTATTTATGCTCTGTGAAAATTAGATTTTTGTCCCCTGTATTCTCACGGTAAGGCATTTTCTGTGGTGAGATTGTACACGTATTCTGTGATTTCCAGTTAAGTATCTTCTTGCCACTTTGTGCTTTTTGCTGCTGGTGGTGTTGTTTTTCAGCTGAATAGCTTTTGCTAGTGTGTTCCCCTACTTGTTAATTTATGAACAGCAGTTATGTCTAACTGTGTTTACAGTCTTCAGTTTGACAGGTCAGATAGTCACTGTTTCTTAGATGCCTCTTCAGATGAGCTCGTTGTCCTCTGGATTTTCCTTATTGCCATTCTTTAGCCTGTTCTATTATTTTCATCAACTTTCTTCAATGCAAGTGGTGAAAAAATTATCTAGGACTCAAGGTGAAGTGTTGGTCATATCAGTACTTCTTTTGTATAACACCATGTTTGTGGTTCACAGCCAGGTCACAACAGATTTTGGTGAAATGACCATTTTCTTTTGTTGTTGGTTCCAGATGATGACAGTCTGGTTTATTCTTGTGTGTGACAGATGGTGTGCTTCGATAGGCTGTACTAAGGAGGGTGAAATTTATTAGGATAGTCACCTACTTCTAGTCTGATGCTCTCATAAACCTCTCTGGTGGCAAATCTATTGACTTCATGTGCTGTTGGATTGGTTATGTTACTACTCTCAGATAAACCTGTAGTCCAGTCCAGGTGAACTCAATTACTATTATTGCACCCGTTTTTTATATACCATTTCAGGAAACTTCTTTAAGCATTTAGTTTCACAACTTGCAGAATTTCTAATTTCCATTACCACCACTTTAACAGTTATTCTGGGTACATGAAGTATTTTATTGGTGTTTCGGTAGGCTCTATTAACTGGTCCACATGTATATTTGTAAATAAAGTCCCACTCCCCTGAACAAAAGAGGTGTAGATTACTTGATCCTTAGCAGCTGTACCATTTTCCCTACTAACAATGGGCAGTTTTTTTGTTCTGGGTAGCTACTTACCAGGATATTCTATAGTAATGTAGCCTCCTGTGTCTAGACTCTGTTACAGTCAGAAGATAGTCAAAACAAACAGCAAGAACTGGAAATGTGTATCTTCCATTATTACATAGCTCTTAAAGTAAAATTGGACAAAAAAGAGGCCATTTAATTGCTTGTAGAATTTCTAAAATAAATTCAAGTAATTAAATAGTTGATTATAGGTCTGCTGCAGAGTCAAGCTCTATTCTCATTGTACACCACCATGAATAATACAGGCAAACTAAGCTGTCCTCAGTTAATTTCTGCACTTCATTGCTTTTAGGGGAGTTTTATAAGTTAATGGACAGCAACTGATTCTTAATATTGAGGAGAAACAACTGTTCTTGGACTGATTATTTAGTGTTTCTTGTATCTAGCCTGTCTGTTTTGCATGTAGTCTCTGTAGTCTTAATAAGAGCTTCAAACAAATACTTTGTTACTAAATATTCAGCTATGCATCAGAATTTATTCACTAAAGTAGTACTTGGTTTCTTTTGCTGCATTTTCATAGTTTTAGGGTTTTTGTGTAGTCTTTAAATGTTAGAATTTTAAATGCAACTGCTTATACAAAAGTACTGCATTCTTTCTAAGAGTAGCTGCCTACATTACATACCATTGTATCAAAAAGTCCAGTCCTTTGCTGTCTTGCTAAATTAATGCAAACTTACCACTTCATTCACTTTCCACATTTCCAGCCAGATGTGAACAGAGGAGGAGCAGCTCGGTTGTCAGAGAAGTAAAGGTATTACAGGAGTGGTAGAGGACAAAAAAATTACTTGTCTGCTGGATCACAACAACATGATTGCAAAAATACAGCCTGGGAGAAAGAGCAGTGTATTTTTCTTGAGCTAGTTCTTCAGCACTTCATCAGAGTTCTATAAGGTGCATATGGGACTATGATAGGTCTATCAATCAACTATGAAAGATAACCAAAAGTGTACTTCTATGGCTAAACCAGGTTAATATGCTACAGTTCTTACAGCCTGAACAGTGCTGTGCCTGTGAATGGACTTCCATAAATTTTTAACCTGCACTGGCAAAAATCTGGGAACTGTGACTAGGTTGTTTTTAGACTTCGTTTTGTTGGGGTATGTAGCTGTTATTTCTTAGATGAATGGTGTAAAGGGGGTAGCACTCCCTGCTATGCTAAACAGTTATACTGCACAACCTCTTCCTCAAAACATTCTAAAGCTGTAGAAAGTTAGGGAATTATTTCTGCATGTAAGTTCTGTCCTTACATTCATTCCCTGATTATTCCTCTGTCAGACATGGGTTACCAACCTAGACAGACTTTTACTTCAACAAGTGGAGACATGGTTCTGACTGATTTCCTTGGGAGAGACTGATCTCAGCCGTGAACTCCAGATTTTATTTGTAATCAGAAACAATATTTATATTTCACATGTCAAGCGAAGGAAAACTAAGTGCAGACAAACAATGATTTATAGCTCTGCTCCTTTTCTGGCAACAATAAAAAGGATAAGTTGCTTTATCAAGGACAGATTAAGAGAGCAGTTTATTTATAGAGCAAAATTACAAATTGATTCCTGGGTTGTTGAGCAAGGAAAACCTCCTTTGGATATTTGAATTGTTATTTTACTTTGTTTCCATTCTGGGGAAAAAAAAATTGTTAATTCCTGTATTTGTTTTGGAATATTCACCAGTGTAATTGCTTAAACCTGAAATTGCTAAAATTCATGCATTACGTGGATTTGGAGTGATAATTACAATCAGGATTAAACTTGAGGGTTACAAAAGATGTACAGGTTGAAGAGTGAGAGAGAATTTTTTATAGATGCTGATCCAGTAAGACTTCCTGAAGTTTGTGTCTTCTAAAATCTATTTGACTACTTGAGAATCTTAGAAAACTTGCTGTTCAGGGAGCGTTTCAGTTTGAATAAAACTTGGTCCTTGTTATTGTCAGTGTTAGTACTTAAGTATTAAATAGAACATTGTTCAGTTCTAATCCTGCCCCTTGCTTTTAAAGATATTTGAGTGAAGGAAATAATCTGCTTCAGCTGAGTTCAAGGGAAAAGATATCCAATGATACTTAATGCTGTATTGAAGTTAAAGCTCTTAATTTGAAAATTACAGAAAGAAAATTTTTATCTTGTCATGCCAGTAGGTGGCATTATTGGTACATAACCAGAAAATCCCTGTAAAAGATGTCTTTAGCTCCTTTCACCGCTTGCACTTTAAAAATGTGGTTTTGCATTTCAAGAGCATAAAGAACTTCAGTTTTGTTTTTATTACAGATTTGGTCAAATATATGTATTTTTAACCTGTATTTAGGCTCTTTACATTTTGACACTGTCTAATGTTAAGATTGTCTTGTGGCTTTTTATTTACATGACAAGAAACATATGCAAGGTGATGGTATTAATATTACTTGCAAGATCAAACTTTCCCTGATTTTTTGCAGTGACTGGAATTGTTCCTCTGGAACAGCTGTAGAGATTGATTTCAGAGCCTGTAACTTGTGCTTTAGCAAAAAGACTTATGTCTGAAAATTGGTTATAAAGTGCTTGTTGTATTATTGTATTCCAAGCAGTTAGTAATATTGAAAGTCAAGCTTAGGAAAGAGAACTCTTACAAATAGGAATGGTATTTGAAAAAGTCTAAAATGATTTTTAAGAAGTCTAAAGGTAGACCACACAGTTTATTTCTAAAAACAAGTCTTGAAAAGACTGGTTTGTAATACCAGTCTTTGGTAGAGCAAATAGAGCAAAAAGAGCAATACCATACTTTGCTAGAGCAAAGTATTGCTAGTCATATCTAAGGATGATAAGAGTGACCTAAAAGTCTCAGTTGATATAAGAAATAAGCACAGTAGAACTACACACTAGGGAAGATCTGTATCTTCTTAAAAGTGCCCAAATTTGCTGTATAAGCACTATTTCTTCCTTAGCAGGGGTGTCTGACTTGTTCAGTAAGCAGATGTATTTTTACATGACTGTGCAGACAACTGTGTGTTGTCAAAGCTTATGGTAGGTTGATGCCCCCAAAAAGAGTTCAGTGTTTGCTGCAAACTTGTGGTTAAGCAACCACTCATAAAATATCTATGGTATTTGTTATATATGCTACAAACTGCAGCTTTGTGGGAGTGACATCTGAGGAATCAGCTACTAGGATATAATTGTCACCTCTGTCTTCTTTCCCAGATCTTTTGAGTACACCTTATACATATTCTGTATTATATCTGTAATCTATGATCGAAAACTTGTCTAGCTGATGGTTTTGTGCTGAGGAGTAATTTTCATGGTAGGTGATGGGAACTGAGGAATTTATTGGATAAAGACACTCTAGGGGCACCTTTAAATTAATGTTTTTAGCCTCGGTATGTCTTCAAAACTCTTGTACTTGAAAAAAAGCATCAGTTCAGGCTCGGTGATTTAGGGCAGATTTTGTAAAGCAAAATGCACATGATATACTGTAACAGCCCTTGAGGTAATGGCTTTGCATTTGATTTTCACTTCACCTCCAAGTTGGGTTGGATAAGATTGTCAAGCACTACATTGTTCACTGCATTGAGGCAGCTTAATGGGTTTGAGGCTATATTATATTGCTTCCTGCTGTTGTGATGCTTTGTGGTAGAGAAAGAGAGCATAAAGAACTTCAGTTTTGTTTTCATTACAGATTTGGTCAAATAATATGATTTAGATGTCTGATTCAGTCTCCTCTTATCTCTTTTCTTACCAAAAGAAGGAAAAATCCACATACATAAGACTGCCAAAACAGAATCTACAGTATTTTCCAGTTAATTCTCATAGTTTTCGTGTAATCTTCTGTCAATTGTATGCATCTTAAGCAGTAGTACAGGTACTGTGGCTTTATAGAAATTCTGTTCCGACTTAATTTTAATTCCAGAAATAAGGAATTTAATCTTCTAAATGGGACTTACCCTCTCAGAAGTGACAGTCACAGTGGAATCGATTGTCTTTGTCACTTCCTTAAATCTTCTTGTTTATGGAAAGTCTTGCTGGTTTTGTTGGGTTTTTTTCTTTTTCGGTTTTGCTTTTTTTTTTTTTTTTTTTTTTTTTTTGTCTCCCCAAAGAGTCTTATTTAGCTCTTCAACTGACATTCTCTTAGTTATGAATTTAATCAGGAATTAATAGTAATATCTTTTCGAGAACACAAGTCATATTTGACTTGTATTGCTGAGACTGGCTTAATGATATTGCTGTCTTCAAGTAGCCGTTTGTTAAGGTAGATTCTTACTGCTCTGTTAAAACAATGAATTTCAAAGCTTATGTAATCAAGACAAAAGTTTGTAAAGTTCATGAGTGCTAATGGCACATGGAAGATTAATTTTCTTTAATACTTTTCTGTATTAATTCATATTCTTTATTCTTAAAATAGCCCTTTACCTTTCAGTTACATAGGGTACATACTGAAAAAGTGGTTTGCTGGACAGTTTGCTTTACATTTTGCAGGAGATAGGGGTTACTTTTCATTCTGACAAACCACTCATCTCATTCTAAACATTTTTACTTTGGGGTGTAATAATTCTAAAAGTGCTTGCAAAATTACCTTCTTACCAAATCTAGTTTCACCATATGCAATATTGCTTCTCTGATAGAAGTCAGACAATACTTAGTTTGTTAGAGACTGCATGATCAGGAAACTGACATGTTTTTCTGTTGCCTTCTGTTGTTGCATCACTCTTAACTGCTCTTGCTTTTACAAGTAAACAAAGCATACAGACAGATTACATCAGAAAATGGTACAGCACCTAGAATGAAAGGGATTTCTGCTCTGGAGGCAAGGTGCACCTCAGCTCACCCTCTTTGATCTGAAACTCCGAATTCAAAGGCAGTACTGTTACATGAACTGGAGCAGTCAGGTTGTAGAAACATCTACTGTTTTGTCTGCAGAGGGCACTCCTTTGTCTAGGATTAGATGTACTGTGTCTTTCTTCTGGGGCATGTCAAGTTACTTAAAATGGCCATAGTTGCCTTTATCACCAGCCTATTTTACTGCTAAAATTCTGCAAAGGATTTTACTTTGGTAGATTTTTTGGTTCATGGTTTTTTTTTCATATGCAGGGAAAGCTCAGCTGCATCAGTTCTCCCCTAAATTCAATCAGTAGCTGAAGAAGTCTGATTTACTGCATATTCTATAGGAAGAGATCATTACTTGGGTTGGTTTGTAGACAGATGAAGATTAGGTTTTGTTAAAGGGTGCTGCTGCTCTTGCTGTGGAAGATTTAGACTGTCATTAGTCCTTGGTCCTAACAGTATAATTATCTTTTGTTTGGCAGCATTCTGGAACTTCCTCTTGATTAAGTTACACTTCCATTTAGGTTTAATGATTGCTTAAAAGTTACTAACAGTGGTCTCCCAAACTATTAATGTTTGGGAGACTGAGAATGTAGGTAGTAGATATGTCCTTCAGTATAATTGTTTTGTATGTTTTTCCTGGGCTTTTCTGTGTTTTTTGTAGTCTTTAGGAGGAGGGAAAAAAAATGTGTCAGGAGCTTGCAGTATTAATATGTATTTGTTTTGAAAAGTAAGAAGAGTCAGTGCTAGGGAAGGAAGCTGTTTGCAAACTTGTGGTTTAATTTTTACATGCTGTTTTGCACAGTGTATGTTGCCCACAAAGTACTGGATTATCTGGATTCTGTGATTGTTGTAAGAGAACAGCAATTAAAAAATGGCTAGTAAAATTCCTTTGAGAATCTGAGCTGTCAGTCACTTGTGAAACTCTTAATAAAGTGATTTCTGCTTGTATGTTTAGAAGCCAAACAAGCCACATACACAAAACCACTTCAGCGAGAGCATTATGAGGTTTGAAAATGCAGCTAGAGGTAGATAGGAGAAAAATGTTTGCACATCAAGTAAATGAGAAAATAGTGGGATAAACCAAAAATACTCTTCATTAAAAAGAAGCTCCCATTTTTTGTGGGTTTTGTTTTGTTTTTCCTCCTGATGTTGAACATTTATGCTTTTTCCTGTTTAGCGTGATGTCTTTTAGAGGTCGACTTTGCTGCTCTTTGCTCTTTTGCTGCTGTTCTTCCAGTTATATTTGCATTTCCTTGCCAGTCAGTTTGTGGCATATAGACAGAGGTACCTTGCAGTTTTCTGTATAGAGCCAGGTTGTTCCAGTTGCATGAATTAGCTCTGGCACAGCACTACAGGAAATGTTCATTTAATTAAAAACTAGAACAAAACATGTTGCCTGCTCTTCCCTTCAGATGTTTTAGATGCAAGACAGCTATTTGTATTCACAGAATTAAATTAATAACATAAGGCTGCTGAAGGCAGTCTAATCTAGCTTTACAAACAAACCAGGGCCAGCCTTGAAGTGCAGAGCTTTCGGTAGCTGAATTGTTCCTGTAGTATCTCCAGGGAACTTCCTAGACAGCCTGTTCCTGTGCTTTACCTTTCTCATTGAGAATTTTTTTCCCTCATGCCTGGTTGGAATTTGCTGTGCAGCAATTTGTGACTGTTGCCACTTCTCCTTTTGTTCTGTCCTCTGTCATCTCTGCAACTCTCCATTTGATAGTTGAAGGAATCTATTAGATTCCCACAAACACATACTTCATCCCACCTTAATCTTCTACAGGCTGAAAGTGCCAGGTTCCCTCAGCTTCTCCTTATATATCATATGCTCTAGTACCCTAGCCATAGTGGCATCTTTCTGCTGGACACTCTTCTGTTAATGCCTCTCTTGCCCCAAAACTGAACAGGATAGCGTAGGTACAGCTTAAAGAGTGCTGATGGGAAAGGGAATAATAACTTCATTTGTACTTATTTCTGCACTCTTCCAAATGCAGCTCAGAGTGCAGTTTGATAACATAGGATTGTACTTCTGGGCCACATTCAGCTTGTTGTCCACTTGATCCCCCAGATCCTTTTTCTGCACATCTCCTTCCAATCCAAGCTAGCCCTGACCTCTTCTTTTGCATGGAGTTACAGTGTTGCAAGCGCAAGATTTTTGTAGTTGTCTTTGTTATCTGCTTAAAAGTTTTTACATCATGGCAAATATTTTTAAGCACACCAGAAGAACAAAGTCAACCTTAAGTGCTGCTGACAAGCTGATTGATGTTCAGGGTGATGTGGGCAATACTGTTCCTTGCGAAGTTGTCCTAATGAGATACTGCTAGAAGTTGTTGTCTTAGGAAAAAATTAATAGCATCAAGCGTTAGAAATCATCATGGCTAGAGAGTATCTACTTGTGAATTCTTAAATGACCTAGCAATGGTACTTCTGTCCTTCTCACTCAGTGTATGTTCAGTACTAGAAGGTCAGAAAGTGACGTACCCTGCACCAGTTTTTGAAGGGCTCAGATAACTGCAGAGACTTCTGCTAGGCAAATCAGATGGGTACCTAAGAGAGAAGTGAATATGGATAAATGTGATAATGAGCAGGAATTAACAGAGCTTCTCTAGAGAGGAGGAAAGGAAAATTATGTCTTTCCAAAGTCATGCTTGGAAAGAGTCAACAACCATGTGGATAAGAGTTATCTAATCAGTGCGATGTCCTTGGAGTTCTTAAAAATTACAACAACCCCCCCTTGATTATCAAGGTGCTTAATCAGAAAAGAAACCAAAGTATTATAAATGGGACAGTCCTCCCATGGGTTAATAATTGGTGAAAACCAAATTAGATAAAATGAGGACCCCAAGTTAGCTTTTAGCACTCAAGAAAGATCTTGAAGTCATTCTAGATTATATTATGAAAATATGGTATCAATGTTTGGGGAAGAAGCAAACTGACTTTTGAGAATTATTTGCAAAGCAGCAGAGAGAGTATAATAAAAAGTGAGTAAGGAAAGGTGATCAATTAAATAAGGCATAACTTTGGAAGGCATTTACAACTCTTACTTTATACTGGAAAGCTAATTTTCAGGTAGCGGTGCTGTTTTCCTTCTAAGCACTGAGGAGGAGACAGAGGAGTTTAAAAAAAGCTGTTGAACTCCAGGAAGCTGACAGAAGATACACAAGCACTAATGTCATGGTGGTTTATATTGCTCTGCTGTGTTCTGCAGAGGAATGACACACACAAAACAGGGCATGACAGGAATGGGTGTACTTGAAAGAACAGGAAGGCATAACAGACTTAGGAACTAGATAAAAAAGTTGGTTAATAAGGAAAGTTGGTTAATAAGGGAAGAATGGCAGGCTACTGCATCCTATTAGAATTTAATTTTAAGTACTTACCTAATGCTTCTGTATTGGATAACAGGGAAAAACAAAGGAAGGAGAATGGGAATTGTGCCAAGTCCTTCTGCCTCTTTGGCTCCTCTAAAAGTGTTATGAGAGAAAGGACTACTAAACCTCCCACCTGACAACAAAATGACATGTTTCATCAAAATAAATGTCTTCAGTATTTTAAGACTTGTTTGTCCTATAATTCTTTTTCTGTAGTCAGTCTTTCTTGCCTATTTTGTTTGTTTTTTTGTTTTGTTGTTGGTTTTTTTTTTTTTTAACTATGACAAGAAGCATCAAATTACTAGAGGATACCTGGCTTGGTATTTTTATACTTCAATTTTTGTTTTACATGGTTCAAGACTTACCTATCAGTGGTGATTGTGGCTGACTAAGGAACAGGAAGAGAACAACTTTCCCTCCTGGGGTTGTATACTGTGTTGCATGTATTTTGCTCAAATATTGGATTTTTGAAGACTTTTGTTCTTAATTCCCTGCCCTTATCTGGGAGGGAGCACTGAGAGAAAAGTTAAGAATATTCTTTCAGAAAGATCTATGGTAACCAAATTTTATCTCCTGTAAACCAGCAGGCCTCAGAAAGGTATGTCCTATGCTGGAGCTGTAGTCATGTTTTCCAGGTGGTATGGCAAAATACTTTAGAAACCACAAAGTTTAGAGGTAGAAGAGGAGGGGATTATGAATACAAGAAATTAAAACATGTTCATACTAGATCACTGACCTCTAGGGTTACATAGGAGAGACTTGCAGAGTACATACCATGCATCTTTTGTTGTTTCAAATGTGTAAATGCTACATTTTTATTTACTCCATGCAGTTCAGAGCTAGTTTCTGTTAATACCCATTAGTAGTATAGATGAAACTGGAATTGCTGAAAAAATACAACCTGGCTGACCTGAAGGTATCTATTTGTATTTGTTTTAGGG
Organism: Heliangelus exortis; assembly: GCF_036169615.1. NCBI lineage: Eukaryota > Metazoa > Chordata > Aves > Apodiformes > Trochilidae > Heliangelus > Heliangelus exortis. The sequence continues at coordinate 59,033,980 of NC_092422.1, forward strand.
GTTGTTTCTCTATTGGCTGTTCATCCTTCTACAGTAAATACGCTGGGAAAACAGCTCCTGCCAAAAACATTTGGACAGTCTAATGTCAACATTGCACAACAAGTGGTAAGGAGATATTTGCTGTGTTTGGTTGTTCTGTTTTGTGGAGCTTTTGTTTGGTTGTTTGTTGTTTTTGTTTTGTTTTGTTTTACTGCTTGCACATATTGTAAATCTGACTTAGAGCTTGACAGCTGGTATCACTTGTAATGGGCAAGTAGTTTTCTAACTATCTTTCTAGTTCTCTTTTCTAATTTTAATACAAATGGCTCTTTTACATGAAGAAATGAAAAGATGACTGTCAAAGTGGGTACTGGAATATTCGGGTGTCTTTCCCTTTTGCTATTCTTGCCAATTAAAATCAGTGAAGTCTCAGCTTTGAAATGTTCCATAGGGAAATGTAAATTGAGTCTAGTAGCACATTTTTATTGAGTTTGAAGTTAGGTGGAACAACACTGAAAACAGACCACATTTCTTAGCACTTAATTTAGAAATCTTTTTGTTTAAACACTTGTTGTGAGCTTCGTGTGAGGTTCATGAGATCAGAGGTTTCAAATAACTCAATACTTCATTGGGTAATACATAGGTTATGAGAAATCACTTTTAAAGTGATCAAAATTAAAATCTGGTGATCTGTAAAGAGTTGGTCTCAGTTCATCTTCTGGAAAGCAACTATAATATGTCAACATCTGAAATGGAATGTGTCCTAAATTTGGTTGTCTTGATGTAAAAGCAGTTCCATATCTACGTTTCCCAACTCTAAGCTCTAACTCTAGAGTGTAAAACACTCTAAGGAGTGTTTTACAACTGAGGCTGCCTGAATCAATATACTACACCACTTCAACTGTATGTAAGTCACAATGGTCTAGTCCCTCTGCATTAGGCAGTATATCTGTATAACTGTTTATTAACCATACTTTGCAGCTGTTCCCATGCCCAGATAGTTGCAATGGTATAAGTGTCCCTTTGAAGCAGGAAACAAAGAAAACAAAAATCCCCAAACCTCTGCATCCTCCCATGTTCTTAACTGAATTGCAGATTCAGTGTCACTGTTTTAAGTCTTGAGCTTCGTATAGGAAAGTGTGTGTATGCTTGAGTTAATGTTGAAAATGAAATGTTCTTTCAAGTAACTTATAATAAAATATTTTCTTTAAGTATGAGAATGAGGGGATAATAACAAAATCACATTAAAACTTCCATCAATGAGGAAATAATGTTTACAGTGTTTGTATACATATAAATTCATGTCTTCCATCACAAGTTGAAAATGATAAGTCTTTGTATGTATATGATGAATTTTACACTGTGACATTATAAAAGTACTATTAAGAAAAAATAACTACTTTTAATGGTGCTTTTGTTAGTATGACTAATGTGGGAAATTTACATTTAGTCATTTTGTTCATCTCTTTTTAATCTGAACATATTAGCATATTTGCATTGGCTGTTATGAGTACAAAGTAAGATACTTAGTTGTCTGTCGTTAAAGAAGAGGTGGAGGCTTTGTGTATATAAAGGGAGAAATTTGGGGTAAATTTCTGTCAGCTTTATGTTCTGAAGGGGATAGCAAGAACTATAAAAAATTACTCCTAGTACTCTGATACTTAAGAGGACAAAACTCTTCTAGCAGTGTGCAAAATGTTGTTGGGAAGCAGAGTGTGGGCTTGTGACCCTGCTCAACTTTCTTACCTTTGAGTGGTAAAATCAGGTTTTTAATACTTAAGTACTCCAATTTGGCTTTTGTCCTTTGTTCTGGTAGTCTGATTTGTTTTTCTTAATACTGTCCCCACATAAACTTTTCTATTAAATATAATGAAGTGGACTGTGTGGGCTGTCTTGGTGTTCTTCTCCCTTGCCCTGATGTTATTCATTCTTTGAGGAGCTGAACTGTAATCTTGTTATTTTTTTGAAATCAGGAAACTTAGAAAAAGAAGTGTCTGCTGTTTCTTTTTTTTTTACTTCTTCCACCCCCCTAGTCCCTGTGTTTTTTTCTGAATTCAGAGCTTTCATTTTAGGATGTTCCCAGTGACTCATTACTGCTTAACTCTTTTAATTCATGCTCTTTTCATTAAAAGTCATTTTTGTTTATGAACTTGTGAATTAATTTAGGGGCATTAACATTTCTATTAAGAAGCCAATAATACCAGAGCAATTCCTTAGAAGATTCTGAAACTCTTGACTATAGGGGCTTCCTTAATTGTGGTTCATGAAAGCACATAATTCTACCTAGTTTGCAGACTTTTCTGAGTCAAAATGGGAATACAGAGCAGGTTTTACATGTACTACAGACTTCACTTTTCCACTGTAGAAATGAGCCTCTGAATTTGTACACTCATCCATTTATTCCTTTGTACTGTTGAGTATTTCAAGACACAACTGAGTGCAGGGTTTGCTGCTGACAGTTTGTTTTTTTCCCAGCTGTAATTCCATCCCCTCCCCTGTACTGGCTTGGCTTTCATCTTACAACACAGTCATACAAATTCTAGATGGGGTACCTGGGGGATGGTGAATCTGTTTGTGAAGTTAGGAAGCTATGGAGTAGAGTGGGTCCTTCTAATTTTAGCCTTTGCCAGCAAGATGTTGAATCATTTCTTCCAGCCCTCCTTATTTTCTACCTAGGGGATAAAAGCTGACAAACAGCTTCCCTCTGTTCTTGGTATTGTCTGCATCACTTGAATTTTTACATCACCTGTCATTTTCACAGCCTTTTGAGACATTTTGTGAACAAGATCAGTCAATAGCAGAACTTACAGTATTTTTTTATCAGGGAGAAAGTGAGCTGTTTCACCTATGCCCCGTGCAAGTTTGGCATACCTCACCCTCATTCTGCTTCCCACAAGAAAATTTTTTATTTTGATAAGTGCTAGGGGAGATAGTTGCCTTTCCATAAGAATTAGAAATTCTTTAGGGGTGGAAGCAAGCTACTGGAAAGGGGAGAGAGAAGGACTTAAGATTTTACGGATGTCAAAAGTGCACATGACAAACTTGGGTGTTAACTACTTAAGAGAGGTAGCATAAAATTGAGAGACTATATGGAAGGAAGTGCTGCTGTTTGTCTTTGGAAGCAGCTGAAATTACAAACATGTAACAGTTACCAGAGTGTGTCTTGCACTCTGCATTTAAAGGTTGTTTGATTTGGTTCATTTTCACAGGCAAAAGTACTTCATGCTGGATTTTCAGATTTTCTATTTTATTCTTGTTGGGGCTAAATTATTGAAGCTAGCCTAAGGAAGAAATGTAAAATTTTGTTGGTTAGGCAGAATGTCACTGCAGGAAAATAGAGCAGCTTGTGGGTGGTTATGGTTTTAGGTTCATTTGATGTTTTTTGTCACTTTAGCTGCTGTAAGATTCAATCTGCTGTTCCACTGAGAAGTAAATGTACCCCAAGAAACTGTGTATGTTTCTATAAAGTAAAAGTATGTGCAGTGTAATTTTCTTTTTCTATATACATATCACCTAGCAAGTTATATTTATTTAAAAAAATCATCTGCAAAAGTGGGAGTTTGGCTTCAGCTAGTGTTCACAGATAAGGAAAGTGTGCCTCTGCTTGTATGAATGAATGTATGTATTATTCATGATGAAATCTTCAAGACCACTTACCTGTAAGCCTGATGACTGGAATCAGCTAAGTGCTTCCTCCTAACAGGTTTGGAATGAAATGGTTTTACCTGAATTGGTCTTGCTCACTGTAGTGATCAGATCAGAAAATCTGGCCCATACTTTTTCTCACCTCTAGCTTACTTGTGTTTTGATTTTGATTTTAGTTATAGAAACTGACCTCAGAGAAAAATGTTCTTTGCTTTCACTGATTTTCAGATCATCTTGTACCATATATTTATACTTGAACTGTCTGCAGCTTCTTTAAATGTAGTCTGATAGGAATTTCTTTCCCTTTTTGGTTTTTTTTTTGAGGATTTGAGTATGCTTTGATCTAAGTTGGTATAGAATATTATTAAGAAATCGAGGAAGCATGGAAATCTCATTTAAGTATGAGAAAACATAAAATGCTCTAACTATATAATTTGTAATCTGGAGGGTTTTGTTCTAGTGTTGATAAATGCAATGCATCTAATAACGTAGGTAGAAAAGCATTATGTTTGGATAATACAGCATCCAAATATCTTTGAATATTTATGATCATTTTCAAATGATTTTGTCTTTGTTCTAGGTTATTGGTACACCTCAGAGACCTTCAGCGCCAAATACTATCCTGGTAGGAAGTCCACATACACCTAACACACACTTTGTGTCACAGAACCAGACTGCAGATTCTTCACCATGGTCTGCTGGGTGAGCAAAATAAAAGTTCCAGTTAATTAATTTTCTGAGTTCATTGTGATGGAGTGTATACTCTTCAGGCTAGCAATGTGAGAAAAACAGTCTATTCACCTTTCCTTCAAGAACATCTCCACATGCAGGCTTACTGTACTAAAACCAGGCATAGTCACACAAGAATTAATACCTCCTCATGTGTGATTAAAAAAACCAAGAATGTTTTCTGTAAACACTGATGGATATTCAGATTATATCCATATAAAGGTTACTTACCTTTAGAGTATTAAGTTCCTGAAAGTACAGAGGAATTTGTCTGACTCAGATCAGGTTTTAATTTGGCATTTCTGTTTTTCTGGTTTGTTTCCAAACAATAAATCAAACAAACAAAAACAACAAACAAACAAAAAAAAAAAAACCACCACAAAACCACAGACATTTCAGATTTGAACAACTGTATCCTGAAGTATCATTTGAAATAAGAATTTAGTTCTTATGGGAAAAGATTTAGATGCAACAAATGCATTCTTTTGTGGTCTTTTCTCATGTAAGCTTGTTTTTAAGGGTCTTCAGTTATGTAATTGCTATAAAACTGAATTTTCATTGCCTTGTAAAACAAATAGATCTCTACTTTGGAATTACTCAGCAAGATGAGGTATAGAGAATTGAGAGGTTCTAATGCTAGTACTAATTTTGTTGATACTTAGATTTTATCCAAAGTTACAAGGAACTTTTAAGATGTATAGAAAGCTTTGTTATATTTCCAGCATCTGCTGTAACTTCAAAGCTTTTGTGGCAACTTCACATACTGTATAACTTTACATCTGTGTTTTAGTGATAGTGTAATGTTCACTGAGTTTAATCAGTCTCAGCCTGTTGAGTGATGATTAGATTTACGTAAAACAGTGTCCAGTCTTAATTTTTTGTGGTCAAATTAGGTGGGGTATTTAAATTTCAAAAACAAAACCCCAAAACCGAACGAACAAGTGAAACCCAAAGCAAACACCAAAAATATTATCTCCTGTAATTAACTTTTCATATTTTAGCATTTATCCTTCTATCCTTTCTTGTCTTGAAGATTGGAAGGCTTTACTTACTGACTTCCTCAAGGAGTATCCCTACTGTTAACTTTCTGTCTGTTACTGGAACTATTAGAGTTGCCAGAAGGATAAATTTGTACTGTGTTTCAGCATCAAGATATTAGAATTGTTAATTATTGTAAATTGTAGGGGGGAAAAATTATTGATAAAATAGTTGGGAAGGGGTTAGAAGCAGAATAAAAGGGAAGGCTTGGTTTTTGCAGCAGTGTGCCTGTATTTGAAAAAGAGACATTAAATATTCCAAAGTTCAAATCTTCTTAAAATATATATTATACATATATTTAGGAAGCGGAACAAAAAAGGAGAGAAGAATGGCAAGGGTTTACGTCATTTCTCTATGAAGGTTTGTGAGAAGGTACAAAGAAAAGGAACCACCTCATACAATGAGGTGGCAGACGAGTTGGTTGCAGAATTCAGTACCACTGATAATCACATTTCACCAAATGAATCAGTAAGTATATGGGAGGTCAATTGCATATGAACCAAATGGGGGAATAGAAATTTGTTTTTGAGACTTACGTATTTCTTTTTCTACTTTTAAATGCAACAGTTCAGATGTTACCCAAGTTTACTCCTTTACTGTAATACATTTGTTTTCATATATTTTGTCACAGATATGTTTTTGATTATTGCACTGTTTCTACAGCAGGCTTATGACCAGAAGAATATTAGACGACGTGTCTATGATGCCTTAAATGTCCTTATGGCCATGAACATTATCTCCAAGGAGAAGAAGGAAATCAAATGGATTGGTCTACCTACTAACTCGGCTCAGGAATGTCAGAATTTAGAGGTATATGTATTAGGAAATTCACAGTGGCTCAGTGTTTGAGTAAGTGTGTTCTGATGTAACATGTAGATGGGATCTTCTGAGGTAGCAAGGTAAAATAATGTGGTCCTGTTTGACTCTTTGACAGAACACACACTTAAAGTTTGCTTAAATATGTATTTTGGAATTCTTATGTGGTGAAAATACAGCTCTCACAGCTTTTTAGCTTATCAAATGATTCTGAGTGGAAGTTAAACTGAAAGATTTATATGTATTTCCAGCATGGAGGTCCTGTGTTGCTCAAGAGTCAAGAAGTATTTTTATCTCCAGATGCCAAACAAATAATACATCTATGATGACAGGTGTTGCATGTAAACCTACATATATGTGCGTCGCTCATATGTATTTCTGAAATTTATTTTGCACGAATATATAAGATATTTTGGGGTTTTTTTATTACTTCATGTCTTGGGTAAGAAGTAAAATGTTTTATACTGAAAGGCATTTGTAATTTCTGGCAGGGTTTCAGGGTTTGATTGTTGGTTGTTGTTTTAGTATGAGATTCGTGGGCTAATAAAATCACTGAGATTTGCTGAAATTTGCTTTATAAGAATAGAATTAGACTTTATTCTTAATAAGTCTAAATTCACTTCAGCAGGACTGAAATCAGTGTAGAAGCTGGAAAATTGGAAAGAAATGTTTTGGAATCTATCTGCAGAGGGCTAGTTCTATGGGGATTTTTGTTGAATACTGATAATTGATTGTTCAGTTAGTACAGAAATAACATAGTAGTTGCTAAGTAATAGTAATTGCTATCTGTATTAAGAAAATACAAGATACCTAATGAACCCATTTTTTTAAAATATTTGTCATCTTAGGGGAAAATTATTAGAGTAAGAGTTATAACAAAGGCATAAATAGTAGGGTGAGTGTGTGAGGTGAAGTGATTTGAAGATGATGATGCTTTGTGCTGAGAAGGGAACTGGCTATCTGGAGGAATTTTAAAAGTAGTTCTCTTTGGATGTGTCTCACAAGGTATAGTAATATTGGAGCAAAAGAAGAGTGTGACTCCTTCAGCTGGGTTTGATGCTGTGACTGTTGATGTCCTAAAGAAGGGTAGGATAATATTAGGGCTGAAGTAAAAAAAGGCAACTTAGAATGTAATAATGCACAGTGAAGGTTCATGCATTTAAGATGAGAACAATGACAGAGTACCAAAATCAGAAGTTGTTAACTGAATGTTGCAAGAGGAGGAAATAGTTGTTGAGGTACAAGTGTAATATAGTGTTTGAAAATAATATTCTTCTGTTTAATAGCCCTCAATTTTTCTCCACAAATTTTTACTTCATACAAAGTTTGCTTTTAACATTGAGGTTTTTTGTGGCAGTGAGTTTCAGATGCATTAGATGCTTCTTAGGAAATGTTTTGAACATACTATGTATAGTTGATATCGTCTGACTTATTTTTTAATAATTTTTAAAATCTACTTTTGTTGGAAGTGGTGGGTACTCAGTCATTCCTTATTGACTTTCTCCATCCTACTGATTTTTTTTTTAGATAACTTACCTGTTCTCCCCCATTATTTCATTCTCCTTTCTGTAGAGTCCTATTCTACCTACTCCCTGGTATGGAATCTGTTCTGTACCACTGATAATCCTGATTCCTCTTTTGAGTGGTCTTTTTGAAATACCAACACCCAACCTATAGAATTCAAAGTAGATGGGTTTATACACTGATGTAATGATAATTTCTGTTCTGTTATCAGTTTCTTGCTTAGCAATTCATATTTTTGGCTGTTGCAGTGTACTGATCTGATGGTTTTGTAGATACTGCAATTTGCGATCTCTACTGAATGTAATTTTATTTCTAAAATTCACATTAATGAGGTTGTACTTTCTCACATCTACCACATCAGGTTTTGAGCTAATCACTCAGTGTTACAACACTCCAAGGGTGCTTTGTGTCAGGCTTTCTTTTTATGCCAGGTAGCCCAGCATTGTCAGCAGATTCTGTCCCCTTACTATTTATCCCCTTACTATTTATTCTACGTATTCTGATCCTCTGTAATCTTAATAGCAGTCTGTAAGTCCTTGAGGGAATCTGGTCAGCTTCCTCCACTGGGAAAGCACTTTATTTCCTACCATTTTATCTGTAATATTTTATGTTATTATTTAGTAAGTATTTAGTACTGTAGGGCCTTAGTCTTTAGTTCCACAGCAACTTCATTTCTTTAAGCATCTTTGAAGGATCTTCTCCAGTACCTCCAATATCAGCAGACTACATCAAGTGGATCATTCTGGTCTAAATGCTCTTTGCCTTCTTGAAAGAGTTTGGATAATTCTTTGAGGCATATCTTCTGTTTGCAAAGATATTTTTACCTTCTTCCAGATATATTGTACTTCATTATCCAGTGTTCTAATTCTGGTCTTGTAGCTTCCATCAGTACTACTTAACGTGAATTTTGATCATTAGATCTTTAAATTACCTACAGAACCTTAAAAGATTATGTGTCCTACCTGCAATGCTGGGATACTGAACTGATTTTAGGGGGAAAAGATACCGATTAAAGAAGTATTTATTATTAACAAATCCCTTCTCTATCTTAAGGTGGAGAAACAGAGAAGACTTGAAAGAATAAAGCAAAAACAGTCTCAACTACAAGAACTCATTCTACAGGTACAGTCAAGGTACTCTTGTCTATAGGGCAAGGTAACATATCTGTATGCCTCTTGTTTTATCCCACTGAGGGGGGATAGGCATATGCAGTTTTGATTCAGTCTAATTAATAGACTTCTAATTCATGCAATTTTAATGGTAGTTTGGCTGGGACCATGCTGTTGGCCATTACCAATGGGGAAGCTAGAAACCTTCCATGAGTTAGGATGAACTCTGCAGTTTGAAGTGTGTTTAAACAGAATTTCTGCTAACAGTAGCTGTGCTACTGTGTCCTCTGAGTTTTCCAATTCAGTTCTGTAATCTAGAGTGAGTCTGTAGATAAAATTGTGTCTGAAGAGTCACTGGTCCTAGTTGAGTAATTCAACATCTGATGTCAGATGTTCAAATCCCAAGCATTAACTTTTTTTTGGAATATTATGTCAGTAAAAATAGAGCATTAATCAAACAACTGTTCTGGTGGAGTGCAGTAGCTAGGTTGGAATAGTAAACAGAGGGGAATTAGCATGCTGTGTGAAAATCCCCTTTTCCAGTCATGGTTATAACTTCATTCCATCAAGGATCTGTCCTGGTACAGTTACTGGAATGTGCATTTTTTTTCTCAGTTAAGTTTTACCATGTTGTATTTTCACTGTTACCATTGGTGTCTCTTCTTGCATCTTAACATGCAGGAATATGGTGAACACTCTTTGTCCTTTTCTGCACTTGCTTGCTGCAACCATTGCTGGTTTTCTTTATCTGAGAGGTGTTTTTTCATTAACAGAATGGTGAAGTTTTAATTCATACTTTGTATCACTGTTGCTTTTTCTAGCAAATTGCCTTTAAGAACCTTGTTCAGCGAAACCGTCAAGCAGAACAACAGGCAAATCGACCCCCACCTTCCAATTCTGTCATCCACTTACCATTTATCATTGTGAACACCAGCAAGAAAACAGTGATTGACTGCAGTATTTCAAATGACAAGTGAGTTAACAGATTTTTCTGTCTGGCTTTTGGTACAACTTTGAAGTCCATGCTGAAGTGTTCATCTGGATTTGTTAAGAATGAAATCTAAATACATGTACTCTTCAAGTAAATTTGTAGATTGAGAGCATGCATTTCAGTTGAGTAAAACTTACTAATTTTGAGGAGAAACAGTTTAATAGAGCTTTTTAATAAACAGAATAATTGTGGTTACGCTTTTAAGTTCTTTAAGACTTACTTTGCTTCTAACATCTTACATATTAAGACAACTCTGTCTGACATAAGTTTGATGTCATGCTTCAAGAAGTGTTTACCTCTAGTTTAGCATGATGAAATACACCCAGCAGAATTTTGAGTGGATTTTGCTTTCATAAATGCTGCTCTGTACTTATGGTTGAAAAAGTTAGGGCTTTCATCTGAAAAGAAGCTGAATGTAGATGTGGTTTCTACTTGGACTATTAGCTTATTAGAAGAGCTTAAAAACATTTTTAAAAACTACGCAGTAGCCAGAGGAATGGTATTAAAGAAAAAATAATAAAACATGCAAAATACTTAATTAAAACTCAGTATTTGTTTAGCTAGCCTGTTAAAAATTTATATAATGTGTGTTATTGCAGGTTTAGTTGCTTGTATTGAGTCACTAACACTGTGTGTTAAACTGTTAAGATGCTGCAATTCCTGAAACTGGCAAGGTAGTTGAAACTTGAAAGTTAGCTGAAGTAATTGAAGCTAATTGAGACATTTTTCCTTTCCAGGTTTGAATATCTATTTAATTTTGACAATACTTTTGAAATTCATGATGATATAGAAGTACTAAAACGCATGGGAATGGCTTGTGGGCTAGAATCTGGAAGCTGTTCAGCAGAGGACCTAAAAATTGCAAGGAGTTTGGTTCCTAAAGCTCTGGAACCATATGTGACAGGTTAGTTACTCCAAAAAGAGTCGTTTTGTTTTCTTCTTTAATATGGGTCTCAAGTTGAAAACACGAAAATATCCAAGATCAGTTAATTTCCACTTACTTGGAGTGAAGTTTTCTAACCAGTTCTACAATAAGTATGCTTGGTAGTGTAACTTAGGAACGAAAGAACGGAGGTTCATAGAGAATAGGCTGTTGCTCTTTCCAGAAAAACATTTTGCATTATACCAGACAAGTAGATCTTTGTAGTGTGTGAGTTGATTCACCTGCAAAGGCAGGTTGTAAAGTGCCAGACATGGTCCTAGCTTCGTTTTGTATTGTTTTTGTTTTCATTATGTTAAGAATGCTGAAGCCATCTGACTTGCTCACTTCACTAGAATGGCTTTTATTGCATTTTGAAATTCTGCTGTTGCATTAACTGCTTGTTTTTTAATTATGGTATTTTGGATACAGTACATCAATATATTTTGGTGTTTTCATTGCAAGACTTACTTTCTGGATTTTAAAAGCATTAAGAATTTCAACTGAATTAGATGAGTGTATTTTGAAGTATTGTTGACATCTATATTGCTTCTCTTACAGAAATGGCTCAGGGATCAATCAGCAGTGTATATGTCACATCTTCATCAGGTTCTGCATCAAATGGCACAAGATTTTCAGCCAGGTGAGGTGAAATTATCAGTTATTTTTTAAAGTCTGTGATCATCAAAGAAATTAATCTGGGATTAGGTGCTTCATGAAACAAGTTCTAATTAAATGTGATGTGAATACGTGTTTAAGGTTATGCTCAGACATCAATGAGTATCTAAGTTTTGGTATACTAGTTTCCCAAGCTCTTCCACTTGCAATCCCTTCACCCAGTCTGGATTGATACTGGGGACTGCAATACAGTAGAAAACCTACAAGATTTTTGTTTGTTGCTTTGGGGTTTTTGGGTTTTTTGTTTGTTTTTTACTAGAAAAGCTTAATGAATAAAAAAAATCAGAACTAAAAATGCAGCACGTGTAGCAGTGTTTGCCCTGAAATAAGAAGGAACTAGGGGAAAGCTATTAAATTCTCTATTTTATAGTGCTTTTGAAAGACACTTGTCTCTCTGCAAGCATCCAGTGCTGCATAAAAATATTAAAAGGGCTTAGTTAGCCTTTAGACTAAATATTCTTTACAGGAAACCTGGAAAACACACTTCTAAGACATTTGTGAAAGGATTTCATCTTTATCTTGAACATAAGGGATAAAACATAGTAAGAACAATTTCAAAATGACTTGACTGTTTCTGCTTTTGAGAAACAGTTTTGACTTAAATTAGAGCTAGAGTTGAGGTGGCAGATACATTACAAGACAAGAGGGCACGGTCTCAAGTTGTGCCAGGGGAGGTTTAGGTTGGACATTAGAAAGAATTTCTTTACGGAGAGGGTGATCAGGCATTGGAATGGGCTGCCCAGGGAAGTGGTGGATTCTCCGTCCCTGGAGATATTTAAAAAGAGACTGGATGTGGCACTCAGTGCCATGGTCTGGTAACTGCAGCAGTAGTGGATCAAGGGTTGGACTTGATGATCTCTGAGGTCCCTTCCAACCCAGCCAATTCTATGATTCTATGATTAAAGGAACAGAATCGATACATGATTGTATTTAAGACCACAGTAAAATAGAAAAAAACTGTTAAACAATGCCAACTGGCTTTTTAGTTATTTATTTATTTATTTTAATTTCTTTTTCTGCAGTGACTTTTCTAATGGTGGAGATGGGATGTTGGCTACAAGTTCAAATGGATCTCAGTACAGTGGCTCCAGAGTTGAAACACCAGTTTCTTATGTTGGAGATGACGATGACGACGACGACGATTTTAATGAAAATGATGATGACGACTGATGCCCTTTGCTTGTAGACTATTTTTTGTTAAAATTCAGCAAGCTTCAGGAATAAATTGTTCTAGGGAGAAGTGTCTCAAATTACTTTGCCCCATCCCTCGAGGAGAATATTGGTAAGCAGTTCTGAGTTTAGAAATTGCACCTCTGATAAGCAAGCAAGGATTGTTTTATGTAGGATATTTTTAAATGTGGTGTGGATGTGTGTTTTTGATACCAGTGTGTTAATGCAGAGCCTTTATTTACTCTTGTTTTAGGGGTTTTGGTTTGTTGGCTGTTTTTTTGTTTGGGTTTTTTTTTTTATTTGAAGGAAAATGGATTTTGCCCCAAATGTTCTTGCGAAGTTTGCTAAAGAAAATGTAGACACATCATTGAGAAATAAAATACTGTCCTTCTGTGGAAAATGAATACACTGAATGGCAATTTATTTGGAGTGTATTTTGATTATGCCACTTTTTGAGGGATAGTGAGCTAATGTAGTAGTGTTTTTTTGTTAATCACGCAGTGTCCAAAGAACCAAACAAGAAAGATACGTCCTACTTTTTTACATGTTAAATTCCAGAAACGTTGTTGTGAACTTATTTTCCCTTAAATTATATCTAACATTATGATTCCATCGAGTTTATATACTTTTCACTGTATGTTGGGACATACGAATTACAAAGTTTTAGGCAAATGTTTACTGCCAGTTGGTGCAGCTATATAAAATGTCTTGAAGGTTTGGAATGATTTATTGCTTATGGTAAAATTTGCCTGATTTCTTACAGGCAGACTTTGGAAACTTTTTATTATATAGTTGTTTACATACTTATAAGTCTATCATATAAAGACATGTACTGAAACAAATGTTTGTATTTGTTTCATAAGCATCTTCCTGTAATCTATTATAAAGTTGAAATTAAATATAGAGAATGTTTTAAGTTTTTTAACTCAAAATTTGTCAATCATTTTTAATAGTTCATTTTTATAAAAGGAATTTCAGGGCAGGTGGTAGTCTTTTTAAATTTATTCACAAACAATTAACTGCACAAATACTGTCAGCTGCCTATTCTAAGACAGTAGTCTTTTTATTGAAACACAAATAAACTTTTCTGTAATATTTTATGGAATATAAAGAGACTATAATTGTTTGACTTGTTTAACCTTGGCACTGTTAGTTTTTATTAATAAAACGCGCATGGGCATTTTTAACAAGCTCTGTGGTTTTTCTAATTTTAGGATTATGTTAGAACATTGCACTTCCTCTCGTCTCAAGACCTAGAATTAACTCTCCCAGGATGCTGCATCTGCACTACAGAGGGCAAAGATTTTTATATTTTGATTTAGTAATTTTTCCTTATAGTTCTCAGTGACTTCTGATGTAAAAAGCAGTATCTTACCATGTATGGTCTCTTCTTTCACATCCCCTGTTGCTCCTTAGAGTGTCAGGCCCCTCTTCATGCTTCAGCTTCTGTGTTTGAAATCCTATGCTTACTGTCTTACCTTTTCATCCCATACTCCTCAGTCCTGGCTTTCTTCCACACAGTCCCATGTCCTCAAAACAGTTCTTTATCTGCTTTTCATATACTTCCACCTTAAACCTTTTTGTTAGATCCAGTCCTCAGCTCTCACCCGAAAGCACAAGTTATTGAACTGACTTGGCTGCTCTGCAGGCTGCTGTCAGGATTTGATGCTTTCACAAACTCCAGGGCACTGCTGCAAAGGCAGCTAACACTGTAAATAACAGCTCTGTGGTCAGGGCTCCTGGATGTACTTGCATCCTGTGACAGATAGGAAGAATGCTACATGTTTTTTCTCTGAGGGATTTTGCCTTGACAGATCTGTGGTAAGGGGATGGGGGTGCTTACTACAGAGCAGTTGGTACCCAGTGAACATTTTCTAATTGAATTGTCTTACTGTAATATGAGTGAACCAAACAAATTACTTAATTTTGTGGGAAAACACAAGGGAGGTGGTGATTGAATGCAGTCATTCTTTGTAGTGCTAATGCTAGAAGCAAGGTTCTTGCTGCAGTTGAGTCAGCTGATTCAAATTATCTTTGCTGTTGAATATCATATTTATCTGCACAGTGCTGTGCAGAGGAGGATGAGGAAAGGCAACAACCGACACGCACGGGTGTTTCCAGTGCTTGGGTACATGGGTAGTGCTTCCCTGGCATGATGATGATGGTGGTTGCCACCTCTCTTGCAAGTGGAGAGCTGCTGTCCCCTAAGAGCCATTCAGAAGTACATCAGCACTAACAAGTGAAACATTAAGCAGAGGAAATCATGGTTATTGATTCGCAGCTTTTCTGTGATAAAGGCAGAATGTCCTGATGTGGCAAAGAATAAGGGAGACTGGTGTTAATAAAAAAATGACCAGTGTAATATCTTCACAAGTGGTTTTTTTTATGTTCTGCTTACAGCATTTTTGTTATTTTTTTTGAATGTTTTGAACAGGTTGAAATCCAAACTTAGGCTCAAAGATTTATCTTGCAGCACACCACTGTACACATCAAGGTACATACGGGTAGATACTGTAATGATACAAGCCTATCAGGAGGGCTGGACAGAGCAGAATGGAAGGTTTTCTGCACTGTAGCATGTTAAAAGACAGCAAAGTTGCAGACAGAACCTTTGGACAAAGTTCATGATCTTGTATGTAAACTTGAGAAAATTCGTTCAAGTATGTGCATAACATTCAGCTTTAAGCTTAACTTCCTTAAAGGAAACCCTGATGACCACTTTATGCTAGGTAGTGAGTGGGTATCTTAATTTCTGATGCTGATACTTAATGAACCTTGAAATGGTAAATTATACAGACTAAAATAATGGTAGAGTGCTAGTCTCCAAACCAATGTGAGGAATTCCTGTCCAGATGTGGTCTATATCAGCCCTGAGCCCCATGGAAAAACTGTTGAAGGAAACAGCTGGAAGAAAATGAAAAGCATGGAAGTTTAATTATTAATGACAAAGTAAAGATAGATCCTATCAAATGCAAATCAGAGGAGATAGCAACTCCTTAGCAAGGTTGGATCTATTTCAGCATCTTGAAGACTTCTCCGTTTCATTGCATTCTGATTTTAAATATATTTTACAGTATCAACAGACTGTATGTTAAGGGATTATGAACAGTTTACTGCTGAACCAAAAATGGTTTTTGTGGTTTTCACTGACTGAACAGCTGCATCAAGATTGTACTTATGTTTAACATTTCCAGTAGCCGAGAAGAAAACCAAATTTAAAAGGAATCATAAGTTTCACTGGTTAGAAAAGGAGTAAATTGATGAAAAGGTCAGGTTATTGGGGATTGTTTGGTAAGCAGGGCATACAAAAAAAAAAAAAACGTTATGGTTTAAGTACAATTTTGAACAAGGGTTACACATAAAGAAACATTAGTGATGTTGTCCCAAGCATCTACTAACAGAGTAGTGAGAACTTAAAGAGGGAATTCTCTGCCCAATTTCTAGTTTTAACTTCTAGTGGGAAGTGCCACGTATCTGTTGTTGCCACTCTGGTATCAAGAAAAAGACATTGAATGAGAAGAAAAGTGACCTGTCATCCCCAGTGAGGGAGTTTTGCAGATTAAATTGAGGAAAGGAAAAGGACACGTGTTTGTTCATGCACAATTTTTAAAAAATGTTAAACAAGAGAGCACATATATAAAGCATAACCTGTTTCCTGCAAGCATTACAGATGCAGCTGTTATTCTCCATCCAACTAGACGAAGTAGCACATGGTTAGACAGCTTTATTTGCTGCAGAATCAATCACTGACTAAGTTTTACTACAGGTAGGAAATTTACACGAAATGAGTGGAATTCCCAAGTGCAATAGCAATGACATCATGTGAGACCATGAAGCAAAGTTTTAGTTATTAATATATAGTACTTTGCAATTTTGAAGGCTAGAGGACAGACATTTTGATCTTGCTGTAGTCTCATATTTATAGCACACAAAAAATCTTAAGCATCAAGGAGCCTGTATAGAGTGGCTTTCTGCACTCTTAGTTTTTCTTCATAATTTTTTGTAAGTCATTAGGATTTTACATGTTGATTATTGTCTTTATCACTCATAGGAATATTCTTAAGAATAGATGGTGTCAAGTCATCTCAAAGCAGCTGAGCTATTCCTGCCTTCTGCACTGACCCTTGAGACTTCTATGTAACGTCTTTAAGGGATGAGTGGAAACAAAAATTTATGGAATATGAAGAATTGTGTAGTCAATGACACTACTTTCATGGCATGTTGTTACCTTTCCTTTACTTTTTCTCCCAACTAAGCCCTAAGTAGCACAGCTGATAGGGAAAAGGGCAGGCAGCCTGGCACTGACAGCCCCCCAGATGTCTCCTGGTAATGCCTCCTGATCCCTCTGCTGTTCAGAGACACAGGATAACTCCCTGCTCTGTCCTACATGATCCAACAACATCTCACCAAATTCGGGAGTTTGTTTTCACTTGTATTTAATTCTTTAGTATGCTGCTTCAGTTTCCTAACCAAAAAATCCATGCATAGCCTGACAGGCTTTTTCCCATTTGTATTGTTTTGTTTAATCGAGTATCTCAAATGTTGCATGGGAATTTATGTATATTGGGTAAATTTATGTATATTGTGTGTGTATATATGTCTCAAGGAACTGGAGGTTTGCAGCAAGAATGTTTAAAAGTGATAAATGAGGCCAGTTCTAAACTTGAAAGGAAAACTACTGAATTCATTAACAACACACTTTGTGCTAATGGCTTCTTTGTGCATGTTATTAATCATCATCACTTTGTATATAAAGCTGTTCTCTGCAACACTTGTATACTAAAAAAGCTGTGACTGTACCACAGCATGAAACTCCTGGCACTGATGGCCAAGCTCCTCACCTTCCTTGGTGAAGGTGATCAGGCTTGGAGAGCTCTTCCACAGGAGGAGGTGTGCCTGCCTTAGTCTCTCCTGTCATTGGTGGCATCTTACACATCTTTCTCATCCCCCAGCCTTATCCTCCCTCCCTAAAGGAGCATTTCAGCTGCTCTTTAACTTGGTTTTGCTTTTGCCAGTCACCACACATGTGCCATGGGCAGGATGCCCTGCCAGCTTTCCTTCCTGTGTGCTTATTTTGGTTTATATCTTGTAACTTCTGTCACTTGTATGTCTCCACAGTACAACTGTGCAAGCCTGTCTTTTGTTGCCTGGTTGGTCACCTTGCTCAGTGCACATAGGGTTGGGCTGTGCCATCACAGTATTACAAGAGACTTCCATGCTGACCCTTCTGATATTTTTAAAGTGTGGTATTCTGATATTTGTGGTCCAGGCAAGCTAATATTAACTGTTCCTAGATTGCACTTGTACCTAGATTGTACCTAGATTGCTCCTGTACTTGGAGCTTTTTCTGGGCTTTTCGACTTTCACTACACCAGCTGCACACATTGCTCTGGATCATTATTATTTGCAATTGCAGTAAAGAAGAAAATCATCTCAGAGAGCTAAAAGTTAAAGAAAAATCTAAATTCAGTGACAGTCATTTTGCTTGAGGAAGCAGATCTGGTGAACCTATATACCTTTTTTTTTTGACCTCAGGACATAGCATCCTTTAGTCAATACAGAGACACTTCAGTCTTTCCTTTTTATCTGTTTACCTCATGAGAAGTCTTTCTGTCAATTCAGTCCAGGCTGTCATCCTGAAGCTGTAGCTCCCACCCAATCCATGGGAAATTCCAGCATCTTCCTGTGTTGTGTTGTGGTGCTAAATAAAATGTGAGCTTGTAATGATTTGCATTGCCTGATTCAACCATGAAAATTGTAAATGCTCAGTCAAATACAGTCAAGCAGAGAATCTGCATGTGCTAAGAGACACCAACAGAAAGAGTTCTCTGTGTTTATAGGCAACACTGAATTACTATGAGCATGAGCTACTATCTTGTTATAAGAAATATTTTATTATTTTATTGTTTTCCATATTTTGGAAAGATGCCCAGGGGTATGTGTGTTCCAACAAGGATACATTTTTTTTTTAAATTCAGCCTCTGAGAGGAGAGGCAAAATCCCACTGTGAAAACCTAAATAGGAAAGGACAGGGGGAAAAAAAAATCTTAAGTGAGGATGCATTTTCTTAGTCTTTCTGAAATGCAGAATGCCCAGTTTTTCTAAGGCTCAAATAGCATCTGTGGTTTTGAAAAGAAAATCTTTTCTTCCAACTGTATTCTTTTTGCAAGCTGGCTGAGGGTCACTTTAGTAAAGGAGGTTGAGTTTTTACATCTTCGGAATTCCTAAAATGTCCAGGCAGTGAAGGTGTAAAATTACTTGTTCTCTTGAATGTTTTTTTTTATTGTGCAATGTTTATTCTCTGGGTGAAGCATCTGTACTTCATCTATGCGAAACATACTGTACTGACAGAGTAATCCTGTCTATTGTATGATATGAGGTTGAGTTAAACTTCTTAAATTTCAGATTCACTTAGTGATTTATTGTTACATCAGCATCTCCAAGATTATTCCAAGTAAAGCCAAACTAATTGTTGGAATACAGGGATATTCTACCTGAAAACAAAATAACACAAAACAAAAAACAAAGCACACAACACAAAAAAAACCCACAAAACCAAACCAAACAACCCCCACACACAACAAAACAAGTCCTAATAGTTAAATGAACACAGTTCTCCTGGATATAATTGGATGTTACAGTTTTACCACTAATTTTTATTGTTTTACAAGTACATAAGTTGCAAGTGGCACAATAAAACTATAAGCTAGAGGACATATTTCAAGTTCACTTATTTTGCAGTCACCAATCTGCCATCTAAAAAAATCTGACTTAGCTTACTAGGACAAAAAATGCACTGGCATACTGATAATTTTGATAAACTTTGATAAATTTGACATCCTATACAAGAGAGATTGAGAATTATGTTACTTGCTAGTATTTCAAAGTGTTGGTTTCTTTTCTGGCTATCTACTTATTTCTCAATATCCACAATTTAGTATTGTTACATATATTGGCTTATATATATTGGTTATGGAAAGTATATGTTTCAATCCTATGCCTATTTTGTTCAAAGGAACAGCTGTG
The DNA here is from genome assembly GCF_036169615.1 of Heliangelus exortis. Taxonomy (NCBI): domain Eukaryota; kingdom Metazoa; phylum Chordata; class Aves; order Apodiformes; family Trochilidae; genus Heliangelus; species Heliangelus exortis. The sequence continues at coordinate 59,053,604 of NC_092422.1, forward strand.
CAGTTTAAAGAAAATCTGTTTTGTACAATACTTGGATGAAGGCAGCAGCATACCATAGCCCTGGAATAGTAAGATACTTCCATTAAGACAACCCCTAACTCATTCACACACTGAGAGTGGTATCTCCATTTTTAGCTCCATGGGTCATTTTTCAGTAGAAAGTGTCTGCGCTGTAATTTTCATAAATTTATACAGAAATCATAGAAAATAAATACAGAAGAATGTGCTAACAAGTAACTCACTCTTCACGTGTATTTCAGAAATGTCTCTGTTCTTGCTCAGTCTTCTATTTTCAATTTAAATTCCACTCTTCCTTCATATGGGTCATAAACATTATCAGAGATAATTCCAGCTCCGATGATTTTGCACACTATTTTAACTTCTACATTCCTTGTAACGTTGAGAAATTTCACAGCTACCAAAGGGTTGCTGTAGCTGGGCTGGGATGAGACAAAAAAAAAAAACAAACCAAACAACTAATTTTACAGATTCGGTTTAAAAATAAAAGTCTTTACATTTTCTCTAGTTCTCCTAAGACAGCAGAGATGCTCCATACATTTCATCTTCCACAGAGATAAAGAAGGAAAGCAGTATTGAAATACACCCACCTGTGCCTTTTTTCCATAGTAAGGGAAGTAGTGCAGGTTGAAGGTACCATTCACGGGGTAGTAGTCCACCTCCAGCAGGCGAGACTCATCCCCCTGTTAGTAAAGCAAGAATAATAAAGCAAGCATAAGCTGGTCCTGAGCCAGAGGCCCAGGGAAGGGATTCTGCCCCTGTACTCAGCGCTGGTGAGGCCACACCTCGAGTCCTGTGTCCAGTTCTGGGCCCCTCAGTTCAGGAAGGAGATTGAGGTCCTGGAGCAGGTCCAAAGGAGGGCAACCAGGCTGGTGAAGGGACTCGAGCACAGATCCTATGAGGAGAGGCTGAGGGAGCTGGGGGTGTTCAGCCTGGAGAAGAGGAGGCTCAGGGGAGACCTCATCACTCTCTACAACTCCCTGAAAGGAGGGGGTAGCCAGGGGGAGGTTGGTCTCTTTTCCCAGGTAACTCTCAGCAAGACAAGAGGGCACGGTCTCAAATTGTGCTGGGGGAGGTTTAGGTTGGACATGAGAAAGAATTTCTTTAGTGAGAGGATGATCAGACATTGGAATGGGCTGCCCAGGGAAGTGGTGGATTCTCCATCCCTGGAGATATTTAAGAAGAGACTGGATGTGGCACTCAGTGCCATGGTCTGGTAACTGCAGCGGTAGTGGATCAAGGGTTGGACTTGATGATCTCTGAGGTCCTTTCCAACCCTGCTGATTCTATGATTCTATGATTCCAAGTACTTTACTGCTGCTAAAAGCTGTGCAGTATGTATTAAAACTCAAGCTCAGCAGTCTGTTGAATGCTGGTCTTATTTTTCAGATATAAGTGAAAATGTCTTGATGTTCCTACTGCCAAGAAAACCAGGCAAGTAGTGTTTTGTAGCAGCTGTGAATTCAGTGAATGGGGATCTGCAGAGAGCCTGAAGGAGGCATAAACTTAACTAATGGGAGCTGAAAGCAAATGGCAAATGTGCTTTGCAGCATGGAAAAATTATTCTTTGGGTGATTTAAAATAAATTAAACATTTTTTGTTCTTGTTCTTAGGGTGTCTTCTGGTGCAAGAAATTGCACTGAGTATATGCACAGTATTTGGCCAGAATTACCTGATCTCCAGAGCTACAGGGTTATCTTTCTGCTCACAGCTGCACCTCACTCCCTCTTAGAGCTTCAGTGCTTCAAATTTTTGAGACTCATGCCTCATACACTTACCACATACGTGCAGTCCACTCTTGGGGCAGTGCCATTGCCAGGGAGAAACTTGATAATCTGAAACATAAAACACACTTTTGGTCATCTTGGAAATCAGTTTGAGCTAAAAACGAGCTTCAGATACTGCCTGATGTGTTTCCAAATGAAGCAAATGGATCACCTCATCTTATCTAACTGGGTGAACTTAAGGTGTTGTGGCTGATTGCTGAGGAAGCAGGACTCAGTGCTGCTGGGACAGGCACTGTAGGTGGGCTCTGTCCTGGCTGCACCTCCAGGCAAGTTCAGCTCATTTTTATCTGCCTGTACTCTTTGCTCTCAGCCAGGGAGCCTCTTACAGCAGCTGTGTGAAAATAAAGGAAAAGCTGAATCCCTGTGCTTTTCATCACATGTCATATTAAACTTTGGCTTTGGCAGGAACTCCTGGCCCTGTTTGATCCTACAAAAACAGTGGAGTCAGAAGTGACAGGAGGTAAAGCCTCCCCAGGCAATAACTGCCTGGTTTTCCCCTGCCTGGGGTGGCATGCAGCCTTGCTGAAGGAGATGAGGGCTTTTTGGGGAAAAGCCAGCATTTTATGTGCCAAAATCAGGGACTCAGATCTCTCACAGCTGGACCTTGCGCAGATTCATTGCCCAAGCCTAAAGTGCCAGCTCGACCAAAAATTAAGTCATTTTGTCTATCAGGAGCTGGTGGGGAATATGAATTCTTCACTTTGGAATGGAATTGAACTTTGAAGGCTCCAAATCTTACCTGAAATAAAAACTAAATGCTTATGCCTTTGTTTATGTCCTGAAAAAATTAAAGGAAGCATGGTAGAGCCCTTCTAAAAAAAAAAAAAAAAAAGTGCTTTTTAAGGATTTTTGATTTTTGTGGCAGCCTTGAGAAATAAGATGTGTAAGTATTGCCTTTCTGAAATCATTTCAGTTACTGTCACATCTTAACACCTCAGCTGAAGGCACAGGATAGTATTGCAGGATGAAACTGTTTTATGCACAAGTTTGTTGCATGAGAGGGCAAGACAGATGCTAACAAAATTAAAACCCAAGGCTCTAGAGAGATGGGTTACATACCACTTTTTCCTGTTACTTTCCTAGGGTGGTGGCCAATCTCACTGTTTCTTGAGTCTCTCAGGAAAAGCACAGGAATTTGTCTTCCCAGTACAAAGCAGAGATTAGAACGGGTGGCAGCAAGTGATGCAGCAGCTCCCCAGCAGAGACTTGAACTGTCAGGGTGGGGTGTTTTTTTTTGTGAATTCTTTCCTGCATGGCACTTTGAGCTTATACTTACCCTGTTCATTTTTATAATAAAACAGGGTCTTCCTTCTGGGAATCCAAAAGTAGGATCTGTGATGCCAGAGCAGTTTTGAAGCATATCTGAGGTAAATTTGCAGGATAGTTTTGTTTTATTTGGGCCATCAAAGGTGTCCTGAAAGAAGTATGTGTTGCTGGTGCAGTTGACATTTAGATGCTGAGCAGCTGGTGTGTATGCTAGATGGGTGAAAGAAGAAAGAAAAAGTCCCCTCAGAAGTTTTTCATATATAGATAACACATCCCGATATCAGGCTGGAGGTTGTATCGTGGAAAACTGTGCTTCCAAGTTGGGATTAGATGGAACAAGAAAAGTTTAACTTGCCTTGGCTTGGGGTTTTTCTTTTCTATAGAATAAGCAGGAAAAGAAAAAAAGAGTGATTGAGTTAAGCCTGGCAATTACTGTTGGTAGTTAGCTCCATATGAAGTCCATTTCAGACATAGTTTTCATTATGTATATGAGAAACACTGAAATATTCAGACTCACAAAGAATATATGTGTATTAAGATATGAACAGGCATATGGGACACTTAACCTACTTTGATTATGCAACAGCTTCACAAGACTTATTGTGGCACTTTGATATTTGTAGTCATGGGCAACATTGCATTAATTTAGTTGAGAGTAGTTTTGAAAACTTTTTTACCCTCTTCCTTCAAACTTTCTATTAGCCTATTTTATTAAGGTTATTCAGGATTTTAAAAAGTAAAAGCTCTGAAGCAGCAGCTAAGCTCTGCTTTAATAAACATGTTTATGTAGATTTGATTTATAGATTCATGAGCTTATTTATTCATCCGTCCCTTTCAGAAGATGCATTTTCCACTCAAAATCTCTGACTTCTGAAAGACAATTGTGAAATGGAAACTCTGACTTAAGGTCCTCAGTCTGAATGAGGGAGGTGCAACAGCATGTTTCTTCAGGGTGATGCAGAAAAACCTCATTTTTACCTGTCAGAAATGTCTGCAGAGTTGTCACTAAACCTTCCCAGGTTTTGTTGTCGGATACGTTGTAATAAATTTGTAGTCCTCTATCCCCATAAACGTTGGGTCGTAATGTTACACCTTCAGGGGGAAAGAAAAAGGAAAGCAAAGGAGGGGTGAGGTGCCAGGCACAGAATGATTTATTTAAGTTGACAATAGCAATTATGCCACATCAAGACTTGGTTATTTTAAGTGCTGGAGATCCCCAGGCTCTGCTGGAGAGGATTTACCCACGTGTGGTTAAACTGAAAAACTAAGCCCTCTGCCAAACTTTTATTTTCATGTCTATCGGTGCTATTATCAGCAGAGCTTGCAAAATTATTCCAGCAATTGCACTGGATTTCCCCAGGACTTGTTAAAAATAACAGTTGTAATAGTCATGTCAGATTGAAGAAACAGATTGTACTGCAGTGTGAGAAACAGCTTTTGAAAAAGCCATGCTTAATATTCTACAGGAATTATTTTGCCAGCAAACATCAAGCTGAAATGAAACTTCAAAATTCAGCAACAAGCAGACTAAATAATTTTTAGGGCTACAGCTTCAAAAAAAATATTTTTTTTCTATACCATTGCTTGTAAGAACAAGGCAGTAGAGGGGTGAGGTTTTAGCAGTGATGATCTCTTGCTGATACTGTCTTGCCTCTCTCCAGTCTCACTTCATGTCCCACAGATCTCTAAACCCAAGTGTCCTTGTCTAATTTTGATGGCTTGGCCACTGGTATAACATTCCCATAGAGGAGGGATTCCTGCTCTTCCAGGCACTTTCCATGCTGACAGCAAGTGTGGAAATACCCAGCCCAGGCTGCTTGTCCCAACATCCTTCCATCTTGCCAGGAACCCCAAATCCCTCTGGGATGTTTGGGGGGCTGGAGCAGAAAGCAGCATTTCCCCAGGGGCTGACCCCTGCCCTTGGGGAGAGGAGGTAGATGTTTGGATATAGAAATATATAAATACAGGAAAATTAATAAATTAAATAAATATGGGGGGGGGGAGGGTGTTGGTTTTGGGGTTTTTGTTTAAGTCTAAAAGTGTTCTCAGACAGAGGTTAAGTTTTACAGGGATTCTTTGAGGAGAATTGACCTGATTTAGTCCACTTTTGTCCCTCCTTGTGCCCAGTGGCAGTACCTGGGGACTTCAGATGGTCTTGGTAATCTGGCTCATATGGATTAATTGTCCTCATTAAACAATAAATGGAGAGAGCGAACAGCCCCGACATCACCACGTAGAAAGCCAGGTAGTACAAGCTGATCCACACTGTGGAAAAAAAAATTAAGGGCAAAATCTTATTTTTCAAGCATGGTGCTGCAGTGATCTTTCCATGGCCAGGATGTCCTCAGCAAGGGTGGCCGTCTCTTTTCTACCCTTGTCCCCAGGGAGGTTTTCTCTGCAAAGGGAGAGGTGGATTGGATCGTTTTCTCTACCCTTAAAAGAATATTATTCTAGAAAAAAATTGGCTGTAAATTTTTTCAGTTTTACACATATTTTTAAAGATTTTTTGCCTAGCTCAGGTTATTCAAAGTTTAAAAGATTATGTAGCGTCTTGAAGTAATTTCAGCTATTAAGACCATTTAGCTACTTACATAATTTTGCCAAGAAAGGTTGGACCAGATGATCTATGAAGCCCCTTCCAACCTGGTATTATATAATTCTATGATTCTATGATTCTATGACTAAGTGACACAGCTGAGGTATTTCTTTGACAAAACCAAGTTGCTCCTTGTGTTATTTGGATGTCTGTATCTCAAGCGTGTTGATTTTAGACCTCTAGCACTTCACTGCCTTTTATTACTGAAAACACCTTCAGCAAAATGTGTCATCTTGCTATTTTGTTCTGTTGTTAGGATGCAGAATAATGTTGTGGTTTTGTCTGTATGTGCTTAATGTGTCTCACAGATGCTGGTGCCCTACACACAGCCAGTAGTTATTTTGGGGTGGCCATCAGAAACCATTCCCCGTAATCATCAGTGCCTTGTAGCACCTTCTTCTCTGCAGACTGGAAAGGCTCACATTTCACTTTCATTTTTTGTAAAATTACAGTTTTAAGAGTGGCAAATACTCTCAAATACTCATGGGCTTTACACCCAAATCTCCTGGTTTGTGGGGAGAACAGGAACCTTCCTTTGACAATGGTCAGGGCCACCCTTCCCCGAATGGGGATAGGAAAAATTGTCATAGATGCAAGGGACACAGGGAGACTCAGCTGAAATATGCATTAGCCCATGCTGATAAGTGAGAAGACAGTAACTTAGAAAGGAATTTGAGAAAAGCAAATGTGTTTCCAGAAAATTGAATAAAACCCACCAACTAAGCAAAATTTTCCATGTACCCTTTAGTCAGCAGTGCCAGAACCACACTAAACCATCACCTTTAGCTATTGATAAGTTTACTGTTAATTTGTTTTGTCCTTCTGAAATGTTTATTCCAAAATCAGTTTCAAGTTTTGTTACATTTGTAGGAATTACTTCGATCAATTCGATCTGATTGACACAGCTTATAGGGCCAACCTATAAGTGGCTCAAAAACATGTATGAGAACTGATGTTTTTAGCAATCACAGCACATCTACCACAACATTCTGTTCCACTCACTAGAACAACCCTCCCACTGCCAAGATATTCAAGTGTACCAGAACGAAGAGAAGACTCTTGCATGTGGAAACCTACCCCAGTTAATTAAGGTCCTTCCCATAAAGAGCTTCGTTTCGGGATTCCAGACAAAACGACGGAAATTTTCCATCCGTTCGCTGCAGGTCTTTTTTTCATTTAAAGTTGCCATTTTCTCACAAAATTGTCCCCAAAGTGTGTCCTCCTCAGATACTAAGAAATTCAACCGGTACCCAAACAGTCAACCAAGAAAAGCACTTTGGTTTTTATACTTTCTTCTCCAGTGAAGGTCACGGAGATTACTTCCTGTACCAATGAAAGCCCCTGCTCACCATTATCAACTCACAGCAGATACAGTTCTTTATAAAGGGTGTTGATAATACTGATGTTAAGGCTGGCAAAGAAAAGTTAATTTCTTTCAAATGCCCTTCTCCTTTCTCTTCACAACCTTAGCCAATCAGCAGAGTTACCCATTTTGCAAAGTGCCTATAGGCTTGTGATAAACTCAATGCAATAGTTATCAGAGCAGATAAAGCAAAGGAGAACTTTTTCCTTTCCTTTCCTTTCCTTTCCTTTCCTTTCCTTTCCTTTCCTTTCCTTTCCTTTCCTTTCCTTTCCTTTCCTTTCCTTTCCTTTCCTTTCCTTTCCTTTCCTTTCCTTTCCTTTCCTTTCCTCTCCTTTCCTTTCCTTTCCTTTCCTTTCCTTTCCTTTCCTTTCCTTTCCTTTCCTTTCCTTTCCTTTCCTTTCCTTTCCTTTCCTTTCCTTTCCTTTCCTTTCCTTTCCTTTCCTTTCCTTTCCTTTCCTTTCCTTCTCTTCCCTTTCCTTCTCTTCTCTTCCCTTTCCTTCTCTTCCCTTTTTCTTTCCTTCTCTTCCCTTTTTCTTTCCTTTTCCTTTCCCTTCCCATCCCTTCCCTTCTCTATTAACCCTCAAATAGTGGATATCATTCTCCCAGTACAGCTGTAACCATCTCTCTGGGTGCAGGAGATGACAGCAGGTGTGAGTACAGAGGCACCATTTGTTTGCTAGTGGATTTGCCATGTGGCACAGCTGGACAAATCAAGATCAGTGTTTTCCTGCTGATTGTGAGGGAATGTTTTTAGGTGATCTCTGACCATGGTAGCACAGCTTCAGAGCATATCCCCCACCTTGTTTGCTCACTGCCTCATTCTCAGCACTCCACCAGAAAAGCCAACAGAAAAATGGAGATATAAGGGGAAATAAAAAAAAAATATCATAAAGGTTTGCTAGACAAGTATACGAGAAGGCAGAGCAGAGAACAGCTGGGTGTCATTTAGGTACCTTTTTTATCTGCTTTACAGTGAAAGGCTCTTCTATGTTCAAAGGCAGATGCCCAACCCTGAGTTCACTCTGTTCACAGAGGAGCAGGACTGAGAAATGTCCCCAGGAGGTCCCTGCAGAGAGAAGAGCAAGGGGCACACAGCAGAGCCCAAATGCTCTCTAAATGCCACCATTGCAAGGGGAGCTTGAGTTTTAGAAAGCCTTGCCCATCATGCTGATGTTGTTGCTGCTGGCCAAAGCTGTTAGCTAATGCTCTTACTCTCTTACTGAACCCCAGTAGTGTCAACCCCCCAGACTGCCCAGAGAATCCAGCAATGCCAGGAGTCCCTTTTAATGAGCTATATGTCTTTACAATGGGCATATGTATAACCTTATAGTGGCCTCCCAGTATCTGAAGGGGCCTACAGGGAAGCTGGGGAGGGACTTGTTACAAGGGGGTGCAATCATAGGATGAGAAGCAACAGTTTTAGACTGAAAAGGTAATTTTAGACTAGATATTAGGAAGAAATTTTTCACTGTGAGGATGGTGAGACACTGGCACAGCTTGCCCAGGGAAGCTGTGGATGCCTCCTCTCTGGAAGTGTTCCAGGACGGGTTGGATGGGGCTTGAGCAACCTGGTCTGGTGGGAGGTGTCCCTGCCCATGCAAGGGGGCTAGAACTAGATGATCTTTAAGGTCCCTTCCAACCCAAACCATTCTATGATTCTATGACTTGGACACTGAGACAGCTGTAGCTGAGCCTGTCAGCTGGATTAATACTGCAGAGTTATTCTGTCAGCTAAGTAACACCAAGCTTCTGAGCATAGATATTTATTGTGCTTTTCTGCCTCAGAACAGGCAGTGTGATACTTTAGCATAATAGCCACCAATCTGAAGTGATTTAACTTGGTTTCAGATGCTGAAACGGGAGTCAGGCTGAGTAAAAGAAAACAAAGATTTACAGACCTCTGACCAATATGTATGCCCCATAGAAAGGAGAGGAAGATGAACAAAAATGTCCTTCCAGTCATTTCACCATGAGCTGGCTGATATTCAGGACAACTGTGGGTTGGGGTTTTTTAAAGTTAAAAGAAGACAGGGAGATTGGGAAGTGTCCTGGAAAGGATGAATATGAAACATCTGGCAAGAGGTTAAAAGGCTTGTGGAGGTTCCTATGTATTGGTTTCAGAAGTGAGCAGGTCAGGGGGGGAAGCAGGGAGAGAAGGAGCAGGTCTGGCTGCTTTTAATGCTGTCTGTAACCTGTACATAATTTGCTACCCTGAATTCAACAGTGCAAACTCCAGCAAGCTGGGAAAAAGCTTTTCTCCATGTGGGACACACTGCCCAGAGAGGTGGTGCAGTCTCCCTCCTGAAAGACATAAAAACCAGCTAGGTGTAACCCAGCACAACCTGCTGTGCCCTGGGGCTGGCTCTGCCTTGGAAGAGGGTCAGATGAGGTGACCAAGAAAGGTCCCTGCCCATGCACACAGTCCTGGGAATCTACGATCCTAATCCATTTTTAATTATCAGCTTGGGAAGCAGAAAAAGACACCTAACACTGAATACCTGTCAGAGTGTTGTTACGTGGCAACACTTTGCATTTCTGTATTTGTCACTCCCGGGTCTGTTGCTGGAATTCATCCAAATGAGCATAGACTGTGCTGTCCTCAGTGTTAAAGGAAGTGAGGAACCTCTCAGTGGTTGTTGGAGATCCTGCACAGCCCTGGTAGAGGAAAGGACCTTGAATAACCCCTGTGATAGCCCCAGCAGCTCTGCTCTTCTCTCACTGCAAGCTCTAATATCACACTAACTCAGCTGTCAAAACTATTTTCAGGGAAAGGGTGACTCAGTGAAAGGAAATCATACCTTCTTTAATAGCTAAAAAAATAGCTAAAAAAAATAGCTAAAAGAATAACTTAAAAAAAAGAGAGAATGAAAACAAACACAACCAAAACAAGCAAACAAAAACACCAAAGAGAGAAGAGGAGAGAAGAGGAGAGAAGAGGAGAGGAGAGGAGAGGAGAGGAGAGGAGAGGAGAGGAGAGGAGAGGAGAGGAGAGGAGAGGAAAGGAAAGGAAAAGAAAGGAAAGGAAAGGAAAGGAAAGGAAAGGAAAGGAAAGGAAAGGAAAGGAAAGGAAAGGAAAGGAAAGGAAAGGAAAGGAAAGGAAAGGAAAGGAAAGGAAAGGAAAGGAAAGGAAAGGAAAGGAAAGGAAAGGAAAGGAAAGGAAAGGAAAGGAAAGGAAAGGAAAGGAAAGGAAAGGAAAGGAAAGGAAAGGAAAGGAAAGGAAAGGAAAGGAAAGGAAAGGAAAGGAAAGGAAAGGAAAGGAAAGGAAAGGAAAGGAAAGGAAAGGAAAGGAAAGGAAAGGAAAGGAAAGGAAAGGAAAGGAAAGGAAAGGAAAGGAAAGGAAAGGAAAGGAAGGCTGATGGTCTAAGCACCTCCTTGCTGTGTACTCCACCAGGATTCAACCAGTACCTGCTCTCCTTATCTGACCATGCAAGGATGCCCCTTGGCACTGCTCTGATGCCCTGGACTTGTGGCCACTGCGGCCATCCCCGGTCCCTTTGCTGTGCCAGGGCCTCAGCTCAGAGCCTTTTGTCATGTTTAATGTACCTGGAGCTGCTTGGAGTGGGACTGATGTTTGCTTTCCCTGGCTGGTGTTCAATGCCTGCATCCCTGACCTTGGGCTGGCCACTGGAGGGAAGGACAACCGAAGGGAAAGGTCTGGCAGGAGCATGGAGGTTGCACCAGACTGGGGAGGAGACCAAAGTCTGCAGGGATGGGGAGCCATGCTGGCACCAGTTATCTGAGGGGGGCCTTGGGCATGCTGTCCTGTCCTGGTGGTGGGCAAGGCTCCATGTGTTTTCCTTCTCTCACTGGGCAAAGCCAAGCCTGGAAGCAGGGAGGCCCAGAATCTCCAGAAAAAGAATGTTAGAGCTGCACCACTGTGATCAGAGGGAGCAGAATCTGCTGGTACAAAGAGGCACTTCCCCCTCCTGCTCTGCCAGCAGGTTTCTCACCCCTGCTTGCCCCCCTTGTTTGCTGCATCCACACACAGCAGCTTCAGTGCCCTCTGCTCACAGCTTTTCATCTGCAGTGTTCCGTCCACCTCATGTGTCTTGAGATGAGAAACATGAGGTTCCTCTGGCCTCCTGTACAGTTTAGTGAGTGAATAAATGTATCAAGTTCCTTCCTCTTCCATTGGTCTGCATAATTAGGAAGCTTGAGTAATAAGCTTGAAGGCCTCTTCTGGAGCACCATGCCTGAAGAGTTAGATCCAGCCTGAGAAGCTATATCCCCAGAGGTGATGCCCTGAAAAGACCCAGATGTTGGCAGGCAGAGCTCCTCACCCACCATCACCCACCTGAGCTGCTGTACATGAGCCCAGAGCCTAATGAGAATCTGGTGCCAGTGTTTATAAAACATCAGCTTTGTTGACTCATGATAACAGCACTGATTCCTCCCACGGGTGGGGGATGTGTAGTGGTGCTAGGGGAAACACCCAGGGGGATGGGTGCCCAAGGTGCCCAGCCTGCAGGTTTCAGGTGGCTTCATGCTTCTGAGTCTCCAAATGCCATGTATGGAGAGTTGGGCTGATTCCAACGGGATGAGGTTCAAGAAGGCCAAGTGCCGGGTCCTGCACTTTGGCCACAACAACCCCATGGGGAGCTCCAGGCTGGGCACAGAGTGGCTGAGAGCAGCCAGGCAGAAAGGGACCTGGGAGTCTGGATTGACAGGAAGCTGAACATGAGCCAGCAGTGTGCCCAGGTAGCCAAGAAGGCCAATGGCATCCTGGCCTGGATCAGGAACAGCGTGGCCAGCAGGTCCAGGGAAGGGATTCTGCCCCTGTACTCAGTGCTGGTGAGGCCACACCTCGAGTCCTGTGTCCAGTTTTGGGCCCCTCAGTTCAGGAAGGAGATTGAGGTGCTGGAGCAGGTCCAGAGAAGAGCAAGGAGGCTGTGAAGGGATCCAGCACAAGTCCTGTGAGGAAGGGCTGAGGGAACCGGGGTTTACCTGTCTTCGGGTGTCTGGCAAAGGAGGCTGATCCCCAGCAAGATTTTCAGAGACTGCTGTGGCTCATTGCTGAATTGCTCTGTTCTTGCCATCTGGAAAACACTTGTTTATCCACATATTCTTTAATCTGATCTGTTTCTTTTTCTGGCCTGCACTCAGTCTTGCCTGATACTGGGCTGTTGTTGCCTGCTGGTTGCTAGATGATCTTTCCTCAGGTGACAAGTGAATTAAGGTATTAGTCTCCCATTCCCTCCCAACCAAAACAGATGGATGTAACCTGGTGTTAGCCAAAGAGGGCAGCCCCTGACCATAGCCAGGACCTGCCAGACCCAGGTGACAATGTGATCATTTTCTACATCTTCAGAGCTGGGTCCTCAGCAGGGACTGAAGGCTCCTGCCTTGCCCTACCCCTCAGACAGCCGGCCCGAGGTAAGGATCATCCATCTGCAATGGCCTGGCAGTGCCAGGGGCTGTCTGCACACAGGGGATTTACAAAGCTTTTGGGTGTGCTGTTTTAGATGGGAACTCTGTGTCACACTGGGCAGGGAAAGGCCAGCTCCAACCAAATGAGAAATCAATGCCGACTGGAAAGCAGCATCTCCAGTTGTGGGGGTTAAAATACCATTGGAACACTCTTTACAAGTTCCCTTCAAACTTGCTGACAGTTTCTCTCAAGTTGCATGGCTGATTCTTCCTTAGTTGGCAGTCTGAGTAATACCTATTTGTTAAGAGTTAAATCCCCTACTGCTGCAATTGATATCTCTATATATGAAGGTATAGATATAAAAATATTTAAATACGTTTCTATTTAATATATTATTTATATATGGCTATATTTATGTGTGTGTGTGTGTATAAATTTATGTATATATATGGAGGGGGATTTTTTTGAGGGTGCTACAGGGAACTGAGGTCAACTAAAAAGGGGTGGAATTACCTCCCAGTATAACCACTGTGGTTTATGATCTCACTTCAGCATGCAGACCTCCTTTTACATTCCCTCTCCCTTTGGAGCCTGTCAGTAGTCCTCCTGGCCTTGTTACAACAACAGACTGATGCCTTTTAACTGGTGTGGCTGCTGTCACTGCATAAAGAGATACTTGTTTGGGTCAAATAAGTCACGCCATGCTATGCTATAAGGGACCCCAAACTCAGGTCAGGTTGCTTCTCCAAAAGTCACCTCTCACCTCATCTTGTGGCAGTCGGGGTGATGGTGGGGCCATGTTGCTGCTGTCCTGCACCCTTACAGGCAGCAACAGCAGGGTTTTGGCACAGGCATCCCTCAGCATCCTTCCTGGGCTGCCCAAGAGGGTGCAGTGCAGAGGGAATAGCCCTGCAGGGCCATCCCTGGTGAGCTGCACATTCCTGCACGGCTATGGAAACTACCACAGATCTCCTGCACATCTCCTGAACTGTGTATGCTGAGAGATGTACAAAAATGATGCTGAAATGACTGAGGAGATGGCAAAAATGTTGCATTCAGTCTTTATCCAGAGGCAGTAATACTTCTCTTGTTCCAGTAAACGTTGGTGGCTGAGAAAAGACAATGAGATTTTTCCTGATGGTGGTACTGTAAGCACTAAGGAGAAAAGAGGAGGTGAGAGAAATATGACAACAAGGGCTGAGCACAAGCAGGTTTTAGTATTAAATGAAATCTGTGTGCCTAATTGTGGAGCTATTAAACCACTGGTCTAGGCCATACCATCTTCTGTAACAATCTTACATTTAGTGACCTGGCATTAAGAAGGTACATAGCTACAGATGAAATGGTTCCACTTTCAGCTATTTCACTACAAGACTTAGAAAACTCATCAGAGAGACAAGGTGAACAATGGAGATTAACAATGGAGATGTCATTAATACAAATGCTGGCTGAATAAACATTTCAAGAGAAGGCCAGATTGAGAAAAATTATTTTAAAACTGTTCCACTAAAATGGTTTAGGAGCATTTATGGCCCTTTTGTGTTTAGCTGCCATCCTGCTGAGATGGGAGCATTTCAGAATATATCTCGAGTACTGTGTCCAGTTCTGGGCCCCTCAGTTCAGGAAGGATATTGAGGTCCTGGAGCAGGTCCAAAGGAGGGCAACTAAGCTGGTGAAGGGACTCGAGCACAGATCCTATGAGGAGAGGCTGAGGGAGCTGGGGCTGTTCAGCCTGGAGAAGAGGAGGCTCAGGGGAGACCTCATCACTCTCTACAACTCCCTGAAAGGAGGGGGTAGCCAGGGGGGGGTTGGTCTCTTTTCCCAGGCAACTCTCAGCAAGACAAGAGGGCACGGTCTCAAGTTGTGCCGGGGGAGGTTTAGGTTGGATATTAGAAAGAATTTCTTTACGGAGAGGGTGATCAGACATTGGAATGGGCTGCCCAGGGAAGTGGTGGATTCTCCATCCCTGGAGATATTTAAAAAGAGACTGGATGTGGCACTCAGTGCCATGGTCTGGTAACTGCAGTGGTAGTGGATCAAGGGTTGGACTTGATGATCTCTGAGGTCCCTTCCAACCCAGCCAATTCTATGATTCTATGATTCTATGATTCTATGATTCTATGATCTGTGCATCAGAATTTAAGTATCAATGAATCTATATCTCTCTGAGTGCTGGGATCAGCATCCATAATGGACAATGAAGCTTGTGATCCCAAGGCATCATTATGAAGTCCAGATATTTGGAATTAACTACTGCTGTAAGCAGTTGTGGAGATACTTGTGAATACCAAGCTCTAGCTCTCAAAATATATCCCAGTTGATATAAAGAACTTGTTCTGTTCCTAAACTGTAAGGCTGGCACAGTGGTGCATTTTTTGCATTTATCTGTTGCCAAGCACCTGCAGATAGATTTATTCCTTCCTAGAAATAAGTATTAAGATTGTCAGACTTGGCAGGATCCATGGCAAAGATTGATGGTCACCTGGCAAGGTACCGAGCCTGATTCTCATCTGACTTCTACAACATCTCTGGAAAGCCAGACTTGTAAGTCTGAACCATCAACAGAAAAGAGAGAAAACAACTGATCAGGTCTATCCTTCAGTTTACTCCAATGGCTCGAAAGACTCAGTTTGGGATTTGTGACACAGATTTCAATAAAAATTTCCCCCCTTGCTGGATAGGACTCTTCTTGCAGAGAGTCCACAGTGAAGTGAGCCACAGTGAGCCTGTGGCAAATCCATTTCTCAGCTGCCAGTCATATTTCAGTGAGTTCCCTTATGGAACGAACAACAAATCAAAACATTGTTTGAAGAAGTAAAGAGCTTTTGATGCCCAAAGATGAGAAGCCTGTACCAGGGTCCTTCTGACATGGTCCCCTACAAATCAGACATCCTGGGGGGGCTGGTTTGCTTCCTAGATAGGAACCCTCACACAGCACCCACAGCTTGCTTTGCCAAAAGGGAGGGTGAGTACCCGCTCAAAGTACCTGCTCAGAGGAGGGAGACAGCTTGCCTGTGGCAAACATTAGAAAAACTGTGCTCTAACAAGCATGGGGTCACACCATGCCAGCTGGCTGCTTTGGGTCCCATGGTGATGGTGGGCATTCATGAGACATGGCAAAAATATATTTTGGAAATGACACTGTTTGATTTTCCTCCCTGTCCAGATTACCAGCGGGGCACAAAAATAATCATAAATGTATCTTTCAACTTTAGAATTATAATTCCAAGGCTTTTGGTGAAATTGTAAAGACTTGCTTATTTATTTGCTCCATCTGAGCAGGTAGTCATAACATTTTTTGAAGTTATTCTGTTTACATGGATATTTTTACTTTAGATTCCAGGAAAGACCCAAGAAGAAAAAAATGCCTTGCAGATACAAAACTACAATGTAATGTGTCAGCAAAACAGATATTAAAGAGGGGGTCATAACCTCTCACAGTCTGTACTGAATACTATTTCTGTATGAAGAAAATTTTGTAGGAAATGTTTTCTAAATAACTGAATTCAGCAGTGCTGGAGGTTGTTGTCCAGAGGCATAATGGCACAGAGTCATTTGTTTGATTACCCCAGGTCACTGTCATATCTACAGATGGTGCCCTTTTTTCTTGTTTTTCCCATTTGTGTTTAACAATTCATGTTTTTCCTCCTGCCCTTTAAAACTCCTGTTTGCAATCCACCACTGTGAAATTGTTACAAGCAGAGCCTGACTTTGCACTTGAAATGCAGCTCAGTAATAATCGATTGTTCTGAAAGTGCCTCAGGTAATAGTGCTCAGCTAAAAACAGGAGTGGAATGACACATGGCAGAACCAGGGAGACACAGGTGCAATAAGAGAGGATATCATAAGTAACATCCACAGCAGGAAACAAGATACTTTCCAATTAGAAAGCCAGGGAATTAGCCAAAGAGGTTTTTTTGGTTTAGAAAGATGCTAAAGTTGTCCTAAGGGTAACCATATATGTACAGAAATGCAATAAAACTTATCTTGCCCTCCATTGCTGAAGTGCAGGAACATCTTAATAAGGGCATGAGGGAGGGAAAAATGCTTTTCTAAATCTATTGAAGGACAGCAGAGAGGATGACAAAAAGGCTCTGAGTGCTTCATAGCAGATTGGTGGAAAGACATCTCAGGGTTGGCTCATGGGGAAGTATGGTTGCTAAGTAATATTTAGTAGCCCCTTCTCTTTTTAAGTTGCCTGTGTTGTGTGCTTGGTTCTTTTTACTCATGCAGTGGAGAAACAGATCTCCAAATGGTCTAGCACAGGCTCTGCTGTTATTTTGTCATGGATTTTTCTGTATCCTGCTCTTGCTCATAGCTGTGAATAAATAAAGCCCTCAGTGCTTCAGTGAAATTCATGTGCTTAGATGTATTGGTTGACCTGGACTTTGGGCATGTAGGTTCTCCATGCCTTGCTGAAAGTGGACAAAATATAGATGGCTATGGGATGCTGCCTGCCTGATGGCACAGGGCTAATCAGGGGTTCCAGCAGAATCAGTGGAGAAAGAATACCCAGATTAGCTTATATGAAGCTGAGTACAAATTACTTATTTGGAATGATTTCTGAATTCCTGAGGCCACCTGGGGTGAATTCTGACCCTGCTGCTCTTCTCATACAGGGTTTGCCAGGGCAGGAGGGGGAGCTGAGTGTAAGCTGTGTGTAAGAGTGGCCCCAAAATGAATATTGATGTTACTGTGGTGCCTGGGCAGGCCCATGAGGGGAGATCAGTAGCTGTATTTATAGGTCTCCATACCCAGATGTGGAAGTTTTCCAGTTCTCATACTGGGAAGGAAGCTCTGTCCCAACCCAGTGTGGATCAAGGTGAGATCCAAGTACACCTTCATTTTGTCTCTGTTTTGACAGTGCATGTAAAGAGCCCTTCAGAGACTTGACCAGGGATACAGTGGGCTGCAGCTGGATGCTGGAAAGGGCAGTTTCCTCAGGCATACAGCAGTACATGCTTTAACTAAACAAAAGTGACCTGTAGAATTCAGATCTGGGATGCTAACATATCCCTCCAAGCTCTATTTAGACTTAGATGAAAATCCCTAAAAGCTTATGTCCATTCTTAGTAAAGTCCCATCATGACTTCGGCCTGAACTGCTGCCTTACTGCTGAACTTGCAAGATTTGCTGATCCCATTTCATAGAATCATAGAATAATTTGGGTTGGAAGGGACCTCTAAAGGTCATCTAGTCCAACCCCCCTGCAGTAAGCAGGGAAATCCTCAGCTAGATCAGGTTGCTCAGAGCCCTATCAAGCTTCACCTTGAATATCTCCAGGGATGAGGCCTCAACTACCTCCCTGGGCAGCCTGTCCCATTTTTCCGCTACCCTCATGATAAGGAATTTTTTCCTAACATCCAGGCTAAATCTACTCTATTTTAAAACAATTTCCCCTCATCCTATCACTACGGTCCCTTGCAAACAGTCCCTCTCCAGCCTTCCTGTAGGCCCCACTCAGATACTGGAAGGTCACTATTTCCCACTGCCAGGGCTCTGTACTGCAGTTACATATGTGGGGCTCAGCACTGTGGCATCTTACCACCTTGCAATACTCCTGTGAATATGGGGAGGAGGGAGAGGTTGTCATCACCATTTCCAGGTTGGGAATGGAGTCAGTGACAAGCCCAGTCATGTGCCCAAGTCACATCATGTGCAGGTAACCAGTGGCCCAAGAGGAACTAACAAATCCCTGAATAACCCCTGCATTAATGTCTGATCCCGTTAGTCATGTAGGCAGTCATGAGCTCAGCTCTCTGTGGAGCACCAGAATGTCCTAAAATCCCAAGCTCAGTCTCCCTTCTTCAACTGTGACAGCATCATTCAGTGCCCAAGGGTGATAGACCTGAGAGGGCTATGTCCTCCCATGGCTCCAGGAAAGCAGCACCCTCTTAGGTGGGGATGTATGGGGCAGAAGGGCTCTATGATGCTAATTGCTTTCTTCCTGCTTTGTGACTGTGCCTGCTTTGTGACAGGATTGAGACTTTCAGTGAGAGGTCAGCAGACCTGAGCTGAGGCCAGCATGCTCAGGGACCTTTAACACTTTGTGGATGACTGCTGGGTCTGAAACTGGATGTGGGGTGCAGGTGGGTGGGTACAAAGGCTGTGGGATTCTTCTGGAAAGGAGGGTTGGGGCTAGACACAGGCTGTGCTGAGCTGGGTCCAAAGTTCCCCAAGGTTTTGCTGCCCTCCTCCAGTCAGCCAGCACAACTGCACATGCAACAGCTCCCAGGCTCTCTCTCTTATATCCCAGTGACCCAGTTTGCCTTAGTGCCCTTGATTACCAGCTTTCTCTAACCTTGGATAATTTCCACAGATGTGTTTCTCCTGGCAGATCTGGGGGAAACAGTATTTGGCTATTTCTGAGTAGGTGGTGTGGTGCTCCCCCAACCTTGGGGCAGCAACATGGTCTGCAGCCCAAGTACTATGAGTGACAGTAAATGGGGTAACATCAAGCTGTCTACTGCTCACTAGTGGTGTCCCACAGGGCTCCATCCCTCACCCAGTCCTCTTCAGCATCTTCATCAATGACTTGGATGAAGGACTGGAACGAATTTTAAGCAAGTTTGTGAATGACACAAAACTGGGAGGAGTGGTCAGCTTCCTGTAGGGCAGGTGGGCCCTGCAGAGAGACCTCAGCAGGCTAGAGAGATGGGCCATGAATTATAACAAGGGCAAGTGCCAAATTCTGCACCTAGGACAGGCCAAATCTGGTGGCAAGTATAGAATGGTGAAGGAGTGGCTGGAAAGCAATGCAGAGGAGAGGGACCTGGGGTTCCTGGTTTATGTCAAACTGAATACGAGCCAGCAGTGTGCCCTGGCAGCCAGGAGGGCCAGCCATGTCCTGGGGTGCATCAATCACAGCATTGCCAGGAGGTCAAGGGAGGTGATTGTCCCACTCTGCTCTGCACTGGTACAGCCTCACCTTGAGTACTGTGGAGTTTTGGGCACCACAGTACAGAAAAGACATCAAGCTAACGGAGAGCATCCAAAGGAGAGCAACAAGGATGGTGAGAGGTCTGGAAGGGATGACTTAGGAAGAGTGACTGAGGTCACTTGGGTTGTTCAGTTTGGAGAAAAGGAGGCTGAGGGGTGACCTCACTGCAGTCTATGGCTTCCTCAGGAGGGGAAGAGATGGGACAGGCACTGATTTCTTCACTCCTGTGACTTAAGACAGGACTCAGGGAAATACTAGGAAGATGAGTCAGGGGAGGTTTAGGTTGAGTATCAGGAAAAGGTTTTTTTCCCAGAGGGTAGCTGGGCAATGGAACAAGCTCCTTATGGAAGTGGTCACAGCACCAACCCTGCCTGAGTTAAAGAAGTGTTTGGATGATGCTCTCAGGCACATGGTGTGATTCTGGGGGTGCCCTACACAGGGACAGGAGTTAGACTTGATGATTCTGATGGGTCCCTTCCAACTCAGCATGATTCTATGATTCTATTTATGTCCATGAGGAATGCTTGCACATATGCCTGCTCCTTCCTGAGCATTTCTGCAAATGTATTTATAAATCGATGTCATTTCAGCCAGACAGTCATGAAGATCAATAATCACTAGCACTCAGTATACCCTACAGCATTGATCCCCCTCTACTGTCTGCACAACATGGAGTAATAACAAGTCTGTGTGGCAGTAGTTAGAAGTTGCCTTTCAAACTGTACACTCCAAGGATGAGCACACTTACCTGAAATATTAAGGGCTAATTTAGTAAACATATATACCTTTGTCCTAGACAGTGATGACCACCTAGATGGTGGTTTGTATTCTACTGACCACAGGTGTTATCTGGTACTGTATTTCATAGAATCACAGACTCATAGGATAGCTTAGATTGGAAGGGATCTTAGTGATCATCTAATCCAACCTCCCTGCTATGGACAGAGATGCTGCTCATTTAGACCAGGTTGCTCCAAGCCCCATCCAACCTGGCCTTGAACATCTCCAGGGAGGGGGCATCCAGAACTTCTCTGGGCAATCTGTTCCAGAGTCTCACCACCCTTACACTGAAGAACTTCTTTCTAAGATCCCGTTTGACCTATTCTCCTTCAGTTTAAATCCATTTCCCCTTGTCCTGTCACTGGACACTTATGAAAAGTCACTCTCCAGCCTTCCAGTAGGTTCCCTTCAGGTATTGGAAGGCAGCTTTAAGGTGCCCCCGTCTCTCGTCTCTCTTCTTCTCTTTTCTCTCTTCTCTTCTCTTCTCTTCTCTTCTCTTCTCTTCTCTTCTCTTCTCTTCTCTTCTCTTCTCTTCTCAGCAATGCTTTTGTGGTGTACCTCCCTTTTGTCTCTCAGGGTCAATCTTGTACAGGCTTTTTGGTTGCAAAACCAAATCAAACAAATGGAATCATATGGGACTTGGGCTCGATGATCTTTTGAGGTCCCTTCCAACCCCTAACATTCTGTGAACATTCTGTGATTAACTAATGGAAACCCTATCTGAGGAGCAACCTGAGGAGGACATATAAGATGTCACTAATGCACACACGGGGTGCTGAATGAGCTGAACATGATCATGTATGCTCAAGGCCCCAGGTGGGGGGCTTGGAAGCTGGGATGAGAAGACAGTCTCCCCAGCACACACTTTTTGGGTTGAAACTACTTTCTGTGGTTTGTTGGGTTTATTTATTTCTTTCTTTTCTGTATAAATGGTTTGCAGGACATTGCATCTACAGTGTGGGCTTATCCCCAGCTCAAGTGGCTGAGCCCTTTGGGAGCACTTGGTCCAACACCCACGAGACAGGGAACTGTTCCCCATCCTGAGACCACTCTCCCAGCCAGAGGGGACTTTCTGGCCTCAACCAACCCCACCAGATGCCATGGAGCAGGAAGCCCTGCACACATAAGTGGCAAATACTGGCTGGGCTAGGAGTGGGAGGCAGCTGTGGGGCACCTGGCAGCCTTTGTAGCTGCCCGCCACCATATCCAGGTGTAAGACACAGGCCCAAAATGCCCCTGAGGGATAAAGGGACAGAGGGACACTTCTACCATCTGAACCAGTGGTGATGGCTGTTTTTCACCAGACTTGGGTGCTTTCTGAGCTCAGGTGACCTTTAAGGTCTGGCAAGGCCTCTGGCAAGGATGCCCACACATTACCTGCATGTTGTATGCACAGGTGTTTTTCTGTCCTTCAAAACTGCTGCCTGACAGGTTCACTTGCTGCCCTCTGCTTCTTGGATTAGAAGAGACAGCCAGCAACTGTACCCCACTGACTTTCTTCTTACTGATCTTACTGATCTTCTTACTGGTCTTTCTGATCTCCCTCATGCCAACCCTGCTCATCTCCTCTTCAAACAGAAGAGCTCTCCTCCTTTTAGTGGTTTCTGGTGCAGACACCACTTCGTATCTTTAATCATCCTCACTGCCAATGCAGAGATGCATCATGATACATCTCTGCATCTTTTCCAGTTCTGCTGTGGCTTTCTGGCTGTGGGAATAAGCACACAGAATTCAGCTTCAGAAACATGCATCTCTTCCCCCTGAAATCAATTTATCTGTCCACCTCAATGTTAATGGTGCCTATCAGTCAACTACAGAGCAGAAAGCAGGATGCATCCAGGAGGTGCAGACAGCTATTCGATCCTATTAAAGCCAAATAAATAAATGATAGATTGCCTTGTAGAGCAATCTGGGCTATCAGATGTCCTTCCATAATAAGGAAGTGTAAAACCTTGTTTCCTGCTGAGAGAAGGTCTCCCTGGAAGCAGCACAGACCTGCCTGGGGAGATATAATCATCTGCTGTGTGTCACTTTGCTGGGTTCTGATGGAAAACTCTGCCTTTCCCTTCCTATACCTGCAATCCATCATAATTTCCTTCAGTGGGCTTCACAGTTTTTCCAGGACATTGAAATATTGTGAAACAAATCAGGATATTTGCTTTGTATTGGGGAAACCACAAAGTGCACCACATGTTGTGCTCAACATGTCTATGAGATATTGACAGGGTGGAAAATAAATGTTGTCCTCTTTCTGTCTAATGGCATAGACTGTTTGAGAAGCCCAGTCCATGAAAAGAGAGGAATAAAGCAGACTTACATTTTACTAGATATCCCTTTCCTGTAAGTGATTTGCTATAAGCACTCAGTAATTGATTCTTAAAGGGCAGAGTGCCAGAGATGCCTTCTGGACATTGTCTTTTAAAATTGTTCAGAGAAGAACAATAAATCTGATTCTGTAGATAAAATAAAACTGAGCTGGACTGAACTGGTCCAGCACACCTCATCTGGGAGGCTGAAAGATGGAGAACTGATTCATCTACATGCAGACACATACTTGATGCTGTCAGTGTGAACAGTCCATCTGGGTTTTTAAAGCTCCTCAGACAAAGTCACTCTGTAATAATCAGAGTTGGTAGAGCTTGTTCCTATGTTTCTCTCCCCTATGTAACTCCTCTGGTGCCTCATGATGTGACTGAACTCCCTCTGAAACCCTTTCTCAGTGAGTGCAGTGCTACTCTCTCTCCCTTCATGATCTGGTTTCCCCTGCACAGCTCGGCTACCCTTGAAAGGTCCAACCCTCTGCCAAGTGTGATCATGTTTGGCTGGTGGGTTCAGATGTTATTAAAGGGGAATGATAGGGTCCACAATGGCACAAGCCACAGATTAAGGGGAAACGGGGATAAAAAGTACCCTAGAGAGAACGAAAATGAGAGAAATAACCTGATTTAAGGAAACTATAAGCATTCATTGGGTAAAAGGTGGACTGAGCAGGACTTTCCCAGTGAAGAGCACTCCTCCTCTTCACAAATAGGTGAAATCAACTTCTCAGTGACTGACTACCTGGCAAGTAGGTATCTCTGTTTTCTCCCAGGAAAAAGGACAGAAGATTTCAGATTCCTCCTAATATGGGAAGAAAACTCATTTTTTTCCATGCAGCTCATTATTGCTTTGTGGCTTTGTTGCCTCACTCTGCAGTGATGCCATTTAGAGCATACAATGTATTAAACCAAGTCCTTCTAAAGGAAAGAGATATCACCTCAGGTACTCTTAGAACTTCTAACTGACAACCTAAGCAACCCAGCATTATTTATAAATGAAAGCAAAGTAATTGATAGCAGCAATACAGACTCAGTATTAAGTTTCCCTGTCTGAAGTTTCTGGCACTGCTGTACTCAGCACCTCAGCTCATAGCTGGCTGCTGCTGGGTATTTAGCAAGCTAAAAACTCACCAGTTATGAACTTTACTTTCATTCAATATCTGCTGTTTAACTGGGTAGGATACTTCAGGATTTTTGGGTCTTCTTGCTCCTCTAGAGTAGTCTGACCCCAGATGAGCTCTTGCTTGCTTGCTTCCTAACTTCCAGACCAGCTTCTTACATGCCAGGTACTTACCAATGTCCACTCTTTCCTTCAATATGAATAGATGGATTTATTATTGCTTGTATTTAGTCCTTTCCTCTGCTCCAACCTCCAAATGATGGCCTAATCCTCTTCCTGGCAAGGAGGGCTGGCTGGCTCCTAGGATTTGAAAAAATGAATATATTTACTTCAGTGACTTTGAGGCAATTCCTCTCCAGCTTCATGGGTGGCTGGCATGAGGATTTTTAGAAGGCAGTGACTGCATATCTGAAACATTTCTTCTGAGTGCATTTTACAACCTGTGCCATGCCCTGGTTTCACTGTGCCACTGTCTCTGGAGAATGATGCAGAATCCTTGCTCTACCTACTGTCTGTGGGCTGGCAGCCACTGCTACCTTTTCTATTTGCCTTGTTGAAGACAAGACAGGGCAGCGTGGTACCAAAAACTGATTCTAATTTTGCAGACCACAGTGCCTTTACTGTTGGACTTTTTGAGCTTTTGAAGACTCTCACCACATGCAGGCAGCTCTGGTTCAAGGTCCTCATCCCCTGGGATAGAGTTTGGATAACCAGCAACTGTAGGAACTGCTCCTGTTCTTGGCCAGTGTCAGAACCCAACAAGCCAGAGCTCCAGGTGAGAGCTGAACAGCACTAAGAAAAATGAAGCTGTCAAAATCCTCCAAACAAGCTGCTGCACCTGAAGATAATAGGAAATAATTCAGGGCCATGAGGCAGGGATGTTGCAATTATAGAGAGGCAATGCAAAAGATGAAAAGCAGATGAGGGAAGAGATGGAGCATGATCAGAAGCAGTGTTTAATAATCAGATAGAAGGCACAATTAAGAGTAACTGTTCTGTGATGCCAAGTGGAAGAGAGGAGATATAATCCAATTCCAGAAGCACTGCCAGAGCACCACAAAACTCTGCCTGCCATTTATGTAGGCAGCAGGAGAACACTACCAACTGCACATCATCATTACAAAAAAGAAGAATTCGTTTCTCTCTCGCTCACTTTGCAATTAATTAAAAAGTTACCTTTTATTTGTAAAGTGATCATAAGATTAGGGTCAATTTATGGCTTGCTGAAAGCACAGTAGCTATTTGAGGAGTTAAAATGCCACAGCACTTACTACCTGTCTTTCTCCTGTCTCTCCCTAAATAGTTCCTTTAGCAATGTCCTTCATTTGTCAAGGTCTTGCCTTGGCCCCCTGCTCCCATATGACCCTCTGTGTCTCAACGAGTGCTCCTCTGTGCTTGTCCCTGTGCTTACACAACCATAAACACCTCAGAGGGTGTCCAGCCACTTGTGTTATGTGCATTGAGCTGAAGTCCAGGGGTGCCCCTTTGGCCAGGGTTCAGAAGTTGTTAGTGAGACCCCCCTCAAAACCACTTGCAGCCAGCATGATTGATTGCTTCACCCACCTTACCAGAGCAGAAAAATCAAAGCAAGACTCTTGAGTAAGCAGGACATGGCCAAACTCCAGCCCATTAAGATTTCCATGTCCTAGTTTCTCTCTTTCAATTTGCATATCTCTGTAGATTTAGGCTTTCTAAAGCATGCAACAGTCCTTCTTTTATCCTTGAATGAGGAGCCAGGACATGCTGAGTGCTGCATGAACAGCACATGCACAGTAGACTACCCATAGATGTTCTCCTAGAGGTGTCCTTCATCAAAATGAAAAGGGTAGAAGTTTCCACAAACAACTGTCCCATATAAACAGATGAGGAGGTAAAATTAAGACTGAAGACCTGGCATCCTTGTTTTGTAGGAGAATTCTAGGATGCTGTAGAGCAGGAAAATTTTGACCCAGTGAGAAAATTGCAGCTTATAAATAAACAAGCAACAGCTAGATAGAGAACAAATGTCTAAGTAAGAAGTAAAAAATGGAACAAAGTGCCCTAGGAAGGAAATGCTTCATGTTTATTTATGGTGCAATACAGCTGAAAGGGCAAAAGAAATGGTGGGCATTTATGTCCAAAGCAGAACTCAACACTGGCATGCATGCACGTGAATTGTCTGCTGATAATTAAAAATCTCTGAAGGCTGGGTTAGATTAACCTTTGTTGTCAACAGGTGCCCATAATCTTCCAGACTGATGAAGACAGTTTCATTCGACTGCATGGAAGCCCTACAGATTTATGAGAATTCTGTGGTAATTAAAATTATTAAATGTTCTTGTGTCAGAAAGAACAACCAAAATGCATAAGAAATTATAATTATGTGTATCTTTATTTAATCTCTTTCTAAAGATGCTTGCATTATAGCAAGAATATTGGTCTCAGCTCATGTTCTATTCCCTTTGTACATGCTGCTTTATTATAATTTTTCAAATTAAACATCCTTTTTTCAGTGAGTTGGAAAGTGGCCTTCCGTTTATCGTGGATAAACACATGCAGAAGGACAAGACAGGAATCTGTCCTTTATACACATAAAATCTGAACTTTAGTTCAACCCACAGTAAAGATCCTACAAGTTCTGCCCAAACTGAACCTAAATCTCAGAGGCAGCTCAGGGGCTGTTATGCAGAGTATATGGAGTTAGAACTCCTCACACTGCACCCCAAAGCTTAGGGTTGCACATGCTGAGGAGGGACCAAGAAAAGCTATTTATAGCAAACCTGTATTCCAAGATTTAGATTCATCCCAAAAGGCTGCAGGCAGATCCCTCCATCAATTCATTCTCTATAGGGCAAAAATTCTCTGCCCTTGCTTCAGAAGTATCCATGGAGCTAACACTTTTCCATAAATGCTTGGCTGAACACATGGAAACCGTGGAAAAGACAGAGTAAGTGGCAGGAGGATGCTGTATTTTGGTGGTTAGAATACTTGCCTGACACAGGGCAGGTATGGGCCATATGCCAAGAGCCATTTGTGCATTTTTCATTAAATACTGGAAGGATAACAAACAAAATCAGTGCCTCCTTGCTGGCTGAGGCAGTAATGATGGTCCACCTTCATTAGCAAATATAAACAGTAGCCAATGTACTCCTCCTAAGGTACTGCTGGCCAAGGGGACACAGCCTGACCTCAGATACAGGCTGACCTTCACACTCCCCAAGTGAGCAGAGTAGCCATGAAACTATTAAATCAAACATGATCATCACCATATTTTAAAAAGGTACTTGAGGAGGTGATGTAAACACTTTAAAAATACAAAATATGTCTCTTGAATCAATCTTTTTTTTTCCTTTCTCCCTGCTATGTTGCAACATTTTGTCAATTAACATATGTTTACCTCACCATATGCCTGACAGACACCTAAAAGATAAGAATGCTTATCAGGTCACCTCCTGGTGCATGGCGGAGACAATGAAAGTAGCAGGACACCGAAAAGACTGAAAGATAAGGATGACTCCTTTCCGGGAAGTCTGGAAGCCTGTGTGTATCAGGGACTTATGCAAAAAAGGGACCCCTCTTCTTTTCCTGTATAGAAAAGCCCAGGAGAAAAGGAGAGGTGGCGCCTTTCCTCTAGACCCCCCCTGTCTCGGCATTTCGGCTTCAGCTACGGGACAGAGAAGCGGCAGGAGCGACAGACCCTACACACCCGGCTGCAGCCAGAGGCCAGGGCCGGCGGACGGTGATAACATCTTAATTACTCCTTCCTTCTTTTCTTTTCTTAACGACTCTTCTCTCCAAAGTAACTAATTGTATAAATCCTAAATAAATCCTTGTAACTTGTTTGAATCATAAAGCCTTGTTATTTTTGTAAATTCACCCGTTGTCTATGGGTAGTGGCTGAATTTTGCTCGCAATCAAAATATAAATAATAACTCGGATTGTAACAGGAGGGTCGTTGAGGTGCTCAGCCTGGGAAAGGTCCCAGAGATGTGCAGAAGGAGATGCTGGAGTCAAGCAGG
The DNA here is from genome assembly GCF_036169615.1 of Heliangelus exortis. NCBI lineage: Eukaryota > Metazoa > Chordata > Aves > Apodiformes > Trochilidae > Heliangelus > Heliangelus exortis. The sequence continues at coordinate 59,081,158 of NC_092422.1, forward strand.
GAGGTGCCTCCCGTGTTTACCTTACAGCTGCCTGGGGGCTCCTTGGGTCCCAGCTTTGGCCATCAGCTGTCCTCAGTCGAGTGGCACTTCTAACTCTTAAGCTCTTTCTTCTCACCCTGACAGACCAAGGTATTTGCTGAGTATAAAGACTCAAACCCAACCTAAACCAGCCAAACGAACAGAAAGAATTTGGCTTTGTAGGTGGGGTTTTGCGGTCGCCAGCTCGGATGTAAGAATCCCAGTGGTATTTCTCCATTCTCATACCACAGATGAACCACAATGGGGCTGGTTCTGCCAGGAGATGTTTGTGCTGGCAACACATTCCAAAGTCATTAAGGAGAGAGAAAATCCCGTGTTTCTGTATTCCACCATAGTCCAAGGGAAGTGAGAATTCATGGTGTGCCCTTTGTTAATGGTGGGTACAACGTGTAGCCTGGTGACACTCAGCTACCTGCTGCTAACAAGAGGAGTGTAAGATCTGAGGGAATAATTGCCAGCAAAGGTACAACATGATGCCTGTCAAAAGGAGCTTTTTCAAAATCAGGTCTTTAAAAATACTCTGTCCTATATGTTAATAATAAATAACTCTCACAGTCATATTGCAGTTTACAAGGGACTTCTGTTGGTGTTCCAGCTTAGCTCTCTCTGACTGTGTTCAGGAAACCTGTGTTAGTTTGACCCCTGAATACCAATAACACTTCCCCTAGTTTTTTTTCTGAACCCTATGAAGTTCTTATTTCCAAAGACTGTGACTTCAGGTTCATTTGTCTTTGCTCTCCTGAACTATGCCAAATTCTGACATCATGTATAAAAGCTTCAGTACAGATGTAGGAGGATCCAGACTCAAAATCTTAAATTACCCTGAGTGTACTGTCAGGGCACAGACCCCTTGGGTCTGATGCCACCTCCCTTGAACATGCCAGGCTGGCATCATGCTTAGCAGGAATTTGCATGCAAAGGCAATACAAAATCAAGGTCCATTAAACCAGACTTGGTTTAGGAAAAATGCTCCCAAGTGACTAAAATGTGGCATTGGAAACGTGCACCTCTAATCTCTGCTCAGAGAGCCTTCCAGGGACAACAGCATCACTAAACTTAGCTATTACTAAAGGAGTTATGGTGAGAGATCAATGTCTTTAGTTGAGAGAGCCTAAATAAAAATCTAGCAGCCAAATGAAGGCACTTTGGAAAGTTATATTGAAAGAGAAAGCAGTAAGCAACTGTAGTGCTTGAAACAAGCTACTATATCTTAGTAGCCATGATCACATCTACTGACTGGTTTGGACCTTGGGGTAGGCATTATTTAAAATGAAAAACATACATAGCATGTGTAGATCTGGCTACAAATGCAGAAAGCAGCTATTTTTAACAATAGCCTTCTATCTTGTGCAGCCCAGCAGAAATAGGGAACCACAGAACTGGGCCATCCCTCAAATCCAGAGCTTTCTTTTGTGAATGTTGATGCAACCCAGGCTCATTGTAAAGTCCTGGTTTCAAGGTCCATTGCTTTGTTTTTACTAGAATGACCCCAATACTAAACTAGATTCACAAACATTTCTTCTTTATAAATGCTAAATAAGAAACTTTTGCTACGTGTTATTCATAAGCTTTTTGTGGGTCAGATTTTAGGTTTCAGAGATGCTCAAGAAATAGCTATTTTCTGTATAAACACATATCCTGATGGACATAAAATAGCATATGGGGTATGTCAGATTGTTATTCAGGTTCACCTTAAAAGGTTTTTTTTCCTAGACAAGGTGCAGAGGCACTGGGAGAGGAGCAGGTATGTTTGTCTGATGAGAGCTGAACCCTTGGGTTTGGGAGCCATCAGGCAAGGAAGTCTCATGTCTCCTTGCACCTCAGCAGGCATAATGCAAGGCTGAGGGCATCCAACAACAGTGAGGGAGCATTCTGAAGAGAAATCCTTAATACTTTTATTCTGGGGTAATCTCGTACTAAAACCATAGAAAAGCCTTGGAAGTAGATGAGTGATGACACAAACAAAAAGCCACAAACAACAAATAGATCAAGTGGATGGCTTATTTCTCATATTAAATTGTGTTAGGATTGGTTATTGTAACAAATATATGTGTAGAGCTAAGGATCAATTAACAAAGAATGACTCAAAATAAACCCAAAGATTTACAATTAGCTGGGAAAAAAAAAAAAGTCCTACTGTCTCTGAGCCCCATTAATGCTCAATTTTTTTTTTAATTAATACAACAACATATTTGAATGGGACACATGAGCATGTCTGTATACTTATATAAATAGAAATAATGTGCCTATATATGGGAATTATGGCAGTATGACAGCATTAGTTATATGAAATTATATTTCACTCATCAGGCTTTTTTTAAAGCCTCACCTACACCCTGACCCACTACTTCATATCTCTTGGGCTCAGTTTGCACACTAAAAATCCCTAACACTTCCAAACTGCTGCTGCCAGAAAGGATGAACAAGTGATGCCCTCCCATCAGCATGAGCTCTCAACAAAGTTTCCCTTTCTGAAGAAGGTTCTTTCCCCAGCTCCATCTGCATGGTGCTTCCTTGCCTCTCCTCATGCCCTTCCCCATCCCTGCCAGTGACCCAGGCAGTGAGGCACTGTAGCATCATGTCCTGAAACAGGCAGACTTAAGTCTTGAAATCTCAGCATGGAACAGAGCCAGGACTGAAGGCTTTGTGCAAGTCCTACCTTTATAGCTGATCTTCTGAAAGGTGGGCCAGCTCCTAAAACTAAGGTATTATTACAAATGGAAAAGCACCTTTAAATGTCAGAGAATACAGAAGCTTACCAGTTAGCATCTCACTGTCTTTTGAGTCTGGCACCTCTGTGGTACAGCAGGTGGCTACAGAGTGAGTGGAAAGTCACATGAGGGGACAAAGTTATGTACTATGTAAGCCATCATTTGCATCTTGGCCCATGCAGGGGCACTGGAACTAGATAATCTTTAAGGTCCCTTCCAATCCAAAGCATTCTGTGGTTCTGTGATTCATAGTCTGTGAGGCAAAATGATGGCCTTTTTTATTAAGGTATCTATTCACCATGAACAGCCAGCTGGTCTCCAAATATAAGATTTTTTTGCCTTTAAAAGTCTATGAAATCAAGAATGACACTGGGCTTCATTTGCACATTTGCCTCCATGTTGTTTCTGTGTATTCATCCCACACAAGCTGATGGATTTAATGTCTCACTCTGTTTTCCCCCACCCATATTTCAGTGACCATTTTGTTTACTAGCACTGAAAAAGTGCATGATAGGGAGACTGGTTTCCTGCTCTCATTCCAGTTCTCTTTATCTGTCTGCTTTCACCTCTGTGCAGGCAAAGAATGTCTCATGTTTTGCTATCCAGTGTTGCAGTTTATTTGCTGAGGGGGAACAGAGCAGCAAATGAAAAGTTGGTTGTCTTCAATGGCTGCACTTGGACAGTCTGAAACTCCTCTTGGGCAACTCCATGGTGTCACCTTTTGAGCTGCCTCACTGGGCTGTCACCCTTCAACTCCCCTGTGCCACTGCCAGCACCATCAGAACTTTCTTTCCAGGGCAGCAGGCAATCCTGCATGAAGGAGGGAGCAAGCCAGGCAGAAGGGCTTTGATTTTTGTCCTGCTCCTTCAGGAGCACCCTTTTCACCTCTGCACAGCCCCTTGCATCTGATGATTTAAGGGCTCCATCTGGAGGGTCCAGGGACAGGAAAGAAGGAAGTTTGTTACCAGGGATTTACACATCAAATACCAGCCTGACTCACTGTAGTTCTAAGCCAATCTCAACCTTTATTCATGGCTTAATCTTTTCAGTCTAGAGAGGTTCCTCTTGGGTTCTCGAAGGTCCTGCCTGCACTATGTAAAATATTGTCCTTAAGGTCCAACCACATAATGCACAGGGACTCTGATGCTTAAGTGATAGCTTTGAGGTCAGGAGAAATCCCATGCCTGACAACTGAAGAAGACCAAAATTAGGGACAGGAGGGACCTAGAACTGATGTGTGCTTCCTCCACTGAGTTTATTGCTATCATCAGCATCAGAATATGATCACTTCAAAGACACTTCTTTTTGAACAATGAGATTGGAGGGCAAAGGTGGAAGACCTGTAACATGCTCTCCTTAATCACTTTGAATGTGAATGAAGGCTTCAAAACTGACAAAAGGAGGAAGGAGGAGGGGAGGAAGGAAAACCCTAGTAAAAATCTCCAAATGTAGTTTTCTTGTATGCATATTTCCATTGTCAAATGCTTTGTGTGGTACTGGCTCTGCATCTTTTGTCCTCTACTTGGATGTCTAAACCTCCATGGCAGCACGCCATAATCCATCTCCTGGATGGCTAAATCTCCCCAGGAGTAAGTCATGGTCCACCAGCTACTTTCAATTCTTTTTCCCTTACTGAAAATTCGGTATTTTACAAACCAAAGTGTCTGGAAGACTCTCAAATGCTGCTAAAAGTGTCTTGGCCCCAAGGATAGAAAATGCATTTTAAAACCTGTCACCATTTTTTATTTCAACCCTACATCATCTCTTTATCTCCACAAGCAGCCCATGTCACCGTATGCACCATTAATTCTGGTACTTTCAAATCAAGCAGAAGAAATGAACCAGGCTGTAGCCCTTCCTCTGTGCTGCCCTAATGAACCAAGCTAGGAATTTGGAAGATAAAGTGCTGACATTTTAACTGGAGAGTTTCTTCCCCGCGGAGGTATCAACAGGGATTGGAGCATCATCCTCCCTTTTAAAATCAAAGGCCAAGTTCCCCAGTTGTTTTTGAGCCAGCAAGGGGAACAGCCACAAGTGGGATGGTGAAAGAGGCAGCTGAGCTAAAGCAGTGATTGCTCCAAGTCACTGTGCTAGCAAGTGAGGTTTGTGGAGAGCCACCTGGACTCTGAAACCCAGGACTCACTTGCACTATCTCCAGCTGAATGTGATTCACTGATTCACCTCACTTACTGCCTTAGTTTGCCAAGTGGATAAGAATCCTCATCTCTCCAGCATCACACAATGTTCTGCCACAGGACCCAGCCTCTAGGTAAGGCTTTGTGGCCTGCTTTCTGCTATCTAGGCACTACATATCTTCTATCTTTATTATGCATCTTTATTTTATCCTAAACACAAGCTTTGGAGAATTGGCAAGCTGCTTCTCTCCTGCGAGAAAAAAAATGCTGTGGTTGCACACAATGTGTGTCTACTCTGTTAAAATACTGAGACACTGGACTACAATAAGAACCCACAATCTTATCCCCCTCTAAGTACCTGGGTGGCTCCTGAGAACCTTTTGGGGGAGAGAAAGAGACCCATTCTACACTACTGAGATACCTCCCATGGCCTGTGCATTTCCTTCTAAAGTGAGCTTCAAGGGCTGCCCCACTCATCTCTCCTCACCTTCTTTCTCTCTGCTCTCTTCTTCCCAGTTGAGGCACACTATCGCCTTCTCCAAATTTTGCTGTTCTCCTCACCAAGACATTTTTGATACAGTGGGAAGTTCAGTGCCTGGCAGAATATTACTCTAAATTCGTATTTCATTGCCCAGAATTTCTGAAGAGCACTGGGAGTTATACAAATTTAAGGAATACATCAGTAAAACAATTAGGAGATCAGTTTGACAAAGGTTGCAGCAGATTACAATTCTTGAGGAGGTTCTCAGTGTGGAAGTTGCCCCTTGGCTCTCCTCAGTTGCCATTAACCTGTACAACAGCCTGTCAAGGGAAAGGAGGATAACCTCCTAGTTGAGACTTCAATATCAAATTAGAAACTGAATTTTAAATTAAAGAAGAGTAGGTTTAGCCTGGATGTTAGGAAAAAGTTCTTTATCATGGGAGTAGCAGAAAAATGGAACAGGTTGCTGAGGGAGGTTGTTGAGGCCTCATCCCTGGAGATGTTCAAGCTGAGGCTTGATGGAGCAACCTGATCTAGTTGAGGGTGTCCCTGCTTACTGCAGGGGGGTTGGACTAGATGATCTTTAGAGGTCCCTTCCAAGCCAAATCAGAGCTGTTGAGAATACACTGAAGGAACAACCTTGTATGTGAAGTGAGAGGTGCAGAGGAGCTTTTTACCTACACTGAGGTATTATAATTGTCCTTTATCAGTATCTACTACAGCAGACATGAAGGGCACCTGACTAAATTAGGTTAGGCACAAGCTTCTATGACAAAAGGTACAGGATGCCTCACTTACTTCTAGACTTAAAAAAAAAAAATTAGAATTTGAGTGGACGTTGTAATTCACTGTGCTATTAAAGGAATTTTGAAGATGCCTTGAGGCAGGCAAAATAATTAATCAAATTTTACATAGACGAGTAAATGAAATTATTCCTGTTGTAAAAATATCATTATCACATCTGTATTACAGATTGATTTATTCTTTTGGTGAAGGAATATTTTTAAAATTTAAGCTGCATTTTCTAGAGGAGTTTTCTCATGCATTCCAAAAATTTACTACTTTTCCTGTTTGGACTGGTACAAATACCTCTGTGTATATATATTTTACCTATACACAAATGAATGTAACAATTTATAGCACAGACTAAGGGTGTTAACACTTCTGATGTGTTATTGTTTTCAAACACACTTTTATTAACCATCCTACAGAAGTACACATTCAGCTTATATAAACAGGCTCTATCAATATAAAAATATTTCAGAAACAGGTACTTGTTTGAAAACCTTTTTTAATGTCAGTTTTCAGAGATTTTTTTCCAATAAAAAGGCATTCTACTGTGCAGTTTTCACAATAACACTGGATTATTCCTACCAATAGGGATTTCCAGACAAAGGTCTGGTAGGTTATTTCTTTATCTCTCAGTCACTGACCTACATCTACCCAAAGCAAGTCACTAATCTATCAAAGGAGGAGTTCAGTTTTCAGATTTTTTATTTCTGTGTTGAGTCAATCCTTTAGAAAGTACCTGAAAGAGAAGATCCTCTCATGTTTACTAAAACCATGATGACTGTTCCACTAAGTAAGCTTAGAGTACAGTGACTTAATTTGGTTGTAGCATCTTTAAGCAAATCCTCAACATGTTTCATTTTCATAGTGGCACATTCATACCACAGGATGTATATCTTCTGATATTTTATGTCTTCATAGTCTGTGTTAAAGGGGACATATAATTACTACAATTCTGAATGTTATATCTGACATTTTGCTTTTGTTATGCCCATCTTCAAACTACCGGAAAAAGACATTAATCTCTGCCTTTTGATTCCTTGGCATTTTGTTTTGTCTTCCCTTCTTAAGTCCATTGAATGAGATTAAGTTCCTCCTTTTATTGAGCAGTAAGATTTTCCTGAAGGAAGCAGCATTCTCATCAGCCCAGCTAGAAGGCAGTTGTCAGTCTTCAGTCAAGTCAAATCCATTTCTCACAATACTGTTGTTTTGATAAAGTTATATGTATCATCCCCATATCTAGCTTTAGTAAGAGATACATAACATAATGACTTCTGGTATCATGTAGGAATTGGTTTTTTGTTTTTTTGGTTTTTCTAAGGGCAATGTACCTTTCCTCAGGTACATTCTCCTGTGACTCTAAATCTATCTGACATTTAACTTGACTTTTATCTTGCTCTTTTCAGTTTGCTTCTTGCTCCCACTGGGATATCCTGCTTCATCACACAGCACAGAGATATTCATGGAGCTCCTTGTCACCACATGTTGTGAATGCTAAAAGTTTATAAAGTTCAAAAACTGGCTGCTCAAGTTAATGGGTGAAAAGTCTACTGAAGAAAACTAAAGACTTGAATTCTACTTTTGACAAACATGTACCCATGTGTCATTCATTTATCTCAGATGCCCATGAACACTGTTTTGAATAATTGTACTTTCACAAGTGCTATTTAAACTCACAGACAGATGCTTCTAAATCTGCTAATAAAACCAAACCTAACAACACCACACCTTGGAAACTGACTGGCACCAGGAAACAGAATTTTGGAAAGGGGGATTTTTGTCCAGTAGTTGTCTTTTAATAGCTATCAACTATTATAGTCAAATAGTTAATAGCTGTTAACCTCAACCTCATGGCTACTTCCCTTGTTCCTTTCACTTCCTGCATGATTTCCTGTGCTGCCCAGCTGAGCTACAGCTACGTATTCCTAAAGGGATTGTACCAGTATCCATGACAATAAAAACTATTCACAAGTTATGAACAAAGGCAATCTCCTTACCTCCCTGTCATAACCCTCTGTGACTGGTCAAGCTGGCCTGAGCTGAGTTTAGCTTCAGAGATGACTCTCTTGCCTTTCAGTTGGGGGTTCACATAATGGTAAAAGGAGGAGACAGGGCCCCAAACTTTATAGGGGAATACAAAAGCAGCCTGAGTACTCCAGTGAAGAGTTCAGAGCATGGGGGTCATTTCAGCTGCTTCACACTGGCACTCTCTTTTTAGGAGAGAATGTAAAGATTATCCTGACAAATATGCTACATTCCATGAAACACACACATGAGAAGAACTCTTACAAGGCTTGCCAGCCTACTTATGGAGTGTGGGGACTCCTGGACACAAATCTAGCAAATTATTTAATTCTGACATATGAGCAAGGTGTGTAAGCCAGGCATCTGAGAAAAAAAGACCTTAAAAAATGCACTAAGAGAATTCGCTTCCAAGTTACACATCAAAATGGGGAAAAAATATCCTTTTGGCTCTGACAACCAGCAACATAACTATAAAATGAAGTTCTGCCACACTTGCAATGCACTAAACTAATTAATAGGTATTAAGTAACACATCCCAGAACACATCTGTTTAGCAGTCTTTGGATTAGCATCTTGAAAGCACTGCTGGTGTTACATAGATCTCTCCTCAGTTTCACTGAAGCTCAGTTTCACTGAACTATGGAGACTCCAAAGTTGCAGTAAAAGTTCTCACTGTCAGTTTTCAAGAGTGCCAGCTCCACCTCAACCTGCTCCTAATATTCTAGTGTGCTCCCACTTCTGCAGTGCTCAGTAACAGCAATGTCTGTTAACTTTGTGATGGTCAAACACTTCCTAACAACACATATGATCCTTAAACCCAAACCCACTGGTGATCCTGCCTCCAGATTGCTCCCTGAGGCTCACCTTGAAGAGACTGCCTTTTTCAGTATATTGGTTTCCTTTTAGCAATCTCCATACCTAATGATGACCTGTAGGTGGACCTGACTGCTCCATGTGAAGTCATTTTCTCTGAAGGACTCTGTTAAGTGCATAGCACAATCCAGACAGATTTGCCTGACTGCATTGCTTTGCTTCAGGAATTGCTTACCTTATCAAAGATCTTGTTAGTCTGACATGATTGGGCTTTGATGACTCATACTGGAGCTGAACCCATTTTTCACTTACCTGTAAGACTTGCCCCAGTCAAATTAATGGGGCGTGGAGTTGCGTTTCCCCTCATTCCCTCTGCCTCTTTTGTAGGAGAGGTTTTCTATTGTCCAGTAATAGTGCTTCACCTCTAACTTGGCTGAGTCACTGAAAACATTGTTCAGGCCTTGAAAAGCTACCAATTCTTTCAACAATTTTCCTGGCCCTGTCACAAGAAACAGCCTGAGTTATGCTTCCACTTCACATCTGCCCACGTCATCATTTATGTTGCCCTTACTTGCTTTAGGTTCTCTGCAAATACACTCATATTAATAATCTATTGATTGAAAACTGAGGCAATGTCTTCATTCAATAATTGGAGCAGCCCCAGTCTTAATCTCATCCCTGGTATTTAGTGACCATACACCTTTCTTGTTCAAATTGTTTTTATTTATAGAGTTGAAAAGTTCTTTATTCTCTGTTACCCTTTGCAGCATCTGGCTCAGTTTGCTTTTTATCCACCTGGTATCTTGTCCTGGTTTGAGCCAGGATAGAGGTGATTTTCTGTCTTGTACTTTTGCTTTTAGCTAAGTCTCTTGTAAGTAGTTGCACTTGCTGAAATTAAGAGCAAGTTTCTCAGACAGTGTGTGTGTCTAGGACTGATAACACTTGATGTTTATAGTTACTGCTAGAGACTGGTATGCAGAGCCAAGGACACTGCTCAGCTCTGAAGAAAACATAAAGAGGTCCCACCTGCATCCCTCCTTTGGGGAGGAACGGACAAGATAGATGCCAGAATTGACCAAACAGAGTATTCCATCCCATATACGTCATCCTCAGTATAAATTTGAGGGATCACGAGGGCCAAGCCAGATTTCCTGCTTCCAGCTTCCGGCTGCCTGCCCTTTCTGCCTTTCCTGCTTTCCTTCCTTCACCCGGCATCCTGGAAGGATCCCGTCCGTTTGCCTGCCTGTGGTCCTGATCCGTGCCAGCCCTTATCTGTGTGTTCCTGCCTCCAGTTCCCGACTGCTGCCGACTCCAGGAGTCCAGCCTGAACTTTCCCAGGGCTGCCCTGCAGCCTCGGTGGTGACGTGAGAGCTATTGGGGGAAAGGGGGGAGGAATGTGGTATCCATTTTCTTGTATATTTGTATATATTTATTAATTTTTCCTATTTATCATTACTGTTTCATTAAAGTTGTGTAGTTTAGTTTCCAACCCATAAGTCTCTCTCCCTTATTCTCTCTCCTTTCTTATAAGGGAGGAGAGAGAGATTAATAGAGAGCGTCTGTTACTCGGTTTAATTGCCGGGCCAGTGTTAAACCGTGACAGATTTATTGGCGCCCGACGTGGGGCTCGAGCTAATTGGCTCGAGTCCAGTTTAAATTTTGACTAATTTGCCTGCATAGTTTGAATTCCAACTCCAGTAGAAGAATGGCTTTGCTGAGCTGGAATCAGACCTTGTTCTTTGGAAATTTCACAGGGTTGGAGATTAAACCAATCATGCCTTACCTTTGGTATTTAGGGTATGTGATATGTATTTTTGCAGCTGGAATTGCTGTTACTTTGTGGTTTGTTTTTCGTAAGAGCTGCTTAAGAACCATCGTTGCAATAGGGTCCTCAATACTGATGTATATCATGGTGCATGGTGCAGTAGTGTTTCATACAGAGATAAAAAACTTGGTTGGTAATTACACTCCTAGTTTTAATTTGGGAAATTATACCATTCCATCGTATTTTGGGCTGACTCCCCCAGATTTTAGTAACAATAGCATTTCATTTCTCAATCTTCTGGTGGGTGTTGTTAATTTTTCTCATATAGTGGTGAGGAGAAACACAAAAACCACAATAATGAGACTGAGCATGCCTTTTCGGAGGCCGAGAGTTGCTGTTCGGAGAGTGAGAGCTGCTCCTTGTACAGAGAGCACCCCCACTCCTGCCGCTTCTCGCCCCCCCTCACACAAGGGCACAACTCAGATAAGGCCGGCCAGCGTTGCCAGTGTTTCTGCTACAGCTGCAGCTCCTGTCTCTACCCCCACAGACACTGCTGCTGCTCAGAAAGCAAGCCCTGCTGCTGCTACTGCTGCAGATACCACAGCCTCTCCCCCTCAGCCCACACAGTTACTTGTTGACCCTGTAACTAGGAGAAAAGGAAAACAATGGAAATCAGAAATGAGCCTTAACCCTTCCAAGTCTGAACAAGACGACCAGGTGATAGAGGAAATAGAGGATACTGGCTCTCCTCGTAGAGCAGTTAGAAGAGACTCTAAAGCAGAGTCAGCTGAGGACTCAGACTCAGAATCTGTTCAGCCCTATTCCATGAGAGACTTGCGTACTCTGAGAAAAGACTATAGCCGATTTCCAGGTGAACCACTTCTCTCTTGGTTACTCCGATGCTGGACGGACGGGGCTGCTACCATAACATTAACTCAGAGGGAAGCCAGACAGTTGGGATCCCTGGCCAGAGAGGCAGGTATTGATCGGGCATTTGGGGAAAAGGCTGGAACCACCAGCCTATGGAAGCGACTCTTGGCAGCTGTAAGGGAGAGATATCCCTATAAAGAGGAAATAGACTGCCCACAGGTCAAAGCACCCACGCTTGGAAAAGCCCTCAAGTATCTGGAGGAATTGGCTGTACGAGACGTGATCTATAATACTGATGACATTGAAGATCCTTATCACGTACCGTGCCCTAGACCTATGCTGCAAAGGTTTGTGCATGCTGCACCACCACCTTTTAACCATACACTATCAGTAATGCTATGGGTTCCTGCAGATGTGGATGCAACTGTGGGTGATGTGATTAAAACAGTACGAGAGTGTGAAGATGCTGTCACAGCCCCTCGTCGGGCTTGGGTATCAGCTATAAAGAGACAATCTGAGAAACTGCATTCACCCCTTCCCCCTCAGACAGACGGAGGACCCCGCATTGCAGCCATTAAGAAGAGACGCCCTCCTATGAGACGGAATCGAGAGAAACAGAATTCAGCAAGAGGAATCTTATGGTCACTCCTGAGTGAGTATGGAGAGGACATGAAAAAGTGGGATCAGAAACCTACTGCTGTCCTAGAGGAGCAAGTACGTAAGTTGCTGACTAAGACGAAGGCAAAAGGAGGTCCTTCTAAAAAGATGGCTGCTCAAGTCTCCAGTGTGGAGTTACCCAATTCAAATATGCTGGTGACTCAAGATCCCTCTACATCAGGTGTGAGTACTGGGGATGCAAACTCCAGTAATGCACATACTGACAATGTTGTATGTGCTCAAGCTTAGAGGTGCCCTGCCTCCAGCCAGGTGGAGGAGAGGGACAACCGAATTTATTGGATTGTGTGGATTCGATGGCCTGGCACATTAGAGCCACAAAAGTATAAAGCCTTGGTGGACACTGGTGCACAGTGCACACTAATGCCATCGAATCAGAAGGGGACAGAATCCGTCACTATTTCTGGAGTGACAGGGGGATCCAAAGAACTGACTATTGTGAAGGCTGATGTGAGCCTCACTGGAATAAAGTGGCATAAGCACCCAATAGTGACTGGTCCAGATGCTCCTTGCATCCTTGGCATAGACTACCTCATGGGAGGTGATTTCGAGGACCCGAAAGGGTACCGGTGGTCCTTTGGTACTGCAGCTATTAAGACTGAGAATGGAGAATGGCTGCATGCTTTGTTTGGCCTTTCAGACAAATCCTTTGTAGTGGGTTTGCTGAGAACTATAAACCAGCGGGTGCCGAATGCTATTTCAGTAGTGCATCGAAGACAATATCGTGTCAACAGAGATGCTGTGATCCCCATTCACAAGCTGATCCGGCAACTAGAGAGCCAAGGAGTGATCAGCAAGACTCACTCACCCTTCAACAGTCCTGTATGGCCAGTGAGAAAGCCTAATGGAGAGTGGAGGCTGACTGTGGACTATCGTGCCCTGAATGAGGTTACTCCACCACTAAGTGCTGCTGTGCCAGACATGCTAGAACTTCAGTATGAGCTGGAGTCAAAGGCAGCCAGGTGGTATGCTACTATTGACATTGCTAATGCATTTTTTGCTATTCCTATAGCACCAGAATGCAGGGCACAGTTTGCTTTCACCTGGAGAGGTATCCAGTACACTTGGAATCGACTGCCCCAGGGGTGGAAACACAGTCCTACCATCTGCCATGGACTGATCCATGACACCTTGGAAAAGGGTGGAGCTCCAGAACATCTACAGTACATCGATGACATCATTGTGTGGGGTGACACAGCAAAGGAAGTCTACGAGAAAGGTAAGAAGATAATTGAAATCCTTCTAGAGGCTGGTTTTGCTATCAAAAGAAGCAAGGTCAAGGGACCTGCACAAGAGATCCAGTTTCTGGGAGTTAAGTGGCAAGATGGACGTCGCCACATCCCAATGGACGTGATTAACAAAATAACAGCTATGGCCCCACCAACTACCAAAAAAGAAACTCAGTCCTTCTTAGGAACTGTTGGTTTCTGGAGGATGCATATTCCTCTTTATAATCAGATTGTGAAACCTCTCTATGAGGTTACCCGGAAGAAGAAAGACTTTAAATGGGGCTCAGAACAACAAGCTGCTTTTGAAAGTATTAAACAGGAGATTGTGCAGGCAATGGCCCTTGGACCAATTCGAACAGGGCCAGACATTAAGAATGTTCTTTACACCGGAGATGGAGGTGATGGTCCTACATGGAGCCTCTGGCAGAAAGCTCCAGGAGAGACTCGAGGCCGACCTCTTGGATTTTGGGGTCGAAACTACAAAGGCTCCGAAGCCAACTACACAGCCGCTGAAAAAGAGATACTGGCCGCATATGAAGGAGTTAGAGCTGCTTCAGAAGTGATTGGTACTGAAGCACAGCTCCTCCTGGTGCCACGATTACCTGTACTGGGTTTTATGTACACAGGTAGAGAATCTTCCCATCATGCTACCGATGCTACCTGGAGTAAATGGATTGCTTTACTCTCACAGAGAGCTAGGATAGGAAGACTTGATCGTCCAGGAATTGTAGAAGCAATAACACATTGGCCAGAAGGCAAACACTTTGGAATGCCACCAGAAAAAGTGGTAAAACGGGCTGAAGAAGCCCCACCATACGACCAATTACCAGAGGATGAAAAACAATATGCTCTTTTCACTGATGGATCCTGTCGTCTGGTAGGAGGCCATCGAAGGTGGAAAGCTGCTGTATGGAATCCTACACGACTAGTTGCAAAAACAGATGAAGGAGATGGTGAATCAAGTCAATTTGCAGAGGTCAAAGCCATCCAATTGGCTTTGGACATTGCTGAACAAGGAAAGTGGCCGAAACTTTATCTCTATACTGACTCATGGATGGTAGCAAATGCCTTATGGGGTTGGTTAAAGCAATGGAAACAAAACAACTGGCAACGTAGAGATAAACCTATCTGGGCTGCTGAACTGTGGAAAGACATTGCTGCAAGGTTAGAGAAACTTGATGTAAAAGTACGTCACGTAGATGCCCACGTACCTTCATACAGAGCTACTGAAGAACACCAAAACAACCAACGAGCAGATGAAGCTGCTCAAGTGTTCCAAATAGATCTGGACTGGGACCATAAAGGTGAACTGTTTTTAGCCAAATGGGCCCACAATGCTTCAGGTCATCAAGGCAGGGATGGAACATATCGATGGGCTCGTGACCGAGGGGTGGATTTATCTTTGGACGCTATTGCGCAGGTTATCCACGATTGTGACATATGTGCTGCAATTAAGCAAGCTAAGAGGTTGAAACCTCTGTGGTATGAAGGAAGATGGTCAAAATATAGGTATGGAGAGGCCTGGCAAGTTGATTACATCACACTGCCTCAAACCCGCCAGGGTAAGCGCTATGTGCTTACAATGGTGGAGGCAAGTACAGGATGGCTGGAAACATATCCTGTGCCTCATGCCACAGCCCGGAACACTATTCTGGGCCTAGAGA
The DNA here is from genome assembly GCF_036169615.1 of Heliangelus exortis. NCBI lineage: Eukaryota > Metazoa > Chordata > Aves > Apodiformes > Trochilidae > Heliangelus > Heliangelus exortis. The sequence goes on from NC_092422.1 coordinate 59,096,354, forward strand.
AACAAGTCCTGTGGAGACATGGTACACCAGAAAGAATTGAGTCAGACAATGGAACTCATTTCAAAAATAGTCTTATAAATAACTGGGCTAAAGAACATGGTATTGAGTGGATATACCATATCCCCTATCATGCACCAGCCTCAGGTAAAATTGAAAGGTACAATGGACTGTTAAAAACTACCTTAAAGGCAATGGGTGGTGGAACTTTCAAAAACTGGGACAAGCACTTGGCAAAAGCTACCTGGTTAGTTAATACCAGGGGTTCCATCAATCGAGCTGGTCCTGCTCAGTCAGATCTTCTACACACAGTAGATGGGGACAAAGTGCCTGTGGTGCATGAGAAGAATCTGCTAGGGAAAACAGTTTGGGTTTATCCTGCCTCGGGCAAAGGCAAACCCATTCGTGGGGTTGCTTTCGCTCAAGGGCCTGGACACACTTGGTGGGTGATGATGAAAGGTGGAGAAGTACAATGTGTACCACAAGGGAATCTAACACTAGGTGAGAATTCCTAATTTCTGCTTGTTTAGCTTAATCAGTAATGCATGGACTCTTTGGGAGTCATGAACTTGTATCCCACCTTAACTACTGTTATGTGAGTGGTTGCACAAACTAACAGTGTTCTGTGAGTGTTTTTCAGGATGATTTTGTGATGGTGAAATCAGAACTAGATCCATCGGCTGGCACCCAGTAACTTCCTTGAAGTTAACATCTGCAACCTGCAACTTGTGGACCATGAACATGAACTGTGAAAATTGCTCCTTCTTTTGAGAATCTGCTACAATTGATGAGCATCAGCAATCATAGACTAATTACTTAGTAAATTTTAGCACAGAAAGGTAGTAATAATCTGTGTATAGTTATGTTTAGGGATAAGAGATAGTAATGATTGGAGCATGACGCAAATGGTATGGAATAAGGGGTGGAATGTCCTGGTTTGAGCCAGGATAGAGGTGATTTTCTGTCTTGTACTTTTGCTTTTAGCTAAGTCTCTTGTAAGTAGTTGCACTTGCTGAAATTAAGAGCAAGTTTCTCAGACAGTGTGTGTGTCTAGGACTGATAACACTTGATGTTTATAGTTACTGCTAGAGACTGGTATGCAGAGCCAAGGACACTGCTCAGCTCTGAAGAAAACATAAAGAGGTCCCACCTGCATCCCTCCTTTGGGGAGGAACGGACAAGATAGATGCCAGAATTGACCAAACAGAGTATTCCATCCCATATACGTCATCCTCAGTATAAATTTGAGGGATCACAAGGGCCAAGCCAGATTTCCTGCTTCCAGCTTCCGGCTGCCTGCCCTTTCTGCCTTTCCTGCTTTCCTTCCTTCACCCGGCATCCTGGAAGGATCCCGTCCGTTTGCCTGCCTGTGGTCCTGATCCGTGCCAGCCCTTATCTGTGTGTTCCTGCCTCCAGTTCCCGACTGCTGCCGACTCCAGGAGTCCAGCCTGAACTTTCCCAGGGCTGCCCTGCAGCCTCGGTGGTGACGTGAGAGCTATTGGGGGAAAGGGGGGAGGAATGTGGTATCCATTTTCTTGTATATTTGTATATATTTATTAATTTTTCCTATTTATCATTACTGTTTCATTAAAGTTGTGTAGTTTAGTTTCCAACCCATAAGTCTCTCTCCCTTATTCTCTCTCCTTTCTTATAAGGGAGGAGAGAGAGATTAATAGAGAGCGTCTGTTACTCGGTTTAATTGCCGGGCCAGTGTTAAACCGTGACATATCTCTAGTTCTGCAGTTTCTAACCCTGAAATCTGTAGTTTCTGTTCCTGTAGGTTTACTCACCACTTTAACACCCTTTAACACCCTACCTTTCAAGTAGTTGCTTATCAACTAAGTCTACAGTTTTTCTGTCCTATTCCAACCTCTTTTAGGAGAAGAAAGTGGAATACACAATTTTTCATCTTGGATTTAAAGTAAGTGTATGATTTTACCACATTCATATAATTGGATTTTTAGGTCCATGCACCCTCAACAATGATTTTTTCCTTATTTTCTTAATGTTTGCCCTCCAGTATCCAGGACTGTAGGACCAGACCCATTTTTGACTCTTCAGAAATTTGCAGTGAAAAACATAGAATCATAGAATTGTTTTGATTGGAAAAGACCTTTAAAATCATCAAGTCCAACCACCAACCCAGCACTGCTAAATCCACTGCTAAACCATGTCCCTAAGTACCACATCTACACATCTTTTAAACACCTCCAAGGGATGGTGACTACACAACTTCCCGGGGCAGCCTGTTCTAATGCTTGGCAACCCCTCTGGTGAAGAAGTCTTTCCTAATATCCAATCTAAAACTCTCCTGGCACAACTTGAGGACATTTCCTCTTGTCCTTTCACTTGTTACTTGGGAGAAGAGACCAACCCTCACCTTGCTGCAACCTCCTTTCAGATAGTTGGAGAGAGCAATAACATCTCTCAGCCTCCTTTTCTCCAGGCTAAGAAACCCAAAGGTTGTTTTCTATAATCTGATTATTTTTAAAAGGATTTGTAATATCCCATCTGCTGGTACAAAAAGTTTACTTTCCATCACATCCAAGAATACATGTTTAATATAGTATTTGTTTTCCAAACTGTCTGGGGAATTAATTCTATATAATCTCTATACCAGGCTTTAGGGCTTTTTTATCACTTTCAAACCACACTTTCAAAGGAATATTTTCTTTGCACCATTACCTGTTGTGTATTTTAAATCCATTACTTCCTTAATTTCTATTAATAATTAGTAATTATTAGGTAGTACAAATACTACCCCTAGACTAATTTTTCTCTTTTCTGTACAGATTACATCCTTCAGCCCCTCAAGGCTAGATGATGCCAAATGACAGAGATGTCTGTGACTTGGAGTGGCACCAGTTTGCAGCTGGCCTTAGCTCCTGGCTCACTTGCCTTTATAGACTAAGGCTGTTGTCTGACACAGATAACATCTCCCTTCACCTAACCATTTTCTGGGGAAATCAGTCAAAGACTGAAGAAATTAAATACATCGGCATGTATTCAGTTGGAGGTCTGAGCAAAAGAAAACCAAGAATTTTAGAGCTGTGGGAGGGACAGCACACCTCAGTGTAAGCAAAGCACATGGCAGCCTAACAAAATCTTTGTCTATAAAAAAATTTTCCTATGGTCTCTGCTATGGGGAAGTTCTGGAAAAGGAACAGGAGGAATCAAAGCAAGACAACATCTGTCAGCTGTTTCTTCTCAGTTGTTTCCAGACTCTTTCAGACAGAAGTCATGCACCCCTGTAGTTGGTAGCAACAGGATAGGTAGGTGCCTGGGTAGTAGCAGGACAAGCATCAGGATCTGCTGTGGGACTGAAAACTGAGATGGAAGGAGAGGGCTGGTGAGGCTGAAAAAGTTCTAGGCACCATGTAAGAAAAAGAAAAGCTCTGCAATGGATCTTGCCTATTGATGTTGCCTTAGAATCATAGAATCATAGAATTGGCTGGGTTGGAAGGGACCTCAGAGATCATCAAGTCCAACCCTTGATCCACTCCCGCTGCAGTTCCCAGCCCATGGCACTGAGTGCCACATCCAGGCTCTTTTTAAATATCTCCAGGGATGGAGAATCCACCACTTCCCTGGGCAGCCCATTCCAATGCTTGATCACCCTCTCCCTAAAGAAATTCTTTCTAATGTCCAACCTAAACCTCCCCTGGCACAACTTGAGACCATGCCCTCTTGTCTTGCTGAGAGTTGCCTGGGAAAAGAGACCAACCCCCCCCTGGCTACCCCCTCCTTTCAGGGAGTTGTAGAGAGTGATGAGGTCTCCCCTGAGCCTCCTCTTCTCCAGGCTGAACAGCCTCAGCTCCCTCAGCCTCACCTCACAGGACTTGTGCTGGATCCCTTCACCAGCCTAGTTGCCCTCCTTTGGACTTGCTCCAGGACCTCAATCTCCTTCCTGAACTGAGGGGCCCAGAACTGGACACAGGACTCAAGCTGTGGCCTCACCAGGGCTGAGTACAGGGGCAGAATCCCTTCCCTGGACCTGCTGGCCACGCTGTTCCTGATCCAGGCCAGGATGCCATTGGCCTTCTTGGCTACCTGGGCACACTGCTGGCTCATGTTCAGCTTCCTGCCAATCCAGACTCCCAGGTCCCTCTCTATCTGGCTGCTCTCAGCCACTCTGTCCTCAGCCTGTAGCGCTGCATGGGGTTGTTGTGGCCAAAGTGACTTTGACTACCTTAGCTTATGCCTTTGAGATGCCTCCTTTTGTTATGAATTTTATTAATGCTTCTGGTTGCTGTAGTATTTTATTTCTGAAATGAACTAAATTATTGATCACTGCACAAAGACCTAGTCCTTGCTCCACATACACAAAGGTCAGCTTGGAAATGAGGTGCTCCCAGTGTACAGTCATCATTGGAGGAGAAAGGTCCCACACTGAAAAAGGAGGAGAGATGCGCCTCGTAAAGGAGAAACCAGAAAGTTTGGGACCTGCACCTGGAGCCCACTACTGGGACTTGGTACCACGTCTCAGTGTTCAGGCAGGGTGAATGGACCCAAGGAGAGGTAGCGCTTGGTGACGGCAAAGTGTGTGGTGCCTGAGGAACCGGAGGCCGAGATTCCCAGCGTGTCCATCCCTCCCAAAGGCTCCCGATGGGACCTGGCCGCTTTTCGGGCCCCGGGTCAGAAGGTGCCATCTGGGTCGGCTCTGTTTAACCCGGGCTACCGAACCGCCGTTGAGCGGGAGCCTCCAGCACCGCCCGGAGCTGTGCCCCGGGGGGTGCCCTTCTAAGCGTTCCGCCCACCGGGCCGCGACTCAGGGGCAGAGAGGGGGAGAGGCCGGTTCGGTTCGCCCCGCCTCCGCCCCCCGCCGCACTCCCCCGCGGGGCGGGCCAGCCGGACCACCCGCACCCCGCGGCCGCAGCGAGGAGAGGCGCGGAGCGGAGGCGACCGCGGAAGATGATGGCGGCTCCGCAGCCCTCCGGGTCGGGTCCGCTGGCCCTGTTGGACCACACAGGTGAGCCCCAGCACCTGCCCCGCCAGAACTTCCCTGCTCCGCCGAGGGGGTGAGACCCGGCGGGACGCAGCTGAGAGGGAGAGCGGGAGCCGGGGTGCAGGGGCTGGACGGCCGGGAGAGGCGGAGGGGGAGCTGGGAGCATCCCCCGGGAGATGCTTCAGCCCCTGCCTCGGCACTTGAGGGAAGGGGACGGAGGGGCGGGAGCATCCCCGGGGAGATGCTTCTGCCCCTGCCTCGGCACTTTAGGGAAGGGGACGGAGGGGCTCACGCTGGGGCTGTGCGAGGGGTCCCGGCGGGCTGAGGGGCTCAGCCTGCGGTCGCCGCCGCGGGTCACGCTGTCTCTGTCACTCTCGCTCGCTGAAGTGTTTAAAAAAAGAGCAGTTTTGCTTTTGAGCTTTTTTCCGCCGCTCTTGCTTAGCGAGTCGCTGTGCTGGGGCCTTAAGGTGAGCGCGAATAGCTTGATACGGGACGTCGGTAGAAAATTAATGTAAGAGAGAGCTTTATCTGCCTGGTGAATTAAAATAAAATAAAAAAAAATATGTACAAATAAAAGGCAAGCTGCTGCCACGCTTGGAGCAGGTGGGGATGTCGGCAAGGTGCAGGGATGGCGTGGGACGGGGTGTGGGGAGAGGTTTGGGATCAGCTGGCATCCCACCCGGGTGGCAATGGGTTTCTTTTCTCCTAATTCGAATTCTGCTAATTTAGGGGTTTGTTGCAAAAGTGGTCTGCTGCCTATATTTCTAGTGCGTGTCCTGAAAAAAAATAAAGGCATAAGCAAATGAATGAACAAATATTTCATTATTCCAGAGAAATTCATTGAAGTTGAGAAAATACTGAACTTATTGCTAGGAATGTCTCTGTGCACTGTTTGAAAGCATAATCAGGGACTTAGCTATGTACCCAAGAACTGTAACAGCCAGTTAAAAAAGATATTAGAGCTGAATTTTTGTCTGAAATTTGGAGGAGAAATCATATCAGGGTCGAAAAGATAGCAGTGGGATATATGCTGTAATTTTAAAATATTCTCAGGTAATCAGCAGAAAAAGAATCTGTATGCTAGCTTTAAACTAGTGACTAGCTGCTCATTAAATTATTTATTAGTGAAACAATTACTGCCAAAGCAATGAAGTCATAGTGATACTGCATGATATCACTTACTATACTATACTACATAGTGTCAAAGGAGGGTTTGTGGGTTGTTTGGGGTTTTTTTGGTGGTTTGTTGTTGGGTTTTTTTCTTGGTTGTTTTTTTCTTTTTTCTAATTAGAATTGTAAAAGAACACAGCAATGCTTCCTGTGGTCTTGAATATATAACACACTCATGGATTCTTCCTCAGCAAATTCATAATAAAGATTAGAGACCAGCCCAATGAAAGCTGCTGTCTTGTGGCTCGAAATGAATGCTCTTGTGTTCACTTTAATTAGTTCAGCACTCTGGACAAGTCAAGCATTTAATCAGAAAAGGGAGAGTAATCACCAGTAGCAGGTGAGAATATCTCTTTTAAGCAACTCAGTGCATCACATCTAGTTTTGGGAGGCAATATAGGATTAATTCAGTTTCAGTGGCATTAAACGTTTTTGCAAATACACAAAGGAAACTGTTGCCAAGAGAGAGATGGCAATTAAGTGAGCACTGCAGTAATTAAAGATCATTAATTTAGCTCTGCAGATCTTCCCTGAAATATTTTCTCGATAGCAGCAAAGTGGATACCTTTGATACTGTACTTCTGTCTATGAATTTCTGCTTAGATTGTCTTATTAACCGTGGTTAATGCCACTCTCTGAAACATGTCACAATTTTCAGTAGTATTCATTTGTTAATAAAAATGCATTTTTTTCTGCTGCAAAACTTCCCCCCTTATCTTTTATCATATTGGGATGTTAATATACATTGTGCTAGGACATTTTTTGAAATATATATTTCCATTTAGATCACCTTAACTAGATCAAAGAGCAGGTATGATATTTTGTGCTGCTAATATCCAGTAAATGTGATTATGATCCTAGCAAGTTGCTACATTCTGCAGCACTTCTTTCCTTGCAAAAAAATAATTCTACACTTTTTAATAGATTTTATGTCATCCAGAACTGGATTTTCTAAAAGGAAGTTAGCAAAGTATAGTTCCTTTGGTCTGAATGCAGAGTTTTTTTGAGTTAAATTGCAGACTGTGTGCAAGTTTTCTGTCTCTGAGAGATGCTGTTTCACTGTATTCTTTCCTTCCTTTGACCACTGGACATATTCCATACCATGGACATGTTTCATAATAAATTTCTTCTCTCTCCTTTTAAGCACACCCTTCACTTCACCTAAATACAGCCCCTACCATTCTTCATTAAATCCACCTCTTTGCATTCTACCAGCAATCTGGCCTATACCATCCCCACAGAACCATTCATTTTCCATAGTCCTACTACAAACTGTATTGAAACCCAGGCATCATGAACAGAGCACCGTAAATATAATTTTGTTATCCACAACTGATGAATGCACAAAAGGTTTTGCTGAGTCCAGCAGAACCTGGTCTTTGGGAGACACTTTATTTTTACTCTGTGAAGGATGTTCTCAGTTTCTCTCCTCATGGGCCTCTTTTTCTCTCAAGGAGGCAGCACCCTGGGGTCTCTCCTTGTCCTGATGGTACTACCTTTCCTTCCATCAGGGTAACTTTGCTTGACAGGCATTTAGGAAGCAGAGCAGGGAATGGTTTTGGGGCTGTTCCTTTTTTGCACCCAATTTAAATCTGTACCGGGCAGAGCAGAGGCCAGTGAAGTAGAAGCAGTGTTAACTCTCTAATTTATTTCCCAGATTTTACTGCAGTGCCCACTGCTGTAGTATCAAAACTCAGTTGATACATCACTGGACAAAATTGCTGAAGAATATTGCCAATAGAACGTAATAATATTTTCACACTTTCTATTGACCCTGATCTTAAGCTAATACTCAGAAAGGGAAGAAGATTTCTTTCTACACGCTTGATTTTGGTAAGCTGGTGTTAAGAATTTGAAGCTTAACTATATTAAGGAAGGTCCATATTAAGAGTTTAAATTTTCATACTGCATCATTGTTAGAGAAGTTAAAGGGGATAAATGTCAAAATTATTCTGAGAATCATTTCAATATTAAAAAATTGGAAAGTCAATACCCTACATTAATTGTCTCCTGCATTACAGGAACGTTGGTGTTGGAAGAAAGTTCAGCCTAGAAATACTGACAGCAACACATCCTCTGCCCTTACTTTTCCTGCTGTTCTTGTGCATGCTTGGCCTTCAGCCCAAGCCCAGCATCAGGGGTGTCAGGGAAGGAGGTCAGGGCAGCCTCTGTCTGGTGCTCTGGTTAGGGCTCCTGAGGAAACAGTCTGGCATGGGGTTTTGGCTGGTAGGTACAGTAAAAACAGATCCAAAAAGATGTGTGGCAACTGCTACAAACACCAGTAAACAAAGACTCAAAAAATCTTGGCAGCCAACATGACCAAAATAGCAGAAGGGAACTCGTAGTAGGAGCACATTGCAGCTGTAGCCTTTTTCATCTGAAGATGTTATGCTGCTTTACAAATATTCCTTAGGTCTCACAATATCCTGGTGACTTATATGCATGTAATTATACATATCAAAGATCTTTATTGATGTGATTAAGGAAACCCAGACAGCCAGAGCAGAAACTAATTTAGGCCTGATTTCTAGCCATCTTCTCTGAGCATGTGGCATTTGAAAACAAGGGCTTGTATGTGTCAGTCTCTGCTCCAGAAGGGGCCTTTCTGTGCTCCTGCCTGGAAGTCATCTCTCCTAAGGGTGGGGTTTTTAGTTAGCTACGTGTAGTTTCCAAACTGGAGTATGAAAAATAAGAGGTATGAATAAGTACTTGCCTCTGATTTGAGATGCAGCTGGTCAAAGATCAATGGATGTGAGGATTGAAAAGTACCATGTGTAAATGCTTTCTGTTGTGTGTGAATTTCAAAGTCAAAATGTAATTCAGCCCCCAGAGTTACCTATAAATAATGACATCATTTTCTGTTTTATTTCAATAAATCCACATCTGATTTACTACAATTACAACTAACAGCATGCTTTTCCTAAGGCATTTTCCACGAACCTCAGTCTGGGCAATCAAATGCCTGTGGGGTTTTTTTGGTTTTTTTGGGATTTTTTTGTTGGTTGGTTGGTTTTTGGTTTTTGGTTTTTTGTGTGTGTGTGTGTGCGTGTGTTTCTGTTATGTTATTTTTTTCTTTTTGTCCATGTAATTAATGATAACCAAAACTCCGGAGAGCAGGTTGGATCTCAATGCAATTTAGGTTAAACTTTGCCAGTAAAGGTGTTGTTTTGAGAAAAAGGTGGAAGTTTGGCTCCTCTGTCACTTAGTAAAAACAAACATTCAGTGGTTTCAGGAACACTTGGCTGAGCAGTGTCTGTCCCATTGACTTCATAGAATCATAGAATCATAGAATTGGCTGGGTTGGAAGGGACCTCAGAGATCATCAAGTCCAACCCTTGATCCACTACCACTGCAGTTACCAGACCATGGCACTGAGTGCCACATCCAGTCTCTTTTTAAATATCTCCAGGGACGGAGAATCCACCACTTCCCTGGGCAGCCCATTCCAATGTCTGATCACCCTCTCAGTAAAGAAATTCTTTCTAATGTCCAACCTAATGTCCAAAAGGCTTGTGTTCCTCTGTCCCTTTAGAGGATGCCTACATTGAAGCTGCAGTGACAGTGACAGGTATCTGTGACAGTGGCTACGAGCACAGATACCCAAGCCACTTCTAGTCTAGCTGTCTTGACTGTCATAAAACCATAGGATCACTGAATAATTCACATCGGGAGGTACCTCAAGAAGTTGCTTCTCCAATCTCCTGCTCAGCAGGGTCAACAAAGAGGTTGGACCAGGTTGCTCAGGGCTGTTCCTGGTTGAATCTTGAAAACCTCCCTGTGTGGAGACAGCACAACCTCTTTGGGCAACCTGCTGCCATGTTTGACTGTTCTAATGCTGGATTTTTTATTATTTTTTTTTTACCGAGTCTGAAACACTTCTTGTGTTTTTTTTTTATGTTCACTGCCTTTTTGTCCTCCTTCTGTGCACCACTATTAAAAATCTGAGTCTGTCCTCTTGACAGCCACCTTATAGGCACTGAAGACTGCTACTAGTCCTGCCAAAAGCCATCTCATCTCTAGGCTAAGCAAGCCTTGTTCCCTCAGCCTCTTCTCATTGAATGAGTGTGCCAGCCCCCTGGCCTTATTTGGGGTCATCTGATGAATTAATGAAAGTTAATTCATGTATTTTCTGTACTGGGGGTCCAAAACTGGGGCTGTGTACTCTAAAAAGTGTTATAGTTAGGGGCATAGTTACTTTTCTTGTCTACTGATGGTGGTCCTGTAAATACACCCCAGGATGCCATTGGCCTTCTTTGCTGCCAGAACACCCTGCTGGTTCTGGCATTGCTCTTTCCTTTGCTCAGCACTTCAGCACAACAATATGTCTGTAAGATTTCTGCTGGCCCATTTTCCCAACCTCCCTGGATCCCTTCGAACAGCCCACCAGGCTTTGACTGGACCCCAAAGTTTTGTGTCATCCTGCCAGTTTGATGAGCAGGCATGCTACCAATTTCTTTAGGTCACTGATGAATACATTAAATTGCACAGGTCCCCAAAAGAGATCCTCACCGCACTCCTTTTGTTACTGATCTCCAGGTAGAATGCAGTCCATTCCCTCTGAACCAAACAACCCAGCCAGTTTTATTAACTATCAGCTTGACTGGTCCCCCAGACCCTGACATCCCAGCTTGGTTATGAGAATGTTGTAGGATACCATGATAAAATGCTGTTAGATTTGAGGTAAAATACATCCACTGATCCACAAACTCAGTCATTTTGTCACAGCAGGGCATCAAGTTGGTTGGGCATAATTTGTATTCTTAGCATGCTTATCATAAAAGTTTCTATGATTTTATGTTAAAAGTTCTACTAGTAAATGTTGTAGCACCAATCTATACAGCCAGCTCAGAACTGCTATAAGACATTTCTCTGCAGCACAGTGTGGTAGGTTTTTAGATTTTTTTTTTTTTTTACAAAAGAGAAGCTAATTCAGACTGGAAGGCCCCAGTTCAGGAAGGAGATTGAGGTCCTGGAGCAGGTCCAAAGGAGGGCAACCAGGCTGGTGAAGGGACTCGAGCACAGATCCTATGAGGAGAGGCTGAGGGAGCTGGGGCTGTTCAGCCTGGAGAAGAGGAGGCTCGGGGGAGACCTCATCACTCTCTACAACTCCCTGAAAGGAGGGGGTAGCCAGGGGGGGGTTGGTCTCTTTTCCCAGGCAACTCTCAGCAAGACAAGAGGGCACGGTCTCAAGTTGTGCCAGGGGAGGTCTAGGTTGGATATTAGAAAGAATTTCTTTACGGAGAGGGTGATCAAGCATTGGAATGGGCTGCCCAGGGAAGTGGTGGATTCTCCATCCCTGGAGATATTTAAAAAGAGACTGGATGTGGCACTCAGTGCCATGGTCTGGTAACTGCAGTGGTAGTGGATCAAGGGTTGGACTTGATGATCTCTGAGGTCCCTTCCAACCCAGCCAATTCTATGATTCTATGATTCTATGATTCTTCTCTTCTCCAGGCTGAACAACCCCAGCTCTCTCAGCCTGGCTTCCTAGGAGAGGTGCTCCAGCCCTCTGATCATCTTTGTGGCTCTTCTCTGGACTCACTCCAACAAGTCCATGTCCTTCTTGTGCTGGTGCCTTTATCATGTATTGATTAGTGCTTTTAAACAAGTCTGCTTAATTCTGTGCTATGGGCCTGGGTTCTGACGTTAGTAACCTGTGGTTGCAGCTCAGGTATGGCACCACCATAGCAAGGTTGAATGAGATGAAGCAAGATGAAAGCAGTAGATGAGCCTGCTCTGTCTCACTTTGGAGCACCTGAACCCAAATCCCAGTGGGACTGAAAGTATTTCACTGGGCAGCTACTGTTAAGAAAGGTAGGGCCATATGTAGTTACCTGATCAATGATATTTATAGCTTTGCTTCAGAGGTACAGAATGGTTTCTTGCCCTAGTAAATATGAAGAACACATTCATTTTTCATGATAGCATGCAGAGTTTCTGCTAGTTTTGTTTAAGATACGAGTTTTTGTCTTCCATCCAGGTAGAGTTGAATTGGCACTTCATGTAGGTAAGTGTTTAAGGCCTCTGGAATCTGACTTACGGATGTGAGCAACACCTCATTATAAATGTTGAACCGAAGGCATAATTATCATTGTCACTGACTTCCAGTTCAGCCTAATAAAAACTCATTTACATGTACCCAGTGTGTGTGCATCAAGCTACGCTGAGTTCTAGCTAACTGTGGTTTGTAATTCCCCCTGTTTTCTGCCACTTTTTTCCACAGTGGGAGAACGAGTTAACAACAGAAAAAATTAACAAAAAGAAATCTCCTGTTATTTTGTATTAAGTCTACCACGACTGCAATTAAAAGCTGTCTCTTTTTTTTTTTTTTTTTCCCTCCCCACTCTCTGCAGGACAATTTGCGAAAAGGAAGAAGACTTCACTTTGGTTCACAATGTCTCTTCTGGTAGTGTCTGTTTTCATATTGACCATAGGTCTGGCAGCTACCACAAGAACAGAGAATGTTACCGTGGGAGGCTACTACCCAGGCATTGTTGTGAGTAAAGAAACTTATTTCAGATCATTTGGTACAACCAGATAAATCATTATCAGGTGGATATGGGAAGCTCGGATTGATTAAAAAAAAAAGAAGATAAAAATCAGACATGTTGCATTTCGCAGGGGGGAAATACCTCTTTGTTTTGAGCTGTGTAAAGGTAGGGGGGACTTGGGGACGCTGCTGGGAGTTGATCAGGGTTTTGATCAGGAGGGGAATTGATCATGGTTTCACAGCACAGCAGTGTGCTAGGCCCAGGGACCCATATGAGAGCCCATGGTGGACTTGCCACTGATCTCTGTGAGATACAGGCAGAGACATGACTGGACAATAGGCAGGCTTTTAGAGATTTACTACACTGATGGCAGAAGGAGACACTCTTGTGTCTGTGTGCTGGGAATTCTGCTGTGTTCATCAAAGGGGAAGCCCTCTGGATGAGCTTGTGGAAGCTTCTCCCTGGAGCCTGCCTAACCTCTCCTTGTGCATTCTTGCTGTCGGTCCTCTCGTACAGGATTCCCTTCCAAAATCCTTACCTTTACTTTTGGCTTGGGAGCAGACTGCTTAAACACATTCCTGCACTGGGCATGAGGTTTGGGTTGCATCTGCTTCACCCTCTGGTGTCTCTGTGACTTCTGGGGAGCTGTGGTCCCGCCAGGTCCTTGCCAGTTCAAGCCCCATGGCTTTTTCTGACCTCAGAAGAAACCAGTCATATCCAAAAGGATGCAGACTCCTAGGTCCAAAAAGGTTTTTTTTTTTTTGCCTTGTTTGGTCTCCCCGAGGCAGCCAGGAGGAGGCAGAGGGCTCAAGGTGAAAAAAGAAACTCATGCACATAACAGTTAAGAAACCTGCTTGGGTCTGTGGCTCCACCACAGTCAAAATGTGTTGTAAGGAATCATTATTTCTTGTTCTCTGTGGAATGAAATGCCCAGAGAAGAAGGATATCTATCTATCTTTTTAGTACTCTGAATACATTTTGCATTGACATTAATAATTTGTGAGTTAGAACTGTTCCTCCTAAGCAAGCCCTCTTACATCTTACTGTCATGCTGAGATCAGGTCTTCAGGAAACGTAATTTTGGGATAATGATCTATAAAGAGTGGTGTTTTAAAAATAGAACAAAAAGTAGTTCCAAGAATAAAACCTTAAAATAATGAATTTTCCTTTCATTAAGCTAAAATAGATAGATTAATGCTGATAAAGGTTTCTCCTTCTGCAATTTGAATTCAAATATTTTAGAAGACCATTCATTCCACTGAAAGAAGTTCCATTTTAAAACTACTGTCTTTAACAAGTGTTATAAGCAATATACCTATATGCACAGACCATTTTATTTCAGCATCCAGTTTCTTTTAGAAATAACACAAGTTCTATTGACGCAGCTGAACACCATCATCTCTTAATTTTTTAATTTTTTTTTTTTAAATCAGGAAGTCATTAATACCCACGTAGCATAGCTAGAATTTGTCGGAACACTGTGAAAACAGAGCTTTTTGTTAATAATTTTTCCCCTCAAAAGATTATTGTAGCTAAATAACTTTATTAAATTCAGAATTCTTTTTGATGTACATGTGATGGATCATTGAAGCCACTGAGAAAGAGTGATGGGTAATTGTCAGTGTAAACTTCATTAATCCTATAGATATCCCAAAAGTGCTGCACTGCCCTTCTTGCCTCACCACCAGTTGTGGAAGCCTTGCTAGGGGATGGCCTCTCCTCTGCCAATGGGCACAGTGTGAATCTCTTTCTGAACCATCTGAATAACCTTCAAAAGGTGCTTGTCTTCTCCTCTGACAGTAGAGGGAGCTTAGAAAAACAATATAGCACTGACGCCAAACTTTTAGGTATGTAGAGCTAGGGGAGGGAATTTGATGCTAGATTTTTAATTGTTAGGCTCAAAGAAGAGAAAGACTATGAGGACAGAAAGTGTTAATTACAATTAAAAATAAGGTCTAGTTCTTATAGAATTCAGTAGCAAAGTATTAACTTCAGAGCTGGTAGGTGAGATCTGAATCTCAGCTGACTTTAGGTAAGGGATTTTGGTCTTAAAAATATGCAGAATTAACCCATATCCTACAAATGTGGATAAAACTATTGACTTACATGGATTTAATTGCACCTAGAAGTATTTTTAGGGTTTTCGGGCTTGATCTGTAATATAATTTGAGCTTTTGTTTAGTTCCCATGGGTTTCAAGAAGAGATAGGTGCTTTAATTTGTCTCCATAAGTAGTATTTGTAATTTAATTGGAAAAGGCTTGGTTCTAGAGACATATTTATAGTGGTAGATATTATCTGTATTTATGCATCCAAAGTCACTTAACATAATAACTTTTCTGTATGTAGGTGACTTACTATAATGTTACACTTTGGAAGGTGTCTGCATTTAGGGGGTTACTGTTACCCATCAGTTTGGGTTTAGGGCTGTCTTCGTGGAACACGATGCAAAGCCAGAGCTAGAACTTCTTCAGATTCACTTCCTTATAAATATTGTTTCAACTTACATATTTTATGTAATTCTCCATGCTTTCTTTTGCTATTTTCATAATCTGTCGACCAGGAGTCTACAGGGCCCAATTGTCCCAGTCACCATATAGACCTAAACTTCCAGAGTTCCCAACCTAAGTAACCTATTGTCTAAACAGACAAAAAAATTATTTACGGCCCTAAAGCAATCTCAGCAATGATGTGGCTTGTATTGTGATCTCTGTCTGGTTCTGCTCTTACTGATTTAATTGCTGTTGTCCCTTATTGGCTCATTTTTCCTTTACATGGATAATATTACTCTGCTCTCTATCCCCTGCATCAGCCGTAAATTGGGCTTTATGGATTGGTCCCGTTGAGATGAAAAATGGGGCTTGGAACCAGGTGTCATTTTGATGTAGTTATCTTAATTTACAAAGTTTCTGTCCCTTGAACAGAGTGTCCTTGCTCGCAGTTCCAAGTCTCTCTCCCATTCAGCTGTCAGCATGGATGCACTTGCAGGCTCTTTCTTTTCCAAAGTTTCCACTTTTAGTCCTTGTGCCCCCCTTCCACATAAATCTTCCCCAAACAGTCTATAGCAAATCTCCTTTCTCTACATTTGCTTCCTTGAGAGGGACTGATGGATTCCTGTTGTGTTACCGAGCGAGTAAAGAACTTGTAGGGGATTTCCATTCTACCGTGAGCAGTTGTGCGTAGCAGCAAGGAGTTCAAGGCCATTGCTCAAGCCCTTGCCTGGGATGCCAAGTCTTTGAAAATTCAACTTGTGCTTGGAGGAGGGGCTCTGAGTCAGGTTCAGAGACCTTGTTCCAGAAAAGAGCTCAGATTCCTTAGCAGGGATGTCATGCCCTGTCCATGGGGTGGGTTGGGTGTGAGATGAGGGGGTGCCTGGGGGTGTGGCTGGGCAGGAGGCAAGAGTCTCAGCCCTGCTGAAGAGGAGGGGCAAGGAGTGTGGAAGTGATGAGGGATTGACACTGAGGTGACTTCAGGGCAGCATGTGGCCAGGCAAGGCAAGGAAGGAGCTCTGTGGAAAGAGATGCTGACACCTGCACTCTAACTGCTTCTCAGTCTGTGGCCAGCTACATCTCAGGTGTGTGGCACCAAGGAGACCCCTTTTTTCCATGAACCCAGTGGGAGTCCAAGACACCAGGAAGGTCTGATGAAAGGTTGATGTCACCTGTTGGTGTTTTACCTTGAGTTAACCACAAATCCAAGGAGTTTCTACCTCTCCAAACCTTCATGGGCCCACCATAAGGAAGAATCATTTCCTGCCAGTCTGGTCTTGAAGCTGTTTCTGGTGGGAAGAATGAGGCCAGCTAACTCCAGTGTCCCTTTCTCCTTTCTCTCCTGTGGCTGTTGTTACTGCAGCTGCCCCATGTTGAAAATAGCTGTCCCTCTGGCATTTTAGCAAGGACTTTTTCTGGGATGTGTGATAGTGTTTAGTCATTACAATCAAACAAACCCAACCCTAAGTATTTGAACTTGAGTGACTTGTGTGACAGCAAGGTATCAATTTTTTTGAAGAGAAATGTTTGTCTGCAGCTGCCTAAAGATTTGCAGTTTTCCAGAATAATGATGTATAAGCTAAATGTAAGTTGTTTTTATTTCTCTCATTTCACTTAATTTTTACTTTATAGTGTGTAAAATGGTACAACTATGGTAACAATGAACAGGTTATAGAAGCATATGTTTATACAGGCTTCTGTTTACTACATGGCAAGTTTTGCTCTGAAATACCAAAAAGCTGCAGTTCTGGTGTCACAGTTTAACACTGGTCCAGCAATTAAACCAAATGAGAGATGCTCTCTATTAATCCCCCTTCCCTTCCTGATAAAGAAAGGAGAGAGAATAAGGGAGAGAGACTTATGGGTTGGAAACTAAACTACACAGCTTTAATGAAACAGTAATGATAAATAGGAAAAATTACTAAATATGTACAAATAAACAAATATACAGGAAAATTGATCCCATGTTCCCTCCCCAGTTTTCCCCCAGTAACTCTCACGTCACCACACTCACTGCAGGGCAGCTCTGGGAAAGTCCAGGCTGGACTCCTGGAGTCAGCAGCAGTCAGGAGCTGGAGGCAGGAACACATAGATTCGGGAGGGCAGGGATCAGTAGCACAGGCAGAGGAATGGATGGAATCCTCCCAGGATGCTGAAGCAAAACAGGGAACGGGCAAAGAAAGGGAAGCAGGAAAGGCAGAAAGGGCAGGAAGCTGGAAGCTGGCTTGACCCTTGTGCTCCTTGAAATTTATACCGAGTATGATGTGTATGGGATGGAATACTCTGTTCGGTCAATTCTGGCATCTATCTTGTCCATTCCTCCCCACAGGAGGGCTGCAGGTGGGACCTCTTTCTTCCTTCTGGAGCGTAAAATGTTCCTCAGAGCTGAGCAGTGTCCTTGGCTCTGCACACCGGTCTCTAGCAGTAACTATAAACATCGAGTGTTATCAGTCCTAGAAGCAGACACTGACTGAGAAACTTGCTGTTAGTGCAACTACTTACAAGAGACATAGCTGAAAGCAAAAGTACAAGACAGAAAATCACCTTTATCCTGGCCCAAGCCAGGACATCTGGTCATTCCCCATTGACATTGTATGATTTATGTCCACTGATAACTTCCACCCTTTCCCCTAACCCTCACCATTTTGCCTGGATGCTCACCTGTGTCATGCATCTTCTCAGATATTGCTTTAATGCTGTGGTATGGTGATCAAATAAGCTGATCTCATATGTCTCTCCTGGTTTTTGTTCTTTGCTTTAGCTTGGCTTTGGATCTTTCCTAGGGATTGTTGGAATCTACCTGGTAGAGAACAGAAGACAAATGGTAAGCAATGTTACTTTTTGTTCTAATTTTTGCTTCTTAGGATGTCTTAAATCAGACAAAGGAGGGATTTCCAGTTGACATAAAACATGAGTTGGCCTCAAAATGTTAGTCATTTATTTCACCTTTTCTGAAAAGTTTCAATGAAGCAAGGGTTGGCCAGGGATAGTTTCACTTCTGAGGTCATGATTTGTTTTTACTGAATTTCTTTTCTGCTGGTTTATTGAGTTGAATAGACTCAGGGCTGGACCAGATGAGCCAGAACTTGGCCAGGATCATGTAGCTGGGGAAAAGACAAAGTGCATGGGTCATGACAAGGCAGCAATGAGCCACATGATCAGCTCAACCATAACAGGTGATATCATGCTACACAACTACACAAGAAGTTTAAGTCAGGAACATTTTAATGAAATCATGTGTGTGAAGAAATAATAATAATAAAAAAAATAAAAAAAGAAGACAAAACCCCCAGAGCTTTTGGTGTCATGATTCTCTGGCTAAGTCAGTGTTTGATGACACTATGTGGCTTATTTTTAAATGTAGCTTGGCTTTGCAAACTTCTTGCTTTTATTTATGTGAGGAAATCATAAAAGTCCTTGAGACATCTGGATGAAGGAAGGTGCATAGGACTGGATAGGTGGGAAGTCTTAACCTTCCCTGGCTCTTGGCAAAAAATAGCAATGTCTTGGCTGAACAGCAACATATTCAGTGTGCACTTTACATTAGTCTGGTTATAATCAAGCATCATGAAGGATGATTAATTTAATAATGTAGAGCCTTCACTGGTGTAAAGAGGGCTGTTAAGTTCAGAGGAGGCATGATGGATTTATCTTGTGTTTTGCTAACAAGTAATTTCTTTAGTCACAAGTAGTCTGTTGTGATTTCCTGTGCAACTTGCTCTAGGTCAACCTGCTTTACTAGGGAGGTTGGAGTAGAGGATATCCAGAGGCCCTTTCCAACCCCTTCCATTCTGTGGTTCTGTGATTCTGTGATTCTGTTTACTTGATTGTAAATGCAGCCTTGTTTTTACTATTTGTATGCAAACTTGTTTCATAATACCACTTTTTTATTTGCCTTTAAGTTTCAGTCATGCATTTGCAAGTATTCGCCTGCTTTTAATTTCCATTTCTAGTTGGATATCCCAGAGGAGTTAGACTTATAAAGCCATGATGTTTATCTATGTCTTTCTCTGTTCCCCTTCCCATTTTTTGAACATGTTGACTGATTTCAGGGGAATTCATCAGGGAGGCAGAGACTTCAAAGGTGTGCAGTTCTTTCAAGTTTCATGAAAATTCAGAAGTGGGTAGAGAAGAGAATTATGAATTAATTGCCCCATGGTGGTAAAGGCTGCAATGTCAGCTCACCTCTTATCAAACACTAATCCAGATGGGACATGACCTTTGAGAGACAGATCTGCAGTAGGCCAGGCCTGCTTAATTTTGCTACTGACAAAAGATTTTATTACTTTTTTTAAGAACTATTGCCCCTGGTTTCTACATCAGTGACCAGGATGAGCAGCAGGTTCCAAGTTGCCAACTCAGTGGTGGGCAGATGGAAAGAGCTTTGTCTTCCACAGCATTCATGCTACTTTACTAACAGGAGTAGCATGTGAAGGTTGTTTTACCTTTCAGTTTTCCTCTAATCTGTCTCTTAGTTTTCTATTACTTCTGTCCTTAGCAGAGAGGGAAGTGTCTGAAAAAGATGTAAGGTGGGTTAGCAGTGGTTAAATCATGTAACTCTCAATGCATTGTGTCATTTACACAGAGACTGTGGAGAAACAAGTGTCTAATATGTTTGGTATTAGTGCTTCTTTGAATTTCCCAGCATGGAAAAAGGAAAACAGCTTTCTGCTAATAACACTCAGTGAAGATACAGCTGCTGAAAGATTTGGTTTCTGGAGAACAAAGATAATAACTAAGAAGTGTAGCAACATCCACATTGGGCCAAGCCTTTTAACACTGTCTTTGCTAAGGCTGGGCTGCTGTTTTCAAACATGACAGAAATGAGATTGAAAGGGTTTGTGTCATAATACCACTTAGGGCAGTAATTGTTCCCTGGAATGTACACTGAGTATATTTGATTGGGAGGGTTTAGAGTGTCTTTAACAAATTTGCAGCCATCAGTAAGATTGTAAAGAATTATATAAGCAAAAAAATTCCTGTAGCAAAAAAATCTATGCATTGCAGCAGAAAAAAAAAAGGGGGGGATGGGAAGGAAAATAAGTTGTTTACCTAATTGCTCCTGTATTAACTGGACTACCTTTGTGCATTTACTGCAGTATAAATTGAGTTCAACCCAGCATAGTTCTGCCAGCTGTCTGGCCCTTGTAATGACTCAATACTTCATTTTTGTTTTGTAAAATTGAGAATAAATGTAGATTCAACTACCCTAGAAAAAATAATCTTTATTAAATTGACCTCTTCTCTGTAAATCTATTTTTCTTTTTGTCTTGAAGCTCTATTTCCTTGTGACCTATTCTCTGTAAGTCCAGGTTTATTCATGGTTGATGAAATGCTACCTGCAATACGAAAGAGGTAATGGTTAGCAGAACAACAGAACCAGCCCAGCAAATACCCAGCACTCAGTAAAAGTGAGCATGGGGTTTGAGAAAGAATGAAAACACACTTAGGCAGAATGTACAATGGTTTGTTCTTAAAACACAACATTAATAATGTTGCACCTCTTTGACCTCGTTCTTGGCATCCCAGGGCCCACAGTGGGAGTTCAATGTGCTGACCAAGGTACAACCCTAAATTCAAAGGAACTGCTGCCTGCAGAGCAGGCTCTGCCTCATTGACTAGCATGATTTCACTTCACCTCTTAGCATTCCTGCTTGGCTCTGCTCTGCTTGGCTGCTTTGGCACCAGCAAAACAAAAGTTCCCTTTGACTAAAGTTTTGCACTGATTTTGGATGTTTTTCACTGGCAAGAAGCAGAAATAGACAAATGAAGCGTTTCTGTCCCTTTTTGCCTCTTTTGACCCCTCCAAAGCAGGTCATGGATCGGAGAACAGAGTATAGCTGTATGTTGTTTTGTTCCAAAGGCACACTTAGTCCAGCTGGATGGGCAGAATCATAGAATCATAGAGTCATAGAATTGGCTGGGTTGGAAGGGACCTCAGAGATCATCAAGTCCAACCCTTGATCCACTACCGCTGCAGTTACCAGACCATGGCACTGAGTGCCACATCCAGTCTCTTCTTAAATATCTCCAGGGATGGAGAATCCACCACTTCCCTGGGCAGCCCATTCCAATGCTTGATCACCCTCTCCATAAAGAAATTCTTTCTAATGTCCAACCTAAACCTCCCCCAGCACAACTTGAGACCGTGCCCTCTTGTCTTGCTGAGAGTTGCCTGGGAAAAGAGACCAACCCCCCACTGGCTACCCCCTCCTTTCAGGGAGTTGTAGAGAGTGATGAGGTCTCCCCTGAGCCTCCTCTTCTCCAGGCTGAACAGCCCCAGCTCCCTCAGCCTCTCCTCATAGGATCTGTGCTCGAGTCCCTTCACCAGCCTGGTTGCCCTCCTTTGGACCTGCTCCAGCACCTCAATCTCCTTCCTGAACTGAGGGGCCCAGAACTGGACACAGGACTCGAGGTGTGGCCTCACCAGGGCTGAGTACAGGGGCAGAATCCCTCCCCTGGACCTGCTGGCCACGCTGTTCCTGATACAGGCTCAAATCAAATGGATTTGATTGTAAGACATGAAGCGTTCTTGCTCGTTTGCTTGCTTGCTTGCCATCTCCTCACATTACAGTACAAAGTATTTCCAATGAGAAAATGAGATGCTGAAATTGTATACAGAGGTGGGGAAGGCTGGATGTGTGGGGGATTCGTGGCAGCAGAGCTGAACTGGGAGCAGTTGGCAGTGCTGAGGGGGAGTGCTGGAAAAAGGTTTCTCTTCATATATAAATGTGGAGGTGGAATGAGGTAGCAGCTTGAAATGAAGCACTGTCTGAAAGTGCAACATTGATAAGACATCCAACATGCAGATTTAGCTGACCTGATGGATAAGCACTGGCTCACAGTTCCCACTCACACATCTTTCTGTTGCCAGTCTCACCAAGCTGTCCTGCTCACAAGGCTGAAGATGAGCATGCTGAAACTGCAGTGCCTGCAGCAGGGATGGGGAGGTGCAAGTGGGAGATGCAAGGGCACCCTAATAACCATCAGGGTTCTCAACATTTAGAATATCACAGTGCTGCCTGCAACAGCTCTTGGCAGGGTGGTGGTAGCCACCCCAACAGCAGAGAAAGACAAAGGCAGGAGCAGAGTGGGAGAAGGTACAGGAGCATAAAGAACACAGAGGGGACAAGGGGGATCAGGAAAGAGGAAGTGACCCCTCAGGAGGTGTGAATCAGTGCAAACCTCAGTACTACTTAGGATGAAAACAGTTGTCTGCAGCAGGTCTGAGGCCTGAATTCACCCATTGCTGAGTCTTGCTTGTTTTTACTTCATGCTAACACACTGTTAATTTTCTTGCTGACATGGCTGGGACATACTCAGATATAAATCTAATGCTCAGGTGACTCAACTTGCTCCTTGACAATGTTCAGAGAGATAGGTGTAGTGTTTTTAGCTGAGGAGACATTGCTTCTGACAAAAGAAGAATTTGAAGACACGAGAGAGGTGAAAACATGGAGCTCTGCACATGAACAGAAAGGGCAAAACTATGTCTTTGGACTTCCCAAAGGATACTAAGTTTAGGTGCCTTAATACGCTTGCTTTCCAATCTCTGTCAGCAACAATTAGATTTCAAATTAAGTGCTGAAGAAAAACTATAGCAGGAGCTGGAGAAACAAAGCTGTACTCTCCTCTTCTGTTTTCAGTTGACAGACTTCCCTGACAGTGCATGCATTCCTACCCCGTGTTGAGATGTATGTGAGGCAGTATGTCAGGGTTATCTCTGATTATTTTCTTTGCCATTACACTTCACATCTGTTTCAGCAGGAAAGCTTTTTCAAAGGATTTACATCTGAGAGCCAGTTTTCAGAAGGACCAAACCTCTTTTACTTTTCAAACCTGGCGTATCTTGTAAATAGATGATGTCCATCAGAAAATACCCACTAGACATTCTGTGATAGTGATTATTTATTATGCACACTGAAAAGATATTGATAGGGATGTCTAGTCTGTTTTGTTCAAGCATGTTGTGCTTCATCTGCATTTAAATGCAAATTAAACATTCAGGAAGAAACTGTCTTTAGTGCAGATTTTGATCAATGATGCTAAATGCTAGTAGATTCCACATCACATATGAATCTAATTAAAGCAGCTTGCTTACATAAAGAGAAAAACCATTAAAACTCTGTAGATCTCCTGAGACTATCTTTGATGTTTCTGCACAAATAAACAAAAGTCTTTGTTGTAGCGCAGGAGAAATTCACATATGTAAAGCCAAACGTTGTAATTCTCAAGGTACTATTTCTCCCTTGAACTCAAGCTCCAGAGGAAGTCAAAAGCTCTTCTTTTTTTTTCCAGAAATTACTTTCCTGTGTGCTTGTATTTCACATAGTTCAGGGAAGAATAATTAATGCTGATGTAAAAATGAAAACAATGGAAAATTTATCAGTTGTCCTTGTCTTTAGCACTTTTAAGATGATTAAAATTGAAAAGACCTAATAATAGCTTTACAGGCATAGATGTGCACTGTTTTTTTATTGCATTCTAACTGTACATTTCAGAATCAGACAAGGAGATTTATATAAAGATAACAGCACAAGTTGACACTGATACTTGTATGTGCTCAAGCATGGCTCTTCTTTAGATATCTTTATTCTTTTCAAAACATAAAAGCATCTAATTAGCTGGTAAGATCAAGCAGTTTATTTTTTGAGAACATCTTCCTGCTCTCTTATGCCTACCTCTTAGGCCCCTGTAATGCAGTGCCCTTTGGAGACAGCTTCTTCTCTCCTTAGGTTCTAAGAGGAGCCTGGAAGAGTGATTTAGACTGGGCTCTGGAGTTTTAGATATCTAAAGTATGGTTAGAAGTATCCCATGTTAGGTCACTATTTCTCTTCTCTAATATTGAGGCCATTACAAAAGAAATCAAACTTTAATTCTGGCCAGTTGTGCATTTAAGGCAGAGCAGCCCATGCATAAGCTGCCCATTCTCCTTTTGTTCTATAGACATGGCACAATCTTGGGTATTAGCTGCCTTTTTTTGTCAGGAATCAGCTTTGTGACAACATTTTTTCCTTTTTTGGGAAGGATTTTGAATGTGGTCTATCCATGATAGGTAAGGAAATCTGTGTTATTCCTTTTAGTTTAGCAAAGTCAAAGATGAATAAATTCAGATGTTTTGATGGCTCATTATTTCAGCTGAAGGGGAGGAGGACAGGTGTGTCCCTGGGTATGAAAGCACCATCCTAAGTGAAGGGAAATGAAATTAAAAAAAAAGATTTTATGGGCAATTAAAATGGAAACAGTTGAAAAGATATTTAGAACTTATTTTAGTAATATTATGAGAGACATTTTCCTGTTATTTGTATGATATATTCCATGAATGAAGTACCGAATAAGATACTTGGAATTTTATGCAGTCTTTTGACCTTGTACATTTAAAGGAAGGTTTTCCAATATATAATAAATATAAATACCCAGTGACACAGAAAGGTCTTCCTTTCTTGTCATGCCTCCTTTCCTCCTTCCTCTGTCATGCCAGCTCCTCGTTCTCTTCCTTGCACCAGCCAAAAATAGTTCCCAGCCAAGTGAGCATCAGGCATAGAAAAAGTAACTGGTGGGGTTGCAAGGCTGAGAGTAGAGGGGATTATGTGGGAGGAGGGAACAGGACTTGCCCCTTTTGCTAGGATTAAAGTGTTATATCAACTCACTATAGTGTGAAACCATCATCGAAGTGCTGTCAGTGAGTTAAATGCTTGAAGTGAGATAGTATAAACATCCCCATGGTGTCTTGAGAACTTTGAAATTCAGGGTCTCAGAGACAAAAATAGGTGCTCTCACTGTGTAAATTACCAAAGGCAGCATGTGGGGGGGATGTTTCAGCTCTTCTCTGCCTAGATCTTTATGGATCAGCATTTCATGTCACGTATCTGCAGGACTATGCTGCAGCAGAGCTCAATAATTCTTTCCCTGTCACACAACCCTATGCTGGCCTGTTGGTTGTTCCAGTCCCAGGTCCTACCCACCCCAACTTGTGCCCCAGCACAGCATTAGTTCAGTCTCAGGTAAGAAACTACCATGTGTTCACTGTTTTTGGTATGAAGAAAAGAAAAATTTATTAGAAAGGGGAAAATTTAGGAAAGAGATTTGGTTTCTATTGGGAGAGCCATCCTGGCAAACAGAAAGGGTTCAGTTTGTTTCTGTGAGCTTAAAATCTATAAAAACAGAAGGGAGATATATGTATATATATATATATATATGTATATGAATATATGCATGCACCAGCAGAGCTTATTTTGGACACTTCAATGTTTAAAGGCTGGCATTGTTGAGTCAAAGAATCAAGCCACCAATTCAGTTTAACTCATCCATCTTACTAACCAGAAGTCTTTTGGGATGTGGTTCTTTTTTAAGATGGTGCTTAGAAACAGCACACAGAATTAAGTGCCTAATAAGGCCCTTTTTCACTGCCAGGTTGTTTTCTTGTGCTGTTCATGTAATGACAGTGTGTGACTACTGTCACACAGCTGAGAACAAAAGTAAACTTTATGACCCATGAAAATGTGTTTGTAGAACAATAAAGAAAACAATTACTATCCCTAGCAAGTCCAGGCAGGGGATAAAAAGTCTTGGCAAGGAATTCAGGATAAGTAGTCATGCGTGCAAGGTGGAGAAGGTGAGATGGAGTTTGCCCTATGAAAAGTACAGGTGGTTTCTGATGCTCTTTTTGAACAATGAGATCAAATTAAAGGGGTGAATATCCCTGGAGGCCACATACAATGCTCCAGACACTGCAGGCAGAACTTCACTACACGAAAGCTTGTAATTTAATTGTAATGCATTTCTGACAGAGAGTGCATGTTTCTGGAACAACCAGTGCCATCACTGTAACGTGAAAGAGGATTTGTAATGATGCTAATAGACTTCGGGGTAAAAAAAGTTCATTCTGCTAAAATGGTGTCAGCTGTAGTAGTCTTGACTTATGTCAGTTCCACCACTTTTACCAGGAAGCATAAACTTTTATGACACATAGTTTGCTGTTTGTTTCTGGCTTATTGTTCTCACACTGCTCTGAACAGCTGCCTCTGTTTAATTGATGAAATGAGCTTTTTCCATTTTAATCAAGAAAAGAGCATCCATGAAAGGAAGCATGTGATGAATTCCTCTAATATCAGCACTGCTGATCACTGAATATAAATTTATATTTCTTTTTTGTTCTCTTTCCTTTTAATGCTGTACTTATTTTTTTTCTTCTTGACTGTATTTTCTATCCTTAAATCTGTAATAATTTTTAACCATTCTTAAATAACTGCTTTTGTTGACGTTTGCAAGGGGGAACTCCTAGCAGCTGGAACTAGACTCAGACTTACTAAGGCTGGTTCCAAACCATTAGCATTTTTCCAGCTGTGAAATCCAGCTGATTTTTGTTTTTTCTTCTTGGTATAACATCATTCTGTCTTCATCAAAAAACAGGCATTCTTCTCTCCTTCCACATTACTCTCTTCCTTCCCCTTGCATTTCCAAGTGACTGAAGGACAATACTGAAGAGAAGAGAAAGGAAATAATAGAGCAGCCAACATCCAGGGTATGGAAAAAGCATTACCAAGATACTGCTTTTGGTAGCACACAGATTTCCTCATCTAGGCTTCCTCTTTAGCCAGTGATAAAAAAAGGTGCCATCAGAAGGTAATTCATCCTGTTCTACAGTAGGTGTAGAAGGTATTTGGAAGGGATTGTTTCTCTACTGACTGCAGAGGAGCAGATAACCACTGGAGACAAATACTTCTATTTTAAGTAGCTGGAGTTCCATATGATGAAATTTATGCCTTAGGAGAATTTTCTTAGAGGCTTCATCACATACAAAACACCACTCTTGGTATTACCCAGCAGTGTGAATAGGAACTATTTTCACTAACACGTGCTGAGGCTTCACTCCCTGTCCTGCTCCAGAGCAAAGCCTGGATGTTTCCCAAAGCCCAGCTGCTTTGTGAAGGTGTGCTGCTCCAGTTTTTGGTGTCCCCCAGTCTGTATTTATCCCCACAGAAATGAATCCAGTCATGAAGATATTAATACCAAATGATACAGACATTTTGGTCTCAAAAGTAAGGTGGAATCAGTTCGTGTGATTTGCCGTAGGGCGCAGCAACACGTGCCTATGAAATAAAAAGCTAAAAACCATACAGATGTAAAAAGAAAATGAATGAAAAAGCACATTGCCAGAGCTCCTGAGATAAAGTGATAACTTGGGCATGCCAATTCTGATTCTGAAAGTGACTATGAAACAGGGAGAAAAGGACTTTGCAAAACCAGAAGACAACAGCATATCAGATAAAAGCCCACTACATCTCAGCTGCCATGGGAAGCTTCAGCAGTAAAAAGCTGAAAGAGCTTCCAACAGGTTTAATCATATAGTCAGTACCTTATTTAATGAGCTGAAAGAAGAATAGAGGAGCTATTTAAAGCTCCTTAAAAGCAGCTAACACATTGGTGGAGCAAAGCACATGTGTTGCACCTGCTCAGATTGGAGAGGGTCAGTCAGTCACCAGCGGGGTTGTACCAGCTCAGGCAAGGGAGAAAACACAGCAGTGCTGTTTGAACAAGGCTGAGATGTGCTGCTGCTTCTGCTGGAAAGAATCAGTAGCTGTGGTAATGGTTACTGGGACATGAACAGGGATCTTCAGTTTCTGCAAGGGCTTAAAAAAGCACTCATAATAAAAGTAACCAATAGGGAAAAAACATTAAAAATTAATATTTTTAGGTTTGCCTTCTGTTTCTTGTATTGGAAAATGTGAAACAAATGCAGTTCAATCTTCCTTCCAACATTGCTTTAGTAATATCTGCTGGACTCCAAGTGACTGAAACTCTTAAAACTCCCAAACTCCCAGGACACCTGATAGTGCATCATCAGTGGTGACATTTTTAGCTGAGTCAAGACAAACATTCATTTGTCAGTGAATGAATTACCTTGAATTTAATGTGTTTATTTACACATGCATCTAATGCATTCTCTGACTGCAGTCTAATGGTGTCTCCATTTTCAAGTGTACAGAAACTGCTTGATGTAGGTTATTTCATTTGATAGATTAGTCATTGTAGTGAAGATTTGCTCACAAAGCAATTTGAAATAATTTCCTGGATGTTTTAGGTCTGGTTTTATAGATGATATTATATTATGAGACAAGAAAGAATACATTTATTAGGTAACCCTTCTCAATATCTTCGTTTCATGTTTCAGAATGGCTATTGATTTAATTCCTACCATTCTTTCATTGCTTGAAGATAAAAATACAGGAAAATTTATCTTTATTTCATATAGCATCTTTCACAGGAACTGTATTGTAGAAGAAAAGACAAGATAAAATAACAAAGAGTAGTGCAAAGTGGGTTTGTACAAATTAAGCATTAATGCTTAAGAAAGCATTTCTAGAGGGTGAAATCAGCTCAACTAGGGAACTCTCAGAGTTAAGATACATGGGTTTTATTTGGACAGTACAATGGTAAGGCAGAATATTTCTATGCCACTTTTCCAGATAACTGGAGTTGCAAAAGATTTTAGCTGCTGTACTCAACACCTGTGAGTGAGCTGCTGCTAGCAGGCAGGGAAGGGAGAAAGAAAGACAGGAGAGATGGATGCTCCATGGCTGGGGAAGCTTTGTGAGGAGCTTAGGAAGGGGACTAATCAGCAGTTTTGAACTATGGGCTTTCATGCCCAGAAAAGAAATATGAACCACCTCGTCATGAGTCCCAGTACACCCAGTACACCCAGCACACAGCCCTGGACGTGTGGTGGTTGATCAGATACTGATTTCCTCCATCTCTGCAACTAACTGTTGCAGAAATGAGGCAAATAAAGTTCCAAACAAATCAAGAAGTCTGTTTATCTGACCTGTAAAGAAACAGTCTCTGTCCTCAAGGTCTCCATGTGTGTGTGCAGGAGCTGAAGGGAGCAGACTCAGAACCTCTGCTCCCTTTCTTGTCTTATTCAACTGTGCTGCATGAACTCTCTGGAGCTGGGGAAGATCTGGGACTACTAAATCCCTTTGTTGTACTTTTCCTGACCTTGGGCACTCCTATCCTTGCCCTTGTGAGTTGCCTACCTGATGAATTTTCTGCAAAAGCTGAGCATCAATGCTACTGGATGAGAAAGAAAAAGCAGAATACATTAGTTATGCTTACATAGGATATAAATTAACTGTGAGCATCCAAGGCACAACAAAAGATATTGAAAATTCTGTCTTTCACCATTCTGCCCTTCAGGATGTGTGGCAAGAAGAAAGGGAATTTTCTGAATGAAAATGCCACTTTTATTTTGAAAGTGGATTTTGATCTTCTTTTTTTCTTCTTGGCATAATAATTGATGCCTCTTTTGTGGTTTCTGTATTCTTTGCCAACATTTGTTTATCTGATTAATTCTGCCCTTTATGCATGCGAGGTTGCTTAAATTTCTCATGGGATCTCTCCCCTGTCTGTGTTACACCAACTGGCCTTTTCATGTTGCCATTTTTCTTAATTATCCCTGACATGATTCTGGAAAAACAGCAGACTTCCTCACAGGTAGTAAATCAAAAGTCTCCTTGACCAGAAAGAATTAAAATAAGCCCGGTCCTTACCCTTTATTCATTACAGCTAAAACCTAGCTTTTACTTTGATAATCCCTGTGGCTTCAAGTTTACATTAAATAAGTGAGACAACCTGGTAGTTGCTGCCAGCCCTTCTGCCTCCTTCCCTGCTTGGACGACCGTGCACAGTTCTGGAGCCCCCAGCACAAGCAGGACAGGGACTTGTTTGAGCAAGTCCAGAGAAGGGCAAGCAAAGATGATCAGAGGGCTGGAACACCTCTCCAAGGAAGCCAGGCTGAGAGAGTTGGGTTTGTTCAACCTGGAGAAGACTCTTGGAAGACCTTATAGTGACCTTCCAGTACCTGAAGGGGCTACAGGAAAGGTGGGGAGGGGCTTTTTACATGGGCATGGAGTGATAGGATGGGGGCTAATGGATTCAAGCTGAAAGAGTTTATATTTAGACTTGATATTAGGAAGAAATACTCTCTTGCGAGGGTGGTGAGGCCCTGGCACAGGTTACTGAGGGAAGCTGTGGATGCCCCCTCCCTGGAAGTGTTCAGGGCCAGGCTGGATGGGGCTTTGAGCAACCTGGGAGGTGTCCCTGCCCGTACAGGGGTCTTGGAACTGGATGATCTTTAAAGTCCCTTCTAACCCTAGCTAATCTGTGATTCTAACTTGGCCACATGCTCTCACCCTCTCATTTGTGCTGGTCCTAGGGCATGTCTCTCCGTACAGTTACCTGATTTAACTCATTTGAGGGAACAAATAGTTTTCTGCCTAGTGAGTGAATTGCCCTGGCTTGCTGTGAATTTGGGCAAGCACAGGAGCTGCTGTGCAGGAATGGATTCCTTTGGGAGAGAAAGCAGGAAAGAGGGCTGGACAGGAGGGACCCAAACTAAGGCCAGGAGAGCAAGGCACTGTTTCAGATGTAAAGGAGCAGTCACATAGGCTCAGTTCTATGCATTGGGGTGCTATTATCAGCAAGCAGGAAGAAAGTCTGAATCAAATATATCTGTGTTGTTGCTGGTAATATTCAACAGTGTATGTCTGGACTTGCTGAATTCAAAAGTGATGATACTGTGGAAAGACTATGAGTTTTTAACAGGGTCACAATGTAAGCACAAGACTTGATATAAACACCTGACAGTATCATGTGTGCAGCATCTCTTTCTGAAGGGCTTCCTGGTAATACAGGCATTTGCTGTGGGCATTGCCCACGTTATTAGGTGTATTAAAGTCAAGTAAGTTATGTGTTTATGCATGGGACCCCAACCCCAGTCTTTGTCTTCATGAGCTGTACAAAAATTGGTGCTTTTGAAACCAAGAGACACTCTGTGTTTATTTTTCTTCACTCTACCATTTGGAAGCCAGTCCAGGAAACAGTTCTTCAGACATAAGCTGGGCAGTCATTGCAAATTCATGTTGTTGTAACTAGTGCTACAACTGGAACTTGTTTATTAGTGAATAATGAACACAACATAATCATTTGTCCTGGAGTATGATGACCCTCCAGCAGAGCCTCAAGTACAGCAATGCTGTTACTGAAGAACCCACCTTCATCATAAACTGTGAAGCACATCTCTGGTGTAGTCAGAAATCTCCTGCTAATCAGTCCAGTTGTGTAAAGCAGCACAGCAGGAGCCTTGCCAGCACAGCAGCAAAACTTCTGTCCCAAGGGCAGGGGGCATAAGTGGCCATTGTGGGAGTGGGAGAGCCACAGACAAGAGGACTTTCCAAATCTGATAAAATTCCCTTACATTTAAAAGCACTTGTATACCATCTGATTTCACAAGACAGGCAGTGTTTAGCATCTGAAATGCAAGGCAGTGAGTTTAATTGCCTTAATTTTTTGAGTTATTAATCTACAGCCCTGCTGAGGTGCCATGGTAACAGCTGCAGCTCCTGGTTGAGATTGCAGCAGGTGTGGGAAGTTGTTCTCTCTCTTGAATTTGTGACATAGCTTTTGTAAACTTCTGCTCCTATATATTCATACTCAGCATACTGAAAAAGTGAAGTGGATTTATTTAAGCCTATATTACTTTCAGAGCTTGGAGATGTAAAGAAATCAAACCCAGAAAAGGGCCCACAGATTTAAGCTGTATTCTGGGGAATGTAAGGTTAGGGGCAGTCTGCAACAAAGTGCCCCATGCATTTTTTTTTTCCAAATGCATTTGCTTGAATGTGTGTGGAGGTAAAAAGGGCTTTACAAACCCATGGCATGGCATTTACACAGCCTTTTGTGAAGTGCTCACTTTCCAGAGCCATAGGTATTGGATGACAGTGTATCTCAGTTTACATTGATGAGGGTAATTGTTATTTTATTTCTGCCTGGAAAAAATCCCAGAGAGATTTGATGAACAGCACAATGCTTGGAGACATTGGGAGGATGTGCAATCCAAAAGTATCCAATTAGCTAAGTATCCACAAGCAAAGAGAGCCTGCTAGAGATAATGTAAC
Source organism: Heliangelus exortis (assembly GCF_036169615.1). Lineage (NCBI taxonomy): Eukaryota > Metazoa > Chordata > Aves > Apodiformes > Trochilidae > Heliangelus > Heliangelus exortis. Next base: position 59,128,399 of record NC_092422.1, read on the forward strand.
TTACATTTGATACCAAGGTGATTTTGAAAACAAAAATTATGCATTTTCCGAAGTCTCAGAATTACTGAGCCTAAATGGAATGAGGCATATCACACAGCATCTGGTGCTAGAAGTGACTGTCACTATCTGAACAGTTGTGCTTTCTGACTGAAGGCAAGTAAGTTAGAGCCACCAGGAATCCAGGGATGTGTTAGAATGGAGACCCGGAGGCTAGGGATCCTCACAGAGGTGTTTCACAGGGGTGTTGGAAGAAGCCACTGAGGTGCCATCCTGCAGCAAGTGGGTGTTTATGCTGGGGAGCAATGTGATTTTCTGTGTGTCTGCTGACAAACTGCATGTCTTTGCATGTCACACAAAGGGACACAGTGCCAGCAGCCTGCGGTTCAGCACACGGGGTGCCTGGGGACCTGGGAAGTGGTGGCCATTTGAGAGTAGGGCTGCATCAGACTCCCTGCTGGATCTAGTCTGTGGCCAACTCTGAACACCAAAGCTGTGCCTGGGAATTGCTGTGGGAGACTGTGGCCATGCAAACTGGCCATGGGTACCTGGCAACCAACAGTGTCCTCTGGCTCTGTTGCCTTCACTGGGCTCACTTGCCCAGGAGTGACAGAGTGCTGCAGCCAGAGGTGCTGTGTGCCTGCTGAAGGGCAAGAGGTTGTCTAAGACAGGTGTATTCTGCAATAAAATGTGTGCCTTTTCTGTAAGAAGGTATCACGCAAGAATGATACCTTTAGTCTGGAGAAGAGGAGGCTCAGGGGAGACCTCATCACTCTCTACAACTACCTGAAAGGAAGGGGTAGCCAGGGGGAGTCGGTCTTTTCTCCCCAGTAGCTCCCAATAAGACAAGAGGGTATGGACTTAAGCTCTGCCAGGAGAGGTTTAGGTTAGATATTAGGACAAAATTCTTTACAGAGAGGGTGATCAGACATTGGAATGGGCTGCCCTGGGAAGTAGTGGATTCTCCATCCCTGGAGATATTTAAAAAGAGACTGGATGTGGCACTCAGTGCCATGGTCTGGTAACTGCAGCCGTAGTGGATCAAGGGTTGGACTTCATGATCTCAGAGATCTTTTCCAACCCATATGATTCTGTAATTCTGTAATTTCACTGTCCAGCTTTTCACTTATTTTTTGTAATTTTGAGTGTTTTCATATATCTGTGACATGACTGAAGATAGGTAACAGCTCCTCAGTTAATACCATGTGCAGAAGTTCTTAATTTCAAGTGCTGTTTTTTCTCTCCCTTTTACTTAAACACTTCTGTTAAACAACTGCCTTTTGGGTGTGATTTTTAGGCCTTCCTAGTACAGTTCTCACTGTTTAATAACTGGCTTCATGGTTCCCTTGTAAATAACCAAATTACTCTATTCTGTACCGGAACCAGAAGTGTTCTGATAATAAGAGCTGTAGAGAAGCCAGGCTACAAGAGCAATGGAACAGCAAGAACAAACCTATTCCCTGAATAACTGTTAAAGTATGTTTTTATAAATAATTAATAGTTTTCATGACAAGGCATACTGTTATTGGAAATTGAGATGAAATGATGTGATGGATCAATATTTTTTTTAGAGGTGCAGTTTCTTTTACCTATCAGCAAAAATTCTCTGTGTTTAAATGAACTGCACTGCTTTTCTTTCTTGATAGAGCCAGACCTGTGAACTCACAACTCCAGCAATCACCTGCCACTCAGGGAAATTAGCTTTTGAATTTACAACAGCTCTTCATTTGGCTGTTTTGGCTGCAGTTCTTAGAAGTACTTAATTTTGAACTTTCTTTGTGTGGTTCTCACCTTCTCAAAAAGCAATGGGAGGTCTGGGAGAAAATATAAGTCCGTAGTTTTATTTTAAGCATATCCTTGTGATTTTGTATTACTGCTTTTTTTTTTTCTTCTTTTTTCTAATAGATACAGAAGTTCATTTAAGTCATGAGAGCCCCTGAGTGTCACATTCTGCCACTTTGGCATTGCAGTAAATATTACTTCAGTCAAGAAATGGTCTTCCTCATTTCAAAGGGACCACTCACTGAAGTAGTTGCTGGTAGGCATAGATAATAGCAGCAGACTGGCTGACAATCTTTCCCTTGCACACAGCTCCTTGAATAAGTAGGTGCTCACCAACATGACTGAGGAGTGCAAAGCAAGCTCCATAGCTTCTAGCTATGTGACAATTTACTCTACACCTTTTATAGGTACCTGGTGGAACTGAAAGGGCAGTGTGCTCATTAGGAGATTGAAGCTATCTCTATGAATGGAAAAAGTTGGTTTGGGGACTGTAGCTCATCAATAAGTTGCTCGTGTGTGAAATGAAAAGCCACCTTGGGGTCAGCTTCCAGTAAATTCATCCTGAGCTCAGGCAATCTGGAAACACCTGGCTAAGCCCACTAATTGTTTGATTGACTGCTATGACATGAAAAACAAGATAGAGGTATCAGACAATAATAACTTAATCTGAGTTTTAAAACACTACTGCTTTTTCAAATAAAGAGATCAGGGTCTGTAGCAAATGCAGCTGCCACAGGGCAACCCAGCCCACTACTCTGCCATAATGCTAGCTCTCTACAAGGAGCTCAGAGCCTTCTTGATCTGATGAGCTGCATGCCAAGGTCTTTAGGCAGCCAGATTCACAAGATGTGACCCACCAGAGCAGAGGGATAGCAGATGGGCAGTGCAGCCAACAGTGCTTCCTTAGGGTTTCTCATGGTAGTTGGATTCATGGCTGCAGGGGGGATGCAGGAGGTTCCCAAGATCAGCCAGTGCCATCAGTTCCATCAGTGCCATCAGCTTCAGTTATTCTGTGGGCTCCTGTCCTCCCCATGCTGAGGATTCTGATTACACAGCAATCCCCATGGCAGTGCTGCCTTGCTTCTCACTACATGATCAAAGAGCCACGAGCTAATGGGGGATCAGAAGAATGTATCAGAAAGCATTTGAAAGCTGTGATTCTTGTGCTTTTAAGTTGTATTCTATGCTGATTTCCTGAGAGCTCTTTTTTCCAAATGTGACCTGTGTGTCCAGTGCTATGGGCTTGTAAGATTGTAATTTCTTATCTGTCCAATTCGCTTTTTTGGGGGGAAGTCATCAGTGCCCCTTGTTGACACTACTGACATTATACTCATTTTAGCCTAACATAAGCTAAAGATTTCATTTGTCAAGTGGGTTTGGGATGCCTTAGAAATCTTACACATTTAGGTAATGTATGTATGAATTTTGTATAGATAAAAGGGGTATATGAACTGTATGGATGCAATTATATTAATTTATACCTGAGCATTTCTGAAATACATGTGATGGAGCAATTAATAACTGGTAAATAACAAAGAGGATAAAAATCCTGGCCTGTGTACTCTATCAATTAAGGAGATTGTTCTGACAGTTTCCAAGGAAAATTATTAAGGAAATCGTTCAAGGAAATTGTTAATCACCTGTTGCAGTTGTTAACTTAATATTGTTGTAAATTATAATTAAGCTACTCATATAGGAAGTTTCTGAGGGTTCCTCTTGTGACTTCACATCAGAAATGCCAGAGATGTGACAGATATACATTCAATTATATTAAAATCATATCCAGAGAGTGCATGTTAAAGGGTCACCTTATATCCTGCAGGTATCCACTCATCCAAACTCAAACTGCAAAGTCCTCAAAGTCACAGTACTCTCTAACTGAGCGAGGACACAGTGACAGCATCTCTCCCTCATCTGATGGTGTTGGGGCACATAAACCCAAGGGGAGGACCTTGCCAGATGCATATAGGGCTTCTCTTTCTGGACTCCCTTCATCCCACCTCCCTGACAGCACTGCATCCTTCAGACATGTCCTCAACACATGCTGTCTCATGAGTGTGGGCTAAATAAACAGCACACTGACTGTCTCTCCTGGAGATGCATATTTCTGCTCAGCCTTTCTGAGCCCTCCTTCTCTCTTCAAATCACAGTGGGCAGCAAACCTGCCATGTCTGGGCTTCTGCTAGCCCTGCAGTTGCTGCTACAGCTGCAGCTGTTGTCACCTTTAGAGATAAAATGGACATGGCTAGCAGGGGCTCAGCATTCCCATCCTGCACAGCCCTTTCCCCCAAGCTCTCCAGGCCCTTGCTACTTGTCATCCATCCACATGCCATCCACTGTCACGCTGGTAAAAATTTAGTAGTACTTAATGAATGAAGCACCTTGGGAGGCCTAATGAAGTGTGAGGCTGTGGCTGATAGGCTGTCAGCAGCAATGTGCTGTCTGTGCTGCAGCTGGGACATGTGCTGAGCTCTGCTCTGCTGTGCCCATGCTGAGGGGCAGGCTGGGAACCCCAGTGAGGGTACCAAGACAGCACACCCCAGTCCTTGCAGAGATACCACTCCTATGGGTCTCTGATTTTGCTGTAGCATAAAGTATCATAAGATATTTGCTATGACAAAAACTTTCATGGTCTAGTCATTAACTTGCTATGACATCTTTTATACCTATGTGGGAACTACTACAATTGTAGTAAAGCTCTGGAGACTGATGTGAGCCAATGGGAACTCAGCTTTTTGCCACGCTCCCTATGGACACCACTGCTGTTTTATTAAATATGTTGATTTAGAAGAAATCACCACTGAATTTAATAACTCTTACAGCTGACCAAATTCTCTCAAGAAAGATTTAAGCTTTTCTGCATGTAAATTCAGCATCAGGAATTTCTGGGTTATTTCCTATTGCATGACTGTCACCCTGCCACGCTGATCTAAAGTGAATTATAGCAGAGGGAAACATGTAAGAATGCTAGAAAAATGAGCGTTACTGTTTTACTTAAAGAATTCAATTGAAAAATTATATTAAATTATATTGAAAAAATTATTCAATGTGCTTTTCTTTTCTCAGTTAGTAGCCTCCATCGTGTTCATCAGCTTTGGCGTGGTAGCAGCATTCTGTTGTGCAATAGTTGATGGAGTGTTTGCAGCACGACACATTGTAAGTACAGCGATTTTCTGTCATCTTTCATTTTTGATTACTATGTCTTTTCTAGCAGGGAAGCATTTTCTTTTGTTTTATGTCTCACAGTATATTAGTTTCTTTGATAGTCCTCCTTGCTGGAGAAATGTCTTTTGGCAAAAAATCGACAGGAAAGTCCATCATGCCAATACCCAAAGATGGTGCCAACGACTATTTCAGGGAGCTCCAAATACAGAGGTGATGCACAATGTTTTAATGACAGGAGTGCTATAATGCATACCTGCTTAGGAAAGGAAAGAGACTTCATCCACCAGCATTTATTTCCATTTACACAAGGGCTTTGTGGGCACAGTCTGGATTTGTAGTGCACCAGACAGTGACGCCGTGACACGTGACAGTCCCCGTGGATGTTTAGAGGGAAATGGATTGCAACAGCACAAAGGGAACATTTTGTTGGACCAAAGACAGCAGAGGAAGTGGCTGGTTAGAAGTCGTGTGAAGGGAAAACCTCCTGAATGACAAACAATCCAAAATTCACCCTCTGCCTGCCATCAAAGAGTGGGACAATTAAGCAAAGTACCCAGTATTTCCAGTGCATCCTCAAAACCCAGTCCTTCTTCCCCCAAACCTATTGACATCTCTGCTTCAAAAGAACATCTCTAGGCATTCACAGACCTATGGTGGCATCAGAGTTACTGGTAGTTTATTGCTGTCTATGAAAACCTGGGAGTCTTTCTCCTTCCTTCTCCTCTTTTACCTTCTTGTGTATATAACACTATACAAACTTAGAGGGTTGTTTTTTTAAAAAATCTTGTCTCACAGAGTTTAAATTAAAATATAAACAAAAAGGATCAATAGAAGAGCAAGACAGACTGGGTTGTGGGGTCGTTTGAATGTGCCACTTTATGTGTAAGATACATGTTGTTTCTGTTCTATCTTCTGTGATAGCATACCTAAAAATCAATCTGAACCTAACTTCTTTATTGAGCTTTGATTTCAAAGAGCATCAGGAAATAATTATATATTCTGATAGACACTAGAACTCAGATGTAGTGGGCTGAATAGTACAGCAAGTATGAGGGTATTTGACCCCCTCATACTACAAAATATCACGGGCCTATTCATCTTCCTGCTTATGTTGAGGGGCAATGTAACACCACTGGCATCATGAGAACTCCACTTAATTTTCTGTTATCAAATCCACCAGTATAATTTGGCTGCAGGTCACTTGGAGCATAAAACTGTAAACCAATTTCTTTTTTACTGTTACTGAAGAGAACTTTAAACCAAATGGGGGCTTCAGAACCTCGTGTGCATTGCACAAGGGAGGAATAACCTATTGGTATGAAAAAAAGACTTGTGCAATACGAGCATGAATAAACACTCTGGATTATAATCATGTTTTGTGCTATGCAGACCCTGCATGATGCTGTAGTGGCTGCTTTTACCTGGCTTTGCCTGCTGTTGCTCTGTATAGTATAACATTGTCTCTGACTTCTGTAAGCCCAGGGAGTGCTTCCGTGGGAGCTGCCTAAAAGGGGCAGGGAGCAGATTCCTATTTAGGGTTCCTGCTTCTGAAAACTCAGTTCTTGTGCCCCAGAAAAGTATTGCACCTTGTTCAAATATTAGACCTGTCTCCTAATTTTGCAGAAACTGGACTTATTTTTGATCTACTTTGATGAGACCATTAGGAAGTATTCAGGTGGCACTTGTACAGTCTTATACCTTTTAACTGCAATTCAACCATGCAGTCACAGCCCCCCCATTGCTGAGGTGAGACACCTTCTCTGAGCTGAGTTCCTCTACCAGAGGGCAGTATATGTGCTCAGTCTCAAACACAGAGATAGGTTTCACCCCTCTTGTCTTTCTAAGTGTTAGTCAGTTTGCACTCTTTTGGCTTTGCATTCCTTTCACATATGTTACTCAGCTATTTTAGTGAGCTTCCTTTCTAACCCAAAAAACAACAGCATATTAGAATATTATTATACCCTTACATCTGAAGAAGAAGCATCTCATACGTAATAACTAGAGTTTATATTCATCTCTCCCTTATTTTTTCATAAATAGCTTCATGGCATTGCTTGCTGTCCTGGCATCCCCTCAATGTGTCATTACAGACTAAAAAAGTGATTCAGCTCATTGCAGTGCACTCTGGGGAGACAGCAGGCCAGTGAGTTGTAGAGGGAGCACCAATTCACAAGGTCATTGCACTTACCCAAGAAAAAAGCACCTTACAGTCCTGGGTGTAGTTCTGTACCTGGTTAAGTCAGTGGCTGGGTACCACTGCATCATCTGTGCAGAGCTGCACACTGGAAGGGGTTTGCTGCCATCCAGCTGTGGTGGCAAAGTGCAGGGGATGCACAACCCAGTGACAGGAAGGTGCTTCAGTCATGTCATGACATGCTTCATGGAAATCTGTTTCCAGATGTTTACACTGGGGCCCACATTTGTTTATCACATCTCTCTCTTCTGGTGTCTTTCATGTATTTAAGAGAAAAAAAATACTTACTAGTGTCGTTTGTTGGAAAACTAACTTGTGTGTCAACATGGTTGCACTCAATCTCATTCTTCTCTTCTCTCTAATGAGGAATTTATTAGGATCAGGTGAAATAAAGATGTACATCACCTCATTTCCCTAAGATACCTGGGGAAGTCTGTAGGGGTGACAGCATAAGTACACTCCTAATTTGATTTACAGGAATGGTGGGGCCTTATCAAAAGAATAAGTGTGTCATGCAGATTATGGTGTCATTGCCACCGTGCTACCTTCCCTTTTTATCTCAAACAATTGCCTTCAGAGAGAGCAGTAACACCATATTCAGTCTGTTTCTCAGTGCCAGACATTTTCAGGCCTCTGGTGTGGTGTTGCTGCTTTGGCCACTGATTTTTGGAGATAACTACTGGAGACTTGGACTAAACCATCCTCTGTTCAGGGAAAGGACAAACTCCTGGGATATCAGAGCAGGTGCCCAGGTCTACACTAAAGCCCTGAAGTTTTTGTTTAGAGGAGCTGGGCAGCATTCACTTTTCTGTCTCCAGAATCAGGGTGCAAGTTTCCAGTTCCTTTTTCTCTTGCAGGGAGAAGTAATAACTGAAGCCTCAGGCCACCAACAAATACAACAACCTTCACATCAGTTTGGAATAAGAAATGCCTCCTGTTTTTCATTTTATTTTTAACTTCATTTGAGTTGGGAGGGATGTGAAGAGGACAAATCACATTATCATTATAGATTTTTTTTTAGTGTGTGCCTGCTGTGGCATGGAGAATATTACTGTCACACATTTTTTCCCTGCTCTTGTAAAAATGTGGGTAGAATAATAAAATACATTCTCTATTTAATTTTATCCCCAAGAAGGCATAAAATTGACAACAAATCTTCCAGAAAAGGAACTTATTTCAGAAAAGAGATATTTAAATTATTTAAGACTCATTTTAAAACACTTTGCTTCATAGGAGGCTCCGGAGCACAGCCATTTACAAAATTAAGAATACTGAAGGAAAAGCAGTTAGATTTAAAATATCAGCAGCTTATTTTAAAAATACTGCAGATGTAATTTACTGTGTAACGTTAATTTCACCATTTGTCCCTTCAGCTGCAATTTTCACCTTCAAAAAAACAGAGAAGCCACAATAAAAGTAAACAAATCAAAGCCGGAATTAATGTGCAGTGATGTTATTTCAGAAAAAACATGGTGATCCCAGGAATCCATTATCAGCATTTGTGTTTGGTTGAGACATTTTGTTATTTAGCAGATGAAAATAGCCCAGCTGGGCAACAGTTAATGGAGATAATTCAATAGCTTCCTCTCACACGTAGGGAGACCTCCAGCCCAAGCTCACATGCACATTTTCTGCAGGAACTGCTGCCCTCCTACCCATGACTGCAAGCATTGACCTTTGCTTTGCAGTTTTGCTAAGATTCCTTAGATTTGGAGTTATCCCCCAGGCAGAATTTAAAGTAGCCAGAAACAAGAAATCCAGCTATGAGATAAGGAAATTGTCTGCAAGAGCTTCCTGTGAACATTAAAAAGATGACAGGTAGCAAAAGGATGGGCAGGTATTTTAAGCTGTGGGGACAAATACTTTGTATCATCTTTTCCCATGCTCAACTGAAAATCATGGAAGATTGGTACTGGCACATGGCCAGTCTCATTTTCCTGAAGTACAGAATAAAAATAACCTCAGACATGCTTGAAAGCTCCAGGAGAAACGAAGGACTTAGCCAGGGGAAGTCACAGAATTACCTTGGTTGGAAACGACCTTCAAGATCATTGAGTTCAACCATTAGCCTCACACTGCCAAGTCCACTGTCAAACCTAAGCACCACATCTACATGTCTTTTGAATACATCCAGGGATGGTGACTACATCACTGTCCTGGGCAGCCTGTTCTGGTACCTAATAACCTCTTCAGTGAAGAAGTTCTTCCTAAGATCCAATGTAAAGCTCCACTGGTGCAACTTGAGACCATTGCCTCTTGTCCTATCACTCTTTGTTTGACTATAAAAATCTGCTTTTTCATCTTGTTGAGTGGAATTTGCAGACCTCATCCAGACAGATTTATTAGAGGGAATACACTAAAAAGAAAAAGCTGAGCTGAAGTGCTTGGGATAATAACAGTGAGAACACCAGAAGGCAGCAGTAAAATTGCAACTTGGGACTGTTGCCATTATCCTTTCTCTCTGCACCTCTTTGGCTTTGTCTTCTTTATAACAAATATTCAGGTAGTTCAAGGCAGCAATGAATACACCCCTAAGCCTTCCTGTCTCCTCATTGAACAAGCCCAGGTCCTTCAATCCGTCCTGCCACATCCTATCCTTCAGCCTTCTGATCACTTAGTGGCCCTCCACTGGTCATACTGTAATTTTCCAAAGTCTTCCTTACATTGGAGAGGGATTAAAATTGGAGGGATTAAAATTGGAGACCATGGTGGCCTCATGAGCATCAGCAAAAAGGAATCATCTCTTCTTCCAGCCTTCTGGTGATGGTTTGCTAATGCAGCCCAGTACCCATTGGCCATCACTTTTGCAAAAACACCCTGGTCACATTTAGTCAACTGGCCCACAAACTTATCAGTTTTTATTTCTTTGCTAAGCTGCTACAGTCAGCCTGAACAGGTGCCTGGGGTTATTCCAGCTGAGATGCAGCATTTTACATTGGTGCTGCACAAAAACTAATGGAATACAGTAAAAGAATCTAGGTTCAGGTTTGACTGCTTTTCAAGATGCACTAGATTTCTCTTTTAAATTTCCAGAACCGACAGAAAAGAATAAGAAGGTTATTTTAATTACCATTTTGGTACAGTTTTTGGGTCAGGTTCCTCTGCCACAGAGAGCAGTGAAGTGCAGTGAAAAGCTGAGCCAAGGGCTGTGTACTAAACCAAGATGTTCCTCTGAAATAACAGTTTCAAGGACCTCCTAAAACCAGCCTCTGTTTTTTTGTCTGGGTGGGTTGAATGGGCACATCTTTGAATAAATGCTTGGATAGAGTAACAGGTGGTGACCCTTTGTAATATCATAAGGTACTTACAACTTCTTATTGGGAATGTGGAAGTAACAAATAGGCAAAATACTCAGGTAAGCTTTTACAGGTAGCCAGCAATATGGGTTATTTCATTACTTTATTACTAGCAATTTGAGATAACACCATGATAAGGTACTGTACTAGGAACTGAAAGCTGAAATGGAATATGCTAAGGGAAATCATAAGAGCCTGAGGAGGGGAGAATCTTGTTCTGTTGTTCTGCAAGTCCAGACCTCTATTTTTATACAGATAGACTCTAATGCATTCAAGAGTTTTCTAAAGTCTCCACAAATAAGAAACTGAGATGGTGGTGGAATGTGAAATGTTGGCAAAACTGGCCCAGGGAAAGAATAAAATCCATTTATCTGTAAGCTTGTCCTGCCAAAGATCAGTGGGGGTTTACTCATCTCCACTAGGGAACACAAACACAAATAGTTCCTTTGTTTATGGAGATCTGGGGATTGTTCTTGCTACAGACTGCCTTGGATCATAGTGTTGAAATGGTGGAAGAATAAGAGACCATCTGTAGGTTTTTTGTGATGCGGGATAATTCTGTTGACAGTAGTTATTCTGAAGGAAACTAGATCCCAACTGTAATGCCTCTGGGATAAAAATGTGTGACTTTGAAATCGTATATTGTACATATCTTGTCTAGCTGAAGCATTTCAATGCCACTGAATTTATGTGGAGGAAGGGTTTCTTGGTACCTTAGGCATGACATCACTCGTTTCAAGCAAAGAGTCAAATTCCCATCCTGCCTAAAAGCAAAAACAACACTTTAGATTCTGATTCATAATAGCAGATTCTGACCAGCTGTTCTCAGCACTTCAGATATGCAAGAACTGGAACAGAAAAAGAATCAGGCTCTAATCCTGGGTTCCCATTTTGCACTCCTTCTAACTTTATGTGCCAGCTTTACGTAGATGATGGAAGTTATAAGAACTCATGGAGGTGTTAGAGGGAGACGTGTATAAAAAAAAGGAAGGTGCCATGGAAAGGTAGAGTTGCATGTCCATCACAAGATCTAAAATGCACATCAAACCAGGCAGTGTTAATTTGTCTCTTGGATTCCTCTCTGCTTCTGCAAAGCCACTTCTCTATCACATTAATTAATTAATCGTTAATTAATGAATTAAATTTTCATATGATCTTGTTTCTTCCTCTTGATGATAGTGGCTTAAGGCATTAATTAAAATAGGACCTATCATCATGCAAAGCCACGAAATGAACCTGTACCTGAACCTGAGGACACTAGAACACTTATCCCTAGTATGAGAACTGCACCCTTATGGTGCAGAGTGTAGGCTCCTGAAGCAGATCATCTGAGTAATTACCTGTAGATTTGAGAGTTTAGAAGCTAAAGTTATTTTCCCTTTATGAATGTTAACTCAAAATGCTGTTTAATACAAGTGGCATTATGTAAATTCACCTTCTGGGAAGCATAGAGGCCTGAAAATGGGAAAATAGTCTTAAATTTGGGGACTGCTGATGAGTTGAGCTCTGGTTGAGAGAGCTGCTGTACTAATACTGAGATGGCAGCACCAACCCAGTGAACAAACCACACCATTATAAACCTATAATACCAGCAAAAACCTCAGCAAAAAATAATGTGAATGGGTGTGGGTTTTGATTCCTACAGCTTATCCAAAGGACTTCGATCAAGCTGCTACAGATACCAGACCAGGGACACGTGTGCTGCTTTTTCTCTCAGAGAAAGCGTGTGTAAAATACTCATAGTTTTGTTGTATTTTATGCCTTAAACTGATAAGCTGCAAAATTTGCATGGCTACTCAATATTCTAAGTTCTCCTAGGAGAACATAGAAGGTGCATTAGCTGCATTAGCTGAGCACCTCACTACAGGAGGGACACAGAAGTGCTGGAGCGTGTCCAGAGAAGGGCAACAAAGCTCATGAAGGGCCTGGAGCACACACAAGTCCTGTGAGGAGCAGCTGAGGGAGCTGGGGGTGTTTGGTCTGGAGAAGACGAGGCTGAGAAGAGACCTTACAGCTCTCTTCAGCCACCTCAAGGGAGGTTGGAGTGGGGAGGGAAACAGCCTCTGCTCCTTAAGGAACTGTGATAGGACCAGAGGGAATGGATGGAAGCTGCACCAGGGGAGGTTTAAGCTGGATGTTAGGAAATGTTTTTTTACTGAGAGGGTTTTCAAACATTGGAATGGCCTTCCCAGGGCAGTGGTGGAGTCACCATACCTGGAGGTGTTTAAGAGGTGTTTGGACCTGGTCCTTAAGGACATAGTTTAGTAGTTGATTGTGGTGTTAGTCGAAGGTTGGACTGGATGATCTTGGAGGTCTCTTCCAACCTGAACATTCTCTGATTCTGTGAGGTTTCTGAGGTTTATCAATCTCACCAAACATCAGTGCTTTCAATATTTTACAAGTTACAGAGTACAGGTCAGCTGCTCCCAGTAAAAAAAAAAAAAAAAAAAAAAAAAAAATTCAGAGCTTTTAAACAAGCGTGGCTGTCAAAACACTGCACCCTCCTTCCCCTGGTTTCATGGTTCTGTCTCACCTCTTGTACTACAGGGCAGGAACCTGCTTAGGGCAGACTGAAGGGAAAATTCATCCCTTGTGCTTTTATTACAGACAGACAGTGCCAGCCCAGGGTGAGTGGTGGGGAGGAATAGCAGGAGGGATGGCAGGACAAGATCTTGGGGCTGCAGGATTCACTTGGCTCAGCTTAAAACAAGTTTTGAGCCAAGTTAGGAGCAGTGAATCCAGTGATGGCTGAAACAAAACCTTGTGGAGCCTCTGCTCGGGGTGTCAGAGAAGTAGAGTCTAAAATGCTATGGAGATCTGAAGATTTCCATTGAAAGCACAGGGCCCCAGGCCGAGATGCCCACCCAGCAGCAAGCTGCAGCTTTCCTGCTGCTTTCTTTCCCCGGCCGTGGGCAGAGGAGGCAGATGCTCCATGGCTGAGCTCAAGATTGGTAGCACCATCTGGTGGTTGCATATGCAGAGAATGTCCATCCTCCTTCCACCTTTGAGGCTTCTTGTGCAGATTACAGACCCTCAGTCAAAAATTGCAGCAGGGGTGCCCTGCAGCTTTTTTGTCAATCACTCCATTTTACTATGTAAGCCCACGGCTTGCATGTCATGGTCCAAGGTGTTTCCCACTTAAGGCCAAATCTTCTAAAAAGCCACTTGAAAATATTCTTAATAAGCCTGTTGGCCTTTCCTTTGAAGAAAACCCCCAAATAGTTGTATTCCACATCCAGTGCAGTTGTTACCTTGACAACTGCTGGTAGAAAACACAACTCAGAGAGTCAGTAATTTCTCATTGCAATTAAGTTAGCTAGGTTCTCTGGAGAAGGACACAAGATGAGTTTTACTTTCTCCATGATGCTACATGAGACAAAATTACAGCTAATTACTTTTAATTCCATTTCCATCCTGTATGACTCATTAATATAATAGCATGGCAGAGCAGAAACCATAAAGGCTTTTGTTGCGTTTTTTCTTAGCACAGTTTGTAACTGAAAGTTAGCACCAGCTCAGCAGTGACTTTTATAATAGTGGTCCACAAAGGTGAAAAATGTTTTGCTGATGAACTTAATACCAAGTGCTTAAATTTTCAAGCAGTGTGCTTTAAAGCCAGTTGTCAACTACCCCACAGTATTTGTGTTAGACCTTGTATCTGGCACAGAGATTGGAAGCACACACTACATTCCTACAATATTCCTAATTACTTACAAGGGGAGATTAAATTCTTTTTTATGGACTTAATTTAAGGGCTGAAGCAAAGGAGGACTCTTGCAACCAGCTTAAGCCAACCTGCCAAGATTCCTCTCTTGTTCTGCAAATGACCACATTCACGTAATAATGAACATGAATCCTAATTCAGTTAGTTCAGTATACTTTAAATCAAAGGACAGATACTCTTCTTTGACCACCAGAACTGAGATGGTGGAAGAGCTCCCCATGCTGGATAGGCTTCCAGCCTAATTGAGAGTTGCAGATATCAACAATCTTGTGCTTCTAGCCCCATGAGAGCCTGGAAACTCTATATTGCTGTCTGTTCTGTCATACACTTAAATCAAACCCACCTCCTTTCAGGTAAAGTTTTCCATCATAGTAACCACAGTTAAATTGGTGCAGTTGTCAATTACTGGTTTTTTGCCAGAAGAACCTTCCTGGGCCAAAGGAAGTCTCTTTGCGTGCCTTTTTACTATGCTGGTATTTCCAGCTGACACATAAGGGGCAGAGTAGAGATAAAGGATATCCTAGCTCAAGGATGGAGCCACTGTGTTTATGAAAGCAGCAAGTTTAAGGAGGGATGAAACATCAATACTGTAAAAAAATCAATGTAAAGTAATCTTTCAGGGAGATACTGTAACTAATTGAGCTAAAATAACCCATGAATTACTGGACAGGAATGTCTACTAGGAAGACAAAGCTGAGTTACCTATAATGACAGGTATTTTGTAAGGTATTAGTGGCCAGGTCTTCTCAGCTGCTATGGAGTAAACTCAGTCATTAGTGAGTTGCCACTTTATCTGAGTTTCAGACTGCCTGCACAAGCTCTCTTGAAAATTAATCCAAACTAGAGGGACAATGCTAAGCTGCATGGATGTGAGCAATGTGGATGGGACCATGTGGCCTCAGGACTGAAGATTGTCTCTGGCTTTCATCTAGAAATTCAAGTACAGCCTGTAATAGAGATTACTGACTCCAGCTCTGGTGTTTCTTTGTGCTTTGCAAGGACATTATCAACTTGGAAGGACTTCAGAGAAGAAAAATCTGCGATTTGGACTGGCACCTTTTAGCAGCAGTACTCAGATTTAATTTATTTTGGTTTTCAAAGAAAAGGTTGGGAGGTGAATTGATCTTGCCCTCTCTAAGTTATCTGTAAAATCAAAGGTTATCTGACAGGAAAGGCTTTTAATCTCCCACACAGAAGCACAAGTAAGTGGAGTGGGATGAAGTCAATGATAAACGGATTCAAGTCATGAAGCAGACACAGTTTTGACAGCAATGAATTACAGGAACAACTTTTTCAAGAGCATGTATGGTTCTTCACTGAAATATTTAAATCCCTAGCTTCTTTTTACATGATCTTATGAAGCCTATCCACAAGTTATGAAGCTGATGCAGATGTCTTGGGATAAAATAATTTAGCCTGTGTTATTTAGAAGGCCATTCTAGAGCAGAGTCTTCAAAGAAGGATCCTGTGAACTGTCCTTATGGTTGGGTGGAAATTCTATTGCTTCTAATCAGGAGATCTCTCTGGGTAGTGCCAGGACCTGTTCCCTGCTGGAAAATATTTAAGAGTTCATAGATTAAAACCAGTTGAAAACCATTTATCAAGATTTCTGACACAGGTCTGCTGATCTTCAAATCTGCAAAGGAAATACAATCTTTAACATGAACATATAACTGAAATAATATCTCTATTAAAACCACTATTCCTCACATATTGAATAGCACACCTGTCAACCCAATGAATATATTGATTGCATCTTAGGGTTTGCCAGAAAAGCTGTCATCTCAGTAGTGTTTTCTAGGCTGAAATGCAGACACAAGAGAGGGCTTCAGGAGGATATTTGCTACCCATAAATCTAAATCTGCAGTCTGATATTCCTCTGTTTCCAGACAGGTTAATTACTGTATACACAGTCTGTATGTATTAACATTGAAACCTTTTTTTTTTTTTTTTTTGGAGAACCTCAAGATCCTCCCCTCAGTTTGCAGAGGCACTTCTCACTTTGGCAGAGGCAAAGCCCCCTGGTCATAGACCTCCTTTTTATTTCTTTTTTCCTACTAAAATTTCTTTCTGATTTGTAGATTCTTTAAAATCCCGGTTTTATTTCCCTGCTGTGACTTGGTTTCCTGAGGGAAAAGGACTGATATTGTGCCAACCAAACAGAAATGTCTAAAATGCTGAGCAGCACACACTTTATGTTTGGATCTGAAGAGCAAGTTGCATGTCAACGGGAAGGCAAAATAGAGATTCCTGGTTCCTTGAGCAGCATCTCTCTCTGTCTACCACACAGTTCTCCCCGTGCTACTCTGCAGCCCTCAGAGAGAAGCAGAAATAAGGCTGTCTCAGGTTCTCCTGGCTCTTCATCTACACCACTGTGTAAGGCAAAAGCCTCCACTGCTGGAAAAAAACAGGCTTGGCCCAACTTTTCCTAGCCCCATGACACAGACATTGGTTCATTGGTTTCCCTTGTCAGAGATGTAACAGCCCACGTTGAGATCCTCACTGATGCCATTAGTTTGGTCACTCAAGCTGCAGTAATGCAACTCTGAGGTTTAAATTCCTTGAGGATGCAGTAAGGGATGTCCTACTACAATTATATGCAATAGAGAGGAAGACTACTCTTTTATTTTAAATTAGGAGTTTGCACTCAGACAAAGCATTAAGAGGGTGACCCACACATCTGAGTATACTCAGTGCCACTGCTTTTTAATTACATGACCTTATCTCACAGAGAGCATGACAGTGTACAACAGGGAAGATTTTTTAGTGCATCTTGGTAACAGCAAATGGAGCACTTCCAGTTTCTTTGGCTCTGAGAATTAAATAATCTTCTTTTAGCCTTGCTTCCAGTGTCATTACATAGGTATGAAATCCACTGAGTTTATTGTAAATCAGCTCCTGAGACATGGAGGGAAATTCTACACATTTTACTCACATTAACAGAGAAAGTGCACACAGTTTGATTCATGTTTAAAATTATTCTAGTATTCTAATTTTCATAGATTATAGTCTTCTGTATTTGTACATGGGTTATAGTCTTCTCCAATCTGCATCTGCTTCCATAGACTATGGTTTGCTGCATCCATGTGGCTACTGTACATCCAAAACTCAATTCTGGGGTGATTTACTTAGCAATGTAGAATAGCAGATTGGATCAAGGCAGATTTACTGTCTGCTTCTATCTTTATCCTTACTTTACAGAGCACTAGCCATGATGGAATTTATGCAAAGCATACAAAGCAAATTAGTTACACTTTATTTCTCAGAAAGGTGGGTGACTGGGGCAAAGGACTCCCAGTCTGCTCTGAAAAGTGTAATCTACTTCTGATGTGCTGCCAGCAGAAGATAATTGCCTCCATTGCTTCCTGTTCTCAGAAATGTTTCTAGACTATCACAGATGCTTCTGTTCCCTGTAAAAAAATTCAGACCAGCTACACAAATACATAGAGGAGAGTGGGAGTGACCACCTGCAGACTTCAGTCTACAGAAAAAATATATGGCATTTCTTTCCATCATTTGTCAAAGGAAAAACAGTGCTTTGAGTTGCCCTGTGCAGAAACACTGTCTATCCACAGGAATCTAAATCTGCAAAGCATGTAAAAATCTTAAATTCTACTAGACTAAAAATGTAGGTTATTTTAAATATGCTGCATTTTGCTCTAGCAAAAGATTTCAGAAAGACAGGGGTTTTATTTGTTTCACCTTTAAGAAGAAACCATGAGTAGTATGAATAGTAACATCAGGGAACAGAATTTTCTCTCTCTGTGAGTGGATGATTATTCAGTAGCAAATAGTGTCCATGAAAAACATGTTCCCAGGTATTTAGTAAGTTTTGATTGATGATTATTTATGGCTCTACTAAGAGCTTATTAAAATATGTGTTGCATCACAGTGGATTATGAAAGATCACACTTGTAATATATTTGTTCATCTTTCATGAGAAATTCCAAGTTTGAAAAAGTATGTTTTTAAGATAATCACATTTTAAAAAAATGTTTTCTCACTGAACCTGCCTACAGTTTCTTTGTCTGCATGCCTCAGTGGAGTTTGAACATTGCTGATCTGAAACACATGTGAACTTCAAAATGACAAGCCAGTTGGGCTGGGGAAAAAGCTTATTGCAGCTGAGCAAGCAGGGTATGTGTGAATCATTTCACTAATTGTTTAGGTCTTCTTAATTGTATAACTCATGTCTTTCCATTCATCCTGGGGCTTCTCTCATGGACTTCTTACTCTTTTATATTTTGAGGTCCTTGAGTCCCTTCCAGTTGGACAAACCCTGGCCTCTGGTGTTCCATGATGTTTTTTGCTGGGGGTTTTCACTTTACAGGGATGTTAGGGAACTTTGATGGCAAATCTCTGGGCATCAACTCCAGCTTCCTGTGTGTCTTCTGCTCAGCACTTTACAAAATTTTCCCACATAGACTTATTACATTAGTAAGATTATAAAGGGGATATTTAAAGGTCCCTGTTAGTGATGTGCCATGCCCTGAAATTGAAATCAACACTGCAACATTAATTAAGTCTCCACTGTTTATATGTATATGTAGATATTATATGTATATTGCTCAACTAGATGCATTTAATGCAGCCTCTTTTCTCTCTTTTTAATGTAAATAAATCCAAAATGTATTTATAAATAAATGTAAGCTCCCTACATTATACACGTAAAACCCCTACATTTCAGTCAGCAGGATATTCAGTATTTCAGGCCTGTAAAGGATACTGTCTTGCAAAATGACATTTCTTTCAGTAGTATATTTAGACACTTCTGTATTTCCTACATAATCTAATAGTATTAAGGCAAAAGGGAGGAGAGACAGGCTGTATTTAATGTATTTGTGTTACATTACCAGAAACTGAAAAAAAATTCAGTTCTTGCATTCTTGTGGAAAAGTTAATTACTCACATGGCACAACATCATTATAATCAAGATAGAGCAATCAGTTCATATAACAAACCCTATAATCAAGGTAATGTAATCAATGTGAGTAATCAACTATAATAAGCAATTAAATTTCTAACTGCATCAAGCAATAACTAAAATTACAGCCTAGAATTAAATCAGCTAATTGCATGATTAGAAACCTGTGTAAAAGCCAATGGTAAATCTAAGTTTTTAACTATGCAAAAAAAGCCATTGTAGGTGTCCTGGGAAGGTCTACAGCCTCAGCCTGAGAGACAAAGAATCATAGAATTGGCTGGGTTGGAAGGGACCTCAGAGATCATCAAGTCCAACCCTTGATCCACTACCACTGCAGTTACCAGACCATGGCACTGAGTGCCACATCCAGTCTCTTTTTAAATATCTCCAGGGATGGAGAATCCACCACTTCCCTGGGCAGCCCATTCCAATGCTTGATCACCCTCTCCGTAAAGAAATTCTTTCTAATGTCCAACCTAAACCTCCCCTGGCACAACTTGAGACCGTGCCCTCTTGTCTTGCTGAGAGTTGCCTGGGAAAAGAGACCAACCCCCCCCTGGCTACCCCCTCCTTTCAGGGAGTTGTAGAGAGTGATGAGGTCTCCCCTGAGCCTCCTCTTCTCCAGGCTGAACAGCCCCAGCTCCCTCAGCCCTTCCTCACAGGGCTTGTGCTGGATCCCTTCACAGCCTCCTTGCTCTTCTCTGGACCTGCTCCAGGACCTCAATATCCTTCCTGAACTGAGGGGCCCAGAACTGGACACAGGACTCAAGCTGTGGCCTCACCAGAGCTGAGTACAGGGGCAGAATCCCTTCCCTGGACCTGCTGGCCACACTGTTCCTGATACAGGCCAGGATGCCATTGGCCTTCTTGGCCACCTGGGCACACTGCTGGCTCATGTTCAGCTTCCTGTCAATCCATACTCCCAGGTCCCTTTCTGCCTGGCTGCTCTCAGCCACTCTGTGCCCAGCCTGGAGCTCCCCATGGGGTTGTTGTGGCCAAAGTGCAGGACCCGGCACTTGGCCTTGTTGAACCTCATCCCGTTGGAATCAGCCCAACTCTCCAGTCTGTCCAGGTCCCTCTGCAGAGCCCTCCTGCCTTCCAGCTGATCCACACTCCCCCCAGCTTGGTGTCATCTGCAAATATGCTGATGATGGACTCAATCCCCTCATCGAAATCATCTATAAAGATATTAAACAGAACTGGCCCAACACACGTGCTAGCAAAACTTGACTTAGGAAAGCAGTCATGCTCCTTTGCCAGGCTTGCATTTGACAGAGGTCTGGGGTTTTAGGGCAGGACTTGGCTTTCTTGCTGGAGCCTTGTGTGGTCCCAGCTCCCCAGTACCACCAGAGCAATGGCTCTGATGACATTTTGGTTTGCAGCATGGCAGCCTGCATGTGTGCATCTCTGCATACATCTCTTTTTCTTCCTGCCACCACCCATGCCTGCATCAGCTCAGGGCACTGGGGCTGCTGAACCTCTCTGGGGATGTGCAAAGAAATCACCTCCTGTTCCTTCTTCTCTTCCAGCTGCACTGTGTGTGCTGTGAAAGCTGATGGGTCTGCCCTCCTGCATTTGTGCCAGGCAGAGTGTGTCCAAAAGTCTTTCAAAGAAAAAAAAATAGTATTTTAAGGCGATTCAACCTCTCTGAATAGAACTGTTCATCTGAGAACAGACCTGTCTGTGCACATCATCTAGCAATGGCCAGCTTCAGCATCTGGAGGCTTTTCGTTTGACTTGTAGCAGTGCTACCAGTCCAGAAATCTGTCCCAAATACAGGAGAATGAAACTGAGACTGCCACTTGAAACTATTTTAAAGATAAGAAAAATGAGAAAATACAAAGTGAAACAGATCCATATACATGTTCTTCAGCCATGATGGTATTCTGAATACTTGCTGGTTTGTAAAAGCTGAAATGAATCAGAAGGCAGAACCCTAAGGATTCCATAGCATTGAGTCTTTCAAATTAAATAAGAATCCTAAAAAGAGCCCCTGGAAGGCACAGTGTGAAGCAAATGGGGTTTGTGAGAGCAAAGAAATGTTTAAGCCACACCAGCTGCTTTTCCTATTTTCAGCACTGGAGTCAGGTTATTTCAACAGAGCAAATGAGACAGGCAGAGTTCCTACGCTGGAGCTCAGCATTTCTGGAAGCAGATCAGCTCCTAGGTTAAGTTCATAGAGGGCAGATGGAGAAGCACCAGAAAGGATAAGTGGTGACTGGAGTCTGAAGTGAAACTCTCAGCATTGCTCTCATGTCATGGACTCGCCCAAAGAGTGTGAACAAATAGTGTTGTGAATGCCTGTGAAGTATTTAAACAGAACTGGGAATGTATTATTTGCAGCAGGGGATCACTGATGTCTTGTAGTTGCCTAGCAGAAGGAGTATGGCATGGACAGAAGCATCTTGTCTGTCTGTCTCTACATCACCTTGAAGTTTCTGTTCAGCTGTACCTGTGGGACCCCTGGGTTTTTAAGGTGGGGGGAATGCATGTAGAAAATGAATCAACACACACACACAAGCCTGCAGGTTGGATCAAAATAATGTGTGAAAAGCTAATTCTAGAGTTCATAGCTTCTTAATATAGTTTGCTAATTCAACACGGCAAAAAAAATTCGAAAACATTCTGTTCTTGATGGCCCAGTCTGTGGTAGCCCTTGTCAGTAACATAACCTCAGGGCTAGGCTGCTGCACAGACGTAGGACTGTGGGAATCCAGAAATGGATTGCTCTTGTTTTTTAGCCCTCACCCTTCCAAATCCCAGATGTGCACTGTGCACTCCCTGACAGCCCAAGGTGATGCTCTCAAGAGAGCAAAACACAGAGGAAAAAGTAGAAAACAAACACTGGTATCACAGGGTAAGAAAACTGCTGAAATGCAGAAATAGAAGAAGTTGGAGCCCTACTTGATGAAGTAAAACCACATTGATATTTGGATTCAAAACATAATGATGAGCTTAGTGGCAATGAGATACAAACTCTTAATAACTCTAGAAACCACTCTCTTGCTGCATGCACAAAATGGGAAGCAAGTAGGAATTATCATAGAATCATTTAGGGTAGAGAAGATTGATAAAAACATTGAGTTTAACTCCAAATTAACGCCACCAAGTCCACCAGCACTGTTAATCTTTTCCCCATAACTGTACTTTCCCAGCTTCCTTAATTTCAAATAAAATTACAATTTATTTTTTTTTACATTTATTTATTCCTGTCATTCAAGCATCTCTCCACAGTGTTCAGGACTTTGTTTTTTCTAGCATCTAGACTTGCTTTCTGGACCATAGTTTTTTGAAACCTGGTGTTTTGTAGCAACAACAACATTCCAGATTGCTGACAGCCAAATGCTTGCAGCAAATTTATGTTGTGTTTTGAGTTTCCTAGTGAATGAGAGAGTCAGAGATGCTATGGCTGGTTCAAGCATCAGCCCCTTCAGCATCGCTGACACTGCAATGGTACCTCTGCTCAACCCATGTACCAAAGGCCAGGAGCTGGTTACTGGCACTCCTGTAAGAGCAGTCCCTGCTACTGAAAGGACTAAAAAGAAGCCCACTGAGCCCCATGATGGGGGTGGGCAGCCCTAGGGCACTGGCCTGTCCTGGGGGGCACCTTTGCCATGCACTCTCCTGCCCAGAAGCTCTTGCAGTTGAGCATTACCCCTCTCTCCCCAGCTGCTCTCTGAAATGCAAAGGTTATGAAAATAATACCAACACATGTAGAAATAAATTTGAATAAGGCATATAAGGAATAATATTTTAATAGCTATCTAAAAGCTATGTTTAAAAACATTTCATGTGTCATGAATTCTGGGCAAGGCATGCTGTTGGTCTGCCAGGAGGTGAAGGAATTACTACCAAGCACAAAGAAACACACAGGTCTGTAAGAAACTAGCCAGTATAAAATGGTTATGGTCATCAGTTTAGTTGCTGTTCCATTAGTTGATGTGGGTTCAGTATTTGGAAATCTGGAGTTGGAGAGTTCAGGGAGGGTATTACTATTTCTGCCCTTAAAATAATGAAATTACACAAGACAAATTGTTTGCTGAAAGCCTCTTCTGCTCCAGACATAGCAAACTGAAAACTGAATTGCATGTTTAGGTGCCAATGAATAAAAGCCCAAAACAATTTTCAAAAAGCCCCACCATTGTTTCCGATTCCAGAGGTATAATCATGTGCTTTCTATGAGAGTTTTAAGGCCAGGAAGCAAACAGAAGTATAAGATGTTTTGTTTCTTAAAGTTGATACCCTCTCACCACTGTA
This sequence comes from Heliangelus exortis, assembly GCF_036169615.1. Classification (NCBI taxonomy): domain Eukaryota; kingdom Metazoa; phylum Chordata; class Aves; order Apodiformes; family Trochilidae; genus Heliangelus; species Heliangelus exortis. The sequence continues at coordinate 59,151,738 of NC_092422.1, forward strand.
TTGAGGATACTGACAAGTACCTTGGACTCAGATATTCCTTAACACTCACCTTGTTACAGCCAACATGGAAGCTGATCATAACATTTTTAAAATTAACTTTTTTACTTTGTTTATGATTGAAAGCACAAAGATGTTTGCACTGATCTTTCCTATGAATCTCTGGGATCTCCTAGCAGTGATCTTCCTTAGGAGACACCCATATCAATGAGAATGTTGTTGAAAAAGACTGAGAAACATCTCTTCATCAGGAATGACAAAAGATCTGTAGCATCTCCTATCATTATTTGTACAGGAGGGGATCCAATCCACTTTATCTCCGATCCAGGGACAGTAATCCAGGCTGCCTGCTTTCCCAGATTCCTCATCTCTTGGCATCTTCTTTCATGAGATTCTTCTCTTCTTTGGCCTGCAAGCTCTTGGGTCTGTATGGTGCCATGTGCTCTCAGATTGTGAGTGTCAGACAGACAGACACAAATGCTCCATCCAGCCCTTCAGGAAAGCAGAAGAGCTGGTTGCTAATAACATCTGTTTGTTCATGTTTGCACTCCTGCTTTCAGAAAATTAACAGAGAGCCTGATCTTGAAGACTGATAATCTCCAGAACACCCAGATGCTGGCACCAGGCTGAACTGGCACTGAAGGGTTATGTTTTGGTTTGCTTTCGGGATTAAACTAGAAAAATCTTGGCAACTCTCTCTACTATTCATTGCTGGCAAGGCTGTAGGTGAAAAGGACCTACAAAAATGTTGTAGGAAGAAAACAGAGAATGAGAAGCTTCAAGGTAATGAGCCACTAAAAACATTAGTCTGCTCTTGGACTCCTCAGTTTTATCTATATTTGTCTTTTACATATGCCCAGGGCTGTTCTGTGGTCTCCAGGCCAACTGGCATGGTCAGGCCCACGTCTGTTCTCTGAATGTCTCTTCATGTCCCAGGCAGCAGAGCAATGTCCAGATTACTTACTGGGAATGGTTCTTGGCCCATGCTAATTTCTAAACCATGCCCAGAAATGATTTTGGAAGAGTGATAGTTTGCCCTGGCCAAAGCCATCACAGGCCCAGTTCTAACAATTTAGTGGACTAGATGATCGAGTTTCAGGCCTAGGAACATTCCCTGGCACTGATTAATCTACACTTCTGTCGATGCAGCCATGGAAGCTTAGACTAAATAAATACTGTCATTAGGAAAAAATAGCCCTCACTATAGAATTACTTCAGTAAATTATTAGCCATGTTTTATGTCTGCAAAATATGGCATAAATTTCAGTCAATACAGCTTATGCTATATCTTGGTTTTCAGAAATAGGACTTGCACATAAGGGAGATGGAATTTTCCCTGTATTATCCAAAATATATCGTTTCTCCAAGGAAACAAGAATTGGGATAGGAAAATCTACTTCCCATACTTCAGTTTATAGCCACACAATCTCCTCCCCACAGGCACTGTATCAAAAAACATGAAAGATACTATATAAAGAACACTTTCCTTACACAAATAATGTGTTGCAGTGATTCCACCATCAAAGAGCATGTGGTTTTTTTATTGTATGCTCCTAAAAGAAATTAAGCAATCAAACCAAAACCATCTATATTTGGACGAAATCTTCTCTTCCTTGGCATAAAGCCTCTGCTCTTAGCCATCTGTTCATCACTCCCAGGTTCTAATACACATGCAAGAAAAATACTGAAATAAAAGCTGTGCAAGAACAGGGAGAGCTACAGCTTGCTCTGTTGGGTTCAAATCTGAGCAGTTCTCATTTGCCTGAAATTAAAGAAAACTAATGGGTATCAGATTAATTTTTTTTGACACCTCTGAAAACTTCCTAAATTTGACTGAAAATTTAATCTAAAATCATCTTTTCCAGTGTGATGAATAAAAACCATTCATTTTTTCCTTTATATCAATCAATAAACCCGAGCATGAAACTACATTTTTATACAGAATTCTTCCGCTTTTTGCCATCTTGCTGTGTTTGTCTGCTATGTATATCAACAGACCTCTAACCAATAGGTCTTTCCCACCCATCCATGTCCAGTTAGAGAGACTTACTCAAAGAAGCAAAGAAGGGTAATGCATTATTTATTATATATTAATATCCTAATATACTAATATTACACATTAGTGGGAGGTAATGCATGGCTCTGTTGCAGTAATAGTGGTTGAGGATGTTACTGGCATTAAAGGATACCAAATGAAACAGAATGTTATTGCTATATATTTTAACAACTGTTAATAGATAAAATATATAAATACTTAAGTATACAGTATGTAAAAGTAGCTCTGTCTCTACCATTATTCCTATAAGCTGTAGAATCATGTAGAATCAAGGATTGATATTCACACATAGTCTGCAGTGGGCAATATGAAAAATAAAGTATTTAATGAGCAGCTTGTCAGGAATATTTTTCTAGCTTTAAAGTTTGTCTCTTTTGCCTTTTTTATTAGAGAGGTCTATAAAATTCAGTGGGTGCTAATGTGGTGTGACATGCTGTTGGATAACTTTAAACACTTTTTACATGTCTGTGTGGTGCCTGATTCATATAAACACCTTAGTAGACAGACAGAGCACAGCACCTCTGTGGCATGCAAATGTAATTCAAATGGAAGCTTTTACCAATGCAACATTTCAGCATTCACAGTTTACCTCTACTCAAAAGCTTTGTGCTTTAGGTGCCAAGTCCTGTGGATATCTGGAAAAAGTCAGTTATTTAATCTTTGTTATTTTTATACTCTTGATCATCCCTCATTCATTTTGATTTGGGGTTGTCAAATGTCACAGCTCTGACCTTTTTGCTTCACAGCAATATGAAGCAATAATAGCTGGTATGGATTTATCCATCACCTCTCACCCCAGGGAACAGTGCTGCTTCCAGTCACAAGCAGACCTGGATAAAAAACATGCTTATTTTCTCCCACAGAGAATGAACCAATAAAAGGACCAATTTCTTTTTTAAGGGTAAGGAGATGTAAAGGGCAGGAAACCTGTGTGAGCCAAGAGGGCAGGGCCAGGGTCAGGGTCTTCCTGTACTTGATGGAGGCAGATTAGACAGCTCTCTCACTGCCTTTAAGAAGACAGAGAAGTGTTTGAGGGGAGGATCTTAGCCTCCTGGGCCAGACACAGCCTCCTTGTGTGACAGTGATGTCACTCATCAGCAACATATAGTAAGAGTATTCATGCCTTGAAGATAAGGTCAGGGAGCACCTGTGTCCAGGTGTTAAGGCATATTTGCTAAATTAACAACCTGTGATACTTTGAGAGAACTTATTAGTGTTCATATCAAGAGGTAGGCTCTGACCCTCTGCACAAAATCACGGAGTTGCTGAGGCTGGGCTGCACCTTTGGAGGGTGTTTAATCCAACCCCCTCTCCTGAGAGCAATGTCAGCTAGAGCATGTTGCTCAGAACTGAGTCCAGTTGGGGCTGGGCACCTACAAGTATAGAGACTCCACAACCACTTCGGGATGGCTGTTCCAGTGTTTAATTACCCATAGAGTAAAAAAAGTTTCTTCTTACATTTGAATGGGATTTCCTTTACATCATCTTGTGCCTATGGCCTCTTGTCCTTTTCTTGGGCACCACTGAGAAGAGTCTGGCCCTGTCTTCTTTACTCCCCCCGGCATGTATAGATCCACACTGATAAGGTACATCTGAGTCTCTTCTTGTCTAGGCTGCACAGTCCCAGCTCTCAGCTGCTTCCCTCATGACAGATGCTGTAGTCTGTTGTGTATCTACATGGACCTTTTCTTCATTCACTGTAGTATGTTCGTATCTCTTTCATACTGGGAAGCCCAGAACTCCAGATATCTCTCACTAGTGCTGAGTAGAGAGGATGTATCAGCTTTCTGGGACCTGCTGGTCATGCTTTTCCAAGGATACTGCTGGCCTTTTTTGTCACATGAGCACATTGCTGGCTTATGTTCAACCTACTCCCCACCATGCCCCTCAGGTCCTTCCCTGTAAATCTGCTTTCCAGCTGGTCAGCCACCAGCATGGTGACTGGGTTTATGGGATGGCTGGTGCATGGGATTATTCTCCAAGATTATTTGCTCCGTTGCCTTCCCACCACTGTGTAGTTCTTTGGCTTCTCTTTCTTGCCATTCTTGAAGATGGGAGGGCCATCTGTTTTCTTCAGGTCCTCAGAAGTCTTCCCAGAACACCATGACGTTTCAAAGATAACTGAGAACTGCTTTCCATGGGCATCACTGAGCATCCTCATTAGTCATGGGTGCATCCAATTAATTCCCATTTATCTCTGATCTCTTTAAACATTCCCTAACCTGATCCTTCACAGCTCTTTCTTGCCCCAGATTTTCCCACTGGTCTCCATTGAAGACCAAGGCAAAAAAGGTATGGGATGTCTTGGCCTTTTGTCAATAGGTTCCCTGCTTCATTCAGTAGCGTGGTTGCACTTCTTGTACACTTCCTTTTTATGTCTGAATTGTATTAGGGAACTCCTTGTTCACCCACACAGGCCTCCTGCTGTCTTTGCCTGATTTACTGCTAGTTGGGAAGAACTGTTCTGATATTTAGAACCATCTTTCCTAGATGCCACTGCTTTTCAGAACTGTATCCCATGGGTTTCTTGCAAGCAGATGACTGAATAGGCCATAGTCTTCTTTCCTGAAGTCTGGGGTTGAAACCCTACTTTCTTCATGCTTTCTTCTTTCCAGATTCTGAGCTTCACCATCTCATTATCAGTGCAAGGCTTCCCAAGACATGTCTCCTCACCAGCAGTTTTGGGAAAAACCACTTGGGCTCCGTGCAGCTGACCATCACATCCTTCCAGAATCTTTCAGGATGAGTCTGAAACTTGTTATTGTTGTGAATATGATAGACAGACGTTTGTCAGGGATTTGCTCTTTATGGCAGAAAAAGACCATTTCTACTGCTCACTCCCCTTCTCTCTCATTTCATCTTCATGCAACAGATGAAATCACAGTCAGAGTAAGATACTCTATGAAAGAAGGCAGCACAACCTCAGGCTGATACTATCCTTGCTGTGCTAGCAGAGATGCTACAGTCCTGTTAGTCCTCCCAACCAGATCTGTCCCTGGAAGTTACTGCTGAAGGCTAATGTTTTCCAAAACCTATGGAAGAATGTTGTTCTTGTTCAAGACATGACATGCTGTTTGTGTGGTATTTGCTTTTCCTCTAAAGAAAAAGTTACTGAAAATTTTTTTCTTATACTTGTGTAATACAAGCAAATATTTTTGAATGCAGAAATCTAACCTTTCCCTAACCCTTGGCAGTTGGTCTCCAAACTTCCTTGGATTTTCCAGAGTAATCAGAAGGCAAACAAGCTGATGGATGAGCTTTATTTACTGACCTGTCTGCGTTCCTGCCTTGCTCTGCTTTTTAACTGATCATGCCTTTTGGGTCAGCAGATTTACCCAGTTCACACCTCATTATCCAAAAAGCATAAAAGATTCAGAAGTGATCTTAAATAGTTCAGATCTTTCTGAAGTTTCTGGGTTATTCCTGAATGGGTCATAATGCTTTAAAGTGCAATGAAAGTTGATCAGCACAGATTTTTGGCAACAACTTAAGTTGTAAATTATCATAGAAGGAGTGGATGACAGTGGGTTTCCATCTTCTCTCTTGAAAGGGGTTTGACTCACCATGTTGGGGAGCACTAAAGTGATTTTTAAGGCATGGATCAGGACTAGAGAAGTTGAAAAAGAGGGGTTTTTTTTGCAACATTAGTCATTCCCACGCTTTGCTTTGGGATCACAGAGGACTCTTTAGCTGTCAAATCCTCCCTAGGCAAATATGTTCTAATCCTGAAACTGATGGAGCTATGCACCCCCCTAGCCTGCAGAGTGGCCATTTGCTAAGCTCAGAAACACACATCTGGCCAAGGTAATTTCATTGAGTTCTTCCTTTATATCAGTTTGTGGGAACTGTTACAAGCACAGTATGAAATATGAGCAGTGAATGCATCTTTTGCAATAACTGTAAATGGAAAATAAGGCAAAAACAAACAGTTCACATTACTTCCCCTTTGTGTCTTCATTTCTTCATTTTTCTTTTATTTTTGGAGTTTGAAGTGTGTGTGTAGTAAATGGAATGCTTAAAGTATTAGCTATTTTACTTTGTTTTCACCGTGGACATTGTTGAAATTCTTTAAAAAGGAAGTCCCATGCCTTGAAGACAAAGAGCAAAATAATTGTGTCAGGTAAGAAAATGCACCATGAAAAAGAGTGACTGGACCATTCACACAGAACAGTACTATTTAGCATCAAGTTAGGGGATGGTTAAATGCTGGATGATGTCTTCATAATAGAGGTGACTGGTACAGAGAAAAATAAATTATACTCACATAGCTTTGTGGCAGAGTGAGGAAGAAAAAGGTAATCCTGAGGAGATCCATTCTGGAAGGAAAGGCAAGCCAGGGGTGTGTGAGCAGCTTACCCAAGCATCTGCATTGGTTTTAGCCCCCACAGAGCTCTAAGCATCTGGCACAGGGACGTGGGGCCTTCACACTTCTTCCAGACTGAGTATTTTATTGTTTTTTTTTCTCTTTACAGGAACCCAGGCCTTTGTATAACAAAAGGTGCCAGTTTTATTCAAGTGGAATAGGATTCCTCTATGATGCCTACCAGACAGAGGTAAACAAACTGGCCTCATCCTGTGTTCATTTCTGCTGTGCTTTGAGGGGCCAGGGAGAAGGGAGGAAGGCGTTTGTGAACATGTCTGGGCATGTAGGTCATGGACTGATAGAAATCCTACTGTTTTTTCTCTCATGAGTGACTTACTGCTTGTCCAAGCCTCTGATGACTGCAGATCATTACAACCACTGAGGTTTTGAGTCATCATCAGTGTTTTTATCCAATGTTTCTATTACTCTGGGACTGGAATGATTCCTAGTCCATCTATACTGTATAATAGCTGTCTGGAATTTATTTGTCACCTTGGCATCTTTCTCTAAGGAGCTTTTTGTAGACTTCCAGTGGAATAGGAAATATCTAAATTAATCTATTTGCATTGTCCAGAAGACTTCAAAACTTCTCTGTTTTTATCCAGCACAGGCCAAGAACGTCAGCGGTTTGAATGCAATTTTTTTTATTATCTCAGTGACATGAATGTAGCTGGAAAAGTGCCCATACCCAAGTGGCTAGCTTCTTGAGAAGTCCAGATTTAGGGTTTTTTCCTATTTTTCATGTGATTATTGTGGTAAATTGGTAGGAGTGAAAAGAAAAACAAATAGAGCAGGACTGGGAACATCTAAACTGTGGTACAACTTACAAAAATCCAGATGTCCTTCATCACTGTTCTTCCCATGGCTAGGAAAAGATGTATGGGGACTATTACCATTAATAGTTCTAGACAGCTTCACAGGTTAAGCAGCTAATACTCCTATATTGCTGCTTGGGAACCTTATTGTTGGTTCCAGAAAATGTATAACAAAAATATTTCATTGACCTCCTTGCCTAGACACCTGTCTAGACCAGCTTATGATCTGTGGCAGCACCTTTTCCTGTATGTTTCACTCTGTCCTCTTCTAAAGTGTGTATGTACACTGAGACACAGACACATGACCTGAAAAATGCTTCTGATTTCTGTCATAACCATGTAGCTGACATCACACTGACCACAACTCCCCCAGGTGACCCCAACCTCAGGCTTTTGGCCAGATAGGTTTCCCCAGCTCTGCAGATTCTGGGAATGTCTAAAGTTGGACCACCCAGTGTTCCTTTTGCTCTGTTCTGGCAAAACCCCTTTATCTTTCTAAAGTTTAGTTAGTTTGTAATAACATTTTTGACTGAATGACTGATCAAAAGTCAACATGCACAAAATCAGAGTTAATGATCTGTGGCATTTGAACTTGGCTTTTGTTTTTCCAAAGTTAGCCAGCTAGTGAGCAGGAGACATGCTCTGCATGCCAGGCAAACACATAACTAGGAAAGCAGATTGTTTACTGAGTGCAAGTTTCCTTTTGATTGCCATCTCCAGCCTGTGAGTTGTCTCCAGCTCAGTTCTTCTCTTTGCTTAAAGCAGAAAGAATTTGATTTTCTTGCAGTTACCAGGAGGTGAGAACATCTCTTCAAATGGTGATGAGGAGATAGACAGGAGCAAACAGCCAGATTGTGAAAAAGCTAAATGTCTGGTCACTGAAATGAAATAATAGGCCTTGACATTCAGAATACTCACAAATGGCCTGTTTTCACCATCCTTGCTCACACCAACACTGTAATTTGCTTATTTTGGTTTATTCAGAGTTCTCCTAAAAAGGAGTGTCTTTGCATTTTTAAAAAATGTAGTGATAAGTATAGAAAAGTGCAGTAACTCCCTTGGCCATAATATAATATGCCTTTTAGCCTAGAAGCAGCTGGAAACAGATCTTGCTGATCTCCCTCTTTTGTACTTCTACCTTCTACAGTATAAAAGGGCAAACTGGCCATATTGATGCTTGGAGAGGGGAAAACTACTCTTATTTCCTAGTAGAAGTGGTACCCAAAGCCATGCATCCCAACAAACCACCTTTTTAGCAGCCCCCTCCGTTTTAACAAAGCCACCAATCCCAATCATTCATGTGTAATGGGAAAATAGTATTTTAGCTCCAGGTCCTGGGCCATTTCAACTGCATACAGGGGGTCAAAACCAAAGTCTTTAAGTTCCACTCGGTGCAAAAGCACTCATTCATCCCAATAAAATGGCTGTGGTAGGAGATGCATTGGCACACTCTGTTCCAGGATCAGTTTTCCAACTGGTTTGAAAAGCAGCCAGGTGTGACATTTCACTCACTTCTTAGTTGGATCTTGATTAAGCCGACGCAGTCGTGGGCAGTCGTGCACTTTTCTTCTGCAGTAAATTGCAGCTCAGAATGAGGGCAGCTGGGGCTGACTGTCAGTCCAACAAAGCCCTTGTGAGAAATTCCAATAAGTTCAGACACAACAGAACAAGGCTGATGAAATGAGATCCTATCCCAGGGTGAGATATTCCTGCGACAAGTCAGACGGGCGTGTATCAAGCTGTGAGCTCCATTTCCAGATTGCAACCTAGACTGAGACTGTCCTATTATAAACTAACTTCCATTTTGGGTTAGAAATGTTGATTTGTATGAGACCCTAACCACAGATACATCCTTTTCTGGGCACCAAAGCCATCTCAAGGCATCATTTTAACCTTGACCTTGTCACTCAACTTTCACTGCTCAAGCAAATCCTGCTAAGGACAAATGTGGCAAATCTGAGACTAGCTGCAAGATTAATGTTTTCTGGTGCTGTCTGTGTGTTTAAGGCTTTCTTTTTTGCTGGGAACAGCCACATGAGAACTACAGACTCAATAACAGTGAAAGTTTTCACACTAAAAATGATGCACAGGTCCAGAATTCAAGAGCTGAGAAACATCAGGTTTAACATCTCCTGTGGAGACTGTTCCACAGACTAACAAGTTGTTCATTGCTAAGCAGAACTGTCTGACAGAAGCTTTTCAAAAGCCTAAGAATAAGTATTCCTAAGCATGCTCCTTCTACTTTCATTAGGAGGGTTTTTCCATTCAACAATACACTTAATTTACATTTTGTGAACAAAATACTTCTCAGTAGTTGCAGTACATTTTTTCTATCACAAGGAAAACTGTAGAATATATTTTCTGACCTTCTAGCTTTTAAAGCCTGACAGCTCCCCTGGATTTTAAAGTCAATAAGCTAAAAATCTCAGGAAAAAGAAGCCATACATATAAAACATTTCAATTTCTCTGTAATGCCAAGTAGAAGTGATTAATGCTTACCACACTTAAGGAGTCAGTAATGTTATTAAAATGATTTCTTTTCTGGATGGAGAATGGCCAAGGTGTGCCTACTTTTATTGTTCTAACATTTGTCCATCTGTGCAATTCCTGCATACACAAATAAATCTTTTCAGTGTTCTGCTCAAGAGCTTGCAGGTGAAGGGCACTTATTTACTGGAGTGCTTGGATAATTTCTGAGAATTTTTTTTGTGTGTGTGAGTTTGAAAATTGTTCTTCTTGTTGTTGTTCCTAATTATTTCCTTCTTCAGAGGGGTGCTGAAGGAGAGAGCTCCCATTTATTGGAAGCTATTCAGATAAATTTCCTCACTGCAATGGAATGGTATTCTTACCCACTTCAGTAGCTTGCAGTGATATCTCTCTCAAGACCCAGGCTCTCTGCATCACAGGGATGGCACCTGCAGATCCTGAGTCTCAGCAGAATGGCACAAGGCAGTGCAGCAAAGTGCTGGAAAACTCTGGCAGCCCTGGCTGTGAATCATTGCTGGGGGCTCTGGGCTCCATTGTGCAAATGCAGCAAGATTCAGGGGCTGATGTCCCAAGTGAGGGACATGCAGCTTCAGCCATGCACTCATGAATTTTGGAATCTCAGGATTATTTCTGCACAGTGGGTAATGAAACAGGAGCTGCTTCTTTGTGGTCAGTAGGATGAATCACACAACAAACACTAAGAATAACACTCAGTCTCTTCTTATTTTGGCAGGTGACATGTTACACCTTAAACAGCAAGTGCCAGCTGAAAGTAAAGAGTAACACATGCTATTGCTGTGACCTGTACAACTGTGAGAAGTAAGTACCCATCTGCAGTCAATGGCCTTCAATAAATCCTTGGTTGTCTCTCCTCTTAAATGTTGAGGGGAAGGTTGCACTTAGGCCTGGAGAAGCAGCACGAAAGGCTTGCATGTTGAGAAATCCAGTTCCTCTGTGGCTGAAGTCCTGATGCTGGCAGGGAAGAGCTTAGGGGTTGCATATTACCGTTGGCATTATTTCGGGTTTTTTTCTTTGACTATGTCCATAACTTTGTGCCGTGTGATCAAAATTGAACAGTCAGTCACAGTACTGTCAAGACTGACTTTTGATTTTGCAACACAATTTTCCCTTTAGATTTAATGAATCCTTTTTTTTTTTTTTTTTTTCCTACCAACTGGGGGAAACAAAATTAATAGGAACACAGGCACCTGTGAGCAGAGATCATGTTATAGGCATGTGAAGAGCAATTTGGTTAGCAACAATTTCTGTAGGCATGGAATCTCACTGAATTACCATAGGAGAGATACAAGAGATCTGGTGAACATTTTCTGAAGCTGTCCTTTTAATTTCATCATTACTAAAGTATGAGATGTTACATGAGAGGAAATGTCTGGCTATGCTTCTGAAGATCATCTGATTAGCACAGGCTTGCCAGGCAGCCATTTAACAGGAATAAAAAAGGAGCAACAGCAAAGTCCAAGGGTTTATGATATGGGAGACAGATGAAATGAACTTGCACAACTGACTGACCACCTGGCACACAGACATTTCAACTGCAAGCAACATCATGTCTTGCCACATATTGAGAACACCCCAGAACAGACCTTCTGCCTGAGACACCCTCTGTGCACCTCAGTATCATCTTGTATTCCTTCCCATGCAACCTCTGCAACCCTCAACAGTTCACCCACAGTCTCTTTTTTTTTTTTCTCTGTGTATTTCTCATCTTTCTTCCTTGGCAATTCCAGTTCATAGGATGGCTAGCAAGAAGTAGGAGGAGACATAGTCACACAAAGTGACTTGATGTCATCCATGCAATAGCCTGACAGGCAAGCAGGATCATAAATCAGACTTTCTCAGCCTCATGGAAGCTAAACTACAGGTTTGCTTAGTTAACCAGCACCTGGACTTATGGTAGGGCCCAAAATGGACTGAAGAGTAACAGTTCCACAGTGGCAGAACCATGCCTCACAACAAATGATTGAACATTTCCAGTAATTACTGTGCTTGGATTAATTCTTCCCAGAAATGGTTTCTCCATGCTTCTCCCTTCCTCTGCAGGCCTTTCCACAGCCACTTTCTCCATTGCTGCCCCATGCACTGGGGACGGAGGAACAGAAGAGTGAGCACAAATAGTTCACTTCTGATTTCCATCATAATCTGATGGCAATTTCCTAACTGCAAAAACAGACTTGGCATTTAAAAGATCTTTCCAACTCAAATAGCTGCTCTCAGAGCACATTAGTAGTCTAGCAATAAGACAGGTGTTGGAAAGAATGGCAGGAAGCTATGGTTTTAAATTTTGCAGTAGGATATTTCTGACTTCTGGCAAGACAATGAAGATTAATTTCACAACATGCCTTGTTTACAATAATCAGTTCAGTGTAGAAATAGGAACAATGAAAGATTTCTGGATAGTACAATCCATCGTGTAAAGGCACATCTTTTTACTGTACTCTGTTGCATCTGGTAATTTGGAACTGCAGACACCATAAACAAATTCAGACAGCTTGGAAAAATCTCACTTCCTGTTGTTGAATTAATGCTTAATCAACTTGATTTTCCCAGTTTCAGAGATACCAACAGATATCCAGGTAAGTTGGGAAAAAAAACCCCAAAACTCAGCAGCATGCTATAGCTGGGAAGGGCAAGGGCAGCATCTGTATCCTCTGTGTCATCTGTATGCCTGTGTTCAGAGACCATTAGCAAAAAAAAAAAATATAAAAGAGTCCCTTCTGGTGCACAACACTGATCAGCCAAAGTAGGGTTGTTATTAGTGGGACTGTATGTTTAATGCTGCCATTAATAGAGCCAATTTTTGTCTACCAAAAAGCTTTCTCCAATCTATCTCAGCAGGGTTTGGTGGGAGCACGGATGAGGACTTTGCCAAAGAGGACAATAAGTAGGAGGGATGCAGATCCTCTGGTGGTCTGGATTATGTGCAGAACCTTTCCCACCACATTGACGTTGTCTGCATTCCCTTTCAGTTCAGAGCAGTCCTCCAGCTACTATGAATTTCTTGGTGTGAGCAGCTGCCAGGATGTGGTTCACCTGTACAGGCTGCTGTGGTCCTCCACAGTCCTCAACATCATCGGGTTGTTCCTGGGGATTATTACAGCAGCCATTCTTGGGGCATTTAAAGACATGGTAAGGCTCACAGTCTTCTGCCTTATGTGAGGACTTCTGTGCTTGTTGACATTATCAAATGTGTTAAAGCCATGGAGGTCTTGCAAATGTACAGATGTACTAAGGAGGCACTTTAAACATGTTTCCTGTGTGATCTGGGAGTCTGGAGTCATATCTTTAAGCTAAGCTGTTGCCAGCTGCTCACAGCTAAGTAGGTCAAGCCTGGTCAAATACAGGGATGGAAGGGAAAAAACAGGCATCTGTGTGCACAGATGCTGGCAATTCATTCAATGACATCTTTTTTTCCCCTTCTAATTCAGCATTGACCATGTGGGCCAGCACACAGTTTGAGGATGCTAATTTGTAGCTAGCACATAAAACTCAAGTTCTAGGTGTGACTAATTACCCTTCAGTAGTTCTTTTTCCAAGAATGAACTATTCCAGAGGAGAAAACTTAATAAAAAGACAGGCAAAAGGAAAGAAGAGAAGGATGGAGCAGGGAGGAGAAAGTAAGAGAGGCAGGTCAGATGTACACCAGTGGAGAGATTGCTCTGAGCTGGTGGCCAGTGAGCCAAGGACCCAGTCTGACTGGAGATGATCCAGGCCCTGCTCTGACCATGCAGCATCCCATAGCCAGAATGTGCAGGCTTCTACAACCTATGTTGGGTTAAAACCACGTGGCAGAGCAGGACCATATCAGTTTGAAATTCACCTTTATTAAGAGTTGCAAAATGTTTTCTGAAATTATTCCTCTCTGTGGCTTAAGGCAAACAGCACCCTGAGCTTTCACATGAAGGAAATGTGCAGCTGAGCTGTCCTTTACATGAGGGAACTCTTGCAAGGAATTGATAACAAATTACAGCCAGTCAGGAAAGAGGTGTGACTGCCTGATGGGAGGGAGTGGAAGCAGCTTTCCCAGTTTGATTCATCCCCTCCCTGTGAGAGGAGAAATGGTAGAAGAGGAGTGTGTTGATGCTTCATAGCAGGCTGAGCTCCATCCCAGGCACACCTCTGCGTTGCCTTGCTGGGAGGCAGACTCTGAGTCCTCTGATGGGATGGTGCAAAGCCTTGCAGAGCAGCAGTGGGTCTGCAGCTTCCCCCCAGCCTGGGCTGGGGTGAGTCTGTTGGGACTTCAGCTAAAAACCTAATCGAATAAGCTGTTTAATGTCTCCTCTGCAGCAGAAAAAAAGCAGAAAAATGCCCCTCACTGTCTTAAGGGAAAGATGAGTTTGTTTCTGTTGCCTCAGCACAGGAGCGATGCTTTTGGAAGTGTTAATAACACTGCAATCCAAAATGCAATGCCTGCTCCTTGCTCCTGCCTGTGCTTTTTCAGGGTCCTTTTGAATGATTTACCAGAGCTGGTCTCCTCATCTGCTCCTTGCTTTTATTACAAAAGGAGTAAGTCTTGGGCAAAGATGGGGGCCAGGAAAACAACAAGCGTAAGAGGGAGAGAAAAGGCCATGGGACTGAATTAAGAAAAACCATAATAAAAAGCCTTTATAAAAATAATAAAAAATGTGTGGGAGAACATTTTTCTTTCTTTCTTTCTTTCAGGATGTCACCTTCCCACAGAAATGCTCACTGGCATTTTGCTGGGAGAGCTGCAAAGCTCACTGAAACACCACAGGGCATTGCTCTGAGCTTGACTTCCAGAAAACACAGGGCTAGGCTGGGCAGTCAAACAAACACCATCCTGCTTATCTCTTGGGGAATGCTGGCAGCCCAAACATGTTAGAAAGGGGAGAGTCTGCAAAACAGTGCCCCTGCCTCTAAACCCATTGCGTTTCCTAGGCAGGAAAAAAAAAAAAAAAATTTTTTTTCAGTTGTCGCGGGTTTCCTTTCTTGTGACAAATTCCCTGCAGACCCTGGCACACTCCCTGTGGTTTTGTTGCCTGCCAGAGGGCTCTGCAGGTTCAGTGGGAAACATTTTGTGTGCTCATCGTGTGGTGTCAGCTCTCAGTGGCCCCTGTGTCACCGATGGGGCTGTCCTCTGGGAGATGCTGGGAGCTGCAGTGGTTGTGCCCATATCCCTCCTTTGCCAATCTGCTGTGTGCTTGGGTACAGGATGCCAGCTATGCAGTTGTCTTAAAGTCATTGTTAACAAAAAGCAGGTTAAGATATAATGTAATGAGAAGCAGGTACTTGAGTATCCAAGATGGTAAAAACTCCTGATTATATCTTACAGAAGACAGAGGTAAAAAAATGCATGAAAAATTTAACTTGCTGATACTAAGAGTTGATCTACAAACTCCTTCCTCTGCCCTGGTATTCATCTGATGACTTGTAGATGTTTTCCTAACACACCTTGCCAAAGAATCTGCCTGCCCTGAGTTCAGGGTTGCGTTAATCAGAACTACAGCTGGTCCTGGCGGGGAGGAATAGGGGGGAGGAGGTTAATGTCCTTTTGGTTTTTTGTTTTTTGGTTTTTTTTCTACTTAGTCTCCTTCTTGCTGTCTGCAAGGGAATATGAACAGATTAAATATCATTCCTTTATCTCCTCCTCTCCCACCCTGCTCTGAAAGGGGAAACAAAACGAACCACTGAGAACTGAACTACTTGCCAATGCATTGATGTCTTAGCACTAAAGGTGCAGTCTGATACTAGAAGTAGTCACAGCTCAGAAATAAAGGCTTTGGCAGGTCTGTGCATGTGACCTGCCTTGCTCTGCAGCCACAAAGCCCAGCACCTGGACAGAAATGTCCAGGCAGACTCTCTATTCACAGCCTTTCAAGTTGCCTGCATGGCACTGTCAGGCTCCTTGGCCAGTTAACACCTCCTTATCTCTTTGTCTTAGGTGGTATTTCAAGTTAAGATGTCTCCACCTACCTTTGTATTTTATTTAATGATGTAATTACTGGAAAACTTGATAGAAGCATCTAACCTGCCTAAATACCTGCAAGTTGTTTTTGACTCCAGGCTTAAACTGGATAGCCTGATAATAAGGTGCTTTGATCGGTGGTTTGGGGTGGATGATTCCCCTATCCTGACTTGTAGGACTGCTGTGATGCTTGTCCTTGGCAAGTGGACAGTGTGGCTACTAGGGGTGGAGAGAACACCAGAAAACATTGAGAGGTTCCTGGGAGGAGAGCAGCACCCAAAAGGACCCGCAGCAGAAGGCTGGTGACAGAAGCAGAAGAGGCACTTGTGTTTTGACTTGGGCAAAACACATTTATGTCCACAGACAGAAGAATCTGGTTGCCAGGGTCTCCTTCTTTCAAAGAAGGGAATGCTCCAGCCCCAGCTGATATGGGCCATGTTCCTGGCCCCAAACCTGTGGATCTGAGTGAAGCTTATTAGCTGCTTCTGGCTACTCCTGCCTAAAGGTCAATGTCTCTCCATTTCTGACCCCTGACATCCACCCAGCTGGGCAAGTAGAAAGGAGGTATTTTCAGGTAACCTCATATGGTACATAGTGACCTAGATGATATTTTCCATGTACAAACACAATTAATGTGTTTGTTAACCTCTTTCTCAATCACAGAGGGATCTTGCACTATCTCCAGAGGATACACTGGGTTATGCCTCTCACTGATATATCTGAAAGAAAGTGCCAAAAAAAAAAAAAAAAAAAAAAAAAAAAAAAAAAAAAAAAAAATCCTGGCTGATGCTCTCAGCATTTGTCTGGCAGCCACAATATTTTAATATTTTGTTAAAAACAAGATTTCCTGCTCTCATGAAGAGGAATCTGCTAATAAAAACAAAGAAGAGAAAAGAAACCACGGGATCTGTCTCACTCCACAAAGCAGAGAAACATGAAAATATTTCACAGAATTTTGGTGTCCTTATTTGTCCTTGTCCTGTTTATATAGCACAAGGTTTTAGGGTTTAGCACAGGTCCCCTTTCACATTTACCTTTAGCTTTTGTTGTTGCCTTTTTTTTTTTTTTTTTTTTTCTTTTTCGTGTCTTCCCCAGTTGTATGATCGGGTTCAATATGAGCTATGACTTCTTTCTCCAAACCTCATCTCACATTGCAGCTGAGAGACATGCCAATAAAGCAGAGGATACAGTGAAGGATTTTATGGAGTCAGAATGAGACCTGCACATGGGGGGTGCTACTGGGCAGCTGGCAGCAAACTCCATTTAGTAAGTGAGAGGGAGCTGGGAAAGAAGAACAAGTGGTCTGAAAAGGGAGATCTTTGTAGATCTGTGTAGGAAAGCGGAGAGAGAAGACATAAAAGCATCAAGCAGTTGCTGTTGGGAAGAGTCTACAGCAAATTGTGAAGGACTGGGTGCCTGGTGTTTGAGTGGATGAGGCAGTCAGAGCTTGTGCTGTGCTCCTCAGGGTGTCTCAGGGCTGGAATTCTGCCAGTGCTTCTGTAACTGGTGCTAGGGAAGCACCAGCAGTCTTTTTCCAAGGGAAGTAGATTAAAATAGCTGTATATTTCTAGTCAGAAAATTGACTCCAGATACACCCTCTGTCTCATCTTGTCTGCTCCTCATTTTTTTTTGTTGTTGTTGTTTTTTTGTTTTGGTTTTTTTTTTTTTTGTAGTACTGGTATTGTGTTGAAAAGCAGAAAGTTTTTTAATTGCCTAGTTGCTTGTGTTAAGGCCCAGCCCTCACTGCACTGGCCTGATATATTTTTGTCTTCTGTGCTCAACAGGTACCTCTGTCCCAAATTGCTTTCAGTGCTGCACCTCCTCCTCAGATCCTGTACAATCCTGCTCAGCAGATCCTGACCTACGCTGGGTTCTGTCCTTCTGCAGCAACTATTTCTACATACCCAGCCTACCCATTGCCTCTTCAGGTACAGTACAAAATGTCACCATTCTGACTCCATCAGAAAAGAATAACCTACTACACAGTACAAACTCTGGGGTGGTAAATCTTGGCTTCTGAGGGTTTGAAAAGAGGTAAAGAAATTGGATCCCAACTCACAAACTCACCTCTGGGATGACTTAGTCTGGGCCTTGCCTATTTTCTGGGCCTATTTTTCTTGCCTAAATAGTCTGGGCTTATTTTCTTTGGTTGTCCTTTGGACTCCATCTGCTGACCAGGAATCCCAATGTGGAATTAGAGCTGCAGTAGTGATGAAGGTGAACACGGTCTCCACGTTGATTAAGATAAAGCAACAACAGAGGCACTGGGGAAGCTGGAGCAAGCACCTGATACATGCAGGATTTGGCAGAAAAGTTTACACACCTTAGTCCACCTTACTTACCTTATTATGGAGATCAGGAGATTAGGACTCATTCAATGGAAAGGAGACAATATAGGGGAAGAAATAAGAGGTCTGTGAAAATGAGTGATATGGAAAAGACTGTAGATGATGTAAGTGATAACTTCTAATCACACAGTTTTGGTTTCCACAGCAAAGCTACTAGGTGGCAAGATAAGCCAGAAAGAGGAAGTGTTTTTACACATCATAACATTCAGAGCTGTCCCCATCTGTTCCCAAGGCTAGTGAGAAGCACTGGGCTCCAAAAGGGAAAGGACTTAATACATTTTGTGGAAAAAAAAACAGAGGGAACAAAAAAAAAAGGAAACCACCTCTCAGTGTGTATAAGCTCATTATGTTGTAGTTTGGACAGAATTGATTTCTGCATCAATATATGACTTAAAAGACCATAACAAACTTACTAACAGTTACAAATATGAGAACAACCAGTTAGGAACAACCAATTTAGCCATCATCCTCCTCCATTACTTGAGAGTTGTGGGCTGAATCCATGGGGCTGGAGGTCTTCATGACCCATCTAAGTGCCCCAAGCTGTGTAGAGCTGTGTAGATAGCTGGATTCAAGCCTTCACAGACCCTCTTCATCTTGTTCATAGGGCAACTTACAGACTCTGGGGGTGGGATTCATTTGGCTAAACAAAGAGGCTGCTGGCATGCATGCAGTGCATAAGGGGATCAAGCAGTCACCAGGCACCTGCTGCTACTCTGGGAGTTCCAGATCCTGTAGTCCCTGTGTCACATCTGTGTGGATGCCTGGGATATCCTGCAGCATCCTAAAAGGGCTGGATGTTTACATGTGGGCAGCTGAATGGAACTCCAGCTGTCCACTGTGTAGGAGACCCTGCATGAGGTGGTCTATTCTTCTGAGTATATGGACAGAGCCACCCATGGATTATTACCCTGCACCTGCCCCCTGTTTTGGGGCAGGGTCACATGCATGGTGGTTCAATACCACAAAAGGAGCAAAACCTTCTTCAGCTAAGAGCTGGGGAAAGACAAAAGCTAACTGATGCTAGTTAATGAAGTAAAGCAGTTAGCAATCAATTACCAACTAATAACTCTAGTTTGAACTCTCATCTTAACCAGAGGAAAAGCATATTTCTTCCAACTGGGAACATATCCCACCCTGGATTATTCTGGCACACAACATGCCAAGCCTAAGTGCCTACCCCATGTGCATGGACTGAAGCCCTATTATGAACCTGAGTTCACCTGTGGCTCCCACCATTGAGCAGATTCATTCCTATTCCTCTACTGAAGCCAGTATGTCACTGAACAAACTGAATAACTGCTTGCTGGAGAGGCAAAAAAAGTCTTTTAAAAAGTGATACAGTGGTGAACGCTCCTCAGTTCACCTTGTGCTTCCGTGTTTACAGCAGAAATCAGACAAAAAAAAAATAAAAAAAGACAAGAAAAAAAGGTAATAAGAGAAATAGATTTTGACAAGGGTGTAACCAGCATTTTTTTTTTTTTTTATTTACTAACAAAATTATTCATCCCTTACAGGTACAGGTCAGTCACAACTAGTTTTGGTAGCTAGTCAGGTGGATTGCTAGCTGTGCAGGGAGTGGTGGGGTAACAGCAGAAACCAGAGAACTCATTACAGAAGCCAGCCAGATGGAAACAGTGGCTACAGTTTGACTGGGATGTGTTGGCATATGAGGGGAGGAGTGAAATCCTCTTCAAATCAATGGCAAAATTTGGTTTAGAGTAGTAGTAGGGGTTTATCCAGAACATTAGTCCCTACATGCATTCTTTGTTTTAACAAACTCTGATTTTTCCTGAACATAGGCTTCTTCCTAAGCTCTATTTTCTGTGCCTCTTTCAGCCTTATTGTAGCTGAGACAGCCAAAGAGAAAGACCTACAGGGAGACACATGCCTACTTGTAAAATTTCTCTTAAGAGGTGTCTGAATTTGGCACAGGAATAAAACCTTGCACCTATGCAAGTATTATGGCTGAGAGTAATTATATCTGTGGTAATTTAAATTTCACAGAGATGCCTGGAAATGAGCAGCTACATGTAACCTAATCAGCCAGTCAGGTGCAGTGCCTCACCCAGGAAGCCAGAGCATCTTCTCCTGCAGAAATTCCTGTTCTGCTGTTGCCTGGCTGTATGTGCAATGCCCATTAAAACTGACTCGTGTTACAGGTGGAATCTGTCTTGTTTCACCAGACACTGTCATTGCTATACTTAAGCAGATTCTTAAAACTGAAGGCAAGAGTTGTGCTGCAATGTGTGAGAGATTTAATCACAGAGCTTATTATAGAACACACAGCGAACAATGCAGAACTGCAAATGGGGTTGTGGTCCTTTACTGAAGAAAGTATTTTTCCTTGTCTGCATACAGCCTGCCAGCAATTTTCCCGGAACATCATCTACTGATGTTTCTTTGTCAGATGAAACTCAGCCTCCATCTCAGTCCAGCTCCAGCTATGGTCTTCCCCCCAATGCTCCAGCCCTCTATGCACCGACTTACTTCTTGCCTGGAGAAAAGCCTCCGCCCTATGCACCATAGAAGAAAGAATTTCTTTTAGGTAGCTGGTAGGCTTTTATTTTCTTTTTAAGAAACCTCTGGAAAAACTGTGCTGTGCAAGCACTGGACTTCCCAAGGAAACCACTGCAGGATGTGTTACAGCCACTCTGCTTTTACCTGCATCTCACGGTGAGCAGAGCAGGACCCTGGAAACGTCAGAGCAGGCACCACACCAGCAGGGTGACCATTTACCACCCAGTCTGCCTGCAGGCAAATGAGTGTTGCTTTCTGGCTACCATAAGCATGTGATGTTTCCTTCTGGGTACACTGCAGAATGAATTTTCTTCAGCAAGAGACATGAAGAAAGCTGGATTTTCACTCTGGATACTTGTTCTGCTTTCATAAACCACTATGGAAGGCTTCTAGTCTGTGTTGTCTGAGTCAGTCGTTTTGATTGAAAGAACAAGAGCTCAGGTGTTTGCTTGCTTGTAGTATTTACTTAAAAACCCTTTTTTTTTTTTTTTTTTGTGGAAGTGTTATACCAATAAAAGAAGTGTGGCAATTATTTTACAATAAAATTTACTGTGTATATTTATACAGTACCTAAGGCCGTGTATACGTGTAAGACAGGAAAGCAAAAGAACAGAGGGAAAAGTGCCCCACTGAATACTCTTCTCTTTCAACTTTCAAACAGAAAAGTTAATTTTCTTAGGACCATTTTACCCAAACTTTGTGACAGTCCAGTTTGGATAGTAAAACATCATGTCAGTGTGCCAAAGATGCAATTTCCAGACAAGTATTTAAACTGCATTTCAGTGTTGGTATTAATTCTTTTCTAGTCAAAAGAGGACCATAACAAAACTACTTTATCATAAGCCCTAGTTTTTTATTTTTAAAAAAGGGCAAGAGCTGATCTAGGCATTTTACAGTAAATGAAACAGCATGGATGAAGGGTCAGAATTCCTTCATATATATATTTTTTCCTCCTATTTCTTTAACCAAAAAAACCCAAACAAAAAACCAAACCAAACCAAACAAAAAAAAACCCAAAACCCAACCAAAAACATTGACAAGGCTAAGAAGCAATACCCATAGCAGTACCACTGACAGGAACAAAGTGTTGTCTGTTATGTGCACCCTGCCCCATCGCTGGCCATCACATTAGCTGGGATCCCTTTTAGCATTTCTGTCATATTTTGGGGCAGGAGTGAGTGCACCAGCATGAAAACCCATCAGACTGCAGCATCCCTACACTGCACGTTGCTCATGCAGGAAGGGTGATGGTGCTGCTTGCTCTGTAGATACTACGGTCTAGACAGCAATGAAGTTACAGAAATTTCCTGAAAAGCCAAAGAGCAGAGGAAGCAAGGAAAGGAAAGTATTTCTCGTTGACATTTTAAGCAGTTGCTTCATATTATGAAAATATTAAAAAAACAGCCTACTTGACAGTTTCCCTTGAAAGGAAGTGACACCATCAGACCAGCAGAAAATAGAACAAAGAATGATCAGCCTTTTACATAACATTTTCCACTTTTCAAGGAATTGGTTAATTTATGTGTTGTACCTCTATGTATAAAAAGCACATTCAGTACTAATGCACATAGGATCAGGGATTAATTTATATGGGCTGTGAAACCCATGTTCTGTTTCATTTGGAAGGGAATTCTGAGATGCAAAGTACTAGGCCAGAAATGTTAATATTGGTGACAAGGTGCCTTACATGTATTCTTGACAAGGTGAGTTATAAGTTATATAAACCTGGTTAAGAGAAACAGAAGTCGGAGAGAAGACCATTATTTTTCCTTTAAACATTAATTCAATTAATCCCAAATGCCTCGTTCTTGTGCAAATGCATGCTGTGAAGAGCATAGTCACACTGATCATGAAATGAGTGGAACTACATATTTATTTCTTTTACTTACTGTGAATACTGCCAGGGGGCTACCAAGGTTCATTTTGGAGACTCAAAGCCCAAGACTCTCACTTTGAGCTGAGCACCTAGACTGTTAATGGAACAAAAATTAAATCAACATTTCTCTTGGGTCAAAGCACAGTCACTGAGAAAGAATGAAGGAATGCTCACTTTTGTCTCTTTTCAATAATAAGTAGAAGCAGCTGCCTCTTCCTTCAGCTTGCTACTGTTGTAGGGTATTAAAAACATCCCAGCTTGAGATAAAAGACCCCCACTTCCTGAGATTCTCCAGACTTACAAACTCTGGCCTTCTCAACCAAATTTTGGGGTTTGAGGCATTGTGGTCCATTTAAAATATTTCTGCATACACGCACATGTGTGCACAGACTGGGAGAAGGTTTTGCTGTGAATTAGATTGGCTTAGAAAATAGAATTCTGTTTTCTTTTTCACATAATATTGAGTCTAAAACTGCAGAGTACCACAAGATTCATGTTTCCAGGATCCAGAATAATTCTGACTGCATAAATAGTACCACTTACATTAACACAAAGGTCAGATGTGTTTGTGATTCATTTATACCACTTGGTAGATTTTTGGGAACTACCACAGAAATTATACAAAAATGCCAGACATTAGACTATTTTGCTAACATGCTTCTTTTGAAAAGAATAAACTAAACCTGGGTTTGTTTCATCTACTTGGTTTAAAAAATAGTAGGTGTCTTCCAAGTTTGTACTCTTTTCACTAGAGCTACTCCAAGTAAAAAAGATGAGCGATGTATTTTGGTAAAGGACTAAAATAACCATGAAAAACACACAGAAAACAGTGTGGATGTGCTATTAGCCACAGTATCTTCAGGATTCTTGTGTCTCACTCCAGCAGAAAGCACTCAGAAATAACATGGTTTCCTTAACTCAATAAAAAGCAAAAACACAGAGCTACTTCTGGGCGCCCCTGTCCAAGCACACTCCACCAATAAGTTATTACTGACGAGTGAGCAATCATCCTGTCAAACTTGCATCTGGTCACAGCTGAGTGTCTTTTTTTGGGTCCTTCTTTATGGTAAATTGGTGTAAAGTGATAAAGGTCATTTCTGCCCTACTACATTACTGCTGGCTGATGTGGCCCATGATAGAGATGTCATGCTGTCCAATGGCTAAGAGAGCACCTTCCTCCTCTCTGCTAAATAAAGCAGGGATCCTTACTAGGAAGCATGTTTGGATAGTCTTCCCCTTCTTCCATCCTTTCCTCTGTTATAGCTCACAGATGTTGTCATACGTGTTTGTCACATGTGTTGTCACAGGTGTCAGCACTGCATTTGGCTGGGCAAAATATGATGTACAATGACCAGGAAAAAATTATAGAAGACCTTGTAGAATCAGACCTTTTCCATTTGACCCTCTGAAGTGTAAGGTAACCTTAGCCAAACGGTATTTGGGTTTCCACTGCAGCATCCACCTATCTTTCTCAGTTAATTAATCTGACGCAAAACAAAGACCAAACCAAGCAAGATTGAAGTGCCTGGAAGGAGGGTAGGCAAAGCCCCACTCCAGCTTCACAAGGATAGCCCAAAAATTGAATGCACTTTATGGCTCTACCACCTCTCCTGAGGAAACACCCACACATATTCTCAGCACACTGCAATTCTGCCTGGCCAACTCTCACAGCCTCCAGCCTCTCTGCTCCCACCAGGCTCTGAGTGAGTAAGTCAAGCTAAAAAATTAAGCACCAAAAATATGTCATCACCAGATAATATTCCCCAGTTCTTGACACCTCATCATTTGCTTCAGCAGTTATTGACACAAAAGTCATATGGATTTCAACTTCCTGAGTTGAAGCTTCCTTCTAATTGTTTCCTGCTGACCCAACTTTTTCCCGTTTTCTCTTGAGCAGGAGTTTTTCTAAAGGTCACTACTGAGTCCTCTGTCTGTGGTACCAGAAAGAGAAACCCTAGGAATATGAATGGCAGCAACCATTTACTCCCTAGCCCAGAAGATACACAATACTCACATAACCACATTTTGAAAACCCCCATGTCCAAACAAAAAACCCAGAAACAATCAAACAAAAAATCCCAATCCACCAATGTAAATCTCCACATCAGGCATAGCCTGAATCCCTATCTCCAAATAACAGAATACAGAATAATTTCAGTACAAGTAAATTAAAAACTTGTATGTAAATATTTTATTCTCTTGTATTTTGCAAATCAGAAAGCAGTGTTTGGTAATAAAAAATAATACAGAATTATTATTTTTTTTCCAGTCCACGCTCATATATTACCAGGTTTTCCACATTACAGATAAAACTGTCTCTCACAGTCTAGAGGTAACATTCACTTTCCGTATATTCTGTACTTTTGGCTTATTTAATATTAGTCTTCTGAACTATTTACAAATATATTACAACCTTTAAACCTCAAAGCAAAGGAGTATTTCAATAATCAATCTGACATAAGGATCAGTAGCTCCTACATAACTTCAGTGTTTAAGAGAGTGCGGTAGGTCTGAATAATTTATATCTTTTTTTTTTAAAAAAAAAAAAAAGGAAAAAAAAAAAAAAAAAGAAAAGCATTGAAAGTTTCTGAATATAAAACTTTCGCATTGCAGTGGTACCTACTGACCCGCCTCGACTGGAGGACAGGAATGTGAGGTGATGTCACTGTGTTTGTAGAGAGCCTCATCTAAGTCCAGTGCCTTGTTGCTCAGCTTGATGGTCATGCAGCCATGGTAGGACGCAGTGACAGGGGTGGAAGTCACAGGAACATCTGTGTGAAAGGGGAGAAAAGCATCTCTGATGGCTGGTTTGAACAAATACCTGCCCTACCTCTGTTCAGTCAGATGAGCATCACTTCAGTGAATTCAAGCTCTCCTCCACTTGGGGATTTCTACCTCCCCGCTGCTCCTCTCACCAGAAGGCAAGAGCAGAATCCCAGATATGGGGAAAGCACCCTCTGCTCTCATGCACAAAAGCCCTTCTGAAGGGCCAAACCCTTCCTTGGCTGCTCTGTGTCTCTGCAAGTTCTCCAGCCCTGATGAAACTGTGCTGGCCTTTAATGACATCTGTTTAGTCACTGGTGGAGTTCTGTTATTCCTTCCTCTAAAGCTTTCCCTCTCTCTCTACCAAAAGATTATCTGAAGAACTTCATGACAGGAGGGCTCCTCCTATATGTAGCCTCTACCACTTGCCAGACTTATCTTTACCATCATCAGCACAGGGAGGTTGCTGCCATTCATCAAGCTGCTGGAATACATCAGTTGAGTCTGTAAAACTAACAAAACTACTTTTTTTTTTAATGGACATGCACTGGTGACATACTTCTCATCAGTTTACCAGAGGCAGAAAACAAACAGCAAGAAAGAAGATACTAAATACAACCCAATAGACTAGAGGAAATTAGTCAACTTTATGAAGTCAAACTTTATTTTAAACTGAAAGAGGATTTAGGCTAGATGTTACCAAAAAAATTCTTCATCATGAGGGTAGTAAGACACTGGAATAGCTTCCCTAGGGAAGTTGTTAATGCCCCATCCCTGGTAGTGTTAAAGCCAGGCTGGATGAAGACTTGTGCAACCTGTTCTAGTGGAAAGTGTCCCTGCCCATGCAGAGGGATTGGATCTTGATGATCTTTAAGGTCCCTTCCAACCCTATCTGTTCTATGATTCTATGAGTACTTACTAATTTTTGCAAAATCATATACACACTGACCTTAATAAACAGCCCTCCACTGGGAACATGAACATTTACATGAATTGTGTCCTCTACCCTTCCCCAAAGGGTTAATGTTTACTTACAACCCAAAGCTGACCAAATCAAGGTGGTTGTGCGATGGAAATCAATGAACGTCTCAAAGATTGTTTAAATTTGCAGTAGCTAAACAAACCCCTTATCTTTAAATTGAAGCAAGGACAACCTGAACAATAGGTTGTCCTGTTGGCCAGAGATTATATGCAATTTAAAGGGTTCTTCCTGGAGACATAGGGGCCCAAGTTGAAGCTGATGTGGTCAAATACAGGTCTAGGACTCTAGGACTGAGTGAGAGAAAGAACATTTGTATGGGATCTGTAAGCCACAAAGAGATACTATGAATTTTTCAGCTTCCTGGCTGAAAATGACCATGTCTTTGTAGTTGCTTAAACTCATCATTGTGACTGTTTCCCTTTCCCTTCCCATTTACTAAATTTGATTCGTGAAGTCTGCTTAAGAGAAGGTGGCATCTGTGTGTAGAACATCACATGAATGTAAGATAAATTTTGACTCAGAAGTTGAAGTGTTGGCTTAGTGGCTTGAAAACTCATCTAAGGAACCATGCAAGAGGGCTGTTAAATGTACCACAGGGATGACTGAAACACAGCGTGGGCTTTCAGAGGGATTTGTAAGAGACTGCAAAAAATAATAATAGAAAAAAAATTCCTTGTGTTATAATTGCAAATCAGGTCAAATATTTGATTTTCTGTTATGCCTAGTAATGGATCTGTCTGAAAAGTGATCCTGTAAAGACTCAGAAAATTTGTTTAAAGGTTTATTTACGTGGTGGCATACACGTGGTGTGGAAAAAAACCTATGCATTACATAAATTACATTATTCAGGGTCTACCAGAACTGACAATGCCCTAGAAAAGATAGTAAATGCCTGTTATTAAATGCTGTTATATAAATGCCTCTCAACTCTTGAAACTCAAAATATTATTTCTGCATCTTCAATATTATCTATGCTTAGGATGGGACCTACATAGGACGTAGTATGACATACTACATATTTTGACCCAGAACTCTTTGTGGCAAGTGGAATAAAGACGTTACGTGTGACCACTATGCTTTGTTTTTTTTTCCAGAGAGTATGGAAACGGGGAAAAAACAAAAATGACATAATGCTTTCAAAATTTGAATGATCCAAACCCTCTTGAATCTGACCATTTGGTATAGTTATTTAACCTAGAGGGATGAATCCAGCCAAGTGCTGAAATATTTATTAGTTTGGCAAAGGATGAGGGTTTCTCGACTCAAGCACTGGGCTCCTCTCAAGGGCAAAAGCACACCACAGACAGATATTCCCATTGCTTAGCAGAACAGATCAAATGGGAGAAGTAGTTGAACCTGCAGAAGCCAGCAGAGTGTAAGCAGCCATGGCTATGATATCTCACACTTAGCTCTGGCTAATTGAAAATGCTTCATCCAGCATGGTTATCCTACGCAAGCCACAGAGAAGCCAGGGCAATGACAGAATGGGATTGTTTTCTGAGCTGTAAAAGTTTCTGCTGTGCATTTGAGAGCTCATTGAAAGAAAGCAGGTGACTCCTCTTGCAACAGACTTTGCAGACAATTCAACCTGACACTGGAAAACGCATCATTCGGGGATTCAGTCTTGTCCCTGATAGTGTGTGAGGATCCCAGAGCGTGTGGCCTCCCTTTTTAAGCTGTGATGAGGAGTGATTTACATCACTGACACAAGTACTCTGTAAACTCTTTGTTCATGATGGGAACAATCACACCACAAGTCCTGGCACATGTGGCACATCAGACACCAGCCTGACTGATTTAGCACCTACCAAGAGGCTGGCATTGCTGCCCTTCCCTTGCTTGGGCAAGTAAGGGCAAGATTTTGTTTAGTTGCTGGCAGTACAATAGGATGCATTGCTGTGCATCAGAGACATAAAGTGTTTCCTTAATTGCATTCCTCAGCAGGAGGGACTGATAAACCAGTTCATCCAGAAAAGGAAACAAACCCCCCAAACTTTGCCAAAATTCATGATGGGGTGAGAGTTCAGAATCTTCTAGGTTCAGAACAGAGGAGCAAAGTGATCTCCCACAAGAAGCCCTGTTGTTGCTGAAAAGCCAGCAAAACTATAAATGGTGGCAGCTCCTTTACTTTCTTTTTCTGGGAGGAAATCTGTTGATTGTGTAGTGCTGTGATCCATTTAAAAAGAACATCAGCCAGGGAGAATCACCACACTGGGCTTCAGTCAAAACAATGTGAGGCCCTGATAGTCACCTCAAGGAATGCTCACACGTGTTCATTACATTAATGAAGCACTGCAACCAACTCCTATGGTTTTTACCAGGTTTAAGGAAATGACCCTGCTTACAAGTATCCTTCAGATAAATCATTCCTACTGATGACCAGGCAAAACCTCCTTTCTAGTTTTAACTTCAGCTGTCCTCAGAAGGACATCACCATTTCATAAAAAAAAAGTGTCAAGCACACTTTCACATACATTAAGATCAAATGCCTGCATTATAGAAAAAGCCTGCTCAAGCAGAAACAGAGAAGGAGGCTTTCCTGACTGCCAGCTCAGAAAGGTGAGTTGGGAGTCTGTAGTTTATGCTACAAAACTGGATGCTCACCTGGCAATCCTCCCACATACGTCTTCACTGGTGACTTCAAAGAGCTCTCCAGGATGGACAGACTGTGCTCTAACTCAGAGCTGCTCAGTTCACTCTCTCCTGCTATCTCATCTACTCTCAGGGATAAGTAATCTTTCTTGAGGAGGATGTCCACAGAGTGTTCCTTCTTATCGCAGAGATTTATTGCCAGTCGGGACACAACTGTGTTCTCCAAGGCCACAATGATGAACTGGACAGCAGGGGAAAGAAGAAAAAAGAGGCAGTGAGCAGTCACATATACCTAGTCATGCTTATCCAGGACCAGAATGACCCCCCTATGGCCTTGTTTACGAAGATTTTGGAGAGCATCAGAGAATTAGTCTCACAACTATTGCTGATCATGTACTCAGCTCATTTGAATAGATGAAAACCCAACGGAACCATTGGGATTAATTGTTGGTCAGAACCATTGTCTTCTCACAAAAAATTCTTACTGGGTCTTCAGGGGGTTGTTATATTTCACTGGAACAACATAGACTATAGCTGCTGTGCTAGAAATGAAAAGTTGGCTTGAAAAAGTTGGTTTTAGTTGAAATCATTCCTGATGTACACTCCTGTAATGCCAGAATCTAGTCCTTTATACCATTAAACTGGTTGCTTCAGCACTCCAACATAGGTGTCCTTTCATAGCACCTGAAGTGATACCTAAGCCTGCCTCTTGATTACCTCAGGACTATTACTGATGAGCTCAGAGAACAGAAATTATTTGCTTCTGGCATTAAACAGCTTCTGTGCCATAAAAACATAACAAAATACATCTGCATTCAACAGACCAGTACCATCTTTTACCCAGACCACATGTGTGAAGAGGTCCCTCTGACATCTACAGCAAAGCACCTCAGCCTCAGACCATGTTCTGAACTGGTGGGTGCAAATAGGAGGCAGGCAGCAAACCTGACAACTCTTTTTTGAGAATGACTCTCAGTTCCCAGGAAATGGCAAGGAGCCTTCTCTAGAAAAATGCTGTACCTGTTGTTTCAGTTTTTTTGTGGAGTGATAGTCAATCAGGGACAGTGACAAAGGGACAGATGCTTCTTCTGTAACCAGAGCAAACAGCACACCAGTATCTGTTGCTGGTTGAATTGCAGCATTTACTTCTATTCCCCAGCTTGTCTTGCTTTCATTTCCAGAAGAGGGTTGGACTACAGAAAAAGAAATGCATAGCATGAGAAACATTGGACTAACAGGTCAAATGGGTAGACTGCAATTTCTGCCTGGAGAAGAGGATAGATGGATGACACATGGAGGAACTGATACATTTCCTTTACTCAAAAAAAATTTCCAAAGCGCCTTGACATAAAATCAGAGAAGAAAATGGCATCAGTTTTCTCTTGTCAACTTCTGCATTCTGCTGCCTTTCAGCATTTCAAAGGACAAGGTTAAACGTTTTTATCACAAAGAGAGATTGAGAGTCCTGAAGTTGTTGATCCAACACATTCAAAGAACTGCTGCAAGACAGTGCACACATTTTTTGCAGTGTTCCTGATTGTCCACAGATCACTGAGGAATCTAAGTCTAAATCTGACATACAGAAAACGTTTCTATGAAAGCTGGTGTTAAACTGCAAAAGGATATAGGCATACTACACTGATCACCCAACTAATAACTTCTAGATCACAAGCCTCTCAGAAAAACTGGATGTTTTATCTCATCTGTTGAACTCTGAATTACATTCTCTGGCATCTTACTGACCCCAGTGCCCTTGTAATTTAAATGGTGATGCTGGCTACAAAGAAAAAAATTCAGTACTGTTTCTGCAACCTCCCTACACAATAGTATTAGCTACACTGGTCTCCCATATTTGGAAATATTGTAAGTTCTTCATAAAACTTATCATTACAAAACAAAACAAAAAAAGGATGACGATTCTTTGTAGAAAAAGGTACTGCAGGTGCTGAGGCCTCTAGTGCTGTCAGCTGCTCTTTAAATGCTGCATTGTCTACACTTTGCAGGTTTTGAATCCATGTGGTAAACAGGGTGACAAGACACCTGACACTCCCTAATTTACAATGGCACAGCAGAAAAATCCACACAGTGATGAACAGAAGGTTTCTGCAGAGGAGGACTTGCACACAAAACTAAAATAGATGGTTTGGACTTGTGCAGGTTTAAAAATATTCACAGTTGATTGCACATCTACACAAACAGAATAACTGAGAACAACAAAAAGGTGTCTTTCTGAGACCTAAATCTGTATGGTTACGTTTGGGTTGAAACTTGTTATTACTGTATCTAGGCCAATTTCATTCAGTTTGTATCAGGGATATGTTTACTATTTTTGTCCCAGATGCAACTTTTAATCACCCAGTGCTTAAAAGTGAATCTCATCTCGGACATTTTACTACAGACAATAATGAATTTCTGTCCATCATAAACTCTAGATGCAACACTGTGTCTTGCAGCTCTCCCTCTTTAGCAGGAAACAGTGGATCTTGCTGGAATCACCTGCTGATAGAGGGATGTGAAGCCCCTAAGGCCAAGGATGAACTGGAACCAACTTGAATGTGAAATGCATTACTCAAGCTACACAGAGAGAACCTAATCCATCCTGGTGAGATTCATAATGGCTCTAACCATCATACATTATCATTCCTTTGCTTTGAACCATACATTTAGCTATTCTCTCTCCATACACATCTACCAGATCTGCACTGATCAACACTGAGTCTAGCATTCAAGGAAGTCCTAAGTTGTTTACTAGCTGAGCACAGTTAATGACAGGACAACAAGTCAGACATAAGAAAAATAAAGCACTTACTGTAAGTAAGATTAAACACAGCAAAACCTCGGCCAGGATAGAAAGATCCTCGTCCTGCTACAGAGAAGCACTGCATCTTTTCATTCATCATTACAGTCTCTTGGATAGTGGTGTCCTCCTCATTCAGCCAGTTCCATGCCCGCATGCAGCCATCTAGCCGAGAGTTTATCTGGGAAGATAAAGCAGTATCTCATGCCTCAAAGTACTGTTCAGTGAAGAATAAATGATTTTGGGTGCAGATGAATACTGAATTATATTATCATACTAAATAGAAGAAATCATCTTGATGTCTTACACACATAAAAACCAACTGGCAGCAACCCAAATCCCACAACCCCAAGCAAGTAACTGGTCAGTATTCCCCAGGAAAGTCCCCTGAGCTCAGCCTGTCTCCACGGGACAGAAGGGCACCAGTTAATGCAGGTGCTGGTTTGGTTGTATTGATTCTGTTCTTGATAGCTGCTTCTACATGCTGCACATCACATTACTGTGATTTACTTCTAAAGCTCAGTATCCAAAGCTTTGTAACCTCTGCAATTCTAAATTGCAGACGCTGGTAGCTAACTTGGAGTTAAAAAACTCCAGTGCTCTGTGTCACTTGCAAACAGCCTTCATGACACACAAGATGTTGGCTCTGATCCTGGTGTAAGTTGTTGCGTTCTGGATTAAGGGAGGGGTGCTTGAGCCACAAGATGGGCACAACACTCTGCACACACCTTGCTCCTTCCAGCTTTTAGTTGCATTATCCCACACCAAATGTCAGCATTAAAGATGTGAGACAGTGCACAAAGAGAAGGCTCCTTGCAAAGCGTCTCAATCAGCACCATTATCACCAATTAACTGAAGCAGAGAGAGAATTAAGTGTCTGAGCCAGGATAAAAACCTCTGGAGTTTTTGGCTCTCAATCCCATATTCAGACCACACCTCAAGCTTAATGTTTTAAGACAAGCAGTGGCCCTGAATGACTTGTTGTGAGGAACAGGAGCCTTCCTCAGCTGCTGCACTTTCAGTCAGAGTGCAGCAAGCTTCTCACCTCATTTAGAAATAAAGAGATGCCAACTGGGGTTGCCAGCTGTCAGTTTTGTGTGTGGTGGACATTTAAACTAGCCTGAGCAGCAGCTGAGAAACAGAGCAATCAATCCATCTCACCCAAACTGTGCCCTAACTTTTACATGTATGTCCTGTCAACTTGAATTAGGAGGAAATAAAGAAAAATAAGATGCTATGTTTCCTTCGGCTTCAGTATAAGCTGAAACAGTAAAAGCAAACAGCAAAACTTTAATGCAAGGCACGTGAAGCACAAACTTCAGTCACAACACAAAAAGTGCCCCAAATGCTGTTTCCAGACCTCCAGTGCTGTGTCCACTGACCCCTCCAGCAGCACAGGGTCTCCAAGCCAGCATGACCACTGTTAATTTTGTCATGTGCTCCAGGTTTGTTGTGTCCTAATTCTGCAGGCTAAGGGTGTGATAAGTCTCACCCCAACTTACCAATCAAAAAAATAAGGGGTCTCACCTTTGCTACTGCCTTAGGCTCCCTCTATAGTCAGTGGAGAGAAAGCTGTATCCAGAAGGTGCTAATTCCACCTGTTTCAGGGCAGGTTGAACTGCTCTCAGGAAGGACCTACATTACCCCAAGAGAAGATGAAATCAAGCCCTTCGAGCATGCAAAACATCATCAGTGATTGTGCTATACTTACTGGTAGAATAAGGTCCTTCGTTTTGAAAGGAATGCCTCCTACTGTCAAGTTCAGCTGATACAGTCCTTTGTCTAGAGTGAACAGATCCCCTGAGACAGCAATTTTCATAACTGCATCCCTGTTGACCTTTATAACCAAACTTCTCTCGACTTCTTCAACAGAGATCTGAAGGAAGAAAATTGTAAATAGCAAAATTCAGTATCTCAACAACTCATTATCTGCAGCCTCAACTACAGATACCACCAGTGAAATCCTCAAATGGAGAAATATTTTCTGTCCCCAAGCCTCTTTGTCTGACTTTTAGGTTACATCTCATTTTGATACGTAAATCTTTCCTCTAGAAAGCAACTTGGGGTGGCCCTAAAGGCAAAGACAGTCCAGCTACTTCAAAACAGCTACACAAGTGGATTGACTGCATGACACTTGTAGGTTGCTCTATGCAAAATGTATATGCAATAATGAGTTATCAGTGAGGAACTTCCTATTGCAATGGCATGTGAAAGGAAAAGATGGAAGGACAGAAAATAATGACCAGTGAAAGATAATGCAGAAGCTTTCCAGTCACACTAAGTCCAGTCTTTAAATACTGACCTCTGAAAAAAAGAACAGTAGAATATGCCATATCAAGGGTAATAAAAATATATAATAGGAACTATTTTTTCTTTCAAAAGCTCTCTGCAAGTTTTGCATCCATGTCTTTGATTAGCTACTTCTAGGGAGATTCTATCACCATTAAAATTTCAAAAACAGCTCATAATTTTAATTACAACTGAACTGCACAGAGAAGCACTCTAAAGCAGCCAGCTCTGTGAAGGGAGAAGAGGAGGCACAGCACAAAGCTGACATGCAGCAGGCTGCTAAACAACAGCCTGGTTGCTGTGGGTCCTGGGTCCTGCCACCAATGGGGTGTTCTGTAGCTGTCATGAAGACAATCCCTTTCTTCCTACAGAGAAGAACCTCCTTTACTTCATTATCTTTAAGACATCACTCCTTCTCAGTCTATGACACAAACCCCACCAAACCACTTTTCATCCATACAGCTCTCCTTACTAGGATACCCAGATGCTGCCTCCATCAGTGAGCCACTGTATAGGACCAATTATCTATTTCAGTGGCTGCTTAGACTTGTTCTTCCCTCTCCCTGCTAGTAGGTGAGGTCATGAGCATTTTTCTCTTTGCATTTTGAGAGCAGCTGCACCAAAATTGTTCCCATCAGCCACGCTGAGCTCTCTCTCTCTGTAGCTGTAATGTGAAGGATGAAAGGGTTAAGCAGGTTTATTCCTGGACACTCCCTTTGGGTTGCAGTCTTCAGTAAAGATTAAGTGAATTTGGCAGTCAAAAAGATTATTCACAGAACATCAATTTTTTTTTTCTTCTCTTGAGGATTCCAATCTAGTCCAGTTTATACTGATCAAACACTGTTCACACCTGATGCGTTGCACCCAGCTGTATCTTGCAGGACATGAATTTACTTGTCTCAAGTTTGCTTGTTTAGAGTAATATCTACACCTCCCTGCTATGGTCCACGGAGACACATAAGCCAATCTCAAACAGATTTGGGTTTTTTTTTTTGAGCACTGGCAGGGCTGTGAAGTCTTCTCAGCAGGTGGAAACATGAGCGCACAGGTCCTAGCAGCCAGAGTCCAACTGGCTCAGCTCCCCTGGCTATTGAGCTAAATCTCACTCAGATGCCTCTACTCCATGTCATGGACACAGCTGCCCTAATGCACCAGGGTGCAGAATCACAGAATCACCTTGGCTGGAAAAGAACTTCAAGATCATGACAGTTGGAATTCATGATCTTAAAGGTCCTTTCCAACCTCAATGATTCTATGAGCACCAGGTCCAATCATCTAGCCAGCACACTGCAAAATCCTCCACTAAACCATGTCCCTAAGTACCACATCTACACTTCTACGAAATACCTCCAGGAATGGTGACTCCATCACTTCCCTGAGCAGCCTGTTCTAGTGCCTTAAAACCCTTCAGTGAAGAGATTTTTCCTAATATCCAGTCTAAACCTCCCCTGGTGCAACTTGAGGCCATTTCTCCTTGTTCTTTC
This sequence comes from Heliangelus exortis, assembly GCF_036169615.1. Lineage (NCBI taxonomy): Eukaryota > Metazoa > Chordata > Aves > Apodiformes > Trochilidae > Heliangelus > Heliangelus exortis. The sequence goes on from NC_092422.1 coordinate 59,187,051, forward strand.
ACTTGTTGCTTGGGAGAAAAGACCAGCCCTCACCTCACTACAACCTCCATTCAGGTAGTTGAAGGGAGCAATAAGGTTTCTCCTCAGCCTCCCTTTCTTCAGGCTAAACAATCCCAGTTCCCTCAGCCAGTCCTCATAAGACTTGCTCTGCACACCCTTCACCAGCTTCATTTCTCTTTCCTGAAGTCATTCCAGCACCTCACTTCTTGTAGTGAGGGGCCCAGAACTGAACACAGTACTTGAGGTGTGGCCTCACCAATGCCAAGTACAGGGGCTCCACCACTTCCCTTCTCCTGCTGGCCACACTGTTCCTGATACAGGCCAGGATGCTGTTGGCCTTCTTGGGCACCTGGGCACACTGCTGGCTCATGTTCAGTCAAAGCACCATAAGGAGCTGGCACAGACCATCTCCCTGCTCCGAGGTTGGGTTGTGGCCAGCCACAAGCAAACGATAAAAAGGGGAAAAAGCTGGCTGCAGTGTTACCTGGGCTGTGCTTAATCTGTGAAGAAACCCTGTGTGAAGGCCACCAAAATTCAGGGCCTTCTGCAACTTTATTATATTGTATAGAAAATAACAATATAGAAATATGAAAAAATTAGAAAGAGTTCTTAGCTGACTCTGATCATTAACATAAACTAGATGAGTGGCCAGTGAGGTGCCATGAGAGGTGTCTGTGTGACAGGTCTCAGAGGGTGATCAATGGAGCAGTGTCAAGTTGGAGGCCTGTAACCAGTGGTGTCCCCCAGGGGTCAATACTCAGTCTGGTCTCATTCAACGTATTCATCAACGACCTGGACAAGAGAGAAGCTGGGAGGGGTGGCTGACACTCTGGAGATCTGTGCTGCTGTGCAGCACCACCTGGACAGGCTGGAGAGCTGGGTAGAGAAGAACCTGATGAAGTTCAATAAGAGCAAGTGTAGGGTCCTGCACCTGGGAATGAAGAATCCCAAGCATCAATATAGGTTAGGGGTGGGCCTGCTGAAAAGCAGGTTGGAGGAGAAGGATGTGGGAGTCCTAATAGATACAAAAATATCCATGAGCCAGCAGTATGTCCTTTTTGCTAGGAAGGCAACCAGAACCCTGGGTCGCATAAAGAATAATGTGGCCAGTAGGTCAAGGGAGGTCATTCTCCCCCTCTACTCTGCCCTGGTGAGGCCACAGATGGGAATACTGCATCCAGTTCTGGGCTCCCCAGTTCAGGAGAGACAGGGAACTACTGGAGAGAGTTCAGTGGAGAGCAACAAAGATGACTGGTGGGTTGGAGCATCTTTCTTGTGAGGAAAGGCTGAGAGAGCTGGGACTTGTTATCCTGGAGAAGAGAAGGCTGAGGGGAGACCTTGTTAATGTCCACAAGTAGTGGTGCAAGGAAGATGGAGCCAGACCCTTCTCAGTAGTGCCCAGTGACAGGATGAGGGGCAATGGGCACAAGCTGGAACACAGGAAATTGCATTTAAATGTAAGAAAAATCTTTTTTACTATGAGGGTGACAGGGCACTGGAAGAGGCTGCCCAGGGAGGTTGTGGAGTCCCCTTCTCTGGAGATATTCAAAACCCACCAAGAAGCAGCCCTTTGTAATGTGCTGCAGGTGACCCTGCTTTAGAGGGAGAGCTGGACTAGATGATCTCCAGAGGTCCCTTCCAACTCTGATGATTCTGTGAAACCCATAATCAGTATAAACTTCCAGAGGAGAAGTGGTTAAACCCCATGGAAGCTCTTAGCAAATTCCAGAGTAGTTAATTATGTTCAGCCTGCTTCACGCTGCCCTCTGGCAGTTTTGGCTATGGTTCCTTATATTCAAAGCTTAATTGCTGGTGCAACACCATCATCCATCAACCAAAAGGAGAAGCATTTCAGTAGTTAGCAGACTGCTGTAATTCCCTCCTTCTGTAAGGGCTGATGCCCCCCGTAGTCTGCCTGGGGATGATCAGACAGGCAGCTCTCATAGTGAAGGGTTCCCATATGGTGAGCCATAAGGGCAGACAGCTTTGTGTTTTGGATCCCTGTCCCAGATACCTCACAGCACACAGCCAGCCTGTCAACTCTGCTGAAAAGCAGGTGGACAAAACTGAAAAGGGACGAGACTAAAGGCAGCCATAGGGTTAAAGCCAAATACAAATCTGCTTGGAATTGCTTAACCTTCAGTTCTGACATTTAAGAGTGCAGGTAGGTTATTATTTTTGTTAGTCATACTTTCCGCATTCCACTACTAAACTAAAACTGAAAATAAGACAAAATGGTGGCTTTTTTTTTTTTTTTTTTTTTTTTTTTTTTTAATGCTAAACAAACAGAAGGTGAACGCATTCACTACTATCATTTCATACATGCTACTTCATCCAACTGGATTGTAGCTACATCATAAGTTTTTCCTGAGGCTTGCTTGTTTGTGTTTTCAGTGCTGGGGAATGGTAATTTAAAAATAGATTAAGAGGGATTAACGTCAGAGAAAATACCTAGGTAGAAATACTGGCCTGAAGTTTTGAAAATGCCTTTGTATCTTCATAAAAGTATACAAGCTTTGCTCAGGAGACCAAAAGACATACACTGCTTGTGTTTTTTCTTGTTTTGCTTTTAAATAGCCATTGTTTTTTTCATCTGCTGGAAGTTAAATAGTAAAATTACTACTTTATCACAACCCTTATAAAGTTCTCCCAAGTATCCAACTCCATGTTCTAGGTTTAAACAAAACTAAAAGCTTGATCCTGTGCACACTGAATTCCAGGGTAAGGCTTCCAAACTGTATTTAAGTCTGGGCTGTGACCTGTGTTTTTGGTGTTGTGCTTCACAGAAGGTCAGATTGAAAAGTAAATTCAAACCCATCAATAAAACAACCTATGTGACTATATGTTGTATAAAAAATGTGACACATCAAATGAAATAATCCTTCCTCAACAGAATTTCCCAAATAAAAAACCATGCTGAAGAGAGGAAAAACGAGAAATGAGGGAGGGGATAAAATGGAATAACATCACCCAGCCATACAAACTAAATAGCATTTAAAAAAAAGGGTGGCACTGGATGAAGAGAACAGAAGAGAGCAGAAGAACAGAAGAGAAAACAGTACCTACAGAGTGGAGGCAAGGGAAAAGGAAACAGAGCAGAGCAGAGACCCCAGCAAGACAAACAGCATCTTAAATCTCAGAGGTAAGTCAACCATGAAATCAAGAGGCTAAAGGCTCCTTCCTCTTCTCCCCCCCTTTGAGATGGCTCCAGTCCACCTGCACTGCTCAGGGAAGGTCCTGCTCTCACAGCACCCACAGCCCAGTCTGCACTGTCCCAAAAAGCCTTGGGGTTTTCAGGGCATTTATACAATCTCTAAAAAAAGCCCACAGACTGTGTTGCTGCAGTAACCCAAGCAATTTGTTGGTTATGATGGTACCTGGGGATAACAGCCCTAACATTGCTGGCTGGCAGGAGAACAGTAATTCTTGCCTAAAAATGACACTTTTATTATACTGGCTTCTCTCTCTCTGCTGAAAGCAAACACAGCCTTTGTTTATCTCCCCCTAACTCTTACGTGTTTGAGAGCATTTTTGTATTACTTGAAGAAAGAAAATACATTGCAGCTACTACTGCCCCCAAAACTGACACAGTAAAATTTGTAATTACTTCATAATAAGGTCTGGCACTTAACAAGTATACTACATTCCATGTTAAATTGTTTAATGTGGTAATGACTGCTTTTTGTGTCAAGTGTCACCAACTCTGCTTTTCACATCTTCCACTGCCATCCTCCCTCTGCAAGCAATTACAAGTTCAAATTTCAAATTAGCAGAACAAATCTTACAACAAATAAGGTAAGCACTGGCTTGAGGCTTTTCCTACGTGTAAACATACACTACAGCATACATTTTGCCTACAGCTTGGCTGAACCTCTACAACTCTCCATTTGGAATCTAAAATTGTTTCAGTGGCAGTAAGGAACTGAATTAAACATCACCTCATCTGCTGGAAACGTTACCAGATGTCAGTGGTTGACAATGAGTGCTCTCAAGGACTTCTCTATGCATTCATTAGAAACAAAAGTTTTCCCACCTTGCTTTTTTTTTCTTTAGTTAATAATTCAGGTGTTGCACTAAAAAACCTAAATCATAAAATTATTCAGTTACCAGTATCTGTCTCATATGCAAGTTAGTGGAGAACTTCCCAGCCCCTCTCCAAGAGACACATCAACTTTAAAGTCAAAAGATCTAATTAAATAAGAAAAAATGAAAGCAGGAAAAAAGGCACAAGTGAGAACAGGCATCTATAAATTGCTACTCTAGTATAGGTCATACTACAGGGATGCTTTTCCTGATCCTATCACAAGCAGTAAGAACCAGGATGCTTCCTGAAGCACCAGCAGGTGTTCTGAGTGGGCATCAGGAACATGAATCCTTACAAGCTCCAGGATGCAGTGCATCATCTTGTGAGATTGCTGGGATTATCTTACTAGTAAGCAAATATCCATTTAGCTTCTAATGGATATCTTTATGAGGGAAATGGACTATATTGTACATAAACAACTCTAAGGAGTTTAAAAAACAATACTGTAGCATAAGGGATTCATCAAGGGCTCAGACTATCTGAGCCTTCTGACTAAACAAACAGATGAATAAACAAAACCAACCATGCACTCCACACGCCAAACAACCAACCCCTAGAAACTTCCTTAAGACAATGGCTCCTGAGTTCCTTCCCTCTTACTCCCTTACAGTCCATAGCCAGAAGACATCTTCTGAACTAACATGAAGAAATCTCAGCACTGCTGCATCCCAGAGGAACTATGTCTTCTCTGGGCAGGCTTGAGTTGTATAAATTAGTGACCCAGCCAAGTTTGCAATGGATATAAAAGTATAATTCAATTTCTTAGGAAAAATATCCTGCTGTGACCTTAGCATGTATAATGTACTGAAAGAGGGAAGATGTAGACTAGATATAAGGAGAGTGGTTAGACACTGGAACAGGTTGCCCAGGGAAGTTGTAGAAGCTCCATGCCTGGAAGAGTTCAAGGAGAAAATGTGTGGGACCTGAAGCAACCTGGTCTAGTGGGAGGTGTCCCTGCTCATGCAGGGGGGCTGGAACTAGATGATCTTTAAGGTCCCTTCCAACCCAACCCATTCTATGATTCTTCTGTGATTCTATGATACTGACATGCATTGAATGGATAGATTGGAAAAAAATCTTCACAAAAATACAACAAATACACAAAGTGCAGCTGTACTTGCTAGACCTCATCACAGAACCACGGAATGTTTTAGGTTGGAAGAGACCTCCAAGATCATCCAGTCCAACCTTTGACCAACACCATAAGCTAACCACTAAACTATGTCCTTAAGGACCAGGCCTAAACACCTCTTAAACACCTCCAGGAATGGTGACTCCACCACTGTCCTGGCCAGGCCATTCCAATGCCTGACAACCCTCTGAGTGAAAAAAATACTTCCTAACATCCAGCCTAAACCTCCCATGTTGCAGCTTCCATCCATTCCCTCTGGTCCTACCACAGTTCCCTAAGGAGCAGAGGCTGTTTCCCTCCCCACTCCAACCTCCCTTGAGGTGGCTGGAGAGAGCTGTAAGGTCTCCTCTCAGCCTCCTCTTCTCCAGACCAAACACCCCCAGCTCCCTCAGCTCCTCCTCACAGGACTTGTGTGTGCTCCAGGCCCTTCATGAGCTTTGCTGCCCTTCTCTGGACACGCTCCAGCACTTCTGTGTCCCTCCTGTAGTGAGGTGCCCAGAACTGAACACACATGACTCAAGATGTCAAGTACAGAGGGACGACATCGGGGCCAAGCCAGGCAAGGATGAGACCCCAGCAGTACTCTGGACTCACCGTCTGCCACATGCCATGGTTGATGACTGGTCCGCTGCTGGTGACGCGGCCGATCCCGTTGTATTTCAGCTGCAGCTCGAGCCGCCCGTTGCGCAGAGCCAAGACGACCCAAGTGCTGTCTCGATGGCCTCCAGCAAAGAAAAGGATACCTTCAGGATCAAAGGTTCTAAAGTCGAACTCGGCCACAAGTCTGACCGCACAGGTGCCAAGAAATAGATTAGTTATGCAGAGTTCAAAAACCACAGAGTACTTTCCACACAGATAGCATCAATTCTAACAGACATAATGCTCTGATAAAATGTACTAGCTTTTAATGCACTCCTGAAAGGCTTAAGCTGTGAAGGTGGATTTTAAAATAACTTCAAGAATAAAGAATATATTGCTGGGCTTCAGTAATTATCTCAGGAGCTCTGCGGTCATGGCTGCCTTTCTCATTTACTGGTTTGGATAATGTTTTGCCTTACGGGACTCCGTAATCCAAACAAATAAGGAACAAATTATAGGAATAATTGCCATTGTAACAAATTAACTCCATTGCATGCATTGATAATGAGCAGTGCATCCGACTGCCATTCCAAATTGTCCTCACCTCGTCAGTTGCTTCCTTTTGAAGCGCAGCCTGATAACAGGAGTGCCACTGAACATCCTCCCCAGGTACAACGATTTAATACTTTTTCCAACAGCAAAAGGCACGCACGGTATTATGTTCTATAATCAAAACACATTTTTGAGTGCTCATTCTCCTCATACAGCAGAATCGGGGAGTAAACCTCTTCTTTTTTTCATGTAGTTGCTATACACATAGCATGTTAATGCACTTCAGTGTTTATACTCTCAAAACACAGTTGTTTTGGCACTGAGAACATTTCTTTTTTTCCTTGTCTCCACCCTCCTATCTGCCTCGGAGGAATGATTTCCTCTTGCAAAATGAAATTATACTCATAAGAGTATGCATAAGGTTTTGTACTGCAGCATCATGCCTGCAACAGAAAATGTGCTAAGAACTTGCTGTTGATGGTTGGTTGGTTGGTTGGTTTCCACAGAGGCATCCTGCACCACTGTTCAACCACCTCAAATGCCTGGAAGATGAGTGTCAAGTGCTGGTCTGTAACTTACACCTCAGTTCCTGACCCTTTGCACCATCCCGCTGGGTCTAACTCAGAAAAACTTGTGCTGTCAGAGGAAACTCACAGCCACACCAAGAGCTGGCAGGGCTATCACTGGCTCTTTTTGGGATGGGGACAGGAGAAGTCTGAGTAGAGGACTTTAAGGGGAAATACTGTTTCCCAGCTCATGTGGCCTTGCCAATATGACTCCCTCCTGTTGGTCTCTCAGCTCAGATGGCTTTGGTTTAATCAGTTATTCTTAACTGCAACATAAAATGAAGGTCTGACCTGCAGTTGCAGCAATGAAGACTAACAGAGAATCACAGAATCATAGAATGGATACATACCTCACACGTATTCATGTCCTGGGAAAGTTTTACTCCTCCTCTGCCATCACAATGACAGGTATAACTCCCTGGTGAGTTCACACAGGTCTGTTCACATAGTTTTTCTTCACATTCATTTATATCTACACAAAACCAGACAAGAAGAGAGAAGAAAACAGCAACTGAGTTTGTTTAAACGTGAAAAAAAACACTCTTGGTGTTGTTTCATAGCACCTTTCACTGGAGCATTCCCTCCCTACTCCAACCTCCCTTGAGGTGGCTGAAGAGAGCTGTGTGGGAGCTGAAGTGCTCCCCAGCCAGTACTCACCCTACACCACAACTTCACTGGAGGGAAGAGTTAGAATTAGCATCTGCACAAATCTGTTTTCACAGACAGATTCCAGTTGCCCAAAGACACACAGAAAATTAGTGGGAAGGCTGGAAGCTGAGCTCAGCTCCTTGTCTCTTGGTTCAGAGACCTGGGCTTTAACTTCTAGACAAGACTTCCTCCCTTCAGGCCCCTTCTGCTATGCCTGTGCTGTTCCTTCAGCTCAGGTTCAACTCAGGGACTGCTTGCTTCATTGCTACTCAGAAGCTGGATCCTCATCAGACAAGTAAAAGCTAACTTTTTCATTCATTATTTCCCCTTTTTTTTTTTTTTTTTTTTTTTCTCTTAGGCTTGTTTTCATCTGCTTTGCAAACAAATGGAGGAAAACAATCGGCCATGGCCCACAGGTATCTCTTCAGGCAGAGACAAACACTTAAAGCCCAGTAGGGATGGCTGGCATGTGATTGAAATCATTACTTTAACTTAAGACAAAAGGCAGGGAACAATGGTAGTCTTGGAATTCTTTCAAAACTTACTCCACTGAGAGAGCTTGCAGGCAGTGTAGCCAGCAGAACTGTGCATGGTTCTGATGTATATTAAGCTACTCTGTCAGAGTAATACGAGAGGACAGGCTTTGAAAGAATAACAACTACTGCTTTAACTTTTCTTGACCTACAAAGGGAGACAGAAACACGCACAGACGCTTCTGAGCTTCCACCAGATCTTGTACTTGTCATAAATTCAAGAAATCTCAGTACTCTGGCTCGTACAGCTTAATTCAAGTCATCAAAGATGACTGCAAATGCAGTGAGCTCAAACATGACTGCAAACTCACAACTAGGGAAATGGAGCAAAAATCTACTGTGTAAGTACAATTAAATCAAGAAAAAAAAATTAAAAGCTTTTACTGAACCCTGAAATTAAACTTCTGGGTTTTGATAGCTTTAAATAATGTAATGAACACCAACATGATGTTTTTTCATGAGCTTACCCTGACAAGTCTTTCTCAAGTTATCGTACTTGTAGCCAGCATCACAAACACATTCATAGGAGCTTATTAAATTTTTACAGTGAGCTTCTCCACAGATGTCTGTTGATGCCATGCATTCATCTATGTCTGCAAAACAAGAAATTAAGCAACACTTCTTCAGATGAGCATAATCACTTCACCATTTGAACACAGGAGTGGGCTCAGGGTCAAATGATCCCTCCTTTATTTTTTTAACTGAAAGAAACCAGCACCTTTAAGAATCAAGGTTAGTTATAAGAAGTTACTTCATGCTTTCAAAACCAGATGTTGTTTCTTTCTTTAAGCTGTTAGCCACTACCAGAAAAAACAATGCAAAGTGAGCCAGATGAATGACTGCAAGCAAAAAAAGCTCCCACAAAGCCAAAAATTCCCACTCTGTCCTGGGGGCTGAAATTGGGTTAAAAAGCAGTGTGATTTCTACCAGAACACAGAGGGAACACACAGCCTGCAGAACATCACAGATTTCCATTCTCCTTCTTCAGACAAGCAAAATACCCTTTATCACACATTCACAAAACTGAGATCTCAATCTGCTGCTCTGTAGTGGTAAAGTGGTATTTAAGCAGCCCAGTTTGTCCCAGAGAACAAGTCATGCCTGAGAGATGTTGTGGGATTTCACCACAAAGGCAGGCAATGGACTGGAACTAGAGGTCCATAAAAACCAAACAAGTGCTTTTTCTAACATGTTAACTAACACCCAGCAAAATCCTGGTGTTGACAAAACATTTGCAGTATCTTCAGAGTTTAATATTTACTTTTGCCTTCTAGTACAGGTTAAAACTGCAACCACATCACACTTTGTGATTTTCCCAGGTTTGAGTGAGCTGGCCTATGCTTATACACTACATTCACAGTGCTATTATACAAACACACATAAACATGAAAACAAATGTAACTGTGAGCCCATTTGCTATCCACCTGCCCATGCCAGCTGGCACCAGAGGACAATTCAAGAGAGAAATTGGCTCTTCTGTGTGGCTGCTCCCATTAGAAAGGGATACGGTGCAATCACTTTAAACAGTGGAAGTGACACAGAAATAAAAACCTGCTCTTTGTGGCTTTGCTGGTAGCATCACTGTTCAGCTCAGGTGTGTAAACTGCTTAGAAACATCTTGTGACATCCATCTGTGAGAGGTATTCACAGAGACTTGCCTGTTTTTTTCATGAGACAGGCAATATTTTAACATCCACTTACGATCATTAATGAGTCCGTGTCTCAGCATGCAGTTTCTTAACACATTTAAAATCTCAGTTGCTTAAGTTCTGGTTATGTAAATTCTTGCCATGGTTTCAATCAGATACTTCAGATCCTCACATTCTGTTCTCAGCTACTGTGTGAAACAGTTGCCAATCTCCAACAGGGCCTTTCTACAGCTATTAATACTCAGTTGCAGGGAATTTATCCATCTGTATCTGCCTGAATTCATCAGCTGCTGCGCATACCCAAGTTTAGAGATTAAGAAACCCGCAACAGAAAACCAAAGGGCTCACACACTACCACACCGTGAGCCTGGAAAGAATCAAAACCAGAACCAGCCCACCCTCCCCTCAAAGCCAGGCCGTGAGGACTGACCAGCTGAACCAATTCAACACAACCCAAGCCACGAACCACCCTGCAAATCACACCAGTGTGATGGAGCGAGCCCAGACCTGCAGTGCTGGGCTGGGGCACCCAGGACACCAGTCTGGGCTGGGCTGGCGAGCGGGCAGGGGATGTTCAGTGCTGCAAAATATAGCCAGAAGCCACTGAGCATCCCCTGAAGTAAACCTGAGGGACCCATCAAAACTTACCCTCACACGTTTTGCTGTCCTTGAGGGCATACCCACTGTAGCAGGCACAGCGGTAGCTGCCGAGCTTGTTGAGACAGAGGTGGCTGCAGCCGCCGTTCTGCGTCCTGCACTCATCAATATCTGCATCAGAAGAAAGCATCAGTACTAGGGTCAGGTTTTCACCTCTGTAAGTAATCACAGAGGGTAAGAGTGGGGCAGGCCTTGGGAAGGTGAAAGGCCAAACAAGAAACACTATTACAGCTGCAACTCAGTGATTATAAAAAAAAAATATATATATATATATATATAAAAATCGCAAAGATTTTATTCAAACACTACAAATGCATTGGCTCAAGTTCATTAAATCAAAAAAAAAAAAAAAGGCAGAAAAAGAACTGTAACTGAGTATGTCCTTCAGAGCTCTGGGAATGCACAAGAGTATCTTTAGTGATGGTGGAAGCAAAGAAGTTTGTTTGCAGAAGCAATATAATTATAATGAATATATTTTATATCATAACTAATTTTTAAAATTATACTATGACCAATAAGTTCAAGGTGAAAGCTTAGAATAAAACAATATATCCCTACTACTATAGAACTCATGAGAACACAAAGTTTTGAGTTCACAGCTCTTGAGCACTGTGAGCTATACACTGCTCCACTGAAGTTAGTAGCAAAATCCCATCAAATTCTGTAGTGCCTGGATTTCACCCTACATGTCTCTACCTCCTCATTGTGTCCTGCTTGTACATGGGGCTCTGGAGTGAGCTGATGGGTAGAACAGCACATTTCCTGGTGTAAGTAGAAGAGGAGATGTGCTTCAGACTGATCAGTTGCTGAGTTCTCAAAGCAACTGCTCAGATGACTGTCTCAAGCACTCAAATAATCTGCCTGTGAGTGACCCTATAATCTCCTCAAAGTATTTACATCAGAAGAAGAGGCTTTGGATCTCCTGCTGTCTTGGTTGCCACAATACTTGATTGGCTGAATGTGATTTCTGGCGAATACTTCTGGCAATTATTTAATATTGGCAGGAAAAAAAGCAGTGGCCCTGACAGGCAGCCGTGAAGGCAGAAGTAAGAAAAGGAACCAAAAAACATGAGGAGAGAAAAATAACCTCACTGTTTCATAAAATAATACAGAAAGCCCTCTTGAGGCATGGGAATTCTTGCACAAATAACTTCTGCCTGTCTTTGGAGTTGGTGGAAATACACAGTGGGATGTAAGTGGAACTGGCAAGGATGCTTTAACAGACAAATTTAATCTGCTTGTGCACTATCAGCCATACCCCAATTGCTTGCTGAAAGTTGCAGTTCCCATTGCAGAGGTGCAAGAAAGGAACAAGGGGCAAATTCCCAGCGTCAGCAGTCTGTGATCTGTTCCACTGGGGCTCACTGCAACAGGGGGAGGCAGTTCTGCTGGAAAAGCCACTGCAGATGTCCCACTGCTGCCACTTTCAGAGGGGTGGGAGAGAAAGTTGGAACGCAATTTCTTAGATTGCTTTGCCAAGACCAAGCTGAGAGCCATTCAAGGCATATAAAAAAATGCTGATCTTACAATTACCATATTCACAGAGGGGTAAAGACATGAGAGGTGTGTAATCCAGGTTCAATTCTGTGACTTCTGAACTGTGCAGCACAGTATCAGTGACCATTTGAGAATACAGAAAAAGACAATACATCTTTGCTAGAGATATAAAAAAATAATGAAACCCAATTACCTTTTTCACAAGTTTTACCCTGCCAGCCACGCTTGCACTCACAATAAAAGTCCCCCTTGAGATCTTCACATTTGATGGTCCCTTCTTTGTGACAAGGATCAGGAGAACACTGGTTTGGCAAATCTGGTTTATGTCAGGAATGAAAAAAAACAAAAACAAACAACAGAACAGTACATTGAAGTCACTGACAAACTGGTATTTCACTCTCATTAAAAGTCAAGAAACTTAAACAATAATGGGGAGTCACTCAGAAATACTCACACCCAGCAACACTGGAAGCTCTTAGTGCTCACATGCCAAACAAGCTGTGCCAAGAACTTTGCACAAGCAGCAGAATTCACTTTATTGCAAAAGGGAGTGAGCTACCCCCATATCTGAAGGTCAGTCACATCCTGAAAGAAACAACTCAAAGTAGCTAATTTTTAAGTAAAGTTAATTCTACTCCCCCTGGTTTTGGAGAAAAAAAAAAGCAGGTACCAACTAAGGTACTCGTGGGAGAATGGATAATCTTTTCAATTACTTTTGGGAGCTCAACTGGGGATCTTACCAGGGCTGATAGATTTGCTTCTAGCAAAGGTTTATAGCTGTATTTTTGTCAGAGCTATTGAACTTGTACTTTCTCTTACAAAGAAAAATAACAAACAAGAAACACTAATGTATTAGTGGTGTAAGGGTAACAAACCAGTTTGCAGAGGTAGACAGGCAGACAGACAGACAGACTCTCTCTGTTCCTATGAGACCAACACAGAGTGAAATCTCCCACTGATTTTAAGCCAAGCTCCAATAGTTGGCAATGGATTTTCTCCACAGGAAAGAAGCAAGAGTGACCACCATACTTTGGGGAGGATTGGAGGAACATACATCAAAATAACATGACTGCTGGACAAATAGAAGCTACCTGTCCAAATTCACCCACTCATTTAGCAGAACATCCAGGGCAACTGCTTTGGAGTGACAGCTAAAGGAAGGATGAGAGAACATCCTTGTCCCTATAAAAAAATAGTTGGTAGCTCTCATGTAGTAGTAACCTGTTACACAGGTGTTCTAGATCAGTGATCTTCAGAAAACATAAATGTGTTAACTCTTTCCACAACCTTAACCAGAAGGAGCAGCTCATTCTGTAGACTGCAAAGATCACCTCATCAGAGGGCCTTTCCCCCTTCAGCAGTGAGGCTGGGGAGAGACAGAGCACTTCTGCAGACCTTCTACACTTGGATGAACTTTAGACATGGTTCAGTCTGCCATGGATGTCACTTTCTACAGACAACATTTGAACCTGAGTAGAGCCATAGGAAACCCAAATGTATGTATATTCACAACGGGACTGACTTTCTACACTGGAGCAGTTACATGGTTAGTCCTGCTGCTCTCTGTGCTCACCAGCACATGAAAAGCAGTGGAAAAGCAAGTCCTATGACATGAAGGTATGATGTCCAGGCTTCTCTTGTGGTGAACATACGTGGCAGTTTGTTGTGCCAGCAAGGGGCAGGGGAGCACTAAACTACATAGCAGTGATTCTGCTCAGTCCTTTTGGTGCATGATACAGGGATTGCTGCAGCTGCTGCAGTTAGCAGAGATGCTTTAAAGGAAGAACTGCTGTCACTAACAATGCCTTCTGCAATCCTACAATCTTAGCAGCACATACAACTCAGCAGGAACACAGTTCAGTACAGATAAAAGGAATAATTTATGAAATGTGGACCAGACAAGTATATTCAGTGCACCTGATTAGTAACAGCTCTCTGCAGGCCAAGTTTAGTCTGTGATACTAGATTTGCAGTCCAAGAAGTGCTCAGTGTGTACACACTAAGTGAGCAGCAGCAGCAGCAAAGAGCCCTTATCATGCACTCGTTCTGCTGACACCAATGTTCATCAGGACCAATGTGCAGGACGTACTCCTCCTCATACTGGGAAACATGACTTGTGAATTGATGGGCATATGGGGTAGCAGGGAGGCAGGAAGGGAGAACTGTTTGTAAATTAGTAGCCCAGTTAGACTTCTCATATTGAGTTTATTTAAGAACTGGATACACTCCTACTTTCATCAGGATTACACTCCTTCTACATGTCTCTTTTTAACTTCCTCTGTGTGACCCTGGAAGTCCCCTTCAGGACAACCTGCTTTGAAAAAATTTCACCATTTCTGTGAGAGCAGGCAGAAGCAACACCCACTGATGTCCAAACAGCACTGTTGTTGCACTGACTGCCTTAGATGTGAATCTCAGTAATCATAGACTGGTTGAAATTGGCAGGCATCTCTGGAAGTCACATATCCAACCCCATACTCAAGCAGAGTCACCTAGAACTGGTTGTCCAGGACCATGTCCAGACAGTTTTTTAATATTTCCAGGGCCAGGGACTCTAAAACCTCCCGGGGCAAACTGTGTCAGTGCTGGGTTACTGTCACAGGCAAAAAGTGTTCCAGTTTGTCCCATTATCTTTTTGGTTTGCCTTTTCGCAAGCCATTAAAACCAGTGTGATGTTAGGCATAAAAATAAGGCAAGAGCATATACTCTAATATTGGATAGCATTTCTATTATGATTATCAATAAAAATAGTCAGATTCTTGGGCTACACTGCATATTGAATTACCTGAAGTTTGCAGTTACATGGCCTTTAAATAGTTAAAGGAGGGCTTGTAAGAAAAATGGGGACAAACCTTTTAGCAGAGTCTGGTTTGGTAGGACAAGGGATAATGGTCTTAAATTCAAAGAGGGTAGATTTAGACTAGATATAAGGAAGAACTTTTTTATAGTGAGGATGGTGAGACACTGGAACAGTTTGCCCAGAGAGATGGTAGAAACTCCATCCCTGGAAACATTCAAGGCCAGGCTGGATGAGGCTCTGAGCAGCCTGGTCTAGGTGACTTCTCAGTGCAGGAGCATTGGACTAGATGACCTTTAAAGGTCCCTTTTAGCCTAAACCATTTTATATTTCTAAGCTAGCAACACAGTGTTGCAGTTTATCAAGATTACCATGCTTTATTTGCTTTACATGTAGCACTTCATGCAATATAAATGTTTTCACCACTCCTTTCAAACCACCAAAGATGATTTGCAATGGCTGTCATTAAATACAGTAGTCTGAATCAGTTGGTACAAAATAGCTGAAGCAAAGAAAGGAGCTCTATAAAAAGGTCATAAAGAATTGCAAATCTCCACAACTAAAATAATCTGTGTTTCTAATTGTGATTTCATCCACCCCTTTCAAAATACAGCCAAAACATACTAGATCCAGACAGTGTCTCACTTTCCTCCTCTGTAACCAGCACAGCTTCAGCCTCTAGCTAGGACTATGCCATTTAGAAGATAAGCATTTATCCTGAGCCTCAGGAAGGTGTTCCATTGTAGGCAAGGAGCACCCAGGAAAACTCTACAGGAAAATCTTAAGAGCCTCACAGAATTACCACCCACTCACTAGAAACAAGGCCTCATTATCTTTCTCCATCACCACTCCATCTGTACAGAGCTGTGTAGAAGCCCCAGCCAAGTCAGACGCCTGGCCACACAAAATAAAACACAGCTCCATGGGCTGTCTGAACATCCACCTGCTGGATACCTCCCAGTAAATCACTGCCTAGTGGGCACAGGGCTGCAGGTAGAGGAGCTGGGGTAGGAGAAACTGGGCTAAGGTGGAGGAGATGAGCCTTTCTTTTCCTAGGCATACCAGAATTTGTATACAGTAAATAGAAATGGATTAGCTATAGTAACCCAAGTCTGTTTTGTTGTGTTTTGGTTTTTGTGGGGTTTTTTTTGTTTGTTTGTTTGTTTGTTTGTTTTTTCAAGCAGCACAAACTAAGCCTCACAGTAACCTTTTAAAGTCACTTGATAAGCAAAAATGTCATCAGGGTAATGCTTGACTTGGTGTATTGTCAAGCTCCTGATTCTTCCCCTCCAGATGGATTCTGATGTGCTTCTCAGAGCCAGATGGAAATAACCCTGCCCAGCAGAATACCACTCTACCACAACACCTGAGAAATGGCAGGACAACCACAGACACTGCTATCACATCAACACTGTGCTGATAATTTGCTCTTCTTGTCCTGAGAACTTGAGAACAGGAGACACAGCTTTACACTCTCCTGGTGGCTTCACAGCTGTGCAATTCTGCCAGCTCCCTAGAAGGTGCTCCTGATTTAGGTCAGTGGAGATGTAATCAGTACAATAAATGGATCTCATTAAGTGATTCAGCTCTCCCTAGCATAGACACAACTTGGTCAGTGGAATCCCTCTAGAACTCCAACTGCAGATTCACTCTCTACTGACTGTGGTGGGAATACTGCTCATGTAGGCACCTATGCTGGAAACACCTGCATCTACCTCTCTGCATCCTGTAACCCTGATCTAAAGATCTTAGGAAAATGATAATCCTCAAGTACTCTGCTAAGCTGCATAATCACTCCCACAGTTAAAATCTGTACCTTTTTTCTTCTATTAATTCATATAGCTGATCACCCTCCGGCCCTTAGGTTGTGCTATGTCTTTGTATGTCAGATTAAAAGAACCTTCCACTACCTTGTTCTAAGGGAAGACAGCCTGTTAAGAAACACAATTTAAATGCATCATCCAAGCACAACCCCACAGAGCTACACAACCTTCTGGCAGCATCTGTGAAAAATTAAGAATTGGCCAAGCACAAAGCCTGTCATCCTTCCAAGTGTGTTTCAGGCTCCTTCTCCATTACTTCTGTGAATTGGCAATGGCAAGCCAAAATTCAATCATCTAAAAACATTTTAATGGGGGAAAATATTACGATTTTTTCCCCAAACCACTGCATCTGTAATGGGCAAAAATCCCTGAAAACTATTATTCAGCTTTCATTGTTTCACATTTTTTCATCACTACCCTTTAGACTTGCACTTCTAACACACTACTAGCTGTTTGGAACAAGTGTTCCCAGTTGATGCCATCACTTTCAGCAGGAACTCACACTTCCTGGCCGTGCCACACAGGAGAGCAAAAGCAAGCATTGGGCCTCCTGTGTCACTATGAACCATCTGGTGTGCCAAAGCTGATGTGGGTACCACAGGTCTGAGAATTCCCAGTTCAGAGTACACTGACATCCACAAATGCTACTGCTCCACTGGGTCAGGCCAGGTCTTGATATAGCAATTATTAACCTTGGAATTTACTCATCAAAAAAGGATGCTGCAATGCAGTTCATCAATGTCAAAGCTCGACTGAATTCTGATCCTGCTCTAGTAGCCCTGGTGTGAACACGTGGTTAATATAACTTGACCCCAGTAAGACACTGGACCACAGGGGTAAAAATGAAAAATAAATACACATACATGTGATTTTCTCCCCATGTGAACTTATCTGCTCCC
Source organism: Heliangelus exortis (assembly GCF_036169615.1). NCBI lineage: Eukaryota > Metazoa > Chordata > Aves > Apodiformes > Trochilidae > Heliangelus > Heliangelus exortis. Next base: position 59,204,467 of record NC_092422.1, read on the forward strand.
AAAAGATATTCTTTACGTTCCTAGCATTGCTATGAAGGAACTGGAAAGGTATTAGAAGAGTTCAATTAATTCTGATCTCTGTTAGTGATGAACAAATACTCCTTCCCCTTCTGCACAGATACCAGTTTGACTTCCAAATTGATCTGAATTTTTACAGGCTGCAATATTTAAAGCAGTAGTGCTAGGTGTGAAACTGATCTTTTTACCTAAAGCTATGAGAAGCCTGACACAAACCTGGGTTTGAATTTAAGCTTTTTTAAAGGTTCCCTAACAGGGGTAAGCCAAAGCTAGAGTCCAAGAAAAAAATAAAATTTAAGGCCAAGCACAGAGTACAACCTTCTGATCAACCCTATTTCTCGTCCCTCTTCCCTTCACACCTTGGGAAAGTGTTGAGAAAGAAATATCCTGCATGTTAAAATACCAGAGCACTGAAAGATGTCAGTGAGATGGCAACAGATTATAAAAGGGAAAAGGCCTTGTTTTGTTGCTTATATCGGACAAGTGATAAGGAGCCTCAAGCCTAGAGAATAGGAAGGTCAATACTAAAATATTATAACAAATGGAGATGGCTGAGCTGCTCTACTCCTTCAGATAACAATGAGAGGACAGATAACTACAAAATACAAAACAAAAATGCTTACTATGAACGCATGTAAGGAAATCAGGACTCCTTGTATACGGCGACCCATATTTCTGAATACAAGCTGAAGAACAGAAAATGAAAATGTTATTATTATAATGATGGCATGGCAGATGTTCAAAGCATGTCAAATCATACCTGGCCTGCTGATTCACTAAGCAATGATTTGAAGGGTAGGAGCAAAATCTGTGCAATATTATAATCTCCCAGATACCCTAAAATTTTTAAGTTCATCAACATTTTTTAGCTCTGATGTACAGTAGAGCTAAAAGCCATCTGAAGAGGATGATCACTCTACCAGATGCTACTATGGTTCTAAAAGCATGTTAGTAGCTACTCAAATTTGACCTACTAAATTTTTTTTAAAAAAATCTGAAAAGCATACAGAGTTTTCTAAAAAAGTTGGCATTTATGATTTTAAGTACTACATATTAAGCACAAACAGACAACAATATGATGCCATGACTATGCTAAGGTTAGTAGAATAAGCCAGTGGATCAATCAGTTATTGTTTTAATCAGGAAATCAGGTATGTGATAAGTTAATTAAAGAAGGGAAAAGGTAGAAGACTTCAAAATATTTACTAATGCTGCAAGCTGCAGATATAAATGCAACACCAACATTTTAACATGAAAAAAAACCCATAAAGGAACTCTGAATGTAAATCCATAAATAAGTAAAAACTGAAATCACATAAAGGACATACTGTCTGTCATTAAAGTTAGAAATGCATGTTTACTGCAATCAGATTTCCATCACTTTCCTTAGCAGAGACTTCAGCTGTGACAAGCTCCAGTGTTAGGCACCACATACCAGCACTGCCACAAAGTGAAAGCAAAAGGTGCAACTCACCCAAGTATTTCGGGTAAAAATATTCCTGTAGGAGGGGAAAAAAAAAGATTTATTGAGTAGCATTTGCTTCTATTGTCATACTATTTAAGAGCTGCATTTAGTTTGGTGCTCTTGCATGGCAGTTTTTTTAACAAGGTCCAAATACAAGCATCCTCATTTCTTTTTATTCAGAGTGAGACGCAGCAAAGTATCATACATGCATTTTGTCTTTTGCAAAGGAAAGAAACATTAGCTCCAGTCTCAAGGTATTTTTTGACAACAGCTGACTTGGTAAGTAGTAGTGACTGGATGCGAAGCCACTTACCAAGAAGTAAAGGTGCTGATGGTGGCATGAAACTGAGGAAGGAAGAGGAACCTAGGGACAAAACACTAAAGGGAAAGTACAGAAACATTTGGTCACCCCATGCCTTCTCTGAAGGCCATCTCCTGAAGCAGGACATGGGCAGCACCCTAACACCATAGCCACTAAAACAAAAGGATACCTTTTTGTCTTACAACAATGAGCACCCTATAACTTACCAGCACCCTTTGCCATACCACCCACTCCATCACATCATGGAGACTGCCCCCTCAAAAAAGGGAATGCTTGCAGAAAGTCTGCAAGTGGGGGGAAAACTGACTTTCATTGACTGGACTGCAAAGGGCATTCCCACTCCCATCATGGTCCACATCCATGTGTTACTGCTCCTTACCCTGGGTCAACAGAGAGTAGCAACACAGCAAGAGCTCCCAGTAAGACAAGAGGGCATGGACTTAAGCTCTTCCAGGGGAGGTTTAGGTTAGAGATTAGGAAAAAATTCTTTACAGAGAGGGTGATCAGGCATTGGAATGGGCTGCCCAGGGAGGTGGTGGACTCTCCAAACCTGGAGGTTTTTAAGAAGAGACTGGATGTGGCACTCAGTGCCATGGTCTGGGAACCACAGTGGTAGTGGATCAAGGGTTGGACTTGATGATCTCAGAGCTCCTTTCCAACCCAGATGATTTTGTGAAGAGCAGCAGTTTGCTGATGTGATGTGGATCTAACCTTGCTTGTTAGAAAAACACTCAGCCTGGTGAGGTCTTGCCAGTTGCATGCTTGCTTGCACCAACACAGAGAAACAGCAGGAAAACACAGCTGTGCTGCACTGAAAGGTGGGAGATTGGCTTAAGCTGCTCATTAGACCACTTTCTTGAAAAAAAAATTTAAAAATCAAGGACAGGAAAAAGCATTTCTTTTTAATTTCACTTCATACTGGATTTCCTAATGTGTAAGTCACTACTTCCAGTGCTGCTAAAACTGTAACAGGGGTGTGCTATGAGGCAAAATTTGGGAATTGTATCACTGCTTTTTTTTGTTGTTGTTAAAATAAACCATTTCTGAGATAATTATGAAAGCATATGCATAGTATAACTCTCTTTCATACAACATGAGCAATTTTCATATAACACTATCTGCAGTAAGATTAGGACAGTAAATATCGTGTATTTTACTAAACTCATTTTGCCTATCTTGGACCAAGATTAAAAACTATTTTATTTTCTCTTATTATTACTATAGTTATTTGTATAAACTCATGCATATACACAGACATGTCCATACAACAGAGACAGGCACACATTGTGATACAATTTGACCCGGACCATCTAATGCAATCAACTGATTGACAAAGCCATATAAAAATAAAAGTTTTGCACTGCTGTCATCCTGCAGAAAAATCGATCACTTCTGGCAAATACTGAAATTCCTGCTATGGAAATGCCCTGTGTAAATATTCAGCCCAAATCATATGAGCATCAATAAAGAAGTACAAGTAGGTTACACTTACTCTAATTTTCACTTCTGCCCTGAGGATAATAGGCTTGGCAGCTATTGGGGCTGAGTTGTGTCATATCTGTTATGGGTTAACAAACTGAGTGCTAAACAAATTCAGAACTCAGTGCAGTCCTGCAGTCCCTTTTTTCTTTTAAGTTTAGTTTTGGAAAAGACAAGTCCAAAAAATAATCAAAATAAAAGTAAACCTAAACAGTCTAAGTATTCAGATGAGTGCCCAGCTGTGTTATAACCACAAACTGAACTTCAGGCAGCACTGCAGGACAAAAGGATGGCGGCATGTGATGAAATATTCCAAACATTGTTTTCATTATTTCCCCCTTATTCAGTGTACATCACAAGAATGTGCAGATGTGTTTAGCAAGCAACAGGATAACCCAGACACTGGCAAGAACACCTTTTTCTGCACTCACATGACAGGAAATAGGAGTCTTCACATTCATGGCTCCAAGTCGGTGACGGCAAAGGCATAAAAGTTCATTTTCTCCTTGACCTCAGATGAATTAGTTGAGTGACAGTAAAATTGTATAGAGTTTACTTCTGAACAAAAGATTAAGGCAACTATTTATTTTCATTGCACAAATAACCTTCCAAATGCAAACTGACTGTATATTGATTCAATGACAGCTGAATACCAGAAGAGTGAATCTCCAAGACACCATACCACCACAAGCTTCATTTTATGAGGTACATCACAGAGGTAAGTGATTCAAACAGGAGGCTTTTAATAGAAATCTAATGCATCTTTCCCTATATTTATCATTTGCTTATGTTCTACAAAATTACTTGCTGATCAATAGCACTTCTGCAGGTCTACAGGACTTGCTGACAATACCATTCTAAAATAAAGCAATGTGATGGCAGGTTCTAATATTACTCATTCTTGTATGATTAACTTTCCTTTTTTCTCTGTAATCAATTTTCCTTACAACAGGCTTCTGGAAACACAATGACAACATATTTCCATTCAGCCAAAGATTAATCAAGAATGAAGGACGAATGGTCTCCACCTCAAGAAAAGGGAATTTGCTTAAACTGCAAGTAGAAGCCCCTCTTCAAAAGACACTGATGAGAAGTTTTCCCAGTTAAAAATTCAAGCTGTGTCTTGATTCAAGTTATGCTGCACAGAAAGGCAGACATGCATTACCTCTTGTGTGAGCACACAACTCTGCAATGCCTTTTCAGTCTTCTGCATCAACTTAGTGACCTGCAGACATCAGGGAAGATGAAAAACCTATACAGACTTAGGTCCGTATTAAAAGTCTACAACTCATCTTCTCTCCACCCCAAGTCTTCAACTGTATTTTCAGGATCCAAGAAAAATGCCAAGAAAAATGCTTTGAGGCTTGCTGACGAGGAGCTAGCAAAGATTCTCTGTTACTACTTTGCTGATTTCTCAACTAGTCACCTTCAGGCCCATCAAAAATTTCACCACCCAGAAGGAGAAATGCAGGGAGTTATTTAGCTGTGACCACTATGGTAGCAAGTCACCACAGAATTACATTAAGTGTGTTAAATTTTCAGCCTGGGCTCTGGTAAAATAAGACAACGTTTAAATGTTGCCAGCCATTCTCCTTGGAAATTCCTCTCCTGATTAATGCTGAAAATAAAAAGCAGGAGCAATGGGCTTTTTAGAATTTAAAACTATACAGAAATGCATTTTAGACATAAAGATCCTTTGGATAATCTGTCATGTAGACAAGCTTTCTAACGTATCTGTCAGGTAGCAATGTTCTAGTGCATGCAAGAGGCACTGACAGTATCTTGCAGCAACCTCCACAAGAGAATAATTTTCACAGACATAGTTTGAATGATGACAACCTCTGTGCCTACTCCTATCAAGAAAATCTTAATGCATTTTTAAGTCTGCTTCTTGTGACCCAATACACAGTCAGACTCCCACCTATCAATCAGCCAGGGACTGGGACACCAGAAGCATCAGTCATCAAGGTCCTGGCACCGTGACACCAACAGCCTGCAGACCTGTGTGGAGCATCAGTGACACACCACGTGCCACGTGTCACCAGAACTACAGCTCAGCAGACAGCTTGGGTAAAGTGGGAGAAAACAGGAGTGCAAATTTCCTCACATCTACAAGTCCTCCCTTTAAATGAAGTGGAAAGCAGGGCACGAAGCCAGTCCCTCCAAGCAAGTCCAGGCTTGCTTATTTCAGCTCAGTTCAGGAGACCTTTTCCTTGCTGTCCAGGAGACTGAGCTGCGTGTGACTTAACAGGAAAGTTTTAAACTCTACAGACCCTACCCCTTGCACACAAACACACGAAGAGGGTAGAATCAGGTCTTTCCATGCACTAAACACAATTAATGGTTTCCACAATAGCAGTGTAAGACCTATGAGTCCATGTTTTTATTTCAGGGCAGAGTGACACCAAACATTATTTTTATGGGATTTAGAATCACAGAATCATCCGGGTTGGAAAGGACCTCTGAGATCATCAAGTCCAACCCTTGATCCACCACCACTGTGGTTCCCAGACCATGGCACTGAGTGCCACATCAGTCTCTTCTTAAAAACCTCCAGGGATGGAGGATCCACCACCTCCCTGGGCAGCCCATTCCAATGCCTGATCACCCTCTCTGTAAAGAATTTTTTCCTAATATCTAACCTGAACCTCCCCTGGAAGAGCTTAAGTCCACGCCCTCTTGTCTTACTGGGAGCTACCTGGGAGAAGAGACTGACCCCCCCCTGGCTCCAGTCTCCTTTCAAGGAGTTGTAGAGAGTGATGAGGTCTTCCCTGAAGTTCCTCTCCCACCTACATGCAAAACTTATCCCTTCCCTTATAACATAGCCACTGTGGACACCTAAAATGAAAAGACAGTATAAGTTTAGAAGTGTCCTCAAAAAAAAAATAAAAAAACAAACCAAAAACCAAACACCAAAACAACAGCTCGAGCAAACTCCCCTCAAAAAATCCAGGCTCTTCATTTTAAAATTGTCTTTTTCTTCCAAATATTAATACTTGCAGTGAAATAGTTAAGAACAGCTTCTGTGGACCCACCCCCACAATAACCTGCACTGAAACAGCTGAGTAGAACAGCAACATGAAGGTAAGAATTCACAGCAGGGCTGTGGAATAAAAGGGGCAGAAATACCTATGCCAGCTTCCCTGCCAGAGGAAACCTACAGCATGACTGGGGTGTCACCATTGATTTTCAACTTTATCATCAAACTCTCTCTGGGTGCCAAAATCCAGAAATTAGTGGATTTATACTGTGTGTGCATTAGTCTCACTAAGAGTGCTTTAGAGAAGAACACCAAATCAGAACAGGCATTAACATGAGTCACTGTATAAAAATAGACCTTCTGAAAACATAACAATGATCCTGTCGACACCAGGAAAATGCTCTCACTGTTGCTTAAATAATTGGCAACACTGGGAAGCTCAGCCAAAAGGGCCTGCCAGCTGCTTCTGTTGGTTTTGCTTGAGTTTTAGGTCAGGTAAAGCACTGAATCTAATCAAAATTATATTTGAGATGCAGTGGCAGCAGATAAAAGACATAGCCTACAGAGGGACTGTTCATATTCCTAAGCAACTGGCTGAAGGTGGCCCTGCCTGAGCAGGGGGCTGGACCAGATGACCTCCAAAGGTGCCTTGCCAATCCCAGGGATTCTGCAATTCCGTGGCTGCAGCACTGCCAGCACTGGAGGAGCTCACAGATTTGTGTTAGCAATTCTAGAAAGCACTTTCTTAGTTACCTAGTTACCTCTTTAAAAACCTCCCACATTATGCCCTTTTCTCATTTCCATATAGTGACTCTCTCTCTTTTCCTCTTTCCTTCAAGACTGAATGTTTGTCTTGGGCATGGCCTGACCTCCTTGTTTACAAGTGCTCCTCGCGTTTCCACACCACAGGCATGCATTATCCTTACAAAAAATGACAACTAACAAACAACCACATTTGGCTGTAACTTAGTGCATGACAGTTGTTTAACTGTTATAACCTGAGAATGCAAAGCTCATTAATGCTCAAGAGTTCTCTGAATTTTTTAAAACTCAGCCCTTGGCTTTTGATGCATAGCAACTCTTATGCTGAATGATTAGGTCTTCCTCCTGTGTAATCTAATTAAACAATCCTACAATTCAAAATTTTAAGTTTCAGGAAGATACAGTTGTAGAAGTTATTCTCAAATCAATGTCACATTGCGTGCACAAGCTTTCCTTCTCACTGTGAGGAACCCTACACTCAGGTTAGTTTGCTTCCTATTTTGCTTTGGGGCAGTTTGCATTCTCCATGCAAGGAGCAAAGATAAGTTCTCACCAAAATTTGGCAAGGGAAACTTTAAAGAAGCAAGAAGGTCATGTTGCATCCAAAAGCTTGAAATCCCATCTACCACCAGAGTTACTGTTGTTTATGGTAGCTTTTAGATTTTGCATCCATTTGCAAAGTACCCATTTCACTGTTCAGCTATTCTGGTATATAAGGACTATATGCCTGCCCCTTCCACCAAGTTGCTCATCTTTCCAAACAGGAACACCCTTTCCAGTATCACCCCTTTCATAAAGACAAGGCAATTCTGCAGAATCCTGAAGACAGAAAAGTAAAAACTTTCTATTGTTGCAGCTACCCTTGCCCTCTTCTGAGATGCAGGACTATTTCCCCCCAGCATACTGAGGTGCCACTTCAGCAAAAGATGTTGCTCTGCAGTGAGGAAAACCCCACCAATGATTAGATTGCACAATTACAAGAAACAAAGTAATCAAAAGAAGGGGGGAAAAAAAAGTTCCTGTATGTCACAGCCAAGCAGAATAGATACTTTACATTTGTGGTGATGTACAAGGCACAGAGATTATTTCCACTTTTGGCCTGAGGCAGGATTTGATTGGGTAGTAACAGTGTGAAATGGATGCAACTGCTGCCAAGGGCCAAATATTCCAAGAAAAATCATCTGTAGAGTGATTCCAATGAGTTGGTTTCACGTGCTTTTAATTTATTCTTAACTCGATCCAAACACAAATTCCCTGTGTTTTCCTCCACAACTTCAGGACTGAAAGGCTATGTTCCCTCCAGCTATATCAATCTGCAATTTGAAAAGAGGATCCCAATGTGATAACAGCTCTCCACTCAGTGCTGTTTGTTTGAATCCTTACTTGTTGCAGTGGTTACAATACTTGTACCCATGGTAAAATTAAAACTCACTTAGAAACTTCAGTCAAAGAAAGCAAACCAGGATCTTACTCCAACTAGATCATCTTAGCTTCCAAATGTGAAACCAAAGCCTGAAAATAACTATTATGTGAATGGAGAAATAACCTGGATGGATCCCTTCCCCTTGCCACTTCTCACTGGTTCTGTTTTCAAATTGCCATGGTGTTAGTCATTTAACACTTGCTAAATTACTTCACTGGGGGCTAAAGTATGAGATAATGAACATTTTTGCTGCTTCTTTAGTAAGTCTCCTGCCTCAAAGTTCCTCATACCCCAGCTCTGTGTCCCACAGTCTCCAGAGAACTCGTGCTGCCTGCAGCTCCCTTGCTGTGTCCATTCTCAGTTTCTTCTAAACCTCTGATGTTGAATCCATTCTTGTTCACACTTACTAGAAAGTCACTGCTTGGAATTCATTGACTTCACTTGGAGCTTGGAGCACACATGAACCACAACTACCAATTCATGCAGGTTCAATGTTTCTCTTACCTGACTCCCCTGTAGGTGTACTAACAAACTCTGTATTAATTCTCCATAGGCTACTCTTCTCTTTTTTTTTTTTTTTTTTTTTTTTTTTTTTTTTTTTTTCTTTCTTTTAATTTAGAAAGAAAATTACATTATCTCTTAGCCACAAAAAAACTTCTCTTCATCCTTAATTGGCTTTTTTCCCCCCCTCACATATTTACTAAAACTTACTGTATTCCTCTCAAAAACCTCATTTAATAACTTTCTGTTTTTTTCCATTATCTTCCTCTTGACCTAAAATCTGTATAATCCCTGTGCTTCAATTTACCATTCTTAGCACCTTTTTCCATCTTATTTTCAAACAGCCCCTTAAATGGAATATTCACCACTTTTGTTCTCTCTTCTTCCCTCCCTCCTGCTGCACAGGAGGTTTAGTGTATAGTACTTTTGTGATATGATGTTTCAGTATTTCCAGCTCTGTTCTGAACTCCTGGGCTAAACTCACACAAGTGGAAACAGATAAAGATCAGGTAGGCATGAGTCCAGCAGAGTTGGTGGAGCTGTGTCTGCTTCCAACAACAAACTGCTAACCCTTTTCAATAACTTTTGGTAAAGAAGCATTTAGCTTTCTAGGGCAGACAGGAATATTTTTGTTACCCTCCTGAACTCTGCCACCACAAACAAATGCTGTGTCTTTACCACCAAGAAGACAGATGCATCCTGCCCCATGGTCCTGATCTGCTTGCCTTTCAAACCAGTCAGATCTACTGGAGTCTGGTATGACTCCCTCCCATCCTGTGTTTCCTTTATGAGAAACTACAGAGAGAAGGAAGAAAGGGATAGGAGAACAACCAGTGCTCACCCAGATCCCATCAGTGTGCAGAAAGCTGGGAAGATGCTGTGGCATCCATCTGGGTACTTAAACTTTTCTATGCCCTTCATCTCTCCTTCAGTCATTACTGGAGAAAAGTCTACATCTCCCCCTTACTTGCTTTCTCAAAATCTTTTCAGAAGGTATCACTGTGCCTGGGAATTCATCCTTCCATATACTGAGCCCATGCAGGTTAAATCATCAGCTCAGAATTCTTCAGTAACCCCTTCCCTGTCTCAGATGAATTGTGCACCAACTAGAAGAGATATAAACATTTATACAAGCAATAGTTCTAGCCCTTCCTTCACACTCTGCAAAAATGTAATAACCAATTGGAATACTGAGAATGGTCACAGCAAGTAAATCCATATTTTTGCCTGGATCTAGAAAGGAATATTTTTTACAGGGCTGATGACATTTGTGTTTAAAGATAGTGTCAGTATTTTTCATGTCTAGACTACACAACATTCACTAAATTACTCAAAGAAATTTTATACTGCCTAACTCTCCCACTATCTCCTCTCCTCCCCCTACATGCCTTCATACTTTTCTGATTAGTATTTACAAATGTGTACCTACCTTGCTATTCTTAGAAATAAGACCTAAAATAAGAAATAAGACCTAAATATTGTCTCCCAAGCACCCAAGCACCCCTCTTAGAAGATCAGCATAAAGTTTTAATTACTCTACTCCATGCGTGCAGCTCATCTGTGTTATCATGACTGTATCACATAATGGAACAAGTAAAGAAATGAAACCAGTGAGTCAGCAAGACTACAAAACACAAGCAAAGTGACCATTATCACACCCTATATATTGCTTCATCTGCTTTTCAGCTTCTCGATAAACCCAGCCTAGCAGAAAGAATGCTGACATTACAGGATGCTTCTTTAGGATCAGTTATTTTCAAGACACGACTGCAAAAAGCCTCAAAAAAGCCTGGTCTGGTCTCACTGCTGTGAGTGGGAGACTGGAATAGAGCAGTGGACTAGAGACCTCCTGAGTCCCTTTCAGCCCGAGTTTCTCTGTAATTCTCTGCCAGTTTCTCTGACAATCCATTGATTTTAATAGGACCTTGGATGCAAGCCCTTTCAGAAGGAAGGGCTCATGTGGATGCCTGTGAATCAGATGTTCAGTCTGCACACGTATGAAAACCAGCTGGCTTTCCACAGGACTCTGTTGAGGGACTAATCCATAAGCAGTAAACACAGGCAGCCAGGCTGACCTACATCAGTGTTTCTGGTGGGCCAAAGAGCTTTCAAAGTGCTCAGCAACAGCGATTTCAGTGGTGACCTGCACCAAGACCTCTGCAGTTCTTCAACACTAACAACAGCTATCGTGCAGTGACAGATGCTGCACTAATTAACTATGGTACCAAATGATAAGCAGCTCCATTCAAACACCTTCCCTGTGCTGAGCCTTTCAAAACAGAGAAACACCTTGCACAAGGGCATGTTTTTCCTGTATTTATTCTTTTAGTGAAATCCAGCGTTTCCAAGAACAACAGCAACTACTCTCCCTCCTGCCCTTCATTTTGCATGCTTGGATGACCACATTTTTAGAACAGGTCAACCAAATGCCTGAGCAGTTTATCAGTCAGTTAACAAGCTGTAATACCTTGACTGCACACCAAGGTCAAATATTTCTGCAGTGCTGCTTTTTATAAGGCCTCATCAACATTTTAAATAACATTCTTATCTATATATCCAAGATATTTTGCAACTTCAGCCTATCTATCACACTTAGCATATCTTTTTAATAGATCCCATTTAGAAAAAGTTTTCATACCTCCCATGAACACATTTTCCATCCTTCATTTTTCCTACCCTATTATCTTTTTAATTTTTTTTTGTTTGGCACCTCCAGCATAAATGGAATTATGAACCAGGAGCTATCCCACAATTCTGCAGTAATATCTAAGGATGTTATAATCGGCCTCATGGAAAAGATGGGCTGCCAGACTCATTAACCTAGGCTCACATTTGTTTTTACCATGTATAGTCATACAACTAGCACAGAATGAGCTTTGTTCTGCCTCCTATGAAGCAAAACAAAACAAAACCAACAGCAAAAAAAAGCAAAACCAAAAACCAATCTAAAAATGCTTCAATTGATCTTCCTTCCTCCAGTCTGGGTGAGCTGATATTTATATTTTCCGCAACATGAAAGACAAAAGCTGCCCTGGCCTGCAAGTGAATGGCTATTTAGCCCTGGATAATACACTATTCTTAGAAGCTGATGTAAGTAATCACACATGTGGCAACACCCGCATTCAGGTTTCAGAGAACATGTATCTTCTGCTGACAGCTTGCAGATGTTGCTTGGGAAGCAACGAAAGGCATGGAGAAAGGGTGCTCTGGTGTAGGTAGACAACATTTCATTCCTGTTTACTGATCTAACCAGTAGGTATCTCTCCATAAAATGTTATTCTTGGCTAGATGTTATTTTTTCCTGTGATTCTGTGAGATGTTATAATCAGATGGATCAAACTGGGTTTTACCCAGGGAAGTGCCACGCAAGCTACGCTACTGCCTTGCTGCATCTTACCTAAACTTCTGGTGCTGTCATACCACACCTTTATGTCACAGATCTGGAAATTAGGCCTTGAAATTCTCTTCACACAACCATAGAAGAGTTAAGAATTTCAATGTCTGTTAGAAAGACTTGTACATTTCATTAGATCATCTGATGGGAGGAGATGGGGAGGAAAGACAACACCTTTGTGTTCATGTCACAAGCCTTTTTTGAGATAAAATAGAAGCAGCAAGCTATTAACTATTCTTAAATAAAACTTCAGTTGTCAAGGCTGCAAGACCATTGCTCCCATGGGACAGCAAACAGTCAGATGCCTGCATTTGTGCTATTCTGGTGCTTTAAAGCATAAAATCTGGGAGATGCAACAGTGTGGATGAGCAGTGCACTGATGCGTTCCCCACAGCTTGCCTTCTACAAGGTTAGCCATGGTGCTAAGCTCAGGGCAAAAAGTGCTATAGCTGTCTCTTTCTGTCATGACTGAAGTAGTTCATCTCCGTGACCATGTTCAGCAGGCAGAGACAAAAATGTCAGCCACCCTGAAATGCAAGGAACCATCATCTATCAACTCATCTGTACCATTGCCCTGACTGGTAAAATGTCCTCACCTAACCAGCATGGACCAGCTGCAGCCTGACAACACGCTGAAGCACAACTGCAGTTACTGTAATTCCTCAACCAGGCCTTGTTTGTCAACAGTTTTCATCTTTCCTGAGTCAACTCTGTCTCAGCTAGCTTCCTTCTTCTGTCAGCTACCAGGAGAGAATGTACAAGGCAGCATCAGTGAAATGACAGCACGATATCTTCCTAGTGTTTAAGAAACACTCCCATTACCTCAGCTGCACAATAAAGAGATGTGAAAAAAAAGAGATTAAGTCAGATGAAAATGCAGATGGGGAAAATGGTCTCAAGTTGTGCCGGGGGAGGTTTAGGTTGGATATTAGAAAGAATTCCTTTACTGAGAGGGTGATCAGGCATTGGAATGGGCTGCCCAGGGAAGTGGTGGATTCTCCATCCCTGGAGATATTTAAAAAGAGACTGGATGTGGCACTCAGTGCCATGGTCTGGGAACTGCAGCGGGAGTGGATCAAGGGGTGGACTTGATGATCTCTGAGGTCCCTTCCAACCCAGCCGATTCTGTGATTCTATGAATACCCTGCCCATCAAATCCACAGACACTGATGGAGAAGTATTCACCTATGCCTTACAAAGCACTGAAGGCTTCCAGTGTTTATAGTAATGACAGCCTGCATACATGACCCCTGTCACCATGCATTAGAAAACTGCTCCTGAACAGCAGCTGCTGCCTTTATGTCACATGCTGATTGCAAAATGCATAGCAAGGGCCATAAATCCCCCTGATAGGCAGTGGCACACTGGCTTCCCTGTCAAACTGAAGCAAAGTCACAACAAGGAGTAGGACATTCTGCACATAACAAGCACACTCACAGCTGTTAGGAGGCTTGTGTCTCAGAAAAGGTAAGATCTTATGTCACTGCAGACCTAAGTATTGTAAAATAAACGAGGGGGCACAGACACTAGAAGTTTATTTAGCCTTAGTGAAATTTTTTAGAGGTTTTCAGAATTAGGGAGAGACCTAGCAGCACTAACAAATGAAAATGCACGCACAAAAAAATCATAATCATTTGCAATGACAGAAAGTTTGCACTGTCCTGCAAAACACACTTAAATGAAATAAATGGATCTTAGAGAACTTATGTGACACATGAAGAGATTTTAAACCAAAATGATTTGACTGTTTTCATTACAGCAGGAGAACTGTGTATTTTTTCCAATATATGAAACAAATAATGAATTTTGTTGAAAAATCCTGACATATTTACACAGTGTAACACATTATAAACTGACCTATCAATGCATTGCCCTTGGCTACTTTCTTGGCCAGAAGCCAATCAGCAAAACTGGTGACCTCAAATCACCTTTATTCCAGAATGCTACAAAATCACATTTGGGCTATTATTTTTTCCCTGCATTTGCTGCTCTGTGGTGAGTGTTTATACTGAGCTTAGAGTTATGTTATTCATCATAAATATGGAAACATTTGTGCCAGCCATGCTCACCACATTACAGGAAGTTATCTATATTCTGTATTAGCTCAGTTTTTCGGGACAGAAGCAAACACAGCTGCATACAGATGTGACTTGCATGTACTCAGAAGTGCTTTACCACTGAACACTGCCTTGGCAAATGCTCCATATTAAGTTCTAAACTGTTCCAAAAAAAAAAAAAAAAAAGACAACCAACATCACAATGTTTTTGCCATACGTACTACTGCCAATGCACCGTGTATCCAGCACTGAGCCTGCTAATCAAGCACACATGTCAAGGCTTGTTTGGCTGAAGCATAAAACATTTCCTCAGATGAATCCCTCCCTTGCCTGTGTTGCATGTGTCTCTGTGTACACACACACACACTCTTCTATCTTCTTCCTAGAGCATCGTACTATTAGCAGGAACATGCTGTGCAGTATCAAGCTTCAGTTGAACACCAAGAAAATTCACTTCCCACTGCTATATCAATGCCAGATAATCTCTGCCATGAACACAGCCTATCCACAACAGCACAGAGAGTAAATTAAATGGAAAAGTCAGACAAGCTTAGCAAAGCAACACGACTGCATCCAGATGCTGTTCAAAGTGACATGAAGACTGTAGTGAAAGTCAGGCTTTTTTAGAAGACTGGGAAAGCCAACTCTGCATGGGACGTGCAGGCTGTAACTGCGCAAACCCATGCTCAGTGTCAGAAGTGCAGCATTAACACATTGCCATACACGTGCTCTCCTGCTGCTGCAATGACAGGTCCTGAACCTACCGATTCAAAAAATGCTGACCAAGCTGAGTATGGCTGAAAAAGGTGACAGTGTTTACGACACACTTCCGAGAAACCCCTTTTCTGATACATGCCACAACTTTAGGAAGATTTCAAATACAGCTGGGATGGGAGGGCAAAAGAAAGAGGGATGGTGATGTCCAGCCAGGGAAGCCATAGCATCCATCATGTTGCACAGCTCTTGCTGAATGGATTTACACCATTGGATTACACCAATGGATTACACCATGGGTGGAGAAGGCCCTTGCACTCTCAGGATACAGCACCCATGTCAGCTGGTGCCAGGCTGGGCCACTCACCCAGACCATTCTCAGGGGAGCATTTCTGGCCAGACAGTGCTGACACATCCCTTGCACAGGCTGAGGGGCTAGTTACACTGTCTGGCTTCCAGTCATTCATCTAATGGCTCTGGTTCCTTCCCCAGCTGTGCAGGCAGCTGGCTCCCATCCACAAATGGATGAAGAACAGGCAGGAGGGCAGAGCCGGACAGTCCCGCCCAAATCTCCTCGCCGGCTTTGCTCCCTTACCGTCTCGGGGTCGTTCTCAAAGACTTCCCGGGCCTCCTCCTTGCTGCAGTGCTCCTCCACGCACTCCCTCTCCAGGTGTCCTTGCTTGGTCTCCTCGAATATTTGGTAGGCTCGCTTCTGCCTCTGCCGCAGGAACTGAGCAGCCTCCGAGGCGCGGAGCAGCACGGCTGGGACGCCGATGGCCGGGGCCAGAGGGTCGCAGGGGAGGTCGGGGGAGAGGGGACGAGGAGGAGAGGAGCAGGAGGAGGGGGAGGCAGCGATGAACAGCCGAGCCCGCCTTGCCCGCCCTTCACACGCACCCCAAACCTCCCCGCCGGTGGGCACCAAGCCCCCTCCCTGCCCTTGGGTGGTCGCGGCCCTTCACAGCAGCGACCCCGCACCGCCATCCCCCGCCACCACCTTCCTCACCGCAGCCCGGCCGTGAGGCTGCACATCCCGACCTTTCTCCCCCACCCCCCCACACTCCTCCACAGCCGCTCCGCGTCCCCAAGCCCCGGCAGCTTCACCCCGCATACACACGCACACGGTGCGGCGAGGGATGCTCGTCGGAGGGACAGGTCCCCCCCCCTCCCCGCTCTTCCCCCCGCTACTCCCCCCCCTCCGTCCTGCGGTACTCACTCTGCGAGGAGTCCACCGCCAGCAGGACGAGCAGCAGGGCGGCCCCGAGGGGATGCGGCATGATGCGGCCGGGGCCGGGGCCGGGCCGGGCCGGGGGGCTGGCGGGGAGCGGCGCGGAGCGGAGCGGGGCGGGCGGGAGTCGGCGCGGGAGGGGAGGGCGCTGAGACTGCGGGAGCCCAGCGGGGGAGCCGCGGAGCCGCTCGCCCGTCCTTACCCAATCGTTCGCCAAGTCGCCGCCGAGCCGCCGCACAAGGGACACACCTCGCCCCCCTCCCACCCCTCCCACCTCCAGGCTTCCCCCGCCCCGCCCCAGCCCGGCCCGGTCCGGCCCCAGCGTACCTGCCCCGCTGCTTGTGAAAGGCTTGTGGAGTGTGTGTGTGTATGTGTGTGTGTGTCTGCGTGTGATTGTGTGTGTGTGTGTGTGTGTGTGTGTCTGTGTCTGTGTGTCTGTGTGTCTGTGTGTTTGTGTGTTTGGGCGGGGAGAAGGGATGGTGGTGGATTTCAGGGTAACCGCGCTGATGGGCGGACTTGAGGACGCGGGGAGCCGTCGGGCTGTCTGCTCCGCCGCTGGCGGGCACAGGTTTGTAAGACCTGTAGGTCTTTGTAAGATGCGCAGGGGATGAGCATGAAAGAGGGCGAAGCTGGCACTGAACCCTTCCCGCTCCTGACTTCAGGTAGAAAATCGGGTTTCCCCCCCCCCCCCCCCCCCCCCCAGTACATATTGTCTGCACAAAGTAAGTTTTCAGTTTGTTCCAGCGTTTTGGGATAAAACCCTCAGGAAAGAGATGGATGTGATTTGTGGCATTAGGTTGCAAATCATCCTTTATTGTCCCTTGTCCATCCATAGTTACACAGAATGTGTCCCATGTGGGAAACCCCGTTAGCCAAAACGAAGAGCTGCAGGAGCTACATTTACCTTTCCCATTGCCGCCATTTTTAAAGCTACCTCTGTTTCCTGTCGTGCAAACACATCAATGAGACAGATAGCTAAAGTAACACCAAATCACAGAATCATAATCATAGAATCATCAAATGGATTGGGATGGAAGAGATATTACAGATCATCTGCTTCCACCCCCACAGTGTGGGCAAGGACACTTCCCACTAAACCAGGGTTCTCAAAGCCCAAATCCATACATTCTTCAGTATAATTTTAACAGTATAGCTTGCATGCAAAAAAAGAAACTGTTCAATGTAATTTTAGCATTTAGATTTGTCTAAGAGTTATCTATTATTGTGTCTCCACGATAAATAGCTGCAAATATAATGTAACTAGTGTAAACAATACATTTATACAACATATAGTTGAGGTAAAGTATATGAAAACAGAAGAACCAGCCTACAGGTTCAGTGCAATCATTCCCATGCTGGTATCTTCTGCCTGGCAATGACCAATAGTAGACTTACAGGTAAGAGGTAGAAAAATATAAAAACCACCATGGAGTGGTAGTTTCTTTCTGGTTTCAGCTTCTGAGGTGCAGAGGAAGAATTCTCAAAAGTAAAAATTCTGTCCACTGTTACACTACCAGGCACAAATATAACCCTACTCCGTGAATTTGTCAAATACTTTTTTGATACTTCTGGCTTCCAGAAGTAGCAGAAAGGTCAGATTTGTGCACAAAGGCCGGAGAGGACCTTTTCCCCACCGATTTTAAATCCAATGCTTAATAATTTTATAGGGTAACTTGAATTTCTGTTTTCTAAGAAATACTGAATCATCATGCCCTATTTGTTTTTACCATGTCATTTTGAAGACCTCTTTTATATGCTTTCAGAACCATCCCTTTTCCTAAGCTATAGAGCTTTAGTCTATTATTTCTTTCCACACCCCTTTGTGCTGGCATTGCTCAAAGAAGCAGTCCCACCAGTCCCCACTGCTTGTTCCTGTCCTTTGGTCACGTCTGCATCTTGTGCTGGCATGCAGTGAGTCTGATCAGAGCAACCCAAGAAAAATGATTAATTTTAGTTCAGTTTAGAGCAGTTCCTCCACTGAGCTGCTGCACACCCGCACGAACACCAAAAGGGAGAGGCTTTCAGGGGTGGCACTGAGTATCTGCAAGCAAGGGGAACATGGACCTGTACCTTTCAGCAGCAGACCTGGCCAAAAAGGCTTGTGAATCTATACCTGCAGGCAGAAGTTTTGTAGGACTGGCTGCCACATTCCTCCCTCCACCTTGTCCCCCCATGTCCACATCTGGAGATGTGGCTGTGCCACTTCAGTTCACTCACCTGATGGGAAACTCTTCCCCTTTTTTAGTGCTTGTCTGTTTTCTACCAGGTTACTGCTCTGAACCAGCACAGTGACAGGACAAACAAGGGTGGAGTGGGATTGCAGCAGGAAATCCATAGCCTGTACCTTACACAGGAGCCCATCTCTGTTTTCATCCTTCTCTGTATCTTTTCTATCTATACTTCTTCCCAGATGAAATGGATGAAGATGAATGCAATATTCAAGATGTGGGTTTACAGCAGCACTGTCCTGCTTTGATCTTTTTCTTCTTCTTTTTTTTTTTTTTTTTTTTTTTTCCTTAATATTTCCAAACATTGTGTGAGTTCATTTTTACTTTCTGAGGTGTTATTTTCAAAGATCAGTTCTGTGTTATCTGCAAACCGTTCTCATGATATTAAACTTTTCCATAAAATCCCTGGAGATGTTGAACAGCAGAGATTTTTGTGGGTTCTGGAAACTCCTTTATGTTGTGTAATCCAGTGATGAGGTTCTTTTCTTTTAGACAGTTTTTTATCCTACTGCTTTTATTCCATATAACCGCACTGAGAGCCTATGGTGAAGGACCAGGTCAAAAGATTTTTGAAAATCCAGAGATGTAATATTATCTGAACCATCAGATATGGTTCCTGTATAAAAATCACTCCTTGAACCTAGACTGGGTTTGCAAAACATGGCATCCTACTTGATATGCAATGCTGATTCTTCTCCAGCATGTCATTCAGTCTATGAATTCTATTCTTTATTATAGTTTCCAGTAAAATCCTGGCACAGACATCAAACCCTGCTTTGGGTGAGCCCTGAAGTCCTGTTGGCAGTCACATTTTCCACCTTCCATTCTTCTGGCACAGTGGGATTTAAGGCAGATTAAAACAATGAGTTGCATGAAGCAGCAGTTTTTTCTTCAAAATTCATGGCTTTATACTATCTTATCTCAGTTATCTCAGTTAGGTCTTAGGGAACATAAAAAACAGGAGAGAAAAATAATGCAGAAAATATTGAAATAACATTGTGTGAAGTCCTTGTACTCTCAGCATGTCCATTTTTAGACTCCCTTTTTGACAATAAGTCCAGGCACAGAGATTTCCAGACATAAATCTGAACTTGCAGAATTAAGTTCCATCACTTACCAGGTGCTAACCAGAAATAAATATGCACCAGATCTAACAGATTTTGAGGACCATTATTAAAAATACCACCAGAAAGTATTTGTTAAAGGCCAAAAACTGAAAATATATTTGCCAGGCAACAGAACTTGAGTCAGTTATTCCAGATTCTGATCAGTATCAATGGGTCCATCTTCCTTAGCTAGTCCCCCCCCAGAAAAACCAGGGCAGCATTTGTCCTTCAGGGCAAAACAGGTCCTTAGTTTCCTGTGGTACAAAAGTAGCTGGTAGATTTCTGTAGGTACCAAACAGCAGAATGAAACTAAAATGTCCTAAAAAGTGTAAATTTGCCTCAGTGAAAGAAAATGAGTTATAGTAAAGAGGAAAGGATTCCCAAACATTTGCTTCCTTCCTTCTATTCAGCATCCCTTCAACCAAGGGCATTACAAGAGGTGGTTCTTGTTGTCTTCTGAAGAACCAGCTTCTCCATGTAAAGTACTTGTTTGAATTCAAGGAAAAATTGGTTTGACTTCCATCCAGTGAGTTGTCTCACACTGCCAGAGTATC
Source organism: Heliangelus exortis (assembly GCF_036169615.1). NCBI lineage: Eukaryota > Metazoa > Chordata > Aves > Apodiformes > Trochilidae > Heliangelus > Heliangelus exortis. The sequence continues at coordinate 59,224,695 of NC_092422.1, forward strand.
TCAGATTTTAGAGACAAGCGACTGTTTCACATTCTCATTCCACATTCATGTCTTGATCTTTTTCCTTCAATATAGCTACAAAGATTAAATTCCTTTTTTCTTTTTTATTTCTTTTTCTTTTTTTTTTCTTCTTTTCTTTCTTTTTTTTTTTTTTTTTTTTCTATTCTTCAAGGAGGAAGGAGTAAAAGGATGTGAGATTAAATCAGAATATTAAAAAAAGCTAAATTATTGTTGAATGCAGCGTATTTAACCTGCAAATCCTTATGAGACTCAGCAAGCTGATTTCATGGTCCTTGACCTAAATGCACTTCAGAGTGGGCACATGCCAAATATGCTCAGCACATTAAGATCTGGAACTTGCTGCTCAGTTGTGTGAACTACAATTCACAGCGTGATGCCAGGAAATGACCCAGAGCTTTCAAGGACAGGAATCTCTGAACTGTCATTGTCTCCTCCGTGCCTGTCTTGGTTCCAGGTCAATTGGGTTTCCTTTGACTAGAGCTCAAAATGCTGACTGAAAATGGCTTTGGGCATGAGCAAAACCACCCTGCTAATTTGGGCAGTGACACTACCTCTGCAGCAAGTGAGGCAATGTGAAAACCCCTGTGTAGAACATGTCACTATCTTCCACGGGTGAGTTCTCAGTGGCACTGACCCAAAGCAACAGATCCCCTGCCCCAGCCTATATACAGCACATCCCAGATCCCTGTTCATTACATGTGGCTGCAGGTCATGAAAAAGGTGAGATGGGGATGCAGGAACAGAAGTTCTGTTTTCTGTGCAGTCTGAACCACCATAGTACATTTAGCATGAAGCACCTGGGAGGCAGGAAGCCCAGTGGTGCTTGTTATATTTGTCCTGGCAAGAAGAGGTTGCAGAGAAGAGGGAGAAATTGGAGGAGGTCCTTATATAACTGCCCCTGCTTTTTAATTCTTGCTTCCTTTGCAAAGAACACCTTTGCTTTCCTCTGTTTGGAAAAGCCATCCAGCCAGGTTGGATGGGACTTTGATAAATTTGCTCTGGTGGAAGATGTACCTGAGCATGGCAGGGGGTTGGAACAAGATGATTTTTAAGGTCTCCTCCAACCCAAAGCATTCTCTGATTTTGTGGTCCCTGTCATAAAACACTAGACTGGGGAATTAATTGCTTTGTCAAGGAAGCCCAGATCCTTTACATTGTGCCTGCCTTTACATGGCTGCTATCCAGTTAAGAATATTAAGTTAAAGTGTAGCAGATTTCTTGCTTGAGAATAAAGCACCCATCGTACTGCCACTAAATGATTCTGTCATATCTCCTTATGTTGCTGTTTGGAATTAAAATTCTGTAGAAGTTGAAAAACTCCTACGTTTGAGTAGGCAGAGAAGGGAGCTCACACACAGGAACCACTGTGGGCAGACAGACTGTAAATAGTTCTAGGGGGTCCCTGAGAGGTAATTTGCATTAAAAAAACCACAGCACCCCAAATATCCCTCTGTCTTGCACACACAAAGAAAATAAAAATCTTTGATTGTCTGGAACAGTCAAGCACAAAATCCTTACTGAAACAGTGGTGTTCTGAAGAAGAGCTGAGGATTTGTATTTCTGCTTCATCCAGAAATGAAAGAGCTCCTGCAGCAGTGCATGGAGCTTCTGCAGGCAGAGTTAAGTTAATGAGAAAAGGATAGGTTCCCAGTCTCAGAGTGTAAATTTCTTGTTGTCACCACAACAACTGAGCCCAGAGTGCAAGACAGGAACTTTTCCTGGTACCACTGCCATTCCCTGCTGCTTGGGAAGTCCCTGCAGTGGATCAGGCTGGACCTTCCCCTCCAGTGCTACTGATGTGGATGAGCTGGAGCTTTTTGCACAGTGCACACTTTCCTTTTTAAGAACAACAAAACCATGTCAGCTTCATGTCTGGCTGTAAAACAAAGAGAAATAAATCAAAATTGTCAAATGTTCACGTTTATGAGAAAAGAAAGCTGGAAGGGTTTTTTTAGTTGGGTGGAAGCCTTCTCAGAAGATTTCAAGGCATTCAATGTAGTGATTGGTGGTCATGTAGCTCTGCTGAAAGGTTTTACTAATGCATGTGTGAAACCTTGTTCAAAGACACAGAGTGATGTAAAATGAGAATGGTGATGAAAAAGCATCTGTCAGAAATACAAGAAACTGCATCTAAAAATTACTAGATGCCACATTTTCATCCAGGCTCTTTTCAGGTCCCTGGGTAAAAATGAAAAACTACTTTCCCCTCTTCCAAACAGAAATCTTTCTTGGAGCCACAGAAACATGTATCTTTGTTTATATCAGATTGACTTTTTTTATGGGAGGATGCAAAATTCAATCAAGAGTTCTCCAATAATGCTGATGTCATAAAATTCCTCTTATCCAATATGGTCAAATTAAACATTTTCTATTAAAAGAAACATATAAAAGGTCTCACTATGCTGCTTAACTGTTTTGAGCTATTAGCATATATTAACTCAGGAAGAGAAGGCTTAACTTTCAAAAGATGCTTAATTTTAGTGAAAGAAGAAACTAATTAAGAGAATTAGCAAATGTAGATTAGTGAGACAGAAAAAAAGATTTTTATCAAGAAATGGAGCTCGATGCATGGGAAGAGATGGAGAAGAAAAGTAATTAATCTTTCACACATTGTGTACTCAAGAAGAAATTTCATTAAACACTTCATAACTTGTATCTCTCTCCAATAAGGGATCAAAACCTCATTTCTGACAGTGAGGCATTGTGATGGAGGGAGAAAAAGAGAAAGGCTCCTTTTTCTGAAGGCATTACTCATGCCCAGGTCCATATGCTGGACTAAATAACCAGAGGAATAACCTCTGCCAGGTCCCAAGTTATAGCTCTTGGTTTGCCTCCTGAATGCTCCTCTGCAACTGAGACAGCTGAATCTTGTGTTGAAGCATTGCACCAGCATGGAAGGATCTGTTTCTTCTCACTTCTCTGCTGTCCTTATCCAGCTGGCAGCAAGCTGAGTTAGAACATGGGGCATCCCTGGTAGTGAAGGAACTATGGCAAACTGTCTGATGGTTGAGAAAGAGTCAAGACAAAAGGCAGTGAAAACACACAGAGCCCATTTCTGATTTACACCCAGGACAAGAATACAACAATCTTGAATTCTGAAGCAGGCTCTCTGAACATAAATGGACTTTTGAGTGATGCAAGGTATTTCATGTATATTGCTAGTGGATGTGATTTTTGTTTTATTAGACCAGCTGTATATTAATATACAATGTATGAAGTCATGATGGTTTCTATTCCTATGCATTCCACATGTGCTTGTTCTCTAGGACATTATTAGTTGCTTGAATAAAGCCTAAAATAAATATAAATAGCTTCAAGAGTGACATGAGGAGTGAAAGAACATTGCAATAAAACAGTAAGAGCAAATATAATGCATACAGTGTACTAGGCCCTACAAAATTGTATGATACATTTGTTGGTCTGCTTGCTAACCCAAATCAATAAGCAGGTAATCTAAAAATTTCTTGTATGTAAAAAAAATGTCACCTTATTGGAAGGCAGTGGCTGAACTCCCAGGCATATAACACAATAGAGAGGTGAGAGGCAAAGGCATGGTCTTCAGGAGATGTAGCTCTTGTAAATCCTCTAAACTCTTTGAGGGAACCCAATACTGGAGCAGCCTCCATGGATTGATCTGGGTTTGGAGGAAAGCAGAACTGTTATTGCACAGCAGTTCCTAAAGTCTGCTCCCTGGGATAACTGCTGGAGGTTGGGGAGAGTTGCCTGGTAACACAGAGCTGCTGCCTTCTCATTTCCACCTCTTAAATTGCATTGAAAGGAGTTGAATAATCCCAAATGGGAACCTAGTTTATAATTTAATATAATAAAATAGGAGCCATTTAAACTGTTTATGTGGGTAACATTGTTCCTTACTGGCAAAGGCAGCAAAACTGTTTCAGCCTTTTGCCACAAAGACCATTTCTCTTTTTGTATGGTTTTTATTTTAAGTGGGTGGGAAATCTGGGAGGTGATCAATAAGCTCCTGTGCTGATCAGCCCAGAGATGCTTTGGTTTTGTCACCCACCTCTTTCCTGTCAGCAGAAGGGACCACTGAGCTCCTTGCCAAAGCCACACACATCCATTCTTGCTTTGCCCCTAATTAAAAGGCAAACAGAAGGGGTCACACAAGTAAAAATTCCACAAATTTGAAGAGCCTTAAACAGAAGCCAGTTGCTATTTCCATGTTATGTACACACACACTCCTGGCACCCTGCTTGTGTGTATGCATAAATATACAGATTCAGTGGCTGAAAATGCATTTACTAATTATAGCAAAGATGAGATTTTGCCCTCTGGACCACACCATTATTATTTTGTCTTTAAATGAGACAAGTCTTTGCATCTGAGCTGTAGTGGGTCCATGCTGCAAAATGAGAACAGGGTTTCTGTAAACTTTTATTGATTAGCTTCTTGTTTCAACAAGGATTTTCAGTGGGATGCTGTAGCCTCTGGAATGAGTGAAAGACAGGGAAAAAGTAATAACAGAGAGGGTTGTATGAGAGCAGGACAAGAAGCAGACATAACTGAGAAACTGAAAAGACATTTTTGGAAAGTGCATGCAAAGATATGTATTAAAATATCAAAATACAGATTTAGTTTATGTGTGGAAAATAAAATAGCTGATGTGTTGGTTTCTCCATCCAAATGGAAATTTGTATGTTTATATTTTGACGATGAGGATGACAATGTTGATGATGATGATGATAATAATAATAATAATAGAAGTCTTCTACAGTCTAAGTAAAGCCTGAGTTTAATTCTAAACCAGAATTTATTCTCTTTTGGGTTTGGTTTTGTTTTGAATTGTTTTGTTTTGTATTGTTTGGTTGTTGTTTTTTTTTCTGGAGCAGAAATTCTGTCTGTCCAGTTTGAGAGGGACTGAAAAGTGGATTAGTCCTTTTAACAGCTTTCTGGGAGACAAAGTAAAGTTGGAGTTGTGGTCAGGCCATGGTTATCCTTGTCATCACTGAGGGAAGGAATTTCCAGATGTCATGTTTATGATGAACCTGTGACTAACTGCCAGGAGACTTCCATCTCCGAAGGCTGTAGGAAAGGAGAATGCCACAACCCAAAAGGGAGGTGTGAGGTACAGAGGACAGCTCGTGAATCCTGGGAACAAAAGTGACATTGATGTGGGCTTGGGTGTAGGAGGCAGCCCAATGAAGAGCTGCTCACCGAGCATGCAACTGCTCTTGCAGGGGGCACTGGCAACAGAAAGAAAAGAAAGCCCACTTTGGTTTAAATTTAAAAAAATATAGTTCAGCAACATGTTGCTTCACTCAGGAAAATAAGGGAGGGAGAGGGATATCTAGGTGAAGTTTCACTGTCCTTTTAAATTATAAATTACTCTGAAAGACATGGGAATGTGACAATACATTACTAGGGAGAGCTGGTTTTGAGCCCTTTTTGTGCTGCATTTATCAAATACCAAAACCTTCTAACATTGATACTTACAATAGGCAAGAAATATACATAAAAAAAAAAATGTTTTATTTATGTGCAGGCTGGCCTTCAGGTAAAAGGATCTATGCTCTCTCATCTGTAAGAAATCTTTGTGTTTTAGGAAGATAGTGATATTGTAAAAAGAAAAAAAATAGGAGGCACTCACAAAAATAAAACCAGTCTGTACCTCCATCCATAGTATGCATGTATATGTGTCTCCATATCCATTGCATATGCATTATCATGTCCCAGCACCCTACAAACATGAATCAGTTAACCTTCTTACAACACTTCCCTAAGACAGGAAGGTATTATTCCTGTTTACAGACTAAAAAGCTGAAGCCTTGAGGTGAGGAAGTTCGAATGTAAAACCCAGGAAGAGCTGGAATTTACTTGACGTTTTTTTAAGCCCAAGGTGTTTTTTTTTTTATGTCCAGGGTTTACAATATCATCTTTTCTTTCCAGTGTTTGACTTGATTTCAAAATTTCTATGGCAAAGAGACAAAAACCACGATATAGAATAGCATTCAAATAAAAAGAGAGAATTATTGTTTTCTTTTAAGCTGAGAGACATAAAGCCTTCTCCTTGTCTTAGCTGGTATCAGAACAGCAATCATAAAAATAAGATCTGATTCTTCAAAAATCCAGGTATTTTTGCTGTCACTGATGCCAGCTGAGTCATATGCTCCACCACAGAAAGAGGTGAGCAAGAAGTTGAGAAAACTTCTGGATTAATTACACTTCTATCATTATAATTAAAGCCCTTCTTGGATGTCAAGAACTGGGACCAGGAAAGGAATGGTCTGAAAGACCTCGTTCAGCACCACTGAATTTTAGTGTGGGCAGACCAATGCACCATATGAAACACTATTTAAAAAAAATAAATAGGGCAAATCAGTTCTGGAGAGACAGCAACCCACTTCAGAGACTGGAGCAAAGGGGAGATTAATCCATCTCAATCTCATGGCATGGGCTGAAGCTTTCTTCAGTGTGTGGTGCCGACACTTTGTCCCTGAGGAGTCCTTCTCCTGTCTTAGCCTTTTCAGTACTTTATCCAGTGACTGTATGGTGTATACAGCACCCAGCCTAACTCTGGTTACTGGGCTCTGTTGCAGATTCTTCACTAGGTTTACTCATTAAAGACTTGTATTGACTCTCTCCAATGGAAACCAGGTCACCCCGTAGTTACCCTTTGTCTATAATAACTTTTATCTTTGGTTTGGCACCAGCTGCACCAGGCAAAGCCACGTAATTATAGTTTACTTTTAAGTTATTTAACCATAAATTCAAATTTTAAGTCCCAGAAATTACATGTTGGTTATAACTAAGAAAAAAGTTCAAGTATCCTTTGAAGGAGCCAGCATTAAGCAGAATACTCCTGAGTAAACCAAATCAATCACAACAAAACCCCTCAATATCTGAAAAAAACCTTCAGTTGTTATCTGGCTAGAAAATTAAGTTCAGCTGCTTTCTTACTAGTGTTCCAGTTCTTATTTTTATTAAGTGTGCATTGTTTATATGTTGTCCTCTAGAAATATTTTATGACATAAGTGTTTGTATTGAGGAAGGGAGGAAAGGATGGGAAAAAAACCCAGCAAATAAATCCAGCCTAATTAAGGCTTTCAGGCTGCACATATGCTGCAAGGAAGATCCTCACAGAATGTGCCAGGTGCAGTTGCAGCCTGAAAATGGAGCTCAGCTTTCCACAGCACCAGCAACTCTATCAAGCCCAGAAATCTTTGATACATCCCAGTATCAAACTGGACAGACACCAGCTCCTAGGGCCAGTGCAGTATTTGTGTAGTCAATGCACAGTTTGGGGGTGAAACCTGCTAAACCCCACGTGCAATATCCTGCAAGCAGAGCACTTGCTGCAGGAGATGCCCCCTGTCAGCAGAGGAGCGGCCTTCTCCATGCAGTGTGGTGGGGTTGTAGCAATGCCCACCAGAGCTTTTCAAGGTGTTTGGTGGGAGATGAGGGTGAAAGATGCTGTACATGCTGCACTGCTGCTGTCCCCTGTCTCCCATGGGCACTGCTATGGAGTCATAGAATCATAGGATCGGCTGGGTTGGAAGGGACCTCAGAGATCATCAAGTCCAACCCTTGATCCACTACTGCTGCAGTTACCAGACCATGGCACTGAGTGCCACATCCAGTCTCTTTTTAAGTATCTCCAGGGATGGAGAATCCACCACTTCCCTGGGCAGCCCATTCCAATGTCTGATCACCCTCTCCGTAAAGAAATTCTTTCTAATGTCCAACCTAAACCTCCCCTGGCACAACTTGAGACCGTGTCCTCTTTTTCTTGCTGAGGGTTGCCTGGGAAAAGAGACCAACCCCCCCCTGGCTACCCCCTCCTTTCAGGGAGTTGTAGAGAGTGATGAGGTCTCCCCTGAGCCTCCTCTTCTCCAGGCTGAACAGCCCCAGCTCCCTCAGCCTCTCCTCATAGGATCTGTGCTCGAGTCCCTTCACCAGCCTGGTTGCCCTCCTTTGGACCTGCTCCAGCACCTCAATCTCCTTCCTGAACTGAGGGGCCCAGAACTGGACACAGGACTCGAGGTGTGGCCTCACCAGAGCTGAGTACAGGGGCAGAATCCCTTCCCTGGACCTGCTGGCCACGCTGTTCCTGATACAGGCCAGGATGCCATTGGCCTTCTTGGCCACCTGGGCACACTGCTGGCTCATGTTCAGCTTCCTGTCAATCCAGACTCCCAGGTCCCTTTCTGCCTGGCTGCTCTCAGCCACTCTGTGCCCATCCTGGAGCTCCCCATGGGGTTGTTGTGGCCAAAGTGCAGGACCCAGCACTTGGCCTTGTTGAACCTCATCCTGTGCCATGCTTTAGCGTGCAGGCAGAAAAGGGCTCCTGAGGTCCAAGGTTTGTGTTTGGTGAAAAACATGAAGTGAAGGAGGCTGTGGCCAATGGCACTGGTGTGATTCCTGCACACTGGTTAACCCATAGCACAGATGAGCTCATGCAGGGTCCCATGTGCTTACATCCTGCATAGCTGTCTGTGCTCATCTCACAGGGTGCAGACACCTGCCCACAGTGGTGCTGCAGGATCCTCAGCTCAAGATGCTCAGCTCTGGCTGCATCCAGGGTACTGTGTAGGGAGAGAGAAAACCTTACCCCAGAACCACCAGCACATGCTAACCCAGGGGGCATCCAAGCTCCAGCAGCAATCTCCTTCCCTCTCTCCCTGTGTGCCAAGGTATCACCTGAGTGACCTCCACAGCCTGATACCCACTGATGGCAGCCACAGTGAAGCTGTGAGACAACCTCTGCACTTGAACTTCTCTCCCCATCCTGTGCCAGGGCAGTGGTGCCCCTGTCAATTCGCCTGGAGGGGGCACAGGGAGCTCCTCTGATGTCTGACAGTTCAGCTCCTCCTGCTGCACCTGGGAAGGCTGCCTCCACCTTGAAAGGGTCCCCTCAGGGTGCCCATGCTCAGCTTCAAATATGTAAAATTATAGTGGTGTGCAGCTTTCAACAAGGGCTGATAATCAGATTGCAAAGGCTCATTTTTTTTTTCTGGAAAAGCAGAAAAACAGTGCAAAGGACATTCACCATGGTTTTTGATATGCACAGCTTGATGCTTATCATCCCAGTTGATGTCAGTTATTAATTGAAATAAGCTAAATTTTGAGGGGGAAGTCACATAAAAGAGAAGAAAGAGACATGCAGAATAGAAAGAGAGCTTACATAACACTGAAACATCAAGAATTAGAGAAAAACAGTCAAAGTGGTCAAAAACTACAAAGTAGTCAACAGCCTGTCCTTGAGACAGGCCTGCAAAAGAAAAGGGATGGAAGGGAGTACTTACTTCAACTTATATTTATTACAGCCTTGATCACTAGGTAGAAAACACTGGATAATGGCATTCACTGTATTAACATCTCATCAGCATATTCATGTACTATTAGCATGCTAAAATTCCCACCCATTAGCTAGAGGGACCTCTACTAACAAAAAGATTCCTACTCTTTGAGCATGCACAGGGAAATCTTTAAGCACTGTAGCTTGAAATGGAAGCAAAGAACCAGTTAACCAATAAGGTACGTGAATGATAGCATCTGGTTAGAGGTAATGTAGTTTTACATGTTTCTGTGTATAAAAGTGACCCTTGTTTTTTGAGAAGCTGAGCTTGTTTTGTAGAATACCAGCTGGCTCCCTTTTCTGCACGGAACTGGAAATCAAAGCAAATATCCAGAGTCTGTGTGTGCTTTTTGCAGAATGGGTGACAGACCCTGTGTTTGAAGACAACACAATTCTACAAAAAGGGAAAGCAATGACAGGGTTGCTCTCCCTGCCCTACGTGGAGTATAAAAAAAAATAAAATGTGAAACTGCTCTTGTTAACAGTCAAGCATAACTGGGGCCTTCCCATTTCCAGAAGTAAAGAGGGTTCACTGGCCAAATTAAAGAAAGTGGAGAATTGCCAAAGAAAACATTTTTGTCCAGCTCAGCTTATCTGATGTTACCAGCATGTAGTGATACTTTATCATAGGGAGTTATTTCCTCTGTTAAACATAGAAGCAACAGCAAATATGGATAAACAATGCATGCAACCAAACCCCAAAAGTTTGACTATTCTAGCTAACCGTGGCAGGAAGCAGGGGAGGAGGGGGAAGAGACAAAATGAAGCATTCCTCAAAAAGCCCAACTATTGCTTTCTGTGCTGGAATTGTCTCCATCAGAGAAGAAAGCCTGGAGCACAGAGCACTTGGCTGGCTGGCAGCCCAAAGCTCTTGCTGAGCCCAGGTCTGTTGCGAAAGTCAGGGTTGGGATGGGTGACTGGGGAAGACATACCTCAGACCTCCTGGTTTGGAAAATGCACAGGGGGAAGCAAACATCTCACCTGCCTTTAGACATGCCTGGAGCAAATATTTGTGTCTGATCCTCTCACCTCAGGCTTTCCTCATGAGAGCAAAGGGATGCATACACCTTCAGGGGCAGGGTTTGTCTGAGCTGTGCCAAAAAACATCTGCTTTGGGCTTAAATGATTCACACCCTGAATGCACACTCATTGGTTGAAAAGAGGTTACTCCATAATGGGTGTCTGAATAACAAACATCAATATTTCATCCAAAAAGCCCAGAAGCCAGCACAAGATTTCCTCATGGCTGTTGCCATCCGTCATCAGCTGTGGCCACTGAGAGCTGTGTGGCTCTGCCCACCTGAGTGGCAAAGAGAGGAATAGGAAACCACAAACTTTTCTTCCTACCAGTAAGAGCCTAACCCTCCAAAGCAAACGTGACAAGGAGCAGTGGCAAAGATTATCTCCTCAGATAATGTAGTTTCACAGTTAAGTTATCCCTCCATCCTTGAATCTTACATTGAACTATCTAGAAAATTCAAATGCAACCCAGGCTAGGAGCCTCTGAGGGAAAAAAAAAGCAGTACCTATAGAAAAAACTAAAACAGAAAGCATATGGCACAATAAGTGTTACTCATTACCGTTATAAACCAGTCTTTAGCAGAACAGTTTTGCTACAAAGCTGTTTGTTAGGAGCATAAAATGTTATGCTGCCAAGATAATATACAAAGAGCTGAAGAGATTTTCCAGGGTGAAGGGCTGAAAGATGTTTCTGTAGCTGTGACATGGTTTTTGTGCAGTAGCAGAATCTCTGTGGCTGGAAGATGGGGAGCACGTGAGGACACCAGAAGGTGACAGAATGGTGTGAGGAGGTAAGGCAGAGACTGACCATGCCCACAAGGGAGGTGATGACCAGTCTGGTTTGGTTTACAATTGCTTGAAATTCTTGTTGGTTAATTATAATTTAGTGTGACGCATCCATGGTGAGTTGTGTGGGGTTATAAAAGGAAACTTTTGGCTCCACATCCCAAACAAGGTCTGGGTTGTGAAACCTCTGTGTGGTGGCTCAGCAGCTGCCAGTTCTGGCTCAGGTAAGACTGTGTCAGCACCCTGCCACCCATCTCCTTGCCTGAGAGTAAGCTGTGATCATGGATGTTGTTTCCTCCCTGAATATCCCTATGCCAATGGGTCTTTTTTTTTTTTTTTTCCTCATAAAAATGTACTTTGACATGTCCAGCTCTTGCCTGTACCTTTTCAGTTAAATTGGGCAGGGTGAGACACAACCTCTTCCATAGCATATACTCATTCATAAATTAGGACAGTCACGGGCACAACAGCAAACCCTGTGTTTGTGAAACCTTGTGGACATCAAGCAGGTGCTGATGGTAAAAGCATATTCTGAAGAAGGTCCCATCCTCAAGACTGAATTGTGTCAGCAGTCCTTGAATATCCTGTGGCTTCTTGAGTTTAGTTCAGTTGGAACCAAGAATTACCAAGAGAAATGTGTTAATATCTATGTATGTAGATGTAAAAATATCAACGTACAGAAGACAGTGTCTTGGTAGCCTGCATGTAAGACTATAGCTATGTAAACATTTATATATTTTCCAGTAGATACTTAAGAGCCAGTTTAAATTCATGATGCTGAATAAGATAAATCACCACTGAGTCTCTGACAGGAGCCTGTGCTTTGCTCTTCATTACACTGTCACAATAGAGGTGTTGAGCTATATTTTATCAGACTTTCTGAGTGGGATCCAGCCCAGAAAACCTTTCAAATGTGCATGACCTCAAGTGTGCAAAAAGACCCTTTCAGAGCAGCCAGACAGAGAGGGACCTGGGAGTCTGGATTGGCAGGAAGCTGAACATGAGCCAGCAGTGTGCCCAGGTAGCCAAGAAAGCCAATGGCATCCTGGCCTGTATCAGGAACAGTGTGGCCAGCAGGTCCAGGGAAGTGATTCTGCCCCTGTACTCAGCGCTGGTGAGGCCACACCTCGAGTACTGTGTCCAGTTCTGGGCCCCTCAGTTCAGGAAGGATATTGAGGTGCTGGAGTAGGTCCAAAGGAGGGCAACCAGGCTGGTGAAGGGACTCGAGCACAGATCCTATGAGGAGAGGCTGAGGGAGCTGGGGGTGTTCAGCCTGGAGAAGAGGAGGCTCAGGGGAGACCTCATCACTCTCTACAACTCCCTGAAAGGAGGGGGTAGCCAGGGGGGGTTGGTCTCTTTTCCCAGGCAACCCTCAGCAAGAAAAAGAGGACACGGTCTCAAGTTGTGCCAGGGGAGGTTTAGGTTGGATATTAGAAAGAATTTCTTTATGGAGAGGGTGATCAGACATTGGAATGGGCTGCCCTGGGAAGTGGTGGATTCTCCATCCCTGGAGATATTTAAAAAGAGACTGGATGTGGCACTCAGTGCCATGGTCTGGTAACTGCAGCGGTAGCGGATCAAGGGTTGGACTTGATGATCTCTGAGGTCCCTTCCAACCCAGCCAATTCTATGATTCTATGATATCTGTGTTTTGAGCCAGGCTCAATATGTGGTGTGCGTATTCACGAGTAGGATCCAGATCACAGAATTACAGGATGACAGGATGTTAGGGGTTGGAAGGGACCTCAAGAGATCAGCAAATCCACCCCCCTGCCACAGTAGGATCACGTTGTGTAGGTCACACAGGAACACATCCAGAGGAGGAGAGTCCACGACCTCACAGATCCCAAACAAGACTTGAGAATGTCAATGCCTTTGTAAAATGAAACCTCTCAGTCAAGTCCTGGATATTTCCCTCTAGATAGTCCTCCAAACTTAACATTAAAAAGAGAGAGACTAAACAGATCATGAATCTAGATGCAGTATAGTGAGATTCAAGTCTACAACAAATACTCTTATCAAGAAATGGAGAGTAGGGCGAAATCTGCAGAAAGTACTTAGAATCCTACTTTACTTTAAACTCATTAAAAATTAAACTCAGCAACATAAAAGCCTATTCTAAGCAATCTCTGCTTCTCTTCTGGAGAATTTAACTATTTTATAAAAATTAAGCTAGTATAAACCCCTGCACTAAAGAAGGCTCCAAATCTTGCAGGAATTTGTTTTGTGGTTTGCAGTAGGCTGTGATGGGACCCATCTGAATAGGGGAAGGTAGGAGTAACTGTACATGGATATCCAACTAGACAACCATTTTCTTAGGGAGCTTGCAGGCTTGTCCGTGTAACACCTAAACGTGAGTCTTGTGAACACCAACAATTCTGTGGACCAGCCAACAGATTGCACTGTACAGGAGAAGCTAATTCAGCATTTCTGTGGGAACAGAGTAGCCTCACCCACACTGAAGTAGCTCATCCTCACTTACTATGGTCCTCCTGTCCAGTAGAGTGTCCTCAATGGCACATCAGTTCAAAGCATGAGTACAGAGCTCATACAGAGCTAAGAGGAATGCAGAATCCTCTGTTTTAAATGTATTTTAACATCAACATAGTCAACATTAGTAGGTTGTCTTATGGATCCACTCATAGTATCTGCAGGAAATATCAGGACCAGGGCATCTGGACTTGGTCAGCCAGCACTGCCATGCCCAGCAGCTTGACTGCTCTCATCCATTGGCCTAACTCTGACACAGGAGGTGAAAGTAGAAAACCCAAATTTGAGCAGTCTTTGCTTTTAGTTCTTCATCTGTGAGAAGTGCTCAGAGGACTGTGATTGGGATCAAAGGGTTTGCAGCGAGGAAAATAAGAAAGCCCAAGGGATGCTGAGTGCTTTGAAAGACTTCAAGTTTGTTTACATCCACTCATTTTTTCTATTTCCTCATGATCTGGGACTTTGGGAATATGGTAGCACGGATACATCTTAAAGAGGAAAGTCTGGGATACTCATGGAAAGATACACACTGAGGTCCCAGTATCAAATGAAGATCTTACAAGCAGCAACGGTGTCCTGCTCAGGGTTACTTTCGTGGGTGGTCTCCAGACTTACACGGACTATTTTGACTTAAAGGACCTTATGGCTCCTGGCAATTATAAGTGACTGAATTTTTCAGTGGCCCTGTTTATACTTATACATTCTTGTCTGGTTAAAAATCATTTGGGGTTTTTTTCTGTTTTTGTGAGTCCTTTGTGTTTTATCTCTGTGATTGAAACATATTAAAAACAAACAAACTAACAAACAAAAACCTGAAATATCAACTATTTTCAGAGGAGAAAACAGTGACTGTCTGAGATTACTCTGAGCACTGCAAGAGAAGGATGATAAATTTATCTGCTTTTATACATAAAGGAATTTCTTAAGTCTTCCAGGAATTCTTTACTGTTTAGACAATTTTCCTTGTCAATGAGGAAAACAGAAAATTTTGGTACCTTGCCAAGAGGTGCTCATATCTTCAGAATCTCCTGAAGATTCCCATGCTGTAACACATCTCCCAGCTCCTCCTTCCACCACAGCTATGTGCACCTTCACTCCAAGGCTCTCCTTTGGCATGAAGTTGTTTGTCAGGGCAGTGGTCATACAGCTCAGTTTGAGGGTACTCTCTTTTCCTGTCACAGCTCTTCCTCTTCTATTACCTCTGTGGCAGGGCTCAGGGATATCTTGACACATTTTAAGAGCAGTCACAACACTTAGATCTACCTCTTCTTGGTGAATAGTTGAGGGGGGATTTTTGTTGGGTTCTTTTTTCTTTTTTTCTCTCCTTGTTTTAAAGTTTATTTACTTTCCAAAAAACCCATGTGACAGAAACATGGCTTCTCCCATTATAAAAGTGTGTTCTCCCATAATAATAAAAAAACACTACAAACCAATTTCTTAAAGAATTGAGTGTGTTTCTTCTAAGCCTATGTTAATTTGAGAAGCTAGCAAAGTTGAGATAACTGCTTAAAATAATGGGGTTTCCTCTCTCTGACAGCCTTTTCACCATTATTCCATCAAAGTCAATAATCTGGGTCAGAGCATAGTAATTGAATTTTTCTGACATCTCTTCAATGCAAGCAAAGATCTAAAAATGAAATGTTTTTCAGGCCTTTGCTGAAAAACCTATCCACTACCACACATCTTTCTGCTTCTGTCCTTTTTACAAGTAACACTGGTTCCAACCTCTCTAAACTCTCTTCTGAAACTTGTTTTACTGTCTTGTCTTCCTTCTTCTCCTTATCCATCTGCACTAAGCAAAAAGAACTTTCATTTCCCCTCCTGCCTCTATTTTTCTTTCTCTTCCCTCACAAAGCATCTCCAGTGGCTCACGGGGAAAGGAGGATTCTGTCATCTGTTGTGCAGAAGAGACATGCATAGATCAAGCAGGCTCTTCACTATTTTTTGTAACAACCTGACCATACTGAGTCATTGCATCCTACAAGCTGCTGAAAGATTTAAACCTAACTGTGAAACTTCACATTCCTCTTACTGAGTCATTTTTTTTCCAAACTATAATGCTAACTTATCAAGATCTTTTTGAATTCCAGTCCTGTTCACCAAAGTGCTTGCCATCCTTCCAAATACAGTGGTCTACAAAATGAGAAGTGTGAAATATTAAGCACGCTTTTAAGTGCATTATTTGAGTTATCCATAAAAATATTGAATAGCAGAAGGCTCGGGCCCTTGTAAATGTCCATTTCACACACTCTTTTATTCTGATAATATGTCCAACTTTCTGAATACAGTTCTCAAACCACTTTTTATTTCTCTTAATTTACTGTCTATATGTAATGTGCATGAGGACATTGTGAGCTAGTTTCAAGATATTGCCAAATTGAAGAGATATTTTACCTCCCCTATCTACAAATAATATATTGAAATAAATAATTAAGTCCATTTCTTTCTCTTAGAAGGACATATTGCCTTATTTCATCATGACTTGTCCTTGAAAAATTTGTGCCAAGTTATACTTTGTCCTAGTTTATTTGGGGTTTTTTTCCACATATATTGCTGGATTCTGCTCGGCTGTAAAGTCTGTGAGTAGTAAATGAAATTGCCAATTCAAAGCCAGATAGAAATAAATGGAAAGTTTTTTAATAGCAAAATAGAGCAAATTTTGCAAACAAAAAAGGAAGATGGTCTCTATCCACTTTCCAGAAGGCAAGTATACAATGATGTCCAAAGGGGATGAAGAAGCAGAGCTGATGCCAGTAGGCATCCTTTCATCTCTAGCTCCACAGAGCTAACATCTTTGTCAAAGCACACTCTATATAATCATTTAGTTTTTACCCAAACACCTACATTCCTAATGACAAGATTATTTGGTTATATTTGGCTTTAAAAGTGCATCCTGCAGCAGGCAGATTGGGAGGGCGCACCGTATGGAGAGGATTTTCAAGTCTTACAGTATTTACATCCCTCTGCTCCAGTAAAATCAGGGGCAAGACTCTTGCTGACTTTGGTGAAAACAAAACTGGGTGATCTCTCAGTGTGTTTGAAAGCTGTTATGTATTCAATCCACCCAGCTAATTGGTTGATACATAGATTAAATAAGAGCCTACTGGAAAGCTCTTCCCTCTCACACACCAAAGCTGTCCTGCTGGGAGATGCAAAGTCCTCCACCTTCCTCTACAAAGGATGGCAGAAGATGTGAGAAGCACTGGGGTTCCTGATGACTGGACCCCAGCCCATCCCACCCCAGCCCATCCCTCTGGCCCACTGTGCCATTCCCACCAGGGCCCCGGGGGCTTCGGGGCTGTTTCTGGAGGGAGCAGTGGGAAGCTCAGGGGTCTCTCATCCCAAGATGAGATTGACTTCTAGAGTAAAATGGTCTAAAAATTCAAAGAGTGTGGCTGCTTGTCCATAAACCACCCCTGCCAGCCACAACTTCATGATTTACTGTCCCCTCCAAACCAGGCCTGTCACGGGTCACATCCCAGAAGGCAATATTCAGGGACTTTGTGGCAAATTGCATCCAGTTTAACCTGTGTTTTGTACCCCTGAAAAGCTGGCAGGATTAATGCATTTTATTGTACATCAAAGTGCTCCATTCTGCAGGTCACTCCCAGCCTATTTCTGATGTTAGTGAGACTAATGTAATGCTAAATACTAAGTACTAAATATCCCTCTGCTAGCTAGGGAGTCCAGCCCACTCATTTGACTTAACAAAAGTAAAATAAACATAATCTTTTCCTTCTGAAAATAAATGGAAATAATAGCTTAAAAAATGAACCTAAAATAGATACTTAAGTCATGAAAAAGACCTTTCCTTTTTTGTTATTTCAAACCATAATAGGTTGCATTCATTCTGGCTCCTTCAACAGCAGCCAGTGGTAACTGAAAAAGATCTTAAATCACTGAATCAGAGCTTAGTAAGCCATGTAATATTGTGACCTATATATTCCAGCTAGATGACTTGCTATACTCACATGGTTCCAAGTTGCAAAGAATGTGTGTTTCTTTAGGAACATATAGGATAGTTGGAAAAAAAAGCAAATACAGGATAATAATAAAAAAGAATACAGCTGAACATGGAAAGACAAGGCTGTGAGTTACTGCTGTTGTACTTTTTCTCAAAATCCATCTGTTTATCATAAATTTTCCTGTCTGTGCAAGCATATTAAGAGATATTTGGTGATGTGGTAGATTTTGGAACCATTACAAAAACAACAGACCTGAGGAGCAAGCCAGTTTTGCAGCATTTTATTTACTGTGGAGGACAAGCCATAAAATGAACTTGTAAAATTTTGAAATGTCACTGTTACCCTGAGCAAGCATTCTGTAAGAAAAGCCCAGTTTTACATCAGGTTTCAATTACATCTACAGTGGATTTTAGGGCAGTTACATCAGCTTTGATAGCCTGGGCAAATCAAGAGGATGATTAGTGTGGATGAATTGTGCAAATAGGCAGCTTGTGATTCTTCTCTTGGTTATGCCACCTCCATTTTCTTTTTCTAACACAAAGCTTTCTCAAGAAGCAGTCAGTGTTTTCAGAAGAGGCCTGTAATGAACTGTAGGCAGGATTTGGCCTTTTCAGAGATACTGATACTGCCTTCCCTAAGAACCCAGAAGTACATGAACATGGTGGCTGTAAATTTGGGTCCTCCATTTATTCTAAATCCTTACATTACACACATGCACAGGCACAATTTCTATTCCACTATTTAACAGGAAAAAAAATCCAAAACATTAGCCACATGAACAGTTTCCCTATTTGAGCATTAAGAAGCATATGATGGTGTTCGAAGTTTTAAATGGGAGGGGAGGGAGGTTTCAAAAAAAAGATTAAATTGCTTCTTATTAGCTGATGTTTTAAAAGCAAACCAAGCCTTGGAAAAAAAGAGTGGTAAGCTAAATATGACTTCTATGAGCTTCAAAAAAAAAAGCCAGTAGAGAGTCCTGCTAAGCCTTTAGGAAGACAGTTGCAAAATCCAAAGCCAAATGCCACCATCAAGTGCTTGTCTAGACATAGTCCTCTCACCTTCTTTCCACTCTTTCTCCCCAGCCATTCCTCAAATACCTCAGCATCAACTTCCTGCTCATCCTTGCAGACAAGGAAGAAATCACCACATCACAGAATGTTAGAGGTTGGAAGGGATCTCCAGGGATCATATAGTCCAACCCCCCTTGCCAGAACAGGTTCACTTAGAGCAGGTTGAACAGCATGGTATCCAGGCTGGTTTGAATGTCTCCAGAGATGGAGACTGTACCACCTCTCTGGGCAGCCTGTTCCAGTTCTCTGCTAACCTCAAAGTAAAGAAGTTCTTCCTCAGGTTTACACAAGACTTCAAGTTTGTGCCTCTTACCTCTTGTCCTGTTACTGGGCACCACTGAAAAAAAGCAGACTCCCTCCTCCTGACACCCAACCTGTAAGTATTTATGAGCTTTGATAAGATCCCCCTCAGTCTTTTCCAGACTAAAAAGACCCAAATCCCTCAGCCTTTCCTCATAAGAGAGATGTTCTATTCCTGTAATTAGTTTTGTAGGGCTTTGCTGTAGCCTCTCCAGCAGTTCCCTGGGGTTCTTGAACCAGGAAGCCCAGAACCGGACACAGTATTCCAGGTGCGGCCTCACCAGGGATGAGTAGGGAAGGATAACCTCCCCTGACCCTCTTGCCACACTCTTCTTGTTGCACCCCAGTATATCCTTGGCCTTCTTTGCCTTGCTATCATCCAAACATCCAGGCTGTTTATTTCTTCCTGCTGCTATTCTTGGGAAATAAGTTTCCTCAGAGGAAACTGAGGAGGAAGCATAGGTCTGAAATGGTGTCCTGCCAGTAGGAAAAGGTGAATGTAATGCAGATGTTTCACATAGGCTCCAGGGGGCTGATGTATGTGTGGCTGTGGTGGAGGCTGCCCATTAAGATGGTGAGCTTGCAAAGTTCTCCAAAGAAGGAACCATTGTTGCCTCCACACCTATTCCCCAAGTGCAGCAGAGGGGCCTCATGTGGGTGAAAGAGCTGTGAAATGTCTTTTAGGAGATAATGTAAGCTGCAAAGGAGAACTCTTTGTACCCCTTTTTTTCGTCTTCCCCCTCTCCTCTCAGCAAACTTGAAGACTGCAGGAGCTGCAACCTCAGCTGCAGCTGAGATGGAGACAGATGGAGTGGCTCTCCCTGCCCACAGGAATGTTTGGCTCTGGCCATGAACCACACAGGCTCTGGGGTTCACAGTGGCAGCTGTAGATCCCAGCTGTAGGGAAGAGGTGTGTTGGAGGAGGGCTGGGTCCTCAAAGCATCCCAGGCCTGGTGGAGAGCACGGTCCTTGTGCAGGCATTGGGAGGACAAGAGGATGGTGGAGGTACAGGGTGTTTCAGTGGTCAAGAAGGCTGTGAAAAGGTGTTTGCTGGAGTGAGGGTGGAAGAATGGCTTTGATGGAGTGGAGGGATAGGAATGCTGTAGCCCACAGAGACATTGAAGGGGAGCCTGCTAAAAGGGATTCAATTGGTTCAGGACTGCAGAGAAGTCTGCAGTTCAGGACTGCAAAACCAGAGATTTTGGTGAAAACCAGAACAAACTTCCCTTCTGTTGTTGCACGGTTGGCCAATGACTTAAGAGGAGATTCGGTGCAATTTTCTTTCCAAAATAATATGTTGTTTTGAAGTAAGCATGTACATTTTGCAAATGTGCCAATATACTGTCTGGCCCAGCTCCTATACCAGAAGAAGAATATACTATTTTTTCTTGATAGGAGATCAAATAAAGAATAGAATGGACTGAAACTACATTCCCGTATATTTGTTATTTCCAAGCTCCTGACTGAGAAAAACAGAGTTACACAATGTTTTTTGATATTTCATCTATGATTGTTCTCCGAGGGATCAAGCATTACAAGAGACAGTCATTGTGGACAGCCTGGGAAAATATCTCCTTAAAAATTCCAGCAGCAGCAGAACAAAAATTTCTGGAAATCACTCTGTGCAAAAACTCTTCAAATTCCATTTGAGCAAAAAGGCACATTCACAAATGAAACACACAGACAGCTTTCAGGCTTCAACAGCAAGTCCTGTTTAGCTCAGCCTCCTCTGTCAGGTGGAAGGATTCCTGTGCTCTTAAAAACACTGTGAGCACCAACACTTTGTTGGCTTTGGTTTTTTTCCCTGGAAGGACCTTCTGGTTTTTAGCTTCTCACTTTTGGAGCCTTCAGCGTGAGATGCTATGGGAATAACATCTATCCTGTTAGAGAGAAAAGGGCTGGGGAATCAGCTAGAGCCCTGGACATCTGATTGCCAACATACTTCAGTTAGCTGTCTTTTTCTCTGCTCTTCACAGCTCTCTGCAGCATGAGCCTGACCTAGAAGATCCCTAAGCACCACAAGCTTAGGGAATTCCTTCGGGAATCCATGAGCCCTTCAGTGCTCCTTGGCCTTGGTACATGGCCCTTGTTAGTTTAGTTGTAAAGAGCTGTCCTCCAATTCCTCCTTCTCTGGAAGATCTGAGCATCCACAGTTTCCACAGCAACTGTTTTTTTGGTATATTCATGAAGTTCAGGTTTCCAAACCCCTCCATTTCTGTTGAATGCTTTCATTTGACTTCTTAAAGAAAACAGTGTCATGTGCATGGAGAATGTTGGGCTAATGCCCATGCTTTCTTTTCATCCTGCAGTTGTGTCCTGCAGAAACATACAGCATTTAAGTTTTGGGAATCCAAGATAGCTCACTGCTCTGTATTACAATATTTGGGAAGACAGTGATTTGCCTGTGAGCCATGCATGGTTGTGAAAGGCTGGATGTGTGATTTCATTATTATTTGTTCTACAAGACAGAGGAAGAGGAGCACACACATACCTCACCAGAGGGGAAGAAGTTAAACCACTGATCCCAGACCAACATGGTTCAGGATGACTTAACTGGATATGTCAGCAGAAATCACCTCCAGCCCTGGTGACAATGCTGTGATGGCAGAGGAATTTATAAGCAGAAGTTGTTGCATACATCCAAAGGAGTGGGACATGCAACACATATTTTGGCTGAAACTAGCACAATAAAACTCATACTGTGGGATTACTCCTTCCACATAATGTTAGGACAATAATTACAGGCTGCAAAGGTCACTCAGGCTCTCCCTCTGCCTGTCTTCCAGGCTAACACAGGATGTTGTTCTGCACTCAGTTTCTTCAGCTATGATGTTGCTGGAACAGTGAGTGTCCCACCACCCGAAGGGCTGCACTGAGAGGAGTTTCACTCCATCCCTTTGGCTCTAGGTGTCAGGCTCCATTTCAGAGGCACAGTTGTATCTCGTCATCAGACAGGGGACATGAGGAGTCATTGTTTTTCTTCACAAGCATTC
Organism: Heliangelus exortis; assembly: GCF_036169615.1. Taxonomy (NCBI): domain Eukaryota; kingdom Metazoa; phylum Chordata; class Aves; order Apodiformes; family Trochilidae; genus Heliangelus; species Heliangelus exortis. The sequence goes on from NC_092422.1 coordinate 59,246,653, forward strand.
ATAGAATCATAGAATCATAGAATCATAGAATCATAGAATCATAGAATCATAGATTCATAGAATCATAGAATTAGCCGGGTTGGAAGGGACCTCAGAGATCATCAAGTCCAACCCTTGATCCACTACCGTTGCAGTTACCAGACCATGGCACTGAGTGCCACATCCAGTCTCTTTTTAAATATCTCCAGGGATGGAGAATCCACTACTTCCCTGGGCAGCCCATTCCAATGTCTGATCACCCTCTCCGTAAAGAAATTCTTTCTAATGTCCAACCTAAACCTCCCCTGGCACAACTTGAGACCGTGTCCTCTTTTTCTTGCTGAGGGTTGCCTGGGAAAAGAGACCAACCCCCCCCCTGGCTACCCCCTCCTTTCAGGGAGTTGTAGAGAGTGATGAGGTCTCCCCTGAGCCTCCTCTTCTCCAGCCTGAACACCCCCAGCTCCCTCAGCCTCTCCTCATAGGATCTGTGCTGGAGTCCCTTCACCAGCCTGGTTGCCCTCCTTTGGACCTGCTCCAGGACCTCGATATCCTTCCTAAGCTGAGGGGCCCAGAACTGGACACAGGACTCAAGGTGTGGCCTCACCAGGGCTGAGTACAGGGGCAGAATCCCTTCCCTGGGCCTGCTGGCCACGCTGTTCCTGATCCAGGCCAGGATGCCATTGGCCTTCTTGGCCACCTGGGCACACTGCTGGCTCATGTTCAGCTTCCTGTCAATCCAGACTCCCAGGTCCCTTTCTGCCTGGCTGCTCTCCAACCACTCTGTGCCCAGCCTGGAGCTCCCCATGGGGTTGTTGTGGCCAAAGTGCAGGACCCGGCACTTGGCTTTGTTGAACCTCATCCCGTTGGAATCAGCCCAACTCTCCAGTCTGTCAAGGTCCCTCTGCAGAGCCCTCCTGCCTTCCAGCTGGTCCACACTTCCTCCCAGCTTGGTGTCGTCTGCGAATTTGCTGATGATGGACTCAATCCCTTCATCTAAGTCATCGATAAAGATATTAAACAGTACTGGGCCCAACACCGATCCCTGGGGGACACCACTGGTGACCGGCCGCCAACTGGATGCAGCCCTGTTCACCACCACTCTCTGGGCCCGGTCTTCCAGCCAGTTCTTAACCCAGCACAAAGTGCTCCTGTCCAAGCTGCGGGCAGACAGCTTTTCCAGGAGAATGCTGTGGGGGACGGTGTCAAAGGCTTTGCTGAAGTCCAGGTAGACCACATCCACCGCCTTCCCCTCATCCACCAGGCGGGTCACCCGATCATAAAAGGAGATCAGGTTGGTCAGGCAGGACCTTCCCTTTCTAAACCCGTGCTGGCTGGGTCTGATCCCTTGCCCATCCTGCAGGTTCTGTGTGATTGCACCGAGGATGATCTGCTCCATAATCCTGCCAGGCACTGAGGTCAGGCTGACAGGCCTGTAGTTTCCTGGGTCCTCCTCCTTCTCAGTGTCTGAACAGCAGTTGCTCCTCCCATGGCTACCATTTGTCCACATTGCACACTATGATCATGGAATCATAGAATGCTTTGAGTTCTGAGGCACCTTAAAGCCCATCTACTTCCACCCTCCCACCAGACCAGGTTGCTCCAAGCCTGGCCTGGAACACTTCCAGGGAGGGGGCAGTCACAGCTTCCCTGGGACACCTGTTTCATTGTCCCAGCACCCTCACAGTAAAGAATTTCTTCCTAATATCTAACCTTTTGTAAAAAAGTCCCTCCCCATATTTGCTTTTGGCCCCTTCAGGTATTGGAAGGCTGCTATAAGGTCTCCCTGGAGCCTTCTCTTCTCTGGGCTGACCAGCCCCATGCTGCTGAGCCCAGACACCCAAAGAGTGACTTTTCTTAGCCACTTTCTCAGTCAGCCCAGTCTAATCATGAAATGCCTCAACTGGACCCATTGCTGCAGAACCATTTCACAGGAAAGCTACATTCCAGTTCTTGGACAAGCATGTTTCAAAGGGAACCAGTGCCTGCAGCATATTCCTGATACTGCAGCATTTTAAAAATGTGATTGCAAGTCACTTGTTTCTGCATGGTGACTGATGCCATTTGGCTTTGCTGCTTTCCAAGACCTCACAGCTCTCTCTCCACATTCCTGAGGAGGGGAAGTGGAGAGGGAGGTGCTGAGCTCTTCTCCCTGGGATCCAGTGATAGGACATGTGGGAATGGTTCAAAGCTGTGCCAGGGAAGGTTTAGACTGAACATTAGGAATAATTTCTTTACAGAGAGGGTGATCAAACTCTGGAACAGGCTTCCTAGAGAGGTGGTGAGTACCCCAAGCCTGCCTGTGTTTAAAAGGCATTTGGCCAATGCCCTTAACAATATGTGGGGATCATGTCTCTGAGACTTTGCTTTGTGTTAACTTTTTTTCAGCGAACAATTCATAAAGTCAAGTGCAGTTTTTGATCTCACAATCTGGTTATCTCTTTCATGGCAGGTAAAGGGGAGACCTTTCCTCTCAGTCTGCAACAGAGGTGATACCTCTGTCTTGGTGGTGCATCCACAGCACAAAATGTGATGTTTATATTTTTTACTGCTCTGTGAAGAAAATAGGTAGGTCCTGGCCTCTCATCAGTCACCATTCTTTAGCTCAGATCAGACTTAATTCATTCTGCAGGTACCACATGGAAACAGACATGGATTGAATTGGTTTGTTGAATTTTCTGCACGTGGGATCAGATGCATAGCCTTGTACCCAAGAGCTCTAAAGAGAAATCTGCTTTCCCAGAGTAAACCTGCAGCAGCCCAACTCTGCAGGTATTCCAGAGCTTGGCCCTTCGTGATGAGATGAGTTTACAAATGAAGGGTTATTGCTCATTCAATAGACAGTAATTCTGCAGCCAGCACACTCCTGCATGCTTGAGGAAATCCATCAAAACATAGTTAGCAAAGGAGTCATACAAGGGGAAATAAAATCTGCAATGCTATAATTAGAGTAGCCAAAGAAAACCGAGTTCTGGAACAGCAGTTATTTAAAGACAAAAACTCTTATACACACAAATACTAAAGCACGTGTTAGCCTGATTTCCAAATGTGATGTGAGCTGTGTAGCCACAGTACCTCTCTCTGTCTTCAATCTGTTTTTAAACAAATTTTGAGACATATGTCCTCCCCAAAATTTTGGGCAGGCAAGACCGCAGAGAGCCAGTTTGAAGATAGCACATACTTACAAAATCTGTATCCATGCAGTGGAGGAAAATTCAAATAAAAGTTACTGTGAAAGGGAAATCAGAGAGTTCTGTTCCTGTCAGCCCCATGTTGTGTCAGTCAGGGTGTGCACAGCTGTCAGGGTGACACGAGCAGGTGCAGGTGAAATAGCAAGGAACTGGGAAGAGACTCGGAATCTTGGGAAAAACACAGGGGTATTCCTTTGGTATTCCTTTTTACAGTTACTGTCCTCCTCCATCTCCTTGGGAATTGTGATTTTATTTTTTTTAAATAATGCTATATTAATTTGGTTGTATAAGGGGTTGGCAGTAAGCATAGGCATAAAAATTAAAACAAAATCAAAGAAAAAGCAAGTGCAGAAGCTGGTACAGTGGCTGAAGTTGATGCAGTAGGATGCCGAAGGTCACCCAACAGAAAAAAATGCTACAAGAAGCCAGACTGTTTGATCTCCTGCTCCTAGGATTGGTTTGGGCTGTTTCTGGGACTTTTTTCCCTCTTTTTACTTTCCAGGCTGGCTAAATTCTTCAGTAACTCTTTAAATTCAAAAGCAAACTATAGCTAGAATGATCACAGAATTGCACATTCTTCTTTTCTCTTTCACCACCACCAAGCAATCCTAAGTCACAAATTTAGGCAACCACTTGGAATTTTTACACAGTTCAGCTCATGCAAGCCTGGGGCTTTGTGATGTGAGGATGTGAGCTGCCAAAGAATACCAAAAAACAAAGTGGCTCTGGGCATCACTATCTTCCATTGTGGGCAGTGTGTTGCATTCCACAGACTGAGGACAAAAATGTTACCAAACCAGAACATCACCCCTAAGCCCCTAAGCCCCAGGTGATGGGGAAATTGTCAGCCTCACCCGGTTTGAGGCAGCAGAGAAGAAACCTCCAGAGATGCTGGGTCAGGACCTGCACTTCTGCTGAGCAGCAGCCTTCTATTATTACCACAAACTGTCCTGAACTCACCTGCCTTTAAAACCACTCTAGAAATTATCCTTAAATGACAGCGTTTATGGGGCAGCATTTACAGGGAGTATTCACAAAAGTTTTAGAGAAAAAAACATGTAAAGGAAGACAGCTTTGCTTTGTGGCAGCTGACAGCTGTGCATAGCTGAATGTGGAAGAGTTCATCTTTTCTCTGTTTTCTCCTGAGGTTCCCAATCCTTATCTTTTAGTAAAAAGCTTGATCAGTTTTCCCTCAGGCTGCCTCGCTGCGTAATCTCAAGCATCTTTATTCCCTCTGGCACAGACCATTAGAGCAGACCCATTTCACAGGAACTATCATCTCACTGTGCCTGAGACTGCATCATGCTGGGTGTCTCTGGTCCCCACATTTCCACCCCTGCCAAGACCACTGATATTTTTATTTCTGTGGTACCTCTGGTGGGGTGAAGCCTATCCTGGGTGTGCACTGATTGATCTGGAGCTACAGCAGCCTGCCCTGTCTCCAAGACATACACTAGAAGACTCCTAATACACAATTAACCTCAATAAAAGGAAAAAACTGAAAAATTACAATATTAGGTGTGCCATCTCAGGGCAGCTTCAGCTTCTCCAGGGAGAGGGCAGGCCTGTGTGAGAGGTGGGATGTGCCTGGAGACCAGCAGAGAAGCAGGGACCCCATCTCAACTGACTGCTGCTCCAGTAGCTGCCTCTTCTTGTAGATGTGGATGTGGCCTCATTTACAGGAATAAAAGCTGTAAATGTTTGCTGTGCAACAAAGCCTAATGAGATCTTCTTTTCTCAGCCTTTTCAAGGTGCTCAGCAGGCAAAAGGCACCGCTGCCCAGCCACTCCTATCTGTCAGGCTGCTCTCAGATAATGCAGAAGTCAGTGATTTCTGCTTCTTTGCAGAGAAAATAATGATTATTGTTTCTGACTCAGCCCACAAGATTTTGTCATGTCTGATTTTGCTGGAGGCTCCAGCCCTTCACGCCAAGTTATGGTATCACACAGCAGGAACAGCTAAGCAGCCCCAGATGGCCTGGTTGCTTTGCATTAGCCTCCCTAGGTTTTTAGCAGCACTCTCATATACCCTATTACTCTTGGACAGCTTAGAGGCTGCTTTTCTGAGCCAGGTTTGTCAACAGTCCAGGTGGACTCTCCAGGGCTCCATTCTGGGACTCGGTGAGCTTTGCCTTGGCACGTGTTTAAAGTGCACTCTGGTTTTGAATAAATCACATCCCCATGTACTACCATAAAGGAATGTGGATGATACTCTTGTGGTTATCCACAACATCTTTGCGGAGATTTTGGGAAGAAAAACAAACAGCACCCTTCCAGATATTTTGAAATGCTACTTCTGACTGCAGAGGAGAAAAAGTTTAAAGAAAAATTAAGTTGTTGTGAGGCGTTTGGACTGATAACCACTGGTAGAAGACCAAGGTAGCTTCTAAAAATATTGTTCAGCTGAAACGTCTGTGGCTGAATTTTATTACTGATCCATGCAGTAATGCACACACTATAAAGAAAGGCTAAATATTCAGTGATTTGCTAAGTAGCCAGTGAGCTCTAAAATGCAATTTCATCACACAAATGTTGGCCTCCAGCAACTGAAAGACATAGCAAAGCTGGTACTGAGTGCTGTGGAGAAGCATCATCAACCATCATCTTATAAGGTGGCTGATTTGCTTGGTAGCAGCTCCAGCTGTGGTCTCAGTCAAGATACTTTTCCTGTAGAGGCTGAACTAATGGGATCTGCAAAGACTTCTCAGTGTGGTGTGGTATAGTGTAACACATTTGCTATATTTCTCAAAGTGCTAGGTTTGGGTTTTGCAGCCAATCACTCCTTTGTTGGGATTCAACAGATACTTTGACAGCTTCTTCAAAAGAAAAATCTGGTCTCCATTATGTGCAAGTGCTATGTCAGATTAAGCTGAAATAGGAAGACACCATTCTTTTAGCTCAGTTTGGATTATTGTGACTGTATCCTGCCATTGATCTATATCTGGGTCTCCAAGCTATGCCCATGGAGAGGCCTGAAAAAGTATCAATGGCAGGATGCAGCCCTTTGTTGCTTTATGTTACAATTGCAATGAATTAGAGTGGGTTCTAGCTCCCAGGACTCTGATCTGGCCTGCAGCCCCTGGCTTTGTGAGAATGGCTTGCCTCTCTCTGTGAGAAAAGCCTTTGGAAAAACAGGCTATCATCTGACAGCCTCCAAGCTCTGAGACTGCCAAGCAGCAACTACTTTCTCTTCCTATGAGCACATCAGCCATTGCAAAAGCTCTGGTGGTCATTTGTGTTTAATAAGTGTGTCCTCAGTTCCTTCTGACAGCAGTTCTCAACCTACCTCTTTTTATTATGTTTTGATCCCTCATCAAGCATTTGTTTTCTCCAAATGCTTTTGCATGCTGCATTAGCTCTGTACATGCAAGCTGGGCTGAAGAGCAGCAGAGAGGAGGGAGAGCTCAAAGCGTATCCCTCTTTGAGTGTCCAAAGCTGCCTGGCTACTAAGAGCTCCTCAGGGCCCTTAAATCCCCAATATCCTTGCCAGAAACCCCATAAACTTGCATCTTCTGTGGCTTTACACCGTGCAAAGGAGAGTGCTGGACATGTGCCACTGGTAGTCGCAAGGAAAGCTCTTTCTCTCCATGGTCAGGTCCATCCCCTTTCAGTGCCTGGACAGGGTAAGTCTAGAAAGACTGAAACCCCCAAACATGTGAAATATGATTGCTATAGCTAGATGACATAGTGTCAGATGAGTAAAGAAAGATTTTATCTGCTGTCATGTATGTCTTTGTAAAAGTAAACCAATAATAAGTCAAAGAAAGGAAGAAGCCTTGCAGTCAACGATCAAAACCTGTTCCACCCACTTCCATTCACAACCCATTTGTTCTTCTGCATTTAATCCCAACCACAAACCCATCAAAACTCTTACAGTACTTTATTAGGAACACTAGTTCAAAATTTAAGCCAAATAACTCAGACTAATTAATTTGTTAAAGAGTTTTCCTAGTGGGAAAATAATTTTCAGCCAGACCACTCCTGTGAAAATTATCTAGGCATTGTATCTGTTCTGAAAAAAAACTCCTTTATAAATTTGCAGTCTTTAGGGATAATTTAATATTGAATATTATTAACACATCAGGTTAAAAAAACTTCACCCTTTTATTAAAAGATTCATTTTATTAAAAAATATCCTTCTGACCCATTCCACAAGTCAGTCATACAATGTGAGGCTTGCTAGCAAAAGCATAATTTTGATGATGAATTTATGGACAAATATTTTCTAAGCACAGAAAATTTGCAACTTATTTCTGAATTGTTAATTTAAACCTCTTTTTTTCCATGGATGTAGGACATGAACAGATTTGAAGAACAATGCAGTAAAGAGGTATCTAGAGCAAAATGTCTTTAAGCATCACATTATGCAATGCTCTAATTGATCCAAAGGGGAAGGCTATTATAATTGTACTGTTTCAGTGATTTCTCACATGGACTTTGACTCCAGAGGATGTATGTCTGAACACTGTACCAGCTCCCAGTTAACCTGTACTAATATATTTGTTATGTCCAACTGTTAATGTACCCATTTTAAAGCATCTTGTAGTTTAAAGCATCATTAAAGGGAAAGGATCTTGGAGTAACCTTTAAAAAACAAAGTCTGTTTCACCATTAGTCACAGCGCTTGGATATTAGAGGCACCTTCAGTGTCAGGGTGACAGTGGTAATGTGCTGTCTGTAACCTGTAGGAAGCAATTTCAGAGCTGTTTTGTAGGCCCAAAGTTTGAGGAAAGGGCAACAAGAAGAGCTGGAGCTCGGGTGGGTTCACCCCTTGCCCTATCTCTTGACCCTTGCACTTTCATTTCTGCCAGCCCCAGATCTCTCGTTACTGCACAGTTCATGGAGTTTCCTTGTGCTTTTTATTTCCATCAGCTTGGAAGGGAAAACATCCCCAAGATGTGAAGGCAGTGAGTCCTGAGCAGTGCAGGCTGTAGGTTGCCTGGGAGCTGTGCAAGCTGTAAGGCTCAGCAGAGATCCCACAGCATGTCCTTTACCTCACAACTATTCCAAACCTTTCCCTTCTGGCTCATTGAAGGAACTTCAGAGGAGAGCAGGAACACTTTGAAATTTGAACACTGAGAAGCAGTTGAGGGGTTCAGCAGAGGACACAGAACTGATCAGTAAAACACCATCATGCTGAGCTTCTTCCCCTTGCAAATCTTCTCAAGCACATAAAGATGCAAAATGATGTCTCCTGCTGGCTCCAGACATCCCTGCGTAGGACCGTGGCTTTGAATTTCTGTTTCCATTAGGGAGATCTCTTTTTCTTTTACTTGAATTGTGGTTATACACAATACTTGGGGTTTGTTTCTGTCCTGCCTGAAGCAACACCTCCTCTGCATGTCCCAGACTGCTGCTGCTGTATGATGGAGCTTTTGTTTTGGACTCCTCATGGGTTTCATACCTCATCATAGCCAACGTTGCTACTCAAAGCTCCCCTATGTTGTGCACGCTATTAACCAGGCAGTAATTTCAAAAATATTTTTATTGCTGATAATTACCCTTAAGGGAGACTGTAAAAGTGAGTTTTTATGGGAATCTCTGGGCTGCCTGTGCCTGGAGGAAAAATATAAGAGTGATAAGCCACGTTTGCTAACCAGAGCATAACAGTGGTTGCCTCTCTGTCCCTGTGCTCAGCTTGTGGCAGGATGCTTGGGGGATGTTTACAGCTCTCCTTCTCACAGCTGCTCCAAACACTGATACTCACTTGGGAGGGGAAAATCGTTATAATTTGTTAAATATCATCCTGTTTCTGAAATTAGCACTCCTGCTAATTTCCCTTAGCTACTTCTGCTAATGTGCTCTAGCTTGCAGCCCAGAAAGCCACCTGTGTCCTGGGCTGCTTCAAAAAAAGTGTGGCCAACAGGTCGAGGGAGGAGGAGATTCTCTCCCTCCACTTTGCACTCACGAGACCCCCACCTGGAGGATTGTGTCCAGGTATGGGGTACCCAGCAGAAGAAGGACATGGAGGTCCTGAAGCGAGTCCAGAGAAGGGCCATGAAGAAAATCAGAGGCTGAAGTGACTCTCCTATGAAGACAGGCTGAGAGAGTTGGGGTTGTTCAGCCTGGAGAATGCTCCAGGGAGACTTTATGATGGTACTTCCAGTACCTGAAGAGGCCTACAGGAAAACTGGGGAGGGACTTTTTGCAAGGGCATGAAGCAGTAGGACAAGGGGTAATGGCTTTAAGCTGGCAGAGGGTAGATTTAGGTTAGACATTGGGAAGAAATTATTTCCTGTGAGGGTGGTGAGACACTGGAAGAAGTTATCCAGAGAAGCTGTGGCTACCCCCTCCCTGGAAGTGTTCCAGGCCAGGTTGGATGGGGCTTGGAGAAATTGGTCTCGTGGGAGGTGTCCCTGCCCATGCAAGGAGGTTGGAACTAGATAATCCTTAAGGTGTCTTCCAACCCAAACTGTTCTATGATTCTGTGATCTTCTATGATTCTATGACCTTCCACCAGTGGACTGCAGATATCCCAGTTTAAAGTAGCTACACAGTAATGGCTTGGGCTAAGGCAGACAAGGGTGGCTGGTGGGGTGCTGTGGGGAGAGGATACCCATGTAGTGCTGAGGCTACAGCCAGATTTGCTCCTGGTGTCCATCAGTGTCACATTACTCATGACACCAGTGGGAGCTGGGTGCTGGAGAAGGAGGTCCTGTGGTTATCTGGGGCACTGCTGAGCTGTGACTCTTGCCCTGCCCTGTGCTGTCCTGACAGGGCTGCCTCAGGCCAGCCTGAGAACACACACAGAAAAAACACAGCCCCCTGCCTGCTCCTGCACCTCTGACCGTACAGGGGTTTGCCTTCTCTTTAGTGCAAGCACCAATGCTTTTAACACCACAGCTGAGGTGTGGCAGGAGATGAGTGAAAGAAGGGTGTTCAAATGGTTGGGGCTTTAAGGTGCCTCCTTTGGTGACCATATAAATTCTATACATACATATATATATATATATATATATACACACACACATATATATATATATTTATATATTAAGATAGGGAGGTTCTATCTTCAGTGCATCATGGAGTTGCACCAAAGTGTCCCTGAGCCACACACCTGGTCCTACATCTGCAGAATGGGTGCAGTCACCTGTCCCTTGGGGCTGGTGTGACACATTGCTGAAGTGCAGGAAAAAGGCAGCACTGAAAGCTGCTGCATCAGAGGGAGGTTTAATTTGTGTCTGAGTGGAGAGGAAAAGAGGAGAAAAAACAGAAGTAGAAGGTACACTGAAAAAAAAAATAAAAAGACAAAAGAAAATAAGGGAAAGAAGTAAGGGGAAGTAGATAACAGCACAATTAATTCTAACTTACAGGGAAGTGAAAAGTAAAGCTCATGGAAGAAAGTAAACTTGTCCCAGTGTCCATGCAAGTCCATGGATGGAGAGCCTTGCAGGAAAGGGCTGCCCAGTGCCCCTGGAGGTGGTGGGCAGGAGGAGGCTGAGGAACATTCCTTATCCATGCCATGCTGTCCTCCCTGCCCCTCCTGCCCTCAGCAGCCCTTGGATGGAGATACAGCCACAGATTGCTCCCTTCATGCTGCCCCTTGGCCTCCATGCAAACACTGAAGAGATGAAATGCTGGGCCCTGCCTCCACCCATGGAAACCTGGATCTGCTTCTGCACCCAGCACAAAAGTGTCACAGCAAGCTGGTAAAGCAAATAGCACCTCATCTTGGGGATTTGAAGGTTACAGGGCAAATTAAGGATAAAACATTTTCTTTAAGATTAGAATCGTGCTTGTGCTGGATTCGAGTCATGTTTCAGTGATTTTAAATCTCTTAGAACGCTTAGTTTTATTTTTCAAGAGTAATAAGTGAAGATGGGTCAGATCAAAAGCTGCAGACTAAACAGTGCTAAGCCTGAGTGGGAGTCAATAGAAAACTAGATGGACATTTTCCAGTTTGGTTTATCCTCTTGTAGGAGACTTTTGGAAACTGCCATGTACTTAAATGTTCTTTGTGCTCAAGGTTTTCCTTTCACAACTTCTTTGCAGTTCATCAAAGTGCATTTTGAAGGAGTGGTGAGCTCAATTTTTAAAGGAACAAGGCTCAAAAGCCTGAAGATCTTGTAGATCCCTTCCAGACTGAATCGCAAAGTGGAATGGAAGGCAACAATTTGAAATCCCATATACAAAAACCTTTCTGTCCTGGGGGAGCTTGAATCCAAGCAGCTTTCTCTTTGAAAGAGCCAAAAATGTCAGCATGAATCCCTTCCTGGAAAGACTTGCATGCTTGAGCTGGTGTGATTTTATGAAGAAACTTTGTCTGTAATCACAGCAACTGAAAAATCAGAACATATTTGCCAAGCCTGAGAGGAAACATCCTCTTTTTCTAGGTCTGGATGCCTGGTCCTTCTCCACTTATGCCTTCCTTGATGCTGTGAACACTGATCCACCAGGAAAGAAATATCCAGCAAGTGCTGCTGTTGTCCATGTCAATTAGGGACCAATGCCCACTTGGTTCTAATGTCACCCACTGCCCTTGATGCCTGGGGAAGAAAATTCTGAGGTCCCAAGCAGTGAGCAGCATTGTTTCCAGCTGCAAAGTCAGACTGCTGGCATCTATCCCTAAACTGCACATGTGGATGAGTGGTGATGTCTCCCACAAATCCTGTCACTGCTGCCAGCTAGGAGTGGGTGGGAGGCATTGGGTTGGTAACATTCTGCCAGGGTTTGCATATTCCCAAACTGGACACTGAAACTTTCTGCCTGGAGCCCGGGCAGCAAGGTGGATAAAGGGGAGTGAAAAGATGGAAGGACTTCAATCAGGGCGTCTTGCTGAGGTTGGAAGGACATAAAGCACACAAATTTACACATAGTTGTTGCCTGCACCACACTGCAAGACACTGGGTCTTCAGATCATGGAATCTGAGAGGCTTTGTGGGCCAGAGATACAAGAGCAGGGAATAAGGTGAGGAAATCACAGCCCAACACCTCTGGTGAAGTCTCTTCGATCCATGTTCCTACGTGCCTTTCTCCCTGAGTAGGAGTTTCATAAATAACCCATTTGAGGGTTATCTTTCTCTCGACAGCCTTCCAGGCCTTCCCTTTGAAGCCACAAAATGCCACAAAATGCTTCCACACGATGCCAAGAATAAGGGAAGCAGGTACAGCTCCTGGGTCTTGACTTTTTGTGACAAGCTTTCCTGACACACAGAGGTAACGTAGGGTGCAAAGTTGCTGAAGGCAGCACCTTCTTCTGTTCATGTGCTTTTTTTTTTTTCTGGACTCAGAAAAGGTCAGTGACAGAAGCGTTAAAAGAAGTTAATTTAAATGATTGACAGGAGGCAATTGTGGGCAAGCCCTGCTCATGACGAGTCTCAACTTAGATTATTGATTTATTCTTTATGCAGTACACACCTTCATGTTTCAAAGGCCAGGGAAGTTTTTGAAGAAATGCCAAAATATGAGCAAATAACTCATATTAACTCAAATTAAATATCCACAAACAGAGGTACTGTATGGGAGATTTGCAGTTTCTGGAGGTGCTCTGGTTTTGGGTCCTGCCCAGCATGGGCCACTAGCCCAGGGTGCTCTGTGGGATAACCTCATTCAGATAAAATGATGGATTGCTACACAGTCTTTCCAAGGAGGTTACATGCTTGCTGGGAGCCTCTTTCAAAGTGAAGTCCCCCTGAATCATCCCAATGAGGTTTTTGGATCAGGCCCTTCAATGCCAGAGGTTAAAGAAACATGGATGAGATAATTTTCAGCAAGAGCACGTAAGTGGAGTAAACGCCTGCGTATCATTTTCCATGGCATTTTTCTATACAGGGATTGGAAATCCCAGGCATGAGGCCTCCCAAGTTATTATGATTCATTTCTGGAAAACGAGGAAGATGAGACAAATGCCAAACTCCAAAGTCAGGCCACAAGCCAGTCAGGTATCTTCTCCACAAGTAGCATCTTTCCCATGTCGTTCCCACTTCAGCAGCAGCCAGTGGGCTTTATACAAAAATCTCTGTTTTATTTGAGTCGACAAGATCCAGGATGACAGAGTGTTAAATGGTAAGACTTGAACTGCAATTTGTGATTGTCCTTCCCATCCTCAGTACTAAAATATGGCCGAAATCCTGACTTTATTGTAATAAGTGGCCACAAGTAATGAGATGTCAGGTTGTAATTTTAAAAGCCTACCAGTACAATAATAAGCAGAATAGAAACATGACTGCTGTCCTTCCAGCACAGGGTAATAAACTCTTTATGGACACGGTTAATGCAATCCCAGAATGATGCAATAATTTAGACAATAATTCACAACAGCCTGCAAAATCAGACAAACTTCCCATTGACTTCAGCAAGGGCAGGATCAGTCCCAGTGGACACTCTGGCTGGCTTTGGCCAAGAGCTTACGGGATTTAACCTCAAGTTTTCCAGTGGAAAGGGCCACCCAATCCATCTCTTCCCTCACTGTGCCTCAGTGCTCTGAGGCTGCTGCAAGGAAACATCTGCTGAGGAAAGCAAAGGATGGGACCTGATGGGGCTGATATAGGTCCCAAGCTCATACATTTGTTTCAGGTGCCAACCAAGGCTGTGTCCCAGCAGCAAGTGCCAAATTTTCCTGTATGGTTAAAGGTGGCTTTGCCACTGGGTCCACACAGAGGACCTGCTAGCCAAGAAGTGGGGGGGCATGAAGTGAAGCCATGGGTGTTGGCACTGATCTGCAGCTCTTGCATCCCCTGGTCCTGGGCATGGACAGTCCCCTTTTCCTAAATAATGTTTTTTGTGCCGAAGTCCCAGACTGTCTACCACAGAGGGTGAGGTTTCATGGTTGTTCTAAATTGTTCTAAGTGTGGGCTGCTCCAATGGAAGATCTCTCATTCTCCTCTTTGCCTCTGGGGCCAGTTCCTGCCCTCCCCTCTGCTGCTGGGATTACCCATCTTTCCTTGGTTTTGGTAGACTTACCTTTCAGCCATCTCCTGCCTGACTTCAATGTTCAATCTCTCAAGCTCCAGGTCCAGGAGAGGGAAAAGTGTTTTGAGGGGACTGAGCCTTCAAGTGGCATTGCAAAAATACAGCCTGTTTGTGAGCTCAGTGCCACAAGTAAGGGTGAAGTCCTGACTTTAGCAGCAGAGATCAAAAAATTCTGCAACAGAGGGAATGTCTGGAGCTGCATAATGCAAGGATACACAGAAGAGAAAATTTAAGTGCTGTCATTTGGGGTAGTAAACTTTATGGATGTGGTGGATGCAATTCCAGTGTACCACAGTATTTTGATACTTTACACCTTCAGCAGCCATGTAAACTTGCTCGAGCTGATCATGAAACCATAGCCTACGAGATGGTGAACAGCTATAATCTTACCAAAAGTACTAAAATATCCTACAAGACAGGGTATCATCTCTCTCAACAGTCATTTGATTTATCTTCACACAAACTGTTCCAGGTGAAGGGTTGGGATGCTGAAGACTTGGGTATCACGTTCCATGCTGGGAGCTGTGCCCAGCAGCTCAGACCTAACCCACAGCAGTCCTGAGCTGAGCTGGATCACTTGCATGTAGCCCAGCTCACGGGGATGTGCAGAGGACCAGAGATGCTGGCAGAGGGTTGACACCATCTCCAGGTATGACAGGTTTAGTTAAACCATGCTGCCAGACAGGAGAAGGACTGAAGAGTTTGGTAGGCAGGAGCATCTCAAGACAACATAAAGTGCAAAAGCAACTTGGTTGAGACGCTGGCACAGGTTGCCCAGGAAGGCTGTGGCTGCCCTCTCCTTGGAAATGCTCAAGGCCAGGTTAGATGGGGCCTTGACTAAACTGATACAGCCCAAGATGTTCCTCCCTATGCAGAGAGGTTGGAACTCAATGGTCTTAAAGGTCCCTTCCAGCCATTCTATGATTTCACGAACTTAGGGAACAAATCACTGCAGTAGCACCCTCCTGACTGCACATGCAGCAAGGTGGCCCCAAAAATGAGCAGGCTGGTTTGCAGGCCTGGTTCCATGCCCATGGCCAGCCAGTGGATCCAGGTGATGCCATGGTCCCTCTCCACAACCAAAAGCAGGTACAGGCACTCTCCTCCCAGTCTAAGCAGTGCAAGCCTAGCTTTGTTAGCATCCCTGTTGGTATAATAAATTAGGGGGCAAAGAGAAGTAAAAGCAACAGGTGAGGTTTTAAACAGAGGAGCAGTCTGGCCCTTCTTTTTCCCTTCTTTTGGGGCCATGCAGAGGCAACAGCTGACAGGCATTTCTGCAGACTCCTGCCTTAGCAGCAAGGCAGGGAGTTAAAAGAGACAGTGCAGAGATTTAGTTCCCCAGGCACCTCGGGGTGAAATTCTGGCCATAGTGAAGCTTGTGGGAACACAGCCATTGCCTTCCACAGAGCCATGATTTCACCCCATAGGTATTAGTTTTTCCTCTCCTCCCAAGACCAGCACAGATATTAGAAAACCACAGCTATCAGGGTGCTGCAAGAAATACTTCAGGTAACAAATATAGTTTATGTGTTAAAAGGGAGAAAATAAACCTAAGAGGACAGGCCAGAGAGCAGCGAGGATGCAACACAGCAAAGTGCAGCTAACACAAGGTGGAAGAAGAGACAAAATCAAACTTCTGTCCTCAGTAGGAAAGAATATTGTTCTGCAAAAATAATCAGCTGACACACACAGCTTAAAGCACGTTAGGAACCTTGTTTTCCTACAGTTATAAACAGCTTCTCCCAGCAGTTCACTGCACAACGCCTTCAGCTGCATTTCTGCCCTAAGAGCCCATGCCAGCCAAGCTGATTTATAACCAGCATGACAGACAGAACAGCCTTTACTGACAGAAGATCATTTTATTGCTGAACTAAGTCTAAATACAAACCTATCTCTCTGCTTTTATCACTGAAGGGTGGTGGATGGCATGGGACCAGAGAGACGGAGATGCTTCTCTTACCTTTGGGCTTTCTCCAGCCTAGGTCAGTAGATGCACCTGATAGAGTTTTCTTGTAGGAAGAGGGAAAATACTTACATTGACCTAATCTTTTCCCTGTTTTCATATCCACATGGCAACATTTCACCTGGTCACTGAGAGCACTGGTTTCAGCATCCATTCAAGTGGCTCTCCAAAGCACCCATGATGGTGCCACGCATGATAGTGCCATGAAACACACGATCATGAGGGTCTTTTCCATGACTGATCCTCCCAGGCTGGTTTTGGCCTTTATCTGAGAATTAACTAAGTGCTTTCAGCCAGGCTAGTTATTAATGTCTGATGCTGAGGAAGTGTGTAGTTCATGTGGATGCTTTGTGGAAGTATCTGATCATAACCTCAGCCACTGCCTGTTTCTGTTGAACATGATAAGGAGAAGAGCTGCTGTAGTGAGTATAAATGAATCTAAATAAGAAAACAAAAATTATGGTAACATCAAAAGTGTAAACTTGGAGGGACGGGTGTTTTTTTAGACACTTATTGTAACCCAGAGGAAATCAGCTGTGTTGCTTTTTCAAAAAAAAAAAAAAAAAGGTTCAGACTTGAAATCTGACAAATGACCCAAAACCCATGGAGATGGAGGAGGACAGAGTCCACCATGGCTGCCAACGCACAGGTATGGAGAGAATTTACTCAGTATTGTATCTGCTAACAGAACTGGGGAAAGAAAAACAAAATTTTTTACAATAGACATCTTGCTCCTGATGAAATCTGCCAAAGATTAATGACCTTTCTCAAGATAACCTACCTGACAGAGGGACAGCATTTCAGAGTGTTAGGCTGTGGTATCTGCTCTGAATTTTGTCTGACCTTCCTTCAGGAGCTCACACAGTCAAAAGCCCAGCACTGAGTCTTGACTGTGTGAGCTCCTGAAGGAAGGTCAGACAGGAGCCCTCAGTGTAGCTGGGTATCTCCATATGCACATTAAGTATGAAAGGAACACTAAAAATAAGGACATGTTTGATTGCAGCATGTAAAACATTTATATCTTCAACAGTTATCTTGAGTAATTGCCAGGGACTCACTCAGGCAGCCTGGCTGCATGGCTCATGCTCCTACATCAGCTTTTTCTAATTTACAAAAGAAACCAGGAAAAGTATTTAAAAGTTTGGTGTTTTTTTCTTCTCTGGAGGTTGTTGCTACATGTGACAGCTGGAACATTCTTTAAAAATGGGCTTCCCAGCTCCCATGGATGACACCCCCTTATTCTGCAGCATTGCAGCCTGGGTCCCACTGCACCATGGCTTGCATCACAACAGGTCCCTTCCAGAGGGGGATGGTGTCCAGAGGGTGACTGTCTTTAAAAGGTTCCTGAAAGACAGGTAAGAAAAGGCAGGTCAGTGTTTGTGGAATTTAAATAAATACAGGGAACCCAAGCTGCCACTGGGAAATGGTTAGGAGTCAGAGACTCATGAAACATTGGCAAGCAGAACAAGAGAGTGTGGTTTGTATTTTTGGCTGCTTATCCTGTGTGCTTTATCTTGTGGCCTGTTTTTTTTGTTGGTTTTTTTTGTTTGTTTTTTTCTTTTTTCTTTTTTTTTTCTCATACAATACCACACCTGGTTTGTTTAGACTCTCACCTGGTGTAGGAATGTATTAGGGAGCAGCTCCAGAAGAATATTTGCAGATTTGCTTTCACACACACACACATTGGTAAATGCTCCCTTGATGTGTTCTGCAGTCCTGGGGTCAGTGCAGACTCAGATTTAGTACAAAGCACAGTGATACTGGAGAAATGTCATAAGTCCCAATTGATCTACACTTGCTTCTACAGTTAATCACTTTTATTATTCCCTGCTTGCTCCATTGTTTCAGTAGCTTTGAGCACATAGAAATAGATAAATAGGAGAAAGCAGGAAAGCTTGGTTCTCAGCGTTAGTATCTTCAGTAATTTTTTTATACCAAGAGCAACCAGATAACCTTTGGCAATATAAACTTTCATGTTTTATGTTCTTAAGCTGAGGCTCCCAGAATTTTGCACTTGTTCAAAAGCAGTATTACCATGTCTCTTTTTGCATCAACACCACAAAAAATGAAGTCAAGCTAACATTAAACCCATTCTCTCACAAGACTGAAACTTCTGACCACATCAGCCAAGAGATCCCACATGAGCAATACCGAGGCTCTTCCATGGGGCTTTCTTGTGACTTAAACTTGTCCATTTAAATTTATATTTCTGACTGCTTTCTGAAAGAAGAACAAGCCAAAAAAGTACTTTGGCTGGGCTCCCCCCTCTGACTGGCTGTGTGGATGAGCAGAGCCAGCACCTCTCCTGCCAGGCTGTGTCTCGGTGCCTCTCACGCGAACTCGTGGGATCCTTGGAAACCCTGTGTCCTCGAGGCCAGGAAGCAAGCAGCACTGGGACATTGTGTAAGCCTTCCTGTAAGTCACTGAACACTTCCTCCAGGTCCCAAAACAGGGAGGGGAGGAGCCTTCCTCAGCTGAATAAGCCTCCATTCATGATTAGCTGAGAGGTGATCCTTCCTTAGGCTTCACTGATCCTTCCTCCAGCAGCTTGGGGAAAGCATCTCCAAGGCTGCCTGCTGCTTTTGGAATACACCATGAAGCTCTTGTTAAACAGATGTGCTCTCTTACTGCTTGCAAAAAGCAATGAATTTCAAAGAGGCTGGCACCTTATCTCCAGGTCTGCTTCTATTCATACCATCTCTTGTATTGTGTCACTGTTGGGAGGGATGCTTAGGAAGGCAGAGAGCTGCTAGGCAGTGGTGAGAGGCCAGAACTACTACATATTGCTGACATAGATCAGAAGCTTTTTGACATAGGTCAGAATCCATCAGAGGAGGAACGGTTTTCCAACTTAACTCCAAGAACAGCAGTACTACTGACATGGAGTTGTGGCTCACCTATCTAACTATTCTATGTTGGTAAGCAAAACCTTATGAAAGATAAAGAGGTTAAAACACTTTTGTCATAGATGCTCTGGTCCTTGGACTAATCTGGCATTCTAGGTCAATTCAACTAACAAGGTGCATGCCACACCTCTGCAGGAAAGCAGAAGGAAGAGGCCAGTTACAGAAGATTGGTCATAGAGTAATAGAATGGGTTTGGTTGGAAAAGGCCTTTAAGATTACTAGGTCCAAGCATTAACATAACTCTACCAAGTCTGGCACTAAACCACATCCCTAAGCATCACATCTATGTCTTTTAAATACCTCCAGGGGTGGTGATTGAACCACCTCATTGAGCAGCCTGTCCAAGTGCTTGAGAACTCTTTCAGTGAAGAAGTTTCTATGAATATCCAATCTAAACACAATCTCAACAAAACCTTCCCCCAAAGGGTGAGTATTTTTCTCATAAATCCCTGACATGGCTCCATCACTGGGACCCCCAAATCTTGCATCCTACCAGATCCAATGTGGTGTGCATGGGCTTTGTTTTGCAGTATGCTGCTCTGCTCTTTTACAGAACCACTGGAGAAGCTCTGGCAATCTGAGCTAATTTCTCCTGCATGAGCTGGACAACTCTTACCCCATTTGCCACCCTCCAGAGAAGCTTTCTTGACAGGGACCTCCCAAAGTCTAATCTGATGAAGAAGGAGTCCCAGCCAGCCTCAGTCAGTGGGGAACCACATCAGCCTTCACTCTGCAGACTCCCACTCTCCAGCTGCCACAGGATTTGCATCTCTTTGCAGCAATTGCAGTTCTGCAGCAGGGCTGGGAACAAGCTGGTAAATGAGAACTTTCTGAGACAGATCAATTTTCCAAATATCTAGTGCATTTTGAAACTTGATTTTTTTTGCAGGTAGTATTGAAGGGGAGGGAAGACAGGTGGCATCAAATGGGGGCCAGAACAAAATAATCAGTCCTCTGCTGGCAGGGGTCTTTTTGGCTTGGTCTCTCTATGGCTTGGTCTTTGACTTTACCTTCCCCAAGGCAATGCATGGTGTTTGCATGGGTGAGTTGCAATACCAGACAGTGGCTGCACCACTGTGACCTCTCCCGTGGGGAGCTGGGCAACAACGTTCAGAAGTGGTCCCCAAGCCAAAGAGTTCCCTGTCTGAGACAGGTACAACACTGTGCCCAAGTAACAGTAGAAGGAGAAACAGAAACTTGATGTTTGACAAAAGCACTTTGTGAATCTTGCTCCTTTTAAGTCTCCCTGAACCCTCCAACCAAAAAAAAAAAAAAAAAAAAAAAAAAAAAAAAAAAAAAAAAAAAAATCTCACTGTATGCAGCTGCTTGCACTGTATGCACTTGGATTAGAAGCATAGAATCACCATCAGTGGTAGGACACCTCCAAAGCCAGAGTCTCTCATGACAGTAGTAAGAGAAAACCTGCCACTTGGAGGAGAATTAAAAAATTAAAGAGAAACTGGAGGACAAAGTGGTTTTCTGTCTGACTATGAGGTAGCACTATTAAGCTATTCACAGCAACCCCCAAAGGAAATGTGCAGCTCTTCTGGAGGCACAATCACTTGTCATTTTACAAAATATGAAGTTAACCACTGTACAAACTCAGTTTTGGTGATGAATCAGGTTATGCCTACCTCTATAAGCCATTCCCCCCTCCACCCTGTTTATGATGTTTCCAGTTTCTCCCATGAAAATCAGAATTGTATTGATCATGCCTATAACCATGCTCTTTCCCAGGGTGTTTCTGGGCACCTGGCAAGTGCTGGTGAATCCTCCACCTATTCTGCCAGGCTCTGAGTAGCAGAGTGCTCTCTACAGCCAGCCCCATCACCCAGCTCTCCTGGTGGAGAGGATATCCTGGGACAGAGGATAAAAAGAGGAATCTGGACAGGCCCAGAGGGTGAGATGGTGGAAATCAGGAGCTCTAAAAAAACAATTAAAAATTAAAGATTTGAATCACAGCCTAAGAGGGGAACTGAGTTTGAGCTCCTAGTTTCAGGCTGTAGCCAAAACAATTAATGAGGTTTTTGGTTGAGTATATGAAGAATCAGGGAAGAACTAACAAACTTATTCCTGGACAACTGGGTCTGATTAAATTATCTGCCTTTTGAAGATGTGGAGAATTGAAGAAGAGTGCAGTTTGTTGCCAGACAGAGACATTGTCTGGAAAACATCAGATGATGGCCCACAGGATGTCCACTTTCCTCCAAGGCAGCTTCTCTGCATTGTTTTTGTATGTTGTTGCCAAGCAGATCAGTTTGTCAGAAAAGGGTGAAGAAATCCAGCCTGCAGAGACTCCTTGCTGGCCTCTTGCAAGCCCATTGCTGTAAATGACATATTCCCTCCAGTAAAAATGATCTCAGGGAAAAGAATAGAAAGACTGTCTGATGAAAAGCTATTTCCATCTACAGCTGCAAGGTGATGAGATCTATTCAAAGGCAATTAAAGAGAGCTTCAAGGAGGCTGCATGAATGTCAGATGAAGTTCTTCAGCCCTGGAAGACATTTACATCAGGAGAAGAAAACGATGCTCTCCAGAGCTTTTAAGGACCCTGCTTGTGCTGAAGTCTGATGAGATTTACTGCCCTGTGCAGCACTGCCAGGGCCACTGTTCTCACTGCCCAATATCTGATGCTGCTGTATCTGAAACACAACTCTTCTGACAACAAAAGTGACAGATTTGGTTGCAGCAAGGGATAGTGTTGTGCTTTTGAGGAACACAGCAAGGTTTCCAATGGGCATGGGAAGCTGGTGGCAGTTCTACACTGGTAACCTGGAAGAAAATGTGTCAGTGGCACTGATGGAGGCAGGGCAGAGAGCAGAAAATGTTACTACAGAATGATGGAAACAGGGGATTTTGGACAGCCCAACAACTACTCAGCAGCAAGCCTCATGCTTTGTAGGATGGAAAATTACCTGTAGTTCCAACAAACACCGTAAGGCTGCTGAGATGGAAGCAAGCCCTACAGAAAAGAAAACTATGGTGAGCTTGGAATATTTTTGATGCCTCAGTCTGGGTTGGAATAGCTGTGTTGCAGATAGCCCAACAGCACTGAGGATTAAGTGGCTGCCCTCAGGGGTCAGCACTGCTCAGGCTCTTCAGTCCTTGATAGGCTGTCTGCATGGAACAGACTCCCAGGTTTGCTGGGAGGCTTGGGAGGAAGACAGCTTTCCCATTTCTTTCATAATTCTTACACTCAAGAGAAATGATGTCTTCAGACCCCCCTCACTGAAGGCCCAGCCAGCTGACAGACGAAAGCTTCACATTCTAATTCCTTCTAACCCTCTGTATATTTCAGTGAAAAACAGTCCTCTAAATACTGCACCAGCTCCATTTGGTGCTGCTGATGCACACCAAGAGCAGAGCAGTGGCAATGAGCAATCCTTGTTGAATGCACATGTGTGATGAGGGTACATAAATGCCCTCCAGCAAGCAATTGTCCTGCATCTGGTTCCACTGAAATTAAGGTAACAGTGGCAGCAATAGAGTCCATTGCTAATTTCTGTATCTTCCAAAATGAAGGTTTCCAAGGACAACTTCACATTGCCCAGAGGGTTTGTGGGATCAGTGCTTCTCAACAGGAGATGGAGCAGGCAACAGAGAAGTTTGTGAAGTGCTGTTCCGTGCTGAACAGGGTTTTGGGATGTTAGCTTTAAGTTAAAGGTATCAGCTTTTAATTTTGGTAGGATTTGAAAGGGTTTAAGACCACAGGGGCCTTCCTCTCATCAAGGAAAGCTGAGCAGGGTGCTGTTCCCTCTCTAGTCCAAGGGAAATAAATGATGACTTTCCTCACCTGACTCCACCAGGGCACTGAAGTCGTGTCTCCTAGATGCTGGAGGGATTACTAGGCACCAAGTATCATCCAATAAGTCCCCTAAACTGAATTAAACCTCATTTTGTTTGCTGATTGTTCAAAACCCTGAGGGTCAAGCTTTTAAACCCATTTAACAAGAGAAAGTGGGGTTGACACAGGAGGATGTACATGTTTCATGCACTCATTGTAAGAAAAACATCTCTCAGAGCCACCTTTCAGATTTCTATTTCTGAATGAGGTAAGGAAGTCCCCTCTTAGTGAGTCCTAGACTGCTGGACATCCTAGCTAACAAAGTGGACTAAAGTGTATCTGGATGGTGAGCATTTGGCCATGGGGCTCTCATTGCCTGAGGAAGAGGAGGTTTATCTCATACATTATGCCGAGCATTTAAAGCCAAAATTAACCCACTTCTAGAGAAAGCAACTCAGCTCTCACTTATCCATGGCAGCAGAATGCTCCAGAGAGCAGCAGAGGCAAGGATTTGACCTCCAGCAGGTTCCTCACAGCTGAATTTGACCCCATACTTCTGATTTTTTTCAAATTCCAAATTCTCATTCACAGAAAAATTTTCTGCTAAGCTTTTAGCCCAGTGGTGCTTTCCTCAGCCTTTAAGTACAGTGACAAATACCTCTCACTCATGGGAAATGGCCTCTACTTTCTGTTGAGTGGAAATCCTGCAGCATCATCCCACTTCTACTTGCTATAAGAGAAACAAAACAGGTAGCAGGAGAAGGGATATTGTATTTAACCCTGATTTCTTCTCCCTCTTCTGTATTTGCAACCGATGCGTTTTGAGCAGCCTGAGCACACACCCATTGCTCTGATGAGAGATGAATTCATTTTCTCCTTTGTCCCCAGCCTTTCCCACCAGAACTGTTGCTCTGTACTATGGAAGCAGGACCCCAATGTAAGAGCAAGGCAGGTAATATTTAGGCCACAGAAAATGGGTGTGAGACAGACCAGTAGCAGGAACCTAAGCAGTAGACATTCACCTAAACACAAAGCTACCTGGCAAAGGAAAAGAAGAGTGGCTTCCATGTAGCCCTTTAGAAACAACCATTACAGATCACATCTTCTGCATCTGCCCCAGCCACAGAAGATGAGTGTTAGTCCTCTGTGTAGAACAACCTGGACAAAAAAAAACCCACCCTTTTTTTCCATTTTCACTAGCATCTGCTTTTCAGCTGGTCGCTGTTAGCCCTCAGAGCCAAGGATGAGAAGCTCCAGCATCTGGAGACAGAGATCTCAGCCAGCCAGCACATAAAGCATCCAGTCTCTGGCAATGTGGCTGAAAGCAGCCTCTGCCACAGACATGTATCTCCTGCTAGCCCACCTCCAACCCCCTCTGTCCCTAAATAGCACAAAAAAGCTGCTATTTAGTCTATTTAGTGGTGGTGCAGAGGAGAGGTTTGCCAAGAAGTGCTCTGCTCCCCAGGCCCCAGCGTGGGCTCAAAACTCAGGCAAACATTTCTGAAGAAGGGATAACTGCAGGTCAAGCATCATGTGTCTTCCAGGGAAAAACACGCAGTGTAAACAAAAAGAATTCAGCCCATCTCTGCAGAGCAGAGGGAGGAAAAGCCACACAGCTGGCTTGATTTATGCTGCCTCTTCCATGGTGTGCCCTGGAGAGGTGCTCCATGGTGTTATAGCCTCACCAGTGCCAGGCAGGCACATCTCTCCTTGGCAAACTCCTTGGGTTTCCATAGTCCTGCCAGTGGTGACTGATGGTGTGTGGGGAGCAGGGTCTACTCATCCCAGAAGAGCTCCCAGGAGCCACTCCCAATGCCACAAGAGGATGGTGACAGCAGAAAGGGCTGGAGGAGGAGGTCAGGTTTGGGCCAAGGCACTTTAGGGACAAGGTCTGATTGTGTGGTGCTGGGGAGGGGACAGGAAAGAATTCTGGTGGAGAAAGTTTCTCCCCTGTCCTTAAGTCACTGGCAAGCTTCATCCCTCCTCAAATGAAGTCTAGATCCCTCTCCAGACTAAGGTGTGAGCAGCTGCTCAGACATGGTTACAGGCTTAGCACGGCTCCTTCTCACTCCTGCTTCTCTGGCCTCATCCTGTCTGGGAGGTAGCTCAGTTCCTCTGGGCTCTGGATGCCAAGAGGTATCTCTGCCAAGAGCCAGAGATGGTTTGCCAAGAGCTCTCTGCTAAGGACTCGGCACTGCTGATAACCCCACCTGACCCCTGTAAATGAAAGAGTAGCAGACAAAGGATGCTTACTTCAGCTTAAGGAAGTGCTTTATGGTTGTTCTTGGTCAGACAGCCAAGGGGCTCTAAAGCACTCTTCACCTGACTATATTTCAGAAGACTGATCAAATATTGTTTTGCTAGTGCTTGCAAAAACAATAGGAGGATATCCCAGCTCCCAAATTTAAGAATGCCAGTATCCTTCACATTTTTCAGATCTATTTAGAGAACGTAAGTCACTTAGCTCAGCTCTAACATGGACACCATGGTTACTGAACTAGTGCTGTAGGGCCCTGTGGCCATGGGCTTTGTCCCTAGCCATGCTGGAAAAAAGGACAGAACAGGCAAATCAGGGGAGCAGAGATTCTTAAAATAAGATCTACATCACACCCATGATATACAACAATATGTAAGAAGTAAACCAAGGGCAGTAACGAGGAAATTCATTGCTGCTTGTAAGCCCTAGATCCAAGTGACCTCCCAGAGGAGAATAGGTACCCTCCTCACTTTGATCCATCTGATGGTGCTGAGGCAGCAAGGGGGAGATTTACATTTCTCATCTCTGCCTGCCCTCTGCCAAGCAGCAATACCCTTTTTTCCCAGTACCAAGCACCCAATCAAAACCACTGTGGACACACCACAGAAGGCTGGGACCGTATCTGCTGGGACTCACCCTGCCAGATGGAGCTTGTAGGAGGTGGCACTTTGTCCTGGCAGCCCTCATGGTGCATCAGGTGCTGCAGGAGCAGTCCCAGCTTTGTACTTGATCAGGTGTCTTCCTCTCCTCCCCCAGCAGGCAGAAGGACAAACAGACATCGCAGCCCTGCACAGCAGGTTCTGGCCAGCCCAACAGGAGCCCACATTAGTGCCTATTGACCCACACCCCCACCTGGGTCAGCCATGTGGCACCAGCAATGCAGGGAGCCAGCGCTGGTGCAGAGAAGGGCTCATGGGCTTCTGGTTGAGATCCTTGCAGATCCATGCTGAGCAGTGCTGTGGGGCAGGGGGATGGATACAGAAGGAGAGCACCCCCATCTAGTGGCCTGAGCCCTCCCTGTGGCACCCAAGGCAGGAAGGAAAGAAAATCCCTGTGAAAAGAACCAGGGCTTGCAAGAAAAATCGTTGCAAAATGAAGATGAGTGAAGGGAATGCCAAGGCACAGCAGAGCAGATGGGCTCCTCTCCTATTACCCCTGGAGGGGGCTCATCTCACCAGTTTTAGATATCTTTGCTGTAAGTGACCATGCCAGGTTCCCTGTGGTCAACAGAAGGGAACTGGAAATTTTTAGGGTTTGATTAATTTAATTCTAAGGTAGACATGTAAAATTGTGAGGCACATTCTAGAGAGGCCTCTCCCCCAACTGCTAAAGGAGGTTGAGTAACTGAGATGTAAGTACCTACATGATGGGCATCTACATTTGGAGAGACAGATCCCATCTTCTCTGGCTTATGGCTGCTCTTGAAGAAATTTGCAATGCAGATACTGTTTTCTGGGGATGTCAACAAGACATCAGAAATTTCCTGGTTCAGTAACAGTCAAATAGTGTGGTAAAAGTTGAAGATGATACTTTTCAGCAGAACATTATTCCCCATCTCCTGCAAAAGAAAATCCACTTCTGATTAAGGCAGTTTCAAAGCCCTTGATCTCTATCTTTGAACACTCAGCCTCTGCTTCATATAAGTACTCTAAGGAGTAAGACTCTACAAAGATACTTACATTGTTGCCTATGGCATGAAAACACTTCTTTTGCACCCCATCAGCTCCATGGAGTAACTGGAGTTATTTTATTTGAAAGGGAAGACAAAATAAAATTACTCCAGAGAGCTCACCAGTTTTATTCCTCTTCCTCTGCAGTGTCAGATGGCCGTCCAGGTGCCCTCCTTAAGCAAGTAAAGACAGAGGAGCTGCCTCACAGGCAAAGGTACTGTCAGGAGTAGAAATATCTGTCTGACCTCTGAGAGGGAGTTGGGATGAAGTGGGTTCCAGAAGTCCCTTCCACAATGAGTCTTACAATGATTGCCTAATTGGTGATGGCACCCAGGGCTAGGGCAGTAGTGAAGAAGAGGCCTGAGACACAGGAAGAGGCAGCAGGCAAGTGGGACAAGGGGAAGGTGCTGGGAAGTAGAGGCCATCCCCATCTCTTCTACCCAGGGACTAGGTGGGGACAAGAGACAAGGATAGTTTGGGAAGGGCAGGGCCAACTTAGAGAAAGGCAGGTAGGAGGGAAGGAAGGATTGGCAGAAGCTGTGCCAGGCAGAACAACCCTTGCCTGGAGGGACTCCCAGCAGCCTCATCCTGCAGCACCTACGTGCAGGGAGCTGGGACAGGAGCAGGGACAGCCCTGCTCTCTTCCTTGCTGAGCAGACAGATGGACAGAAACTGCAGCTACAGCTGGGCCCTGCACACATGGATCATAGAATCATAGAATCATAGAATTGGCTGGGTTGGAAGGGACCTCAGAGATCATCAAGTCCAACCCTTGATCCACTGCCACTGCAGTTACCAGACCATGGCACTGAGTGCCACATCCAGTCTCTTTTTCAATATCTCCAGGGACGGAGAATCCACTACTTCCCTGGGCAGCCCAACCCAATCCCATCCCAACAAGCCTGATCACCCTCTCCATAAATAAATTCTTTCTAATATCCAACCTAAACCTCCCCTGGCACAACTTGAGACCATGCCCTCTTGTCTTGAAACATGTATGGTGAATGTGTGGTGGCTCAGAGGGGTTTCATCCAGGTGGTGTTCTGAAGAACTCAAGAGAAGCCAACAACTCTCTCTTGTGGTAGGGAATGCTTAGGTAGGATGAACAGGCAGGGAAAACTAATTGCTGAACAGCCTGATTAAGGGAGCATTGCTCAACTTTGGGAGCCTGCTGGACAAAAGCAGCTCGGATTCTTTTACTTGATCCTGCCAAAAGCCCCTAGACTCGTGCTTTACCTTGAATCTCTCAGTTCCCACACTATATGCCAAGCAGGCTCTGAAACATCAGGACACTTGGCCACTTCCAGCCTGGGAAGATGCTTCCTGCCTTGCTCCAGCTCCCCTGATCCAGGCCTTCTTCCTTTAAATGTGACCAGCTGATACTCACCTATCTGCTCAGGCCTGCTGGTTTCTTCATCCTCTCTCTTCTGCATTCACAACTTCCAGATAAAGCCAAAGCATTGGATATCTCCTCCTGACACCAAAGTCACTTGGGCAGCAGCTTCCTTCTGCTGAGAGAATCAGTGCCAAGTGCCCTCAGAAGGCTCTCCAAACTGCTCCATACAAGGCTTTTTGCTTACCATCACCTTTTCCTATCCCATTTGAATAGAAATGATGCCAAGTGGGCTTCTCTGGAGTGAAAAAGAATGGTATTTTTCAGACAAACAAGGTTCAGGAACAGCTTTCCAGTGGGAAACCTGCCTTTGAGTCTGGTGGTGCTCACCAGGGGATTTCATGGCAGCAAAGAGCTGGTGGGTAGGGTCCCAGAGCAACTACCACAGGTCCAGCTCCTTAGCAAACCCTGAGGAAACATGGCAGGGAGAGCCAGGTCTCAGAGCTGGATTTCTCTCTGCTTTTTTTTTTTTTTTTTTTTTCTCTCATGCTGGAAGAGCAGCAGGACTCTTGGTGCAGCTGTCAGGCTGCATGTGCAGACAAGGCAAAAGGTGTAGACAGTGGTGACCTGAAAAATTGTAGTTTTTTGAGAGAGGGGGCATATAGGCAGGCAATCCAGGCTTCAGAAGAAGGTCACTGCTGTGCAGCAGTGATTTTAATAATAGGGAGCACGAGGTGGGATCAGGCTGGGAGCAAATGGATTTGGACCACAGGTGGGAGACATATGTGCTCTGGTAGCAAAGCAATCTCAGGTGGCTTTTCCCCACCTCCTCAGGTAGGCTGATAGAAGTGTTTGTGAGGCTGCTGTGAACCTGGTCAGGTCCAAGTCATTAAAAATCTCACCTTCTTTTAACAAGTCCCAGTTATTTCACTAATTCAGATACATCAGTGCTATTAATAGGATGCTGAACCACAGCTGGGGAGGGGGGGGAGCAGGAATGTCTTTAGGGGGGCTTTGCCACAAGAGAAAACATTCCATGGGGTTGTCCTCATAGCACTGGGGCTCAGCAGGAGACAAAGTGTTTGCCTCTCCAGACATCACACATGAGCCTGTCTATTTTTAAAGCTGCTTTTCTCAGCTGTGAGCCTCTCCAGGCCTTTCCATCACAGGCATAGGATGTCATGGCTGCCACAGGATGGCTGCTGGAGAGGATGAGAAGCAAGAATTATAGCTGAGCTGTAACAGAGAAAAGCTTGCTAAAGAAAGGAAAACACTGTGTTTCACGGTGGCTTTTTTGTGTGTGTGCACAGCTCCTGTTTTCACCAAGTATTTCCTTTTTCTTCCCCTATAATTAATAAAATTTGCTTCCTTTATTCTCATCAGCATCAGACTATGTAAACATGGTGACTAGACCATAAATTTCCACCCCAGAGAAATACATGGCTGCACTTATCCAAAGTGCTTTTCTTAATCAAATGAATTAATTTATTCACACCTCTGGTACCTGATGGCAACTGTGCACCACTGTTACCTTTACGAAGAAAAGAATTTTGTAATTACTTTTCACATAAGAAAAGTAAGCATCTGTATCCAGGTAGTACATTTGTTGTGGCCTCAAAGTGAAAAAAATCCACAGCATACTTCCAGGACAGTGCAACAGTGACAACTGTGACAGAGGATAAAGAAGAGAATTTAATAAAATCAGACACCACACAGGCCCCAAACTTGCAGAGAGAACTTGCCTTTGATGTTAAGCAGAACTGTGTACAACCAGGGCTTGTTTTTTGTAAGATTCAGCATAGCAGTGTCTTCAAGCTAGCAAAAAGCAGATTTCCCTTTTTATTACTCAAACATCCTTTACATTGAGCCCAGGCTGCTGGTGAGCCTTTTGTTTAATCAACACAACCACATTAAGGTTGCAGGCAAACCTCCTAACACCAGGCAACTTTGTGGTTAAAAGCAATAGATCTGCACAAACCTGATAAATCCAATGATTTGAACGTTTCATGTAAATCAGAGTGACTCAAAATGGAGCAGCAGATGAAAAACAGGGACTAAAATGGAAAGGCACACACAGCTTGTTCAGAAGTTAGGTGTGCTGGTTCCTAGAGCCAGGATGAATCTCCTAGGATTCCATTTTATCT
Organism: Heliangelus exortis; assembly: GCF_036169615.1. Taxonomy (NCBI): domain Eukaryota; kingdom Metazoa; phylum Chordata; class Aves; order Apodiformes; family Trochilidae; genus Heliangelus; species Heliangelus exortis. Next base: position 59,276,787 of record NC_092422.1, read on the forward strand.
TAGGTTACCTTAGGAATCTAGAACAGTTACTTGCTCTTTGATGGCTCCTTCCAGTCTTTTCTTACACAGCCCAGATCTAAAATCCTACACGTACCGGAATAAAGGACTCCCCTCCCCCCCCCCCCTTTTTTTTGTCTTAGAGCCTTGTCAATTCCTTGGTACTTGCTTGAGCTTTGGAATAATTAATTTTCTTTTTAATGACATTAGAACAGAGCCAGAAATGCCTTCTTTAGTCAGCTTGATAGCCTTTGTCTCCAGCTGAAATGAATATAGAAGATGGCTCAGGGGAAGAGGCTGGTAAATTAGCTTTAAGCACCATCCCAGCCTCCAGCTGCTACAGCCCCCCTGCAGCATTCATTTCCTGGAGCCATTAATGAGGACTGGCAGGATCCATGCATTCTCTTGCTGTCCAGGACAGCTTCTCTCACAGCCCTTTATAGGCATGCTTACCAGGTTATAAATTGAAATTACCTCCTTGGAACTGTGGGGAAGGGGATGGAGACAAAAATCACACCACCATTCAAGTGCCTCAGACAGCTGCATTGCACAGCTGGGTGCCTTAGCTCTAAATCAGCTTCTCATTGTCACAGCTTAACACTGGGCCAGCAATTAAATGAATTATAGATGCTCTCTCTTAATCCCCCTTCCCTTCCTCATAAAGAGAGTGAATAAAGGAGAGAGACTTACGGGTTGGAAACTGACACAGCATTAATGAAACAGTAATGATAAAAAAGGAAAAATTATTAAATATATACAAATATACAGAAAAATGATACCATGTTCCTTCCTCTCCAGTAATTCTCCCATCACCCCCAAGGCTGCAGAGCAGCCCTGGGGAAGTCCAGGCTGGACTCCAGGGGTCAGCGCAGCAGTTGGGAGCTGGAGGCAGGAACACAGATTCAGGAGGGCAGGGATCAGGAGCACAGGCAGAGGAATGGATGGAATCCTCCCAGGATGCTGGCCACAGACAAAGAAGGAAGGAGTTTGACCCTCGTGATCCCTCAAATTTATACCAAGTATGATGTGTGTGGGATGGAATTCTCTGGTCAGTTTTGGTCACTCATCTTGTCTGCTCCTCCCTAAAGGAGGGTTGCAGGTGTGACCCCTTTGCACCATTTTTCTTTCTAAAGCATAAGGTGTTCTTCAGAACTGAGCAGTGGCCTTGATTCTGCATCCCATTCTCTGGCTGTAACTATAAACATCGAGTACTATCAGTCCCAGAAGCAGACACTGAGTGAGAAACTTGCTGTTAATTTCAGCAAGTCCAGCTACTTAAAAGATACTCAGCTGAAAGCAAAATTCTAAGATCAGAAAATCAGTCCTATCCTGGCCCAAACCAGGACACTCGTGTAGACAGAAGTTCTCACTGACTTGTCTCAGTTTCTCAGACAGCAGTTGCTGACTCTTACAGCCAGGAACCTTGTAAGGATGTGGTGGACCCTAGGTGCTCTTTGTATTAACTGCATGCCCTGCTCACGGCACATCTCGCTTTTCTTTCTTCCATTCAGTGATTTTTACATTGAAAAGTTTCCAGAAAAGGACTTTGGTTTTCAACCCTCTCATTCATAACACAAACCTCATTAAAACCTCACAGGGTGAAGAAGAACCAAGCACCACTGGTGCTGACAGAGCTGAGATTCTGGCACACACAAGGCTTCTCACTCCTGCTGCTCAGCTGACCGCATCCCAGCGAGGCTTCAGACACAACTCACATTTGTCACCACTTCAGCAGCTGCTCTCCACCTCTACTCCATCCACCTATAAACACACACACGCAGGTGACAAGGTGTTATCTGTCAACTAAACTCCTGTCCATTGCCTTAAGGAAACTCTAACAGGAAGCCTGACTTCAGATGTACAGTTTTACAGATGCTCCTCCTCAGTCTGAATTCTTCGCTCTGAAATGCATGAAGGTGTTTGCCTGGCCAGAGACATCCCCTCCTCTGAACTGGACACAGGCCAGGACCACTTGGGTGCTGTCACCAGAGCAGCTGTGCCCTAGTGCACTGGTTCAACAAGGGAGAAAACAGGAATGAGGATCTTCTTCGGCATCAGGGGTCTCAGGATAGAACAGTCTGGCTTCTAAATCTTTTTTTTATGACAAAAATAATTTGTTTTCCCTTTCAGACTGGGATAGAAGAGAGATGGAAAAAAACCCTGACCTGACATGATTGCTTTTGGCCATGGTTTTTGGGTTTTTTTTGAGTGTTACTTTCTTCATTCCAGATGCAAGAGATGCTGTCTCAAGTGCCCCTGTCTAGCTATCTGTCTTACAGACACAATGTGCTCAGTAATTGTGCAGACACCATCAGAAACATATGCTGCAAACAGCCAGGAGACAGAGGTTAAAGCAAGTATTGGCAGACCAGATTTAACACAACTCTCCCAACTAACTCTGTTAATTACATTATCCTGAAAGAGAATAATTACATTATTCTGAAAGAGCTTTCAGAAAATTTCCTATTGACTTAAGCTAAGACATAGTAGCAGGAAAATAAAATGTCTGTACACACTGAATGAGGCTCAGCAGAAAAGAGACAGAACTGGGAATGGTGTTACAGTAATTTTGCATTTAACTCTGCTAATTTCTTGCAAATCCTGTGCAAATCCTTCACTACCTCATCTTACTTAAAACATTGCTTTTAAAACAGGGCTTACAATTCCCAGCAAAAACACACACTTGTGTAATTGTGGTCAAGTTCACCCTTACTGAGACACCAGTGGTGCGACTTCCACCATGAGTTTCATTTTCTTTCCTGGCTGTGGTTTATCTGTTAAACCACTACTGTCACTCAGCTAGAGCATGCCTGCAGAAGCTCTTCTTCAGAAGTTCCTCAGAAATGCACACCCGTGTTCTTATACACCATACATCTTGAACACGAGCTGGACTAAACCACTCCTGAACGAGCTGGTCAACAGGTTTCTATCCCAGAGGAGCTGCTGCTCAGCCTTCCTGCAAAAAACTCCCCTACAGAAGAAGCAGTGAGTGCAGTTTGTCACACAGTGCCTCAGAACCAAAGCTAAATCCCCATGAGGGCACAAGCCTCAGCATGCCCAAGGTTTTGCCACTGAACAAGTCCTGTTCAGAAGGGTGGTGGTCCCACAGGGTCAGGAACCAACCTACACACAGGGTGCTGTGCTCCCAACTTTTTCCTCCTGTCCTTTCAAAGTGGACCCACCCCTCCCTTCCAGCAACAAGAGCTGTGCAGGAACGTGAGGGATCAGTTCAAAAGGTCTGATCTAGCTAAGAGATCACTGCTTGCTTTGCCAGAGTAGTTTGGGATTGGTGCTGGTTCACTGCAGAATCTCATGGGTGCAACGCTGATCCCAGAAAAAGGGAGGGGAAGGGAGTAGGAGCAAGGATGGGAATGGGCTGTGGGGCAGCCCCAACAGAGATTGTTTTACTCTCACAAGGATCTCCATCCACGGTCCAGCTCTGAACAGCCCATTTTGTGCCAACAGGCACCCCTGGTGAATCTGAACAGACTCCAAATGTGCACGCAGTTTTCAGAAATAAACATTTCTTTTAATTGGCAAGTAGAACACACATTACAGGTCATTAGTATTTTATAAACAATATTAAGTTACAAATACATGTTAAAAATTGCAGTTCATGGCAGCTAAAAGCTTGGAGTCCAAAACGCATCTCTGCAATGCTTCGTTACTTCCCTTTCCCCAGTCTGCTGGGTGAAGATGAATAAAAGATCATTTACCATCTACGAGGAGGTGGTCTGCTATATACTCAAACAAAAAGAAAACCCCATTTCTAAGAGCATCACTAACAGAAGCATTCCAAGTACTTCAGCCGTCTTAAATCACATAAGATGCAACGAGGACACAGTTAAGAGTTACTCTGTAACACTTTTAAGCAAAGATACAAATATTTTCACATTAAACCGATAGTTCAATGCTTTCTGTTCCAATTCAGCTTAAAACCAACACCAGCTTCTACCCCACAGAAGCTTAAAGTCCACCATGCAGACTTCTGTGCCATCAAAGTAGATGTTTGTAAATCAGACCCTTATACAGAGGAAACTTACGGTGTACAACTAAACAGCATACATAAATATATATCTTATATTTAAACAGATCTTTATTCCCCTCCTTAATGTCTTTTGTTGGTATTAGTGAGATACACAACTCATTCTGTTTTCACTACACTCAGAATATTAACAAGTTACTATTATTGGTGTTAATATACCAAACATCCTTTTACAAAACTCTTTTAAAAAGAACTTTAAAATTTTTTTGAAAAGTAGAAATCTATTTTCCAGAAAAGCAAGTGGTGCTAGGGTATCATGGACTCCAGTGCTAAATATCCTTTCAGAGAAAACCCAGTTTGACAGCTTTTGTGCCTGGGACTCAGCATGTCTCAGCTGCCAGACTCGTGTTCCATTTCTTCTTCTCACTGTGATGGAAAAGGTCAACAAAATGAGCTTACCTTCCCTTTCAGCTGGCAGACTTTCAGAGATTACCATTCATTGGACTGCATCAGAGAGACATGCAGCTTTGACACAAGTTCATTGCTTTCTTACTCATATTTATGAGAGTCAGTTTTACTATACTGCTGAGACTGCATCTTCAAAACCGAAGTCTGCTGAATGTGTCTGGACAAATGACTTTGTATCTCAAAAATATCAAGAGTACCATTCAGATTTGAATTTCTATTAAAAACTGTGCACATTTAGCAAAAATTCTGCTGCTGTAAAAACAAAAGGCCTGCTCCTTGGCCTCCTCAAAATACAAGCTACAACGCAAGAGAATACACCAGAGGGTTTGTTTTTTTTTCTCTGCTTCATTTCTAAATGCAGGCATTAGAAGTAAAGTGTTACTAAGACTTTCCTAAGAGAGCACACAGGGGGGTGACATAATATACATTAATTGGGAACAAAAAACAGTAACAAACAACCATTCTAGAAAATGCTGCATAGTAGCAGCATGCTTGGTTTCCAAAATATAAGGAATTGTATTGGAGTTGTCAAGATGAAGTCCACACACCTCGATCATTGAACTGATCACTAGATTCCAAGAAACCAAAGCAAATTTAAAAATAGACATGACAACAACTGCCTAGAAGGCAGAGTTTTATCATCTGTCAATAACCAGATGAATAAAGTGCATAGCAACTATTATAACAGTTTCTTGAAAAGAGAATACGTTTAGCAAGTCTCAAAGTTTGTAAGCTTGACACTTATCCATACATTTTGCTACATGTGTGGCTTCCCTTTTGCTTTGCTATTGAGCTTCACTGCTTGACCCTTCAGCACTGTCTGTGATTTCCTTTGCACTTCATATGGAATGTGCCGAGATCTCTGACTGCTGCCTGATGTAAGTCTGGAAGCTCTTGTCACCAATGGGATGCTCCCTAAAAGGAAAAAAAAAAAAAGGAAAAAGTACTATACATAGAATTTTCTCTGTCAGGACATTCAAATGTCAGAATAGAAAGTGATCAGACAAAACCTTTGCCCTAAGTGTGTTTTTCAAAGCTGTACTGGTAATTACATATTATATAGAATATTGCATCTTACTTGAACTGAAAAAATTGACTGAATTGATCCTCCTCTTTGTCAGACATGCACAGAATGCTCTTTTATTTACATGTACACAAAATGCAGTCATGTGGCTGCTTCAGCTACTCTTTCCATTTTTAAACTAACACTCTAGAAGACAGTGGTAAATAGCTGTATCTTCTGGTATTTACTGCTTGTTCCAGGAGAACAGGTTGAAAATTAAAAAATAAAAAACAGACCAAACCCCCCCCACTTATTTTATGAATTAAACTGAATTTTAATTTAACATTTTAAAATTCCTTACAGTCTTTTAAAATACTGCAATACCAATCCTAAGTCACAATCTTAATTTGTATGTATTTGCAGGAATTTTGCATTTTTGAAGATGAAAATGCTGAAGGCAAGAACATAAACAAGGGAAATACCACTTCCTAGGATTGTTCCTCTTGTTTGGACAACCCATCATACTTACTGGCTTCCATATTTTGTCTTCTTAAATTTATCCCTCTTATACTGAGCATGCTCCTGCTCTAAAGTTCCAACACCTTCAATAATCAGCTTTAGTGTTTTGTATGTTTCCTTAGGGTCATCAATGATGAATGTAGAATATTCTTCCTCCTCAGGTCCATCATACACAGACTTGCTGCCACAGGCCTCTGGAGAAAAAAAGCAGAAAGCATGGTAATAGGAATCAGACAGGCAGGGGAAAAAAAAAAAAAAAGCAAGACAAGAGGACTAAAAATATTCAGTCTGGGGTTCACACAGTTCCTTAGTTTGCTTCCGTGTGAGCAGCAGAGAACTGTGGCTGACATCAGCTGCTGAAGGAGCAGTTCCCTGTTCTTCTGCTGGGCTGTTGGTACACACAGACACTGTCCCCAAGTCTGTTCTCTCCTTCCAGTCTTGTGAGGGGAAGGGCAGCAAGCCTGGCAGCTGCTCCTGGTTTGGTGGGAAGCTGTCCTTTGCTGCACAGGCAATGCTTTCATCTCAGTTACCACTAGCACTACCCCATCACACACTTTGGGATCTTGGACACAGGCCTAACTCTGCCACTGTTCTGCATGGTTGGCCCACAGAAAGTCAAGTATTCACTTGTCAGAAGGAGAGGTTCCATCCCTAAGCAGCAGCTAAGCAACAAGTATGGCACTGCACAACAGACTGAATTCATAACAATCACAGGCTGAAGTAGTCACAGAAAACGTTTTACCGTGTTAACCCTTACAAGATTTTTTCAATAAGCATAGGCAGAATATGTCATGACTTAAGGACCTATCCTAAGATGGGGCAAGTCATACTACCCTCTCACCCTACTCCAAGAGTCTTCCTGGCTAAGAGATAGGGCACTGATTCACATGAACATCTGCTACACATTAATCATGTAATCTGCTTCTGCATTGTAGCTGAGCATATTCGAAAGGGAGAAAGAATATTTTACTTTCTCTCTGTTCTTCCCTAGCTTTACTGTGGTCTCTGTGTCAATTTTCCAGTTACCTTCCCCTTGCTGCAGTGGCTGTGCCAGACCTGTGTCCTTTTCCCCTACACTGAAACTTGATGCTGGCTCTGGCAGAGAGGATTCGGAACAGGGGAAAGCTGGGCATTGGTTCAGACAGCTCGGAAGTGGTGGGGATCTTAAGTTTGCAATTGCACAGCAGCCAGGAACAGACTGAAGTGCTTTCCAACCTGTGTGTTTGACACCACTGGCTTATCTCATATTATAAAATAAATTCCTATTAAAAGATCAGTGCCACAGTGAAGGCTTCCCTGCCACTCCCTGTGCTAAATTTGGATTCCAAGTCTGGCACCATGTACACCGGATACTTTTCTTGGCGTGCCTACCAGCACTAACTTCCTCTGCTGTCTCCTCTTTCTTTTTTCCTTCATGTCACTTCTCCCCTCCCCTCAGCTCTTGAGGGTTTCCCAGCCCAAACTTCACTTGTCAACGTTTCACAGACATCCCCAGGTTATCGTTTGCTGATTAATTCTCAAAGAGCTTTCCTAAGGAAACCACTTGTATCCATCCAGTTATTGGGATCTGAATAAGGGAATGTGCATATGACTTCTGGTAACACAAAACCTTGTTCCACTGAAACCTCAACTTTGCTTGTGCTTCTTTTCAGGATCAGTAAACTCCTGGTCTAGTGCATGCTGTGATTTGTCAATTCAGAGCATCCAAGCAATGCTCTGTGCCTATGCTATTTTAGGGTGCTCTGGTTGAACAGTGGTGTACATTACACAAAAAAATCTGTACAGACTATGAGACTGCACCAAAAATAATTCACATAAGCGCCTCAAGAGAGTAGAAGGGGAAACAAGTTTAATAATGGCCACTGTGTTCTAGGATGTGATCTGCAAGGCTGGTCTGGCTAAAATACACCATTTTTCACAGCATGTTTTTTCCTCATTAAGTGTATTAGAGGTGCAATGACCTTTCATCCTCACCTTGCATTTTCTCCAATTTGGGCATATACAAGTTGAAAAGAGAGTAGATGCGCTCAGTTTCTCTATCTCCATCTATATCCAGTTGTATATTTGCTGGCAGACCTCTGCAAGGCATCAGGAAGAGAGGCAGAAGTTATAATGCTAAACAGTGTTACAGCATGAAAAGCAGTTAAGAAGGATGGAAGTAAAAGTGAATACTCATGAAAGCCAACAGGTTGTATGTAATGAAACTCACAGCTCAAATAATTTTTCTCCAAGAGATAAGGTAGACAAGTTCAAACTTCTTTGTGCCTGGATCTATCCAGCATACTTGCAGTCTGACTTCAGAAGAGTAATGTATCAGTATCTAAAAATTTTGCTGAATTTGTCTGCTATAACCAGATGGAGGAGCCAAAGCACTGAACTCCCAACCACCGAGATCTTGTATGCTGAGACTATCACTACAGACTTGCTGCTTCTCTGATTTTAGATGAAAACTGTTTCCTACAGAGAGCAGCTCTTCATTTAGCAGAAAACACGAGCCAGCCCCTTAGAAAAAAAATCAGTTTAGAATTAAATCTAGAAGCAGACAACTGTTTCAGGTGTTTACAAACAACATGTTGAAAGGATTTCTGGCATTCTTACTAACGACACAGTAAGAACCAAAGTATCTTAATCCACACACAGGCAACCTCTATCAATGCCTTGAACTGTAGAAATTTCAACATTTTGACCAAGGCAACGCAGATACTGCCAGTATGTGAAGGAACACTAAAGACAGCCTTTGAAACCCCAGCAATGCCTGCACATTACTTACTAACTGTGGCAGCTCTCCCTACTGACTGTGTATCTGGAAGTCACACTGCAGGGATGCACATACCCCTGGCAATAAGACCAACAGGATGTTAGCAATCCTTACCCTGTGCAGGGGGTGCAGCCAGGAGTATTATCTGCAGTAGCTTTACAGCAAAGCCAGTGGCCATTAAGATAGGCAGAGGGATGGTAGACTGTGAGGCGTTTCTTGTTGCATTGGCTGACTTTGGTGAGGATATCAATCCAGTCCTTGGCCTCCACACAGTTATTTGCTTGGATATACAGGACTCTTCTTTCAGGCTGGATCACCTGGAACATCTGCAAGGAAAAGGAAATAAAGCAATGAATAAACCACCAGAAAGAGTCGGTGAACCTAAGACTGATGATTTATTAAAGGAAATTATTTAGTAAAGGAAATTATTTATTTTATTATTTATTAAAGGAAATTATTTAGTAAAGGAAAAACACAGCATTTGTCAAGAATGCACCAATAAAGAAATTTCAACACAAAACCGAGCAGCAAATGTACCCTTAAAACAACAAGACCTTTCACCTGGTACAAGGACTAAGACACTGCTCTTGCAGGAGATGATTTACAAACAGCTAATATCAACTTGCTGGTTGGGCCTCAACAAGATCTCTTGTCAGCCTCAGGGATGCAATTTTAGTAATGCTACAGCTCTAACTTTTGGAAAGCTGACAGAGGGAACCAAGGCAGGGCTGAAAGGACATGCTAGTCACATGGGGGCAGAAAAAAACTTAAATCCAACAGTTTGGATCCAGCCTCAGCCACAGCTTTGCTGTCATATTGCCATATCTCTGGTCTTTTTAACACCTATTTCAGCATGATTCTTTCTCTTAATAACTTCCACACTTCTGTACCCAACTACAGCTGCTATTAGCAAATCACAGCAATCCAGTTCCTCTTTAATCACCCTAGGGCGGTTCAAATAATTACACATTAATTCTGCATTACAGCTTGGGCAGCTCTCCTGCCTGTTCAAAACAGCTTGCAACCTAAAGTGGCACAATCACAGGTTTATTTCCTTCTCCTCAAGAAGCAAATTTCTGATTCACAGGTTGCTTGATTATACTGATCATGTGCTGAAGTAAGTTCAAGTCAGTTAACTTAAATGCAAATTTTGGAAAGGCAAATGTCAACCATCTTAATTTCCTCTAGCTTCTGCAAATACTTAATTTTAATGGGTTTTCCTCTCTCAGGTATTCCTAAATTATCCTTTGCCCCTCTACTTCTTAATATGATCATTCAAATTATTAGCTATTACACATTACACTGCCAATACCACCTGGAATATTATTCTCCACACAATTGTTTTCTCTTTGCTACTTCAAAGAGAAAAACAGAGGCACAAAAATCCTCACACTAAAACAAAAAAAAAAATCAGAAACTCCAATTGAAATTTACTTTTATCTATTACAAAGACCTGAAACAGTGGCCAGAATTCTGCAACTAGCTGGTCTGGAGAATATTACAGACTGGCACCAGGTGCAACTCCTCTTCCCTTGTGACACTTTTAAGTGCACATCCTTTGAAGCAGCTTGCAAATATATTTGATAATTTGTGAATGAACATGTTTTTTAATTACAATGTCTCTTCTAACAGCAAAGGGAGAGCTCCAGAAGTCACTTCACTGGATTTAGTATCCCTATAGATGTCAGAAAATAATTAGAAAGGTGCAACATGCATCAGCAGTGTAGATGCTAATGTGATCAATCCAGAACTGAAAAGAGTGCACACAAAAGAGACTTCTTTTAATAATTCTTTTCAGGATATAACTGGCAATTTGAGTCTGAGGAACAGGGAACAGAAGAACGAGGAAGACAGAAGAGTGCACCTCAAATCTCTGTTAACACAGAGCTACAGGGAAAAGAATTTTAACTTCCTGCTGGGGTAAATGGAGCTTTCTGCATTACAACAAAGGAAAAGATTTAAGGAGCACAGCTTTGTGTAAGGGGATACCAACCTGAGTGAACTAACATATGGCAACTGTTATGGAGAAGCCCACAACTAAGCCAAGAATTTCAAGTGGCTGCAAGACCTTTACGCTACTAAAACCACCAGCTGCTTCTCAAAAAACACAGAGGACCTGAACAGTACTTAAAGCCACCCCCACAGCCCCCAAACTGTGCTTAAGATGAAGGCTATTGGCCTCACTGCCAGGCAGGCAGATTTACCAGGAGTGAGGAAGACACATATGGTGCAATTCAGAGCACATATATGCACGGAGTATTTATAGAAAACTGGCAACTTTATTCACGCTTAGCACCCATGATGGAATATCCATTGCAAATACATCTGCTGTGGTGTTCTGAGAGTTCTGTTCTTGCCACAGTATCCTGTCTATGTATGGCAAGATAAATGGGAATACACTAGCATGGCAAGGTGATATTGGTATTTTCTACTACTTATGGGAAGATTCTCCACCTTACTTTCCAGAATGGATGTAGTTACCTTCATTTCCTATGTAATACTGAATTTAAGCAATGCAAATAGCATACAGTTTCTGATGTTAACAGTAAAGGGATATTTTTTCTTTAATAAATCATTACAATAAAGGCTTATTTTGGATGAATTCTAGCACAGCAGACTCAGCATAAGTTAAAGACTGCTGTCACAGGAGACTTGCTCAGAATTATAGCTCCACTCTTCCCCAGACACGGGAAGTTTTATCTCAATTGTGTGCCTACTTTCAGTTCAATCGAGTTATTCTGCAGAGTACATACAACTGGCAACAGTTCAACAAATGTTGCAGCATCCATTTCATAGTTTGAGAACTATTTTGCAGTTTTTTTGCTTTTGCCTGTGTAATTACCAGGAGTTACAAACACCAGAGCCAGCTCCACTACAATGAAGATGTGCTCTAGAAGCAAGTGAGAACTGAAACTTATTCCATCCTTTAATAGAGAGAAATATGCTACCAAACCAATACCTGAGACAGAGGAAGTACTAGGGAGTCAAGTATTGCATTTCACTTTAACACAGTGCTGTTTGAGGAACATGATACCTGGGGCAGGTTTGAACACTGCCCTCCATGGTGTCCACAAACAGAATAGATGGCAGGAAAGATTTAAAAGCAGAAAAGCTAAAAGTCACAAATTACCTTTATAAAGAGGTCTGTAGTGCATCCATGTTTAGAACTGGAAAACTCCGGGCTGTTTTACTATTTTTAAATAAAGCTTTTTAGGGACTGTATTCAGCTTTATGGGCAGAAGAATATGAGGAGTTCCTTCCCAACACAGAGGTCTGAGAGAAAGGGCAGGGACTTGGTTATCTTACCTGTGCCTGACATTACAGAGCCCAGACAGCTGATCAGCAGTGGTCAGAACTGAGTGTGCTGCAGCTCAGGAAACCCGAGGACTGCTGACTGGGCTGTTAAGAATCTGAATGGGCTGTACTTTTGGAAACTCCTGCTACTATATAGAGAGCAAGCAGCTGGGGTTGTACATCTTCCAATAGAAACTCAATCCAGGTTACAAAAAGGAAAAAGGCGATTAGCTTGGTGGATCTAGATGAGCCTAGCAAGTAAATTAATGAAGATGACCTACTTACATTTTTCATTTTAAAGGATTCCTCCTCCAGTCTTTCTACTGCCAGAATGTTTTCAATTGGAATGCTGCACAGAGGGTGATCACCTGCAGAACACACACACGCTGAGCAACTTAGTCACAATCCATCTTCACCTGCTGCCCTTATTCTAAGGGCTTATTATGTTCCTTTGAAGATCATTTTGACTGCACATGAAAAAAATCTTTCACTCAGCAGAGATTTACCACCATGGCCCTGAAGTATTATCTTCAACTCATTTCTGTCTTCAGCTGCATTACGTTACGCTAGCAAATCTCTTAGAAACTGACTACTGCAGCAGAAAGCAATATACTTCCTGAGAAGAAGACAATGAAATAAATCATCCCTGTCAGCTCAGCTGAACTAGGTTGATGGTAGTGATGTAAGATCTCAAAGTTGAGTGTGAAATGATAACTGGCATGATCTGAACATGCTCCCTTATCTTTCTTACTCCTTTTATATGATGAAAGGAAGTGCCATCTGTTGTGTACTACTGAACTGACAGGAGCAATTTGTGAAAAGCAAAATAGTTGATATTAGGCAACATTAAGTAAACACATTTCTGCAAGTTCAAAGCTTGCAGGCAAATCCCTACCCTACCGCAGACAGTTGTGCCAATGCTACAGAATTTATGAGAACAAGCTGAGATGCATCTGAGAACATTCAACACAAACCCAAATCCCAGTGTAAGGTAGTTACATTCTGAGTTTTGCTTCCTTGCACAATCTACTAGATAGTTGTGAAACCTACAGATTATAATGATAATTGGCATATGAAAAATATTATCAAATATTCTGCTAATTTATAGGATACTGTGCTATCTGAGAAGCTTTGTAACAGTCAGCACTAAGATACTAAAAAAATGGCAAGAACATACAGGCTGACAGACTCGCCTGCACTGTACCTTCTACAGTTACAGACCTAGATTTCAGTGTTCTGTTCTTACACAATCCTTATGTTTATTCTTTGCTTTAATGTATCAGTAGAAAAAAAGACTGGCAAACCTTCATTACCTTTGCTTTTCTGATAGGTAAACTCATGGTTTGTCAGGCGAAACCATCTCTTCTTGAAGTTTTTCATACCAAATCTCTTTCTTCCTTGTGCTCTCTTTATCATGAACCTAGTAAACAGGACAATGGTTGTTACAATAAACAACAATTTATATATACATGCACACATATAGAATATATATTGAGTTATATAAATGTATACGTATATACACACACATACATGATGGCATTTGCAAAGCTTTAGGAAGGGACACACAATGTTTTCTAATTATTGAGGCCTGGTCTTGACAAGGAAAGGAAAGTCAGTTTTGGATAGGTTTAGTGTATCTGTTAGTTAAGCCTTTCTGCAGATCTAGATAAGGGATAAGACATGTAGCTTGAGTCTACATAGGGGCATTAGTTATTTAGCAGAACTGCAGCTTGTGCCCTTCCCTCAGTTATAAATCCAGCTAATTGGTTTCATACCACAGCAGAAAAAGGGCAGAGCATGGTTAGTACAGCTCTGCTAAGCTTGCCCTGTTACCTTTACAAGCTGTATCACCTTTTTTAAAGCTGTGGAAAAGCTGAAATGGTTTAGAGTATGTTCAATTAAAAGGCAGGTACAAGACCTCTGGAGTACAGGGACAGTACCTTCACATGCTTTAGTCACTCTCAAGCTCTAGAAACAAAAACCAGGATGCTCCACAGCTCCATTTGCAATTGCACATTGATGCTGCAGTTGGAAATGTGTTTTGATAAACATACAAAGCAATCTGACAGCTGAAAAGTAGAGCTCCCTGTGTCCCCCTACTTTGGCAAAGGAGGGGGGGGGGGTCATTTAGTGATTTGTCAGTTTTAACTGATTTCAATCTTAGCTTACAATAAACTGTGATGCACCCAGCACCCTCCTAACCACTAAATCAATCCAAAAGCTTCAAGGTAACTTTGGAAAGCCAGGTGACTTCATACTGCTCAGCATCACTTTTGGTGGAAAAAAAAAATGTGGATGCATATGCAGGAGAGAGTTCATAACAGCCACTGTACATATTACATTAACTACTGTGCAAAATACAGGATTGTATAATGGAGCCAGTAAAAACTACTTACTACAGAGTAGTTTTTATCAAGAAGGAAAGCACTATACAGCACAAAGAGCACACAGAGAGAACAGCAAATTATTTGGCATCAATAGCAGAGCTAAAACACTCCAAACAGCTACTGCTGCTGCTCGCTTCTGGTACCTACAGTCAGAAACAGCTACATTGCATCTAACTGAACCACAGGTCTGTTTAACACTCAAACAGAAACCCAAGTTCCTTCAGATTTTAACTGTTCCATAACCAGCTGGGCTGGTGCCTGCCACCCATTCCCAGTTGTGTGGGAACAGCTTACAAGGACTGTTTACACCTATACATTGTTTTTCAACCAGTTATAGTAACACACCACCCCCATTCTTAAAATACTTCAATAGTTACTGTCTTGGTCCTTATACTTGGATTACTTGAGAAATATTTAATATAATATATGATTCAGGTCATCATCAGGCCCAGTGGCAGTAGTCTTTATATTTCAAGTTTAAGACAAATTTCAGTATCCCTGGGCTGGACAACATGCTTGTTAGCTTTCTCTTCTCATTGCCAGCACTTAAAAGGTGATTTAAAACTGCCACCTCCTACAGATTCCTCTTTGAAAAATGCAAACTCCATATTGCAGAACTATGAGCAAATTTCTAATTAAAGTCTTCACAGCTAACAGAGCCAAGAGAAAAATGTGCATTTATTTTCCACAGAACATTCAAAACCACAGAAGATATAAGCTCGATTTGAAAGATTTCTTTGTTTCTAATATTAACAGAATGTGTGAGAAGTCAGAGCAAACAGAAACACGAAGTGAAAAAAAAGTCTTAAGGTGAAAGACAACTCAGTGCTGGGTGGTGGGCAATACTGTTTCTTCTCATGTTTATGGTAGAGCTGAGTTTGGATCTGACATAGCCTTGCTTGGAAACATCAACAAGCCCCTTCCACCGACAAGAATGGCAGGACTAGTTCTCCTTTTAATTATCTTTATTTTGGAAAGAAGCAGGCAGACAGCTGTTAAGCAGCAATGGCATGATCAATGCCAGCAAAACCAAGTGCTAGTGAC
This sequence comes from Heliangelus exortis, assembly GCF_036169615.1. Classification (NCBI taxonomy): domain Eukaryota; kingdom Metazoa; phylum Chordata; class Aves; order Apodiformes; family Trochilidae; genus Heliangelus; species Heliangelus exortis. The sequence continues at coordinate 59,292,242 of NC_092422.1, forward strand.
TAATCTTTGGTACTCTACATTCATTCAAAGGCAGAAATGCTACAGCTTGCCATCTAGATACTCTTAATAGAAGCAAAGATAGATCAAAAAAAAAAGCAAACAAAAGCATTGCAAAGAAATGCAATATGGAAACCCCACTTCCCAGTCAATAAATCTGGAGAAGAATCAGAGCAAGGACTGAAAATTTCCATGCAGTCCCCATGAAATAACATGGCAATAATGTAAAATGTCAGGAAAAGCAGGCAGCTGAAGGCCAGTCCTTAACCTTGAGAGCAATTTACATGAATGCTACTTCTAAGAAGTGCCTAGAAAACATATGGCAACTTCGTAATCACCTCCAGTGAGTTCATCAGGAGATGTACACTGAATACTAAGCAAATCTTAGTGCTTCCTGAACCTCTCCCTACAGATAGAAGTCCTTTATTCTCTACTTACACCAGATTTCTGTTTTAAGGAAGAAAAAGAAAAAAAAATTAAAAAGTTGGCCAGCATCAATAAATAGATAAAATGTTCTCTGTTGGGTTTACACAGGAATTTCAGGACTGTTAAACAGAGTACTTCCTCCCTGAAGTTAAGTCAGACAAGTCTATTGCTACAAAGGAAGAACATGCTGTCAGCCAATAGCTACAGCAAAGCACCAACTGCCCCTACAATCTTACCTGCATGAACTATTACCATCAACTTTCTTTACTGTTAGTTTAAGAGTCCTTACAACAGCAGCCACAGGCCGAGCAAGAAAAGACAGAAAAAAAATCAGAGAGGAACAAAAGAAAGACAGGCAGAAAAAAATAATGGTTTAGAGTTAGAGGGAAATGTTACGAACTATACATTTATTTTTAAAAACGAAAGAATGACAAATGTACAGAATTAAAATAGACAAACTTGCTTCTAGGGACAAACACTCATGAGAGAAGTGAACTGGAAGGCTCAGTCATGTTTTCACTGAAAACCTAATTTTTGCATGACTCGGAGCTACCATGAAAGCTTACTTTCAAATTGTAGTTCATCTTATTGACCTATGACAGGAAGAATCTGGATTATTTTTTTTTACTTTCTTCCTCCCAGCTCAAAGCATCTGATTGCACAGTGCAGTAAATTATTAGGATCATCTGAGTTTTGTAGCACAGAAAATGCTAATAATTAGTCTTTGAAACTAATATGGCATATGGAACATGCTTAAAAAAAAAGGAAAAGTACTAAAATCAGAACCTGTTCCAAGTGCATCACAAATTTTCCTTGAAATGGCTGTGATAATGATTAGCATATGGATATTACAGAGCAGCAAAAGCAAATTCCATTTGCAGGCTTTGCCCTCACTAAGATATTCAGTATCTGCCTGCATAGTGGAACTGTACAGCTTTTGTTCACTGGAGTTAAGAAAAAAAAAACCCCAACAAAAAACCCTGCAACTTAATTTTAACCAGTGCTGATTTACTTTTATTTTGCCTTAGCTGTTCTAATTGAGTTCTCCTGGCTTCTTTTTCCTCCACTTATTAAAAAACATACTAATATTAAGATGTTTAATTCAAATTAAAAGGTGTTAAAATCAGCTATAGCAGGCACAGAGAGTAGAAATAGCAACATAAGAATCATCCTACATTCTCCTCTGAACACACAGATGGAATAGGGGTGGCAGGAAAAAAAAGATAGCTGCCTTAGAATGGTAGCAAGCACACAAGTACAGGGTTCTGTTGCACATGTATGCTTACCCTTCTTTCAGCAATATAGGTTGCTCTATGCTCTTGTGATCTCTCCTTCCTGAAGATGAAATTAGATCTAGAAACTAAAGGGTGAATAAAAAGCATAAAGATATCAGTACCACAACACCCAAATTAACATCTTTAACATTTGTACAGCACCACAAGAAAGTATTGTAAAAGTAGCTAAACAGAAGGTAATGGCAGGAGCTTGAGCAATTTGGGAGTTTTCCTGGTTTGTAAACTAAAAATAGCACAAATGCTCTTAAGTAGAAAAAGTGCAGATGACCAACACTTCTTGTGCTTCTCTTTTGTTAAATGTATCTTTCACTTCCTTTTGGACTAACCAATTTTCTTCACAGATCTACAGCATCCTGTGAAGCATGCACATGTCTCAAGCTCTATGCAGCAGCCTGTTTATCCAACCTAACTATTAGGTAGAAGTAGATTCCACTACTGAAATTAATACAATTTGTTGTTTCTTGAATATTACAGCTATCAGGAGTCTGTGTTTCCCAGCCCATGCTTCCTGGTTTACAAACTTTATGCATTACACTCTAGGATTCCAAGCTTCAGCTTCAACAACACAGTAGGATTTTCAGAACATTCACATGCATTACTCACATTTTTTACTGCATCTGCATACTTCTGCTCATTGAAATAGTCATAGAAAGTAGCCATGTAGGATTCCTTGAAATTGGCCTGAAATGCAAAGCCAAAACCACATGTATCATAATACGGTTTATACAGAAAATATTATTGTTAACAGCAGTAGACCATAAGGAAAGCCAACCCAGATAAGAGTGGGGTTTTTTTCTGGTCAGAGGTAAAATAAGCAAAGCCCTACTTTCATCTTTTACAGCATACATTCAGTAGTACCAATTTTTTATTTCAAAAAGGTATCAGAATGTATTTCAGAAGTTCAGTTACTACAGTTAAAAATGCATTCTTCTAAAGTCTCAAGCTTTTGCTTTGACTTTTAAGTTTGCTCCTAAAAGAAGCTGACAAAGTGGTGAGAAGGAATTCTATTGTCTCAAAGGACTTGTAATTGAGGTACAGGTTCATCTACAGTTGCCTGAGTGAACTCAAACTAGGCCACCCCAAACCATCACCAGATACAGCAGTCTGCTGCTTTAGGCATGCAGGTTTCACCTCAATCAAACATCCAGAGCATGGCCACCAAGATCTAGTCTCACTACTTGACTGGCAGAAAACTGAGCTATTATGAAAAGAAAAGCCCTTCCCCTTACTGCTCATTTCTTCTCAGCTGAGCTTTAATTTGCTGGAACAATCTGCAAAGCCCTGCAGAGCTGCTATCATATACCAGAGGCAAGTAGATAATTTCATGGGGTTTTCCTGATCACTGTATTTCTTCCAGAAGGAAGCGATGAAAAGCCCTGTAATGGACTCCTACACTGGTCACACAATTTTTGATTTCCTGAAATCTCATTCAGATTAAGACAGATTTAGTTTTCCTGTGAGAATGAGAGGCTTATATTCAAAGCAACAATAACCAGTTTTGCATAAGCCTACTGCAACTCCAGCATTTTAAAGGCTTAATTACAACAAGTGAGAAAAGATTAAAAAAGACAATCTCTTTCCTAAATTAAGCTTTTAAATGAAAATGGTATACTTACAGATTTAGATTTTGATAGGCTGCCTAGTGTTTGAATGGTTTTAGAGATAAGTGTCAAGGTTCGAGAAGTCTGAGGATCCTAGGAAAGAAAACAATAGTATTTGGACTAGCTATTTAAGTAATGCAAGAGGAAGGTAAAGTACATTTCTTCTTTGCTGTTCCACTTGCAGAACAATAACATAAAATTAGAAAACACCAAAGAAAATACTACAGTAAAAGAAATTATTTTAAAGGCTTCCGACTCTTAAGCCACCATGCTTCATACTTACCTATTGCTCTTCAGAGAACAAAAGGCAATCACTTGCAAAATAAAAATAGAGATTTCTGTCTTGAAGATTGTCCATGTCCTTCCCACTCCCAATAGAAACTATTAAAAGTCTTGGATTAATTGCTTAACATCCAAAACATTTCCAGTATTGCTGACAGTCAATCCAGCATTAATGCAATGCAGCAAAAATGAAGCAGTGACCATCTTTTCTGCAGCAGCTTAAACCATCTACTTTGTTTGTCCTTAAAATTCACTGTCCCTCCCATATCACCCAAGTCCTTCATAATCACTCAACATATGCTTCATATCCAAGATAGACACAGCAGATCTCTGAACTAACAAAGATACTTTTCCCACAGGCTATTAAAAGAACTGAAGAAAGAATCTTGATTGACAGACCAAATATCGTGACAGAACCATATAAATAGTTAGAAAACGTTTATACAGTACTTACTGGGTGGTGTGGTGTAAGCTGGAAGAGGTTTGGAGAAAGAATGGCAGGAGCAAAGAATCTCAGGAAAATAAAGCTGCTAACAGCTGTATACCTCACATCTAGGTCACCTATTGAAAAAAAGACCTCTTCTCAGCATTTCAATAATGCTTCCTTAAAAACCTTTTAAAATTATCAGAATGCCTTCAGAAATCTAATTTAAGCATGTGCTGGAAATGTTCATAACTGATGATGGAGGATTTGGAGCCAGAGATCAGCTAGCACAAACCAAGAAAATGTCTATGACAGCCTTTTGAAAAGAAGTGAGTTCACAGCACAGGCTACACAGAGAACACTATTCACTTTTCCACCACAAAGGGAATTTCATACAGGCAGCTGCTATTCCATCTATGCAACTGGAGTATGATGAGTAACTTAAATAGTTAATGAAACGTTCAGCACAGAGGCCAGCTCTTCATTACTCAGTTATAATCTTGAGTACAATGGCTTTACAAGACTTAATGTATCTATTAAAGTTGGTAATTACTAAAGATACTGTTTATTTATTTTTATATAAAATAGAGAGCACGACAGCAAAATCAATAAGCTCTGTTTGAGCTCCCCTACTATGGAGTGACTGTTTAAAAGCTGAATTTGTATTACTCTAAAATTTCCTTATTGTAATCTGCTTTCCTTCATAAAAATACATAGTTTGGTCATTTTGCAGAATTTCTGTTTTATATTGCATGCTCATTCTCCCAAAGCCAAAACGAGGAGGGAGCAGAAAGAATTCTCTCTTGACAGCCAATAAAGCTTTGTAGCACATGGGCCTCCTAGGGCAATGAGCTTGCAATGACTCAAATAATTTATAGATTGGCCTTTATTAGAGATTGGCATGTGAGCAGAAAATAATTCAGCTGCATGGGATCTGCAGAATGAGCCATTACAAAAAACCTGAACATTCGAAAAGTAAGCACACTTAGCAAATACTGAAACCACAAATACATACCATCTCTCTTTTTAAAACACTCTTTTATTTTGAAAAATAATTAAGGAAAATTCATCACAATCGAAGTCATGTTCTTTGTGGATTGAATAATCAAGGACAAAAATCCATTAATAATAGTTCAAGTGGTATTTTGGGTAAGATGCTGTTCACTGACTAAAATCCATCATGGATCATGCAGACTGCTGGACTGCACCTACATTTAAAACACTGAATGGAAAATAAAGCAATATATAGAAACTCACCTTGAAAACGCTTGGCAGCTGATTCTCTCAGTGAAAAGAAAATATCACACATCACTGTGGGGCAGCTTACACCAGATTTTGTAATTACAGTAAAAATGCGATCAACATATTGCCTCAAATTTTCCTGAAAAATGCAATGATTTTCATAAAAATTAGTAACATATTCTGCTATGGGAAGTGGTTATTATTCCCGTATATATTTTGTTCACAACAGCATCATTAAAGATTCTCACTTTCAACATTATATGCTTGCAAAACCATCCCATAGTCAATGGTAGTCTGTTGGGTAGAGGTACATACTCAATTACAAGAGTAAAAACATTATTCCTATCAGAAACAAGCATCAAGTGATAGAGCTGCATGGGCACATTGTTCCTCTTCATAGGGGCATTCTCTACATCTTCAGTAAAGCCACAGGGTAAGTTATCCTTGTCCTCAAGGACAGGGGGAGAAGTGATTAACACTGTATAGACACTGTATTTATATCAGAATGTAACACAAATTATAAAAGTTCATGATGTTAAGAAAGTTTTCAGGGTATTCTAATAAATGTCTAATTCTAATAATTTATTTGAACACCAAACATCCAAGGACCACAGCTAAACTTGATAGTGTAAACAGGAATTATATCTTCAAAATCTAACACATACCCTGTTATTTTCCAGGTTTTCTCCATCTTTTAATTTCACAGGATCAATTTCACAAGGTTTATGAACCTGGCAGATCTAGAAAAAAGTATAGCAAACAATTGATATATTCATTTACCTTCAGGTACAAGAAGTTTAGTACAAAGCATAATCTGCTAAGTTTTTTAGGGTAAAAGGCAAAAGACAGCTTTTTTAAATTGTATTTTTTCTTTTCACAATGCATTGAAGGCAAATTAAATATGACCTTTCTTTTTTTCCAAAAAGTAGCATTAATTTGGTCTACCCTTCAAATGAAATGAAGAATTACTAGCTAGACTCTCTCAAGCAAGGCTATTCAAGAAACACCCTATTTCTCCAAAGCAGTCAACTTTGAAAGTCTATCTATATTCTTTAGTAACTTGACATTTTTTTTATGAAATATTAAAATAACAGTCAAGGAAACTGTCATATCATTTAAAGGAAGTCTGTTGTCTGAAAGTATTGCCCAATTGCTCCACTAAAATACCCACACCCACCATTCTGGACTGGATAGATATTAAACCACAGTTACAGTACATGAATCACATACACAATTATTTAAGAATAATTTTATTCCTTTATACCCACTGGATGAAATGTATTACTTATGGCAGAAACTTTCTGCCAGAAGCTGTATATATTCTCTATTCATCTAAGTTATTACTTCATTAATTTCTCAGAACCAATAAAAGTTAGATTCTATAAAACAGCATAATTTAGTTAAATAAATAAAAAATTTTCCCTTAATACAATCCAACTGTTTCTGAATTGGGTGACTCAGGTGTGGCTAAATTAACACGTGGGATTTTAACAGAAGACAGACTCTGAAGCATCATTTCTACACAGTTGTTTTAAAACGGGAAGGAATAAATGTTACCTGCTCCCTGAAGGTCTTTTACAGTGACATTGTATCAAATAAATAGTCTAAACTGCTCTTACCTCATCTATAATTGGCTTTAGTGTAACTTGCAGATAATGCATCCCTGCCAGTTTCATTGTCTCATCAATGCACTTGGAAGTTAATGAGTTTCCTCTGAAAATGGTGTTTGGATCTCTGAAAATGAACAATTTGCTGCAGTTTAGACTCTTCATAATAAACTGCTAATATATGGAAATACAAGAAGCAGTGAAAGGTGATGGAAATCTGATTTTGAATGCAGAAACAAAAACTCCCTTTGACACCAGCCTGCCATTAAATGCAGTGACAGAGCACTTAGGGCACTTCCAGGTTATAATAGAAAAGCAGCAGTCACAGTGGGTCTGGAGGAACCACAGATTTTTGTCTTTGTATTAGCACAGTGTGCATGGCAACACACAGGTTCAAATCAAAGGGTTTTAAAAATCAAAGGGGGAAAATGCACCCACTTTCCCATGCTACTAATCAGTGTTAATTTGAGGAAGGGAAGGAGGCAGTCATTTTAGTCTCTCAACAACACTGGATATTATTATATGTGATCTATCAACTTCTCCTACAAAATGAGTACTTGAAGGTTTGAGGGAAATGAAAACACCAGCTCCAATGACATAGCTGTTTTCCTAAGTGACTTACAGGACTGTCCTGTGATCACTTATGTGATTAAACACAGGGCAGATCCCAATTCTGCCCCAAGAGCTGCATGAATAGGTGATGCCATGCAGACTCTCACATTTTTCTGAAAGGTTATTTTGACTGAATTCTTCCTGTACTAGCCATATGGTCACTGTGATTAGTTAAGCTTTAGCTAGCTGCACATTTTTAGTATTACTTTTGTAGTTTTTTTTAGTATAACTTGCACTTTGAGAATGCAAGTCATTTCATATTGATTTTGTATGTTCAATTCCTTGTGTAGCCATTTATGTTATGCAGATAATCAATGATCTCACCTAAACCCATATTGTCAAAACCTGTGCAAAAAAACCTGACAACAAATCAAACTTGGATATGACATTATTTGTTTGTTCTTGTATTTACACTGATGTCTTTTCTACTGTTTATGGCTTACTACAGTTGTACCCATTTAGAAGCAGTGAATAACAGGATGCATTACCCTGCTAGAATTTTGTTTCATAAAAAAAGTAAGCTCATTGTCTGTCACAAATGCCAGAGACTTGAAAACAAGCACCATCTTTTTGTTTTATCACAGGAATATGACTGACTAGGGAACAGCAAATTTCCTCAGCAACCAACATGTTTCAGCCAACCTGCTGCACAAAAAAAAAAATACACCTACCTAGAGGAAGGAAAACACTATCTGTCAGACATTCCAAGGAAAGCCAACCCATGGAAATACTTTATTTTGTACTGAGGAAGCTGCTACTCTGCTATTTTAGCATAGATATCTGTCATTCCCCTTGACTCCAAATTGTTTCTTCTAATATCAGTCAGGAGCATGACTACATAGGCATGAAGATCATGGCATGAAATGTTGATTAGAAACTGCTTGGTGTGAATATTAGATCTTACCCTACTAAACTGTCAACACAGCAGTAAGTCAAACAAGGGACTTACAAAAAATGACCAGAAAAAAAAAATTTTGTTTTCTGCTGTCCACTGCCAGATCCAATCACATCTTTGTTCCTGAGCCCTCTAATTGGAAAGATTAGACACACAGCTTGCCTTGAATATTCATGACTAAGAAGAAACTTGCTTTTTGTTTTGAACAAATTTAACAGACATTTTTAGTCAGCACTAAACAGCTTATTAGCACACTATGAAGCTGAAATTATTTCATATGAACAGTTGAAGGAAATGTAGGATTACATAGCTATGCTAAAATAAAATTCAGACTGAGAAGAGTGAAAATCCCTGTTCTCAGACCTTACAAGTCTTGCAAGCAGACTTCACAAAGCATTACAGGAATTCCTCCTAAAATCAAATGCACCAGATTGCCAGAGCACTGATTGTGTTTATAAAAAGAACTCTTGCTACTCAGCTGGGAAGAACAGGAACATCTCCAACAGCTTCTTTTGAAATGACTAAACTCTAGTTCTGGAAATTGAGTGGAGGATCCTAATGCAGAGCACATATGTTTGATAACAATCTGTTTTTTGGTACTTACTGAGTTCTCTTCACTTCAGCATTCGCAATGGCACTTATGAAAGGCACAATTCTGCCATAGTGTAAGAAAAGCCTGACAAGAGGTATGGCTGCTTCCTGTTTTTCTCTGCAAACTTCACCCAAAATGTGTGCTGCTGATGCTGAAACAGGCTGAACAGTAGAAAGAAACAAAAACTTTGAGAGATCTTTCCAGAACAAGCATCCTTTCTTTTCCCACCAGCTCCTTAGTGCAGAACCCCACACACCAGTTGCAATGGCCAGTTACCCAACCATGCCTGTGCATAACATGGGTGGATGTTACATTCCCGTTTTTGTTGGCTCTAAGTGCTGATCACAAGAGGGCAGCAATTTAAAAACTGTTACAGTACAGTATCTTTTTTTGCTCACGTTTTTAATAGCTGTCTTTTCACTGAATGTCACTGTTGCCTGGGAAGCAAGTGAAGAAGAGAACTCTAACCCTTCTCAGTTTCAAGCCACACAAAGTACAGAACCCAGTTCTTGTACTGAAAAAATAAAATAACTTGTTACAACTGCTAACAGTATGCAAAATGGCACACATGGTCCAAGCCTCTCACATTTCAGGATTAGCTCTTGGTCTGGGTTTGGTGGTTTTTTTCAATTACGCAAGCAAACCTGTTCCTCTCCACTAAAGGGAAACCAATTGATCAAACAGAAGCTTTGCATTTTCACATGTAAAATTAGTTAGCCACAGAGAATATGCTGCTGCTAAAACCACTGGTGTTCCTGGGTGTGCCTTCACCCACCATACTGCATGCAGATAAAGATCTTCTCTGCAAGGACTGAAAACAAGCACCAGGGATATGCAGAGCTCAAAAAGGCCTTCAGGTCTGAAAAGGAAGAAGCTGAAGCTTCTGGGAATTGCACAACTATGGTGCCAGTGAGACAGTGACAAACAATTCAGAGAGCCCCCTGTAAGGATGATCTGCAGGTAAACAACAAGCAATGCAAGCAAATTACCTCGACATCTGCAGATTTGAGCAGGAGGTCTCTAAGTGGACTGTAATAGTCTGAGGAAAAAACATGGTCCTCAGTGTAAACCACATTTAACCTTAAGGAACCAAGGTCATCAGGTTTCAGTGACTTGTTACCATTATCTCTGGGCTGCAGGAAATACCTGATATGCAAAAAAATAAGACAGAAATTTGTGCTGAAACACATTATCTGAGGTTATGCATGATTTTAGATAAAATGTATAGACCCACACAATATTTTTATACATACCAAATTCTTAAAAGTTCTGAAGAAGACTTTTAAATTAAGTTTGTCAGTCTATTTTGCACCCACTACGACATGGAAAGTTCTGATAATAGAGGTTTAAGTACATATGATCAAAAACTCCCACACTAAAACTATGGCACTGACAATGAACTACAGTAAATATTATCATATTATAACTCCCATGTGCAATACCGAGACAGACTGAAATCTCTAATCACATTATCAAAACGTCTTGTTCTTACATTTGCTAAGATTGTTTTGGCTTGCTTACAAAAAAAAGATACAAATTAAATCCATTTAAACTTTATCACATAGCAGTAATTACTCTTAAGTCTTCACAGCAGACATATGTTTCTACTTATTCTCCAAAATAAAAATGTCAAATACCATGCTTCATAAGAACTAGACTGTCGGAGAAATTTCAAAGGGAGTCTCAGTTCTCCTAGAAACTCGTCTCCAAACTTCAGGTTACTGGCATTCCAAAGATCAACTCTGCAATAAAAACAAGTAATTTAAAAAGACTCATAATAAACAAATTAAAAATACAATAATAATCCCAGCCTTTATTCAATTTTGTAGGTTTCTTCACCTCAAGCCTATGAGTTAAAAACTCTCAAGACTGTACAACAATGATTTCCAAAGAGTGAAGAGACAAACTTCCCTTAGATTTTCTGGAGCCTTACAATTCACCTCCACTAAACACTAGTGGAAAAAATCATCAGTACTGTTTCCCTGTTTCCACTACTCATGTTGATGAAGGTTCAAGAGGCTGTTTGGCTACCCCACATAATAGAAAAATACAGATAAAATTAACACCAGAGGAAAAAATCTCAAATATATTTAAAAACTCCATACTGTCTGTTCTAGCTTAATCTAAGGGTAAAAGTTACCCCTGGGGAAATTCCTATTGAAGAAAAATAAAATTTTTCACAGTGAGAGCCATTGGAATAGCAGCCTCAGGGAAGTGGCAAATTCCCCAGCATTGGACGTTTTTAAGGTTCATCTGGATAGGGTGCTGGACCACTATGTCTAGACTCTGCTTTTGCCAAGAAAAGTAGGACTAGATGATCTCTGAGGTCCCTTCCAACATATAAATCTATAATAATCTGAGATTACTAGCAGCCAAGCACCAATTTTACAGAGTTAGGCTGAATGTCTGCACAGCCTTTCTCAGTGCTTTAGCTCCTGGGAAGAGTGTGTCAAGCTTACAAACTTGTTGCACCTAAACTAGTTCTGTGTGGATACTCAAAACATTGAGGCAGCTCCACCACTCTGTGTAATCAGTGCATTGACACAAGCCTGCACAACTTTTGGCACCTGGTCCCTCACATTCTTGGGAGGTTCTGGCATGTATCTCTAGGTGATACTTCCTTCCCCTTCACCTCCCTTTAATGTTAGGATGTAAAGTACCTGCATTGAGATTCACAGTAGAAGTACTGTGTCTAACCTGGCATGTGCAGATTAATGCTGTAACACCCACCTGGGAGAAACAGTGTCCACCTCCAGGGTAGTTGTTTCTCTACATATTCTAAGGTTTCCTGTGAGAAGTATTTTTATTTTAAAACAAGCTTAGCTGAGAATTTTGCACCTAAGTTGCGGTCTGCATATGCCTTATACTTTGGGGAAAAAAAGTCATACGGGAAAAAAATATAGGCTTTCAAATAATTAATATTATTATTAGAGTAACTTTTATTTGGATAAGGGGCAAAGTCACTCAGTTATGAATATATTTCCATAACCTTTCTAGTCTCCAGCAAGTCACAGTAGGCTTGTCAAGGAATGAATGTTGATAGTCTACTAAAGGTTTATCTGACCTTATGCAACCGCAGAGGACGTCACTTTTAAATCCTCTGAACCTTGTATCTCTCAACAGTGTCTCATGCATCAAGTTTCTTGCCCTAGACATACCACCAGCTCACATTGCATGCCTGCTGTGTTCCATTCTTCCAACTCTAGTTTAACAGTCTTTTTGCAAGGCAAGAATTCCTCAAAAGGAAAAGACTTCCTGAAAATTCAACCTCCTCTTTCTGCATATCTGGTTGGTTACTATCTTGCTAACCAAGTCAGATAGCTAAAAACAGTTTCAGGAGAAGAAAAATTTTTTGAAAAGTTTATTTACACAAACTTTAAATCTACCAAATATTTACAAGCTACTGGTTTCTAGTGTATCCAAATTCTTTCAAGATGTCCACTAGCAATAACACTTTCAAACATAGGCAGCCAAATAGTGTTCTGTTCCCCCACAGCAACTTTACAGAAAAAAGAAAAATCAGTGCAAATGATCTGCAGGAGAGGAACTAACAACTTCAAGTAGATCACACACTACACAGTAAGCAAAGCAGGCATGTAAATTCTGGAATTATTGTTTCGTGTGCTTAGAGTACAAAGCATAAGCAGCATTTAAAAATTTGTAACATACAGGCCCCAGAGTCTAAAAGATTACTTTTTCCCTGAGGTTTTTAGAAGGCAATATTATAGCAAGTATTACTCTAAAACTGGTCAGACTGCAGTCTCTGAAAGAAACAGCAGAGAGTGGGAGGAGAAACAATGAATTTCACGAGAACATCTGGTCCCTAAGTGTTGATATGCCCTGCCTGCAACTTCCTACACCCACTCAAAAGGAGAAACTTTCATAGCTTTAGAGAAAAACCCTGAGAGACTAAGTCTCCTCTGGACCCTGTGAAATGGTATTTTCTCAGGAGAGAAAAAGAAAACAAACCCCCAAACCCATAAAATGTCCATCCAGAGGGCATGGGGGCAATCTTACTCTGACTAAACAGGCTGGAGGAAGTGAGTGGGGGTGGAAGGGGAACCTGAGATGGAAACAAAAACAGTCTGTTCTACAGGGGAGAAAACCTCTGAGCAAAGAATTTGCCCAACCAAGACTAACACTTCACCTCCTTTTGTCTATTATTTAAGTGCTTAATCTTTTCTCTTTTTTTCCCAACTATTTTGTAAGCCTCCTCACAAACTATTCATCTTTACCAAATTGTGATGTGTTGGTTATAAGGGGTGACAGACTGTTCTGAAGCTCAGCTCCCCATATGTTATCATTGCAGACAGTCATTTGTCCAGAAAAAAAACAGTAAGTAAAACAATTGCTTAGCTCCATTTAGTTCAGTAGTACAAAATAAGACTCAACTGAAATACCAAGCAATGTGCAACCACTGTCCACCAATATCTGGGGTCCCCCTTCCAGAGTCACGAAAATTATCTGAGGATGTTAACTTGCATTTAATTTAAAATCAGTGCATGGCTGGACATGTTTAAAAAGACTAGACTGGGACTCTCAAGACACCATTCAGTTGCCCATTCCATCACACAGATCCCCTGGGATATGGGACTTGTTACTTTGTTCCTGCCTAAACCATACAAAGCTTTGCAGAAATAGTCTGGTGCTAGGAGTAAGTCATCTGCAGTGCTGCAGCACAGACACCACCAAAGCAGCATGGAGCTCAGCCTGGGCCTTTGCTCTGCCTCCTATGAACTGGGCTGCCCTTGAACCAGACACCTTTGCACTGCCTGATGCAGATTTCTCAGAGGAACAGAGTACAGCTCTTGTCCTTCTCACATACAGATAGCTTCCCTTTCTTGACTCAGAGCCAGGGCAAACACAAAGCCATCAATGTATTACTGTGATGCTACACTCATTAACAGGCTACATGAACCAGCAGCTGACTGTCAAATTAGGACAACCCTCATCCATTCATTGGTGAACACAGATGTGTCTTGCTTGCTGGCAGTAAGCATTTTTCCCTATATCTGATCTTTCCTCCATCCTCCTCTCTAGCCAGTCATACTTCTGAAGGGACCAGAGAATGTTTTGGGATATAAGCACTCACTACCTCTACGGTGGGAATACTGGGCAGGAGTGGGGTGCCACCATTCTCCTTCAACCTTTCATCCTAGGGGACAGGTGAATTTCACATAATCTGAGGCAGATACACAGCACTTTTCAGCTGTACTGCATCCACGTCACCAGATCTAAGTGGCATGCAATAGCATGACGCATGTGACACCCTGTAAGCCTTGCACCTCCTATTGTTTCCTTTCCACTATTTTTATTCACCAGTCCCCACAGTTGACAGCCCTCAGCAAGTGCTAAAACAACATTAAGTGGGTGGCAGTGGGTGGAGTTGTTTTTGTTTTGAAATGAGGGTTGCTTCTTTCCTGTGTGATGGGTTTAACATGGATTACACTCAGCCTTGCAAGAAGGGGTTAAAGTCTGGCAGGCAAAAGAGAAGAGAAACTGATCCTGTCCCAGAAAAACTGAGTTCAAGAGTTTCCTTTCAGAGACAAAGGACCTTATATGGGTTGCTAAAATTAAGTGATATAAGAAAACAGACCCTTTTAAGTGACAGCACCACAGAGCTTCTGAGGGATGGAGGAAAGGGGAGCCCAGATACAAAAGGCTGAACTTGATGACAACTGCACATTAGAATATACACAGTGTATGTAAGATATGAAGGAAAATGAGGAATTCTTCTACAGAGGATGTACCACACTTTCACATACACCTACAGGACAATGGAGGGAAAGGAGCATACAGATACAGTGGCAAACACTCATCTTGATTTATGAATGGCAAAACCATGTCATCACTGAAAGCCAAGTCTACTGCAAACTCACACAGGTTTGGAAGACAAGTTTATTAGCACAAAGTGGTTTATATTACCTAATTTCCATTTTGTCAACTTCATCAACATCTTCAATGTCAAAATGGGATTTCTTGTTGTAGCTACTGGGTCTTGTAACCTAATAAAAAGGAGAAAACTTTAACAAATTGATATGATACAAAAGTGTTCCTATGTTACTTCTACAAAGCTCTGTCAGACTGCAGTCTTTTACTATCAGCAGTGACTTCAGTTCTGATTCTGCACATACCCATGCATGCAAATAAACAGAATGACTAAATAGATTCCTCACTATACAAAAGTGATGTTGGTCCCCTACCAACAATCATATCCAAGATTAACTAGGTACTCTGCACTTTCTTTACAGAAATAGGATTTCCTTAATATTACTACAGTTCTTTGAGTTTACATTGACAAAAAAATTTTAAAAGCACGAGAAGCAACACCACTTTTATAAGCCATCTAAGGAAATAAAAGGGCAATTAATAATTGGGTTTTAAATACAGCTGTACAACAGATGTGCTGAGGCACCATGAAGAGTAGAACCTATACCCCAGCCACCCTTAGAACCACGGTAAAATGCTTCACAACAAAAATTGGGAAGTTCTGACTGTCTTGATATCCTGGAAGTCAATTTATCATGCTCATACAAAAAATACCACAAAGATCCAAGAGATGCTAGTTTGTGTTATGAACATCAGAATATAGAACCAGCTGCATAGTGCACCAACTATATTTGCAATTCTGATAAACAGCAAAGCACAGGCAGAAAGAGTGGGAAGACAGGGGTAAGTGTAGAGAATTAGCAAAAAAAGGTATTGTAAAAACATTTCTTAAAATTTGTTTTCTTGAGTGATTATAAAAACACTTTTGAGAAAAAGGTTACCCCACCCAGCCAAAACCACAGCAGAAACTGATCAAATGTGTGTGATGTGTGGGTACAGCTCTTGGTTGCACACAGAAGCTGAACTTTATTGTAAGTTTAAATACAGTTGTGGCTTAATACTTCCCACTCACAAAACCCAGCTTTTATTGTAAACTTGACTTCTTGGTTTTATATTCTAGACCAGATGCAGATGGTACACAAAACAAGGGAGGAAAATATATAGCTGCACAAGCAGAGAGGAAACAGAAAAGAATGTTCAGCACAGGACACTAAACAGAGCCTTTTGTGTGTGTTTATGTGTGAGGCAGGCAATGTTTTCAAGGTGATACATGAAAACTAAAAGGTCCCAGCAGCACTGAAGGTCCCAGCAGCACTTCCCTCTATACTGGAACTGAATCAAGAGCACAATGAATGGCAAACCCAAGAGCACAAAGGACTTATATAGGGACTACAACTTCAGGAGCTCAGCAAAAGCTTTCTCACTCTACTCTTGCAACTGTCTTCACTGTGTCTTCACGAAATTATTCTACATAACTTCAAAATGACATTTTCTACTACCATTGGGTAGCTTATGGTGTAATTTTCAATACAGAAAATTACATTTAAGTGTTTAACTATGTATTAACACAAGTTGTTAAAAAAGTTGTAGTGTAAGTGTAACTTAGGGCACATCCTTTTTAAGTAATCATTTTTCTGTGAAGTTTTGCTGGAGTCTGCATGTACAAAATCTCTCTGTTCACCTATACAACTGCTTAGTGTGCAGATAATATAGATCAAGAGAGGTACAAGGTCCATCCATTCCCAGGATGGAACTGGAGGTGGGGGAACTCCCAGTCCACAAACCATTTTACTAAAAAGAGGACACAACTCTGCTGTGATGGTCCCTTTCTTGAGGCAAAGCTGGCATGACATTTACAAGCTGCTAATTTTTTTCAGCACATGAAGGTCTGCAAATTGGTTACAACAGCACCTTCTCCAGTTCCTGCAAGAGGGGCATTTGCTGCATCCAAACCTCAGAGCCACACCACCACACTGCAGCTGTAGCAGTGGTGAAAATGGCTCTGCACCATCACGTGTAAGTTTCTCACACAGCACCCCTTAAACAAACCCTTAGATTTCCCAAACCAATGCTAAGCTATTTTCCATTTAGAAAATTAAATCTGTGTGTATTTTTGATGGTAAAAATGAAAGCACCCATTCACTGCCTTTTACAGCTTGCCTGCTTCCTTGAAGGTATGGCCAATCCCTGTGCTAGCAGGCTGCAGGAAAGCTGATGAAGCTGTTTTGGAAACAGTAAATGACACAGCTGTCAACAGCGTGAATTTCGTGCAGCTCCACAGGAATCAGAGCACTATGTTAGCATGCACAAGCCACAGGTCTGCCCATGTCTTTCATTAGGGAATGTATTTCCAAGTTGCAGCAGTTCTACTGAACCTTGTCCCTTGGAGACATTTAGCTGGAGATGTACTCGCTACCCTCAAAATGATGTAAATCTACAGTGGCTCTGTCTGCACTAAGGGTATGTTTTGTATTTCAGAGTTTTGACTGATCCAGACATCTCCCAAGCTCTGCTCTTACCCACACAGAAAACACTTTGCTCTGAGTTAGCAGAATAACTGGGGCATGGGCGTTGAGGGAGGGTTTTGCTTCTGCTGGTACTTCCATGCAACCCAGCTCTCAGCATAAACACAAGCTAAGAAAGCCTCCAGCCCCCTCCACAACTCTAGCTGGAAGATGATTCTTGGTTTTTTCCTTCCTCTCCCAGCGTGGCACCACTTGCCAGATTCAGTGTTTAATTACTGAACATTCACTGCTCCTGAAGCGTGCAGAAGTCTGAGGAATCAGACAGGTGAAGCTTTGTGGTTTACAGTCTGAATTCCTGGATTATATTTCTCATTAAAAAGCTCTCGCTGACAGATGCCTCCAGAACTGCTTATGGCAAAAATGTTAAGCCCATTTTTGCTTCTTTACATCCAGCATCACTCTTGTGTCCCTGTCAAAGGCTGCAGCTCTGAGCCAGGTGATGGACTGAAATCCTGAGCATCCCTGAGTAAACACAGACACCTCAGTGTGGTTTCAGAGCTCAGGACCATGGGATCTCTCCTCTACCAACCAAGCCCATGCAGCACTTCACACAGTCTCATGGAGTCAGGCAAGCAGGCACAAAGGCTCCCTGCTACCTAAAGTTAAGTCTGCAGTGAAGTTACACCCCAGGGAAGAGAAATTTTGGGTTACCAGAGGTTACCTTGGATAGCTGTTCTGGCTGACCCTCAGGGCTTTGACCCTGTTGAGCAGTGGGAAAGTGCTCCTGCCAATAAAGAACTTGCTATATCTGTTCCTCAAATCCAAAAACATTACATCGACAAGAACACATTTCAAAGAACACATTTCAGCTGGTGTGACCAACTTTAGATCAGTAAGTATAAGTTCCAGCTTCTAGGGAAAGATGGTGGTGGTTTGTAGTAGAAGGAATACAGAAATGAGCCCCTCACTGGCATTAACAAAGGTATGCCCTGTACAGATCTGAAGTGCACTACAGCACTTGCATGTCTCCTCTTTCAGCAGCTTTCCTTACAGATGTGGTTGCCTGTGACTCCAAACTGATTCAATAAACCACATGCCAAGGTGCCATCCCTAAGCCAGAAACAATTTCATATATAAAAGTGTCCTGAACGATGCAAACCATATGGGCAGAAAGGGCTTTTCAGTGATATGCCAATTGCAGTGTACTCTGGCTTTTCATCAGCTTTGTTATGCCAGAAATACTCTTGAGGTATCTACAGAACAGTTAAGTGTAGACCAGAACTATGATGTCCAAGAGAAAAAGGAAAGACAAAAAGATACACATACTTTGGGAGACAAAATGAAAAGTTTCAAGAGGTACCCAAATTATAAACACATGCACATGTATGTATGGACACACCATAATTACAGCTACTCTTGCCAGAAAGAACCAAAATAAGCACTTTCGTGAAAGTTATACTTTGTCTTAATTGGACTGGCTGAGCATGTTCTGTATTATATAAAACTAAGAAGGTTTCACCCAGTTGGAGGAACAACACTGCAGCAGACTGGTAGACAGCCAAAACATCCACGTTAGTGTGTTTTTTCTCTACAGTTTTTAGTACTACTAGGAGATAACTTATTGTCGGGGAAGGACAGGGTGGAGCAGCTATAAAACCACAGGCTAAAAAGAAATTTACTTTTTTTAAATCCCATTTTTAACACTCCTTTTCCAAAACTCTTCTGGAGTGAGTTTTGATGAAGCATAAAGTCTGCTGCTCAGAAATACCCACCTTGAAACTTTTCCTACAGAGCATCTGAGAATATAGTGCTCCCTCAGCAGATGGATAGTCTGACCCTGGGTACTTCTTACCCCTGTATCATGCTTTGAAACAGTTCTGAACGAAGACAGCTGGCACAACATTGGAGCAGGATGCTGTGCCAACTATATACAGTGTAGTATTTCAGCTTATCACCCATTCCTTTGAAATACCAACCTCAAAATAAAACACTTCATCAAAATGTGGATTGTTGGTCTTCTTTTTAACTTTAGTCTTTTTGGCTTCCGATCTGAATTATGGAAAGAAAAAAAAAAAAAAAAGAAAAAAAAAGGTAAGAAGCAACATTAGCAGAAGTGTGATCCTAGAACAGAGACACTGAGGAGGAACTAATTGTCATCCACTTGATTTGTCTTATAAAAATGGCACACCATGTGGCTCCAGCTTAGCAAGACATACATACACACATTTAAAAGAGGGATTGACTGCATGCCTTTTTCCCTAAAGTGTCAGTAACCACAGTTTGTTATCCACTCTTAAACACAATTCCTTGGACCCTGATTCTGTCACTTGCTTGATCCATCAGAATCTTTAATCTGTACAAAGCAACTAGCAGGAATGGGGCTCTGATCAGCAATATTTGAGAGGCAGTCTCACTCTTGATGTGACTCAAGGATTCCTCATATCCTAAAAGCACAGGAGACAGGAAGACTGACACAGCTATTTCTGTGTTTCATATTTTATAATCCTAGCCTGAGGAATCAATGAATGCTTTTCAGTGGTATTAAATAATAAAATAAAACCAAAACAGAATCAGTAAGAATATTTTTATTGCTATACCACCACGCTTTTCTCTACAGCCCCAACAGTACCCAGTTAATGTTAAGCTGTTGAATTATTGTGAGCAGTGCTGAGCAGAAGTCTCTTTATTTCTTGCTCTGTAAGAACAAGACATGGCCCTCACTCAACCCCCTCACCAGCCCTGACAAAGTTCACCACTGCCCATTCATCCTCTACAGGCAGTGCCCTCTGCCTGTGCCTGCCTTTCAGAATACAGGACACCTAACTGCTTGGCACTGGGTTAAAGCCAACCAATGCATTTCAGCCAGCAGCTGTTTGATGATTTCCAAATGTTATGAACCCATGCTTGATTTGTTCTCATTACCTACAAGCAAAAAGCTCTGTGTTGTCCTGTCACCCGTCCTCCCCTACAGCTCTGCAGTAGAAAGAAGGCACAGATAAAACAGACACAGATGGAGCTGCATATCAGCCATGTGGAAAACTGACCTACTAATAATGTCATCCCAGAATCCATTCCTCATTTCTCATGTGGCAAAGCTTCTTAGATAGCTCCTAGCTGCTTATATTAACCAGACAACTCTATGTATTTTTTTACAGAGGTGACGTAAAACTGGGTATAATTCCCAGTCCTGCTACAGGCTTCCTGTGTGACTTGAATGGGGCAGCCTACCAGCATGCAATATTTTTTTCCCTATATATAACACAGTCTGATGGGTCTCTATGTACAAATCACACAATAAACAGCAGTGCATTTGTTGAAATTTTTATGCCTGGCACTGCATAAATGCAACAGAATAAAGCAGCTTTCCTGCTCTAAAAGGAGAGGCACTGAAAAAATCCAGAGAGGAAAATGATGTACAGATTAAGAATATCCCCCTATACCGAGTAGGAGCTGAGAGATAAGAGAGACTAATCGCCTCCAGGACTTAGGGCAGATTGCCTATCCTATCTCATCAGTCACACTTGCCAATCAGCCCCTCTCTACTGATAAGCCCATCTGGGAGGGGACTGGGAAGCAGGATGTAGAAGGGGAGGTGATTAAGGCAGACACAATTACTGGGCAATTACAAAGCAGTGGATGGGAATAAGCTGCACGCTGCTTGCTGGAGATAGGAGGCAAGCCTTCTTCTCCCACCAAAATCAGATAGGAATAGGATGAGGCTGTGCTCCTTCTTCTGAAGGGGAAATGTGTTATCAGTTGTCATTCATTATCCAGACTGGGGGGTGGGGGGAAACAGACAAAGAAAGCTAAGCTTGAACATTCAAGGAGACAGGAGTTAGTCAAAAAGCTTCCTTACAGTTAGAGTATTAGCTGCCCAGTATCACTGGAAAAAAAGTTATGGGCTTAAAACATCAAAGACATATATTAAATATTTACTATTTAAAACATCAAATATTAAAACATCAAATATACAGCTGATTAATGGAGATAGGGTATCTAGACAAAAATGAGGAATACACGCTCAAAGGCTTCTCTGTATGAAAGGTAAGAATGCACCTTATTTATAGTATTTTCAATAAATTATTGCAAAACATTATGAATAACCCATGGTTATTCACCCAGGTGTGATTCTTAAGGCCACAGCAGAGCTGTTTTGTTTCTAATACGGCACACACATGAAGATTACTCCAAATAAACAGAAATAAAACGACACCCAACAGCATGGGAATTTTTTATAACAGGACATAAAAAATTAATCCCAAACTTAAACCAAGAAATATCATGCAGAATCTCATTACCAAAACCTCATTCCAAGGTTTATCCATGCTATTATACCCCCCCCCCCCCCATATATATATATATATATATATATATATATTATATATAAAATTAAAGGACTGAGCCACCTGGGGTTTTCAGTATACACATTAACTTGCCACACCTTGAAAGTAGGAAGTCTTTAAATAGTCACAAAAACATGCATACTCTGCAAGATGTTGATGTACTTGGCTTTCTCTTCTGCCCATACCTAAAATTTGGCAATAAATTTGCTCCAAAACTGGCCTCCAACTGTGAGGTGAGGAGACACATAAATCAAGCCTAAACATAAATTATATACTTTAGGATACTCAAATTATTCAGGGATTATTCAGACCTTTACATATATCAAAATTGCACAGAAAAATGTAACATATTCTAGTGGTGTCTAACTACTCCCATCTGTCCATCTGAGAATGCAGATTTCTAAAAGACAAAGGAAACAGGAACCATCCTTATAAAATTGAAGCTCTTGTACGTGCAACACTTGCCTGGAAGGTCCTGCTAAGGTAACAGTAGCATAGGGATCACATTGTCCATTCACAATGGGCAGCCCTTGGCATTCTAAAACTCTGAAAAAGAAGAAAATGCAGACAAACAAGTCAGCAAAATGGGAAGAGACTGGAGTGAAAATAAAAGCAATCCATTTTCCTCCTGTTCCCCTTATGTAGTACTTCACACTAGGGATTTGAAATTTAACTAAGCACAAACCTTGAATTTATACCTAAACTTGAAAAAAATAACTTGGAGTTACATACTAACTTTAACAGGGTCAAAAATGCTGTTGAATTACTGAGAAATCTTTACTCAAAGGATTCTTATTATGCAAGTACAACTTAAAGTTCATTAAATAAGAGTCTGCTGTCAAGATGGAAGCTGTCAGCACTCTGAAATTCTGTGACAACTTAAAAAAACCAACAAAAAAACCCCCAAACCAAAACAGAATTTACTTCTGTAACAAAAGATTTATTTTTTTTAAAGAAAACCCACACAGACAGATCCCAGCAGCAGGCATGTAATTTCTCACAATCACTCTCACGAAGGCCTCAGTGCTTTTGACAGAATCTGGCATGGGATTATTTGTACAGGTGAATTAACTACAGATCAGGAGACAGTGTGACACAGCCACCTTTCTCCATAAAACTTTTAAATAGCAAACCTGAAGAAAAACATTCAGAACCTCTGCACTGAGGAAGTTAAAAAGACACTGGAAGCACAAAGTTGAACAAAATGAGTTTTGCTGCAAGCCATAGGGGGAAATTTGTACCTTTATACTCTCATTTCAACAGCTCTTTGGAAAAAAATTAAAAAACCAAAAAACAACTCTCCCAAAACCAGTGAAAAAATGTTTCATATTTCACAAGTTAAAACCTGAGGAATGTAGCACTGATGGAAACAAAGGCAAATGAGCCTGTTGCCAGGGTTCTCCCTTCTGAAACAAGTTCTGCTTCCAACAGGTGAGCCTGTTGGGCTGATGTCTGTATACACAGCTGGAATATTTCCTTGAAGACAAACTCTGAAGCTCTTTAGGTAGGTGAGTAGTACTATACCTGCAGTGTGAAATAACTTGCAGGCTTCCTAGTGCTATAAAATTGGTAAGAAAAATAATACCTAATTTACTGTTATTTTCAGTGACAGCAACATTGATAGTAAGAAGAGGAAAACAAAAAAACACAAAACAGAGAAAAAAATCAGTAACTGATAGTGCTCCACAATTTGATCCACAAAGAAAGTTATTTGGTAACATATGGTATGGACTTCAGATACAGATTAACTACAGACCTATTACTTTGCACAGAGGGGGAAAAAAATGTAATATTCTGCACCAAAATGGGAATCATTTTTATACCAGAGGAGGCACAATCTAAATAGGTTCCTGCAGACTTCGGAAGTACATGAAACTGGAAGACCACACGAAGAGGGCACACACAGGGGGCTGAATCAATATGTTACATTCATAGCTAAAGTCCCATACCTATTGTTCTGCAGAATAAAAGCTAAATAATGAGCTTTATACAGACAGCCCCCAGTAATGCACTCACTCACCAGCTTTTTATTTGCATAGTCCCTATACGCATGGAAAAGCATTCAGTTATTAACCTAGATGACTCCTAATTGCTGATTGACTGATACTAGTTTATATGTGTATTAAAGAGAGTGTTCAAAATGGCAAGGAAATGCTACCTTCTTAATTTAAAAAGGGCAGATGTGAATAGAAAGAGCACCTACGGGGACTTTCCACTGTAGTCTTCTTGCAGAACACCTGGAAGTGCAGGATGAAAAACCCATAAATACGAGCAGAAAGCCTTTAGGAAGAGGCAGCTCCAGCTTGATTTTCTTTGGAGTAAAGGACAGCCCCCTTCCCTTCTAGGGGTCTTTACACTAATATGACTATATTGACATCAGAAACTACTGGTAATTATTCTAGGTTAGCAGATGTGGCTTGAACACATTCCTGTTTGAACAGAACTGTACACCAAGTGTCAGTGTCAACCCTCTGCTCCTTCCACTGCTTCCTTAAGACAGCCTGTAAGTTCCTTAAAATGGAACAGTAACTCAGTGGCACTACAGAAGTCAGCCAATTTTCTGCTGCTGCTGAATGGCTTTCCAAGCCAGCTCTCATCCATGTAAGAATAACTATGGGAAATTTAAATAGAAAAAAGCACGTTCAGAGAGAGTAGGCTTCTGGCTTTCATAAAAACAGTCCTTTCAAGAATATGCAAACAATAGAAAGTGATCCCAGACAGAATGATCTACACTTGATGACATGTAGAGTTTATAAATCAATGCACAATAAAGTCACAGAAAATAAATGATGGAAAGTGTGAAATTATCCCCACAAAAAAAACTATACCCTATAAATATGTACAATGATAGGCTCTATTCTTATATTGCCACACAGAATTTTTTACACTTTTTTTTTTTTTTTAAGTGTCCTGTGTAAATTAGCACGTTGACAGTCAGCAACAGTTCAAAGACAAACAGTATCATGGACTGATCAGAACACAGTCACATAAATCACTGGCATCCTGAATGTGTGTGCTGTATAAAACATATGGTGAAGAACAACAGGACCACTTCTAATTGCTTGAAGCTTTCCCAGGTTTGTACACTCCAGCTTGGAAAAAAAGTTACCCATTCATAAACAGCTTACAAAAACATGAATGGTGTGAACAGTATTTCCTCATGAAATAAGAATTAGGGAGCACATCATGGAATTACCAGAGAGCAGGTTGAAAATAAACAGAAGGAAGTACTTTTTCCACACAATGCATAATGAGATTGCAAAACTTATTGCCATGGGATGTCACAGAGGCCAAAAGAATACATGGATATAAAGCAGGACTGTACAAACTCATGGAGTGTAGATTTGTAAGGTGCTATTAAAGCTTAATGATCCAGAAGTCTCCTCCAGCTCAGAAAAGCCCAAATAGCTAATCAAGAAGGGTGTAACACTCAAGCAATCATACCATATCTGAAATATCACTCACCAGCAAATACCAGAAACAGTACTAGGCTAGAGAGACATTTAACACAGAAGGATAGTTTTTATGTTCTCTGGGGAAAAATCAAAAACCAACCAAAAAAAACACACAGATGTTCTCATGCAGTCACAGTAGCTTAAGAGGTTTCTCTGTGTGCAGCTGGAGTAAGAAAAGGAAAAAAAACCTTGAAAGAAAGAAAATGTGGGAAAACAGGAAACAAAGACAAATTGTGTCTCAAGCCTTTCAGGTAATTTAAAGTGGTTATTGTTTAAGGATATTGGAGAAAGAAGGTAAAAGACTGAAAACAGTATTTTTAATAAGGAATGTCTGGGGAGAGGCTCATCTTGTTCTTGTATCTTACAAAGCATTGTGGGGAGATAGAACAAAATTCAACAAGGCACTGTTTTGGTTGACTCAGGTTCATATATCCTCATTAGATACAGGAAAAAGTAATCCTACAGCTGCTTTTAGGGCAGCCATTTTCTTCAGACATGGGAAAGTTGTCAGGTAAATTAACATTCCTCCTCTTCAACCAGGTACCAAAATACAGCTTTAACTGGCAAGAGAGAAAGGAGCTAGAACAAAAGAATGGCTATTCTGAGACAGGATAAAAAAATCATACAAAATGATGCCTCAGTTCTGCCACCAGGGTATCACATTATTAAGACTGACAGTTCATATCTAGATTAGCTGAACAAGCATACAGAAAGAAATGTATAATAAAAGTATAATGGGGGAAGGGAAGCGAATAAAGCCAGTAAATGTGAAATACCTTTGCTCTAATCATCTGCAGAATCAATTTAACATACCCGTACTAGGATAATGGGGGGGGGGGGGGGGGAAAACCCTAGGCAATCAAGACTGTTCAAGAATTACAAGTTGACTCATCATGCCCCAGAGGAAAAATGTCTGATGGCTGCTAGAATCTTTTGTGCCCAACTCCTGGTCTCTAATCATCAGCTGTCTCAAGCCCAGCCAGGGCAGGGCAAGCCATCCCTCCCAGCCAGCCTGGCTGGGCTGGGCTAAGGTTAGTGCTGGGTCATACAGGGAACCTCTCAATGCAGCTGCCTCACTATATTTTGCTTGTGGTTTGTAAAATTAATAGGTTTCAAGGAACAAGACATTTCAGTTTTCAATGTGGTTCATGACAAAACCTTCAGAGGAGTAAATAAGCTATGGAAAATTCCCAGAGGGTAAAAGAAAACCTCAAACCCCAACACATCACGAGCATACCCTCTCGCTATGATTACAGAAGTTGAGAGGGAGACAGGGGGAGAAGGTTTCAAAAAAAGAAAAGGTTTTTCAACAAGGACTCACATCTGGCTGTACAGGCATTCCCTCTGTCCCTGGGTTGCCAAGCAAGAGCCGTAGGCTGTATTCTCTGAGACAGCCTCTACACAATCATATTCAAAACCAGGCTCCACAGGCAACATAAGGATGATCCAAGCCTGTGGGTGTTCCACACCCCTTCCCTGGAATCATAAAAATTATTTAAAAATTATAGGCTGATTAATTCAGGATGTATATGTGTCATCAGCATCCTTTTGCGCCAGAATGGACAATCGATACAAAAACAGACACAGAGAAAAGAAACCAGAAGGAACACAGCTGTTCTCAAAACATGTCATCCATTTTTATTGCTCTTTCAAGACTAAATACTTTCAAACCTAGTCAGGCTCAGTTTTTCCCCTACTTACAGCCTAGGGTAGGGAAGGGCACACCACTGCCATTCTTTTTTCTCAGATCAGACTGGTTTTGCACTGTGATTCCTCAACAGAAAATAAATGCATCTTTTTTCCTTTATACTCTTTCTTCCTATCACTGTACACAATACATGTATTTTATTTGCTTTCACATACCAACTGACTTCCTCGGATTAATCAAAACACTTGGCAAATTTACTGATTTAACTTGTTAGTCTTCTATTTCCAGCCTCCATTTTTTCCACACCTCTTTCATTTCCTAATTTTGAGGCTTTGTCCCATCTCATGTGTATTTTTTGACCACACGCAGATTCTTCTCTGAGTCATTTCAAAGACAAAAGACTTCCTCCTCCTTGCTTGCTCTAGTGAACACATTATTACTTGAAGACTCAGAACTTTGTGTAGTAAGCCTGACCAGATAGAGAGTATCAACTTAAAAGCAAACTTTGCAGCAGATTTGTCAGAACTGTCATTAAAAACAACCCATCTTTGGCTTATGCTAAGTACTTGTTTGGTAAGGTACATTCCCCTACTAAAGGGTTGCATATGTGTCTTACTTTTTCAGGTTTCTCTGAATCTCTTCTATTCTCCTTCCCCCCTGCTAAGAATAGGATCTTGTTAGATATGTTATATCCTGCGGACCTTGTCTTCCTACCTTGTCTTCCAAGAGTAACAGAGCCCCTCTGAATAGTCTCCCCTTGTGAACAGGCTTCTTGGGGCTGATAACACAGTCTATCAATGTTTAACTTCATAATATTCTCAATTCTTTTGCCTAGTCTGACAGTAAAGAAAGCAGTGCTTCTCCTCTCCTTGCCACATTCAGTTCATTCTTCAATGTCCTTTCCTTTCAGTGCAGCCTTGCATCATGATCTGAGTGCCTTAATCTTGCCCTCTGGTTTAAAAGAAACTTTGAGGTAATGCTGAATGACAGACTTCCAATTTAATATTTGTGCTGGTAGCTCCTTTTAGACCAGTGACTTGACTTCTGTCTTGCACTGCAAGCAGGAACTGTTCCCAGGCCTTTTTCTTATTCCCTTGATCTGCGTATGACCAGAACCTTGCTAAACCAGTCATATTCATGTGTTTTAGAGGGCTTTGCATGGATGTATCAGCATCCACCACTACTAAGCACAAAGGCACTAGATGTAGCTCAGAAATTCCCTGAATCATAAGTTTCTGGAGGCCAGGAGAGTGTATCACTGTATGACTACTCTCGTAGTTCTTCACCTCCTACTGAACACACATCCTGGATTTTGGTCAGACCAAATGTTCCAACTGAGATGCTGTCTGTACCTTCAGACAAACCTTGCACCTCCTCTTCATTTCCACACTGTAGTCCACCAGACCTTCATTCAGGACTTAACATAAACATACAACCCCCTTTTTGTGAAGAAGCTGACCATGTGTCCTTCTTCTTCCAGAATAAGGCAAAAATTTTCAAAACTTACTCAATCCTGGTTTTAAGTTACACTCTAACTCCATCATAAAAAACACTATGATAAGTATGTTCCAGCCTCCTCAAATTTTCATCACCAAACCTTACTCTGAGTCTGCTTTGTCCCTGTCACCAGGGAATAAAGAGAATACCAATACTGCATCCCTGTTCTGAGTCAAGCTTTCAATGCCCACTCCCAGTATGTGAACTCTAGAGAAAGAAGATTTCCAAAGTACCTATATTCCTTGACTTACAGAAGTCTTTTACTTGTACCAAAACAGAATTTCCTACTTTTTCCTCTCACTTACCTACTTTTTGTACTGGAAACAGATTTGTTTCCTCTCAAAGGGGTCCAACATCTCAGGAATAGCCCAGTAATGTGCTCTGGTTCACCTTTACTTTCTGTTCTACTCAGACACACAATAATACAGTACTATGTAGTGTCTGGTGACCACTGACCACACCTGGCAGAATGAACTGAGAAAGAAAGGATGGAACAATTTCCAAGTAGAAAGACATTTTTTTGTTTTTGTTTTTTTGGTTTTTTTTTAACAAAAACGCTCTGGATTACAAACAAGAAAACCCTTGCCATCCCCTTTACCTCTGAGACCATTAATGCTTAACTGGAGCTATTTCACCCCTCTTCATGTGATAATTCACATTGCCACCAAGATCTGTGGCACTAAATGAAATCCTGCTCCATTCAAACAAATCATACAACTTTCACTGCACATGTATTTCTTTAAAATAAAAAGACTGTACAGCACTTGCTGCATTTGCTCTGAAACATTTATATACAGGGTACATTATATACTCAAACCTTCCTCCATTTCAGCTTCTGAATAGAGCTCTGGATAGAGCCTACACTCCATCAAAGCATTCAAACATGTCCTTAAGCTCTTGTTAGTCCTGGAAATGGGGCCTTCCAAGTTTTGCTTTTGTAGCAGGTCATCTTAGCAATGGCAAATCCAACCACACCAACAGCCACAGATGCAAAGGTGACCATTTCCTTAATGCCTGTTCGCTTCTCTGAAACCTTGGTCAAGATCTTGACGGTTCCTTTCTGACTGACCCACTCCAGTTTTTGCAGGCTTGTAGCACCCTGATTAGCTTTTGGTCTTAACTAGAAAGCTCTGTGTGTGTCACATTTGTCACACACACACACAATTCTTGGTAAAACAAGGCTGTCAATGGTGATTTCACTTGGACAGAGATGAGGAAGAAGAATTCACTGTTAAAGGTTGGGTTCAAGCAACAATTTATTTCTCGGGTATTTACTGAAGATATTTGATAGCCAAAGCCAACCAATGCACAGAAAGCAAATGAGAGGTAATGAGCACAACCCCGGCATCCCCAAATTAAAGCAAGTAATAATAGAGATATTACAGTAAAACTACAGACAATACAGAAACCTGTTTCATTGTAAATACAAAGATTAATATTGCTGATACATATGCATCCCTAAAACCTCCATCACTTCAAATAAAAGGCAAAATTTTCTCATGTCAGTTGAAATCTAAACATTTCTTAATAGTTTGAAAAAATCACATGGACTTTTTTCTGCTATTAATGGGAGCTGTCCTCCACGCTGCAGTTCAAAAACATCCAATTTGCTTCCCAATACCAGCTCGAGAAAGACTTACAAAACCACACTTTTATAGACTACCATCTGTACTCTGTACTAAAAAAAGAGGAAAGACTAAAAAATGGGTGTGAGCCCTCCTCTTGTTGCAGGACAAGGAGGTAATCCATTAGCAATTAAGCTAGTTTATGAGTCAATTACAGAAGAGTTGCCAGCTTCCTAAAAGCCACTTCAAAGAAGTTTTTAGCTAGGTTAATATTTAAAAAAAAAAAAAGTTACATTATCTTCTGTGACAGTGCCTTCAGGGCTTGAACACAGACACAAGCTTGCTGATATTTTGAACTGCATTGATCCAGTGACTATTACCAGCACTGACATCATTTCCCCCAGTCTCAGTTGAAGACTTGAAACCCCAGTTATTAACAGAGAGCAATAGCTGAACTTCAGGAGAGTAAAGAGAAAGGGTAAGTAAGGAGAAGGCACTATTTCTAGCACATGTTGATTTCTAGAGGAGACAGAAGACTCAAATACGTGTCTATACATACATATATGAAGTATGTAGAAGTTATTAGGAAACAGCAACTCAAAAGAACGTAGAACGAATCACAGAATGGTTTGGGTTGGAAGGGACCTTAAAAATCATTTAGTTCCAATCCCCTTTTCCCCATGGGTAGGAAGACCTCTGACGAGATCAGGTTACTCAAAGCCCCATCGAACCTGGCCTAAGAAGGGGAAAATGAAAAAAAAATCTAATTTGATGTAGCATGGCCAGAAGCCAAGAATGGGTCAAAATACCAAGGCAGCTGCAAAAGCATTTGTATTAAAGCAACATGGTGAGGAATGTAAGAGGAGCAAAGCACAAAATGGCAACAATTACAATATGCAGCAAACAGAGCCTAGACAACAGCTTTATCTGAGCTGACTGTAGCCTAAGGCAACAGTAAATGCAAGCAATGAGATACTGTCTGTACAGGCAGATAAGGGAAGAAAGAACACCAAAAGGCAGCATGGGAGTGAGACAGAGAAAGGTTATTACTCCTACATAATGAAGCCAGTGACACAGAAATTTCCCATGTCGTTTTTTCTTTGCTTGGAAACATAGGTTGGTCTCAAGAAGACACAGTGTGCTATAGGGGATATAGAAGGTTTACAGAAATTGACCTGCAGCTACCTCTGACTTGAGGCCTGTCCACCTTTAAACTCCCGGAAGGACTGGGGGGGAGGGGGGGAGGAGGAGTGTATTCAACTGTAAGGAATACCATAAAAAACTGGAAGCAGCACATCCTTAATTTACCTTGGGATTTCCTACCTAACTGGTGAGTAAGGGTTTCTTCTGAAGTCCTGGGTATAGTCACGTCAAACAACTGTCCCAGGCTGGCCATAAATGGTAATATTTTAAATAAAAACTCAGACATGCTGGCAAGGAACCTGAACAGATAGAACCTGTAATAACTGTGAGAGCATGAAGTACAGCAGATTGGAGGAAAGCTTCTAAATCTCTTGCCACAACACACTTGAACCACAGGGCACAATAACTCTGGGGCCAAGGGAATGCATCAGATAAGAGTCTGGATCAAATATCAACAACTTGTGAGTGATGGGAGGTGTGAACATAGAATAAGACAAAGGAATGAGATGGTTTAACAGGAGCCATGGCACCAACAGAATGAAAACCCAGCCACCTTGTCCTCCCTAACCCACCCAAGTATGATGATATCTGTACTAAATAAATCCTTGAAGACTCTCACATAAATTCTCACATCGTAAGTTTAATTACATGTTCTACAGTAGCAAATACACCCTTCTAAATGAACATCACCACCACCACCCAAAAAACAAGTTCATGGCTTCAAAAGAAAAGAAGTAATTACTTTGCAATGAAAGGTGCCTTCAGACACTACATGGAGGCCACAGCCTTGGCACACCTGAGGTAGGTAGAGCTTTTAATACTTTTAAAACTTCACTTAAAACAACTCAGGAAAACTTTTGATTACATTTATATGAATAATCAGGCAATCTGTGATCTTGATTAACAATACTTATTATGAAAGGGCAGTGATCTTTCCTACACATGCAATACTTACACTAAGGAATTCAAATTAAACTGATTCATCACCACTACTGAAACCTGATGGGAATTAAGTTGCCAACTGAGTCCCAAAGTAATACTGATGCACTGATTTAATTTTGATAAGAGAAACGGGCTAAGGTAACCCAAATTGTGTTACAGTCAATATGAAAATGCTCTCCAACCAAATTCAAGAAATAATATTAATAATTTGATACTGTTTAGTTTTACATAACTAGAAAGATGCTAACGTGCATCATTGTGCCTTACAGACAATACGGTAATTAAGCAGGGGAGGTGAAAAAATAAAAATCACACAGTATCAGGTATTTAACAGTAAAATCAAGGCATTAGACCCTCAGAAACTGTGTTATCAAAATAAAAGGACAGAAATGTCAAATCCAATTCAGCATTCAGAAACACCTGGCTTATTAAGGGCAGGAAGCAGAACCGTGGAGTGTTCTTTAGTTATCTAAACAGCAATACAATGATCAGGCTTATTTATGTTTCATTTACCTAAATTTTTAAAATTTAAAGTGGACAGAGCTATTAATTCCAAGGAGCACAACCAATATAGGCACAGAAAATACACTTTGTAATAGACTTTCCCATTAAATTAACTGAAAAATCTTCTTCAGTGTCTTGACTTGTCAAAAGGAGAGATGAAATAGGATTCATAAACCCTCCATTCAAACAACAGCTATCACAGCCTGGCAACTTGCCAACTTTGAATCATTCCTCTGGTCCTACAAAGCCACTTATTTCATGACATGTTTCGATGCTAAAATCACTGAAGTGGGTACTAAAACATCTCACACATAAGGCAATAGAAGTGCAGCTTTTCAGAGCTAGCATAGCACTTCCATTGATCAACTGCTGTGCTTCCTTCTTATCAGTATTGGGTACAGTCTTAGGACTGCTGGTGCCTTTAGATCCTGCTATAGTCTCTTCCTCACAAGTTTTGTGAGAGAAAGGAACCATCTCTCCTGCTATAATGTTTTGTGCCTAGAGGATCACACTGTGAATATAAAACAGAATACAGAGTTTTCAGGAAGGATGTTTAGGGCCATTTTGTGGAAACGTCAAAAATGTGGGTCCTGCAGACAAAACCTTCCATTAGCAGTGAAACCTTCTTGATAAGGCTCCATCCTCTGCAACACCACAACTGTAAAGCAGTAGACTCCTAAGACTCTCCACAATTTTTAAGACATTGAGAAAAAACCCACGTGGAATGATGCTGCTTAATTCTTTCTCCTGTAAAAATGTGCAGATATTGTCTTACAGGTATTTTTTTAGAATAAAAAAGAACATTAAATGATTTAGATTTTTGAGTGATGGCCCAAATCATCACAAAGCAATACCTAAAAAGTAGCTAGAGAAGAAGACACAGACATGTAGTGGAAGACAAAACACCTCAGCCAGCTGGATAGGATAAAGCATCATGAGAGATTTCCTGCATATGAGAGAACATCATAATGGCAAACCTGGTACCCTGTGACACATGGTACACATAGCATGACACATATTGAACACATTTTCCACTGGTACACTCTCACTTTACTTTCTACTCTGAAAGGCTGGTCAGTCATGTCCAAGATTCAGCTAAAACCTATGATATCCCAGTGCAAAAAAAGGCTCTGCTTCACCAAGTGGTGGGTCATTCTGTTGTTTGTACAGCACTAAGATCCTTGGTGATGAAACCCAATGTGAAATAACTTCTTCAAACAAGTTTTTAGTGTCCTGTCACTCTAGATCTTCTTAGGAAAAATTACTATGCAAACTAGGGCCTGGTCAGGTAGGCATTCTGGTATAACCAGCTGTAACTAGGAAACCATATCAGCTTCAGAATTCCAGTTATTACACAAACAGGTCATGCTTACATTAAGTTTCTCCTCGTATTTTGGGACGAAAAGGGACGATTGGGATCACATTGTCTGGCCTCTTAAGTGAGTGATGGGAGCCAGTCAAGTTGTACAACAAGGTCAGGATTTTGACTATCTCCAGAGCAGCATCTTGAAAGATATAGAGGCTTAATTCAGAGGAATCATAGTTATTAAAATATCCTCACATTGTTTTACAGGAAACTGTTCCCAGAGTAATTCTCATTACTCCAGAAATGTGTTTTACTACTTGCTTCCCATTAGATTAGCCTTTAGCTTCCAACCACTGGGTACCAGTGTGGTAAGAATAAATAGCCATACATAGAAGAGCCCTCTGAATATCATGCATACTGTGGTTTCACCACTTTTTAAATTTTCTTGTATAAATCAAACACTTGATTACTGAGAGACACATTTACCAGGTCTTCAATACTTTCTGTAGCTCTTCCATGAGTCCTTCTGAATTTAACAGCATCCTTTTTAGCCTGGTATCTTAAAGATAAAGGCTTAGGAGAAAATGCTTG
Organism: Heliangelus exortis; assembly: GCF_036169615.1. Lineage (NCBI taxonomy): Eukaryota > Metazoa > Chordata > Aves > Apodiformes > Trochilidae > Heliangelus > Heliangelus exortis. The sequence continues at coordinate 59,326,503 of NC_092422.1, forward strand.
CTGGCCAAACACAGCCATCAATCCCACACTGATGATTGTTTTGAACAGTTGGTGATTTAAACAAAATTTGAAAAACTGGTAGAGATTTCAAAGGATACTCCAATTCTTTGGATTATGTTACATCCAGTGGCTGTGTAAAGAAGAGAGAACCACTGGATGTCCCCAAGGAGGAAAGGGCTGCATGTAGCAGCTCAGTGATTCTCTGTAGTCATTGACTCCACAGTACATAAGTAGCAAGATCAGGCCATAGCCCTGTGCCACCTCTTGCCAACACAATGTTTAGGCTGGGAGGGCAGGGAACTGGACAAAACAGCAGTGACTCTCAAAGAACTGGAAGGTGCAGCTAAAACAAGTGCAGCTGTAGAGAGTTGAGCTGAATTCTTGCTTCTGTTGAATGCTTGCATGCAATTATTACAAAACTCAGAAAGGCAAGTTAACTTTAAAATGAATTAAAATTCACTGCAGACACTACTGCCTCTAAAAGCACCACCTCCTTGCCAATTTCTGTGCTTGTTAGAATGGTATCTTGAATTTCTTTCAAAACAGTACCCTTTTCTCTTTGTATTTGAGAGGAAAAAAATGATTAAAGAAGGAACTAGCAATCTATCTTGTACAGTGGGAAGCAAAAGTCAGTGAAAATTACTGATCTCAAAATGCTATTAAATTAAAAATGCATACAAAGAGACTTTTAATCTCTCCCACTTGCAAGTGCTTTCTGTGTTACAAATATATCATTAGGAACACATATTAAATATTTCACAACCAACTCCTACTGAAAATGCCAGAAAATGGCACCCAAGTCAAAGGTTTACACCAAGTAGTAAATTAGACACCTGGTGATTTTAGCCCTGGAGACTCTGGAAAGAACTTGGTCACAATACAGAACCAGTTGCACTCCCAGTACAATCGTGTGCTCAGAAACGTGAATGTGATTTCTGGCTCATTCAGATGGAGGAGGGAAAGAGATTCTTTCTCATTATTTCCACAGACACCGTCAGACTTATTGCAATAACTTCCTCTCAACAATTAGCTCTGTGAACAATGAAGTTAATGAAGGGTGTTTCCTATGCATTGTGTACACTGTCTTCACTCTCCTCTTGCTTGCCAAAAAACCCAACTTCAACACCCTGCAACTTCCCTTTTAAGAGTCCAGCTTCCCTTAGTACTACCATACCTTGATGTCCACATCATCTTTTACGTAAAGATTTTTTTTTACATAAATACCACCTTGCCAAATGTTACTCTTGGAGTAAAAAATTAAAAAGTTGTGTCCCATCACACTGCTCCTTTGAGAAGCTTCACCAGCATTGCTTTTGGATAGTGCCTGCTAGAAAAGCTGTAGCAATTCCAACAGTCATTGAGTCTGAAATAGAACATAAATTTACCTTTTCATATGCTAAATAGTGTGTACATCAAAGAGCCTTTTGGTACAGGTCATTGTTGCAAGACAGTTAATTTTTCCTAGAGCCCTCCCTCAAACAGATGAATTAGACTAGATGATCACTGTTAAAGTGATAAGTGAAGCAAAAACTGCAGAGGTTTAGGGTACCTTCAGCATATGTAAGGTATTAACAATTCAGAGTTCTCAAAGTCCATGCATCTCTTACAAATATGGATATTACAGGAATGCTCTCTAATGCCACCAAGCCACCCCTAACACTGTGACCTCAAGCACATATAGAAGTTAAAAATCATTTATCAAGGGGATTTATGCTTGAATAATTTGGAGTTTATAATCCCAGGCTATGTTTACTCAGTGTAAAACATGAAGTAACCTCATGTTCTTTAACCAGTGGCACCTACTGGTGAAACAGACTTAGAAGAGTTACATTCCAGCCTTGAATTACAAACCTAGTTTTATACATATTCCAGAATCATGTGATGACAATTCAATCTCAAAATGGCAAGCACTTCTAAAATACATTCTGATGGAGGTGGACTACTGCCAAAGGGTTGAATCAAAGTACTATTTATTAGTATTCCAGATACAGAGATACTTGTTTGTGATTTGAGTAAACCAAGAATTACATGAACAGAGGAGAAGCACTGAAGAAACACTGAATACAAAACGAAAGAAGGGTAAAACTATGACTTTTTTCTGTGGGACATCTGGCAGCAGCAGACAGTATTTACAGACATGGAGAAGTTTTTACAGAGAGTGAGCAATATAAACTTAATTTAGACTACAGGAAAGTCAAGAGAAGTTTTGGTGGGAATGAAGAAGCAAATGGGAGAGAACTACCTAAATGGCAGGCAGTGTAACCTCAATGTTACCAGAACTGGGAAGAAGGGAAAAAAAAATGTACTATGCTACAGCCTTGGACAGAAATACATACCCATACCTTTTCTCTTCCCTACTCCCCAAAACCCACAGTATTACAGCAGAACATAATATAAACACCAGATACTATGTAATTTAATATCTGAGCAACTTTCCCCAACCAGTTTATGAAATATATAAAAGATGAAAAGCATGACCAGGATGTAATCCTGCAGGAAAAGGCACAGCTTGATGCATGGTATGCTCTCTAGAAAAATGACACCGTGACACATTTTAATGGATGTAGGAGTTTATTGAAAATGAAGCCTTGAAATCATTTTGTACCCTCATTAGCATTTCCCACCAGCAGCAAACACAACTTGAAATTTCTCAAAATACTACGACGTGACCTGATTGATGAATACATTAAACTGGCCTGCTTGTAATCAGCAATACCCTCCCCCCCTTAACTGATTCAGCTCATATTTCAGGCAGGAAAATGAGCTTCACTGGACCCTGAGGCAACCTCAAAGCTGGCTGTACACTGTATTTCTTATTGCAATGGAGTAGAAACTTCTCAAAAGCAACATGTAAGCATTTTTTTCTCCAAACCTAGAAGCAGCAAGCCCAAGAAGCAGGGAGGCTCAGGGACCCACTCTGAATGTTGGCAAAGAATTCTGACAGCTGAAACATCACAGGAAGAACACCCATGGTCACCTCTGGCCTCAGACTCAACAGGAGCTGCACCCTTACATCCAGCAAAGATACCCTAAACAGCCTGGGACCCAGAGCTGGTGCCTCACATAATAATAAAAAAAGTGTCATCAGCACACTGCCTTCAGGAGGAACAGCTTCCCAGTTCCTGATGACTTTTTTGCAGAACATCACCTCTAATTTGGAAAAGAAAAATAATATGGCACACCACCCTCAGGAGAGGGGCAAAGCCTGCTTTACACCACTGACAAGTAACCAGAGTCCACACTAACACCACCAGCATATGCTAAAGGAAACTGAAATACTCAAGAGATTGAAGAAACTGCATCAAGCTAATGGGTCCCCATGTTCTCTGCATTAAAACAGCATTCAGAAAAAAATATACAGCTAGGAAAAGCACAAAAAAGCATTATCTAAAACTTTGCTGGCTACCTTTTCTGAACACCTGCTTTCCACTCTTACCAGCATCAGAGAGAGCAAGCTATGGCAAAAAGCAGACAAAAACTGTTCTGCAGCATCATAGATACAACATTTCCAAAATCTCTCTTTAAGGCAACATTTTAGAAAGTTTCTTTACCTATTCCTGGGATCTGACAAAGATAGTTATCTACAGTAAAGTGAATTAGCTCCAACATAAACAAGAAAAGCTAGTTAGAAAAGGAAAATTATCAGATGACTCAAAAGATGATGTCTGTATGTTTTAATTTTACACAAAAGGATTTAAATACATCCCACGATGGAAGGACTATGTGTACTCCTGTAGTCTTAAAGGTGTCTCCAAACGCAATCACAGGTGACAACAGCAAACCTTCATCAGTCAGGATGGAATCATGTTTTCCTCTCTCTTATATTAAGACGCAGACTGCTGATCCACAAGCAAGAATGGGCATTATCTCAGTCCTTTTGACTAGACTTGATATATGTGGCTCTGCCTTTGAAGAGCTATGGCTAACAAAACATATAACCCTCTAAAATTTTCAAAATGGAGCATGTTTACCTTAACCTGAGAAACATTGCATTGCATAAGAGAATTTCAGAGTCACTTACTGTCACACTGATCCAGGGCAATGGCTGCCAACCTAAAAGCAATGTGCTGCCTGTGCCACTTTCCAACAACGCTCATGGACAAGAAAATTCAAATCTATAATGGGAGCAACCAGAGAGGAAGGTCAAATGCTGCCCACTGCATGCTTTTTGCTCTATTGACATGGCAGAGAATGCTGGGGAGCCAGTGCCCAGTCCCAGCACTCCCAGCCCTAGGCAGAGGCACTTGAGAATTAACACCTTTCTCCTTACCTCCCTCTTCTGAAGGGCTTTTAAAGCTTTTAAATGCCCACAGCTCAGTCACTGTTCTCTTAATGGCCCCTGAAGTGTTTATCTTAGGGATGTCATATCTACTTATTGTTTCCTTTCCTGCTTGCTCTTGCAAACACCCCATTTAACTTTGTTCCACATGGTCAGAATACATCTGGTAGAGCTCTCAAGAGACTTGCACAGCATTTAAGTTTAATTCATAAATTAACGCAGAGCAGCCACATCTTCCACACCAGAGCTACAAATGCTACATTTATCACATAAAATTTCACCATGGCTATGTATTTGTAGACTCATGAATTGTCTAGAAAACTGTGTTACTACATATGAAAGACAGCAGTGGCTACTATACCACATATGATATTATTTAGCTATATAGATTTATGGGTCGGGTGGGGAGAACAAAAGAAGATGGGGGGGTGGGGGTGGGTGGAAGCTCTCCAAAGCAGATGTTTCCAAGTTTTTTTTTAAAACTAAGAGACAAGACATAAGACAACACTTGAAGGAGCAGCTGGGGACACTTAATAAATACAGACATTTAAATGTGACTAATTACATACACATGCTGGAATTCTCAAAGGAAGATCAGGGAGCCAGGCTCCCAGCTCATGCTGACTTTCAACAGGAGTTCAGTGGCCTTTTCCTTCAGGCATGCTGGAAGTCAGATGTCATCTTGCTAAATACAGAACACTGCTTCTAAATGTTGCCTCTGGTAGCTTAACCACAGCAAAGCCTACAGATTTCTACAGAGCTATCTGCAGGAGCCCCCCTCTTCATTAAATACAAATGCATGCATCTGCTAATGCTAGTCTGTGTTGCTCTCTGAGGTGAGAATAAGTTGTCTGGACAAGCCCAGAGGCCTATAAGCATTTGAGGAACCACCTTTCTGTGCTAAACACAAATGTGCTGTGCAGAACCTGTTCTAACAATGGTAGGGAAAGGCTTACAGAAGGTCTAGGGCTCCTCTCTGACTACTACTGTTATGAAGCAGGAAGGTTATTTGTATAAGGAATGCGGTGGCTCAGAAAAAAAATTAGGGAGAAGCACGTGCCACTGCTTTTCAGATGTGTACCCATATTCCATGAACACATCATGACTCAGTTCAAACACTCCAACCTGGCATGCCTGTAGAAGGAGCATCCTCCCCTGGCCCTTGCTGCTCATTTTCCTTCCTCTTCTTCAGAGAAAAAGAACAGTGAGATTTCTAGTAAGATGCACAGGATTAATGCCTGGCTCAGCTTAAAAAAAAACATAACGGGACAAAATACACCATTGCTCAAGCAGCTGCTAGGAGCCATGTATCAGCACAAAGGGGTGGGTATGGACATAAGCAGCAGGAAGCATGGAAAAGTCTTGGCCACTTATTTCCATCGTCTTAGTACCTTAAAATCTTCATAAAACCAGAGACAGATTTCTGGCAAGTGTCAAACAAGAGATGGCCTTTGCTTTACAGCCAGTGGAAGGTGAGGCCAGATGTTGGTAGCAACAAGCAGCCTTCTGACTGTGCAGAAGGCCAGGAAGGCTGTGAGAAGTGTGGAGGGAGACAACATGAGATCTTTTGTGAGTGAAGGAGAGGGGAGGGAGAAGCCAGAGCTTACTGATTAATACTTACTTTTTCCTTGGACTCAAGACTACTCACTATGTAGCAGACATCAAGGGTCTGCATCCTGAATCCTCTGACCCAGCTGAGACATCCGAGCCAGTCACTAGGACCATCACATTTTGCAGGAGTTCCAAAGAAGGAGCCCACAAGAAGCAACCTGTTCCCAGAAGGAACACCCAAAAGCGAAAGTTGGGATTCTTAGAGGATGGCAGCAGGAGCCATCAGGGGACACAAGTCTGAATTTGGTGCCTGCATCTGTACTGTCAAGGTAATTTTTAAATCCACTCGTGTTTCTCCTTATTACCTCTTTTGCAGAGATTCAGTCCAAGAGATTGTGCTGTAGCAGCTGGCAGAGACCAAGCCTCTCATGAAGCACAACAGCTTAGTGGTATGAAAGTACTGAATGTTTCCTAAGGAGAAGCTATTAGGTAACAGTCTTTAAACTGATTTTTTTTTTTCCTTCCTATGCAGAAGCTAAGGAAGTTCACATGTTTCTGCATTTCAAAATAATCTATTACTTAGTGTTCAAGAGCTCAGCACTTAACTTTAATTTCCCCTTACATTCAGATGAATTTTCCCATCCACCCATCCAGCTGACTGTGTGCTCCATGGGACTGCAGGCTGGCTCAGCAATGACCCAGCTGCTTTCGAGGCTTTCTGGAATGCAGAGGTGGCAGCAATATGAACAGGCTCAGAGGGCACACTGCTGAAGACTTATGGATAAGTTGGTAAGAAAACTGACCTTTATCTATTTTCTAGATAGGTGAAAAGATCTCCTAACTAAGCCCAGTCTTCATTCAGCCTGCATATGTCTTTGAAAACAAGCACTATTCTGGGGCTTTAAAAAAGTATGCACTCCTTTGGTATTTTTAAACAGCTGCCCACCAGAAGCAATTTTTTTTTGTCCTTGCAAACATGAACTGTTTAGCAAGTTCTACCTACAAAGCCATTCACAGGGCAGTGTTTATCTCTGGAGATAAGAGCTCCATTAAAAAAACAAACAAACAAACAAAACCCAGATAATTTTCAAAACTCAAAGTGTAAGGGAAATTCCAACAACAAGCATGAAAAAGTGTTCTGATGAACTTAAGATGAAGTGATTCTAAGCTCTTGCTCATGGTTTTATAGCCTTGTCTTTCTTGCTCGCTGCAACAAATTAATGAGCTGTCCACAAGAAAATCCCAATTTAACAAAACTCAGTCAGAAGCTGCACTCCTCTAATACATCCAGTCTCTGCTTACACTCCTGAACTACCTTATAACAAAGGTTCCACCTCCCATACCTTTGCTGTTCTTCCAACTGGCAAATTCCAGTTATACAAACATTAGGTGAAGGTTTTTTCACTATAGCACTCTTTTCTTAGGGGCCTAAGCACTAGAACCAAACTATGTATGAACAAAACTAAATGAGATTTCAGATCACACAGAAAAATGTTACAAGCTACAGTTGCTAATATACCTTCAGAAAGCAATCAGTGTGGCATGAAGAAAATGCTGGACTGCATTTGAAGCACTTTTTTCCCTCTTGCTGATATAATCATTCCCCTCTTTTCCTTCGTCATTACCTTTTTCTTTCTCACTCCTAAGACACATTACTATGAAAACCTGCACCAAAAGAATTGTCTATATTCTAGAAATACTTTTATTTCCTAATTTCCTCATCTAAGATGCTAAGGTCTACTCTCACTTAGCACTTGAATAACAAAAAGCCATGGAAATCAGCCACAACCACAGTGCCTAGGTGAGCTACAGAAGAGAAGACAACAGTAGGAAAGATAGCTTCAACAGACAAAAGCTTCTAAGGGCTCTGACTTTCAAGCTTTGTTTCTAAGAGCCAAGGGATGGATTTAAATCAAGATAAACTGTGGTTAAAACCTCATGATTTTTCTATGCATTTCAGCCAATGCATTGTATTTACTGAACAATACCTAGCAAATCACAGTGACAGAATGCTTTGCAAGCCAATTAAATATTTTGTCTACATTGTAGAAACTGAAGTCTTCAAATCAAGTCCATAAGGACAAACATTTCAATAAAGATTTCACTAAAGATTGACCTGCCTGGTCAAATGAGTAGGAAGGTAGAAAAACATGCTGCATTCTGCTATATTGTTGAAGCTGTCACTGTCTTGTTGCTTTTCATGAAGCAAGAAACCGCATGTGTTATGAGGTAAGAAGGACCCTTTCAGAAACCTATTTCTAGCATCTCAGACATTTCATTTTAAAGTCTATGGGTACTGTAATGTTACCAGTCTTACTCAACTGAGGACAAAGAAAAAAACCTGGCTTTCTTTCTTTAAAAGAAATCTGGCTTCTCTCAGAGCAAAACCAAGCAAGGCAAACACTCTGAAGGTCATTCAGTATAGCACCTAACTATTCAAAATAGACCATGCTAAGAGTGGAAGGATGTTCCAGTTAAACCACGTTTGCAGAGTCCCAGATATAACTCACAATTAGGGTTCAGAGGATATGGACAGGGGCCTTTGTGGCTGTATTACACCAAAGGCGTGCACAACACACTCCCCAAAAAGACTAAGCAATGAAAAAAATAAACTGGTACTTAGGACATCTGTGATCCTTTTCCCTCTCTAAGCGTAATATCCTCTCCAGGCTTACTCTGAGGACAGTCCAACCTTAGTGATAAATCCACTGTCCTGTGTCCCACACACATGTACCCTCTCACACACCAGAGATACACGGGGGCAGAAAGACAAGAAACTGCCCTTTCCCACCTTCTTTCCCCTCTTTCCCCAATGCTTTCCCCTCTCCTGTAAAGCCCTACGACCTACAGCAATACAAATAACACCGCAACATAAGATGCCAGCCTAGGACTTGGCAGATGCAGGTTTGACCCCTGGTTTCTCAGAATGAATGTGATCATCATCACTCAGTCATATTCCAGGGGCACAATGGAAAGCTCACAGTGAGAACTGTGACACAATGAGAGTTCACTGGTAGTTGTTGGATGAAAGCTGGATCCTCCAGAGGGTACATGGCTACACTGACATGGCAACTTTTGTCCTGAAAGGAGTACAGCTGCATTCCGGTGGCATTGCACTCTGGTTAACAAGTTCACAGGAGCTCAGAGCCTACACAGCCACTTGCACCAGATTATCCCTGTTATTCTCATGCCAGCAGACTGAGGAAAGAAAGATTTCAAACACACCTACTCACAGAGCTCTGGCAGGGCCTGGATGGTCAGTAACAAAATCATGTTAAATACTGGTCTGAAAACAGGGCTGGTCAGAACTTTCCCTGAAGCACATTTTTTTCTATTGATGCAATTTTCTACCTATTTGAAGTGTATGATGCCAACACAGATTTTGACAACTCTTACACCAGACAGGGGATACAAAGCCAATTCCTGACAGAAGCCAACCAGCTTTGCCACTGCTCCTGAAGGAGTCACCTGAAAAGCTTTGGTGTGGTCAGAGAGCAAATAGCCTTCCAGACTCCTCCTCAGAGGAATACGAAATCTTGACTCTGATCTGAAATCTTCCAGCTTCTAGGTTTCCTCGCATTTGAATAAGATTGGATGGGTGATTCTGAGACTTTAAAAGGCTGCTCTAATAACTGATGGCAAACTTTCTGTGCTAAGTCAGCTCTGAAATACTCTGTAACCACACAAGTTGTGCTACAAATTTGCTTAGCTGGTAAGGTCCTTAATGCAAATCAGGACATTAATATTATGCTTTGATGTCTTCTCAGTCTATGCCATGACTAAATTGGATAAGTGCTTTATTAACATTTAAGACTATTAGGAAGAAAATTATGTAGATTATGTGGAGAGAAGAAAAGAATATGAAAAAATCTCACATTTTATAAATTCATAAGGATATCACTTAATAACATTCAATGTGCAATCAATATTTTGATTCCTCCAACAGTTTTCAAATGAAACATTGCACACCATCTGTAATTAGTGTGTTTCTGGTAATTCTGCATTTACATTTCCAATCCTACCGTGTTGCAAGCTTATGGCAGACCACACCAGTGTCTGTTATGACTTCACTCAGTCTCAGCTCCAGGTGGACCTTCCCCTGAAAGATACCAAAAAGACAGTACGAAACATTACTTGTATGCATAGCCAGCCACAACACTCCAACTTAGAACAAAGCAAGGGAATTAATGGAAATAGTTCCAGGAAAAGCTTAAAGATTAAGTAACAGCCATATAGCAAAGGTATTTCACCTGCCAGAGAATCTGTATCAGTAGTCATTTCACTAAATTTCAATGCATAATGGTTGAGGGATACGGAGTATTTGCATTCTGACACAGAAATACTGTGTTGGAGCTTTATCTATATTTAACATGTTTAATATTAAACTAAGATCTGCAACACAACACAGTAATTGAGAAGATATCACAGCAGTGTGGTAAAAATTAACACCTAGAAAAACATTGGAAAAAAAAGAATTATAAAATAGTATAAACTGTCAGAACAAGTATCACTAAAACTATATTGGGCAACTAAAACTAAAAATACAACCATGTTGCTAGCATTCATAGCATCTATTACACAGTCTTCAACTCCTTACCATCACATTGACTTAGTTACGACTTGTGCCAAAATGTTATACTCAAATACGCTAAGTAAATAAAGGCAATCATTAATATAAACTGCATTCCTCTTGTTTAAAAACCTGAGCATCCAGTCCCTCTGGCAAAAATTCAGAGCTACTCTTAAAATGTAGATATGCCCAATGTAAAATACATCTTATTATTGACCTATTCCCATCTACAAGGAGGGCTGGAAGGAGGATCTGAGGGACCACAGGCCTGTCAGCCTGACCTCGGTGCCAGGGAAGGTCACAGAGCAGATCACCATGAGTACATATGGGACATTCAGGTGATGAGACTCAGCCAGCATGGGTTTATGTAAAGCAGGTCCTGCTTGAGTAACCTATGACAAGACTTAATTTAGTAGATGGAGAAGGGCTGTACTGATGTTTTCTACCTAGATTTTAGTACAGCTTTTGACGTCGCTTCCCACAACACTCTCCTGGAGAAACTGGCTGCTTATGACTCGGACAGGTGTACTCTTCATAAGTAAAAAACTGGCTGCATGGCCAGGCCCAAAGAGTTGAGTGAATGGAGTTAAATCCAGTTGGCAGCCAGTCACAAGTGGTGTTCCCTAGAGCTCGGTACCAGGGCCAGTTCACTTTCATGTCTTTATCAGTGATCTGGATGAAGGGATCGAGTACACCCTTAGTAAATTTGCAGATGACATTAAGCCGGGTGGGAGTGTTGATCTCCTCGAGGGTAGGAAGGTTCTGCAGAGGGATCTGGACAGACTATATCAATGTGCTGAGGCCAACTGTATGAGATTTAACAAGGCCAAGTGTCAGGACCTGCACTTGAGTCACAACAACCCCATGTAATGCTACAGGCTTGGGGAAGAGCAGATGGAAAGCTGCCCAGTGGAAAAGGAGCTGGGGGTGGGGGGCTGGTTGACTGCCAGCTGAATAGGAGCCAGCAGTGTGCCCAGGTGGCCAAGAAGGCCAACAGCATCCTGGCTTGTATCAGAAACAGTGTGGCCAGCAGGACTGGTGAGGCCTCATCTCAAGTACAGTGTTCAGTTCTGGGCCCCCCACTACAAGAGGGACATTGAGGTGCTGGATCAAGTCCCAAGAAAGGCAACACAGCTGGTGAATTTCTGGAGAGTAACTCCTATGAGGAACTGCTGAGGGAATTGGAGGTGTTTAGTCTGGAGAAAAGGAGGCTGAGGGGAGACCTTGTCACTTTCTCCAGCTACCTGAAAGGAGGTTGTAGTGTAGTGAGGTGGGGGTTGGTCTCTGCTCCCAAGTAACAAGCGATAGGATGACAGGAAATGGTTGGAGGTTATGCCAAGGGAGGTTTAAGCTAGATATTAAGAAAAAATTCTTGGCAGTTTCAGGCTGATAGTTGGACTCTATGATCTTAAAAGTCTTTTCAAACAGAAATTATTCTATGATTCTACTCTGACATGCAGGCACTGAATGTCATCAGGACAGCAACAGTCATTCACCTTCATAACCACTTCCCCTCCACCCTTTTCACCAAGGGATCCTAAAATTCACCCTGCCAGTTAGTCAGATCTCATTAATATGAGTGTCATCTTTGACTCAGCTCTACCTCAGCTCACACAAAAATTCTGTTGCCACCTCTTTTGTAAGATCTTCCAGATTTCACCCTTCCTCTTTTTTGCACATGACCAGGACTCTTGCCAGAGACTCCACTGTCTTTTCTGACTGGTTACAGCAACCTCGTGCTCTGTGAGAAGATCTATCCTGTGCAGATGAAAGTGAAGATCAAACCCTGGCCTCAAGTTGCACCCATGCTGTTAAGATCTACTTCCTCTACAGCAGAGCTGTCTGCACAGAAGCTGGTAAAAGTAGTTGTAAGCAGAGCTGGGAGTGCAGGAATGATCAAGTAGCATGGACACACAGAAGTTCAGTTCAAGCTCATTCCCTGGTTTCTTACATTCACCTTCACTGAAGCCAGTGCCAGGATACTTGTTCCTGAACAAGCCTAAGAGAGATTCTGATTCTTACTGTAAGAGTAATTTTCTTCCTTTTCTTGTATACCCCTTTCTTAGTACTATCTTAGTACTATTATAGTACTTAGTGCTATCTTTCTGCACTATCTTGAATGCAAACTTTCAGTCCTCAAACCTCTATCTCCTACTCAAAGGTTCAGTATTCTGATTTAGTAGTAGTTTTTCCTGTCTGAAGGCTGGAACACAGGCCTTTCAGGTACATGTGGCAGATAACACTGGTGTTCATCCAGAAAACAAGAAAAAAAAGACCTCTCCATGCTGTTCGAAAGCCTGTATTGCAGAGGCATCACAGCAGCTCACTGCCAATTTGAACAAGGAAGGACACCAACTTGTGTGGGAATTTAAAAATACGGCTCCTGATAGGTGTCTTTTACATCATTTTAAGCAACAATTTAAAAAAGCAACAATGCAAAATCCCAACAGGTTGCATATGCAAATGCCAGCTCTGTAATTTTCTTCTAAACTGAAGCCTGCCTTCATGAATAAGGGGATTTCTTTAGAAACCACTTCTAGACTACCTATTTTAACATTCAGTACCACCGCAGTGCCCATCATACCCATGCATAACAAAGACTAAGCATACAACCAGCTGAGAATTCTGGACAAGCAGGATAGTTTTCTGGCTTTATTTTTGCTATGTTTTCCCTTACTCACCACTGTTTTCTCTTCCACTGGTCACATTTGAACACCACTAGTCTCCGCAGAACAGGTTTATATTATGAAGCTGAAAAAATAACACTGCCATCTTCATTGCTGTCCTGCAATCCTGCCTCTACTAGAGATTCAACACTAATACAAAGTTTGAAGAAATTTAAAGACAGGAAAAGACCCTTGGGAAACTTAGAGAAAACACCCCTTTGCAGAAAAAAACCCCAAGAAGGTAAGATAATGTTTTAAATTAAATATTTCTGATGATCTCAAAGGCAAGAATGACCTCTCTCAGTAAAGAGTGAATGCTTCAATACACTTAAATGAGCCTGAATGCAAACCTACTTACAGTACCAATTTGCTCAATCTTGCACAGACTATAATGGAAGCTCCCTATTTTAGAAATCTATCTGCAAACATTTTTTGTAAGTTGGCAGTACTTCACACATTTCCCCAGCTACAGTAAGTACAGAAATTCAGCTCCACCTCCTTTGGACTGAGAGTAACTGTTTTTTCTTGTAGCTCTCATTTTTCTCTTGAAGACTCTGAAATTAGTCAGCTGCTTAAAAACTGACTAAAAGCTTCAGGCAGCAAAACAGAGGTCATGGGATCCCTGCGACCAACAGCCCTGTTACTGCTCCCAGAACACCTCCTTACTTCCAGTTAAAAATTCAAACACAAATGCATTAAAATAAGGCTATTCTAACATACTTGCAGGCATAATTCACAGGAAGTGTAACTCCTATATAAATGTTTTTTTCTCAAATCAACTATATTGTTAGGTAAAACATAAGAATGCATCTGAAGAAATCTACTAATGAGCAATGCCATTAGTTGGTTTACAAAGTAACAGATAATGCATTTTTAAAGAAAACTATGCAATGAATCAGTATGCAAAAAATCAACGGTTAAGCTAACAAGCAGATGACCAGTTGATCACCTCTCCTCCATTAAATATACCACAGGTACAGGGAGTTACCAATATCCTTATTTAGTGACAATTTATAATAAAGAAATTACTACTTTGTTGTCCCCACACTGTGGCTTGATCCTGCTCAGACAGAATCCCTGTTGCAGAGCCAGAGGTTGAGTCCTGTGTCACAGCCATGAGGCTTTTTTTCCTCTCAGCACAGAGAAAAAAAACCCCAAAGAAGAAGCTGGAGGTTTGAAAATTTTCAAGGAGAATGCATTAATTACCAAAAACTTTTCTATTAAAAATATTTCAGGATGTTCCTAGAAGCAGCTACACTCATTACCATACTCTTCACATTTGGAAGGGTAGGACTTCTTCAAGGAACTATCTGAAGGAATGCCAACTTAACTGCTGAATGCTTCCTTTTTCATAAACTCTGGCTGATATGGGTGAGGAGGTTCACAGGTCGTACATCCTTCCTAATCACATCTAACACCATTTAATGGGGCCAGCCAGCTTCCATTCTTCAGTTCTTGATTAAAGAAGTCATCAGTAGATTAAATTTATTTTAGGGAAGTACAGAGTATTCAAAAGGGAATCAGCACCAAAATTTTTAAAGGACCCTACTCAGAAGGAAAAAATATACTATGCTTATTAAATGTAATCTTTACTACTAAAAAATAATAAAGTTCTAGTTTTCTTAATAGTCTCCTAACACTAACAGGTATCTGGAAGAGCTACAAGCATAATTATCTGAATAAACAACTGACCATAAGCTTGCCAAGAACAGCAAAATCAAAACCAAAGTCCTGTTTATATGGACAAAGGATATACAGGTCCTGTCTCCAACAATCTCCCTTCTCCTTGGAATGCAGCTGTGAGTTACTGCAGACTGAAACATCAGGAGACAGCTGTAAAGCAAGTACACAAAATGCTACCAACCTGTATCATGGTTTTAACAGTTGCTAATTTGCAGTGTAATTTAAACGCTTTGAAGGAGAAAACACATAACCACATATTACTCTGCAGTTATTCTTACAACAAAGTGCTGCTATTCTGGCATGAAACACTTCTAGTGGTGGGACTCAGATAGAGGCAGCACTTGAAGTTACCAGGACACCACTGGGAGCCATTTCAGAGCAGAGTTACGTGCACAGATTTTGGCCTGGAATCTGACACACACTCTGTGATCCAGGGACTGAGTGTCAATTCAGATGCAACATCTGATCTAACTCAAAACAGATGTGATCTGGTTTTCCAGGGAAAGAGTTATGAAAAAGCACCGACAAACACTAGGACCTTCTGTGCTCAAAGGCCCAAGTAAATGCACAAAAGACTTACAGTCTAAGTTCAAAAGAGAGGAGGCCAAATCTATCCAGATCTCTTTAATTGTGTCCTTAAGGAAGTATCAACCAGTTCTCCATTCCTTTTCTTACTGTGAAACAGTTTTTAGAAATCTTTTACTTTAAAAATAAAAAAAACCCAACCCAAATCTCAGAGGGAAAAACCAAGCCTCCACTGTTAATTTTAAACAAAAATACATAAAATATACAATCTGCTTGCCTGAATATCAAGTAAATTATCTTCATATATGGGGTTCCCACAGCACTATTTTCTCTTCTAGGAAAGGAGAACGGCTGATATCACCAAAACTCCTAAAAAAGGTATCTGTCTACTATTAAACAAGCTGGACAAAAGGTTTGTGATCACCCAACCATTCTGCTTCACTAGCCTATGCAGTTTTTCTGGGGACCTTCCCCTCAAAGGTGGGAGTCCATCTGCATGGAAATTTTCCGACCTTATCCCAGCCCAGCTGTCTACATGTGCTCCTCTAACAGCTGCTCCTTCCCTTAGCAGAAGACAGCAGGAGGCTGGGAAAGGTCTAAGGATCATGGTCCAGATTGCAGCCTGCCTGCTGGACCACAATTCAGCAAACAGAATCTGGAAAAAAATCCAGTTTAGCACCGAGGAAAGTGAAAGAGTTTTAATAAACACAGCACGGATTCATAAATGCTGGGCAAAGCAGAAGCAATGTCTGCTTGGTTTCTGTATGTGTAAGCCAGTCAAAATTGTTTAGTAACTGGCAAACATCTTCAAATGGCATGATGTTAGCCTTCCTGTTTCACTAAAGGAAGAATACCTCCATGTGGTCAAAAATCCTTAAAATTAGTCATGTTTTCCTCTCAAATACTTTGATGAAAGGTAGTATGTAGATTTTCACTTCCTCAGACAAACTGTTCTGCAGATAAGGAATCCATGTATGTTGCTTTGAAATACTGTAAATTTATTATTCAGCAGTAGCTGCTCCTTACCACATGCCATGCTACCAGCTAGCTTTTTAAAAATAAGACCAAGACCAGATAGACCATTTTATCCACTTGCACTGCAAAGTCTGAATACAGCACTCCAACATTCGCATGAGAAGTTTTGCCATAAAGCAGATTATAGTCAATAATTGGTCTTTTCATTTTATCACAAGCCTTATTTACCATTGTTGACAAATAATTCTGTTATCTGAAATGATTTTGTCAGTAACCATGTAGCCTTGAGAATCTTCCCACCCTATTAAAAGAGATTTCATCTCTTCTCAAAACAAGTAGAAGACAGAAAAGGCACTGTTCATAAAGTAGAGGGTAACACCCATTTATTTCCTGTGTGTGGTTGAAAGCTGATACCAATCCTGGAAACAGCTTCTTCTTTTTACAATTTGCATACAGCAATGCTTACAGTAGGTTACATAAAATGTGTCAGAGACTCACATTTACACTAGAAGCCTTTAAAGACCTACACAAAGATAATTTATGTCAGTGTTGGACAGTCAGCATGCAGTCCTCTCAGATGAGCTGCTTAGCAGATAATTCTGTGAATCACTGGAGTGAAACAGCCCTGTACAGTTACTCCTAAAGATAATTTGCCCAATCTAGTTTATCTTCAACCCATATTCTTAAGAAAAGGAACAATTAGCATCAGAACCATTCCAATTCAACACATGTACACAGACAGAGCCAGTTCTACATATACAAAAAGTTTGGGTTTATAGAGACCAGGAAGCAGGCAGATATGGGAGAGGCAATGGCAACTTGCACATTATTATAAAGGTAGGGCCAAAGAAAGCAAAAGAGTAGCAAATATCCAGCATCCAGGATAAACTTCCGTAACTGTCACACAGCACTGAATGGAGATGAGATAATTCAAAAACTTGTGGTGAAACCTTGGCTCTGCTGAAGCCGTGGCAAAATTCCCACCCTGGCAAGGCCAGGGTTTCATTCATGAAGCCTGAAGGTTGGGATACGGATTTTACATTCAATGGGAAGGCACTGAACAATGGAGAGGTTTTCTGAGCTGAGCAGAATGCCTTGGATATGTTCTTCTAGCTAATATGCAGGATGCATTTCAGAGCCAAAGTGATTTTAAGCATAACAAAAGGATTCTAGGCCTACTCTCTAAAAATACCTCTAAGTAATGTTTTCCACTAATGGTGAATTGTCCACCAGCTGATGCTCACATCAGTCCATACCCAAAACCAGGCATGTTTAATCAACAATAATCAAAGGCCTGAGTAGGGGAAATGCTAATGTGTTGAAAGAAGCAGGAAGGGCTTTTGGTGTCTGAAGAAAGTATTTCTTAAAATCAGTAAATCTTTTGCACAAGGCTTTGAGTACAGAAGGTTAAAATGTGAGGCAATTTGCTTCCTCAGTGTTGATTATCTGCCTTTCACATGCCTTTTTTTTTTTTTTAAGTTGATAGCCAAATGGTTACATTTCAGACACATCAAAGCTCTCACGAGAAGGAAGGGGAAATGAGCAATTTTCAAGGTTTTATGTCAGATTTTTTTCATCCCCAACAATGAGTTTTACATAAGACCTTGAGCATAGCTGGCTTTGGAAAAGCACTCTGTCATTCAGTCTTGAGAACTCAGCTGTGAGTGAACATGACCATTTCACATTTGTCAGTGCTGTGGAGGAACTAACTCAAAGCACACTTGAAAAGGGGAACTTTCAAAGCAAGAGCCTGCACAGGAAAACATGTCAGAATGATCTAACTCTCTGTGCATTTCTCCCCTGCTTTGGCATATACAGCCTACATGGTCTGGAGTATGCTGGTGTGTTTTGATATTAATCAGAATGTCTCTGGATCTTTAACTGCTTCACCGACTACATGTGGACAAAGGGTATTTGGCTTAGAAAGCTCAAAAAAGTGAAGGGTAAAACTACTCAAAAAGAGGAAAGGCCTTTTACAGATGGTATGTGCACTTGGGCTTAAATTGTGCTGGGAACACATGGACCACTGAGAGCATCTGACATCTACAGCTCCAGGCAAATACATGAATCAGTTATTGTTGAGCAACCTTCTGCATGTGAAGGAAAGGCACACATTTGTGGATGAAAAGACATGTACACACAACAGCATGGCAATTTTTGCTTCTAGTCCTCAAAGAGCATGAGGATGAGAATTTAGCAGGTCCTGAAAGAAAATGAGTCATAGAAAAAAAAGAGATGCATCCTGATGAAAGTGTGCAACATAATGATCAAAGACTTCACACAGGTTAGAAAGTTGTGTCTGCTGCTGTTAGTGTCTCCCCCTAAGCTGGGGCTACCTAATTGTTCATAGTCTACTTCAATGCAAAAGTTAAACCACTTCAAGTATGGTTCAATTGCCATTTTTCATCCCGTTGAAACGTTTGGACACTCAATACCATCAGACACTGGGTATTTAGCTTGGGGTATGGTAACATCCCACTGAGGACATTAGGCAAGCTCCATCAGAAGATGGGAACTTAAAAATCTTTCAACTAAATCTGCACAAACCCACCTGCGTAGAGTGTCATACCTTTAAAACAAGTTTTGCTGTCTGAAAAATTAAGCCATGGGTTATGCATTTAACTTCTGCTGTCAATCACAGAACGGTTTGGGTTGGAAGGGACCTTAAAGCTCATCTAGTTTCAACCCCCCTGCATGGGCAGGGTCATCTCTCATTAGACCAAGATGCTCAAGGCCCCATCCAACCTGGCCCTGAGCACTTCCACAGAGGTGGCAGACACAGCTTCCCTGAGCAACCTGATCCAGTCTCTCACCACCCTCACCATAAGAAAGAATTTTTTCCTAATACCCGATCTAAATTTACCCTCTTTCAGTTTGAAATGGTTACCCCTTGTCCTATCACTACATGCTTGTTTCATTCTGCACTCTAGTATATTAAATCTTCCTGACCACATTTTGCATATTTTAGTCTATTTTTAACGGAAATATTCAGAAATCATGTCATTTCATATTTGTATGCCAGAGTTAAATAAGTAAGTAAATAAGTGGAGTTAAATAAGTAGAGTTAAATTGCTCTCCACAGAGCAGCTTGAACTCAAACCACTTACACATCACAGTTTCATCACCCAGGCTGTATCAAAACAGCATTCAGAGTATACACTGACAGGACTATGTTACTTTCAAACTAGTGAGAGCAAACCCAGCCTGGAAGATGTAGGGGTATTGATTTACTAACAGAATAAAAGCCTGCCAACCTCAAGGGGCAATTACAGTCTACTGCTGAACAACACAGTGCTGTGTTCTGATGGCTGCTGCTGCCCACTCACTCAGACAAAGGGAAAGTCAGGTGCACCCAATTATGATGATTATCTCCACTAACTAATCTGCCAGCCCTAATGCTGAATTAAAGTCACAAAGGGCGTGGGGGTGGGTAATGCCCAAGCTGCATCTGTGGGCTGAGCAGCTGTGCAGCACCTGTACTGCTGTATGGGGGACTGTGCACCCCCCCTCAAGCAGTATCAGTGGTGCTGAGACTTGGGGCCTCTTGCAGCTCTGCCTAGACGGACAGTGCCCTCATTTTTTTTCTTTGTCAATATGAGCAGCCATGTCAGATTCTGTTACATCTTGCTGTCAAGCAATAAATGGAGATGGCATGAAAACATCTCACAGTAATGCCCGTATCTGTGTAGGATGATAATTAATATAGTCCCACTGTAACATTCTCGTCTGTCATGAAATTCATCAAGTCACAATTTCACCTGGCACTATGGACACTGGAAAACATCTTTAGAAGACAATAAGAATTAGCAACATTAAAAAAACAATAAAACTGAATGCAAAGACCTAAGCTAATCTTCTGGGCAACTGTCTGATCAAGTTAAACAACATTACCACTTATATCTTGATTTATTTAAAAATACATTACTTATTTTGTACAGCATTGTATATAGCTTCTGAATAAAATTGAGAAGACAACAAAAAATAAAGAAATCCACTCAAATTGACTTAACATCAGAATTTTGGTTTAGTTTGTGGTATTATTTTGCACTCAAAAAAATGAAACTTCACAGTAAATACAGTAAATACTATTCCCTCTCTTTGTGTGAAAACAGAAAATAGTATTGATATTTGAAAATTTGTGTAATTTCTGGAACTGATACAAGTGAGGTCCAAACCATGTCAAGAACGACATTTTCAAGTCTACTCATTAAACTTCAGATAAACAGCTAAAAAAAAAAAACAACAAACAGTTCTTACATCAGAAACATCATTATCTGTTGATTTTAAATCAATCCTTCTGTTCTGAAAAATGAGGTCAAATGTGTCCCACAACTGGGCATCTGAGAATCACAGCACCCAAGATCATTAATATTTCAATAATCCATTGATTTTAAGCTGGTCTTCAGTTTGACTGTGCTGATTGGTCTGCTTAAACCCCAGACACTTTCAGGCTTTGCACACAGCAAAGAGAAGTCCTGCACAGGCTTAGCACTATCACTCAGGTTCTTTCATATCACAGTGTAATGAATTAGAAAGAATTGAATTACAAATGTGGTCACTCTGATTTTTTATTTTTTTTTTTAACTCCACACTCTGACTGGTACAACCTCAAGCAAGTCACATTTTTCCTGACACTTATTCCCACTGTGTTCAAACTGTGGGACTGACAGTAGCTTACCTTGATAAGGTGCTGTGATGCATAACTAAATAGCCATCAAGTGCTCTTACAACATGGAAAATATTATTAAGGCCACAGGCTGACAAAAGTGGTAAGATACAGGAGTTCCCTTGTACACAGCTCAGTGTTTAATCCACTACATCCTGTGTTCAGTGGAGACAGCTGCTAGAATGACAAAACTCAGAGCTGGCACATTAAAATTGCTTTTTGACTACTAGTATTTGCAAGATTTACTGAAAATATTATCTACTTGAAATTTCTTAAATAAATTACCTTAATATTGGAGAAAAACTGAGTAACATTGTGTAAATACTTACCACTAACACAAATACTCTTTTTTCTCTTGTAAATGGAAAAGTGTTTAGAGAAAGATACAACTGAAATACCAAAAATGTAAGAAAATAAAAACACAAAAATACTCCTTCATTTGGTTATCTTCACTTGCATAAGAATTCATACAAAAAGGTTTACACATCTTCTCCCACTATTAGGGAAAACAACGCCCTCTTGCAGACTGCTTTACAAAAATTCTGTGGAACATCTAACTAAATGGATAAAAATCACCAAAGCAGTGTTCATATTTACATTAGTAGTCATAAATGCTTATCCTGGAGCACAGGGCCAGCTTTTAACACTTGGGCTCTTGTAAAGATACAAACAGTGGAAGTGATAAACTGTACAATTACAAACAGCATTTGCTTTCCAGCAAATAGTGTGTTTCTCATCTCTCCTAAAGCCAGAGCTGCCACAAACCTTTCTGTTATGATTTCAGAGCTTGCACTACTAGTGCTGCCCTAGAAATCACCCTGGTCTAAAAAGCTTCCACAGACTCATTCTGTGTAACAAAATAAACAATGCAGAACCTTATCCAAATATTGGCCTTCTTCAACTGATAAATTACAAAGGGAAAGTTTTCATATCCTGCAGGAAATAAACACTAAATCTATTGTTTTAAAGTCATTGTCATAAGAGGCTTTAGGGTAAGCAGAAAGTGAGATCAGGTTTACCCAGAAAAGACCTCAAAGTTAAAAGGCTTCTAACAGTTCTTCCATCAGCATTGGCATTAAAGAGGATCAATATTTTACAAGAGAATGTTACACACTGAACAGGCTGTCATGAGGTTTTCTTTGCATCATGTGCACAATAGTGAATTATTTGTCTCTCAAATAAACAAAAAACTTCATAACCACACTACATGTTTAGCACAAGTGTGCATTTTAAGTGTCCTTTTCTGACCTGATATGTGCAGACCTGCATGCAGACTGAAAATCAAGACATTAGGTACAGCAGTATTTAAGCAGCATTTCTCCTTGCACCTATTGGAGACTGTTGCACAGGTCAGACATTCATGTCTGTGGCCTACTAAAAAAAATACTGTGGTTCAAACATGACCTGTAATACATAGCTAAAGGAAAAAACATAAAAGCAGTAACTGATTTAAATTGACTTGAAATCCTGCTACATCATTTTAATTTCTTGCTTTGTTATGACTTTCTGTAAAACCTAATATTGTAGTAGAAAATACAATCTGCATCAAAAGTAAATTAAAAAAAAAAAAATTAAAATGAGGCTCACTGTGTACCAAAATCTGCAAGATAACAAACCCTAAAAAAGCTGAAGTGATACAATTACCAGTTTCTCCCACGGTTGAGAACAGGGACTACAAAAACTAGCAAGGAGTGGGGGCTTTAAT
This sequence comes from Heliangelus exortis, assembly GCF_036169615.1. Classification (NCBI taxonomy): domain Eukaryota; kingdom Metazoa; phylum Chordata; class Aves; order Apodiformes; family Trochilidae; genus Heliangelus; species Heliangelus exortis. Next base: position 59,349,123 of record NC_092422.1, read on the forward strand.
GAGATTTACTTTTTGCCATTCTTGAGACAATGTTCCTTCAGAATTATTCAAAACAGCACCTGTGAACAATATTTTGGAGCTGGTTCTGCTCCCTGAGGAACCCACTAGTTACTTATAGGGTTTTCAAGTTATTCGATAGCTGAGATAACCATACCCCTCCCTGTATCAGTGACCCTGATAGCTCACATAGTTTTTATTATTTCTGTAGGCAGAATCCTGGCCCCATTGATTTACTTACACTTGTAATTTACCCTAGAATGTGCAACTATCACTGACACCTAAGCCAATGAGCAATGCCCTCTTTTTCTAGAGAAGCAACACATCTGTCCTGGAGCCATGAAACCCATAAAGCTGCCATGGCCCTGCTACAAACACTCCTCTGCCAAAATAATCTCACCTGTACTTCTGAATCAGCATCAACATGTTGGAGTTGAAACCAGGTGTCTCTGTTGTGATACTTCTGCAGATCTTCTTTCTGTATAGCTACCTTTCCTGGAAATAAAACAAACCAGATGCACAGTTTAAGACATGCTATAGCTCTCCCAGAGTACATTTCCATCAAAAACAAGGTTTATAACAATGATTTAAGGACTGTCCTATTCAAGAAAGGCTTTAGAGCAAAGACAGATTTCTTCAGGGCATGCTTCTTTACACAATACATAATTCTTTCTGATGAGCAGCTTTTTCCACTTCATATTGCGAAACACTTGAAAATTCCTAACAACATACTCACCTAACCATGGAAAGCACTGAGCTCTGTGGATAAGCTAGTAAGTATGGTAAAAATATCATTATTATCTTTTTGACATGCCAATTAAACTTGTGGGAGGAAAAGCTTGAAAACTGTCAAAGAGTTTTGAAGGCAGATGTCTATAACTATCCCAAAAGAAATGCCTAGTGCTATTGTGAAAAATACCTTAGGCTGGGGCTTTTGACTATATATTTTTGTAGAAGTGCAGCAACTAGAGATGTCAAGTCACAGCAGATCCTTAGATCTACATTCTGAGGTTCTGTTGACTTAGATCCTTCACTCAAATTTTGCAGTTTGCATTCTACAAGCCAGAGCCACTGAAGTTCTACCCCTGACTGTACAGGGAAAAAACCAAACAAAAACAAAACACAAAAAAAACCAAACAAAAAAAATCAGAGCAGAGTTTTCCCTCTCACCTTTTTAACCTCTCTCTCACTCCTACCAAATTGGTCGTTTTGGATATTATGACAACAGCATCCAGTTACATGAAGTGAGCTAATGTACATGCATGCTAAGGGCTAATATTTATAAAGCTGAAACTTTTATCTTTCCCAGTCTTTCTCAGGCATTATGTAAAGCACCCTCTGAGGAGCAAATAACTTTTTCCAAGTGTGTCTTTGTATACATAAAACAGAGCATGGCATGCCTGAGAGCACGTGATCCTCAGAAAGCAGCTTTGGGCTGGGTGGTTCCCCAGGCACTGAGCAAAGCAAAATGTTCAAAGTGAAAGAATCCAGGACAGTCAGAGATGCTCATGAGGCTCAAGAAAACTGTTTTTTGTCATGTGGTTTGGTAAGAGAACTTTCTCTGCTGGAGCGAGGTGTTCACAGTTTGCAACCACTGCTTTGCTACGGAAACACATTTTCTTTAATCAAATCCTGCAAGATAAAATACAACTACAGGTGCAGTCTTGGTGGTAGTAAGTTTTCCAAGGCTTCCCGAGCCCATGCAGTTCGGTCAGAGGTCAGTAATACATTACCTCAGCAAATTTAACAGGACACACTTACAAAAAATACAGACCAGACAATGGAAGACAACAAAAAGGGTAAGCACAAAGCATTCACCCTTCTGAAATCTAAAAGCTTATCATAGTCCCAGCAGCAAGTCCCAGTGCTCCCTCAAATTTTGGCCTTTTCCTTTAGCTGTTGTTGGGTGGCTCCACCCAGCCCTTCTGTGTGCTAGGCTGCTCCCTGTACCCTGCTGCAGCTGCTGCTGCATTCCTGTGTCATGCTCGGGCTGCTTCTGGTGACAGTTTCCAGATCTCCAACTCCTTGGTTTCTAAACTACTCTGCCAGCCTTCCACAGCTGCCCTCCCTGGTATCAGCCAGGGTTTCTGATCTAGCTTCCACAGACCTGCTGACCCAGGTCTTGCTCTCCTCCCTCTGCTTGCCCTATAGAGATCACCAGATGCATCTCCTGGGAAACATTAAATTATGGAGACAGATTCATTTTCAGGCTCTTTATTGTATTATTTATTGGATACGCCAATCAAGTGACTTGAAACTTCTTAGAAAAGCAATAATTAAATTACACAAACCTACAAAATAATATGGCAGAAAGGGTTAAATAAGACCTCAGAACCACACTGAACAGAGGACAGCAAGTTACACTGCTGAGAATCTCTGTAATGATGTCTGTGTAGGTTCAAAGCTTCTACTTTTATTCTCCAACCACAGCAGTTTGCGGGCAGCCTGGTTTCTCTAAAACATTCTGAGAGAGGAGTACATTTAAACACATGACCTTCTAATAACTGCTTTGGACCTCATTTGGAATTGTTTACTTTCACTGCTTGCTATCCTCACTATACCCTTTAATCTCTTCCAGAAATCCTCTACCCGGATTGCCGTGTAACATGCACTTTCCGAACAGCGTCACCCGTATCTTTCCACCAGTCTCACTCCCAGTTACCTCCCGTGCAGGGCAATGTCCTTGTGGAAAACTCAAGGACAATTTCACCAACATCTGCACCTGTATGCAGCCTAAATGGTTTTAGCACTCCTCTTGCAGCAGGGAGTTCCACTGCTCTCTACACCAAGGGTGACAAGATAACCCAGGTGGGTCTGACTGCACAGCCAAGTGCCTAATTGTAGCACAAAGTGTTTGAAGGCAATGGGACATTCCTCCAGCTCCAAAAGGGTTAACATGGTGGTACAACTGTTTTGATGAGGAAACTGAACAGCACTGTTTGCTCTGCACACAAGCAAGTCTTATTAATGAGTGAAACTTACTGACTGGGCTGGCTGGAAGCCAGGGTTTTTCACTGTATACCAAAGGAGAAAAACCTACTACAGAAAAACAAAGGGGGGGGGGAGGGGAGAGTAAGAAAAAGGGCCTAAACCTTGGCTAGTCCACACATATACAAAGGTGTATTACTGATAGGCAGATCAAACAATCTGTCCTATTAAACGATTCTGTGTACAGTAGCACCCTGCACTGTTTGTAACTCTTTACCTGTACTGGTAAAGAGTACAGGTACATACATACATCCAACACACACTCCTCCTCATCACCAGGCCCACATAAACCACAGTGCAGGTGCTGAGCATGGCCAGGTCCTGCCTTCTCTATACAGTCACTGCTCTGCCACCAGCTGACCCACATCTGACCTGGCTCCAACAACTTCTAGCCTCACCAGAACTAGGTTAAATCTAGGCCAATAATCACAAGTTGTCGGCACTGTCACTTGACCTGACACTACTCAATAAGGACCTACAATTCTCCTTGAAGATAAACCTGACACAGGAGGTCAAAGAGATTTACCACTACTCATTTGCAGGACCTTTTCCTCTTTGTGGTTCTTAAGCATGCTCCCAAACTTGAGCCCATGCTCTTTCTCAAGACCTGGGTGGCTGCCAGGCAGCAGCAAGAGACTCCAAGAACTGCACCTGAGGCAATCAGCCACTCCTGCATTTCCTCAGAGGTGCTCCAGGCTGCAAAGATTCTGGATCTGCTTAAGCTTTTAGACCCTGTATGGGAAGAGGTAACAGCAGAGCATGCTGAAAGGTCTAAGATATAATTTCAAAACTCAGTTACAGTTTTAAATGTTAAAGATTCTTTGCAATAAGATCAGCAACAATGAGGGAAATTAATTGTCATCTGAATGAATTCCTTCCAAAAGTCTGATCTGCAGGTTGGGGAAACATCAGACACTCATCTACATTTTTCACCAATGCACCAGCAATTTCCCTATGTCCCTCCCAGCTCAGACTGAATGGATCTTCACAGGCACATTTAAATCCTGTGTTCAGAACAAAGATGCAACATGCCACATCTGACCTGTTCCTTCTTCAAATCTCTACAGAAAAAAACCTACTAACAATCTATTATTTCAAATACATGGCCAGCTCATGGATGAAGTCACTGCCTAGGGCCTGGATTATCCTAAGGGTGTAAATTCCACTTTACAATACCTGGTAAAAACTGATTTATAAGCCTCCTATTTTCCTTAGCTATACACCCGTCCTCACTACAGGCTATACTGAAACCGTTGAGGAAACCAATCCAAACTAAAACACACTGAACAATGAAAATAAACATTCTGAGGGAGGAGAAGGGATCAAGAACTAAGTTTCAGGGGTCATGTGTGGGTGTATTTGGCATTTTAGACACACAGATAATTTCAAGTGACCTGTTTCACAGCTTCCCCACTCAAGAGTCACAGTAATGCAGACTGAGAACCAAAAATAGCCTAAATTCAATAATTTAGGCCCGGAGGCAGAAATATGCAATGGAGATGGGCAGGGATTTCTGCCTTCACAGCTCAGGAGAAGGTTTGTGGAAGCACCACACCCCCAGGGCCCATCCCTCACTGGAGTTTCAGAAGCTCTTCAAAAGGCAAGTCAGTGCAGCCCATTAGCTTGTCCCTGGACAAGCCTGGGCTTGCTAATTCAGGGTCTAACATTTCCATACAGAGACTAAAAGAGTTGATAACTTGGCTCAGGCATTCCTCATCCAGTCACAACTACCTTATTTCAGGCTTACTTGTTAGCGACAAGAGGATTAGGCACTAGTTTGAGGATTACACCTCATCTTTTAATATGTATTTGCTAGTTTGCAGAGTGTTTGCATCACAGCTGAGATCTGTGAATATTTATGTCAGGTGCTAGATTACTATAAAATATATTCCTTTAATAAAATAAGTCAGAGAGCAAAAGGAAGGAGTTTTAATTTTAAAAGTGCATGAGGCTTCACCTGAAAGAGGATCCAACAGTTATTTTATAGAACCCTGCAAACAGAACCTTTCAGGAGCTCTTGTACCTTGGTATCTTTATATCAAAATATTTGCAGTGTCCACAAAACTTCATATACTGCTGCTAAGTGAGCTGAAGCAATATAGTGTAATATTTTTAATACAACACACTCCATTAACACTGACTGCAGTGTAGTTAATATATAGCAAAAGGTTGGGTCCGAGTCACATGTTAAATGGCACCAAATGTCTAATTAATTCAGCCTTCTCTCAGCTCTGAGCCAAGACTGCTTTGCCCCCTATGTGCTGCAATATTAGGCAGTAAAAGGACACGGAAGCAGAAGTTGCTTCATGATAGCTCACTAAGTGCAGAGACATTATATCAGTGAATTCACTTAAAATAACTAAAACAAAGGAGAGTCACTGTCGAGAGCTAGAAAGACTAAGATTATATCAGAATCTATTTTAATCAATGTTTTAGGCTATGAAAGCCTTATGAAACTTTACCCTGAAATCTCCAGCCAAGAAGAACTCCTACTGTCCAGACTACCTGGAACTTTATAATTACCCATATGAAAAGTTGTCATTGAATAAAAGTAGAGAAACTTTGCAAGACAAGAAGGACTAGATGCTTGCCTTTTTCATGAGCAGCACGGATTCACTCACCCCTCCCCATAACACCCAAAAAGATTCAAACAATCTCCCTACTTGAGGATTAGAAAGGTAAGTATGAGGATTAGGGTCAACGTAAGGCTTCAGAGCCTTAGAAGCAGCAGAATGGCTGCTGAGTGGCTCCTGGGCACAAGCACTACCAAACCATCTGCTGGTGAATCAGTGGTGAAAAGCCAGGACAACAGTGCTGCATCCTACACAGAGTACTGTGAGGTGTATAATATTCATGACTACAGCTTTGTTTGTTGTTTTTTTTTTAATAAGTAGTCCAACTATAATCAGACTATCACTTATAATTTTTTTTTTCTGCTTAGTGGGATTTTTTTCTCTCTTATTCATAGAATCATAGAATGGTTTGGGTTGCAAGGGACCTTCATGATCATCTAGTTCCAACCCCTCTGCATGGGCAGGGACACCTCACACTAGATCAGGTTGCTCAAAGCCCCATCCAACCTGGCCTGGAACATTTATTTCCGGGAGAGGGCCTCCATACCCTCTCTGGACAACCTGTTCCAGTATTCTACCAACTTCAGAAATAAGAATTTCCTCCTAATGTCTAACCCGAATCTACCCTTTTCAAGTTTTAAACCATTCCCCCTTGTCCTAACACTACATGCCCTGGTATAAAATTCCTTCAGCTTTCTTGTAGTCTCCCTTCAGGTACTGGAAGACTGCTACAATATCTCCCCAGAGCCTCCTCCTTCTGTCTTCATAGCAGAGGCTTCTTAGATCTCTGATCACCCTCATGGCCCTCCTCTGAACTTGCTCCAAGAGCTCCAAGTCTTCCTATGTTGGGAGCTCCAGAACTGGACACAGCACTCCAGGTGGAGTCTCACAAGAGCAGAGAGGGAGAATCACCTCCCTCGACCTGCTGGCCACGCTTCTTTTGATGCAGCACAGGATATGGTTGGCTTTCTGGGCTGCAAGCACACATTGCCTGTCCATGCTGAGCTTCTCACCAACCATCACCCTTAAGTCCATCTCCTCAGGGCTGTTTTCAATCCAGTCTCCACTGAAACAGTACACTTTCAGGTTCTTTGGGTGATTTAGAACCTGCTCTTCTCCTACAGTAGGAGAATCTCCCTTTTTCCAGACCCTTCCTTTGCCCTCTGCAATTTGAGCAATGTGATGAGCATCCTTGCTGTTGAAGACTGAGGCAAAACACTCACTAAGTACCTCAGGCTTGACCAGGTCTCCAGTTTCCTTCTGAAGAGGTCCCACATTCTCCCTAATCTTCCTCTTATTAATGCCATACCTGTAGAAACATTTCTTGTTGCCCTTACTATCCAAGAGAAATAAGTTGTGGATAAGACACAGCATCTATCCTTAAAAGAAGCAAGCTGCAGCATTGCATGGACTATCCCCTGTCATTAACTGGCCACAGTCCTGAAGATCCTACATGGCTTGCTTCCTTCCTGTCGAAAAAACAAAACAAAACCAAGAAACCCTACCCCACCACACCTTTGGTATCAGTTCTCAGTCAGCTGCTTTCTGGGCCTTTAAAATGACCATACATTTGAGAAAGGCAGGATTCTCATGCTGCCTGCAATGGGAGAGCAGTCCTAAAAATCTAGACTTGAAGTCCCTGTTGTCTGACTTACAGTAAGCACCAAGACCTTGAGCATGATGCCTGAACAGAACATCTCCTTCACCCCCTCCAGCACCAACCCCTTCCAAGTACTGCCACAAGTAGCCACCACTACTGCATCTTCTTCATAGTCCCAGTCCTTGCTTAGTTCAAGTGAGGCATAAATCAGACAGCTTTATATCTGCTAGCATTGAAATCAATACTGCAGAAAAAACAGAAAGCCTGGTTCAAACTGTAGCAGTCAGAGTTAAGCTGGGAGGATGGATCTATGGTGATATTCCAAACACAGTCTTAACACTGTGATATGGTAAGGAGGAGGGTTGCATTAACAAACAGTCAAGGCTCTAGCACATCATGCTTAGTGGTTTTGTTTATAATATGTGTACTTGTAGGGGGGAAAAGGAAAAATATGTATTTTTGAAAGTTCAACTTTGCTTTCCTGCTTTTGTGACCATCTGCTATGTTAAAAGATACTGTGAGTATACCCTAACATTTTTTTTTCTGTGTAGAAAGTATTTATTTTAGGCTTTCTATGCAACTGTAAAGAATCTTCTCCAGATAATTCTAGTTCATAGCTTTTTGAGGCTTGTCACTGTGGGACAGTCATCTGTTTCCTTTATTCCAACAGTAGCTATATTTATACCATACTGAGTAGCTATTATTTCCATGTCATCCAACAGTACATCACAAAAACAGTAAACCAAGTTGTGACTGCTGCCTAAGCCACAGTCAGGGTGGAGGAAACAGAAGAACACAATTTTCTATTAAAATCTTCATCTCTGCCTCATGTTGTATTTGAAGATCTTTCCTCCACTTAGCTAGAAAGAAGCATAGCTTAATAGAGATGAATATTTTTCAATTTTTTTTAAAACCAATAAAATAATCAGAAGATGATGCTTCAGCTACATTAGGCAACAGTTGCCTAATAACAGTAGATTGCTTGCTTGGACATTTGGTAATGAATGGTGACAATTCTACAAACACACCTCCTCAGTTTTGGAAGTACTCATTAAGAAAAGCAGAGTCACATTAAACATGCAAGCCTTACAACTTCAGTTCCAGAGTGTTTGCCTTCTGTAAGACTGTCCAGGAGCTATGATTTGGTTTCATCTACTTTTGTCCAAAGCAGCTAAGTTTAATTACCTCTGAAGGCAAGTCTGTTCTATTGTCTTGCTTTGGCTCAGCTCATCTCTTTTAAGCAGGCAGACAGTTACAGCCTGCCAGGATACAGTGGCCTCAAGAGTTTCAATTTGTTGGAGAACACACCTAATAATCTCTATGAAAGTGACTTACTCAAATTATAGTACATGTAATTAACAGAATCACTTGCTAGTTTTCTCACTACTGCTCCTTCACTGAAAAGCTCAGGCATTTCACTTCTGCACTTTATGAAGTAACATTCTGTCCCATCAGCATCCCTGACCAAGCCTCCACCACAAACCTTCAGAACCAAGTTCTTATTCCCCACTGCAGTATGGGAGCCAAGACTTGATACAGTGAATTTACTTCTTCCCCTCAGAACTTGACAGGAGGTGCATTTTGTTCTGTTCAGGTTCCTGCTTGACACAGATGTTGGCAAGTCAGTTACATTCATCTGTTACCAAAACAAAGTAAGTGGGAAAGTTGGGGGAAAAAAACCCGAACCAACAACAACAAAAGTAAAATAAAAAAAATTAAAAAAACCCACAACACAAAAATACCCAAAAAACAAATACCAAAAAAAAAACAAGCCCAAAAAACACAACCAAACAAAACCAAATAAAATAAAAAGCCACCAAAACCAACCACCACCACCAACAACAACATAAAAATAACTAACGTGTTTTGTGATTTAAATAAATTATAAATAATCTTGTATTTGTCACCTGAAGGGCATATGATACTCTCTGTGTGTTAAATGACTTGGTGTGGCACATTTCCTGTTTTTTGAACTGATCTGTATGTTCCAAGTCACAGTCTAGCAGCCTGCACTGTTCATTACACACCTAAGAGAATACCAGCTCAGGGCATATCATAGAGATGTTTTTCTTCATAAAGTCTAGCTCAGTTTTAAAGGGTGAGAAAAGCCTTCTGTCCCATCATATTAGCACAGTTTGCCTCATTCAACATTTCCAAAAAGCTAAAAACTAAATACCAAAACAAATTCATTAAAGAACATATATTCACATTTACCTTATTTAGCTGCACTACTATCCTAATATTCCTTCTACTGCATCTAGCCAGAGGTATCTTTTTTCCCCCTCTTACTCCTGAAGGGGTATCAGTTGACAGTTTTTCACCTTAACCCCACCTCCTCAGTGCTTTTGTCATTGTAACAAGATGGAAATAGCTATCCTATGTACTATACAGACACATTTCATGAAATTGGCCTACTACTTCTATTTGATCATTTGAAATCAAACAGATCTAATTTTAAATGGAATTTGCCACTACTTTCACTAGTTCATTTCCTATTCATCATGTCCCAAACACTATATAAAATCATAGAATCACGGAATGTTAGGTTGGAACAAGATCTCAAGGGTCATCTGGTCACACCCTTCTGTTATTATTTTTATGTAAGATGTCTCAGCATCCCATCGAGCTGGGACTAAAATATTTCCAAAGTAGGGGAATCCACCACTTCCCCTGGGAGACCATTCCAATGTCTGACTGTCCTCACAGTGAAAAATTTTCCTCTTGTGTTCAATCAGAATCTCCCCAGGAGCAACTTGTGCCCATTGCCCCTTGGCTTGTCCATGTGACTCCTCGTAAACAGGGAGTCTCCAGCTTCTTTGTAGCTGCCCTTTAAGCACTGGAACACTGTAAAAAGGTCTCCTCTGAGCCTTCTCAAGGCTGAACAGACCCAGTTCTTTCAGCCTCAAATCAGTATTATAAACCCTCACCAAGTAACAGTCAAGACAAAGAATATCAATTAAACAACAACTTCAGACTAATTTACTTCCACAGTAACTGTATATTTGTTGCATTTTTTCTAAAAAATACAAATTATATTTCAGATCCACTGAGCTCTGTATTTTCTTCACTGTATTTGCATTTCAACCAGCATCCAAGATTCTTCCAAGACATGGTTGTTCAAGAGTTGTATCTGTTAGCTAACAAATTTTAGATGACTTAGCAAATTATGATTAGGAAAATGCAACTGTAATAAGCAAACATGCGAACTCTAAGATATGTTTATCTGCACAATTCTCCCATCCTGTATGCCAAAATATTACAGTACATTCCACAATGTATCTTCTATTCATGTGTTTCAGTTTCTGAATTTGTTTGGTTCTCCTCAGATGTTTCTGTCAGAGGTTTTGGGGTTTGGGGTTTTTTTTCATTTTCTCACCCCCCTTCCTTCCGCTTTTGGTGGCTTGAGCATCCTCATCTGTCACACATTGAGTTGCATTTTGGATGTTAAAGAATTCACTATCACAAACTTGTCCCTCATATTTGAAGAAATAAAAGCATGCCTACTTGGAGCTCCAGTCCCTCTGGAAATCAATATTATGAAACAAAGAGCAAGTTCTGGTAATCCTAAATAGTGATTCTAAAGGAACTCTGCCAGTCAGCCATCTTCAAAAATTCAAATTCTCACCACTTTGACACACATGCACTGTCTTGAAACCCCCTCAAACCAGCCAAACAAACAATGTCAACAGATGTCTAAAACAGGCCAGACCACACAGGAAACACAGGCAAATTCACAAGCTCAGTAATATCTCAACTTAAAATTAGTCTCCCTGGATGGAAGACCCAACTCCCCTCCCTGAGAAAGTTCAGTGCTGGATGAGTCCGGGTAACCACATTTTCCTCGGCAGAAGCATCTCATGATGATACAATATAACAAGTGATCTCTGTAATGCAAACAAAGGGTCCCTATTTACAGAATTTAGCAGTTCCGTGGAAAAGAGCTTATTCTAGCATTACTCTGAACAAGCGTTTTTTGTAAGGACCTCTTCCAAAACTCCCTGGCTGAAACCTCTTCAGGAAAAGGTCTCTTAAGACCAAGCTGAAGATACACATAAAGCAGATATTATCACATATCTTAATATTGCAGATGTTATCATATATCTAAATATTACAGGTATATTGCAGACATATGTATCCAAATATTACAGACTTTGTTCAAGTGTGATAGTTCCCTTTCTCAAAACAACTCCACTGATTAACTTTGCTGCTGCTGACTTCTGTTCAATAGAAACTGCTGAAAATAACCCACTGCTCTCTTCCCAGAATATTTTCCCATTACAAGCAGGGCTCAGAGTCACTATCAAAGTGACAGTAATTCTGGATTTTGTTCTTCTCTTCATTGCTACGTATCACATTTCCAGGTCTTTGAAATGCTCTTCAAAATAAATCTGTGATAAGGAGGGAGGGGAAAACTCAGACTACAACTGCTGATATGCACTGTTAAATCTCAATGTGAACAGTTAACACTGAAGTTTTGACTCCTAGTGTTACATCAGTATAGTAACACACCAGTCTGCCCTACCTGTGGATTCTGCAATGCATACAAAAGTCAATACTGCCTTTTAATGAAGAGTGAAAAATAGAAAGCTGATCAAGCATTCAAGCAAGCAGAAGTCTCTTTGTATCTCCAGCAAGTCCTTTGTTTCACAAACTGCTCAGTACCTTTGAGACAAGATTAGTCTCACAGTTTCTGAAGAGTTCCCCTCTCAGATCAGACCTTGATTATATTAAGAACTTAGAAAATAGAGAAAAGAGAACAATTTGTAGTTCTCTATCTGCAATTTCATGGGTCTGGCTTGTGTTAAGTGTTTAGAGACCCTTGTTCCAAGAAAGTGAGAAAAGTCTTGAGCAAGAGAAATCCTAATCCATGGCCTGGTCACAGGTAACTGCAGCTGCAGGAAGTAGATGACACACATGAGATCAAAAAACTTATCAGTTGAAAGGAGGTATTACTTTCATATTAAGGGAACTATATATTAGAGAGCCCAAAAAGCTTTCCAAAAACTCACTCAAAAATTGGGAACTGACCCACTCTCTCTCCAGAATACTAGATGCTGTACACACAAGCTCACTTGGGGACAAAGACAATGATTACCCAGTTTCCTAGATCATATTTAAAAGGTAAACAAATATTTAAGAAAAAGCTAGTGACTCTATGTTAAACTAATGTCATGTAAGGAGATATATGAAGAGAGCTGCACCACTACCCCATGCATTTAACATCATGCATTTTACAGCATTATGCAAACTGTTGCTCAACATCTAACATCCTCCCTACAAGCTCTGTGAGGACATACACACCTCATTGATACCTGTAGTCATATTAATACAGGAATTAGAAAAAATGGTAGACATATATGAATCATTTCAAAAGCAAGAGAAAAAACTGACAAAAAATAGTTACAATGACTTAAGGTAGAAATGTCCCCGACAATAACAACCAGGCTTTCACAAGATTTTTATCTCTGAGGAGATAAATGAAGTGTCATGCAGTTTGCTGCAGGAGAAATGCATAGCAAATAATACCTGGAAAAGCAGATGTCTTGCCCATGTCAAACAGGCACTGGCAGTCTCACAGAGCTATTCTGTAGGCAACAGCTTTTTCTGATACTCTCTAAAAATTGTCATCATGGTACTGTGGATAACTAGGACTAGTAGCTATTACTCTGTATATTATTAAAGTAATCCTAGTTTAGCAATATTGCATGCAGGTAACTGTAATGAGCCCTGGAAAACTGCAAGACTAAAGGTCTTGCATTTAAAAAAAAATGCAGTGACAAATTATATTGCCAACATTCAAATATTGTTTTATTGCCTTTTTCAGCTAAACTACACTCCACATCTACTCTTGTAAGAGACAACATTTCCCTCCCAGCCTGTTTTAGAATACTGAAGGTGTTTTTATCACTGGACAAAAAAGAACAATACTGATCAGTACTTACCATTGTCAATGTCAATCCTATCAAGACCCTAACTCATAAGACTACAAACAATCAGAGCTAAAATCCAAAAGAAGTTGTAAAGAACATAATTTATGACCACATACCTATGATGGAATCCCTGCGAAAAACATCTCTGTCAAAAATATAAAATGACAGATGGCGAAAGGTCCGAGGAATTTCACAGTAAAAGTCTTCTCCATAGAAGGGGCTGCATAAACAAACACAAAACAAAACACACACAAACACATACACACACATAAAGAAAGAAATTAGTGTTGATATTCTGGAGGAGTCACTGTGTTTATAGTTCACACCCAGAAACACCACTCTGGACTGTGACTGTCTTTCCTGTCCATCAATGTGGACCTTCAAGCAATGTTCCACTTTGTCTCTTCCCACCCATTTCAAATGCCCACAAAACAAGACTTCTTAACCTGGAAAGCAAAACAAAACAAAACAAAAAACCCAAACAAAAACAACCCAGATGCTTCTTTTTATCTGGAGGACACGTGTTCCTAAATAAAGAGGCCAGAGACCACATTATTCCTGAACACCCAGTGCCTTGAAGGGTGGAGAGAAGCCTTTGTTGCCACACTCTGCTTACAATAGACCATTATAACAGAGATCACAAAAGAATACACATGAACAGGATGAACAAAAGTGTGTGGCTCATGGCATATATTTACTTTAAAAAATGCCTACGGCCATTCCCTCTTTCTTCATCCCCTGCAAATTTTCTTATTTAAAGTCAGTCAAGTTCAGCCAACTGATGGTAAATAAGCCTTGGAGCTGCCATATCAGGTTGTTACCTGATGGAACCACTTATCTATCCATTTTTGCTTACTGGGCTTGTATAGAACAAATTATTTTGCAATAAGACAAAATTTAAAAAAAAAAAATAAATACTACCTCTGCATGAAAAGCTCTTTAAAGACTTGAGGGGCTTTCTTTGGATCCTACCAATTTAAATGGGGAAAAAAAAAAGTCTCAGACACCTAGCATTAACCTCTTTAGTTTCTCTCTATCCAATTATATGGTTAAGGATTTACTCCTAATGAACTATTAAGCACATATCAATATTATTTATTAATTGAGAGATCTACCATTTCACACACTTTTCATTCCAAGTCACTCATGCTTCAGTAGATCAAAATGAGTGGATACAATTTGAGTGATATGAATTAATACAGTAAGCACTGCTGATGTAGACATAAAAATAAATCTAATTCCAACAGGCTGACAGCCAGCGGGTTTTTTTCTTGCCCAATTTAAGATCTCATTGTCCTGGCTAAGCATAAAAATGGGAGACAGAATTGTGCTGAAGCTGTAATTGTTACCAAAGGCTTTTCAAGTTAGAAAACTAGATATCCAAATATTAATAGTTCCTTCCACTAAACTTAAACCTTGTCAGGAGAGATAGTTCCCTTGGCTTCTCTCAGGATATTTTACATCATTATAGAGTTTTGCTTGTATTTCTAGCTACAGTAAAAACAGTCCCCCAGAACTGCCACATTTCCTCAAAGAGCCAGCTGACAAGTCTCACCCAAACACACAGGCACTGCAAATTATCTAAGCTCCCCGTGTTTGCATGGGATATGCCACATTAATTTCATGAAGTCCAGTGACATCACTTAATATTCAATAAGAATATTATTTAAGTCACTACTCCACCAACCACATGGAAGAACACATATCCGACAAATAATGAAGGCCAACGTGAACCCATAGGTTAAACTTCCACCATCACAAAAGTTTTCCATTCCTTGAAACAAATTCACTCAGCTGTAAGTTACAACAATGAGCCCCACTCAGTCATTTGTATTGATGAAAGCAGGGGAGAAAAATCTAACAGCTAGAAACAGCAGCACTTTGACTTTGTCCCAGCTCCCCCTCTGCTTCTCCACTCTCAGTTATGTCCCCTTCACCCATTCTGCTTCAAGGGCCTTTTATTTATCATCAAGAATTCAGGCACAAAAGGCACAAGTTCTTCAGCTTCTACCAAACTAGGAACTGGCTGTCCCAGTAGCCACGCTTTGGCTGGCAGTCCCCAGGGCCTCATTTTATATACATCACTTAGTGAGGGTTTTTACACACAGGTTTACCCCAAGGGGGCTACACAAATGCAAAAATATTGCCCAAATACCTACTGCATTATATACTATATACGAACTCCGTTCATCCATAAAATTGTCCTTTCTGATGGAAGAACACAATGGATTAATTCACTCACTAATGACCTTAGAATGAAATGATACTTAATGAACTGTGGGTTGTATACCCAATTCTCTGTCAAGCCTCTGGGAAGCTTCAGTATACTGGAAGTCTAAATGCAATGTAAATACAATACTTCACTGCACATGCTTTAATTCAGCTCAGCTGATTCTGGGGGAAATCAGTAGGGAAAACACTCCAGCTGGGCCTTTGGCAACTCCTGTATTGATATTTTTCACTGGTGGTGGTCAGGGGTAGAAGATAACTAAGACCACACCACAGCAAAAGAAATATAAGATTCAGAAAAGCAGAGTGGACAACAGGAAGCATCTAGCCAAATGCACGGTAACAGAAAGGGATTTTTTAACAGAAGAAATGCTCTGAAGGCTGACTTTGCCATACAGGGACCACATCAGGTCACTACCTGACCACAGGCACAGGGCTTATTGGCCTGAGCAGCACCTGCTGGCTGGTTTTCTTCATTTTTTCTGCATTATTTGTGGAAACTGCCAACAGGAGAGAAGTTTTGCTTTGCTTTTTGCCTCTGAGACCTAGTAGCCCTTGTAAATTCCCAGCCTCTCATCACTCAGGTAGCACCCCTGAGGCACACCACGTTCTTAATTAATATAAGCAAGCAGATTTCCAACACGAGTGCCCTCACTCTGCCCTGGATAATTAGCCAGCAAAGTTTTAACTGTAAGAATACACACTAAGATAAAGCTGACATTCTCCCACCCCAATCTTCTGTAGCTCTGCAGGAACAGTATCTTCTTTCTGAAGGAATCAAAAGTAACTACACAAATACTTCCAGCTTCCACTTAAATGTGTGCTTTCCCTCCATGTATCTCTTCAGAACAGTACTCGCTTTGTCTCCCACCCAGACCCAAAAAGCAAGAGGTCACAGCAGTCAAACCCCATGATTTATTTCCCAAGCTAACTTATCTTGAGTGTGAGCCCCAGGGCTCCAGAGAGGTTTTTCCAAAAGAACAGCTAAATCCCTCCCACAGTGTCCTCCCAAAAGCCAGAATCAGCCTGATAGGGCTTCAGCAAGTACTTTTATTTTGACATAGCAATTAATAAAAAGCAGCAGCATCTGCCTACACAGCCCTCAGGAGTCTGACAAGATTCTCCAAAACAAATACTAGAACTAGCCTGGCTAAAAAACTTGGGAATCTTTCAGAACCAAGTGAGTTCGGATTCAATTCTCAGGTTTTGAGTTACAGTTAATTCCCTGTAGATTAATCAACCATATGGCTCAGGAGAAATTTTAGTAATTCAAAGAAGAGGAGAAATAAGGAGGACTCCCTCCCCAACCTTGCACCATAGGCTGGTGTCATTAGTTCACTTTCTTCTGGACTTCAAAGAAGTGACAGGATGTAACTGATGAGACTAGGACCCTGCAAGGACAGAAACAGTGCACCTCCACTGTAAATGCAATTCACCTCTTTCCAAGCCGAATATAAAAGCATTTTCAAACCCAGCTTCTTCAATGAAGACTTCTAAGTTTAGAACAGTTTTAATAATTTCTTTTTAGTTTTGCTATCACAGGCACGAGATGAGTAGCCAGGCTCCCATCAACTACTCTTCAGTTATGAAATGGGGCTTATTCTCTTGTTTCCCTTGATGGGACTGGACTCTATAGAGAAAAGACCTATACCAATTTTTAAACCCTTGAATCAAGCTTTCAGACACACAAGGACCTGACTCTGTAGCTATCTACTCCACATACCCTCAGCTTCACACCCCTTTTCTCAGCTCTTTTTCAGTAGGTACCCATCACTTTGCTATGCTCTGAACAAGGGGAGCTCTGCCTCAGCAGTCCTCTTCTCATCAAGTGTGGGGCTTTCTCACTACATGTTTTATGCACCTCCTACTACCAGCACATACAAAATCCCTCCTCAGGACACTTTCTGTAGGATACTTCCACAGCTCTTGTGATAGAAGAGACACACACACAAAAAACCAGTCAAGTAAAAGAATAAATAAAAGTGAAATGGATTCAAATCTTCAGGCACAGTCCCCTCTCACCAAAATCTTGCTTGTTCCAAATGTTCACAGGAGCAGGAATACCAGGAAATCAAACCCAAAAAGTTCCCTCTGGATATTGCTTCATTCACATACAGCTGTCCAGCTTAGAGCCCTTCCCATTTCGAGGTATCTGTTTTTTAATCTCTTCTAATGTGTTTTTTGGCAATGAGTATTTTCAGGAGGAGACAGGGAGGAAGAGAAACAAATTACTGTGTAGGATCAAGTGGAATGAAAGCAAATAAAGAAGAGAATCTTCATTTCAAACATGATGAATGGGAACTTCTTCCCCAAGAAAAGGTTCAAAATTCATCACTTTTACATGTTTTACTAAACTCCAGAGGCATTGGAGTTGCAACTTTCATTCCATAGCTTCAGCTGTCTACAAAAATCACCGTAAATACTATAAATAGAAAGGAAAAGACTTAATAATACAAATTTCAGTGCAGAAACGTTTCTACATAGAAACATAGTTTCAAGTTGTGTTGCAAAACCTTAGGCTTGTTTCTCAATACTTAGGATTCGCTAATGCAGTTTAGTTTTTCGTTTGGCACCAGTACTCCAGTGGATGAAGTGAAAGAGTTGCACATTGAATAATAATGAAACTCCTCAAACCCCAATTCTTTGTGCATGGATTTTTTTTTTTTTAACTGCTTTTGTGATTGAAACTAAGGACTATTAACATGCCACAGACATCTCCACATCCTCTGACTATTTTAAACGGTTTAGAAATACTGGATTCATCCTGCTGCATGAACTGGAGACCAGAGTTCACAGCGCCATGTGAGTGGGAAGCAAAATCAGTCTGTACAAAGGAGTACAGTTGTTTGTTTCTACTACTGAGCTTTTTCTGCTCCTTGGCTAATACGTTTTATACTATGTTTTGCAGTGGACGTAAAGGGAGTGGGGTAGAGAAGAGAAGGTTTATTCAAAGCAGGCACAGCAAGCCAAATAAAATCTGAATGCACTTCAGTCTCCTACTAGACACAGAGCCGCAAGACAACAGGCAAGTAGCACAGGCTCTGTAGGAGCCAAGGGTGGCAGATGTCATCGTAGCTTCCTTACACAATTTATTAAAAATACCTAGTATTATATTTAAAGCACAGACTTGGCAGAGGACGTGCAGCAGGAAGTATATGGCACAGAAGGCAACATCTAAATACGAACATACCACTTATGCCCACTGTTAAGAGTACAGGCTGCAGTCTTCCAGACATTCACTAAGCTTCAGCGAATTTTTCTGTGTGTCACTGTGCAGACACCCAGATGGACAACGCTGCATTACAGAGCCACAAACACTCCTACCACACAGAGAAAAAAATACCAAGCAGTGTGCATTTTCTCAGCCCTGTGCTCAGAAAAGACACACAGACACATGAGCTATAGTTATCCTGCTCACTTGACAGTTACTGGTTTGGCTCAATGAGGCTTACAGGGATTATGATAACTTTAAGCAGCAGCCATTTGGCCCCTACTCACCTCCCAAAATATTCTGTAAGATGACACACACAAACAACAGAAGTCACATTACAGCTGCACTTACTTTTTTTTTTTTTTTTTTTGTGATCACTCAAAGCACTCTACAAACACCAACAATTGTTACTCACATGGGTGGCTTTTCATGGGGATAAACACTGTCATTCATAAACACTGCCTTGGGTCTCAAGGTTCACTTCATTCTCTTCTTTCTATTAACTACTGCTTCCCCCATAGTGCCTTTTCCAGCTGTATAACTTCCCTACACAACCACATAGTCCTTGCCTTCAATAATATCTCTGATCAGGCTGAAGTTGCACCCAGACCCATCTTACCCCTTTTCCTCTTAGAGGCTTGCAATGTTTCAGAATTGAAGTGTATTGATATTAGCAATTCAAGGTACAGTTGGATGTGATCAAGTGAAGAAGACAGCAGGCAGGACACTGAGGAGTGACCTGGGAGCATGCAGGAGAAAAGATGCTGAACATGCAACACCATCCAGCTCAAGGACTCTTTAGTTAAGGCCTCCTGGCTGAGGAAGGCTGTTATTTCAAGAAGGTGAGCTGACAACATAAGAATACGGAGGTAGCTAGTGGAACTGACTCAGATACAATAGCTCATTTTTGGCAACACTCCAACTAAGGGAAACAAATTTGTATTTAGAATTTGAGAAATGGCCTGGATCCAAGATGTTATCAGAATAGGAGAGAAGTTTAGCTATGCAGCAATGAACTCCAAACATTGGAAAATAAAGGGCTTAAGCAAGCATAGAATGAAAAGAGCAACAACATTAAAAATGGCAGTAGAATTACAGAGAATAAGTTCTGAGAGCTACTGACTTAATTTGTTACCTGACCTAACACTAAAACAAAGACACAGCAACCTCTCATTAAAGATAACATAGTCTTAACTGCGAATTTACAGCACATTTCACTATACGCTCACGAGCAGACTGCAGACTTGTGGCTCTGTTACCTTCACTGGAGACTAGCAACAAAACCAAAAACAAACAAACAAAAACTAGTGGTGGGCAAAGAGCCTCTGGCTTCATTTGATGTTTCATTCAGGCTTTGATCACTATGTTTAGCACGTGAAAAATTCCTCAGTGAAACAGTGGAGAACGAAATAATCACAGACTCGAGACGCTTGGCTCGTCTCTCTCAAGCACACACTGTCAGCCATTTGATTCTTAACATACGACAGTTTTTGCCTCTTTATTCATATCCTTGAAACAAATTTAGAGATGTCACATTCCTTCCATTCTTCACCTATGATTTGAGAAGCTGCCTTGATTTCCTGTTGCAGCTGACACTGCCCTTTAAGTGAATGGAAACATTTTATGCAAACGGCAGAGGCAAAGTCTTGGCGCCAACAAGCCAAGAAAGTTTATCCTTAGGGAAGATCTGCACCTAGGAGTAAGTACAGAGTGGTGGAGCCTGAAGCTACTCAGGGGGGAATCTAAATAGTTGGTTCACCAAAGGAAATTATTAGGCAAAATTCCTGTCAGGCTGCCTACTTGCAGCTCCGAACTTAAGAGAGTTTTTAGATCTGTGCTCTTAAAAAAAAGAAAGGCATTTCTCATGTATTTCTTAGGACAAAAAATACAGAAGTCCTTGCAACATACATCTTTGCTGGGTCATATGAAAGGGATCCAATTCTATTCAGTGCCTTTGTGGATTATGGCAATATAAATATTGAACAACAAATAGAAAACAGAGAAGCACATTAAATCCTGGCTCTAACTGACCTCTCCCTCATATCTTATGACTTGCATGTGACCTTCCTAGAATTTACCAAAAGCTTGTGCCAAGGAGTTTATGAAAACAGTGCTGCTTGAAGAGTTCAAGAGTCTCTTCCTGGGAACCTGGAGAGCTTGCTCTGACCAACCCACGCGTGCCCTGTGCTTCTCCAAAGATCCCCAGAGAAGTCGGAAGACTCTGAACAGCCCCACATAAACACTACTTTTGTATTGTTCTGTGGTTTCATAGAAAGGCATCCTCATGTTGTAACCCTTGTTTCAGTCAGATGCTACCTAATTATCCTCACAGCAGTCCTTAAAATCTTCCAGCACAAGGCAACAGTGCCACAATCCAGAAGCCAACAGAGCCTGGCTGGCAGGAATGATTTAAGTTCCTGATCATAATTTATATGCCCCACCTGACTGCTGAACAGAGAAGTTAAGGTTCACCATGCTGGCTCCTCTCCATTTTTGAGATGTAAACTTAGGGCACCAGGCTCACACAGATTCTCTTCAGAGCACCAGTAAGGTCACCAGACTGGGCAACAGGAGGTTCTGGTTCAGGCTCTGTTGATTTAAGAGCTTGCTGCTCTCAGCAGTCTTCTCATGCCTATGCCAAAGCCTAATAAAAGAAAAATCTGTTGCAGAAGATTAGGACAGAGCTCAGGGAAGCAACACCTTTTGCTGTCCCAGTATAAAAAAAACATAGGAGATCATGAGTCAGTCTAAAGACTCTGACACAGATATTCCAAGAAAGCCAGAACTGAACATTTATCCAAGTCCCTCTGGGAAGGAGGGATAACTGCTTCCTTTCTCCCATTTGCCAGTTCTATTTAAGCTTTCCATCAGGAGAAGGCCTGCCTGAAAAAAGCATATATTTCTGCAGTGGCTTGATGGAAACATAATGAAGCTCAAACAAGTGATTTTTTTTTTTAACAAGAAAACCCACCAGAAATCACTTCTTGAATTCCCAAGTACACAACAGAGTGTTTCAGTATGATGTTAATTATAAGTCTTTTCATGCAGATAAAAAGCCATTTTACCCAGAGACACTGGAAAAGTTAGGCTTCTCCAGGACAAATCTGAATGAGAAGACATTTCAGTGCCAGTATTGCTAAGGCTGCATACAAAAAAAACTTCCAATTTAGACACTCACACAAAGCATTTTGTTTTTCATAGAATACATGAAAATAATTTTTTAAGCTTAATGGAAGATGGGGAAGTCACTACTAAAAGCAAAAATACAGGGGATTCTTATAACTAACTTTATAGCAAGCCAGCCCCATGGCAGCCATGATGTGACAGAAGTGAAAAATAGTCAACAGAGCAGAACAACAGAGCAGAGCCAGTGCTCTTCCTTTCTAACTACAGTCACAGGCTGTGTCACCCACTTCAGTGCCAGCCATGTAGATGCTGAGGCAGGATTTGATTGTATTAATCATGCACTGGCCCAGCTTTACATCCCTGCTCCCATCTAACATCACGTATCATGGCAGTGATACCTGAGAAAAAGCAACCCAACAAATGCTTCACTATTAAGTTGGCAAGTGCCTGGTAAAGAAGCACCACACCTGAATGAAGGGATTTCTCTGCTGCACACCAATTACATGGGGTGTAGGGCACTTAAGCCTGGCCTGGCCAGTAATTCATGGTTACTCAGGGGGTTGAATCAATTTACAACCAACCATTAGAGAATGTAACAGCACTTCTGGCTCCTCAGCTGTGCTCATCTCAGTCTTCCAAAAAAAAAACACAAAACCATAGGCAACTGCATGACAGGCTGAAATCACTTAAAATACATCTTCCTCTGGAAGTCTGTGTACTTGTTTTAATACATGTAAATATGGTCACAAAGGATTAAGGAGCTGTTTGAGTGTCTCACTTAATAAGAGCGATTCCTGTCCACAGACTGAGAAGATATCCCCGTTTTACCATTCATGTAACTGGGATTTTTGTCTGCTTTTCTTCTATATGACATAAAAAAACAACAGATAAACACCTATATGGATAAATGAAAAATTCAGTTGATATCAGTGTCCCTAAGTGAATATTCAGAGACTGTGAGGAATCAAGTTTTTGAAAAATAGTACTTGCAAATAAAAGCTCACAGAGGGAAAAAACAGACTACCACTGAAGAGAGGAATTCACTGGGAGAAGAAACAGCAACTGAGCAGATCATCCTTAGTCAGCTCTTAGATCAAAGAAAATAGGACTGTAAAGGGTTTTTGAGGTCATTTGGTTTACCCATCATTCCAAAACAGGAAGATCCCAATATTTCAGTCGGGACTGATCCTGTAGAAGCTATTAAAAGGCTTTCTGCAATAAATAAATAAATAAATAACAAGACAGTCCACTCCAGTGATTCAAAATTCTTATCAACAGACAGATTTTTCTTCACAGTAAACCTTAAGTTAAACTTCTTTTCCCACTGCAATTTCAGTTCATTATTTTTGCAATGCCCATAGTGGACATACAAAGCAATTCCCTCCCTCTTAAGTATTTTCAGGGGGGGTTGTTGTTTTAAAATATATTTATATAGATATATCCACTCTTATCCCTCCTCCATAGGCTAAACAATCCCAATCTTTCAATCTTTCCTCATCAATTATGTTTTCCAGATCATTGTATTGCTCTCCTCTGAATTCACCTCAACTAACAAGACTAGGAACCTTCCAGTTTTGCATAGTCTCAGTGTACCTCTTCAGCTTCATAATGATATCCAAAGACAGAATTTTTCCCACTGAAGGAGTTACATTTTTTTGCTTATTCCTACTATTAAGAGTTTATTTTCTCAATAGCAAAATACTTGTATTCGTTCAAAGAAATTACACTGTCTACTCCCATACATCACCACTCCCCACCATCCAGTTCCCTGAGAAGCACCATCTATCATCCAGAAAAAAAAAAAAAAAAGAAGCCACAAAAAACAAATAAAAAAACCCCCACTTTTAGTTCTAAGCAGGAAGAGAAACTACTGGTTCAGGGACAATTGATTTAGGGACACAGCATGTCAGTTATTATAAAAATTAAAAAAACCCATACTGATAAGTCTGCTTTTTTATATATATTTTTTAATATGCTACATTATAAACATTATATATATCCCACCTTCATTTTAAAAAGCACTCTATTTTTAGTCAATTTAAATACATCAAGAAACAAAAGTCTCAATTATGGACCCCAGTACACCACATCAGAATATAAGATAGAGAATAAAGACTTAAAGATGACAAAAAATCATGCAAGAGAACAATCGGTGACTTAAGGGAATAAATCTCACTTCAAGCTACTTCATTTCACATTCTTAAATGCATTAGGTACTTCTGAGGGATTGAAGGGTGAGGTCTAGAGCTAACTTCCCCAAGTATATTACTTGCAATATGAAGACAAATAGCGAATTCCTAACTGTATTACTCAACTCTCACTCTTTTCCCACTTTATGACTTAAGATAAAAGTTCTAAACTTGACTGTTTCTTTCTCTTATTTTCCTCTCAACTCCAAAATAAGCCTTGCTTGCCAAAGTATACATATATGACCAGCCTTGTTGCCTTTATGGTTTTTTTGTTATTTGGGGATTTCCAGCAGAAAATGGTTTAGCTTTTGTTACATGCTTTTCATTCCGTTTCATTCTACATTAGGCTTCTATAATCTCACAGGAAGCATCCAAGATAATCAGCCATTTGGTGTTCAATTCTCTTTAAACTGCAGCCTCATGACAGGAAAAAAAACCCAACTTTAACACTAGGGTAGCTAGACCAATGCAGAATTCTAACCATAGGACCATTCTAACCATAACTCCCTTCTAAGTTGAAAACTAAAAAGCTCAGGCAAGTTCCAAACAAACAGTGCAGGCTGAAAGGAGCACTGGGTGCACATTAGTTAATACAGTTTGCCTTCAGGACATTGTCCCAGAGACAAAGGAATCATGACATTCTACCACTGGTACTCCTAAAACTGGAAGAAGTATCATAATCCATCCTTCCTTCTCCCCCCCCAAAAAATTATCTTCAAGGCATTAGACAAAACACAGTAAACAGAGATTGAGAAGAGTTAAGAGAACATGTATGCATATTTTTGTTACCATAATGACTTCTCCACTATTTTGGTCCTGAAAACCTCCTCCTGGTCCAGGTTTACAGTACAGTAGCAATCCCTCATCTTGTTTGGCCCCGGATACGTAGGAAGATTTTTGGCTTCGCCTAGAGACAAGAAAGAAGAAACAGAAGGATTACATATTAAAATGTTGTCCATAAAGTGGTCATCTGTCAACCAATTCAGTGTCAGCAATGTGGCTAAAGCAAAGTATTGCATTATATTTTTCTTCCCAAATGTGAAATCTCTAGTAAAATTATCAGCACTATTCTTTTTCCAAGGCATCAGCTCCTGACAGTCACTGAGTTTAGAGCTCAGCAGCAGCCAGCAACAACTCAACAGTTTGTTGTGTCCAATTTATTCCCATGTATAAGGGTTTGTTCCACTTCCTTCCAGATTTGTGTTTGGGTTTTGATCAGTCCTCCCATAAGACACCAGAAACACAATACCAGACGCTCATAAAACCCACTGATTTTATCCTAAAGGCAGTACAGGAACACAGCAAATGAGGACTGACCCCCAGCTCCAGCACTCTCCATAGATGTGGAGATGGAAAACAGTCACTGTAGTTAGAGTCACCAGCCTTACACCACACACTGGACTTCAAAGGAACTGATGAGGTAATTAGCACTTCTGAAGATGCCTAAGGCCCTTGCACAAAGGTACCATGCAAGCCATGAATATTCTTTATAATAAACATTTATTTGCAAACTGCAACAAGAAACGTGTATGTATGCTATATTTAACAAAAAAGGAAAACAAAACAAAAACAAAAAAAAAGACAGGATTAAGGAACTAAGTGTAACCAAGAGACTACAAAACACGAGTACAAAACAAGCATAAAACCACAGATTTCCTCTCTACATATCCATTAATAATCAAATCTGAGCACTACATTTCCTTGGAAGACTGATAAAATCAGAGCTCTCAGACAGGAAACTAGTTAATAGTCCTCATGGCTTTGCTAAAGCACCCTAGCACTACATGGATGAATGATTTAATTCTAAAGACAAAACTTGGAACTCTCAAAGAATGACTAAATGTAAGTCTACAATGCATGTGGCCTTGTTTACCTTCCCTCTTCCAGAACCTGGAGATTATTAGCACATACCACAGGAACTAGATAATTTTTTTCCTGGGAAAAATAAAAGGAATAAAAATAAAAAAGAAAAAATACACACACACAAAAAAAACCCCACACAAGAACAATACAATAAATAAAATAAACAGAAAATAAATAAATAAAAATAATACACAGACCTAGAGAGCACAGGTTTGTTTGCCAGTAGGGAGCGGAACTGTAAACAACAGTAACAAATGTAACTTTTTATCAGATGTCTTTAGCTCAATTTAAGTGCACTTGACTAGAACCATGCCTTTCCAAATCTCAAGATCCCAAAGAGCTTTATACTCTTAGCAGAATCATCTTGCTTCTTTCCACTTGATCTTCAACAATTACATGCTTTTTCCTTTCTGCAGATTTGTTCAATAACACTCTGATGAGTGTACATGTAAATACTGAAGTACCACAGCAAGGATGGATTAAGCCAACGTGCCTCCTTGGCTTTAAAGGAAAAGCACATAGTGCTACAGGACCACATGTCTTACTGCCTCCAAGCTTTTTCTGGCACACTTTTCTCACCCTTTTTTGCTAACTGACTCACGAAACACCATGCATCCACACAGGCTGCCCAGAGAGGTTGTGGAGTCTCTTTCTCTGGAGAACTTCAAACCCACCTGGATGCATTCCTGTGTGCCCTGCCCTAGGTGATCCTGCTTTAGCAAGGGAGTTGGACTTGATGATCTCTAGAGGTCCCTTCCAGCCCCTAACATTCTATGAAGCTCACAAACCACCTGTATATGGGTGATCATATATGTTTTCTAAAGCTAATCGTAGAACATATATAGAGGCATTATTTCATACCACAATGGCTCATTTCATAGTTTTCCTAAGGAAGTTTGCTCTCTCAGCTGATGCAACTTGATTGCAATTCTTCCCACTTCCTTCAGAGTTGTAAGACACTGTATTAAAAAAACAAAAAAAGCTCTGTTGTACTTTGAAGGTGTGACTGGAACACTGTTGGCATGCCCTGTGTGGCTTTACAGTAAGCTGAAGAGTTAGCAATAGTTTAACTGCAGCAGCTCAAGCCAAAAAATATGGAGGATTATTGATGGCTTGCTCAGCCCACGCTGAGGTCTGTTCTGCCATGGTAAACCCCCAGCTTTTGTTAGTTTTGAGTTCAGGCAAGTTACAAATCCAATGTATTAGCCTCATTCAGGCTGAAGTCTTAGTGTGTGTGTCCTCTCCCCAAGTCCCAAACATCCAAATTTCTCTTGTCTGTTCTCAGATTGCAGTCACATGAAGCCAGCCTCTTTTCTGGATGACTGGGTAGTGCTCCCCAGAGAGCACAAGTGTGCGTGTCAACAGGAAGAGCTTCAATAGCAGAACGATAAGGAAGTCTTCCTCTGGGGCTGGCACACTATTCTCATGGCTCTTCCAACAGAATGGGACAAAACTTTTCATGCTAAAAATTAAAACAAACAAACAGAAAACTAAACAAAAAACCACAGTTTCCCCTTTTCTGCATTCTTCCACTTCTTAATTCAGCACAAACGCACACACAAAACCAATTCCAGCTTTTTTGATTTTGATTGCCATTTTTGTGAAATGTACAACAATCACATAAGTGCTAAAAGTTAATACTTAGACAGCTCAGAGCACTCTAGGAATTGTATTTTAAAAACTCTATTATCTTTGCTAGGACAGAGTAGAAAACCCACAATATTGACACCTAAATGCAATGCAAAAAATAACACCATTTATCATCCCTAGAGAACGTCTGCCTGCAGAGCCCATACAGCAAATTAAAGCTTACTACCAGAGCATTAGAAAGTGGAGCACAGAGGGAAGATAGAAGACATTTTACAGTAAATTCTTTCTTCAAACTGGAAAAAAGCCCTGAAAAACCACTGAAACTAGAACAAGGGATTAATTGAACAGCCCAATATATTAATCATGTTACTGACTTGAGTAGGAGAGAAAAAAAAAAATATGGTTTCTTCCCAATGCTGGCAGCAGCCAATGGCTGTTTAGATTCCTCTAGCACTGAGCAGTTGAAAAAGAAAAATTTGTCAAGCTTTCAAGCATAGCTAAAGACTCAGCTCTCTAACCAGACATTTTATGTCAACACACTCTCCTAGAGCTTCACTTGCTCTTTAGATACCTCTAAGACAAAAACGTTAGCTCTGCTGTACTGTTATGAAGCTGAACAATTTGCTTGGTACGTTTTTGGTTCTGCTACTACTGAAAAAAAAAAAAAAAAATAGAAAGTTCAGAATACTTGATGCAGTCATGAAGCAGTTCCATATTCTCAACACCTATAGCTAATGAGATCATTTAATTTGGGAAAAAAAATCATCATTTTATCTGTCTGTTTAGAAGAGGTATATTCACTGACTACTTTCAAGAGGCAGCTTTGCGAAGATTCGTGAAGTACCTGTCTGCTGCAGAGGGTTTGCAGACAAAAGATCAATAGACACACCTCTAAAATCTTCAATCTTCCACTTCTGCTAAAATGAAACATAATGTTTCTTAAGGTGTCTAAGACCTTGACTGTTTAAAATACACAACCACTTTGCTTTGGAGCATAAGGCTTCCAATTTGGAGCCATAGAGGCAAGATAATCAGGACAAGTTTGCAATATCTTTTTTCTGTCCCTTAACTTCTAATATACGTGGTCCCAATTTCACTGTGCAATGCATTTGACTTACTGCTGACTTCTTAAGCACAGCAAAGCTGATTTTAACTACAGAAAAGTTATCATTAGGAATTTTGGACATTCTTAAAAAATAGATTATACACTTCTAAATACTTCCCTGACTTGTTATCTTCTCCCCCCAGATACTGGGTTACCACAGATTAAAAACATACTACTGCTGAGCTTTAGCTGGGCAGAGGGAACACAATAGGATGGAAAAAGGGGAAGGAGAAACTCAAAACTATATTCTTCTTCCTTCTTCCTTCCCACATTATACATTTCTACCCTGCTAAGACACTGACAATAAAAGAGAAGCATGAAAAAGGATCTCCTGAAAATATTGCAGAGAAGAGCACTGCTTAGATGTTTGCAAGCATAATTGGTAAAACCATGAAAAACATTGAATATGTTTCCAGGAATAAGCAAATATATAAATACATGTATACCTTTTCCTTAAAGTTTTGCCACCTTACATTTTTTGAAGCATATGGTGTTTTAAATTGAATTTAGATATGTGGCATTGTGTCTTCATTGCTTTTCACATATTTCCCCAGGTGCAATTCAGAGCAGTGAATGCACAACAGCCAGGCATTATTTCTACCTATTGAAACAAAATTTGCTGTTTCTGTGCTTCTAACTATTGGGTCTCCAGCACATACCTACCAATCTGCATGCATTAAGGAAAACCTCATTATGTGTCAACAAATTTACCTTACTCTCTTGTGGCAGCAATACATTTGATTTTATTGAGATGGCACAGGAGAATCATTTCCCAAAACATTTTGGAAAACAAATAGAAAAACAAAAACCTACCTCCAAAAAAATAAACCAAACAAAAGAAGCTGATCATTCAGTGCCACAGCATTTTACTTCAGGCAGCATGCTGAAAGATGAGTACAAAACCCAAAAATACTTAAAATCCTAAAGGGGCAACATATCCAAACCAACAATCTACTTTGGTTCTGCTAAATTCAGAAACACTCTCCAGAGGAGCTCATAGGCAAACACGTCAAGAATAAAAACAGAGCAGTGATGTACACCAGGATGAAAAGCTTCTCCTGTTCTACCATAACCTCTCTATACCCATACAAATGCTAGAATCTGGATGAGAAAAACAAAATCCAAACAACTATTTGAAGCACTCCCTCCAAGTTTTCTTTCTTCTGAAAAAGCACTATTCCTATGACATCCACAGATCAAGAAAAACCTGAAAAATTAAATGTGTGTAGTACACACAGCTCTGTAAAATGCCAAGATACCAGCATGTTTATAACCATTACTTATAATTAAAATGGAAACATAATGGAAACCACTCAGTGACAATTAAAGCATGCACATTACATATTAACTTTTGTGTCTGTGCATGAAATCAAACAGAATGGATGCAGCTGCATTAACACTGGATGTTGAGAAAGCAGTTAATTAGCAAGGTGTGCTTTTTGGGGGTGGGGTGGAAATGAAGTGAGAGGTATGACTGCAATACATCAAGAAGGATATATTGAAAAAATAACCCCTTTTGATATTACACTCTTCATAGTTAGAAAATTCAATTCACAGAAACCAATTCTGTTACTAAACAGCCAATGTGATAATTACATGAAATTAACAGCATGTTTGAAAGCAGAATGTGCAGTTACATTTGTATACAATTCCTTTATGCAGATGTACTGTGTGTACCTCTCAAGCGGGTAAGTTTCAATTCCTTTTTTTGCATTTCCAAATAGGAAAAAGCAATAGTGAAGTTCAAGAACCAGTGTTCCCACTGTGCAACTCTGGAGTTATGCAAGTAGCTCAGAATTCTTGGGCACTTTTGTAGTAATGTAAAAACAATAAATGCTTTTTAGGCGATGCATGCAGGGAGTCAAAAATGTTCTTTCCTCTCCCATGTATCAGTCATACAACCCAAAATCAAGAATAAGACATGGACTTTACAAATATCTAAGCAAGAAAATTGATCTATTAAAATAGAGATTTGTTTTCCAATAGATAAACATTTTGTCTTGTAATCTTTCTTTGCTTTAAGTGTAGGTAGGTATGTATGTATGTATGCATACACACACATACACACTTTGCTCTCAGGGAGAGACAGATTGCATTAGATTTCTAAACCAGGTCAAAAACAGCCATCTGTGAACAGATTCTGATGATCTGGAAAATGAGATTTTTAGATGACTTCTTAATCTAAGCCCTTGCCTGCCAGTCTCTTTCCACGTGAAACGATTGTCACATTAGAAGACTCGGGGAAAGCACTTCCTCAACAAAACAGCACTGACAACCTTAGCAACAACCCCAGAGCAACCTGATACCACAGCCAGTATTGCTTCAGCAAGTGACCAGCAAGGAAAGGAAGCACACTACATTAATTACAACTTTTTAGAGAAGAGCATCATGTGGAAACCTTCTTGTCTTAGGGGCAATAAGTAGCATCAACCCCATATCCTTCAGCGCTGGAGACTACCAGCAGCTACTTCATTGTGAAAAACTAATTAAACCTGCTTAGCCCTGGTACTTTTAGTGGCATTTTACTGCCTTCACAGCCTAGCGACAGGTATATTTGGTATCTGTTAAAACCACTTCTGCACAGTCCACTTCACCAGTACACACAGTGCAATACTACTATAATATCACCACCTTCTCCTCTTACACGATTATATTTTTTCTATTCTAGTTAGGTACCTTCAAACAGATCTTCCTTTGATCTGAAACTTGTTCTGAGGCAGCAAATGACAGACCTTTCTGTCAGCTGTAACAAAAGCTAAGCCCATTCAGTTACAGACCTCATGGTGGACAGATTCAAACCTCTCTCTCAGGCTGGCTGGTAGCCAAATTCCCTCTTTCCTATACCCATATGAACGGACATCCCAGTTCTCCTTTTGCAGTCCTGAAGGTCCAAAACCATCCACTTATCTTGCTTTTACTGTTCTGGACATAAGAGAAGCAGCTGAGAGTATCTTCATTGGTGAGCAATAAGAATCATAGAGTCATAGAATTGGCTGGGTTGGAAGGGACCTCAGAGATCATCAAGTCCAACCCTTGATCCACTACCGCTGCAGTTCCCAGCCCATGGCACTGAGTGCCACATCCAGTCTCTTTTTAAATATCTCCAGGGATGGAGAATCCACTACTTCCTTGGGCAGCCCATTCCAATGTCTGATCACCCTCTCAGTAAAGAAATTCTTTCTAATGTCCAACCTAAACCTCCCCCGGCACAACTTGAGACCGTGCCCTCTTGTCTTGCTGAGAGTTGCCTGGGAAAAGAGACCAACCCCCCCCTGGCTACCCCCTCCTTTCAGGGAGTTGTAGAGAGTGATGAGGTCTCCCCTGAGCCTCCTCTTCTCCAGGCTGAACAGCCCCAGCTCCCTCAGCCTCTCCTCATAGGATCTGTGCTCGAGTCCCTTCACCAGCCTGGTTGCCCTCCTTTGGACCTGCTCCAGCACCTCAATCTCCTTCCTGAACTGAGGGGCCCAGAACTGGACACAGGACTCGAGGTGTGGCCTCACCAGGGCTGAGTACAGGGGCAGAATCCCTTCCCTGGACCTGCTGGAAGTTGCAGGCTGAGAGCCTTTCTTCTCTTGTAAGAGTCAACAAACGCCAAGGAAGCTCATAAGATCTTGTCATGATATCAAGTACTTAAGTGCTCACAGCATAAAGGCTGTTAATCAAATCCCAGGGCTGGGAAGAGGCAGGTCTATATACAAAGTTACATGGGAGCCACTTGCAAAATTAAGATTTCAGTTCATACAAGAGGAGAAGCATAATACTCCTCAACTCAGTAAGGCAACTGGTTGTGTGCTACTTGCCAATACCATAGTCTAATAGCAGGAATCAAGTTTCTCTAAAGATTCCCTTGAGATGATGGTAACTTAATACCACCCAAAAAATTTAAATGTACAGTCCAGCTGTTTCTTAACAACACCAACACAATTTTGTGTAAATGGACACTTTGAAGAGACCATTTTGAAGTAATATATTGCCAGAAAAAAGTGGACACTTTGAAGAGACCATTTTGAAGTAATATATTGCCAGAAAAAGGTGGTGGCATTCAAATTTTCATTTTTCCTGTGGCACTATGGCATTAGCATTCCAAGTTTCTCTCATGTGACTAGTATTTCTGCAGAAGAACAAATAAATTAATGTTAATTAATGTTATACTCAGGATTCACATCTACTTTTCGATCCAGCTTGTATTTTGAAGATGATACTTTGCATCACTACACTTCTCAAGCAACTTCCCAGGTGCATTAGAGGCTCTTAAGGTTTCCCCTACCAGTTTCATTTATGTAGGGACTGGCTACAGGTTCTTCTACACCTCTGAATTGTGACTTTCATTTAAATTGGTGGCTTACAGAATTTTTTAATATTTTCTTTTGTTTTGTTTGAGGTGGGGGCTTTTGTTTGTATTTTGGTTGTGTGTGTTTGACAGGTTTTTGCTGGGATGTTTTGGGTTTGGTGGGGGTTTTTTGGGTTTGGGGGTTTTTGTTTGTTTTATGGGGGGTTTTTTGTTAAAAAAAGAAAAATTACTTCCTGCAGTTATAGGAGACCTTCTCTCAGCAAAGTTTAAGCCCCTGAACATCTGCTGTGGGAGGCCATGTGGGAGAGGATTCAGGCTGCAGGAGGAACAGAGTAGCTGAGAGGAAATAACTTTAAACAGGCTATTCCATCATGGAGCTGATCTGGGCAAACAGCAAGAAATTTCAGTTATTTTTAGAAGAACAGTATGAGACAGGAAATACAAGCAAATAACTTACAACATCAAACAAAACGTGACCAAAATCCAACATCAATTCAACTGCTTCCCTTTGGGGAATTTCTGGAGTCGTGGGATTACTATAGGACAACTATCTGAAAGCTAAGACCCTTCTCATCACTAAAGAACAAAAGCAATGTTCTCACCAGCATAAGCAAAAACACTTTCTGTGAAAACAAGTATTTTTACCTGCCTTCATTTATATTACTCATATATAGAACCAAAAGGCAGGTCACAAAAAAAAAAAATTATCTATGTACATTCCATTTTAAAAAATGTAGATCGAAAAGTTATAGATGGGGGGGAGGGGTAAATAAAAAATTAAAAAAAAACAAAAAACAAAGCAATTAGAAAGGTATGAATGATGGTCTCTTTCTCCTCCAGTGCATTAATCACTTCTATGACAGCAAGTGAAACCAAAAACTTTTACAATGACACAAAAAATACAAATGTGTGCAAGGTTGTGTTTTGTTTAGATTAAAAACCATTAACTAAAATAGTGACTGCTGAAAAGCTGGAGTCTTAACAGCAATGTTATGAAACTGTAACAGTTTCCTCTAATGATCCCTGTCTGACAATTGCTCTTGCTTCACCAAGAGTTTCACAGGTTCAAGTTTAGATGAAGTTCTGTTTGTCCCTTTGACCCCACGATGTTCTAAACAAAAAAAAAACCAAAAAAAAAAAAACATCAACCAAAACCCTAACTATTGAGAAACAGGGTGACTCAGAGCAGCACAGTTGAAGGCAATCTTGAAAACCACCTAAGATTTAGGAATTAACTGAGCAAAGAGCATCCTCTTCCATATTTAGAACACTATTCCTATTACAAAATTAATCTCTGCAAGAAAGAAAGGTTTCAAAATCTCCAGCTTGTTTTATTTTAGCCTTTCTTCAGAAACATTGAAAAACTGTTGCTACAAGATCACACTGATTTTTCAATGTAAAGATCCAAATTCAGAAACATCCTTCTCCAAACTTGGAGTAATTAGCAGCTTCTCTTAAACCCAGTAACAGGCAAGACTACAACTACTTCGAACTTGACATGGTCTTGATATTTCATTAGTCCACATATTCCTCATCTGGTCCTTCAAACACAAAGAGTATCATACGAAAAGAACAATATAATAGGAAATTCTTAATTGCGACAAAGGCATGGTCATAACTAGTTCTCAGACTATGTGATTATAGATGAGTTTTGAATAAAAACATTAAATTAAGGAAACAATTTTCTAGTTGCAGACTTTGGCAGCTGACAAAAGCTATGTTGCAAACACGCCTCTGTGCTGAACAGAATGCTCAGATGAGGACATCACTGAAGTAATTCACCATATTTGTTTTGCTTTAGTAACTGGACCTTCATTTAAAAAGCACTTTTTCCACTAGAGTGAAATAAAAATAAATCCCACTTGGTCATTCCTGATGTTGGTGCTTTACATCATCTATAGATGACTTACCCATGCTCGTGGACTTTAAAAACATTTAGAATTATTTCAAATATTTTTTTTTTCACTGTTGACCAGCCTGTATTACACAGATGAACGCTGACAATGCACAAGGTTTTACACAGATGCTGCTGGTTTCTTGTTGATTAATGGGGCAGCAAGCTAGCAAGCAAACCCAACAGCATCTCTTCTTACATTTTAAGATGTTTAGAAGTATTTGGGATGACTAACAAAACAATCACTTGACAGTTTGCAGTGTTGTGCAATTGAACTCTTCAGACTGCAACTGCGTAAGGATACACTGCAACTGATCTATCAACCTATTGATTTTTTTTTTTTTTTTGAGAGAAGGAAGACAACATGCCTCTCCCATGAAGCCCAGACTACCTTAACTACTGCCACCAGTTTGCTACAAGAAATCCTAGAAGCAGCTAGTTGCAAGCCAGCTAAATATTGAGAGAACTGGACCCTCACCAAGATCCTAACTATTCAAACTGCCATGTCAGTGGGCTTACTACAGGACTTTTTTATTTTAAACACACATTAGCACAGGATTCCCAACTTGTAGAAACACAATTTTTGGTTAGAAAGCACAGCCAAACTGACCCAGGTAGGGAAAGAAAGGAGAAAGTCAGCTACCACTGTCTCCCATGTTTGCACTTTTGCAGACTTCTTCTGAGTACTGACACTGAGCTGCCACCTTCACTTGGTCACAGGTCCACTGGGTCTATTGGAGCTGGGCAGAGACCAACTGCAAGTCCTTGTGCCCAGACTGCATGAAAAGAGAATACTGACAAATTCAGTCAACAAC
Organism: Heliangelus exortis; assembly: GCF_036169615.1. NCBI lineage: Eukaryota > Metazoa > Chordata > Aves > Apodiformes > Trochilidae > Heliangelus > Heliangelus exortis. The sequence goes on from NC_092422.1 coordinate 59,384,524, forward strand.
TCATCTCCAAAGTGCAAGGATTTCCAAGTAATCCTGTTGTTTTGGGGGTTTTTTCTTGTTTTCAAAGGGCAAATATTTTCCCCACTCAAATATGAAGTGAACTTCAAGAAAAATGGGTATATTCTGGTATGACTTTACTAAACTACCTTTTCTTAAGGTCCCTCTTAAAACCAACTGTGCCATCCCTTCTTATAAGAACAACACATTCAACATTCAACTCATCTCAGTATTTTCAGATTTCAATTAGGCATTATTATCATTATCTAAGTATCATTTATATATTTAAGCAATGAGTGTTCTCCCTCCCAAGAGTGTTCTTGCAAGGAATATATATTGTTTCCCCCTCTCCACCTGGTGCTTATTCAGCATCCTCTCTTGTTAAAGTGGTCCTTTGAGTCAGCAGCACTTAGACTGCTTGACTAGCAAGTTAAGCTAAATTGGATAAGCTGTATTTCCACCTTTGCCAAAACAAAAGGCAACAACAGACTTCTTCACAATGAGGAAGAGGAGGTCATGATGGTAGAGGAACACACTGATGGCCAGAAATTGTTTAGCAGAAGTTTTAAGAACATTCTAAAATATTTTCACATCCGTTGACAGCAGAATAACAAAGGAACAGTTAGCTAGTGTATGTGGCAGGGAAAGTAAAGTTTTTTCACTTCTTCAGTATTACTATTTTGGATCCAAATAGGCCATTTAATTCTGGAGTGAGGATTAAAACCAGAAATCAAATGTTGCTTTCATTTTGCTTCATTTTCATACAAATTGAATAGTATTACTAAGTTTCTTCACTTGTAAATTAGTGCAGTAGTAATGGTGGTGTTTCCTCTCCCCCAACAGTGCCCATTGTTCACAGTGCAAAAATCCATACAGCTCTGAACTATGTGTGTATGAACAGACTTAAGCTTAAGTATTTCCAACTTGTAAACTCTGTACGAGATTATTTTTAAATACAAGGTGTGATGTTCTACCCACCAATCTAGGACTGACTGATCATTGTTAAGCAAAACTATCAGTTGAAAACTGATGAGAAATGAGAATGAAAATGAGAAATCCCCCATCCAAGCTTCCACCCCGAGCAGTAGTTGCTAGGGAAGGACTCTTTCAAGCAAATTAATTTCATATGCACGAAGGAATACTTAAGCATTCATTTGTTCTTGCTTGACCTGAAGTCACAAGGGTCAGGTTCCCACCTCACAGTATACAATCTGATGCACTCTGGCTAAAGCTTTAAACCCAATGTACTCATCTCTGCACCAAAGTAACAGCCAAAATACAGGGTCAGGTTATCTTCCAGAGGAAGCCTATAAAGTAGGAGCAAACAAGCTTTGAAGAGACACAGGTCTCTCATTTCAGTGGTTATTCTTACAGAAATGGGACCAAAACTGAAAAGAAATTTTGCTTGCAGGTAGTCACCCAGGCTGAGCATTCTTCAAAACTGCCAATGATTTTAGGAAGCTGGGCATTCCCTGAAAGCTGCTCATCCACACCCATGAAGTTCACCCAAAGTTGAATTTTTATTATCTGCTTAGACACTACGTGTTTCATAGAATCATAGAATCACAAAATCGGCTGGGTTGGAAGGGACCTCAGAGATCATCAAGTCCAACCCTTGATCCACTACCACTGCAGTTACCAGACCATGGCACTGAGTGCCACATCCAGTCTCTTTTTAAATATCTCCAGGGATGGAGAATCCACTACTTCCCTGGGCAGCCCATTCCAGTGCTTGATCACCCTCTCACTAAAGAAATTCTTTCTAATGTCCAACCTAAACCTCCCCTGGCACAACTTGAGACCGTGCCCTCTTGTCTTGCTTCACACGGAATGAAAGGAAATCTAAGAATATGAACTAGCACAAGGGTTGTGAGTGTCTGATAGCTGGAAGAATCAGTTGAAAATTGAAACCAGAACAAGACCACTACCAAAAAGCTACATTTAAAAAAAACAAAAGCAAAAAACCCACTAACAAACAAACAAAAAAGCCCAACAACAACAACCCACACACCCAAACACTGAGCTCTTCTTTTTGCACCCCACTGGTCTGCATCTTTATCTACGCCATGAGCATAATCATGTGAACATATCACAACACCGCTAACTACTCACAAGATGGAAAATGCTGTTCAAAAGAGTCAGAATCAAAGTTCAATGTGGAACACTGATTACCTTTACTCCTACTCAGGGTCTCCTCTGTGGCCTACAACAGTGTTTACAGCCATTCATTTCAGAGCTTCTAACCCTCCACACTGTCATAACACTGTCCGTCTCTCAAGGTACAAACCAGACATTGCTCCCAGGGATGGATAACCAAGGGATATTCATATGATCCAACATTCTACACAATTTAGGTGCTTACTGTTCACACAAGTTCCTGTATAAGATGATTCAGGACACAAACTTAATTGGCTTTCCTGAACAATTGTCTGAAAGAATTCCTCTTGCTGTCCATGGGCCAGATGGGGAGCCCAGCCAGCTAGCATCAGTGCCCAGGTTAACTGTTTATAATCACGCAGTACATATTTTCCCACCTTTCTACTTCTGACCTAGCTACCTTGTATTTTTGACAAGGCTTGTCTCTTCAGCCTGCTATTTGCCATAATGAACCACCAGCCCTAAAATCTTCTCATACCAAGAACCTTCAGAACAACATATAGCACAATAAGGACTGGAAACTCTGACTCCTGATGTTGTTTGAAACCTCCATCAGATAATCCTTCAAACATTTCCCAGTACAGATAATTCTGCAAGCAGTTTCTGCTCCAGACAATTCAAGTTCAATTCAAGTACTATAAGAGATAACCCACATATCAATAATTGTGTTACTACCACTATTTTTTAAAATTTATGTTTCACAAAGTTCAAGCTGCTGCCACAGTTGCAACATAGCTTTTGCTCTTAATAGCATAACGAAGGAAGCTTAAGTTTAATCCAGATGTACTTCAGCACACTGAATAACTTTGAATTCACCCACCTTATAGCCAATTCCTTGCTAGTACCAAGAGTCCAGAATTTAATACACTAATTTCAGTGAGACTCCAATATTCTTCACCACTGCTATAAAACTGTTTTCAATATAATGATGCTGTAGAACTCAAAAGGCAAGCAGAAAGGGGCAGGGGGGGAAGCGTGTAACTGGTAAGTATGGCATCAACCTGCAGTGTAATTTATTTTTTAAACAAGATTTCAAACAGTGACTAATCTGATCTTCCTGAGAGGGGGAACATCACATGAATCTTGGCCTGAGGAACAAACCTAACCATGAAAGAATGACTCATTGTGCAGGCAATGTGATGAGAACCAAATGCTAAATTATCCAACTTCAGTAACTAGAGGAAGAGAAAAAACATTTACTTCTTCACTCCTCAGCACTGAGTCTAGATAACACAGGAACAGTAGTGCAGAAAAACAAGCAAGAAGAGGCTGAGCATGGTCATTTATTTATAAGCTGTGATCAAAACCAGAGTTCAGAAGTTAGTGTAGCTGTGTGCACCTAACATACATCACTGATATTAGTAGCCAAGATTCTGAAGAAACAGTAAGCCAAAAACACAGCACTCCCTTGTAATTTCTATAAAAGCTCAGAAGATTAAAATCCGTATTTACAGGGAAATGTATAACTTTGCACAAAATGTTTGCAATACAGCTCTTGGCTTTTTATGCAAAGTATAAGGCAGGGTATTAAAAATGGAAAGTGACCTACTTTCCTTTTCTAAACAATGAAAAGTGTTGATGTAATAAAGCTCAATGTTAGTTTTCTTTTATTCTTCTAGTTTCAGTTCACAAGTTAGTCATATCAGCTGCAGAAGAGGGGATGAGCAAGACATACTGTCTGCAAAGCATTCTGTAGGTGTTAAGCATTTTGCATATTTACTACTGTGACAAATCAGAATTAATTTACCTACCCAGAAGCAAAGAAACTAAAAAACATGAACAAGAGGGACAACTGGCAACAGCTCTGAAATACATCTGTGAAATTTTATTTTTATACAAGTGTTCCTTTCCACAAATTTGTCTAAGACAGCACAAACCTGCTCTGACTTCAGCTTCAGCAGCAGAGGTACAACTGGAGTGAGAGCTGCACCAACACAGAAAGCATTCTCTTTCATGAAATACTTAAGCCTACACATTCACATAGGATAGGGGAGGATTAAGCTTTAAATGGGAAGGGCAGGTGAAGAATATTTGACAGGATGGAATTTTAAAGGCACAGCATTACCAAAGATAATCCAACATGAAATATACTTAGAAATCTGATGTTAAGTTTAATTAACAAGCCTTATAGCACTGAAAACTCTTCCAAATCAAACCAAGGTCCTCATTCAGTCTTAGGGCTGACACAGATAGTGGCAATATTTTGCTTTAAAGGCACACCAGCAGATGGATCAATGGAGCACTGCAACCAAGTTTATTCCTCAGCCCAATGACAAACAAAGACAATACATCCAAGGAAGTTTAAACTCCCAGCTTTGAATCCCCGGTTCTGTACTGCAACTACTCAGTCATCAAAAGCCCAGAAAACAAACCCTTGATCAACACTGTCCTCACCAGTTTACAGCACACATCAAGCACTGATAACTTACTCCCACACACATCAGTTTATAGTAATTAATTTTTCAGGACTCAACAGTGCACTATAACACATCGTGTTCTTCTTCCAGATACAGCATGTACTAATTTTTATCACAAATTTAAAAATAAAAAGCATAAAGTCATATTTATCCAGAGGATCAAGTGAAGCTATGGTATCATATGCAGCCAGTGTCAGTAAGTATTTATATGCCAAGCTGTACTTGTCTAATATCCACTTGTCTTCAAATAATCTCCTGAAACTGCTGTGCAAATTCATGGCTTACAAAAGAACAAGAGACTGGAGTCAGGGAATGCTTCTGATAATCGTGCAAAGTGAAGGCGATTTCTGGATTATATCACACACTTTCACTGACATTAAGAAAGTTCCTCACTGACATTTACAATAAGTAAAACTTACAGCATGTAAACAGACATGCCTATCCAAAGGCACTTTGATGGATAAAAAGATGCTTATTTTTGCCTTTTAGGGTAGAACACAAGTTATATACAGTAGATGCATATAAATCCATGGGCATGCTGTAGCCATTATTTTTAATGCTGGGAGATGGGGATGAATATACACCAGACATTTGGCTACTGAAAAAAGACCAATGCTTCTTTACAAAGATCACCCAAGAATGGAAAGCCATTCAGCTTCAGTTGACCCCTTTCTCACTCCATGTAGTTTCAAAAATAGTCCATTTGTTTTCACAAAGCAATACCACAGAGCAGAGCTAGGCTGTGCAGGAGATGGGTATTCTTGTGCAAGGAGTTACCTCTTCTGGTTGAAGATCTGGATGGCATCCCAGTTCTGCTTCAGACTCCATCTGAAGTTGTGCTTGTCAGAGAGCTAACATCCATACTCAAACTACCTCCTTCTCTATCACTTCACATTCAAAATGCAACTTCTGATCCTTAATGAAAACACCACTGTCCTGGTTTGGGCCAGGATAAAGGTGATTTTCTGTCTTGTACTTTTGCTTTCAGCTCAGTCTCTTGTAAGTAGTTGCACTTGCTGAAATTAACAGCAAGTTTCTCAGACAGTGTCTGCTTCTGGGCCTGATAACACTCGATGTTTATCGTTACAGTCAGAGACTGGTGTGCAGAGCCAAGGACACTGCTCAGCTCTGAGGAACATTTTACCCTCCAGAAGGAATAAAGAGGTCCCACCTGAAGCCCTCCTTTGGGGAGGAACAGACAAGATAGATGCCAGAATTGACCAAACAGAGTATTCCACATCATACACGTCATACTCGGTATAAATTTGAGGGATCACAAGAGCTTCCAGCTTCCAGCTCTTTCTGCCTTTCCTGCTTCCCTTTCTTCACCCGTTCCCTGTTTCCTTCGGCATCCTGGGAGTATCATGACACTGTTGCTAACACCTAACCCAGCTGCATGAGATGTTGTAGAAAAGGCATTTGAGGGGTAGCTACAAAGAGGCCTGAAGAGCTAATCCATCCTGACCAATATGCATTACAAAAGGACTTTTGCACTGCAAGTAAAGATCAACATCCTCTTGGTCTGGGAAGCCCCTTGCCTACTTGTGTAGTAGCACAAGTGGGAAGGAATGAAACACAAACCACGATTTACCAACACAGAGTAGAAGAAAACAAAGCAACTGGTCTTTTTGTTAAAAAGGCAAGGCAGACAAATAGCTCCCAGTAACAGAGAGGAAATAACCTCACTCTTAGCAATGTACACTTCCAGCAGTACTGTCACACACAAAGTGCAAAAAACAGCTCCCAAATGTCTTATTGTGGAAAAAACGCCAATTAAGGCATGAAAGAGGTATCATAACAGTTGTAAAACAGAAATAACTCTAATAGGAAAGACCACTTTCATGGGAAGCTGCCTGAGGTATACCACACCAAAACACAGGGACAGAGGAGTTCCAAGTAAATTAGCCCAAGCTAAGAAGATAAGGCACACAAAAAGAACAATCACTGATTGACTTGGATCTTTCTGTAGGTAGGGTGACTTCTTTTTGTGTCATCTTGCTCTTCAGCTCTTTCTTCAACTCTACCCTCACTCCCTGATTACCCCTTAATGCTCTCTGCTGGCTGCCCTCCTCCACTTACTTTACTTTTGAGACCTCTTACTTCAGATGACGATTCCTACAGCAAAGGTTTCCAGACCTAACTTCCCCTTCATTTATATGGAAAGCCATGAAGAAAGACTATGTAAAACACTGCTAAATCTTGTCCAGTCTGCAATGTTGGGGTTTTTTGAATGCATTCTTTGACAATCAACTTGTCTACTGTTATTTTTCCCTTTAATTCAACTGAACCCCCTGTGACTGAAGCTTATATTGGACAGTATCTCCTTTATGAGGTCTCTTGTTCCTTACCAAAATGAAGTCTAAAATACAATCAGGAAACCCACAAGGTAATATTGGCTGTCCACATCAACTGTGCCCACACCTTACTCACTGTCAGCAACATTTATTCTTCATCTGATAATTATTTTCTCAAAAATAATATTTCCTGTAAGCTTCTTGGTGCACACATCGCACTTAACTCTGTACAAATCCATACTGTCAGCTGAAGAAACTACGTCACTGTCTCTCCATCTTCAGCACTCTTCCTGAAGTCAAAAATACCCAGCTATTGCCACTCCCTGATCAATAAGCTGACATGTGGCATGGTGGGGCCATGATTTCTGTCACCAGGTTCAGCCAGCTGCCCAGCTGCCTCCCAACCACTGCACTCAGAGGCCAGAAGCAGCAGATGACATCCCCTCTACCAGACAATCCCCAGTTAACATTAAGTGGGCCCTATTAACACACATCTCTCCGGCTATATTCAAATCCAGCTATGGAGGAGACATTCCAGAGCCACTGCATTGCCAAACCAACTCATTACAGTTGAAGAATCCCATTTCCCATCCTAAGCAGTGCATTTATTCACTCTGCGAGCTGAAGGTAAGCAGATCTACCAGAGTTTGTTAAAAATACTGTCTTGAGATTATTCACAACAGCTGTTTCCTCTTCAAGTCAGAGGAAAACAGATGGCAATATAACAAGAGCTAGATAATTTTTAAAAATTAACTCTAAAACATGACACTTGTACATGATTTCTTCCACTCATGCATCTCCAAATGGGATAGTAAAAAAAATGCCAAATGTTATTTTGCTGGTAGAATATACAACAGCTTGGTAGCGTAATTAACATATTAAAAACAAGGGCAGAACAAAGAATACATCAAATTGCAGAGAAAAACTGCAAGTTGCACAAAGCCCTAGATCACAAAGCTGTTGTTGTAGATGCCCTACAAAAACATTCAAAACACGGTTTATCTCCTTTCTCAAACACCTTTAAAGCCTGACAGCATCAAGAGAGTGCAATCACAGGTGGGGACTACAGGGGTATACTTATTTTAATATACATTAACAATTTCAATCAAGATTCAAAGGTTGGGAAGCAGCAAGAAAAATATTTAAAGTCCAACTAATTATTCCTGTTAACATGGGGAGATTTTATTTGTGTCCATCTGGCATCAACTGTAGCCCATCAGCTGAATTCCAGGCACATTCCATATACTTATGAGTAGAATTCAAGAAACTATAAATACATCACTATAACATTTTAAACATATGTTGAGGGAGACCGTGTATTATAGAGCTACCGCATGTCGAAACAACTATTTAAAAGTTTCCAAAAATTCCTCCCAGAACAGCAGTATTTTTGGACAGGGAGCAATGAATACTCAATTGACGGTTCCTTCTACAGGACAAATATAGAGCAGAAGGAAAAATTTTGGAGAAAAATGAAAGCTATGCTTCTGACCACCCACTTTAAGAAAACACAAAGTTTAGGGAAAGAGAGGAGCTTATCTGATTTTATTTATATGCTTAGGGCTGAAATGTGTCATGCACTGTACTCCTGTAATATCAGCCCAGGTTTCAGGACCTATGAATGTCCATTAGATCAGAGGAGTGAAGGAAACAATACCACATTTCACTATTTTTCCAAGCAGGCTCTTTCCTAGAAATGACTATTCAGTTTGGTATATGGTGAAAAACTTAAATATTTTTTTCCAGACAGAAGTGGTTATTTATTTTAAAAACCAATGAAGTAGACTCTGCCAATCCGAACATCTTTCCAAATCCCACTGAAGATATGCAGCAAAAATACTCCCACTTCTATCCTCCTACTCCACTAACATGCCAGGTACAAGCCTCAACCACCCATCCTATGAACATTTCTAACTAACTAGAAATTAAATAACACAACAGTTAGACACCAGCTTTACAGAAACAGCAAAACTAGTCCAAAAGAAAACTTGCATTATATGTATGTGTATCTATTTACACAAGAGAAAACAAAACAAAACAAAATTTAACAACCAAAACCAACAAAAGCCCAGCAAACCACATATATCCCTTGTGCCAGATGGCCAGAACATACAGAAACAAAGATGGTCCTAAACTCATCTCTGGATAAACTGTACCATATCATTGACAGCACAACCCAAGCTGTGATCACTGGGATTCTTCCACCTATAATTAACTGTAGTAATTTGTAAGCCAGTATGCCTCAAAACTGCAGAGCTTGTGGTTAGCAAAGTATATATACACACTGGAATACTGTTCTCCATAATAATATATGGCAAATATATATAGTATATAATAATAAAATACACAAAAGGTATTATAATTACCTGCATAATCTATATTGCAATAACTAACTATAAAATTATATAGTTTATATTGTATAGCCACATATTATATAGAGATAAATGAAAACCCTACGCAACTTTCAATCAAATTTTAACATAAAAAATCTGTTGACATCTTAGAACCTCTGATTTCATTTCTGACAGTACTTATTCTGTTTCTGGGTTTGTTTGGGGTTTTTTTGCTATGGCTTTATCTGAGTTACAGAATAGAGGGTCTTTTCTTCTTCAAGCATAATCAAACACCACACAATGCTAATGTTTAACTAGCTCAGACATACCTCTGAAGTGCATAGAATACTGAAAGTATAATACTGCAGTATTAAAAATGCAGGCAGTGAGGCAAACAATTACAGGAAAAAAAAAATGTTTCCTGCTATTTCCTTCCACACCATCTTGTCTTTCTGACCTCCATTCTAAGGGTAGAACATCACTGGATTTTGCAACTTGACTGCCATGTTATTCAGTGTACTTGTGATCTCAAGCAAGACAGTGAAGTCCTGGACATGCTCATGTACTCTCTAGCTTTGACTGTATGAATAAACTTCCTCTATTTATGGAAAGGGGGTACTAAATTAACTCTTGCCTTGGCATTTATCATCTACAAGCTTCATTCTCAAATTCGTGGGATATCATCTGTCCAGCACAGTCTGCCATTCCAACCAAGTTGTGTAACTCCTGCTGGCATGGATAATCAAAGCTGATGCATATCCACACTGCAGAGGGAAAAAAAAAACCCCACAAACTGTTACTCTCTTGTGAACAATAAAACTCAGCTAAGTGGTGCTGAGACCGAGATTCCCCATTATCAGGTCCACATCCTAACGTGTTTTAATGGTACCTCTTCCATTTGCTCTTTTTTGTAAAGGTAAAGTAGATGTAAATACATGTATCAAAAATTTGTCTTGTAGGTTAGAAGCTGTATTTCTAATCTTAAGCACAGACGCTGCCTTGTTTTCTTCAGGAATCAGAGGTAAATGCTGTCAGTCAAACTTATATTCAAAAGGAAAGAGATAGGGCATATGTACAGTTGATAACTGCAAAATAAGCACCTAAAATAAATCTGCCAAGGAATCCAATTACATCACTGAGCTTTAGCCAGTTACAGTGTACTTGAAGGAATGAGAAGGACAGCCATTTAGCAACAAGCTTCTTTCCTCATCCCTTTGCTCCCCTGAAAGATTCCCATTAATAATGCTTTATGACAATCACCTATATCACGTGGGTTATCTAAAATAAAGTTCTCTCACTTGTTATCACTAAGAGGTGCAAATTGCCAACAGCTCGCACCCAGTGGAAGATTTCTGCCGAACACATAGTCCAGCTCTGGTCTTCCCAGCAGGGAGGAAAAAGCCACTCTAACCAGATAAGCACATCCTTTCAACTTCTCTTGACTTCCACCTCCTTACTGGACCCTTCAGCTCAGAGGTGTACCTCATCTAACCTCGACAGTGGCAGAATCAACACTGAGCTCACAGTAAAAGAGCTCACAGAAAACCCCAATACTAACACAGTAAAGGCAGACAATAAGGGAGCATTAAATGACTTATTGTACACTTTTCATGAGCTCCCTCTGCTTCTTGGTGTAGGGAGATCCTCTACTACTTTTGTTACATGACAGTTGTGAAAGCCTTTTCTCCTTTGTCCCCCACTCCCTGCAATTGCTGTCTCCTTAGATCTTTGTTGAACTTGATTCCCTGTCATCTCCCTGCTCTTACACAAGCAAGACACCCTTAAACATACAGCAGTGCTTGCTGTTCTGCAGCAAGCAATCACTGAACTTGCACAGTGCAGACGTTACATGCAAGTGAGGAGAAAAATCTGAGCCACATGTTTCTGTAAGAACATGCCTCAGAAACACTTCATAGTATTCTCCAGTATTTTCTCAAGTGAACCTCCGTGATAATGATTAAAACTAAAATTCAAAATTTTTTGCATGTTACATTTCACCTTTCTGAAAAGAGTAACACTGATAATCTCTTCTTGCTCTTTTAACCAGACAGAATTAAAAGAAGAATACTAAAGCACCACATTCCTAACTATGAAAGGCTGGTCATGACTCTGCCCTTTATGAAAGCAGCACATTGCAAGTGCTGCTGCTATGAGACACCATACATTCGTCTTTCAAATCAGCAAGAAATTCAAATGCAAACACAACCCTTTCATCTTGAGCCCAGGTCTGCAGGGAGAACCACTGGTTGAGCTCAGAAGCAAAGTTTTACACAACCCTTCTGCCTCTTGCACAAACTCCTTCAGTACAGCTCCCACAGAAATAGCACAGAGAAATCTAAAAAATTCTCTAGGGAAGGGGAGGAAGAAAAGAGACAGGAAACAAAGGAACATTACGCTAATAGTTCTCTTCTGCTAATCAACAGAACAGTGCTGACATGATGGCTTGCCACAGCCTGGAGAGAAGTAAGAACATGCACCAGAATCTTCACAAAAATCAGACATGGTTTTCAAACCACAGAAAAAAAGGAAGAAGAATAAATCACTAATAAATGTCATAGAATGAAAGCAAGATATCATCCAAAATAGATGAATGAATAAATGGCAAAACGCAGCTGCAAAAGGTTAAAGAGGCTTCAGGAGAATTTATTTTCTTGCCATCTCAACAGTCCAATTAGCAATCGTTGCCACATACTGCAGCAATAGCTACCTAATACCTACTGCCTCCCACACACTTCTCCTTATCCTCAAAGAGCTATGGAAAAACTTGCCTTCCAGTCTAAGTCACAGTGACTCCAAGAATCAGAAGGGTGGGTGGGGGGCAAGGGTGGCTCCCTCAGCATACAGGATGCATTTTATTGCCACAGTTAAGTGTTACAAAACAGGCAGCCCTACTTTCTGTTACTGCATCTGCACTTCCTCTTTTCACCCCTTAGGATTTCCACTCTGCCTACCCCAAGATTAGGATCTGCAGAAGATTTTTCTGAGGTGAAGGCTTGTCCAGACAAGGTCTTACCAAAACATCTGAGTGGTGGCAGAAGCACAAACTCCCCCCCTACCTCTCAGGGGTCTTAAGGCCAGCTCAAAGGCACAGCCCATCTAACCTGGGCAGTGGCAGAATCAACGCTGAGCTCTGAGGGGTGAGCACATGGTGCAGGCTCTGTAAGCTCAGCTCAGGCTGCTGGGAGGGCAGCTGTGTCAAAAAGCACTGGAAGGAAACCCCACTGGACAGCTTTCTTCACCTAGAAGCTGCATTCCAGCTCAGATACGTGCCCCTGGACCTTGCCAGAGCTATGCAGCAGGTTTGTCTGTCTCGCCTTACCAAACCTGGCCCTGAACTGATGACTTAATTTCCCAGTGTTATCTTGGACCTAACCATTCCTACAGACTTGTCTAGTGATTCCCAGGCTCTTGGTTGACCTTGGTTAACATCGTAGACCTGCACTGCTCTTCTTCTTTGGCTACTATAGGACTCTCCATTTTGTTGGCAAGATCACTGCCCTGGCCGCTTTGCTGTCACACTCAATTTCCAGCTTGCTTTTCTGTACAAAGTAATCCACTTTGCTCTCAATGACAAGTGGGATAGGATGACCTCTAGGCTTACAAGAGCCACATTAAATTAATCTTCGGTTCAGTCAGTTCTGCTCTAAATGTTAGTAAAATACTCTCATCTATACCATCAAGGCACTGGGAGTTCTGCTACTGAGGTCACAAAGACCACCGGAGTATTTAAGTAATCACAGCTATCCAGAACTGAGCTACACTTCTCAAAGCTAAGGAAAAAGTTTCAAACGTGTGTCACCACATGCTCTTCAGAAAGGTAAGAGACCAGAATAAAAGATGGGATTTACTATTAAGGCTATTCAGACATCAAGCAACTCAAATAGATGTTGCAGTGTATATAGCACACTGGCAGAAACCAATACTCTACACCAGGACCTTTACACAGAAATGCAATGTTTAAAATGCCATTACTGTCAGCTTACAGAAAGACAAAGACTGGTATTAAGCCCTGCAGAAGAAGAGTCTGAACAAGATCCACTGGGGAGGGGCAGGGGAAGGAGGGTTACACAGGGGCAAAAAAAGGGAAAGCAATATTTTAGTACATAGTCACTAAAACTGTTTTCTACACAACATTTTACTTTACTCAAGTATTTCAGCTTAACCAGCTAACATGGACCCAGGAGAAGGTGACTTGTCCTGAGGGTGTCCAGATGTCAAAAACAGTTTTAGGCAGCCTGTAGCTTTAGCATGGGCACTTAAACCATTTTTTAGAAGTCCCAAAAAATCATGGAAAGTAGAAATCAGTGTCTTTTCTGATCCTGCTGAGAGCTATTTGCTCTGGTATTGCATTTCACTTCCCCAGCACTGGATACGCCAGGCAGGGCTTTGTCTTCAAGAGCCCGACCGTGACCAGGAGGATGCAGAAGGCATTTGACTCAAAGTGCAGATTGACAAGAACAGGATCTTGAAAGGAAGGAAACAAGACTTGGCGAGGCAGTGTAACAGAATCCTGCTTGTTCTGCCCTGTCCCTTCCCCTCCCAGGGCTCTCACCACTTTGGCACTGCTTACCCAAAGCCATTCAGTTCCACCTCTGCATGCAGCTGGGAGAGCTGCTTGTGAGGCTCCTGCCCTGTGGGTCTCAGCAAAAGGAAGGCACATTGTGAATCAAGTAAGCACAAAGAAAGGGCTGCCACAGTGGAACAACAAAATGTGCCATCCAGTTCTTGGATCCCTGCTGCTTCAACAGAACTGCCTTCCAGAAAAACCTAGAATTAGACTCAGAATGGCACCATGACTGGTAGATAGCGTTTTCCTACCCTGGCCCTTGCTTAATTGAGCTACCCCTACCTCAGAAAAGGCTGGAAGATAACTCAAAGATTTCCACTGTATGGTAAGGAAGATACAAAGTGAAAGAGCCCAGCAACAATGCTAGAGCAGATTTTGAACTGAACATATGTGCAGGAAGCCATGGCATTCCACTACAGGAACAGAATACAGAATAACTGCTCATTATGCCAAGTACCACCCATCCCATGGACTGAATGCAGCAGTTTTACTTTTACAGGCAAGTATATATTCCTGTAGTGGCAGGAACTGTGTCCTGAAAGAGTTCAGACCAAGGTTACAATTGATAACCCTCCTGATGGCAATTCTCAGTTTTCAAGTGCTTGGCTCTGGAAGCTTACTGGTGCTTAGTGGATGCTGGGGTAGGCAATGCAAGCCTTCTAGACACTGGTTCCAGCTACCAGTGATGCAAATGAAGATGTATGTCTGATACCATAGGGTCACAGTGAGAAAACTAACAAGGCTGTCTTACAGGCAGAATAGCAGCTACATGTTTCAGTGACTTTCCTAAATAGGGATTTCAAATAATTAGATTAAAACTCGCATTTATCATTACCATTAATTAGGCAACTAAAACTTACTCTCTAGTGTCTTGAAGGTTTGGGGCTGAACCATCCAATCTGGATTATTACAAGAGTACAAACCAACAGCAACATGATTACCCTGTCTACAGCTAAGCCATAACTGTTGATATGAGTCTGAAGCCCAGGAATAACTTCATATCTTCTAAAGGCTCCATAATATCACAAAAGATTTATGGTAGCCTCCTCTTGAATTAGTTTTGATTTACAAAAGCCTCAGCCTCCCCTTTGTCCTCCAGAAGCTCTCAATCACAGCCCTTTAACAGAATTCAGATTGCTCCCCATCAACAGCCAAGTAACTGCTTCATTCCTCAAATAAAACACTTAAGCATACTCTTGATAATAACCTATTTTGGTCCAAGGATTTTACTTTGATGCCTGTTAAAAAAAAAAAAAAAAAAATTAAAAAATCCTGATTAAATTAAAGCCAACCCATTGGCTCAAAATTATGTTTTGAAGCTTTATCTTGTCATCACCTTCCTCCTGTGCTGGCCTGTTTTAGTGTGAATCTCATGTTCTCCAAAGAAAGCTATCATTCAGCAAAGAGAAGAACAGCAAAAAAACTTAGCACATACTGGTTGTCTCATCCTTCCCACACTTTGCTCCCCCTGCAGCTATGAGAGCTCAACACTCCCGCACAGTTGGTTTCAGCTGTACCATAGGGGACAAACAAGGAACAACCACCTTGTCAGGAGGTTCTGGCCAACACAAACAGACTCTCTTTACATTCTTCTCTTAAAGGATGTTTAGAGTAGGTGAGCTACATGGGCCCTACATGTGATTTTGTAGGTGCTTTCATTGTAAGACACTCTTTTCTCTCTGCCATGCCCAGCCTCGTTCACTATAAAATTACAGCTTTTAGCCTTATTTATTCAGAGGGCCAGATACCAAAAAACAAGTGTGCAGCTATGTCCAAAATGACAAAAAGAAATACCAAATGCACGTGACACCTGCAACGGACCAAAACACTCCACTGGGTTTTCCTTCTGTCCAAGCCCAACCTGCCCTAAGACAAATATTCCCAAATTCTGTCTCCTGCAGCCTGATATCCTAGCAGACATTTACACTGCAAAATACATTAGCATTTTTGACACAAATGAGAGCGCACCAAATGTTTTACCCTAGGATACAACAAAAGGATATAATTGATACATCACCACCAATGCCTCCTCCAAAAGCACAAAAGGCAATAAATTCCTATCTTTAAAGCACAGCTACAAGGTTCACCCTTGCAACTGACCCCATACTATGAGGGCAGTGTGGGGAAGCTCCTGTCACAATCTCACATGATGGAGAGCAACAAGGGATCAGACCTAGCTCTGTACCCAGTATTTCCTTCAGGCACATCACCTCAAGTAGTGGGTTTTTCAAATCACATTCTGAAGAGGAGTTATGGTATAACTGCAGCCTGACACTAATGCACAGATGTGCAAGAGCTTATTTGGTTCTAAGCCCTTCTTGACTAGGATATTAGTAGGTGACACCATTTCATTCTGCCACTGAGCATGATGCTGCTGAAGCAGTGACTCCACCTTACAAGCATTTGGTACTTTAGTTAACACCAAAAGCAAACAGACACCCTGTGTCTGACATGGTACAACTCTACCAGAGTAAGATTCCATGGGACTAGGAGAAATCTACACTTTCAGTTCCAGAGATTCACTTTGCATGTGGATGTAAAGCTCACATTCAAGAGTATGAAGTACAAGTTCCCCACAATACTAGATTACCAATTCCCACCACCAGGGCATCAGCATACCAAAAATTTGCAGGTATTATCAGACAATTAGTGACAACAACATATACATTTTCCCCTAGACTATTAATGAAACAAGTTACTTTTAATACTAGAGCTGACTTAAAAGTAATTCAATTAATTTTTTTTTTACTTTCAAACCCACAACTTTCTGGAACAGCCACAGAAGCAGATGTCAAAACACACTAATAATCTGCCAGTTAGAGCTACACTTCTACTGAAATTATTTTGCTTTATTGCAAAATCCCCGATTCCCTGAGGCACTTATTATTCCCTGACAAAAACTTCTGCCTCACCACTCAAAAACAATGAGGAGTTTTGGTCTGAATAAAAATTAGCTTTCTTTCTCTCTTTCAGACAATTTTGCTTAGTATGCCTAAAAAAATAAAAAGCCATGGGGTACTAGGGAGAGAAAAAGTATTCCACTTACACTTCCTTCCAACCATAACATGCAACACCAATTTTCTGAAGTTCACTGCAGGCAGCACCCCAGAGAGATGCTGGCTCAGTATGAAGGAAAAGGCATAAACAAGTCACTTTTATTTAGCCAGGGCTGGTTTTATGACCACTGCCCATGATCTCCTTTCTCTATTTCTCAGCATTTCTGAAGCACCAGTGGCCTACAACTATTCTGCAGCAACTAGCTGGATCTCCTGTCTTAAAGCACTGTATGTTATTAGTGGGAAATTTGGAGTTTGCACTGGTCAAGCAGAATCATCCAAGGGCTGCTGGCTGACAGCTTGCAGCAAAATTAACCACTTGGAACAATCCAATACCACAGGGCAAGACTAATATTTACAAAAATAAGTGGTGTTGGTCAGCTCCTACCTTGCATTTGGGCTAAGAGATGCTGAAAGAGCACAAATGTGATTCTTCAGGTACCTTAACATCTTGACATTTGAATACCACAAGGTCCAAAAAAATCAAATATCTACACTACAAAATGTGATTCCAAATTTTCAAAGAGGAAGAGAACAGAGAACATTTACAGAAATAGCAAACGGGTCCCTCCTCATCATCTGCTCAAGGATATTTACCCAATAGTCAGAATTTAAACCATTGTGTTCCTGTAGGCAAAATGCAACTCCTGATCTCAGGAAGTTTCCCAGTGCTTCAGGAAAACATGGTTTGAAGGAGGTCTTCAGGATCAGACTTTATCTAGGGTGCTGAGAAGCTGCATAAATCAAGAAAAGTATCTTTTTGACAGTAAACACAGGGCAGAAAAACATTCAGCAGCACAGCTCTTCACTGATTAGAGCAGAGAAGGTGCAAGTTTTTTAGGACCAGTTTACTGCCTTTACGCCCTGAAACAAAGCACAATACAGCCTAAAAGTAACAACAATCACCTATGGAGCAAAATAACTTTAATTCTACAGAATTCTCAGCCAAACCAAGCAGTACTTTTATAAAGAGAGGGCCAGAGTACCTAAAAAAAAGAGGTGCTCTATCTTATATTGTATCCATGTAATGTGCAGAAAGAGACTTCAGGCAGCTGCTGTAGCTTCACAGATCTGTCACTGCTTTTGCATACTTTGTAGGAAACAAGTGGGACACTTCCCCTCGTTTCTTTACAATATATGGAATAAATATAATGTGCAACTATCTATATGTACAATCCTTTCAATGTAACCGGCTACAGAATTTCTGTTAGGGGCACCAAAAAAAAATAAAAATCAAAAGATAAGTAAATAAGTAATTGGTGTTAGCAGTAGGGGACTGACAGGTCTTACAGAGACAGCCTTCCTTGCTTCCCTCTGTTAAACTTAGCTGCATTAAAAGAGGCAGCTAAAAATATTTTCCCGATATTAAGTTTTCCGTGAGAGCAAATGCCAGCACTTCAGGCATATTCCACAATTTTAAAAAGGAAAAACAGCCAGTGTATTTATAAAGAGAAAAAAAAAGACTGCTTATAATGCAAGTCTCATCTTAATAGCAGGTGTTTTGTGAAGAAGCTTTTGAACATGTATTGTACTAGGACAGATCTTCCATGACTAAAGAGAGCGTGCAGAGAGCAAAGCTGTGATCTCAGAAACACCCACAGTTGGCAAATGACAACAGAAGAGGCAACCACTGGGCTGTGGAGAACTTCCATTTGTTTGGGACAATTTGAGCCAGCGATTCAGAGAGATAAATACTCATTTATGTTTTCTTTCAGATGTTGTGTTCTTAGAAAATATCACTTCAGTTACACCAACACATTCCCTCTCTTTTTAGTGACTCTTCGGGATCTGCAACAACGCAATCCTGAGCCAGCAAACCTAACTCAAACGTTGTTGCTTTAGAGGGGATGGATTGTTTTTGCCTTAGGTGCATCCAGTTCTCACGTTGTGTCATCCTATCAGAGCTCAGTTTTCCAAGGTTATGTTCACACGTTCTGTAGCAGTCACCAACTTTTCAAACCAGAATCTAAAAGCAACTGTAGGATGTCACACCCTGTGTCTCCTGCAAAATAGATCTGATTTTCCATTACAAACTGGTGATTGTTCCTGGGCAGGGGGAGGAGGGAGAGAGAGAAGGAGGGAGACTAAGAAAGGGAGCTTTTATACTATCTACCAGATTTTTCTTCTCTTTCTACCACTCTCCTTCCTACAAGCTGAACGACTGCCAAAAAAATAAACAAAACTGTTTTTCACTGAAGTATCAAAACAAAACATCTGAGAAGTTTCATGGTACAGTTCAACTACACTGTTAAACACAAGGAACATATAACCACCTTTAAGAACTCACTAAATGCTTTAAAACACACATCTTAGAAGATAACCAGTGAAACAGCTTTCAGAATGCAACACTGGAGTACTGAATGGAACAGGAAATGAGGAACAAAGAAAGGAATTTCATAGATTCCAGATGTACTCTAACACCAGCTGGGAAATACAAGCAAGAATCAACTAAAGCGTTGTAAAAGGCTACCACTAACTGTTTTCTTCTAGAGCTCTTGAAAAAAAAAGTAGCTGTAAACAATTTGTAAACAGAAATATTTTTAGAAGAAATTGGAAACAGTAGTAAAAATAACCTTCCTTCTCCTCTCCTATTTTTAAGAGAGTTTGAAACCAAGTCATCAGTGGATCTATTTTTTGGAGTTGCTTTTTTCAGTGTAAGAACTCTGCATAAGTAGCCATAACAGAAGCACAATTGTAAATTAAGCATTTCAAGTTGTCAGTTTTTCATTACTTGAATATTCAAAGCAGAATGAAACTTGAAAGCAAGGAAAATAAAAAACAGTAAAGTTGATTTATACTACATGCCTTCTGTGTGACTGGAACTGAATGGGCACTGAAATTTGTAAGTTGCTAAAAATCACGTTATCGCTCACAACCTTTGTTCCTACAGCTATAAATTAAGAAATTAACCACTCTAGGTTAAAAACCCTGGAAACACAACTTCTCAACAACTTAAAATACCTTTTGCTTCCTGTGTAAGACACTATCTCCAAAGTTTTAGGTTCCTTTTCTGGAACACAGACTCAGGGCCTTCAATGCAAGCTTCTTTTAAATGGATTCTGCAATGTGAGTAACAAGTACAGTGACAGGCAAGTATTTTTCTTCCTAACATCACTGTAAAAGATTGCAAGAAAGCTTAAGCATGCATTGCATGAAACACAGACCTGCACCCACAGACAATTCCCCATCCTCCCATTACTGCTGAAACAGGTGTTCTTCAGAACTTCAATTTTTTTCATTAATTTGTTCCATGTGGCACAACCTAGATGCTTCATTTGATGTTCCTCCCACCTACTACCAACTTATAAAAGTAAAGTGCATTAATATTTATGCAAATTAAACACTGTATCAATGCTACCTGTTCAAACCTAACAGTCATCTGGAAATAAGTGAAACACTCTCTCTCTAAACCATCACATCACACTAATCCATTTCAGCTAACAGGGATGCAGTCACACAGCTGCACACCCTGAGGGCAGGGAACAGTGAGATTCAGTAGTTGGGATAAAGCAGGGATCTTTGTTTTGCCCCAGTGCTCCCCAAGAGGTAATCACAAGCAAATGCACGAGTCTATCTATTCAGGTGGAAAACCAGTAAGAATTCTGGGCTCTAGAATTACAACTGAACAGCAGAACTCTTAATCAACTTCAGAAGTTAGGCAAGTCAAACCAAGCTGCAAGTTTTCAGTATTTTCTTTCTTTCCTCAACAGGGCTCAAAAATACATATATACTACATTTTTTTTTTTCTCTTTCAGAGACAAAAGGAAGACAACAAACAAACCTAAAAGCCCTCAAACTTTCCACTGAATCTTTAAAGTGGTAACAGTCCATGAAAGAAATTTGATATAAGAAAACAGGGGAACAAACATCCAGTTCTTCTCACTTTTGAAGGTTCATATCTCTTTTCAAAACTTTCACCCAGAAAGGCTTCTATAGGAGGAAAACAACATGAGAAGTTTCAGGGAAGTTGCTTTCCCTTGGTAGAGGTTAGGATGGGAGAGGAAGGAAGTTAGATTTGTTTTCGTTTTATTCCAAAACAAAGCTTCTAGCTGGATCCTAAATTCAGTCACCAGTCCACTATGCTGAAAAAATCAAGTAGACACTGCTAAAGAACAGAGACTTCATAGGTTTAAAAAAATGTTGCTTAAATCAGAAGTTAGAGAGCTATTCAGAATATGCAAGTCTATGATAAGCTTCTCAGTTTAATAAAATATAACTTGTTACTAACTCCAAGCATATCTCTATCTTCTCCTTGATTTAACCACAAAATAGATAAACCTGCGGTGCTATAAGGTTTTAAAACACAACACTAAGACACTCTACTCCTTGTTTTAACCATTAATATAAGCCTTAGGTGACTTGTTCCCCAGGAACACTAATGGATCACTTGCATACAGAACTTCGTATTCGTACGAATACGTTTTTCTTCTACATATTTGGCTGGATATTTGTTGCTCTGACATCATTACAAGTAATATAATTATCTGATATTTACATCTTTTATAGTATTAGCAAAGACTACAACCCTGTCTTTATTCTAGGCTTCTTGCTCACACACCAGGATACTAAGATTTTCTCCAAAGACACCAGTTTGAAGCTGGTTTTGTCACAAGTTAATTGTCACAACATGAGAGGTACTAGGTGCTCCTTAAAGACCCCAAGTGCATTTTCTCCCACCCCCTCTCATCCTTTCTCTGACCCCCTCCAAAAGAAAAATTGCTACATGAGCCACTCAAAGACTTAATTTGGTTCTCACAGAAGTGTAATTATTGGGTTCAACAGAATTACTCAAAATTTACACTCCTGTAATGGAGATCAGCCAGTTCTTCATCAGTCAAACTAAGAAAGGATAGAGGGAATACCTGAAGGTCCTTCTGTAGTCCAGTGTTTATGTGCTCCAAGAATGTTAACCTCAGGTATATGAACAACAGTATTTTAGAAAGGGTTGGGTTTTTTTTTAATTGTATTTTCTAATTTTGCTGTAGGCAACATCCTTCAGGGTTTACATGAAAAGTCTTCCTTAAATGGGAGCATCACTGCAATAAATGGCTTTTGTATGATAACACAAGTGTTATCATACAAATCTGTGCATATATTTGTGCACATCTGCACAAATAGAAACTTTGCTGTTATGCAAAGAGAGGGAAGGGGTGGTTCTGTTTAAGCATAAACATGGCTAATCAGCATTAGGTGCCTCAGCTTTAAAAGACAAGTGCGTGATGAAAAAGCAGGGCAGTGCATTCAAGTATTAATCAATTAATACCAAATAAAACACCTAAACTTTAATAAGCAGCAAAGGCTCCAGCACTGATTGTGAGATGCAAGTAGTTCTCAGGTGGAAGGTCAGAGATATAGATAGATCACTGTCAGATATCCTCGTGGTGGTCTGACTGGAGTTTGAACATTGTTTTGTCCAGAGCAGCTGGCTAAGCTGACATACATCAGAGACTAACAAATACAGCATCATCAGGAACACATGTACTATGGAAGCAGAACAGACTGAAGAGTGTAGAATATTTCAAGCAGTCCCATGACTGCCACTATACAGACAAGAAAGCAGAGGATGTCTCTCTGTCCCCTCCCTCTGATTTCCTCACACTTGCACACTCTTTCTTAGTCAAGCTCCTGATACTTGTATGGAGAAAACTCTGGAGGTCACTTGAGTGCACAGACTCACTTCACTAAAATGGAAGAAAACTAAACCTGACAAGAGAAATAAGTTGCATTCTTTGGACCTGCTTTGCAAATTGTTCTTTTTATTATTAGCAGAGGAGCATCAGTCAACAGTAGGTATGTTTGGGGTGGGGGTTGCGAAGAGTGTTTCATAGCTGGGAGCAAGATGAGAAAGGAAGGGAAAAAGTAAGACCTTCCTTTTAAGCATCAATAGGATCCTAGTTTGGGTTAGTGCATCATTATGCCAGGCCTTGGACTGCACCTAGGAGAACATAATAACAAAGCAGCATCTGAAACATGGAGAACAGCATCAGGCAGAACAGAGTCATAAGAACACAGGAATAAAACCTAATACTGGGATCTATTTAACTCAGTAATTTCAGAAACAGAAACCTGTTTTCAACCAATAATAATAAAGCTTTTAAAAGTCACAAAAACCTCACCAGCCAGCCTAATGGGTAATTCTATGCAAGGAAAAGGTTTCAAAAGCAGCTTCTGAAAAACCACAAAGCTAAGATACCGAGCACTTACATAACGTTCTCGTTTAAGAGCACTTGGCACTCTGACCAGCAGATAATCACCTCAATAAGCAGGGAAGAAAACACTATTAGTTCTCATGAGAGAGATTAGGGAACACTTTTTTTGAATGTACTGAATCTAAAAGAGGACAAAAAAAAATAGGAAGTTTGTTTCCTGACATCATGGGCTCTGAGCAGAGCTGTTTATTGGTTTCACTCCTGTGAATTTACTTCTATAGACTCTAAATGCACAATTGCATTGTCTTCCACTGGTGTGTATGAATAATGGATAATTTGATGTCAGGCTGGCAGCCCTGAACACAAGCATCTTCAAAATCAAGTTCACTGGAGCATTTCCACTATTATCTCCATTTCTTCTTCTTGTTTGCAGAACCCTTGTTTTGGACTCCATTTTTGCTCTAGCCACAGCTGTTCCTGACAGTCCCTGAGCAGTCACAGTGCTCCCCTTCTAGAAACAGCCCCAGTCCCAGCTCTTTCCAACTCCAAACACTGAACCCAAGTTGGTCTGAACACAACAGCAACCAAATTTTGCAGAGTCTGAAGTACTGAACCAGTGGTGAAAAATCTGCATAATCTATTCTGCACCATCCACAGCCTGACAGGCTCAAGCCTGAAATAGCATTGCAGTCAACAATAACAACATAAGTTGCCACTTCATTTTACCTACGCAACATCAGTTTAAGCTGTACTTGTTAACTTCTTAATGTGGAGAAATTATCTTGAGAAGGCTCAAATATATTCAGGGTGAGATGCAAATAACTTTTATTTCTGTCCTTCCTTAGTGGTCCACTGACTTCAAAACAGTAGCAAAGGTATTGTTACTTCACATGTGACATTTTACATTTCCTAAATAACTATTTTCTATTTTATATATGTATATATAAAATAGATAGGTACCTGGGAAAAATTCTCATTCTAAAAATATCTGTTGAACAACCTTTTGTCCCTTTTAAATAGGGATAAATCCTTTTACAGCATTATGCAGCGAGTATATTTAGTCATGCTTACTTCTTCAAGTAACCACTGAAATCCAAACTAAATCCAAGCACTAAATCCAAACAGACAACATTAAAACAGACAACCTCTCATGGCAAAATGGATTTCCCTGATCAACCTGAGGATTACTAGATTTAAGGGAGGCCTTAAGTTTGTCAAAGACAGCATAGCTCCTCATTAACCTTACAGAAATGCAGAGGCATCCCTCAAGCATTTATTCTGTATCAAGTTTAATGGTGGAAGGGCAGCAAATACCTGCTTGACAGACACTCAACCTGCTTAAACGCTAGTATTTAGCAAATACGCTGCCTGACTTGACCCAAGACTCTTGTCTTGGGTCAAAAAAAATAAATAATTGCTTTCACAATATCTTAAACTACATAGCTTTATTTGATTTGGTAAAGAAGGCACAGCAAAAACTAGAGTCAGAGAGAGAGAGCACAATTCAGACCAACAACATTCAGCTAGTCAGCTGGACCATTAAAACATAAATGAGGTTTTTGAGTGCTCAGAAAATGGTGAGTCTACTCTTTGAACAGAATAAGCTGTGATCGGAGCACCAACACTCATCAGGTAGTACCCAGACTTTATCACAAACATTTGAGAACTTCATGCTTTCTGATCCTGCCTTCCCCAAAGGAGAGACTGTGCAGCCAGAAGCTCCACGTTTTAGACTGCCTTCAACACCTGCAGCTACAGAAGGTCCATCCTTGGCCCTTTTTAAGGAGGATAAAAGAGCTTTAGAAGTTTATGAATGTCTTAAATTGTGACAAACCCCCACAGTGTGCAAGTGGACCATTATGATCTCTAAGGTCAACAGAACAGAGAGCAAAGGGTCCTCCCCATGATACTGGTGCCCCTGGTAGTCTCTTGACATGCAATATCCTCCTGTCTCAATCATTATTCCAAAGCCATGGGACAGTTTAACCTCTGTAACAAGCCCAGCTACAGCTTGAAAAATATGATTTTAGAGCATTCTTCCTGATGCAAGAGTACCAGATTTAAGGGACATGGAAGTTTGTCACGTTATAGTGTGAATTCATAAATGATCTATTTCTTTAGATTTTAAGTATAAATAATTTCACAAAGCAAAATCTGGCATAAAATTCCACTAAAAAAATACACAGCCTTCAGAACAAATGCTGAATATGAGGCTTTTTCCTTTTCACCTGGATGTTTAATAGTTGATGCCATTTAAGGAGAAAAATAGCAATTAGGTACAGTATTGTTTATTGAATATTATTAACAGCACAACACAAGTCATGTTGTCAAGCAGAAGGACTCTCTTTGTAGTTTTACCAGCCAATCATCAGCCCTAAAGCCTTATGTTGTTTCCTTTCAGGCTTTGAAACACTGACTCATGGAAATATCAGCACTGCACACTTCCTCAAAGCAGCAATCTTATAGGAAGTGTTTGTTTAGTCTTACATGACACATTGTTTTGTTTATGTATAAGAGATTCCGGTAAAAATAATTTTCAAGTAAGGAGAAAAAGAAAAAAAAAAAAAAAAGACAAGAGGATAGCAGTTTGGGCCATGAGAAGCAAAATACATCAATTTCGAATAGACATCTGAGCAGTGCATTAATTTAACACAGATATCACTTTTTTTATTATTATTATTGTATGGTACTTCCTAGCAAAAGAGATGAACAGAAGAGTAGCCAGGCATCGAGTTCTTTCAATTCAACAAACTGCAAAAGAAACCAGAAACTGGACAAAAGGTAGCACAGTAACAATCCCTGCTACCCACAATGACAGAGTTCATGTCATTGCCCCACAACTTGAGTATTTCAGTGAGATGTTTTTTGGATGTGGCACATCATTGACAGTGCAACAAACAAGGGAAACAAACAGGTTCCTAAGAAGCTCAAGGGTCCATATTTTAAATAGTGAAACAGATGGCTCAACCCAAATCCAAACATGACTTGAAAAAACAATACTCACAATGGGGAAGTGTTTAGAAGATCTAGGCTATAATTACCCATCTAGTTAAATACAGGTTAGTCCTTGCAACCCACCAGTCCCAAAAGAACAAGTTACACCAGCAGTGTAAATGCTTTCATTTACAGTAGTTACAACAGCAGTGTAAATGCCTTCGTTTACTTCAAGCTTCTTGGAAATACAAGACCCAGCCATAGGAATACATTGCATTAGGGCATTCAAACAACTCTAGGCCACACATGTTTTGCATGGCCTGAAGCATCCAAACTGCATCAGCTTCTCTATTAAGAAAGGAATGCCACTGTGGGTGCCCCACCCTGATCTCCCAGTGTTTGCAATGATTCTTCAAAGCATCAGTCCTACACTTCATGATATTTACGCCAAGGTGTACTCATGCATCAGTCTCATCATTCATGATTTGCCAGAAAAGGTGCTAGAGAGGAAAAAAAACTTCTTAGCGGATCAAGCCCTGAATACCTGTAAGTCAGAGATCAGTCAGAGGTTGGCCAGGAAACAAGCTCCCAGAGAATAGAACTGATCACTTCTAGAGTGTGACAAATTGAAGTAAATTGAGAAAGGAAATCACATATCCTTTTGTCTGCAAAAAATTTATCCCTTAATATACTGAAAGGTTCAAAGCCTCCTGTCACTACAGAAGAGACAAACCTACATGATACGAGCAAATGGGAACACTTCGGAGATAAACAAATTTGCTCTTGCAAATAGCCAACAAAAGTTGTGTCCCTCCAGGTTCACCACCTCCTTTCAAGTCCACTCACAGGTGGGTTTTTTGCAAGGAGTCTACAAGTCTCCATACACAATTTCAAGATTATGATTGCTTTACAGGGCCTGTTAGAGTAGAAATACTCCCTCAACCCATCAGAACAACCTAGCCACTATCTTTTGTCAAGTTTGCTAGAAAAAGTAAAATTCAGCTGCAAAAAGGTATTCAACTTCCGAAAACAAATCCCAGAAACTCGTGCCCCGTCCGCCAAAGCTGAGGAATATGCCTTCAGAGCCTTTCTAGCGACGAGAAAGAGCTGGGTTTTGTGAGGACTGATGATCGCCCTCTGCTGTAGGAAACCCTGGCGCAGATGGAAGCGCCGGGAGTTATTCTATTCTTGCAGTTCATTGAGTGTAAGACCTTCTGCTTAGAAGGCAGCAGCGAAGCGCCAGGGATGCTCACGATTTTTTCCTATTTACTGTCCAAGCTAAAAGGCAGCAGGAATCCTTACTGCAATACTGCATATTAATCAAACGCTCAGCTCTGATGAGGACTCCGATAACCAAAGTCAGCAGCAGGATTAACTTTAGCCCGTGATTTAATGAGATTAATCTCAAGTATTTTGCTGCTGTTACCGTCTTCAATTTCTGCTACCAAAGAAATTCCCACACTCTTGTGACATCAATGGTTTAGGTATGAGGGCATTACTCTTTTCTTCTCAAAAAAAGCAAAAAAAAAATACCCAAACACCCAAGAGTCATAGTCTTACATGAGAGGGGTTCTTATACCTTTCACTAAGTCACCAACTTGCAATTGCACCACTTGCATGGTGTCCAAATTTTCCCCTTGTGAAAAGACTATTTTTTCCCTGTTTTCTTTGAAAGGAGACAGAAAAAAAGTCTCTGACCATACTTCATAGTCCTACTGATTTTATTTTCTGGATGTATAAAAGAACACAGAATCAACACACACCTTTCAGTTTCTGTCAAAATTTTTACTTCTAAAAGCCTGTTTTCGCCAAACCACCTGCTAAAAATTAATAAGGAAACAATCCTAGGAATAGTCTCTTTAAATGCTAATACCCTTATCCAATAATGAGATTTCCTGGGCAAACTGGAGTTTCAGTCCTACCCACTGTGACAACTGGTGGCTGCAAAATTGCTTTTACGTGCGCGGATATGCAATAGGTGGTTTTTCAAGAGCTTTAATAGGAACCTACAAGCCCAGATCCTTTAGTACCCACGCCTGCAAGTCTGATACTAAATTCTTCCTCTTCCCCCCAAGCTCCCCGGCACCGTGCCCCCACCTAAAACCCTCGCTCCCCCTGCACACGGGCTTGATTTTGTTACGGAAACGAGGGATTTCCCCCCTCAGCCGGCACACTCAGAACTCCACCAGAGAGAGTTTAATCTGTGCGCTGACATCTGTCGCTTACTTTCTAATAATGCGATTTGAAACTCGATCAACAGCAAAGAGAGTGAGCTCTCCAAAGATGGGCGGGCGGCAGGAAGCCGGGGGGAAGCAGCAGGAGCCTCAGCCCGTCCCGCTCACCGAGGCAAAGGCTTGAGGCACCGGCTCCTTCCCGCAGCCGCTTTTTGGCTGGTTTCGCACCAACTCTGCCAGTGACAACACACACAGTACTGAGAGAGTCGATGACCGCCTTCAAACTTTTAGCGCGTAGCGTAGCAACGAAAAAAAAAAAAATATATATATATATATAAATCGTGAAATCCGCCGAATATCCTGCGCGCCGCTCGGACTCCCGCCTCAACGCAACGCGGAGCTCGGCCGCCCGCCCCTCACGGCCCCGCTCCGACGGCGTAAGGATCCGGGGAGCCCGGGCAACGCCCGCCCCGCCGCGACCCCCGCCCCGCGCAGCCCCCAGCCTCACTCACACCCGGCGGGACGCGGAGCTCAGGGGAGCGCAAAGGGGCTGCCGGCACCGGCCGCCTTCGCCGCTACCCAGCGCGGCCCACTCCAGCGGGGCTCCCCCCGCAGCTGGCAGCCGCCTCCACCCCGCGCCCTCACCGATTTTAATCCTGACGCTCTGAAAAACCCGCAGCCCCTCTTCCTCCACCGCCATGGTGGTGGTGGTGGTGCCGCCGCGCCTGCTGCTCAGCAGTGCTGGAGCCGCCGCAGAGACACAACGGGCCGGTCCAAGCCTTGGGAAGGAAGAGGAGGAGGAGAAGGCAGAGGAGAAGGAGGAGGCAGGCGAGCTGCTCCGCCGCGACGGAAAAGAGGGCGGCGAGCGGACAGCCCGGAGCGACCGCGCTGCCTCGAAGGAGCGAGCGGCCGAACGGAACAGAACGGAACGAAGCGGCGCGGAGCCGAGCCCAGCGCCCGCCTCCCGCCCCTCAGGCTGCCGCCTCCCGCCCCCGCTCCCTCATTGGCCAGCGGGGCAGGCGGCCGAGGCGCTGAATGGTTCCCTGGGCACCCGGGGGTGGGAGGGGGGTGTCGGGGGGGTTGGGTGCTGGGCGGGGGTGCCGCTCGCTGGAGGTCGGTGTGGGTTGCGGCGCTTTGCAACAGCTGGAGGGAGGGAGGGAGGTGGGCACTCTCCGCCGCTCCGGTGAGGGGCTGCTGCGTTCCTCCCGGTCGCGGCTATTTCCCCCCCCCCCCCCCCCCCCCCCTCTCCCGTCTTCCCCCTCCGACACACACGCCCTGTCGGGACTCCCGAAGGGGCGGCGGGGGGGCGGAGGGGGTAGGGGAAGGCTGACTAAGTCTGTGGCCCTTCTCCAGTGCCGGGCCGCGCCAACCGTCAGGGAAGCGGCCGTTGGCCGCGGCCGCCGGGCCTGCGCGTCGTGGTGAAAGGGTGAAAGGAGGGATGTTGGAAGTCGTCTTTCCCACAAAGCCATAACGCAAGTGCACTTGAGATGCTCCCAGGTTGAAGCCCATTCATTGCTAGGGAGGAAAAAAAAAAAAAAAAAAAAAGGCACTTATTAAAAGAAACAAGCCCGTCTGGGTGTTGGGAGCAGGCCAGTCTCTCCTCTGGCTCCATTGGAGCAGCGGCAAAGCTGGCTCTACCTGATTGCACGGGAAGAGCAGGGAATTCAAACTTGAGGCTTGCATGGCTACATGTGAAACGGCAAGAAACAGGACCTGTGTCAGCATTCGGTGCCAGACTCTGGGTCTTGTAAGGATAGTAGTTGAAATACCCATTCCTTAAAGGCCCGGCAAAAGCAGAGCACAAAGCGCAGTAGAGTTTTACAGACTGCACTATTTAATAAGTAAATAAATGCCTTTGGTGCAGACAGTCACTACACCCCTGTGGAGGTTTAGGACATCCCTGTTCTAAACACAGAACAGCCCCGGGCACATCACAGTCCAGCATGGCTGAGAAGCACAGTAAAATGCCCTTTCTCAAACCTGCAGCAAAAAGAAAAAAAAAAAAGAGAGAAAAAGGGGAAACAACAAAGCAAAACCAAAAAGACAACGATAAAATGCTTTCCCTCTCTAGCTATAATTTCAGACGTGGAGGGCGAACAGAATAAAGGCAATCTATACATATATTCAGAAGCTAATATTGAAAGAGCCAAGGTATTAAAGGACAGCAAGAAATAGGAAGGCAAATATTAAGTCACGTGTGGTGTGTTCATCCATATGCAATTTGATAAAAATACTTCTATAGCACGAGAATGAAGGGATTTTGTAAAGCACAGGCTTCCATTTTCCAACATCCATGCTGTAATTCCCTCCTCACTGCAATATGCCCAGTGTCCTCTGTAACCTCATTACATTATCCCCCATTCCACCTGCCATGTGTAGCTTTTTCTCCATAATGCTCCCAGCTCACTGCAATACTTCAGCTCTCCTGCCTGCTGATCCTTTGCAATCTCCTGTGATACCATCAGTACTCCCTGTCCTAATAACCTTAAGCATTCTTTTTAACCCAGATAGCCCCAGATTTCACTTTTCACAATAATTCTGAATCCCCACTTTTTGTCTCAACTGCCAGGTGCACAAGAGGCAACACAAGTAGCAGCCTAAACAGAAGCTGCAAGAATGCTGATCAGAGAGCTCACATTTTAAGAAGTACCTCGACTAAGGCTGACCTGACTGCCATTGACTCAGCAACCTGTTACTGCCTTTTAGATGCTGGATATGACAAACTAACAGTTCTGGAGTACACATCTTGTACAGGTCTCTTTTGATACTGTATATGTTCACAAATGAAAAAGAATAAACAATGGTTTTAGCTTTTGCTCCTTCGCCACACATGCACACACCTTGAACATATTTGCAAAGGATAAATGCAGGCCTGCTGAGTCATCTCACTGAAAGAAGAATGGCAAACAACTTTTATACACAGTTATGGACACTGGCAGAAAAAAAGGATTTTTAGCTATAAGCGAGTGGACAAACTTTAGCTATAATCGAAGGAAAATGGATCCTATTGTTGGGATATCTACAAGTTGACCCCAAATGAGCTCATAAACTTAGCTAATAGATCTTTTTAAAACCATTATCTTTGTACTTGTAATGATTTGCTAACCAGAGAAATTTCTATACACTGATAATTGTGAACTGATAAATCTTCCCCAACACCACCAGAGAAACCAGCTTCCATGCTCTGAACACTATAGACATCTTAGATAAAATATTTTACTTCTCTCTGTTTTCTGTGTTTACCTTTGGTACACAGAGACTTCAGTTGACCTCATTTCCCCATCTGAAGCTTTTCTCATCTGCAAAAAGTTGACTCAAAGATAGTCATAAAAAAAAAAATCAATTCACCAATTCTCTTCGTAGCATTTGGTGCTGTAAGAGTTATTCCCAGCAGATTCTCAACAGACTACCCTGCCTAATTTGCAGTTCTGGCACTTCTATAAAACAAGGTATCTACCTATAACCCAGTTATACATTCACAAAACCAGGCTGTACATAAATTCCCCACCATTTTTTGTGCACCCAAATTTGCTGTCAGAGCCCACCACTCTTAAATCTCATCTCATTTCATTAAATCTCACTGACCCACCATAAATTCACCCCATTATCTATGGTTGTCCCCCACATCCTAACCTCAGGTGTTGCTTGCAGGTGTATCACATTCATGGCTTAAAAAAATAACCCAAACCAACCTGCCATGACTCCCATTTGTATATTAAGAATATTGAGAGACCCGTAAACCATGAAACATTGAAATGCTTTGCTCATGATCAGAAGCAACCCAAGCAGAAAGCACCCCAGAAAGGTGTGCTGGGCAGCTTTGCCCTAGTAAGAAAAAACCCACAAAACAAAACAACATCAACCAAGAAAACCCCAACTTTATAGCAAAGGAAAAAAAAAAAATAAGTAGCTGCTCCTTCTTTGCCATGGAATAAATCAAGCTTCCTCTCATGAGACTCTACAGATGGTTACTTGTGGCTCACTGTGCTGCCCAGCTAGCTGAACCTCTGGTTTCCCATCAGTCCTTTTCTGCTGAAGCTCTGTGACCGTGCTTTTGTGTATCACTGTGCTAGTTATTTTCTGTTGTCTCTTGGTTTCTTGACAATAACACTAAAAGCTTTTTGCTTTCTCTGTAATAAAAAACTCTCTCCAAATCTATGTGTCCTACAGTCCAACAGTGCAAATGAAAGCAGTGTTTCAAAACTGACATAAATATGTGTTTTTAAAGATTATAGAATCATAGAATTGGCTGGGTTGGAAGGGACCTCAGAGATCATCAAGTCCAACCCTTGATCCACTACCGGTGGCTGCAGTTACCAGACCATGGCACTGAGTGCCACATCCAGTCTCTTTTTAAATATCTCCAGGGATGGAGAATCCACCACTTCCCTGGACAGCCCATTCCAATACTTGATCACCCTCTCCGTAAATAAATACTTTCTAATATCCAACCTAAACCTCCCCTGGCACAACTTGAGACCGTGCCCTCTTGTCTTGCTGAGAGTTGCCTGGGAAAAGAGACCAACCCCCCCCTGGCTACCCCCTCCTTTCAGGGAGTTGTAGAGAGTGATGAGGTCTCCCCTGAGCCTCCTCTTCTCCAGGCTGAACACCCCCAGCTCCCTCAGCCTCTCCTCATAGGATCTGTGCTCGAGTCCCTTCACCAGCCTGGTTGCCCTCCTTTGGACCTGCTCCAGGACCTCAATCTCCTTCCTGAACTGAGGGGCCCAGAACTGGACACAGGACTCAAGCTGTGGCCTCACCAGCACTGAGTACAGGGGCAGAATCCCTTCCCTGGACCTGCTGGCCACGCTGTTCCTGAATGATGTTAAACACATTAGAAGAAACAGCCAAAGATTGTGCATTGCTTTTTCAGTATCTCCAGTGCTGAAATGAAACCTCAGCAGCAGCAGCAGCATGTCACATGTGTGTGTGTATTACTGATAACATGTGCAGGCAACATGAGGTTTGCAGCTGGTAGCAGTCTGATCAAAAAAATCTAAGCCAAGTGAAATGCTCCTTTGTAAGATGTGGATGAGTCTGTTAATGACAGTATCTTTTCCAACTTTCCTTCATCCAAGCCATATGGGTTTATATTATCAGCTCTTCAGAGGATTCCTGGGTCTAAATTAGACTACAAAGAAGGTCATTTTCTGTGACTCATTTGTGCCAAGCAAGGAAATAATTTCCTCTCTTGATCTACATGATAGCTTTCTCTCGGGAGGAAACAGAATATAAGAAGCTTTCTAATCTCCTTTTGCATTATGCAAGAAACGAACAAAATATGAACCTACTGTCTCCTGGGTACCACAAAGCTGCTACCTATATTTATGTGAAGGAATAACATATTTAAGACAAATCTGAGGAAATATCACTGTAACACAAAGTAAAACTATGATCTGATGACTGAGCAAGAAATTATGATTGGGATTCAGGACAACATAGATAGTTTCAACTAATAATATCTACACCAGGCCTAAATGTGGCCAATATGCACACAGAGATGCTGCATGGTATGACTGCTTTGTCTAGGGTAACCCAATAAACATTCATCCCTTGCAAAGTGAGTGAGGAAGCAAAGATGTCTGTGGTAGCACCCCTGAAACTTACTTCCCAACTGAGTGGTCAGTTCAGCTCTTGCAGTGACACCTTTCACAGTAAGATAGTAAAAATAGTGATTTTCTTTTTTATCTTTTGCTCCTGAAGTCCTAGGACCAACCAATTGATCAGGAAAGGGCTGTAGTTCCTGCCCCAGCCTCCATGCATAGAGAAGTATGGCAGAAATATAATCAACCCTATCTATGTAAGTAGGAAATTAAGAATGAGTCTGTGATTACCTGTGTCTCCAAAGGCTAAGAGTTTGCATCTGACGTGGCTACAGAGGAATGAAGAAACAGTAATAAAATTGCTCGTATGATTAGTCTGGCAGAGAAACACTTTGGCCATTACACAAAATGAAAGAAGGGAAGGAAGAGAACGATGACAAGAAGGTTTTAATTAGCAATATGTCAGTAACAGTGGCAAGAAAGCAGAGGTGTCACAAAAATGCAGGAGTGGCCAGGTTTAATTGAAGGAGAAACCTGGGAAAGAGTGGACACTACTGAGATATCTGTTACTGAGCGTGTTGTGTGTGTACTTATAACATGTATGGGGCACTCACACTGGAGAAAAATAGATCTGTGCATCAAAAACAGGAAAACTGGAGAATGCACTGCAGTTATTATGCTTAAAGAAAGCAAAGATCTCCACTGTTACCTCTGAGTAAATGAATAAAAGCATGTCTACCTGTTGTTCTCACTTCTTGCCTTTTCAAAAAATCTCACATTTTTGCTGGTTGTTGCTGGAACACTGGGCCAGGAAGAGGCCAGAAGGGGGAAAAGAAAAATGGCTTTAATTACAGGAAAAAGGGGCCAGTGAGAACTGGTTGTTACAATAGCTGAGACAATATAACTAATTTTTGTGTTGTATGGGTTTTTCATCTTTTTTTCTTCAAAAAGAAGACAACACTTTGCTCTTTTAATTCTTGTACATAGCTTCTAAAAATCTGTCTGTCTAGTGTCCTCCTAAAAAATGTAGCTATGTTAAGTCCAAGGCATTTCATCAGGAAGCACAGAACGTTCAGGATTCCAGCTAAGTTTACCAGCATGAAATACTTTCTGATTAAACTCGCAGGAGCATTGTGTTCTGGGTCATATCTGCTTTACTTGAGCCTATAAACTTTTCTTTCTTATTAAGGAACAAATCCCTTTATCCATCCACAAAAGATTATAATGTTGCATATAATCTTGAGAAAGAAAACTGTGCAGCAAGGGGACTTTCTACTGTTTTTTAAAATATTGGGTACCACTGTTTACAATAAATATGTGTTTATATAAACCATATATACACCTGTACACAAAGCCATATAAACACCTGCATTTCACAAGTCATTGCATATTGGCAGCTATAATAATCCCTTTCATGTCTTCTTTGGTTTTATGCCCTCAGCTCATCTGCAGTCTTCTCTGTTCTATATAAGAATGAATTTGACAACACAGGACTCTATCATTACTCTCCAACTCCAAGGTAAAGCTTCAAATCCCCTCAGTTTAGCAGCACCAAGTCTCTCTTCTGAGGGGAATGCAAGGAAAGCTCTTACTCCTCTTCTCTCTCCTATCCACAAGGGATTGTACAATCCCCAGGGAGAAGTCACTAGGATTATACTACCAACACCTACCCAAAACCACCCATAAAACACTTCTCTGCCTCCAGATACATTCCAGTTTTGCGCTATAAGCAAGATTTTTACATGACAGATGCTATAAAGTTTACATTGACTTTGAGAAGCTTTGCATAATTCATCCACAACCAGCACAGTGCGTGACACAGGGATCCCACATGCAGCCATAAACCCTGAACAGACTTTTCCATGTAGTCACGCGTTCGCTGGGGGTCAGATCCTCTGGTCTTCCATTTGCTCAAAAAATCCCATTGAAGGCAGTGCTGGCGGGTCAGCTTGCAAATGCCACCCTCTCTCTGCCTGGTGAATAGCTCCCTTTGAGCCCACTGGGATTACTCATGTGTGTGAGTAACTACTAAGGGGAGCAAAAGGAGCAAAATCCGGTCCTCATTAGGGACTGCAAATCTGAAAAAAATAACCCTCCCTCAGTCAGTGGTAGTAAGCAGGCAGAGCAACTCTGTCAGAAAGGTGCTACCTAGGAAAGGCAATGTGGTGCAATTTGGAGCACTAGTTTT
Source organism: Heliangelus exortis (assembly GCF_036169615.1). NCBI lineage: Eukaryota > Metazoa > Chordata > Aves > Apodiformes > Trochilidae > Heliangelus > Heliangelus exortis. The sequence continues at coordinate 59,420,333 of NC_092422.1, forward strand.
TTAGAATGTTAATTCTTTAAAGCATGGCTAATTATCCAGACACGGCTGTGTGGAGGAGCTCTCTCGCATCACAGTACATGAGCAAAGATAATCTCATACTATGAAACACAATTAGCCAGATGGTTATTTGGAGGTTTTTGGAATAGAAGTAATTTCTCTGATCTGGGAGATTAAAAAAAATCAAAGCTGAATTTAAAAAAAAAAAAAGTCATACCACATTTGATTCCCAAGTATTTAATTACATATTATAATTACATATTATCATGGGTAACTCGTAATCAGCTCCAATTATGCAATCTTATTTTATTGCTGTTGGAAACACATTTATATCCACTATATGATGTGTATATTTAAGTCAGTATCTGAATAAACAGTCTGGAAACTCATAATTTGTACTGAGATTTGGTTACTAGCATGATTATCATCTGCCACCTGCTGGAAATTGCTATGCTATCTCAACTAAGCTCCACAGATGGAAGGTGTGGTCACTCATCAAACAAGCCCAAATGCTGAATAGCAAAATATGCTCCTTGTACCCTGAAGCTTATTCCTCTTGCACTCAGTAGGCAAGTTCAATTTGCACATGGGGGTATTTGTGTGCATTCACAAAGAAACCATAATACGACAATGTTCAAACAAATAGAAATTGAATTTGCTATTGAGAATTATGTTATCTGCCTCTGTCTGACCAGAAGGCATGGTACATAATCTGAAAATAATGCACCCAGCTAATCCTATCTCAAATTGGCACAGCACTCTTTCCACTCTGCTGGAAATGGCACAATTGCAGGTCCCCTTGTGCCATCCTTGCAGAGGGTTTATTCTTGTGCCCAATACAGTCTAACAGTGTCTTTGAGCCTCATTTGAAGAAATTTGCCATTATAGCTTTATGGTGGCCCATAAAACCTGCAAGGAGAACAAACCTCAAAACCTGGCTGCCCAAGAAATTGGCTTCTATTTAAAAAAAAAAAAAAGAGGGTTTGCATGAGGTATTTCTCAGAGTGCCAGAACCTTGTAATTTGCTGCCTCTGTGCCAGCCAACCACAGTAAGTGAATCCAGTAAGCCAGAGGGTAAATCTGAAGGCAGCACTGCAAGACTTGCTTTTCTCTCTCACTTGTGTGTAACAGGCTGAATAGTAGCAGGACACACAGGTAAGACGAGCAGTTCTTGTCAGGGTGCTGACTTACTGCATTTGACTGGACGGTGATGGGACTAAAAGTATTGGTGTAATTTTGCAGTTGGCAGGTCTCCCCTGGCCAGTGGCAAGAGAGAGACTGGTACAACTAGATTAGAGTATGTGAACATTGGGGTTTTTTTCACAATAATCATACCCAGGCCCTTAAGCTGATGACTCTTATATGTACAGTAGGTTTAGAAGAAAAGCCCAGGGTTCACGTTTAGGTAGCGTTTGCATTCAGGGGAAACAGTGCCTTCCCTGAGCTTCTTTCAATTATTTATGAGGTCAAGGAAGGAGAATAAAAAATGACACTTGGGATACAAACGATTTTTGAAGAATATGTCTGTGAGATGGGGCGGAGAAAGACAAAGAGAAAACACATCCTAGGACCTAATAAATTTACAGTTTATTTCTACTTTTTCTCCACTAACTTGTTTTTTTAACCTTCATAAAACCACCAGACACCGATACCAGGAAAAAGGAGTTCAAGCTCTGAAAGCAATATAGCAAACCTCAGGCAGGCAGCAACATACTAGCAAGAATTTACATTGGCATCTGCTTTCCCATGCCTCTTGTGGGGCAGGAGGGCCAGGCCTGCCCGAGGTGCATACCCCTGGGCAGAGGTGTCCATCCCCTGCTGCAGTGTGCAGCATTCCCACAGGGAGTGCTAACCACAGCCCATCCCTGTAACACCCATGCACCACCACACACCCACCTACTAACATATGAAACAATGCTTCTGCTGGCATTTGCCTTTAGCCAAAAGCCTTTGCTGCTTTGCAGTGCTTTTTCTGTTCTTAGAAGGGCAGAGCTAGCCATATCTCCATCCCTGGAGATATTTAAAAAGAGACTGGATGTGGCACTCAGTGCCATGGTCTGGTAACCACAGTGGTAGTGGATCAAGGGTTGGACTTGATGATTTCTGAGGTCCCTTCCAACAGAGCCAATTCTATGATTCTATGATTCTGCGTTTCAGGCCCTCCAAGTTTTCTCCTCAGTGCCACCCCTGGGTGGCTACCACCGCTCTTCCAGCAGCTTGGACCTTGCCTGCACTGGAAAGTTGCCCTCGCTCCAGCCACAGATTTAACCATGCCTCGTGCTGAGGTTTGCTCTTGTAAAACCTGACAAGGTTTTGATTCAAAGAAAAGACCCACAAATAAATAAAACTGCCAGACAAAGAAGCAGCAACCCCCCCCAGCCTCCCTGCAGCAGAAACCTCATCTTTGCTGCAGCCATTTCTGCAGGGGCTTTTGTAATGCAGGGGGCACATGGCTGAATCCCCTTGGAGTGGATGTGCCTGCCAGGACCATTCATCCCAGTATGTGCCAGCCTCCAGCTGTGGATGAGCTTCCCAGCAGGAACAACCTGCTCCCAGTTGCCTTCTCCAGAGCCTTCTGGGGTCACCCAAAAAGCAGCCCCCTTCTTAGGCAAGGAAGGGGGACAGGACCCTGGCCTCATCTCTGCATGGCTCTCCATAGCCCCCAGGCTGCAAGACTGAGGGCTGAGCCTTCCTCAGAAACCTAATGGCTACTGCACAAGCAAACTGACCTCGATGCAGCAGATCAGTTAATCCTTCTCCTAACCAGCCCTCTCCTCTCCCTCTGTGTCCTCCTCCCACGTTAAAACCACTGAGGAAAATTACTTATCAGCACTAGCCTACTGGGCATTTTTACTGTAGATCAAGGAAATCCTGGATCTCACCAAACATTGTCCAAAACGTGTAAAATTGTGAATGTAGAGATAAACATATGTATAGATAAATAAAACTCCATATAATTATGGCAATTTTTTTCCCTTCCTCTTCCTCTCTTCCCACCCCCTTTCCCTTCTCTCGATTTCTCAGACAATAAGTGGGAAACAACCTTCTTTTTTCCCAGCCAAAAATTAATTCCTGCTCAAAGCTTCCAGAAAGGGTCAAGTCTAAAGGAAGCATCTGGTAAATCTGCTTTTGTAGTGCAGTGGGAGCCACAGCCCTCACGTCCCCCTCTCTCCACACCACTCAACGCAGCAAAGCGCTCGTGCCATGCTGGGAAGGGTTTGCTCAGCTGCAGGGGGACACACTCTGTGTGACTGCAGGCAGGCAGCCCTGAGCTGGAAGCAGCTAGGTATGCTGCATGCATGGCCAGAGCAGGTCCCACTCACCCCAGCAGGTTTTCCAGTTGTTTTTTTTATCCTCTTGACTCCAGCTGTACTCTTCAGCCGCTGATTTGGGCATCCTGCTCGCGAATTACATGATAAGGGTGTGTGCTTGCAGGGCCAGAGTCACAGTGCTGGATCCTATCATGTAATATGCTGAACTCACCAAAAAAACAAAACAAAAAAATTTGGCTTCTTTCAATACCTCCAAATGGCCATCCAGGGAAAGGCAATGAATGAAAGGAGACCGAGTCTCAAGCATGCCCACAAGCGACCACAGTTCTGCAGTTTCACCCTGTGCGTGAAGTCAAAGTCAGCCAGAGTAAAACACTTCATAAAATAAATTGAGGAGTTGTCATGACTTTAAAATAACCAGGAAAGCTGTCAACTAAGGAAAAAAAAAAAAAAAGCAGGACATGTTTACCTCTTTGCACACACAGAGAACCTTTCAGTTTAGGAAGGATATTGAGGTCCTGGAGCAGGTCCAAAGGAGGGCAACTAGGCTGGTGAAGGGACTCGAGCACAGATCCTATGAGGAGAGGCTGAGGGAGCTGGGGGTGTTCAGCCTGGAGAAGAGGAGGCTCAGGGGAGACCTCATCACTCTCTACAACTCCCTGAAAGGAGGGGGTAGCCAGGGGGGGGTTAGTCTCTTTTCCCAGGCAACTCTCAGCAAGACAAGAGGGCACGGTCTCAAGTTGTGCCAGGGGAGGTTTAGGTTGGACATTAGAAAGAATTTCTGTACTGAGAGGGTGATCAGACATTGGAATGGGCTGCCCAGGGAAGTGGTGGATTCTCCATCCCTGGAGATATTTAAAAAGAGACTGGATGTGGCACTCAGTGCCAGGGTCTGGTAACTGCAGCGGGAGTGGATCAAGGGTTGGACTTGATGATCTCTGAGGTCCCTTCCAACCCAGCCAATTCTATGATTCTATGATGCAAGCTTTAGAAAGTGTACACTCAGACACTTATATTTTCTTACTATACATACAAAGTTCACAGCAATAGCAAACAATGGAAAAGGCCCTTACTGGCACAGTGAGGAACAGTACCTCCATGAATATGATATATTGGGGGTGCAACAGAAGGAGTAGCATCTTTAACTTATTCTGTAACTGGGCTGTAAATACAAGCAGCTTTAGTAGATGGCAGCTCCTGAGCCAGCCCAAGCTTTGCTCCTGGCTAAGATGATGGGAAAGGAAAGGGCAGCAACTCACTAACCTTGCAACATAGCTCAAGGGGGAAGTAGCTGCAGATTGAAATTCCTAGCAGCACTACCACCTGCAGAGCTTACTGTTCTGCAGCTATTAGATGAACAGGTTTGCTCAAAAATCAGACCAAAAAGAAAAAAGTGATTAAAAAACAAACCCAGAAACCTATCAGAACCATAGAGAAAAGAATCAGAAAAGAAGCTCAGCACACTTTATGACTGCCACATTGAAAAAGCAGACTTGTATTGGTCATCTTGCATTTATGCTGTAGAAACACTCCATGTTTTGTGTGAAAGCTGAATGCATACATGTCTTGATACATACCAGAAAATGCATTTTTTGCAGCCATTTTTTACGTTCATCATCTACCTATTTCTCATCTGTTCTTCTTCAGCAAGTAGCTTTTGTTAGCAAGAAATTGTATTCAAGTCCTGCACACAACGTGGAAATTCCCCTGGCTGTAACTTTATAAAATTGTATAAACCTGCAGAATAGATTTTTCATAAACATCTGTTTCATCTTCTAGAGGTAGTAGGTGCAGTTGTGTGGTTTGTTAAGGATACTTCACAAGTCCTCTTGGACTAATGAAGCTTTGAAATGTTACTGTAAAGAACCCTCTCTTGTGGCTCTAAGCTTAGACTGTGAAATTAGGGAGAGATGTAGGACCTGCTGGTGCTGGTCTTCCAGCACCGTTTTCTGACAGAAAGGTCCTGCTGAACCTTAAGTTGTTTGACAGTAAAACAGTCAGGTTTGAAACCATTGAGCTTTGCTTTCCTTACCTCAGAACAAAAAATTCACCACCACCCAAAACTCAGTTTAGAATTAATGTGACCCACAGCTTTTGAGGGTAGACAGAGAACAGGCAGCCACAGAGGAAGCTGAAAGCCACTTCCTTCTCTCACAAAATTCAGAAGCAGCTGGGAAATTATTCCAAGTGGTTTCAATTTCTTTGTGGGCCCTGGTTCCATCAACGTAAGAGGCTAAGTTTTCCCAATATTTTAAGGGCTTCATCAAAACCAATGAAAAGATTAATTTCATAATGGTGTCCTTCAGATCTGCCTGTAACAGATCATTACAAATATAACATTTAAAAGACTGAGACCAAGACTAAGCACTGAGAGCCTAAGCATTTCAACTTGTTAAAGAGTAAAATATAATTGTATTGCGTGCACAGTTAGATTTATATCTATTTAAAGAAATGCATTTCAACCCTGCAACCCTGCACTCTGTAGTACTTTTACTGACATTCTCCACACTTTCCTGTTACATTTATAGGAAAATAAGAACCCAGGCAGCTGAAAAAAAATGTGCTTCAATTCTTTCTATCATTTAGCTGAAAATGAGTGTTTGATTTACAGCTCAAAATTAGTACACATCAACAGTTTAATGTTATGTCTGCTTCTGTTGTTTAAGCAGCATTTCACACCAACTATAATAAATATCACAAAACCTATGTGCAACCTTAATTTAATGCAGAAATGCAAAAGTTGATCAAGATAAAAATTCAAGAGAACACTGGCCCTGATTCTGTGTAGTGGTGTTGTGTGATAGATGAGTTGCTCTTCCCCTGCACCCACATGAAATGTTGTGTAATAACAACCTGCACAAACAGCCTTATGCTGAAAAGGAATCTTCCCTGGTTCATCCTCATACAGATCCATTCTGGTTAGTGAATTTTGGTCCTGTCAGCCATAGGTTCCCTTCTTATTTCCTAATGCTTTTATATGCTGTGCCTTGTCATTCCTAGTTTAGAAGACCCAGGAGAAATTCAAGTTGTAATTCAAGTCTTCTCCTTAGGAACTGTGGGCCTTATCAAGAAAAGTCATGAGCCAAAAGCAAAGTTCTTCAGCAGTCTGCTGGACCCAGCTTCGGGGTGCTCCACACCATGAGGGCAAAAATATCAAATGAAGTGTGCCTGCTCAAGCCAGTTTTAGAGGAGGCCAAGCTGAGCTTGAATGAGCAGAAGTACCTTTCCTATTTCTGGGTGTGCCTGAGAAAAAATCTTTTCCCATTTATCTTTCTGCCAAATGTAGCCTATGAAGAACAAAAGCCAAGATGACCCCGAATGAGAACCAGTGGTCAGCTTGGTAAAGAACTGGCTTTTGCACATCTGTTTGGGCTTCCTGTAGCTTATTACCAATGAGATAGCATGCAGATAAAGAAAGCTGAAAAGGCTATTAAAAACCTAGTTCTAATATAAGAACCACTCTGCTGTGAACACACTTGCTGTGGCTTTCTGAAAAGTGTGTACTTATCAATGAAAAAAACCTGTTTTAGACAATTTATTGCAGTGCAGAGGATGACACCTCCCACTGTGGGTTTGCTCCAGGTGTTACTGAGGCATGCCAATGTTCAAGTCAAGGTTCAGCAGATATAGCCCATTATACAATCCTTTGCATATTTACCGTAGTGTGCAAAGCATTATTAATAACTTACACCATTGTCTTTCCTTCGTCGGGGGAGGTAGGTCTGCTGGCTAGTGAAGTGTAATTGGTAATCTATTCTATATATGAATAAAATACTCTTTGTAATGCTTCGCTATAACATTCAGTTCTTGTTTGTTATTAGTGAAATGTATTGTTTGAAATGCTACCACCAGCTTCATTCTGTCTCTGAGCAGTGATGCCATGACAACCCCCACGTGACCGGCTACAAACACACCACAAGTCCCCAGGGCTCTGCTTTAGGAAAGGCTCAGAATGGTATTACTCATATTTTTTTTTTCTTTTTCTCTTTTTCAAAAGACCCCTCAGATTTAGAGATGCTTTATTTTGTCAAAACGCATCAAGCCTACCAGCCAGTTTTACCATGTGACAACAAATATCTTCAGCTAAAGTGGGACAAAGCAAAGTATGAAGAACACAAGGAAAGGGTAGGTACAACTGTTTGATAAAGAGCTGAGGACTTGATGAAGTAATGTGCTTGCCCAAAAAGGCTACAACATCTTTCTACTCATTCTTAATACTGTTGTGGAAGCTACTGGTCAGCAATAGGGTGCAAGAGACATGTTTTAAGAATATCCAGAATACACTTGCTGGTATAGATTTTCTGTTCATTTAGAGTAACCATAATAATGTTCACCAAATCTAGAAGTGAAAAAGCATCAGTCAGTATTCTGCTCAAAATCTGCAATATTGCAGGACTGCTCCCTCTTGAAAATTTTTGAGTGGTGAATACCATCAGCAATGAGTTTGCATCACAATATAATTAGTTTTAATATGAAAAAATAGTTTTTTGTTATTTCCAGACCGGGTCCATTTCATTAACTGCGTAAAAATATCTTCTTTCCTTCCTTCCATTGTTCCCCCAGTTTGACTTGCAGGTGGAAAAAAGTTAAAGATGAGGTAGAGAATTGAATTTGGCATATTTTTCGAACAAAATCGACAATATTGAAATAAATAAAGACAGACATTTCCTTCTGGGTGAACTAACCTCCAGAGGCTTACTATTGTATATGAGCATGGGTATTTAAACAGTGGCTCTTTTAAAGCAGGGAACTGATATTAGTGGAGCTGAAATACTCTCGGCATCCGCTGTGCATACAGAACTCTTCTTTGTTCAGTGTACAGAGCACTTCATACATCCTCTGAGGCATTCAGAGCCCAGGCTGGAGGTTAGATACCATCATGATATATAGCAAAGAAATATATTTTTAGAGAGCAAAACATTTCCCACGACTCAACTGCTGTTGGATTAAACATGAGTGTTCATTTCTGAGTGCAAGCAAAAAGAAAAAAAAAGAAAGAGTAGCTGTCATGTTGGGAAAAGGATGGCTCAGAAGGCACAGCATTTCATTCCTTTATACAGCGTTCACACCCAGCTCAAGTAGTGGCTAACAAAGTCTCAAATGGCCAAAGAGCAGTCTTTCCAAGTGCCCTTGTTTTGTCGTGCTGGCTCACTTTTAAATTCCCATTTGCCCAGAAATTTCATTGTGCCTTCTGCTGGGATGACTTCAGGCTTGCTGCAGCAAAAAGCAGCTACCTGAGCCTGGGGGCTGAGGCACCTGAAGGCAGGCAGGCAACTCAGAAGGGTGTCCTGAACAATGCAGCCCATGTGTGGCACAAGCTTTTTTTACTGCTAAGAGAGATAGGGATTGCTCTGAGAAAATGGTAGTGTGCAGGCTTTGCACGGAAAGAGCTCTCAATGCAAACCCCCCCCCAAAAAAGGGGGGGGGGGGAAATAGAGAGAAAGAAAGAAAACAAAATTTAACATACAAAAGCCTGAAAGAAGCTATACTTCTTGAAGAAGACCACTAAAAATATGGCAATGGTTAAATATAAGTTATAATTGTCTCCACGATGCAAAAATACAAAAAAAATGCTGGTATGTTTCTATATACACAAGAGCAAATATTCCCAGTCTGAGTAATTTTCTTATTTTCTGAATGAAAGGAACAGTTAAAAAAAAAAACAAACACAAACTTACAACTTCTCTCTGCAACATTCTGTATAAAGTTAAATATAATATTACTCGAAAACCACCATGGCTCTAGAAAGTGTCACAAGAGAGATTAGGGTGAGCTTAAAAATACTGGGCTTTACTTTTTAAGAGTTGGGCATATAAGGACAGAAGAAAAATCAATAATAATACTTCCCAGAAAACAAACTCTACAGAAGAAATGTTTCTAAACTCACCTTCTGTTGTTTAAGTTTGAAACAGTTTGGATATTTATAAATTAAAATCAGAGCTCGCATAAATATCACATTTTATTCTTCACACCAGTGATTTCTACTGACTGATACAATAACAATCATCATTTACAAACTGCATGTCTTCTTAAAGCTAATTTTAAAATAACTTAATAGCATGATAATTTAAAGCACCTGAGGCAGCAGAGGAGATAGCAGCACAGAAGCCAAACCCACCAAACCCTTCAAATATTTACCAAGTTTAGTTCTGCTATCCAGTAAAAGGCAGCTACTTATTGTGATATGATCTAGAAAGGATTAAAATGAGGACTCTCATCTGCCCCTGAAATCAGCTGGATTTGAAAGCAGTTTTCACAAGAAGCCAAGCAAACCAAAGGATGTTCGGTACTAAACATCATCCCAGTCAATGCTGGAAATTATTCCCCCTTTTGTAAAAGCAAGGAACCTGTCTGGATACGATATGTGACAAGTCTGTCATCAAAGATTCAAGCCTGGTCCTTGTCTTATCACAAAACTGATACAGAAAGAGAGGTGGAAAACTTCTGCTACACTCAGGCAGTGCTCAGGTCATGATCTGCTGTGAGGAGTTGGAATTGGTGCTTTGCCTGCCCCTCTTTCTCTGAAAGAGCAAGTATTTCTTCATTTTGTACCACTGCAAAATAGTTCCAAAGACCCCAAGTCTGTCTGAGATGGAACAATTCAAGACAGAGGGAGAATATTTATCACATGTATCTCATGACAAAAGTCATGGCATTGTAATTTATATTGATCCATACTCACTTGCTGCAGTACCCCAATCTGAGGGAGTGTGGCCCCATCTCTAAATCCTGTCTTGCTCAGTTCCCTGTTGTGAGGTTTTTTTCCATGGGGTTTATTCAGTCCAAGAGAGCTCACAGATTATTCTTTCTCATGTAGTACATGGCTATTTAGGTCAGGGTAGAGATAACTATTATCGCCACTGAGTGACCAGCTCCACTAGAATAATTAGATCCACAGTTTGCTTTTGATGATAATTCTAATATGCTAATAAGAAGAGGTCTGGAAATACTTTCAACACAAGAAATAGTTTTGCAGTATTGCCTGCTTCTTTCCAGCAACATCCAAGATGAGCATCCCTTTGGAAGCCCTAGTGTAGCTTAGGACTACCTGGGGTTTTATTACAGTGGCCTTTTTAATTTCTGCTGGGTGTCTAATGGAAACCACCTCCCTTCTCTTAGACAGCCTTTCCTGTATCATAACATCCACACCACTGTAACCAGACTATGTATTTTTACATTTCTTCAGCAGAAAGAGCCTTTACATTTTCATTTCCCACTACTCTTCTTCAGGGCAAGTCTAGCTTTGCTGATACAATGATTCATACTTTTAATAATGTTACTGCTGGCTAACAAAACAGAACATGAAAACTAAAAGATTTCCTGTAATGATATGCAAGGGTATTTCCAACAAAAATGGATACACATTTTATTTCTGTCGCAGATCCAGGCAACAAAACCACCAGTGGACATGAGTCCCCCTGCAATATACAGCCATTTTAATCATGGGCAACTTGTAGTTGTTGGCTATTACTAACACTAACTAGTATAGTGTTGGCTATTTCACTGAGCCTTAGAGTGCTTACCTTCATGTTTCATCTCAAAAAAAGCAAAAAAACTACCAGATGGTCACAATTTCAGAGACTTTTTTTTTCCCCTTGGTGCAGTGATTGTTGTGACAGGGCTATCTGTGAATAGCACACTCCCAGAAGCATTAAATAACTCATTTTTTCTTTATGATTATTGATGAAAGCAGAGAGGTTCAGATTAGAAGTGCTAAAGTAGGCGTTCAAATAGCCTCCTAAAAGGTGCTTCAGCACAACCATTAAAAAAAATCAAGAACAGTACAATCATCAAGATACACACAGAGCAATGAACTGAATAATAGGATGTTAACATATTCAAAGCACAAGAAAAAAACAATGGGTAGCCTTGACTGGCACTTATCCTTCAAAATCCTACTGCTCCCAAGAGGCAAATTTTTATTGAAAGATGAGAGTGGAAAATAAATTGTTAACTCATTAACTCTGCTCACTAAAAGGAAACAACAACAATTAAAAACAAAACAAAAAACCCAAACCTGAGCACAGTAGAAAATATGTGCAGCTAAACCCTGTCAAAGACTTAATTTCTGACACAGTGCCCTCCGGCAATGGGAGCATAGCCCATGTAAAGACTTCAGAATTCATTTCCTTTAAATTGTTTATTATCTCACTGTGTGACATAAAAATCCTCGGGCACCTCAAAATCATTTCACGAGCAAAATCATTCATTTTTCCCTCATCCATAAAATGATGCTACATTAGGATGTGGATTCAATTGCTCGTGCTATTTTTTTCCTATTACTGCACCAATAATACTGAGTTCCTTTGAAAACAAAACACTGTCTACCTGTCACCTTCCACACAGGATAACAACAACAAGAAAAATCAATAGGAACCCACTACTCTTAGGCATGTTCCTTTGAACTCCAGGTCCTGATGCATGGAAGTGAGACTGTAGTCCTACTCTCTTTCTCATTCTCCTCCTTTCCAAACTGTTACAGAAAGAAAAAACAAACAAAAAAAAAACCCAAAAAAACCCCAAAACAAAACAAACAAACAACAACAAAAAAAAAAGCAAAAAACCCCAAAGAAATAAGCGAACAAACAACAACAACAAAACTAAAACCAAACCTCTAATGTTGCAATATTACCCGGTTCCTCTTTTGAATCATTCCCCTCAGGTTTATTCAGAGCATGATGAGCTTTCTTAATGCACCAATTTTGGGCACCTTTATACAACAGTGTGACCAGCACCTGACCTGCTTTGGTTATAAACCCCAGCAAACAAGGCAGATGCACTCGATTCCCTCCAGTAACATCAGCCACTCAAAACCATCAGAGCAGGATGAGTGGATTTCCTATTCATTTTATACAATACTTGCAATATCTTTGGAGTACCTAGAATCAAATATGGGGGAAAAAAAGGAGAGAAAGGAGAAGAGTGAATATGCTCAAAACAAAACTGTTTCTTCAGTGATTCTGTTCTGAGAGGCTTTTGAGAATGAGATGCTGAAGTCCTGCTATGAAAACAGTGCTTCCTCTGCTTTCCTCCATCCAGCTTCTTGCCACTTACCTCCACCTCAGCCCTGCTGAAGACAGCATTTTTGGGACACAGGTAACCTTGAAAGTAAGTTTTTCTCTTCACCTCTACTACGTTCCTTCCCAATCTGCACATGCTTCCCAGTCAACACACTTTTAGCATACATTGGTGTTCTTTGAAAACCAATATGGCACTGTTTTTTACTAATAAGAAAATGACCCAGGAGTCTTCCTCCTCTGCTGGAGCCTTGCAATTTTCATCCCATTTCTGACACAGTTAAATTCAGAGGCTGAGATTATTAATCTTTCATTTAAAAATCAAATTTAAAGACGCTTAAAATAATGTTAAGGATGAAGAGAAGTGGCTTACACTGCCTCATACATCTCTCTTCATTTGTTAGCTACACCCAGTTGTTGCATCTCTTCTTACAGTAGCCTGCAACCCTCCAGGACAAAAATGGCCCACAACTGGACCCAATCCAATCCAAATCTCATTGTAGTAAATGGAAAAACTAACATATGATCCAAAGCCCACTGAGGATAATGGAAATACTCTCATTGACTTCAGAGGGGCTTGGATGAGTCTATTGTGTCTTTGTACAGTGCTCACCACAAGAATCCTAGATTTTCATGAGAGTCTGTAAAGGCTGCTAGAGACACAAATGATTACCCTGGAAACTCCATTGACAAATATTTAGAGAAATTCTGTTGATACCAATGAAATGCATTTGCTAATCACACAAGCTGCTGCTGTGGTTGCAGGAAAGTGTTTCAGGGTTGTATTCACAGCAGTGCAGAGTCTTTCTCTCATTCTGTCACCATTAAAATGGTGAAACAAAGGGTCTGCCCAACACTAACACAGAGCTTTACCTGATCAGTGTCTGTCACGCTCTACATAGAGAAGGGGACAGCAATTTTGAACACCCTGTTAGGTGTCCATTGTACATCAGTGCTGCTTGCTGTGGCCCTGTATAAATGGAGGCATTTCTTTACCCCTTCTATATGTAAAGCTGGAGGAAGACTGACTTTCTGTCACCAGAAGAGACAACTGTCTGCTGCTGGAGATGTCCTGCATCATGAGAACAAAGGGGAAAATCAACAACAAAAAATTACTATAAGGCCAAAAGGTAATATCAGCAGCACTATTTCCATGTAGTTATCAAGTTACCTTCCCAGTGACAAACATAGCTAAGGATAAACTGCTCTGTGAGGAGATGTATTTTAAAATGCAGCCCAAGGTACAATCAACACTTTAGAAAGACATTTGCTTGCCCTGTCACAGGAAATCCAATACCGGGTCATTTCCCTCCTACACTCTGTGGAAGAGAATATGGCTTTAAATTAGTTTTTCAGTTTAATAACTGAGGGAATAATAAAAAAAAAAAAAACCAGCAGGAAAAAAAAAGAGAGAACATTGCCCTACTTTAAGGGAAATAAATGAAGCAAACCTATTATGTCTCAGCAAAGCTGTTGTTCCTGCTGAATGAGTCATTGCTGCTGACTTTGCCAGTTGTTCCTACAGACACCAGCGGAAAAAGGGAGATCCAAAGCTTAGAGATGAAATAAAAACAGAGCAAAAATAGAATTAAAATTAAAATGAAAATTGGAGCAGGAAGCAGGCAGAAATCAAAATATAATTCACTGCTCAAAGGAGACACAGCAAAATGTGCCTCAATGATTTATCACTGGGGAGAACTACCTTGCTTATTTTTGATTCAGGAGGAAATTTGCACCCTGAATAGGCCACAGTAAAACAGTCGATGTCAAGGACAGGATTTTGAGGTGAAGAGAATGCTTTGTACAGCTGAGGTGGTGGCTGTTACCTCTTGTCATTCATTTACAGACTGCTTCACGACAGAGTCATCGGGCCCTGAAGTGCCTGCAGACAGCAAATGCAGCTCAGGTGCACATGACCTAGGCAGAACTCATTACACATCACCCTCACAAATATCCTGACATTTACACCATTTCTTGGTGTGAAAGACAGAAATTATTTAACAACAGAGTTGGTCAAGTCCACATCATGCAAACTGATATAACAGCACTTATGGCTTGACACAAGTGGATGATACCCAGATCAGTGCAGGCACTGACAAGCATTACTTAAGGTGTGATTCCACAAGATATGGAGAACGTCCTCCCCCTTCTTATTCCCCCTCTCCCCTTCCCCATGCAAGATGCAAGCTTTTGTTATTTTCTTTGGATCAGCTCTGGTTTCCATCAAACCTCTTCATTAGCTAATTAAACTGGAGGCAGCAGCGGAAAACTAACCCAACAAAAACAAACAAACCTGGATAGTTTTTCTGTCACTTTCTGCAAAGTGATGAATTCCAGGCCTGGTGCAAGGGGTGGAAAAGACCACACAGCAGGGAGCAGTGGGGAGATGAGCAGGGGAAGGAAAAGAGCAAGTCCTTCCTTTTTTCTGGTGGGAGACAATCATGAGATCAGCTCAGCTGCCTGAGAAATGGCAGTGTAAGAAATGAAAGAAAGTTTCCAGGGCATCTGAGGCACTACACTTATCTCCCTTACCTGCATGCTTCCCAGCTTCTTATATCTGGTTTGTACACAAAATAAAAGTATAAAACAAAGTAACTGAAATGGACTGTGAAGCATCTCAGATACCAGTCATGCCCTCACCTACAGCATTGCACTAAGGCAATTCCAGGACTGAAAGGTTGGCATTAATCCAAGATAAAACCAGCATTTTTCCTCCTGTAAAATGTACCAAACCTCCATATAGGCAGGGCTGCCTTCAGAAGATACCAAAGACCATTCTCTTAAGAAGTGCAGAAGGACCAGATTGTAAGGGCTACTTAATGCAGATCAAGGAGGAACAAATCACTTTAGAAGAGGTATAAAACCTTGGGCAAATTTGCTCTGACACAAGATTGACAGGTATTTCCCCTTCTGGGTTCCCAAGCATGGGGACATAAGCAAACATGGTGAAGTTCGACTCTGCTTATATGGCTTTCTTCTTTAGTTAAAAATGAGAAAAACAAAAGCAAAAGCTGCAGAGAGTGACCCAGGAGAACCATTCCTTTCTTAGACACATCTTACAAACTCCCAGCCTCCGTATCAAGTTCAGCAATGGCACGAGGATCAGCACCGAGCTGACAAATCCATGGCCAACATTGAGAGATATCCTAGTGGGCGGTGTTCACGGAGCTGAAAGATAGCCCTGGGCTTCTGTTCTTCCCTTCCCAATTATTTCTGGATCAGAACTGCCCATAGAGCATAGATTGGTGCCCTTTTGTGCTGGTGATTAACTGCACAGGCAGCCAGCCACACAATTAACAGCCTTTCATTTATACAGTCACTTACCAAATGAATCCCACAGCTCTCCTCAAACTTTATTAGGTGATTTGTAAGTGCTGCAGTTTCTGCAGTCAGACTGCTCATCATGGAGAGATGCTGCCTTCAGAAATAAATATAGAAAACATCAACTTAAAAAAAAACAAAACGAAAAAAAAAAAAAAAAAACCCCAGCCAAACTCAGGAGCAAGATTTAAAGTGACCAAGCAGAGGTAAATGCATTGATATCAAGGACTTCAAATCTGCACTGGTCATTTTGTGTGAAGTAACCAGCTTCTTGTTTTCATTAGTAACAGAGGGACAAAGAAAACAAAACAAACAAAACAAAAAAACCCACAGCTGTATGAGGTATTAGCAAGATTTCCCAGAGAAAAAAAATTGACTGTATCTAGTCTTTCCATGTCCAAACTCCTTGGCTTTGAACCCACTAACCCACAGGCTCCCAAGTGTCCTTCCCCCCAAAAAAACCAGAAGATAGTTGCAGCACTGCCCACCAGGCAGAGAGTTGGCATCAGCTCTGCCTTTCCCATCCTCCATCTCACCTTGGACTGCTGGGTCTCCATGGTCATGTGTCTCAATTTGGGAGGCATGTCCCCTGTCATGCCAGTCTTATTCAATATATATGTAGGTGTCACCCACTATATTCACTACCTTACCTACGACCTCCAGCCCTAGGCCATTGTAATAAAACTTTTTCAAGCCTGTAGTTTCTGATCATGTAAAAAGATTTTCAAAGGTTTAGCTCATTAAAATCTATCCAAGTCTTTGGAGAACAGTAAGAAGTATTTCTTACAACCTAGTACCAGCCTTTTGACAAACTTTTGGACCCAGTTCCAATTCAAGAAGATTTTCCTGGGAGGGGAAAAGAACTTGAAAGAGAAAGCAATCAAAACCGGGGCATTGTAAATAAGAAGCAGAATCTCCCATCTGCCCGGAGACCAGTGTTGAATGCAGTGATATAATTCTTAATAAAGCTCTCTCAAACTATTCAGTCTGAGGCAGAAAGCAAGTATGGAAAGCTTCATCCCAAAGAGTTAATACCTGACAAAGAAATAAGCAACAGAGAGGCTTCCACAATGGAAAATATTATGCAGCTTTAATTACTGTGGAAGTATCGTTGCAAACTACTATTAAAAATAGTAAGGTTGTAAAGCCAGTTGCTCCATAATCAGAAACTATCAAAAATATAGCTGTAAGATAGTTTTTAGGTATTTACATGTTCAACAACTTTTGCTTTTGACAGATTTTTGTAAATGCAGAAACAAATTCTCATAGAGAACTAACTACATCCTGCAGCCTTCCCCACACCAACTCTTAAGTCTGTGGTCCATAAATAGTGGGCCCTGTAACACCTGTAAGAAGTAGTCAGTAAAAAACACTTTTTTCCAGTTTTCAGAATCAAGGCAGTAATAGGTTCTTTATTTTACGTACATTTATATCATTATCTCTCTTTTGTGGCAGGAAGGGCAATTTAAAAATAGAACATCTAAACAGGGCAGAAGAAGAGAAAAGCAACTGAAATACGAAGATGTGAAGAGTAAGAGGAAGGAAAAAGAAATAGAACATGTCCACCACAGAAAGGGAAAGAACAACTTGGAGCAAGACAGAGTTCCAGAAATAGCATTATTCCAGTAGTCTCCTGTGAAAGCAATTTAGGAAGTAGCAAAGGGCTCTTACTCCCTCTTGGATAACTGCAGCATTTGGAAATTTTGCTCTTCTCAGCCTTCTGCTTTGCCCTTATTCTGGAAGCCACTCCTTTCTTGGCATGGTGGGCCAGCAAAACAGGGGGTTGTGAGCCCATTTTGTGATTGCCACCCCACATCAACATACTTTGATTTCTGTTGTCTAAGTTAATATAATGTTGTTCATATGCAGGTGTAATTTTTAGTATCAGAAAAGGGTGGACCTGTGAGCATGGTGACCTTTTCAATTATGCAGCTAAACTCAGCAAAAATTACCCATGGAATTCCAGTCTGAGCTTCCCAGGAGAAGCAGGTTGAAGGACTTGTACAGTAGAGGATACCAGGGATTTAAGGAGTGCACATATCAAACAGTGTCTTCAGTAAAGTGAAAAAAGCAAAAAGCAAAATGTCATAAAAGACACTTCCCTTATAAATACCAATAAAACTCTTTTGAATTTATAAAAACTAGTAAAGAAGCAGCTGGGAAAAAGAATTTTAGAAGAGCAACTTTAGCATAACTAATTGATCTGATTCAGATTAGATTTTTTTTTCCCCATGTGACAATTTTCACTTCAAAGTCTTCCCAGTGAGCACTCATTTTGGTGAACTGTAAATACTTAGGAATGAAGGTTTTGGAAAATCTTCAGAGGCTCTCTGATGCCTCTCAGCAACTTGCCATGAGGAAGAGATCTCAGTGAACCAACTTTCCCAGCACAGTGACAGGGACCACTTCCTTCTTTACCTCTTCATGATTTTATGCAATTTTTGTGTCAGCCACAGTAATTGCATTCACAGAGAAAAAGTACTAAAAATACAATTTCTTTCTAGCTTCCCTTTTAATGGGATTTAGCAGCTTGAAATGAGGAGAAATAGCACCATATGATGCATCAGCTCTCTGCATGTTACAATCTACTACTCTTTCAGACCATCATTGATCCATAGTTCAGGAGAGAGACATCAGAATGTACATTCTGTATTACTTATGTTTAATTACACTTCTTCAAATGAAGATGTGCATTAAAATCACAAACTGATCATAGCATAGGCGAACAGAGGTATCAGTCAAGACCAGGCATTGAACAAATATCAACTCTTCCTTTGCCTGAAGTAGAATATCATCTGCAATCATTTTGGAGGCTGCCAGCTTTCCAAGCAGACATCCCAGCAAACACTATTTACTTCCTAGAACCTGGAAATGCTTTC
This sequence comes from Heliangelus exortis, assembly GCF_036169615.1. Classification (NCBI taxonomy): domain Eukaryota; kingdom Metazoa; phylum Chordata; class Aves; order Apodiformes; family Trochilidae; genus Heliangelus; species Heliangelus exortis. The sequence continues at coordinate 59,438,819 of NC_092422.1, forward strand.
TAAGACAATGTCTCCTTTTGCATTTGCAATATGGATCAGTGAATAATGCTTGAACTATGAATGAATTAAAACCTTTTCTGAAGCACAGTACTCTGAAATACAAGACACTGGTTTTACACTACTGAACTGAGAGTAGCAATAACAGCTCCAGTACTTTGGTCACTCTGCCATACAACTGCAAACTCCTGGCTCCAGAAAATTCACAGATTCCCAGGGAAGTATCCACAAAGGAACCACGCTGTAGAGAAAAGCATCACCATATCCAAGTGCCTGTAAGGAAACAGGATGGTTGTTTACCCAAAGCAATAGCAGACTGTCCCAATGGGCTGTGGCAAGACACATCCTAGAGGGTGTTAAGTGTGCCCAGTGCCAGTGCAGAGGAGGAGACCTTCATGACAAACATCATTGTCAGCCACAGGGTTCCATGGCTGGATGGAGGTCATCTCAAGCCACCAGACAGGATGGGAGAATCATAGAATAGAATCGGCTGAGCATGAAAACAGACACAGCCGAGCGACTCCTCTACATCTTTCAGTTCTGGATAATGGAGAGGTAGAAGGAAAAGATATTTTTAAAAGGTCAGGTCAATAAGTCCCACTGCAAGGACTCCATGGATTATTTTGGGAATTTAGATACCCAGCTCACATGTAGATCCATGGGACAGAATTTCTCTCCCTAAACACGGGCATCTAGTGCCAATTTGGGTATTGCTGTGAATTTGTCTTGTCTCCTGATTTCAGGCAAGGATCATCAGCAGACTCATCCCATGGCAGATCACAGAATCATAGAATCATAGAATTGGCTGGGTTGGAAGGGACCTCAGAGATCATCAAGTCCAACCCTTGATCCACTACCGCTGCAGTTCCCAGCCCATGGCACTGAGTGCCACATCCAGTCTCTTCTTAAATATCTCCAGGGACAGAGAATCCACCACTTCCCGGGGCAGCCCATTCCAATGTCTGATCACCCCCTCTGTAAAGAAATTCTCTCTAATGTCCAACCTAAACCTCCCCTGGCACAACTTGAGACCGTGCCCTCTTGTCTTGCTGAGAGCTGCCTGGGAAAAGAGACCAACCTCCCCCCTGGCTACCCCCTCCTTTCAGGGAGTTGTAGAGAGTGATGAGGTCTCCCCTGAGCCTCCTCTTCTCCAGGCTGAACACCCCCAGCTCCCTCAGCCTCTCCTCATAGGATCTGTGCTCGAGTCCCTTCACCAGCCTGGTTGCCCTCCTTTGGACCTGCTCCAGCACCTCAATCTCCTTCCTGAACTGAGGGGCCCAGAACTGGCCCAGAGGACACAGGACTCAAGCTGTGGCCTCACCAGGGCTGAGTATAGGGGCAGAATCCCTTCCCTGGACCTGCTGGCCACGCTGTTCCTGATACAGGCCAGGAACAGGACAGGAGAGTGCCAGGACAGACAGACTCAGCCTTTGTTGTGCACCTTTATTAGAGCTGTCACATTTGGCAAGCACACACCAACTGTTCCTCCAACAGTAGCTCATTTCTAAAGGAAAGGTGTTGCACTCTGTAAACCAGAGGCAAGAAGTAATTTAATGAACCAAAGCTTTGTTCACTATCAGAAGGATAATGCCAGCTTGTTTTTAATAGCAATTCTACTTTTGATGAAAATATCCTAAGCCCTTATGGCTGAAGTCAACTTCGCTTTATGCAGTTCCAGGCTGGATCATCAGGGACTCCGTAAGGGGCCAGCAACCCTTCCCAAGTTATATCATTGAACCAAACAAAACTGTTTCCTTTTCTTCTTTAAAAGCTTCAGATTGGAATTATAATAACCTAAAATGTTTGATCAAATGCCACTTGCCTTATAATTAAGTACAAATGTTACTCTCTTCAAATCTCTTGCCTCAAAGCTAAAATACTTTGCAACTGAAACACTGATATAATTACAAGAGATACTTGGGGTAAAGGAAAAAAAAATTTAAAAAAGGAAAAAAAGAGCAAACATAACACTATAAAAAGGAGTGTTAAGAGTTTATGAAATATTCATCTGAGGGTCAAAATCTGATTCCATTTCTACTATTGTAAACCCAGGCTAGCAGCCTTATTATAAAACTATGCTGAAAGAAAACTCATTTTTAAGTATCATTTTTAGTATCAACTCTCTGCCACAGGAAACAAGAGGTAACTCTCCCCCTTTTACCCTTCTTACATTCATCTACTGTTCTGTTTGTCTTACACCTACAGTTGTGCTCTTTAAACCCTGAACAAAGTTAGCTCCAAGATAAATATCACATAGGAAAACTTTTCTTTCTTTCTTTTCTTTTTTAATTAGGAAAGAGAATAGTTTTCTGGTGGGTTAATGAGTTGAATCTTTTCATCGAAAGAGCCATAGCTGATGTAAGGAAGAAGTAAAGCCATATATTCCTTCAGTAAAGTGGAAAAATGGTTATATTCATTGTCTGGCAGTATTTAACACCAAAACTGGTCTCCTAAGTGTCAGTAGAAACACATGGAGCCCAGCAAAATGGTTGCAACTCAATAATCCATGTTGGTTGCCATGGAAAAAAATATGAATATAGACACAATCAGGGTTTGTCCAAGTTAGGAATGACTAATCTGGTATTTGCCACCACCCCTTATTAACTGGATAAACATCAAGTATGAGTGTATTCCATGTTTATTATTTCTTTATATTTACCACAGTAAAAGGAATATTACTTTAGCACTCCAAAAGTATTAAAGTATTATGTTTTTTCCTTTTATTTTTTTTTTAACATGGCATTTTTATGGTTTCAGGAGAAAACTATTCACCTGGATTTCCAGGTCCTGAGTTTAAGAGAGAATAACGTGTTGAAACCATGTTATCTACAGTTTAAAACATTAATCAAGCCTTCAAAAACGTTGCACTTCTATTGCCGCATAAAAAGCTGTGAAACTGAAACCTGGATTGTGAATCTTTTCATTTGCTTTGTAGTTTCAGATTCATGTTTTCAAGTTTTCCTCTCCTTTTACGAATTTCATAAATTTCACTCCTTCAGAATGGTTTTCACTCGTCCCTTAGCTGGAACTTGAATTTCAAAAACCAGAAACAAACCAAGAGACAAAGCCCAAAAGCTGTAATAAAGCTGTCACAGTGAGGATGCTTGTTATTTCTCAACACTCACGTCTGACTGTCCTTGCCAACCTCACCAAAGTCAGCTTAACTGCTCCATGTTTAAAATGTGATTTTTAAAAAGTGGCAAGGTTTATTTAAGAAGGGATGTAGTATGTGTAGTAACATACTTAACTTGTATGTGTTTAAAAATGAAATCAGCACAAAGGAAGTGCAAAGTGCAGCAACAACCAGAGGTTACCAGGATAGAGTGCAGCATGTTGGTTTGTTTAAATTTGTGATTTATGCTGCAAATCTGTCCCTTCAGCATTCAAATGGTTTCATCCCACCATACACCCTGCTGGGAAGGATGGAAACACTACTTCCACCACAGATATGAGCAACTCTGGCATAAAGGCAGCTCTCACATTAGTCAGAGGGTGATATTTGCACCTGACTCCAAAATCACTCTTTACATTTCAGGACAAGCCAACTAGTTTGCCAGGCAAAGCAGCTCAAGTGTAAGAAAAATTTGACCTCTGCTCTTAAATATAATATAAATTCGACTGCCCCCAGTCACTTCTGCTGGGGCAAGAAGGAAACAGGATGGTTGTTTACCCAAAGCAATAGCAGACTGTCCCAATGTGCTGTGGCAAGACACATCCTAGAGGGGGTTAAGTGTGCCCAGTCCCAGTGCAGAGGAGGAGACCTTCATGCAGTTGTCATCAGTTTATGTTTATATTTATATTTATATTTATATTTATATTTATATTTATATTTATATTTATATTTATATTTATATTTATATTTATATTTATATTTATATTTATATTTATATTTATATTTATATTATTTATATTTATATTTCGCCCATCACCGTATTGATAAACATTCTTTGGAACCACTCTGACAGCAGAGGTAAGAACAGGATCAAGGCTGTTAGTACCTCAGCACTTCTGTTTCCAACCAATTAAAAAAAAAAAAAGCCACAAGACTTTGCTGTCAGCCTGCCTGGCTGGTGTTTCATACTGATACTCCACCTGCATACTTAGGCCTGTATGCAGACAAGCACAGAGTTCGAGGACCAGGTTCACAAGTCAGTGAGAGGTTGGTGCTTAAAATACCACGTGTGGAAGCCACTTCCTTGCCAACAAGAGGTCCACTTATTCTTTTGCTTCTCTTCAGATGAAAAGCCATAGTCTGAACAAACATATGAACCACAGTGTGTGGAAGCACTGGGGTTTGTTGGAGTTTCCTGGCTCCAGGAGGATGCTGCACAATTTACCATCCTGATGTACCATTACAGCTCTCTAATTTACAAGCTAATTTCTACTAGAACTTTTCAAACACTGTCTATGAAACCATACAAAGGGGAAGATACAGGACACTGGGAAAAAGAACATCCTCAGGGTGGGAAAGAAGGAGCCTACAGGAAGGAAGATGGAGGTATGGTAGTTGCTATGCTACTGTGTCAGAGGGGCAGGTAATGAAAAACTTGGATGACTGCTGTTGTTCCAGCCCTCATGCACTGTTTCTAGCTGGAGCAGCCAAAGAAAAGCTAAATGAGGAAGGAAAGCTGGAATGGAACATCCTGGTAACCTCCACATCCGGCATCATCCTCTGTTAGCCAAGTATGACCCAGATTTATTTCACTGTGGTATTTTCTTTTGAATCAGCAGATTCTTTAGTTTTCAATTAAAGCAAATTTTGCCAAAGCTATAGGAAAACATACAACCTAAAATACAAAGGTAATGATTCTGCCATTATATATATCTATGTACCACTTCCTAGCAATTCACCTGTTTGGAAAAAATATATATTACCAAAACCTTAGGAAAATATTTTTTCTTCTAAATATCTATTTAAATAATGCTGGAATCTTTCTTCAGCCTACAAAAGCTTGAAACATAGACACATTCTTAAAGGAAAAAAAGAAAAACCTTTTTCTGGTAACAATAGAGATGTAGCTCACAAACCGAATAACATCTACATTTCTGCAGTGTTCTCTTGTAACATTTTTGAGACTGTTATGAATCTGACAAAAGGAATCCAGAAATATACAAGAAATATTTTTTTTTTCCTACCTATTTCTTTGATGCCCACGACCAACAGAAAATTATTTTTACATTCTGCATCAGCCAGCAAATTTTTATTCTCATTTCAATTTTAAACCCCATAGTTTTCCTCATGAATTAAATATGGCACCTAGTAATACAATCCCTACCGTAAGGCTGGAATTTTAGTTCCAATAATACCTTGATTAAACTCTGCCCTCAAGAGTCTCAGTTTTCAGTAGGACAAAGGATGCTTTGATTATCTCACATCTGCGTCATCCGTGTATTAGGGTTTAAGTACAGTGCCATGATTTGGAAGGCATGTGGAACCATGCCTGTCATGTATAATCTATACACACACACACACACACACACAAATTAAAGCCCATTGAGCTGGATTCCCTGGTGCTTCCCTGGAGCTCAGCTGGCATAGCTGTACTGAAAATTGGTCCCATTATTGGGAGACAGACAATCACTTCTTGCCTTCCCCCCCCCTCTTGGGGTTGTCCTTCATGGGGCTGCTTGCTGCATGGTTTGTGCTCTGCCAGAGCTCTGTTGTGGGGACTGCAGCCTTTGAATTGCTCCTGCCACTTTACTAACACCACCAGAAACAAAAGCATTTGCTGAACAGCAGATTGTTGATAATTGGTTTAATTTGGGCTCTCCAGCTCAGCCAGGCTTCCACGCAACAGAATCGTGCAAAACAAAACTGCACCAGCTCTTTTCACAGCCTACATAGCTCAAGAGCTTTATTTTGCTTCTAGGCTCCTTAGGTTGAATCTTGGCAGAAAGCAGAATATATACTCACAGGTGACAGTGCTGGGAGGTGCTGTCTTCACATTTATAGCTTGCACCTTCCAGAAGACAAGGCAGACACCTTGGGGTTTGGGCCAGCAGCTACACAGCAAAGGGGGTGCAGCTGTAGCTTGGACACATTCATATTACCACCTGTGAAAAGCCACTCTCAAAGACAAGAAAAGAAGTTGAAAACCCTCAGAAAATGCCAACTACCCACTAGTCTGAGTCCCTGCAGCTTTTTTACTTTATGATTTTTGCACCGTTTCAGTATCTTTTTTGCTAAGCATATACAACCTCAAAAAAAGGTTCTTGTGTCAAGTTCAAGGTCAAATTGTTTTAAGCTGAGTTAGCTAACTTTGGTTAATGGATTTGTGTTAAAGCTAAGGCTTCTTCACTGTGTTTTGCAGTACTGAAGCATCCTGTATCACACTTCCAGAACACATTAGCAGCCTAAAACATTTTAATAACACAGCTACATCCTAGGCTGGACAAAATGTGACTGATAAATTAAAAACATGAAAAAGCCACACAAGTTCGTAGACACACGATAAGGATACAGCCCATCTGACTGGTTCGTGGAAGCAGCTCTCTGCCCATGAGATTATGTTAGAACATCAGCTGGAGCAAGCCTTACCTCAGACTGTGAAAAATCAAAGTAATATTTGCAAACCCTTGGTGGCATCAGCTAAGAAAAGTATCAACCACAGATCGCATTATAATGTTAGTCACAAAAACGTGTGAAAGTTTGCAAATCTGCAGGTATGGGGGGGGAAAAAAAAAAGCATATTCACCTTTGCTGGAAAACATCAGACCAAACAAATTCCAGCAAATGGGTGCAAGTGCATAGAGCTGGTCTGGACTTGAATCACAACTGATTTCATGTCAGAGATCCAATCTCAATGCTTTACGCAACTCGTCTCAGGCTTTGATTTTCTGAGCTGAAGGCAAGAGCCCATTTCCTCCATGCTGAGTGCAACAAGTAACAGCTGTAAAATGGTGCTGGCTGCCTGACAGGGCATAATACTTTTATCCTCTGACCTTTCTGAGAAAAGGACCAAGGCTGGTATAGATGCACACTGGCACGTTTTTTCCACTGTATAACATAATATCCCGATGCAACTAATTAGTTCAGTGTAAATACAGTTTTATTTTGATGTTTCTAATTTCTAAAAATTACACACTTTTTGCTACCGAGTTTGTAAATATATATAGTTATTAAAAATGTTTCTTCTAATTCATCTTGTAGTCTTTTTATGAGTAGAAAATTTTGCATGCTATGCTACCTCCAATACCAGAGGTAGACTTTAGAGTTTGACTTGGTCTGTGTGTTCTATGCAATGAACATTCTCACTACAAGATGTATAGCCTACATGCCAAACCTACCTGGAAGCTGGTAAAAAAAAATATCATGAATTTGGAAATTTAAATTAGGTGTCCCAATAAAATACCCAGTTTTCAAAGGTACCCAGCATTTTCAGATGTAAAGCAAGCAAACAAACAAACAAACAAAAACCAAAAAGGCAAGCATTCTTTCATTGGCTGCCTAAATATGGTTCTATTATCTTAATTAGATAATCAAATTTGAATTAAGATGTTTGCTTCCAGTTCAAAAAATGTTGTTCATCTGACCACATTTGTAATGGCAAACAGCTCAAGCCACTAAAATCAAAGGGGAGGCTAATTGTGGTAGGTTAAAGCATGAGAAGGACTTGACTTTGCAAGCCCTTCAGATACAAAATTCCCACTGCCTGCAAGATCAGGACCTTGCATGGAGATCCAAGGCCTTCCTAGTTTTTTCTGGTCTTTTTTCATGGTAGAAGAGCTAGGTTGCCATCTGGCACTGACTTGCAGCAGCTGCACGAAATAAACTTAAGCAAACATGTTGGCACAGGTGTGATTAGCAACTAGAGGGGGCAAGTACTGCATTTTAATTCATTTAAACAAAAGTTTGTAGGGAGGGAGTCTGCATCTCCCAGTGCAGGCCATGTCTCACCTTTTCAGCTTTAGAATTTATTATTTAACCTTAGTGGTCTGGAGAAGGCTTCATCACTGCCCCCAAGCATATTTGGAGTTAAGCATTTAAGGTGAAACTTTCTCTTGAACCCTACATACTTCTGTCAACATAAATAGATATACAAATAAAAAAGCTGTTTTGATAAGTTTAGTAGAACACTTGGGTTTCTCTGGTTTACTTGAATTCACCAGTACTTCTAAGGCTGCTCCCCCAGTAAGCTTTTCTGCTTATGCTGAAATATAATTTGGCTCAAATATGCGACTGAAGAAAAAAGTTATTTGTACAGAAGAAAGCAATAAACAGTTCACAAGTTGGAAAAGGTATTTTAATGGCCTAGAAAGACTGTCAAGTTACTAAGTATACTTATATTGTCCACAAAAGTGACACATCTTTGCAGAATTTTCCAGGTGCCTCTTGGAATGTATATACAGCAAATCTCTTCAATAGTGGAGAAAAAGACATTTTTTCTCTTTACATCACAGAAGCACATTCTTTCTAGGCTCCAGATGAGGAATTTTTGTCCCATGGAAGTGAAATCCATAGCTCTTTTAAAGCCTAGCTAGTTGGGTCTCACTTGTAGAGGGTGACCATGTTAATGTGACTATGGTGAACGTGTGAAGTTCTAGGAAGTGGTTTTCAAATCCTCAGTATCCGCAAGGCCAAATAATTCAGTTTAGTTGAGTCTATTGAGACCGAAAGGCCAAACACCAGAGTCCATCACCAGCTGTTTGGATTTCAGAGACTGGACAGAAAGACAGACAAAGCTGTTCCACCCATGTGGTTTTGTGTTTAGACAGGGCTACCAACTCTTCTCCTTTCATCTCTCCCTCTGCTGCTTTGGGGATCAAAGTACCACAACTGCACACACACAGTGACCATTGCCTGTGATTCTTGCACAGTAAACCCGTGCTACACACACAATGAGACCATTATCCCACGCACATCAGTGGGAACTGACACACTTTGGACACTTGGAGTTACTGGGCTTACTCAGAGCAAATACACATCCTTGGGTAGTAAGCCTGGAGTACCCTTGAACAGGCACAAGGTCTCATGCCTATTACAATCAGCATCACAAGTGCAATAAATCCCAAAGGTTCCTACTCCACTGTTGAACAGAAACATAAGCAAGTATGTTGGCTGGGTCTCCATGCCAGGCATCCAAGTAATTTATGCTGCCTGTAGAAAATGGTGCCAAAAGTGCTGTAGCCCAGGGTCTCCCTCCTGACAACAAACACAAGAAAATGGACCCTCTCTGTGCAGGTTCTGCATCCCAGACCTTTGAGTCAGACTGTGGTAATCCCAGTGCAGGAAAGAGTAACTTCCAGTTTGGTGCAAGGAGCCTCCTAAAGCTCATAAAAGGTACCCTTTTCTCAGCCTCATTCTTTTCCTATCAGCTTCTGCCAGGCAGGAGGAATGGAACCAGAACAACATGCAGAAACTGGCTCTGTGGCAGCTGTGAGCTTTCTTCCTATAGGGGAATTCCATACTGGCCATTTGCAAGCACAATTCAATCCATGCATCAAGTGAAAAAATGAAATCTGATAAACCAGAGAAATTGGTGATGAGAGACAGAACTTGGGATCTCTCTGCAAGTTGCTTCTCAGCTGCATAGAGCCTGTCTGCCTGTCTCTAACCATAACCTTCCAAACCCATAAAATCTCCTACCAGGTTCTGATCAAGGTCCAGGGAAACATTAAGGTCTGCAAGCACCATGTGGTCAGCAGGATGATGTCCAATCCAAGAGCCAACAGGTGTTGGCATTGCCTGAAACAATGGGAGGCATAACACATGCCCAAGGTGAGTCAGTTAGGAAAAATCATAACATAAATCATAACTTATATAACAGTAACACACACTGAAGCCAGTTTGCTGTGCAACTAAAAGATTGTGTTATTCTAGAGACTAGAACAATCAAGCCAGCAGTTAGGGGGGGGAAAAAAAAGTACCTCTTAAGATTCATGCCAAACCAACAGAAATGCCACTTACATTCTTACAGCTAGCATCCAAATAACTGATCACATTTCATCACGAAGAAACATGTTGTTACTGCCCAAGGCAAGCATAAAATCTACTAAGGAACTACATGGGAACAAATGAGATATTAAGGCTGAACTTGACAAGCAACATTCCAGTTCCTGCCATATTTTTGGTGAGGCATGTATTAGGAAGGCAGATTATTCTACAGAATTTGGTACTTTTCTGGGGAATGTATCTCGCTGTAACTAAGTGCAACCAGGAAGATCAAGACAAGATTTATCTCTCTGGCCTTTGAAGAACAGATTGGATGGTGTAAGATAATATACTGAGCAACACAGCTCAGAGTCTGTCTTGACTTTGTTTTGATAGAGAAGAATGAGCAGGTATACTCAGGTGTATATCTCTCTGCAAGAATTGGGAGCTAGGATAAATCAATAAATACCAGAGGCAGAAGTAAAATGAAGCAATTTGAAGAGTGTGTTAACACAATGCTCATGAGACTTTCTTTGAAATATGTTGTACAAAAACATGACACGTATTCTTAGCACAAGAAATTTTTTTTCCATGGTACAAACTCTTATTATCAATATGAGTAGTGAAGTATGCTGGCATTTGGTAGACTATATCATAGGAAGATTATAATAGAACAGCCTGAATCATTCTCCAGGTAAAGGCAGACAGTCATCACAGATACAATATTACTTCTCTGTTTTCTCAAAACAGTGACAAAGTATCCTCAGCTTTTGTGAGAGCAGTGAATTAAATTGCTAAGGGACTACAGATTCCCCCTGTTTCTAGGACCAAATTCATTACACATAACCTCCATTCACTCCTTGAAGGTCCCTAGGCAACACACCTCCTTCCTTTTTATTGTAAGAGCTCGGTGTGTTTCCCTCCTCCTTGCATATTTATTTCTCTCTTTCCTGTCTGAAGGTAAGTCACTCATAGTGTTAGTTACCACATAAAATTCTGAGCACAGATGAGCTAAGAGCTCATGATGAGCTAAACCATCCATCAAAACCAGGGTTTTGCTCTGCAAACATTTGTGGAAGTGCTAGAAGCTATGATTGGCTGTGTCTTGCTTTTGGTCTCTAATGCTCAGGCCATTAACAGTTCTGCCCACTGATGCCTAAAACATACCCTGAAATATCTGCATTGATTGGACATAGCTTTTAGAAACTAATACATCTAATATGACAGAGAGATGATAACTCTGTGGCCTCACAACCTTGACTGACAAAGCAGAGGCATCATAGCAAAGCCTTTCTCTTACTACTTTGCCATAGTTCCAGCTTTCCTCAGAGCAGCAATCCTAGATTACACACGCTTCAGGGCAGGACTCCTTGTCTCCCCCATGTAATTAATTTTCAGTCTGAAGAGCTCTAAAATCAGAAAAATAACAGTCAGCTGTTCAGCACTCAAGGCTGCAAAATGCCAGGACCACTTGAAGCTCCCCATATCAGCACTTAGACACAGTGGCATTCCTTCATCCTCCCTGGTGCTGAGCAGGAACAGAACAGACAGGCAGAAAATACTGCTTGGGAGCCACTTGCAAGCACGGACTCCTGCACTCTGCAAGCAGACCTGTCATGCCTCATGAATAAAAACTCAGTTTATCTGACCTCTGTCTCAATGGATCACAGTGGCACCAGCAGCTTGTCTGCTCCAGATCCCTGGTCCTGGAGCAGAAGGGAGGAGGTTGAACTGTAAAGCAGCAAAGGCTCTGCCTCCCAGTAGGTCTTTTCCCTTCAGTACACAAGGAAAAAAGACCCAGGCTGGAAAAGATGCTTTCTAGGGTTGTAGCCGTCCCCTGCTGTACATCTGGATCATATAATATGATATTGCTGAGGAAAGAGACATAACACAAAGAGGTGTGCCCTGACAGTACAAGCCGGTGCCTGCAGCTTCACATGCTGAACCAGATTAAAATAAAGAAGGCTGCAGAAAATGCTCTGATTTCCTGTGCAGCTCAGGAAAAGGACTTGGGGCTGACGCAACTCTCATCTCTCATTATTTCCAAACTGAAAATGTGTGTTAAAAAGACAAAATACCTAAGGATAGGGCTCTGTCTGCTTGGCTGTGCTGAGCAGGAGCTAAAGGAGTTTGGCAACAAGCATCCTCAGCATCTACTGACTGATGTGACTCTGTGGCACTTCAGGTGATGAGGAGTGGTTGCTGTTTCATTTCATCAATCTACACAGACACAGGGCATTTATCTCAGTTTCTTCATCACAGAAAAGAAAAAACTACTTGTAAGATCACTGCATGCTGTGACAAATAAGCATGGAAGACTGCAAGACCCAAGTTATGCCTTTGTAAAATTGCTCACAAATCAGAAAATAGCTCTCCCCCCACATTCTCCCTCTGTTAAATATTAGAATCAACTTGTTTATCTTCCTTCCCGATGAAATAACCAAAGAAATAAAAGATGGCCAAGTCTCTGAGTGGTCAAAAGAGAGATGTGAGGAATTCAGGTTCAGTTTGCAAACTGCCTCATGACTCGGTTTAACACTGGCCCCTAGTGTTCTTCGGCAGCATCTTTGCTTTTTTGGGTGTTAGGCATGGAATATCAAATAAATCAGATAAAAATAAACCTGCCTTTGTACTGCAGGGCTGTATCAATGCTCAAACTTGAAAGGGTCCATAACAATCCAGCAACACTATGTTGATATGCATTGGTTAGCCAGTCCTCTTTAGCCTTAGTATTGTATACACCAAGTTTCCAATGCCTGGCTGAGGATCAGAGGATTATTTCACAGTTTATCAAAAGTCAAAAAAGAGAAAAAAAAATTCTCAAACGATTCCGTGGAGATCTACATGACAAATTTGTTCATGACATTTTATTTTCACAACATCTCACTCAGCAAGTAACCTCTTCTTTTACAGTCATGCCTATTGTTAGACATGTAGCTAAGATTTGGTCTTATTATTCATATGTTTACATTATTTAAGAAGTGCAAAATGTCATGGTGTATCTATTTTGGTAATAGGCAGTGTCTTCATTTGGGAATTTCAAAGGATATTAAATGCTGGCTGGCTGTGTCTGAGAGGAGCCATGGAGGACTGCCAAAAAGGGAGAGCTGGAGCTGTGTCTAAAGATTGGAGTGGGACAGTAAAAGGCATGGAGAGGAGAATCTGGAAATAGCTAGAAGAGAAACTCCAGCTCACATGCATAACAGCAGCACAAATAAATACACTTAGAAAAATGAAAGTAGAGAAGACAGTGAACTTTATGACACAATATGGTTCTCACAGATCACAAGGAGGACAGAATGGGTACAGGTCTCCAATCACTACAATTACCTCTGCAAACCCAGACTAAACCATATGTAGCCATAACAGCATCTGAAGAATCTAGTTTAACTTGAATTTAACCAGGTATTTTCATCAGCAAACCCTAAAAAAATAAGTAAATCAATAAAAGACTGAAGAAGTATTTAAAAAAAAAAAAAAAAAAAAAGAGAGAGAGAGAAAAAAAAGAAAGAAAAAAATAACCAAATTTTTTTAAAATTTATATAACTATTTGGATCAATATAAGAGTTAATTATATTAAACATTTCCAAAAATTCAACACCTAATGCATATCTTCACACACTTATTAGACCTACAGTGAAAAATAAACTGCAAATGCCATCCTGCTTTAAAACAGAAAAGGGAAAGTTAAAGGAAAAGGGGATTTGCAATAATGGTTAAAAGAAAAGGGATTTAGCCCTGCAGGTAATTATTAAAAGCTCAAAACAATTCTTACTCTCCTGGGGTCATTTTCCTCTTAGATTAAGGATCGGTTTGTAGGTTTTCAGTTCTTCAAAAGCCAGCAGAGATTCCCACTCCCAAACCCATCCACTGATTCAAGACCTGTACAGTGGCACTAGAGGGCAGGAGAGCAGCTTTCATATCAGCCGTGAAATTCGAAGTGTTCATCTTCATCTGCCTGAAGGTGTGCTCAGGAACTCCTCTTGTGGAAGGCAGCAAAATGGAAATAAGGTATTTCTATTCCTATGGACTACTTTCACCTGCTAAAAGTATCATGATTTTATTCCCATGTACTAGCACAAGTAAATTGAAAGTGAAGAAATCAGTTTGCAATTTAATATCCCCCATTAACAGTATTTTTAAACATAAGATAGCATCCCTCCAACCATCTATTCCACTTATATAATCTTTACTGGCAGATTTAGTTCATGTTTCTGTTAGGCTTATCCTCCTCCTGATAAGGAATTTTAAGTATTGTTTGATGTATCTTAGTCAATTGTAAAAAGTTCTTCAGATTCACTGGGCTTCCTTCCCTATTCATGTGCTGAGGACCATCAGGTTTTGCTCTCATAACTGAGGTCCTTGATATAGTCAAAATGAACATTCTCTCCTGGGTCAAATATATCTCTGACTGTTGTATAAGAAGATGTGATCTTCTTTAGCCTGAGTGAGGAGTAGCATATTTGAGCAAACATGGTATTTCACAGAATCACAGACTGGTTGAGGTTGTCAGGCACCTCTGGAGGTTACCTGGTCCAACTCCCAGCTCAAGCAGAGCCTCTGAGGGATGATTGCCCAGAACCGTGTCCCAGGAGCTGTGGGATATCTCCAGGGATGGAGACTCCACAAACTCCCTGGGCAACCTCTGCCAGTGCTTGGTTACCCTCACAGTGAAAAAGTGTTTCCTGATGGACCTTCTTGTGCTTCAGTTTGTGCCTCTCACCCTGTCACTGGGCACCAGTGGCTACAACATGCACAACCATTTGTCACATCAGAGCATTTTTAAACTGCAAGTTGGCACTTAAACAAGGAAACCAAAAGCAGTTTGGAAACTGAAGTTATGAACTTCTGGAACTTCTGCAGTAGCCAGGGCTATCTTGAAATGGGAGTGCACAGGACCCTGCTGAACAAATCACAGACTCAATGGTCAGTCACAAGAAAAACCGTGCTCTGTTCTCACACTTACACAGCACAAGTGTCTAGGGATGCAAAACAAAGAGGGGATTCACACCATGAACACAAATCTGTCAAAATGCAAATTTGCTTATGCAAAATGCCAAATGCACCTGCAAGAACAGGTGTGCCATCTAATATTTTGATACTGTGAGTTTTTGTCTACTTGTCGTGGGAACATGTTTTTTCTTTCTTTTTTTTTTTTTTTTTTTTTTTCTTTGTATTTTTGCTAAAATGTTTTCATGACATAGTAAAGTGCTTCTCTCAGAAGCAAGTTTCAGTATATGAACTGAAAAGTGATTAAAGCAGGTGGGGTTTTTTTGGAAGCCCAAACAAGTCTTGGTAGGAGATTCAAGGGATTAAGTTTAACATCTCAGCAGAGTTGATGATAGCCAAAAATATGATTTCCATTCTCTGAAATTAAATTCTAATCCATTTCAGCAGAAAAACAAAACTGTACTGGAAAATACAATCTTCAAATACTATTATCGTTATTTATTTGAAAATCTATAAGCTTCAGAGCAACAGCAATGAGAGAAGTTAAAAGATTACCTTCAGAGGGTAGTGACAATAATAAACATGGGGAGGAGAAAACAATGCAACAATAATTCATTCCAAACACATTACAAGACTGCTTTTCAAGGAAACCAAAGTTGAAGCCCACATACACACTGGTTTTAGCTGTTTTCTGTTTTGTGTGTGTTACATCTCAAGCAGCCATTCATTCTATTCCTTTATGGAACTGAAGGATACAGGTGCCAAAGTATAACCTGTTCATGTAAGAAGGCTGAAGCTTACTGGTACACCTGAGAAAAGATGTTTTCTATGTATGCTTATTTCACACATTGCATTTCAGAATAATCAAATTCCCTATTTCTTTAAAAAGCAATGCCAACAAACTGGATCTCACATTGGCTAACCAAAAAGTGTGCCATGGATTTTCTTATTCATGCTGGTGGTGAGCTGCAGTGCAAGCAGTCCTCTTCACACTCAAGGAGATGAAGCTACAGTCTGTGCACTACGTTCTAGGTCTTGTAGTCAACAGTTAAAGTTTTCACATCTCTCACTACTTCTCTATCCCAAAGCCTAGAGAGCAAACTCTTAACAAAGCAAACACATTCCTATAACACACATCCTGAATATTCAAGTAAACACCAGTATTTTGACTTCAAATGAAATGACAGGATGCTTAAAACTCTGCCCCAAGCCCTGGAGTTCTTGGTGTCAGAGCACGTGTGTGTTGCATTACTTAAGGATCACAATCATGTTCTGGTTTGCTTCCTCCCTTCTCTCTGCATCCAGCTGCCTGACTGCTTTCTGCTCCCCTACCTGTGCTGTGTCAAACAGTGGGAGACACTGCTACAGTGTGTAAAATAATTCTCTGTTTCCAAATTCCTCTGCTGCAGCCCTGAGCATGAAAACAGACACAGCCGAGCGACCCCTCTACATCTTTCAGTTCCGGATAATGGAGAGGTAGAAGGAAAAGATATTTTTAAAAGGTCAGGTCACTAAGTCCCACTGCAAGGACTCCATGGATTATTTTGGGAATTTAGATACCCAGCTCACATGTAGATGCATGGGACAGAATTTCTCTCCCTAAACACGGGTGTCTAGTGCCAATTTAGGTATTACTGTGAATTTGTCTTGTCTCCTGATCTCAGGCAAGGATCATCAGCAGACTCATCCCATGGCAGATCATAGAATCATAGAATTGGCTGGGTTGGAAGGGACCTCAGAGATCATCAAGTCCAACCCTTGATCCACTACCGGTGGCTGCAGTTACCAGCCCATGGCACTGAGTGCCACATCCAGTCTCTTCTTAAATATCTCCAGGGAAGGAGAATCCACCACTTCCCTGGGCAGCCCATTCCAATGTCTGATCACCCTCTCTGTAAAGAAATTCTTTCTAATGTCCAACCTAAACCTCCCCTGGCACAACTTGAGACCGTGCCCTCTTGTCTTACTGGGAGCTGCATGGGAGAAGAGACCAACCCCCCCTGGCTACCCCCTCCTTTCTGGGAGTTGTAGAGAGTGATGAGGTCTCCTCTGAGCCTCCTCTTCTCCAGGCTGAACACCCCCAGCTCCCTCAGCCTCTCCTCATAGGATCTGTGGCACAGATACTGCACAGCAACTCAGATAATACCCAAATTTAACTACACTCCTAGAAGTGGAGAAATTAATCTAGGTCTTGGGGAGACTCCATTTGATATTAAGACACAAGCATTTGGGTAACTCTAAGCTGGTCTCATTCTAGTCAGTAAAATCTAATTAACATAGCAAACAGGCCAGAGCTCCCCATAACACAGACATCTATGTCTGGTCAGCTGAGTTATTGGTATTGTTCCACTGACAATGGAAACAGCAAGGAGAACAGCAAAATCCAGACTGATGGCAAAGCAAGCCAAGAGCATCTCATCTGCTTCCCAGTATATCTAACCTGGCTCATCACCTCTACTGGTTTTGGACTATGGCTACATAGGCACTACAAGAGTGGAGACACATTACTGGCCAACATAACCAATTCAATTTCTCTAGGAAAATTTAAGGGATCTAAGATCTTAGTGAAGCAGAAAATAACTTCAAGGGCTAAGTTTTACTTCTACACTTATACTCACGTGATCTATTTAAGCTTACATAAAGAAGAGGAACGTAATTTTTGTCAGTAGCATATTTTTGTAATAAAAGTTGCCTTTTGTGGTGCTTTACATTTTATTGTAAGCAGCATGAAGATCATACAGAATTTTGCATTCCTTCATTTCCTTAAAACAGTGGGTTTTTTTGTTGGGTTCTAACCCAGGATTAAACATCCTCACCCTTAGCACCTCCAATAGCCATAATGAAGTATGAAAAAGATGAATCATCTTGAAGGAGACTGCTCTTACAAAATTAAACTCTTGAAAAAAACAAAGCCAAATGTGATGTGATGTCATCCTGATACAATTAATGGGACTCACTCATCATCGATGCAATTAATCAAAACCTATGGCAGAGAATAAATATAAACACAAAGATTCTTTGTTTTAGGGAAACAAACTAACAAAAAAACCAGTAATAAGTTTGTATCACCTAAGAGTGTTCTACAAGCAGCAGGCCCAACAAAGGGCTTATTTCCTACAGGCTGAACCATGCACCACCACAAGATATTTGCAAAGCCCCAGCTTTCCTCTGGTCCCTGTGTCCTTCAAGCTTCTTGATACATCCTCCAATGTCAATCCCAAGTCATACACACCCTTACTGGACTCCTGGCAGACCAAATGGAGCAATAAACTATTTAACTGAAGATGCAGCGGGGGAAAAAGAGCACTCATCCAGGTCTCTCTTAGATTAAAGACTCTTAGCTTAAAGCTTAAAGACTCTCAGTTTCATTGCAGATTGCTTTCTTGACAGCTTAGGCAGTTCAAGGTGGACAAATAATGGCAGATAAGACCCAGACAGAAATGTCACACTGTTGAGCCTAGAAGAGAGGATACTGTTTCTACATGAAAAAGCAAGAATTTTGCAAGATAATTAAAGAATGTTGTTGGAAGACCTGACAAAGCCAACTGATTTCCTTCCCATCCTTTTCTACCTCTATGCATGCCATGGATGCTCCTGGCTTGATCAAGTTGATTCCATTTCCAGATTCACTTTTTTCAGATCCATTAAAAAAAATAATCACAGAAACAGAATGGGATGGGGCTGGAAGAGACCTCTGAGGATCATCTAATCCAACCCCCCTCCTAGAGCAGAATCCCTTAGAGATGGTGTGAGAGCTCAAAAAAATACTTTTTTTCATCTCTTAACACCAAAGTTTAGCAGCTCTGCTGACAGCAGAGGAGTCACACCATGGGAGCAGGTAAAATATTCTGCCAAGGGTTGCACCCTGGCAGCTCTGCTGTAGTTATACCAGGGTTGGAAACACAAATTCACTTGGGTATAGAGTTGCAGGGTTCAAGAGGAAAAGCCTCAAAATGAGGGCAGCAGAAGGTCACTCTTATTTGCTGCTTATCTGGAGAAAACAGCTGAGTTAGAAGACATCTCTAAAACCTTCCCAGAAAGATGAATGTGTTTTGACCTCTACACATGCCTGTTTCAGAGGCCTCACTTCAGTTCCATTACTCAAGTTAGAAACAACAACATTTTGAAACAACAACTTCAAAGAAGACTTTTTTCACACATAAACGCAAAGTGAACACACTTACTTCAACTGGAAGAGGTTTACGTGTGTGAGCATCAAACTGACTCTGAGACAGTAATTTAAAAGTGGCAGGAAACAGCTATGTGCTAGCACCAGCATACAGTACTATAGGTATTTTTAGAATGAAAGAAAGACAGTTCTCAACACAGATAAAAATACAGAAACTTCCACGAAGTGAGAAAGTTTTAATATGACTGCAGAGCCCTCCCCTTCCTCTCAAGATCTGAGATAGAGAGTACATATCACTAAAGCCATTTGCTTTAACTGACCCTGTACACCTTCACAACTGTTTCAAGTCCTGTTAGCAAAGCAGTAGATAAATCAGCACTGATAAATTATTAGAGGAGTTTTGCTTGTTACTAGTTTTTAAACTGATAGACAAACATATGTTATTTAAACCTAGTTAAAATTCAATTTTCCCTTGTTCACACCTAAAATAAATTTTAAGTCCCAAACACCAGCTCACAAAGATCTTGCCGTTCACATCACTGTGCATCAGCCTCATCTGCTTGCCTGCACACTTACATCATGCCCAGTGAAGGAGCAAGACTTTGGGGTTTATTCATAAGGATGCTCACTGAATAACCAGGCACTTCACAAGTGCAGAATTCAGAGCAGCTTCCCACTGTAGAAACAGGATTGGAGCCCACCTAAGCAGAGCCAGCTGGAGCAGCACTGCTGGAGGCTGCAGCCTCCTCAAGCAACCATTTTTCAGAGTTCCAGCCCCAGAAATAGCTCAATCAGGAGAGCTAAGTATTCAGGACACAAGAAAGCAGCACACAACACACAGACATCACAAAGCAACCTGAGGTGATGGATTCTGCTTTCACAACTTAATAACTCTATAGGTACCAGCAAAGTAACAATACACATGTACATCCATGTACATTTCCATGCCTCAGTTTCCTCACCTCTGTAGAACATTTCCTGGTCTTCTCCAAGATGCTGCAGATCACAAGTCCTCTTTATGCTCCTTCCCTGTGACTGTGGCTGCTTTTAATGGCCACCCATCCCCAACAAGAGCGTTTTCTTCTCTTCCAACCCCCACACTTCCTGTGCATTTTTTTTTATTTCCCCTGCCAAGACTTTTATCTTAGAGGTTAGTAGCATCTCCTAATTCTTTAAATTTTCTTTGTATTTTTTTTTGTTTTGTTGATAACGTTTCAAGCTCAGTCCTCTGCTGAGATATTTAAATCCATCTTGTTCTTTACTGCCCCAATACCTTATACTGAATAGAAGCCACTGAGCTGTGGTGAGTTACCATTACACCTGGTTTAAGAGGGAAATGTGCCACATAACAGTAAATTGTGGGCTCCACCACTCAGCAGTTTCTACATTCTCACTCAAATGTCCTTTATTGTACGTAGAAAGATCCAAAAGCTGTCAAATACATATGCTGTTGGCTGCACTAATTTCAAAGGGATTTTAAACCAACAGATGCAGTGACTGGGGTGGTAGCACCTATGACAAACCACAGGTTTCACAGAGAGGAAGGTACAGAAGCTTAGGTGTATCCCCTATTCTGCCACAGTGTGGTCGGGTGGCCATGGAAGCTATTTAGATATCTGAAGGTGTCTTCAGGAAAGCTGAACGTGGTGATAATGCTCATTAGATAGTACCATTGGGTCTAAAGAAACCACCAGCAAGATGATTTATCCCTTCATTACATGAGCTGATGGAAAGATTAAAAAGGAATTTGTTTTTCTCAAGAGCTCAGTGACTGAAACATGAAAAAGTAGTATATCTATGTCACCGTTGAGTAAAAAAAAGCAAAATTAATCTGTGTTTTACTGCAGGGATTAAAAGAGTAAGTGTCACCTGCAGCACACACTTAGCATCACCAGAGAGGACACAGCCCCAAAAGGGTGACATAGCGTGAGATAAGAATCCAGCCTAATTAAGAACTAGCAGGGCCATTGAAGTTTAACAGTATTACATCAAAGTGCAGCTGCTATAAAGAAACCAAGAGAAGACACATTTTTTTCAAATTAATTTTTTTTTCTTGCCGGCTTTGTGGCCTCCTCCGTGGTGTAACTCTGACCCAAGCTTTCCCTCTCTGCCAAAGCCCAGGCAGATGGTTGCTTTTTCTGGCATCTCTGCCCCAAGGTGTATGAGCCAGCACCTAAACCATCTCAAATCAGTCTTTTTAATTTACTCATTTCTTCACACTGTTTTTCAGCAGTCAAGGCTGATGCTTTCCAGACATGTCCTAGTGAATAATGATTCCCAAATACCTGTGCTACCAAAACTGAGGGGATGACGAGGTCCCAGCAAAACTCCTGGGCACACCACGCACCAGAATATCCAGGAAATGTTTTTCACCTCAAGGCCACGGTAGCCATAAAGGGGGGGGGGGGGGGGGGGCCTAAGGGCCACGGGGCCCTCCAGGGGCCCTCACAGAGACGGCCCTTCGCTTCAAAACTTGCGGAGAAGCGTAAAAAATCAGAATAAATTTCCTAGAGGGCAGACTGCTGAGAAGAGCCTCAGAATAAATTTATTTGGGGAAGGGATGAGGGCAGCAGACTTAGAGGGGATGGGCGGAGGGGTGTTCCACAGCCGCCGCGGCGCTCAGCGCTCCCGGAACGAATCTCTGGGGATGCTGTTTCCGGGAGGGCCGGGTGGTGGATGGGGGGCGAGTTTGAGCGCGGCACCGGCGGGCCGGGCTTAGCGGTGTGCGGGCGGCGGAGAGGCCGGGGCTGGCTGCGCGGCTCCTGGGTCCCCTCCCCTCCCCTCCAGCTGCACCCACCGACCCGGGCGGGAGGATGAACCTGGAGCGGCTGAGGAAGCGGGTGCGGCAGTACATCGACCAGGTGAGGGGCGGGGGGGGCCGCGGCCGTTGGTGCGGGGTGGGGTTTGCCGGGGAAGGGGCGCACGGGCCGCTGGTTTTACCTCAGGAAAAGCCGCTCCCAGCCCGGCTCCCGGGGGGGGGGTTGGCCTGGGGAGTGGGTGGAAGGCTCTGTGGACGGGGGAGGGGAGCTGGGTATGAAATAATGCCCCATTTCCTCTGGGAAAGGAAAGAGAGAGGAGGGGGAGAGGAGCGCGGTGGGGCGGGAGCGCCGCCTGCGCGGTTTTCGCGTGTGGCTGCCGGGGAGGAGGGGGTGGGGGTTGTGGTTTCCTCCTCGTTTGGAGAAGGAAGAGGAGGAGGAGGATGGGAATGGAAGGCAGCTGAGGGAAGGACAAGGCTCCCGTGTTTGCAGGATCCCTCCCGCCCGGGTTGTGCGAGTCGGGCCGCGCTTACCCGGTGGTGATAAATCCTCGTCGGCCTGAGCTGCCGCGCTGCAGGCTGCTGGTGGAAGGGCAGGCCTTGTCATTTGTTGATGGGTTCAGCAATTGTGTTGCTGCAGGGCAAATAAAACTCATCAGGAAAAATGCATTAATAAATTAGATTAAGTGTAGCACGAAACTGCCCTGGTTCAAAGAATGAATGCCAGCGTAGCTACTGAGGAAAAACCCATCCCTTACATTAGCACAGATGTGTGTGTGTGTGGCCAGCAAGTCTGACTGGAATATTGATTGGGGACCTAAATTAATTTGGCGAATTTTCTTGTGTTGTTTTACAGCACTCGCTTGTCTTATACTGGTTCACCAAGCTGCTTGGCATGCAGCTGTGTAAACACTTGAGCAGTTCTGAGGAAGGGGCATCCTGAAGAGCATGAAAATGCTTTTTTGTACAGTAGTCACTTTTTGGTACTGCTCATCAGAAGTTGTGTAGTGCTCTCTAGGCCTGTGATGGTGCCCTTCTTTTGTAGTGTTGAGAGATTTATTTAAACCTCAATTTTTGTAGGCAGCTTTTGGATATGTGGTGGTTTGGGGTTTTTTTGTTTGTTTGGCTTTTGTTTGTTTTTTTGTTTGTTTGTTTGGGGGTTTTTTTGTTTGTTTTTTTTGTGTGTTTGTGAGGTTTTGTTGTGGTTTTTTACTTCCTGAGAGTGAAGACTGAAACCAGACTATTCTCTTGGCAAATTTGCTGGGTGTTCTTGATCCCCACCAAGCAGTAAATGTGGACACACAGGATAGAAGAGACCACACAGGTCATGGAGTGCTGTGCATCGTAATGACTGTAATAACATCAATGTGTCTTTCAGAAGATTCTGACAAACCTCTACTCCAAAAACACAAAACAACCTCTTAAGATTGTAAACAAACACCACAAATGTAATGTCGTTAAAGTTATGTCTAGATTAAAGAGTTTTTTTCTCATACTGCAAGTTTTTGCAGTGGCAGCATATCTGTTAAATGCCCAGCAGATCCTGAGGAGCATGTTATGCCTGATAGCATGGAGAAGGATAACAAAGAACAACAGCAGCTGCTGCTGACCTTCTGGGAGTATAACCCCAGCCAGTTCTATGAGGTTTATCCCAGCACCCTAAATGTGATGGCAGTCTTTCCTGAGTTAGTGGGATATACCTGCAAATTCTGCTTCTGGATCTCTGGTTGCCACCATTCTTATTTCACCCACTTCTGAACTGCAGATTAATTGTGAAACTGTGCATCCAAAGTATCCTGGTTTGGGCCAGGATAGAGCATCATTTGGTTGCCATCCTTGTGTTAAACTGACACAAGGGTTAAGGGGAAATTGATACAGGTGTTGTGGTTTGTGTAAGGTTAAAGCATCCTAACTGAAGAACAAAAATTTCTTGATCAGAGATGGTGCTGCTGAAGTTCCCTGGAGTAATTTACATCTCCTTACAGTATTCTCTGTCTTCCAAAATGTAGTGTTATATTTTAACTAGGAGGGGGGGATTCTTCCTACTTTTTCAGTGGTAGCAAATCAACTAATGATCTATTGCAATACTTATATACCATATACCTTTTGGTGAAAGATACCTGCAGTTTATTTGAAAATAATTAAACAACATCACCTCAAGTTACTTTTTTTTATATCCTTTAGAAGTTATAGAGTACTGGCTCTTTTATGGGGATTTTTGAACTTCTAAAGATCTCAGATATGAACTGTCATTCATTAGAGACCACAAGCATAAGATATTAAATGTGAATGGTATACAATATATTTCAATATACAATATACAATGTATTTCAAAATAATCCAGGAAGTTAGCCCTAACTACATACTAATTATTTCTATTATGCTTTTACAGCAGCAGTATCAAAGTGCCCTGTTTTGGGCAGACAAAGTAGCTTCACTGTCTCATGGTAAGTTCAGTGTTTTATGTTACTTTCTTTATGATAGTATTTTCTTTTGGTTTAGTTGTTTGGGTTTTTTGTTTGTTTTTTGTGTTTATTTTTTGTTTCTAAAGCTGTGTGGATAAATGTTGAAGTTTTGAGCTGGGCAGAAGTGCTTTTCTGTGATCTTTGGAATGCCATTTTTCCAAGTAGAGCAGGGCCAATCTTCCTTCCGTTTGGAACTTAGTGTTAAAATTTATGTTTGGTCAAACCTAGAGATTTGCCTACTTTAAGAGACCAAAAATAAAGATCTATGAGAGGCAGTGGTGGTTTCCTACAGGTTTCACTGTTCTTCAGGGTGACAAGTAGAAAGCTGATTTTACACAGTGAGTTGATGCTGGTAGCCTGTGTCTGCCCCCAGCTATGGTCTGTTTACACTTCTTAAGGGATTCCAGGGACTCTATCCCACAAAAACTTTGGTTGCAAGTGAAGTAGGAGGGAACTAAGCTACTCAGCAGTTGTAACTTCAAGCTGAATTCTTGTGCTTTCACTTTCACTGGTGTTACCTTACCAATCTCTTCAGAGAGGCAATTTTTTGTTGTGTTAGTTTTTTCATTATTTTTTTTTCTGCCCTGTGTCCAAGGATGAGCTGACCTACAATTGTTTTCTTGTTTTTTGGTTTTTTTTTCCTTATATCTGTATCATGGAATCATAGAATGGTTTGGGTTGGAAGTTGTCTCCTTCTAATGCCATACCTCTAGTATGCATGAGAGTCTTTGTTTTCACTCTCCAGTGCACTGTCTGCTGTCTTTAAGTTAAAATCTGTTTGTTTTTTTTTCTTTTTAATCTCTCACTGATAGGTACTGTAAGTTGTTATTCACATATTTAAATACATGTATATATAAACTTCTGTAGCTCAGTAACATGCTAGATTAGGGGGCAGACAATTTTCTAGTGAAGCAAAAGTGAATATTGAGTATGCAAGTGAAGGTATATTATAAATTGATGCTTTGTAATCTGTTCTTTATTTTTTTTAGAGGAGCCACAGGATATCTACTGGTTGGCCCAATGTCTTTACTTAACAGCTCAATATCATAGGGCAGCCCATGCCCTTCGCTCACGTAAATTGGATAAGGTGAGTCGTTTCAGTCAAAGACTTACTACAGTTGTTACTACTACTAGGAAGCTGAACATGAGCCAGCAGTGTGCCCAGGTGGCCAAGAAGGCCAATGGCATCCTGGCCTGTATCAGGAACAGCGTGGCCAGCAGGTCCAGGGAAGTGATTCTGCCCCTGTACTCAGCCCTGGTGAGGCCACACCTCGAGTCCTGTGTCCAGTTCTGGGCCCCTCAGTTCAGGAAGGATATCGAGGTCCTGGAGCAGGTCCAAAGAAGGGCAACCAGGCTGGTGAAGGGACTCCAGCACAGGCCCTATGAGGAGAGGCTGAGGGAGCTGGGGGTGTTCAGCCTGGAGAAGAGGAGGCTCAGGGGAGACCTCGTCGCTCTCTACAACTCCCTGAAAGGAGGTTGGAGCCAGGTGGGAGTTGGTCTCTTTTCCCAGACAACTTTCAACAAGACAAGAGGACACAGTCTTAAGTTGTGCCAGGGGAGATTTAGGCTGGATATCAGAAAGAATTTTTTTACAGAGAGGGTGATCAGGCAATGGAATGGACTGCCCAGGGAAGTGGTGGATTCTCCATCCCTGGAGATATTTAAAAAGAGCCTGGATGTGGCACTCAGTGCCATGGTCTGGTAACTGCAGCGGTAGTGGGTCAAGGGTTGGACTTGATGATCTCTGAGGTCGCTTCCAACCCAGATAATTCTATGATTCTATGATTCTATGATTCTACTTCTAAACTTCTGCTGCTAGCCACAGTGACTACCTCTCCATTAGAGGGTAAGGTTTGTGGGAAAAGTGGTTAAAAACCTGCATGATGCAGTTTATCTGAACCAAGTATAGTCCTGTATTCAGCTGTAGATTGACACTCTTGTCCCCAAATAGGATCATGGAAAAGAGAAGGGGTCCAGGGGTGTAACTGCAGCAGGTATGGGAAGGTGTAGTGTCACTTCAGCTGTAGTTGTATGAATTCTCCTCCTGCTCTGCTACTGAGTGGTGAAGGCAAAAGCGAAGCAAGTGATTTTTTTGTGATTTTAATAGTAGAGAAACTGTTACAGACTGAGCCATTTTAGCCAGGGAAGATACTTGGAGGTGAAAGAGATGGTAAAGCCATACAGCTGAAAAAGGAAAGAGCAAAAAGGAGTTTAGCAGTGTCAGTAAACATGCTGTTTCTTTATAACTAATAGTGTGAAACTTTTCTTTCAGCTATATGAAGCGTGTCGCTACCTTGCAGCGAGATGCCATGTGAGTACCTGTTTTAACCTGTCCTAAAACTAAACTAAATAAAGGAGGTACTTTGGAAAGATGAGGTACCTGAGAGACTGTGTAGATGTTTGTGTTCATTACAATAACAGGTTGAAATTTTTAACAGGTGATTTTATTTTATTTTTTTAACCTTGGGTTCGATCACTGAAGGGGAATTGGGAGCAGCATTGGCTCGTTGGTCTAGGGGTATGATTCTCGCTTAGGGTGCGAGAGGTCCCGGGTTCAAATCCCGGACGAGCCCTTGTGGTTTTTTGGCATAGACATCTATATTCAACATCAGGTTAAAAACTGGCCACATGGCCAGGCCCAGAGAGTTGTAGTCAATGAAGTTAAATCCAGATGGTGGCCAGTCACCAGTGGTTTTCCCCAGGGCTTAGTTTTGAGGCAAATGCTGTTCAATATCTTAATTAGTGATCTAGATGAGGGGATTGAGGCTTCCTCAGCAAGTTTGGAGACGACACCAAGTTGGGTTGAAGTGTTGATCTGGTCAAGGGCAGGAAGGTGCTCTGCATAGGGACCTGGACAGGCTGTATCAATTGTTCAAGGTCAATAAAATGAGGTTTAACAAGGCCAAGTGTTGGGTCCTTCACTTTTGTTACAGTGAGCCCATGCAACGTTACAGCTTCGGGAGCTTTGGCTGGAAAGCTGCTAAGCAGAAAAGGACTGGGGGGGGGGGGGCTGGTTGATACCTGGCTGAATATGAGCCAGCAGTTTGCCCAGGTGGCTAAGAAGGCCAAGAGCATCCTGGCTTGTGTCAGGAATAATGTGGCCAGCAGGAGAAGGGAAGTGATCATGCCCCTGTACTTGGCATTGGTGAGACTGTGCCTCGAGTACTGTGTTCAGTATTGGGCCCCTCACTACAATAAGGACATTGAGCTGCTGGAATGTGTCCAGAGAAGGGCAGCCAAGCTGGTGAAGGGTCTGGAGAACTCCCCTCTGTGAGGAGAGATTGAGGGAATTGGTAATGTTTAGTTCAGAGAAGAGGAGGCTTGGAGGAGACCTTATTGCTCTCTACAACCACCTGAAAGGAGGTTGTAGAGAGGTGGGTGGGTGGGTTGGCCTCTTCTCCCAAGTGAACAATGATAGGACTGGAGGAAATGGGCTGAATTGCAGTGGTGGAGGTTTAGACTAGATATTAGAAATAATTTCTTTACTGAGAGAGTGGTTACACATTGGAACAGGCTGCCCAGGGAGGTGGTGGAGTCACCATTCTTGGAATTTTAAATGTGATTGATGGTTGTATAAATATAGTTAGCAGCTGTATACTTCTGTGTAAAATGTGATGTGTAAGTAGTAAAATGCAGTGCTTTCATAGGAAATTGGAGTCAATTGTTAGATTACATATAAATGTTAGAAATAGAATAATGTGCTTCTTACAGAATAAGATCAGTGTATTTTATTAAAACCTGTATTGACTATTTTTAGAAATATATCTGCTTCTTTGACTGCTTAATGCCAAATAATAGATTTTTCTGTACCTGTTAATTTTGTAAATTTTTGTGTATTTCAGGTGACTTGTAAAATTGTAATTGTAAAAAGACATATGTCCAAATAAGAATATGCATGCCTGAAAAATCTGCTGATAATCACTGGTTGTGACACTGGGTTTATTGGTGCTTTATGTGCAGATGTTTCAAATCCCAACCTTGTTTTTTTACATGCACCTTTTTGCTAGTATGCTGCAAAAGAACATCAACAGGCCCTGGATATTCTTGATATGGAAGAACCAATCAACAAACGACTTTTTGAAAAGTACTTGAAGGATGAAAGTGGGTTGAAAGACCCTGCCACAGACTGGGAGATGTCACAATCCTCTGTAAGTGACATTTTTATAGCAAATAATATAACTGAAAAAAAATGTGTAAAGTGATTTAACAGCTGTATGAATCTGAGACTCTGTTCAAGCTTTCTTTTTGGGATAAAATAATTTCTAAAAATGCTGATTTATTCTGTTTTCAGTCATGAGAATAGTCATGAAAATAGCTTGCATGTATGAAAATAACTTGATATGCAAAAATGAGGAATGCTTTTCAAAAGCATTTAATAAACTCTTTGCAGAGATTTCACAGGAAGTTCATGATTTAGCATTGTTTTTTAAAGTCTCCTAGCTCTCTATGTTGCAATTTCAGTCTTACAATGTAAACTAACATTTCTTTCAATTGAAATACATGTTCTAAGATAACAAAGCAAGTTTTCTCCTCTTCCAGTTATTTTTACTATTTCCTTAATCACTCAAGTGTTTTTCTCAGTGGGTTATTTTTTTATTACACCTGAAAATTAAGTGTTGTGAAGATGAAGTTTTTGAAGCTCAGTGAAAAAATTCTTTATAAGATCCCTTAAAAGGGATTGGTACCACATGTAGGAAGAATATTCTTTACTTCCAGAGTTTTGAATTGAGGTTTTTTAGCTGAAACTACAGTGAAGGCAACTGGCAAACAGCATTCTCCCTGTAAGACTGAAGTAGCAGAATGGGTGAAATCATCTATGTCAACGGATTTTAAAGGAGAAGAGGATAAGACTCAGTTTCTGCAGTGCACCTGAATGGGAACATTTAAGCTACCACTGAAACAAAGGAAGAAGTATTCAGCTTTGGCTGCTCTTTCTTGCTCCCTGTTTCATGGTACTGTGGCCCTGCTTATTGAAATAAATTGGGGAAGCACTTTGACCAAAAAATAATCTGGTCAAAAAACCCAACTGCATCAGTCCTTACCTTCACAAATGATTGAGAAGCAGGATGCAAGGATGGGTTTGGTTTGCCAAACAAGAGAACTACTGAAGTAGTAGGTACTGCTTACAAGAAATTTTAGATCGACTTCTTTTCTAGGAATGTAGCTTTTTCAAACGTAGTTTGATTAGTTTGCACAGACATTAGTTCCACAGTAAGAATGACTGGTCTGAGCTGGTAACAAGATTGCCAGTGTAGCAGCAGCCTCCTGGGTTTCTTTAGTTGATAATGCAGCTTTCTTGCTGCTTGTGTGTGCACTCCTGAGGGAGGTGGTCTGTCTGCTTAGTCTGTTCATATAGATGGGTAATGTGTTAACTCTCTCCAAATAACTTACACTTCTGTGCCCTTCTGATGGAATTGAACACCCATCTGTGGATTTTTGAAAGGACATGTTAGTTACTGCACATCTTAGCAAAACTTTATGGTAATAGTGATCTTTTACTACATTCATTTTTTAAGCATCTATGTTTTTAATTGAAAAGAAAGATACACTTTTCTGCTTAAAGTAGTTGAGTCCATTGATTTGGCCCTTTTCACCTCTGTTGGGGTGATTCTTGTCTTGCATGGACCATGTGGTTTAACTGTCAACAAAGTAGACAGTTGCCTTTGGAAGTGATAATTGTGAACAGGGGAAGTGATAAGGGGAAGATACACTCAAGATATTGAGTATAAGGGGAATTTAGTATAGTTTACAACTGTGTATCAGAGAGCTGGATGCCAGAAGTAGAAAAGATAACTCTGTCCTCCTCCTTATTTCAAGCATGTGTTTGTTTGGCAGTCCTGACAAAGCAGTCATTTGGTTGTGGGTTTTGGTTTTTTTAAGATAGTAGAGACTATTTATTCAAAACCAGCACTAGAAAACCAGGTTCCATCACACATGAAATGCTTTTTACTTTTCAGGGAGCCCATTTGATTTGTGCTCAAAACCAAATTGCAAACATTGATTCAGTCTTTGACCTCCAGCCCTGCTTTTCCACCAGATCAAGAGCTCTATCTGCCTTTTGCGAGGGAAGATCTATGATGCTTTGGATAACAGAACCCTAGCAACATACAGCTACAAAGAAGCCTTGAAGCTTGATGTTTACTGCTTTGAAGCATTTGATCTTTTAACGTCCCACCACATGCTCACGGCACAAGAAGGTCTGGATAGCAGTTATTTCTCAAATACAAATACATTTTAAGTACTTTCTAAATATTCCTCTTTTTCTGGATAAAGCTTAAAGCAACACTACAAGAAGCAGACTTTAAAATGTTAAGAATGGCTAATGTTTGAATCACAGGATCATAGAATGGCTAGGGCTGGAAGGAACCTTAAACATCATGTAATTCCAACCCCTCTGCATGGGCAGGGACACCTCCCACTACACCAGGTTGCTCAAGACCCCATCCAACCTGGTCTGGAACATTTCTAGGGATAGGGCAGCCACAACTTCCTTGGGCAACTTTAATTTGAAATGAGTGAAAATTATAATCTGCTCAAATTTACATTTAAACTTCATTTTTCAGGCATGCAGTACTAAGAATGAAAAGAAAATAAAAGTAAGCCACCTGTCCTGTTTGTTAGCTCTGGAAGCTCCCACACTCTTTGCCCAGCCTAAACAGCGTTTTTCCTCAAGTTCACAGTCTTTGAATCCACAAAACCCTACTGGTGTTTGTTTACTTACAGTAGGCATTATTAATATGGCATTCTTAGTGATAAGATTTGACATGTAGACTAAATAAAAATATTGCTGTGTTATGCCATCTTTGCTAAATTTTATGTGAAAGCGTAGAAGGAAAAATAAAAATGTAATGATTTCCATATTTAGTAACATTTTCTGTTTTAATGTATTTGTGTTGTTGTAATTTTGGGATAAGTATCATAGAATTCTTTACATCTCTTATGTTCTTAAAATGGTGGACCTTGCTGTTTCTTCTGTGAAATGATCACCTCCATTTTTTTCAATTCACATAGAAAAAGAACTTCTTGAATCTCTACCTCTTAGTAGACAATGTACAGAAGAAGAACAAGAGTTGCTTCACTTTTTATTTGAGAACAAATTGAAAAAGGTAAATTCTAAAACTGACTAAAAAGATGGAGATATGATTGAAAGTCTTGACTTCAGATGTAATTTTTCTTGGATTCCATTTATTCAGACCATTGGGATAAAAAAGGGCTTTGTAGTTTTGTTTACTTTAAAATTTATGATGCGGTATATGCCACTTTTTGGGAGTAGTATAATAGTTTTGTATAAACTTATTTTCTTGAAATTCTGCTTATTTTTAGCTTTATTTCTTGACAAACTTGTAGGTGGAGAAAAGAAGATTAATATAGAAACATTATTCCAGACTGTTTTATCCAAAGATAATGTGAGAGCACTGAAAGCCAGCTTTGTGTTGCTCAGTATTCATTTCTCCAACTTATATTTAAGAAGGTGACACTGACAAACATCTTGCATGTTCTTAATCAACTTCCAAGTATGTTATGAAGAACCATCTTATCAAATACAGGTTTTATGGATTTAAAGCTAAAAATTTTAAGCAGCTTGATGCTTCTTAAATATTCTTGTAGAACTAAAAATAGTAATACTTAATGTCATCTGCTTTCAGATTGGTTGTTGTTTCACATTTTGTTTCTTTTGTCTTTCAGTATAATAAACCCAGTGAAACACTGATTCCTGAATCAGTAGATGGTCTCCAGGAAAACCTGGATGTGGTGGTATCCTTAGCTGAAAGACATTATTATAACTGTGATTTTAAAATGTGTTACAAGCTTACTTCAGTGTAAGTATACAAAACAACCTTAAGTTTTTTATATCATACAGTGAAGCATAGTAGTTATATCTGGACTTAGATCATTAGAATATCATTGTTCAGTGCATCAACATACATAACAATTTGATACAAAGGTGTTTAAAATGTGTAGTTTGTGTCTGGCAGTCCAAGTTATTTTTGTGATATGTAGCAGAACTGTCCAAAGCAAAACTCCAGTTAATCAGCATTGTGCTGCCTTTCCCTTCATCCATACTCTTCTTCATTCTGGTACCTTCAGTTTTGTATGTTCTCTGCCTACTTGTTTAGCCTTCAGGATGAACAGATTTGGATCAATCATTAGGCAGTGTGATTTCATTTACTGATTAAAAGTTATGTTAATTTTGATGTGCAAAGTGTTGCATTTTAGTTTTTAGCCATCCTGGGCAAACATACACTGCTGTTGTCAGGTGGGACAGAACAACAACACTAATTGCTTCTCAGCTGCTGTAAATCTGAACACATGGGTGTGAAGCTATTTTTTCTGCTGGTCTGACAACTGCCTTTTTAAGAAAACTGCATTTGGTGTCTGTACTGCAGAGTGTTAGTAGTGTAAAATAGAAGTTTATTTTTGTTTTATTGTGTTGGCTTTTTTTGGTTGTTTTATAGTTCAGCTTTTTCTAAGCTGAAGCAAGCCATCACTGTGTAGACTATCCTATGGAACCCAGTACAGGCTAGATTTTTGGGAAGGGTGTGGAGAATGCTGGCAGTTAGGATGGACTTAAACACCTGAGTAAAATGATGATCCTGTTGAAATAAATTGCTTCAGTTAGGTCAATAAAATTGCACTATTGCATATTAGTTTCTGAAACTTGATTGCCACATCCTGTCTAACAGGAAGTAGCAGAGTGTCTCCTAAGGAGGAGATTAGCATAATTAGCATAGATGCTGGAGCTTGGAAATGAGTCTGTGAAGTCCTTGTGACTTCTAAAACCCGGGAAAAAAAAAAAGAGGGAAATTTCCTTTTAAATACTTTGACCTTCTTAAAAATAGCAACCAAATTCTTGAACTATTTCTGCTTCTCAGAGAATGGAGTTATAACGCTGTTCTTCTGATTTAAGAGATTTTTGTGAATAGTTTTCAAGACTTTTTTCTTTTCTTTTTTTTTGTCAGTTTACCAAATGCTAATGCTTACAGAAGGGTCACGTGCCTACAAGCCACGTGCTGCATGTAGTCTGTTGTCTGTGAGACTCCTCCATTTTTTAAATGCCACAGGAAATAAAAATTTAAAACTGAGTTAAATATTTCCCAAGGAATACTGCTTAGTGTTGATCCCAGATGGCTGAGGAGTATTGCTTGAAAGTTGCTGCCAAATACATGGAAAAGATGAACAGAAATGTTGTTGCTGTTTACTGGTTAAATTTGAAGTGGCAAACAGATGTGTGCTGTGCTCTGCTTTTCTGGTTGTATGTTCAGCTTGCCAGAATTTTCTGTTATCCTCTTCTGTTAGGTTAAATTAATAGTATTTTTTCTGGTCATAAGATAGCCTTTATTCTGCTGTTAATGGTTATCTTCTAGTCACAATTAGTTTTCCTATGCCTAAAGTGGTAAGTAACTGAAACATTACACACTGTAACAGCAGCTTGCTTACAAGATATTACAGTTTTCTAAATGTGCATTGCAGATTTTTTTTTATTTGTTTTTTTTTCTTTTAGAGTAATGGAAAAAGATCCTTTCCATGCAAATTGTTTACCTGTGCATATAGGGACACTTGTGGAACTTAATAAAGCAAATGGTAAGAAACAACATTTAATGAGTCAAGCTATTCAAGCTTCAATTTTAAAAAAGAATTAATTGTGCCAATTAACTCCTTTTATACCATTAAAAAAATGACATACATTTTTCCACTTACCTGCTGTTTCAAGAAAACAGTGGTAACTGTCAAAAAGGGAGTTTTGGAGCTGACAGTGGGGCAGCAGAAAGTAGCTGTGCAGTCTTTATTCATCCATGATTTGAGTGTCACTGTCTTAACCACTGGGCTATGTAGCCAGAAAGTTAGTGAGCTTACACTGCTTCATTTCTCCTTGATTTCCATTCTGAGGTGATCTTCCTTGAGCATTTAGGTGTATTTTTTCTGATCAACAACAAAATAAAATATATTAATTTAGACTATAAGGAACTCTTCAGCAGTGTGTATGTCTGGGTAGACTTGCTTTAGCCATATTACACTATTATATTATTCTTGCTGTCACTGTAGTGAAAGTGCCCTTTTAGTTCAAAGAAGTTAATAATCATAGAGCACCTTTGCTGGAACTACAAGAATAGCTTGCTTGCAGCTTTTTCTTACTTCAGACTGCATATAAACATCCAAATTAAGTGAGGAGTTTGAATGTCTTTAAAAGCAAGTCTTTCAAAGGATACTGAATAGTCTGTACACAAATAGATCATTATGTGTATGAATACTTCCCAGTATTTAGTCAATATACTTCTCAAGTTACTTGACAGTTAAGAACATCTGACCTAAATCTTCTGAGCCTGCCTTGAGAAGCATTTCCCAAATAAGTTGATATTTTGTAAGCCATATTTGATTTCCTGAAGCCAGGAATTGATGCAAAGTACACCTTTGATGAGGACAAACTCATCAATTTAAGAGCCCTGTACTCTGAAGAAATATTAATTTTATGCACCATAATGCTGTTCCTTTTGAAGTTGCCTGCACAATGGAATCGTTACCATGTATCTGATTACTTCTGCTGTTAGAAAATCTGTAGTAAGTTATTGTAATAACCAGAATTATTGCTTTTATTAGAAAAAGAGTAACTTAAAATTATTCCAAATAATTTAATAAATTATTTTATTTTGTTCTATTTTCAGCATATTAATGCACAGGATTCTACTTGAAAATTGATATGACCACTGTCTTAGAACTTTCAGATATAGGAAGTTCAGTAGTGTTTTATCTTGGCAAGATACATTCCAGTGTAATACTGCAGGCAATTTAACTACATTATTTAGTAGTTAATTTAACTAATTACTCGGTAATTTTACTACAGGCAATTAATTTAACATATGTTAATGGTCTAAGTTGAAGGATTCTTAAGGGGTGGGATGTATAGCTGCTTATCTGCTGCAAAGACTTATGGATTGTTTGGGGATTTTTGATTTTGTTTTGTTTTTTAGTTAGTTAAAAAGCAATCTATTTTGAGGCAGTTTGAAGTATTATCACTGAAGAGAACTTTTTTTTTTTGCTTGTGAATTAATAACTTTAGATGTTTTGGATATTTTGTGTAGAAAGCTAAAGTGCTTTAAATGTCTGAACATTTTAGCACATTTTAATTTTCTTATTTCTTTCCACTATGTAGAGCTTTTCTATCTTTCTCACAAACTGGTGGACTTGTACCCAAATAATCCTGTAAGTTGTTCTAAACCTTCATTACCAGGTAGTTTTTTGGGGTTTTTTTTTTCTAGATGAAAGCACCCAAAAGTTGTAACAGTCAGTTTGAGCAACTGAATTAAAAACCTGTTTCTGCATGGAGCTTGTAAAAATGGTTCAATCCTTTTATCTTCTGTGCACCAAGGTTCCTTATTAAAAAAAAAAATGTTCAGTGTGAGGTATTCAGTTTGAAAAACAATTTCAGATGAATTCTACAGTGATAAATGTATATGCCACTCTAAGCAACCTTTTCCAAGGTTTGATCACCTTCATGATGAAAACTGTTTTCCTTTACTGAATGGGAACTTCCCGTGTTGCAATTTTTCCCCATTTCTTGCCATTTCATCACCACACTGCTGAGAAATCTGTCTGTGTCTCCTGTGTTCCCTACCATTAAATAACTGAAGACAGCAATAAGCTTTACACTTAGCTCTCCATGAGGCTGAACAAACCTAGTTAGAGACATGAATGTTGGCAGTTACTGCTTGTCTGTAGTACCAAATAATTCTAAAAGCTGACCCTGATTTTAGTGAAAATATTCCTAATATCTCTAATTATAAACCCGTTCTTCTGATTTGTGTTATCTATAGTGATGTTTCACTGAAAGCAGCGTGGTATATCTAATATGCTATTTTTATTTTAACGTGTAGGTGTCATGGTTTGCAGTAGGATGCTACTATCTCATGGTTGGCCACAAAAATGAGCATGCCAGAAGATATCTCAGGTAATTATTTTTTTTTTTTTACAGTTTTTCTTAGTGAATCTGTTGCTCACTGGCTAAGTAAGTATTTCATGTTCATGATTGCTTGTAAGCTCATAAAGTGAACAGACGTCTTCATAAACTGGTTACTACTATATATGTCTTTTGTTGGCACCCTTTTTTTAGTGGAGCAACTTAGACCTCAGCTTTTTCAGTGCTTTAAAAATAATCAAAAGACTGACTTACATGGAATCTCTTTTAGCCATCAACTTCATGTTATGGGCAGGTGTAGTTCCAGCATATGCTCATGCTGGCAAGATATCTATCAATCAATATCAATCAAGCCCAGTTCTTAGCTCAAGAACACTCAGGCATTGTCTCAGGCTGAGGTTTCAGAATCTTAAAGGAAAGAGAAAATTCTGACGTTTGGGTGTCAGAGAGAAGGCAGACAATGGGGGAAGTTTTTGAAGTGGTTAAAGCTGTCTAGGATGTAGAATAGGAAGATAAAGATTTTTGAATATGTAAAGTTTTGTCCCAGGTGATAGAGAACAAACTGTTCTTTAGGCTTGATGATGAGAAATAATGAGTTTAACTGTAGCAAACCAGATTTAGATTAAATGTTAAGAAAAAGTGTTTAAGCGTAGTTAGTAGTGGTAACAGTAGTTAAAAGACTGACTACATGTGGAACATGTAGGATCTCCATGTAAGAAGCCTTTAAGAAAAGACTAGGCATTATCTCTCATGAGCTGTTTAGTTATCAATACCCTGGAAATCAATGACTGCAAAAATACTCTACAGAGCTTTCTGATGTTCCTGTCACCTTTGCATTTCTGTAAAGACTTCAGCTTGCAGTGGAGAGGCTTGAGTTGCATGCTTTAGTTTGGG
This sequence comes from Heliangelus exortis, assembly GCF_036169615.1. Lineage (NCBI taxonomy): Eukaryota > Metazoa > Chordata > Aves > Apodiformes > Trochilidae > Heliangelus > Heliangelus exortis. The sequence goes on from NC_092422.1 coordinate 59,475,791, forward strand.
ACTTGAGTAACATTTTGTATACTTCTCTGAGGAACAGCAGGGGTCTGCAATATAACAAATAAATACTCTTTAACATGAAGGCTAGTGCAAGAAATTCAACACACAGTTCAATCTACCAGTTCATTTGGTATTTTCATACCCTGCTTGTAAAACTAAAGTTTGATAGAATATATTTATTTTGAAATCTATAGCTAGATTTTTTTTAATGCATCATGAATCTCCACTACTTTCTCTGTATTTTGACCAATTCACTTATGAAATAGAATCATAGAATGGTTTGGGTTGGAAGGGACCTGAAAGCTCATCTAGTTCCAGCCCCCCTGCCATGAGCAGGGACACCTCCCACTAGATCAGGTTGCTCAAGGCCCCATCCAACTTGGTGCTGAACATTTATAGGGAGGGGGCAGCCACAACTTCCCCGGGCAACCTGTGCCAGTGTCTCACCACCCTCACAGGAAAGCTTTTTTTCTTATTATCTAATGTAAATCTGTCTTCAAGTTTTAAAACATTGCCTCTTGTCTTCTCTCAACACACCCATGTCGAAAGCCCTACCCCAGCTTTCCTGTAGGCCCCCTTCAGGTATGTTCAGGAAAAGCCACTAAAAGGTCATCTTGGAGCCTTCTCTTCTCCAGGCTGAACAACCCCAGTTTCCATCTGTCTGTGCTTCTTTCAGTGCAACCCAGGACACAGTTGGCTTTCTGGGCTGCAAGCACACATTGACAGCTCATGTTAAGCTTCTGGTCCCCCAACATCCCTGAGTCCTTCTCCTCATAGATTATATAATAAATATATGATTATTTATGTTCAGTAGTATCAAATAATTCCTGCTGTCCATGAACAGCAGTAGAAATAATAGTGAATTCTTGAAAACGTGTGATACATTGTAGTGCTGAATAGTTTGTTGAACTTTAGAACTTTGTTTAACAGTGTTTAACTACACTGGTCATTTCAGAACATTATCTTAATAGATACATAGCAGTGCTATGCCATATAGTTAGGTAAGTAAATTGTCTGAAGCAGATGAAATTTAAATCCAGGTGTGTTTGCTTGTGACGTGCTCTTGTTTTTAGCAAAGCTACTACACTTGAGAGAACGTATGGACCTGCATGGATAGCATATGGACATTCATTTGCAGTTGAGAGTGAGCATGACCAGGCAATGGCTGCCTACTTCACAGCTGCACAGCTCATGAAAGGGTATGTCAACAAATGTCATAATCAAAAAACCTAAAATTAAAATTAAATGGAAATTATTCTCTAAGTAGCGTATAAAATTGACCTATATCCCTTTAAACAGTAGAATACATTTGCAAAAATTACCTGGTAGAAACAAAAGGAGAAAAACCCCAAATATTTTGTCATCTGCATTTAACTGGATAATTTGTACTCAAATTGTTGTTGTGACTTTCTTGTTTCTTTCAGGTTTTTTTTTTAGTTCTGAAATCAAGATTTTTTATTTAGATAAACTGTGTTCTACCTGAGAGTTCTCTGAAACTTTGGAATAATATTTGTCATACCAGTTCATAAACTGCTGTACAGTAATATATCGAACAGCTGTTGTCTTATCTGGAGAAGGTTGTAAAATGAGTAGTTGATATAGAACTGTTGTATTTGGTTGTAGTTATTGGTAAATATAATCCCTTTACTGATACTTCTTCCATATTTCATTTGCAAGCAAAAGATAGAAGGGGAAAAAAAGACCCTCATAACTAACAAAATACATGTTATCAAGATTCAATTTTGTGTTGGAGAGCAAATTCTTGTCAATAACTATATATAAAGATATAAAGTATTTTAAACAGCCCCTTAGTTTAATAGTCCATTTAAATCAGATTTTTACTTGGGTATACCTAAATATATCCAAACACATTTGGCATTTCTTTGTAGTTTGTGAAGCTAAGTGCATCATACTTTTATTTTTTTAATAGGTGTCATTTGCCAATGCTCTATATTGGACTGGAATATGGTTTGACCAACAACTCAAAGTTAGCTGAAAGGTTTTTCAGCCAAGCTTTAAGCATTGCACCTGAAGATCCTTTTGTTATGCATGAAGTTGGAGTGGTTGCATTTCAAAATGGAGAGTAAGCTTGAAAAATGATATTAAATACAATCTTAGGCATGGATTATTCTGAAGTATAACTTTCAGATAGACTTAGGAAAGCATTTATATTGTGATATAGAATACAGTTTCTTTTGGTTCTAGCTTAGATGGTGTTTGCCTTTAATTCTTGCTTTCTGCATTGTTCTTTTTTCAAATTGGATGAGGAAAGTATTTCAATGCTTTAGAAACATGCAGAGATTGAGTATTATAGTGTGTGCCTATTATTGGGTAGCTCTGTGCCTCAGGAAGGCATCTGTCTGCACACACAAGTGTACATATGCTATAAAGCTTTGTATAGCAAATGATCTTGTCAACTCAGGAGGTTCAAGATATAATCTGAAAAAAACTAACAGATGCAAGAACTGTTTTGTTAATATCCCTGGTTTGCTTCTGATTTTTTAACTTTGTCTTGTTAGCTTTTAGGAGTGTGTGAAAAATATATCTACTGTAAATTACTGGTTATTACAGTTAATTTCGCTCATATAATGAAATAATGTCAAAGAGCTGCTACTTGCAATACAGTTTTCTCATACTGCTAATGAAAGCTTCACTAATTTAATATTCCTTTCTTCCCACCCCCTCAATCCTTAGCTGGAAAACTGCAGAAAAGTGGTTTCTTGATGCACTGGAAAAAATCAAAGCTATTGGAAACGAGGTATTTTTCCTAATAACATGCATGATCAAACTCCAGAAAATCCTGTAATATCTTTTCAGAAAATGTGCTGTGCTTATTTTAAGGTAGAAACAATACACTATAAATTTTATATTAAAACTTGTGTGTATTGGGTTTTATTGGTATCATCTCCAGAGGTACAGAAAAAGGCCAAAAGTGTGATTCTGTGTAAAATTAAAAGAAAACAAACATTGATGGGAGAAGGGAATCCAGATCTCATTCTCAGCCTTGGGTCTTAGTAGACCAATGGCTCTTGACCTAAATGGGGAACTGGATACCATGTGTGAAGATGGTTTCTGCCACCTTAATTAGTAGCCATTTCTTGTATGGCTTCCACTTTCATTTGGACACAATCCCATAGGTATGGATTTGTTTTCTTTCTACCAGATAGAGCCAGTGTGTGGGAATGGGCCCAGGGATGCTTAACTAACTTCTGAAAAGTAACCACCAACCAAAAAGTGTGTCAGGAGATGTGCTTTTAGTTCTCATGCTGTTATTAGTTAAAAGTCAGCACACACATGAGTTTCTACCTCCTGGTAGTACTGTTTGTTTTATTTGTGTCATCATCTTGTCTAAAGAAACACATTGTACTAGAGTAACTTAGGATGGCTTAATGAAAGTACTACCACCTTTTGACAGGCTTCTTGTGAATTTCAAGATGAGTTTTCATTACTTTTTTTTTTTTTTTTAGCTTAAATTTAATTAATGAGGGTGCCACCTCACGCTGCTGTAATTGTTAACGTGGTGTCTCCTATCAGTATAATGTAATTGCTTCTAGAACAAAGTAAACTTTTGTAAAGTAGAATGCACTGAAAAAACTGTAACCTTTATGTGGACAAGACACATATTTACTAAAACAAACTGCACAGCTACTAATTTCTATGCTCACCAATGTATAAGTAGGGTTGTTTAGCTGTAAGCAGTTAAAGTTGTATTGTCCACCTGAATGTCACAGAGTTCGTAGCCGAGCCTTCAGTTCATGCTTATGGCCAAATTCCTCTCTGTATCAGTGTATCTATAAGCACATAAATGGAAATTCAAAATCAGAGTGGGAAACACCTGAAATAACTAGACATACAGAGATATGCTTCCATTGTTTGAAATCACAAATTCACAGTGTGTTAGAGTCCAAATTATTTTTAATACCAGAAAAACACGTTTCCAGAATTTTGTCGGCTCAGGTTGCCTTCTGTGTGCCTTGTTAGTGAGCTAATTTATTTACAGCAGATAGACTATGAAGAAGACATTTTAAAAAATTTAAGTATTAATGATTATTTTATAAACATGATTTGGGGGTGCAGTGCTCCTATGCTGAGAGACCTGATGTGATTTTTAAGTAGAAAACAAACTATAATTGGTTTGTATCTAAGTTTTACTATCACAAAGGTTTATTATTACCAACCCTGTCAAGAAATTCAATTGGTTTTGAAAAATGGAAAATTAGAAAAATCAGCTATTGCATAAACGTTTTGAGCATAAATATGTGTTCTGAAAAGAATTGAAAATGTTTGGCATGTTTTTCTCAGTGATGAATGGATTGCCTGGTGCATTTGTTTGTTCCAAAGTAGACAAATCCAGTTACAATCTGTAGTTGTTTGAATTGTTGCATTATTTTGCAGGTAACAGTTGATAAGTGGGAGCCTTTATTGAACAACTTGGGACATGTCTGCAGAAAACTCAAGTAAGGAGAGAGTACTAAAACTACATTTATCTGGAACACTGCACAAATGTGTTTTCTCTAGACCTGGTTATCATTTATATCAAGATTATGTACCACATGAGAGCAATGTAGAAGATGATTGTAAGAACAATATTCCTTAAATCAGCTTGTGAATATAAATACACTAATCACCCCTTAATTTCAGTTTACTACACACAAGTTAAAATACTTCATGTGAAAACCTTTCCTTAACTATTGATTCTTGTTAGAAGTTTGGTTGTACACTTTTAGACCCTTTTATGGGTCTGAATTATAACTGGCTGCTGTCCCAGTCCTGATATACTTGAATATGTCCACTGATTTAAATAACGGTAGTTTTGTGATGGTTAATTGCTTGAATCAGTGCTTATGGGCATTTTTCATAAACAGAACAATAAAATACTACTTTTGGCTTTTGAGAACTGGAATTTTCATTCTAGGAAGAGAAAAGGAAAGTGCCGAGCACATACACAGCTTTAACACTTTTAATATCAGGAATTATTTTCTCATTAGTTATCAGAATCTGATTTTAACCAGTGTTTTCCTGTGTTTAATTAGAACTGTATCTTTTTTTTTTTTTAGGGTCATGATTTTAATTGTTCAGTTGGTGTATACTATAATTTTTGTTTCAAAGCTGCTAATGAGAATGTGATTATGGTAGATGCAAGTTTTACTTCTGCTTTGGCTTTGGTAGTAATTGCTTTGTGCTTGAATTGCCAATTAGTCTTCATTTTCATTAGGAAATAGAGATGTGTAACAGTTACCCCTTCTGCCAAGATCAAACAGAGACACTGCTGCTGGAAGCTGTTCATGAGTATAATTGCAGGGTTTTTTCAAGTACTTGTTTCAGATATAATGTCATAGTTTGGTTTTTTAAAAATAAATTGGTAACTGCTTACATCACATTTATGTTCAGAAAGGCAACCTACTGTACTTCTACATCCTTGTAAATTGTCTTTCATGAAAATTAAGTTGGAAGTTAAAGCATATTTACATATGCTTTGACATCTTAGAAGTTTTGTATGACTAGCATTCATAATACTTGCTATTTTTAAAAAAACTACTGTATGCACATCTACTCATTAGCAATATGTGGTTGAAATTTGAAAGCAGGATATTAAAATACAGTGGTAGTTAATTGGATAGGTAAAGACTATGGGTGAGAATAAAATTTGAATCACAGGAAGTTTCCTGCAGCAAACAAACAGCTGCATAATTTTTCTGCCTCACTTGGTACTTAATGCCCTCTAATGACTTCATCTGTTGTTGTTTGCATAATTTCTTTATAACTATAGACATAAAAATTTCTGTAAATAGATAATTGCCATATTTATTTTTAATAACTTGGTAAAAGGGTGTCAAATGTGAGGATTAATTTGCCTGAGTAAAGCCATAATGTACTTTTATTTTTTGTTTTATAAAATAACAACTGCAATAAGCAGTCTAATTAATGAATAATTTTCAAAGAAAGAGTGGCTAGAATTTTAAAGGAATAATGAACAAAATATAGGTCTTTTTTTCTGATAGACAAAATGGAAATAGCAAAAAGTACCAGCGTATGCAGCACTTTAGGCTTGTAGAAGCCAGGAGAACTTTCCTCACTTTGAACAGTGACTGATTTAGACTCCTACTGCTTTCTCCCTCCCCTGGGGAAGAAAATGAAAGCTAAATAAAGCTAATGTTACAATGAGCAGCATTAAACATATAAAGCAATTTATCATATCAGATTGCAAAGATCATCTCCAATGGGGCCTGGCTGTAGGCAGCTGTTGTCCTGGCATGAGGAGAAGAATGATTTCTCAATTACACTGATGAAGGAAACTGTCAATATTCATGAGTCTTTTGTGCATTCTCTTACATTCAGAATATGAAACAATAATGTTTGGGTTCTTACAGGACTGCATGCCACTGTACTAAGGAAAGAATCAATATAACACTATAAGAACACCTTTCACTGAAGCTTACTAATAGATTTTCTGTATTAAATCCCAACAGGAAATACGAAGAAGCTCTGGAATACCATCGGCAGGCACTAGTATTAATTCCTCAAAATGCTTCTACTTACTCTGCCATTGGCTACATACACAGTCTCATGGGGAATTTTGAAAGTGCAATTGATTATTTTCATACGGTATGTAACTGGCTTAAATTAATGTGGTGGTCATAGATCCTGTTAATTACTGTTTCATGCTGGCTTGGTTTTGGAACCGAGAACAAGCATTCTATCCAGCATCCAAATTAGTGCTTATTTTATAATCTTAGTATTTTTTTTAAATCTTCTTAAGTTTTCTGTTGATCAGGCAAAAATTTGTCACTTTGTGAAACCTAATGCTTGGATCCTTTGCTACTATAAATTATTGGATATTATAATTGTTATTTACATTTTACTTATGTAAACTTCTCATGCAGCTGAAATGATTGAACATACTTCTAGCCTTTGCCCTGAAGTAGAAATTTTACAGCAAATTTAATTTTTAAAGACATGCTGTTTTCTGTTATCTCATTTACCTTTACTATTTGATACTTGTATGTTATTATTGCAAGACAGTTTTGGTGATATCACATTTTCATGGGGTAACAATGAATTTTCCTCAGCTGAATTTTCAGCATTTAAGTTGATTGGCTTGAATTCAGATGCTGTTCTATTTACCTAGAAGCTTGCATTGCATACATTTAGTTGTAACTACTTAAAGTGTGCCTCAGTCTATTTTGTTATAGATTGTAGCTTAGCTATACAAAATTAACTTCCTAGTATATTTTACGGTCATTATACCTCTTGATTTATGAATGAGTCTCTGCATATATACTGTTTTCTTGTTTTGTTTTTGTGATTTGCTTGCTTATTACTTCAGCCAGTTCAGATGCAGCTATCTTGGTTTTGCTTTACAGTGAAGACTGTGCTTCAATAGCACTGTTGAACAACACAACAATGAACTTGGAACCATTGCAGACTTAAGATGTAAATGGTGCTACTTGCTGCTAAATACTTCTTACTGTTTTGTGTTGTTTTTTTTTTTAAATAGGCCCTTGGTCTTAGGAGGGATGACACATTTTCAGTCACAATGCTTGGACATTGCATAGAAATGTATATTGGTGATTCTGAAGCCTACATTGGTAAGTCTTTCACTTACATGACTCGTTGAGTCTTTGAGAGGAGTCTTACTTGAATATCAAGAGACTTTCTACCATTACCTAGTTAACTGACAAAGCAGAGTGTGGTTTGGTTTGGTTTTTTGTTGTATTTTAGGTTTTTTAATGGCTAAATGAGACTGAACTTATTAGCAACTGCAGATGATCACTGAGTTTTTAAAGCATTACCACAGTAAATTCTTACCAGTATAAAGAAACACTTTGCCATTGAAGGTGGTGGAAATTTATTTCATAGAAAATACGGATCTGTGGCAGTTCCTAAACCAAAGGAAAGAGGGGGAAAAAAAGTATGGAGTTAGAAAGTCATAGGACTTTATTTCAGTTCATGCTGCTGTAGAGAGATATGGGCATGCATTTTCAGCATGTCAAAACTGCTCCATGGAGACAGCATAAATTCTTCTGCCTCCAAAAATAGAGCTTGGTATATGGTAAAAAAAAAAAACAAACCTTCATAAAAATAATACATCCTATTGCCACAGTCTGAAATATTCCATGGAGACAGCATAAATTCTGCCTCCAAAAATAGAGCTTGGAATATGGCAAAAAAACACATTTCGTAAAATAAAACATTCTATTGCCATAGTCTGAAATAATTCCATGAAAGCTTTCTGCGCCCCCTCCCCCCCAAAAAAAAAACCTTATAGTGACATTTCTGCTTCATTGAACTTGGTGATATATCTGTAATGAACACGGTTATGTCCTGTCGAGCATGTTGATGAGGCTGAAGCCAGTAAAAGCCATCTGTGTACTCTGTTGCTTTTCCTGTGGATTTTTCACCCAATTTTGAAGCAGATGTTTCTTCTTAATATTGTCTAAATAACCATATATAGGTGGTTCACACATCTGGAAGAACCATGCAGCTGTGCGATACACATTAATGCAAACCATGGTGTGTGTAAGTTAACAACATCAACAAAAAAAGCCTCTTACAGAATTGGGAAGGGAATTCACAATTACTTCTAAAAACAGATTTTTGAGTCTATGTCTTGAATTGTGCTTTTATCAAAAAAGAGACTGCTAGATTTTTTCAGAGCAACTCTATTGAACTTCAGTCACTAAGCAGCAACAGCTCCCTGTCATTCTGAAGGCAGAGGATCATAGTAGTTTCTGGACGATAGTTTCTTTGAGATCCTTTTTTGGTAGTGTTCACTTGGAAGAAAGTAATGGTTTTACTGTTTTCCTAGGAACAGAGATCAAAGACAAATTAAGATGTTATGACTTTGACGTGCACACGATGAAGACATTAAAGAACATAATTTCACCTCCCTGGGATTTCAGAGACTTCGACATAGAAAGACAAACTTTGGATGAAAGTGGCATTGTAACATTAGAAACCTCACATCAAAGGAAAAGTACAGATACCAGTCGCCCACTAGAAGAAACTTTTGAGATTGAAATGAATGAAAGTGATATGATGTTAGAGACATCAATGTCAGACCATAGTACATGACCAGAACTACTGGTAGAGAGCTCATTTTGTCTACGTGTAATAATATGTTTGTTTTAGCATTTTTGTTATGGTGTTATACTTTCAAGATTTTGCTATTTTTATATGAATTCAAACTCTGTACTTAAGACCAGAAAAATAATGCTTGCCTTAAGGATGACTAAAAAGTATACATGATGGACTGTTTCTGCCAAACTAATCACACGTGATGAAGTAAAAATTCACTTTTTTTTTTTTTTTAAATTGATTACTGCTCCATGTGTCTGCCATCAGTAAGACTGTGAAGGTTTGAAAATAGTACTTAACATTCTCAGCATTGTTAAATTGAATAGCCAGTCTAATATTGTATCATTGTGGCTTCTGAGTTGTCATTCTGCCTGTGAGGAATGCTTTATTAGTAAATCTACCCCCCAAAAAAAATCCATGAAGTTTTATACCTAACTACTTTGTTAATTCTTTAAGGAAGAATTTTTATAGTTTTCCATCATTTGACTCTAATTTGACATACATTAAATTGATGACAAAGCATGCTACTCTGTTATACTTTATTTGTTTCAGTTCATCATTATATTCATATTGTATTACTGAAAGATCACTTAAGAACTGGTTTTGGTAAGGTGACTAGACAACAAACTTGAATGTTGTAAATATGAAGATACATCAGTATTTCTTGCAATTAGTGTTACAGTAAAATTGTGAGCCACAGGGCGCTGCTGTAGGGGACCACAGTCATTTTCTTTACACATAGTTTTGTCAGGGCAAAGGATTAACTGAATAATACACATTTTTTTTTACAAGTCTGGAAAGTGTGGTATTTTTTAATGGTTTTGGTTCACTGAAAAATGAAGAAGTAAAGCGTATGCCTCTAAAACAGAAGCAGGGATTTCTTCACTGAACAGGACAGGTCTGTTTGCCTTCAAAGCATGAATGTTGACCATATTTTGTCTAAATTTTTCCCTTCTCTTCTTGCCTTTTCCACGTTTGTCACTATGTGGGGCCAGAAATTAAAAACTTAACACTACAAGCTGTCATAGTATTATCTTATGTGACTTCCAGCTAAGTTTTGGCATTTTATGTTTGGAACAGATTTCCTGAAGTTTAGCAGTCCATGCTTTAGTGTTAAGTACTTCAGATCAAAAACTAGCTGTTTTTCTGTAGAGAAGTGTTTCTTACAAAGTACAAAAACTATTTTTGTTTTTTAGTCAGCAAAATTAAATCATTGGTCTAAAATGTAATATCTACACTGTATCACAGTACATGTGTGAACATTTGAAAATGTGTTTTCAGTTACACTTTTAGCATAAAGCATGTATGTTTAGTTATTGTGATCTAATGTTCATCTACTTTACTGTGGCAAAGTATAAAAAAACCTTACATTACTGTGATTCATGAATTTCCTTTTTAGGCACTTTATGTAACTAAGAGGAAACAAGGGCTGAATCCAAGTACCTGTATTTAAACATTTCTGTTATTTTTGCTTTCCAGCAGTCCATCTTTTTTCATTTATGATATTTTTACCTTAGAAAATGTTTACTTTTAATTTTGCCAATGAATGGATATCAAAGGATGGGCTGATACTGTAAATTTTTGAGTTGTTGTTTTGGGTTTTTTTCTTTTTTAATGTTGTATAGTTTTGCATAAACTGGAAAATATAAACCACTGCTACTTCTCCCACTACATCTGTCTGGTGGCTCATTGAGTTCTCAGTGGCCAGGCTCTGAATCCTAAGGAATATACTCTTAGTAGAGACCATTACTTTGAAGAAATTGCTAGGTGAGAAGGCCTTAATTTGTCTGTGGATTCTCATCAGCCAGTCTGAGGTACCTCCTAGTGAATCGAAATGCTAATTTGCCTTTCTCCTTATTTGCTTACTGTGTTGCTCAGCCAGTATTTTTTTTTCCTATGACTGACTATCTCATCATTCTTTTGGCTCTTTTCCTGGTAGTGCTCTCATGAATCCTCAGCTGGAGCAGGAGACTGCAGCACAGCCATGCAGGTCACATGCAGAGCTTGAGTCCAAGGTACTGGCTGTTTTCCACATGGGTTACTAAATGTGAACTCAGATTCTAGACACACATGGATTTTTAAAATACAGGGGTATAGTATAAAGTGTAGAAAAGCTAGGGGAAGAATTTGTGTTTTAACAGTAATTGCACACACTGTTTTCCTCTCTGTGCTGGCTTTCCTACCAACATTACCATAGCATTGTAGACAAGTTTGGTTCTAGCTCAGTGCCTGCAGGAATTGTGCTGTGGCACTACCTAGGGAATTGTGGATGCCCATTCCTCATATAACAACACATGGATTTGAGTATGTGTCCTGTTCAGAATTCATAGAATCATAGAATGGTTTGGGTTGGAAGGGACCTTGAAGGTAATCTAGTTCCAACCCTCCTGCCATGGGCAGGGACACCTCCCACCAGACCAGGTTGCTCAAAGCCCCATCCAATCTGGACTTGAACACTTCTAGGGGGGGCAGCCACAACTTCTCTGGGAAACCCGTGCCAGCGTCTCACCACCCTTACTGTAAAGAAAGAATTTCTTCCTAATGTCTAATCTACGTCTGTCCTCTTCCACTTTAAAGCCCTTACTCCTTGTCCTATTGCTTCATGCCCTTGTAAAAAGTCCCTCCTGAGCTTCCTGAGCTGCTGTAAGATCCCCCTGGAGCCTTCTCTCCAGGCTGAATGACTCCAACTTTTCTCAGCTTCTCTTCATAGGAGAGAGAGATGCTCCAGCATCTTCATGGCCCTCCTCTGGACTCACTCCAATAGCTCCATGTCCTTCCTGGGTTGAGGCCTGCAGAACTGGACACAGTACTCCAGATGGGGTATCATGAGAACAAAGTAGACATTAAAAATGTGATTGAAAACGTTTTACTTCATAGTTCTAAAGTACTTCACCCAACATTGCGTGTTCTCCTGTAGAATGCAATGAGCCATGATTTTTAAGTGCTAAAGTCTTTCTCCAAGCAGAGTATGGGGGGAAATTAATAATTCAAGAAGCATACATATCTCCTTTCCAGGATCAAGTTTTTTTACTTCAGTGTGGCTGGCTAAAATGTTCAAGGTTCTCTTTTCTTTTGATATCTGGTAGTTTCTGTGTGGATCAGTAGAATTCCTGTGTTTGAGGTAAACTGGAGATTTTTTTTCTGGGCACTCTAGAAGACTCCAGTTAACACACTGTAAAGAGTGTGTCTCAACAGCTACTGCATTAAGCAAGTCTCATCCTTTAAAGGATCTCCTGGTAGTTAGTTTTACATCTATACTTAGTATCCTGAATTATTACATGTAAGACCATTGCATGGGTAAAGTGATAGCAAAGGCTTGTTGCTGTCCACAGAGGAGCCAGGAGGCTGCTCAGATTGCCAAGAGATTCTCAAAGAGCTGAATTTCTTTTTATCTGTAATATGATCTTTGTTTTTTTCTTTATCCAGCACTGGTAAATGGGATTGGTTTTCTAGTAAGACATTGTGGCAATTTCTATGTGGAGTTTGGCAAAAAAAGTGTCCTAGCAAATCAGGCCTTTTGTCTGATGTCAGGCATTGATATATAATCCTTGGGTTATTTCATTTTTTTCTATGCTACTACTATTTTCATTGACAAAATAGTTTAAGAGACTGATAAAAGTTAGTATTTCCTTCTTCACTCTCCATTTACAATCTGATGGTCTGTTGCCTCTGATAACAATACTGGTTTATAGCATTCCTGCCCACCCATAAGAATCTACTTACGCCTGTGCTAGTTCTTCAGTTACAGCCATACAAATGTTTGTGGTTATGCTGTGAATCAAATCAGGGAGCTGGTCCTGCACTTAAAAATCCTTTCCTTGTCTGATCAGTTCTTGGGTTAAAAGACAGCAAACCACTGCTGAGTTAGTGTCATCAGTGTGGCAGTGTGTAGTGAGAGGAAACAGATGGGATATCAAGAAGGGGCGGTGCTATAAAGGCATTGTATCATGACACTGTGGCCTTGAAGGTATTTTGGGGTTTTGGCTGGCTGTTGCTGGCCTTCATTTAGTGGAATAAAAGTTACCCAGAAAGAAACGTATGCAAAGTGTCCTAGATTGTGAATGATTTTTTCTGGTCATCAGAGGAATTTGTGAAGTGACTGACTTGGCTTGGCTCCTAGCTCTTTAGGCAGCAACAATTAGGTTAGAGCTTGTGAGATGGCTGATGATGTCTGCCTCTCAGACAGAACTTTAGGGAAAGTTTCTTTCTCCTCCTTTCTCTTCTTTTTAGTCTTTTTATCTGCTCTTGTTCTGTCCAAGTCGTTGCCTTTGTACCAGCAGCTCCCACTGTGCTCTAGTCTTCTGCATTTCCCAATACCTGTTCTGCTCCAGTCCTGCTCTTGACTGGACTCTGCTTCCTAGATAGTGCTTGGTGCCTTTCTGGGTTATTCTGACATTCTGATTTTCACCCTCGCTCTAGTTAAACTGAGTATTGTTCTTGTCCTCATGAGGTCATTGGTTATTAATTTTTACTTTTTACTCCAAGTCATTGACCTCACTTGAGTAAAAGTCCACTTTTTACAGAAGTCCACATTGGCCACAGAGTAAAAAGGATCCAGGACTTCATCGGGTTGAGCATCTATCCACATGTTCCCAAAAGAGACATCCTTAGCCTGTCACATAACCTGGCCTGTTGCAAGGGTCAATCTTGTTCCTGAGTGGGGTGACCTGTCTGTTGCCTTAAAGGTGTCTAGAATAGGTTTCAAAACCAAAAGATACTTGTGTTGCAAATAGCTCCAGCAGTTTCTTCCCAGGTACTATTGCCTAAAAGATTTGAAGATTTGGTTGCAGGCACTGCTCTTCCTGGCAGCACACCTGCCAGGGTGCTCTCTGCAGACCCCAGACTTGCGAGCAGACACAAGTAACAAGTTACATCCTCTTTCCCACCCTGTTTTCTCCCCAGGACCTGGCTAACTTTTAGTCCCTGCATGCTAAGGCTCTTGGTGGCATGTCCCCAAGGTGGCTGTGACTATCTTGCTGGAGGGGACAGAGGCCAGGCCAGGGCAGAGGGAGGCCTGGGCCACCAGGCACCCACAGGTCTAAGCTGGAGCTACCAGAGGGGTAAATGGGACACATTTCTGTCCTCTCCTGCCCAGGAGCACAGTAAGTGGCCCCCGAATTTATTGGAGCCTGAATTTATATTATTTGCCCGAGTATTGCAGAGTTTCAAAAATTAAAGAGGGCCTGGAAAGAAGATGGGGACAAACTTTTCAGCAGAGCCCACAGTCACAGGACAACTGGGCTGGTGAAGGGACTTGAGCACAAGTCCTATGAGGAGAGGCTGAGGGAGCTGGGGCTGTTCAGCCTGGAGAAGAGGAGGCTCAGGGGAGACCTCATCACTCTACAACTCCCTGAAAGGAGGGGGTAGCCAGGGGGGGTTGGTGTCTTTTCCCAGGCAACTCTCAGCAAGACAAGAGGGCACGGCCTCAAGTTGTGCCAGGGGAGGTTTAGGTTGGACATTAGAAAGAATTTCTTTAGGGAGAGGGTGATCAGGCATTGGAATGGGCTGCCCAGGGAAGTGGTGGATTCTCCATCCCTGGAGATATTTAAAAAGAGACTGGATGTGGCACTCAGTGCCATGGTCTGGTAACTGCAGCGGGAGTGGATCAAGGGTTGGACTTGATGATCTCAGAGGTCCTTTCCAACCCAGCCGATTCTATGATTCCATGACAAGTGGTGATGGTTTTAAATTCAAAGAGGGTAGATTTAGACTCGATATATGGAAGAAATTCGTTATGATGAGGGTGGTGGGACGCTGGAACAAGCTTCCCGGAGGGGTGGCATAAGCCCTATCATTGGAAACATTCCAGACCAGGTGGGAGAGGGCTCTGAATAACATGATATAATTGAAGATGTCCTTGCCGGTGGCAGGAGAGCTGGATCAGGTGACCTATAACAGGCCCCTTCCAACCCGAACCATCCTGCGAGTCTACCGAAGAACCCACCCCACCCCGAGCCTCGACCGCTGACGGGTCTCCATCCCCTGTCACCCCCCAGTCTAACTCTCGCGAGATTACGCCAGCCAGGCGTCCAGTTCTCGCGAGGTTTCCGCCTCCCTCCCGCGGGCGGCGGCGGGGGCGGCTCGGTGCGTGTTGGGGGGGCGGCAGCGGCGGGATTGATGCGGGGCGGCGGCCGCGATAAGTGTCCCATGGACACCCCGATGCGGCGGGAATCGCCGCGCCGCGATCTGGAGGCTCCTCCGAACCCCCCGCCGAACCCGCTACTGCCTCCGCCGCTTCACCCGGCGCCGGTTAAACAGCGAGATGAGAAAAAAACGGCTCTGAGCAAAGTGAGAGGGCGCGGGGGAACGGAGGGGAGAGGTGGGGAGGGGGAATGAGGAGGAGAGGCGGGTTTGGGGGTGTCCGCATCGGGGCTGACTCTTGAGGCGCTGAGGGGGGTGAGGTGGGATGGGGAAGTGACCCCCTTGGGATGGGGCGAGGAGGAGCGTGTGAGGTGGGAGATGTCGGGATGGGAGGGAGGAGCGTGGCGCAGGTGTCCGAGAAGAGTCGAGTCGGGTTTCGGGAGGCTCTGGTGCTGACTCCGGTGTTTCTTGATCTGCAGAATGAAGGTGTTTTATTCACTCGTGTTTGGAGCACCCCAGCAGCAGCAGCAGCAGCGCTGCGCGGTGGTGTTCCTTTTCTCACCTTTTCGTTCTTCAGAAATGAAGATGGGCTCTCGATGTGGCCAAGCGGCTCCTCTGAGGGCAAGGGCACTTCTCTCGCCCTGGCTTTATTCGAGCGCTTCTCGAAGAATACTTTTATGTAGAATACCGTGAAATTCGGGTTGTTACCGTTTTATAAATTGGAAAACCGGAGCACTGGAAAACGCTAGCTTAAGTCAGGTTCATTTAAATTCAGGTGTTGGCAGGAAATGGGATATCTGAAGCTTGATGGCCATTTTAATGTTTTGTGTGCTGGCATCGTTCTGTCCCAAAGGTATTTCTATGTTTTCCTGGCCTCTGCTGTCAGCCAGTTTACCTGAGTGTGGTGGGTTGGCTTTGGGTGCCTGCCAGAACCCTCGCCAGCAGTTCTTCTCTGTCTTCATCGTGACAGGGGGACAAAATAGGATGAAAAAAAATCATGGTAAAGACAGGGAGATCACTTCCAAGTTGCCATCACAGGCAAAACATACCGAGCTTGGATGAAATTAATATGCTTTCTTGCTAATTAAAAAAAAAGTAAAATGGTGAAGAAACAAAGATTAAAACTAAAACACCTTCTCACTCTCCCCTCATCCGTCACAGCCTTCAGCTCCCCTGTGCCCAAGCAGTGGAGGAGGGTAAGGAATGGGGGTTGCAGACAGCTCCTCTCTACTGCCCCTTCCTCCTCACACTCTTCCCCTGCTTCACTGTGGGTCCCTCCCAGGGGATACAGTCCTTCATGAGATGCATGCTGGGGATCTCTCCCACACACTGCAGTTGTTCATGAACTGCTGCAGCATGGATCTTCTCAGTGGGATGCAGTCCTACAGGATAAACCTCCTCCCTGGCTGCAAGTCCTGACATAAAATCTGTTCTGCACAGGCTGCATCTCCCTTTAGGGCACTTCCACCTGCTGTGGCATGGGGTCCCCCATAGCCCTATCTGCTCCACAGTGGGGTACAGCCTGGTTTACTACAGTCTTCACCAGGGGAATATCTGCTCTGAGGCTTGGAGCACTTCTTTCCCTCCTTTATCTCTCACTTGAGTGTCCACACAGCTGTTTCCCACACTTTTTCACTTTTCCCCCCTCACTGCTGTGCAGCCTTTTCTGCCCTTTCTTAAATAAGTTTTCCCTGAGGTGCCATCATCGTGGCTGAGGAGTTCAGCTGTGCCCTATGCTGGATCTGTCAGAGGCAGCTGTGCCCAGCACAGGGCAGCCCCTGGCTGCTTCTTCCCCTGCAGCCCTCCATTGCCAGCACTTGGACACATTACCCTAATACTCTAAGACACTGTTGTAATAAGAGACTTTAAAGTTAGCTTAAAAAGAGATACTTCAAAAATTTTTGTGTAGTCAATTTCTGGGGTTTTGGCTTTGGTTAATATCTCTTGCTGCTGGCTAAATTGCAGTGGTTCTCAAGCACTTCACCAGAATATTTCAGTCACCCTATGATTATACAATGTTAGCAGAAACTGAGACAGGGAAAATGTTCCATCTGTCAGGAAGCCCAAGAAGGTAAATCTCTAGGATCCTCACAATTAAAGTTCCCAATTTGAGGAAGAGCTTTTAAAGAGGAGTAGTATTATTTGTTCAGTCTCTTCCTACAATATTTAAATCAAAAATAAATCTTAATTTTCTTCTATATGTGCAGGTAGTTATTCGACGACTTCCTCCTTGTCTAACTAAGGAGCAACTGGAGGAACAGCTACATCCTCTACCTGCTCATGATTATTTTGAGTTTTGCACTGCTGATCCCAGGTGAGGATGAGCTTTGTGCAGGTTTTCAGGTACTTAAAACCTAACTAAGTTGTTTTTGATGTACCAAATGACATTTTTTCCACCAAGCCCTTTTTGTTTCATTATATAAAATAGTTGTGGAAAGCAGGATACATATGCAAAGACAATGCATTCCTGCCCTCTGATTTTACTCTAGTGATTTAAAGACACATAGTTTTTGTCTGTGAATGAGACATGATTGTACTTGAAACCCTGATGTTTCTTCTGACTTTCTTTGGTAAAATGCAACAAACTATCGGCTGTGAGAAAGAGGGCAAATATCACACAAATTTTTTCATGAGTGCTGTTGGAGTTTAGTTTCTTTGTTTGCTTGCATCTTTTTGTATTTATTTCATAGTTTTTCAAATAATTCAATTTTATTAATTTTTGTCTTGCTCATAACAAGAAAAAAAAGAAATAGTGGTTGATTTAAAATAAATCGGATTTGCTTATATGTTTATATAATGTACTCAGTGTGGCAGTGCTGCAATACTACTCCCTTTTGAAAAAAACCCTTTCCAGAAGAGAAAGAACCTGACGACTAAAATAAGCAAAACACTCTATATGCTACATCTGCATGTGTACTGGAGAACTTAAGTACAAATATTGAGGACTGTCAGACATCCCAGTGGTCTCCCAGGGGAAGTGGTGGATTCTCCCACTTTGGAAAGTTTTAAGTCTGAGCTCTATAGGGTGCTGGGACATCTTGCATAAACAGTAATTTTAGAAGGGTTGGAGCAGATGATCTTTGGGGTCCCTTCCAACCTGATGGGTGTTTATTGCAGAGCTACTCTTAAAGTTAGGGGTGACCCCACCCAGAACCTTTTCTTCATAGAGACTTGTTTGTGGCAGCCTGCACTTGGAACAGTCTCATTCCTGTCCTGGAAGGACACTGCCACTTCTTAACCACCACTGTGTTAATAGATGGTTAACTCTGACTGTGTAGGTACTCTCAGTCAGTTTCACCAGCAGAAAGAAACAAATGTTTGTTTAGTGAAACTTCATAGCAGTTGCTTGACTTGGGTAGTCACACATACACACACAGCAATGAAATAGTAAGTGCTTCAGCTTTTCTGTTAGAAGCACAAAGGATGTGAGCTCAGGAAAGAGGAGTATTTAGCCTGATTGAAAGTCTGTGTAGTTATTTACATTTCTGTTCTGAACTTGTCATTTGTACTTCCAAATGGGTCTCTGTAAGGCTCCTCTCCCAGATGTTTATTTGATAAGGGCAAAATATCAAAGGCGGACCAAAAAGTATCCAAAAAGTGTCTCTGTCATCCATAGCATTTAGCTGCACAAATGCTAGAAACCAGTTTAAAATTCACAATTTTAATTCTCCAGAACAACTGCTGTGTAAGAATTTGGGGCGTCAGCTGTCTTACAAAAGAGAAGGTGCTGACAATTGTTCTTCTTACAATGCCCTCTGTCTTTCACCAATTCCCTTTTTTTTTACATCCTGCACCATGTGTACTGTGGCAGCCAACCCAGAGAATTCAGTCATAAATACATGGGAAGATAAAAAGCAAATTTCATGTTACCTAACCATAATTATTTGGTGAAGCAACCCAGTGAGGAGGATCTGTTTGTTGGAAAGAGAAAGAGGCATACCAGTGTTTTGATGCAGAAGCAGATATATTTGCCTTGAGAGTTGTAATGTCTCAGTTTAACCCCATGCTGTATACCTCTAGGTAACAAAACTTTGAGATCTCATGGAGGTTCTTCAGCTGTGGAATAGAGACTTCTTTTTCATGCACCACCACTCTGTTAAACCATAGAATTCCATGTTAGAAATTGATGCTAGAAATGAAGCTGAGAAAACCTGTTAAGGATACACGTTCTGTGTTCAAAAGTCCCTAGGCTGTGAGTAGCAGAAATTATGTACTAAGTGAACTGTCAGTGTGTAGTTTCCCCTTTGTAATAAACTTTATCTGAGCATACTCTACTGGTTGCTGTTGGAGGAAGGACTGGAGGAGTTTAGCTGTAGCTGTTTCTACATTTTTATTTCCAAGGTAAATCTCCCCCTAGAGGACAAAATGAACAGTTGCACTCCTACCTATATGATTTTGTTGAGACTGACATTATCAACTCCACTTCCACTGTTTTTGCAGTCTAAAACTTATTTTTCATTTCACAATATCCTGTTATTATAGGCAATCTATAAAGCTCTATAAAATATCATTTGATGTCATGTTAATGTATAACACTTTTGTAGTTAAATCCATTTCAGTAAAATAATTTCAGAAAGTGACTTTTGCATTGTGTTTCATTCATTTTTTTTTCAGATTCATCTGATTCAATGCATTATATTTATTCTCTCTTGTACACTGACATCCAAACAAAACACTTTCTGTGGTTTCAGGGATGTGTGTTGTATTGACATGCTGTCTATTGCTGATAATAAAGATTCTGCCTTCCTGACATCTGTCTTGTTCTGATGCTCCAAATATTAACTACTTTTTTCCATATATTCTTTTTTTTTTTTTTTTTTTTGCCTGTGTGTAAGTGTTTCTGAGTCTTCCAAAACTTGAGTTTAAGTGATTGAGCTCAGACTTTCATGGATTTTGGTCATCCCTCAGGACTGGCACTGACTGCTGTGTGTTGGGTTGTGAGGTTTTAAAAGTGAAGAGGTCTGAACAGGAGCTTTGCTAAAGTGAAAGACAGACAAATAGATTATGCCATGTCATATATCACAGTGATTAGTTTTCTTGCAAACAGCACTCCTTTACCCTTCATAACTGCTTCCCAACATTTTGCTCAGGATTATTGTAGGCAAATAGCATTAACATCCCAGGATGGTGGAATGCACCCAGAACTTCACCAGAACCACCACTACCATGTTGGGAATGGAAAGAGTGACAATCTGTCATTGCAGTTGTGTAGTCTTTCTGGTCCTCCACTACCAGGCAAATTGTGCTTGGCAGAAGGCAAGGGACAAGAGGATGAAAGCCAAGTATATTTTAGCTTGCCATGGCAGTTTAGGTGATAGATTATCAATTTAATCAGAAATTATGTGATACGTGAATGGATGAAGTTTGTGTAATGCTCCAGAATCTATATGTAGAGATCATAGAAATACAGAATCATAGAATGGTTTGGGTTGGAAGGGACCTAAAAAGATCATCTAGTTCCACTCCCCCTGATTGGACAGGGACACCTCCCACTAAACCAGGTTGCTCAAAGCCTGATCTATATATTTAAATTTATATACATGTAAGTATGTATGTTTATGCACTATGATTGATAAGCTGGCATTTTTACTAAGATGTGTTGTCTAATTCTATAGCTTATGTGTTGCTGTTTGGTTTCCTGTATACCAGTCTTTTTACACAGTTGTGTTTAAAGGACAGTTTGTAGAAGTAAACTATTATAATGTGTTTGTTACTAAAATGACTATAAAAGTAGGGGTTTAATGACATGGTGGGATGGGTACTATACATACAACCTAAAAGGTTGAATACCATCAAAAGCATAAACCAAAGAAACAGAAGAAATTAGTACAGTCAAAGTCATCTGGGTTATTTTCATAGAGTTTACTCTAAGTGATATCCAGAGTTGACAACATAGTGTGCAGTGCATCTGCCCAAAACCTGATATGTATGGAAAGCAGCATGCTAGACAGCAAACATATGGTGAAATAGAAGCAGCTGTCTGATTATAAAACTAACCATGGCACCCCAAACTGAATTTCGAATCCCAAATGAAATCTGTGCTGGTAGATATTTGAAAAAAGGAGGAGGCACACAGTCTAGTGGCCATTCTGTGGGACTTGGCTAGAAAGAAAATCTGAAGAGCCAAAGCTGTATTTTATCCAACAACTTCTGAATATAAAGTATGAAAATAGAGCAGCACTGTTTCTTCCTAGGAGTGGGTATTAACCACAGAGTTGCTGTGGCCCTGTGAAGCCCTGTGTGGTTTTTGGTGCACTGTCATGCTGGTGGGTTACAGCAGGTGGTTGGAGTTTGAAGTCAGGTGTCTGAGACAGAATTTCATATGCAGGGCAGTGCTAAGCATTTTCAGTTTGCTACATTCAGTTAGCCTCCCATTTAGAGAGTGAAATTAATGATTTTTTTTAGGGACACTGCACACTTTGTTGGGTAAAAGCCTAAGACAGGTCTGTGTAACGCTCAGCAATCAAACATATATACAGTAAGCACTCTGATATAGAATCACAGAATTGGCTGGGTTGGAAGGGACCTCAGAGATCATCAAGTCCAACCCTTGATCCACTACCGCTGCAGTTACCAGACCATGGCACTGAGTGCCACATCCAGTCTCTTTTTAAATATCTCCAGGGATGGAGAATCCACCACTTCCCTGGGCAGCCCATTCCAATGTCTGATCACCCTCTCCGTAAAGAAATTCTTTCTAATGTCCAACCTAAACCTCCCCTGGCACAACTTGAGACCGTGCCCTCTTGTCTTGCTGAGAGTTGCCTGGGAAAAGAGACAAACCCCCCCCGGCTACCCCCTCCTTTCAGGGAGTTGTAGAGAGTGATGAGGTCTCCTCTGAGCCTCCTCTTCTCCAGGCTGAACAGCCCCAGCTCCCTCAGCCTCTCCTCATAGGATCTGTGCTCGAGTCCCTTCACCAGCCTGGTTGCCCTCCTTTGGACCCGCTCCAGGACCTCAATCTCCTTCCTGAACTGACTTGCTCATACGTTTCCCGGATAAGAACCAACTCTTTGTGTGTAGAAGTGGTTCTTTTAAGGAAGAAACCTGTAATTGTTATGGGTTGTCATAGCTGTGTTTCTACAGTCTTCTGCCAGTCATCAGTCATCAGTCTTCTGATGCATAACAACAATAATGGATAATCTAATTTTATTGTGCTGCTGTGCACGCTATTATCCTGCTGTGCACGAGCATGCTCTTACATTTCTGTATGTTTCTGATGATGTGAATGGAGTTCTTGAGTATGTTAATAATGTCTAGCAACAACATGGGATCCCTTATTTTCAGGGTAATTTCTGACACTGCTTTATGGAGTCTCGTCTATACATTTCATACTCAGTTTTTTCTTACTGTAATAAATGCTTAATAATTAGATATAATGTTCCTCTGATTTAAAAAATCTCACTCTGAGAAGTCTAAGGTGAAAATGTAAAAAAATACTGTGTGCCAGGAAGTGTGTGTTGCCAAAGCAGATCAAACAGATGGCATTGGTGTAGAAGCTAAAGGAAAAAAAGGAAGGGATAAGGCTTTGTATTTTCAGCCGTTTCATGATGGTTATGTGCCCAACCATAAGGTTCTAAGTTACTGCAGAAAAAAAAACAATTAGCTATGTGATGAGGCTGTTTGCTGTACACTGAGACAAAGAAAAGTGTTGTAGTGACTAGGACGCTTACCTGAGTGCCAGTCCTTGATCTACAGAAAGTTTTAGTATTTTACAGAAACTGAAGATGCTCCCTCAAGATTTTTTTTTTTCCTTGTGAATCTTCAGTACTTCAGGTGTATAATCATAGCACTTTCTAATATCAGGCCTCATTTAATTTAAACATCAAAGAATACAAAACATAAGGATAGTCCTGTTAGCATGACAGAGAAGGAAGTTTACTTCTTCCTGGGAGCCACCAGCGATCAGACTTCTTCACTGTTCCAGCCATTAAGCAGCAGAGAGACATTTCTCCCAGCAGAGCTAAAGATTGCACAATAAATTCCCCTCCTTTACATACACTTGTCGGCCTTTTAAAAATATATTTTGAAACTATGTAGTTATGGAAAGTGTTACATTCATCTTTTTCTGCTGTGAAATGGATGAGGACGAAGCTTTGTTTCTCCTGCTTTTGCTCCTTTATTGTCACTCACAGCCACCTTCAAGATAGCTTCTGCTGCCTGTGCATCCTATGATAAGCCCATATTTTTGCTCTTTCTCACCGATGGTGAAATCCAATTCCAAAATAGCTATGGGGCTGAAATACAGTTGTAACTCTGTGTGTTAATTGACCACTGCTGCTGGTGGTCAGTTTTGCCATGTATGGCAATAGTAATTTAAAATTATTTAAAAATTAATTTTATTAAAATTTTAAATTATTAATATTATTAATTAAAATATTTAAATTATTGATAAATTATTAAATTTTAAAATTAAATGTAAAGTAATTTAAAGTTATGGGATTGTATTCAGGTATGTGTCAAAATCTGTTGTGATGCACAGCCATCACTGAAGGCCATTTAAACCCAGCTATTTTATATCACAGTTGCAGGGGTTTAAAGCATGTACATACCAGGACTCACCATAACTTGTCTGGCACCACTTGTGGGTGGTACTTCATTAAATTCCTCAGTTTCATTGTGGTTGGTGGTGTGCCAAGCCTGAGGTTTTTATTGGGAGCATTAAGCATTTACCCTTGGAATGGGATCTGTGCCAATAAATTCTTAAAGAATCAGATTTATTTAGGTAAGTACCTGTTCTTCTGTTTGCTAGAAATGTTTTGGCTTTTCACAGTAATTGTTCTTCACTATTAGACATTGTATATTTGTACACATGTATGTCAGGTGGAATTTATTTGTATCTAATTCATTGGATTATCTTGCCCATTGTTATTTAATCTTTCTTAAATGTGGAAATCTCTTTCAGTACAGTGATAGCTTAGTAACTACCCTCAGTTATTCAGTTACTTTTTATTGTATATATAATTAGATATATATGTATGTAAAGATTTCAATATGCATGTTTAAGGTAGCTGTTTTTCAAAGAAGGTAAGAATTGCAGTGTGATTCATTTTTTTCTAGTCCTGAAAAGAACAGTAAATAACAGAAGATAAAATTACTTGTTGTTGCAGCCTTTATCCTCATCTCTACTCAAGAGCATACATTAACTTTAGAAATCCTGAGGACATCCTTCTCTTTAGAGATCGCTTTGATGGCTATGTCTTCATTGATAATAAAGGTTGGACTATTTATAAGATACTAAATGTGTATGTATACATATACCATTTTTAGAACATTAATTTATTTTCTTTTTGCTAATTACACCAGGGTTTTTTTCTCAATATAGTTAATTATATAAAACATATTCAAATCTAGCACTTAAAAATATAATTAAGTGCAAAATATATTTATCTATGCAGTCTCATTTGTCTACGTGCATGCTATATCTGCGTTCTGTACCTTCAGCAATACACAGTCAAGATCCTATTAAGAAAATTATCTCATTAAAGCTTCACAGTTCATCATAACAGACCTGAACACATTACAAGCATGAATTTTTACATCTTCAGTGTGTTTCTATGACATAAAGTTATGCCACCCATTCCCATTTTGAAAAAGCAAGACAAAAACTTGTCTTGCCCAATTTGAGACATGTACGGTTTGGCTTCTGAAGCCCAAAAAGGCCTAATAAAACCGTTTAGAGGCAGAGTTTTAAGCCTTTAAACAGCAAAGGTATTTTTTTGTGGATCCAGGGAACTCCCAGCTCTCGCTGGACAAAGAGTTCTGAGGGTTAAGGGAAAGGGTTGGGGTATTTATACAGTAAAAGGGGAGGTTACAACATTGTTACATACTCAATTCTTGCTGACTTCATTATATTGTTACAAGGCGGTATCAGACCCTATCCATAACTTTCTTCTTACCTGTTGGTGGTGGCATCTTTATGTTCTTCTTGTGCAGATGTTCACATTCTTTGGTGCCCAGCTGGCGCCTAAGTGGCCTTGGCCGTGTCTTGTTTTAAGAACAAGACCTACACTTTTAATTATCTTCGAGACAGAAGTTAATCCCATTCTGGCCTTGTGTTTGGTTACATTGTTCTAGTGGAAAATGACACCCCTCAGCTGCTTTGTTCAGTCCTTTCTCAGTTTAACCCTGAATTTTACTGGTTATGAATACAAATTCATTAACATATATTACAAGTTTTAATTCTACATAAAGTAAATTCACACAAACAGCTTGGCCTGCTCTCCTCTCCTTACAGGAGTTAATCCTGTCAGGATCTTTCTCTTTTTCACTTCTTAGAGCATTTGCAGACATACTGAGTTCCAAGAAAAAGAGGGACAAAATTGGTTGCCATCTTTAAAATGTTCAGTGTGCAGGGGTTTGCCTAATGGCAAAGAAAAGCTCTGTAATGTAGGTATGGATAAATCCACATCTGCTGCAGTTGCATGTAACTACCTTAGCCAAGAAATGGTGCTTTTCCTTCTAGCAGTTTTTTGCCTCATTCACTCATAGCTTCTGTAAAATATTTCATGGGTTTTATAAAACAGAATTGTGGGTTTCTCATATAGACATAGCCTATTCTCTGTAGTCCATGTTGCAGAGGTCCTGTGAAAAGAAGTCATGTCTGCTCTTACTGAAGAGCTGATCTCTGAAGAAGCTGTCTGCCACACTAACAAATCCTTCTTCAGCATTTCCCACCTGAGATACTTTATAGGCCTCTAATTTAATCAGATTTGGGTGGATTTTCCTAGAGATGGAGAACAACACATTACTCACAGGGTGTGCTTCCCAGATTTCAAACTCTGGATGTTTTCAATGAAAAAACTGGAAAGAAACCAGCTTTATAATTCTTCCAAGACTTCACTTTGTCTAAATTAAGAATGTTCTTCAGTGCTAGGGTGGACCAAAGCCAGAATATTTTTTTGTGTTGCAAAACTGAGCTTGGACACAGCTGTCCAGTTTGGCACAACTGTGCAAATAACCAGCTGAAATTTTGATCGAAAGGCTTGTGGTGGCATTGCATTTATGAGGCTAAAACCAAAACAAGGATTACCAGGATCAGTGAGGTTAACAAATGTTCTACCAGACTTAAGCAAGGTTTTCAGTGGACTTGAGCAATGTGTAATCTTAAACCTGCTGCAAGTGGAAGCCAGGCAAAATTCAAAAGCTGGCTCCAGTCCAAAGAAGAATCCAGTATTTAAAGCAGAATTCAAAACAAAGAACCCGTGAAAATAAACACTGGCAAGGAGTTCCATAGTTCGTCATAAACAGAAAAAAATAAAAGTATCACACAATTCTACAGGCTGACTGTTTCAGTTTTGGTTCTGGAAGAAGTTAGTATGTTTTATTACTGCACAGTATCTAGCATTAACATATTTACTAAGCTTTTTGGCAAAAACACTTTACAGAAGCAACTCTACTATTTCAGAGTAATTCCCCAGTAGTGTTTATTCTCTTGTCAGGCTGAGATTTTAAGTAAATTTTTCTAATCAATATCCTTGAAGAATGAAAGGGAATTATAAATCATAATGCAAGGATTTACTGTAAAATCATAGTCTTCTTCATTTTTAAAGTCTCTTTTAGCTTATTAAAAAAAACATTTAATTTTTATATATATAATAAAATATAAATATATTTTGCATTGAATCTAAAATACTCCTATGTGTAATTTTTCATTAGAAGTTGAGGATGGGGTTGTGGAATGTATCAACATTCATATTTGATTTCAAGTAAAACTTCCCAACACGAGTTTCAAGTTTTGAAAATCTTGCTTGAATATAAAGAATGTTCCTCTCCCTTCTAAAAATTAAGCATTGATCTCTTTTAAGGTTTGGAGTATCCTGCAGTGGTTGAATTTGCCCCATTCCAGAAGATTTCAAAGAAGAAGCTGAAGAAGAAGGATGCCAAAGCAGGGAGCATTGAAGATGGTAAACATGTTTTCTTGGTGTCACAGTGGAAAATAGATTCCATTTCTGCCATACATTTCAAAATATTAACATAATGCAAACATTTTTCTTCGCAGATCCAGAATATAGGAAATTTTTAGAGAGTTATTGTGCTGATGAAGAGAAAATCTGTGCCAATCCTGAGATTCTTTTGGGAGAGATTGAGGCCAAAACAAGGGAACTCATTGGTCTGTTTTCTTGTTTTTTCTTATTATTGAGAGTATTAAATATTTTTATATCTTTTTTTATATTACTTGCAATAGCTGACATGTTCAGTCTAACAGAGATTGTTATTGCAGTTAAATTTTTTTGTTACTAAACCAACTTGTGACACTGGAAGTTTTGCATGCACAGTGGCTTCAGAAATAGGTCCTAAATACTTCTGAATAGTTAGAGATGTATTAAAAGGTGGAAGATTTATTTTTAAAAGATAAAATAGCTGAATACTTAATCTATTATATGAGCTGCTTTTATTGAGAAACATAAACTCATCTCTGTTTTCATGGTCAAGATTCTGAAAAAAATATGAAAATAAGGCCACAGCTTGTTCTCTGTATGCATGCAGCATGACTTTCACAGTCTTGGGGGGAATCTTCAGTAAGATCAACACTGAACTCTTCAGTTCCAGTATGCAGCTTTCAGAATGACATGGAATATTGATGAGCTGTATCTCCAGCTGACAAAATGTAGAACACTTTGTCTTTCCTTAGGTATAACAAGCAATTAGGAAAAAAAAATATTACCTTTGCCATTTTTTTACAGTGTAGAAGTAGCCACCTCTTTTGATTAGAATCAGAATTGTAGAATCATTTAGGTTGGAAAAGACCTTTAAGATCATTGAGTCCAACCATTACCTAGCACTGCCAATTCCACCACTGAACCATGTCCCTAAGCACCACATCTAAACATCTTTTGAATACCTGCAGGGATGGTGACTCCACCACTTTTCTGTGCAGCCTGTGCCTGACACAATTTCATTAAAGAAATTTTTGTGCAATGTCCAATCTAAACCTCCCCTGGCACAACTTGAGGCCATTTCCTCTGATTCAATCACTTGTTAAATTAGTATTATTGGTTGATTAGTATTATTAGTTGATTGAAAATATGAACAGTTTAAAGGAAATGGAAATGTTAGAAGTATGGAAGTTTAGATAAGTCTATTAATAAAACCTGTTTGTTGTTTTTCTAGATAGGCAAGTTCCCCAGCAGTCATTATTTACCCCTAATCCTCCCTAGTATTTGACAGCAGAGTAAAAGCAGTCAAGATTTTCTGAGAACTTTACACAAAGTTTACAATTTCAAGAAAAATTTATTAACTTAAAAATAGTCTATAAATTAAAATTATTATTCTTGAGTCACAGATTTCTGAGTGACTGTTGGCTGAGGGCAGCTTCATATTAGGAGTTTTAATATTTTGCTTATTTTAAATCACGGGGAAATCAATTTAGTTGCTTTATTTTTTTCTGATACTCAAAACTGTGCCCATTGCTTTTAAGAGGAAAACAAAGATTACTGCAGTGGATATAATGTTTTCAACCAAATTATATAAGGGTTTAGTTGTATGTCCAACTTCAAAGGTGTTACTCCCACTAAGTCAGTTAAAGACACCCCCAGGACTTTGTTGGCAGCATTGGGCCTCACATTCTCAGCATTTCTCCAGGTAGTTACTGCAAACCAACATGTTTTGTGCATCCAGACAGATGCTTTAGCTCATCAGTTTCAGTGTGAGAGTGAGATAAAATACAGTTTCTCTGTAACAAGATGAAGGTAAGCTCATTCTTCTGGCTTATTTGTAGAGAGCAAGACAAAATATAAAGGTTATTGTTGACACAGGCCTTCATTTTGTAATTTATTTTCTTTTGAAGAACGTTTAAGAAAAGCCTCTTAGATTTTTGTTTGAAGTAAGGCCCTTAAATAAGATGGACAAGATTTAGGTTTGACATTCTTTTTTTCCCTGCTTTTTTGATACTACTCATCATACTACCTGTCTCCCTTGAACTTCAATTTATAATTTCTGATGAAACCTGTTGCATCACAGTATTTATCATGACTAGGCTCAAATTCTGGATGCCCAGCACAGGTTATCCTCTCCCCAGATCCTCCAGTTACAATTTTTTTTTCAGTCTTGGTGTGTTAAAGTGCCCAGAGGTACACAGTACTGAAACAGGGAGACTTATAAGAGTAGGAGAGGCAGAGTTCCACATCTGGGAGACTGGTAGAAGGATGATGGGGGCCTAAAATTTGACAAAAATTAGAAGCAAGTGAGAGGGGAGGAATCTGGGGATAGGGGGAGGTAGATATCAAATCAACATTTTTTTGTTGTTTTTCCTTTTCACTGCAGATATTTGATAAAAAATAAATGTTGCATCCTGTCAAGCCTTTCCATTCACAACTATGTAACAAGGTTTTACCTTTAGTGATTGGGTTGCCCCTGGATTGCCCCACTGTTTCAAGAAAAAAAACATTCAGATGTTTTTGGATATGAAATGTGTCTGCATTTTGGCTACACCACTTAAAATTTCCTTAAATTTTTTTTTTTTTTATTATTTCTTCCTTTTTTCCTCCTTACTTGCCTTACAAATCCTGTCATGCATTTTAATAGCAAATTTTTCTTCTGGTTTGAGGAAGAGTCCTATAAACAACGATAGAGCAATTTCCAGTAATAAACGTGTTCTTTGACTCCATCCTGGGGCATCTCAGACTGACAAAACTTGCTCATAGCTGCAAGTACATGAATTCAAGTTTGAATTCAATGCTGACAGTCATGAATGCTCTGCATGATACAGAATTTGATGATGTTCTGCAATTTTTTATAGTATTTGGGGATGATAGTATTCACGCAGGTGGCTAAGGCTGGATTTTGGAGAGTGGAGACAGCTCTGTAACGTAGGAACAGATGAGGCATTTTATTTGTTATTTGGGAAGCCAGAGTTTTACTGAATCTGCTGATACTTTGCTGTGTAACTTGGCACAAACCTCTTAACTCATCCTATTTTCCCATGGACAGGTGAATGCTAAATGGTTGTTAGATGGAAATGTTGTATGAGAATGGAAATGTTGCCTTCATGATATGCTCCGGACTCTGGGATTGAAAAGTGCTATATGAGATTGCAGTAATGTGGGCTAAATATGGACAACATTATAGCTAGGTTTTGATGTACTAAATTAAAATGTAGTAATAGATTCTGAACAGATTTCTTTCTCTTTTGGTAAAGAACCATTTGATGAGCAGAAGAAAAAAGCCATTCTTTGAAATTAACAGATATGATTTTTAATTAAACCTTAAATAATCGTGCAACATATTTCTGTTGCTTTTTACCCTAACAGCAAAAAAAATCCAAAGTGTTTCTAAAGTGGAATGATGGGAATGACTTCAAACTATATATACAATAAATAGGTTTATTGATTATATAGCTCCCTTTTAAGTAAAGCTAGAAAAAAGCAGTTAGTACTGAAGTAGAGAAATGAGTACATATTTTAGGAGTTGAACACTATATCACAAATTTTTTGTGTTTTAGCTAGAAGAACAACACCCCTTTTGGAATATATTAAAAATAGAAAATTAGAAAAGCAGGTACGTTCAGACTTTTGCCTGAAGTTCAATATTTATGTTTCACGTGGTTTTCCTGTTGGGCAATTTACAATCAATCGTTTTGAACTCTTCAGAGAATACGAGAAGAAAAAAGAGAAGAACGAAGGCGGCGAGAACTGGAGAAGAAACGGCTGCGGGAGGAAGAGAAAAGGAAGCGCAGAGAAGAGGAGAGACGTAAGAGAAAAGAAGTGGAGAAGCAAAAGAAGATTTCTGAAAAAGAAATAAGGATCAAGGTACCTTAATGAAAAAAGAAAAACCCAACCAAAAAACAGCAAACCAACAAAACCCAACCTAGTTTTCTGCTTAAGTTATCGAGAAGTTCCTCTGGTGTCTCATTTATGGTATTTATGCAGTGTACTAGGAGTAGGGTGGGGAAATACCAAGCCAATTTTTCCTGGAAAGGGAAAAAAATGTAGGGTTTTGACTTAAGTACTGTTGTTGAAAAGTGTGACTAATTCCCTTAGTTACAATGATGTGCTGATACAGTCATGGCAGGTAACTCAGATGCCTTTATACAACACGGCCACAATCTGTGCTGACACAGCCTGACAGAACTAAATTGTTCTGTGCTAACATGTCAGAAGATTATTGCAAATGTGGCTTTCACACTGTCTGTCATGTAATCTTCATCTAGCCATATGTGCTGAGATTTTTTTTGTGTTTGTGCTCAGAATGGATTTATTTTAATAGTGTGCTTTAACCAAGTTACAGCAAAGTTGCTGATTTCATGCTATGCTGCTTTATGACAATCTGAATAGATGTGATATTAATTACTTCAGTTAGGTGGGTGTATTTTGTGATATGTCTAGACATTTAAAACCTTATTTATATAAAATGACATGGATTAAAACTATTAACCTAAACTACAGTTTTTAGAAGTATTGGAAAGGTTTTGTAGGATGATTTGAATGGGAAAATTGGTGTAAGAGACTGTAGCTTAATGCAAGAGCACTCCAGAAGCCACAGAGCTCTGTGCTTCTCCCTTCTTTCTTTTTTTTTTTCCTGGACAACAGTTGCCTTCACCTTGATGTAAAAACTAGTAAGTTCTGAAGCTGAATTACAGATTTTTCATATTTAGGTATGATGAAAAACATACCAAAACTTCAGAAGAAAAGGGAATTATTCTATTACTCAAAACTGGTTCTCCAAAACCAGGACAACCCAGTATTTATGACATCTGTGGTAATGTGACCTTGAAAGCCAGTTCTGCCTCCTAAAGAAAAGGAAAATATTACCTGAGAGAAACATTACAGAGTTTTAAATATTGGGGAATTATAAGTTGTGCTCATTTCAGAAAAACTGTTGGAAGGGAAAGACTGATGAGATATCCTGCATATTCTTGAAATGTCAGAGAAATAGTTTGATACAGTTGGTCTTTCTATAAGGATTATTAATGCTAGATAGTGCTTGAGCCCCCTGTGGGTTATTTCTTGTGAAAGGAAGACTTCTTGGAAATCTTAATCTCCAAGGTGAGAATGCAATGTGACCTTTTCTGCTAATAAGATAATTTTTTTTCCCATCTGTTTTTCTGCCAAGGTGTATTTACACTTAACACCTACTTCTAATGTTGGTCTGGCCAAAGTAGTTCATACGTAACACGTTTTATATCTAATTTCTCATGGAGTGAAATATTAATCTTGCTCCTTTTGTCTTAGAAGTGCTGCTTTTTATTTTATTGGCAATAACACTGAGCTCTGTTATACGATTTCTAAAAAATCATGGAACATTATAATACCTTTTATATATAAAAAACTTAGGAGATAGGAGTAGGTAAGTGTTGTCTCCAGTGTTCCCAACATATTTAAAAGTGTGCAGTTGGATGCCTGCTAATGACTGCCACTCCTTAGCAAAATTAAATTGCCCTCTTTAAATAACTTTTTAAATTTTACATTTTGGAAAATATATGCCTAGCATTTAAATATCTTCTTTCTTAATAAGCTTTTGATATATTTTTAACATTTTGTTAAAATGTCTGTTACAATGGAGGAGAGTAATTACACATCATAGTGTAAAAAAATATTTCTTAGCTTCTTAAGAAGCCTGAAAAAGGAGATGAGCTGGCCAGTGAAAAGCACAAAGAAAAAGTTGAAGAAGCTGACACAGAAGAAAGCAAATGGGATAAATCACCTGGATCTGGGAGTATAAGATCCAAATCACTGGAGGGTTCAGTAAAAGAACATAAGGAAAAGTAAGTAGAATTTATTTTTTAGGCTTCAAATTAGATTTTAAGTGTTTGCATTTGAAGGCTGAAATGTGATACAAGTGGTGCATTGGCTGGGTCAGCAAGGAACAAGGATTTCATTCTGTGTAAGAACAAATCTCTCACTGTCCTTTTTTGTAAAAAACGTCTAGTAACAGCTTACTGACCTGATGGTTGTACTAATAGATGCAATTTTTTATTTGTGAAATATTTTGAAATCCCTGATTAGTAGGATTTCTTCATGAAAAGTCATTGAGTTTCATTGTTATTTCATCTGATTCCCATCAAAAGTTCAGGTAAGGCCCTCCTTCCATTTCTGATGTCAGACTAAATTGCCTCAGATGTCAGACTCTTCCATCACACTTGCTTCATTTTTGCTGCAATAAACAAGTAAATGTGTTTGGCAAATAAGAGAGTGGCAGAATAGTTATGGTGTGAACTTATGCTTATGACAGATCTGTGCCAAGGGCTGTCTCCCTTTTAGGATGCACATTTAATGGTAGGAACAAGAGGTGCAGCCCACTTCTATAACTACTATAGCCTGGAAATGTCTTATAAATGTTTAAATGTTTTCAGCAGCTGGCTCTTTCTTGGTATTTGCACATGTGTCCCATCACAAGCAGGATTCACCCATAAGATATGTAAGGTAGATAACTAAGAATAATATGCCTATTACCTATATAATATAGGTAAAGAATACTTGGTTCTTCAGTAGAGTTCTTCAGACAAGCTCTAAAAGTACTTTGCAAAGTGAAAGACCTCAATCTGAGATGACATATATATGTGCAACTGGTATGTAAGGACAAGCTTGAGCATTTAAATAATTGACCTATGTTATTATATACACAGTATTAGAGGGGGGGCTGGATTGTTCTCTGGGAGTCTTACAAGCTACCTGCTTATTTGGAATAGTTTCATTTTTCTCCTGTCTATTTAGGTTCTTGATTTTTATGAAAAGTACACAGGAGCTGCCAATGTTCTCCTAATGGCACATAGCAAAATAAAGACACTTTGAACACTGGCAAGTAAAACTACTGGATTTTCTAGTTGAAGAAATTGTTCACCAATAATATGCTACATACATTGTTAGTCTTTTTTTGTCCCTGTCTCAGGGGATTTCAGACATGGGCTCGGTGTTTCAATATGTTTAATATGTCCTAAAAAATGCTGACATCTTCCAATTCCTAATCTCTAATGGAAATTGAAAATATTCAGCAACCCTTGTGGGTGGTCTTCAATAAAGGGAAGAAAATCTGCAGGGACAAATCAGTTGTTTAATAATTAGGCTTTTTATGTATTAAGCTTTTGGTGGTGCCACATAACATCTTTACCATTGATCCTGTAAGTTTAGTAAGTCCTGTATGTAGATTTTCCAGGTATACAACACAGTCCTTTGGGCTGTACAGGTACAGTAAGCATTACCTTGTCTTTTCAAGTACTCAATTCATCATGTTTATTAGTGGGTGGGATTAGGTAGCAAGTGAGGAGCTATTTCAGCTGGATCAAGAATTGTAAGTTGTAACTTCTATATGTCACTTACTCAAAAATCAGTAATAGACTCTAAATTCCCACTTGACACTGAGGAGACTGAGTTGCCTGTTTGAAACCATGTTAAAGGCTCAGTAGCAATAGATTTCTACCACAAATTAAAACCTCACTAAGTTTGTGGGTGTATCAAAATCACATACAGATTTGAAACTGTACCAAACAGCCATATGCTTCCATTCCCTTTAATTCCATTCGTTCCTGCTTTCTCTGGCTGTGTAACTTTCTCTTCCACCTGTTCTGTGTAATTGCTTACTCCATCATCTCTCCTCTTGCCTGCCTGGTTGCTGTGACAGAATTTTAGAATTAACCACCCTTGAACTGCAGTTTGTATCCTGTCACCTGCCTGCCTCCAGGCACATCCATTCCTTCCTCACCCACAGGAACAGGCAGTGGAAGAGACAGGTACCAGGCAACAATTTGAGATGCATCTTTCTGTTTTCTTGGAAGGTCATGCTCTGAGCATTGCCAGGGTTTGAAGTTAGTGTCTGGAATAACATATTGTATGTGAAGCAAACCAACTTCCAGACACATACCCCTTGAGTGCTAACATAGTATATTATAGATATACGTATCTCTGCTACTATAGATAGATGTATCTCTGCTACAGGTACAGTACCTCTGTAATTGTGCTTGATTCAGCTACCTGTGACAGCTGGGATATTGCTTCCACTTGCACACTGTGCTATGCTGACACAAGCACAGTCTTGGGAAATGGTGAATCGCTCATTGAGGTCATTGAGGTTTTGTCACTGACCTCCAGCTCTTCCTGCCATAGCCCCTCAGTCTTGGCAGCCCCACCAACACCCAAGTTCATGGCAGAGGCTGACAGCTTTCACAGTGCTATTATTTTTTTAAAAGGGAAAGTTCTATAAAAAGGTACCCTATTATTGATACGAAGCCATTTTACCTGAGAAGTGTGTCACCATTTGATCACTACACCATAAGAAAATCTCCATCCTCTCCGATTCTGTTTGCTGATTCTCAAGATGTGAGCAGACTATCAAAAGCAGCTTTTCTGTTTCAATTTTAAGTATTTACCCATATAAAATTCATAAAAAGAAACTGCCTGTATTTGCTTCTTTTAAAGCTCAATCTATTCTGTAATCTTTCTCCATTATTTGCAGTCTGGCTGTATGGGAGAAGCACCCTCTTGCTGAACAGGAGCAATGAAGTGAATAAGTGAATAAGTTGAGAACTGTATCAGACAGGCAGCAAAATGTTATGTGAAAAGTACTGGGGAACTATTTATGGGATTGAAAAGAGAGAGAAAAACTGGAAACCAAGCCTTCTGCAACAGTTGCACAAAAGTCTGATTTTGCTAGCAAAGATTTGTCTGCTATTTTAAACTGAATATATAATCAAGAGCTGAGTGTACATGGATGAAAATTGACCATAACCACTTTTAGTGAGAAGAAAAGAGCCTTGCCGTACAATTGATCTAAACAGTGTTGAGGGAAGGCTTTGTCTTATATCCTTCAGCAACTTCTTATTTATCTTTAATTGTTTGGATTTTCTTTCTTTTTATACATTTTCGTAGGTCACAAAATGATAGTGACAAAGAGCAAAGAGAGATGGAGAGAAGATTTCGAGAAAAAGAGCCTGAAAGACAAAGGTATCGATTGGATGATGGCAGAAAGCATAGAGCTCACTATGAGTTTGACAAGTTTGTGAGAAGGAATGAAGAAGAGCTGAAATGGGGGAAAGGATACAACCAAGACAGAGGAAAGAAAGGGAACTACAACTACAGCTTCACTGTGGAGGCAGTAGACAAACTGGGTAAAGAGGACAAGTGTGATGACATGGCATCCAAAAAGGAGCGCATAAGAAATAAGGTTCTTTTATTAATTTAGGATAATCTTTCATTAGTTAAATATGCTTCAAGGTCACAGGTTTTTGCTTTTGCAAACTCAGCATAAAGATGCTTTTTAAAAAAAAAAAAAAGCAATTCTTTGTTTCATCGTCAGTAAAACCCAGACTTCTTTTTATTGTTATCAGAGGGCAACAGTAGATAAAATAAGTTAAGGTCACAGGTCTCTGCTTGTTCATATTTACAATATATATAAGACACTCTCTCTTCCTTTCAACCTTAGCACTTTTAGAATACTATTCTTGGAAGCCTTGCATTTTATGTCTGTTAAAAATTGTTATACTTGTTATATATATCTGCAATGAAATTTAAAACATGTGGCATGCTAGTCTTTTAAAAATGTATTTCTATTACCAGCTCATAAAGTAACTATAGAATGGATTGGCCACGCATTGCTCAGCAAAGAAACTATGAGGACTTAATATCTAATTCAGAGACCATTGCATTTAGAGGGTGTGAATGTGCAAATTTTTCTTTATTGTAAACCTGCCAGAACAAAAAGTCTGTCCTTTGGTGAGGACAAATTATCCTCACGGTCATTGTCAGGGAAAGAGCAGGTGCAAAACCAGTGCAAGTGGGGCCTGTAGCAGGGTGTAGCAGAGCCATCCCTTATTGTCTTCCAGAGACATGGGCATCATTTTTCTCAGACTGATTTCATGGATGTGCCAGGGTTTTTTTCAGGAGGTGGTTCTCCTTGTCACCCTCATTCTCTCTCCTTTCTGATCACAAAAGATGACTGAAACGCTGTTTTGTGTAGAAATTTATTCTGCACATGAAGCTGTTCTTTCAAAGCAAACGACTGATCTAAGGCTGCCAAGGAGTAAATTGGTCACACACAGGTTGAGTCTGCACAGAGTGTGCATGGAGCAGGTCCAGATGGACTCGCTCTGCGTGTCAAGTAAGTTTCTTTTGTGCAGACACAGAAAGCCTGGTGTGTCCTTCTTCCTTATGGTTAGCAGTGTGAGTGAGATTTATCTGCATGTGCACATTTCCCAGATGACTTTCAACAAGACAAGAGGACACAGTCTTAAGTTGTGCCAGGGGAGATTTAGGCTGGATATCAGAAAGAATTTTTTTACGGAGAGGGTGATCAGACATTGGAATGGGCTGCCCAGGGAAATGGTGGATTCTCCATCCCTGGAGATATTTAAAAAGAGACTGGATGTGGCACTCAGTGCCATGGTCTGGTAACTGCAGCGGTAGTGGATCAAGGGTTGGACTTGATGATCTCTGAGGTCCCTTCCAACCCAGCTAATTCTATGATTCTATGATTCTATAAGCCACTTTCCACTTCCCCCAACAGCTCCAGCTGTAGGTCGCTTGGAAAAGTGGCAGGTTTGGGAATGGGAAGCTGGGGAAAACAGTTTTCCTCCTGCTTGCCCTGCTACTCTTGAAATTTGGTGAATTACCTGCAACCTTGGAACTGGAAGGTGGGCCTTGGGAGTCTTTTGTCAAATCTTTAGAAGCCACCTCCTTTTTATTTCCATCACATCGCACTTGTGGGGTCCCTGAGTCTCTGGATTAGTCCACACTTGGGGTGCTGTATTTGTTCCCTAAACAAAACAAGCAGTATCAGTAAAGATTGGGCAGTGTGGTCACTTTTAAGAATATTTATCATGTAAATAGAAGTTAGCTTAGAGTTTTCCAACTTATCTATAGCATTACCAATGCTAGCACAAGTTTTTACATAGAGACCAAGCTTTTTTCTGAAGTTTTTAAGAATAAATTTGAAAATGGGAAATTTTCAGTGTAAGTAACAGTTGTGTGAGCTTTCAGGCAGAGTCTGTGATAAAAAAAACGATTTGGGTCCTTTATCATAAACTTTTATGATGGGCATTATTTGTCAGAGGATCTAGGTTTATGAAGCTGATTGTGATGTAGAAAGATGTGTTACTCAGTTCCTACCACACCACAATGCACTAATTAGAATGCTGTTGTATGGCTAAATAGTGAATCTTGATACCTGGTCTAAAGAGACAGAGAAAAAAAGTGGAACAAAAAGGCAAAAAAAAAAAAAAAAAAAAAAAAAAAATCAGAAAATTAATATTGTGAATATATGAAAAAAAAAAAAGAATGAAAGGACCAGAATAACTTCAAATTATGAAGGCAATTTGGCAATTTAACATTAAAAGCTGGTATTTGTGAGAGTAAAATACTCTTGCTAGGAAAAGACTTCTTAACCAAAGTTTCTAAACAGTCTGGTTTACTACTGAAGAAGTTCTCTCAAGAGCTATGGAACATCTCCTTTAGCAAATCTGAGGTGTCTTTTCCATGTAAACTGGCTTCATCTTCTATTTTCAGTGATCAAATTGATGTGTGTGAGTCTGAGCATGCTCAAACTGAACTTACTTTGTTTTTTTCAGTGAGTGAATTCCTTTGCTCATTATGAAAGGCACGATGAAGCAGAGCAGTAACTGTGCAATGTTCATTGGATATGTATAATTAAAATGTGTATTCTGTGTCTAAACTGTGGTAATAATTCATGACTTGGAGTATCAGTGCACACATCAATTGGTGAAGTTCAGAAGAGGATAATTTTCTAGTTGTTACCTGTGAAACTGTTCTTTGGTTTATTTTTTTATATTTATATTTAATATTTGACATTTATCTGTAGAGTTGAAGTGCACAGGCAATTGTTCTTCCAGTTAATGTTAGTGAAGGTAGTAACATCAGCAACATTTTTCAGAGTTTTATGTGTAATACCGTGTTTCATAATTGTTTGCACTATTTTTCCTTGTTCACATCAAATGTAGCATAGTGTGTTTAAGCTCTACTGCTTCCTTCATTTATTCAAAATGCTTGGCTCCCAAGAATAGTGTTACAAACGGTACAGACACTAAAAACTCGGTCAGTTTTCATTACACCCCTTTTTTTTTTTCTTGGGTCTTACAAAAATGTCAAGTCATTTAACACAAAATCTCCTTTTTCCACAAGCTCTCATCACTTTAAAATCCCACCCATGTATCCCACGGAGCTCTCTCAGAGTGTTAACCACCTCTCCTTCCTCCTAGGATCGCCCAGCCATGCAGTTATACCAGCCAGGAGCTCGCATCCGAACATATATGGGGTCTACAAGCAAAATGTATGACTCGAATGGGAAATCCTTTGAAGATGTTCTTGACAAAAAGTATGAGGCAGATAATTCAGCTGGAGGTGGTTCTGAGAAGAGTGAAGAAGCAGAATAAAACAAACTGGAAGAAAGACTTGTGGAAAGGGTTGAACTCAGTTCAGTGTCATCACGAAAAAAAATCCTCGGGCTGTTCCAGAACTCCACGGGCAATTGCACCAACAAAATTACTACAGCTCTGCCTCTTACTTTCTGTAAAATAAAGGGAAAAGTGACTGGAGGTGTACCAAGTATCTTAACAGCAAAGGAATATAGTTGCTTTTTTATGAAAAGCAGTGCAAATACTATTTGCCTAATTTAAAAGCAGTCCAATATTTTATAATTAGATTTACCTTGAAATAGAAAACCTCTGATAGTTTTGAAGGTGTATTAATGTAAGACTTTTCCAAAGCTTTTTCACTTTCTCACGTCTAAAGAAATGAAATGGAGGAGCTTGAAACCTGAGGCAATTTACAGGTGTCTGGTGGACAATGTGAGGGTCACAGGACCCCTTCCCTGCACAGGGCAGCAGGGACTCTGCAGTTGGACTCGGTGGGACCAGCACTGAAAGGAAGCTCTGGGTCCCCAAATGTTTGTTTGCAGGAGAAGGTCCATGGTTTTTTGCACAGCTGTGAGAAATGTCCATTGGTATCTGTACCTCGTTGTGTTTACATTGTTTTTAAATTAAATATAGTGTTAGATGAGTGTGTTGTTGGTGTTTGTCACTTTCTGAGCCACCTTTGCCTTTTTTGTTTTAATAGAGTCTTGTGCTTAAAACAGGAGAAAGCTAACGCAAACCTCAGCACTTAAACAGTTTATGTGGTTTTAATAAATTAGCTGGTTTTTATGTTTTTGACACTGAGTTTAAAAAAAAAAAAAAAAAGTGGTTGTACAGTGATGACTTTTTATATGCTAATGTTACATAGAAGTTGCAATTGCAGGATTTGGCAAACTTATGGTACATAAACA
The DNA here is from genome assembly GCF_036169615.1 of Heliangelus exortis. Lineage (NCBI taxonomy): Eukaryota > Metazoa > Chordata > Aves > Apodiformes > Trochilidae > Heliangelus > Heliangelus exortis. Next base: position 59,516,150 of record NC_092422.1, read on the forward strand.
TTCTGCACTTCTATTTGTTAAAAAATAAACACACTTGAATGTAAACTACAAACTATTATTTTGTAAGATCTAGGCCAAATTCTGCCCTCTGATGTAGGCACATTTATATAAAATATATATATATATATGTAGGTATATACATATATATATATATGGAGCACATATATATATATGGAGCACATATATATATATGGAGGTATATATATAAAAGTGTGTGTGTGTATATAGCTTCTTTTGGTTTCAATGATAGGTGCGTGTTTCCAGAAGGGCAGAACATGTTCATTTAGCTTTTATGGCTAAAAATTTCTCAGCTGTCTGAAACAAAGACCTGCTCTGTCATTGGAGTTAAATAGTAAAATATTAATTTATTTTTACATCCTGTTTATTATTTAGCATAACATCTAATTGTTCTAGAATCAGAACTTATTTCTTGTATTTTCACAACTATTAAGCATTAAATAAAAGCAAGGAGATTTTGACTATGATTCTGAGAAATCATCTGCAATTTTAATTTAATACTTAATTAAAAATTAAGTAAGATTCTGTGCTACTTGTTATTCTTTAGAAGCAGAGACAACTACAGTTGAGAAAAATTTTAATATCAAGCTACATAAAGGAGCTGCCAACCTCAATTACTTCAAGCTTAAGTAAAACTGCTCTTAAAGAATCATTTGCTTTTAGCTCCATCTAAAGTTTATCAAGTTTGCCAAGTTTATCCTGACTTCAGAGAAAGGATGTTTTCCAGGAGTCCTGGATGAGTTGGGGCAGAAGCTGGGTAGCATTAGCATGGGGGAAGCTTTCCCCTCAGTGAAAGAGCCCAGCTTAGTGCAAGGAGGAGGCTTTCCAGGGAAGTTCTCCAGCAGCAGTGCTTGACAGAGCTGAGATCTTCACCAGACAAGGGTCCACTCAAAATCAACTATTTCCCACCCCTTTGGATGCCCAGGGGAGGCTGGAGGAGAGGGTCTCACCTGTGAGAGGGACTGCATGACCAAGAAAAGCAGAGATTTAGCACATGCTCACCAGCTTGAGGTTACCTGCGCCCCGGTGCCTCGCTTATGAGCACCTTTTTATAGCATTATAGGTCACTAACACAGCTTAGTTAGCAGGTACTTAACTAAACTCTGTTTAGTTAGCAGTGATTTTCCATTCGGAGCTTCTTATTTTCCATCTTAGTTACCAGAAAGTGGATGTCAAACCTCAGCAAACAGGGCCTAAACATCTGTATCTGTCAGGCAAAGCTGCCATGCCCTATCCGACTGGAATTCCTGTGGCTCGTTTGCTTATTCTTGCTTTCTTGTGAATGCAGCCTCCTGCATAGGGGCAAAGCACCTGGCCTTTGACTTCTCTACTTACATGGAAGAAACAAGCAGGACATTTGGATTCAGACTCACAGGTGCCTGCACCATGGCTGCATCTCAAGGCCCATCCTGAGGAGCCCTGGCTGCCCTATGGCTTGGCACTCGAGGACCTCTGGGGACAACTTCTTACTCAGCCAAAACCTCTTCTGTCCACAGCCGAGGGGCCTGTGGAAGGTACCAACCACCACCAGCAGAACCTGAGCATTTTTGTAGCCATGCCACACCTGCCACAAGCTCAGGAGTGGCACCAGGAACCCAGAACACGGAGTGCTGTCCAGAGGCTCTCCACTGAAGTGTCCCAAGGAGATGAGAAGTTCCTCCTGTCAGGAGAGAAATGCCACACAAGCTCAGGAGTGGCACCAGGAACACCTGGAACACACAGAACATGGAGTGCTGTCGAGGGGCTCTCCACTGAAGTGTCCCAAAGAGATGAGAGGTGCCTCCTGCCAGGAGAGAAATTCCACTGGTGAGCTTAGTCTCTCTTTGCTGGTGGCCATCTCAGGCAATGCCAGTGGGATGGCTCAGTGCCTGTGGGAGCAGGGATGGGGTTTGGGATGGGGGCTGTATCTGTAGGGAAGACTGTGGGCTCAGGGGGCACCGCCTGCTGGAAGCAAGAACGTTCTTCATGGTACCACTGCACCATACAATGGTTGAAGCAGCTGAATACTCTTCCAAGCCTGTGCCCAAATCTCTCCTGCACAGGGATCATAGAATCATAGAATTGGCTGGGTTGGAAGGGACCTCAGAGATCATCAAGTCCAACCCTTGATCCACTACTGCTGCAGTTACCAGACCATGGCACTGAGTGCCACATCCAGTCTCTTTTTAAATATCTCCAGGGATGGAGAATCCACCACTTCCCTGGGCAGCCCATTCCAATGTCTGATCACCCTCTCTGTAAAGAAATTCTTTCTAATGTCCAACCTAAACCTCCCCTGGCAGAGCTTAAATACATGCCCTCTTGTCTTACTGGGAGCTGCATGGGAGAAGAGACCAACCCCCCCCTGGCTACCCCCTCCTCTCAGGGAGTTGTAGAGAGTGATGAGGTCTCCCCTGAGCCTCCTCTTCTCCAGGCTGAACAGCCCCAGCTCCCTCAGCCTCTCCTCATAGGATCTGTGCTCGAGTCCCTTCACCAGCCGGGTTGCCCTCCTTTGGACCTGCTCCAGGACCTCAATCTCCTTCCTGAACTGAGGGGCCCAGAACTGGACACAGGACTCGAGGTGTGGCCTCACCAGGGCTGAGTACAGGGGAAGAATCCCTTCCTTGGACCTGCTGGCCACGCTGTTCCTGATACAGGCCAGGATGCCATTGGCCTTCTTGGCTACCTGGGATGCAGCAGGGATGCAGCCTGGTCCCCTCACCAGGCCAGCCAGGCAGGAGCAGCCTGCTGCTGTGCTCATTTGTTCCTCTATGCTTCTCCTGAGGACACCAAATAAATGCAGACTCGCAGCCTTCTTACAGGCAGTGGCATGAAAGCTTCATCACAACAGTAGCCCTGTTTTGCAAATTCAGCTTTGCTGAAAGGAAATACAGCATCCCTGTGGAAAGGGATTTGTGTCTGGTTACCTCACGGCTGACTCTGGTGCCAACTGTTTTCTTGCTTTTAAAATACAGTGCTCTAAATTTAATAAAAAATGTCATCAGCTTGATAGCTTTCCTGAATGGCTGCTGCTCTCTTTCTTACCAAGTCCTGAGGTCATCAACATTTAGCAACATGGAAATCAGCCTATCAGTCAAACTGGAATTGGGCTCCAGTCTGTCACAAATTATTGTGTTATGGGAAACCAATGTGGAACATAAATATTCAGCAAAAAAACTGTATTCGTGCCTGTTGCTGTTTTTACAAGAAGCTTACTCAACTCTAAAACACTGTACTGACAACTTCACATGCAACTTTTAACCAAATTTAGCTGCTGCTTTAAATTTAAAATTGAAAGTCTGTAAGCTTTTTTCAGAGAATTTGTGGAGGTTGATGTGGCTCATCTCCCCAGCTGTGGTGAGCCAGGACTGCTCTTTAAGCTCCAGGAAGTTTTTCTGCTGGACTCTATTTTCAGTATTAGTCCCTGAGTGGCCCAGCCAAAGGTGAGAAAATTTAACAGGACAAAATCACTGACTATACACAAAATTACACTGAACATCAAAATAAAACATAATTTTAAAAAAACAAAAATCAAACCCCACCAACTAATTTAGTACTCCTCTCTAGACCAGATGTAATATAGAATGTAAAATATCAGCAGGAAGTCTGCCTTGTGAATTGGTGGTGCTCTTTGAGTCTTACATGATGAGAGTAGAAACTTCAACTTCTCCAGTCATTATTATTATTTTTTTAATAACTGTTTCCTTTGAAAGTAAGAGTATGTCAAGCAGATGGGAAACCTACCGAGCCTTATCTGATAATTTCTAAGTGACTTAAAACAACCTCCTCTGTCTTCTCTGCATCCACTTGGGCTTTTCACTGAAGTTCATCAGCTTCCTCAAGACTGAAAGTGCCATCTTCTTACCAATAACTCCCTTTGAGAGAGGTTTCTCTCTTAGTATTTTAATGCTCTCCCAAATCTCCTCACTGCTGCATAACTCAAAAATAAATGTTTTCCAGATGTATTTCACTATTTACACTTCATTAGGCCACATCCTGATCTCCTAACACATCCCATTTGCATATCACACCTTCAACTATGTAAATATCATCAGAGGCTCATTAGTGCTACATATATAAATATTATTTTGCTTCAGATGGCCACAAGCACAGAAGATGTCAGACTGCAGTTATAAATGCAGTATTCTTTGTCCAACTCCAACTAGCAGCCGCGATTAGAAAAATGAAGTACTCTTCAAAAGGGTAGAAATTAACTTTAGAGAGGGGTTAGGTGCTGGTACAAAAAGATGCTCCACAACCCATCCTTGCCCTGCTCTAAAGGGTTTGGCTGTCCCTGCATTTCCTGGCTTGACCTCAGACCTCTTCCTCAACCACAGACTCATCAGTAAGGGAACAGCCCAAGCCCACCATGGCTCCCAGCTCCTGGCTCACCATCCCTTTCAAATGCATCCCTGCTGCTCCTGTACCTGCTGCTGCAGGGAGAGGACTTGCTCCAATGACAGCAACGTTATTTAATTCAGAGTTGGGTGTTCTTCCTCCCCTCCCCTGAAAAGCTGCAACTCAGGACACTCTATTAACAGGAAATGGAAGACTTCAGAGAGGTAATTTAGCCCTGCACACAATGCAAAGCCCAAAACAATTTAAAAGGGAACATTAAATGGGGGTTAATAAAAAATGGAAATGCTTCCACAGATGAGTAGATTCAATATTGTTTGCTTAATTTATTAACACTATCCTGTGATACAAACACTGAAGTCTGTTAAGTAGTGAAAATGTAGAAGTTCCTTATTTAATATCAAATACCTAAAAAGAAAATGCTTGTAAACATGTTACATAGGGTAGAAATGTATTCACTAGGTATTTAAGACACGTTTCCAATACCCTGATTTCTCTGGAGCTACAGTGCTGGGTAACAGATTTACTGTGTTTATTACAGTCATTACTTTGTAATAAGACTGAAGAGGCAATTCCAGAAAGTAATTCAGAGGCCTACAGGAAGAAATAGAGTGAAACAAAATAGCTGTCTTGTATGATTATATGGCATGCTTTTAAACTGTGGGCATTTTCACTGAGAAACTTCATGGATGAAAATAGTAATTTTTTACATCTTCCTTTGGAAAAAAAAATATTAACTAGAACTGCAAACTATATGCAAGTATCTCTCACATAAATAACAACTAAAAGGGGGAGACATGAAATTTTAGAATAATTTCATTAATCAAATGAAACCCCTAGATGTGGAGAAAAAAAATTCTTAAGTTAGGAAAAAAAGATTTAACCATACAGTATGAAAAAGTCTCAATTACTAGCTAAGAGGACTTCTAACACTGTAGGTATTCTCTGTTTGCTAGTGCAATGCTTGCTCTGCAACTGCTGATTCAGGAAAAAAAAAAATCTGTCTGGAGTTCATCTCATTGGGGAAAAACTTCTCTTTGCTAGGTCGAAAGGAAATCCTCCATCTACTCCAGGTCACCCAGAGAAATCAACAGCATAAAAAAAGAAGTTCACTTAGTTTGGCCAAGAAGAAAGGTAGCAAATGGGGTACACCTGATTAGTTTGGAATAAAAAGAAGTGCTTGATTCCACACTCAATGGAAATTATTAGATAAACTACAGAAGCTGGAAATTAATACAAGAACTGCTAGGTAAGTGAAAGAGCTGGCAAACCAGAGAAGGACAAAAAAAAAACTCAGGGTGAAATGAGAACCACAGATGGAAACAGGTTATTAGCTGGGTTTGGGCTGACTTTACACACTATGTCCATCCATGATCAAGGTAGGAGTCAGCACCTGGAGTAACAAAAACAAGTTAAAATCTGATAGTGCAAAAAGCAAATACCATGCTAGAGGCCCGAGTAGCAAGAATTCTTTTAATTAAAGACAAGGATAGAAACAACCACTTATTTTTTAGGTCAATCATGGGAAAACCACAATCCACATTACGTGGTGCTTCTGTAAAAGTCAGTCACTGTCCTCGAGTGTGTCAGGCAGAGTATGTCCCAGAGAGCCAGAGGAACCCTACACCTGTGCAGCATGCTCTCCTGAGACCCCCCCTGGTACACCCAAAAAGCTGCTTGTCCCTCCTCAGGAAAGATGCTTTCACACTGCAGGAGGGAAGAGGTCAGAACAAAGAGGGAGGGAAGACCAAGCAAGTTCTGACTCCCCAAGAACACATCACAAGGGAGATGGCTGAAACGAGGGAACAAGGAGGGTATGTTTGAGCTAAAGGGCACTCCTGGCACAGGAACAATGAATATATATCCTACAGCCAACAAACATATGTTCTACTCTACAGGAAATCCAGAAAAATCAAATCCGATTCTGTTTCCACTTTTAACCTTTGTGGTATGTGTCCTCTGAAGTGGTTTTGGAGCTGAAAAAAACGTGGTGTTTCAGACAAATAACAGTCTCACCACTACTTCAGTCACAGTGAGCACACAGAATTGACTAGAACAGAACAGAACATGCTGTGTTCTGCCTAGAGTTACACCTAACAAGCTATGACCTAGCTCTGAGGGGTCCATCCAGGAGAGCAGCTCTCTGCAGAGCAGGTCCCAGACCCATCCAGGGGCAGCTACAGGCACAGCTACACCACCACCCAGGCAGGGAGTGAAGGTCCCAGGCTGGGCTGAAATACCCAGCTCAAATGTTCCCTGGGTTCTTGGCAGGAGCACAGTGTGTGGGGATCCCAAGGGAGGCTGGTCCCCACCACTGAGACCCATGAGTGCTCCCAGGACCCTGGCAGAAGTCACCCTGCACTGCTTACAAGCTCACCTTAAGGCAATGATATTTAAACCACTTGGGAAATCAAGTATTGGGCCAGAAAGACCTCTGCTCTGAGGGAGTACTGATGTTCTCAGGCTCTTTTGTTTTACTATGTTTTCCCAAGAGAAACAGCTCAGGCATTTCTAAAAATGAGCATGAGGAGAAAAAAAATTCCACAGGAAAATGAACAGGTGTTGCTCACCTCAAGAATATTTGCAACTGTTACGCTGAGAAGCGGGTCCTGCTGTGGCTTGATCTTGGAGCCTCTCTAGTTTCAGAGATGTTGGATTATGCCATCCTGTGGAAATTTGGCTAAACTGGATGAACTTTCAAAAACTGCATTTGATGCACACTTTTCGCAAATTTGTTAAGATGGTCAAATAATCTCAAAAGAACCCACAGCTCTGACCCCCATCAGAAGGTCATCAGAAGGCCTCTTATCCACAAAGTGAGAGAGCCAATGCCTAGGCTGGGACATAGCTACTCATTCAAGCCCTTCTTCTGGAGCAGAGCTGGGGAGAAATCTCAGAAGATAGGACAACCAGGCTGGTGAAGGGACTCGAGCACAGATCCTATGAGGAGAGGCTGAGGGAGCTGGGGGTGTTCAGGCTGGAGAAGAGGAGGCTCAGGGGAGACCTCATCACTCTCTACAACTCCCTGAAAGGAGGGGGTAGCCAGGGGGGGGTTGGTCTCTTTTCCCAGGCAACTCTCAGCAAGACAAGAGGACACGGTCTCAAGTTGTGCCAGGGGAGGTTTAGGTTGGACATTAGAAAGAATTTCTTTAGGGAGAGGGTGATCAGACATTGGAATGGGCTGCCCCGGGAAGTGGTGGATTCTCCATCCCTGGAGATATTTAAAAAGAGACTGGATGTGGCACTCAGTGCCATGGTCTGGTAACTGCAGCGGTAGTGGATCAAGGGTTGGACTTGATGATCTCTGAGGTCCCTTCCAGCCCAGCCAATTCTATGATTCTAAGAGACTTCTTCAGCATGGGGAAGGAACAGGTAGGAAGTATAGTATAGAGTAGAACAGAACAGAATGTTTGCAGTTGGAAGAGACCTACAGTGATCACCTAGTCCAACTGCTTGACCACTTCAGGGCTGACCAAAAGTTAATGCATATTGTTCAGATGCCTCTTAAAGACTCATGAGTTTGGGGTATTAATAACCACTCTAAGAAGCCTATTCCAAAGCCTGATCACCCTCTCTGTAAAGAAATGCTTCCTAATGTCCAGCCTGAACCTCCCCTGGCACAGCTTTGAACCATTCCCACATGTACTATCACTGGATCCCAGAGAGAAGAGCTCAGCACCTCCCTCTCCACCTTCCCCTCCTCAGGAAGCTGAAGAGAACAATGAGGTCGATCCTCTGCCTCCTCCAAACCAGACAAAAAGCACGAGTAACCACCCAGATGAGATCTCCTAAGCTGAACCTTACCCCGGGACACCACAGAGCCGAACGCTGTGGCAGTCACACCCGAGGGAGAGCGTGTTCCTTGCGCTTTGCCTCCCGCTCCCCGGGGACCCCTCCCCGGCCCACTTCAGCCTGCTGGGCGGCACGGAGCCCCGGTCCCTCTCCCCTCTCACACGCTGGAAGCCTGGAAGCCCCGACCCGAAGCGGCCCAACCTTTCCCGCCGCCTCTCCCCAGCTCTGCGGGCTGTCCCTCTGCCTAACACGGACTCGCCTACCTCGCTCGCCCGCAACCCCGGCCGAGAGGAAGCCCGGAGGCGGCCCGAGCGTGCTCCCGGGGCTGCGTTACAATTCCCCTCCGCCCAGGAACGACCGGGACCGCTCCCTCCGCAGGGGATGTTGGCGGCGGGACACCGCCGGGCCTCGGCCCCCAGCGAAACGGAACAAGAAGAAAGCGACCGAGCCGTGACGAGGGGCCAAAGGACTCCGCTGGAGCGCGGCCTCCGCCACCCTCTGCCCGCCCCGGTTTCCAACCCCCAACGCCTCTCAACGGCTGCACCGGGAGGAGACCCTCCGGTGCACGCAGCGCCCCCTGTCGGGCGGGCGGAACGCGGAGAGCTGGCGCCGCGTCCCGGTCCCGATCCCGATCCCGATCCCGGAGGAGGACGAAGGGGGAAGGAGAGTAAGCACCCTGGAACCCCCACTCCCTCCGCCGGGATCGCGGCTCATCACCACCACCGCGCCCTGCAAACCCCTACCCCCCGCCTCCACCTCCCACCGGCGGGGGGCGAGGCCTCGCTCGTCGCCGGCGCTTCCGGTTGGGCGGCGGGCGGGCCCGGGGGAGCGATAAAGCGGCCGCTATTCGGCCGCGCGCCTCCTCCCCCAGCCCCCCTCCCCCCCCCCTTCCCGCCCCGCTTCGCCTCCCCCCCCCCTCCTTTTTTTTCCCCCTCCCCGCCCCCCGCACGGCCCGAGCCCGCGAGCGCTGCCGGTCCGGCCTGCTGCCGTCACCGCCATTGGCGGGGGTGCGCACGGCTCCTCCCCCCCCGGCCCGGTTCGGCCCGGCTCGCCACCGCCCTGGAGGTGCTTCAACGGTGAGTGCGGGCTGGGGGGAGCTCCCCCTCACCCCCGCATCGCTCCCGCCGCCGGCGCACGCACAGAGCGGAGCGGCCGCCCGGGGCCCGGCCCGCTCCCCTCCCCCTGGGCACCGGGCCTGGGCCTTCCCCTTGTCCAGCCCCCGCCGCGGCGTCGCGCCGGGGAGCGGAGCGGCCCTTGGGGGTTTGGAGGGCTGGGTTGGGGTAACGAAGGCGGGCAGCGCTCGGTTGCCGGTGCCGGGAAACAAAACCGGCGGGGGACGCAAGCGGTGCCGCCGCGGCCCGGGAGGAGAGAGAGGGGAGGCGGGGGGCAGAGCGCTCGGCGAGACGGGAATCACGGAATGGTTTGGGTCGGAAGGGACCTTAAAGATCATCTTGTCCACCCCCCCTGCACGGGCAGGGACACCTCCCGCTAGGGCAGGTTGGTCAAGGCCCCATCCAACCTGGGCTGGAACACTCGCAGGGCGAGCGGCCCCGGGAGAACGGGCAGGGGTGAAACGGGCTGGCTGTCCGGGGACGCCCAGTCCGCAGACGCCCCCTCCCCGAAAGAAAGTTAAGCAAAGGCCGGGAGAGTGCGGAGCAGATGGAGCAGACGACGAGTTCTGCCTCCCTCATCGTGAAACGCTGACCGATGCCTGAGGAAAGCGAGTTCTGCACGGCCGTGTCCCTCCCGGGGCTGCCCTCTGCACTCGTGACAGCTGCAAGGTGGGACCGCATCGCCTGTGAGACCGGCGAGACAGCTGCAAACCAGGGAAGCTGTGGCTGCCCCCTCCCTGGAAGTGTTCCAGGACAGGTTGGATGGGGCTTTTGAGCATCCTGGTCTGGTGGGAGGTGTCCCTGGCTGTGACAGGGGGCTTGGAACTAGATGATCTTCAAGGTTCCTTCCAACCCAAACCATTCTATGATTCTTTGTCACTGGGTTGCTGCCTTACCTCATTAGGGATGGATGAAGTGAGTATACCTTAGTGGTATTTTAGAGGTGACTCCTGAACTGAAGGAGGGTCACTTGTGCTACCTGCACTCACTTTTTTGGAGCCTGTAGGTCAGCAGAGGGAGTGGTTGCCTGTAGTAGTTGGTACAGGTCTTAGAAAGACTTGATGCTTGACTGTGTATATGGGATGTTAACTGATGAGCATTCAGCTCTCTTAAAAACGAGAGGGGTAACTGGAAGCTTGAGTTCTGAGTTGATTATTATTGATTAATACAGAGATGCTGGATTTAATTTTTATTCTCTGTAAGTTCTCCTTCAACTTGATTTGCTTTTGAGATACTGGAAATGAAATTCTTTGTCTGGCATCACAAGATTCACAGCCATAATGTACGTTTCCTGACAGCCTGTGTGCTTCAGTAGGTACAGTGGCTCTTGGTTTTGGGGCCATTTTTGGAAGGCATCTATGCACTATTATGAACATGGAATTAGAAAGCCTTATATCTGGAGAAGAGGAGGCTCAGAGGGGAGACCTCATCACTCTCTACAACTCCCTGAAAGGAGGGGGTAGCCGGTGGGGGTTGGTCTCTTTTCCCAGGCAACTCTCAGCAAGACAAGAGGGACGGTCTCAAGTTGTGCCAGGGGAGGTTTAGGTTGGACATTAGAAAGAATTTCTTTAGGGAGAGGGTGATCAGACATTGGAATGGGCTGCCCAAGGAAGTAGTGGATTCTCTGTCCCTGGAGATATTTAAAAAGAGACTGGATGTGGCACTCAGTGCCATGGGCTGGTAACTGCAGTGGTAGTGGATCAAGGGTTGGACTTGATGATCTCTGAGGTCCTTTCCAACCCAGCCAATTCTATGATTCTATGATCAGAAGTACAATTTTTCTTACCCTCAATCTGCCATAGGTATGTTGATATTACTCTGTAGTTATTGTTAGATTGTGTATTATAAAGTAGTGTTGCTATGTAGACTTGTCATTCTCTTGGTGAAGGTGGAAACCTTGCAGGATGGCTGCAGTTCTGTCCATTTCATGTTTTTTAAGTTGTCTGCATGTGCATCGAGTATTGTCACTGTCCACTTTTATTTTGACTTGAACCTTCCCTGGAAGCATGGGACCATGTAACACAGCTGTTTCCTGCCTGGATCTGGTGTCTCATGTGTTCTCACAGAGTACCTCACCATTTCAGTGACCGGTCCAGTCAAGGTGTTAGTTCCTTTTTTCAGGTGTGTAATTTTTAAAGGTTTGATCATTGCTGACAGAACTTAGGCTGTATAGATGGGCAGGTAGCCAGGAGTTTGGTTGTGAGGATGCAGTCAGATTCCTGTGAACACCTCTGGATTAGCAAGATCACAGCACTGCCTGTCTTGTTCGTGTGTGTTGGAAGTGACCCTCTCAGCTGCTGCAAGTGCCTGCTCTGCTGCACTGAGGGGATGTTTGTGTGCAGCCCCCTCTGGGAGCTAGACACTTTCTTTTGCCAGTCACAACACAAAAACATAGCTTCAAGAGAAGCATCGTGTTGCCACCAGATTGCCATTTATTTTTTGGCACTGCAAGAACATGTCATTTTTCCTTTTGCTTAAACACAGCAATAGTCTGGATCTGTTCCTGCTAGTAGAGGCAAAGATGCAGCTGTTTCCAGCTCTTTTGTGCTGGGAACACACTGTACCATCTTCAATGATAGAAGCTGAACTGTTTGGCTACAAGAAACTTAGAAGGCTGATGAAGATGAACAGCCATCCTTCAGTGACTGGTAGAGGGGATCCAATGTGGTTGTAGGTAGACACAGAGGGCTTTCTTCTTGTGGGCTTTTCTAGCTGTGCTGGCATCATTGGTGTATGCTGCATGCCCTCATTCTCTGCTCATGTCTCACAAAGCTTGGTTCTTTATCAAGAGGAAAATACATATAGGTCCATCTGCCAGTGAGGACCAGGATGGTCTGATTTTGAAGAATATGATAGACTTGTTGCTGTGGTCTGAAATTCCACATGTCATATGAAAGCATCCTATAGTTTTCTGTGTGCACAGGCAGTCTATCTCCTATCTCCAGTCTAGCCTGAAACTCTTCATTGGTTCCCTGCAGTACTGCCTCATAACAGTCACAGCTCCTTCTCTGTAGAAGAAAAAAAACCTGTGTGCAGTTTTGGGCACCACAGTACAAAAACAACGTAGAGTTAATAGAGAGTGTCCAGAGGAGGGCTATGAGGCTGGTGAAGGGTTTAAAGGGAAAGCCATATGATGAATGGCTAAAGGCCCTTGTTCTGTTCAGAGTGGAGGAGACTGAGGGGAGACCTCATCACAGCTTACTGCTTCCTCACTATGGAAGGAGGAGGAGCAGGCACTGGACTCTTCTCGGTGGTGACCAACAATAGGACCTGAGGGAATGGTAGGGAGATGTGCTGGGAGAAGTTCAGGCTAGATATTAGGAAAAAGTTTTTCACCCAGAGGGCAGTTGAGCAATGGAACAGCTTTCCCAGGGAAGCAGTTATGGCACCAACCCTGCCCAAGTTCAAGAAGCGTTTGGATGATGCTTTCAGGCACATGGTGTGGTTCTTGGGATGCCCTACACAGAGACAGGAATTGGACTTGGTCCTGATGGGTCTCTTCCAACTTAGCAGATTCTCTGGTAATGTAGAATGTGTTTATTTAAAATAACCTGAAATGGTTAGTAGATGTCTAGCTACAAAATTGGAATAGTGCTGAGAAATGGAGACATCTTGGTAACTGCCAGGGTCAGTGTTGTGTTATTCCATGTGTGGATTCTTTCTTTTACACAGTATCTCTCTCACATTTCTATGACTAGGATGTTTTTGAAAGGCTGTAGGAATTATGGCTTGATCTGTAGTGAGATCCTTATGGATGGTGCATTCCATACTGTCTGGGAAGGTACCAGGAGCTTTGGCTGCTCTGTGCATTAGCTTAGGACTGCTATTGCTCAGTCTTAACATGAGCTGTGATGGTCTGGAGTAACATGAAATTATTTTTTGTTTTGATCCACAAGAACAAAGTCCAACCATCAAAGGTCTGGTGCAAGCATAACCTCTTATTGGACAGTTGGCACATTGGAAAGTATGGGGAATATGTTGCCAGGCAATAGAGGGGGAGAGGAAAAGAAGATACAAGAAAAGAACAGAGAAGAGAGAGAGAGAGAGAAGAGTAAGAAAGTGGGAAAGAAAGAGAGAAATGGGCGAGAGAGTCAGAGTCACCACCAGGGGTCCAGCTGTCTGGTGAGTTTTCTTCAAGATGGTGTTCTGATCCTGGACAGGACCTGATGCTAGACAGTGGTGGGTCAGTGTAGGACAACACCAGCATGGACAGCCATATATACCCCTAAATTCCTTTGTTCCTAAGGGGAGCTGTCAGTCAGCTGCTGCAGAAGCCAGGTTCATTAGCATCAGTACAATCAAGGTGTCTCCCCACCAGCGCTGCCTGGGGGGGACTTCCATCTGACTCATCAAAGCCTTCAGTGCATCTTTGCCCACTACTCCCAAGCCAGGTTCATTAGCATCAGAACAATCAAGGTGTCTCCCCCCACCCTAGCCATGGCTATTCACTTTTAAATTGTCTTTTGAGGCAAAGAAAATTCCAATCATCGAGATCATCAGTGGAATCTCCCATGAGCTCAGCAGAGATTGTTGATGCTTTTTGACTGTACTCTGTGGCTGCAGATCCCAAGTTCAGAACCAGCAGTTATGTCATTGCCTGTTGGATTTTTGGGCACTTCTTTCTGCTAAATTATGACTGGCCTTTGGGATGCTGAGAACAAATCAAGAAAAGTAGTGGTGGTTGTTCTTTTCTCAGGTGTATATGGGTCCTCATTACTGATCCCTTTCCACTGTTGTTTTTCTGTTTTTCTTGCTGCAGAGGAGATTATGGCAAGAACTGCTATGCAGGGCACAGAAGCTGGTGAGAGGATCCTCAGCATCTCTGTGGAGAGGGCTGGCTGTAGGAACCTGTAGACAGGCATGAAAAAAGGCAAATGGGGTGAGGTGCTTGATGGAGCAGTAGTAGAGTCTGGTAATCCCACTGCTGAGATCTCTGGGTGCCTTCAAGCAGGCTTTAACCTGAGTGATGAACATTGATCTGTGTCATTTCAAGTGAGTAAAAGAGTTGGTGCTCATCTGTTACTGTACTTGGTACCTGTGGATATAGTGAGCTTGTCTGTTCAGGTAGATTTTAGTGGGAATCTTTTTATCTCAGGAAGCCTCTAAATGAGTCTTGCTGGCCTTAAGCTAAAGTTTAGTGTTGCAAACTCCAGAATCGTTGAATCTTTAGCACTTTGTGTTGAAGTGGAGACTGGAGGCGGACCCAGGACTGAGCATAAACTTTGGACTTCAGGCTTCTGCTTCAATTACAGTGTGTTTGCAGAATAGCTAATTAGTTCTGTTTGGCTCTATCTGTTTTTTTCCAGGGTTGCAGCCATGAAAAGTGAGAAAATTAGGAGGGAATGCAGAAATAGTGGTTAAGGTATGTGGTGTGCTTTGCAGACGTGGAAGAGGCAAGCGGCACACAGCCTCAGCTATAGCTGCTGTGGCATGACACGTGCTATAAATTAATTTTAATAGGGGCAATGATGAAGTGTCCTTTTTACAAAGGACAGCAGTTACCTGTACTTGGATGAATGACAGCTTGTTTGTCTCTCCTGGGATTCTTTAGGCTTAGGAGATACTCTTGTGACCACCTGCCTTCTGTATTTCATGGGTGACCTGTCTCTTATGACAACGTAATCTTCATGCAGAAGTTCATACTTTCTCTCAAAGGGCTTCAGACAATCAGAACTATGTTTAGATTTTAGTATTTGGTCAAGTTCTATACAGTTCACATGGAGTGTCCTGCCAGTTCAATAACACCAGTTATTGTCCTTACCCTTGTTATGGGTTTGAGTTTTATGGGTATGAGTGCAGAGTTAGTTCCCACTGATGTCTGATGTTGCCCAGGGAAGTTGTGGCTGCCCCCTCCCTGGAAATGTTCAAGGCCAGGTGGGCTGGGGCCTTGAGCAAACTGGTCTAGTGGCAGGTGTCCTTGCTCATGGCAAAGAACATGATCTTTTAGGTCCCTTCCGACCCAAGCCATTCTATGAAATAAAGCATTTACACAGAAGGAGCATGGTCAGTCTTTTTTAGTGTTGCCAAAAAGATGCCACTGAGCACAGAGTAACATCACTGTTCCTCCAGGTCCAAAGCCCTAGGGACATGATTATTAAGTATGTGGTTTTTAGTCTGACTGGCTCTGCTGGGGTGGGACTGTTTTCCATGCTGTTCCATTGGCTTTCACCCAAGTAGGCAAGGCAGTATCCAGTACAAACCAATGATGCAGGAGCTGATGGCAAAGAAACATGGAGCAGAGTTATTTGTGTGACAGACCTGAGTATAGAGAAGGGCAGTAATCAGAACAATGTAGAGACAGTGGCATTTGAGCTCAAAGTGAGAAGGGATTAGGGGGCTTTGACAACAAAATTTTACAGATTAGCTATTCTGGTGTATGCTAAGTGAACCAGCAACATTTCAGAGTTTATGCCTCAGGAAGTGTTTCAACAAATTGAAATCAACAGCACAAGTTAATGGTGGTGCAGCCCAGTTCAACTTTGTTACTTACCCAACAGCTGCTATTCTAAAACTAGATTTACTATTCCATGGTGTCATGGTCTAAGGTGCTGCTATACCAAAGAGATTTCTTTCTTAGTAGTGTGCCTCAATTAAACAGGGATTTCAGCAGAAGAGGCAGTTTTTTTAGTGTTTGCCAGCTGCAGTGTGCCGAAATTATAAAATTAAAAAGAATGAGTGACATCAGTGTGAGAGAAAGCACCACCAACTCTTGGTGTTATTTCTTTTGCCAGAGGCTTAAATGTCAGCCTTTCAGTGTCTGGCAATGACAAGGAGGAAGTTCCTTTAACTTCTTCAGTTCCAGAATAACCTCCTGGCTAAAAAGCTTAGTACTAACTTGGACATTTGTGGAACGGAGCCAGGGACTGTTGCATTTGGAAGAAAATGGAAATTACCATTGTAAAGTATGATAGGACTTAATAATAAAAGGAGAGGATAGGAGGTGAGTTGAGATATAGTTGAGAGAAGTCAGTTACAGAAGACTCCAGAAAGGGCAACAATTAGGTAATATGTAAAGAAGAGGGAAATTATGAAGAGGGTAGAAGTGATAGCCTGGTCAACTTAGTTTTGTTTTTTGTTAGTTTTGGTTTGGTTTGGTTTGGTTTTCCTGTATCCTTTAGCAGCACTGTCTCTGCCCCTAATCCAAAGCACCTCACCACTGTAGTGTTTAATTCTCATCTCATTTTCCCTAACTACAAGCTGAATCAATCACTGCTTGTTCTGCAGGTTTTAAACTATATGCACAGTGACCAGGTATGTACTGATTACAGGCTAAACAGAGCCAGGATCTGCTAAGCAAAATGTTCAGCCTCAAGTGGAGGCATTTCTTTCATTGTAAACTCAGTTCCTGATTTTCATGAAACTTGTGGAAATTTTAAATGAGACTGGATTGCTTTGTCCACTTTGATTGACAGAGACTGTAGGGCAGTGTGTTTGTGTAAGCCTCATTTCCATAAGAAACCAGGGTAAAAATGCTTTAGGAATAAATTAAGAGTACTTGCTTTGGTTACATATTTTTAGATTAGCTGTTAGATTGATATGTATTAGATGGGAAAAATGTTAAAATGACACAAAAATTAACAGTGTGTCTTATAAGACCCCCCAGATTAGGTTGGTATTTCAGCATGATAATTTAATTTGAAACTGCAAGAAAAAAGCCCATAAATTTCACATAAATATCCAAATACTCCTTTTCATCATAGATATACCTCCCACATTTACTTGAAAGTTACTAGCAGAATTATTACAATTGGTTTTCTGCTTATTGTAGTTATTAATCTGGGAAAATCCTGTTGGAAATAGTGGGATCTAGCTAAATCATTAAAAATTATTAGCATTTCAGGTGCTACCTTTCTGTGTTGTGGCTTTTGATGTTTGGTTTTGTTGTTTCTTTTTAAAGTCTTACAAAACCAGTAATTTTGGGAAATTTTTCTTTTTCCTTGGGGTGAGGCAAACAATATGAATACAGAGGGCTGTCAACTACACAAACTGAAAAAAAAATGGCACTGCTGTTTTCTTTAAGTAGTATTTTCTGTTGGTACTAGGGCAGGAGATGAATTAATGGATGGTTTCATAATGAATAAAGTCTTTAATAGCAGAGAGGGTTTTGTTTTTCGTGCAGTTAGTGAAAGGAAAAGTGTTTTGTAGATGAAAACAAAGCCTAGGCTTTAGGCTGCTAATTTCTTCTTGAAGGTTTTTTTTTTTTTGTCCTTGTCAAAACCAACTAATTTGTTTTGAACTTGTATGATGAAAATAAAGTTTTGAAATGGCTTTATCTCAGTGTCACTGTTTCAAAGTAATTTTTTTTCCAGTTTACAAATATAATGTAAATAGAACCATTTCAAATATGGTAAGAAAAGACAACTGAGAAAGCAAGTCACATTTGTCAAATGAAATATAAACTTAGCTTTTCATCACCTGGGTTCTGTTTTTATCATTTGCTTACAGCTGGGTTGTTTGGTTTTTTTTTACATAGATAGGAAGGCCTGTTGTTAAATGTAAGCTTTGTTTTTCAAATTCTTCTGATGTAAAATGATTTGCAGAAGTTAGAGACAGCTGTATTTGGATTTCTTTGTGAAGTAGTTAGTACCTGAAGATACATGTTGTAAGATGGATGAGGAAAAAAGCATGTGTGGTTACTTCAGAATGAGAAAACGTAACTATACTGTTTTTTTTCCCCTTATTGCAGGAACTGAAGCTTCTGCTTGAAAGGGTGCAGTGCTGTGGAAAGTCTTACTGACCACAGAAAAATGGACATGTTGCAGATACTGCGTAAAACCACAGAAGGCTTAGAATGTGATCACTGCAACTTCAGAGGAACGGACTATGAAAGTGTACAAATTCATATGGGTACCATACACCCAGAGTATTGTGATGAAATGGATGCTGCTGGTTTGGGTAAACTTATATTTTATCAAAAAAGTGCAAAACTGTTTCACTGCCACAAATGTTTCTTTACCAGCAAGATGTATTGCAACGTGTATTATCACATCACATCACAACATGCAGCACCTGACAAGTGGAAAGAGGCACGGAAAGAACAGGTAGAAGGAGATTCAGATCCCTCCAAAAAAAGCATCACATCGGAGCCACAGAAACCTGCCCTTTCCCCTGAGTCATGCAAACCTACCCTTTCTCCTGAACTCTCCAAATCTGAACCTGTTGTTTCCCCCAAGCTTCAGAAATCATCAGAGTCCCCAGAGCCCCAGAAGTCAGCACAAGCTACTTCCTCAGAACCAGAGAAGTCAGCCCGGAGCACATCCCCAGATCCTGAGAAGTCAGCCCAGGGCACACCTCCAGATACAGAAAAGTTAACCTCGGCTGCATCCCCAGGCTCAGAGAAGCCATCCCCTGCTGTGTCTCCTGACCCACAGAAGCCATCCCCTGCCATGTCCCCCGACCCACAGAAGCCATCTCCGACTGTGTCCCCTGACCCCCAGAAGCCAGCCCCAGCTGCATCTCCAGAGCCCCGTCGCCATTCCCCAGGAGTGTCTCCAGAGCCCCGGCGCCATTCCCCGGCGGTGTCTCCAGAGCCCCGGCGCCATTCTCCCGCCGTGTCACCAGAGCCCCGGCGCCATTCTCCTGCCGTGTCACCAGAGCCTCGCAGATACTCTCCAGCCGTGTCACCGGAGCCAAAGAAACCTACTCCAGCAGTGTCCCCTGAACCACGAAGGTATGCTCCAGCTGGGTCTCCCGAGCCTCGGAGGCATCCTTCCCAAATGCGAAGGCCTGCTTCTGCTGCTTCTCCGGAAAACCGCAGGCCCGCTCCTGCAGTTTCGCCAGAATCGTGGAGACCTGGTCCGACTGTTTCCCCTGAGCCGTGGAGATCTACCCCTCATGAGGTGCAGAAATCCACGGTTTCTCCCTGGGCTCCAAAGCCTTCCATGTCAATGTCTGTAGAGTCCCGGAGGTCTGCCCCTGAGTCCCGAAGGCCTGGCCCCGTTGTGTCGCCAGAGCCTAGGAGGCTCTCTTCTGATTCGTGGAAATCTACGTCCTTTTCTGAATCCCAAAAGTCTACTCTTGTTTCTTCTGAGCCATGGAAACCCATCTCATCTGTTTACCCTGAAGGGTGGAAACCTGTTCTGTCCCCTGACACGTGGAAGCATTCTCCCCCTGTTTCTCCTGAGCTTCGAAAGTCTAGTCATACTGTTTCCTCTGACTCTTGGAAGGCTTCTTTCTTCCCTGAAGTCCGTAAGCCTGGTGCTTCGGTATCTCCTGAATCTTGGAAACTCTCCGAGTCCCGAAAATCAATGTTTTTTTCTGAAACTCAGAAATCCACTTCTGCTGCTTCCTCTGAGATTCAGAAGCGGGCTCATTTTACTGAACCTCGGAAAAGAGCTCTCTTCCCAGAGTCTCGTAAATCTAATCCAAGTGTTTCTACTGATGTCCAGAAACGTGGTGTCTTTTCTGAGCCCCAGAATCAGGTGTCTACTTCTGCTGTTTCTACTGAAGGTCAAAAACATGCCCTGTGTTCTGAAGGCCAGAAATCTGCTCTTGTTTCTTCTGAAGTCCAGAAGCACACCCTATTTTCTGAAGCCCAGAAACTTGCTTCCATTTCCTCTGAAGTTCAGGAGCCTACTTCCTTTCCAGAGTCTCACAAATCTGTTTCTCCTGAAATTCAGAAACATGGCTTCTTTACTGAGTCCCAGAAACCTACTCCTTCTATTTCTCCTGAGACCCCCAAACAAGCTCTTTATACTGACGCCCAGAAATCTGCTGTCTCCCTTGATCTTCAGAAGCATGCTGTATATTCTGAGATGCAGAAACCTGCTGCTGCTTTATCCTCTGATGTCCAGAGACGTGCTGAAACTACTGTGTCTTCTGAAATCCAGAAGAACATCCTGTTTTCCGAGCCTCACAAATATGCTCACAGTTTTTCCTCTGAGCCCCAGACACCTAGTGAGTCTGGTGAGAGTGACTTCCTTTCACACAGTTTAGATGATCAGAAACCACTGGATGATTTATTCTCACAGGATGAACAATCAATGTTAGCCAAAGAATCACCAGAAGACCTGTTATATTCTTGCCCAAAAAAGAAGCCCAAGAGGGAAAACCAGGAAAACTCAGATTCTGAACTAAATAGCAGCGAGTGTGGAAAACTGGAGATGGACTCGATGGAGATGAAGGAGCAAGAATCCAACAGTGATCAAGAGCCATATGATATGGAGTCATCTGATTACAGCAAAGAGAGCAAAATAGATGCAACTATGCCCATGCAGCCACAGTGTGTGCTGCAGTTTACTGAGGAGAAAGAAGCTTTCATCTCTGAGGAAGAAATAGCAAAATACATGAAGCGTGGCAAGGGAAAGTATTATTGTAAAATCTGTTGCTGTCGTGCAATGAAGAAAGGTGCTGTCTTGCACCATTTAGTTAATAAGCATAACGTTCAAAGCCCATACAAATGTAAAATATGTGGCAAAGCATTTCTCTTGGAGTCTCTTCTTAAAAACCATGTTGCTGCTCATGGTCAGAGTTTGTTGAAGTGTCCACGTTGTAATTTTGAATCAAATTTCCCCCGAGGCTTTAAGAAACATTTAACCCACTGCCAAAGCCGTCATAGTGATGATACACCGAAAAAGCACATGGACACCCTTGAACCACTTGAAGAACAAATTTAATCTGGTTTTTTTCCCTTGTGCTAGGAAAGCTGAATTTACCGAAGTGTTCAAAACTGTTGCTGTATGTTAACCAAGTAGTTTAGCTGATCTGACAAGTCAGAAGATGCATGGTTTATTGTACTATGTTTAACTTGTCTTATGGCTGTATTACTGAAATGATTTACTTTCAAAAGTAATTTTAAATACGTGTTCATGTCTTTGTATTACCCATCGGTAGAGTCATATTTTATTTTTCAGATGTACTTACGTTTTTGAAACCAAAATGAATACAAATTAGTTTTGTAAAGATTTGTAAAACATACAAACAATTAAGGACTGAAGTGGCAAGCAATCCATATATTCCCGTGAAGACTGAACTTGTTTCTTCACATTTGTGAGATGTCACATTTTTAAAAATGTTTTTACTAAGTTCTCAGAATTAAAATTCTCGCCAGATAGAATGTGAATGCACCAGACATAAGGAGCTACCAGTGCTTCTGGAATAATTGTGCCCTGAGGTTGTAATTTGAGTGTATAGTCATTCATTGGAAATTTATTGCAGTCAATTCTCTGACTTACTTGTCTCAGATTTAGAAGCATCAAGGTACTTATTTTGTGATTCTGTATTTTAGCCATGTTTTAAGCATGTACTAATGTACATTAAATTGATGGATTAATGTCAGACTGTGTATAGCTCAACACTTTCTCTTGATGATTCAGATGTTTGTAATGTCAGAAACCCCTCAAATTTCTTGTATTTGTTGAAATGTTATGCTTTGATCTTTTAACAATAAAAAGAAGCCCAACCTGACATTGTCCTTTTTTCTTTTCTTTCAAAATCCAGAACAAAATCTTTCATGTTGAACATACTGTCTTTTAAGTATATGGCAAGAGGAGATGCAGAATAATCCTGGAGTTCTGCACTGAACAATTCAGCTTCCCAGTAACCAGCATGTGAAAGTGATGTTCATCTAAATTCCCCCTCTCCTTCAGAAAAGCACATCAGATATAAGTGAGGGAAAACATGGAAAACAGGAATTTATGCACTGTTACTTAGCATGCTTGCTTTTGTGCTATATGCATATTAACTGTTCAGAAAACATAAGGACTTTATAATTGCACTTGAGTATAGAATTTAAGTGGAGTTAGTACAAGGAAAGTTTGTCTCCTCAAGCTAAATTATGCCTAGGCTTAAGCTGATGTGAATATTAACTTAGAATAGGAAGGTGATATTAAATAAATAATTTTAAAATCACCACATGTAACCTATAGAAAAGCTTCTTGTTTATTTGATGGAAGCCTATGTCTGGTATCTTTTGTGTTTCACAAGGATTTACCTCCCTGGAAGGAATGAAAAAGATTTTTTTAGCTCTGCTCTTAGGTGACAACTCTGTGTTGCCTATTAAGACCAAGCTTTCCCCACAGAGTCCTCTCACACAGGACCAAATGCACTCTCTGACACTAAGTCAAGTGCCCTTTGTTTCATTTCATGAGGTCCTGGCTATAATTCTAGAATTAATTTTTTTTCCTAGGAGACGATAGATTAAGATTAATCTAATAAAGAGCACTTGACTACTAAGGCACTGTGAGTGTATGTAGTCTAACATAGTATAAAAACTGCTTTTCTCTTCTGCTATCATTTCATCACCCTTGTCATAATTATCTGGTTAAAAATGCTGTTTGAATAAATGAAGAAATCAGGAAAGGATTTTTTTGTTGTTTTTGTGCAAAGGTACTTGTTCCTCACTTCTGTGTACCAGGTAACTTCTTTGATTTCTGACGATCCGCCATCAGGGTCCGATGCTATTTCTCTACACAGTTTTTTGCCAACTGACTACTTGATTCTTTCATCTTGATTTACAGCTGTCAAAGTGTACTTCACAACTTCTGGACATGAACTTTGCAAGTGCCCTTTGATGTTAATGCATTTGATCTCTCTAAATCCAGATGTGATGGCTACTTTCCAATTTCTCTTAGTACAGAATTTTGTCAAAGCCTTGTTTAAGTGTGAGGTCATTTCTGGTAGGGTTTTTTTTTGTGTGTGTGTTTGTTTGTTAAGACTAAGCATTCTTTCACCATTCCTTAACACAATGCTACTTTGAGATCCTTAAGATGTGTAGGAGGATCTGCTGGAATCTTAACTGGTTTAACTCATTTTTCTAAGGAACTGTAGGACTCCAGTAGGCAAATCAGATGGGGAATTTACTGTTTGCTTTTCAAACAAGTCTTAAGTGCAAGCAGTGGTCATCAAGCGAGTGAAGTGCTTCCAAGATTCACCAGAAAGTGAAAGAATTGACTTGAAATATGCCTAATGTTATCTGCCCTTGGGTACACTGTAGAGTAACTTCAGTGGAAATTGTCACTGATTTTGTTGATGTGTTAAGGAGTATGAAGCAAATGCAGGGGTCTGCAGTTTCCAGAAACTGCTGCCTATCAATCACTGGGGCATTTTATCAAAGCCCTCAGTGACCATCTCACCCATTCATGTTCTTTAGCACAGGAACCCTTTGGGATCAGCACTGTGTAGTTCCAACTTCAGGTTTCCTTTGGAGCTGGAGTTTGGTTGGGAAACAACATGATCAGGTCAGGAGAGATTGTCACTGGGGCAAACAAAAAGGGAGTTTACTTACAGTTCATGAATTTCAGGTAACTGCTGTTCCTTCCCTCTTTGAATGAACCCTATGGCTGCTTCTGCCTAAGAAAAATGGAATTTCATACCTTAAAGATTCAAATTTTTTTCCTTTCCCAATGGGCTATGCTGAAAAATGCAGACAAAAAGATGACCAAATACAGTTTATACACAACATGAAGTGGTTCATAAGTAATGCATACAGCTAAGAAGCAATTACCTTGGTAAAACTTGAGAAGTGACTGAAGTGACAATTAAGCATGGACATTTTATGGCTTTTTTGTAATACCCTTACATTTTATTTCATCATGCTCAAGAATAATCTTGGGACTGGACAGCCGGTTGGATACAACTAAAATTCCTTTCCTTATATTTTTAGAATAATGTATTTGTATATTAGTACATTGCTTACTTAATCTCACGACCTTACAGAAGCAGAAAATTGTAGAAAATACGATTATTGAAAGTTTCCCTATGGATTAATGGTTTTGTACTTGGGAGGGTGGTTTTATTCATGACTGTGCAGTGATGTAGAACAGCCTGCTCATATCTTACTAACATGAGTGCTCTGAGGTCACTACAACCATTGCTATGCTCTTATTAATGTATTTTCAAAAAGAGAAGAGAAAGGAAAATGTTGAACTTCCAAAATGCTGTTAGTGGCCTGTTCTGAAGAAACTTACAAGTTTCAGTCAAATAATTCCATTCCTGAAGTACAAGCATGTAAGAACATTTTTGTTTAATTTTTATGCAGAGTGGGAAAGGTTGCTCAAGAAAGGATCAAACCTAGATAAATCAATTTAAAGCTTTAAGAATGCAAAATTTAGGAAAGTTAATGTGAAACTGAAAAGCTCAAGGTGCAGTTTTCTACCTGAATTCTAACCTTGCTGTTTATGTTTTGAAAGCATGATTATATACTCTTAAAATATGGAGTATATATTAATCTTTCACAGCATATGTAAATGTAATACTTTGTATTTCCTTTAGGTTTGCATGACTTAATTTAATGTGTTTAAAAAAACCCAACCAAACACAAAACAAAATACACAAAAACAAAGCAAAACCCCCAACCCCCAGTTTCTGAGGGATTTTTTGGACAAAAGAGAAGCAAAGAAATTGTTCTTTAATTAATAGCATTACCCAGCCAGGGTTGCCTCATGGGTGTTTATCAGTTTTCTCTGAAAATCCCAATCATAAGCATCTTATGTATAAGTATTTAGTAAAATTTTAGGAACTTGAGAAGGAGTTAACTGCCTATCATGTGTATATAAATAACTTAAATTTATTCTGTGGTTTATTACTTCCCATGTCCTGTGGCTGCAGTTCAGTGTAATGAAGAGGGAAGTTAACTAAAAGCCAATAGAAGTAATTAACTCATGGCAGCACAAAGGTCCATGAATATTCATTTTCTCTGCTTCCCAAATACTAAAAAACTAGTATTTTTGCAATGACAAATAATATGTTAATGAAAGTCAGTATAGTAAGATGATTTCCTGACTTTGGGGTATATAATAGATACATTCTCTGGTATAACACAATAATCAACTGAAAGTTCTCTGCATTTTCAGGAGTGTTTTTGTTATATGGAGTCATAGGATGGATAGGGTTGGAAGGGACCTTAAAGATCACCTACTTAAAACCTCTCTGCCATGAGCAGGGACACCTCCCACTAGACCAGGTTGCTCCAAGCCCCATCCAACCTGGCCTGGAACACTTCCAGGGAGGGAGGCAGCCACGACTTCCTTGGGCAACCTGTGCCAGTGTCTCACCACCCTCACAGGAAAGAATTTTGTCCTAATGTCTAACCTAAACCTCCTCTTTTCAAGTTTTAAACTATTTCCCCTTGAGGTCTCTCTACACACCCGTGTAAAAAGCAGAGTATATGTATGACTGAGAAAATGCTTCTATACCAATTTCTAGGCAGAAGATGTCAGTGAAATTGGTGGTTCCTTTTACACAGTTCCAGTCCTTGGAGAGGAATCTTTTCTGTGTAAGCTTGAAAGGACACAGGCTTGAGTCCTTATCATGCAGCATGCCTGATGGAAAGTACAAGACAGAAAATGAGAATACAAAAATATCAGAGAACACTAAAGAAGGATTTTGCTTTTCAGCTAAATTAACTCTGTCCATGTGTGCAATACAAACTTAGCTTCGCTGGTTATATGGCAAAAAAGGGTTAATAATCATATGTAACATCCAGTCACATTTTTAAAGTGCATTTTCAAAAGCATTCAGGGAGTTGAATCAAAAGTAGTCTTCTGTAAGGAACTCAGACTTATTTTCCACAAAGGCCATTTCTGTTACAGATTACAACTTCCTTTCCTTTGATGTTTAGGAAAAGATTCTTGCAAGGGTTATTACTTTCAGTAATAAATATTCTTTCTTCTTTCATCATATCTAAGAGTATCTAAATATCTGTCTAGATGTATCAGTATGTTGCTTAATCTCTAGATCAAAGAAATCATGTGGAATGAAAATCAGTAGAACGTGAATGTTAATATAATATTAATGGTACTGGCTGTTCTTGTATTAGTGAGCAATTTAATTGTGGGAAAAAATGTTGTCAATCCAAACTTGAAGACCACTGAGGATTCAATAGCAATGTTTCAAAGTAAGAATTGTGGGCACTTCAAAATTCCCTGTTCTGAGAATGAGCCTCTAAGGCAAGTATTACATTTTATTTCATTTAGTAGAAGCCAAATCAAAGTAATTTTTGCTTATTTTTATTGTCTGGCATACTTGATCAGGTATTTCTTCTGCACTGAACACTCAAAATATTAGGTCTGTTTTCTTTTTTCCTTTTTTTTTTTCTTTTTCTTTTCCTTTTTTCCCCTCCCACCAGAGCAGTGTTGCCATTCCCATTTCATAAAGATCTGACCTCGTGATTTCTTGTCAGCTCAGGGCAATATTACTGCAGCCTTTCTCTGGACAGTCTTGGCCTCTCCTTTGCATTATGTTTGCACTGTCTTCTCACCATTTTTCCTCTGTCCACTTTGCTGTTGTGCAGCCCTGCAGGGATGCAGATCAGCTTACAGGATCTGCTGGAAAAATGCTGTTTTTTCCCTTGTGTCATGGAGTTCCTCTGTCAGCCTGACTTGCCTTGCAGCTGAAAGTACTGATGCAATGGAAATGAGGGTAAGGGGGTCAGTTCTTCTGAAGGTAGAGGGCCAAGGCCAGAAGGACAGTGAGCTCAGATGGGTGTATGGGGTATCTTTGAAACTGCAGCCTGAATCACAGCCATGCTGGCTAAATTGCTCAGCAGGGATATCTTGACAACTCAGTTGTATTATTTTCTCCCACCTACTTCCTAGCTGGCAGTAGTCTGCTGGGTTGGTCTTCTCTTTAACAGCTTCTCTACCTTTCTAGTTTGTACTTTACTAAATGTTCCAGGCAGGATTCTTCCTGTGCATCGTGGAAGTGTACCAAAGCCACAAGTGACTTGCCCTGACAGAAAGAATAAATTATGTATTTGTGCTTAGTGTTTGGTTAGCTGAGCTTGGAGCCTTGGGATAATGGCTGAGATGTGCTGTTCTGTTGAAGCTGCTGGGTAGCTTATTGTGCCCAGACAGTCCTTGATGGCAACTGATGTTTATATAGGTATCAGAAATAGATTTTTTGATTCCCCACCTCAGATGCTTATACCAACATTGGCTCTTCAAAATGCACTTCTCAAACCCAAACCCTCAAGCTCCAGAGTTTGAGCAAAACTCAGTGGAGAAGCAGGAATTCATTACCAGTGGTTTCCTCCAGTGCTGCAAAAGAAAAATGAAAAATAGTTGCTCTTTTCTCTGCATACTCAGCGTTTAACTTTTTGCCTTATTTCCCCTCCATCAGCAGTTGTAGAGCTTGAATCATTGAGGTTATCTAATCCAGCCTCTCTGCAGTGAGCAGGAACATCTTCCATTAATCAGGTTGCTCAGAGCCCCAGCCAGACTGGCCTTGAATGTTGCCAAGGTAGGGACATCTACCGTGTCCCCAGGCAGCCTGTTCCAGTGTTTCACCACCCCCATAATCGAATCATAGAATCATAGAATCATAGAATTGGCTGGGTTGGAAGGGACCTCAGAGATCATCAAGTCCAACCCTTGATCCACTACCGCTGCAGTTACCAGACCATGGCACTGAGTGCCATATCCAGTCTCTTTTTAAATATCTCCAGGGATGGAGAAGGGACAAATAATAAAAAATTTGTCCCTTATATCATATCTAAATCTACCCTCTTTCAGCTTAAATCCATTACCCCTTGTCCTGTATAAAAGACTCTTATAAAATATCCCTCCCCAGTTTTCCTGTAGCCCCTTCAGGTATTAGAAGGCTTCTATAAGGTCTCCCCGGAGCCTTCGCGTCTCCAGCCTGAACAACCCCAACTCAGCCTGTTCTTATAAGAGAAGTTCTCCAGCCCTCTGATCATCTTTGTTACCCTCCTTTGGATTTGTTCCAAGAGCTTCAAGTGTTTTGTTTTTTTTTGTGCTGAGCTTTGCCACCTTGTGGTGTGTCCCGCATGCAGCTTGTGTGCCCGGGTGCTGGCGGTGCCAGGGCAGTGCAGCCTCCCCCGAGGTGCAGTCGGTGGGATCCAGGATGCAAAGCAGCTGCTGCCCCTTATTCCGTGCTTATTCCCCATAGCCAGGGCCATGGGGTGCTTTGCCTCTTGACTTAGTCCACTGTTCCTTTAAGCTCTTTTAAGAAGATCTGTAATATCTACCAAGACAAAAATAAAACAGCAGTTGGATGGAGATTGATAGCAGTGTTGTGGTTTGTGCACATGACGACTCTTCCATCACGAAGATCTTGGTTTTATGGTCCGACAAAAGCAGTTGTACCTCTTTATTGATCGCTGCTCACGCTTTTGGTAAAGTTATCCATTAGAGGGAGCTACAGAGCAATTTATGAGGAGATCAGCTTTAGGGCATCAATTTTGAAGACGTTAAACAACGCACGTGGAATAAAAATGCATCGATAGGTTCAGAAATGGCTCTGGGGTTTTCTGTTTACTAGGGCGAATTAGTTTTAGCAGTATTAGGACTGATTTCGTTATCACTGTATCCAGAGTCCTCTGTTTTAAGACACTTATTTATTTTCTTTGACACACCTACCTGCGGAGCAGTTATCCCATACACATGCATTATTTACAAGGATATTTAAAATATTTATTAAAAAACAAAACAAAAAACCACCAGTCTCTTCTTCCCTAGGTCACTACATATCTTGGTAGGAAAAACTACAGACTGAATTGCAGAGGAAACCTGACATTTCTGTTGTGGAATTGAAGAGCTTGGCTGTACTGGAAAACACCAAGACCAGCCTGCTGAGAGGTGTAGATTATATATTAGGAGAAAATTCTTAATTGAAAGGGTAATTAAACACTGGAAGCAGCTTCCCAGGTAGGGAGCTGAATCACCATCCCTGGAGGCTTTTAGAAGAAGTGTAAATGTGGTGCTGGGGAACAGGGTTTAAGCACTGGACTTGGTAGAGTTAGGTTAATGGTTGGACTTGATGATCTTAAAAGGTCTTTTCCAACCAGAATAGTCCTGGGATTCTGCACAGAGGACCCATGCCGGGGATTAACAAGAAGTGCAAAGAAGATTTAATTACAGGCCAGAGCTCCTGGTGCACACAACAGGGATGTAGCCTCTGGCTGATAAGGGGGCTTAAATCTTGGACCTGTTGCCCACCAGAAGCCAAGAGGAGGAAACAGGACCATGAGCACACCCTTCAAGTTCTGCCCATAAAGCATTTGCATCTGGACCTGCTGGGTTGGCAAAAGAGGCTGGAACCACTTCTCACCCCAAACTCATGCAGGGAAGGGTGTTGAGTCACCCATGGGCACTGGAGGGAACGAGGAAGATGGAAAAGATGCACGTGAGGAGCCAAATTTAGACCAAGGCTGAGCTTCCCCATGTCTGAGCAGGGAGGGGGCAGCCTCCAAACAGGAAATATGAAAATACAGATCCAGGTGTGGATCTGACACTGCCGGAGAAAATCTGCCTGCAAGGAGGCAATGCCTCGGCCCTGACTTACCCTGGCTTAGGATGCTTCCACTTCCAGTGCTGCCAGTGTCTTCTTGCTTATTGCTGGGCAGCAAGACAGTGACTGTCCTCAGAGACACTGCCTTCACATGGAGCCTGCTCATTTGCAGTCAGATTTCCCCTTGAAATCCTGTGGAATTTTGCCTGAAAGAGGCTATGCACTGCTTGACTTACTGAGGCAAAAGCTGTTTACAGATTTAAAATACAAACAAGCCCTGAAACTTCTGTCCTTCATTATTTTATGTTTACTTGCTGTGGTCTGGGCAGGCTCCAGCATTTTTTTTTTTTTTTTGTACTCAATAGTCCTGGCAGTGATGAAACTGAATAAGGCAAATGACCAGCATGGCCTTGACATGGTTGTAATGTCATAGAAAATAGAGGGAAACACAAATCTACAGCCTTGGCTGCAGGAAACTGCAACCTTCCTGCTTAAGTTCCAGTAAAAAACAATCCATAATCCTTATTTCCCCCACTTCAGATTTCTCTGGTATACATCCACACTAAGGTGTTGCCCAAAACATCAGGAGAAAGAAGAACTTCATCAATAATCTTCTACACCTATTGGCAAGAAATCCTTTGAAATTTAACTTTCCACTTAAGAAACCCAGGTAAAGCTGTAGAGACATTTTAATTGTATTTAAAATGGTCACCAAAAACGGTCACATCACTTGGAAACAAATGCTACCACTTTTGAGTAATGATTTCCTGCTCCAAGATAAACTGACAGAATAAGGGTGATAAATTATCATAGGCGGGACTGCTGGCATAGCCTTCAGTTGTGGTTTTGAAGCAGCAAGGAGGGATTCAAATACCTATGCATTTACAACAGAGCTGGAATAATATATCTGCTCTGGTTTATGTCAGCACGTTTATGTCCAAATAACTGCAGATTCCAGTTTTGCTGATAAATAAATAACCCCGAAAATTAAGCCTCAGCCATTGGCTTGCTCAGCATATTTGACATGGTTTTGCAGCAGCTGCAGGGATGCATTCTTTACACTTAATGTATACAAACATATAGGATCCCAGTGCAGGGCTCCTGGGGTGTGAGGGCAGCTCAGTGCTGCCAGGGCTGGAGATGCTTGGCAAGGAGAGAGCAGGCATTGGAGCCTCGGATGGCCTGGGCTGTATCCCATCCAGATTTCTTCAAAGTGGCTATTTTAGTGTTTGGATATAAGCTGGTTGCTGATTAGATGCAAGTGGGTTTGTTTAATTAAAAAAATACAAAAGGACAGCTAATTGAGTTAAAACTATGTGGTTCGCAGGAGAAAATGCCAAAGTTAATTACAGTTACCATCTGCTTCATCAAAATACTCATTTGCTTTGAATACCTCTATTGTCAGAGCTGGTTTTAGTATCTTTCTCAAATTTACTCCAGTGAGGAGATACTTAAAAATTAAATTGAATTGTTCTCCATAATCTCTAGGAGACAACAGAGTGGTGGTGTCTGCAATGACCTTATGGTGCTATTTCTTTTAAAGGAAATACTGTTGGGGCTTTAATCACTTCAAGCTTAGCTCTGTGCACTGGAAGCTTGCATGATT
Organism: Heliangelus exortis; assembly: GCF_036169615.1. NCBI lineage: Eukaryota > Metazoa > Chordata > Aves > Apodiformes > Trochilidae > Heliangelus > Heliangelus exortis. The sequence continues at coordinate 59,547,200 of NC_092422.1, forward strand.
TCTTCCAGGGATTTATTCAAGGAGGTCTTGGTGTCTGTGTTTCTGTATGAGGCAAGCTGCAAATGTGAATGGCATTTTTTTCCCCAGTATCTCCTTTCCACTACCTGACCATGCTTCAGTTCCAGCAATACGAATTCTAACAAAACCCAAGGAATTATTTACCTCTCCCTGTGTTACTTAGGCACACACACCCATGTGCCCCTCACACTTTGCTCTTGAAAGCTGTGTCAAACAAACAAGTTGTCTATCTCAAGAGTCTCACAACAGACTTGTATGGCACAGCCTGGAGGAGCTGAGTGATTGGACATAGCACAAGCTTTTACCTCACAAATTTGCTTTCTGTGTGAAGCCATTGAAAGCCAGCAGCCAGTGGTACTGCATGGCTGGCTGCTTTCCTTGAGGATGCTAATACAAACACTGGCTCTTGCCTGGTTTCCAGGAGTTCTGTGAGGGATTTGAAATTAATATTATCTAACGCTCAGGTGATAGAAGCAGAATGGTTGTGAAGCTGGCATCATAAACAAAATCTAATAACTTCTTTTAGCATCCCATCTGTCTTATTACATGCACATTCTCTGAAACATTCCTTTGTCTGGCAAAAGAGAAGGTATCACTGACTGAATATTTATAATTTCTGAGGCCCAAAGGAACATGTGAGTTCGTGTGTACTGAATCTTGTGAATTCAAGGAAAAGAGATATAATCTGCTTCTGGATGGAAAAATTCTTTGCTCTGCCTCCTTCAAAGAGAAAGGAAAACGCCCTTTATTAGGATGAGGACTGTACTCCTACCACTCAATATAGGGAAATGACTCCTTGAAAATCTTACTGCTTTTACATCTTGGATAAATGCTAGCCTAATGGAAGTGATAAAGAATTAGGCAATAAGATTAGAAAGAGAGATTGTTCCTGAATCAGTCCATTAGGATTAAGCAGGCTTTGTTCCATGGCAACTTAGCTAAGAATAATCATGACTGCAAATAGTGCTGTTCCAGTTTCTTGGGTGGAGCCCAGAGTGAAACCGCTGCTCTCCAAACGCAATTTTTCATGTGTTTGGCTGTTCCTAAATCTCACTGTGGCTGTACTTCAGCAGTTCAGTTGTTTTCACCATCATATGTAATGCACAAGGAGCTCAAAACCCCGCGGATGACCTGACTTCATAAGGCCCCCTGGTATTTTCAGCTTATTTTTGGTGGGACACGATGCTGACATTAAGAGCGGAGGTTGATGGCATTGCCTCTGCCACCCGCCCTGAGTCACCCACGGCATTTGGGGTGTGAATGGAGTGCGAGAGGTGTGGGCTGGAGAGGTCAGGCTGGCACATTGTTGGGCCCTGATGATACAACCTGTTCTCAGGAACGTGGATCTCTGGTGGAGAAATTCGAAACACCTTCTCTGTTCCCTCGTGTTTCAGTACAGATGTATCCAGGTCCTGCTCTGGGTGCTGCTGAGCTGGCCCCAAGGAAAGGCAATATTACCAGTGAGTGGTTTGTTTATATTGATCCTGACAAGGAAGAATCTTGAGAACCTTTTAAGAATAATTAATCTGACATTTCAATGTATCACTTGTCTTTGTCATTCAGTTGTCCACTCCCCCTTCCTCATGTAGCAATGTATTTTTTAATTCAAAGATATCTGCCTGTCTTTCCTGCTTGGAAACTGGTGCTTTCTAAATTCACTAATCTAAGTCAACATGAATCAGTTTATGTATTTGATTAAGGTGGCACAGTTGTTTAAACAATAATGACAGGTGTCAATTTAACCACTTAATACCAAACTTACACAGGGTTCTGGTAGCATTTGTTGTGCATGCAAAACCACTGCAAAATACTCTGGTAGGGAATACCCCCCACCCCCCATATTTCCTGGCTTATGGTTTATTGTATATTTCCAAATGGTGACTTATTTCTTCCAAAATTAGCTGAGATTCTAGCAGGTGTGTGCAGGGACACCATTGCTCTTCATACGTGCCTCTCCTCAAGGGTCTCACTGCGGTAGATCTGTGCCTCTTCCCTGCATCTTCTCCCAACACTTTTCACCAGGGATATTAATCCAACAGGCTCAGCTCTTCTGAAACGTTGGACTTGAAGATCTTAAAGATCATTTCCAATCCAAGCAATTCTATGATTCTGGGCACCCAGCATCTTCTGACTTCTGGGAGTCTGGCTGATGCTGAGAACAGATAACATTTAGCTCATTTAGCTTTAGCTGTCTGGCCTGAGCCCATTTGTCCAGGTTCCTCCATCAGTCACTGGAGAGTGGTGGGTACCACCATGGTGCTTTTGGGGCAAGTCTTGGGGGTGAGAGGCTGCATCCTCCTCAAAACTCTGCCTTCTGTCCCCTGGCTGCAAAGGGGACTCAGACATCCAGCCAAGACCCAACCCAAATGTATTAGGGAGGAGGGGAGATGTTTGACAGCCACAGTAGTCCACACACAGATTCATCAAAATAAAGCACTATTTATTCCTCAAATAATAATTTGATTATTTATTCCATCAAAATAAAGCAATTATTTATTATTATTTATTCTCTGAAGGGACATGTAGTGCAGAAGAGGGGGTTCATGTAGAGGAGCCTCTGCATACATTTCCCCACTAACTTTAGCCTCTGCTATCCAGCTTTGGCAGGATACTTTTGGTTCAGTCACTCTCATTCTTGAGTTCAAAGAGTCACCCTTTATTATGGGTGTTTTTCCCAGGGAGTTAACACCAGGTAGAGTTGACAATTCTCCTTACACACACACACACACGCACACACACACACAGCACACACACTCCTCCACATCACTTCTCTGGCAGGCCAGTCTCCTGTTTTGTCCTAGCTCCAGACCTGGGTTCTCACTGGCATTCCCCAGGTCATTCCCCAGCTCACAGCATCCATCCTGTTTTTAGGATGAGGACTCCTGGTGTTAGCTGAACTCCACTTTGCTTTGCCATCATTGACTGTCTTGTTTTTTGTTCCCCTCCCATAACTCACCTCTGATTTCATTCCTTACACCCAGGGTGTAATGGCATACAATAATGTCATTGTATTTGATAATGACAAATTCATAAAAATTACAGCATGTGTACAACATAATATTCCTACCAGATGCATTTATCCCAGGATGCTCACACCCTTCAAACATACAGTTTTATTGAAGGTAATCACAGAAATCACTGTAATTCTACAGTCTGTTTGCTTTTAAAATAGCTAGGAAAAATGAATGTATGATTTGTACTTGTGGTTGTGTAGAGCTTCATATGCCTTTGGGAATGCAGGGACTTTGCCTTTGAAGCCTGTGGCAGTGTTGAAAACACCTGTAAATCTTGTGGGGACGTGACAGGTAGGCTTTCTGGGGTGTGTCATTTGGAAACTTGTTTGCAGGTTTGCAGAAAGCCTGGCTCACTGATTGCAGCCTTCAGGTTACAGAGGATTATCCATGCAAAACAGATCTGCTGCACTCACATGCAGGGCATTGAGCAAAGGCATAGGCTATAACAAAGGGCCCACCCCACCTGAGACTTTCCATGAGCAGTGGGATGTTTGTTGTCATGATACTTGAGTTCCATCAGATTTTCTCGTCCTGCTAGAAGCTTTGTTATGTGCCACACTTTTTCCATGAGGGGGAGGTGTGCCTTGCTTGCCAGCTGTGTTTTGATTTCACTCTCTGCCCCTGCACTGTGTCCTGCTGTGTGTACACCTCTCAGGATGCCTGCTGAGTCAGCCAGCTGAGCCTGAAATACTTTTCAAGATACTGGCTTAGGAAACATTCATGCAGAGGAGACAATGAGGCCTCTCTGGTATCCTGCACCTGGCAGATAAAATGAAGTTTGGCAGTGGGAGAGGGAAGCAGAAGCTCTGCAGGCCGGCTCCAGTCCTCTGGACCGTGACCTAGGGATGGCCACAAGCCCCAGGGGACAGGGCTGGGTGCTGCAAACATGCAGCCCCAGGTAGCTCACCCTGACAGCACCAGGGGAAAACCAGGGCATGGGTGACAAAATACCCTCCTTGCCCACTGGTTGCTGAATACTCCCTGTGAAGAGGAGCTACGACTGCCCTTGTGCCACTTATCAAGGACATTTCTTATTCTTCATATTGGTTTTGTTTGGTTGAATTTTTTTTTTTTTTTTTTTTTTTGATTGTTTGATGTTTAGACAAAAATAGCATGGACATTCCCCTTCCCTAAAGTAGAGGAATTTATTCAATGCTTCATGCTTTTTGCCAAACTCATGAAGAATGCCTCCTTCTTAATGCTTTGCAGGAGAGTGCTGCTGATGTTTTTTCCAGAACCGATTTAATCTGTATACATTGAAGTTTGATATCCTGCAGATGTTTGGCTGAATTCTAATGAAACACCCAGAGTGACCCACCATGGGAATTTTATCATAATCCTCCCAAGGGAAAAAAATTCATCCTAAGGGATGTGTCACAGGTCAAGCAAATCTGTCATACTTCCTCCTTGTTTTGAAAACACCCATCATTTTTGCTTTTATTTACAACAAATATCTAAATGTTTGTTGGCAGCGATTTGTCCTTTTATTTATGTGCTGGTAGGGTAACTAATTATTGCAAGTTCCACACACTGCTAATCTTACCATAATGGTATTTCTAGTATGACAACTTTCATCTGCTGGCTAAACAAGCACAATCTTGCCTTTTCTCAGCATGACTGCAAGTCAAAAACAAATCACTGGAATTTGAGGATCTCAGGGCTCGCCTGTACACGGATTTTTGCATCAGTGCAATTAGACAAGTTTAAGTCTAAGCAGCGCAGCCCCCCCAAGCATGGGTGAAGCTGCACTCTCCTTAAAATGCTTGTATCAGCACAACTCATCTGAGTAAACTTGGTGTAACAAGCAGCTCATGCTAGAATTGCTGCCCTGGAGAACATGGGCTGGCTGCCCTGCTCTGGCTGAAACACCTCTACCATGCCCACTACTGTGCCAGTGTGCCCAGGACATTTTTTCTGACAATATATGTGTGAGATTTTAGAAAAAGAGCTCATGGGACAAGCCATTGGACATCATGCTGTTCACCAAGAATGTGAGATTTTTCAGATGGAGGAATTAAGGGCCTGGACTCTGAGCCTACAATTGCCTATGGGGAAAAATACAACCCAGGGAATGTCCTCTTTTCATGTCAGCTCTCACCAGATGACCAGGTGCAGGAAGCATGCTCTGTGCCACGTATCCCAGTGCAGTAAATATTTAAATATTCTTCTGACACACAGGCTCATGCAAGAGGGTGATCAGGCAGAAACCTCACCACAGGTCCAGACATCGTGCAGTCATTCTCTACCACATGCTCTACTGCATGTGACACATCTCCTATGTCATGGGGGTTTTGTTTGTTCCTTTTTCTCCTTTTTTTTTTTTTTTTTTTTTTTTTTTAGAAGCCTGGTCACCATGTGCTGGTGGTGTAGGTACACAGTGTGTTTGCTTTGGCAATGAAAGCAGCTGAAGAATTTCTCACTTCATCCCCCAACCCAGCTGCTCACTCACTCTGTCCTAGGCTGTGCTGATGCAACTGTGTGCATACAGGTAGTACAAGCCAGGTCAGAGAAATAAGGATACTGAAATGTAACTTTCAACAACAACAAAAAAACCCAAATAACCACCCACAACTACAAGGGAGAAACTTATTTGTGAATGGGACAGGATTGCACTGTAGAGGGCAAGCATGTTTTCTAATATATTATGACAAACATAGTCCATACAGGAGTCTGAAAAAGAAGTCCAAAACAACTTGTGTTAGGGGGCTAAAGCCACAAAAAATGTGAAAAACAAGTGTGGAAATAAACAGCACAAACAACTAAGATGACATTTGGAATTATAAAAATGTTGTCACCCACTGTGAATATCAAGGGTACTTCTTCAATCTGTCTATTCTAACATAAACACAGAGCAGCTTGTATAACTCAAAAAAAAACCCTCTACCAAAACATTGCTGATATCCACCTTGCCCTGGGGAGATGATAAGAGGATAGAGCAAATCAGGTATGACAGGTCCTAGAGGCATTATTTAATGCAGGGTTAGAAGGCATTTGCATTCCACTCTAATGAGAGTGGTAAAAAAAGAAAGGAGAGGAGAGGAGAGGAGAGGAGAGGAGAGGAGAGGAGAGGAGAGGAGAGGAGAGGAGAGGAGAGGAGAAGTAGATCTCAATCAAGAATTAGAGCACTTTAACATAAAAAGTTACATTTTTTTTCTTTTTTTTTTTTTTTTTCTTTTATATTCAAAACTGAGACCATGTGAGTTTGGCATGAAAAAAATATAGAGGTAGCATTAAAACTTCATTTTAGATGCTAAATACACTGGAACAAATGCGAATGCTTTTATTGCCATGGACATAATTAAAAGCAAGTCTTCCTTCAACCTGTTTTTTTTTGTGTCATAGCAAGCTGTTATGGTTAAAAAATCCCACCTTTTTCCACACATTATGCCAAAAGACTCCCTGCATGAACTCTTGTTTGAAGGACTAACTGAGTTAACTTGGAACTCTTTCAGGACAGCCCTAGAGCTTGTGTTTTGTAGGAGTTTTGACTAACTGAATAGAGAATTTTTTCCTTGGCTGGTAACTGATGAACCCACACAAGTTTATCCCAGCACCCTAAAGTGCTATTTTCAAGAAAATGTCAAGGTTTGATGTGATTTGCAATGGAATTGAGCTGCCATCTGATTTTAATGGTGACTCTCCAGGTCCTGGTTTGCCCACAGATGATCTTGCTTGAGAAAGAGGAGAGAGAACTTCAGACTCTGCAGACAAGGATTTTTCCTCCTGTGACTAGAAACAACACTCTGCTCTGTGACCCTTGAGTGTCTTTTTGCTGTGATGTTAAATTAAGCTAACAGACACATAATAAATTTTCTGCCATATTTTAAGTGCTGTTTGGATGTGGTCTATACAATGATACCCTCTAAAATGGCTTTGGTCTAAACAGGAGAGGATTTAACATGCATTTTAATCTCATACTATGAAAAGATTTCTGAGTAGGATTAGCCAAGGAGACAGTGTTTGCATTTAAATAACTTATCTGCCTTGAGTTTAAACCCGGGTTTAGTAACACTGACTATCAGAAAAACATTTTGATGACATTTCCCCTTCCAGTGTTGGAAGCCCCATCAGTGATCATATTGCATAGGTTTGGGCATGAAATCTTGAAGGAGTTCCTGAGAGATTTTAGAAAAGCATAGGAAGAATTTGGAAAACTATCCCATTTTTCTTTGGCTTTGATCCAGACTGACTCCTGTCTTGGTGATACAGTCTTTATCCCTGCCCATCATGCTCTGGCAGGAACACCTTCACCAAGTCCACCTCTTTCCTTCCCTTCCTGCTCTTCCCCCTTCCTGACACAGCACCCAGAGCCTCTCTCACCTCTGGAGCTGGACTTTTAGTACCCAACGTGCTGATCTCTTGACATGAGCCTCAATATTTCCTGGCAACTTTTGTCTGTGGCCTGGAGGGAAATATTTAAAGATTCAACCAACAACAGATTTCAGCTGTTGACCTCAGCAGTTCTCTTAGGAAAGACATCATTTCCCTGCTACTTGCAATCCAGTAAGCAGAGAGGACACAAGCTGCCTGGCTTTGGGCCAGGGGGATGGTTCCTCTGCTCTTCTCGGCACTCATTCCAATCCTTTGCCACAAGTGCCACAGGCAGTTTAAAAAAAAAAACCCAAACAAACCCAAACAAAATAAGACATGTTAAAGATGTTTCAGTCTTTGCAACTGTATGCAAAAGAGAAGCAAACAGCCTATCACTGTTTTGGGGAGTTTTGGTATTGACATCCTCACAGCCCCTGTTGAAAAACAGTGGGAAAGCAATGATCTTTCCCTGAGCAAGAGTCTTTGTAATCATCTACGTGGCATTGCTTCATCTCTGGGTCATGATTGTTCTACATAACTACACCCCAGAAATGCATCATGACAGTCCCAGTGGCAGATAGACTGAGACAGGACCATGTGCTGTGCTAACGTGATGTGGACTGGCAGTGTCTTTAGAATAATCAGTTCTGAAATATCAGCAAATTTTTCCTCATGCTGTATAGGAAGAATGAAAACCATCATGCCTGATTTATCACTACTTTTCAAAGACATATATATTTCTATATTTATATTTGTATTTATATTTATATTTATATTTATATTTATATTTATATTTATATTTATATTTATATTTATATTTATATTTATATTTATATTTATAAAGTGCCTATCACCGTATTGATAAACATTCTTTGGAACCACTCTGACAGCAGAGGTAAGAACAGGAGCCTGTTAGTACCTCAGCACTTCTCAGGGAAAAGGGAAAGCTCAAGGGAAAAGCTCGGGGAAAAATAATATGGGCTCAAGCCCATATTCCTGAGAGGGCTCCAGTTTTCCCCCACCAAGCAGCTGATAGTGACTTATATGAGCTGCTGGCCACAGAGAATGAAAACTCAGGTGTAATGAAACACCATTTTACCCAGGAGGCAGACACATGGTCCCCTGGCCACTTGAATGATGTGTATTTTTTTTGGATCGTGTCCTCTTCTTCTTGTGTGTTTACACACCAGACAAACTTGCTGGAATTAAAGTTCATTAGTAAAACAGAAAGTTTTCTCATTGATTGGATACTAAAAAGATGAGGTAGAATTATGTCTTAACAAAAGTGTATTATATGTCATCAGAACACAGCTGGGCAACATTACTGAATAGAGGTAGAGGAGGCAAAGTATTTACTCTTTCTTCAACCACACAGATGTTGGCAACCTTCTTTTATGAATTAGCTCTCCGGTAGATTTTTGATAAATCTTTCTGTCACGTTCCTGCCATCACAGTGTAATTATTACTAAAAAGTTAGTGTTGTTGCTTTAATTTTTTAAAAATTATTATTTTTTTTTTATTTTGCTGGGACGTGCTTGTAACTCTTCACTCATCAGCTCAGGCTCCTTTCCTGCTGCGGTTGCAGGCACTTGAGTCAGCAGTGATTCAACCACTGCTGTTAGACAGGGGTATGTCAGAGGATGAGTTTCATCCGTGTAAAATACCAGCTCCTCTTTTTATGGGCACTCCCACGGGCCACCACTGGGACAGTCATGCCAGCTCCAGCTGCAGAGAAGGCAGAAACTGATAAGGGATCACATCAGAGCAGTGCTGTAAATGAGGCTGACAGTCCCTAAAACAACCAAAGCCAATGGTACTTTGTCCCCTTGAAAATGCTGTCATGACTTCCCAGTCAAATATCGTGAATATTGAGCCAAAAATCCATCTGAGTTCCCCTGGAATTTTTTTCTTTCCAAGTGGTAAACATACCAGTCTCTCTATGCAGGGCAGCATGCCAGGGGTCAAACTTGTTTGTATCTGACCAGGGTGGTTTGCTGAAGGAGAAAAATCAGAGCTGGATGGGAAACGTGCCTTACACGTAACACTTTTTTCTGCAGGACTTCTTTTCAGTGCAAGAGGATAGCAGAGGGTCCCTGCATGGGTAACACTCACTGTTAGACATGCAATAATTTGATTTTTGTCTTATAGAATCTGAAGTACTGTTTGCTGAACATACCTCAAGTCTTGTTCAGAGGAGAAAATTATTTTCTCAGAAGACTTTCTACGTGGCTTGTATCAGCAGCCATCTCAGGGCTTACACAAAGCCATCATCAGTACAGAAATTAAAACTCATATGAAAAGTGTGCATGTTGTGTGTGTGTTAATTATTTTGAATACCCAACTTGAGATATCGAGGATTCAGCATTTGGGAGCATTTGGCATAATTTGGCACTTTCTCAAATCAAAGCCAGTAACCTAAGGTAAGCCTGGTGGGAAAGGTTCTTTCTCAAATTCTTTTGTGGAACTGAAAACACAGAAGAGAAAGGCTGCTGAGTCTCAGTTCCTCAGCCTGTACCCAAGATGTTCAAGATGGCGAAGGAACTGCATTTACAGAGAAGGGCCCTACTCAGCTCTAAGCTGGACCTTGTTTCCAGGTGAATGTTGTTAGTATGTTTTTGCTGAGCCAGTGTAATGTATATTTTTCAGACATTTGTGACCTGGAAAATATAAAAAAGCACATTTCATGCCAAACTGCAATTCCTTCCTCACAAGGATGGTGACATTGCAACCTTTACATATTTTTGAGTGTGAAAAACAACACTCTGTCTCTTGCTGTTATTCTGTAGTTCCTGATCTCCCACAGCTGATATGAAAAGGAACACCCTTCCCCCCTGCCCAAAGCCTCTGATTAAATCAAACTGAAGTCAGAGAATGGAAAATTTCAGACCATCTGCTCAAAGTTATAAACAATTGAAACAAGGTATTTTTCTGGCCAAAGCTATTAACCATATCTATAATAGTTAGATTTACTTGTGTTTCTTTAAAATGTGCTCCTTCTCTTCCCCCATACAAAGACATTTGTGATCTAGAGCCCTGAACGAACCAGGAAAGGCAAAGCAAACACAAAAATCCCCTTCCTGCAGGAACAGGGAGAAAATACTCTTTCAGAGTCAGAAAACAAGGTACAGTTCCCTGTGAAGATAAGCTCTGGCTGCAGATGCTTACAAAAATGGCTTATACATAGATGGCATGCGGGCTTGTTGCCACTCTTTGCAGCAAAATGCTTTTATCCTCCATCCATAGCTCTTTGACACCAGCACCTGTGATTTCCATTATGCTATCAGAAGAGTTAACAACACAGACTTTCCAAACCCTCAGAAAGATGGGGTGGGGGGAAGGGGAGAGGTTAACTTTTTTTCTATCTTTTTTGTTTTTTCATTTTTTTACATATTTATGGATATTGCTGCATAACAGGTGACCTGCAGGGGAGTAAACACATGTAAATGATTCTGTGGCTCTCAGCTCAGCAGCTTCAGCCTAGCAGGCAGCAAACCTCAAAATCCATTTCTATTTGAGAAAGTCTGCCAGGGTGAGGATGATGCCCTAATTAACCACATCCTCAGTGTATCGCCATGAGATAACACAAGGAAATATGTTCATGGCTTGCTGCTTCATCAAGCTGCTGTAGTGATTCATTCCACATTGACTGGCACTGGGAGAGAAGAAAAGCCCATGCTGACAGCAGAGATGTGAAGGACACCGCATCATTCCCATATGTTTTTCATGTGGTGTGTCATTTTCCATCATTTTTCCACAGATTAAGGTTTACTCTATTCTGCCCCAAGAATCCTGCCCTCCCTTTACCTTCTAGAGTAAGAGATGTTTGCTGTTGGGTCAGCTGCTTAAAGACTGTGTGTCAGAATGTCTATTTCTTGAACTTGGTGGCACCTGGGAGCTGCTGGACACCAGTCTCTGGAGCAGTAATACCAGGTTTCCATGAAATCCTGCTCCTGGAGACAGGAGAGATCATGATGAATGTCACAGGACTATTTTCCTGAAAGAAGAGAAGCTGGGGCATGGTGCTCCACTCTGAGTTCTGCACAGGCCACAGTGATTAATTGTTTTTTGTGAGATCCCCTGCTCAACTAGCTGGGTCTTTCCAGCCCAGGGCTTGGACATTTTCCATGGGCAGAGAACAACAGATGCATGTAGGCATCTCCAGAAGATGTTTCATCCATCTGATTTCAGACACCCGCCTCTGTACAGGAAGCCTAAGCAACCATTTTTAGATCAGTTCATAAAACTCTTAGAAAGCTGTACTTGAGCAAGATGCATCCACCCCTCTATATTCAGAAATAAACTTGTATTTCTCTGAAGATGTGAAAGGAGAGGTATGCTTTGAAGGGTATCTGCATTTTAATTTGATTCCAACCCCCCAGAATAATTTCCTGTCACCCACAGGTAAACTGTCCATGCTTATAACATTATGATTGATGAAAGACTGGGTGGGTGTGTGGGTGTAGATTCAGGGTCTGTCACCTGCCTGTTAACATATGTGATGGGTACATGAATTACTGGCAGTACAGCCCAGTGCTCTGAGCTATTTCAGAGACTCAGAGTTATTTTTACAAGATGCACTACATTTTATGTTACATATCTGCAACACCGTCCCTTACTGCTGCAATACATCATTAGCTTTTCTTCCAAAGAGTAGCCCCTTTGAGGTGGCTTCCCTGGCCCTGTCTTTCTTTGCAAGTACATTCCTTAAAGAGGCAAAGCTCTACTGAAATATGTCACGCACTGGGTGACTCCTCTCCCAGGAGATATGCCAATCTTAGGGATTAGACTCGGAGTGTGGAAAAGTGCTGGAAGTTCCCCTCAGGGAGAACAAAAATCCTGTTTTGCTCATCCAGTGAGGGTTAGCATTCGTTCCAGCAAGACATTTACTTTTATGATTTAGCCCTACCAGCAGCGTGCCAGTTAAGTCCATATTAAACCATGGCTCCACTGTTCTTTGTCAGTGGTTCAGGGCCAGATGACAGGGCTTGATGCTGCCCTGCACCAAGAGAAACACCATCCTTTCATCTTCAGTACTGTCTAGCCCAGGCTCCTGCCAGGCTCCTCAGCCTCTCTACCTACCACAGGGCAGGCTGATCAGCATTTGAATTCTCAGTCCTTCATTGTCTGCTTTTATTCCCTTTGCTGTAAGGCTCTCTTGTTGCCCAAAGCACATTGCTTCTCTCATGTGCTAGCATTGCAGCCCCAGTTTGCACCAGGAACATGCTTGAAGATGACTGGTATGTGTTATACTCAGGCAGACAAAATGCTTAACATGTTATTCCAAGCCCTTTGACAATAACCATATGTATAATGTAGGAGAAGTGGCATTTGTAAGTCTTGTCCTGTCCAAAACATCCTGAGTGCTCATGCTACCAGTAATGACCTGCTGCACATCTCATTTCCCACAGCATTTAATACATTCATTTAGACTGTGCTGAGGACACAGGGATGAGAAACCAGGATGTGCTGAGCTGGCAAAAGACATAGAATTGAGGCTTTAAGGCACAGAGTTTGCTCTGTCAGGTGAGACAGGTAAACAAACCAGGCACTTGGCCTAACAGCTGGCTGGGTGTATGGTGTTACATTAAAGCAAGCAGAGCTATTTGGAAGCAATTAAAAGCTACAGATTAAAATGCCTTTGATAACAGTATCACAGCTGTATGTGTGCCTACAAGGAAGACACACCCTTAGAAAGACAACCATCAGCTGTGCTCTCTAGTAAAGAGGAAGTGATCTGTTACTTCTTGTCAAAGGTTTTCACCATCACTGAAAATGGTAGATTTATGCTTTTGACAGTGCTCGAATCTCTAAAAAGTACAAATGTCTTAGAAGGGGAAAGAAATACTTTCTCTTTGTGTCCCATTAGTAATATGGATATATGAATAGTGTTGTATCTTTGAAATGCTATGGAAATTCCTTACCTTACATCAGCTCCACAAGCAGGCCGTTTGCCTAGTACCAAAGTATTCTGGGCTGTCAGTTTGACATCAAGAAGCCAGTGTCCTTAATATTAGCTGTTTATCTCTTCAAATGTCCTTCTTTAAATTTTCTTATGAACAAGCTAAGTCTGTTAAATAATGTTTGTCCGTTATCAAACTTTCCATTCTTAGGAAAGGAGGGGCCTTTTTCCTCTTTAAGGACATTAGTTCTACTTCTAAGGGTTACTCATTTCCATTATACTGCAAGGTAGGGTAGACAACAGGGTTTAGCAACAGACTTTCTATATCTGAGTCACAGGACGTGCTATGGAAAGAATATAGTGTTCTTTAGAAAGAATTAGTGTTTTCAATTTAGGACATACGCAATGTCCTTAGCAAAATAAAAAGTCATGTCTTATTATTTTCTTCACAGAGAAAACATGGCCAGAAACACATTGACCTTTTAAGAAAACATATGAAGCCTCTAACACGTTTTATTGCATTTCCTTTTTTCACTGGTAGTGACTTGTTCTGAAACGGTGCCTCCTAACTCCTGTAACCTTACTCCTTTTTAATCCAAAGCAGTAAATAACCCGAGATGCAGTTGCCTGCCTCACAATTACATGGGACAGAAAACTGCCACAGGTGGGAGTCAGTTTGAACAATCATTGCATAAACACCTTTCCGTGTGAGAAGCCTCCCATTCCTGCAAAAAGTTCTGTCTCAGACTTTCTTGTGGAGGTGTCTACCCGTTGGCTGTACTTCAGTTTAGCAGAGCTTGTCATTATCTTCCTGCTCTTCTCCATCTCTTTGGCTCTGTCCCTGATGGCAGTAGCCCAGGCTGGCTGTGAGCTGCTTAGGCTTGTATCTGGGTAACAACTAAACCAGTATTTGAAGCAGAGTTGACCCCACTTCCAGGCACAAGAACAGTAAAATCAGCATTCCCCAGTCTGTGGTCAGCTTTGTGAAACATGAGAAAGTGATCCAGGAAAAGCCTGGAGGATAATATTTGTAATAATCATCCATGCAGTTACTCACATACATGAGCAAACAACAACAACAAATTAGCAGTATGAGACAAACCTATAGACTTTGGCCCTTTTTTTATGGTTGTAAATACAAATCTTTGTGGCATTGCTGTACAAATGATCTTCTGCCATCCTCTGACTTAAAACGTTGAGGAGCTCTGGAAACATCTCTCTGTTGCTAAAATTTTTTTCTGTGCAAAGGGTAACGAAGCAGTGTTTCACAAAGACATGTGTGTCTCTTCTGCATTGCAAATATGGCCCTCTGCAGCAGCAAGGAATGTGGTTAACATGACATGGGGGCTGTAACCCCTGCCTGAGTGGCCCTGCTAATGAAGCACCTTGAGGAGAAGCACTGAAGCTTTGATTGAGGAGGTCATTCCCAACAGGCATTATCCAAGTGACCTTCTTATCCTCCTTACAACCTCTTCTTAAAACCCTTCTTTGCCACCCCACCAGCCATGGAGATACTCACCAGCAGGCACAGTGGGCCAATGATGCTGTTGCAAATTGCACTGATGGGTTTTGTCTCAGTGCTTGATCACTGTCTCTTGTACTGCAGTAAAGCTGGAAAGGTCTGGGGCAGGGGCTGTCTTCTCCTTTTCCAGTATATTACTTAGCCCAACAGGGTCTAGGTAATGATGAGGCTATGGAGAACCTAAGCAAAAGTTTAAAAAAAAAAAAAAAAAAAAAAAAAAAAAAAAGATAAAAATGCAAAGAATGAAAATAATGAGTTATTCAAAGGAAGTAATAAGTTCCCATATTTAGCATATTATACATATTTTTAAGCAGTTAGTAATGGAAAAGTTCACTGTAGGAATAATAATTGTTACTATTTTTGCCTTGTGTAGATCTTTCATCTGTGAATCTCTGAGCATGCTAATTAAGACTTTTCATGTGTCCAAGTACAATTCCCATCTGGAAAGGATAGGATACTGAGGGTGAAGAAATGTAATGCCAACGATATCCTCAGCTAATATTATCACTGCTGATCTGGGGGTAAACTGTTATTTTTAATGAGATAGCAATCTCAGTATGACACAACTGGATTAAGTAGGTGCTCATCCACTGTTTGATATATGGGGCAGCAGTCACCATCCAGATTGTGGATGTTTGCTGTGGGCATGTACCAGCAAATCTGTGACTTCTGAAGTGACTCAGACATGAGGCAGAAACGCCTGCATGCCAGTCTGCTTAGCATTGGCAACTAAGCTGGGATACAGGTTCAGAGCTGAAGGTGGCAACTTTCTTCTTATTTTACCACTCATCATGCCTAGTGAAACAATTCCTTCCTCCAGTTCCCTATTGATATCATTACGATTTCAGCTTTCTCTTTGCGGGATGGCAGCCGCCTCTTCTCTGCAGGGAACAGCAGAGCAATCAGTGCCAGCAGTAACCACACACCTTTTCCCTGGAGTCAGGCAGCCCCAGCCCCAGGAGACAGTGTTCACACCAGAAAGCAACAAGCTTTTCAACCTCCACCATACGATATTTTACTAAAACTTCCACAGATGGTTCCATGACTTTGCTGTGTGGCCACAGAGGGGGTGAAAGACTCTCTACTCCCCTGCCCCTGCCCTGTTCAGAAGAAAGGTGAGTGGCTCACATCTCTGTTTCAGAGGCCTGTTACCTATTTGCAGAACTACCAGGGTCCCACAGCTCTTCCCTTTTCAGAGACTGACAAACTCCCAGATTCCCTTGGAGCAGCTCTGAGTCAGGTTTGGGTTTGTGCCATGGACCCGTCACAAGGAGCTAAGCAGCCAAATAGGCAAAAGGTGCCACAGTCACATTTAGCTGTATCCTTCAGTAGCTCTTTCTGCTGTAATACCCTTTTTGTTCAGCCTGGAGCAGATGGTGACTCACAGCACCTTTGGGCGGGTGGAAAAGCTGCCAGCAGCAAAGTCTGGAGCACTGAACCTGGCTCCTTGCACATGCTCCCCCCTGCCCAGCTGTACTGCTCTGAGGAGCTGCCTGCTCAGATGGCTCCAGCCAGAGAAGAGGGTCAAGGAAGAAAAGTGGCAGATGGCAGCTGAAGCTGGATCAAAACAGGAGGCCTCACCTCTCTGCAACAAGCACTGACAGGAGCTGGATGTTTTTCTGACTGTGTACTGGTTGGCTTTGCTTAAGAAGTGCCCCTGCGCAGAGGGCTTTGAATTTTTTGTTTAAAAACACACAGCTTGCTGCAATGTTTTCACCATCTCACCCTGGCTTTTGGTGTAAAGGGGCAGAAGCAGACCCTAAGCTAAAATATCTGTGAACTTGAAGCTCAGGTTGTGAAGCCCCTCCATAGTGTTCTGTTGATCATCTGTAATGCTTCAGCTCTGGGGAATTCTCTCAAGGGGTGATCCACCACTCTTGCTCTTACTGCATGAATGTGTCTGTGCAAGATGTGTAGTAAATGAAGGGCAGCCTTTTCTCTGGCCCTCCTGGGTTAATAGAAAGCTGGCAAAACTCTTTTCAGCCCTTCCCAGGTGTCCTTTTCTGGGATGATGCCAATGTGTTTTGCAAACACTGAATTGGCCAAGATAGGTGCTTTTATGTGCAAAAAAATTTGCACATATAAAGTGCTGGCAGTGGAGGAGTACAAGAGTGGCAAGCAGGCCTGTAGGAACTGGTGTATGTCCATGTATATATGCCCAATGCTCTTGTACAAATCTGGAGATATTAAGCAAAGGTGCTTGATACCTGCTGCTGGTTCCTTTCCTTTCCTTTCCTTTCCTTTCCTTTCCTTTCCTTTCCTTTCCTTTCCTTTCCTTTCCTTTCCTTTCCTTTCCTTTCCTTTCCTTTCCTTTCCTTTCCTTTCCTTTCCTTTCCTTTCCTTTCCTTTCCTTTCCTTTCCTTTCCTTTCCTTTCCTTTCCTTTCCTTTCCTTTCCTTTCCTTTCCTTTCCTTTCCTTTCCTTTCCTTTCCTTTCCTTTCCTTTCCTTTCCTTTCCTTTCCTTTCCTTTCCTTTCCTTTCCTTTCCTTTCCTTTCCTTTCCTTTCCTTTCCTTTCCTTTCCTTTCCTTTCCTTTCCTTTCCTTTCCTTTCCTTTCCTTTCCTTTCCTTTCCTTTCCTTTCCTTTCTTTGACAAAAAGAGAGAATTTGGGCTAGAAGGCTGATGGCAAATTCTTGGATAAAGCAACAAAATACCAGACTTTGATCCCAGCCACTCTGCAACAAGATCTCTAAAGCAAAGAAAATCTACCCATGAAGTTTGACAGGGGAGAGAAGTGAAACCCAAGGAAGTCTGAGTTAAACTCCTTAATTATGTTAATAGCAGACTGGGGACAATCTGTTTCTCCTGGCTTTGGTCCTGATGATTAGGACTGCCTCAAGCATTTCCTATCTTTTCAATCTATATTTATCTGGAGAAGACTTCACAGAGCCTGCAGCATCTCAGGGAGAACAATACTCAAGTAAATCAATCCGAGAGCCTTATTCCATGTAGGGAGCAGTTTTGATCATCACAGAATCATAGAATAGTTTGGGTTGGAAGAGACCTTAAAGATCATTTAGTTCCAACCCCCCTGCATGGGCTGGGACACCTCTCACTAGACAGGTTACTCAAGACCCCAGCCAACCTTGCCTTTCCTAGGAAACCTAAGCTTTCCTAGTTCTCTTTTGACAGCTTCAAAAGCAATTTGCCAAGCAAGGATCCAACTCATTAAATGACTTAGGCAAAGGAATGTTAGCAAAGGTCCCTGGCCCATGGCAGGAGGCTGGGCTGGAGCAGGTAGACTCTACTGGTAAATTGTGTCCTGCAGCATCAGGTGTTTGGTGAATGGTTATTTTCTGAGACACATTAAAAGTGGAAAACTGGATGTGGTGTTTTAATTAGTAAATTATTAGCAAGGTTTTCTGATGTTGTCTAATGGTATGTAGATGACATGGGCAATGGGGCTGCCTTTTCTTTGGGCTGGGGCTCCATCCCGTGATCACCTGCAGATAGAATGAGCTTCAGTGAGCCCCAACACCTGCCTGTTTGCAGGGGTTATGACCTGTCTCAGGGAAGATAACTCCACAATGGGGTGGATACCCTCTGAAATGAGCTCACGGAGGAGCACTTTGTTCTTTTTTCATGTCTGCACTAATTGCTTTTGTCATTTCATGGCCATGATGCACTTCATGCCATGGTACATTCACCTGGCACTAGAAACCGCAGGGCGCTTTCATGCCTTTACTGGAAGAGGAAAACACCCAGGTCCCTCAAGGCAGATTTGTAGAAAAGAATTCAGAGATCTGGCAAAAGTTTGCTAAAATGGGAACAAAATATTCAGTAACCCTCAGAGGAAAGTGGTTTTGAGTGAAGGCCAGGGAGGAGGGGAACTCGCCCCTAAACCATCCTGCTCACAGAGGAGAAGGGGTCAGGCAAAGGGGAACCCTCTTTTATGCCAAGGGATCCCCACAGATTTGCAGGGGATCATCATGTGGTCCCCAGCACTTGGTGTCCGTGGTGCTGTGGCAGTGAAGGATCCCTCAGGATCCATGGCAGCCAAGCCCCAGCCTGCACTCCAACTCAGCAGCCAAGGCCTGAGGGTCCGGTCCAGAAGACCAGAGACCTCAAGACCCTGAAGAGAGAGACCCCTCAGCAGCACTGGACCAGCTCTGGTTCAGGCCAATCTGAAGGTGCTATAAAGAGGGAAAAAAAAAAAAAAAACCATTGTCAAAGCAGCTCTGGAAAATTTGCAGTGCCCTGAGGGCTTACTGTAATTTTGTAGGGCAGTTGTGTTATTTTTCTCTTTGCTGAGGTATCAAACTGGCTGCCAGATTCTACAGCTCATTTGGGGAAATTCAAGAGCCAGAAATAATCTGAGAAAAAGCTGTGTCCCAGCATGTGGCTGTAGATCTACAGCACGGGCCCTTGCATTGCCGTGGAAATTAAGATATCTCCCTTAAGCTTAAACCTCACCAAGAAGGAAATGAAGTAGTCAAGTGTCACAGTATGGCAGGATGAAATCTGTCCTTCCTGGATTTCCAGTGGGACAGATGGCTTCGGAACGGGGTCAGACAGGGATCCCATCAGAGGGCCCCATTGCCAGAGAGAAGTAATGCCTTGAACAGTTACCATGTAACGAAAATTTCTACCCTGTGCCTTGGAAAAACATTAGTTAAACATTAACATGGTTTCTTTGCCAGTACCACAAGTCCCAGGACAGGGACAAACACAGACACATAATCACAAACTTGTGTTTCTCTCGGCTTTCACAGATCCAGGGTTACATCCTGGCTTAAGTTTTCTTGTATTCACCTCACAGAATGAGAGCCCCTTGTATTTCTGATCTAGTGATCTTAGGAAATAATATTTCTGGAGAAACATGGGGAAAGTCTTTACACAGCACAGGCTGAATCTGTTGATGAAGGTGCTGCTGTGCCAGTCCCACTGCTCCCTTCTTTCCCAGTCTCCCAGGTATTTGCTACTCTGATGTTGTTTGGCTGGACACTGGTGCTTCTCTGATCCTTTTCTGAGATGAATTACTTTGTTAAGACAACAGAAAATTAACTGTTCAAAGAAAAAGTGAATTCCCTCCTGGGTCCAGAGCAGGGAACTCTGTCTGTTCACTGAAGGGTCAGATAACTGGCAAGGAAGGGATCGTGTGTTGTGGAAGAGCAGGGACTGGAAAAATAACAGGCAGGTCTCTCTCCTTTGGAAACAAGGAACTGTACAATAAGGCCAAGAGGGGTGAAAATGGAGATGGAGGCTTTGCCCAGCCTCAGTTACAGTGTCCCCACATCCTGCTTTGGTTACCACATTCCCTCTGCTGTGTTGTTGGGATGAGCTGCTTTGCTTCCAAACCTTCTGGGGAAGTGAAACAAAAAATCAGAACAGCACAGTTGTTATTGAAAGGCACTCAGTCTTCATTTATACAGGAGAAAAGGTGGTGGTGTAATCTGGTGTTGAACATGCCAGGCCAAAGGTCATGTGGATCAGGCAAGGACAGATGATTTGTGTGGGTCAGGAAGACCTGACCATGGGGTCAGGAAGAGTGACACAGGATTTGTGCTGCAGGAGATGACAGGTGATCCAGCATACAGCTCGAGTGGCACTAATAGATGATACTAGACCTATTATTAAAAAAAACCCAACAAATGAGCAATACAATCAATTAGCCATGAAAACTTGACTCTGCAGCACAAGTTTAGCATAACTCAGCACTTTACATTGTGTGGCTGCAGCAATTTTGACCTAGGAGCCCTAATGCTGGATTTACTGCACTGTGAAATCATGGGCACAGAAAGGGGAATGCAGATGACAAAGTGAGGCCAAAACACTCAGCACCTCAGGAACAGAAGCTGATAGGACTAAGGCTGCAGAAAGCCACAAGTTCTGCCAGGTCTGGCAGTGTTCAGAGCTCCCAGTTCTATTGCAAGCACTCATCAGAAAAGATTAACAGCTTGACAACTCCAGTATCTCCATGAAAAGCTGGGAAGAGGGAATATGATAAATGATCTTTCCATATTCTGATTGCATTTAATTTGGTGACTGATCATCTGTCTACTTTTTTTTAATCTTCTTTTTAAGTCTGCAGCATATGTGCGAGCTTTCAAAATAACTTCCAGATGTAAACTTTTTCCAGATAACAATCCCTTTTTTTTATTCTTTGCCATTAGACATTTCAATGTAATGGGTATCAGCATAATATTTCTCATAATATTTTTTTTTTTCTGTAAAGAGTGCTGTATTCCAAGAATAAAAATTCTGTGCTGGTATTTGCAATCAAGGAGCCCTAGTGTGCCTCCAGTGTGCAAACTGCCATCCACAGTTTATATTCCACGTGTTCCTTTGCAGGAAATAATGCCCCTTAAAGTAGCAGAGAACAGAGACAGCTCCTGGGGTACTCTGCTTGAGACCTATTGAAAGGAAATTTATGAGATAAGGGAACTGTGTGACAAAGGTACTGGTCTCGGCCCTGATTACCAGAGTTTTTTAAATAGATAGAGGGAGTTAGCCTTGGAGTGTCGGACTTTCACAGTGACAAGAACCAAGTTCATTATTCTTTCTGCTTCGAGCATTGTCACTCATATTTTACTTCCTAGAAAGGAATTTTCAAGGAAATACCAAATCAGAAAGCTGAAAAGAAATGCACTTCATCTTGAAAAAATAAATGAAACAAGTATTTTCCTTCATAAATAATTCTGTGTTTTCACTGAGTAGACAACTAAAATTCAACACCAATTTACAAAATGTCAGCATTACTGAAGCTTCTTTGAGAAATAATTCCCACATTTGCATATGTGAATTGCTTTCCAGGTGGGAAGAAAAGATAGCAGGAGGGGGATGCAAATAGCCATAAGACAATAGTTGCAGGCCCTGCCCTCATCGCTTTGGGTGAGGGTCCTGAGAGGCTCCAGCCCTGGTTTGCTGGCAGGACTCTCAGAGGAAGTGAATCTGCCTGGGGATCCCAGCCTACACTGATGGAGGAGTCTTGAGCCAATGGAAGAAAATCCAAAACTCGTGTTCTGAAGTGACTTTAATCTGGTGAGGGAGGGACCTCCGCATGGATGTTAAAGTAAGGAGGAATTCTTACTGACAGTGCAACCCATTTCGATTTCCTATATCTACGGATGTAAGGAATATCCATTAAAACAAAGATCTTTTGTGCCCCCTCCCTCCCTGCTTCTGAGTGGCGCATGAGGTGCAGCCCTGATCCATAGGAAACTCCAGAGGTCAGGACCCCCCATTCGTCTGGGTCAGCCCTTGAAACACCAGCCTCTCTCCATTAAGGGCAGAGGGTGTGAGGGTCTCGAGTCCTTCTAAGTATGGATTTGTTTGTTTGTTTGTTTGTTTTTCACACCATGGTATTGCAGACCGGGTGCAGCTCTTACGCTCGCCATTCAATTTTACCCCCAGTTTTCAGACCACTTTGTGTTTGATTTTCAAGCCAGGCTTCAGCTTGTTGCTCCTTCTCATTCTTCCTGAAAGCTGTATTTGCTGTTTTTGCAAGACAGTTGTCAAGCAGCTGATATAGGAGGGGGAAAACAAAATATGTGAGAGATTCCTACTCCTAAGGGTAGGTTATCCAAGCTCTAAAACTTTATCTGCCTGTGAACTGCACTTCCTTGTAATGGGTGTAATGCTTATTTCTGGGGAGAAGAATCCATCTGCTGAGGCACCTTTGTACTAGTGTGATGGAAGGTGTGACCATGAGGTATGTGTGGTATAAGCAAACCAGTAAGAATAAAGCTTCATCTTTGTATATAATTAAGTAAAACCTTCCCAGCTGGAGTTTTTGGCAGTATGTCACTATCTGAAAGGGCATATTACTACAATGTGGTCTTTGCTTGCTTTCTGGATACTCTACATACTCGGTGGATTTAAAAAGAAAAAAGAAAAAAAACCAAAACCAACCCAAACCAGAGTATTTTGGCATAGGAAAATAAAAAGAACCAATAACTTTAAAACAAAAGGTATTAAGTACTGAAGTAATTCTGGGGGGCAATCACTCCACACAGCAGTAGGCAAGTATTCTGCTAAGTTACACTGCTGGCACAGCAGGTTCTGGCTAACAAGTCTCAATTGTCATTTACAAGCAAGCATATTTAAGCTTAGGATGTCTTAATTCCATTCTGTTCTGATTTGGCTGGTCTCATTATACTCTCTGAGCACACTTAAGGGACCAACCTCTTCATTTACATGTTCAGTTCCACTAAGATTTTTTCATCAAGTCACTCATGAGTTGCTATTTGCCAAGTGCTGCATTGGAAGCATTTTAAGGTCTCAGAAGAGGGGTCATTTTACTTGTCTTGGGGAAGCCCTCCGAGGCAGAAATGTTGGGCTAGATGAAAAATTCATTAGCATGAGCAAGATGAAAATTTAAAGCATGGACATTTTACTTGCAAAATAAGACTGTGAATTTTTGCATTAAGGAAACTCCAGAAACCACAAAGAACATAACTGCCCTTAGCCTGGGAATGACGGAAAAAGGGGTTTAAACTAAACTATATTATATGGTGCTTACAGTGTACCAAGAGCATGTGTAAAGATAGCAGTATAGCTGCACAGCACATCTGAGGAGCATTAGAAGTTCAGCACTGCCAGGAGGGCATTCCAGTACTAACCTGGTTTCTCCAGTCCTGCTTGCATCCCTGTAGCTTTGTCCCTTCTCTTGAATCATCTGTCCCTTAGACTTGCATTGGTGAGCCTGTTCTCACCTGGCAGAACCTGCTCACCTTTTTTTTCTTTATTATTATTAATTTTTTTTTAATTGGCAGGATAGTTCTTGGTCAGCAGGACATCTCAATTGGTGCTCCATTCTATCAGATGAGCACCAGGGCCAGCGCTTGGAAGAGGGTGAGGGCTTTCAGCTGGTATGAGGGGGCTGGCAGTGGGTTGGTGTCTCCTCATTCAATGGTAAGGAGAAGATAACTTTGCCATATTATATCTCCTGAGAGCTAAAGTACATTAACTGTGATGTATAGCTCTGTAACTCAAAGGAGTCTGTTCCCTAGCTGTAAGAGACCATGATTTTTCCTCAGGATTCATAATGCTGCATTGTCTTTTTCTGTGTAGATCTTCTGCATACAGAGGGAAAAACAGTTTGTCTGGTGCACAGAGTATTTTACTTTACAGTAAAAAACACAGGCCTTGAGTAGCTGGCAGACATACTCTAAACAGGGTTAGAGGAAACTATGCCTTTGGACTGAGATTTACTCAGTTTGCCTTTTTTTCTCCCCTCCTGGTTCCTGTGAATTTACAGTGTCACTGTTTCTCATGTCAACAAACCAGCCTCAAATACCCAGGGTTTTGTCCCTTCCAAGAAATCTCAGGACAAGAAATAACACAAAGACAGCTGAAAGACTCACTCAGATGCAGCCATGTGAGCATGGGTTACTGCTGGCATCATGCACTTTTTTTTTCCTGCAGAAGTGTTGCTCTTTCCAAGTTGTACATGGCTCATTCCTTAAAACATTACAATTCCAATTGCAGTTACTGCCTCTTGTTCTGCTCTCCCAGCTTGGCAGTCACTGCTGCTAAACTGCAGGATAGCTGAAACAGAGGTATTTGCATGGGAAGGGATTTTCTGGAGTCTAAGCAAAGCTTAGAAAGAGAGCAGCTTAAAACTACAAATGTATATGGGAAGTCTGGATTCTGTAGAAAAGGTTAGTTTGGGACTTGTAGAATGGTAAAGGAGATTTAGCCACATTTCTGTCATTAAATAATATGAGGAAAACCCCACACCCAGCTCAGAAAAATTTGCTAGAAAGTATTTAATTGCAGTCTTCTTGAGCAGTACTAGCTCTGTCTCTGACCCTTTCAAAACACCAAATTCATTAGAAAAGAATAAAAGAAAACAAATACAGAAAAACTGCTACACATATGAAAGTGCTGGAGAATGAAATGCTTTCCATGGTGATATAAATAAAAAAATATTTTTAAAAAATCATGTTCTTAAGTTCAAACCAGCATTTAGGGACAACAATGTAGAAGCCTTGGCAGGATAGGGAGCTCTGACTTAGTGTAGTGTTTTTGTTCATTTTCTGGTAAAGCAGGAGCCAGTAGTGCTACTGTTTATCCCAATGATATAAAAGGGATCTTTTTTAATACCTCTGCTTACATTCTCTTAAACTTTTGACCACTTCATTTTCATTTTTGGGGAAGCCAAACCCACAAAAATTTGTTAAGTAGGTCTTGGTTAGTTCAACTCAAATTTTCATTGCTTGCTCTTGTTTCTTTTAAGTCTTGAACGAGCAGAGGTCAGCTTGATAGGTTCTGAGCTTCAGTTCTCATTCTTTGGCAATCTGAGTTTGGGAGAACTGGAGCTTGACAGAACACTTAGAGTAAGAACTAGGGAGGCGTCAGTTTTCTGCCTAGCAATTTGCTCTGTTCTTTAACCAATTTTCCTTTTTCTTCTTTCTTTCCCATTAATGACTTCTGAATAGTTTACAATGGATGCTACAGATGACCAGGGTTCTGTGCTGCTAAATATTGATTTCCTCTGCCCCTGGAGCCTCCCCCGTGTGAACACTAATAACTATTCCTTTAGTGGGCTTAACAGGCTACACTGTAACATGACATGAAGAAACAAATCCACAGAATTCCTTGGAGAGGATGAAAAAGGAGGAGATGTGATAAAAAATCCAATGAGAATGATTGCAGAATTAGACAATTAGTTTTGCTCATCATGCAAGGCCCATCGCCCTGTTACCAGCCCCCCAACCCTCCAAGAAAGTATTCTCATCTGTGATCTTCTCAATAACTTTTCAGAAAACAAGAACCAAGTCCCTTTGTAGCTTTTGGTTTCTAAATATTTCCAATTTGTCAAGTGAAAAAGTCCTTCCATAAAGTCCCTGTTTGGCTGCCCTTGACCCTGAAGTGAAACTAAATTCCCCGTGTACCGAAGTCCTCAGCCAGGCCAGAATTCACTTCAAAGGCAGTGGCAGCTTAGTTTCCAGTTGGGTTAGCAGGCTAAAGAGCTACTGGTTGTTTAGGAGATGCATATATTTATTTGGGAGTAGGATGGGGACAGAACAGGGGGAATCAGTGTCATTCCTGTGGAAGCCCAGGTGGACCTGCATAGATAATAACATCAAACTCCAGTATGGGGTCAAGAATTGTGTACACAGCCACCTCCAGGTGTTGGATTGATACTTCAGAGCTTTACTGATGGCTAGGATCCCAAAACATCAGCCTTTCTTCTTGAGGATGTTAGTGTTTCCAAATCAAGGACGGTATTTCTTAGCCTGTAGTAGCAGCTCTTAAGCTTTGAGGCATGGAGTATTCCATGGCAGTCCATGGAGACATAAGTGGTTATTCACAGAGTGGTACAGGACTTGTACATTAATATCTCTCTTTTAAAGTTACATCTGGATAATTTTGCAATTTTCAGAACACAGTGAAAGAAATAAAATGTGGATGGAGTAATTCCTTGAAGTTATTCTGTAATCTGTGGGCTAGCAACTGGTCCACAATGCCATAATTTGTTGTGATATGGCTTGTGGTATGCAAATGATGGAGAACTCTGTCTCCCTGTTGAGTAATTACCATAAAAATTTATGTTGGCTTAAAAGTCCTTAACCTCAGAAAGTCCTTTTTCTATCCTTTGACTATAGACAGATTAGAAAGAGTAACTGATACAGTCTTCTAACTCCTTGATGACCATACTAGTCCTGTAGATCCAGTTCAATCAAGACATTTATAGTACTGCTAAGAAAACATAAGTTGGTAGGTGCCTGCTGGCACCAAATGTATTCCTGCACTTGACATGAAGAAAGTGGGGCTAAGGTTAATCATAAGGAAGCTCTAGGTAATCATAGCTCTGAAGTGTCATGGAAGCAATGTACGTAAATTAATGTAATACAGAGAGAGAAAAAAAACCCCAAAAAACCCTAAGATTTTGTTATTATCTCCCCATGAGACTGCAGTTTCTAATTTGCACTGTAATTCCATCAGCTGTCTCTTCTGTTTCTGTGCATAATTAGACAGAGCATCACTGTGTCATTAAAGAAACAATTATTCTAGCAACAGAACTAATAAACACTTTCTGTTAGATAAAGGATTTAGCCAGAAAACACAAATAGACCTTTTACATCAATACCAGCTAATATTAACAGTGACATTTAATGTCACCCACTCGTTCATGAATTGCCACATTGTCACTGCAAGCCACAGGGTGGAGAGAAAAAATAAAAGGAGACAACTAGCAGATGCAAAATTATTCATGGGAGAGAAACTGTGACTATTTAAAGATGTTAGGCAAAAGCTCTAAAATAAGCAAATACTTGAATCCCACATAAATTCCATATTTGAGATGTAGGATTGAAAATTTAATGAGAATTTGGTTGAGCAGATTTTTTTCTGGTACAGTACTCTCTATTTCCTACTTATTCACAGCCTTCCTGTCTTAACTTGAGCATCCAGCATTTGTGTGCCTCTCATTTATGATTTTGAGGGTATAATTTACAGCAGTATTTCCCAGTCTTACACAGGGATTTGAAGCAAGAAGTAGTGTCTGTAGAGAATCTGGAGAAGCTCTGTATGGGTAGGGTAACACTGCTGTTATGATGAAACATAGAAATCCATAACCCAAGGATCCTATAACAATGTTTGTCTTTTTTTTCCCTCTCACATTCCCTAAATGAAAAAGCAGATAATAGGGAGCAGCAGGGTTAGTGACATTATTAACCGGTGCATAGATAAAATTACACTACAAAATTAGAATACATTTCAAGTGTCAAGTTTTTAACAGAGGTTTTTTTGTGTGTTTTGTTTTTGTTTTTGTTTTTGTTTTTTGTTTTTTTTTTGTTTATTTGGATTTTTTTTTTTTTTTAATCTGCAATAGTTTTGTAAATATTAGTGTAAGAAAATACAAAGTAGATTTTCTGTAGCACTCATCATTATAGTAGTTAAGTATCATGTCCAGGATCTAAATGCAAGTTCTCAGGTGAAGCCTTGTCACACGCTGATTTTCACATATATTCATCGACTACATTGGGCTTAAGTTCATTCCTAAAAATATTAAAAGTGAGTTTAGCCTGATATTCAGTAGTGTTGTTTAAAGCAGGTTTTAAGAATGCAAGTTTGAAGATTTAGGCTAATGATATTGTTTTCCTGTTATTTGAAATTTCACAAATGCTAAATGTTGTAGAAGGGTTTTAAATGAGTTGACTCCCAGGAGAATAATAGTAAGTCATGAGGGAAAAGCAGGGAAAAAAACCCTACCTAGCCTCAAGGAGTACACCTTTTCTTTTTTACTGTGCAAAAAAAAAGATCTATATTGCACATATAACTCCTGCCTGGCTGCTACTGTTTGAGCACTGGGAACTGTGGGTGAGGAGCTACATCCTTCCTTGTATTTGTACAGCACCTGCTATTATGGGACACTGACTGTGATTTGGCAACACCAACCTGCAATCAATAGTAGTAGCAATGCCATCAGCAGAAGTTTTGCCAGGCTAATATACTTCCTCCACTCCCAAACAATCAATTTCCACTTCCTCAGTATCACTTCCCTGTTGCTTCATTCAGCCTCAAGTCAAAAGCACAGGCGAAACCTTCACAAGACCGTAAAGGACCATAAAAAAGTCATGCTGGCAACATCGTCTCCATAGCTTATTGTAGCAGCAGTTAATCTCTAAAAAGACCACTGAGGGAAAAGAAATACCCTCAGAGCAGGTAAATCTTCATTACTGACACAAAAAAGTAACCAGTCAGAGGGAGTTAAACCAGGCACCATAAAGGCCCCCTGAAGAGCATTTGTGTGAAATGGCGAACACTAAAACCATTCAGTGATTTAAAGAAAAAAAAAAAAAAAAAGAGCTGTTGCCCTGTACTGCTTAGTCACTGGGTACGTGGCATGTTTGAGATAGGTTACTGGTTTTTTCCCTTCTCTTTACCTCAGGCACTCAGTCTGAAGGGTGTGTAGGGAAGTGAACTTTCAGATTACTCATCTTTACAGCCACAGTCTTCTAATAGGATTTGAGTCAAAGTTTCCCTGAATTTGGATTCAGCTACACAGGGATCAAAAGGGCCTCACCTGCAAAGGGGCATGAAAACTCCCATTAAGGACCTATAGTAAAAGATACTAATTTTGAAAGGGACTATCATGATGGAATAACCAATGGAAATCCTGTCAACTGTGCTTAGTGATTCTTATACAAAATGGTCTGTTATTTGCAGTGTTGCTTTTACAGTACACAGTACTGCAGTCATTGAGTGTGGTTGTTTTCTACATTTGCTCACGAACTCTAAGTTTTCTAGTCCAGGTTATAATTAGAACTCTGTATGTGGAGATCCTTATCATCAATACAATTTTGTTCTTTCTACTCTTAAACTAGAAGAGGAAGCTGTTCAGCCTGGAGAAGAGGAGGCTCGGGGGAGACCTCATCACTCTCTACAACTCCCTGAAAGGAGGGGGTAGCCGGGGGGGGTTGGTCTCTTTTCCCAGGCAACTCTCAGCAAGACAAGAGGACACGGTCTCAAGTTGTGCCAGGGGAGGTTTAGGTTGGACATTAGAAAGAATTTCTTTAGGGAGAGGGTGATCAAGCATCGGAATGGGCTGCCCAGGGAAGTGGTGGATTCTCCATCCCTGGAGATATTTAAAAAGAGACTGGATGTGGCACTCAGTGCCATGGTCTGGTAACTGCAGCAGTAGTGGATCAAGGGCTGGACTTGATGATCTCTGAGGTCCCTGCCAACCCAGCCAATTCTATGATTCTATGATTATGTTTGTTTTTTCCATTTAATTCCTAATAAAGAGATCCCTTTATTTGAAGCATCCCCATTTATTGAGCTTTGTAGCTCTATTCATCTATGTTTGTGCAAGTGACTAAACCAGCAAAACATTGGGAAGTATCCCAGAAAGAAGGAGGCAGGGGCAGAAGGGATGCATGAAGATGCACAGCACCAAACCACTGAGAGCCTTGCACTTTGCCAAGCACCATCAGTGAGACATTTTTATAGCCAGTCTTTGCTACTTAGTGGAAAACTTGTTGCTGTTTTTAGCCAGGGGGTTATTTTTAAGTTAGAATTCTGGGAGTTTTTATCTGCTTTGCGGTTACAATCTTAAACTTTGCTACAACGTAAAAAATAATGACTGCTACTCTGTACAACTGATAGGCTTGAGAAATAAAAGCACAGCCCGAGTGCATGCAGAACTTTCCATTTATCTGTACTCACCTGGTTGCAAATATTGCTTTAGATTAATTTACTCTGGGTCAGAGAAAAGGTTTGAGTTCTCATCTTGTTTAAGCCCTACAAATGTAAACATTGGAGAAAGGCCACTACCAGGTTTCTCTTGCATGAGCAGCTTCAAGAGCTGCCCAGAACTTTACAGATGTGGGCACTGTGGGGTGATGCTGTTCCTGAAGGTGCACATCTTCCAGACCAAATGCAAGCTAGCTTGTTTGTTTGTTTGTTTCATTTGGTTTTTTTGGGTTTTTTTTTCCCCCATTTTTCAGTTTTCTTATTAATTTAAGGAACAGTTCTTGTTTAAAATATGGTAAGTGCTGGATCTTTGTAGCCATGAACATCTGTGTTTTCACAGCTGGACTCAGGCTGGTTTTTTTTCCATGACCTCTTCCGAGGATGACTTTTATTATCTCACAAATTAAAACTTTGCTAGAAGGAGATTGAGATCCCCACTGGAAGTTGAAGCAAACTTCAGTAGGTGAGAAAATTCCAGGTTAAAACCTTCTTATCACCCAGACAGATAGAAGTGAATGACCTACACAGCCCCTAAGAGGTACACTTCTTGGGATACAGAGCTACAAGCTATGACCCACCATGCAACTAACTAATTTTGAAATGAAAAAAACCAAAACAACAAAACCCAGAAAAACCCCCACCCCACACCTCCAAAATTTTATATATTAAGAATACAGGATGCAGAAGTTTCTTGTAGCAGCATTGTTGTTCACTGTTGATCCAATTGAATTTTATCAGTGGCTAAAGCTTTATAACATGCTCTAATTAGCCAGGGTTTCTATACGAAGGACTTAAATGTAAGCATCTTCTAAGCACCCAGTTTTCATCCATAGTTCAGTTCATGCCATTTATTCCCATGTGAAGGTGTAATACCTGTGAAAATGTGACAGGCAGACAAAATGATGTAGCATCTCTGCTTCCAACCCCATCCAGAGAAGTACTGCCAGCAGTTTCAAAAGGCTTCAGATGTGGCAGTGCTACAGCCCACACTGTGCAGCTGCAGCCACACTGGGTGGCAGCTATTGGCACCTCCAGTCTTCTCCTCCCAGCCCATCTGCCACAGAGAGGGAAGATTCAAGAGGCAGAAAACCAGCATGAGGTTGGTAGCTAAAGGTCAAGGTCTTGCTGGTTTGACTCCCTCTCATGGCAGGACCGAGCTGGATCCCTTTAATTACAGTCTCCCAAATTGTAACAGAATTCTTTCCATGAGGTATATAGTAAGATACTATGTGGCAGGTAACAAGGAAAAGAAATAGCAAATCTAAATGTCTGTATATATTCAGGTGTTATAAACATGTTTTCTGGCACTTTGAGGCTTTATGTCCTGCAAGTGTACATCCAAAGAATGGAGGACATCTTTATAGTCTGCACAGTTAATTTTGTCTTTCTATATTTTAGGTAGTAACAGGGACAGCACCTCTTTTGGATGAACTGCCCCAAGGGACTTCTGTGCACCAAAAAATAGGACAGACCTCCTTTATCACCTTTTTAAAAACAAAAAAACCTCACGCCACCAGAAAAAAACAACCAGCCCACACAACCAATCATCACCCCAACCAGCTTCAAAAAGAGGTATTTGTTATTTATGCCCACTATGCTATCAGTTTCCTAGGCACTCCAAGGAACTGCAAAGTGGAATAACTGGTAGAGCCCAACAGTCAGCTTATAGGAAGCTTATAGGCCTTTACCTTATAGGAAAAAATACTAAGGAAATGCCCAGTGTTTCACCTGAAGTCAGGGCTAGCTCTAATACAGACCAAGCAACTGAGTTACTCTGGTGGTTAGAAACATTTAAGTTTCCAAAGTGACTCTTCATAGGCCAGGACTGATGCATGAGTACATTCTACAGGCTGTTTGCTTTAGACTGACAGCAGTAAGGTTCAGTGATTTATCTGCATTGATGTAGAGGTGTGAACAGACACACATCTCTTGACTTCCATCATCACCTCTTGACAGCCCTACCACAGGCTTGCAAAATGCCTTTTAATGAAATAAATGTGCTTTAAAACAGATTAATGTCTTGCTAGGTTTCTCTCATGCTTCCCAGTAATCTACAGGAGAGAGTTTACAGCTGTCTATGCTGAAGGGATGCAAACTATAAATAATTACAAACTACAACAGTTTACTTGGCATGACAAATCCAGCAGACAGCACATAGAATGCTTTTGCACCTTGACCAGAGTATTACCTGCTCATGAGGTAACTCTTCCACATGCCCTTAGCAGCTTAACTCCTCATAAAGATCCCAGGATGGAGTTTCTTCAGGCTTTTACAACAGAAGATGAAATACCTCACCTGCAATACCATGTTAGTAAAACTAAGAAGCAAAAAGCTTGGCTCAATTTTTCCAACAATGTGCGCACATTAGGAAAAATCAGTAGCAGTTTTGGGTAAGCTAAAAAATGATACAAGATAAATTCTGTACAGCTTCAAAACGACAAGACATTTTGCTACAACAAAATCGGAAATTCAAAATCGTTCCATTTTTTGTTGAACTGTTTCACAAATTAAAACAAAATGAAAACCTAGTCCCTCTCCCTAACCCGAA
Source organism: Heliangelus exortis (assembly GCF_036169615.1). NCBI lineage: Eukaryota > Metazoa > Chordata > Aves > Apodiformes > Trochilidae > Heliangelus > Heliangelus exortis. Next base: position 59,579,654 of record NC_092422.1, read on the forward strand.
TATAAATATCAGCCGCCTTCTCCCCACACTCGGTTGAAAACATGAAAAAAACATCAGTATTACTTTTTACCTTTTCCTTCAATGCCAACAAGGAAAAAAAATGCATGACTCAACTACTTTTTTGTGGATTAAGTCTCCAAAGTTTAATATATTGCCTTCTGGTCCATATGAATTCCATATAACTCAAGGCATATCAGGTCAGGACTATAGTCTTTCCTTACCCCTCCCTTCCAGACAACAGAAAAATAAGTTAGTAATGCAATGCTGAAGGGCTTCTATCCTAGGGAGTAGCATAAGGTTAAATGGGGCCATTCTGATGTACCAGGACTCTCCTGCAACAGCTGTAGCTACACTCAACATGAGTTGTTTGTGCAAACAATTCTGGCTACACTAGGATTTGTTGGTATGAGGACCAACTAAAATACTTAGCATCAGACATTGATTTACATTGGAGCTCTCAGCAAGCTCTCAACTATTATTCTGTATGAGAAGGGGTATATATGTTTAGATACAATTTTCTTAACAACTACTCAAGCCTTTGCATGATCAGCAAGACTTATATAGAGTGGTCTCCTACCAAGGCCTCCACCTCCCCCATAACCTCAGAGGCTTCCCACATGCTCCCACTCTCCCTTCAGCTTCCAAGAACACTTCCCCTTGCCTTCTCCTCTAATTCCTGTCCCTGAACTGCTAATTTGGAGTTGCTTGGTTTGGAGCTAACTTCATCCTGATCCACCAGCATGGTAACAACTGAGTCTTTCTTCAGTCTAAGCACAGATCTGGATGTCTCAGAGCATGAGGTTTACTAGTTTCAACAAATATTTTGCTAAGGCAACAGCTCCAAAGAATTTTTAGGTATTCCGAAATCCCAGAGTCTAGTTTGGTCATGAAATTAAACTTCCCTTTAGAGGAGTTGCCAGCTGTAGTTAAGACACATTACAAAAAGCCTTAATCCTAAACCTTTTTTAATTAGGTATTGACCTTCACACAGTGACCAAAACTAGTATTAGTCTTTTGAGAGTCAGAGATATTTAGCTGCATAGAAATAAGGTCAGGACGCTATTTTAAGTTAAGCAATGCCACTCTCCCAGGCCCTTATTTAGACATAATTCTCTAAAAAAAAAATAAATTGTTGTGTCTTCATTTACTTTGACATAAGCTAGTAGAGAGTAACTGCCAAAGAAAAATATTACTGTCTTGCAAACAACTGTATTTTTTCCCTTACTCTTGTAGCGCTAGACATCTTGGTGATAAAAAAAACCTCACAACAACCAAATCCAACACAAACCAGCACATAGTTTAAATACCCAATATGCAAGTAGCACCTAAGTATGTATCATACAGAAGTCAATTAAAGCATAAATAATTAAGGGGCTTTTTAATTATTATTTCAGTAAAACTAAGGCTTACAGATTCTTAACTCACACCCATTTGGAAAGACATCCATAAAGAGTTGTATTAACTGACAGGCTCCCAGGCTGCTACAATATAAGAAACAATAATCAAATGTTTACCTGACTCCTGCTGCCTTACACACCATCATACCAAGGGAACACATTCAGTAACTTCAAGGGTACCATTAAAAAGACACCAAGGGCTCCAGTTTTCTGTACCACACAACTTTATTTCAAATTCACGTCTTCCTAAGCAATGTATCCAAAATATTTTACTCAATAGTACCTTTAGACCACGAATATTCTGAAACAGGGCATCAAGCCTTTCCTATCTCCAAAAAACCCTTAAGTTTTAGCTCATGTTATAAAAAGTAACCACGTGGAATGTGACAAGTCATAATGTGAAATCAAAGTGCTTTAGTCCCATAGCGCAGAGAGACATAGTGGTTATCAAGCCATTCATCAGTATATCTTAAACACCAACAGAGATGTCTGGACTGTTGCACCCCACCTTGCAAAGCCCTTTGGACCACTACAATGCAATTTTAGTAACTGACACCTAAACAATACCAGTGGACCAATAGTTTCACCTTGATACATCGAATAACGAGTTACGAATGAGGCATCTTTTTACCATTTTCAAGTTCCCTTAGTAATTACCAAAGTTCTGCCGTATTATGTAAGACAAAACTATGTTCCAGTTAGTCTTTTAAAATCCAAAGTGTGCTATATTTCAAATCCCAAAGCAGTGAAACCCTCAAATTATTTACCTAGACCTCAACAGCTATCAAAGACTCAGTATTTTTTGTGCAATTCTTTGCTATTTGCGTTGTGAAGGGATAAACACTCCACCCAACAGCTCGTATGAAAGAACTATAAACTCTCAAAGCAGAAAGCTACTTTAATAAGGTTTGGATATAGGCAGCTGCATGGAATGTATACTCAGTTCAGAAGTGGCCATGCTGAAGAGCGCTCACATTGAAAGCCTTCAGTCAGAAATTTCCTTTCTACAGAAGCCTACAAAGATATTTATCTTTCAGAGTGAAGTTCAAGATTTAGGCATTTAATTCTCTTCTCTGTTACAAAAGAATTAGCTCTACAGTATAATATGAATTAATTTCCTCCCCCCCAACATCCTTCTCCTTTAAGATACCTCATTGTTGTACAAGTTTATAGCTTAAATGGGGAGGGCTGAGGAAAAATCTCTGGTTTTATCCCCCAGACGTAAAGCCTAAGTGCTCTGCAAGTCTGATTTTATCCATTACATTTGTGGCAACTAACCCAAAATGAAGGCACATGAGATCTATAATAAAATAGCTTATAAAGTATAAACTAAAGCTGAATCTCTATATTATTTCTAGTCTTTTTACACAAAAGTAATGACCAGTACCTATGCAGAGATTCAATTTTTTTTTTTTTTTTCATGTAACTTTTCCCAGAAATAGTTGCGTGCAAATACTGTCATTTATTAGGTTTTGACACAAAATGCAGAAACTGGTAGTTTATCTGCACGGGGAATCTGAAATCAATGGATCACTAGCACTCCTTTCCCCTGTCACTACAAGAAATGTGAGCCACCAGCAACAGCTACAGCCAGCTGTCACCTTGAAAGTGCACAACTCCCAGCAGCAGTTTCCCTGTGAGGTGTTTTACAGCTTGTGGCATGCACTTTATCAGGGTCTAAATGTGGATTTTAACACATCAAAGCCTACCTACTTTTGGTTATTTACTGGCCAGACAGTGCCCATACATTCTGAGGAAGCCAAGTCAAGACATGCTGTGACAGATGCTGCATTGGAATTGGCAGTACCTTAACATGATGAGCTGCTACCTTCAGCAGCATTCAGGATCCAGGCTCAGCTCAATACCTCATTCTCAAAGAAAGCCAAATCTGGATACAAATCTGCCTCCTAAATTTCACTAGAATCGCTACCTTTAAAGCACTGAAACAAGATTCAGGTTTCTGAAAGCTTTAGCAGACTGATAGGCTTGTCAATCAGATTAAGACTTACTAGGTTGTTAAACAACAGTTCAAAGCCTTGGTTATCACTTCTCTAGATATACAGGTTTAGAAGAACTCAAACACCACTGCCATCACTTAACTAGAATATGTCATACTGCTTTCACTCACAATGAATTCACCCAGTGATAGAATTTCAGACTTCTATTTATTCCCCCTGTGTATGAAGTGAATTCATGCACCCCACTTTGTTCTGCCCTCCCCCCCCCAAATTTCTGCACAAATTCAGTCGAAGGGATTGGCAAGTCACTACTGAACACAGACCTGTAGCTGTTACATTACAGGACCATATTAGAGTTTCATGAAGATTTCATGCAGTGGTGTTTGTGCTCTTTTCTAAAAGAGAACAGTTTTCACAGGTGGCACATACAACACAATTTTGTATTTTAAATGCAATGAGTTACACAAATAACAAGAATTGACCAGACTTAATAACTAGAACTGCGCTAGGTCTGGCACTTGAGAATTCACAGTGATTAACATAAAACTGCTTTGCCTAAGACGAAACTTAAGATACCAAATATATAAAGAGACTCTTTGCTTTCATTATCTCGTATTAGTATTCCAACAGCAATAAGCAAGCTCAGTAGTACCTCAGACAGCAGAGACTTCTGCACATGGTCAACTTTATTCATTGTTTGCAGTGCAATTAATTCTTTTCAATTAATATATTAATGATGACAAAGCAGGCAATTATTAATGCATAAAGTCAACACAGGCTCAAGTCTTTGCTGGATTGATGCTTGGATTTCTGACAAGAAATCTTTGACTTCCATCTCATGTGGGGTACCCTACTCCACAATGTGCCAGGCGGTATTGCTGTTAAAGAGAAACTTAAAGTATACCTGCATATTACTGAGGTGCTCTTCTGTAATAACAAGTTGTTTGAAGTAGTTTATAGTACCGGTTGATAAGAATACAGCATTTGCACTTTTCTTCCCCCCACTCAAGCAGCTAATTGTAGTAGTTTCACTATCACAGGTTTCTGATCCTGAAGCCTGCCTTTAGAGAGAAAGGAGAGCAGCTCGTAACCAACCCAGCATTTCTCAACACACCCTCTGCCTCTCATTTCAGCACCAAGGGCCCAGCCAAAGCAGCTGCTCTTGGAATTTTTAAGCCACCAGAGCGACCCACTGGACTGACTGACGTCACCTATCTGAGAATTAAAGCAAGATACTCAGGACCCATCTGCCCAGAGCACATGAGTGTAGATGAGCACCCACTCGTACCTGCCTCACCCCCCGTGCTACACCCCAGGGCACTTTGGTCCACACGCCCACCCCTCAGACCTCAGATTCCCTGTCCTTATCCAAAGACATTGGACTTTGGCCTGAGCTTGAAAGATGCTTTCAGGGATTTCTCCTCGTGCTCTTCCTCCTCAGTGTCACCACGAAAGGAGGGCGTGTTGTGGATGATCTGAGTCCTGAAGCGTATTTTATTAAGCCGAGGCTTCATCCGCCCACTGCCAGTGCCTTTCCGGGTCCCCTCCTTGCCCTTGCCTGGCACCGCTGCCCCATCAGTGCCCTCGGCTTCCTCCCCGCTGTTGTGATGGTGATGGTGGTGTGAGAGCCGGTAGTTTATGAGATTTGAGGGCAACACCTTGGAGAGCCTCCAGCGCCCACTCCCATTGCCGGCAGCCCCTTCTTCCTCCTCCTCTTCTTCCTCCTCATCCAGGGCCCCCACGAGGTTACGCATATCCCCCGAGGTGCCCCGGTGCAGATACTGAGCAGCCTTGCGCCCGCTGTAGTCTCGGATGTCCACGTCGGCGTCGTAGGCTCCTACCAGCAGCTTCACCACCTCGGCGTGCCCGTGCATGGCGGCGATGTGCAGCGCGGTGTGGCCGCCGCTGGTCCGGGCGTTGATGTCCACGGGCAGCTGGTGCCGCTGGGCAAAGTTGACCAGCGTGGCCAGCAGCTCCTGCCGGCCGTGCTTGGCGGCCCAGTGCAGCACCGTGAAGCCGGTGATGAAGTCCCGCTTGCAGAGCAGCGCCGGCTCGCAGCTCAGAAGCCCCTCCAGGCTCTCCCACCGCCCGTCCGAAGCTGACAGCATCCAGGCGTGCTCCAGGGGGTCCAGGGCCACGGCGCCGGTCGTGCTCCCCTCCTCCTCGGCGGAAGACGAGGCCACTGAGGCGCTGTCCGAGTCTCCTCCGCGGCCGCGGCCCCCCCCGGGAAGGACTCCGCGCTTCAGCTGGGGCGAGCTGCCCCGCGCTGCCTCCCTCAGGCTCCTGCGGCCGCCTCCCGGCACCGCCGCCCCGGGGGCTCCCTCAGCCGCCCCCACCTCCTCCGCCGGCGGAGGCCGCCCCGGGCCCGCCGCTATCGCGGCTTCCTCGCCTCCTCCGCCGCCCCCGGGCGGCGGCCCCCGCCGGGAGCCCTTCCGCGGGCCTCCTCCCGCCGCCGCGTTGGGCCGGGGCGGCTCGTTCCGCCGCCCCGCGGTCTGAAGGCGGCTGCCGGCATCCTCGCCCTCCGGCGGCGTCGTCCCCTCTGCGCCCGCCCCGGGGTTCGGCCGATCCGCGCTGTCCCCCACCGCTACCGCCTCCCCGGGGGTCTGGGAGGCGGCAGGGGTCTCCGGGGCACAGTACCGGCGTCGGAGGTGTACGTACTTGACACCGGTGCCGGGCTCCTGTCGTACCGTGGCCACGGCGTTGACCAGCTCCTTAAAGCGCTGGCGGGCGGCGGCGCGTCGGTCGGGCTCCGGGGGGCTGAGCCAGTCCCGGAAATGCTCCAGCAGCTCCGCGTTGCGCGCCCGCCCGCCCCGCGCCGCCAGGAACCGCACCACCGACTCCTGCTGCAGCTCCGCCGGCTCCGCCATCACCGCTCCTGTCCCATCGCATCGCGCCGCGCCGGCCGCCGCTCCTCCCGCTGCCGCGGGCGCGGCGGAGCCCGCTGCCGCCCCCGCCCCTCCTCCTGGCGGCGGCGTGCCCCGGCAATCTCTGCCGCGGCGGCAGCGGCCCCGCCGCGCCACCCTCCGGCCGGGCGGCCGCCCCGCCGCCGCCGCCGCCACCGCCACCGCCCGCCTCAGCTGGGCGGCTGCTGCCACCCCCAGCCCCGCTCCGCCCCCGGCGTGGGGCCGCCGCGGCCCCGCCCGTAGCTCTGCCTCCGCCCGTCGGCCGCGAGTGTAACGGCGGCCGGGGGGTGCGCGGCCTCGCCCCTCGGCGGCGGAGGCGCTGCCTGAGCCGTTCCCTCCTTCCTTGATATCGCCTCGGTTCGCGGAGCTATGGCCGCTTCCGATGCCGGTCGGCAGCCGGTAAGTGCCCTCCGCGGGGCGGGGAGCTCCGCCAAACCATTAGGTCCGCCGCGGCGGCCGGTTGGGCACCCGCTGGTGCTGGCGGTACCTGGAGGTACCTGGCGGTACCTCTCAGCCCGGTGCGGCTGGGGGGACGGGTCCGGCAGCACCGGCAGCAGAGGGGGAAGGAGGCGGGCGGTGGGACCGTCCGGAGAGGTGGAAATGCCGCTGGTAGCGAACTTCCCTCGCCCCGGGATCCGTGCTCCGGGCTGCCCCACGGCGGGGCTCGGAGGGATGTGGGGGGTTTGGATCAGCGGGCGAGGTGAAGCCTCGGCGTGGTTTTTAGGTCCCGAAGTTGCCAGGGTTTTAAAAAACTTCTACTTAATGTTTTTCCTGTTCAGATCTCGCCTTTCTTAGAGCTCCCATAGCGTGTTTCAAGCAGTCAGTTGAATCTTCACTACTGAAGAAATACTTTTCTTATACAAATGGTTAAGCTGTCAGCTTTTACGCTTTGAAGACACTGAACCCATCCACACATTAGTGCTGGGGCATTAGTTTCCTTTTTGAACACGAAATAAATTGATTCATTTGTGACTTAAGTTTTCTGCTGTGTTTTATACCTCAGCCATGCAAAGCACAGACGTGTTCAAGAAATAGCTCGGAGTGGGAGGAATTTATTGTTTTCTTTTCAGGGGGGAAAAATAATCCTCCACCCAGGCTGTGTGGTTTGCATTCTCTGCTAGTGCGAAGGCAGATAAAATACCCCATCTCTGGGATTGTTTTTGCTGCCGCTGCTGTGCTGTTTTGCCTCTGTCACACTGGTGGGGTTGTGTGAAGCTGCCCCGTGAACTGAAAAAAAATGTAAAACTTACTTTTTTGAAGTTCCCTTGCCTTGGAATGATTATCTTATGGGTCAGTGTCTTGCTCTGCTTCTCAACGGGACACGCAAGAGAGAGGCATGGGAGTGGGAATGTGCCATGGGAAGAGGGGTTGCTTTGAGTTTGGGTGCTGAAAGAGTTATTTGTTGGAGCATTGTTAGAGCCATCACAGAGCCTGACCACATCCTGGCCAACCCCTGACCGAGAGTGAAAGGGCTTCATTCAAGCTCCACAACTTGCTCGCAACTTGACCATCGAGCATATCTTGCTGTCTTGTTGGGACTCCCTCCCAGAGTGCTCCATTTCACACATACTTTCTTAAAGACCCTTTTGAAACCACTGTGGCTTCAGTGTCACGTAGTTCAATGCATTAACTTCATAATAGCTTTCTCTCTTCATATGTATGGTGTATACATAGTGAGGTGGCGAGTCAGTACTTCTCAGGCTGGGTCTTGTGGAAAGCTGGAACAATGTTGAGAGAAAAAAAACTTAAGAGCCAAAGTGCAAGAAACAATGCAGAATGGTTCTGGTGGTTCACATTTGTGTGAAGAGCGTGGAGAGGTGCTGCAAATCAGCAAAAGTGAGATGAGGGTGGGATTGAGGGTAAACTAAGTGGATTGATTTGGTAAAGGAAGAGAGTACATGGAAAACTTTCCATGTACATGGAAAACTTTACAGAGAATACTGTAAAAACAGATGTATTACAGAGGAGGGTGAGTTTGTATTAGATTTATAAATGTAAATTATGTAAATGATGCAAATGTAATGATGTAAAATATCTTGACATCAAATAATATTTCCTAGTTTAAACACATGCTGTATAATTGTTGAAGCCTTTCCTACTATGGTCTGGGAAAGATTTTGTTTTCAGTTGTTTTGCAAAAGAAATGTAAAATCACTCTCAGAATGCAGTCTGCCCTGCTTCTGTAAATCTGTTTACAATCAGACTTCACAAAGTCTTAGGTACAAGTATTTAGTACTTCTGTTTCTAGAAAATTTCTCTTCTGGGAAAGTTCTGGCAGCTATTGCCCCCATACAACAGCATCCAGTGCTCACAACTGAGCAATTAAGAAGGAGGAAAAATAATAAATCCTTGTCACAGTCAAAGAGACCTTCTGCTAACAACCACCCCTGTCACATCCAAGACCAGCATTGCTTTCTCATTCAGATGAGGAACACCAACAGCAAGGGACTGAGTGGTTAAAGATGAAGAAGAACAACTTGCTGTTTTTAAGGAAACACAGTGCTAAAGCTGCAACAGGCACAGCCTAAGAGGTGTGAGATCATCGGGAAGTGACTGCAGTTGTGGTATCAGTACTGATACCAATGTATTTTTCTGTGTCAAGGTCATCTGGAAGGGCTGCACCAGACTTCCGTTTCTTTGTTTTTCCTTTCTTGAAAGGTCAAAAGAGGTTTTTCTGTGTAGACCACAAAACTGAACACTTTCTCCTTTGGTGTAGCAGGAGCTGATCAGTCCCACCTGAACCAGCACTCTTGTCATCATCCTTTGCCTGGCACATCAAACCCTAGCTGTGAAGAACTTATCTCTTTTCTCTCATCATGTCTTGATTATCTACTCACTGCCTCTTGCCACATCTATCCACACGCTGAAATGGAGGAACAGGTACTGCATGTGCTACATTTTCAAGTTACTGAAAAGCCTGTTGGTGGAGAGAGACCTTACTGGCATTTACAAATGTATACACTGTTGACTGTGAAATCACATCATCACCACTGGAAAACCTGCAAAGTGTCTCAGCTTGTTTTTTCCCTTCTAAGTGTATCAAAGGACAGTCCAGAAGCTGTCTTAAGTAGCAACCTACACATTGTGCCCTCTGTTCTCTACTGACAAGGCTGTCACCTTCTCCTCTGCTCATCCTGGCTGACTTCTGGGTATTGGAGAAAATTCTGTTCTGCCTCAGATTTCTTCAGATGCAAACACAGGGAAAAAATGTCACTTGTTTTTAAATTTGTTTGTTTGTTTTGAGGGTCTTTCTAAGGTGTCTCCATATTTACAGGCATGAAGGAAATCTTCTGGGGACCTGCCATTTAAAGCAACTTCAGCTGCATTGTGTGTTGCAGTGGGCTAGAAAATAATTGATGCACTAGAATGCCATATAATAAAACATTTGAAAGAGACAAGGGAAAACCCCTGGGCTTCTGATGTTTGGACCAGTCTCTAAAAGTTGTCTACTGTTTCTATCATACTGAATAAATTACATGATAACTGTGAGTGAAATTGTCAAATGAATTTTTATTGAATCATTCTTTGGCCAATAATTTTTTCTTCCTATACACCTTTTCTGAGTCCATACTCGACTCCTATGTGTTGCTTTTTATTTTATAGACTAGACCCATATATTAATTCCATGTAATTTTTTATGTATCCCCTTTCTTACATCTTTCATCTGCACTAACTTTCCTTTCTAGTTTTTCTGCCTTGTCCTCTTTTCTGTCCTCTGTGTTATTTTGCCAGGGTTTCCTTTCTTCTCCCTGTGCTTATGGTGCACCACACCACTTATACCTACACCACTACATCTACATAGTTGATTATGACTACCTGGAGATGGAAAGTGTTTTTCTACTTGCTTCCAAAGTCTGTTTAGTTTCCTACTTACCTCATGTTTTAGGTGGCAATAGCAAAGTTGATATTTACTGGATTAAATGTAACTTTGGTTACTAGGAAAATAACTGACTGGAAAAGAGTAATGTAATTTGTTATTGGAAGCTTAAAATAGATTTTCTGGTTTAACAAGTGTCTGCACCTGTTCATCAAAGGGAAAATCAGGGCTCTGAAAGAGTTGTATTAGGAGTGTCCATGAGCACATTAATGCTGTGGTCTACTCTCAGGGCTGATGCCCAGGCATCCTTCAGAGGGCCTGTGTGCAGCCTCCGTAGCTGCCAGGGCCTGGCAGGAACCTTGCTTCCTGCCCAAGCACATGAACATTCATTACTTTTTTGCTTCAAGCTTTGGAGGGTGTACTTCAGTCATCTATACAGGCAGAGTGGCAAGATAGTTATTGGTCTGGACTGCAAGTCTGGTTCTGCAGGAGGCTTTTGCAGAGGGATCCATATAGTGTGCAACCCAGCTTTTGCTGGCCCAGTGCTGTGAAGGTGTAGTCTGAAATAGGTGGCAAACAGAAAAGATCTTTTTTTTTTCCTAGTTTGTTTCTGAAAGAAAGAAAAAAACCAAACAATTTCAAAATGTCACTTTTGTCTCAGGCAATGATTTTTTTCTTTGCACACTGTTTATAATGGGCAAGATGACTTCATATACAAATAATATACCTGATTAACTGGCAGAAATCCAGATGTATTTCTAAAACTATGCTGCCAGCCCTTTAAAAAGAGGGGAAGAGAAGGAATGAAATGTGATTTGGACTATGTCAATGAATCTATTCTGTATGCTATTTTGATGAAAGTGTAAATTCTGAGGAAACCAGGAAATATTTATGGGAGTATTACAGCTCTTGTAACATTCAGATTACAAGGCTTGAGTTATTCACTGAATAAACTTGGATGAGATGCTCTCTTAAAGCATAATTTAGCTGCTCCATCTCACAGATACTAATTTAAAAAGACTGGCTAATCTGGTGACATAACTGCTTTTGGCCTGATTTATATTTCTTAATTTTTGAGTTGTCACCATTTTTATTACAGCAGTAATTTGTTTTTCAACGGGATGACATATTATTTCTTTGAGAAGCAGTAAGAGTGCAGGCATCATGAGGTCAGTTTTGTGGATTTGATTTCTCTGGGTATTTGTTAGACCATAACACAGTGAAGCAGCATGAGGTGGGGCATTGAAGGCGAGACACATAATGCCCTTGAAAAATTTCAGAGGGGAAAAATGCAGACTATTGATTAAAGAGGTAATTGATTATTCTGTCTATTAAGAGAATGCCCTAAATGATGTCAGATGGAACAGATTTACAAAGTGATTCTTCTGTGAGAAAGGTGGAGGGAGGCGAGCCTTCAAAATGAGAACTGTAGCTCTGAAACCTATAATGGTTTTTGCATGGAAAACAGAAGTATAAACGTGCGAGAGTGTAGGCTTATAAATTGTCATGACTGAGATTGTCCAAAGTTGAGCTTCACAGTATTTCTTGGAAGTTTTTTAGTATAAATTAAAAACTTTTATTGTAGCATTTTTGTGCAACTGTTTCCTGAAGACTCCACTGTGTCCTGGGACAACTAACTGAGCAATTTGTTAACAGTTAAAATCCCTAAAAAAGTTGATATGTTTTAAAAATAGAAACAGATTCATCATCTTTCTGTCTCTAGCTTTTAAAATTCTGCTATTAGTGTAGTGTTGGGTTTTCTTTGCGTGTGTGTGTGTTACCAGAAATCTCATTATATGTTCTGTGATCAAGTAAGCTTAGGCCATTATCTTGAAAGAACTTACATGGGCTATGTAGTTGCACTGTTTCTCTGTAAAAAATTTGTTAAGACCCTGAATTATCCCTTTCTGATGTTTGCCAATCTTCTCTTTAAAACAAGAACCTTAGGACAAGTTATTAAAACATGTTCTCATGAATTATATAAATAGTATTATTTCTGCTTGAAATTCTAGTTCTCCCCTGTCCTGTGTGTTCTTCCACTGACATTCTCATTGTTATATCACACTCAGGGGGTGAATGTATTAATTTTTGGTAGGTGGTAGTTAGTTTTTTTTGGTTTATTTACCTCCCACAGAAGGAACTAAAAGAGTGATCTTGTGGTTAAGATGCTAAATTACACACGGGGTGAATGAGATTCATGTTCTTGTCCTCTTAGTATTTCCCTTTATTATCTCAACTCTCTGTATGCACAAAGTGAAGAAATGTCTCTTCTTCACCCAGGACAACACTGAAGAAAGCTGTGCATAAACCACAGTTTCTCTTGGGGAAGTTCATTAAAGTACCAGGTTCTGTAATTTGTTTTTACAATCTACCAGGGCTTTTTCTGTCTTGTGTCTGAAACGATATAAATGCCATGTACTTTTATATATTTACATTTCCAGAAAAATAGTTTAAAATTTCACTCGTAACTGTGTAGTGTCATTAAATTAACTTTTAGGTTCTGAAGAAAGAGGAAATATGCTATCTTAAAATAGAGACAAATTTGAGATGTCTAGAATATCTTGCCAATTGTATAAATACTTTGTGTAGAAATTTTTATGCTTTTGTCTGTGATACATATTGCTAAGAAGCATCATTGGGAGACACTTAGAAATACAGAGAAATTAACTGCCTTGGGCATCTGATACAAATTTTTAGACAGTGATACAGCCAGATGTCTGTGGAGTTACAAGCACAGCCTTAGCTTTCTAAGCAAGGCACAGAGAAAGCACCTTATTTCACACATTTATTATATCCCATTTTCCTCCCTTTCATGCAGAAATTGTCATATTTTCTGTGATAAACAGCCAGTATAGTAGTGAAGGAATAATGATTGTTGGGTTTTGTTTCCAGAAAACCACAAATTCTTGAGTTTAATTGCTAAATTGTAATTAATCTCTCCCTTTTTTCTTTTGAAAATGAAGTTTGAAAGTCAATGGACTTAATGGCAGTTTATGGCAGACTTTGTCTGCTTCTGCACTTACCTTCTTATGTCAAATACAGCTGTAATACCAATTTCCTCAGCTAAACACTTTTTAATCTTGACATAGTCTCTTGTGGATGGCATGGTAGTTACTCTAATGACCTCTGGAAATGGTCAGGAAGGTTGTGGGTATCAGTGATGTGTCCACTGAAATCCAAGTGGACTGGAAGGAAATAAAATTCTGTCTGCTATGGTATTCTCATGGAGAGTATCAGATGGCTATGCAGGGATTTTGAGAGTAGCCCAGCATGGGTTGGAATGAGCCTGGTGGCATAAAGATGAAAAACTTTCCATCTGTGGTTTTGCTCTCTTGCCCTGGCTTTTGGTGTGGAGGCTTAATGGTTTATTTTGGAGGAACTGTTTTATATGGGTGGTGACAGAAGTGGTTTGAACATCAGACTGTGTAACTTTAGATGTTAGATGTGTTACCACACTACCTCAAGTACACTTATCTTAAAGTGGACAGGATACTGAGAGTTTTTGGTGTTTCTCAGCCCTTTTTAATACTAATTTCCATGTGGTATCGAGAAATTACTTTTTCAGAAATGTTTGTTTTTTGTTTTTTTTTAAGTAGTCCTAAGATCTCTTATTTCTCTTTAAATGGTGCACTTTGCCAATGCATTTTTACTCAATATGAGTCTAAAATAGTTATCTGATTATAATAGTAATTAGAAGAGCAACAAAGCTGGTGAAGGGATCCAGCACAAGTCCTGTGAGGAAGGGCTGAGGGAGCTGGGGGTGTTCAGCCTGGAGAAGAGGAGGCTCAGGGGAGACCTCATCACTCTCTACAACTCCCTGAAAGGAGGGGGTAGGCAGGGGGGGGTCAGTCTCTTCTCTCCAGTAGCTCCCAGTAAGACAAGAGGGCATGGACTTAAGCTCTGCCAGGGGAGGTTTAGGTTGGATATTAGGAAAAAATTCTTTACCGAGAGGGTGATCAAGCATTGGAATGGGCTGCCCAGGGAAGTAGTGGATTCTCCACCCCTGGAGATTTTTTAAGAAGAGACTGGATGTGGCACTCAGTGCCATGGTCTGGTAACCACAGCGGTAGTGGATCAAGGGTTGGACTTGATGATCTCAGAGGTCCTTTCCAACCCAGCTGATTCTGTGATTCTGTAAAAGTTGAGAGTTAGCAAAAGCCTCCATCTTTTCTAGTCAGACAAGCTACCCCCAGGGTATTCAGTGTCCTGAGCTGGAAAATAAGGATAGAGAGCAGAATAACACCCCCCACCCCCCCACCCCTCCCAATCCATGGGGAAGCAATTAATGACCTGCTGTGGTACCTGGACACTCATAAGTCTATGGGGCCGGATGGGATCCACCCAATAGTACAGAGGGAACTGGTGGAGGAGCTCACCAAACCTCTCTCCATCATTTATCAATAGTCTTGGTTAACAGGGGAGGTCCCAGGCGACTGCAGGCTTGCCAGTGTGACACCCATCTGCACACATGGCTGTCAGGAGGATTTGGGGAACTATAGGCCTGTCATCCTGACCTCGGGACCAGGGGAAATCATGGAGAGGTTCCTCTTGAGTGCACCCATATGGCAAGTGCAGGACAGCCAGGGGATTAGGCCCAGCCAGCATGGCTTCAGGAAAGGCAGGTCTTGCTTTACCAACCTGATCTTCTTCTACGACCAGGATGAGCGAAAGGCTGGGGACATTGTCTCTCTAGACTTCAGTAAAGCCTTTGATGCTGCCTCCCACAGTATTCTCCTAGAGAAGCTGGAGGCTCATGGCATAGTCAGGTGTACTCTTTGCTGAGTTAGAAGCTGTCTGAGTGGCCAGGTTGAGTGAATGGAATTAAATCTATTTAAATATAGTGGCATTCCCCAGGGCTCAGTGCTGGGACTGGTCTTGTTCAATATCTTTATCAATAATCTAGGTGAGGGAATTGAGTGCTTCCTCAGCAAGCTTGCAGGCAACACCAAGGTGGGTGGGAGTACTGATCTGCTTGAGGGTGGGATTGCTCTGCAAGTTGGATCAATGGGCAGAGGTCAGTTGTATGAGGGTCAATAAGGCCAAGTGCTGGGGTCCACATTTTAGTCATAGCTGCCCCGTGCAGTGCTACAGGCTTGGGGAGGAGTGACTGGAAAACTGCCTGGAGAAAAAGGACCTGAGGGTGCTGGTCAATATCCAGCTGAATATGAGCCAGCAGTGTGCCCAGGTGGGGCTGACAGCATCCTGACCTGCATCAGAAATCCTGTGGGCAGCAGATCTAGGGATGTAGTTGTGCCCCTATACTTGTCACTGGTGAGGCTTCATCTTGAGTACTGTGTTCAGGTCTGGGCCTTTCACTAAAAGAAAGACATTGAATTTCTGGAGTGTGTCCAGGGAAGGGCAACCAAACTGGAGAAGGGTCTAGAGAACAAGTCCTGTGGAGAGAGGCTGAGGGAACTGGGATTGTTTAGTTGGGAGGAGAGAAGGGTGAGACAAGACCTCATCGCTCTCTACAACTACCTGACTGGAGGTTGTAGTGAGGAGGGTGTTCACTTTTCTCCCAAGTGAATAATGATAGGACTAGAGGAAATGGTCTGAAGTTGCATCAGAGGAGACTTAGACTAGATGTTGAGACCAATTTATTTACCAGCAGAGTAGTCAGGCACTGGAATGGGCTGCCCAGGGAGGTGGTGGAGTCACCATCTCTAGAGGTGTTCAAAACCGTGTAGATGAGGCACTTCAGGACATGCTCCAGTGGGCATGGTGGGGATCTTTGTTTTGAGTTAATTTTGTTTTGTTTTTTTTCTGGGTGGACAGATGGACTTGGTGATCTTAGAGGTCTTTTACAACGATGGTGATTCTGTGATAGTGCTGTCTGTAGAGTGCTGTTTGTAGTCCCACACAAGAAGTCCTGAGCAAAACAAGAAGAGGAGGAGTATTTGCTGTGAAAAATGTCCATATCCTTTTAGCTACAAGAAATCTGAAACTTGTGGTACATAGTTATTATAAAGCATGGCACTTTTATGGACTTGCAAAGCTTAACTAAAAATTTCTACTGTTGGAAACAGTTCCCAGGACATGTTGGATACATGTTCCCAGGAATCAATAATGGTTTCCCATTCCATGTAGACTGGAAAAATGAGAGGACAAGTAACATGGACCTGTCACTATTTGTTTAAAAATACTATTAATTTGTATGAACCAAGATATTTCCTTCTAGCCTTATACATTTTTAGTATGCCTTAATGTACTAAAACTGGGGAGCTACCTGATCTTTGAAAAGGAATGTGCACTGCTACACATTTCTAAATATATATGTATTATTATCTCTTTGAGTTTTGATGTGTAGATAATGTATTATTCTACATAAATAACAATTTCAATTTCAGCCACTCAGAGTGAGTTCTGATTGATAACATACACCATCCTGTGATTATGGCATTTGTTTTGAATTCTGTTGCTTGAATTGTTTTGAATATTTTTTTTATTATTTCTAAGGGTAAACCAACTGTGATCTATTTTCTGTCTACTTACCTGCTTTTTTTTTTTTTTTTTTTTTTTTTTTTTTTTTTTAAATGAAACATGGACTTCTGAGCCTGCAAGTAACCCTGTAAAGTAAATTTGAAGGGTTTTTCAAATCATGGTATGAAGTTGATTTTTTGCAGATCCATTTTTTCAAATTTTGCTTGTCTTGGTTCCATGTAAATCATAAGGAATGAATTCTAACTTATTAGTAGAGTTCCTTTATTTCCATTGCTACTTCCATTTTAAGTCATTTCGCTAACATTTAAAAATTATTTTTCTGTAGCAAAATGAGGGCTATCGAGCTTTATCCTTGTCCGGGCATGTTGGTTTTGATAGTTTACCCGATCAGCTGGTTAAAAAAGCCATCAAGCAGGGCTTCTGCTTCAACATTCTTTGCATTGGTGAGTAGTATCCGTGTGGTTTAAGGCTTCAGTAGTATCCTCATTCTTAGGAAGTCACTGAAATTGACGTCCAGTTGCAATGTTGAACTCCTTCTTGAATGTTAAGCTTGAACTATTAATTCCTCCACTTCCCCCAGCTTTTGTTTTGTGTTGAGCATTTTCATAAACAACATCCAGACAAAAATTGTTAAAACTGGATGCCATGGATTTCTTGATTTATGGGCAGCTTCTTGGATTCTTTTGAGTGAAATAGACTATACTCCATTTTTACTGTAACAAAGAGCTTCAGACCAAAAAAATCCTAACATTCCAACGTGGTGTGACTGAAGTCCTCTATTCATCAGATGTTTGCTATAGTATTTTACCCTTACCCAGAAAAACCCTGTGTTTGAATTCTGTGGTTTCACAGCTAGTTACTTAGCTTTTAAAAATCTGTAAAAAATGTATTAACACTTTTAAAGAAACACTTTTTAAAGCAGTGTCAAGAGACTGTTCTACTTATTACTCATTAGCAAGTAATGCTCTCTTTTCTGTAGGCTGAAAATACTAACTAAAGGATATTTAGAGTTCATTATGCAAAAGGAATGCAGATAACCATTTTCGTTGGACAAATCAGTTGACAAGTTTTTGTGTAAATTTTTCAAGTTGCTGTGACAACACTTCTTGGGCTTTGTAGGTGTTTATTTGTTGTGCAAACTCTCTTCCCTAACCCTTCTCTTCAGGGGAAACTGGAATTGGGAAATCAACCTTGATGAACAGTTTGTTTAATGCCAATTTTGATGACCCCGTGTCAACACATTTCCTGCCAAGTGTCCAACTTCGAGCCCAGACTTATGAACTCCAGGAAAGTAATGTTCTTTTGAAGCTGACCATTGTACATACAGTGGGATTTGGTGACCAGATAAATAAAGCAGATAGGTAAGTCTCTTCTTGTTACAATGGTATGCAGAAGTTTTTTCTTCTCATCTAGGAAAGGATTTAAGAAATCAGCTGAACTCTGCTCCTTGCTTTATGATAGAATATTTTATAAATCTATATAAATAAAATGTGCAATAGTGACTAGTGTTTCTTCTGGGGTAAAGGGAGAAGGTCAGCAGGAGACTTTTTAAACAAGAAAAGAGACTATAAGGTACTGTAGATTGTATAGATTAGATCAATAGTGTTTCTAACAGTTGAATTGGAATATATTGAAGTCCTTAAACTGGAAGGAGCATCAGGTGTATTGCATTTTTCTATGTGTGTTGGACAGCTAAATCTAAGATGTAGAGATATCATGCTAGTGTCTTTCACAACTTTTTTTATTCTCTACTTTTATGGATTGAAGATTTTAAAATACTGATCTGTTTCTTGTTTGTTCCACCTTAATTGTAAAGAATTCTAACAATCCCTTGTGCTATATGAGTGCCTAAATGATAATGGTTATAAATGAAAGTTAGAAAGTCACATTAAGACTATCATGAAAGTTAGGGTTTATGGTATGATTGGAAAACAGCTGATACTAGTGACTTGGGTGAATGGGATGCAAGTAGACATCAATATAGATATTGGAGGTTTTGATGAATGGTGTAGGAGCTGCCTTTAGTGTAAAATGACTACCTCTGAATTTTAATGGTATTTGATGGTAGCAGCAGAAATGTAAAAGGGTGCTACTTGAAAAACTAGCAACCCTTTCTTTTAGAAAACAGTTCATAATGTGGTTTTAGTTAGGATAAAATCTACTTAAATTGTACTTATTGCAAATCCGATTTATATTCCTCTCTTATATTCCTCCTTTTCAATTTTGTCTGTTGTTTAAGAGCTCTATCATGTAGAGTACTTCATCTTCAGAAGATAAAGGAGGTCCTATTAGTACTGGTAATTGCATGTTCTTTCTTTTCTTGTATTGTATCCAAGTTACTTGTATCTTCCTTGTATCTAATAGTTCTAAAGTTGCATAGCTTGATAGCAAAAATGTATAAACCTTGGGAAGATTGGTTATAATAATAACTAAATTTATGTAGCTTTTTCCACTAATAGTAGCTAGAAAATGTTTTATCTGGATTTCTTTATTTGAGTAGCCTTTAAGAAATTAAGATTACTCTGTACATTTAATTTTCTGCTGTACTGAGTAGATACTTGAGCAGCTTTTTGACACGCAAAGCAAAAATCCATGGAACAGTACAAAAGGAATTCCTTTCTTAGTCTTGCTTTGTTTCAGAGTAGCTAATCTCTGGTTGTTAAATTTTATATCTTACAGCTGTCAGCCAATAGTGGATTATATAGATGCACAATTTGAAGTCTATCTCCAGGAAGAATTGAAAATTAAACGTTCTTTATCTAGCTGCCATGATACTCGCATCCATGTCTGCCTCTATTTCATTTCACCTACAGGCCATTCCCTAAAAACCCTAGATTTGTTAACCATGAAAAGACTAGACAGCAAGGTAAGACATGGAAACAGAGTTCTAAGAATTTGTCTTATTTTCTAAAACATTTTGCAGCTTTTAGATCCTCTACCACTTTACAGTTCTGTATCTGTATGTTGGAATTCGGGGTCTTGTTTGATACTTGCATATCTGAAGAGGCAGATGCCATGAACAGAACACTCTAACAGCATGCCTTTTTCTGAAATAGTCTGCATCAGTGTTTTAAACTTCACATTTTCTTTTTTTTTTTTTTTTTTTTTTTTTTTTAAAGCTTTAAAATAGCAGTTTCTGGTGTGATCACTTGCACTTTTTAAGTTCTTAATTTTCCTCCTCTAATGGGGCTATATGAACTGGGTGAAGCTAAATGTTTAACTCATTTTGAAAAAGTTAGCATAATTTGGATTTAAGTTATTGACATTTTGAGACATTTGAAACCTTAAATGCATTTTCTGTTCCTTTAGCCTTTTCCTTTTTGCTTTACTACAGTCCCTTCTGCTAAATTTTCTTTCTGCATTTCCTTGTTCATGAGATGTCTCTTCAAAATAACAAAGATCAAATCAGCTCTCTGTTCCACATTTGTGATTGATGACCACATGGTAATCTTGTAGTTTTGTTTCTGGATGTATTTTGCATTTTGAATTTTGTATGTGTGTGTCGGGGGGGGGTGAGGTTATGGTGTAATAAGGGTAGGGGGAGTAAGATAATTTCTTTCTGCTGGGGTGTTGGTTTATGCCAAATGAAAATGCTTGTGAAACTACTGTAATGTGCACTGATAGCTGAAGAGCCTTGATACTAGAAAGTGAGACAGTTTTGTGGAGCATATTGTTCTACTCTGACTTTTTAATTCAGAGATTGTGCTGAACCACAAAAGTATTAGGTTTCTAGGTTGTGCTCTCTCTTCACTGAACTCAGTAAAAACCAAACAAACAGAGCTTCTACCAAATAAAAGGAAATAGACCCATGAATCCCAGCATCCTGATAATATATTTTTCCATTAGGATAAAAAGCAAATATTTCTGCTACGGGGGGTTTTAGTTTCTAGCTACCTACTCTACATATTTTTGGTTCTTCTTTGCCTCAAAGAGAACTGTTGGTTTTGTCCCTTTTCAATGGATTCTACTTTCTGATCTTTCTACATGTATGCACACTCAAAAAGTATAGACTTGAACTGTAGTTTGGTTTCCATCTCACTGTGGAACGTGTTCGTGATGCTTTCAGTACTGGTTTCTCCTGGTGACAATTCAAAACTCAGAATTTCCAAGGATGTGTAAGTCTCTGGGTGCATTGGCTCAATATCAGGTTCCATAAAGAGCAGGAGATACAGCAGCATGCATTCACTGAGTATAAGTCTGCATCAAAATTTGTCTTCATTTTCTTTCTAAATCCACCACTGTTTACACTGTTATTCTTTTATTATGGTCTGCTTCTTACAAAACAAGACCAGATTACAGAGTTCATAAGTAAAGAGGATTATTGGAATGGGATAGAGTTATCCTATACTCTGTAATCCCGGGAGAAAACCAGAGGTATCTGGTTTTTGCAATAAAATTTTCTCTGTTGCTTATAAGTTGGATGAGTAGCTAAGGATTTGGCCTCTTTTAGCCATTAGAAAGTCCTGTAAGTTGGAATCACTGTGAACCAAACAGGTTTCATTCACAGATTAAAGGAATCTTTTGTTTTTTTTTTTTTATTGATTTCTTTTTTTTTGATTGTTTCTTTTTTTGATTGTTTCTTTTTGTTGATTTAACTAATAGATCTCTATTTATAAGTAATTATTGCGAAATTATGTGCAGATTAGAGTTAAGTCCAGAAATGCCATGAGTGTACTTTGTGGCATTTGATTTTGGGCGCTTCTTCCTTCAAAAAAAAAAGGATCTTTGGGAATTTTTGTATAGATTCATAGAGCTATACTTAAATCAGCCTGCAGGTTATCAACCAATAATAATTTCAAGTATGGGTTTTTTTTTCCCTTCTCTATAGCATAAAGGGGCAACAGATATTTTGACATTAATGTAAGGTGTTACATAGAAAAATCTTAATTTAGAGTAATAGCATATTTTCTAATTGAGGGAAGAAGTGACATTTTGCCTATTAGGCAGCTAAGTGGTAAGAAGTCTGAGTTTGGTGCCAGCAAACAGAGAAGTAGTGTGCATGGATGAGGTTTATCCTGGTGACTTTATATGGTGATTCTGCATAGCTATTGAATGAGGCAGTATCAGCTGCTTCTTCCTATTGTACGTGCTTAAGTGTTTTGGGCAGCCAGTTCCCCAGATGAGGGAACTGATTTAAATTGCAAGCTAAAGATTTCTGCTTTGTTAGGGAACTGATAAAGCTGGAAAAAAAATCTCCCTCCTTGGACAGCTGCACAGACTTTTAGTTCTACCTGGCAATGAGCAGCTTCTGGCAAGGGCAGGCCTCTTGCTTCTATTTTTAAGTGTAGACTTTTTATGTGGGGTTAGAGTGATAGCTTTGTAGCAAATTCCAGTTTTGTAGTTGTTGAGAGCTGTACCTGGGGCAGAGGCTGGAAAGCAAGCAGTTGGTTTCTGGGTGAGTAGGAGGCACAGGGGAGAGCAGTGGGACTTGGGATGCATCTGCATGTACTCCAGAAGCAATACAATTTAATTCTATATATGATAGAAAACCTAAGTTGAAGTCCTCAGTTAATTTAATTGAATCTGTGAATTACTCCTAGGTGTAATAGATTGCCTATACAATAATAAATTAACTTTTATATTTATATTCTAAATCCTAGCATTTCACTTTTTTTTAGTTATTTTACTCTGTATGTACTTAGGTTGCTACACAATTAAGGACTATCATCAAGTTATCTAAGAGGTCATACTTCAGAGTTGGCATGTTTGGTTTTTTTTTTCTGGTTGGATATTTTGCTTAAGGTGGAGGATTTCTTTAAAAAACATCCATTTTGAATACATTCTTGAGATTCCGTAACTAGGCATTTCCATACAGGCAGATTATTCAGAATAACAAGAATGTCTTCAGGGGTTTTTGGTTTGGGTTTTTTTATTTTTTATTTTGGTTCTCCTTCCTTTTTGCATCCATGATCAAGGAACTCTGTAAAACTTGCGTCTTCTGAAATCTGGAAGAATTATTTGTAGTGTTCTTCGAAAATATTTGGACATTTGTTTTGTCTAGTTCTGGAAAATACATCTTTTGGGGGCTGGTGATGGTATTTTTAAGAAAGATTTGGCATCCAGGACCTTCCTATGAAACTGTCATAACTGTGTTAGGAAATACATCAGTTTACCATAATGGAACTGAATTGCAAGTTCTGAATAATTAGTGTAAAGACTGGTAAGCAAGATTCTTCAGTCTTCATCATTCCTCTGTTCCTAGCAGATATTTGGGAAACTCTCTGCTGCCGTGGTGAGGTAAACAAGATGTTGTAGCTGGAAGGAAAGTTCAAGGAAGCTTCCTTTTCTTTGTGGGTTTAAAATGTCAACTTTCATTTAACACCTGAGCCATATTCTCTAGTGCTATAAACTAAAACAATCTATTTTTTTTTCCACAGAGATATAAATACTTAATTTCTTTTAGTTAATAATCAGGTTTTGGTGTTCTTTTGAGTACTTCACAGTATGAAACTTCCTTCCTGTTCTTTCCTCAGAATCAATTAATTTTAAGGAAGTGTATTAAATAATCTGTTGTGATTTTGTTAAATAATGCCAGTGAATATATTTATCATGTTTTTTCAAGCCTTGTTAACAATTGATGGAAAAGTTTGGGCTATGCGGGAAGTTTTAAACACAATCAAATTTTAATTTATAAAAGATATTGCCTCAAAATTGGAGTCTTACACATTTCATATAATTTGTGTCATTAATAGGTGAACATTATACCTATCATAGGCAAAGCAGACAGCATTTCTAAAACAGAACTACAGAAGTTCAAGAACAAAATCATGAGTGAATTAATTGGTAATGATGTTCAGATATACCAGTTTCCAACTGATGATGAAACCATTTCTAAGACTAATAACATCATGAATGTAAGTAAATGACAAAAACACTGATATTTCAGTATTAAAGCATCACTCTCTAACGTTAATTCATGACTGTTCTTTTACCTTTATCTTGAGATTTACAAGTTTGCATGTAAAAAGTTTTATTTCATTTATTTTTCTATCTCAACAGCTCCTCATTTTGTTTTTTTTTTTTCACCTGCTAACAAATCTTCCTGCCCCTCTGCTATTAACAGAAGTTGTTTTAGAAGGCTTTTTATTTTCTGGCTCATCAACAGAAAATAGTTTCTCACTCCAATACTTATTCTGACTTTGGCATACTTAACATATAAATGCTAACATAGATGGACAGATTTGCTTTGCTCTTTTCCTCAACAAATACTTCCTTACATTAGTTAGGGAAGATATTTAAATGCCTTGTTTCTCCATTATTCTTTGGTCTTTATGATGTGGGAGGTGTCCCTGTGCATGCAGGGGGCTTGAATCTTGGTGATCTTTGAAGTCCCTTCTAGCCCTAACCATACTGTGATTCCATGATTCTACAGCAAGTCTTCCATCTGCTTTTACCTTTCATTTAGTACTTTCATTTTAACTTAAGACAAATTTTCTCTGGGAATTAGAAAGTCAGAGATAATTCTGCCCTTTTTACTATTGCCTTTTCAGATCCTGCCAGGAGTATCTGCCAGCTTCAGCTTAGCTTGTGAAGCCTAGACATCTTTGCTTTGAGCACTTTCTCTGTGTTTGTGATTCATGTGCATATGTCTGGAGATGCACATGGATGGATGTTTGCATATAATGGGGTTTGTAAGTTGGGAGGAGGAGGCTGTGTGCCTGAGTTTATGGCTCTGCAGTCCCAGCCACTGTCTCACTTGATCCAGGGAGTGAGGATGTGCAGGCTGTGGTTCAGTAGCAGGTCCTTCTGCTGGGGGAAAAGTTGATGATCTGGTACTTTTTTTTTTTTTTTTCCAATCCATTATTTTTTTATTATTATTATTTGGTCATTTGTTGTAGGTTGCCATGCAGATATTAAGTGCCCAGCCTGTATTTCTGGCCATTTGGCCGAGCCCACATCAGTATCCATACCTCAGGTTCAAACCTGTCATCATCTCATGGCTGTTTCTTGGGGTATGAACCCTGGCTGAATGGGATTTAGAGGGATGTTCCAGAGCAGCTTTCTGTTTTCTGCTGCTACTCTTTTAACGCAGCTCAGGATGTAATCAGCCAAACCTGCCAAATCAAGTCCAACCTGTTGCCCACCAGGAACCTGAAGTCTTTTTCTGTGAAGTTCCTTCCCAGACAGTTGGCCCTCAGCATACGCTGGAGCATGGGGTTAGTCCTGCTGAAGTGCAGGACTTGGCATTGCTCTCATTTGAACTTCATGAGATTCCTGTTGCCCCATTTCTACAGCTTGTCAAGGTTCCTCTGAATTGGCAGCACACTCATGGGGTCTATGAATTGCTCCTCCCAGTTTTGTTATTGCACCTTGGCCTTTGTAGTAGTAGTTGGACTGGCTACTCATCTCTTTAAAGTGGTTCTTGGTTTGAAACTCCCTGTTGGCTTTTCCTGAAATGGTTTATTTCTGAACTGTTTCCTTTTCAGTTCTGATATAAGAATGCTGAGAGGTAAGACTGTCTTGGTGTCACTCTTACAGGGGCATTTGCCATTTGCTGTAGTAGGAAGCACAGAATTTGTAAAAATTGGAAACAAAATGGTGAGAGCTCGTCAGTACCCTTGGGGCACTGTAGAAGGTAAATGGATTCTCAGAACTATTTTACTAGACTTTTGTTGTTTTTCTTGAAGTATAAAATCCCCCAGTACTAATAAGGGCTGATATTATCCACTGATACCATATTGATTTTATTTTGGATCAACAGTTTAAGGAGTTTGACAATTAATACTTGAGGTGGGCACTAACTGATAGTTTTATCAGCACTGATGCATCTCTGGAATCAAATTTTGAGGTGGTGTATGTAATATTTGGGTAGGTTGGTATGTTGGAAGTGCCTCTAGCACTACTAGATTTCAATGTTTTATGATTGTCAGTAATGAACAGAATAAAAAAGGGAGAAATTCATCATTGTTCAATTCAGACAGGATATCAGGATGTGTTGAAATATGTTCACCAGAACTTAGAATTAGTCCTTCAATGTGTATATTAGAAATTTTAAGGAATAAGATATATAATAAACACCAAGATACGTTTTCCTGGAAGTATAATTAGTAAAGCAAATAAATTAATCTTCATTTCTAGGGAGAGAAATTAATCTCTATAAATCCTATTTAAAAC
Organism: Heliangelus exortis; assembly: GCF_036169615.1. Lineage (NCBI taxonomy): Eukaryota > Metazoa > Chordata > Aves > Apodiformes > Trochilidae > Heliangelus > Heliangelus exortis. The sequence goes on from NC_092422.1 coordinate 59,605,284, forward strand.
ATATTTTGACGATCTTGCTACTTGTGCATCTTAATAAAGTCTTCTTCCTTTAATTGATTAGTGGAAAATGAGAACCACTGTGACTTTGTGAAGCTCCGTGAGATGCTTATTTACACAAACATGGAAGACTTAAGGGAGCAGACTCATGCACGACATTACGAGTTGTACAGACGCTGCAGGCTGGAAGAGATGGGCTTCAGAGACATTGGCCCTGAGAACAAACCAGTCAGGTAAAAGTCTTCATGTACAACTCTTGCTTTCAGCTTCTGTTCACTTCACTTCACTTGGCTGTTTCAACCCAATGGAAAGCAACACTGATACATGGGATGAGTTTTCAAAGAGGGAAAGAATTGTTTGGGTTTTTTTGAGGGAATATCATAGAATCATAGAATTGGCTGGGTTGGAAGGGCCCTCAGAGATCATCAGGTCCAACCCTTGATCCACTCCCGCTGCAGTTACCAGACCATGGCACTGAGTGCCACATCCAGTCTCTTTTTAAATATCTCCAGGGATGGAGAATCCACTACTTCCCTGGGCAGCCCATTCCAGTGTTTGATCACCCTCTCAGTAAAGAATTTTTTCCTACTATCCAACCTAAACCTCCCCTGGCAGAGCTTAAGTCCATGCCCTCTTGTCTTGTTGGGAGCTACTGGGGAGAAGAGACTGACCCCCCCCTGCCTACCCCCTCCTTTCAGGGAGTTGTAGAAAGTGATGAGGTCTCCCCTGAGCCTCCTCTTCTCCAGACTGAACACCCCCAGCTCCCTCAGCCCTTCCTCACAGGGCTTGTGCTGGATCCCTTCACAGCCTCCTTGCTCTGCTCTGGACCTGCTCCAGCACCTCAATCTCCTTCCTGAACTGAGGGGCCCAGAACTGGACACAGGACTCGAGGTGTGGCCTCACCAGGGCTGAGTACAGGGGCAGAATCCCTTCCCTGGACCTGCTGGCCACGCTGTTCCTGATACAGGCCAGGATGCCATTGGCCTTCTTGGCTACCTGGGCACACTGCTGGCTCATGTTCAGCTTCCTGTCAATCCAGACTCCCAGGTCCCTTTCTGCCTGGCTGCTCTCCAGCCACTCTGTCCCCAGCCTGTAGCACTGCATGGGGCAGCTATTCATTCAGTTATCTTCATAAAGAGGTGTATGAGATCATATAAGCATTGCTTTTAAAGGTATACAAGCTAGCTGGGTTTCTTCAACCTTTCTCTTTTAGAATAAACCTGGGGATTTTAATTTTTCTCATGGAGAAAGTAATTTTCTTCAGAACTTCATGCCTTTTAAATTCATTTCATTATATATTAGCATGCTGTTTTACTTTCTCTATCTTGAGGAAGGTATCTTCTCTGTCTATACTCCAGAATCTCGTCTGATTCTGGGCAAGGATTTGGTTGGACTCAATTTGAGAAGAAACGGAAGCAGAAACTTTTGTTAAGTCTTTCACCACACTGTTGGCAAATTATTGTTACTACTGTTATTATCTGCTATAATAACAAATGTCTAGCCTTCTAAGGTAAAAAAGTCTCTTCTTACAATGTAGGAAGTTACTAGAGGATCCCAAAAGAAAGTTAAGCAGAGGGTTAGTTACACTTGTTTGTTTCATGTAACAAAGCTGCTTTCTGTAGCAGGTATTTACAGTTTCTATATGGAGTCTTTTTAATGTTTTATTTTCAATTCTGTAATCTCCCTTTCCCTTTTCCCATTTTCTTTGGTCGTTTTATGCATTTGTAAATGCATTTATGTATTTGTAAGTGGTTCGAATCCTGCTGTGGAAGAACTGATGCTTCAGGAGTTGTTCAAGCCTTCACAGGGTAGCCAAGTGCAATTTTTGCATAGTCATGGTGGGAAATGCCAACTTAAAACAAGACATGAAAACAAAATATGACTATGCATTAAAAACAGTTTCTAGTACTTCAAACCAGCTGGTTTGGTTACTTCTTGCTTTATTTAGTGGTCAGACTGTCTTTACCTATTCTAAAAAAAGACTTTTAAATGGCTTTCCTCCAAATAGTTATTTTCAGTGGCTTAAATGCTTTGCTTTCACCTATACTTTGCACAGAATTTCTAAGGCAGTTGCAACTACCATAACTTGTAGAGTGTTGATGGAGCAGCATTTCTTTTACTTTAGCTATGTATAATTTACATGTGATTTAAACAAAAATAATTAAATAAGATTAATGTGGCCAAGGAAGATGCTGGATATAGGCTCTTCTTTCTGAAGTGTTAATGTCAAGGCACATTTAAAGATTAGTTCATTTAGATGATCTTGAGTTGAGATCCCAGTGGTCTCTTTATATTTCTCTTGACTTACCAAGAAATGAACAAATCCTTTTCATAAATAGAGAACCAATGTTTGAATGAAGTTTAATACTAACTGAAACTGACCATAGACTTTTCATTTGGTTTAGATTTAGGTTTAAAAGCATAAACTAACAGTGGATATCTTGTTATCTTTGTCTAGGGAGAGCTTTTTTGTTTTTTACAGATTTGTTCATGGCAATATTGACTGCAGTATCTTTGGCTTTTCTGAACTTGAATTTTACAATGTGTATCAATCTTAAGATAAGAGTTGAATGATAAAAATAAGCATCCACAGAATTCCTTCCACAAACACAAGAATTGTCTTTGTAAAACCCCTAAACATTTTGCATTTTACTAATGGTGTAAAGCAGCAGGTTTGTATCAGAATGTCACAGTATTTTGCACTTCAGAATTTGGTTTAGAAATGAATTGCTTTGTGAGGATACAGAAAAGCTAAGTTCCCTCTCATGTAATTTCTATGGATGGCCTGCTGTGAGCTTGTTGAGAGCTTTGTGGCAAGACAATACACTTAATAATTACTTTTGGTAATTTGCATCTGTTGAAAATGTCATTGTTTTGAAAGGATGACAATAGATATTCTGTAAGAATGTAGAAAAATTAATGTTTTCCCAGATCAACTTGGACAGAAAGAGAAAAGTGGGACTTGGATAAGAATGTGGGGTTGTCCCTCAGGTATGTGGCACAGTGGTCTGAGACTTGAGGTCTGAAAGCAAAGGCATTTGGTCTTTTTGGGAGAAAAGTTTTATGATACCATAAACAGGGAAGAAAATTTGGAGGATCTATATGTAGTGTAACTAAAATACTAATATAGACTTAGACATGAAGTGTTTTATGAAATCCCTGAGGAAACAATAAAAAGTGTCATCCTCAGCAGGGTGATAGAAGACTTCTCTTCCCATAGAAGAAGTTCAGTGCATCCCATTTTACTGACTTGTAAATTTAATATGTTTCAGTATAGGGACTATCCTCTTCTTCTAGGCAAAAATGTGTTATGAAATTGTCATTCTCTTTTTTCCTTAAGGATGTTTACAGTATGTACCAGGATTCAAAGAGCTGAAGTTTTGTACTATAGTTAATATTGCATAGCAGTATACGACCGATGATTAAAATTTCATGCTTCTTTTGTAAATAATGATCAAAATGCCTGTTAAAAAGTGATATTTTTTACCTAAGATGTATCTGTCTGTGTACTAAATTTGTTAATAAGAATTGGGTTATTTTATGTAAATTTAGAAAACTTCTGCTAGACTTGAATAATGGGCTGAATTTACTGCACTGGGATTTGTAGCATTTGAACACTGACATTTGAGTAGCTAATCTGCCCTGCCTTTTGGCATGCCATGAAAAAGTTGCCTGTGAAGTTCCTGGTCCATTCATTTGGACTTAGAAGTACAAGAGGAGTTTATTCATCCAAAATTGTATACCACTGCAATGCAAAACCAGTAGTTCTTGGATATCCAGCTGCCATGTGAGATAGGTTGTGGGCAGGCACCTATAAAAGCTTTCACTCTTACATGTGAAAAAAATGTTGGCAAGCTTTATATTTTTATGGGAGTCATGGAAAGAGGTGGTTTCAGCACAAAATGGAAATATACATTTGCATCTTTTTTACTAGGTGTGAAGAGGGAAAATAAAGATAGTAGTAGTCTGAAGTGACTGTCTTGTGTGCACTTTTAAAAATATCTGTTTTCTAATCCTTTTTGTAAAGGATCTAATCCTTTTCTAATACTTTTTGTAAATTTTTCCCGTAGTAACTTTTAAATTTCTTTATTTGCAGTTGCATTCCATGGGTTAACTCAGTTCAGATCAGTCTGTTAGTTTCTCCCTAATAATTTATGAACCAACTCCATTTTCTCCCTAATAATTCATGAACCAACTCTCCATTTTGAACCTCATTAAAGTGTTGAATGCTTCCATGTTGGTGTTCTCACTGCCAGAAAAGCACAAAAGCTCTGCTTCTACCAGTTTTTGGCCAGGCAGTGTGCATTTATTGTCAGCAAATCATTACCTCTGAAGTAAGTGCTGTTTTCTGGAACTCTTGGGGTCTCAGCAGTACTGCAGTAGGATGACAGAACCACAGAATGGTTTGGGTTGGAAGGAACCTCTAAAGGCCATCTAGTCCAACCCCCCTGCAGTAAGCAGGGAAATCCTCAGCTAGATCAGGTTGCTCAGAGCCTTGTGAAGCCTCAGCTTGAATATCTCCAGGGATGAGGCCCCAACTACCTCCCTGGGCAACCTGTCCCATTTTTCCACCACCTTCATGGTAAAGAACTTGTTCCTAACATCCAACCTAAATCTACTCCTCTCTAATATAAAACCATTGCCCCTCATCCTATCACTACAGGCCCTTGCAAGCATTCCTTCTCCAGCCTTCCTATAGGCCCTCTCAGATATAGGAAAATAATATTTCAGATATTAGGTCTCCCTGGACCCTCCTCTTCTCCAGACTGAACAACCCCAGCTCCCTCAGCCTGGCTTCACAGGAGAGGTGTTGCAGCCCCCTGATCACTTTCATGGCCTGGGATGAGAAGATCATGGGTGATTTGGAAGTAGGTGCAGCTATTGCACAGAAAAGATACAAATGATTACTCACAGTAAGCAATGAGTATTTGGGAAGTAGTACTATTAGTACTATAGTGCTATACTAATTGTACAGTAAAAAAAGTGTAAGGGTATAGTCAGGACTTTGGGTAATAAAGTCATTGAGAGAATGGAATGTAAAATCATCCATAGGATTTTGGGCAATTGATTCTGCTGTTTTCAGGATACCTGGTTTATACTGGCATTTTCTGAAAACCTTTTTTTAAATTGAATAATGAGCATAATTTAAATTAATGAGTGATTTGGAACTCACTAAATCTCATTCTTATACCTTTCAAAAACAATATATGAAACTTTTTAATGGAAATCAGAGTTCAGTCTTATGTTGGAGCATCATTCCACAAGGTGAAGAGAATTACAATCACATACGTATTCTATCAGATTAAAATATAATGTGGTAAACCACTTAAAAAATGAACATTCCACCAAATGATGCTTCAGGGAATAAATGGAATAACATCTAAGGCTAAACTTAGTCATACAGTTATAATTTCCAAGCTCTGAAAAACAGCTAATCAGGTATGGGCTTGGAAAGGCTGCCACAGAAAAATTTATGTAATGAAGTCAGTGGATAGCTGAGTATTTTAGGGATGGTTTATGCATTTTGTGCAGTATCTTTTGGATGTAAAAACCAGGAGGTGCTTTTATTATAATCTTTTAATACTTAAAAGTGAGATTTGCATTTCTTTGTTGTTGAAATGTAAAGATAGACCTTTTTTTTGTGTGTGTGTGGAGGGTCTGGTCCTGACTTTTTGATGATCCAGTAATGCCCATCAGGAACCTGAATTCCTAGTTTCAGGCCAGTCTCAGCAAGAAATAATTGCTGAGATGTCCAGAATGGGAAAATATGGAGGTAGGTGAAAACAGAAATGTAGACATAAAGAATGCTTCCAGCCAAACAAGCCTCTCAGTATTCACACACCTTGGATGTTTGCAAAGGAGGAGAGAATTGCTGCTGTTTTGAAGATGGATATTTTGTAAATCTATTTCCCAATCTAGGCTATGATGTTGCTAAAGGGGATATTCTTGTTTTGACATAGGAGAACTAATAGGCAAGGGCTTGTTGAAAAAAGCTGAAGCTTGATATTCATGCTGTATGCTTGTGTTTGTGGGTTCACAGGTGTTCATTGCTCTCTGATGGTAACTGTTTTCTGGTTTAGTTGCTTTTCTTCTCATAATTGCATCTTTTTTTCTTCATAATAGTTGCAGTTTAATTGGAACATAAACTTCTCAGTTTCTCAAAATACGAACAATCATATATTCCATGATTTATTCATCCCTGAACCTTCCAGTTCTCAAACAAAAACATGTTTGTTTTTCAGTCTGTTTTGAGGATGATGACAGAAAAACTGGAATGATTCATAAATGTGACTAAGTTCACATGCAGAGGAAAGTTGGTATGACTCTAGTTAGCTTTTCTAAGAAAATAAACCTAATATCTGAAAAGTTATTAGACTTCTTCCTTAAGAACTCACTTGGGAATGGAGTTCATCTGACCAGTTGCAGACCTTTGCATTTGAATTATGTATTTTAACCTCCTTATGGTAAGACTGAGCCACATCCAAAAGACAGGTTTTTCATGCCTCCACTGGGAAAATGGTAATTATTTAGATCTACCACATTCTTAATGTTGCTTAATATCAAACTAGGTAGTTCGCTGAGTCAAGGGCCCATATTAAAAATACCCACCACTAGTTAACTGTTAAGTTTTTTTTTTTTAGTTTTTCTGCCACACATTACTTGAAAGTCAAATGTTATGCAAAAAGTTACATCTGTAACTTTCAAATTTAAAAGCTTTTTAAAATTTAAATGAACAAACTGTAAAATACTGTGTAAATCACAGAATCACAGAATAGTAGGGATTGGAAGGGACCTCCGGAGACCATCCTGTCCAACTCCCCTGCTGTAGCAACCTTGAGTAGGTTGCACAGTAACACAACCAGGTGGATTTTGAATGTCTCCAGAGATGGAGACTTCACAACCTCTCTGGACAGCCTGTTCCAGTGCTCTGTTACCCTCACAGTAAAGAAGTTTTCCCTTATGTCTACACTGAACCTCCTGCGTTGCAGTTTTTGCCCATTGCTCCTTGTTCTGTCACTGAGAGAGACCACTGAGAAGAGGTCCCATTTTCCTGGCACTCTTCCTTTGGGTATTTGTAAGCATTGATGAGGTTCCCCCTCAGTCTCCTGTTTTCCAGGTTAAACAGATCCAGCTCTTTCAGGTTCTCTCCCATGGTTGATGCTCCAGTCCCCAGTCATTTTAGTGGCTCTGTGCTGGACTCCCTCCAGTAGTTTCTGTTCTTCATGAGCTGAGGAGCCCAGAATTGGATGCACAATTCCAGATGTTTCCAGATAGACACACGGGGTATTACAGCTGTGCTTCTGTCAAAGGTGACAGTGCTGTCATCAGGTGCATCATGGAATCCTAAGGTGTAGAATTTCTTCACAATCCCTTACCATCCTCTAAAACCTCAATAAGAATGCATTATTTAAATAATAATCTTTAACATCTCAATTTTGCAAGGGCTTTTGGTTATAATTCCAGGGGTCCAACCCAGAAGAATGAGAGAATCTTTGAATGTTATTTTTGTAATGTGCTGTATGAGAAGCAGTGAAACCAGTCTTCAGGTAAATGGAAAATGTTCTGCTGTGACTGCAGTAATGTTGAAAGGATTTGCTTAAGGTCTGGTGAACTGTTTTACCCTTCTCCTCAAATCTCCTAAGCTCAAAGACTGTTTGGATCATTATGTTGATGATATGCCAAACACAGAAGGGGAAATGTTTTTAATTTTACCTTTGTGATTTCCAGAACAATTCAGTCCAGGGAAAGGGGAATTTTAAAAATACATTTTTATTTTTTTCTCTTCTTTGTACATGTACTTTGATTACTCAGTAAATTGAGTGTCTTCAAAATTAATATTTTACTAATTTCAAGGTAAAATTGGTTTTATGTGATAAACTAGCCTAGGTTAAGTCTAAAAATGTCCACATTAATGAAATGAAGATGTGATTGCAGCATGTTAGCTTAGTCTAACATGCGTTAGCTCTTTATTGCATCCAAAAGCAGTGTGTTAGCAGAACTGTCACTGGGCCCAAAAAATGTGCATAGGGAGATTGCTGGCACTGGAAAAACCCATGCTGTAGCTTTATTGTAAAAACTATGTGAAAACTATGCCCTCATTTCATGTGGTAGATATACTTTCAGGGTGATCTAAGTTACTTCACAGTGAAAGAAGCAAACTCCAAAAGGGGCTTTTCCTCCAAATTTGTTCTGTATTGCTCAAATAACATGTGAAATAAATAATAATAATAGGAAATAAAGTAGGAAGAGTGTTCTGACCTTGAGATCTTAAAAACATTAAATCTGTATGTGTGATTTCAAGGCTATTCTCTCTCTTTAGATTATATTTTCAATACAAATAAGAAACTTCAGAACTAAGAAACTGCCCAGTCATCAGAAATGTAAAAATACAAAAGAACTGTTTAAGCTTATTCTTGCTCTAAATCATGAAGTTTTTAGGTGTCTAAGTCTTTCAATTTATAAGCTGTTTTAATAGAAACAGTAAAAGATGAGACTTAAAAACTGATGCCAAACTTGGTATGCGTATTAAAAATAAAAAGCAAATTTAAATATTTGACATACATATAAATATATTTTAGATTGGAGTGGAAGGCATGAGATACCTGGCAAAGAACAATAACTGATGGTAGGGAGAAGGGCTCAGAAAGTGCTAGAAGAGATAATTGTTCCAGAATTAGAGCTAGATTATCTATGTTTAGATCCATCCTCTAACATACTGGACTTTTGGATGTTGAACTGCTCAGGAAATGGTATTTATTCTATATTAATGTAACTCAGCCATATTTAAATTTTGACATCACATAAAGAAAGGGCAATATAGTTTGAAGGTCCTGTTGTTTCCCTTCCTTTTTCATAGAGGAATAATCAGTTTATTGGTTGTGTTAATGCTCCAAATGTAGTGGTTTTGTAATGTCCTATTTTAAGACTCAGGTTTCACAATGCTGAATTTTTTTTTTCTGTCAATTTTGGTGTCATATTAATAAGTAACTTAAATGTTCTGCATGCTGGAGAAAATTATAGCTCAACTCTTTTAGAACACGAGATTCCTAAAATGCTGTATTTACTTTGAAATGTAAATTGCCCCGAAGCTGTGAGCATAAATAATTTAACTCAGGGTTTTTTTACTTAAATGAAAATTTAGAAAGGCCACATGCTTGCTTCTGTTTAGGTTTGTTTATGGGTTTTTATGTGGGGAGCTGCAGAAATTAGTATTTCAGATGAGTATTAGTTGTTTGAATAATGTTCCAGATGATTGTTGGTTTACCTCAGTGAATAAAGCAGCACGCTGGAGACTTGATGGCATTTTTGGACTTCAGTCTACAGGAAGCCTACGAGGCAAAGAGACATGAGTTCTACCTTCAGCTGCAAAGAGAAGAGGAGGAGATGAGACAAAGGTTTGTGCAGAGAGTGAAGGAGAAGGAAGCAGTATTGAAAGAAGCAGAGCAACAGGTAAGCATGCCTGGCTTTGAGGTCACTGAGTTTTGGAACAGGTAAGATTTTAGCAAAATCACAACCATTCGATATTTGTAATTTTCCAATATTTTAAGGGTAGTAATGCTTAAAAGCAAAAGCAGATTTATTACACTGGCTGGATTGGCAGATTGACTACACACAAGCAAATGATCAAAAGTGTTACAAGAAGAGGCTGAGGGAAATGGGGTTGTTAGGGCTGGAGCAAAAAGAGGCTGAGGGGAGAGACCTTATGGCTCTCTACATCTGCATGAAAGGAGGATGTATCATAGAATCATAGAATCATAGAATCCTAGGGGTTGGAAGGGACCTCGAAAGATCATCTAGTCCAACCCCCCCTGCCAGAGCAGGGCCCCCTAGAGTACATCGCCTAGGAACGTGTCCAGGCGGGTTTTGAATGTCTCCAGTGAAGGAGACTCCACAACCCCCCTGGGCAGCCTGTTCCAGGGCTCTGTCACCCTTACAGTAAAAAAATTCTTTCTGATATTCAACTTGAACCTCCTATGCTCCAATTTACACCCATTACCCCTTGTCCTATCACTGGTCACCATAGAGAAAAGCCTAGCTCCATCTCCCTGACACTCACCCCTTACATATTTGAAAACATTGATGAGGTCACCTCTCAGTCTCCTTTTCTCCAAACTAAAGAGACCCAGCTCCCTCAGCCTTTCCTCATAAGGGAGATGCTCCACTCCCTTAATCATCTTAGTAGCTCTGCGCTGGACTCTTTCAAGCACTTCCCTGTCCTTCTTGAACTGAGGGGCCCAGAACTGGACACAATACTCCAGGTGCGGCCTCACCAATGCAGAATAGAGGGGGAGGAGAACCTCTCTTGACCTACTAACCACACCCTTTCTAATGCACCCCAGGATGCCATTGGCCTTCTTGGCCACAAGGGCACATTGCTGGCTCATGGTCATCCTCTTGTCTACCAGGACCCCCAGGTCTCTTTCACCTACACTGCTCTCCAGCAGGTCAGCCCCCAACCTATACTGGGACATCGTGTTGTTCTTCCCCAAATGCAAAACTCGAATAAGTGGGAGGCCGGGCGCGCGCTCGGCGGGGCCGGGGCGACCCGCCCGCCGGCGTCCCGGCCGCCGGTGAAATACCACTACTCTTATCGTTTTTTCACTTACCCGGTGAGGCGGGGGGGCGAGCCCCGAGGGGGGCTCTCGCTTCTGGCGCCAAGCGCCCGGCGCGCGCCGGGCGCGACCCGCTCTGGGGACAGCGGCAGGTGGGGAGTTTGACTGGGGCGGTACACCTGTCAAAGCGTAACGCAGGTGTCCTAAGGCGAGCTCAGGGAGGACGGAAACCTCCCGTGGAGCAGAAGGGCAAAAAGCTCGCTTGATCTTGAGGATGTAGCAAGGTGGAGGTTGGTCTCTCCTATTTAACAAGTGATAGAAGAAGAGTAAATGGTCTCAAGATGCACCAAAGGAGGTTTAGATTAGATACTAGGAAAAAATTTCTTTACCAAAAGGATTGCAAGACACTGCAAAAGGCTGCCCAGGGGAGGGGCTGTATCACCATCCCTGGAGTTACTGTGTAGATGGGGTGCTCAGGGACATTGTTTAATGGTGGATTTTGCAGCATTGCTGGGTTAATGTTTGAACTTGACGATCTTCTCCAACCTAAATGATTCTATGAATCTATGAAAGGCAGTCTTTTTTTTTTTTTTGGAAGGAGGAAGCTTATGGTCTAAAGAGTAGGTGTCATATGTCAATAGCATAGGAGTTAACATGGTGAAGTAAAAGAGGAATGATTGCATCTTGCATGTTTCTTCATCCTCTCTAGAAGAATGCTGAGAAACCTCAGTATGCCATAGCAGCACAGCAGGTGCTTTTCATGCATAGGTTGCTCTATAAAATCAAGATTTCAGGAAAAAAAATCCATAGCTTGTTTTTCAGCCCAGAGAGTGGGGCATATATATATGTATGTTTGCATGGTCTCCAGTTTCAGTTGAGAGGTTTCAAAGTATGTGTGGTTTTAGTTGTGGTTTTACTTTGCTTTGTTCTTAAAATCTCAGCTGCTTTAAGAATATCTGGAGGTATGAAACATTTCTTGAATATGCTTCTGAACATTTAGTTCTGTCAAGGTGGACTGGCAGAACAGGATCTTCGTATTTACTTTCTGCCAGACACTATCATGGTCATGTGTATTTATCTTCAAACACTGGTTTAACTGAAATGGAAAGCTGTGTATATTTATTGATGTTCTTTTCTGTACTTCAGGCTCCCAGCCAAGGTGTAGCAGTTGTTGTGAGGTGTTCAGATGCACGTTTTAAATAAGGAGGCTTAATGCTTTGTTTTCCAATTTTGTTAAATCCCACTCCCCATGCTACTCGTGGAGAAAAAAAAAAAAAAAAAAAAAAGTCATTCTCAGTATGAGGCTATCCAGCTAGAAGAATACTTGGCCATGTTCAGAATAGTTTCAGCTAGGTCTTACACAGTAGCTGTGGTACTTTTTGTTGTCTTTCATCTAGGATTTATACCAGGTGGCTTGTGAGCTCTGCATATTGCAACTGAGTTATGGATATTAGTTTTCACAGTTCCTGATATGGGAAAGTCATCATGCAGTCACTCCTAAAGAACATTTGTCTTACACTTTTGCTGCTCATTCATTAAGAAGTGTGTATATGTATCTGGAAATTAAAGAAAAGCAGGAATTGCTGTTGTACTTAAGATTGCTTTCAAATCCTTCGTTTAGAGGAAACCTGTAGGTACAATGTGCAGCACTGGCACTCCTGAAGGCATGCAGTCACTTAAGACCTTAGAATTTCTGCCCTGAATTTTATTGGTACACCTGCTCTTGCAATGCATCTGATTAACTGTTGCAATGAAATAAATAAATTTATAGGATACATTCATAAACACACATTTATAAAACCTGACACCTCTACTGTTTAAAACAGGCATACTATTACATTTATCTTTTTTGTTTCTTAATTCCCTCTTGGTGAAAGGTAGAAATAAATCTCTTATTTCTGTACCATTATAGCTGCACTTGAATTGAGTTACACCAATACAGATGGGTACAGAAGCTGGGCTCTAGGGAAGTTTATTTGTGGGGAGATGGGAGGTGAGGAAAGGTGGAGTGAAATACCCTTTGGATATCACATAGAAATTCACAGTAGGTTTAAATAAGACAAAATGCATCTGGAGAGTAAAATTCATTAGTGTGTCAAAAGAACAATTACTGGAGAGTAGCAGTTAACTTCTTGTAACAGCTTCAACCACACTTATTGTGTGTGTGCATATTAGTATGCAAGTATAATTAATATACATATTACAATTCTATACATGAAAATACATATCTGTGCAATTTAATTCTGGCTGATTCCTTACCCATTTTTGTTTTAGGGAAGTAGATTCTACTTGACAGATCCTGATTTAATCCTTCTGTTGGTAATTGTTTCCTCTCTGAAGGCCGTATATTTGATACAGTAAAGATCTAGTAAAATCTAGTAGGAAATCTAATATTAACTTAGCACTTTGCATAGTTTCCACCTGTACTTAGTGGCCAGCAGCCTGGCTTCCATGAGAGCCCTCTGAAATGAATGCTTATTTTTCTGCATTGCTATTTTTCAGTCTTACAAATTTTGGGAAAGAACCGCAACGAGGTAAGATTTTTAATTGCAGTGGGGTTCTGTATTGTGATATCACCACCTTGTGTTACAAGTGGGAAATATATTTTTTGTGCTTTTTTTTTAACAGATACAGACTAAATTTGAGCATCGTATGCTAATGAATCAAGAAATGAAACTGAAGTTAGAAAAAAAGAAAAAAGTTCTAGAAGATGAAATCACTGTGTTTCTTGAGAAGAAAGCCAGTGCTGAATTACCCCAGTCACAAACATCTGTCTCTACCCCTATTGTTAGTTTGAAGAGAGACAAGGACCGCAAAAAGTAAGTGCTGATGCAGCAAAACAAAATTCTTCAAATACCATGTCTGTAACACAAAATTTAATAATCTTTTAGAAAAGATACAGCCATGCTCCTGTTACAAAAATATGTAAAATACCCTCGTGCTTGGATCACTAGCTTTTTTTTTTTTTTTTTTCCATGAAGGAACCAAAGTTTTTGACTTGAATTCCTGAGCTTTGATGTCAGAAGTGAAGAAATTGTGAATGTTCACTAACAGAGCAAGAGAGGGAACTTAAAGAGAGCAATTCAGCCAGGGAATTCCAGAAATAGTATTTGATTGCAGCACTCAGGTTTTGAATGTAGGATATGTTAGTTTTATGGAGCAGTCTGACTGCCACATGGTTCCATAATAATAGATTTGTCATCCTAGTACAGATTTTTGAGAGGAGAGGCTCATAAAATTGACTGTAAAATTATACCAAATGTAGAATATCACCTGATAAACATTTATCTTTCTTCCCTTGTATCTACTGTTTTCCTTTTCCACCCTCTAAGAAACCTGATCTAGTTAAAGATGTGTCTGCTCACTGCAGGGGGGTTGGACCAGATGGATCCTAAGGTCCTTTCCAACCCAAATTGCTCTATGATTCTAAGTTATGAAATTTCAGAAATGCATTAAGGAATAATCTCCAGAATAACTTGGGTAACTTCTTCATATATTAAATTAAATGTTCCTATATAAACATTAAATAAAATGTAATTAAATTTTTTCTCCTCAAAAAATGGGAGAAGTCAATTAACTTTTTAATTTCTCTTCCCAATACTGGTAGGTTGCAACTTGGCTGCAAATAACATTTTATTGTTTATTGTCTTATTGCAAATGAAAGCAGATTTTTTTGTACAGAAATTATTCATAACTGCTAGATTATGAAAAAGTCTAGAAGCTAGATGGGTGCACATATTTTGACAAATATCAGGGCAGCTTTGACATTTGTTGAGTCTGTGCTAGCAGCCTGCTTATGTTTTTGCCAAAATTTGTTGTATTTCAAATAGTGTTACTGAGGCCCTTTTTATGGACTTTTTTTTTTCTTTTTTAAAATTTTGTTCTTTTTTCTTTTTTTCTTTCCTTTTTTCTTTTTTTTCTGGATATATATATGAAGGTGGAATTCTTGGTAACAGAAGTAATTATCTGCACTCTTATGATTAACTCTCAACTTCAGAAACTTTTTTTCCTCTGTTTTAGCTTTATTTCTTCAGAATACGTCACGGCTTATTTGTTTGCTTTTGTTTTTCACTTCCAGCTTTACATAGTATTGATGATAGAAGAAGCAATACTGATCATTTCTCTTGAGGAAGCAGTGATTCACAGCATGATTTTGGAGATGCAGGTGTTGCAGTTTCTTACTCAAGATTTGGAAAATATCTCATGTTGGTACAGGCTGCTGAAGAAGAATTTTAAAGTATGATCTCTACATGTATGGGAAGCAATTACTGCCATTGCTATAATGGACTTTTTATTATGAATCTTGCTTGATAAGCACTTGCCTTACATACATCTGGCCAGCTTGCTTTCATTTTGAGTGCATTGTACCAAAGAAAATATCCCTGCCATAAACAATTCTATTCATAATATGAATGCTGTAGTACAAAAGTATTCAGTGAATATATCCACTATAACCTTTCTGAAGAGTTATTTTCATATGGTATGGTATATTAGTGTATTTTAATAACAATTAATACAACTGTTGACATAATTCAACCATTTACTTATTTTCTTGACGGATTTTGTTTATAAGCTTTTATGTACAAGCACTCTCCTAAATTTCAGGTATGATCTTTCTAATGAAAAATTACTGAAATATTTTTGCAGTGCTGTACTTTTCGCAATAGTTCATCTGACATTACTGCCTTGGTATGGAAAGTACCTATAATTTTTTGATGCTTGTGACTGTGGTGTTCAGTTGCAGCATAGGCTGAACTTTGCAAAAACTGTTAACTACAAGAGCTTCAGGTTAAAACAAGTTTCAAACGATTTTTATATTTTCAATAGTCTTGATAACTAATGGGAAACTATAAGAGATGGAATTCTCTGAAGGTGTTTTGTGCAACTCTTTGAAAATTAAGTGCTAACTTGATAGAAATAAAATGGATTGGTTTCACTCATGTGTTTCTGTTGTTCTGCTTCCCCTACCTCCCATATTATTAAAAATAAAAGGAATAAGATTTCACATTAACCTGAAAAAAATATAAATGTTCAGCATCTGTTTTAAACATCTGAAATCATTTATTGGCTGGAAAAAATAGGAGATTTCTGCATTCTGTGCCAGAAAAGCAATAAGACTTGTGCTATACTTGACATTTACCACCATGGTTATTATCATAGAACCATAGAATATCTCAAGTTGGAAGGGACTTACAAGGATCATCCAGTCCAACTCCCTGCTCCTCTCAGGACTTCCTAAAGCTAAACCATATGACTTAGAGCATTTTCCAGACACTCCTTGAACTCCATCGGGTTTGATGTCGTGACCATGTCCCTGGGAAGCCTGTTCCAGTGACTGACCTCACCTTCTGTTTTACTCACATGGTGATGCATTTCATAAACCATTGTTTTCCTTCAATTTCTGTAGTGATGGGAAGGAATAGATGTAAAGATACATAAACTCTTCATTGACCAGGAAAGGTTCAAAGTGCTGATTCAGTTGACTCCACAGGAACAGCAGGCTGCAACATAGGAGGGAAGGGGTTAAGAGAAGACGTCCATTCAGCCTGCACTCTCAGCCAGCATATATCTGACTCTTAGAAGAAAATGGGCCAGGGCCAGGCCCTGTGATTGCTGACTGATTGCTCCCTCCCGAGCAAAGTGTATCTTGATGAAAGACTAATTTTTGTTTGGCTTTGTACCACTGACTGGTCCATTTGAATCCATTTGGTTAGTAACAAAGGATACACCCTCCTCAAAGGAGATAACAGCTAAATGAAAAAAAATTTTTTTTTTTTTTTTTAAACCAAGCAATAGCTTTGGAAGTGTTATGAAGGGATCTTGAACAGAATGTAACTACAAGTGAGTGATGTGTACTATTAGCACCAGCACTCAGCTATCCCCATGTGGGTTATCCCCTCCACTGATATTAGCTCAAGCGCAGCTCTTCATGAGCATTAGAAAACTGCATCAAAAGACAGAATTATCTTTCTAGAGTGTGGCCACTGTTCTGGGGACAAAGCCTGAGATGGTTAAGTATTGTTTGACCTAGATAGCTCTGTGCCTAGCCAGTACTAGGGGATGTTGACAGCTGGGGACTGTGAATAGTGCCATATGGATGCCACATGTCGTGGTTGGAATGGGTTTATGTTCTCTTGCATTTGTTGGCCCTGAAGGACTCAGCAGCAAAACAAAACTGGTGCAGGCACCCATTCAGATCTTTGGAACAGGGGACAATTAAAGGGGGTTTGTTCAGTTGTAGTGCAAAATGAGAGATCCCGTGGGCTCTTTTTCCTTGGTACTCGTTTAAGCAATGGAGAGTCGTCTGTAGGTATGGGAAGTTCCAGAGTTGTTTTGTTGATGAGGTATCAGATAACCACACAAGAGCACATCACAGCCAGACAGTCAAATGCAGTTCAAAAAATTATGAAGGAACAACCATCAGCATCTCCAGATAGCAGAGAATCAATAGTAGTAGTAAAAAAAAAATGTATGTGCTACACTGTAGTTTATTCTAGCTATGTGCTTTCAATTGAACACTTCAGAGAGGTTTATCCTTGCAGATGAAATGTTTTCAGTACTATTTATTAGGACCTCTTCAATGTTATGGCTACTGTGAGATTATTTACAGCCTTTGCAAGTCTGGAAGTCTGAAGCCTTCATCTTTTTAAATCCCTTCCTTAGTATATTTACCATACACCTTTTGTATTTTTATTCTTATCTATGTCTTTAAAACTACTTTTCATTGAGAAGACATAGCCAAGATACATTAGTGGTGTTACCTGAATACTCTAATGCTAACAGTAAAGCATCTCTTACATATTTGGTGTCAGAAACATATTTCCATTGTGATATTAGGTAAAGAATATACTGGGCTTCAAAAAAGAGAATGTATAGACACTGGAAGCAAGGACAGGCAACATGGGAATACTACAGAGATGCTGTTTGCCACTCTAGGAGGAAAATTTGGGTGGGCAGAGCTCTATTAGAGTTCAGGCTGACCAGCACTGTGATGGACAACAACAACAACAAAAAGTTTTAAAAAATTAATAAAAGCAAAAGAAGGATCAGAGATAGCATTAGTCCACTGCTTGCTGAGGCTGGTCAGGCTTCCCAGGCAGTGGTCATGGCACTTTCCCTGCCAGAGTTCAAGGAGCATCTAAATGATGTTTTTAGTTGTATGGTTTAGGTTTAGGCAGTCCTGTGAGGAGTAGAGGGTTGGACTTGATGAGTCCCTTATGAGTTCCTTCCAACTTGAGATATTCTGTGATCCTTTGATTTTAACTTACAGCCTCTTCCATAGCAGCAACAACGTCATCTCAACATAGAAAGAAAAATACTTAAAAGACAAAAGACTAATGTTTCAAGATCTTGTGAAGATTTGAGTAATTCACATTCAATGTATTACTGCAAAAAGTTACATAGTGTGATTCATAGACAGGTAAATTTTCTACCTGGATTTTATAAGGTACCAAGGCATCTACCTCTCCCTGTTTCTTTGTTAAATGCATTTTTTAAAAAATACAGACCCTAGAACGAAGACAGCAAAACAAACACTGCTAACTACTTATAGATATGGGATTTTAAACCAGAAAAAAAAAAAGGCTTCAACAGGATTTTCACTAGGGTGCGCTCGAAGAACATGGCTTTAGCTTTTCGGGAGGGGATTACGGGGCTGAACGGGAGGCAGGAAAGGAGTTAAGTGCAGTAAGAGCTCTGAGCTCATGCGGTTTGTTGTATCTGTAAGGGCATTAAAATGCTGAAATCAGTCTTTATAATTTGAAAACTTAAGAATCAAATTGCATCTCATTCTGATCCAAAACCGTTTAAAAAGACTTCCCAAAAAAGTGTATGAAAATAATGTTTTTCTTGTTGGGGAAATACAACTGAGACATGTCACGGTAATTTCTGGGTGATCATTCTGTGAGCCTTAAACTCTCTGGAAAAGAGCAGTATGGAGCTACACAAGTGTCTTTTTAGCATTTGATCATTATCTTTTTATTTTGAGGTACCTCTAGATGTGATCCATCAGTAATCATCTCTCTTGGCACTTTGATGTATCACAGTTCGTTAGTGTAATTTTCATACACAAAGAACCCACCAAAGTCACAGTTCCAGTACAGAGTTAAATTCTATCCAGCAGCAGAAATTTGCCTTGCTCTGATTTTCATATCTTAAGTCTACAGGATTTGGATATGTCCGAATTTATGTACATAAATTCATACATTTTCAATAAATGTATGTGCACCAAGAGGTATATCTCACATCTGCCTGTTTTAATACGTGTAACTGGATACATAGATCACTCACAAAAAGTGTCACAAATAGCTAAGAGTGCTCCTCAGGGCTGTGTGCTTCTTTATCAGTTCAAGGGACTATTTTACTGCTTAACACTTGGCCTTGGTGCCTGCTAGCACTTTCTGCATTCCCTTTTGCAGGTAATAGGAAATCTTTACTACTCCTTTACTCTGCATACTTCTGGAGGGGTTGAGTCTTCACTGAGAAGAGACTGGGAAGCAGAGCTCTTGGTCCCAGTGAGATTTTACTCCCCTGGCCTCACAGGGTGGAATGTGGAGTTTGTCCTTCCTCCTCTGGAAGGTGTTAACTCTTTCACCCAAAAGTGGATAAAGAACTGGCTTGATGGCAGCACCCAAGGAGTGCTGCTGTCCATGGGTCCACGTCCAAGTGAAGGCCAGTGACAAGTGGAGTCTTAAGCAAATAATGAGCATGTTTAGGAAGAGGTTGAGAGGGTGCTGGTATCTGCATGGCCATTTGGGACCTGCTGTTGGTTTGGCTGATTAATAGAACAAGAACTTTGTTGAAGGGTGATCTGTGGAAGGAGGAGAATGATGCAGTCTGAATTCTGACTACTTTAGGTTAGGTTAGAATGAGATCTTTGTCTTCCTACATCCAGGATTTAGATGCCTTATGCTGCTGCTTCTAGATTCCCCAGTCACTTAGGTTTCAGAGGGGTACTGACTCCAAAACCATACTGAGTTTCTGAAGCAACATGGTCTGTGGTGTGGTCCTGAAGTGTCTGTGAGTGCATCCTCACTAGAGGAGAGACTTCCTCACTGATGTGGTTTATCCTGTCAGTCCATCTTGCTGACATTTTTCAGCTTCATTTAGACAGCAAAGTGTGCCTTGATCCTGAAAGGAAGAAGTGAGCACTTTTCACTTTAATGTCAGATTTAATCCTTGCCCCAGTATGTATACAGTTGTTTGTACTAAATGTAGGGGTGGAGGAAGACCTGCCTCAGAAATTCCCTAGCCTGGCGGACAAGATCATTGTCTGGAAGTTGAGAAAGCTAATTTCAAATCCCTACTCCAAGTTAAGTGGAGCAAGGAGCTGGCTTTAAAAATTTCCACACACTGAAATTATTTATGAATGTTTCTATTTCCCATAGTTTTTTATGCAGTAAGGCTTTCTCAGGTTCTGAGTGATGATGCTCTTTGGGAGGGCAAGTGTTTATGTGTGACAGCAGGGAGACTCTGGAGTCACCATGAGGGAAAAAACCCAACCAACCAACCAACCAACCAACCCAAAAAAAAACCCCCAAAAAACACACAAAAAACCAACCAACCAACAAAAACAAGCAAAAAAACGTTTAATGAGCTCTAACCCAAACTTCCCTTCATGGGAAGGCAGCACTCTGGCTATGGGAGCTGGCGCTTGCTGGGGAGTCCTCTGTAGCCTTCTGTCAAATCTTACACTCATCCCAGACCTTGCTGGTCAGGTTGTGGCAGAAACAAAATCAGTTGTGCAGTACCTATGCACATGCTGCTTTCCACTTGAGCACCCAGGCAAAGACTTAATTCATATTTAGGTGGCTGGAGGCCAGCAGGCCCTCTGATGGCATCCTGTGACAGTGCCATGGCTACCCCAGGTCACTGCTGGCAAGCAGGGTGGGGAGGAGAGGCTCCAAAATCCATCACCTCCCTCAGATCTGGGGGGCAGTTCTGTGTGTAGCCTGGATTCTCTACTTGGAAGAAAACTTTAGAGCAAACTTGAGATGCACCAAGACTCCTGTGGATGCTGCAGTGCAGTGAGCTGAATTTAAAAGACTACCAGCAGCTCTGGTTCTCTGTGTCAGTAATTTCTGAAGAGGAAGATCCTAATTAAAAGACTGCATGGTGTTTACCCTGATGTCCAAGGTAAAGTATTATCCTAACATTCTGGTGGGGCTGGAAACAGCTCAGTTTATGAATCTTGTCATTGATACTATTACCACAGAAACTAGAGATCATTGTAACCTGAGGGCAATGCTGCTAAAATTCCTGGTAAGTGAAATGTTATTACCATAGATGGAGCAGCAGATATTTTGCCTGTGATGTCAGAAGTAATCCCTGAGTTTTACTGGATGGTGTAATGGAGTTTGCATATTGGCATAGCTTGTTGGATCAATAAGTAAAGATACTGCATTGCAAGCTGTGAATTAATGATTGCTGCAAACAGTTGGCCGAGGTTGCTGTCACTATAAGTAAGCAAATAAAGGAATTTTAATATAGCATTCTCATTGCTAAAAGCTCTGCTTGGAAATTTGCCTGGAAGGGAGGTTCAAAAAAACCCCATATGATTCTATGTGCCTAAAAAACATTTACGTCTTGGAAATTCTTATGAAATGCACTAAAATAAATGTCATGTCTTAGGACATAACACCTGAAATACTAAATGCTCTGCCCTCCAAGAGAAAGACAAAACCTTCATGCATGTTAACCTCAGGTTTTGGGGCTTGTCTTGCACAGCCTAAGAGGCTGCAAATGCACCGATGTGTTTGGTCAGGAAAAAAAATGTGAATGACTGAAATGAAGTATGAAACAAAGTTGAAAAGTACCGAAAATGGCAAGCAGCCCTTCTGAAACCCTGCAGAGGAATTTACAGGTGTGTGTGCTTTCATATGAAGTAATTATAACCCAGCCAGTTTTCAGCCAGTTTGGAACCAAAAAAATACAAAATTATCCCTAAGCTCGTAACTGTGCCAAATCTAACAGTAACACAGATCACAGACTCAGAGAATCCTCCAGGTTGGAAAGGACCTCTGATATCATCAAGTCCAACCCTTGATCCACTACCACCGTGGTTCCCAGACCATGGCACTGAGTGCCACATCCAGTCTCTTTTTAAAAACCTCCAGGGGTGGAGAATCCACCACCTCCCTGGGCAGCCGAATCCAATGCCTTACCACTCTCTCTGTAAAGAATTTTTTCCTAATATCCAACCTAAACCTCCCCTGGCAGAGCTTAAGTCCATGCCCTCTTGTCTTGTTGGGAGCTAATGGGGAGAAGAGACCAACCCCCCCCCTGCCTACCCCCTCCTTTCAGGGAGATGTAGAGAGTGATGAGGTCTCCCCTGAGCCTCCTCTTCTCCAGGCTGAACAGCCCCAGCTCCCTCAGCCCTTCCTCACAGGACTTGTGCTGGATCCCTTCACAGCCTCCTTGCTCTGCTCTGGACCTGCTCCAGGACCTCAATCTCCTTCCTGAACTGAGGGGCCCAGAACTGGACACAGGACTCGAGGTGTGTCACGATCGAGGTGTCCTCTAAGTGAATATCCTGGTGTTATCCTCAATCTGCTCACTTTCAATTATGAAACTAAGTTAAGTACTTAAAGTTACTAAAAATATTCTTCAAATAAAACTTTTTGACACTCAGAAAGAAATTCATGTGAGACCAGGGACTTCTGCTGTCTGAAACACCAGATCTGTTTTCAGGAAAGGCTATTCTGAAAGAATATTGTAATTGTCCTGGAAATGTAATTTCTTGAAAATTAGGACAGAATGGTATATTATATTTGCCACCAATCTGGGTTTCTCTGTATCTTATATTTGGTACATTTAATTTTTTTTTCTCTTTGTATTTTAAAATCCATTTTAATTTATAGAGGCTGCCAGTGAGGGGTGCTAAATAACCATCCTGGAGAAGCTGCAGCTCCTGGAGCTCTGTCCTGCTGCAAGGAAAAAAGCAAATCATGTTTAAGCATAAAAAACACTCCCCCCCCCAGGCAAAGGAAAGTTGTGCAAGTCCCACTTTATAAAGTCAAAATAAAAGGATCATCAGGATTTTACTCCTCAGAAACATCCAGGATGGAAAAATCCTCTGGAGTATGAAGTTTGTGAGAGTGCAATAGGAAGAATTCAGCAGTGTGGGATGCGAAACACTGGTGGGAACCAGGATGTTAGCAGGAGGAACTCAGCAGGCAGAGAGGAGAGATGCTGGGGTGAGCATGGCATGGGAATAGTGAAAATCCTGACCTTCCCAAGGTGGGGAGTTCCATGCAGTGTGTTTTAAAGAGTGGGTGTTTAAAAGAAATCACAGCCTCAGAATGGTCTAGTTCTGATCATCTGGTTCTGACCCCCTGCATGGGCAGGGACACCTCCCACCAGACCAGGTTGCTCAGAGCCCCATCCAACCTGGCCCTGAACACTTCCAGGGAGGGGGCAGCCACAGCTTCCCTGGGCAACCTGTGCCAGTGTCTCACCACCCTCACAGTAAAGAATGCCTTCTTGAGATTTTTCTGTCTTGCCTTAGTTGTCAAACATGTGAGAGATTTTTTTGACTTTAAGCATTATAACTGTATTTTCTCACTGTGCACATTTTAATTTCTTTTGATTTTAGCGTATCCTTCCTCTTTCATGTTTGCAGCTTGCTTACTGAAGCTTCTGGTGAAGGTTCTCAGCCTTAGACCTGAAAATATGCATTACCTAAATCCAAAATAATGCCCTTTGGTAATATGCTTAGTGGCTTACATTCCAAAAACAGTCTCCAAAGTTAAAATGGCATAGCTGATGTTCCTGCCCTAGTAGGCTGACACCAGAGCTGGAAGGCCCATAGGCTCTGTCAGGCACTGTGCAGATGCTTAATACTTCCTGATGTGATGCTCTGTAGTGGTGTCTCAGGCTAGGTGTGGAAGTATTTCAAAGCAGAGGTTAAAGGTGCAGATATAATCAGGTAAGATGACAGAAAACTCTCTTTTTAGAAAACAGAAATCCCTTCTTGGATATTTGACATGGCTTCTTGCAGGGTTGCAGGGGGGTGATGCCTGGTCTTCTTAAGAAGGGAGCAGTCCCGTTGCAGTAAATGGTAAAGCCAGTAGAAGAAAAAAACCTCCTTCACCAGCTGAAAGTCAGCATCTGTGGGAGGAGTAATTTTTCTTTCTGTCAAAGACAAAGGGTCTCAGCTCCTGGCTCCTAAATGACAGTTTCCTACAGGTCCCTAAAGAGAAAGCCTTTTCTTCTCCTATCTGAACAAAACCCATTGAAATAAAACATGTAATTTCACTTCATTCTGCACAAATTGCTCCTCTGGGCACAATGAAACATTTTGTTCTCAGGCACGAGTGGGTCAGTGTGGTTTCAACACTCATCTACCATGTCAGGTTCATCCTTCAAGCTGCTGGAGAGGATTTGTTCTGGGCTCCTGTGTGCTAACGCCCCGGGCGTCCTGATGATGCTCTGGGACTGATAGCATCCAAATAACAGCTCTTGCAGCTCAGCTACACAGCCAGGGATGCTGCTCATCCCAAGTGGTCTGGCTCTGTCAGGTGGGCAGAAAAGTGCCTGAGCCTCAGCTTCACTTGGTGGCTGGGGGATTGTTCCCAGAGCTCATCCCAGGTGCCTCCATCAAGCTCTGAGGACAATCCCCCAGCCCAGCTAGATCTTTCCTGTCTGGGTTAATGTATCAGTTGCTCAGCTGGTGCTATCAGAGCAGGGGAAACTACCTTAGGGCTAATTTTCAAATAAACTGGGGGTGAAAATCTTGCCCTTTGGCAAAGAGGCAAAATAATTTACAATTCCATCTTCTCATCTGCTCGTTCCTATTCAGGGCTGATGCCCATCACCATCTTGCTTTTTCTTGCTGCACCTCTCTGTGATTTCATTTGTAGGTCACTGGGATCTGATCCCCTTGCTTTGGTGCCTGCAGCCTGCCAGCAAATTGCTGGCAGTGGGTAGAGCAGCCATACAATTTACCCCAGAGGAATCTGCTTCTTCCCTGGGATTGCAGCACAGGGAAAAATCTGATTAAATGTAAGTCACTGGTTCGTGTAGTAAATGTAGCACGGGCCATAAGAATCATTTGTCATCCTTTTGCAAAAGATTTGAACATAAGAGGTTGTGGAGTGCTGCTTGGGAGGGTTTGCTCTTTGATTTATCAGATCACTTTTTTGTGCACTATTACACAACCTCTGCAGCATGCCACAGCACCCAAAGGAAGGCAACAGGAGTGAGGAACCTCTGAGGAATTCCTAATTTACTGTAAGAAAATGAAAATTACTCCCAGGTTATTGCCCTTGATCCTTAATACAAGAACTCTTTTTCTTGCTTTCTTCTGGTCAAATTACTTCAGTTATTGAGATAGACTTTCTTAGGTGGCTGATGGAAGAAGGGCATGGTGTAGAAGCTGGTGAAGAAGATTCTGGGGAGGACAAAACCCGAATGCAAGTTAAAAAAAAATATTGGCATATAAAAAGTTCAGCATAATTGTATGTGCAATGCCACCTCCAATGGTTGTCTTAATCTGCAGTGGCCTTTTGTATTCTACTCTGCAATAGTATCTGCATGTGAAATGGTATCTGAAATGGTATCTACACTTACAAGGATAGAGGATAGTTGCAATGCTTTTAGTGCTGTGTAATTTCCCACTGAGGAAAGCTGTGCTCTTCCAGGCTCCTGTTTGCTCTCTGGCTTTCACACGTGCATGCACTCACTCTTCATCTCTTGCTTGCAGACTTAGTTTATCCTTGGCTTTCCGAGTGCCTCCTTCATGAAGTATCTGTGGGTTTGATTATTTTCCACAGATATATTGGCTTGCACCTTCCTCAGGTTAAACATCACATTTATTATTTATTATTTATTATTTATTATTTATTATTTATTATTTATTCTTTGTCTGTACAGGTTTTGTCAGGTTTTTAGGACCTGTTGTACTGTTTCCTTCTTCTCACTTGCAATTTTAGCACCTCCCAGCTCCACATTGGCTCTAAAAGCAGCACACTATTTTCTATAAAAACTAACAAGAAGACATCAAGCTTGACATCAGCTCGGGTATCTGCCAGGACACGTGCTCACAGCTAGACACATGGCTGAGTCTGTCCATATACATCTGTGCTGAGGCTCCTTACTCCAGAGGTAAAGCACATCTTGCTGGATGCATAAAGTGTGTTAATTCCCAGAATGGCAGGTTAGAGCAGGAAGAAGGGTCATTTAGTATGATTCTGCCCTTACATTTTCACAAGGGCTTGGGTAGATATATTAGCAGCTAGGAGCTCTTCTGGGCTGGTTGCTGGTGGATGTGCTTGTCCACTTTGTGTCTGTACAGCTTTAAAGCCCCCATGGAGTTATGGGGGTGGAGAGCAGACATTTAGCTTTAGGGGCCACAGGGGATGGAGGACAGAAGTGGGCTGGGGTTGTCTAGGAGCTCTCCCATGAGGGAGAAGAGCTGAGAAGTCACTATATACACCTGTATGTTAGTGCTAGAGGGGTTTTACCACCAGTGTGGTCAGGATACCATTTTGATGACCTTCCCAAGTCCTGCCCATGTATCACTGGTGCTACCAATACCCACCTGTCCCCCTTGGGATTTTTGTTAGGCTCTGTGATTTGCTTCTCTTTTCCTTCCTCTTCCCTCCATCTCACAGCTTTGCTTCAGCTTTTTCTGTTCATAACTGGAGCTGTCATGAAGTTTAGGGAGGACTTGGTGCTGCTGGCCAAGAGCAGCTTCCCCAGGAGCAGCCACAGTGATGAAAGAAGATGAAATAACCCCCAAGACTTGGTGGCTCAAGGGTAGCTGGTGGTCTCTGGGTCTGATCTTTGTGAAGGACCCCAGCCCCAAGATACTGCAGTGTGGAGGGGAAAAGATGAAATAATCCTGGAGATCCACCACAGCACTGGTTTGGTTCTCTGCTTGTGGTTGTGAGAAGGGATAACAGCTCTGGGCAAAGCTGGTGTACCCCATTTGTCAGCACTGGTGAGGCCTCACCTCGAATACTGTTTCATTTTGGGGCCTTCACTAAAAGAAGGACACTGAGGTGCTGGAGCATGTCCAAGAAAGGACAAAGAAGCTGGCGTAGGGTGTGGAGAAAAAGTCTTACAAGAAGCAGCTGAGGGACCGGGGGTGTTCAGTTGGGAGAAAAGGAGGCTGAGGGCAGACCTCATAGCTCATACCTGGAAGCAGGTTGTAGCCTTCCCAGTAATAAGTGATGGGATAAGAGGAAATGGCTTCAAGTAATACCAGGGAAGTTTAAATTAGATATAGAAGTCTCTTCACTGAAAGGGTTATCAGGCACTGGAACAGGCTGCCCAGGTAAGGGGTGGATTCCCCATCCCTGGAGGTATTTTAAAGGCTTGTAGATGAAGTGCTTAAGGACATGGCTTAATGGTGAATTTGGCAGTGCTGGGTTAATGACTGGACCTGATGATCTTAAAAGGTCATTTCCAGCCAAAACAAATCTGGTTTATATGATGTTAGCCCTTGTAGCAGATTGCAGAAGGTGAAATGCAAGTGGCACAGGGGCAGTGCAGAGGACAC
Organism: Heliangelus exortis; assembly: GCF_036169615.1. Taxonomy (NCBI): domain Eukaryota; kingdom Metazoa; phylum Chordata; class Aves; order Apodiformes; family Trochilidae; genus Heliangelus; species Heliangelus exortis. The sequence goes on from NC_092422.1 coordinate 59,632,335, forward strand.
CCCTCTGCCAGCCAGCCTCACAAGCCCACCAAAGGTCATCAGTAAATAAGCCTGTGGTTACTCTTCATCTCCTGGGAGGATTCTGATGTGTTCTGCTTCTGCACCATTGGCTTTTTTCCCCTCTCATTTGGGAGGTGGTAGAATGGTCCTGTGGTAGGATCAATTGTGACAGCCCTGTTACCCTCCATCCTGAACATCCCCTGGATCCTGGAACAGCCCCCAACACTGAGGCCCATCCCTTTCTCTCTGTGTCCCCCAGGTCCTGCCCAGCCTGGAGCAAACCCACAAAGAAGTAAAAGCATGGAATGGACTTCACAGCATTGGGGTGGTGCTAGGGCCAGGCATGGCAGCGAGGGGGCTGATCTGAGCTGTCTTCTCTCTCCCTGTGCTTTTCCCTGTTGAAAACACTTTGCAAAACTGTGGGAAAAGGAAATAAGAAGGAGAAGAAATAAATTGGACAGACTTAAAAAAAATAATAATAAAAAAAGACCTTTCCAGAACTAGGTTGCAAAATGTATTAGGTTGAAAAGATAAGAAATACTTTAATAAAAGCAAGTCAATATTGTAGTGGATTAACTTCTGAAAACTCAAGGTAAAAACTGAGTTACACTTATTAGGATACAATGGAGATTTAAGTGAGACATTAAAAAGATGTGTTCTAAGTAATACATTGGATTTGCACTAATTTTATTAAGTCAGACACAGGCCTGGCACTGTGCCTACATTCCCTTCACTACCGCATTGTATGAGCTCTTGATGTCATCAGTAGAGGGAAAGGAGCCAGTGCCAAGAGTGGGCTTCTGAATTCATGTTATTACAGTTTGCCCCAAGGAAAGGTGATGGCTTAAAGGTGCTGAAGACCACGCCAAAACCCACCTACATAGAAAACAGACAGTTTTTACATCCACAGATGATTACTGACATTGGTATCCAGCACCCCAGGAACAGATTAATGTTTAAATTACAGCGCTCTGCTCAGAGAGCATGGTAGTTTTAGACTTGCTATGAAGGTTTTTTGTGCTGTACCTCTCCTAGAAAACATTATTTAGAGTCTCCTCAATTCAGGTATGACTGTGCTCAAGCCATTAGGAAAGCCTGTGCTGCCACATGAACTCCCATATGATGACAGAGGGACGCCGTGCAAAAACAAAGAAGAACTCTAATCTGCACCGAGCTGCAATGAAACTAAATTTTGCCTTAACTGCATTCAGTTCTTCTGCCATTGCTGTTGCATGCCGGAGGGTTTTTTTTTTCTAATTGAAAATGATAGCTCCCTGGGTGCTGGGGAGTCATGTGGCAGCCTTTTATTGCTGGGTGGATTATGTGCCCGCTATATTTCACACACCGCCTGGAGAAACACGGCAGATTTTATTGATATGAGGGACAGTCCCTCATCTTTCTTTTTCTTTTTTTTTTCCCCCTGTCTCTCTCTCTCTCTCTCTTGCAGGCTTGTGTTCTCAGTGCAGCTCATTTCCAATTTTATTAACATCTAGGACATGGTAGGAAGGCTTTGGTACAAAAATTATCAGAGAGCTCAGGAAGAAAAATTCCTTGATGCTCGGATTACAGGAATGCACATGTGTATGCTTCCAGTATTTTGGTAAAGGAAAATGTGGAAGAAAAAAAATAAATCAAATCCCCTGAACTTGTTTGACCATGAAAAAGTCAAAGAAAGAAAATTAATCTGTCCTCAAAAAGGTTAATTTAGTCTACCAAGCCAAGGAGATTAATGAAAGGGCAAAAACTAATATAGTTTAGAAACTAAGTCAGCTTTAGGAAGCAAGATAAGGCTAATGACAAAATAAATCACTTTATAACCATTTAGCAAGAGCAGTTTATGACTAATGATGGACTGACTGGGTGTCTCTTTCTGAGCTGCAGCCATGCCCCAGCAAGGGTGGGCCAGCAGCCCCCTTACCCCCAGGCGTCCGCAGAGGTTTCATCCTTGCATTCCACCAGGCCCATGCTGAGCATCCCTGACCATGGGCAGCAGAGCTGCAGGACAAACCTTCACCTCTGCAAGCCTCACTGACACTAAAATCAGCAGGGTTTCCAAAGGGAAATTTGCTTTGCTCACTGCTGAAAGGAGCAGCCCTTTCTGCATGAGAGAAGTTGATCTGCATTGGCATGATTCCCTAAAGTAGTTGGAGAGAAAATGAGGTGACCTGAGTAGCTCCTCCTCAAGCTCTGGACACCCTGTGGGGGTGGCCCTTGTGTGCCCTGCACTCTGTGGCACTCTGGGGGAGCTTGGCCATCTACATTAAACTGTCCTAAGTTTGAACTGAGGCCCCCAAAGGGATCACCTGGGGCAGTAACAGTAAGGGTGCAGCAAGAGCTGGGCCCTCCTTGCTGGCTGCATCCAACCCACCACCACCTGGGGGAATCTCAAATCCCGACCTGCATGCACCCTGCCACACAGGCACAGGAAGGGGATGTGAGGGGAAAAACCACCTTGTAAATAGATAAACCCCATCTGAGCACTCCTGGAGCTGGGTTGAAGTGCAATGGGCTGCTCTGGTCCTTCGTGCTCATGCTGAGCCCCAGCCACTGCACCTAGTGGGAGATGCTGCCCCAACAGCCATTCAGGAGCATCCAGCAATGCCTAAGGCAGCGTCACTTCAGCCACCAGCCAGTAATGGGGCAGTGGTGAGATTCTCCTTTTCCCTGGGGCAATCTCCTGAGCTGCTGTCCCCCTCCCAGTGCAGTGGCTGATCCCTATGTTGAGGACATGTGGGAGCTGGAAGGTGCCTCGGGCACTCTCCATCTCTCTCTGCTTTGTATAAATAGCTGAACACCTGCTGGAGCAGCAAGTGGCAACCTGATCCTCCCTGCCCATAGCCCTCCCTCATGTTCTTGTGCATTCCCTCTCTTTCTCTCTCTCAGCTAATGAGTATTTATTTAGACAAAGTGAAGCAGGGCTTTTAACAAATTGTCTCGGGCAAAACTTAGCCTTAATTGGGTATGTGTTTCCAGAGCACTTTGCTGTCCTGTGCTCAGGGGAGGCAGATGAAGGTGCAATATTACAACAGCTCTTCATATTAAGCCATGGGAAATGCATCTTTCTTCCTCTAAATCTGAATAAATTCTGCCCTATTTAATGAAGGGCTCTTCCATGAGGACTAGAGAGTTGAAGGAAGGAGGACCTGATTTTTTTGTTTAATTTTCCATTTAAAGCGCCTGTTCCAGAGTCCTCTGACATTAATAGAAAGTTTGGGCATTGGATAACTTTTTAAATGAATCCTATTGCTACATCTCCATACTCATGGGGTCTTAAGAGGAAATCCAGAAGCTGCCAGAATGGTCATGCCCTTCAGACACAGGAGTCATTTACAGCTCAGACCTCAGGGTGCATTAGTTCAAGTTCTGGTGTTGCTTTACAGCCAATGTCTGTCTATTGTGATGCAGCCCCTTCCATCAGAAGCACAGATAGCCCTGGACCAACTTAAAGAGCATCAATCAAAATGTCATGAAGCAATGCATCACTGTAAGAGAGCAGCAACAATGCCTGTCTCTTATAGGGGCTGGTACTAAAGTAGTGGTAGTGATGATATGTATAAATGTATGTGTACATACACGTATATGCTCTTGTGAAACCCTACCTGGAGTACTGTGTTGAGATTTGGGGCCTGGAACATAAGAAGAACATGGAGGGTTTGGAGTATGTCCACAGGAAGGCCATGAAGATGATCAGAAGACTAGAGGACCTCTCCTATAAAGACAGGCTGAGAGAGTTGGAGTTGAAAAGAGGAGAAGAGGAGGCTCCAGGGAGACCTTAAAGCAGCCCTCCAGTATCTGAGGGGGCCTAGAAAAAAGCTGGGGAGACTTTTCATAAGGGCATGTAGTGATAGGTCAGGGGGTAACATCTTTAAACTGTAAGAGGGTAGTCTTATATTACACATTAGAAACAAATTCTTTACTGTGAGGGTGGTGAGACCCTGGCACAGGTTGCCCAGGGAAGCTGTGGCTGCTCCCTCCCTGGAAGTGTTCAAGGCCAGGCTGGATGGGGCTCGGAGCAACCTGGTCTGATGAGAGGTGTCCCTGCCCATGGCAGAAAGGTTTTAACTAGATGATCTTTAGGGTCCCTTCTGATCCAATTAATTCTATGTTTCTATGATATGTGTGTACCTGTTTTTTACATGTGTGTATTTGGGCAGATCCATTGTGTTCAACTTGTGCAGCAATCTGCACTAATGGGTGCAGCTGACTTCTGGCAGAAAGAGTAATAATTGGCTTCACTTGACTCACTCACAAGAGCTTCAGGTTAGCAGCCATGTCACCAAAGCCTTTCGAAAATTGTGTGGTGTATTTTCTTGTAACAGTGAGTTAAACAGGTTCCCATTAATTGTCTAAATTTGCAAATCTGTCCTCAGTCCTTCTCCCATGGTGTGATGAGTCTCTTTTGAAGGATGCTCTGTCTGGTCCATAACGTCTCAATCACTGGAGAAGACCTCTTCTCTTTCACTGGTGAAATAAAAATCCCAGCTGTCTTGCTGAACAGCAGACAGAGTCCTCCACTGGTTTCCCTTCCAAAAAACCCCTGCTGTATTTGCTTACTTTTAAATGTCCTTTAAGATGGTAGATTTGTGTGAATTAATTGGTTATTCTACACCAAAAGGTCTGAGGGACCAACAATTTTTACATGCATAACTCGTGTCACTTTTACAGATTTATTGCTTTTTTTCCTGCCTTGTAGAGATTCACGTGCATTTTCCTGCATGAGACATATTTAAAAAAGAAAAGAAAAATAACACATTAATCCTTTCCTTCCTCTGCCTCCCAGATGAACAAAACTGTTGGAGTAAACTCAAAACCATTCCTGAATTTATGGAGAAATGCAGACACCTAAATCAAGATCCGAGAAGATTCGATTACAACCTTTCAGTGGAAAAATTTCAAGCAGACCGATTCTGCAAGTTGCTGAAAGCCTCAGGTTGTTGAACCCCTCAAATTGCTGCAGACACAGCATCCCTCCAGGGCAAGAGTAAAGAAAACTATTGCCTGCCCTACGGAAAATGATGGATGCTACTAAACACCAGTGCAGATCATCCCCATGTGTGTGCCCACATGCTGTGTCCTGGTACCCACCATGCCCAGGCACCCACCAGTGCTCACCCCCAGAGCTCAGCACCATAACACAGAGGTATTTGCCAGAGCCTTATGCCAAGCAGGTCTGAGAGCTTTGACTTCTGCAGTGACTTTTTTTTACAACCAAACTACCAAGCAACCAACCCAAAAGCTGCTGCACATCCATCCAGGGCCAACCAGCTGGAGAGATAACCCCCAGCACACGGTGGCCTCTCAGGAAGCTGATGGGTTGGGTTGTATTTAATTTTTCAGATGTGTCTTGTTCCTGTGCAAGAGTGTTGGAGGTACCCAGGCAGCACTGCCGTGTGTTAACCTAATCTAACATGAGAAATAGGCCAGGAGTGCAGCAAATGTTTTTCTGTGTCTCTGAGCCACTGTGATGTGTTTCATCAGAGGAGAACAAGCTGGGAGCAATAGGCGTAACAGGATTAAAATGGTGGCTGCTCTGTCATTTTCCACGTAGTCCCTGGGGCCTGAGAACTGCTGAAATATGGCTGAAATGCTGCTGTGCTGCACCTTGTTGAAAAAAGTGATTTGTTAAAAGAAAACCCGAATAACCGAGTCTGGTCCATTAAAATAATATGTAAACACCGGCCCCACAGTTTAACCAGTTTATTTTGATAGCCTTTAGGAACTGCAAGGCAATTCTAACCCCTCTCTACATTATCATATAACCTCATCAGAAGATAAACAGCCTCCTTACCCCCAAACATTTTGCAATTTGCATTTAGATTGTTCAGTGCCGATGTTCAGGATAAGATACTTCCCAACTCTGTCAAACAAAACCTGATTGTCATTTAGCAGCGTGGCAGCCAATTTATGTTTCCATTAATTCAGATCCCAGGCAATTATCTGGGGAGGGGAAAGGGAAAACCTTAATAAATTGCCCCCGCTGTCTGCCAGGCTGATTTTCCCATGGGTGGCTGGAGGGCAAATTTGATATACCCATGAGGAAGAGCAAGAGAATGCCTTCCTGCTCCTGCTGGGAAGAAAGGAAAGGTGTGGGGAGAAGCTTCGTGGAGGCAATGGTAATGTGGGGCAGGGTCCTTACATCTGTGTAAGGAACAGAGGTGGGGACATATGGGGCTTCGACTCCCAGCCTGATGCAGTGGCAGAGCTGGAGCCAGAGCACCAGTGGGTTTCCTCATGGCTGGTATGGCACATGCAGGTCAGCAATGTGCTGCCAAGCAGTGCCCTGTCCCCATAGTCTCCTGGGCTACACCTGCATCCTCCTCAGACCCTGGACCAGGAGAGCTCATTGCGGTCTTACCTGGCCAGGGGAAATGGCAGAGAACATGCCTTGCTGGTGATGGGACTGCCCTGCACTGCTGCCATGCACACCCCAAAACTGCACTTCTGGGGCCTGTCAGGGGGCTGCACACACTGTCATGACAGGCATCAGGTTTACCACGCTCTTGTGCAGGTGGGGAAATGCAAATTCAATATGTGTTCCTCCTCTGACAGTAAGCTGAAGATACTTCTCCCTTCCCACCTCTCTTAACCACCTCATTTTTCCTCTGCCCCACCACTTAGTGGTGCTCCCCATCACTGCTCTTCTTCCCTCAGGGAGCCCATGAGTGACAGCAACCTGACTGCTGAGGGCACCTCCCCGCCTGATCAACCCCATCATCTGCCAGCATGCAGCTGGCACCTTCCCCAGCTGCACAGTGCTGGCAACACCAGCAGAGCCCAGAGTTTCCCTGGGCACAGCATGTCCCTGAGGACACTCACCCTTAACTAAAAGGTGAGTGTCCTTTCCAATGCCCCATCTGAGAGAAGGGGACAGGTACCACCAAGGCAGCCCCTCTCCCAGGATGCTCTCCTTGCTCATAGGTTTTCCAGCACACACATGGATGCATGCCCATGGAAGGTTGCACAGCTTGTAATCCTGCACATGAGACTGTTTCTTTTGCCTTCACAAAACCACCGTATCATGTCTCGGGTGGTGCTGAAGAGCCATTTGTGTTGGAAACACCTTTCAGTCATTCCTGTGCGGAGTTGGTGGGATGCTGTCTGTCTTTCCCTTAGACTGCTGGGTTTTCCATGGGGTGGGATTAATGAAGAAGATGGGCTTACTTGCAACTGAATTGTACCTATAAACACAGAGGAACACACTGGCTGTATGCCACAGGGTGCTGCTGTGAGGCTTGGAGAGCAAAAGGACCCACTTGGTGAAAGCCTCTTGGTGTCCTGGCTTGTGGTCCCTCCGTGGCATCGTGGGACATGTGGTGCTGCTCAGCAGCTAAAAAAAAACAAGTTGTGTTCTGAAGGAAGAGAGACACCTGCACCCCAGTGATTGGAAATACATCTGTGACTGCTTGGGAAGTTTTTTTTTGATACATGAAAGACTGGGACATGAGGACAGGGCCTTCTCCAGACTGTATCACCTCTTGGCTTCCCTGTATGAGTACAGCTCATTTATTTGGCTTGGCACTGACTAGACAGGCCATGTAGCTGCCAGGTTCACCCTGTTATAAGGAGCTGCTAATGTCAGGAAGAGCTTTTGGCTGCAGGAAAGCCCTGCAGATGTTTTCCAGGTGGTTCTGCTCTCCATGAGCATTTAGGAACAGTCAAGTTGTGTAACAATTTTATGATCATTATTTTTCTTTGAAAACATGACTGGGATTCATATCAGGTGCTGGAGCAGCAGCAAAGGCCAGTGTGCAGTGTGAAGGCTGGGCAAGGTGTATGGCATGTGCTGGCAGCATGGGTCAGAGAGATGCCAGGAGAGCAGGACCTGACAAAGCATGGAAGAGACTGGTACTGCAGACCAGCTTGGAAATAGCTGGCAGGTTTCTCCATCCAGCACTTTGCTCCAAACCCCATCCAACCTGGCCTGGAACACTCCCAGGAAGGGGGCAGACACAGCCTCCCTGGGAAACCTGTGCCAGTGTCTCACCACCCTCATACTTAGGAATTTCTTCTGAATGGGTACCCTAAATCTACTCTCTTCCAGTTTAATGACATTACCCCTTGTCCTGTTGCTACATGACCTTGTAAGAAGTGAGGTTTCTTGTAGGTCTCTTTCAGGTACTGAAAGACCTCCTTGGAGCTGAACAAACCAAATTCATCCTGTCTTCCTAGGAGAGGTGCTCTAGTCCCCTGATCATCTTCATGGCCCTCCTCAGGACTGCCTCCAAGACCTCCGTGTTATGCTGGGGGCTCCAGAAATGGACACAGTGAAGGTACTCCTTAGCTGTACATACACTGTAGGTCCTGGGAGTCCCTTGCCTATGCCAGGGAGAGGATGAAGGTGGTCCTCCTCTGCCCACAAACCTGCTCAGCCCATCAGGTGACTTCTGAGCACATCTGAAGTTCATTAGTGGGATTTGAGGCTTCTGTTTCCTTGAAAATGCCTCTGCTCTTGCATCACCTTTCAGCCTCTCTGCCATAGCCTTGCCCTTCCCACCTTAGTCCCTCTTACCAGAATGTTGCCACTCTCTTTCTCTGGATCTATGCACAGGTAAGTTGTTAACTTCTCAAGATTTTGAAAAATCCTAGATTTGCCAAAAGATGATCCAGAAAGAGATTCTGACTTGTGATTGGCCATCTCTTACCTCTTACTGGTCATTATTTATGTGGGAGTTACCACTGAAAGCAAAGGAGATGTGGAGTCTGGTCAGAAAAACCAGTGTTTGCAGAAGGGTCTTCTCTGTTTTCTCTGCAAACCTCAGAACCACTTAGACTGTTAGTTCACTTTGTTGCCTAATAGAGAGAGAAACCTCAGTCAAGTTGCCTTAATGTTTATTTTATTTAAAGAATCAGAAACACAGTCATTGTGGTTCGTTTGTACTCATATCTGCCAACATTTCCTAAATCACGTTAACATTCATGTATAACAAAAACATTTTCTGAGCTGTGCAAAGTTCAAAGGAATTGTTCAATTACTTGAACCCATTTCTAGAAGAGCAAACCCAGCATTTTACAAACTGAGCTGCCAGAAGGAGTCTTTTCTTCTCCCTGCCCTTGCTGTAGGAGATGCAGATGCACCCTTCTCCACCTTTCCCTGTTATGACAGGTAAAAATTAGACCACCATACGAGTCAAACCTCTCAAGTCCAGGGCTTGCCAGATGACACTGGGTCATGTTTTCCTATCACTGAGCTGTACTAAGTTCTGCACTTGCGCTCCTGGCATGGAAGTGATTTGTCCAAGAAGAAAACTCGGTTACCCAAACTGATGATAAGCAATAAACAGGGCCCAGAAACAGCTGTTATCAAAACAGAAACAACTCCCCGCCCCAATATTTTTCCTTGCAGGAGGTACAACTGGAAGGGTTATTATATCCATTAAAAAAATCATCATTCCCCCTCAAAATATATTTTAAAGCACTGATTTAATGACATGACATCTGCGTGCTTTCCTTGACCTTCTCAAAAACCGACTTTTGTCCTGTTAGAGTTAAGCATGAAAAGATGGAAATCTGGAACCATTTTAGATCTGGCTAAACACAATACGCAGCAAGCAAGCCCTCATCCTCTTTCATTTTTTGGAGTGTAGTAAACACACACACGGAACAGAATTTTAAAGGAGCTTTAACCACCGTAAGTTGTCAGACAAAATCTCCTTACCTCTGACAGATCTAAGCCAGGATTGTTATTGGAATTAATAACCCATAGTTTGGTCTCACCGACTCGCTAACTGCAGCTTATTGTTGGAGGTGCAGTGATGCCCAGCCTGACCTGGACCAAACAAGTGGACAGATATGGCTCTAGTCTCAAGCAAGTCTTTCCAGAAGACATTTCTTCAGCCTCTTATCTATTATAAAAAGGCAATTTCCTCTCAACAGTAACTAAACTTTTAGTGGCTGACTCATTACAATCTGGACTACGAACAAATGTGGCAACGTTAGATATAAAAAAGAAACACCCTGAAAGTGATGCCTCCCTGTATGAAGGTGCCATACTTGGCCACGGACTGTGTTTCTTGAATCGGTTTGTTACATGTGACAGCAAAAAGAAACTTATTTTACAGAGAACAAAGTCACGGGGCTGAACTTAAATAGGAACTTTCATTTACATGGGTTTTGATACGTACTAGTATACACGGCCTGAAGGAAAACAAAACTTACACCTTCCCATATGAAATACTGGTAATGCAGTAATGATGCTCACCCACTGGGCCTCTTCCTTTCAATAAGATCATCTCCAGGTTACAGTGCTTCCAACAGGCTTTTAAACGACCACCACATGTGGGCTTTGGCAAACAGCCAGCTGCTGACAAAGGCAAGGTATGGATAGAGCTACGAAAATCCTTTCATCGTGTTACATTCCTCGAGAGATGATGTCTTTTTAAAGGCTCTCACAAGAGCATTATTGAATTTTTTTCTCTTCCTGCTTCATACAAATAACTGGCTAAACTCGCTTTACATTTATTGCACCTTCAAGTCTCTGGTAGATGGAAACTTATATTGCCTGATAGGGTTTGTATTGTAGCTTGACCATGTTAAGAAATGGAACAGTCTCCAGAACTGTACATTTCTACAGTAAGAAATCACATTTCGATAACGCTAATTACAGCCGTCGCAGATCAGCTCTCATCTTCGTGATGCAACGACAGAGGAAAACTCCACAGTCCCTGCGTGTGCTAGAACCTGCAGTGTTCTTCTTATTGCCATGAAAAAAAATCAATTAAAACGACTCTTCTGGGAATTACTTCCAATTCTGGAGTAATTATCAATCTCCAGACAGAACGCTGTGCTGCAGCGTGGATCTTCAGACACTCTGCATGCATAAGGAAGGAGTGACTGTGTGTTGGGTGTGTTGCACAGGCATGCTCCTCCAGGTCTGTTTATCCAGTGACCAAGTGACTTCTTCTCTTTTCCTCTATGAAGCATGAACCAAGCAGTCTGATCTTGATCTTCAGGTATGTTTCTAATTTCATACATCGAACGCAAATTTTGTTGCAGCCTCCCTGTTTAACCAAACCAAATCTTTAACAATTAAAAAAAATAGCACCAGATGTATGAAAAAGAAATGTCTGATCTAGTAGGAATATTTATAAAGTAGAGCAATTCTTAGAGTAAAAAGGTAAGTCGTACAAAAAAGCAATGGAAAGTGATACTGAAGGACAAAAATCCATGCTGCATATAATAAGGGCAGAAGACAGGCAAATGGGATTCTGCTCAAATAACCACAGTTTAATGGTGGGGCTGTACTTTCTCCAGGACCTCCCTGGCAGCAGCACCAGGAACCAGATGGTATGGGACTCTGAGCACTAACACACTCACCGACAAACTTGTGCAGCATATCTTTGAGGTATATAGAAAGCATGACATTAACATTTTGGACTCCATTCTTTCTTGCACAACGATGCACAGATCTTTATTTGCGGGTTTTGTTCAACTCTCCCCTCCCTATTTTTCCCTTGAGAAAAATGAAATCCCATTTTAAAAGCTTCCTAGCACACCTCCTTGAACTCTCAAATTCATCTTGCATAGGCCAGTAATAAGAACACTGCAGCTCTGACAAATAAGTTACAGCAATATAACAACTTTCCTCTTTTTTTTTTTTTCTTTTTTTTTTTTTCTTTTTCTTTTTTTTTTTTTTTTTTTAAAGATATCTTCTCTATAATTTACACAAAGAGTTGACAGCTGGAGTTTAGGTTATGTACAGTCCAGGTGGGCATCCTTGCAGTCTGTGTTTCCAGGTGGAAGGCACTACTTTTACATACCACTGTATGCACCACACGGAGTGTGCTCAGGAGCACAGCTCAGGGGCACTGCATCTCCAGAGCTGTAGACTGAAGGGCCTGGGGGTAGTCTTTGGAAATAAAAATGGCAGTGGTTATCTAAGTCCAGTTTCCCTTTGCTGTCTCTTCTTGTGCTATGCAGTTTCCCCTGAAAGCTCCTCCAGTTCAGAGAGCGGCCACCCATCCTCAGAAGCTCTCAACAAAGCTCCCAGGGAAGAGGCCCGTCCTGCCATTCCTCTGCAATGTCCCTTTGTACCAACCATCCTCCCGTTTCTTGTGCACAAACACAATGTCACCTTCCTTCAGTTCGATCTCGGCCTCGCTCTGTGGTGGGTATGGGACCACAACACGGTACCTTTGGAGGAAAAAAACACAAAGACATGGTCAGCCAGCAGTCAAACCTGCTCCCGATGGAGCAGCCAGGCAACATGCGAATTACAGACCCTACCAGGCCAGATATTAATCTCCTTTTACACACTCCTGAGCCTCCACCTTCACAGATACTCCCCTGGGCACGAAGGACTGTGAAAGTCTGCAGATTGGCTGTCAGGAAGGGAAAAACCCACTAAAATCCCACAGAGGGCACCTCAGTGGTTCTCCAGGACACCTGCAAGCTGCAGTTCACTACTAAGGTCCTTTCCCTGTTTCTAGTGCTGACCTGTAAAGCCAGACCTAGAAGCCAGAGCTGCTTTCAGACTCCTTTCTCTCAGAGTGCTAAAGCCAAGTCAGTGCTGGCAGCCACCTGAAAACCTTGCATCATGTCCACCTGCTCCAGGAAAGAAAAGGGAGGTAGGTTTCTCCACCCTTCCTACACTAAGTGCTTGGGCTTATTCCTTGGGGTTTATCTAAGAGGCTCCTGATAGCTCACAGCCTGTACAGGGTAAACTTCAGGATATGGAAAGCTTTTATTTATTTAAAAATTTGGCTCTGTGCCAAGTCAGAAGAAATCGTCTTGCCTCTCCTTCCTGCCTTTCTGTGAGAAAAATGCTTTCACTTGACAAAAAAACCCACTTTTGCAAACATTAGTACGATAAATTACAAAACAGTTGTATCTGATGCATCTACTTCTTCTATTAGAATTCAGGTTGATGGGGAGATTCCTGGGCAGCTTGACTGAAGACTTGATAGGAATGTAGCCAGGAGACAAGCAATGAAAGCAAGAAGATATTGTCAAATGCCTGGACTGCTTGCAGTGGTCCCTGCCCCCATCTGCATGCTGAGCCTTGTGTCAGGGACTCAGCTGCTTTCTTCCAACACTGCACCTGCAGACACCTAATGTGTCTCATTCAGCACTGCACCTCCTGCATCCTGATATGGGGTTTGCAGTGGTCCCACCAACTGCCCATGACATCCACAGAGGTTGGCTAAAGCACCTAACATTTTACTTCTTATTATGTGACTTAGAAACATAGGTTGGGTCCCTCAAACCTGGAAGGGAAGCTGACATGGAGGGATATCAAATGATTCTCAAAGCCTTCTCCATACCAAGAGGGAGCCCCTGTGCTGAACCAGGCACAGTTCCTCTCCAGGAACTTTGTTTTTTAAGTGTCACTTCATTTCATTGAAGTAATGATGAGTCTGATCCTGATATGGTCTACTCTGTGCCCAGGGTTATCAGCAGGCATCCTCCTAAGAGCACAGACTGAGCTCTTTTACATCAGTGTGCAGAGAAGTGGATATATTCCTGCTGTGCTGCTTTTCTTTCTTCAGGACATGTACTTTCCCAGCCATTTGACATTTGGTTAATAATCAAACACTTTGCTAGCTGAAAAGTAATGAATATAGTAAGATAGTTAAAAGGTGCCATCTGAGTATCTTAAGTCCATCTCCTGAGGAATAATATTTCCACAACCACTGCATGCTCACTGATGACTCAGTTGTGTTTGTTACAGGGTATTTATTTATAATAACATCCTGCCCTTGAGGACTACATCCAACATGCACTGAAGGCTCTGGAGCACTCCCTGGGGCCATTCCAAGTGAGATGGTACAAACCCAAGGGACTTTACAATGCCAGTTGCTGATTTTATTTGCAGATGTTGCTCAGGTGCCTAGTGACTTCAGTTCTGAAACCAGGGACTCCACTTAGAAATGACAGTGAAAATACCAGTTTTGGCTCTGTGTTTGAACATCTCCATGGCCAAATATCCCACTACTTGGTAAAGAGTTCCCCTCCATTTGGCATTTTCATCTACTCTAAAACCTGATTAAGGTCTTTTTATCTTGACACAGCAACACAGTCATGTAGAAAATAGGTTTGTACGAGTGCCCCCCAAAATCACAGAATGGCTTGGGTTGGAAATGACTTTAAAGATCCCCTAGTTCCAACCCCACTGTAAGGGCAGGGACACCTTCCACTAGATCAGGTAACTCAAAGACCCACCCAGCCTGGCCTGGAACACTTCCAGAGAGGGGGCATCCACAAAAAATCTGTTGGTCTTTTCTGTCCCTTGGTCAATAATCTTATCATAAATTCCTTCTTCTGTAGACAAGGTTGAAACATGCTGCTGGCTGGCTGCAGGATTATGGTCTATCAAGTTATCATCTGTGGAACTGCTACACTTATATTATGAAGTTTTGCCAATTACAGCCATTATGCAAATGAATACACACATTATTTCAAACACTCTGCTGCAGTGTTGATTAATTAAATTATCAGAGTGGAACAATTGCAGCTAAGATGATGACAAGTTTCAGATCTTGCAACTCTACACACAATCACTGAGCACTGTAGCTCTTCCCCAGGATCTCAAGCAGCTTTGAGGAAGAAGAGGGTCAGACCTCAAGAGCAGCTGGGTGGTGTAGGGATACTCCCAGGTGCTTTGGGCAGATCAGGAAGCAGAAGCAAAGAAAAATGTGGTGTTGTGAGGAAGGTTGTCCCAAAGGCTCAGCTGGGACTTCCAACACCTCGTGTCATACCTTAAGCACAGGATCATCCTTTTAAAACCAGGCTACATCCTAGAGGTGAGGAGCTGCTAGTCCCTAAATGGCTCACATGAGGAAAAGGTGAGCATGCTTAACCAGAATGTGCTCATTGTTGTAAAAGGGGTTCTTCACAGGTTTTCTCTGAGCTTTAGAAAAACAGATCTCAGTCACTACATTACCAAATAAGGCACTTTTCCCCATTTAAGAAAACTCTAAATACTACCGTAAAATTCCATTACCTACAGTATCTTATAGCATGGCACTCCAGTGTTTTTGATAGAATAAAGAGCTCTTTGATATGGAAGTCCTTGCAAATCGGTTAAGAAATCCTCTGTGGGAGATGGAAAAAGATGCTATACTTTTCCCCAGGAGATGCTTTTGAAGGGGGGCCTAGGAGGGGCAGCCCAGTGAGGTCTGAAGAGGGCAGCCAGTGGCTGCTGTGCCACCCCTCCAGACCTCCAGGTGGCATCTCAGCCTAGGTTATCCTCTGGAACTGAATTGCAAATACTAGCCGTATTTTTTTGGCATAAAAAATTTCTTCTCCCAAATATCCTCTCTCACTCTCAAAAAGGCAGTTCTGTAAACTTCTATTTATAACTACCCTTTTCATTTGCCCTTTTGTCCCCTCTTTGAGAAAAAGCAACTGTAAAATCCTAGGTTTTCTTATACTAAACTGCTTCCTGGCATTTCTGATGGATCTCAGAGCACTCTCAGTTTTGTCAGCATCATGTTATGCCTCTAAATTTTATACTTTTTAAAATGCTGGGCAACAACTGTGATGTCAAGTGTGGAAACCACCTCTGCCTATTAACAGTGTTTGGTGCTTTCTGTTGTAAATCACACTCTCAGATATTTGTAATCCTGCCAAATGTTAACTATTTTGGCCTGAACTCTCCACAACAGTTGTCTGTGTTAGGTTGAGGGTTCCATATTCAGATCAAATGGTGCCATCACCTCAAGGAATAATGTGAGGATGCTTTCGCAGCATCATCAGACCCAGCTGAGTGCTTCTACAAGCTGCTCTGGTATTCCCATACTTGAGAGCAAAACCCTGTGACCTTGCTGATTTGCCAAGGACGGTGTTCCTTCAGAAAAGTATCTGCTCTTGTCAAGATTAAAAGCATTCAAACTGTCCCAAAACGATAAATTCTCAGCTGATGTTGGGAAGTAAGCACTGAATGTAAAATCTCTGCTGATTCACACTCCAAGATGTCCTAACTCTGCAGGACCTCAGAGGTTGCATTTGTCTTCCTTTCTCAGCATCGGGCTCATCTTGTGTTTTTCTCTCAGGGCACAGACTTGATGCTGGACTTCCCCACTGCTGGCTGCTGTGGCATCCTTGGGTTAGGCACTACATCCCTGGAGGAGACTCTCCTGGATGGGTGGGCAATGGCCTGGGAATGGTCCTTGGTGCCCAAGTGAAAATACATGAGTAGAGGCTGTGAGTAATATCAGCAAGGATGAGCAACCTCAAAGATCTGGACAGTGAGGAAAGGTGAGGTAGGGGGTGGAGGGAGAGGGAGGCTGATGGGAGAAAAACAGGGATCTGAGGGAGAAGTGGGACCATGATGAATGACAACTGGAAGTCCTGACAGATGGTTTGGGTATGGATGCTGAACGGGCAGCTGTGCTGAGCTGAGCCCAGGAGAACAAAAAGCCTTGGTGAGAGGGAGCCTGGGTTGGGACATTGACATCCCATGGAGCAGGACACTGTATGGATAGAGGCTGGCATTGGGGCTGAAGGTGGAACAGGGACCCTGGCAGCAATCAACTCAGTGAAACATAGGAATGGGTCCATCATCACTGTCCCTCTGCTGTCAGCAAAGACCTGGGAATCCCCCTGCCCCTTGTCTTCATAGCACTTGTCCTCACAGTTAAAAGAAACACCTCTCCCACCCAGCTCTCCCTTTGCTGCTGACATCTGGAAGGGACAGCTAAGACTCCTAACCTCAAATGCATGCTACATGATGGAAATTTTTGTTTCATTTCCTTTAAGAAAGCAAGATGGTTAAAAGTGTCTTGTATATATATGCAAAAATACATCCACCACCTTAAGAGAAAAGGAATGTTTCACACCCATGCATCTGAGATGAAGAAATAATCCCATGAAGAAATTGTCCATTACTTCACTTTTACTTACATGCAATATAATGTTTCATTCCATGATTGCATACTATTTTTCCCGCAGGATGTCTGCCTCATTTAGTGCACAAAATGCCCTGCTCTGGATGTGAGTCAGGGCTCTGACATGGAAGAGAAGTGTGGCTGCCAAAGCCATCCCATCTTTTGCAGAGGCTGGAGGATGCTGAGTAAAGTGACCACAGCAAAACTCAAGAGTAGTGCAGGTGTAGGGAAAGTGGCTCCCTGAGCTCCTCCAGCTGCAAGGTCTTATGCCAGAATTTCCACAGAGTGATACTCATCTCCTGCACCCAAGCTGCCTAGGAGTCAGTTGTCTGGGCTAAATTACTCACACAAGCTCTCCCTGTCAGCGTGCACAGACAGGCATGGAGCAGTATTGATCAGAACTAATCATTAATTAAGGGCTTGGCTTAGGCTGAGGAAAAAAAGCCCTGAAATACTGACTATCTGCTCAGCTAGTAAATATGTGCATTCAGGACACTGATGCTTCTGAAGAAACTTAAGAAAACAAGTGTCCAATGAGGCAAATTGGATCTGCAGGGCTAAGCTCCAACACGGTTCAGTTTAGAGTCCTTGAGTTAGGATGTTTAATGCACGTTTCTGTTTGTCAAACTATTGCGTGCTAAGAAGAGATTTCAGGAGTCCAGTCCTGTGATTCCAACAGGTTTCTTGGGCTTAAGTTTTGTGTGGGACAGCTAACCAGTGAAAATGAGGCACCCAGCCCTGCTAACCACTCCTCTTGCTTGTCAGAGGAGCTCTGTTTCTCCATTCCCTTACTGTCAGATTGCAGAGATCTGCAAAGTGTCTCTTCATCCTACAAGCCAGTGCCCACTTTACCATATAATGGTGTCTGAATCAGCAGCCTTACAAAAACAAACATCAGTTGTATCTTTTACCCTTGAGATGGAAATCTTGGAAGAGTCAGTTTCTGAGATGGTTAATTCTAGTCCTAAGGCAGAGAAGCCCCTAACCATGTGCATACATGTCACTGTTCAGTCAGAACTTACACCTGGGTTAATTTTTCTAGTATCACTTTCCATGAAATTAAAAAAAAAAAAAAAAAAAAATCCTTCCTTAGCTTTTCCTTTTGGCAAAGAAGATACATGTATGCAGCAAAATTGAAGTCAATGGGCATTAAGCACATGACTGAATGCATCCTTCAGCTGGGAGCTCAGTTTCTCAGGTGGCACTGATTTGTAGAAAGGATACTTGGAAACATGGAGGGGTCTGTTTGAACAGCCAGACTCAGCACTCCCATCTTATTCTGCAGCACTGTTGTGGGTACAGCTTGCTCGAAGCCTCCATGAAAACCATAGAAACATGGCACGGATACACCAGTTATGACAGCAAACCCGGACACGACTGCTTCATCAGAATAGAACATGGCAGAATCAGTGCCAGTTACTATAAAAGAGTCAACAATGTGTGACATGTTTTACGCAGGTTTTCATCTGGGAACAGAGCCAGGCACCGAGGGGAACATGACTCACGAGCACACACGTGCACGCTCAACTCTCCTGTTTTGCTTCATGTGCAGTCATTATTTTCTGGAAGGGGGTGGCAAGGAAAGTATTTTGCTTTGGCACTCCTAGGCAGGCAGCAGACCCCTCTGCCACGCAAACTGACAGCATCAGTGGGGGCTGGGCAAGTCTCGGGCTCGGGTTCTGCCTGACCACAATGCACCCCTGTACTGGTTCTGTTCTCATGCACCCGTCAGAAACGGGATGGAGCATTAGGTGGAAAACAATGTGTGGGGCACACACAACCTGATAGGGCAGTAATTTGCCAGTCAGTCACTGCAACATGAAATGACAAGGACACCACCTGGGAAATTTCTCCGCTCTGCTGCTTGGACTGCTGGATGCTTTATGCCAGAGAACAGCTGAAGGAAGGTGATTTTATAAACTGACAGTGTGAAACTACACCCAAAAGGAATAGAGGGGCTCTAAATACCCCAGCAAACCAGTTAAATAGCGAGGCTAAATGACTGAAGAGCTAGGAGCAATTGCCTTTCTATCCAGCCATCCACAACCAGGTTTTGGAATGGCAAGTAGAGTAAGCTAAAATAATTGTTTTCCTCGCTCTCCCCATGCACAAAAATGTAATGAGAGCATAAACATCAGCAGCACCTCTGAGACAGTGAAGCTCACTTCACCTTCCTGACTGACTGCAGCTCCCATGAAGGGCTGTGCCATCAGGCAGCAGAACAGGCATTTTTTCCCTTCAGCCATGAGCATTTAGCCATGATCGATCAGAGCCTTTCAATGTCCCTCCAATACAGCTTGTGGCATCACTGCTCAGGTTTGACCAGTAGCCTGGCTGTGGTTAGTGCTGGATTCAACATCTCTGGGAGAAGAACTGATGCTCTGCTGCCTGCATGAGCCTCATTCCGAATGCCGTAAATATTAAGGAATGTGCTACTTCTTCCAATCTTTCATTGCTCTGCCTCTCTGTGCACAGATGGGCGTTGGGAGACAGAAAGCCAAGTACAGCTAAGTGCACTGAAATGCTTTGCAGCTTTTTAAAATTTCATCCAGCATCTGAATCTGTTTATCTAACCTTTTTTTTTTTTTTCTTTCCCCCCCTCTCCTCCCTTTTCATTCTTGGGGAATTGCTCCTACCGTGCAGATGAAATGCACCAAAATGCAAACAAGCAAAATATGGAGCTGAGTGACGTTGAACGTGAGTTCCTCCATTGCCAGATGTGAAAAGAACAAGTGGTTTGAAAACCATAATTTGTTTTTTTTTTTTAAAAAAAAAAAGTATAATTTGGTACTTCTGAGCAATTTGATGATTTAATGAGCACAGATGGATGTGGGATGAATTTCTAGGAGACAAGTGTTTAATGTATCTGCTCAGATTATTCCAGGACTAAGCATTATCCTTCCTAGTGCATGAAGGTAATTAATATTTCCCATTATGGGCATAAAAACCCCCATATGATCAGTTAAGGAATGCAGATACACCAGTGATATGGAAGTTAATTCATAAATCAATTAGAGAATCTTTCCTGCTGTGTATAATTAGGGTTACTTCAATTATAGCTTATTTTCGGATTTTAGACTCAGGAATTAAAATGCTTAGAATCTGAGTAAGTTCCTCACCACTCCAGACTGCAATTGGAAGTATTTACTCAGTTTTATCAGTTTATATCTATTTACTCCTGACTCCAGCATGTCTGAGCAGATACAGCTAACCCATGTCCCTCTGGTTCTATTTTGCTACTTAAACCTGTAATCATTTAACTGCTTCACTATTTAGCCCATCCTGAGGTGAACTGAATAATTAGTAGGATATGGGATTAATCCTGGCATATTAATGTGTCTGGACTTCTCTACAGCAACTGTTTGAGAGCAGCACCTCAACACCCAGGTCTGGAGATGTCAGGGGGTGTTCTTCCCCACTTCTTTTCACGGCTACATTTAACTAAAGGTGCAGCATCCCACTGATTTAGTTACACTGGAGTTAATCTGGTTTATATTGGTTTACCTTTTCTTATAGCATTAATCTAAACTGATGCAGACCAAATTAAGTGCATCTAAATAGGGACTGTTTTTCACTTCTTTTGCTAAATTGCTTTTTAATGGATTTTAAGGATAAGAGACCCCTGTGATATTCTGCTCTCCCTGCCTTTATTACAATGCTGCAGGACTTACCTGTGTTTATTTCTGCTTCAAGTTGAGATGCTGTGTTTGAACAACAGCATCTCTCTTAGACAAAATGCCCAATCTAGAGTAAAAATATTTGCATGTCTGTCCTGTCTGCAGACTCTTACAGACTGGTACCAAGTCATTCCTAAGCCTGCTCTTTACCAGGTCTACCAAAGCTCCCTGTATTGCTCACTGCAACTATATTCTTTTATTTTGCATCTTTCTTGTGATGCTTCACAGAAGCCAATCCACTATGCCTTAGATTTATCTCTTTTGAAATACACTGTTACTCCCTGTTATTCTTATCAATGTGTTAAATTAGCTCTGTACTAGCAGGTCTGCCCCCTTCATCACCTACCTCTCATTTCAGTCCCATTTGAAACAGCAAAGGTTTTATGTTGGAGAGTGCAGATCTAACACCCAGCTCTTGTTGGGCTACTCTGCATATGTGCCAAATCATTTTCTGATGATTTCTGATCTAGAATCAGATGTAATGCCAGCGAATGAATTTCCAATCCACTTACTACCTGCTGTATCAGTTGTGTGCAGTTTACTGAGCAAGAAATTTTATGACCCAAACCAGACATCTTAGAAAAGTTTAAGTTTCTTATAGCATCATCGTTCCCTTCCCAACCAAATTGCAACTTGAATTCACTAAAACACTGTGCAAGGTATAAACTGTCCATGCCCTGAATCATCTGCTCCATGACTCCAATGGGACTCAGGGTCAGGTGTCTTGTCCAATCCATTGCCTTTGGCCTCTTTCATACACTAGGACAAAAATAGTTTCTTCCAGACTTCTGGAACTTTACTATTGTTCCAAAATTGCTTTATATATCAACTACAGAGTGTCCCTAGGCTCCTTTTTGAAACCTTCTTAATGCTTGTATATAAAAAACACAACTCTCCTCCACCACTTTTTGAGTGGAAAGCATTTCAATTACATCGTATCAGTGCATTATCTGCTCCCTTCCCAGTACTCAAGCTGCAGTCTTGTTGAAAATATTTACCTGAAGCCAATATGACTCTGCACATGGAGACCTAGCTCTTTTCTGTGCTCCTGTTTCTAATCTGTTATATCTCTCTCCATCTGCTTTTGTTTGGCAGGTCAGCTACAGGTCTGAAAGGTCAGCTGCTCTCAGGTACAAAAGTGCAGTGCAGGCTGCTGAAATGAACTCCAGAATCAATGGTAAATTCCTCTCAAGAAATGAGCTGCATTTTTTGTAACAGGTCACTGAGCATGGGAGTACCTGGAAATATCCTAAGCAAGGAGAATTTGAAAGAGTCTCTGGTACTGTGGAACAGGTCTGAAAGGGCCTTGATGAGCAAACACATCACCCATGTTGTCCCTGGCAGGATACTCCACATGTGGGGTTTACAACCCCACAAGTTTATTAAAACATCAGAATCCCACCAAAAAAGGGGCCTTTGCCAACAGCATTTACAGCCTTTGGGCTCAGATAGCACTGTTAACCTCCATATTTAGACCAGGGCTGTGTGGTTCCATGATTCCAGGTGCTGCTCACCACTTTTTAAAGCAATAAAATATTGAAACTGCCCTGTGTGTCAAATGATTTTCAGCAGGCAGATGCATGTAAGCCCTGTCTATCTTAAAGGCAGCTGAGCCACCTACGGTCAATTTGCAGAGCAACAAAAACTACACCAACCCTTCAGCAAGTTAAATCCAAAGCCCTCCTCAAAATGCTTCCTGAGGATGCAGGTGACCTCAGGGTCACTGCTTACCTTTCCCTGGGCAAAGGCTTGGGCTCTGGCCGAATAGCTGCCATGGAAGAGAGGGGCTGCCTGGCAGGAGAAGGGATGGAAAAATTCAAATCCAAAGAGCCTGTTTTCCTGTGCAGAGGCTCCAGCCCCATGGCTCCCTGCATTTCACTCTCAATAGGGCACGAGCCAGCCCTGCCGTGGCTGGAGAGGGAAGAGAGCTCAGGTCCCACAGCCCCTTGCAGGACTCCTTCGACGGCTGCCTGGGGGTCGTGCGTGGGGGACACGGAGGGTGGGGACCGCGACTTCTTTTTTGTTGATGCTCCTGCTAGAAGTTTCAGCAGCCCGCTCTTCTTCTCCTTCTGCAAAGGAACCAAAGAAACAGGGGCAGTGAGCAGACATGCCAACTCCCTTCGTTTTGCTTTTGGAAAGTCATAGAATCATAGAATCATAGAACTGGCTGGGTTGGAAGGGACCCCAGAGATCATCAAGTCCAACCCTTGATCCACTACTGCTGCAGTTACCAGACCATGGCACTGAGTGCCACATCCAGGCTCTTTTTAAATATCTCCAGGGATGGAGAATCCACCACTTCCCGGGGCAGCCCATTCCAATGCCTGATCACCCTCTTGGTAAAGAAATTCTTTCTAATGTCCAACCTAAACCTCCCCTGGCACAACTTGAGACCGTGCCCTCTTGTCTTGCTGAGAGTTGCCTGGGAAAAGAGACCAACCCCCCCCTGGCTACCCCCTCCTTTCAGGGAGTTGTAGAGAGTGATGAGGTCTCCCCTGAGCCTCCTCTTCTCCAGGCTGAACAGCCCCAGCTCCCTCAGCCTCTCCTCATAGGATCTGTGCTCGAGTCCCTTCACCAGCCCAGTTGCCCTCCTTAAGTCTTCATGTGTGTGGCAGGGAACCCCCCAGAACTGCCATGATTAGAGGTAGATCCAGGAAGAACTGGAGATTTTGGTAATAAAGATCCTGTGAAAATCACTCCCCGTCCTGCACTCCCCATGTGCATCCACATTCAGTAGAGTAAGGACCTGCAAAGATTATCTCCATTTTCAAATCCACCCAGGCTCTGATCACATGCCTTTTGAAAGAAATCACGCAGTTATAGTGGGACAGCAAGCAAAGGAACAAAATTCCCATGCAGAGAAGCTGTCAACTGAAGTGCTGCCCTTTCTCTTCCAGAAGAATCCTGTCCCTCAATGCAGAGACTCCCCATAAGTGAACAACACAGGCACTATGGCTAAGAAACTACTGAAAAGCACAAGTGATGCCAGTTATAATAAGTAAAATAAGTAAGTAAAATAAGCAAGTAAGTAAAATTCTGGGGGGAAAAAATCACATTATAAAAAAAAAAGTCACATAAAAGACAGCAAAAGAGATACTCAGAATAAAAATAGCAATTACAAAGCAGTGAAACAGCAAGAATTAGAAAAAACCCAAAACAGATTCCAATTAGAGAAAACACATCCCAGACAGTCAACAGCCTGACCTTGAACCAGGCCTGCAAGGCACCTGCAAGACAGATAAAAGGGATGGAAAGGGATACTCGCCACAACTCCCCACATCTTATCTTGCTTAGAGCATTGAGGTCTGGAGAGGAAACACCAAGAAATTTGATTTACTGTATTAACATACTACTGATATATTACTGAGCTATTAGCACACTAAAACACCCACCCATTGGGTAGAGGGGCCCCTACTAATAAAAAGCCCCTTACTCTTTGAGCATGTGTAGCAAACTTTTTGAGCACTGTCACTTTAAATGGAAGTGAGAAACTTGTTAACAAATTATGTGTGCAAATGACAGAATAATATTAGATTAAGTTCTTTCTCATGTTTTTGGGTATAAGAGTAGAACTTAAGTGTTTTGGAAAATGGAGACTGCTTTGTGGGATGCCACCCTGCTCCCAGTTCTGTGCACAACTGGAAACCAAAGCAAATGTCTCAAACCTGTGCGTGGATCTGCTTCTTGCCCACTGTGTGATGGGCCCTGTTTTTGGGACAACAGAAGGTTCTGAGGAGAAATTTTAGATCCCAGTCCATTGCAAGAGAAGTGCTCCTCATTACTGCCTTATTTACTACCTGACACAGATTTACTGGAGGGAGAATGGAGATGCAGGACACGGGCTAAAGAGCTCTTTCCAGCATCTACTCCCCTTCACACCCTGCATCACACAGCTCTACCTCTTTCTGTCTCCCTCCTAGAAGTGGGTTGCTTCTCACGTGTTAAGATAAAGGTATCACCTTGATGTTTGAAGACAGACCACAAAATTCACATTTGGCAATTGCAGTGGCAGTGCAAGAGAGGTTTCAGAGTTCTGCAAGGATACGGAGGAATGATTGAAAACAAAATTAACAACACCCTTTCAATTCACGTGAGAAAAAATTCATCCTGCATTACTAAAGAAATGCATCTTACCTTATGGGTTTTACAGCAGTGTGAGAAATCCTACTGCATATTTCTCCCAAGGACACACAGATTCCAAATATTATGTCCTTCAGCTAGAAAGGGCTGCTAGACAGGGGTTTTGGTTAGAGTGACTGTGTGCAGAACCTTGCCATCCTCCAGTTCATGCTGCACAGCACTTGGATAGAGTTGCAACCAGTGATGCTGTGCCGTAAACTGTTCATTTTTTTAATGACAAGTTCTGCAAAGGTTCTGTTAGATTTCTACCTCTTTTGTCAGAAGTGCAAGCCATTATCCAAGGCTATCTTCAGAGACTCAGAACTGTGAAGTTTAGCTATATTTGATAATTTGTTCTATAATAGGATCCCAGGGGATAAAAAAGAACCCAGCAACTGCAATACTTATGGAACAGAAACTATCTCTCTATTTTCAAGCAGAAACATTCTTTGGAAATACAAGCCAGTAATTTATTTATTCTCTGTAGACAAAATGTCTCATGCAAGGTTTAAAATGATGTTCTTTTATGTGCTGACTGCTGAAGTAATTTCTCAAAGCAGCTTTAAAGAATAGGAGGGCTACAATAAGATAAATATAAGCTTTTAGAAGATGCTTGGATTTACTACAGCAAATGTACTTGGAGTA
Source organism: Heliangelus exortis (assembly GCF_036169615.1). Classification (NCBI taxonomy): domain Eukaryota; kingdom Metazoa; phylum Chordata; class Aves; order Apodiformes; family Trochilidae; genus Heliangelus; species Heliangelus exortis. The sequence goes on from NC_092422.1 coordinate 59,657,599, forward strand.
TCTGATATCTCTGCTCCCACAGTTCATGTTTGCACTCCTTAGCTGTCAAAGACAGGCAAGAAAACAGAAATATCTTAGATGCTAAGACATGGAAGAACTAAAATGAAGCACAGCTGTAATCACAGAGACAACGTCCACTGATTTTTGAGGAGCAGAGTCTGAACTGTGCTTCCATATCCCTGTCTTCTGCATACCATCAGTTTTGACTATATGGTCTGTTTAAAAGGGCATTTGTCACTTTCAGGATGAAAGGATCCATCCTGCCAAGATGTTCATCCAGGCAGAATCCATGGAGGCTAAGGGAGGATGGCCATATGGCTCCATCAGGTCTAAAATACTAAATAAACCCCCCTGTAAACAACAGAAAAGAGACCCAAAGGCCTCTGATAAACATCTTCTTTCCACAATGGGGAGGGACCACTGTGGGAACTACAGTCAGTCTGAATGCTAGAATTCACCTGAAGCACCAGAAAACTGCTTCAGCATTTCTCTCTAATTAAGAAGTATGGCTGCTGTCATCAATATATCAAATTTTAAAGCTCTTCACAAAATTGCAAAACCCTCCTTTCCCCGTGGCCACTGAAACAATAGCTGTAATGATCCCAGCACAGTGTGTCAATATGCATTTATAGGTGTCTAAAGGTCAGTGACAGAATCCAATCACTATTGTGGGGCTCTGGAGAAACAGCTATTGTGCAACAGTGAGTACTTTGGGCCTCTTTAATTGGCAGCTTTGCACATGCAAAATAACTATGTGAACTAAAGCCCTGTATAATGAACAATTAATATTCCTATGTGGTGGCAGCTTTGCTAATTTTTGCCTCTAATTTAAATACCTTGGCTAATTTTCATTAGGAAAATGTTGTGTGACATAGACCATTTAAGGCACAGAAGCAAAAATCTTTGGAAAAAAGGAGACACATGTATATTCACACCCATCTGCACATTAAAAAAAGATGAATCTGACAGTCACTCGTTTTGTTTTCAAGAACAGCTTCCACTCTACATGGTTAGCCCCGATGTAAATTTCTACACTCAAGCTACTATCCCTCAGATAGCAGAAAGCTGTAATGAACTTGGCAATGTACTGTTTATTCTAACTTAACAAAAGACAAAAGAATTGATTTTTAGCCCTTCTTAGTCCATTGATAATTTTAGTAAACTTTGGTGACCAAGATCTGTGTTCTCTAAAGAGAGGTGACTGACTTGCTAAGTGTGCTGGTCAAAACCTAAGAAGCCCCTTCCTCCCCTTCCTGGCTTTGGGCAAGATATTTAGAGGTGAACTGATATGATCCACTTTGGGATATTAGACATTATACCCAGCCCCTTCTCCCCCTGAGTCTGGCAAATGCTCTCAGCCTTCTGGTATCACATTGCCAGATCCTCTGCTGCTGCTGCTCAGAGCACTTTAAGCAAAGCAGGGCCTGTCAGGAGCTGATAATTCACTGTGATGTCTCTCATGAGAAACAGATTGGGTTTGAACCTCCTGTGATCAGCAGTTCAACCTAAACCCCTTCAAGCCCCCTCTCCCCATCTGTAAATGGGACTAAGTTAAAACTCTCTTGGTGCTGGGGGAATTCATTAATGACTCCTGTGATGCAAAGCTGTACATTTCTTTCAGAGCAACCAGTATTTTTCCATGGATTTAATATTAAAAAAATTAAAATATTTGGAATGGGATATTAATACACAGTCCAAGTAGTGATTTATTGTAGATGTCCAAGTATTATGAATTCATTTAATATTTAGTGTAACAGCAGCCATCCTTCACAAGAAATTAACTTAATATTTATATGGCTGTCCAAGACAGTCCTTTCTTCAGCAGTTTCACTGTAAATCAATGAAACATTAACAGGCACAAATGTCGTGGAGAAGTTTGCACTGATTGGTTACAGACTCTCTGGGTTTTGAAAAGAGATAAGTTTACAGAGGCCATAAATGATGACTTTCAGAAATTGCATTTTGAAATTGAAAGAAATTAAGTTTTACTTTTCCCGTTCACAGATGGCTCCTCTATTGTTTTCCAGGAACCCTGTAACCTACTAAACCACCTGTGCAATTACTGAGGATTTTTTTGTCTAGTAGCTACATTTCCCAATGACTTCAAACTGGTGTTCTTACCTCCTGAACCTGCCAAGTCAGACCTCATCTGTGTTGATGGATGGATTCACAGTATGGGCAGTACTTTTTCCATCCCTTGGTTACTGTCCACACGTTTAACTGGATTTAAATAATCCCTTTTGTGTTGCTCAGTTTTTATTCTAGCAAGTTGAGTCAAAACTTCCAAATCATTCATTTCACAAGGATCAGCACTTTGTTAAAAAAAAAAAAAAAGGGAAAGACTGAAATTAGCTCTTTCAAATAAATCTCAGGTTGTTTCTAGATGAGAAAAAAAAGAACTGTGCATACAGACAGTATAGGCAGGGCTGACTCTGTTACTATGGTGTAACATGAAGGAATCTCAGTGGAAATCAAGTCTCTGGCAGCACAAGGATGGGATGGGCAGCATTTCTGTGACCCTGTAGGATACACCTAGGGAAACCAGCACTTGGACAGGTGCAAGCAAACCCTTGGCATCTCACTGTGGGAACATTTGGAAAAGCGAATGCAATCTGAGCTTAAGAATTCACGAAGGACTAGATCAAAATTAAACTCTCAGATATGTAAATGTTGAAATATTTTGCTTTACAGTAATTGGGGATGATTTTTCCCCTCATTAATAAACCCACTTGAAGATAATAACTAGCTCTTCTTTCAGCTTCAGAGATGAGACAAGCACAGAATGCAGCTACTTTGTTGATGACTGAGTGATAACAGAGTCCCCTGTCTGCAAAGCAATAATCATGCCATAATCCAAATACCAATTATATGTACTGGCTATATTAACACAGATTTATAAAAAACAAAAACAAAAACAAAACCAAAACCCCACACCCTAGTACATAGAAAATTCTGGTTTAGTTTTCTTCATCTGCAGCTTCTAATACTTAATTTCCTACCTACCCAGGTCATTAAATAAATGAGCTACCTTGCTGTAGCTGATAGAAAAACTGGCTCCAGCCATTGAAATGAGGCAATTTCTCATGCAACACTGGTTACATCGACAGATAAGAGAGCCAGAGGGAGAAAGAAGGTTTCATTTAAAAATAAAGAAAAGAGAAACAAAACTGTTTAAAGGCTGCCCTGAGCCCTACGGAACAAATGAGAAACTCATCTATCAGTCAGCATCCCCAAACCACCACTTTTATTGCTTGTTTAACTTGGTCAGTACTTGTTTCAGCAAATTTAAGTTAGTGTCTGGAGAACAGTGCATTTTTATTCTGATTCCAACTTGGCTACTGGTTGATGCTTGCACTGAAAGAGTAGGTGGTATTATGGATTACATCTTTTAGGAAAAAAGCTATTCGGGTTTTGAAAATCTGTAAAATTATTTGACTTGAGATTTAGAAATAATTTTAAAAGCACAAAAAACGAGCCAGAAGAATCTCAAAGGAAAACTTTAGGTCTGGGATGTGTTTGGACATAATGAACACGATAACAGTAATTACTTACTACACAATTACTTCTGATTTTAGAGGAAGATTAGGTTTTGTATCATGTCTTGTATTGAAATGCTTGCCAAAGATTCAGTTTTGAATGAAGACAACTGCTTCTGGCCAGAATTCTATTATTATAATCCCAATATACAAGTTACATGCCAAGGACAAAAAGGATTTTAGGATCAAAATATCCTTAGCCTTTCAGTCCCAGTGGCAGTAACACACACACACAATCATATCAGACTTATGGTCACTAATTTGGAGATAGCTAGTACTAAGGCCAGGAGAATATATGTAAAATGTCCCACAGCTAGACTTCATTGGGAATTTAAATGTTTTGGAAACAAAACTGAGAAGAAGAAATTAGTGTTTAGGTCCCAGTACAGCAAAGCTCACAGGCACTTCATCATCTGCTTTTTTTTGAACTATGGCATATGCAAGACTCTAGAGACTACTAAAAGAGATAAAGAAGGAATCTAAAAATCTATTTGAATATTCAGTTTAGATGGGATATTAGCTCTTTCAAACACTGGATGAAAGTTAAAGGCTAGCTCAAACAAAAGAAAAAAACAACATGAGAACTGAAGAGGAAGAGAGTCTCACCTATTGGTGAGCTTCCTGGAGGCTGCTGAACTTGAAGCAGGAAGAAAGTAAAAGGAACTTAAAAAATTAATGGTGAGTGAGGGACAGATGAACTGTGACACTTATTTTTTTTCCTGGTTTTGATGAAGAGAAAAGCTGATAGATGGATATTTTTGTATTTCATCATTTTTTCTGGTCTGCTATATAGGGGATATGTGAAAAGGATGGCAAGTTATTAAAATACAACACTTACCCCACGTCCCATTAACATTTTTTCAGTGATATTTTTTAGTGGGAAAAGCTGAAGCAGAGCACCAGAGAACAGAAGACTACTATTGAGATAAAGTAACTCAGAACTATGTAATGATAAAGCAAAATGCAAGGATAACACCAAAAAGGTGATGAAACCTTAGTTCTCATGAAGCCCCTGGCAACATTTCCATTTCCAAGCAGCCACTATCTCTAGAACTAAGCTCACATAGATGTGTTTCAATCCTGATTTTAGTCCAAGTTTTCCCCTGAAGTGCAAGTGATCTCTTTGGACACAAAAGAAAGGAGCAGGAGGAGCAGACACGATGCCCTTGCAGACATCTGACATTCAGCACACTTCTTCACTCAGCAATCCCAGTGTTTGATTGTCCTACAACAAACAGGGGAACTTCAACACAAAGCACAGCAATCTTCCCCTCTCTGCTTCAATCTCCTGCCCAACCCCCCCAGCCCATACAGAGAAGCATAAGGCATACACACTTTGCTTGGGGAATGTGAGCTTCCATCTCATTTCAGCAGAAAATTCAATCAAGGAGTTCCATATAAGTGTTTCGAGAGTGGGGTGCCCAAGCAGGAAGAGTTCCTGCTCAGTCATATAAGAAACCCTCATCCTTTATTTCTGGAAAGAAACCTTGCTGCCCTGCAGAGATGGAAGTGGAAGCAGGTAACTTTCTCAGTGTAAAAAAACAAGACTTAAGCCACCCTTCTTTTACCAGTATCTCCTGCTGGCTTAGAGAACTTTTCTGCTTGTCAGATTTTGTGAATCCCCTTTTCTAGGCATTTAATTCTACCCCCACATTAAGTAGGAATTGAGAATTCCAGTGCAAAGCAAGGTAATAAAGCTTTCTACTCAGTAAAAGTTAGTGCCCATTGTGAAACTGCCCAAAAAGCAAATTCATTGCATGCTTTGGGAATAAAAATCCCAAGTATTCCCATACTATTCTTTACTCTGAACTGCCTATTTTCACACAGAAAAGGAAAAGAAAAGGAATCATTCCTCAACCCTGATGCTCAGCAGTGCCAATAAGAAGAAAAAGAAAAAGAAAAAAAAGAAAAAAAAAAAAAGAAAAGGAAAAAAGAAAAGAAAAAAAAAAAAAAAGGGAAGATTGGGAATTGTTACCAAAGGTCTAGAGAAAGAGGTAAAAATGAAGTGTAGAAAACAAAGCTGCAGGAAGCCCTACCATGCCTGCCTTCCTGAACTATGTGTTCTTTTTCACTTGGAATAGGACATAGCACAGAGAAGAGCAGCGAGGACCATGAGAGGTGTGGAACAACTCCTATACCTTGGAGATGCTTGCTTGGAAAGCAGACAACTGACAGGAAATCCCTGCCTACAAAATCCCTGCCTGCACAGAGGAGGCAACTTGGGAACAGACTGGTTATTTCCCACAATACAGGAATTAGGGGAAAACTAAGGAGATTATCAGGCAAGTGTTCAAAACTAAAAAATAGGAAGCACTTCTTCACACAACACATAATTAAATGGAGACTTACTGCACACAGTATTGTAGAAGCCAAAAGTAGGAATGGGTTCAAAGGGGTTTAGGCAAATTAACAGAGAACAGATCTAGCAAGGGATATTAAAATAATGATATGGAGCCAACCTCTGCTTCAGGAAGTCCCAACAGGTAAATGAAACAGCACTTAGAGCATACCCAGGGTGACTCCACCTGGCTACAAAGAGACCATTAAATCAGTGAGAATGATTGCTATGATAAAAAAAAAAAAAATTAGCTGTTTGGGCCAGAGCATAGGAAACAGGACAAAGCCAGGAATGAGCCCTCCCCTGTGCCTTCCCAGCTTTGGGAAATCAGCTGTTCAGAGACTTCCTCAGCTGCAGGGGTCTGAGAGAGGGCAAAAGGCAGGCGGCAGGATGCAGTGTCAGCCAAGGAAGCGACCCAAAGGGTTGGGAACTGCAACCCCAGAGCACTTTCACAGTCCTGCAACTGCTTTTTGGATTCCTCAGCCCCGCTGCTGCTGTGCAAAACATTGCAGATCGAGGCTGCAGTCCTCATTCTGCACAAAAAAACCCAACTCACCCTTCACAAAAGTACTGGTGATGGGGCTGGAAAGGTCCTATTGCTTCCTAATCTGGCATTCCGCTGCCTTTTTACATACCAAGGGCTTGCTTGGAACTACCATGGGAGTCTTCTACATAATGCTACACTGTGTCTCAAAGACTTATCCTAAAGTGAATCCCAGAAAATGTTAAAGCTTTGTTTTAATATAAATCAAGTTTGACTAGATGATTCAGGCAACTGTGGTAAACTGACTGTACTTTGCAGAGAATTCAAGAAAACAGCTGGACAGCGCATGAGCATCCTTCTGAAACTTTCAGTTCAATTTTTATTCAAGCTAGAGGAGAATCTATCACAGCTTCACTGACAGCACAGGATTTTGAAATCAGAAAAGGATGTATAAATACATTAACTGTTGGAGAAACTGCTTAGAATTAGTTCTTAATCAGACGATTTAGACTGACTGGCTAGCTCACTACTATTTGTCTCTCATGAGGAAGTGAAAAAGATTTATCTGTCCTGGGGAACAACTCTCACATTTTGCAGAAAGCCAGAGCAAGGTCACTGATTGAACACTTGAATAAGTAAGAATCAATGACAGAAGTCAGGATGTGCTTTGACACACTCTACTCTTACACGTAGAAAGCTCTGGGTCTTCCCACTCACAAGGGATGGATTTCATTTCAGAAGCAAACAGTTTAAATTGCTTGGTCTTCCTTTATAATCTTATTAAATGATAGGCAAGTGAGACTTGTATTTTTATGGAAAACAGAAACACGTGGGTAAAAGGTTTGGATTAGTGGAGGTCATCTTGTTCCTTAGTGTTGATGCATCTATTCCCTCTTGGTTGATATTGTTCCAGCAGCTGTGCCACCTCAGGCTGTAATTTCAGCACTTCCAACAAACCAAACAGTTCTGGGCTGGCCTGCACTCAGAGGGAAGATTGCTTGTGGAAAAGTCAGGCATCACAGGAGATACATTCTTCTCTCAAAAGCAGTTCCCCATGGAAGAGAAAAAGGGCTGTCTGTGGACAATGAAAAACTGCCAGGATTTGTGTGTCCTAGACACTGGAACACTTTACAGTGAAACAATTCCTACAAACAATTCATCAGTTCATAAAAGATGCATTGAGCTAGAGACTGAGGAGTCAGTTGAGACTGACAGCAAAGAATTGGGGCTGACATCAGCATGGACTGGGGCTAGAGGTGACAAAAGCAGAAGCTCCTCTTGCTCAGGGAACAGATTTCTGTAAATTAGCTGGGCTTCATACTGCCAGGTGAAAGGCAGGAATGAGAGAGGCCCTAGTGGTTCTCAGATGGTCTGACACTGTAGAAGCATCTCCTTGACACTATTAAAACTGTGAGCATGAAAATGTCTCTTTCTCTGAAGGCTGCCAACCCATTTAGGCAGCTCCCACAGCATCCACTCTAAGCATCCAAAAATTATTCCAAATGGATTTCACGCATTAAAAGAATCAGGTCTTGCCCCTGCTCCCTCACAAAAGTGTGTCTCAATCAAGGCAAGTGACACTTCATTAGCATCAAGAAGAGACATATCAGTGCACTCTAGACGATGGCCTCTTTTCTGGGAATAAGGGGAAGCTCAGCCCCTCAGCTCCCCTGGTGCAGGGAGCCCCAGGTGCTCTGCATCCATGGGCATCAGAGGCCCCATCCCACCCAGCAGCAGAGCACAGGGACAGAGCTGTGAGGGACAGTGCACTGAGGTGTGAGCAATTATTACAGTGCATAAATAAACTCTGCAGGAAAAGCAGCTGAGGTTTCTGCAGCCCCCACTGTCAGCTGTGCTACAGCCACTTGCAGTCCAACTGTGTTCCAAGCAATGCCCTGAGAATTACTCCTGGGACACACTGAGGTGGCTGAAGTAATTTTCTCTTAGAGGGATCAATTGATCATGTATGGTCCTTTAAAAATGGAGAAAGAATCACAGAATTATTTTCAAGGATTGCAAAGTAAGTGGCTGTCAGAGTGAGAGGAATGCTCAGGCATGTAAATGACAGTTTCTTTGATAAGGTGACCAAAGCACTGTGGCTTTCCAAATGTCACACTGGGGTTGTAATTACTATTAGGCTTTGCAGTAGCAAAAGGCTTGCTAGAAGCTGCTCAAGCCCAGGCAGCCTTTATAAGACAAGCATCCACTCTTCAGCAAAAATTGGATTTAATCTTATTTCCTGGTTTTGTGTTTTTGTTACTTCAAAATAAAAATGGAACCATTAAACACCATTTGCTTAAAAAACCCAGTCCATTCCCAATAATCTTATACTAAAGTCAAGATTTTAAGAGTATAAATTTCCCCTTTCTTAAATGAAAGAGATGAGCAAGAAGGATCAGCAATGAAAAATCAAGCTAACCAAAGGTAACAACTAGGGTATAAGTAGGAAAGGGTAAACAACAGCACTGTGTGTTTTTCTCCTTGTGCACTTATCTTAGTTTCACATTGCAATCCATTCTATTTTCCCTTCCTTTGTCTATTTTATCCACTTCTTTTCCCGTGATATTTAACCTCAGGTGTGACCATATAATTAAATGAAATCCAGTAACACTGATTTAACTAATTACTGTCACATGGACTACCTCAGCCAATGTTCTCCATTTCCTCATCCTATCCCAACTGTGAGACAAAACATTTTAGCTCAAATGTCAGGCTTAAGCTGATTTGGATAAGCTGAGATGTCTGAGGAGATGCCTCATGCCAAAGCTTGTAGCAGGATAATATCAGTGGTGTGGCCAGTGAGCAGCATCTCACACAGGTTACACACACAGCCACATCTGTAACCTCAAGAGCTCTCTGGACACAAATTAATTTTTTCTGGAGCATGCTACAGAATGAGGCAGTGATATCTGGTTGGTGCATTCGCATATGACTACTGCAAAAATAATTCTCAATGACAACACATACACCTCTTTACTCTGCCAGCTAGATGACTGATGCAGAAATAGATAGTGTGATCTGAAATAAAAGGTGGATCCTGCCAACAAACAGCAAGAAATGGTCAATTTTAACACAGAAGCTCAAAATGCTTCTGTGAAGATGTTGGCCACATACACCTCATATCTGGAAATAATGGAAACTATATCAAGATAAAATCACTACTGCACTGGAGCAGAAATGACTGCTTTGTCATAATAGTCCATCTCTGAGCCTGCCTACCACAGATGAAGATGAAAACCCTTTTACACAAGTCAGATTACAGTGCAAGAAGATTTCCCCTTGACTGCAGTGGCTGATCAGCTGATGGTCTGTATAGACTGACAGCCTTTTTCATTTTCATTTTAGCAAAACAGTGAGGGTAAACACTGACTTCAAATTGTCTCATCTTCAATTTGATCATGGTTGATTGGAATGTCTCTGCCTATAAAGATAACAGAATCAGTAATCCATTAGTTAAGCAATCATGACTTCTATTCAGGCTATGATTACTTTGCTGTATCTGACAATCTTCCCACAGCAGTGCAGGCAATATGAAGAATATTTTCCACAAGTTCATTCTTTCAAACTCTTCCTGTCAGGATATCAATGAGTGTGTTGGAGGGGTCCCTTCCACTCTTGCACTCCCCCTCTTTTTAACTCAGCAGCATGCATGCAAAAATTCAAACTGCAGCTAACCAGACCCTACTAGTTGCTTTGCAATGTTTTCCAGATGATTTTCTGTCAAACCATGAGCACATTTCAAGTAGTTACCAAAAGGGTTTGTCTCAGTCCCAGTGCTAGTAGATACTTTGATTAATTACTGCTAGAGAGCCAGAGAGTGCATTTCTAAAACCAGCAGTGGGCACTGAGCTGATTAAATCTGTGAGCAATTGGCAGGTGTACTGATTTTAGCTTGGATGGAGTTAATTTTCTTCACAGGAGCTCATATGGTGCTGTGTTTTGGATTTGTGACCACACACGGGCAATGATGAACTCCATTGTAGTTACTGGTGAGCAGTGCTTGTACAACACCAAGGTCTTTCTAGTTTTTTATGCTGCCCCACTAGCAAGTAAGCTGGGGGTGCACTAGAAGTTGGGAAGGGGACATCTGGGATGGGACATCTGACCTCAGCTGACCAGAGGGGTATTCCACACCATCCAACATCATGCTGAGCAATAAAAGGTGGGGGAAGAAGGAGGAAGTGTGGACATTCAGAGTGATGCTGCTTGTCTCCCAAGTAGCCATTACACATGAAGGAGCCTGGCTTTCCTGGAGATAGCTGAACACTTGCCTGCAGATGGAAGTAGTGAATAAATTCCTTATTTTGCCTTGCTTGCATGTGCAGATTTTGTTTGTTTAAAGTGTTTAAAGTGTCATTAGCTTTCTCATTTTTTACCCTTACAGTTCTCTCCCCCTTCCCAGTGTGGCAGGGAGTGAGTGGCTGTGTAAGGCTAAGCTGCCTGCCAGGGTTAACTCCCAACAGAAGCATAAACAGGGTAAGAATTCAGAACAATTTTCCTAAAATGGAGAAATGATCTCAAATCACCATGGTGAAATCTGTGAAGACAAGCATGACATGCTGCTGTTAGGAGGGAGAAATTAAATGCACAGATGCAAAATGAGGAGTGACTGGCCAGCCAGCAGCTCTGCAAAAAGGGCCAGAAGAGTTACACTGGGCCTAAATCAAGATGATGCTGTGAAAAAGGTGTATAACATCTGGAAACATATAAACAAACATATATAAACCATGGAAAGTGTTTATTCCATCCTAATTGGCTCTAATAATGTCTCAGCAAAACTCCACTCTGGGACACTGGTCTTTAAAACCCCAGCAAGCTGAAGACTGCTCAGAGGAGAGCTGGAAGTATAATCAGAAGCCTAGAAAGCATTACCTGTGAATCACCAGGCTTAGTGATTTTGAAAGAAGAGAATTCTTGAGGTCTGAGCACATTATTAGTTCTCTAATATATGGAAGCCTGACAGGAGAAAGCTAATCAGCTGGTCATCTGGCGAAGGACACAAAGAAGCAAGATTCACTTGTAACCATAAATGATCAAAGAAGGATAACAGGGAATTTTCTGGCCCTAGGAATATGAAAGGACAGGAATACATTGCTAAGGGAAGTTGTGGAATTAACGTAACAGAATGATTTTAAGAAAAGTTAGACAGACATCTGTGGTGGGTAGTTGGCATACATCTGCCTTTTTCGTGGCTGGTGAATGGAAACCCATCCCAAGCCTGCAAGGCCATCACCTTTCCTGCCTTCTCTGTGCCACTTTCCCTCCTGGCCAGCTGCATCTCTTGGCCAGGTTGCATCTAAGCCTGCCAACCAGGAGTATCTCGCTTAGATACAAGAGCTGTCCAGAAAAATTTAAAAAGTTGGAAAAATCAGTTCTCTCTTTTATGTCCTGATCAAAGTCTAGCTTATGCATTTCCCTTGCCACAGCAGGCACCATCATGTTGGTTAGGATCTGCCTCCCTGACCTCCCCCCCTCTTCTGTTTCAAAACTTAAGATATGAGGAATAACATAATTTTGTACAGGAGGGAATAAAGATCTCTGAAGTCATAAAAAAAGCCAGCTAGTTCAATTTTAAAATATTCCAGTTCTGAACTGATCATGAATTGGGACTAAAAACTACAGTGCAGGAAATCTACTTTATTGCAAAATAAGTTGGCCATGGACTCACATTAAATTACTTTTTCTGTCCCTGGGGTGTCTGGTGATGAAGCCAGATGCCAGTCTGCTTCTAGTGTGCTGAATACAGTGAGTTCTGAGTGAAGATTAATATTTTAGCTTCTGTAGTCTTAAATGCATCAGTTAAGACTGTATCAGTGAATATGAACCAAACAAAATATATGCAATATGCAAAGCAACAGGTTGAGTTCTGCCTTTATAATGTATTGGGTTTGAAAAAGGTTGACTCCTTGCCACCCTGTATTAATTGACTACAGGTAGCCTGCAACTGTAGTATCTGTAAAGCAACTTCTGCATGGTGTACCCTCTGAATTCCTGAGACTGATCTTTTCTCCAGAGGGCATAATGAGAGCATTTTTTTTCAGGCATTCAGCAAACAGCGCTGACTCTATGTCTTGACTCAGTCTGAAGGGAATTAGTACATGCTTGAGACATTCAGTCAGAAAAATAACAACCCAGACTGACTTTAAGGTGGCTTTACCATTTGGCAAAAGAAAAGTTAACGGCTTGTGAATGCTACTTGTAATGGCTACCGCAGGATGAAAAAAAAAACCAAACCACAAAAATTTACAAAATAAGATAAATAGCCCTTTGCTATAACTTGGTTATGCCCTCAAGTTACATCATAAAAACAGAAAAATGCTGCAGATATCTATTGTCTGCTGAAATGTACTTTTCCTACAGTACTGATGTTTGTCAGAAACTGGAATTTAATTTAGTTTATGTAATTCTTCTAACAGAGCTTAAACAAGTATGTCTGCATTGATGCTAGATGTCTTAACCCACCTATTATGCATAACTATAGAGATAAGTGAGGAAAAAATACGAGTACCTGTGTGCCCAAAAAAAAAAAAAAAAAGAAATGTGGGCACTGAAATTTGATTAAAGCTTGTTTTCACAGGAAAGTTCAAAATCTGTCTCCATAAAACTATTGCATTGGCACTCGAGATACTTGAATCCCAGTGAATAATCTCCGTTGGCTCTTGGTGGTTTAAGACTTACTGTGAATTCATGGTTGGAAAACCTCTGAGGAAAGCAAATGAGTTGTGGACACGTGGGAGGCCAGGATGCCACCAACTCAGAAATATTGCTAGTTATTCCATTGTTTTGAAGGCATTCAGCTTCTTACTTTGGTTTTCTGCTGGAATGGTTTCATCCTGCATGCCTTCCTTCCTTGGAGTGGTGGGGTAGTGGCAGCCCCATGCCAGCTCTGTGTTACTGCTCCAAGGCAGAAAGTGGATGACAGAGACAGGCACAGCATTTGTACTCTGTTGTTTCTTTTCTTTTTTTTTTTTAACCTGTGCATGGGAATTTGCAGTTTTATGAAGCAAAGAGGGACCAAACCACATTCTTCAGAACCAAGGCAGAGAGAGGGCAGAAGCTGTGATGGGATGCTCAGCTGCAGAGCTGTGCAGTCTGAGGTGGGGATTGGCCCCTTTGATCCCTCAGCAGCCAGAATGTGTCCACGTCTCCCATCGATACCACAGGAGTGCTTACATTTCACCCAACGAGTCCAAGGAGATGCTTGCCATCCCACCCCATCCCACAGCCTGGCCCCATCCAGCCATCTGGTCCTGTGTGATTCCTTCTGGAGGCAGGGGAATGCCATGGGAACACCAGTGTTGGGATGCTCACACGCAGACAAGCACACGAGCGCACAGACGCCTCCAGCCTTCTGCTTCCAGAGCTCCTTTACATGCTCTCTCTTTTGTCAGTTCTACTTTCCTCCCCAAGCAGCACTAAGGATTTAGGAAAAGCCCGTGGGGTCCTATGTGTTATAGAATCAGGTCTCTACAGGTGCCAGCAGAATGCTGTGCCTTGGCATCCAAATAACTTTGTCTCCAGTTAGTAGATACACTGAATTTCCCCTCAAAGCTAAAGCACTCTCTATCCTCCCTTCCCCTGGATCTGCTTCACCTTACAGCTGCAGAACACAGCACAGAACCACTCAAAATGGTGTTGGAGAAATCCACCATGGACACTTGAGAAATCTTGTGACAGCACTACGAGGCAGATAAGCAGAGAGGAGAGTAAAGAGGAATAGCTTTTGGAGGTTGCTTGGCAGCAATGGCAATGCTTCAAGTATCTGTGGGGACTTTGAAAGCATTTTCTAACATCAAAAATGCAAAGAAGAAAAAGAAATTTTGATCAATGGCTTATTGCCCTTGATCTAAGCAAAAGAATCCTAGCCAGTCAGAAATAACAGAAATCTGTTTTATTGTAAAGCTGAACTTTTCTGTGTTTTGACAGCTGGAGCTCATGCTTTTGGCTGGGTTATTTGCCAGCCTTAAAATATTCATCAGTGATTTGCCAGCTTTTTGTTCTTTCAAATTGAACTCTAATGATGAAGGAGAAGGTGCTGGAGAGATTTTAAGCATGAGTTCTCTGCCCTAAACCAGAACTTTGTGGCCTGAATTCACATGACCAGAAAAAGAGGTTTCCACTCCCTGGCCAAGCTTCTGGTGAATCACTTGCTAGTCACAGAGCCAAGATTTGTTTTCTGGATCATGAGAACCAGTGGCTGGTTTGTGATGAAGACAGCCCCCTTGCTTTTGTTGAGAGGAAATGGATTAGCAGTATGTATTCTGTGCACAGGTCTTGAGAGAACTGAGCTAAAATATTTCAGGTTAAACAATCCTTACTGAGAAATGAACTGGAACACACATTAAATTGAAAAGTCAAAACTGACTCTGAAAATGATCAGTGAAATGTTGGTGTTGGTAGCTCTAGGATCAACTCAGATGTCTTACAGAGTACCAAAGCAAATTAGTGTGTATACTACTATTCCAATGTTGGTTCCTCCTAATGCTTTCTATATTTCAATACACTTACTCTAAGAATTCAAACCACACTCTTCTGTTCTTGTGCAATTTGTTCATTCTGGCATCCTGTGCCACTTCCATTTAGTCACTTGGTTGTTATCATTCCATTCTATACATGCACAACCTAGGGAGCTCTCTTAGATGAACCAGATACAAAGTGAAAAACCCCCAACATTTCATATCTGCCAGGAAAATTGAATTCCTCTTCCAGAAACTCAGGGTCAGTCATACTGACTTTGTATCCGAAAAATCTACTTTCAACAACTCTGTCTTTAGCTTCCTTTACTTATTTCAGTGTGACGACTATTTTTTGTGCTGTCATTTTATATCTACAAAGTCCTTGCAAGTGCTCAAGACTTCACTTTTGAGACTGTTCTTCCATTTTCTGGATAAGGAATTAAATTTCCTTAGTAGATATGAAGTGATAACAAATCCTTTTCACTCAGGGACAAGTTAATATGAGAAGAAGTTGCAATGCAGAGACAAGCACTTTGTAAATGAAAACCGAAGGTGCACTACAGTGTAGGATCAGGTCCTTCAGGAATTTTCAGTTTTACCAACTTGACAGCTTAAACAGGCAGCTCTAAGGTGAACTAAGGTCAAGGAGCATCTCAAAATTTACAAAATCAAATTTTCGAAGGGCCTGTGATCCAATCTTCAACACTACATAAAGCCAGGAGGGCTACTAAGCATGAAGGCAGTGAGGGATGGTGCTTGGTGGGAATAGGCACTGGGCTGCAAATTAGGGAAAGGCAGAGGAAGGCACTGGCAGGAAGGGGGACCACTGAAGAGGAAAGTTTCTCTGGTTGTGTATATAGTGGCATATAAATCATGACCAGGATTTAGCTTCAAACCTGGTCTGAATCCACCAATCCATTTGGAGTTTGGCTTATATTAACTTGTTCTTTCCCAGGACTACGTATGGGCATGGTTTGGGCCACAGTAGGTACCAGTGTGGATGCAGGCACCCTATTTCAGGTGGGGAAGAAAGCTTCTAAGTGTGGATGCAATTCATACAGGGACACTCATAGGGCCAGAAAATAAACCTTGCCTTGTTCTTTTCTGTAATGTAATCCTGGTACCAGGATCATGCCAGAAGCACTATATCATTTGAGTAATGCAGCTATTTTGAGCAAAAGGACGGATACTTGAGAAAGAGAGTGACACTGGTGAGGACAGATGTTTACTGATTCAATCTTCACACGCAAAACTGTTGGTGCTTGTTCAACATAATTTTCTGAAGATGTGCTTCTTGTTATCTCAACATCAGTAAATAGCGGCCCAATGTATTTCCCCATTTGTTGTGACTTGCTTATGCACATTCTCTACATATTCCAGGGACACCGTTACTAAATTTAAAGCTGCAAACAGATTTTTTCTCTCAGCACACTTAAAAGAAAGATTTAATTTTACACTGCCAATTTTCAAATTTTTTTATATACTCTGGCTAGGTAGAACAGTAAGGAATTGGTGTTACTCAGAGATGAATTACTGGCTTGCTCACTAGAGCAAGCTCTTCTTTTCCTTTTTAGCAGTTATTGGGCCAGACACTTTGGAAGAGTTTAATCAAAATCCTCATCAAAAGCCAAATGAGTGGATTTTAAAGAAAGTTTAATTACAGTGGTCAAACCACTCAGCATGATTTGCTTGATTTGATTAACGTAATGAGGAGCACATTTAATGAGAAATGCATTAATTCATTCAAACAAGTGGTTTTATCAGAGGTATTAAGCATCAGCCCAGATTATGTACAGCAGAAACTATTATAGCAAAAATGAACTGAGGTCAAAGCAGCAGTCATGCCATAATTAGAAGCTCTCAGCTATAATCTACCAGTTGAACTTGGGCAATGCTTATCATGTCTGAAAAAGAAGGGTCCCCGTTTAAAAAGCCCCCAAAACACAGGAGTTTTCTTTCATTCCAGAGTTGGGATCCCCATCTCTTTTCTTCAGATGATGAGAGTGTTTGGGAACTGGGACTGAATTCTCTGAGCTTCAGATGATTATGCATGCAGAATTTACCAGCAAATGATGAAGCAAGAGCTCAAAAGGCCCTTGATACCATCACCCATCCTTAAAGGAAACAGAGTGCGCCCCATTTGCTCTCTGTTTTAACTCCCTTCTGGCCCTGTTCCCAGTCTTTGGAACACTTCTGCTTCTAACCTGGAATAGAATGACTTTGGGGACAACTATTATTTTTCCTCTGGGGAAGGAAACCTTCTTCCTGGAAAAGAAGAAAAACTTGTCTCAAGAGGGAAATACTTGAGAAAAGTGAAGTCTTCTTTATACCCAACTTCCTTCAACTGCCTTGTCTAGATAAATGCCAGCACATATATTCCAACTTTCCCATTTCAAGACCCTGCCTGATGGGATTTACACTGCAACCTTCACCTCAGCCCTCCCTCCTGGCATCCCTTCTCTGGTGCTATATCTCCCAGCAGCTGCTAATGCTTTTCTCTCTTCTATGCTGCCCTGACCACTGTTACCTCTTTGACTTCTGCCATGCTCCCTTGCCTTTATTCAGTCCCCAGCTTGTTATTCCTGTAGTGGCTGTGCTACCTCTATGTGAGATACTTTTCCTGATGCTTTTTACTGCATCCGTTTAGCATTGGAGCAGCTTTGATTTTCAAGCACTCTACTTCTAAGCCTGCTTGGCTGCCTGAGCACTTTTCAGGCACTGTTGCACAGTGGACTTAAGCACTATCTATTGCTCAGTTCTTCATCAGCTACCACCAGCAGCTGGTAGAGGGGCTCGGATTTGAAACTCTTCCCTAAGCCAGCAGGAGGTTTGTCAAGGAGCTGAGAAGTGGAGCAAAAGCCCAGTTGCAGACAGGATCCTCTTGGGGTAGGTGCATGCTGATGAGCAAAGGCTGGCACGAGGCCATATATTGCCTCTTGATTATTTCAGCAGGAATATGACAGTCAGACACCATCATTAGGGTGCCTTAATGAATGTAGGTGCCAAGGATGACCTGCAGATTTGGAAGTCTACATCAAGGCCTTGAAGAAATACGCTGAAGTAGAGAACTAGAGATGTCAAAAAAATAAACCTAAGGATTTATTTACTATATTAATAGAAGATCAGCAAAAATCTCATTCCTACTGAGCTGCAACCTATAACTCTTGGGATTATTTCTCAAATTTTTCTTTAAACTACAAGAAAATGAGTAAAAATTGGAATCAGAGTCCCTTGATTTTAGTGAATGTTGGGATGTGCCTGTATCTGACAACTGCACACCAACAAGAACCTGTGATATTGGCATAAACATTTTCCCAAAGGAAAGCCTTAACAATGACCACCTCACAGCTACACTCAGCAAGCCTGTTCCCAAGGTAAAAATAATTCTGTCTTGGAACAAGCAACACAAATAGCATGTACACACTCCCTATAGCAGCTGCCCTTTGATGTCACATTTGGTATCCTTCAGTGGAATCTAGGTGGGAAATCATAAAACATAAATCAGTACAAGACTGTATCTTACAATACTTTTTCACACTGTCTCCCAGCTTGGCCTTCAAGTAGCTCACAAGCCTTGCCAAACTTATCACCTGAAGAAAATTTCTCAGGGTTTGACATTTCTAACTGTATCAGAGTGATAAATGCAAAAAAACTGCAGTTTGTCTCCATAGCTCTCAATAAAAGTATCTTCTATAACAGAACCATGAAAAGCAATTGATCTTCAGCATGTCCATCCAAGAATGCAAACTACTTCAGACATGCCACATGCCCCCTATACTGTGGTGAACTCACATTGACAATCAGTGTGTGAAAGAAAAATGTGGTTAATAACAAGAGAATGTTTCCCCAAAAATGTTCTCCCTCCTGTCATTCAGCCCTCATCCTCATGGGAATCCAACAAAAGAAACAGGAAAGACAAAGCTGAGATTAAATGTAGTAATTTGATGAGATGTCAAAAATTGATGATTTCAACAACAATGTAAATTTTATGGCATACTGCAATTTACATTAGGTATGATTTGCTAATCTCACTTTCTCAGGAGATAATTACCTGTGCATTTCTTCCATCCTGTTTCCAGCATATCTGAAGACCTTACTACTATTCCTCTTACTAACATCCGCTCTGTTCCTGTCATCTTAAAGTACCCGACTGATAAATATGATGAAACAGAAGTCAGATAAATTGCTTTCAACCTTTGCTTATCTGGCAGTTTACTAGTTATGCCCCTGCTTCTGTTTTTAGTTTTTTCCCCTGTCAGGTGTAGTGATAACAGATATTGCCTTTCTTAGCAGATAATCCTTCTCAGTGTCACATCTGTTCCCCATTTCCCAAAAACCTGCCCAACTAGCCTCCATTTTGGAAATATTATGAGGGGTTGCAGAGATGGCCCAGCTCTGACTTTTTTTTCAGTACTTACAATACTAGTCTGTCACTCAATTGCTTCAAAGAGATATTTGGTTTAAACTGGTTTATGCAAAGGATAGGAGCACAACCTAACTGGCCAAGTATCAGTCACAGCTTCTAAAAGGAGAGGAAGAATTGTTAAATAACATCTTTCTAAAAGTGAAATATGACATGGAAGGCATTCAGGGATATACTGTTCAACACAGGACACAGTTATGCACCTTCCAATTCAGTCAGAGATGACAATTTTTATTCTCACTTCTATCTGATAGTTCCTAGATATTGTACTAGTCTTTAGTAACACTCATTGCAATCATACAGTATATGAGAGAGATGGTAGAAGCCCCATCCCTGAAAACATTCAGGGTCAGGTTGGACAGGGCTCTGAGCAACCTAATCCAGTTGATGTTCCTGCTCAGCACAGTAGGGTTGGACTAGATGAGCTTCAAAGGTCCCTTCCAACCCAAACCATTCTATGATTCTATGATTCCATTTGATTCTCTTTTTCATCCTGGGACCTCAGAAAGTCATAACTTTACTTCCCTGCATTCAAATTCAGTAACTTTAGTTCAGGAAATGTTAACCAGTATCTTCAGAAAGGACTCAATAAAGTTTCCCACAGGAAATTTCAGTGTTCAGTCCCATATGAATTAAAATATGTGGACCTAAAGAATAGCACACTATGTTTTAGGAAGTCTTAAATATGCCAGTACACAAAGCTCTGCGGTAACATGCAGATTTATCACCTTCTGTCAAATACCATACATTTCCTTGAGCTTGCAGAAGTGGCAGACATTGTTCTGCTTGAACACCATGAAGTCCTTGATGCACACTTGGAAGTGATTCTTTGAAAACAAGCACCTATATTTCACATCTGGGACAACAGCCCTACACCCTTCTTTCACCAAAAAAGCACTCAGAGAAAATTCAAGACAGGATTAAGGGAAGGATTTAAAAACTTGTATTCCTCATCTTCTAACACTAGGGCTGGAACTGTCTGTGACCCTGACCACATGAGAGACCTGCAGCCTAATTACCAAGTACAATGTGAATGCCTTCCCTACATGTGCTTATCACCACATAAAAGCTCAGGGAGAGTAAGGTCAGAGTTTTTTGCAGGTCCAAAGAAAAAGCAAGCCCCTTCATCTCTTCTTCCTACTCAGATACAAACCAGGAGTTTGCTTCCAGCAGACAGTACATATCAGTGGGCTCTGACAGGCATTATGGGGATAACCCTCAGCAAATGGGAACTGCTAACATAGTGTAAACATCTGGTGAAAACAAAATATTTGCCAAGAACCTAAGAGTCTGAGTACTTTAAGAAGCTCTCAATGCTGGCTTCCCTTAGCAAGGTGCATAGAGTTGAGCTGCTGGCTCTTAAGAGTTTGACTTACAGAGCAGCGTACCTATGTCCAAATGAATTGCATTTAATTTCCTTCTCCCTCTTTGGCTGTGCCACTGCAATAGAAGCTTAAGCAAAGAACTGAGATGTGTCTGGAGAAGTAAAACAGATCCTGCTGCTCATGAGCCAGTGTTCTACTGTGCCTCTTCCTACCACGCTGGGGTTGGTACCTCTGGCATCTTCTTCCATGCAATGAGGCAGATGGCTTCTGCCTTGGCCATCCAGTTTTTATGACCAAGACCCTGCTATAATGTCTTTCTGCATCATTGCAAGTATGCAGATCGGGGTGCTGGTCACCAGAAGAAACACATAAATTCAGCCAGATAGCAGCTCAGCCTCATTCCCCACCTGTGAGTGGTTACCATGAGAGAAGTGCCAGGGATGGGCCCAGAAAAGGATGAAGTGTGAAAAAAACATGAGATGAGGATGCCCAAGCAGGTAGGTGACACAACCTGACTCCCACCCCCCCTAGGGTGTCTGCAGAGTCCCTTCTTGATAGCCCCATGGGAGGGGAGGGGTGGCGGGAGCGTGGGGTGCAGCGGTGGCTTGGCAGCCCTTACCTTCTCGTTCTTCCTCTCCTCAGCTTTGCCGGTGGGGCCAGGGGTGACAGGGCCACCCAGGGACCCTCCTCCCGCCTCGCCATTGAGGTGGGCTGCGCTGACATTGGGTGGGGTGATGGCAGCAGCGGCGGAGGTGAGAGGGATGAGGGTCCGGGCCCCGGGGGGCGGGGGCTGGTGGCCGTGCTGCGGGGAGACGGCGGGGTGAGGCCGGATGGACGTCGCTGGCAGGCGGGAAGGCGAGCTGGGTGTCCGCAGGGGTGAGACCGTGGCTGTGGGACGCTCCGGGGCTGGCACTGGGGGGTGAGCTGTGGAGGGAGGACAGGGAATGGTTAAGCCACCTCTGCACCCCGGGCGCTCCCAGACCTCGCCCACCGGCGGCCAAGGATGCCACGATGTGC
Organism: Heliangelus exortis; assembly: GCF_036169615.1. NCBI lineage: Eukaryota > Metazoa > Chordata > Aves > Apodiformes > Trochilidae > Heliangelus > Heliangelus exortis. The sequence goes on from NC_092422.1 coordinate 59,679,178, forward strand.
TGGGGAGCAGCATAGAATCATAGAATTGGCTGGGTTGGAAGGGACCTCAGAGATCATCAAGTCCAACTCTTGATCCACTACTGCTGCAGTTACCAGACCATGGCACTGAGTGCCACATCCAGTCTCTTTTTAAATATCTCCAGGGATGGAGAATCTACCACTTCCCTGGGCAGCCCATTCCAATGCTTGATCACCCCCTCAGTAAAGAAATTCTTTCTAATGTCCAACCTAAACCTCCCCCGGCACAACTTGAGACCGTGCCCTCTTGTCTTGCTGAGAGTTGCCTGGGAAAAGAGACCAACCCCCACCTGGCTACCCCCTCCTTTCAGGGAGTTGTAGAGAGTGATGAGGTCTCCTCTGAGCCTCCTCTTCTCCAGGCTGAACACCCCCAGCTCCCTCAGCCTCTCCTCATAGGATCTGTGCTCGAGTCCCTTCACCAGCCTGGTTGCCCTCCTTTGGACCTGCTCCAGGACCTCAATATCCTTCCTGAACTGAGGGGCCCAGAACTGGACACAGGACTCGAGGTGTGGCCTCACCAGGGCTGAGTACAGGGGCAGAATCCCTTCCCTGGCCCTGCTGGCCACGCTGTTCCTGATCCAGGCCAGGATGCCCTTGGCCTTCTTGGCCACCTGGGCACACTGCTGGCTCATGTTCAGCTTCCTGTCAATCCAGACTCCCAGGTCCCTTTCTGCCTGGCTGCTCTCAGCCACTCTGTGCCCATCCTGGAGCTCGCCATGGGGTTGTTGTGGCCAAAGTGTAGGACCCGGCACTTGGCTTTGTTGAACCTCATCCCATTGGAATCAGCCCAACTCTCCAGTCTGTTCAGGACCCTCTGCAGAGCCCTCCTGCCTTCCAGCTGATCGACACTTCCCCCCAGCTTAGTGTCATCTGCAAATTTGCTGATGATGGACTCAATCCCCTCATCTAAATCATCAATAAAGATATTAAATAGAACTGGGCCCAACACTGATCCCTGGGGGACACCACTTAGCCTTAACCCGGGATATCTCAGCCTGCTTTTCTTCCTCAATCCTGGAAATCCCCCTCCCATCTGTGAGAGTCCTGTCTGCAGTTGGTCCTGCCTAGTGATGTGATGGGGGAATGACCTGACCATCCCTGCCTGTGCCCGGAAAGAAATTAAAAGCCTGTTGTCATTTTAAAATACCTTATCTCATTCCAGACAAGCTGGTTTCCAAACCAGCAGCCTCTCCTAATCTGATAGGCTTGGGAGTAATGCAACGTGGGACCTAAAGGGTTATCCCAGATGATCCACGCCAACCTTGCAAACTGCAATTACAAAGGAAGGTCCCCCTTTGCAGCCCCAACAAAATGATCAACAGCGCATCACTGTGCTGCACAAGATAAATTAAGCAGAAATCCACAGAGGGATTTCCGAGCTCAGATTTGTCTCTGCCAGCAAAGTCCCTAAGGGACCACGCAGTGCCTTTTAGCCTTGCTTCCTCTGCCTACAAGCACTAGGAACTAAGAATTAGCACTCATCTGTTTAATGGTGACCACAACACACTTACAGGGTCAGTGCTCCAGGGATTTAGGAGCCTGTTGCATGCCTCATGTTGCAAAAAGTGTGACAAAACTCCAGGTCCCTTTCCACAATGATGCTGCCTTTGACTTCCAGGTGGGTTCATTGCTTAGGTGTAAGCTACATACACAAGTACGTACAGACCAAAAGCCAAGACCACCCTCAGATATTCCCTCACCTAAATAATTCAGTAGTAGGATTGTCTGGATAACGCCCATTTCACAAATGATTTCAAGGTTTCACAGTTCTGCCTCAGTGCAAAATTTGAAACTTGGAACATTTTTCTGAGCACAATCTGCTTATCCACCTCACAATAGCTTCATTTCAGGGCATTCACCTGAGATGTGAAAACATAGGATACGCTCACTGCTCTGTTCTTCTCTTTTGAGAGCAGCTCTGGGCAGCTGTCTAGTATCTGTAATTTGAGCCAGGACAGGTTCACAGTTCAAGTCTGGCTGAACTACATCCACTCCTGACAAAAACCTTTGAGTTCAGCAAATAATCTTTTATTTGACCAAGAACCATTTTCCTGGAGAACTTCTGACCCACTCTGATCTGTGGTTTTCTTACAAATTCAGCTGAAGAATAAATTTTTATGCAGCTGGAGTTCACTCAATCTATAACAAAACAACAATGGTAGAACGACTCAAGCCACTATTTTCTGTTTCTGTGGTTAACAGCAGCACCCATTACCAGTGACTTATGGGATAAAGAGTGCCATTAATCATACTCACTCTACCAGCTGAGCACTCCTGCCAGGAGGGAATTTCTTTCCCCAGCCTTATGCACTATTATCTAAAGCAATGCTGGACATCATGGGCCAGTGATCATCAGATTAGCACCTCCAAAGATTACATGATTCTTTCTCACAGCAACTCCTTAATGTTGCTCATAGAAAATCAACCAAACTATCATTAATGAGTCTTGAACTTAATTTTCTTTTACCATGTAGAATGAGGAAGGGCCCGAAAGTCGTTATTGAAGACTTCAAGATTATTGTCACTACTAATTACCATTTCCTTCTCCCTGGATTGTCAAGAACATACACTGTAAAGAGCAATTTTTTTCCAGGAAGCCAGACAGGGCACCACTTGTTATCTTGAAGTGATTGCCTCCTTCTGATTTTCCCATTCGGAACCTGTGTGATAAGCAACCACTGCTGCTAGAAATTTCATTTTCTGGGATGGTTAAGCTTGCAGGGTCACGGTTTTGAACTACTGGTTGTAGGGAGCAATGGCTTTCCTAACTTTAGAGAAAAAGCACAATAATGGAATTTCACTGCATGTACTTGGATGCAGAAGACTGATTAGATAATCATATTAGGTATATCTTTCATGTAGGACTCAGTGTTTCCAGACACAAAGGAAAAAGAAAACATGAGAAACAGCAAAATAAATGGCTTGAGAAAAATCAGCTCTGAGCAGAGCTCTCACATTTTATTCTGTAATTTCATCTGCTTACTGTTACAATGTATGCCTTTGCTCTGGGATCTGGATCTGGACTATGCTGCATCAAACATGCTATTAATTAGCAATGCTCACTGATGGTTATTTTTGTTCTACACCACTCATATTTCATTTGGGGGGTATTCTTACATTAGTGGCCTTCTGCAAAATTGATTTGTTACTCATGTATATTACAAGACAACAAAAATGGGATTTGAATGCCGTGCTAGCTCAACTCTTGTGGAAAGCTCTTCCAAAAGTCACTGTGCATTGCCCTGTCCTGCAGAACTATAGAAACCTTTTGAGGGGCTTTGGTCCACAACATACTGGTAAGGACATCCATTTTGGAGAAAAATATTGATAAACTTGAAATTTTTTCTTTATTTGTCCTGGCAGATTTATTTAATTAAAATAAGAATCTCATGAACCTTTTGGAAAGGCTGGAGAACTCCTCACTTCAGAAGTTTTTGAAGCAGCTCTGTGGTCCCTGGATCACCCTGTCTGACAGCCCTCAGCACTTTAAGATGTCAGTGATCTGGAGGAGCAATGTCAGATCAGGGAGGATACTGGGGGTGTATCACAGCAGCCCTGTGGAAGGAAGGTGTTGGGCATGCCAGGTGCATGGTGCAAAATGACCCATCACCTCAGTTTCAGAGGAGTCCCTCTGCCTTTTGCTATGGGCATGGAAGGCACCAGGAGCACCTGAATGCTTCCTGAGAGCCTTGCTGAAAAGGGAGCATTTCTGCCTCTGCACTGTGGGAGCAGAAAGGCTTTTGGAAGGGTGTGACTGCTTAAGAAAGCAGCACTTTCTTAACTAGACAAAAGGAGGATAAATCAATTATTCCCCAGTGTGACACAGCTGCTGTGTGTCCTGCCACCGTTTTTTGAGCAGAAGCATTTGCACTGCTTGAGATTCAGATTCACATGTATTTGATTAACTTTTCTTCCCTTTGGTCTGGACTGTGCAGGAGGTGAGATTAGACAGTCATAATGGTGCCTTCTGGCTTCAGAATGTATGGATCTGTGACTTACACTGCAGTGTATTTCTCATTTGTGCCTGCTCTGTTTTATATCTAAGAGCTCGGTTTTCAGCAGTCACAGTACTTACTCATCTACCTTTGTAAACACAATGGCTCACATCCCTATAAAATATCAGAAACAAAATGCTTTAAATTTTGCTATAAAGTTCCACCACAGGATTTACTTTTACTTTCTTCAACATCAGAGCTGTTTAACATCAGGGAAAAGGGGATAAATTGTACTCTAGAAAATTATGCTGTACATCAGAAAGGAAACCGAGAAAGAACAGAGGCCCCCCAGCGTGAGAAGCTCTTATTCTCATTTCAAAAAGGTGGCAGTATTTTTTCAGATCTTTTGCTTTATCGTTAACGCTGGGTCCTGTTCTTCCTAATAAATACCTTTCATCCCTGAAGCCCAATGAAATGCTTCTTAATTTTAAGTTGTGTGTTACTTGCCCTGTGATAAGGGCGGTATTTTTCCTTCAGCAATCCAACCGGACTCGGAACCATTAATCTCCTCAGTATGCGGGGTGCTGCTTGCTTTCACTCAGATAAATTGTATAAATATTTGTAAACACTGTAATCTATTTCAGCTGTAGCAACAGAACAATCTGATAAACATAACGTGGTTCCCAGGGATCAATAGAGGCCCATAAATATTACAAGCAAATAAAACATACTCTGTTCCACATTGACTGAGCTGTGACTAAAAGGAGAAAGCGAGCCGTGGGGCAGCCTGGAGAGCCTTGCACTGGAGGGGTAGGACAGGTCGAGGGGCCCCACCAGGCACACACAGACACACAGACACACAGACACAGACACACAGACACACATACCCATCTGCATGGCGTTGCGGGTCTGGCTGGCTGGCTGCTGGGCTGAGTACCTCAAGCAGTTATTCAGCTGCGGGGAGGCCGCCTGTAGCTGGGGATGGGTCTGAGGCACAGTGATAGGAACCACGGGTCTGACAGCAGTGGTGGTGTTGGTGTGAGAGGTCCCCATGGGGTGGATGGCTCCTGGGGCTCCTTTCGTTGTTGGAGCCCCCCCGGTGCCGCTGTTCCTGGGCTGCCCGGCTCCCACTGGCACCCTGCATGGAGACAAGGCACAGGGGAAGCATGAGGTTGGTACCCAGTTAAACACCCCCAGTTATGTAGGGAATTCAAGGTGATGCCCTCTCAGGTGTTAAAATAAAACGAGATATATTTATTTGCACAGGACAGGGTTGTGAGCGTGCTGGGGGATGTTTTCGCACCTTCATCCTATGGGAAGAAGTTCAAAGTGAAAATGGAAAAAAGATAATTTTTCTTATCACTTTTTTTCTTGTGCTACATTTCTGACTGAATAATTTCTAGTAAAATCACCAAGCTAAATTCAGAAGAAACAGATATCTCCCAAATGTCATTCTGTGTGCCAGAGGCTGTTTTGCAGGCACTAATGGAGTGATAATTAAAACAGTCTTGGAGATCTTTTCTTAGGACCAAACCTGCACACAGCCCCGCAGGGAGAAAAAAAGATGGATAACACCAAATATGTGTGTGGTTGTTGAAGGGAACTGAAAAGCAGCAGACTTGGCAGGGCCTGGCTTGGCTGAGCAATTACCCTACTGATGTAACCAGCCCCAACATAGACATGCTGGGGAAATGCAAAGGGGAAGGGAGTGCAGCTGACTTTACTGGAAAAGAAATCCAAACAATAATCATTCCCTCTTTTCTTACTCACTTCAGGCTCCATGCATAGCTTGTATTTCATCTGAGTGGCTGAATAGACATCAGAGGGAAGAAACAAGGATTCTCCTACATAAGGAGTTCAGCCTAGAGCAAGTATTGGTCCTCTTACCACTTATCTAGAAACTTCCTGACTGAGGCAGGACACTGCAGAGGACAAAGGGACAGCAATGGACAAACTCAGCTGCTGCCCAGCAGCACTTTCTTCAAGTCTCTTACTCAGATATCTGAGTAATTTCCTCCCCAGCAGCAGATGCCATGAAACAGGGGGGTCATTTTGTGCTCTTCTCCTCTCCTGGGCTGCTTCATGTGCCAAGGTCCTCCTCCAGGAAAGGACAGCAAAGGGAATATGATACCGAACAAAGTATGTTGAAAGAAATGGAAATGCATGGGGTTAGCAAGGTAGAAGAAGATAAGAAGGGTTCAAGACCAATTTATGGGAGATGGAACTAGAAGAATTTCTGGGGCCTCAAAATCATTTTGTGGAAATACAGAAAGGAAAAGAGCAGAAACATGTAGTTGTGCAGAACAATCTGTCCCAATTCAGAGGACAAGAAAGACAGAAGCAGCAACCCTAAGAAAAGAGTGGAAAGGGGAAGAGCCAAAAGATTGAAATTCTGAGAGAAAGAGACCAAAACACAGGATAGAAGATACCATCCAAAAGCACAAAAGATCCCTTCTGCCCAATCCCCACTCCACCTAAATTATAGGAGGGAAGAAAACACTAAGGCGTCATAAAATCTTTGACTCATCAAACCCATGAAATATTTGCTTGGATTACATTTTGCTAAATGAATCTGTTGCGGGTTTTTTTGTTGTTCTGTTTGTCGGTTTTGTTTTGTTTTTCTTCTTCAATGTTTTTTTCGTCAGCCTCCAGGTAGGAGAAAGCTGGGAATCCCAGCAGATGGAAATCTTGACTGTCTGTCATCTGCTGTGAAAAGCTGGCAGGACAGCAGCAAGGTTCAGCTGGAGCTGGCTTGGCCATCTGCACTAGATTGAATTTGCCAGAAAATCACACCTAACATCCCAATGAAAACTGCATCCAGTCAAACATGCACACTGACAGGTATGGAAACTATCTGTGACTCCCACAGAGCTGGAGAGATGCTGGATGTGGGAAATTTTCTCTGCTGCCCTGCGTCTGTCCGCCCATCTAAAGAGTCTTGTCCTTTTTCCACCATGCTCAGCTCACTCATGTGCTTTGACAGCTTAAAAATCCACTTCAGTGTTATTAAATTCATGGGCAACTTCTTTCTCTTGGGTTTTGTAGGGAGTGGCAGAAAAACACATATATGAATCTAATCTTCTGCTTTGCTGTCAAAAGGGAACAAAGGAAGTTGAAAGTGCAGCAAATAGGAGATTTTGTTGTTATAAGATTTTTCTTGCTGTTCTCACTGAGGGTGATTTACACAGGAACTTAATTAGCTCGCAGGATCATAAATACAATCATAAAGCTGCTTTCAGGTTTTGTGGAAAGCACTTTTGCCCTTTAGCAGTTCTCTCTGTCTTGTTCTAGCCATGACATGCTGCATTTAATAAAGTCTTGCTGATTCAGATCACCAACACTTCAGCATCAACTTCTTTACTAATTAAGAGCTGAAGAGGCAAGGAGTGGGGGCAGCCAAAGGGTTCCATAAAATCAGGTAAATACATTTAGGCTGATGAACAGTGAAGGTTCCATTAATTAATATGGTCTTTTGACTGAAATTCAGTATTAGGACTGTCAGCAGGCTTAGTTATTGTCTTCTAATCTTCTCTTAATTGTTTGTCTTGCTAAGTCCACATCTTACAAACTTGACATAAACTGAAAATGGAACAAATGTTGATCAATCTTGCAAGATCAATGCTTTCTGAGCTGTGAGGTGCCTTTCACTAGAGAGGAGTGAAATGTGGTGGCATTTGCATGCATGTGGGAGGAAAGACTGAGAGTGTACAAGGAGCAGTGATTCTGATTTGCAAATCTGTGGCTGGTCTCAAGGAGATAAGGAGGAATGGGGCAAAACAGTCTGAGGCACACTGATGAACTTTCTCCTCATCTTGCAGACTATTTCATAGTGGGCCCTCGATCAAAAACAACCTTTGATTGATACTTTACAGTATAAAACTCTGACAAATGGCACTCCTCCCTAAACACACTATTCTTTGCTTTCCTCTTGCAACTGAGACAAAGGCAGCTGAAATCAGACAAATCACTGCACTGTCCCACCACTTCTGAATTTTAACTGTTCAAGCATTAGTCCTGATCCAAACAGTCCAAGACCTTTGATTTAAGAGAAGCAAAAGCTACATGAGGAGCTACTGAAAGGCAAGACACAAATATTCCTTACTTTGTATGTCCCCATCACATGTCCAGTAGTTTTATAGCAATAAAAATCATTACCAAACAGATTCTTTACAATAGATTACAACAGATTCTTTACAAAATCTGGGCACGCCAGACTTTGTAAAGTCTGTGCCACTACCTAACACAACTAGTGTAGTCTTCTGAGAACATGGATAAAATTCCAATGCTACAAGCAGCAAGTTTTATTAGCCAATTTTGCAAAGAATGATGTTGCCACCAGAAAATTTCTGGAAGGGGCACATGATTTAAAAGCAGAACTTCAACATTGTTTTCAGCATCCTCCAGGTGCAGAATCCCTTCCAGTCCCACAGCAGGTATACCTACCCTGGCCAGCAGCCTCACCTTGAAACAGGTGTCACGTAGTTGCCTGGAAAGACACCAGACATGCCACTCCTCAGAGATGTCCCCTTGAACCACCCATCCTGGCACTTCTCAATGACCCGGTACATCTCACCCTTGCGGAGCTCCAGCTCATCGTTCTTCTGAGGCTTGTAGGCATACAGGGCTAGGTAGCTGTGGGGAGAGGTCACACAAAAAGAAAACACATAGTTGATGTCAACCACAGCTTCAACTCCAGCCCTGCAGGGCAGAAAGTGAGCAGAAACACTGCTCAGAAACAGTGGTTGAAATGGGACATCATTACCAAGCAGACAAGATCAAGTGGGTGCTAAGGGAATAAGGCAATAACTAATCAGATTAAAATCAAGGGGCAATTTAGAAATTTGCTGTACATACTTCTCAGCCAGGGCAGAACCAAAGTAAGTGCTGTCACAAAGCAGCACCAAAGTTAAGAATTTGGCAGCAGTTTCAGAAGGACGTGCCAATTGAGGCGGCCAGAATAACCAGCACCTGAGTGGGGAGGCTTTGCAAAGCTTAACATCTGGGTGAAGTATATACTCACATGCTTCACGGTGGGAGCTGCCTCTACTGTGGATTTTCAGAAGAAACTTTTTTTATGGGTGAACTACTTTATAAAAGTTTAAAGCAGATTTATTGCAACTTTCTCGAGGCTATTTATTCTGGCCAGTTTTAAGAACAACACACCAAACTGTTCTCTTATGGTAATCCTTGTATCATGTGGGTAAAACAAAAAGTGACAGAGGCCCAAATTCTGCAAGGGGATTTTTGCTTAAGTAAGCAAAGAGGTAGAATTCAGCACTGGATGTTTTAAATTCAAGTATTCTAATAAATATTTAATTCAGGACTCGGTATGTCGATTTATTTATTTATTTATTTATGTGATTATAGTTTTTATTTATTTCCTTTGTTTAGAATCTTTCTTTTTATCTCTCTCTTGTTCCTCCATCACTACATTAGGGACGTGTCTAATATTGTGAAATGACTCCAACTTGAAGTCCCTAAAGGTATTTTCTCTGTTTAGAGACATCCTTGTTGATAATTAAGAAAGATTGCTTGCACTTTAGGGAATGATGGAAAGTTGGTATAGGATTGCAAGAATGCACACACGGAACAACACTTCCTTTGTAAATATCAATTTTATTTTGGTACTGTTGCCTTTCTACAAATGCAAAAAGGGTTTTCTTGATCAAGGTTGAACCTTCTTGAGATTCTTTTTTTTCTTTCTGCATTACAGGCAGTGTAGAGAGACAAAGACAAGTGGGGAAACACTTATGGGAAGTACATTTACACTACAAAGTGCAGCAGAATGCTCTTAGGCTTGGGGTTGTGAGAAAGGCTTGCTGCCCACCTTACAGCAGTGAACCAGAGAAATAATGAAAACTGTAACTGTTGTAATTGTAGACTTGCAGCCAATAAAAATGATATATGGCTTTTTACTTCTGCTCTCCAGCAAATATAATAGATGAATAAATTCTGTTAGTTTTCCTGATTCTATTCCTTTATGGTACCAGTAGATTTCCTTATTTTTATTCTAAAGGCAGTAAATAAACATCAGTAACGAGCAGAATATGAAATATTCGGTAAGAGTTCCTTGGGGAATGCTTAGGCTGATGTGCCTGGCTGTTTCCCACGTGCATGGGGTACAAAGACCTAATGAGAAACTATTTTTCTTTAGTCAACAGATGGGAGAAACCATCCTGCATGCTCTTTGTTCAGTCTTTGCAATCAGGTGGTCTTGAGAAGGTCTGTAGCTGTTTACCTGATGGAAATCATGAGGCTACATGTGAATTGAAGAACATTATAATGCATCCCTCTGACATGACACAAGGTTAGACACTTCAGTGCTAACCCTTCTGCACAGTCTTCTGCCAGGACATAATGGAAAGTGCCAAGTGCACTCACTCCAGGGAGAAGAGAGTGTGGCACTGACTACCTCTTTTTAAGTTGCTACTTACACAGGGCTCATAATCAGAAGCTGGAGTTAAGAAAGGGGGTCAAGGACAAAGCACTTCAGATAGACTTACTTAACCTTTACTCCAAGGGTCTACATGTAATAATGTAATTCACATTATTTCAGCATACAGATGCTGGAGCAAGCTGCAAGGAAAATTACCCTTAAGTAGATCATAGGCTGGTTTTCCTTGCAGCTGTTTCCATGACTCCTACAAGTTTCTTTCTGTTCCTCCCTACAAATTACCCCAACTCAGCCTCTAGTAAGCCTGAATAACCAACATCACAGTGGACCTAAATATCCCCCAGAGAGAGTGTCAAAATCCTTGCAGAGACTAAAAGCTGTGCACCAGCTCAGCTTTGACTACGTGCCAAAAATGAGCAATCTTTGTATTGCTAAGCATATGAAAACTTGTATGTAAAAACTACATAACATGACTGGGAAAATGGAAGTGATTGGTACTTTCTCTGTGTATCAGCAATCTCATCACTGATGTGGGGCAGTGAGGATGCCTGTCCTTGGGAGTCTCCCCCAGTATCATAGAATTGCAGATTCATAGAACTGTAGAATGGTTTGGATTGGAAGGAAAGGTCACCTAGTCCAACCTTCCAGCAGTGAGAAGGGACACCTTCCACCAGGTCAGGTTGCTCAGAGCCCACTGCAACCTGACCTTGAATGTTTCCAGGGAGAATGCATCTACTGCCTCTCCAGGAAACCTCTTCCAGTGTCTCACTACCCTCACTGTATAAAACGTCTTCCTTACACCTAGTACAAATCTACCCTCTATTAATTTAAAACAAGTACCCCCTGTTCTGTTGCAACAGATGCATCTAAAAAGTTTGTTCCAGTCTTTCTTATAGGTACCCTTTATATATTGAAAGGCTGCAACAAGGTCTTCCCAGAGCCTTCTCTTCTCCAGGCTGAATAACCCAAACCCTCTCAGCCTTTCTTCACTGAAAAAGTGCTCCATGTCTCTGACCATTTTTATGATCCTTCTCTGGACTTAATCCAGTCCCTCTTACGTTGGGGACCCCAGAACTGAACATAGTACTGTAGGTCAGGTCTCACAAGAGTGGAAAAGAGGGGAAGAATCCCATCCCTTGACCTGCTGCCCAAGTTTCTTGTTATGGAGCCCAGCATACAATTGGCTTTCTGGGCTACAAGGACACATTGCAGGCTCATGTCCAGATTTTCATCCATGAGTATCCCCAAGTCATTCTCTGCAAGGCTGCTCTCAGTCCCTTCCTTCCCCAGGACCTTGCAGACAGCCTTTATAACCTCATGATGTTGACCTTGGCCTACTCCTCAAGCTTGTCCAGGTCCCTCTGGATGGCATCCCATCCCTCAGACATGCTCCAAACCCAGCAAAAGGCCCATCCTGGTTCTGATGCCTGGCTGTAGCTGACATGCCAGTCCCACTGGGGATAGGTGTAAGTCCCGTGTGCTCAAGGAGTGGGAGCTGTGGGAGAGCTGGCAGGATACTGAGAACAATTTGAGTGCAGGCAGCTTCTTACCCAAAAAGGGTTTTTGGACTTTTCCTCTGGCAGGGGATCAGTGCTAGTGGTCCCCTTTTCTGAGGCAGAATGTGCCTTAAGCCAAAGCTGTTGGACACATTTCACCCTTCTCTAGATTTTAGGTGTGAAACTTCACTAGCAAACTCTCCAACCAAGAAAAAGTGTTAAAACAACAAGCTGAAATCTCACAAAATGTAATAGCAAGTTATTTTTAACTAAGGGTTAGGGAGTAGGACCTAGAGGAAGCCAAAATCTTCATAAAAAGCTCCCTGCAAAAAGGGCTAAGCTCATGTTTGTAGTGTTGGGGAGCTGTCTGTGACTCCAGTTATAAAGCAGAGGCCCCTGGGCTCTGTCTAAGGTTGTGACTCCCCAGTTCTGCTACAGCTTTCAGATAAAGCTTCTTCTTTGACTAGAATTTGGCTTGCAAATGCAAAATGACAGACTGGATTACCAGGCTGATTCACAGTGGAGACAACAGGAGAAGTATAGGAAGGAGAAGAGGAGGCTTGCTGAGGCATGGATGCAAGGGCATTGCTGGAGAGCTGGATAATGTCCTGATTCAGCAACTAAATACTGGAAATACTGCCAGTTACTGCTTCCTAGTCTGAGCATTATTTGAAATAAATTTGTGTCCCACAGGCTGCACATGGTGACCACAAGGAGATGATGAGTTCGCTCTGAGAGATGTTTGGTTTTCATACCCCTCAGGTATGAAGATCTCACCTCTGCAGTGAAGAACAGATTTGGTTTGGTTCTGTTGTAGGTCCCCCATTCTCCTTCAAGCAGATTTGCTGTGTTATTTTCAGATCTTATTCTTTTAGCCATACCATAAACCCCTAAAATACTGTTGTGCATATGTACATGTGTCTATATATTTGTTTCACAATGTATATGTGATGAGACAAAAGGGTTCAGTAGCTTAACTAGACAGGTACCAGATAAACCAGCCAGGCTTGAAGAGATTTATTACAACGAAGTCTACTCTTTTTGTTCAGTGTCTAGCCAACCTTCTGTTATTCTACACACAATTCAATAAGCCCATGTGCCCAAAATACAAGGTTCACTCATTGCCTTTGTTTATGGCACTGAAAAAATGCAGTTGGGTAATTTTTTTGGTTAATGATAAATGTCTGAGGTATCTGATTGCATGAAGCTACATTTTTTTTGAAGAGTTTTAAATGAAGGCAGAAAATATTCTGTAGCCCAGAGGCATTCTTTTTGCTTCACAGTGATTCATGCAGCTGTAATAAATATACCAGGAGTCTAAAAGGGCTCATAAAGAAAGGGGAAGTCTTGCCTTTCTCTACTCATTTTTCAATTTCAGCAGATGCTGGGTCATGTATGACACTGCAACCTCTCTCAGAATGCTCCCGAGTTGAAATTCAGGCTTTCAGATTTCAAATACATGCACACACAATTGGAAACAAAGAGTACACAGTGACTGAGATGAGCTGCTTACATATTAAGGGGGAGCTGGACCTTCGGTGGTGTTCCCTGATCTCCAATTATTGCACTTGTCCTGGGACCAGCCACCGTGGTTGTTCCAATAGAAGAGGAATCCTGAAAATACACAAAGAAGAATGTACAAGGGTTAAGACGAAGCTTACCATTTCCTAAAATGCCACGGGGTGAAGGCAGAAGAAAAAAAAAATCACACCTTTTTATCAATGTCAAGATTTTATAACCATGATACTGCATTAAACCCCAAATCTTTTAGCCTTACACATTCCAAAAATACATTTCTGACACAGAGGATATTAGGTTATTAACAGTATTTCCACGTACCTGTCAGAGAATTTTAGCTATGCCTTGTGTGCAGCTCTTAAGTGATTTAGAATGCAAAATTACTTGGCTGCTTTGTAAAACCAGCTCAGCACAAATATCTCTGCAATAGTACATTCTTTGGTAAAGATAACCTTTTCTCCTCAAAAGCTTGTTTTAACATTTGCACTCTTTTGGTTAATGGTTATGGATCTATGGGCAACATACCACTGAATTTCCAAAATGAAATCCCACCTCTGTACTGTTTTAATCATCAGGAGTAGTCTCCTCCTTAAGAAAAAGGTGACAACACAACTTAAACCAGGAATACCATTCAGTAGAGAAAGTAGGACCCACTCCACTCTTGCCACAGCAAATAAATCCCTTCTGTCATAGAGGAACAGCCTGATCTTTCTCAGCTATTAATATCGAAAGGCAATTCTAAACCTAATAGTTCATTTTTCAAAGTTTAATCCTCAGCAAAAGTATGTGGGGCAAACTGTTTTGTGTGGTTTCACTGAAGTTTCATTCATCTATGTAAAAAATGAACTCTGACTGGAAATTTCTCCTGAAGTAATGCCATGTAATGCCAAGGCCTGTAGCAACAGATCTTTGCTGCAAAGACAGGACAGAGCTGGGCTGATGGGACTTGTAATGGTTTACTTGAGGAAAATATTTTTTCAGTTAGTTTAATCAAATGCTGAATCCATATTCCTACGAAGAATGGCTCTACAAAGTAGGATCTCAAATTTATGCACAAATTGCAGGTTCAGACAGAGCTGGTTACATGCAGCAAAGAATCTGAGCAGTTCACAGACCTCCAGTGCAGCCTTTCTGGTTCCAAATACTATCTAACAGTAAATATGATTTATTCTGGGAACATAAACATAGGGACATTTTTTGCACTTACAAATGACACCAAGTTAAACTAACACACAAAATTAAACCAAGGCTTACAGGGCAACTTAATTATTGGATTTCAAGGTCACTGTATTCCTAAGAGGCACATGTAGTTATTACAGTGTCATGTCTCAATGGTGTATTGCTAAGCTATATTGATTTGCTGTTTATTAACACAGTATCATTAGGAAATCATGCAGCAAAATATGAAGACACTGCTCTGCAATTCCAAAGCTTTTGGCAACAGGCAGCAAGCTGTCTTTCACTAACACCTACACTCAATCATGAAGTTCTAGTGACAACTACATCTCCTTTTTCTCATTATTTCCCCTCATTTTCTGGCTGCTTGCTCAAACAAGGAAAGTTCCAGACAACTCTTAGTCCTATGAGTAAAAGTAAGCACTCCTTCCAGTTCTGTGACTAAGGCTTTATTAATCCTCCCTGTCGTGTCAGTTGAGATAATATCAACTTACAGGAAAAAAAAAACGCCAACCCACTCAAAAATGTGGGGATAGCTGGAGAATGATCCTTGATTTGTTATTTTGAGCTGGTTAATGGGTTTAGGGATTGCAGAAGATGCTGCACAGAGTCTTGGCAGCAGCCTCACTCAAGAGATAAGTGAGAAATGAATTGGTTCGAACTCCTTCATGTTGTGCCACCAGTGTGTGTCTGCTCTGAGGTAAAGAAATTGCTTCCAAGGAAACGGAAAACAGATTGGTCCCCACCCTTTGCTGGTAGGACAAACCATTTTGTTTTTACCTGATGATAAAAGAGGGCTGAGTGAACAGCCTTAGGGTGCAACTGTAGAGGCAGAGATGATGGCAGCTGGGTAAGCCACGTGCTACTCCTCCCTTACCTCCTACAATCCTCTCTCTCCACTCCTCTGTGAAGTTTGCAGAGGTGCTGCTATCCCAGGTAGGAGTGTCCACTGCAGGCATCATGGACTAAGCCAACCTGACTTGAGAAAAACAGAAGCTCAAGCCTGGAAAGCAGCATAGGGGTCTAAGCCTCCTGTATCTGCCTGTTTGCAGTGGCAGTGGTGGCTTCCACAACTTCCCTGTTACTGGAAGCATGAGCCCAAGTAGCTTTTATGCACTTTTACACTGGAACTAACACACAGTCCTAGGGATTATGACATCATGTAATTGTCATTCAGTATTGCTTAAATGACAATGTTGCTTTCTTCCCTTGAGTAAGCTTGAAGAAATCTCCAATGTCCTGATTGATCTCTGTCCTCACATTCACTTTCTTGTGTATGCCCTGTTACTGTAATTCTTGGTGTATCTGGTGCCCTACAAACCATTCATTTTTGCCACTTTGCACAGCCTAATATCATAGGCATCCAAACTCTAAATTGGTGCCTACTTCCTGACTGTGCTTCAGTTTTTCTTCAGCTGTTCTCCCCTACAGGCTTTGACACGATGATGTACTTGCCAGTCTGCCTATGACCCCACTATTCATCATCAGGTGTTACTCCATAGGACCTGCTGGCCTTCCCTCTGCATTGAATTCAGCTTCTCTGTTCACAACTTGACATTTACTTTCACACAAGTATTCTATTCTGCAGCTTCATCCACCTCTCTGTTCCTTGATGAATTCTCTCAGTGGCTGCCTGATTGCTATGCAGCTGAATCTTCACCACCTTTGAATTTAAACTGCAGTTGAAGGCATTCTGAGACTTCAAGGTCCCACTGGCTCTTGTTTGTCACTAATTAGCTCATATTAGGAGATACAATATTGCTAGATTATTTGGCAAGATAATATTTGCAATAGATTTTGAGTACACTGAATTTTGTGAAAGAAGAATCTACTCCTTCATACATTTGATTACATTTGTAGAAGTTTCCCTTTCCACTTTCCATTCCTACAATTTTATCTTGGTCTTGCCCAAAACTGGTAACAGTAACAATATTCCTGGAAAACACAGCAGACTGTCTCCATCACAGCTGGCAGCAGGGCTTAGTTTGTTTTCCTTCTTTATTTAGCCCTGGAGCCAGGTTGTACTTTTGCTGTTGTGATCTAAGGAACAAGGTACTTAACACATCCTCCTTTCCTCTTCATCTGCTCAGGGGAATGGGAATCTGAGACGATGCTCTGATATTTTTTTGTTCTTTGCTTTGATAACCTTTTGGAAGGTCTCTGTGCCTCTCTGATGGCACATCCCTGCATGATTCACCTTGTGGAACCAGGCACACAATAACAGCCATGCACAGGCACTACACAGGGGGGGCACAAGCACTGCAGCATTTGTGCCCTAATCCTTCTTCCACCTCTGCTTCTCACTGTTGCTAAGCCTTACCTGCGAGGGGATGTCTCTGACAGCCAGGTTTTTGAGAGCCACGTGAGCATCTATTGAGAAAATCAGGCACCTTGCAGAGTTTTCTCAGGAAGGCATTAAGCAGCACTTCACTGCCCAGTTCCCACGGATTTTATTGCAATCTAAGCAATAAAAGTCACTTCTGAAAATGCCATTTGGAGCCCCTCTCTCTCCTTATGAGCCGCTAATGCCTTTAAATATTTGGCCATTGAGTCTCCAGACATGACCTGCTGGGTAATCCCATTGTAGCACACTCCTGATTAGGAAGCTGTTTACTCTCACGGTGGTGTGTGATTTTCTGAACCAGACACTGCCAACTCTCATCCCGTTTACTTAGTCCACTAAGCAGCCAAATCTGACTTCTTCATGCTCCCACCACAATCTGGCATCCTCAGAGCTCCACTTACTGCTGATGTTTTCAGCTCAGCAGCAGCAGCTTTTCTCTTCCAAAGGACAAGATGGCCCCAGCTGCCAGTCCGCAGGGAAAAGCGGCTGCACGCATGCATGCTGGAGACCATCTCTAGATGTCTCTGCACTAATTTCTGCTTCTTTGTGCCCATTAACAGCACAGCAGCTTCACCTGTACTGCAGAAGGCTAGATCTTGACTAAAACTCCCAGACTATACGTACAGGCACAAAGATGCTGAATGACAGAAATCTCACTCCCAGCTCATGTTGTGCCCTCTGTTTTTATCACCACCTGCTCTGGTTCAGTAGGTGATTACGTACCCAGGGGCTGTAATTAATATACAAGGTTTTCGTGCTTTTTGACACTAAAAACAACTCCTTATGTCCACCACAGCTCCCTATAATTCCCCTCTCCCCAGCCCTTAAGCTAATGTCTTACAGAAACTCAGAACTCATGCCTTGAGGCTTCCCTAAAAATTGTCTGTTTCTTCCTCTCTGTCTCTGTGTTGGTTCTTACAAGAAGACTTTGCACAGGGTCCAAGAATGGAGAAAGGCTCTGTACAAAAGTATTTTGGGGCTTGACCTAGTCCTAGAGGCAGCATGGTCCTCTTCAGAAAAACAACAGTGGAGAACAGGGTCTCTGCTCTCAGTACATGCTTAGCATCTCCAACACCATTTTTTGATTCTTTAGTAAGTGTTTCGTAAGTCACCAGCCACTGTTCAGGCATCATGCAAGATGAAGAGAGCCAAAGCTATCTGACAAAAATGAACTTTGCAGATGGCTGTTCAGACTGGGGGTCAACATTTCCTGGTGAGAAGAAATAGTTTGACTTCCTCAGAAGTCACTGCAACATGTCTAAGTTCAGATGTGTCTCGTTCCTCCTCCCTCTGATAAGTAGTATTTGGAAGAGAACTACAGAAACACCAAAACAAATTGCACTTTAATGTATATGTAATGATATATTTCTATTACAGTTTGCAGCATATACTCCTGGGTAAATAATACACTACTGAGATGTTGCTGCCTCCTGTGTCAGCTCTGACATATATTAAAAGCAACTAGCCTGGCATAACATTACTGACAAGCCCACAGAGGCCAGGAAATTAAAGGTAATAACCACTTGTATGGGCTGAAACTTAACCTCAAATTCATTCCCTTTCTCTCTTCCCATCAACACCTCTATGAAAGCAGGAGAATTAGTAGTCTGGACTTCCAGCATCAACTATCTTTTTCTCTTCCTTATAGATTTACTTTAGATATTCACCAGTACTTTAAGGCCACATTTGTGGTTTAATTTGAAAAGACATGGTGCCTGTCGGGATTAGTGGAGTGCCTTGCAAAAGCACAGGATTCAGTCTTGGAGGGGAATAGAAATCATGAAGACAGCGATAAAACTGGGAGCAGAGCACAATGATGCTGCAGGTTGCAGCAGCCTTCACGGAAAAATAATTGCTCCTGCTATCAGACGGATGCTCTTATCATCTAGAAATCACCAACCAGAAATCTCTATTTTGACTTCAAAGCAAATCCAGCACTGCCTCACCACAGGGCACTTATCACGTTCATTAATTCATGGGAAAATTTCTTTTAATGTCTTGAATGCATATTTACAGCTTACTTTAAATTTCCCTTTAGTATTGATTTAAAATAAGAGGAAAGCACTCAAACATTCATCTCACATAGGCTGATGTACCATCCTCTGGAAATATCACAAAAAGTAGGCAAATGGTCTTTAAGATTCCTGCGACTTGTTTCTCTAATTCACTGCCTCCATAAAACAATGACTGTGGCAATCACTCCAGGCCTTAATGCTCCTAGAAATAATGAATTAGCACTTAATGTGTGGTAGTGTCACCAACTATTGATGAAAAGTGCTACACACAAGATTGAGTAGCCTCATCAAATGCTAATTACCGAAGTGGAAGCTGAGATGGACTTAACAGTTCTAGAGTAAGACTTTTTCTTCCCTAATAGTATGTGTGTGAAAAAAATAAACAAATGTGCATGGTAACAGCTGCAGCTGCATAAATAGCTGCATAAATACCCAGTTCCTTCCTGCAAAAACTGGAGCTAAATTTATTTTGCTGAGTATTTAGTATTTATTTAGTATTTTCTGAGAGATTCTTACAACCTCTTAAGTATCTGTAGCTCTGGATGAAGGTGAGGCAGAATATTATGCTTGCCTGTCCTAGCACCATGTTTGCTCTCATTATTTCTTGGCTTATAGTAGCTCAAAAACTCTAGACTGTGTCTTCTGTGAATAGCTCATGGAGCCACATGGAGATCTGGGGAAGTCATTTATTTGTGTTTCCTGAGCTTCCACTGTCCTGAAATCTAAGCATGGCTGCAAGTTGGAAGGAAAAAAAAAACAACCAAATTTATTTTTTTGTCATCTTCTTTCAAACATTCATCTGACATTACCATCCATAAAAGCACTGATTATTCTGGTTTGCAGCTTCTCAGTTCCCCCAAATGAGAACTAATTAAGCATCATGTGGATGAGCATAATGAGAATTATATTTTATTCAGCCTTGTTTCTCCCTCAGAATAACCCTTTCAGCACTGAGCACGAGTGTCTAGCTCTCCACTGTGAGGTTTTAAATAGTTTCATAGTGAATGGTTTCTTGCAATTCTGGGAGCAAACAATATGGGAAATCAAATGCAGAGAGACAGGAAAGCTTAAAGTAAATGCTTGACCTCTAGAAGAAGGTATTTTAATAACAAGTTCATAATTATGCTTTTGATAACTACACAAGTCATTGTGCAAAAATTATTTCAGTGGTAAAATGCTTTTGGGTTACTACCCTGAGGACCATCTGGAAAAAAATATTTTGTTTTTGTTTTACAGTCAATGGCATTTCATGCATAGTTGAATAACCCTTCTAAAGCACAACCTTCTTTTCCTAGACCCTGTAAAAAGTTAGGTTTTGCGGGTCTTGAAAAATCTTGCAAAACTTATTTGGGATGAGGCAAATTATAAGGTAAAGAGAAGACCCTGTCTCTAAACTGGCAGCTTCTGAAAGGTGATTTTGCTCTGACCTGGATTCTCAGCAGTTTATGGAGTCAGTGAATAGACTGTTAGCTGAAGTGTCTCATTTTCGACAGCTTTGAGAAATAATGTCATCCCAATATGCATAGTGGATTCAAAGACCTATTGGTGGCCAAAAAAATATGTGGTTTACATGCCTGCTCAAAACTCACAGCTTAAAAAAACATAACTCCTTCCCACCTACAAATGCTCCATCAGTAATTCTTTATAAAGTTATCCAAAACAGAGATGTAATGAATAGTCAATGCCTGGAACCAGTTCTAAATACTTTTGAGTAGAATTGGGAATGTACAAACACAATTAAATAGCATTAGGTTAGACTTCAGCGAAGTCTCCTATGTGGTTTTCAAGACATATTTTGATCTCAATGACAGAAGCACAGGTTGGAATAA
This sequence comes from Heliangelus exortis, assembly GCF_036169615.1. Taxonomy (NCBI): domain Eukaryota; kingdom Metazoa; phylum Chordata; class Aves; order Apodiformes; family Trochilidae; genus Heliangelus; species Heliangelus exortis. The sequence goes on from NC_092422.1 coordinate 59,699,903, forward strand.
TAATAATACTTCTCTGAGTATTATCTCTCCTGAGATTGCTGCCCTTGGTTTCATCTGTCTCACTCTCATTAATGGGTATCCACTCAGCTGTCATTCACAGCCATCAGCAGAGCAGATTGGACAGAATTTGAACTCCAGGCCAATGCTGAAAAATACCTGAATTTCTCCTCTTTTCTCTAACCCTGTTTGAGTGCTTGAAAATTCAAAGCTCATTTTTAGTCTCTGGATTTTATGTATAATCTGTATGCTTCTCATGGTCAGCACATTTAGGTTATCAGCCAAGCCCCAACCAGACTTCTGCTATTACATTTGCTTAGCTAAAATTCAGCACTTCTAAATAACTGATAAGGAGTCACACTTCAAAATGATTTATACAGTGGGACACTTCAAGGAACATTTTTCATTTCAAATACTGTCACTCTTTGGGACTGGAAGCATGCAAGACATTGTTCTCTGCTTTTCCTGAACATGTGGCCTCTGGTTAGGAGCCCGTACTAACACTTGCAGATACGCGTGAACTTCTTGTGCATGGTGATGAGTTGTTCAAAACACACACAGAAGTTCCCTCCACGGGGAGGATCCTTTCTTCCTCACTCAGCTGTCACCCTGGTGAACACAAAACCACACTTCATTATTTATGAGATGCATTTTCTGTTAAAAACCAGGGGATTTGGAGCACCACTGACCTATGACCTTTCCAAATTGCAGGGAAGAATAATTCATAAGGGGTGAAAATGGAAGCAAGACAAGCCACCTGAGGCCTGGGCATGATGATTGTCCAGGGGAACCTTCCCTACTCCTCAGGGAGTCTCAGTTACAAACTGCTCCTCTGCACCCCTAAGCTAATTCCACTGCAGCTCCATCACAGGCCTGCAGCACTACTTATATCTTCAATAAAAATCCATTTTGCCAGCTTGATAGGATATTTTTCATGATGGACAGAGACTATTACCTTTTAGATGGAGATCTTCCAGTTAATGAGTGATACTCAGCATGCAACAAAACCAAAGAAGTAAATCTGGCTGCAAGCAAAATGAAGATCCCAGCGTCACCTCTTTGAAAATAAATGTTTTGTGTTATGGCTGTTGTGGTCTTCCAGTCACTATTTTATCCAGCTGAAGTGGTTTGAAGTTGATTCTTCTACCTTTGATCATCCCTAGGTTTGCAGTCAATGAACATGTTTTTTAGACCATCACTTAGTTCCAAATGCATCTTGGCTTTTGGGAAACAGCTGAGGTACTTCTCCTTAAAGAACAACAAACATGGAAAGGAAGGCCTGTAGTCTTCAGTTGTTACATTAATGATATAGAGAAGTGCTTTCAAAATATCTGATTTCATACTCTGGTCTGCATGTCAGTGCTCAATATGCATAAATCTGTGCCCTTCTGGAGAAGCAGGAGGCTTGCAGAAATCTAACAACTCATAAAACCAACAAAAACAAACCATGTCAGCTCGGCATGAAACTCTGGTTTCAATTCACAAAAATTGACAAAAGCCACAGGAATATAGTGCATAAAAAAACTTCTAAGGGGTGGAATATATTTCACATTTACTGAAACATCTAAAATTTGCACCTTCATTTTAAGTTTCCAGGGCAAGAAGCATTCAATGTCTTTGTTTCCTCTCCTGTAAGGAGAGAAAAAGCAGGTGTCCCAGATTACACTTCAGGTCTACAAGGAAAATGGATGCTTGTTTTAAGAAGATTGTTTTGCTGTGCACCAGCCCTGCTGCCTGAGGTAGGGGACTGGATGCCATGCAAGAACTTCTGTAATTGAATTTTGCTTGTTCAAAGGAGAGGCTACAGGAAAACTGTGTCAAACTTGCACAGAGGTAGAAATCTTCCCTCAAGGTAAATACCAATCCTGATATGTACCAGAGAAGCTCATACCTACTAAACTGAACAAACCTCCTTTATTTCTTTTTATAAGGAAATCTGCTAAATGAACAATGAAAAAGTGCCTGAAAATTTCAAGGACGTGATATAAAGACACAATAAACAAAATCTGGATTCTAATGGTGAAAGAAAAGGCATGAATTTGCTAGATACTCAGCAATAAAACTGTAAATTTGGTTTTTTCCCTAGAAGAAATATTTTTTGGCTTCCTTCGCTGATTCAAACCAGCAGGGGCTTGTGATGGTTACTGAGAGAAATACTCAAGATCTGTGATGACCACTTGCAGGGCAGAGAGATTCCTCTTCAAGCAAGGAAAGAAAAGGTGAGACGTACTCCTGCAGTAGAGCTCATGAGTAAGTTTGGCAGCTACATGCACAACTTTCTTGCCAGCCTGCCCATGCTCTCAGCAACACTCTTGAGCTTTTCCAAAGCAGCAGTAGAGCCAGTTTATAGGTTGTCAAAATGTCAGACTCCTAAACAAGACATACAGGACATTTACCTTAAAAATGGCAAACACATTTTAGAATATTCAAAGACAAGACTTCCCCAAAAGCCTTGATGTAGGAGCTCAGCACCCCTTTGTTCACACTGCTCTGCCTGGTTTTCAGCCACATGAAAATAAAAATGCTGAACTGATTTTCTGTCTAGTGCAGCTGCGTCATTAGTTGTTTCAGAGACATGCCAGGTCTTAGCAAATGGCAGAAAAAGAGCAGAATTTCTGACATTTTTAATTGAAATGTAACCTTTGTTATTATGGGATTAATAAATATATAAATATATCTGCACAACTTTAGTGTACATTTTGTACGTGGTGAATTATGGACTCTTTGTAGACCTAACTAAGAAGGCTTGAAAGCAGGTGAATTCACATTGGTAGCTCTCATTATTCCACTGCTACCCTTAAAACAGCAAAGAAAACTGTTCATACAGTAAAGAGAATACAGCGAGAATGTCAGCTCCAATTTTTTTTGGTTGCAACAGATCCACATTCCTAGCAAGGTATGCAAAATAAAATGTTTAAATCCCTCAAACTAGAAAGCAAAAGCAGAGATCTGTACCCATGCATGCAAATGCCACAACCAGTACGGCTGTGCCCTTGGGCTGCAATCGCGTTTTTGACAGAGGAAAACTTCTTTTCTCTAAAGTTGATCTGAACCACCAAGGCTTCTTCCTGTCCCTGGATTTTGGTCAAGATAGTTTTGGCCAGCAGTGAAGTCAATGTGCTTAGGTGCTTCACCTGCAAACCTGCTCTATGCCCTGAGTCAGAAGAACCACTTCTCAAATCTGTTCCAATCACAACTACATTGGGGTGGTTTCATCATATCCAGCTTTAGCTCTGCTTCTGACCATGACACCAATCACATCTTCTCAGCTGCTGCAAAGGACCCAACCAGCCTTCCTTCAGGATGGATTTTGATAACCACAACTTGCTACAGAAAACAGGGCCCTTCTTGCCCCCTTCCACCTCTGCCCAAATACCACAATGGTCTGTGCAATGAGTGTAGTTTTGCACATCAGCTCTTCTGGTGTGCAAAATGATAGAGAATACTCATGGCACTTTCTGCTTCATGGTCTAATTTTTGTGGTTTACTAGTTTAGAATGAGCGATCACATGACTCTAGCAGAGGGTGTGCATGCTTTTTCCCTTGACTAACATAAGAACAAAAAAGCCACAGTCTGTCACATCACTGTAAAGCCCAAATGTGTCACTCCAAGTGCCAAAAACCTGAGCGTCATTTACTTGACAAGCTTGGGACCCTCACTCATTTCTTTGTGCTTGTGCTGCTTCACAGATGTCCCAGCACATTTTGGCATACACGCTGTTTTGTGTGGGGGCCATATCCTCACCTTCACCCTCCAGCTGAAGGCTGAAGGGAGGGGGAAGACCTTACAACACAGAGACCTTGCCTGGAAATGGCACGTGGAAGAAAATGAGCTAAACTGCAGTTGGACTGAGCTGCCTCTCTGTCTCTTCCATGTGGCTGGGCAGTGGAGGGAGGTCAGTGGCTGAGGTAGGAACAGAAGATGCTGTTCCAACCTGGCAGTGTCCTCTCAGCACACTGTTTTGGACGGCCCTTTTGGCACACCTTGCTGTGCATGCAGGCACATTGCAAACCTGTGCTGCAGGATCCTGGGGGCTCGTGTCACAGGTGGCAGGATGGAACAGCTGTCAAGAATGAGCCCCACGGCCTGGGGCACCACACCAACCCTCCAGGGAAGCTTCACTGGCCCTTCAAATGGGCTTAAACAAGCATTCCTGCCCAAGGCAGTTCCTGCCATTTGCTGTGTTGTTCCCCTTTCTGCCCTGCCCTCTCCCAGATGTCTACACACACATCAGTGCAGCTGTAATGTGGACAGCTTTCCATGCCAGCCCATTGCAGGTGGCCCAGTATGGGGATATGGATGCAAGGGGCAGGAAGGCGTGGCCAGGGAGAGAAAAAGGGCAGGGCTGCTTCTTTTTTAAGCAGAGAAGTGATGGGTGGGAAGATCCTGCCGTGCTCAGGTTATCTCAGTGCTAGGAAGCATCACGGAGCATGGGGAGGTGATCTGTAGAGGGAACCTGTTGCTGCTAATCTGCTCTCCAAGTGTGTAGATGACTGAGCAGGAAGGCTGAGGCAAAAGAGGTTTGTGGCTGTTATTATTATAATTCTCCAGTCTCTTCTGCACCTTCAAACTGTATATTACCACTTGGATTCCCTTATCCAGGAATTTTCAAGGGATTTCAGTGCATTCCTTGTGAGTTTAGCTTCTGTCTCTGCCAGGTCCCCAGAAGCAGCCTCTCAGAAGCTCCTTTTGAGACCTGTGGGGATATCCAGAAGGATTCTCCTCTAACTCCTCCTTCGAGAGGGGCATGGATGAGGAGATGCATCCTCAACAGGTCTGGTGGTTTAAAGCCTCCTTGAGTGTTTCTGAGCAGCAGTTACTTGCTGGGTACACCACTTGTCAAAGTACTGCACATTTGCTGATCCTCCAGTGATCTGTATGGAAATAATTATTCCAAAAAACCTTTTTTTTATCCCATATGTGTGAATTTCACACTGATATTGCTACCCTGCAGCGTAACAGGATCGCTCAAAATTATTCCTTCCTGCAAGAGAATGTGGTGTAAGGACTTCCTTTAAATGTGTTGCATTATTGTGAGTCAAATTTGGCTTTATCCTCTGGTTCCTCACACTTGCTCACTGATTAACACAAGAATGGGAACAACAGATGCTGAGTACCGGGATGAGCAGGGGTCAGTTATTCTGAAAAAGGTGAGGCAACATCATCCTGTCCACCCAACCCCACCTGCACTCCCACCTTACCTGGGCTGGGGCACTGGAGGAGAGGTGGGTGAGCTCCCCGATCCTGGCGGCTGCCCGTGGGTCACTGGAGCTGATGAGGACGGGGGCACTGATCTCCATGGAGTGCCTGTTGCTGGCGGCTTGGGAGGACTTGTGGGTCATGCTGAGGGCCGTGAAGGAGTGGCGTTTCTTGGCGTTCTTCTTGCCCTCTGCCTGTCGCTGTCCTGCCCCAGCGGCACCAGCACCGGCACCGGCACCGCCCGGCGCGGGACACGGTGCCAGAGCCGTCGCCGCTGCCGCTGCCTCCGCCGGCAGCTGAAGGTCGCAGCCCGAGGCGGCAGCCAAGCAGGTCTTGTCCATCTCCATGAGCTGCTTGGCGGATTCATTCAGCTGTGTGTGCAGGGAAAGGGGAAAAAAAAAAATTATTAAGGAAAATAAAAGCAGGGAGGGGGACGGATGGGATGTTAACAGCCCATTTGCAGGCTTGCTCTTCATGCAGACTCTCTAGACAGCTCACTTAACACAGCTCCACTGACTTTTAGCAAACCTGTATCACTGAATCCCTGCTGAAGATTCACTTTCTTACAACAGCCACCTGAAAATACATCTTCTGCATGTTACAGTAAGCTTAACTCTCAGCCTGACCATTCTATTAGAACTGGGTTTTTATGGAAAATAATATTTCTGTAAGCATCTCAGTTAACAAAACAAAACAAAACAAAACAAAAAAACCAAACCAAACCAAACCAAACTAAAAAAAACAAAAAGCACCAAACAAAAAAACCCCAAAATGAAACAAAACAAAAAGGTATTTTTCTCCATTAATATTTCAATAAAAGTCTTGAGGAATTTTTCATCAAGTCCTGCTGGACAAGGCACCTGCTGGACCTGCCTGCCTGGAGCACCATGATCCTTTCTTCAGCCATGGCCCCAGAACTGAAATGTGGTAGCTGCCCCATGGGGTGGAGTAGGATCTGGGGTGCTCTGGATACCCACACATGCCTCCAGGGCTTGTGGTGTATCTGCAGGGTGTACCTGCCCTGCCAAAGGAGGTTGCTCAGCCTGAAGAAGAGATGCCTCCAGGGAGACCTTATAGCAGCCTTCCAGTACCCGAAAGGTGCTTACAGGAAACCTGGAGAAAGGACTTTTTTTACAAGGCCATGTAGTGACAGGACAAGGGGGAAGAGTTTCAAGCTAAAAAAAGGTAGGATTTAGATTGTATTTTAGGAAGAAATTATTTCCTGTGAGGGTAGTGAGACAGAGAAGCTGTGGCTGCCTCCCTTCTGGAAGTGTTCAAGGCCAGGCTGGATGGGGCTTTGGGCAGCCTGGTCTAGTGGAAGATGTCCCATGGCAGGGAGGCTGAAGCTAACTGATCTTTAGGGTCCCTTCCAACCCAAACCATTATGTGATTCCATGGTTGCATGAATAAGACAGATCCCAAACCCATCGTCTGTTTGCCAGGCAGCCAGGAAGGTTACCAGGAGGCACACCAGCACACTTCATTTCCCAAAACCTGCCCCAAGCCAAGTGTTACTGTCTAGCTCCAGAGTGATGCCAAATTTATTTAATTTTCTGTAGTTGGGTGAGTTATTTCCATGCACTCCTTAACATTAGGGAAATCAAAAGAGAAGCAGAATAAGCATGCAGGAGAGAGGCTGGAACTGGGCACCATGAATTGGTGTTCACCAAACTACGGCATTCAAAAAACCAGCATTCCTGAAAACACCTTGTCCCAGGTTGCAGAGGCAGAGCCAGGGTAATGAGGCAGGAGTTTCTTCATCAATGTCTCACTATTCCCAGGTCTGTCACAGGCCTGTGCTTGACATTTGCCACACAAGGCTTTGGTCCAAGCTTCCAAACCCTTCCAGTTCGATCTCCCTGCCTGCCACCTGACACAGGTTATTCAAATGCAAATGCAAACTGAAGGTAGGTTTTCTGGTAATTTTTTCTGTCCCCTAACAGGGGAAGAGCATGACGATCACTGGGAGACTCGCTTGGGGTCCATCTGGAAAAATGGGTCTCATCAATCCTCTCTCAAAGAGTTTATAACTTGGCCGACATCCTTTGGAGACAGCAGAGCACCGGGACGTTTAGGCCAGTTTTCATCCTGCTGTTCCTCATTCAGTCCACGTATAACCTCATGCCTATAAATACCAATGCTGGGTGGGACAACCTGGAAGCCTCCTAACCCCAACCCACCATAACTCATCCAGGAAAGCTACGCCATACACAGCAAGTTTTTAGGTGCACAGGGGTACTACAGTCACTGCTGATCCATAATGTGCACTCCGAAGCCAGCACTGCTTTCTGCACTCATTGCCAATAGGTCTTCCCTCAAGGGGCACCAACAGCTAAAGAAAAATGCCACATTTTGCCAACAGACCTATATATTAAACTAGGCTGCACTGTGATATGTTTGCATTTAATGAATAAAAACAGCATATGAAAAAGGGAGTCGTGGTTAACACACACACGCTTTTGCACCCACTGCTATTTTGAGACCCACACGGACCAGAGGCTCGTGTAATACTATTTGGGACTAAAGCCAGGATATTTCTGTTTCTGTAACCACTGTATGAATTACAGCAGCATCCCAGAAACTCAGGCAAGGGCAAGATCTTCTCAGGCTCTAAATTAAAAAAAAAAATAGTTGCTGCTTTATGGCAAGCCAATTTAGAAACTTAATATAAGTGAAAATAAAAGGAAAAAAAGAGAGGGATGGGGAAGATAACCACAGAAGCATGCAGTTAAACAATTGTGTAATTGAGTAGCTTTTATGACTCCCAACCACCATCACCATGCTGTAAATGTAAATAAGAAATAGATATTGCTAGCGTTATGCTCATCCTCCTAGGTCTGAAAGCATTTCTGAGTCCACAAGGGCTCACCCTGAGTAAGAGGCAATGAACACACTGACACCTAGAAAACAAACATCAGCTCGCAGGATCCTTCATTCTGTGACAGCTTCCACCAAGCCAACCAAGCACCTCCAATTAATGATGCTCCACGACTGTCAGAGCTGCTGGGAGTCCTGCAACCATTCAATTAGCAGCCCATTTTCCCAGCTGCACTCCCCAACTTCAGCCCGTGCTTACAGCCGGCACCGTGCACTGCACCTGCCAATTTTTGCCAATAACAGCTGATCCTGTTTCAGCTTTTTCAAGAATGTCCATTATTTCCCACTTCATAATGCACTAAATTGGTACAACCTAATATTTGCCAGCAGGCTCCGAGTTGCAAGGAAACCAGATGGCTCCTCTCCTTTAAGTAGGTGTTACAGCTCCACTCACCCCATTGTTGGAGATAGTCTAGCTGACTTATTTGAAATATTTTGAAGGAGAAAGACATCAAATATGCATGATTCTTTCCTACAGCAGAGGGTGAGAAAATACTTTGCTAGTCAACAGCAAGAAAGAAAAGAATGTATTTTACTCTTTGACACAGAAAAATACAGAGTTAAAAAAAAAGGTCTAGAACATCCTGATTTTAATGACAATGCTCCATTTAACAAAAAAGTGCTCCAGCTCTTAATACTAAAACTCTAATTCCTTTTGCAAAATTTAGATTAAAAATCCTACTGGATGGAATCCAATTTAACACCAAAACTATTATTTTTAAACAAACTCATTTTTTGTTAATTGCAAAACCTTGTTAAAAAGGTCAATAAGAGAGTTAGCATCTAAAAATGGCATGATAAAAAATAGCCCTATATTGATATAAACAAAGTCATTCTCAATATCAGTAGAAGATTAAAGGCAAAAATAAACCCCTTTCCCAAAACAGTCAAGCTAATGAACTTTTGGGAATGTCAGAGTCTTTCTGAAATACCGGGAAAAAATTATTTAGATCTGTCAAAACAAAAAATGCTTCATAGCTTTACAACTTTATTTTTGTAGAGAACTGTTTTTAAACAGCTTTGCCCACAGACACTGGAAAGAACTTCCCAAATAGGCTATGATTACCAGAGAAAAGGTTCTGCTTACTACTTTGTAAAAGCAAAGGGCTCTGCCTCTTCACAGAGTACTTTTAGAAACACTTTTAAAAACATAAACATGATTGAAAAAGTTTTATTATAAACTTTGAATATGTAAACAAGCATTGCTTTCTGGTGTTTTGTCTTCTCATCTTCAGGCAGATCTGCTTCCATAGGAGGAACATAATGGAAAGTTCTGACCCACAGTCAGTCTCAGGAATTTGACATTTCTGGAAGGCTGTAGCTCTTACAACAACCCCATGTAGTAGAACTCATCTTTCTTGCCCATTTTTGATGCTACAATATACATCTGAAATTCTGGTCTTGCTATTCCCAAATATTAAAATGCCCTTGAGACTGCAATAGGACTGATTTTCCTAAATCCATTCTGTACCATGGTAGTGTCCTAAAAAACTCAATGTATGTTTTAGAGTGATAAGGCTTGGATTTGAATGCCAACAAGTCAAATATTCTCAGCTGCCCTGCAATTCTTGGTCTTGCAATGCAAAACCTTTTGATGGCAAGCCTTGTAAAAGCTGAGAGACCCCACCATGCAAGAGATGGGATGAAAGGGTACAGTAAAACTGTTTATGGGGTCTCAGTGACCACTGACTGGGGGTGCTGCACACTGAGACAAGGATGCACCAGCCCCACTTCAGAGTTCCTTTGCTTGTTTCTCAGGAAGAAATTTCCCAGATGAGAGGAATCCTCCTGGAGGCAGCTCCAGGTTTTGGGAGTCAAGGAGGGTGCATGTGGAATACCTCTGTGCACAGAGCCTTTTTCACCTCCAGCCAACCTTTTCCCACAAAGGGAGTAGTAACCAAGCTCCCTTCATTAAAAATTTGCTGACCTTAATCAGGGAGCCCCACTGCTCTCCCCACCACAATGCAAGCTGTCATGGCTTTGGCCTCCAGCCAGCCAGCCAAGCAATATGAACTAAGGGAGAGATTTTTTTTCTTCTTCTGGCTTTTAGATATGACTGTGTTAGATATTCTACTTGAGACTTTACCAGATGGATGTACCAAAGGTACAAATACTAAGCTGCCCTACTCAGGATTTCTCGGCTGCCAAAATTATTTTTTACTGATCTCTAGATGAACCTCATCTTTCTGCAGAATGTGTTATGGTGATTTCCCCCCTGCCTTTGTCTCTGCTGAACATGCTTGTACACACACACACACACACACACTCACCCCAGTTCATTATATATGCAGGTTTTAAAGGGTCTACCTGTAAACAGTTTCCTTATCCATCTGATACGGGTGAGGGGACACAGGACACAAACTGTCACCTGCACTAATTATCCCCACATAGGATTAAATATGCCCTTTATATCCCACTGGGATTTAATGAACATTATATCATTATATCATATACTACTCACATACCCTGGTTGGAAGGAAGAGTGAGGGAAAAGCTGCTTGTCCAGTGTGGGTCATGATTAATTATAGTTTTAGTTTAAATAAAAAATTATTACTGTGGAACTTGTTGTTATCATTATGCAACAAGATAGAAGAATGGCAAATTTAGGTCAGATTTAAATAATTAACCTTTACTGCATTTCCCTTGACAGATATGCCAGCATGTTTACTATTCCATGATAGTGGCAAGATTGTTCCAGCCCAGTTTAAACCCCCAAGGGATACCCTGATACACAGCAGCTCCTGGGTTCTTGCAGCTCACTGGTGGTTCTGTCTCCTGGAAAATGGGGGATTCTGCTATTGAATACTATTACCTTTCTAGCCATTTAAGTAAGGGTAAGGGATTAATTTCTGACTGATATCTAACCTACCAAAGATAGCACCTGGCTCTGTTTCTGGTCTAGCAACATACTTCAGTGTGTATTTGATCCTGTGCAGACCAAGGTGTCACTAAGGGGACTAAAGCACCATTCTTTTCTGAACAAGGCAGGATTGTTTGAATTCTCAGTGTTACACATGTGCTTAAGGATTCTGTTAAACTGGAGCCAGTTTGAACCAGCAAATACAGTTTATTAAGGCTTTCAGGTAAACAATGCTTCACCTGCTAAGTAAGGTTTTATGGAAAGTTTTGGCTAAAGAATGGTGCTGTTCAAATGAAGACATGAGATAAGAAACACAATATTTCAGGCTCCTTTTAAAAGTGAAAAGTTAGAAAACCCCACAAATCAATGCATTACCTAATGAAAAAGAATAGAATGGTAAGAAAAAAATATCATGCTCAAGGTTTTGGAGACGAACTACTGAGAAGAGCAGGAAGGAAAATTAAAATTATTATTAAAACTTCTTCATAATCACCCCCTGGAAGACTGAAAATATTTTCACCTGGGGACTGCTAATTTTTATACTTTACAGTTCATAAATATTGAGATCATGCACATCCCTATTTTATGCCTTGCAGAAACTTTGGCAGCCCGAAGATCCATACCTGATTTTGTGATTAAAACAAACAGTCTGATTTTATTACTGTGTTTTCACTTCAGAGTAGTTACTCTCAGGAAATATTAAGTTCTTATGCACTCATTAAATTAGTTTTGGTAGTATTATAATTTATGTTCTGAAGCACAGTCAGGTTATTAAGTAAGCAAGGGAGTAACTGTACAAGAGACTCCTGTCTCTGCTAGGTCCCTGAGAGGACGGCATCTGTGAAAGCATTTTCATCCCCAAAATCCAAAGCAGCTTTTCCATACTGTTATCCCTACTGGCAAATGCAGCACACAACCTTTCTTCTACTCTAGCCAAGCAGCAAAATACCCTTTGACTCAAATGGGTTTCTCAATGGGAGAAAGTACATAATACTTTACTTAATTCTTTTTATGTTCATTGAGTAAGTTAGCACAGAGGATGCACAGCAGTTCCAAGAGCTTGCTAATGGGATATTAGCAGATGAAGTTGTGCCAAAGGCTCTTCAACCAAGTCATATTGAATGCATCTGTAATTTTCCTCTTTTATGTGTTTTGTAAATTCAGATTTAAAAATGTTTAGAGAAAGCCTTACAGGTTCTCCACAGACAGTTTAAATTAATTGGACAGAAGCTACAAAATCCTATACCAATTTTTCATTTAGGCACCAGCTTCTAATGAAGAATCATTAATAAGGCACAGTTTAAGAAAAAATACTGTAGCTAAAACAAAGCATGATTTAAGTTTTATATGTTAATCTCTAACAACCCACCATTGCCTTTCCTAATTTATTGCCAGGGAGGGACAAGTAAATGTGGAACAGTTTTTCTGCAAGCGGTTTATCCATGAGGGAAGATAGATTTCTGTAACCCCACATTGTGATTGAGAGCAGAGTTATTCCATGCACCCAGAAAACACAAGAAGCAGAGTGCATGTGCTTGCTTGAACACATTCACATGGAGTGATAGCTGCAGAAATACTTTGCCGGGCCTCATCTCAGACTTCAAGTGGTCTGTTCTTCCAGTCACAGGCATACATCTCATTCTCATTTCCAAAAGCCTGCTCAATATGTTAGCATGTTCTCAAGGAAGGAAATCTCTCAAGCCATACAGGAGATATTCTTCCTAATGAGGGTCATACGTGTACACAATTATGTATAGTTCCGAAAAAGCAAGCCAATTATTCTTGTCTACAACATGGTTCCTTGAAAGGCAGCAGTACTCAGCAATCTATTTCCCTGTCTTACAAGATCTTTCTCATTTAGTAGCAATGTCACTTCTAACATTCAGCCTGAGAGGCTGAAGGAATGTAGCATATTAGAACAGCATGTGCTTGGATGAGCGTGTCATCATGATCTTGCAGAATGAAAATAAATGATGCGTGCAGCAGAAGTAAACACTAAGCCTTGGGTGGTGAACTGGGAATTTTTTTTCTTTCCCTTTTTTCCAAACAGTTTTCAGATGAAAAATGGTTTGCAGTGATGGAGAACAAACACATGGCTTGGTGAATCCCAGAAAAATGTTCAGTCTGCTGCAAAGTATGCTCAGGAGCAGAAAGCAGCAAGTAAACTTATGGAAATTAATGTCCAAATCACCGAGAAGAAAGAGAATAAAACTAAATGCAACTGCATTAAAAATAGATGAACTCACCAAAAAGAAGTAGGCTTTCTGCATCTCTCTCCACTCCTTGCAACAATTTTAACTAACTAGACTTCAGCTCCAAGTATGAGGACTATCTTACTCTCATCTGTCATCTCTGAATCTCAGATCTGCTGTGTGTCTGCAATGTGCCTAAGGACTTCCTTCTCTTTTCTTCCTATCTGTCCTCTATGGACACCCCTATTCATAATGAGATGTTCATGACTGCCCCAAAGCTCCTCTGAAAGCAAGAACTGTAACCCAATACAGCTTTACTCAACATCAGAAAGAATGGGTAAATACAGAGTATTTTTTACTTATAAGTTATTATTCAGAAAGCTAAATAAAAAGTGCAGTCATGAATTCGTAGGCTTGGTCCTAATGCCTTTGAAGTCAGTGGCAAAGCTCCAGCTGCCTGCGATGGTGGGAGGACTGGTGTCTGTCTGGCACCAATTTCAGTACCAGAAGAGTTCCTGTTGGAGCTTGTGAGGAGTTTACTGACTGTTTTTCCATCAAAATCCAAAACTCACTGGAACTTAAGTACTTCCCAGGAAGGTTTCACAAGATATCCATTAGGAAACTGTTTTTCAGATGATGTTTCTCAGCTAAGACACAGAAATGACCAAGGCTGCAGTGGTTTGGGAGTTCACCTGGGTACCTGGGCTCCTGGCTCAAATTCCATGTGTGGAGGAATGGCCATGGGAGATGTAAAACAACACTGTCACTTTCCTAGGAGAAGGTCACCAGCTTTCTGGCTGTTCTGAGTCTCCTTCACTCATATTCTTGTTAAGTGGAAAACCTTTGTGACTTTCCCTCTCAGTCCAGCTGCTCAGCTACACAGTAACAGAAGATGCTGGTGCCATCAGAAGCAGCACGAGCAGCCTTACACTAGCCAGGAGCTCAAGATGGACTCAGGAGGCTTCCAGAGTCAGTTCAGGTGTAGTCCTGATGCCTCAATAACATTTGGCAGCTAACAATTGCTACCAGTTACTGCAAGGAAGAGAAGCTCTCTGAAGTATCTTTATATGCTGAAATCTAGACACCCTTCATTTACAGAAATCTTCATTTTGAGCCAGCTGGACCTCAAAAGTTCAGCACAGGCTAGGAAAGATACTGCAGTTCCTGAAGCAGAGCTGTGTGGTTCACAAGTGACCTCTGAGCAATATCTGCAGAGCCTCTGTTCCTTAAAAAGCGCTAAGCCTCATGTTTTCAGAGTTTTCTGGTAACTTTTTACCTCCTTCCTTAATGTTCCACAAGGCTTTTCATCCTGTTGTTTACTTGTTTGATCAACAATACCCATTGAATTAACAGAAAACTGGCAAGTCAACTACCACCAACCAAGGCAGTGGATCTCTTTAGAGTCAATGCACACATCAAGCCTGGGACCCTTAAAGAAAATGGCTTTCAAATTGTGGTGTGCGACCCAAGTAATTATAAATGGGATTGTGAACCAGGCAGTATCCTGCTCGTGTTGAGTGGACTCTTGTCTTCTTGAGAGTGCACGCATACTGCCAGCCACAACATTGTGCTCTTTTGCTCATCCTCTGAGATTTGTTCCTGGAAATACTGTTCATGAAAATAGAGTTTGTGTAATGTTCAGAGTTGTGTGAAGGAAGAAACAATGCCATGTCGTTTTTGAAAGAAAATCCTTGCTTCCAACTTTATGTCATAAAGAATAGGGAAGAAAGAAAGAAAATATATATATTTGCTGAAATCCTTTCTGAATTGGATCACAAAAGTGTTCTGGTGGACAATGAGAAAAAGACCTACATGCACCTCACATAATCAAAGTTACCTGCAGAAGTTGGATAAACCTGCAAAGTTCTTGGAAGCTCTTGGAAGCTCTTGGAATTGCAGTACAAGGAAAACATGAGAAAGCCAAAGTAATTTTTCAAGTACTGCGAGGCTTTGCCTACACTGAGCAAGCAAGGAGTCTTTGTTGTGGTGATTTACAGCTTTTTGTAGAATGAGAGATCTTGTGCAATTGGGGAAAATTAAGTTTTATGTGCTGCAACTGAAGATTACCTGTGGGGAATCCCACACAAATAAATGTACTGCCTCTATCTCTGATAAAGGAGTGAAATGAAGAATGAAAGCAAATGCCAAGAAAATGTTTTGGTTCAGTTGCTTGTAAAAGGAATACACACTTCAAGCACACATTAGCACTAAAGGATTGTGATAAACAGCCTTTGCCCAGTGTGCACTATATTTAGGAAAGATCCATTTTTCACTACACAGCCTCTTGGCTGCTACTTCCCAAATACATGTCACAGAAGGATTGCTGGATTCAGAACAGGGTATTTGAAACAGAATAAAGTCCCACGGGCCTGTACAGTTAGATACTGTGTGGGGGGTTCCTGCTACAGCTGGCTACAAAGCAGAGTTTCTGGTTGTGGTGAAGAGATGCAGCACCAGCTCTGGGGTCATGTTGTGTGTTTCACTGTGAGCAAACTACATCAAAGAATGCCAGCCACCAGTCACAGAAGCTACTGGGTCATCAGAGAGCTGTGTCCAGGCTTTAGGTTCATTATTTGCATTTGGGTGAGCCAGGACACTGTGTGCTGCTGTTTCACCCAAGTATCTGATGACTCCCTAAAGGGACAGTTCTGAGATGTTCCTCTGAAATGGGAAATAAACTGTGCGTGTTTGAGTTGCACAGTGGCACACCAGGATACACAGATTGTTCGTGTGACAGAGAGACTGGCCTTCTTACCTATGCACACAGAGAGAAAAAGGGAGTTGTTCTGAGAGAGACATAATTTACCAGCTTGAGTTTGCATCTCCTAGCTGCCCTGTCCTCTGGCTATTGTTGTGTAAGCTCTGCTTGAGATTAGTTGTGATTTAAGGTGCCTCCTTTCCACATAGAGGTATTAGTGCCTGGCACAACAGCACAACTCTCTTTTCGCCCAAGGGGAGTGGTACTTTAGAATCGGCTGGGTTGGAAGGGACCTCAGAGATCATCAAGTCCAACCCTTGATCCACTACCACTGTGGTTCCCAGACCATGGCACTCAGTGCCACATCCAGTCTCTTTTTAAGTATCTCCAGGGATGGAGAATCCACTACTTCCGGGGCAGCCCATTCCAATGTCTGATCACCCTCTCTGTAAAGAAATTCTTTCTAATGTCCAACCTAAACCTCCCCTGGCACAACTTGAGACTGTGCCCTCTTGTCTTGCTGAGAGTTGCCTGGGAAAAGACACCAACCCCCCCCTGGCTACCCCCTCCTTTCAGGGAGTTGTAGAGAGTGATGAGGTTTCCCCTGAGCTTCCTCTTCTCCAGGCTGAACAGCCCCAGCTCCCTCAGCCCTTCCTCACAGGACTTGTGCTGGATCTCTTCACCAGCCTAGTTGCCCTCCTTTGGACCTGCTCCAGGACTTCAATCTCCTTCCTGAACTGAGGGGCCCAGTTTGCATCCTTCTTCACTCTACACAGTGATGAGATAATTTTAAACAATTTTTACTCGTGTTTCTCTTATCTTGCAGACCTTTATGCTTCTGTTGTATCTGTTAAAAGCTGGGAAACAGATTGGGGTGGCATTAGGAAGCAGGGGCTGCTGCATGTGGCATCAGTGTGCACGTCTCATCTGTGTGAGAAGCCTGATCAGCAACTGAAAGCTCCGAACGACAGTCTGTAAGATGGGAAAGTGTGTTTTCTGAGCTATATGATGATGTGACTGGGTTCATAACCCTCCCTCCTGATCCTGTGGAATTAAAATCTGACAAGGCTGAACTGTGACAAATTCCCTTGAGTCCACAAATTCTTGACTGAAAATGGCAGCATTCAGCCTCACACTCATGGCGCGACTGAGTGCCCCTCGCCTGGAGGAACCATTTGTAGCCTTCTTTGGAGAATCAGAGATGTTAAAACGTGATTGGGTACAAAGCCAAGGTCAGAGGCAGACGTCTCTTCACTGACTTGCCAACAGCTGCAGTCAAAGAGTTCACTGAACTTCCTGGCTATCAAGCTAGAAAATGCTCTTTGTTCAACTTCCCGAGTTTGATTTCTGATTTAGGGTAAGAGACACGGACCCAGCGCTGTTGTGTGGTGTGGTGCAGTGAAGCCTCCAGTGCCCTTCCCTCTTGTATGCTCATCTAAAGCTGGTTTCATGCTCTGGTTGCTGTCAAAGCCTTCTCTGCACCGGGTGTCACTGCTAGATAAGAGGTGTGCCATTTCTTCAGAGTCAATGGGCTCTGAGCAGATCTTTTAGGATGCTCAGGCACATGTGTCACATTATTGCAATAAAGTACGATGATTGCTGGCATTAGTCACTTTTATGACATCCATATGCAAATGCTGTTTATGTTAGCATGCTACAACTGGAAGGAATTTGGAAAACCACTGCTCAAGGCCATGCTGTTTGAGTTCTGAGATGGTGAAATTAATGGGCTAGCAAAAAATCTGCACAGTAGGAAATCTTTCTGAAAGTGCAGAACACTGGGGTTTTTTCTTCTGTTTGTGGAATTACTCAAGCTCAAATATTTTCCTAACACATTCCTTTCTGAAAATGGACTGCTCTGGGTTGCACCTGCATTCTGTAGACAGACAGACAAGCTGTCCTGAGGAAACAGAATTTTTGCAAACTGTGACCACACCATGTGATGCAGTCAGACAGAGACATTTGTTAATAATATTTTTATTATTTTTGCTATTAAATGCTGAAGAACTCCCACCACAGATCACAACTTCATTATATAATATGAGCATTATGTAAGCAAAGAACAACAAGACAGCTCTTGGCCCACGGAAAGTACATTTTAAGATGAGGACAAGAAATAATATACAGATACAGACAAAATATACAGTCTGAGACAGTCTTATCAGCAGGATGGACAGAGGCTTTTGAACACACCACAAAAGCCTATGTAACCATCACAGCCAAAAACAATTTTCAGAGGAGTCTGGAGAGGCAATGCTGATGCAGATGTCTGTGTGCTTTTGAAGCTTTCACCACAACAGAGATGAACAGGACAATATGGAAGAAAACGAGATTCTGAAAAAGCTGACAGAGTGCTTGGCATCACTGGCTGATCAAAGACAGGGCTGACCTTTCAGTAGTGCAAAGAAGACAAGAGATAGAGGGAGTAATTAGTAATCAAAGCTTTGCAAGCTGTACAGGCTCTATAAGATAGAAAAGAGCATCAGGCAGAAAGAAAGAAGTGGCAGCAGATAAGTTCATGAATGGAGCAGGTCTGCATTTGCTAAGGATGCAAAAAGGCTGTAGCCATAATCAGGATATGAGATGGTGAGAGTTTGATCTTTATGAATGCTCAGCAATCAGATTGGCCAAAGATAAGGCAGGACTGCCAGCCACATGATAAATGGAGTCAGGCATGAAGGTGTGATTCCCATTGGCAATGTCCTTATTACTTGCCATTAATATACATTGCTTACTCTTTAACCACTAAACAAATAGGAGCAGTAAAACACTTATCTCTGACTGTGTACTGCACTGAAACCCCAGGTATGTGTTGAGTAAGAGTTGCTCTTGCAAAAGCAGAGTTGCACATCCGCTTATGTGGTGTGGAGCTGCCTTTCCTATGACCTTAAACTCAGCCCTCAGAAGTGCTTTTGTACCCTCAGGGATCCCCAGGTGACAAATCCTTGTGCTTCAGACAGACCATGGGCCCAAGCTGAGCTGGCCAGGGTTAACCCATGACATTTCCACAGCTGTTGTGGGGCAGGGAAGCCCAGTGCCAGTACCAGTAGTTCCCAGACCTTGTCATGACCTGGGAGACTGCTAGTAATGGGGTAGCAGTCATCTGTATGGCCCTCCTTCCACACCAGTAATTCATCTATTGAAGAAAAGGAAAACCAGGTACCCAGCAAATCAATACAACCACACTTCTTTCTGCAGAGCAAGACACCTATGGAAGGGAAAGGCTTTGGCTGGGAATAGGCAAGCATCTCTTAAGCCCTAGATAAGAGAAAGGGAAGAAGATACTGAGGCCTTTATTTCTGCCCTCAAAGGGAAAACAAACAGTCCTTCTTCCTGGGACAGGAAAAAACAGAAGGACAAAAGAGGAAGATATACCTGTAAATCCCCTACTCTATTGACCAGGTAGCAGCAGATCAGAGAAAAGGGACCAAGGACATGACCATCAAGAAATGTGCCTATGAGCTTCACTTTCCATATCAGCAAGGGCAGGGAGCAGTCACCCTTTTTCTGCAGAGTTTTTTTGTTCTCCAGAAACAGTAACATAAGGCACAGCTGTCTCTTCCCTCAGTGATATGAGATGCAAGCTTAAATTTGCATCCTTGCTTCCCTTTCCTTTAGTCACAGGGTAAGAGAACATCTCCAGCATGAGTCCATGACTGAATGCTCTGGCGCCTCTCCTGCTTTGTCGCAATGTTTCCAGAAAAACTGTTATGGAAAAATTCTATTATGGAAATCTGTCTCATGAAATTTCCTGTCAATTTGATTAAATTGTGTCTAAACAGATTGGACGACATCAAAGTCAGATTTAGAGCAGGACACTCCCTCCAGCCTTACTCAAACTCAGGATAATATTATTAGCTTTGTCCATGGAGTACCTAGTGCTGATTTGTCATAAAATTATAACGTAATAAAATAATTAAATAAATTGAGGGAGAACCAGAAGGTAGAAGAGGTTGCTTGTACAAAGCCCCACATTCCTGACCTTTTGGGCCTGATGGCTTAGAGAGAAGTTCAACAGCAACACTGCCCTCAGGGTATCTGTGGGTTGGGTTTGCTGCCTCAGTGATGTTTACCTACAGTGAGTATGAGATGCCACATCTCCTCCTTCCACATCTTCCCACTTTCTGCCTTATATCAGCATAGATGTTCAGGTGGCAATGCAGTAAATGGAACAGGTATGACTATAAAGTAAAAAAACCCACAAACTATGACAGCTTAAATGAGTAACTTTCAATAGGGTGAATTCCCTTATCCATCTCAGCACACAGCCGTATGTCTGGTAGCCCTGGAACAAGGAAGGCAGAAAGAAAGTGTTGTCACAGATGAGGCAAAAGCAAGACAGTCCCTTTGGCAGCAGCACTTTTGTCAGATTAAAATATTGTATTACACTCAAAAAATGGTGCAGCAGAACATAAAATAAACAATGGCTGGTCTGCTTTGTAAAGGTACAAAGTAAGCAAAGCAAGGACCCCTTTGTAATTTCTTCTACAGGACAGACTAAACACAAAGGGGTGAGCCTTTAAGAATCCCCTGTGTTCTAGAGAAAAACTGGAAAAGATGGAGATCTCCAAATTAATTCCAACTACCCTCCCATTTCAGAATTTTGTTTTTAATTTACTGGTATTGTTTCTTTCTCTGTTCCTTTGAACTCGGTTTTCTCAACGTTCAGCTCTAACACCTAAGAAAATGTTAGAGGATTTGAAACTTCACTCAAACATCTGGTTTTGGCATAGCTAATGACATTTTTTAGGCTAAAAATCAACTTCATATGTTATTTTTGTTGTTTGAAGCATTCATTCAGCACAAACATGCACTCCCAGGTCTAGAACAAAGACAGTTTGACCAGTCCGTATCTGTCACAATAAGAAGTAAGGGAAGAGGTAAAAAAAAAGTTCATAGCTTCATCCTGCTAGGAAACTATTCCTCTTGAAACTACTCCTCTTTGAAAGCTTGAGTCAAAGTGAAATGCATTTTGTGACTCTTCATTATAGTAGAATAATATTTATGTAACATGCCAGCTTCTGGAATCAGAGATGGGAAGGGGCTTTAAAAGGCACACCCCAGCTGATCATTCATGGTGTCCATTCTGTCCCTCTGATGGAGATCATCCCATCCACCACAGGCACAGCAAAGGACAATGTGTGTTCCCACCTCCTCCAGGTTCTCTCATGGGCTGGGATATTAACATTGGACCTACTTTTCTCTGGCAGTCCCAGCACCAGCTGACACATGGAAACACATTGCCCTTTGCTCAAGGGGCTGTGGTCACCAGCCAAGGGGCAGGGAAGACAGCCAGTCTGCCAAGGGCATCTTCCAAACCACTCACTCCCTCTATGTCTACATTTGGGTTGAAGAAAACCACCGTGGGAGTTTTAGGGCACCAGGAAAGCTCCCCAAGAAGGAAGCTAATCAGGATGTGCAACATAAATTAAAAAGGACACTAGGAAACAAAATGAAGAATGTGTGAGAAAAAATGAAATCCTCTTTTATTTTTTATTATTGACTAGACATATCATGGGTCTACTGACATACAGCTTCTTAATATACATTCTTGCATTAGCTCTAGGTAAGTGAGACAGAAAGATACTTTCCTTTTTTCAAAGGGAAAAAGATCCCAGGAATTCAGCAGTGCTGAAGCAATCTTTAGAAGCTGCCAGAGGTGATCAATGGCTGGAAAAGACAAAAGCCCTGTTCTCATACCTCCTCCAGAGAGAGAGGATCACTGATGATGTACTCTAGAGATTTTGGGTACACTCACTGGGAAATGATAATTTTTAGCCTTGGAAACCTGCACAGTTGCAGAAACATTTCACTCCAATGCTTGTCTGCTCTGATGCTGCTGAGCACCACTGGGAAATCCAGAATGTTTGTTGCTAAACCTAAATGATGTGTTATCTACTTGGTTGGTACTTCTGAGCAGATACAAGACCAAATGGCCTGATGCTTTACCTGAGTTATTTTTCTGCTTGATATACTGCAGGAACACATGAACTTCTACTTTTTTGTTGGTGGAAGAGACTTCCTCAACACCCGTGGCTCAACTATCACAGGAGCAGAATAAAGAAGTAACAGGTAGTAAAGGGTGTACTTACACCTCCCCAAGAGTTGCTGTACATGTGCCTAAGCATTGCAAAAATGCCCAATGCATATATAGAAATTATATATGCTTTGGAAAGAATCATGAAATGGACCAATTTGCTTGGGTTGTGTGCTTAAGTTGGCTGGACTGGAAACCTTCTACAAATAGAACCCTACAGAGTTATTTTTACAAAATAAAATCTAGGAAAATCAGATATTACTCATCTTGGGGTGGGAAAGATATTCCTGAATGTGACAGCTGGCCGATTTCTGGTTCACCAGTCCCTGAAACAGTAAGAGGTGATAACAATTTGGATGTGGCTTTGATTAACTAAAAGATTGGTCATGACCTATAAATCAGAATAACGAAATTATGAATTCATTCGCATGAAAGTAGGCAGGAGGAAAAGCAAATGAAAACCTGTAACTAAAATTGTCAGCTCCCCAAAGACAAATTTTCACAACCTACAGCTATTTCTAAATTTATGTCCTGGCTCTCACCACAGCTCACCACAGGTCTCATGACTGTCTGGGCTCAGGGATGACTCAAACGTGACAGCACTCCCACCTCCCTCTGGGTGCAGGCTTCCTCTTTGGGGCACCCACCTGAGGTGAACTTCAGAGGAAGGTGCTCTCCCCCCACAAAAACCAGAAAGCAATCCTGCACTGACTTGTCTAGACACAGCCTGAGGGGAGTGAGTGATTAAAAATGTCTACAGAGCTCAGCTAATATAGGGGAAACCTAACACTTAAGTCAAAAGGTGACAGTGCAGCTCAATTTTGTATCCTGAAGATGGAGAAAAGTCTTACACAATCTGTACAAATGATCATCTCATGACGGATGCTACATCTTATCAGAAAACTTAAAAGAAATTACTGAAAATTAACAAAGATTATTGCCCATTCCTACTAAATTACATTTTACTTAGGAAATTAAATCAAAAGCAAAAGGTTCTTCATTTATAGAAGAAAAGGGAAAATAAGAGATTGAGCTGTTATGTAGAAAAGATAGGCCACAGACTAAAAGGAATGTGTGTATATAATATTTATGTAAAGACTTATATAGAATTATGTGCTATTATATAATGTATGCTTCATCTTCTCCCTTCTGACTGCTAGTACTCCTAGTTTTCCTGACTAATATCACAGTTATTTGAAGTTCTTTAATTAACTTCACTTTGCATGTGTCTAATACGCTTACTCATGGCTTGATGTGAAAATAGTAGTAGGTGTATAGGTTCTTACTGAGGTCACTCTTGCAGCCTACAACACAAACTCTGTGTATTTTAGTTTGAATGTGAAACCTGGGGACTGTATTTTGTTGCCTCTTCACATAGAAATCTGATACCCAAAAGAAACTTGGAAAATTTGACAATATACTTTGCAAGAAGAAAACAAGTAGGACAAACTTTTTAGAAACTCTGAAGGTGCAGAAATTAACATCTTAAAACAATGTCATCCCAAAATTCGAACATGCATATCAATAAAGCTTTTTAGCATAAATTAGCTGAACACCTCTTAAAGCTTACATTATTATCAGCTTTACAAGGTTTTTACTCCATTTTTGTCTGACACAAAAGGAGAGAGAAGAGAAAAAAAATCAATCCTGATGTTAATGGATATAATTCTGAACTCATTAGTGTTAAGCCTACTTACTACTGGGATGAATTTGCTCTCATCTGAGATTTATTAAGTCAGCCTTTCTAAAATCATCTACTTTCATTTCCTTCTATCCACTTTTCAAAAGCCTCCATTTTTATTAGCATAAAATGATACTAGCAAGGCTATAACAAACCATTTTGACAGTCCTTAAAAAACAGACATCGTATGTTCTTTTTCCAAAGGGCACAAAAGAAATGTCTAATTCTTCTTTTTTTTTTTTTTTTTTTTTTTTAGAGGATTTAATAAAGGATACCATGAAAGGTGCAGAGTATGCTGCTACAGAGACCACACATATATAAATGATGGATCAGACACTACGGCTGATTTAATTATGAGAGTCCCTGTGAGACTCCCATAGGGACCCATTTATCATTCATCCCCAGACTGAGGGGAGAGAAGGTACAGACCAGAAGTGGACAGGGCAACAATCATTTCTGAAAAAAATGTGATGTTGAAAATGGTCAAAACATCTCTTAGAGCTAGAAATACACATATGCACACATCTGAGTTTTCAAGACTCTGTGATGACTGCCACTGAAGACACCAGGATATTTGGAAATGTCTGAGGTAGGGATCTGCATATAAAGAAAAAAAAGTACAAAACCTGCCATCCAGACTGAATGCCAGATTGGGACCCATGCTGCCAGGAAAAGGCTGAAGAATCCCAAAGTCAAGCAGACCTATAGGCTGGGCTATGGGAAAGACCTTTAAGTCTTCAGTTTAACTGAACAGAGACACACGGACACACGCAGACACACAGACACTAAACTCAATATTTGCATTCATCTGCAGGCTAACTCAGGAAAGTTATAGAGTTAAGGAGAAATTCAGCTGGGAAGATGGGCCTCTGTGACACTATTCAATAACCACAGCTGGGATCCTGGCAAATGTGCTCAGGTTCCCCTGTATGGGTTAAGCTGTTTTAGGATGGCTGGTAAATCCAGTGGTAGAGCAGAAAATCATCAAATGTGGTGCTCTGTCCTGCAAAGCTAATTTTGGAATGAAAAATTGTTGTTTTATTTAAGAAATGCATTTGGCTTCACTTTTTTTTTTTTTTTTTTTTTTTTTTCCTCTTGGCTGAACTCTTTTTAAACACTGACTTGCAAGAATTCTTTTCCTCTGAGTCTCCAGGGAGTCTTGTGGAGCTGTGCTCCAGGGCATGGAAAGACGCAGCTCTGCCCCTTCTCTCTCCCTTTCTCCTAGATCTCCTTTCCACTTTTTTTTTTTCTCTTTTTGAGTATGAGGAACAGGAGAAGATCCCCATTACCCTGCTTCACTGCTCTGTAAAAAGAATTTTTAAAATTCCTAATGCTACTTAATCACAGCTTTCAGTGCCCCTGCTGCCGTAAAACATTCTAACAATGGGCTGGCACTTCATCAATGGTAATTTGCTGATATTACAGTCACAGTAGTGTTCGACATAATTGCCTTGCTCTACCACTGACTCATAAGGCTTCTTGATCTCGGTCAATAATTCTTTTGCACTGGGGCTGCAGTCAGAAATTTTGGGCTAACAGCTCAGCTTTTTGAATTCCCGGTTCCTGCCCATCCGAGCAAGATGTGTCCCTCCAAATGCTCGGCACACCATTGCTCTCCAATTTCACTCCCAGACACTATAACCTTTATTTAAACTTTATTCTTCATTATTTGCAATTTTACACATAGCAGCACAACACAACTTCCAAATAGAGATAATAGGTGCAGCTATTAAAAAAGAAGTAGCTCGCTTAAAGATGGTAAATAAAAGAAATTTAGTCAGGACTTTGAATTCTTTGCAGGTCCAAAACTCCTCCCAGCAAGAATATGACTTCAAACCACAGGGATTATTAATAAGATGTTTATTTCAGGACAGAAGGCACCTTGAGAATCAATTTGATTATGCTGTGTTTTTCTGTAGACAAATTAAAACATAAATTATCAGCCCAAATGACTTCTACTGGAGACGAAGGACAGGAACAAAATAAGATAGAAAAATAATGCAAACTCTCCCTGACAGAACATATTGTGTGTGACTCATTCTGTAAAAGTCACCATTGTGAGCTGCAAATATTTATTCCTTATATGATTGTAGCTTCTCTGAGGTTGGGATTGAGATGACACTACAGAGGCAGGAAAAAGCCTCTTTGCAGAGAGCTGTCAGATGCAGCAGGCATAAAAGCACCCTTGCTGGATGCTTGTAGGGCATCAAGCATAGAAAACCCATGCCACGTTACACTTATATGGCTATATGGACAACCACAAATAATGACGAGATACACACTTCTAAAACACTGCAGGGAGCAGCTATATTTTGATGCCTCCAGCTACTTTTTTTGTGCCACTGCTTTGTGACACCAGTCCGGCTCTAAAAGTGACCCACTCTCAAACTCAGTAAACACAGGGTGAAAAGAAGATAAAGGATCTAGGAAGATGCTGAAGGCTCTTACATGGGCCAACCAACAAGCCCAACTCCTGGGGGGTCAGTGGGGTGGGGGAATTTGCTCACCAAAACTCCCTGAAGGATCAGGGCAGCAGTACCCCCCTCCCTCCCACCCTGCTGCAGCTTACGTCTGCAAATGCTTTGTAACAGAGCACTTCCAAAAGCCTTTTTTTTTTCCCAGCACCTGTGTGAGAGGCACAGCATCACATTTGTCTAGATGAAGTCTCACCAAAGTGTGTGTGGGGGGCACAACAAGGATTATATCCCCTGTTTGTATCTCTGACATGCTCAGCTCTAGGATCCTAGAAGTGACCAACTTGTTTTCTAATGCTTCAGCTGCTGTAATAAGATTAAGAGCTGTTGTCAGGGCTGTGGGAGCACTGAGGACATTAGAGCCTGCCTTTTGCCATGGTCTCTGGGCTGGAATTTTCTCCATCCAGAGTTCACAGCTTCAGGTGCCACATGAAATCCCACACACTTCGGTCCATCGGCTCAAAGAAGTGAAAGGCCACTGTAGAGCTAAGCTTTGCTTATTCTGCACATTTTGCCAAGATTCTGAAAACCACTTAATGGATGTGGACAGGCTCAAGTAGTGTTTTTAGATTCAAGTACTGCTTGTTTAATGGATTTATTTTATAAACTTCGGCATTGAGATTTTCAAAACTTCTTTGGGATTTGGCCTGGTGATTCCTCTTAATTTTTAATGTAAAGTAACATCTGAAGCTACAAACAGCAACGTAATTGTATAACTCCAACAGTTGCATAAGCCCATCTCATATTCAGAACAAGGCTTCCATACACCAGGGCATGGATGCAACGTGTGGCTGAAGTTTCTGTCTGGAGGATCATTTCCCTTCAGCTTCTCAAACCACTGCAAAAGTATTATGCCAAATGTCATCCAATTATCTCATTTGAAAAGGACTTTCAAGTGTCCATATTTCAAATGTACACAGATAAAATATCTATGTGTGCATTTATTTAAAAATGTATGCATAGGTGTATATAGTTGCGTTTCTTTCTATATACTTGTGTGTCTGTGTATGGATGTATACACACACGTTCCTACATGTGTTCTTCTCCCCTGGTGCTGGCTGCCTGGCTGTTTGGACCTCTTTGGAAACTTCCAACATCTCTGTTCTGACTCTGGTAGCACTCTGGTAGGACTCTGATAGCACTCTGGTCAGTGCTACCTCTTGCTCCTCTGTAGACACCCAGGACACAGCAGTGCCTGGACAACTTCAGTGAGACAACATTGCACATGTTCTCCATGGGCTGTTCCCCTCAGGGGGAGTCCTTCACCCTAGGAGCACAGTAATTAAGAAGAACAGATACCTAGGGGTGGGAGATGGACCAGGATGCTGCACAGCATTAGCACTTACAGCCTTCAGGTGAAACCAGAAAGGTGGTGGGGTGTAAGGGTGGCTGGCTGTGCAGAGGTGCCCAGCTTACCCTTTCTGCAGCAGGATAGTCACAAACCATTCCCCAGGGAAAAGGCAGAGGGGGAAAAGCATGAAATCTGGGAGAAACCCAGCTTTCTCTTTTGATCATGACAAACTGAAAACCTCTTACACATTCAGAACAGAAGAAAACTAGTCATTAACTTATGCGAGGCAGCTGGCTTCCCAATAATGGTTCCTACACATCCTGGTTTTAATATTATTGTTCTTGTCAACTGTGGGAATGCCATGTATATTAATGATGGTTTATTCCAAATTGGTCATTGTCGGAGTTAATAATTAGGTAGTCAGGCACTAATTATCTCCATTTTGTCTCAAATCATTAACTAAGAAATCTGGAGAAGTAATTTCAGATGCAGGCATCATCAGTGGGATGGGCTGTGCTGTGGGCACAAGAGAAGCTTCACTCCAGAGCACAGCACCAGCCTACGCCTGGGAGCAGAATGAGCAGAATCAGGGAGATGGTGCTCTGAGCACTGGGTGCAGAATGGCAGCACCTCAAAAAAAAAACTACATACGTGTGTGGTGCCCATCTGTTCTTTGCACCCCTGGTTCATTCATAGAAGGGGAAAGCTCCCCAAAGGCATTACCTGGCACCTGGACAACAGAGCATCTCCACTGGGGCCACCATGGGCCACCACTGATTGCTGCAGCTCCTCTCCCAAGTGGCACCCAGCCAGCTGGGCACCAGCAGGAGGGTGTGCAGCAGTGGGAAGAGGTGGCAGGACAGGTCTGCTTGGAGGAAGTTTCAGTGTTTGACCTGAAATAAGCCTCTGGTGAAACGACTGCAGGAAACTGCTCAGGACAAGGATGGGTCTGGCACACAGGGAATCAGAGACCTTGGACACATGAGTAGAGCTGCTTGAGGTGTGTGCAAGACACCCCAAGTGCAACTATCCTCCAGTAATTTCCCCATGTATCATGGAGAATACACCTAAAACTCTACATGGGAAGCCTTCAGCAGTAGTTTGGGGGATACATTTTGCAGGCCACTTTAAATTACATTGAGTATATCCTCACAGGGGATGCTGCCTTAGGGAACAGTGGACAAAAAAATCCCTTTTCTGTCATTCTTGTATAACTTGTCCTTCTCATCTAAGAATTTTCAAGGTTATTCTGCCCTTGTGGGTACGAAAACCCCACAAGATGTCAAGAGAAGCACCCAACACCACTTGTTCTGAACTTACCTCAACATAAAGGATAGGAAAAATTCCAATCTTGTCACCCAGCATCCCTTCTGCCCAGTTGTCATCTACCCTCCTGATGACAGTCAAGATTTCATCCTAAAATCAGAAACATACAAAATATACAATCATATTTCTTCAGCTGAAAGAAGCCAGGTTTTAGTTACCCCCATGACAGCTTAGGAAGAGAGTACACAGAGGACACCATAAGTCATATAAAAATGTTTCTTGACTCCTGGGCCAGAAGGATCCCTGGCCAAGCATTCCACCCCAGGCATCCCATCCAAAGTGCATGGAAGCACCCTGCAGATGGGTGCAGCTTATGTCATTGGCTCCAGAGGCCTGGAGTGGTTGGGAATAGGTAACCCCTGGCTTCATTGCAAAGACAGAGAGGACACTTGACCCAAGAGGTCACCTCTAACCTGAAGAAAACTCTCTAACATGAAGTTGCCCCTGGGAATCTGAGAGCCCACTGTGGGACTTGGATGCTCTCAAAGACAATTCGAAGGGAAGCACCAGTAGAGCACAGGCAGTCCTGGAAAAGCCTCCAGCAAGAAGTGCAAATATGAGGTGCTCAGCCACCAGCCTACACTGCTGATGCACTGATAGTCAGTTTTCCTTAAAAAAAAAAAAAATTGGGGGAAGCAAATTACAAGGCAAGTAAAAAGCCAAGGATAACAATAAAACCCAAGTTGCATTCAACTGTTGGATCAGCTTGAGTTTTGACCCAAGTTTGTTTTCTAAAACCAATGGCATTTTAATATTTTATTTAATCTAAGGGATCTTACAAAACTTTCAACGGATGATGAACTGTTTTTTGATTATCAAACAGAAGATAAAGCCACATACAAATAAGATTCATTCTGCTCAAAGTTTCCCTCGATGGAGTTAAAACCTAGAACATACCAGTCATTATGAAAGCTCAGGGGACTGGAACCAAACCCTGAGTTTTCCCAGTGTGAGCTGCTCATCTTTTCAATGGACTTCTGCTACCACATCTGCCTGCTGGGGTGATCCAACTAAACCCAGCCTTGAGCCAGCATCACTTGCTACAAAAAGGGTATGTGAGGCAGCCCTCTCTGCAGGGCACTGCCTGGATGCTCAGATCTCCTATGGCCAAAGGAAAGGAGAGAAGAGAAAGGCTGAGAAAGGCTCAGAGAAGCTGCAAAGTGCCTCCACAAAGCTGAGACAGAGTTCTCTGCCATGCTCACTTTATTTTCATCACCCAGTCTAGGAAAATAAGAGCTACATATGGTCCATCACCCCCCGTGTA
This sequence comes from Heliangelus exortis, assembly GCF_036169615.1. NCBI lineage: Eukaryota > Metazoa > Chordata > Aves > Apodiformes > Trochilidae > Heliangelus > Heliangelus exortis. Next base: position 59,729,800 of record NC_092422.1, read on the forward strand.
ACAAGCCACCCATGTTAACAAGTCAGTCCAGGGGAGATGCTTTTTGCAGATACCTCTTAGATAAGAAAAATCTCCACAAATTCCTGATCCAGGATGTTCAGAGCATGGATTTACATTGATAGGAGATGACCAGAACAGTGATGAGATGTACTTCGTAGGTTTTGAACATGTGTATTTTGAATGTGTGCACTTTGAACACGTGCACTTTGAAACAGTTTAAATGTTTCCTTTGAATTATTCATCTGAATGATCCATTAGAGGGAAAGCTCAGAGAAACAGCCACGGACTGAGTCCTTCAGCTATTTATTACAGCTGGAAGGATGTAAAAAGAATTTGTGCATTTAATTTCCTGAAGAAACAGATAGCATTCCCTTCCAAAGCCCTGTCTGAAAGGACCATTTTTGATCGTTGTAAAGAGCTGACTGTAATACATCCCTGCAAAGTTTCTACATGCTCTTACAAAAGACCAATTATCATAAATTTATAATCTAGGTAAAGGGGGCAAATGCAGAAAATAAAAGACTGCATCACTTCAAGAACCTGTTCCTGCCTCCTCTATTTGTTCAGCTCTTCTCTTAGGAGTTTTTAAAATCCCCGTGTGATGGGTCTGCACTTCAGCTACATGTTTATGTATATATATGTAATCTTATGCGTATTATGTGCATATATATGCATATGCATGTACCAGTGTATGTATACAAAAGTATATATTATGCACATACATACATAAAAAACTAAGAAAAAACTTTACAAGTATAAAACCTCAAAAGCACTCAATTAGACTTTGTTAGAGGCACTGTGCAATCTATCCCTGGCACAGGGTGGACAGGCACTCAGTAGGAAAGGTTTATCCTGCATTGATCTTTCTTGAGGATGGGTGAGGGAACAGGTGACCTTTGAAGATCCCTTCCTAGTTTACTTTCTAAGCACCTCTGAAATCTAGAAGCATTTCCATACATGGGTCTTAGCTGGTCTCTGTCCAGTCTGGCTGCAGAATGTGGTCATACATGAGAAAATTAGACAGCTGCACATCTCAATATATGCTGACATTCAAAATGTGTATCTTTGTGGGAGAGCAAAGTGCAAATCCTTGAGCATGCTTTCCATTACAGAACTCATTTTCAGGAGGGTGTTGAAAATCTCCAGGAATTACAGCAAATCCTGAAACATCTTTTGAAATTCTTTATTAATAGAAAGTTTCTTTGAATTCGAAGCCCACAGCCTCATTCTATACACTGGGCTGGTGAAAGCTTCAACAAGAACTATTTTAGTGCCTTAAATTAGTTGGATAGCTGTGCTACTTATAAATTCCTAGAAAAGTTCCCAAAAGGATCATGAATAGTAAAGAGCCACAGATCTCTTGGCATACCACTTCGACTTTCAGAACTTCACTATTTCATATGCACTAAATTGATTTCCAGGCAGCACAAAGGAATCCAAGCCTCAAATCTGTTTTCAAAAGCCAATAGTATCCACTGTAGCCTGACAAAGATACCTTGTGCTCTTTTTATGCCTGTTGCTAAAGTCTCTCATTATTTGCTCTCTCCTACTTGCTCAAGTCTCTCTCTATTCATCAGGACTGGGCAGCCTTGCGACAGGCACGTGGGTCCTGCAGTTCCAGCTTATAACCATTGTAAGAAATGAAGTCAAAGATGAAGCACTCAAAAAGCAATCTAATTGATGGAGAAATCAACCCTTTTGCTGAGAAAACAGCACAAAATCATGTCCAATAACAGCCATGATTCACAGCCCGATTTTTACTCTAGTCATTAGGGGCCATTAACGAAGCAATGCAAAGCAGATGTGCCTGCAATTCTGCAGAGGTGACACCTCCATCTAAGGCACTGGGGAGATCTCAGGGACAGCAGGATGGCACCCGGCACACCCACCTCCCACACTTGCCAGCTGGCAGGAGAATTCCAATCACCAGCTACTGCTGGGACATTCCCTCTGAGAACAGCAAACGCTGCTGGAATTCAGTGCCAAGGGGCTGCTCCATGCTGCTCCTCAGCCAGGAACCAGTATTGGATGTGACAGGTCCAAGAGAGGAGCAACATTTGCTAAACACTGCTGTGGGCTGGGAACAAAAATGCTGGAAGAAGAAGGAAAGAGCAGATGTGATTAAAAATGTGATGAGTACCAAAGCACGGGACAGTTGATGCTACCTTGACAGGTTTGAGACTCATCTGCCACTGAGCCTTTAAAGGGCCATGTGGATTCATGCATGCAAATGGCAACCCAACACCAAAACAGAACAGTGGGATGAATCTGGACTCAGTCTAAGCCTGGAGTAATGACACAGACAACAGTGCAGTTACTCCAGAGCTGCACCACTATAGCTGAGAGTAGAGGCTACTTCTACTTTCTGTCAGAAAGCATGTAGCCTAAGGGTTATTTTTTTGAAACAGAAGCAGCAGGAGCCCAGGCTGATTCTCACAGGGAGACATTAGAAAATTGAGTTAAATGAGTATATTGCAAGGGCATACAACAAGACTCTAGGTCACACTGATGAACCTTAGGAATAACACTTAGGAAGCAGCTGGAGTTAAACTGGTGGAATGATGAATCAAGGCTGAAACTTGTTGTTACAGAAAGCCAAATAACTTCTAGCCAACTGATTTGGCTGATCACTGCTAAACACTGAGGATAAATATGTTAAGTAGTAGATCTGGAATGTTTTGTCTTCTTGTAGACACTGCAGAGGAGGGAAGAATGGCGGGACCCTATGCCTGGACATATGGATAATTTGAGAGTACAGTGGAATGGTCCACATGGTGTAAGAGAAAGACAGTTTGAGCTTTGTTTTTTGCACTGGATGCTCAAGACAGAAGCTTCTCCATCCCTCTCAGTTTAAAACCTACACATAAAAAACCATTATATTTGACTTATCTTTGTCTTTTTATCTGAAAAGTGTTGTGTCTACAGGAGGTCAAAATAGATAAATGGCAGAAGCCGTCTGCAGCACTGCTCATGAAGATCTGCCTAAAGCAGACTTCATTTCCTTGCAATCCACTTCTAGAACAACTGGGCATTTTAATTTTGAAACAAAACCAAAAACCTAGTAGGAGAAAACCCCAAATATCCTTCCTTTGTTTTCTTTAACTTTACTGACAAATAACTCTGACTGCATTGTAATACAGGGAGTGGAGAAAAGCAAAGTCCAGCAGAAGAGCAACAAAACATATGCTTGATTTCTCTTCTTCTAACTTCCCTTGATACAAAAACTCCTATTTATTATATGCTTATAAGTAAAATCCAATTACAAACATCTGGTAGTGCTAAATGAGTTGCAGGACACAGGTTATACTAGTTGTATAAATGATTTGCTGATAAAACTCCTCTACCCAGGGAAAGAGCAAACAGCATAAATGAAATTGAGATCAGGTCCAGCATCTTCATATGCAAACTAAGAGTGATGAATATTGCTTCAAGTGACAAAACCACATCTACAACAATGCTGTGCTCATGAACGTGTGCAGAGGAACTGACTGCATCAGCAGATGATCTAAAATCTGGGCCAAACAGGAACCTCCATCAGTACAGGTGACAGCTAAAATTTGCATTGAGAAAACTGATAAAAACATGACGGTAAAGCCCCAAGATGAAAAATAGATTATTCACTGTCAGGGAGAACAACAAGCAAGACTTAAAAACAATTACTATGTGACTCTGTGTGTAGTGGAAGGGGCTAAAGAAAAAAACAGCAGCAGAAGAGAACACAATACCCCTCAGAAAAAATACAGTCATCAAGGATAAAAAGATGCAGACAGTAACACCAGGGGTGAAAAAAAGGAAAATTGAGGGATTAAGAGTAGAGCCATACAGCAGAAAGAAATGCTCCACATGAGAATGGCATTAGAAAGCCAAAACCTGAGAACTGTCACTAGACAAAGACAGTTATTGTAAAAGGGAGGTATACTAATATATGGCACCAAATATATCATCTACAAACGTGTCTAGGAAAGGACCTGCTCTAACAAAAAAGCCAACAACTGCCTGCTGTATCTATTACATTTCTTATCTCAAGCAAGCAATGAATAAGCAGACAAAGAAGATTGCTTCTCAGAGAAGACACTGTTGTACCTCTGGGCAAGCAGTGACAAAAACAAAGAGCCAGCAAATACATATTTACTGGTGGGATCTCAGCAGTAATTTCTGGATAACTTTCTGTTACTGCATAGCTGTTATTTCTCACTAAGCAGCCCACTTTCCTGCAGAGATTCACAGCTCCAGGGAGGATGGGCAGTCGCAGGGTTTGCAGTGTTTGTAATCAAACACATTGCTTGCTATGGAGCTAAAGTGCTTACAAATCTTTTGTTAAATAAATATGAGAAAGTGTACATTCTAGGAAACTGTCTTCTGCCGAGAAACACTGTACGAGTGAAAAAGATGTTGCATTTGGCAAGAAAATTATATGCTGCAAATAATTCGTTCAGCTATAATAAGTAGTCTCAAAAGAGGAGGTCAGTAAAATCCTGGTGAAGGATATTTTTATCATCCATTTCATATTCATTTTCAGCATAACTGTTATTACTTTATGTGATACTATAACAACCACAGACAGCTGAATTAAAACATAAAATGACAATGAACAGGTTCTCCATGGCATTCAGTGCCATAAATTAACATTAGGAGATACGCTTTATTTTACTGTGGGTTTCTTGATATCCATGAAGCCCATCTGAGGTCAACACAAATTGCTAGGGAGAGGAGGGAGAGACAGAAAGCAGGTGGGGAGGTGGGGAAGAAAGGGAAAACATGATATTTTAAATCCAAAGGGAACTACAAGATCTCAGTTTTCTGTCATTCTAAATCGAATTTATCAAACATTCTGGCTTTAAGAAAACAAAGACCTTTTCTTAATTGCCTGCTTTTTAATGTCTTTAGCTTCTTAAAATAGGAAGTACCGTGATATATGATGATAGTGTATTTCAACTGCTAATTGGTATATGGCATGGTGCAATATGCATTTTGAAGCAGAATGGCATTTTAAAACACAGGAAGATCTGATTCCATCAGAAACACTAAAAGACACATTTCCATTAGATTTTTTTTTCTGAAATTGAATCGTTCTTGCAGAACATTTCAATGCAGATGAAATGTATGCTTTTTAGACAGAAAATTAGTCCCAGAAAATGTATGGACAGTTGTAATTGTTGAGTTTCACTGGCTTTATGCCAACCTCACTGTACATGAGGTGTCTCACTGGCTTCTTCAGACAAGATGGGAGTGATTTCCCACTGATGCTAACATGAGGTTTGCTCCAAGGGGAGGCTTTACACGCACCCATTCCTGCAGCATGGCTGGTGCATGGGACATTGCAGAGCCACCAAGCAAGCTCTGCCTCCAGAGGGAGGAGAATTTCCAAGTCAGGAGAAGATAATGTCCCTCAGCACATTACATGAGGGGACGCCCAACTTAACAGAGAAAATGCAGCCCTGCCAGTCTGCCCCTACTAGGATGTCTCAGCTCAGCAGTTTTAATTTTTTCATACAAGAAACCATCTGAGGGAAAAAAAATGGAGTGCAGGATGCTGCTGGGCAGAGCTGCCTGGGGATGCCAGGTAGATGTCCCATTGGTCACAGAACCATGTTCCAGGCTTGTCTGCCAGCACCACCAGCACCCACCCCATCAGCTCCTACAGAAGCAGTTTTCTAAAGCTTTGTTTTGATAAAACCAAACCAAACCAAAAAACACAACAACCCTTTTTTTCTACCTTGGTGAAGGTCAGGCAATCCTTGTCTTGATCTTTATCCTTTATTTCAAAGTCATAAAGTGCTTTGCCCTGAGGTGGAGCTTGTGGGAGGGGCTTGATACACTGGATGTAGCTGGCGGGGAAGAATCCGTGGTTCCCATTGAGCTCCCCATGATACCAGTTCTCATCCACCTTCCTCCGCAGGATGATGATGTCCCCCTTGTTAAACTTGAGGTCACCGGGCTCTTTCCCTTCATAGGCGTAGAGGGCTTTGCCATAGGGAAGCTGAGAGATGCTCTGGGGAAACAAAATTTGCAACACCTTTAAGCAAACTCCAGCCAGCACCGATTTCCTTCTTAAAGTCACTTGCAGATAGAAAAAACCTGATCACCAATGACCAAACTACCCCAATAATTTCAGCTGACTGCTATATAGTGCTATACCCTGGATCTTACAGGAAAACTAGGTAAGACCTAGTGAAAGCAAGACTGAGAGGGTGTGTTACAACAGAGGAGCCATCAAAGTTCTCTTGAAGCTCAGCTTAAAACCATGGTACCTCTTATACCACCACCAAGTAGCATCTGTTAATTTGCAAAAGATCCTATGTAAGCAGGACCATACATTTAAACATGTAAAACTCAACACTTTTAAAGGTAAATTACGGGATATTTTGACCTTCAGGGTTGTTTTCATTTCTGAAGCTCAGAAGATAAACAAAGCAAAACAAACTTGAAGATTCACATGCTCCTAGAAGTTATCAAGTTGAAAATTTTTCATTGCATTTGTTTGGGCAACTCCAAATATTTTTGAATTTGAAGCTTTTAGTTTAGCTTTGATTCTGTAACCAAATGCTCTTACTTCTTTCAAAATCCCTTAGTCTCATGCTGTTCACTGAAGGCTACTGTAAACAGTTATAATGTTCTTTGTTGCTTATGAATTAACGTCTCAGTGGAAAAGTGGAATAGGCAGAATGCCTCTAATCTTTCTTTTAGAACTAAAATCGGCTCTGAGGCTTTCTTTCCTATTAAAAGAAAGAAACAAACTTAAAAAAAATAAATCACAGAACAAGATCAAAAAAAGCCCAAAAAGTTAATAGCTTAGTGTGATAGACAAGAGGCACCTATTTGATGGAATCTACATGGCTGTCAAGAATTCTTCACAGAACTCACTTTGGCCCAGTGCAAGATTGCCTGATCCAGACTGCAACCACATGGATGATTTTTTTGAGGAAATACTGATTTACACAGGGCATGCACTTGCCCTCCTTGGGTTCTTGCTTCCCTTCTTGCTGAACCCCACAGAGAAGGGGGTAATCGAACTGGGCACAACCACCTACTACTTTGGCCCTATATTAGCTCTTTAACCCATGCTGGGGGAGAAAAGGTGTATTCCTGTATTGTCCTGTGCCATTTTTAATTTTATTTAGCTTGGGCTAAGAGTCAGCTTGCAAACATCAGAACAAATATGCATCAATCTGGGTTATTAAACTTTGGAACAGGCTGCCCGGGGAGGTGGTTGGATCTCTGGAGGCATTTAGAAGACAAGTAGATGTGGTGCTTAGGGACATGGTTTAGTGGTGGACTTGATAAGAGTTAAACTAATGATTGGACTTGGTCATCTTAACAGGCTTTTAAAACCAGAATGATTCTGTAATTCTCTGTGATTCTATGTAACACAGGGGATGTTGAAGTCCACCTTTCACAAGAGCCTTTTTTTTTCAGAGAAGTACTTCTAAAAATGCCACGGTTTTCTCTTGCATATATACATGCTTACCAAGTAGCCTGTTCCCTGCTCTGCACACAGGTTGACAAGGAGTGTCCTACAGGGACAATGAAAAAGTAAAGGGATTTTTAAAAAAACACGCTGGCATTCCCCCAGGGCTTTCTTATGCCTGCACTTCTGGATGACAGGAATAGCATTCAGATGCTTTCTGCAGGGAAATGGTGGAGGGGACCCTGCAGCAGCACTCCATTTCCCCTCCTCAGTCAGAAAACAAGATGCTGGCATGACTTTTCATTGTATTTGTTAAAGCAACAAGCAGAGGCTTTTTTCAGTCCTGATGGGTGCATTTAATGGACCTGCTCTGATAGGGCAGGTTTTATGCTCTTACACCTGCATCTTTGGGCAGGAGGAGGAGAAGCACCAGCCCTGATGCCTGTGCTGCCTGCCAGTGCAGCCTCCTCCAGATGCTTCTTGGTGCCAGATGGTTGCTGCAGCAGGCAGACACCACACTGTACAAAGAGCAAGTTTTGTGAGTGCACCTTCACACACAGGTGTTAGCTTACTCATTTTATTGAGAAGGGTTTAAGTAGCTGTGTGGGCCTTGGGAAGCATGTGCAACAGATCTTCTTGCTTACCCCACACAGTAAGGAGGCAATCAAACCAGCACAGCTCTACAAAGCACTGTCCGTGTCGGCTGGATGGGAATTTAATTTCATTCAGATGTGTCCCCAGCTCTCGGTTTTCTCATCACCGATTTATGGTTCCTCTTTTTTAGACTCTGCTGTCAGATTTTGCTGTATCTGAATGAAACTACCCAGTTAAAGACCAGCATTTTGGAAGCACCTCCAAACATAACAACAACAACAAAAAAAACCAAAACAACCCACAAGAAAGCATAAAACCAGAAAAAAACCCAAAAAACAACCCAACAGCCAGCTAACGAAGTATGTATCAAACAGTCTCTGCCAAATCAGTGGCAGCATCCTACTGATATTTTTCTCTCTGCCAGAGTGGTTATTTTCCTTGACACCAAAGCTTTGCCCTTCTCCTCAGCATTTTAAAGATTAACCATGCAGTATCATCAAACTCTGTAGGTAATACATAGATTGCATTACCTATTCGCAACTAGAAAAGAAAAATATTACACTGGAAGACTATGGAGCCTTGTAGCAATTAAAAAAATATAAGATTCATTACTTTAATTCATGCTGGGAGAAGACAATTTATCAAACACCAAGTGAGGTTTCTGCCAGGTGTGCACTGAACCACTGCTGATCCAGGCACATGCCTGGCAAGCACGCTCTGTATCACTTACCCTAGACCCAGCCCTACAATTCCCAGGATCTTCATAGCAATTCAAGGTCAGATCACTTTCTATACTTTTTAACCCCCTTCTCTTCCCAAGCTTCATTTTACTGTGTTAGAAGTCTACAGCCCCCAGAGCTCCACAAATAGAAACAGTTTTTTCTTCCGTGTCCCACATCATCAATGAAACTCTTAGGCAACACATGCTGGGGGTTTATTACTGATTAATTGACCTGGCTAGAAGATGACTCAGGTGTCTCTTTATACTTTTACCCAAAGAAAATGCAGACTTCTAAGCAAAAAGAAAATAATTTTGCAAGACAAAAACATTTAATTTGAAACCCTGAATTGGTTTATGTGGCACCCCAGGGAATCTGTAGCTCAGGTATTATTGTCCTCTTTCATGGGCTTAGTTATGGACTATCTGGGGACATCTACACAGAGAAGATCTGTGCATAAGTTACTTAAACTACAACTGTCACTGAGAAGATGCTTCCAAAATAAAATGTTTCAATTATCAGACACTGTATTTCTAGTTCTGAGTCACAGCTTCCCAACTAAAAAAACATGGAGGCATTTTCTTAAAATGAACATGTTTATTGGAAAAGACCCCCTCTTATTAAAAAAATTGCTGTAATTGGGACATTTCCTAGCCTTTCTGTAAGATCAGTAGTACTTTTGATTTAAGCATCCCAGGTAAAACTTGCATTTGCTGTGGCCTGGGCAGAAGTAAAGAAATAATTGAGTACTTTAAACCTTTTAAAATTAAGCTGCTTTCCCCATTTCAAAGCTCTAAGTGTCTGCTCCAATCAATGAAAGAGAGAAATTCAATAGCATAGTTCCAAAAAACAAAAAAACCCCAATCAAACAAAACCAACCGTAACAACAAAATAAACTCTTGAAGCTTGTCTGATGATATTTTCTGGCCAAAAGGTCAAGATTTCACTGAACTTTCAGTGGTCAGGTTATATTAATGAATGCTGGTCTTTAAGAAGTAGATTTTGGGAAGTTCCCCGTTATTGTTCCTAATTTGGCTAATCCAGAAATGAGAAGCAAATCAAACTCAGAAAACTCCTCTTAACTACACCTGAAACGAAGGAACATAAAGCATATTTCAGAAATAGAAGAAAAATTATCACTGCTGCACCTTGTTAGTTGTAACGCCACTTCCCAAAAGCAGTTAGGTGATTCTTAGAAATCTTCCTGTGATTATCCTTTTTTCCAGATCTTTGGTAGGTGCAATTCTGGCCTAATAACCCCCTTTTTCTTCACTTGACTCCCACAGTTCAAAGAAAAGGGGATAAATCTGGGCTGACCTCTGACTCAAGGGCAAATGCCCCAAGCCCTGCTGAGGAGGATGTCCTTCCCATTTTCGGTTCAAAATCTCTTCTCCATGCCCTGTCCCATTTCCTCTCATCTCTCTCTTCCATGCAAAAGCATTTTGATTGAACATCATCATCTTCAGCATGACCAGGTGGTCCTTCTTTCAAAATCTCCTGATCTTAAACAGGCTCCAAAGTGTCACCTAAGGGATCAGACTAAAGAAAAGCAGAAGCAATTGTTTTGGTGGAGGGTGGTGATAAGCACATAGAGATATTCTGGCAACTGCAGGAGCACTTACAGCTTCCTCTTGCTCTCTGCTTCAGCAGAGCAAACCCTCCGTACCCCTCCTCTGCTGCTCTTTTGCCTGGGCACCATTGCAGCAACAGGCAGTAGACACCAAAGAACCACCTCACTCCTCCCTCACCATCCTCTTCCTTCCCTGATCATTAGCTGCAGCCCCTTCTCAGACACACTCCCATCTCAGGGTCTTCTGCAACACTATGTCCCAGTAGAGAAACTCCCTTTCCCAGCCTGCCCCCAGCAGCATCTTGCCAATCCTCTCCCCACGGCACCCAGCTCCACAGGGTACACCCCTGCATCCAGGGATGGATGCAGAGGCAGCACGGCTACCCCATGAGGAGCATGGAGGAGACATCACCTCATTGGGCCCCTCAGTTCAGGAAGGAGATTGAGGTCCTGGAGCAGGTCCAAAGGAGGGCAACCAGGCTGGTGAAGGGACTCCAGCACAAGTCCTGTGAGGAAGGGCTGAGGGAGCTGGGGCTGTTCAGCCTGGAGAAGAGGAGGCTCAGGGTAGACCTCATCACTCTCTACAACTCCCTGAAAGGAGGGGGTAGCCAGGGGGGGCCGGTCTCTTCTCACAGGCAGCTCCCAGTAAGACAAGAGGGCACGGTCTCAAGTTGTGCCAGGGGAGGTTTAGGTTGGATATTAGGAAAAAACTCTTTACAGAGAGGGTGATCAGACATTGGAATGGGCTGCCCAGGGAAGTGGTGGATTCTCTGTCCCTGGGGATATTTAAAAAGAGACTGGATGTAGCACTCAGTGCCATGGTCTGGTAACTGCAGTGGTAGTGGATCAAGGGTTGGACTTGATGATCTCAGAGGTCCCTTCCAACCCAGCCAATTCTATGATTCTATTCTATGATTCATTATCTCCCTCCAAGTCAGCTCTTGACCTGCGCTTCTGCCCTGAGGGATGCCTGCTATCACCCCCCTCCCCAGCTGCCATAGCTGGTTGGGCATGAGGCAGGTGGCCTCAAAATTAATTGTCCCCTACATCTGACTGTATCAAAAAATCAATTTGCCCTCTGGATTAAATTTCAAGGAAGGAAGGAAGGAAGGAAGGAAGGAAGGAAGGAAGGAAGGAAGGAAGGAAGGAAGGAAGGAAGGAAGGAAGGAAGGAAGGAAGGAAGGAAGGAAGGAAGGAAGGAAGGAAGGAAGGAAGGAAGGAAGGAAGGAAGGAAGGAAGGAAGGAAGGAAGGAAGGAAGGAAGGAAGGAAGGAAGGAAGGAAGGAAGGAAGGAAGGAAGGAAGGAAGGAAGGAAGGAAGGAAGGAAGGAAGGAAGGAAGGAAGGAAGGAAGGAAGGAAGGAAGGAAGGAAGGAAGGAAGGAAGGAAGGAAGGTTTTTCCTGCAATTTTCTTGGCTTTTTTCCTGCCATTAAATGCGCGTTGGCATGGTGTTGAATACAGCCAAAGGTTTCTTTTCTATTTCAGCAATAAATACTAATGTAAAAGCCTGAAGCGTTAATCTGCTGAACCCCTCCCATCCCCCCTCCCTTACAGAAGACTTAATGATATGTTGGCAACTCAATCACTGCATTTGTGTTTCAGCAATGTCAAATGGCAGCAGTTAAGCAGAAACCTGCTGGCAAATTGACAAACAACAGCCATGAAGCAATTAAGTAGCAACGCTGGAGAATTTTTCATTATGTATCCTGAAGAACAAAAGCAGGGGGAAAAAAATGAAATGTGCTCGTTTCCAACAAATTCTACCATAACAGAGCTTTGCAGAGTGTGAGATGCACAGCTAGAGTAGGTCTTAAGTTTTCAAAAGTTTCGGGAAAGAGACATTTGCCCAATATATCTGAAAGCAACGCAAGTTCTAGCATGGGACAAAGCCTGGCAGCTTCTGTGTGTGATACTTGTTGAAGGAGATCACTACTTGGAAAAAGGTCTGATGCTTTCCTGAAATACAGCATGGGTGCCTACAAAACATTCTTTTCCTACTACACACTGTTTGGGAAGGGAAACCAAAAGCTTCCCTATGAAACCAGTTATTCTTGTGAGAGCAAACAGAGCCTAGATGGCAAAGATGAGTGTGCTTTCAGTTTGTGTGTCTGTATACAACTAAGGAGGGCATATACTCAAGACATCATCAAAGCCCCACATGCAAAATCACCAGGAAGGCTGGCCAGATTTGCTGGCTCACACACACACAGGAGGAATGTCCAAGACCATTCCTTGACGTCAATACATTGCTTTACGTAAGAAATACAAAATAAAAGAGGCAGGGGCAAGCCCTCCAGCTACTAAACCCAGACAGAAATACTCCAGATTGTTTTTCTGCTGTGTGAAAGACACATTAATGCTGAAGGGCAGTTTCCCTTGCTCAGGCTCTTGCCTTGTGCAGCTCAAGCTGTGCAAAGAGGAGAAACCTCAACCTTTTTTCAGCAAGGGCTTCCTCTGCACATGGGGATCCCCTGTGAGAAGCAGGTGTGATGATGACTGCCCAGTGAGGCAGCACCCTCACCTGACCCCTGCTTCAGGGGGAGGAAGGGATGAAAGATCTGGGGAAACACAAAAGGTGGAGGAGTGTTTAACTCCTCCTACCTTCCACTTCATGGGTTTTGTTTGCAGTTGGAGCTAGGGAAGCAGGTGAAGCCAAACAGCCCTAGATCATGGTGCTTGAACCACCTGTTAGGAGCACTACTAGGGACAGAAATTTTAATTTTTAGTATGTGCTGAAGTAATTTTAGCAAAACACACTGGAATTTTGTTTGTTACAGTTATCCAAATTGCTCCAACGTCTCTGTATTTCCCACCATTCCGATTGCATACCTGAAGAGTCTCTTCCTCTGAACTAACAAATACACAACTGTCTCCTTCATGAAGTACTATCAAGTGTACACATCCAAAACAAATCAAAAGTCGATAAAAAAATAAAAGACACAGAAAGGGAAAGGTAATGAAAAGCATGCACATCTCAGTGGTAAAGTACAATTAAACATGAACTATTACTATACAGCATAAATAATAATTAAAACACATATTGTTAATTTTTTGCTTCGTTACCGTGAAGCATCACACATTACTCTGAATCTCCCAGTTTACGCAAGCAAAGATTTGGTAGCAACACATGGGACTGCTTTTACATCTTCCAACTAGTAGGAAGCTCCCCACGAGCAGGCTGGGTGACACTTCAGCATATGGTTTCCTGCCATCCATAACAGCTTCCCAGAAATCGTAGCAGCTGTGCTGGAGAAGAGAGGGGTTGTGTGGTGGAGAAGGACTGCTGAGGAGATGAGCTACTCCCCACTACCAGCATCCAGATCTTGGCATCAAAACCACCCATTCAAATCAGCAGAGGGAGACTTAAATGGTAAGCATGAAATACCTGCTCAGATCCCTTTGGGATGGAAAAGTGGAAGGCAGGCTGGTGTTCAGAGTAGTCAGTGGTGAGCATAACAAGCAACTCAGTTGTGGTGGCAATGACAGCCCTATCTGATGCTCCTTGCTGCCCTACCTACTATAATTACTCTTGGTTTAACATAGACTGATTTGAGTTGGAAGGGACCTCAAAGATCATCTAGTTCCAACCCCCCTGCCGTGGACAGGGACACGTGTCACTTGACCAGGTTGCTCCAAATCCCATCCAACCTGTCCTGGAATACTTCCAGGAGGAGGTAACCACAACTTCCCTGGGCAGCTTGTGTCAGTGTCTCATCACTCTCACAGGAAAGGATTTCTTCCTTTTATCTAATCTGAATCTATTCTCTTCCAGTTTGAAACTGTTAACCTTTGTCCTCTCATTACAGGCCCTTGCAAAAAGTCCCTCCCCAGCTTGCCTGTAGCCCCTTCGGGTACCGGGAAGCCTCTACAAGGTCTTCCCAGAGCCTTCTCTTCTTCAGGCTGCACAACCCCAACTCTCTCAGCTTGTCTCTTTAGGAGAAGAGGATCTTTCAAGAGTAACACATTTCACTTAAAATCAATAGCGGTGCTTAAACCCCATCTCTTAGCCAGGCCTAGGAAGCAAGAGGGAGCGCTTGTACATGCAATGAGCTGTAGAAACAGCTGTAGAAACAAGGGCTTGGGGCAATACAGTTAGAACACTTGTGTAAGATCTGTGACCGACAGAGTTTTAGTGGCTTCTGTCCTCAAGAACTTTGAGGATGACAGATCAGAAGTCACCATTGCATCTCACAGCAAAAAAAAAAAAAAATCTTTAAAAAGCAGTTTGCCTTGCATGTAAGATGGTTGTCTTATGTACAGACATTCAAAAGCACCATTGCCCCCTAAGGTCACCTGGCCTGACAGATCACAACAGTGGCCCTGCAGCATTTGCTTTCACAGAAAGCTAATAATAGGAAAATTAATCAAAGAGAATACAATTTGGCACAAAGTAGTCAAGACAAAAAACAGCAACACATTAGTCAGCTCTGTGTGAGCTATCGGTAAAAGCCTGAAAAATCACAGTTTGCTGATACAACCTTTTTGAAATCAACTTTGAGAATAAAAGTGGTTAAGCCAACAATAAAAAGAGCACCACGAAGAATGAAAACTGAGTGTAATTCTTTATATAGTCTGGAAAATCTCATGCTTATTTATAGTGCCTTATAAGTAGTAATTAATTACAGTAAAAATAAAACGTCTTGACTAAAGATCTACTGTTTTATTTAACTAAGGGACTTGGACATAATAGTTAGGCCCTGATCCTGGCTGATGGTGCTGTGGAGGGCTACAGACCTTGTGACAGCTGAGGACGCATGCTGTTAATACTCACTTGAGTTGTCTACAGCTCATACCTTGAGTAGGAGATGAAAGGCTTTTCAGAACTGTTTTGAGGTGCTAGGAGGTCTTGGGAAAACCTCTATGTGTTCCCAAGAAGTGGTCTTTATCCATGGAGAGGAAGAGCCCAAACAACTTAGGAGCCTATCTGCCACTGCCAGAGGATACTTTGGAAACTGGCATGAAGATACCCTGGAAATCCTTCAGCACAGGGAGATAAAACGAAGGCAAGCAGGTACAACATCAGAGCTGCTCCTCAAAGAATGGGGAATGACATTCATCACCCCAACAGCAAAGAATGCTGTTTATCTTCAACAATGGAAGAGCAGAGAACAAAACACTCTTTAAAGAGAACAGCATCTCCCAAGGTTATTTTAAAGTTTATACAGCAAACAGGACCAACCTGCATTGTACTTTATAAAGTCCATCTTTGTACACACCAGTGTTAAGGAATGTTTCAAGTTTTCCCTTGGCAAATGCAGCTGATGTCTGCAGCACTAATGAGAAAGAAACAGCACGCTTTCTACTACACAGCTTGTCACATAGGTATGTCTGGGATTCCCTGCATTAGCCAAATAAGAGCTCAGTTTTACAGCTCAACACCATTTCTTTTAGGAAATTTAAAAACCTGAATGCAAGACCATCCCATGCTGAGTTCATCCGATGCCATAATCGCAGCTAAAATAGCTTCACATCTTCTTCACATCTCGTGCTGCTTTAGCCTATCACTCAGCATCTATCAATATTTACACATTCAAAGATGTCTTTTTCCCAGTAACAAGTTGTTTAAAGCAAAGTATTCTCAAACTGCACGCACTCCTATTAAGCAACACATGGTTTTCAGGGTCAGGTTGGAATTCTAGCAGTGAATTCACAGCTACTGCTGCCCAGAGCATCACTGGTAACACCAGCCAGCTGTTTAACCGTGTCAGCACAAAGTCCCTCATCTTCTGCAAAAACCAAAAGCTTCCAGACTCTCTGGTGTTCAGTAAGTGGTACTGTCAACACACTGCTGGCACCTTAGGTCAGATTCTCATTTCAGTTTAATCTGCTTTAATCCAGTTAATCTTGATGAAGTGGCGTGCATGTATTAAAAAAATCCTACACAGTATAGAGCTTTATCTTACCAATAATCTCCTCTGAAACAAAACTGAATGGCTGGCAGCTTCTACCAAGAAAAATGTTTAGGGATCTCTCGTGTGCTGGCTATAGGCTTTACAAAGCCTAGGTTTGCTCTGAGAACTGTCTGTCCTTCACCTTTCTTGCAGAAAACCATCCTAGGGGCCCAATTTTACCCCATATAATCCTACCCCAATGAAAGGACTGACTGCTGCACACACAGGTCTACAGAAAGTCCCAGCCAATAGCTGAGAGAACTTCCAACCCAAGCATGCAATGTGGCTTCACAAGAAACCACCAGACAAAATACACCTCAACAGAATGCCCAGAGCATGTCCTGGGCAAGGGCTTCAGGAGCCAGTGGTGGGTTAACACAGAATGAAACCAATAACAGAAAAAAAACCCAAAACATCTGCTGCTGGTGCTGCAACTGAAGCAGACAATGTCACTGCAGTGTGCTAGTTGAGCAGCTCAAGGAGGAAAAAGGGCAAAGTTGGCTACATTTAGCCTGCCAGAGCCAGGGATAGAGACATGCTGTAAAACAAATAGGAGCTCCCTGGAGGCTATGGAGAAACACAACCCAAAACTCCATACTCAAGGCAGTTACATATTTACGGTTGTCTTGTGTTTTCCATTCCAAGTGTGTCTTAAATCCTTTGTATAAACAGAAAATCTCCCATTGATTACTCCCCAGGCAATAGCGCTTTGGTGAGGACCACAACCTGGTTTTCCCAGCCACCCACCAGAACCCAGTCCCTACTTGTTTCTTTAGGTTAAAAAAAATGAGTTAAAAGTCATCCTGCTGTGAAATTTTGAGATTCATATGTTTTTTTCAGGCTCCTTCGCAACAGCGGCAGCTTTTACAGCTCTGAAATTTTACACAATTCTTTACGGTCTAGGTCACATCAAGAAAAAAGAACATTTTGGGGGAAAATACGAAAAAGTATAGCATGAAAACCTGTAATGTGGGCTTTTATCTCTGTTGTAACTGCTTCGTTTGATCTTTCCTTGTGGAAGCTGACAAAACACTGGGCAGCATACACTTTCCAGGGGTGCCTTTGTAACTCTGCCACTCAACCTTTGGGTTGCTTTCTACCCTTTCCACATCTTTCTGGATCCTTGCCTTGTGACCCCAGTGTTTCCTCAGCAAAAACCTCCTTCTACTTCCTCCCCAGAAAGGACTTTATAGTCCAGTTCTACTACAGCTCCTCAGAGCTGAGTTTCCTTCTGGCAGACACCATGCAGCTCACAGCTCAGAGGTCCCACTTCCAGACCCTGCTTTGCTTGGACTTTGCCACTGCAATTTGTTTCTCTCTCAGGTGGGTGACAGGAAGAGGAGAGGAGTAAGGAAGGGCCTGGAGATGAAGCTGCCCCAAAAATGGAGCAGGCAGCTGTATTTACCATCTGGCAAAGCTCCCAGAGCTCAACAGAGGGAGCCCCACTCCTGCAAATCTTGCCAGGATTGCAACCAGTGGAGAATAGAATTTATTTATTTTTTTTAACATAAATAAATGCACGCCAGGAAAACTTTTCTCCTCTCTTCCTCCCTCCCCCGGTGCAAAAATCAACTGAAAGGTTGAGCAAAAGCTTCTCCCATCATTCCAATTACTGAGAATCAAGAAAATAACTGGCTGAAAAAACATAAGCCGCTCTGGTAGCTTCAGCTCACGGGCTCCAGGACCCAAACAAAACAACACAGAAAAATTTTAAAATCACAGAATATTTTTATTTATCTTTCTGCCAAATCAGGATGATTTTACAGGGGACCAAGCCAGGCCACTTTCAGGGTTTCCAGCCTGTATGGGAAAGGCAGGAGAAGACAAACCATGATGAACTTTTGATATAGGAGCAGGATGAAAAAGAGCCCACACTAAGAGCGTGTCTACCTAGCAGTGATGGTGGCAGGGAGACTTGTAAACTGATATGGATGAATGATGATAAGGCAGCCTTAACTCTTTTTTTTTGATGAGGGGGAGGATCCAAAATTACTATTTAAACGCTTCTGCAAAAGGTAGTGTTCAATTTGTTTACACTGCTTTTACTGTATGCTTTATGATAAGGAATTGTGGTGCCTACGAAGAACCTCTTTCTGTTGTGTCTGCCTCACTGCACCTGGTGACAGAGCCAAGCCTCACCCTATAAAACTGAAAATGCATCCTCTGCTTTCTCCTTGTCCATTGTTTTCACAAGGCAGCTCTGAAAAACATACTCTGAGAGAACTTTCTGAGGTGGTATTAGCAGTTTCATAAATACTGTATTATCTGAACTGTGCTTTTCCTGGACTGACAGGGCGTTTGATAAATGCACCGTGGGTTGCATACACAGTGGAGCTAAAGAACATGTTTCCTCTGTAGCTCAGTTGTAAACTTCAATAGGTGGATAAATTCCCATGTCTCTAGAGAATATTTACAACTGAACCCTATTTATCAGCAGCTTGCCCGTACCAACAGCCTACACAAATCCTGTTACACAAAAAAAGAATACGGCTCTTTCCTTGTAGTTGCATGGAAATTGCAGAGGTTTCTTTTGCACCCGGACAGGCTTTATAGCCAGTGAGGAGCATTAGGATCTGCTAATGTTGAAATACTCTATGCTTAGAATGTCAGCATGTGAGGAGTTAGATCATCCACATCTGTACCGTGTGAGCAGCATCCTCATCCCTTTGCTGCTGGGGACTTTCTCCAGCGAGAGCAGGTTGGAGCTCTCCATGCTCATGAAGTCTGAAGAAATTACCATGTCGACCTACTTGCCAGGAATTTAGAGAGATTATTTCTCCTCCTGTTTGCTGCAACTAACGATATTAAAATATCTGGTATCCATTCAAAATGAAAAATTCATGTATCTTTAAATCATAGAGTTTCAGCTCTTTTTATCAGAAGTACTGCTGTGGTTGTTATTTCCCCCTCCTTCCCCCCCCCGCCCAAAAAAAGGACCTTAATTTTCAGGATCCCTGCCATCTTCTTGGTGAGACTGCAGGCTCCCTGCCTCTGCTTTGTCATCCCATCCAGGTCCCTCACCCCAGAGTGACTCATTAGCTCCAATTTACTGACACGCGCTCTGTTCATAAAGATGATTAGGAAGCACTTTCAAGCCTCGGTCCCGCTGACAGGACAGACTGGCACCTTCCTGCACATTGGCCAGCTGACTGCCAGAAGGGTTTTAATGAGTTCCAGCTCTGATGAGTGCCGGGCAGCCAGAGGAGAGGGATGGCCCTTGCCTCCTGCAACTTTACTGGACTGAAGAGGTCAAAGAGCATCTCACACTCCGACCCCACGAGTCCTCGTCTCCTCCATGGTGGGAAAGGTCCCCCTCGTCACTGTGCCGGGTTCCCATTAGGAGCAGCTCAACTTCTGCCCCAGCTGGAGCAAACCTCGGAGGGGTTTGATGTTAGGAAGCGATGGCAGTTGTAGCAGACAAGGAAAACATCAAGGAAGATAAAAGGCTTCGTGATGCAAATCACGCTTTTATGTCATTCTTCCGAATCCCCTCTGGGGAGAGGAAAGTTGATTATCTACTGAATATGGGTCAAAGTTATGCCTTAAGGATCTTTCGACGCTTTGGCTGCTTGCTGACAGGCCACAGGGCTCCTTGGTGCCTTTTCAGGTTAACGCTTTCGAAGTGCTGTCCCTGTGCATCATCATCATCATCATAATCATCATCAACATCATCATCCCAATCATTATAATACTACAAGTAAAAAAATTCATTTCCTGCACCCAGTCCCAGGAGTTTCTCTCATGCTGAATTTAATTGATGCTTCTTCCTGCACTCTGAGGAATGATTAAAATGAATGTTACACATGTTTGGAAGCACCTTGGATTTCAAACTCTGCGTGGTTTCTAATTAAAGGGACACACTCAGGATGCTTGTGCTACATTTCACTCTTCTCTGTGGCTGTTATTATAACATACATTTCAGCAGTAGTCAAAAGAATCTCCTCTACCTCACATAATAGGATCCTGATTTAGACTGGATAATCACTAGTCATTGATCTGGGTGAAAAATGTCTTCAGGAAAGGAAAAGAAAGGCTTGAGATGTAACTAGCCCTCTGGCAGAGACATTGATATTAATGACCTAAGTGTTTGAATTTCTGGTTAACCTGCAGTATGCAGTACCCAGTGTTAAGCACTGGTGCTAATGAAGTACAAGGAGAAAAAAAACCAACCAAAACCCAAAACAAACAGCTAGAAAAAAACCAGTGTAATCTGTAAGGATGTATGTGAGAGATGAAGCAGCAGCCCTACTGTCTGGGTATCAAGGTCTCTGCTGCTGCAGCCAGCTCACTTGTTTTGAGGACTGACTCTTCTCCAAGGTGAAGAGCATCACAGGACTTGTTATGCTCTCAATCATATCCTGATGGATTACTGACACATTTGACATATTCCTCTATCATCAGTGGATGTGTTTGCATAGAGCACGGCCAAAGCACATATGTGCTCAGAGTTTTTGGGAGCCACAACCCCAGCACCCTCTGAGCTGAAGGACATGTCCCAGGTACTCACTGACCTGTCAGCATGGGTCAGACAGGACATGTGGCAGCTCCTTGGTGTGCTCAATGCCACTTGCATGTCTTCCCCTTTCCTGTGGCCCAGCCATAGCCGGAGATGGCTTCATCCAAGGGTGGCCAACACTCAGAGATTTTGGAGGAAAGGGCAGGGGTGGGTGAGTCTCAGCACTTTTCCTACCCTTTCCTACCCACCATCACCCTCCCAGCTGTCTGGTCCGTATGTGTCTTTGAGGTAAATACTTGATTCCTGGGCAAAACTGCCTGACTACAGGTATAACTTTTAAAGATACTGCTCAGCTTTGCCTTCAGATATCTCAGGACCCCAGTGACTGGGGGAAGTAACCAGCACTGGAATCTTAGCCCAGTTAGTTACACAGTTGCATCATCAGCTCCTGCATCTGGCATCAACAAAACTGCAGAAAAAACCTAATCCTCATGTTTCTTTGTAAGAAAACAAGGACCTGTAAACCTCAAAGGGGAAAATATTTCACAGGCATTTGCTATGAATATAAAGGCAGCTCGTAAACCTTCTCTTGCAAAGCTGCAGAGTAATTTTGAAAACTGCAGCTGCACCCTGCTAGATGCAATGACCTTAACATTTTCCAAGTCCTGCTTCTGACTTTGCTTACATGAATGTAAATAAATCAAGAGCTCCCCCACTGACCATAATGACAGTATTCCTGATTGTCACTGTTGTGGTAGCACAGTCAAGCTCTGTGGCAAGTGACACCATGGAAAATGCTATGATAGCAATCCTATACTGCATTGCATGCATCTTTTACCACCTAGTAATATTTAAAATATGGGATGCATTTGCTTCTTGAATGTCTTGTAAAATGCTACACACTATAAATAATTCAAGCCAATAATAATGGGATGCCTGGGCATTTCTTTTTCAGGTTTAAGATGGCAACTGTCTAAGCTGGTGAAATAAACTTCTTTTACTGAAATAGTTTTCACTACTGACAAAGAAATGGCTTGAAATTAGATGCACTACATATTAGTAATAGAAAAAGATTTAATAGCAAAGCTAAATAGTGCTGGTATATACATTTTTTATTATCTATTCATCTTCTGTTTGGTTTTCAATCCCTTCAGAATGGAATTGAACTCCTGTGCCTCTACCCTGGGCTAATGCTATAATCACTGGTATATTGCACAAAGTAGGAACACTGGCTTCTCCTCTGGCTATATTATAAAACTGATGAGCATTTTGTTTTCAAACAGATTTTAGACATGTAGCTTCAGATGAGGATTAGGGTATATCTCTCAAATGAAAGAAGAAACTTTGGCCTCTGAGTGGGGCAGAAGTAACCAATAATCCCATCTTCAACACTTCCCCAGCAGCTGATTTATCAGGCTGGCTTTGCCTCTCCCTTCCTTCAGCAGAAACTTCAGGATGCCAGCCTGCCCTAACTCTTCCCATGGGGTGATAGGCTTAGGTGACCATTTCAGGACATTTCTGCCAAACAAATGTGACAATGTTGAGTTTCTAGGGTAAAGCACAGATTTAAGTATTTCTCAGAAAAAATATAAATGTGGCCTGAAAAAGACTACATCCTGTCATACCATTAAATCAAAACCAATTAAGCTTTGTTTTCCTGCTTGTTTTGCTTAATTATTCCATCATACCATCTCCAAAAAGTTATTCATAGTTACATGTGTCACATTACCTCAGCAAACCTCTAAAGACTCAAGGTTTGCATGCATATTTTGTGAAAGAGCAGCAAGTGCCACATGGCAAAGAGATCTTCTCTGAGACATCTCCCTTCGTGGAGCTGCTGGAGAAAGCTGCAAACCCTTTTACTTTCTCAGTGATGGGACCTGGGGGAAAGAGCTTGAGAAAGAACTGGCCAAGGGTATGTTATTTTCATAGGGGTGAGCCAATATTCATCCAGTCTTTACTGGTTAATGTGTCTGGAGGTTTTAGCTCATGGAGCTGACCCCTCAGGCTGCAAGACAAGAACAGGGAAGGCAATGGAACCACACACCTGATGGGGGGGTTCAGATGGGGACCAAAGCCTCCTTTTTCAGCAGCAAAAAAGGTCCCAAAGGGGTTCTATAACATCAGCTCTGCCCTCAAACCACAGCTTCAGTATGACAGTAAGTGATAGCTACAAGTCTGAGAATGAGTGCTGGATACCTCACTTGAGCAGATGGGAATTACTATGCTGAACTTCAAAGGAAGGAAATTTAATTTCCTTGTGATGCCAGATCTTTCTTTTCACCACCTCATCTCTCTGCCTGGCAAAACCTCAACTAAAGAATTGTCCATATCCTGGTTTGAATCCTTCTATGGAGTCAGAACTTGAAAGAGTATGTCTGTGTTCAGAAATTATGTGTAAGTCCAGTACAATACAACAATAACTCAACTCTAATTGCCTAGCAGTACCATCTGGAACAAACCAAATATGAGCAAATCCAGAACCTGGGGAAAAAAAAAAAAAGGATGGACAGAGACATGTCTGAGACTGCTGGACTACCACTTGACTGCTGAGTCTAGTCTTCTACAAACAACACAGAACATTGGAACAGATTTATGGTCCTCAAGTTCTCAGAGATTTTTCCCAATATGCTCCAGTTCATCACAGCCAACAAAGCATCTAGCAAAACCCTCACCTTACTCAGCACCAAGTAGCAATTACTAGAAACTTCAACTCTCATGGGGCAAATGAAGAGAGCAAGAGAGAGAAGAAGGATTGCAAGTGTCCTGTTCCTAATTATAGAATCACAGAATCTTAGAAGTACAGAATAATAGAATCACAGAATGGTTTGGGTTGGAAGGGACATTAAAGATCATGTAGTTCCAACTCCTATGCATGGGCAGGGACACCTCCAACTAGATCAGGCTGCTCAAATCCCCATCTAACCTGGCTTTTAATACTTCCAGAGTGGGGGAATTCATAACTTCTCTGGGCAGCCTGTTCCAGTGTCTCATCATCCTCAGAGGAAAGAATTTATTCCTAATATCTAATCTAAATCTACCTTCCTTCAGTTTAAAACTATCACCCCTCATTCTATCATTACACTTCTTGATAAAGATGAAGCAAGGGAGTGCAGCAAAGCTTGATAATACAGTTTGCTCACTATGTGAGATGACAGGTAACAAGAAAGATTAAATAATAAGTCACCAAAGTACTTTGCAACCTGAGTGGAGGAGAAAGTTTCCTTCTGACCACAAATCTAAAGATGAAAGGCAACTTGAAGCACATAGCAAAGACCTATCCAGCAGATACTTGGCATGACCCTGAGCCCCAGGGCACCCTGACCTCCATCCTGGCTCTGGATGTGGCCCATGTCCAAATCCTTGCAAGAATGCCAACCCTCCCATCAAAGCTTTTTCACTCAGCCTGCCAAAGTCCTGCAGCATGAGATGAAGCAAATGTAAGCATGATGCAGTGTGGCAGTAGCTTTAAAATCCCTTTGGGCATACCAATGTACAAAATACCTAATGATTTATACTTCTAGGGGACTAAACATGCCATTACCCCTGCAAGAACCTGATAACTAAAAATCCCCAGGTAGATGGGAGTGTTCAGCTAGTGAGATTCTGTAACTGTCTGATCAGTGTCTTCTCACGCAAGTAGGAAACGAGAAATCATGTATTTAATACCTGCAAAATACGAATTTCTCAGTAGAAAAATAAGGGAGAAAAATCAAGCACAGTTCCAAAGCATTGCACTAAGATGTCATCCCCTCAGTTTGGGCTCCATTTTGACCGCTGTTGGCTATTTTAACATGAAAATTCAAGAAGATTTGCAAAGTTTCTTTCAGGCAAGGCAAATTCAATAGAAGTTGAAAAGTGCTGATGAGAGTGGAAAGAAGGCTAAACTTCAGGAAAAAAAAAATTAATCTATGTTAATGATGTCCAGAGGAAGTGACAGGAAATGCTGCTTAAGGGAGATCAAGTCCATTTTACCCTTGAGCAGGTATTACATGAAAGGGCAACAGCAGCTTAAGATATTCCCTTCCATGTTTGCCAGTATTGACCTTGTTCAGGCAAATTATCAATCTCCACAGCTCCTCTGAACTTCCATCATTTTAAGTGCACACACCCCTCAATGCCTGATATGCATACATTACCTATGTGAATTAAACCAACTTGCATTTGTACACTGAGCAGCTGGTCTGAAATTTACTCCACAATTAAAAAAAAAAAACAAAAAACATCCAGAAATCATATATGCAGCTGGGATTGCTTATGAGTGAAAAATGTGGTATCTTTATAGCCAACAGCATATGTACTCAGTACGCAGATCCACAAATATTGGATTCCCTTCCAAAATCATTGTTAAGCAAACTGACTGACTCTCTGCGTTTTCCTGATGAACTAGAAGGAACCTGCTAATGAGCAGAAGACAAAGTAGAGTACTTAGCAAAATTTCAGACCAGAGATTTAGGGTGTGCACAATGCCATGCCATCCATCTAGTTCCAGAGGAGCTGGCATGTCCCCACAGCACTGCATGTTTCTGACCAGGACAGGAGCTCAGATCCTGGGGAGGTGTCAGCATCTCTGTCACAAGCCCCAGTGCTGTGGCTTTTTTATGGCAAAATGTCCTGCCTGGAGCAAGGTCAGGTACCTCTGCACACAGCTGCAATGAGTGTTGTAGATCCACCTAACAGCTTCCAGAAGTGACAATGAATGAGATCTGGTTTTCAAAGGGCCTCCTGAAGTGCAGAAAATGGCACAGGCAACAGTCTCTAGTCCTGCAACACCTGCCCCAAAACAGCTTTATTGTTTAGTTTGTGACACATATAGACAGTTAGGAAAAAAAAAATCAGTCTTCATTTATGTATCCCTTCAAAACATTAACAAATGCTAAATTCCCTCCTTCTTATTTCAGATAATGGAATCTATGTAATGAGAATAATTTTTAACAGAGCCTCTGTGTTTTCACTGAGGGCATATTTTTACCCACTGCATGGAGCTGACTTTGCAGATATTCATTCTGCTATTTTAGCAGTAGGAGAGGAGGTTAGCACACCAGTCATTCACTCCTGGAGATCTGGATTCAGTTCCTGGCCTACATGACAAGTGATAATGAGTTTGGTTATTGAATCTCCAGGGGATATTTGTTCACATTACTAAGCAACCGCATAATTTGGCGAGATGTGTTAAGTATGTGCTAAGGATAAGACCAGGGGCCAATTGCTCAAATGACTGATGCAATGCAGCCTTTCTCACATCACTACACCAAACTCCTCCTTTTTTTGTGCAATTCTGCTGGAGACCAGGAGGACTCTGCAGGGGTTTCAGTATGTCTGTTTTAGTGTCTGTACCGACACAGGCCAGTGCACAGCAGAGCAGTTACAATCTGGATCTGTAGATACATAATGAAACAGGACCTCTGTCCCTGCTATCAAACTTAGCACGTAGTTCAAGGTTAGTTTACTCAGCTGAGCATCCTTTTTTGAGCACTCCTGCACCCGAGCGATAACAATCTGGAAAAAACAAAAAAAAAGAAAGAACCGGGATGTAAAAAAATAATGATATAATTGTTCTTGTTTGCATATTGGCAGGCTGCTCTTCAGGATTTGCATCTTCAGGCTTTTCTCTAACAAACACAATGTTTAGAGAGTTTCATTCGAAGAAAATGAGAACTGAAACTCTTGCATGAAACTCCACAAAAGGGTATGTTGAACATTGAGAGTATCAGTAACATTGCGATGTTATGTTGGTTAAGCATTTCAGACTGCAGTTTCCTTAAAATGGGCAGATTGATTCTGCAGCCGATGTGGCAAAAGTAGTTGTTTATCCAAAGGCTACTTCCAGGTGATCTTTTGACTCTAGTCTAGCTGACTGTGCCCTAGCTTCAAGAGGAAGCATGTGCAAGCTTTTATAGTTGCTCTCGAGAATGATGGCACAGCTACTGGGAGAGCAGATTGGGTCTTTCAGGGATGATGTGTATTGGTATATAATTACTATGCTATTTTTAACAAGTCTGGCAACCTCTTCCCTGGGCCTCTATATGATAGATTTATGCCTCTATATGATAGATTTATGTGGAGCACAACTAAGGAGCTTGCCCATCTTGGGATCTGGGAAGAGAAAAGCAGACTTTGCTTTGTTTCTGCATGACAGTGGCACATAAATGTTTGTTGGTAGTAGGTACCCAGAGCCCAGGCTAGCAGACCAGTCTGCATGCACTGGAACCTACAGATTTTGGAAAAATTGGGGACAAATGCTAAGGTGGTAAGAAGATTTTAGATACTTATAAGGAACAAAAGTGCTCTTCATCACTTTCTGGGACTTTGGTGTCTACATCTTTTAGGCAAGGGAAAGAAAACATTCTGGATTTTTTCTTTGAGATTCCAGACTAGATATAAACCTTATTCATGGGCCATAGCCATCTGCTACAGATTAAGGTTAAAAAGGGGTTAACACTTCCAGCATCTAGGAGATCCAGATGTCACATCATCACCCAGTTGCATAGCAAAAGTTAGAATTCATTGATAGCTTCTGCAGGAATTAAGGTGCAGCACCTGGCAGGCTTAAACCCATAGCAGAGAAACAAAAACCAGAAGTAAGCCTGCTCTCAGTCCAACAGGAATGACACTCATCTGGGGGGGTGGCTGGTAGCTGAGTAAATCTGGAACTGCTGCAAATCAGGAAATGACTTGTCAGCCAACTCCGAGTCTTTTTTTGGCACACAAGCCTCTTGGGGAGGATAGTGGCAGGAATGAGGCATTTATGCCTGATCATTTGGGAATTTTATGAATAAAAAGATAAAGTTCACTTGCTGTGAATCACAGAAACCCAGAAAACTCTCCCTGCCGTGACCAAGAAAGTGTATGAATAAAAGTCCATTGAAGAGAAACCATGGCAGAGCGTGATGTTACTCACAAACAAACGCCAGCGAGTTTATGTTCACCATCAGCTGGGACACACAGCCAACAATTAAAGCCCTCCCATTTATACTGGAAATAATGTTGTGGCACTGGTCCAGGTTTTGCTGAAGGTCTGGAGAGTGACAACATCAGAGACAGGATGGCAAGGTGGATGTGAACGTGATGGTTTGCTCACAGCAGCCAGGCAGGACCTGGGGCCCCCTCACCCCCATGCTGCCCTCCCCTTTCAGCAGTGCCATGCCTCTGAAGCACAGGCAGCCACCACTATAGCAGTAACTTCCACTACAACACAGTGGGGGAGAAGATGGGTAAAGCCTACCTGATTTGCCAGCCCACCTACAGAAACATCGAGTCGTGTCAGAAACGACAGAGAAAACATTTGCTTTGATTTAGAGTGCCTGCCTTCTATTTAGGGGATGCCAGAGAATCCAAGAGTATGAACAAGCAGCAAAGAGAGGAAGGCATCTAATCTAGCACTTGAATTTATTTTATGTGCATTCTTCTCTTTTCTCTCATAGCACTCCACCTTCCCCAAATATTCTTTATATCAAGTTCTGCTCCAGTCCGATGCAGTTCTTTGGAACTGTATAAACCTATCTGCTCAAATGCTCCACTGCCTGAAAAGCTGTGCCAGATTTAACTTCATCAAACCAACCATAAATACTAAATATGCCAGAAAATGCTGCTGAAATGCCAAAGCAAGCCACATTTTCCAGGTCTCCTATAGGGAGAATGAGCCCTGAATCCCAAATGAAGGCTTGTAAAAGTCAACTAAAACTTTGATTGCTTTTTGCTAATTGGAAGACCGTTAATATATTAACACCACTTCACTCATGCATGAAGCTCACTTTCCTCCTGCCAGATTCTCTGTTAAGGATGGTATCTTCATACCTTAGAGCACTAAGCTGCATACACCTCATGATAAAAAGCCTGGCAAGACAAAGACAGGAGAAATATGAATTTGAAATATGGGGGACTGGGAGGCCATCCAGCCCAGCATCTTCTCCTGAGCACTGGCAGAAACCATCCTACAGCTGTGCTAGAGACTCAGACAAATCTCTCCAAGAAAAGCATGTCATGTGCCACAGCATCCAGTCACCAACAGATGCTTGACCATCAGAAGATCTGCACATATCTCCAAATGTAACAATGCCCAAACATCCCCAGGCAGATAGGCCTCATTATCCAATGACAGTGGTGGAAATCAAGCCTAAGCTTCTGGTGAAAAGTCAGCCCAAAGGAAATGAGAGGCAAGAGCCATTTTACTTCTGGTACATCTGATAACGAGTTGTTCAGGAATACGCTAACGAAAGGCCTCTTGATGCAAAAATCTGCCTCCATGTCATCTGAAGTATGAGCTGTGGTGAATTAATAAAATGATGGCCTGATTCTATGAATGGTACGAATCAATCTAATGATAACGGTGACAGTGGAGCTGGAGCAGCTCATACCAGCTGAGAAACTGGCCATATATATTGGCTATACCATTCCTGGACAACTCTGGCTCTTGGTGATTGCAGAAACAGCATCTGCTGCAGGTCAGCTTTCAGCTGAAGGAATTAAGCAGCTCAGGAGGTTGAGGGTAAGAGGATACAGGCTCTTCCATCCCTGCTCCTGGCCACAGTTCAGCCCAGGTTTACATTGACCTTTGTGAATGAATGGCTGAGCCAAGAGAAGGACCAGGCTGATGTGCTCTCATGCTCCCAGCAGACATGTTTCTGCACCATGGAAGTAAAGCATGGTGCAGTTTGGTCATCTCACCAGGGCAAAACTGATGGGAATGCAGTTAAAAGGTCTCATCTGCCCCTCAGGCTGAGGTGAGGGCATACTGGTAAGACAGCCATGGGGTCTCTCTACTCAGGCAAGGTTGCAGATATTAATTATGAAAATTATTAATTAAATGTATTCTATGCAAATGAAAGCTAGCTTTTTCAAGAAACTCCCAGGAGACAGAAATGTTCAGAAACATTTTATTCAGACAGCAGGGTAGAATTCATCTTGTTGAAAACAACTGCTCCTGCTAGACTACAAAGGCACAAACTCATTTCTTCTATCTCTGAATGTCAAAACCACACAAGCTAAAGGAACAAAGCAGAGGATTCTCCTAGCTTTCCCTCCAAACCCAGGAAAACATTAGCAAGGAAAAAAAAAATTACACTAGGGATCAACAGACCACTTTGGGTTGGATGCAGCTGCTGCAGCAATGGGTACCAGAGAAGCGATGGGTGCCAAAGGAGCAATGGGTGCCATGGGAGCAGTGGGTGCAGGCTCCCGGGGAGGGCAGCTGGCAGAGACCCCATGCAGCTGCAGGAGCAGGACGTGCCCCAACATGGTGAGGTAATGACACAGTTGGGGTCTGTTGAGTTTTGTAGCTGGAGCAGGAATTTCTCTGGAATCACTCACTACTTATAAAGCGTAGTGTGCTTAGAGAACGCTGAGACTGAAGGCTTGAGCAATGGGACAGATAATACTCCTTCTGTGGCACTGTCATTAAAAAGAACTTTGCATTGAAGCCAAAGCACAGCACTGCAAATCTCTCTCTCTCCCTGGCAAAATCCGTGCTGCCTGCATTTTTCTGCGTTACTCATTACCACCAGGAGAATGATTTATTTTGAAATAGAAAGGGAGAGGAGATACTTGGCACCACGGCTTTGAAGAGCTCCAGTCTTCTGCTCTGCAAAAAGTATTCCAGAAAAAAGACCATTAAAAAAAAAATGCATATAAAAAGGTAGAAGAAAAAAAAAAATTGTACTGTGTGAATTCCAAGATGATTCACATCCTGTTCCCCCTTCCTCGACATACATCTGTATGGCAGTATGATACCTCCTGCAAGGAGTCTTTCCTTGATGAGGACAGTCACTCAAGAAGGTCAGCACAAGGTCTTGCAAAATTATAGCTCCCCCCAGCCTGGTGTTATTAGTGCTAATGGGAATGACTGGTTAAAATGAGGGAGCAAATAACAATCGCCTATCACCCAGATAAAAGGATGAAGGCACTCAACAGGATGGCAAATGTTGACATAAATTCTGAATACATGACACATATGACATCTGCAGAGGGGAGGGCATGAGACAGCTGGATATGCTGTGCCTTGAGAAATTAAAAACTCTACCTAATTGAGATGTACTGACCCCTTGGCAGGGCAGAAAAAAAAACCCAAACCAAACCAACAAAAACCTGCCTCCCTACAGTCTTTTCTCTATTTTAATGCAGTTGGTTCCCTGAGGGGATTTTATGCACATGGGGCAGCTATGCCTTCCCCAGTCTCCTTTCATAAAAGTCCAAAAGAGGTATAATTCTTTGGCTGGTCTGACACAATAATGATTTGCACTCTTGAGAAACTAAATGTGTAATAAACTTAGTGGTCCCTTCCTGCATTTTGTTTTTATTTCTTATGAATTCTGTTGCTATCTTGCCATTTGATAGAAGGATATTTGGCAACAAACCTTAGAGGTACTTCCTGAAAATGCACCAACACAGGGTAAACTGCTGCAGATTTCTTCTGGCCCCCAAATTATTCCCAAGCTCTACATTTACAGCTTCACTTTCCCTTTTTTTTAAATGGCTGAAGAGATGCTGAGGATGAGTGGTGTTTTATTCTTGCCCTCCACAGCTTGGCCACCAAAGCTCAGCTATCAGGAGCTCTTTGCTGTTTCCTGGTCTACTTGAGCAACCCCTCACCTCGGCTGCAGGCTTTTGCCTCTCCCATCCAGCCAGCACTTTTACCATCATTAGCAGTGTAGGTTTTCACTGATTTTTTCCCCATTGTTATCTGTTTGATGGTCAGTTGTCAGTTTGCTGCTAACCCTTCTCTGGCTAAGCAGCCCCGGGAGGCAGCTGAGCTGGAGAAGTCTGATAGCGGGGCGATGCTGACCGATTTGTCAGGAATCAATCACAGGCTGCACAGTTCACTGCTTATTAAAAGGATGCCATCATTTCATCATGCTCATGTAAGACAGAGAGTTAAATCAGACTGACAACTCATTGCCAGCTCAGTACAAGGGAAAATACCAGTGCTGACAATATGACAGCCTTCAGGCAAGGCACCCGCAGGAAGGGGACGATGTGATGGTGAACAGGCTATTAGAGCATAGCATGCTCCAGCCCCAGCAAATCCCACTGCAGAGCATTTTAACAACTACAAACACCTTACGTACTTGTCTTCTTTCATTAGGTCTTGTCTAATCTCATTAAGCTAACAACCTAACCAATGGCGATAAACCACTCACTCAACAAACACTGTGGAGCTGTAATTGGCATTAACAGGAGATACCTGCCAGCCCCTCTGTCAGTCTGAAAGGTGTTGTCTGTGCCAGACTTGTACCTGCTCCTGCTACTCCCGTGACTCTAGCTGGAGGGACACACTTGTGTAAGCAGCTGATTGTCCATGCAGTCAGAAAAGAGAATAAGCACAATTTTCCTACACCGTGCTAATTCAAGGTGCAAGTGAGGTTCTCCAGCAGCCGTATGTAGACCACTCCATGCCCTGTGAGACACTGGACTAAGGGACAGGTACTCTTAAGGATGCTCCTAAAACTGGGAAAGCACTGAGCCCACAAACACACCCTCCTCCTGGTCTGTGTCAGTAACATCTCTCGCTGCCAGTGAGGCACTGGCCCCCTTGGGCAGAGTTTTTACATTCTTTAAATGTTGCACAAGATTGTATTTCCACATCCAAGAATGATAAAAATTGGCAACACAGAGCAGATTTACTCATTCAGAGTTATTCTTGTACCAGCAGGAGTGAAAATCTGCCTCAATGCTTTACTATATGAAGCACCATTTGTAGAATTATTCATTAGCACTTCATTTATAAATCAGACTTAAAAAAAAATTATTGGCAGTACCTCTCTCTTTCAAATTCCAAACTTTAATAAAAATAGGTTTCCTTTTCAGAGGTCTGTGTATATAATACCTAGCAATATTTTTTTTAATAATGTCTGTTAGGTTTGGCCGTAAATCTTTGCTGCTAGCTTTCGTTTATGAACCATGGGTGTGTCACTGAGCCCAGGTTTTGCCTAAAAGGGAAGGTGCATATAGGACAACTCCTTTTAAGACCCCCACCACTATTTAACTTCACCTTTGATAACTGGCTGCTCACCCAAGTGACTGCTTCAGACAGTTTGCCACTCTTGACTCCTTAGGGTACAACCACAGGGCTGGATATGTCTGGTGCTAAAGAACTGATGGGTACTGGTGGAGCCCCTCTGGCCCTCTCTGCCTCCTCTGAGCCCACCCAGCCAGGTTAATGCACCAACTGGTACCCCTAGGAAAGGCAATGGCTTGCTGAGATGCTGTGATTTGACCTCATGCCAAGCTCCCATGCCTCGTTATCCACTCCGAAACAGTTTTGCACAATGTGTGTTTTGCTCAGAAACAGCTGGAAAGATTAATAAACGAGGAGATTGATTATGCAAACTATTACTCATGCCAATGCCTCTACCCCCTGCTACTGCAAGGTCTCATAAATCTATTGGGAGACTCCAGGTTTTCAGCTTTCCTAATAGTCCCCGTTCCTGAGGGCCCGTAGAGCCTCCTGGTTCTGCTCTCCAAATAAGGAGGAGGCCTCAATACAGGCACATCCGTTCACCATTCTTCCCCAACAGGGACACAGAGAAACTTGGGGCAAATTCCCCCCCTGATTATATATGGTATTGCAAATATATTTTTTTAAAAATACAAATATATTTTTACAAATCAGAAAGTTTTTAACTCACGCCTTCAGGTATGTGAGTACATAAGGCTCGTCCACAAAAAAATTTAATGGTGAAAACCCACAAGGTGATTTTCCTGTCTAAAAAGGAGATGGCACACTTTGATGAACAGAAGCAAATTATTTCACAGTGTATGCATTCATTGTATGGAACTATTAGTTTAACAGACAAACTTAAAAAAAAAACCAGCTACTCATCTGATGCTCTAATCAAGAGATTACAGTCGCCTGGGAGGTAAATATTACTGTTTACTATTTATAACTTTTAATAAGCTTTGTCCCATGAAGTAAGCAATTTTCATTTCCAGTTCAAAAGATTCTCTTTAGTGAAAGAAAAAGCATAATCTGATTTTTCAAAACACACTAAAAGCAGGCCAAATGAGAGGCAAGTATTCAATAAGCACTTTCTTTCTCATGCACTTTCTTTCTCATGTCCCCATCACTTCTCACCATATATGACACTCCTGTGTATTTCAATATACAGGGCACATTTCCTCTGATGATTTATTAAGTTAAATGGCAAAAAAAGGTGGGGGAAGAGAGGCCTTATGTGCACAGAGAGGTTTAGAATAGATCCAGAAGAAAGTGCACTGCAAGACAAAAGGTAACCATAACTTCTATAATCTGTTTTTCAAATAACATGAATTTAAATTTTAGACATACTGTTTGATGTAAGGTGTTTGGGCTTTTTTTGTTATTAATAGTACAACAGCTGCAAGCAAAAAACTGCTATTAATTTCTGTTGGATAGAAGGAGTACTTGATACCAGCATTTTCCAGGCTTCATCACTTCACAGAGGAAACAATGAGGGCAAGGTTTGTGGTTTGCAGATCAACACCTTTTCAGGTAAGCCCTGCCAGCCTCTTCTTGCTATGCAAATGGCCTACAGTTGTCAAGCTTTGCTCTGGGTTTCCTTGAAAGCAAAAGGAGTTTTCCTGCTGCTTGAAGAAATGTTACCCAGTTCCTGCTTCCAAATACTAAGTGCCCTGTTTTACTATTCACCTGCGGTTCTCTCACCACAAGGAAGGTGAAATGGAAAAATGTTCAAATTCAAAAAACCTGTCTTACATGGAATGGGGCCATGTCCCTATTACATTACAGGCTGTGTCATCTGCTGTGATAACAAATATGTATGCAAGGAAGAAACCCAAGAAACGCTGCAGACACCAGAGCAGAGCCCCCTGTGCATGCAATATGACCTGGCTATTGTTTAAGACCCCTTTTAGAGGATGAAAATACTTCTCTGGCAACGCTGAGGAGGTAAAACCAGCTCAAATTATCTGCTGTGTAAGCACCTTTCACAGGAAGGAAATATTCCCAGGGACTATGAATCTTGTGACAGACCTTTCCTAGCTGTGTTATCCAGAGCATGCTCAACCTTTTTGATAGGAAATAACATTTCTTTGCTCCTTTATGTGTTTGTTTACCTCCGTCTTCTCATTTCTACTTCACATTACTCATATCTTTTAGGCAGCTGGCTCTGTTGGGATGATAAAACTGACAATTTCAGCCACATATTCTTGCTCTATTAAGAAAGCAGCTTGCCTGTAGCGCTCACAAGAAAATTGTGGCTCACCCATGAACTCAGTCAAATCCCCACCTGGGAAGCACTGTGGACTTGTGTTGTGAGTTTCTGATTGGAAATGTCCCTTGCAAGGGCTCTGGAAAGAGTCCACATGAGAAGCCATGCTGATGCCCAGCCAGGGGCTTGCAAGATGGCCCTTTTGAAACTATGATGGCAATAATGCCAGCCCAGCTGCAATGCAGGTCACCACATCTTCCTAAACACAAGACCAGTTGCAGTCACAAAAGGAAGAGCTGTGAGATACAGGCAGGAACACATGAAAAAGTGAGCATGCAGTTAGAGTAGAGAACATCACAAAACTGAAATAATCACTTTATAAACCCCAGCTTCATAAGGGTGCCTGAAAAATAGTTAAGAGGACTACATCAAACGATACCCTCACCAGCAACTCTTTAAATTCCAATTCTTCCCGTCTCTTTCTACTTCTAGAATTAATTTTAACACTTAATCTGATGAATGAACACACTTATAAATAAATCATCCATTTATAAATAAACCATCCGTCAATAAGTACTATTAATTGCTGTTTCTCTGTGAAGCTTTGGTGGGCCACATCCCTCACATCCCCCTTGCCCCCCCTTTGCCATCACCATACACAAGATGAAAAGACAGGACCCAGCTCCTGGTTCTCCCCTGCCCTGCCTGTCCTCTCCTGCCACAGGTACAGCACATGCCCCAAGAAGTTGCAAGGAAAGATCACATATATGAGAAGGCAGCTGAGAACCTGAAAATAATACTTGAATGAAGGAGGGTTCTGCAGACAAGGGTGAAAAAAAAAGTCCTTGTTGCCTTCCTGGAAACATTATTTGTACCAGTCTAAGATGATACCAAAGAAGAGCCATTTTCCCAGGAAACAAAATTATCTTGTTTTGCTGAAGATAACATTACAAGTCTAAACCAAACCCAGTACAGAGTTATCTCTGTCACTCCAAAATTTAATCTACTGATTACACTTGTGCAGAAAACAAACTCCCATGAAATCAACTTCTCCTCTTTATACATCTGACTTATTCTCATTACTCATATTAAAAGAATAAGAAATACTTTAGGATTCGAAAATCTGAAATATTTCAAGCTATCTAGAAATAGGGCCTTCTGAGTGGTTCAAAAACACCTAACATACTAAACCAAATATACTTTCTTTCATTCTTATTTAATATCAAATTCCAAACTGTCCTGGCAGATCCTACTTGGAGGATCTTTGCCCTATTAAGTCTCATTCCTGCTAATTGTCTGCTGAAAGCTGAATAAATATGCTTTCAGGGCAGCCAATGTGTTTTGAGGGTTTTGGCTGTCTCTTGGTATGAAGGTTCCAAATTTTCCTCATTGCTGGTTTTTTTTTTGTTGTTTTTGGTTTTTTTGTTTTTTTTTGTTTTTTTTTTTTTTTGTTGCTGTGGTTTTAAGAAAAATTATGTTAATATTTTGAAAGCAATCCAAGCCTGCTTTTCACTCTAGTAATTACTTCCACATCATTCAGTGCTTCCATCTTTGGAAATATTTCCAGGGTTCCTCCTGGCCATCATCTACCCTGTAAAGTAAAAAAGGGTACGCATGTCACATTTGTTTTTCAGTAACTGGGAGGTATGTTGCTAGCTGTAGAATAAAATTACTCCAAAGACAGCCTTGGCTCTGTTTCAGTTTCAAAGTTATTTTCTTACTTCCACATAGCATTAATTTTGGGATAGAGCAAACACTGACATTCATCCTAATTTTGAAATCTGACTTGAGGTTTTAAAACACTGTTTTCATTCACACTGCAACAGCCCTCTCTATTTTAAGAAAACATTTACTACATATTTTCAATCAATTTGAGCTTTAACCTCATAAAAGTCTTCTTAAGGTGATGGCCTTCACGCTGATGCATTTCCATCACAGTTAAATGCAAAATACTTCTATGAGTGTACACTCTGCTTTATTGAGGCTTGGTCTAGAAAGCCAGTGTTTGGTATGGGATGGATTTCCAATGTAAGTTTTGAACAATATCACAAGCATTAGAGGGAGGTGGGCAAGATCAAAACACTAAATAGACCTTCTGAGTGCCAGGCACCTCCTGTGAAGAGAAAGAGCTGGCAGCCTGCTAATCACAGTGGAGTTGACTCTGGTGCCCTCATTCATGGAAGAAGGCCAATGTTTTTTAAGGGAGCTTTACTGAATCAGGTGTAGCTTGGTGTAAGGATGACAAGAAATAGCTCATCTGCTGGCCAAAAAAAGCTAATCTTTCTTACTCACTCCTCTGCTAACAGCTCTGCCTTAACACTTTGGGTTTTTTTCATTTCCACTTGGAAGTCAGGAGAGCTTCCCTCCAACTTCTGAAAGCCAGAGTGAGCTAAACCTCTGCAATGTTTTAATTGGTTCACATGGGAGCCACCCAGATTTGAATTCCTGATTTATGTTAATCATGAGCTGAAAATTCTCTTTATGCCAGAGAAGTCCTTCTTATTCTACCCTCACTTAATGTCAAAGTGGGGAAATATACAGAAATGCAATTAACATTTATGTTCTTGACCTGACTTGGACAGACAAAAAAAATCTCTGTCAGATAGTGTAAAATGTACCAAGCATATTTTTATTTTAAGAAGAATTAAATAAGTCAGGCTTTTGAAAAGGAACAAAAAAAGGCTATGTACCCATCACTTCTACTTTGTAGTCTCAGATGGTACATGCATATATTTGGGGGATGAAAAGGAAATCAATAAAAAACCCAAAGGGTTTTTAAAAATGCAGATCATCACTCCCATTCCTGGGTTTACCATTCCCTGATGTTCCAAGAAGCTAGATGGAACAAACTTTCATCCTGAAGAAAAGCAAGACTCAGTCAACTTCACCCCATGCTCCCAGAGTTGACAGGGACACTTTGGAAGAGAAAAGCTCTGCCTGCACCGGCGTGTGGCAAGGAGAGAAGAGGGTTAGCAGAGTGGGAGAGCCAGTGCTGACAACCTAAGGACCATGCTGTAGGTCCTTTGTGAATTTAACCTCAACTCCAGTCCGTGATCATGAACTAAATACCCATTATCAGTTGGGGTGCATGAGGCATGCATTGGGCTTCATCTTCTCATTAAATTCCTTGGAAAAAAGATTGAATTTGTGTGCTCCAGGACCACTTGGTGACAGAGCCAAAGCACAATTAAGTAGGATTCTCAGATGAGATGTTTCAAACACAGACTCCTGGTCCAAAACATAGTAATACCCATGTAGAAAAATGCACAGTTAGCAGACAAAAAAGATGTGTGGTATTTACATCTGCCCCAAGACACCTGATAAAACAAAGTGCCACCTCAGCCCAGTGCTATTGCAACCTCCAACCTTTGTAGTGAAACTAAAGAAAGCTGCCACCAAGTCTTCCTTCCCTGAGGTTCACGTATCAAGCATCTTAAAAACAGGCAGTACAGGCCCATTATATGCTAGTACTTGTCATTTACAAAACTTCTAAAGTCTATTAACTAATATTGGACACAGCTGAAACAGGATCAGTAGATGTAGATAAGAGAGGAAGAGGTAGGTGCAGGTGAGCCTCCAACCCAAGGAGCAGCAGTGCCCTATCCATGAGACCCTCCTGAGTCACCTGGGGACATTTTGCAGGGAA
Organism: Heliangelus exortis; assembly: GCF_036169615.1. NCBI lineage: Eukaryota > Metazoa > Chordata > Aves > Apodiformes > Trochilidae > Heliangelus > Heliangelus exortis. Next base: position 59,768,223 of record NC_092422.1, read on the forward strand.
TCCAGTCTTTTCCCCACTGGAGCTCCTTCTCCCACCCTGCTACCCCACGTCACATGTGCAGCAGCTCAGGTCTCTCCTCACTGTTTATGCTACCCTGTGAAATCTATAATTACCCCAGTGCCACGAGATGTTGAGATAGGTGGGAGCAGAAGAACCAGAGCAGACCAAACAAGTGCCCATCTGATCACCTTTGGCAAATGGAGACAAGGCACTTGAGTTTTTCTGTAGCCACAGGTAGTTGGTCACTTCAGGGGAAAGCCCAAGCCCAACTGATTTTTCTTGCAGTTGGAAGAAGAGCAATTGCAAGGTGGAGAGGACAGCTATTTCTAGAGCAACTCCCACCTAGGCAACAGCAGAAGTGCTGTAATGAAGTTTGCTCAGTCTAGACTTCCCATCTCCCCTCATGTGCTTCCCCATCACCTTCTGCATTGTATCTTCCCTCCCCAATATCCCCAAATGAATGAATACAGAGCCCTCTTCCTTGCTAGTCCTTCAGCTACTTGGGAGCATCACATCCTCTTATTAATCCCAGTTCCCCACTCAAAACAGTGCTTTTTTATCAGCTCTTTCTCCTCCTGTCCAATTTCTCCCTCTAAAAGGTTGCTCCACTTCATTTGTACCTTAAGGCTTCCAGTTTTGCCAATACTGTATCTTAGTTTTATCTACGTCTTTTATATAGCATAAATATACCTGTTTCTTGTGTCCTGAAGTACTAAAAAAGGGCACTTGGGCTTCCAAAGGTCAGCAATTGCTTTTTAAAAACCTTCTGTTTTGTACATCACTCATTCCAACACACTGGAGACCAATTTTTCCTTAATGGGGTCTCAGGAACCTGGAGAACCTGGACAGGACAGATGAAGTGGAATTGCTTCATTTCTAATAACGCAGACATAGTGCAAAGTGCTCTGAGAGTCTTTCATTCAGCACTTATTTATTGCTCATAATTCACCTTCTTCTGACAGAGAAGGGCATGATAGAGCTAATTTAATATTTCCATGGTCAGATTCCATTCATATTTGAGTGAAATATCAGTAAATAAAACTGAAGCACCATTTATTAGGTTTCTGAAATTGTCACAGGTTAGGTTATCAAACACATTGTGTGCTGACAGCATGGAAATGATTACCCAGTCCTGCTCACCAGACAGTGGCCAAGGAATCATTCAATCCAGGTGACCACCGCTTTTGAGAAACCCTGAGTCCTTCCAAAAATATGGCCCGATTAAAAAGTCCAGCTGAGATAAATGAGAATTGAGTGAATATGGCAATTTATATAGAATTGTTTAACAGAGCTGAGCAAAGATGTTTGGTTGGGGTCGAGAGGGAAGAAAGTGCATTTGGTGTATGGGAAGCATGGAATGGATTTGTGTTAGATTGCTATAGGCCACGAAAGATTAAATGCTTCTCATCCCCAAAAGGAAAATGTTCCTTCTCAGCATTTACCCACTGAAGCAGAGAGGTTGGTTTTTGTTTGTTGGTTGATTTTTTTTCTTTTTTCTTTTCACAAAGCTTTATCTATTTCAATAAGCATCTAACAGCTGGTCTCTGCTGAGTCCTGGCTCTGCTGGGAGAAGCCTGGAGATGTTGAGAACCTTGGCTTGGACCAGGGTTTGCAAGTCCTGCATCCCTGGCTTCCAGTAAGTTCACTAGGATATATTGAGAGCCAGAAACTTGAAAGGGCTAAATAAGGATGTTTAAGAAAGACTAGGAAAAATAAAGATTCCTTTAACCAGTTCTAGATTCAAGGTAGATCTAAACTCACACTGAGCTTCAGAAATATTGGAATAATTATTTCCACATCCCCCCCCCCCACACTCCATACATTGCTTTATCTTCCTGAAAGGTAAAAAATGGGAAATCATGGAAATCACAGGAAAAAAGGAAGGTTTATCTCAAAATATTTCCATCTGACTTTGGCAGCTTTAAGAGTATTGTGTAAGCTGCTCAACTACTGGACGTTCAACCAGCCCGACCCTTTGAAGTGAACACATTTTAAGTTCAAAGTGAGTCAGAGTTTAATAAAGTTGCTCATATTTTGAATTCTCAAGGGCCAAACACCCCAGTTAATTTGAGTGCCACCAAAAAATAGCAATCTACTGTAAGACTGCAAGAAACAAGGAATTTCCCAAGACTGAAAGCAAGAACCTACATAACCCCCAAAAAAATGACTACATGAACTTTTCCTACTCATAACTCATTACAAAATCAAAGCAGTTTGTAGGCAGTATAATAAAAGAAAATGTAAGAAAGATAGAAAATGCCAGAGCTAGTGAGCTAGGTGTTTTAGCTGAAGTCATGCTTTTGGGCTGTGATTTATTCTACTGGACGTGCCATTCATTGGACTGTCGTAACCCATCCACAGTCAGTGCTGTTTGCCAAATCAAGTCATGCAAAGACCAGGCAGGGAAGGATCACTCACTGTAATACAGTACATCAATCAAAAGGGTTATTTTCATGGACTTGGTTTCTAATCAAGCAGCAAATCATTCTCCAGTTTTGCTATCAAGGACCATTACTTGTAGGAAGTGCTTAATCTGAAAAAGAATGCATCTATTTGAAGCTACAGGGTGTCTGGTAAGATATACTGAAGACAGAGGAAATGAAATATGTGCCACACAATTTACCCTCTCTGGAGTGTTTTATGAGTAGCTTATTTGTGGGGAGAGAGGTAAGTTGCTGGCAAGACAGGAGTTTTAGCTTTCTATTTGTCTGGTTTGTTGAGTTATTACAAAGGTCACTCCTGCACTTCAGTTATCTTGAGTGCCACTTCTGACAGGGGAATTTTCAAATTATATCCAAGGTGCCTCAAATATTTGCAATAGGCTTCAGGGTACATGTGCCTTTTTAATTTAAGTGCCTAGGTAAAATTACTGTTACATCTGCCTGTTAAAGCTATTTCCCATCAAAATTGGGGTAAAAGCCTATAAAGCCTCAATGTGGGACCATCCAAAAGTGGCTGTCCTCCTGCCAGTAAAACATCCCTACCAGGGCATGCTGTTCCACCTGAACATGCCAACTGGGCCAGCACTGACACAAGAGCCATCCCCCTGGCCTCCCAACCATCACTTCAGAAATCTCAACCAAGGCACTGTATAAAATGCAGCAAAAAAAGCAGCAGTACCAAGGGTGACTTTGAGTTACCTCCAAAACCAGTTTATTGCTTTTAACATAACATAGTTGGCATCTTGCAGACCTAATAATCCATACATCCCCATTGTCCTTGCCCATGAAAGAGAGGTTGGAGCTAGGTGATCTTAAGGGTCTCTTCCAACCCAAATCATTCCATGATTGTGCACAGAGTGGGATACAGGAGACCAGATCAGCTATTAAAAAGCAGCAGTAACTGAGGCATAAGGCTTGTGCCATCTGAAAAATGGCTGTTCTCATTTCCTTAGGGGTTTGCTTTTGAGGACAGATTTTTTCAGTAGTCAGAACAGGCCAATATGCCCCCACATACACAAGAAGTCAACTGCCTGGTGCCTTCTGGAGTAGGAAAGCAGGATAGAGTATGCATATAACATTCTGGGACCTCTGAATTCCTGTTTTCAACTGTTGGATGTTGTTCACCATAACGCTTTGCTCCGGGAGTGATCCCACCAAAATCTGTGAGGGTTTGCTATTTTTCGAGTAAGGGAAAGCAAGTGCCTAGTGGATGAAAGCAACACAGTGCCTTCTTGTGCAGATCTCCTCCTCCTCACTCCTTCAGATTTCTTCTACATTTTTAGGGGAAGCGCTCCACCTAAAAAGTGTCCTTAAGCGCTTTTACAAAGGGAGAAACTGAGTTGCTGCTTGGAGAATCCCACTCATAACCATTCTGTACATAATGCACGGAACACACAGAATTACTTTGAAGTGGCCGTTCAACACTGTGATCTCCATACTGAAACACGTGTGAGGAATGTGCCTCCAATGCATCCTCCCTGCTGCCAGGCACTGGCTCTGCTAATCCCTAAAAGCACGAGGGAACTCTCTGTGAAGTCCCCATCATCAGCTGAGCACATGCACACAGGAAGAGCCAAAGGAAACCAGGTTTTGGATACACCTCTGAGTACGGATAATCAACAAAGTGCCTTTTTCTTTCCCACATATTTGTTTCAATTAGAGCTTATTGAATCATCCCTGCAGCCCCACAGAGGGCTCAAGCAATCACCAGTGCTGCTCAGGAGGTACTTCAGGACGCCGTCTGGAATATTTGTCCTTTTTAATCATCTGCCACGCGCTGCTCTTTTAGGATGTTGTCACTCAAAGACTGAAGAACAAAAAGGAATATTAAAGTGAAAGGGTGTCCGTTTGAATGTGGCAATTCCCTGCATAAAAATGAGTCCCATTAATAGGAAAGCCCAGCCTATCTCCAGGCAATATTTCAAGCCCTTGTCTCTCTGTAACCTCAGAGGAATTTAATTCCTTTATATTATTTAAATTATACACTAGAGGGAGAAATTATGAGGTACTGGTCATTTAAAATGCTTTCTTTAAAATCTATAATTAAAAGAGCTAGCAGCCCTCCTAACAGCAATTTCATCATGGCAATCTAAAAAATTCTAAATTTATTGGCATTTATAGAGTGTCATTATGTCCTACAGCCTTTGGTCAGTAACCTGAGGTTTAAGCAATCGCCCTTGCGGCCTCACTCACTACTACTCAAGCATGTGAAAACAGTAAGTGAAATGATGGCAGACCAAAAAAAAAAAAAGGTAAAGGACTCCTAAAAGAAGATATATAGTGCTCATACACTTCTTAGGTCAAAACCTTAACTAAGTTCAATGGCTTTCCACTTCCTAAAGTAACCAGTGCGTGGCTACTATCCAGTTTGGAAACCCTGGGTGAATGAATCTTTGGGATAGATCTTTATCTCAGTTATCTGACTGTGTATCCAAAGCAGACTACTGATCTCAAAGGCATTATTCTGGTTTATAAGTTAGCAGTGGTTCTATCAGAGCAATGGGTGCTTTAAAAAATGTCTTTCTGAATTCAGCAGTGGTTCAAACAAGCGTGCTGAAAATCAACTCTATTGTTAGGAACTGCCACAAAAGAAATAGGACCACAGTTGATAATGTATGTGCCTAGTAACTATATATTTTCCGCAACACTATGTTCATTTATGTTTTTTTTTTTCCTGAAGGAATTGCCTACTTCTCTTATCCTACACTCCTGGGCAAAACACCTCTGAAATCCATGGCAGGTTCAGAAATGTATTAACCATACACCGTTATAAAACTAGAATGTCAATAATTCTAACATTTAAAAATATCTTTCTTCTCAAAACAGCAGGGAAAAAAGTGTTCTGAAATGGTATAAAGCACCTGTGTAAGAGCTTGCTTCAAAAGGATTTTAAAAAGACAAAGCCCACCACAATGAAGGAGCTAATACCTTTTGGCTTGCCCAAACATATGTGCATAAAACAAATACACTCTTTTCTTAAAGTGGAGAATTTCCAGTGAGTGCATGTACTGTTCTTGGGTCAAATAGTTTAATTTTATGTGGAGTATTCTTCAGCAAAAGGCCATATACAGAAAGGGATTTGGACACCACTTACAGAATGAAAAGAGCCAGAGAGTTAAATCCCTCCAGAGCAGAACATGCACTTGAGAAACAGAATATCCAAGTTCATATCTCTCCTGTCTCGGGATAGCTGTGTAGCAAACAGAGGGTGGATGCTGTAATTTATTTTCTTATTTACTGGAACAGTTCCACTTTCTATAAAATACACACTCACTGGAGCAGGAATTCACATTGCTCCCTTCCCATCTCCCAGCACAGGCAGGTCGAAGACACTTTCTGCTCTGGTGAGTATATTTAGTACTTCATAACAAAACACCTTCAGGGTAATAATGCTTGAGAGCAACCATGCTGGTGATCAAGGCACAGCCCTGTGAGAGCTGCAAGAGTAAGTGCCTGCCTTGAAGAGAGCAGGACAGGGACATGGACCTGACCATCTTCCTGCTGTCATGGGCTCCTCAGCTGGGTTGTCAAACAGTGCTTGAGTCCCCTTAAGCACCCACTGTCAGGAAGAAAAATGCAAACATGAACCATCCACAGTATCTCTGAATTGTTTTCTTCAGTTTTTAGCTTGTTTTTCTAAGGATTAGGTGATGCTACAGCTTTCCTGCCTCTCTAGATAACTTTTAGCCTGCTGGGCATTTGGCCAAACCTAGGGCAGCAGAGTAGAGAGCTCAAAGGCATCACCATGCTCGAGTAAGGAGACAGTAGTGAGCCCACACCAGAGAGGGGAGCTGGAGAGGGGAAGGGAAAGAGAACAAGAGTCTTTCTGAATTCTTGGACAGAAGGAAAGCTTCAGTTGAACTGTGCATTACAGAACAACAGAGCATCCTCATGGGAGAAGAGCTTTGGCTGAGAAGTGGATTCTCTGGTGTCTACTAAGAGACAAATGCACATTGCAGCCGCAGGGTAATTCAGTTTAAAGTCAATCAGCCAAGAGACAAGCCTCCATTGGAAAGCAGGCATCATTACTTTGGCTGCTCGTGGAGTTATTTGCTTATTAGCTGAGACAGCACCTCTCTCCATGGTATGCTGCTGGAAAAAAAAAAAAACAATGTGGAAAGCATCTTCTCTTACTAAACCAAGGGGCAGCCAGGTCAGTAGTAAAGCACAACCTGAACAGCAAATACAATGAGTAGAAAACAGGACATCTAGTCTGCCTTTTCTTCAGTTAAAAATTAAATGAGAAAACAGTGGCAACAATTGACTTCATAAGATTGAAAACTGAACCCCTCATTTACTATGTGACAAAAAATAAATATAAGACCTCTGTATTCCCCTTTCAATGTAAAAATTTATTGTTCTGAAGGATTCTGAATATCATCTGATTTCTGAAACAAACACTATTTAAAGCTTAATTCCATTTCTCAATGACTGAGGTTCAGGTCTTTATCTGTCAAGGATCTATAGTACAGTGCTAAAAGTCTAGTGATATAAAAAAAAACAAACCATTTTCTATTTTGCTTCCAATACTGATGCACAGGCAAATTATTGGCATATTGTAGGAACTTCATGAAGTGAACTGGATTTTAGTTCTTTAGTTGCTCACTTCAAGGATGTTAGAATGTTATTTTACGTTTAAAACACAGCTTTTTACCCCAGGGAAGTCTATACTCTAACATCTTGTTTTCTCTAACCAGTCTCTATTCCCTGTTCTAAGGTTCACAGACAGATCATGCTCGTATTTACGTCTGTTAATGAAGCTGACTCCAGTCCTTTATGTTTTCAATCTCCTTAGCACAAGCAAAGGCCTTTAAAAATCTGCAAGGAATAGAGAGATCTGATCCTTTCAGAATAAAGTAAGGTGTAAGAATTCCCTGCACAAATGTGCATGCAGGTAAGTATTTTAAGGTAAAACCTACCTCCAAAATAAACGGGAGAGATCACCTCAAAAGTTAGATACCAAAATGAGCACAACCATGAGAAAGTCAGACCTGTTTCCAGAAACTAATCACAACTGTGTTAAAGTCTGAAACCACCAACAAATGTTAGGAGGGAACCCAAATAACCACAGCAGAGTTTCCTGGGAAGGTAACACAATGTTCCTTGATAACGCTGTTACTCTGTGCAACCAAACCCAAGCCTCTTTCTTTCCCCAGCTTTGGTGCCTAATCGTGCAGCAAAAGCTGATGATAAAGCAGGGCTGTTTTCCCTGGAGCACACTCTACGCCCAGCACTCTTTACTCCTCCAGCTCTCCAGCATTTCTAATTTATAAATTACAGAGGCTTAGCCTGAGAAACTCAGCTATTGAGGGAAATTTCCCTTCCTCTTGGCAAAACATGACTTGTGCATATGCATGCACGTAGCTCAGGCTGAACTCCTCATCCCTCAGGAATTTGGAATCGGTGGGATTGAGCTGCACTTTGGGCTGTGATAGAGAGGTTCATGCACAAGCTCACAACGAGCCGAGGGTTTAATTTTGGTTTGCACAATAATTAACTTTAAAACCTTAAATCTAAAAAAATCTAAAATTACAAAAAGATTTTGAGAGAGGAAAAAAGTGAAAGTAAGCTGGAAAAATGTCTTTTTTTTTTTTTTTCTTCCCAGCACTACAAATCCCAGCTGATCAAACTGAAATGACTCTGAGGGAAGGTCCCACATTTTTCTCACAGTTATGAATGGGTATGTCTCAAGTGCTGCCTTGAGCTCTGCTTGGATGGAGCACCAAAAGGGTAAATGTTTATTTAAGCCTATGTCAGACACTTAGAATTTTTCCAGTATACAAAGCTAAGCTAGAATGTCATGAGTAAGTGAATACTGGGACATTATGGTATTTCCTTCTCTGCTGAAAAGGCATTTCATTTTAGAAATACGAGTTTTGGTTCTGATTAAACTTGGGCACACATTCAGGCGAGTGCTTTATTTATGAATATGCATATTTCCTCTGAAGTTAATTCCTGGACCTTTACAAAAAATACAATTCTCTCAAACCAGGACTATCACCTGCAAGGGTGGGAAAGTCTGCCTTTCAGCAGGAAATGCTTTCAGGAGCTGCTTCTCAAAGCTGAGGAGGTCTTGAGGAAACCTCACTAAGCAAACAAGACAGAAGAGTGACATCTAAAAGCCAGAAGGACCACCAGAAAAGGGTCATAATGAAACAACCAGCTCTGGAGACATGGACAGGCACTGGGATGTATACAGGAGCTGCTGTTTGTCACCACTATCTCTGCCCATCAACCCACTAGTGATTATTAGAAAGTGTCTTGCCTTCTGTGTGTCAATACGCCTGTGCTGCATCAAGTTTCTCCTCCTCCATGCTACATACCCTGCTCAAACGTTTTCCACTCTCCAGAAATAAACTCTGAAGCTGAGAGAATATTTACAACCATATCTCCTTCCACTTTCACTCTGGTGGCCCAAATGACAATCTTTTGGTAATTAGAGAGTCATAAATACCTTTTTTCCAAATTTCAGTACCCACAGAGAGAAAATGCTTAATGTTATAGGACTCCTTCTTCATAAATCAAACTAATGTCAACTCTAGAGTGTCCTTACAAAGACAGAAAAAACCCTTCTGTCTTCTGTCAAGTACCATCTTTCATCCAAACTACAAACCAGCTTAACCATTTCCCAACTAAACAGACAAAGTAATTTTTCCCCAGTTAGTATTCAGTCAGTCAGGGTTTCATGAAGGAACAGTTGTCTGAGTAATGCACACGTCAAACAATACATTTTAAAATCCTATCACGTGCCTGTAATGAGTGTGTATTCACTGCACACCTAATCAGCTTTAGGAAGGAGTTCACTTTCTTCTCTATCTAAGGGCCAAGAAAGACTACAAAGTGATCAAATCTCCTTCCCAAAAAAACCAGAAGAACACAATCTTTTTCTATAAAGTTGTTTGGAAAAATGCTATGATTCCTGTTCAAATAGTTTGTTCATTTGTAAGCAAGGTTTTTATGTAAGGTGACAAACTACCTGCTTCAGGAACAGGAACTTGCTCTTTGGAAGGGCTGGGCAGGCAGCAGTGTGATAGGGTCAGCAAAAGCCCTCATACCCAGCCACATCCACATGCTTCAGGCTTTCTATCTCATGTTGCAATGCAGTGAATACCTCCTAAGAAGTACCTGCTGTTTGGCACTTGCAAAGGAAGGGAAAATAAACCATACTCTGAGGTCATCTGAAAGGTGTCCACCCATTTGTATCAAAGAGGCTGTAATGAGTGATACCCAGGTTTGCTGATCTACTGAAAACAATCAGCAAGGAGATTTGGCTTTTATGGCTCACTGATTAAAGACAGATGAATTTATGAACTGTCCAATGTCAAAAGCAAATCACTACAGAGCTGCTAAAGTGCAAAACTCCCTGAGGAAAAGAGACACTGCACCAGCACAAGTTGTACAGATAGATGAGAGAGCTACAAACCCCCAAGGGACAGGTGATACCAGCACCCACCTTTCTGGTTGTCTGGATGCAGATGGAATGAGCTAATGTCTCACACTGATGTGGCCAGGAACAGCCCCCTTCCTCCTCCTCTGCTATCCCTCTTCTTTAACCCTCGTTTCCTCTGTACCCATCTTAGCACTGAACTGACCCAAGCTCCAGAACCAGTGAAAAGCTATTGGTTTTCTAGACAAGGGAAGTTCCTAAGCTGTGCCACATAACTGCAGCCCAAAAGTGGATGGCAAAGCCAGCCTGGCACACCAAAAGGCCCAGCTGGGGGGATTGTGGCACACTTGGTGACAGCTCTCCATGCCAATAGTGCTGCAAAGTCCTGTCCCCTGCGTTGGAGCAGGTTGAGATAGTTCACTGGAACCAGTTGCACAGGGAGGTTGTGGCTGTCCCCTCCCTGGAGGAGTTCAAGGCCAGGTTGGATGGGGCCTTGAGCAACCTGGTCTCTAGTGGGAGATGCCCCTGTCCATGCAAGGGGGTTGAAACCAGATGAGCTTTAAATTCCCTTCTGACCCAAACCATTCTGTGATTCTCTAAATAGTTCCTGAACACCAGATCATGAATAAGAAGTGCAGGAGGTTTTTAACAAGAAGTGCTTGGGGGTGATCTAGAAGAAAGGTGGCATGCAGAAGGAGAAACACAAAGTCTGGTATCTTGATCCCATGGGGAAAGCTGCCACCCTGGGCAGTGTGACCAAGGAGACAGGGCAAGCAATGAGCATTCAGTGTGAGAAAGACTGAGACCAGGAGAGGAAAATAAAGGTCTGCCAGCCAACTAAAACACCAAATAAAATCACAGAGTCCTGTTCAAAAACCCCCCAAAGGTGACCAGAGGCAGATGACTACAAAAAAGAGTAAGGACAAGTCTGGGTATTGTTGCTTTCTACTTATCCTCCCCATTGGGTCTCTTGTTTATCATGTAGGACAGAGGCTGATTGTCTGCACTCTCAAACCCCTAACAAGCTATTTTTGATCCAGTTTTACGCAGGACTGGTAGAGCTGAGCTCCCAGTGTACTTGCAGTGCTGGCAATGAAACACTCCAGCAGAAATTAGCACTGTGGGGGGAGCAGGGAGGGAGACAACGGGTGTTTGAAAGACCTTCTTTTCTCAATCTACAAAGATGAGAGGAGAGCAATGTGCCATCTGTGTCAGCTCAGAGTGCACTCACGGGGTATGACCTCTCAACGATATTAAATGGATGCGGTATTTTTAGTTTACACATTTCCACTTTTTGTGATGGTTCAGAGAACCCCCTGCAGCCTTATGAAAGTTATTTTGTTGTACTGCAATTTAATGGCAATCCAGTGAGCTTTCCACAAGCCATGACAACATTGACACAAACAATAACACTGCCATTTGCCAGTCAGAATAATTTTCTTTATGCCCTTGATAAGTCCACAGTAAGTTCATCAATGTATTAAAAGATACAGTTTGAAGGCAAAAATGCCATATCCCAATCTTTGCATGCACCAGTATCAGTCACTTTTACAGTGCCACCATCTGTTTTTCCACGTACAGACATTACAACTTCCACAAGCCCACTAAAACATTAAGCCATTAAAGTTCCTCATAGCTTTAGACCATCTGCTTCTTCAACCAAAAGGTTTCCCTCCCCACCTTCTATATTTTTCTCCCTATCTAAGGATCAGAAGAAAAAAAAACTACTTCTGAGGACAGTGCATCTTCCAGCACAAACAGGTTCATGGATAGACTCACAATAACCTAAACAAATGACATTGGACAAACTGTGATTAAATTCCACATTTTCACAACTACACATAAGGGTAATATGACACACGATGCTTCTGGGAGCACATGCAAAGTCTCAAACCGGCATTACAGCAGATTCCCAGGGAATGTATCAACAAAGACTTTCTCTCTTATTCATTCCTTTAGCAACAATCTGTCTTAAAGGACAGCATAGGAACATGTAGACCCTGTGGCGTCTCAAGAGAAACCAGATCTTTGTTTGTATACCTTCTAATATAATTTAGATCCCTGGTGATAAATATCTTATGGATTATCCTTTTTTATTCCTGAGTTCATTGCGCTTTCCCATTGAGAAAATATTCTGTCAATCAATGTAGGTCCTGCTTCCTCTTTGTCATGTGCCAGCTTTCTTCCACCGTGCCAAACACAGAACTAACGACTTGCAGCAGGCAGAACAGATGGGCACACAACTGCCCTAAGCTATGGAGATGCTGTAAAGTATTTTTAACAAACACCAAAAAAAAAAAAAAAAAAAAAAAAAAAAAAATTGTGGATGGTTTATAAAGAGTCTTTCTGGGCCTGCCTCAAGTCGAAGGTCAAGCAGTCACCACAGCATCTTCCAGCAGCTCAATCTACACCTGCATTAAGATAGTACTTAAGGGGCAGCTCAGCTTAATATATTTCAGTAAGGCAGAAGAGCTGATTATCAGTGCCCTGCTGAGTCCCCAGAAGTGCTGCTCATAAAAATATTCACAGAATCCCTGTTGTATACACCAGCCAAGGAGCCTCACCATCAGCAGTGCAGCACCCAGTACTGCCAAGGCCCTGCACAACCTTCCCGGTTACAGCTGGGCTTGGGCCTCATCAGGTCCCATGCAAAAGCCCTGGAACACCTTGGCTGGAGGGACAGGCACCCTGAGAGGACACAGGTAGACAAAGCCTCCCTCAACCACAAGCCAGCAGACTTTGGCCTGGAAGCAATTCACCCAAATGCTGGCTCTGTGCATGTACCTTGGAATCTCAGAATGGTTTGGGTTGGAAGGAACCTTAAAGCTCATCCAGTTCCAGACACCCTGCATGGACAGGGACACCTCCCACTAGACCAGGGTGCTTAAAGCCCCATCCAGACTGGCCTTGAACACTTCCGTGGAGGGGCCAGACTGGATGTACAGGTATTGGATGTAGAGGTATAGTTTTCAAGATGTGAATATTCTATGCATAAGTAGGTATGAAATGCATTTTTATTTCAAGTCCTTGTTTTTAAACACCATCTTAGCCTCCTGAAGATGCAGCATTTTCCCCACATATAAGCAGTATAAATAAATGTCAGATGTATATTCAAAGAACTTGTAAATAAGAATAACTTTCTATCAACACACAAATCAAAAAGTTGCAAAAGGAAAAAAAAGAGAGAAATAAAAAAAACATGTTAAGTATATTACTGAGCATGAAAAGGAAGCAAAAATTTGTATAAATGAGATGATAGCTAGAAAAGAACTCACTGCTCTTTGGGAAGTAAGATTTTCTGTGTATTATACAAAGATACTGTAATAAGATACTGTCTGTCTAAATCAGACTGGAGAAAATTGTGCTCCTGTGTCTGGATAGTCAGTGCATTAATGATTATGTGCAACTTGGTAAAATTTGAAAGCTTCCTCAAATGCACTCTTAATTTTCTCATCAGTATTGCACAGAGGTAATTAAAACTGGTGCAAGTTCTTATATGTGCTTATTGGCTCCCAGCTTCCCAATATTTTTTCGCTTTATATTGCTGGACCATTTCTCTCCCATGTGCCAGAGATTTATCAACTTCTTTAAAATAAAAGAAAGGCTGAAAACGGCAATACAGTCCCCCAGACAGGTCGTTTAAGATATGCTTTCCCTAATTGATTGGAAAAACCAGTAATTTCTTCACTTAGACAATACTACTTCTCTAATGCCATTATAGAGTGAGACAGAACATGGGATAGGTGCCACTGCAGACCATGCAGCCTTTGGGGCAGGGCTGGATGCAGCAGCTCAGCCTGCTGATCCCCAAGCCCCACTCCCCCCTCACACCACCATTTGCCACCCCTCCAGGCCGTGCGGTGCTGCCAAGCTGCTCCCATCACCTGACTGATCCGACCTGAAAACAGCCATCCCAAAATACACCATAAAATTGGCAGCTACAGAGGATGCAGCCATCCCTTTGCATGCCAGACCGAGAAGATCCTGTGCACCCGGGCAGTTCCATGCCTGCTGAAAGCCCAGCTACATTTTTGCTGCTGCCAAGGGAGATGGTCTCTGTCTCCCTGATGGACCTTCTTTCCCTTCTACAGCCCTGTCTCTTTCATACACATGAGGGCAATCAGCCTGTTCAAGGATTTAGTTGGACTGAAAACACAATCCTTTTTCTCCTTTTGGTTTTTTTCTGTTGAACTGGTTTTCATCTGGTTTATCAGGACAGGGAGGTCTGTTATGAGCAGCATTACCTCCCAGGGATGGGATAACACAGTTGCCAGGTGCTCACTCTCATTCTAAGAAGAAGCAGCATGGGCAGCTAATGCAAGGCACTACTCACTACTGCAAATGTGAAACTGCTTCCTGTCACCACATCAAAACAGGAAAAGTGTTTCAATCGGCAAATGTGTTAGCTAACTTGTCTTAAAGAATGTGATTTTAAGCCTGATTTAACACAACTCAGGACAAGCCACAGGCTTTCCCAGTGCTCTACCCACAAACAACCGACACATAAATAAAGCTTGTCCTCACTTGTATCTTACATTCCTAGGGCTCTCCTGATTTACACATGCAAGTGTAACTCATGGACTGGCTGGAAAGCTGCCTTGTTGAAAAGGATCCAGGGGTGCTGGTTGACACCTTACTGAATATGAGTCAGAAGTGTGTTCAGGTGGCCAAGAAGGGTAACAGCATCCTGGCTTTTATCAGTAATAGTGTGGCCAGCAGGACAAGGGAAGTGATTGTACCCTTGTACTCAGCACTGGTGAGGCCATGCTTTGAGTACTGTGTTTAGTTCTGGGGACTTCACTACAAGAAGGACACTGATGTGCTGAAGCATGTCCAGAGAAGGGCGACCAAGCTGGTGAAGGGTCTAGAGAATAAGTCCTATGAGGAGAGGCTGAGAGAACTGGGATGGTTTAGTTTGGAGGAGGTTTAGACTAGATATTAGGAAAAAATTCTTTACCAAAAGAGTAGTCAGGTACTGGAAAGGACTTCCCAGGAAGGTGTTAGAGTCACCATCCCTCGGGGTATTAAAAGACATGTAGATGTGGCACTTCAGGATATGCTTTAGTGGGTGTGGCAGTTTTTTCTGTGTTGACAGCGGGACTCAGTGATCTCAGAGGTCTTTTCCAACTGTGATGACCCCGTGATTCTGTGACTGAGTGTGCAAATCCAGTCTTCATGTTAGGAGAAAATAAGGGTTTGCCAGTGTGCAGGCATCCTCATACTCTGTTTGGCCAGTGGGCTGGGGCTGCAGAGCATGGCTGCTGTGGACAGCATCACACCACAGGGGAAACACACCCTGAAAGGTGTGGACAGAGGCTAAGTGCAACATGTTGTGTTCAGATGTGATCTTCCAAATACTGCAAAAATCTAATAAGGATCTAGTTCTACATGCCCATAGAAAGGTGTCTAGTGGGAAACCCCTGAATACTTTGTGCAGCCTACACTATGCAACTTACAGAGAGGAGATGCAGTAGTATAAGGGGACCAGGACAAATTTTCAAACCTCTGGAAGCACACATGTGAGAAACTGAGAATTAGTGTGCTCCCATCCTGTTCCTCAGTCTTTTGGTGTGTCCCATCTTCTTGACTCATCCCCCTCATGCAGCACCACTTCTAAAGAGGGGACACAGCAGGAGTCAAATTACTGGAAGCTTTGTTCATGCCCCCTGTGTTGAGCATGGCCTAAATCTTTTCAGTTTAAGACACCCTAATATTCTGTCAGGGTCCCCACTCAGAGGGAGGTCTCAGCCCAAGCCCTTCTTGCAGACTTCTCTCTTTTCTCACAAGAGAATTGAAGACCTCATGAAAAAGTGTCAGCCTATGAGCAACATCAAGATTTTATCCCATTTTTGAAATATATTCTAAGCAAGGTAAAAATTAGTGGGTTTTCCATTTTATTATGTCACTCTTCAGAAGCTATTTCAGCAATAGCTGGAGTTCCTACAGCTCCCTGGGGCATTCCAATGACCCCTATGACAGCTGGGCACACTTTGACTTTGGCTTTGAGAGCCAAGGTTTGATGATTGGAGCTAAGCCTTAAATTCTTTTGCTGTCCCTCTGAGTGCCACCCCAAGCCTTCTTGCCAGGCTGATACCTGGGAATTGGTATTCTGGGCCAGTTAGTGAGGTGTTCTGAAGCCAAGGAAGCAGGGAACACATGCCACAGGGCTAGGCCCTAGAGACACTGCACTTTTTATGCTATTGCAGCAGGTAACATCTCTCTGGTACTGGGAAAAAAGGCAAGAAGAGTGAATACTTAGGGTCCTGCACTCCCATGGTAGAGGGTTCTGCACAGGGAACTTGCATTGGGCAGTATATACCTATTCAGGAGGCCTCATGCCTGTTTCCCCAGCATCAGCAAGAAATTCCACTCCTAATTTTTGCTCTATACAACTACCTAGGAGGAGGCTGTAAAGATATGGGGATTGGTCTCTTCAATGAGGTTACAAGTGCTAGGACAAGAGGTAATGGTCTCAAGTTGAACCAGGAGAGGTTTAGACTGGATTTTAGGAAGAATTTCTTCACTAAAAGGGTTGTCAGGCATTGGAACAAGCTGCCCAGGGCAGTGGTGGAGTCACCATCCCTGGAGGTATTTGAATCATATAAACATAATACCTAGGGATATGCTCTACTTAAAAACTGTCAGTGTTAGGTTAACAGTTGGAGTCAATGATCTCAAAGGTCTTTTCCAACCAAGGTAATTCTGTGATTCTGTGAATTTCAGCAGAAGCAAGGCTCAGGTTCTTTGCCTCAGGCAGGCAGCAAACACAAAGGTCTGACACCAAAGAGTAAGGAGACATGCCTTTTAATCTCTGGAACTTAAACAGGTTTGTCTTCTTTACAACAGACAGATGTTGCATGACAAATCTAGTAATGAAACTTTCATAAATTCTAACACGTTCTTTTGCAAAGCAGAACTCTGAGAGGCTGCAGAGAAAAGTTAAATGAGCTCCAGTCCCCATTCATGCCACACAAAAACATTCTCTGACTGTGAATAAAACATGTCTTTGTCATCCTCCTCCTCCATTAACATGAAAACCTAGGGCCTGCTACCCCAGCTGATGATAGCTCTGCCTTTCTGGGGGAAAAAGTGAGCCACCAAAATGCAACCCTAAAGACTACCAGCTGCATGTGCTTTAATTCCAATTATGACAAGAGCATTTGTATGCTTGTCTTGCAGAGACACAATATGGATCCTGAAAACTGTTTAATACAACTATTAACAGTTTATTTTAGTCACCCTCACACAAGACTCAATTTACACTCAGTAGCAAGGTGTGAAATGGGAAAGGCTGTTGTTTGCATCCACGTATGAGAGGTCTCATCAGGCTATAGGAGGACCAAGAATCCTGCCAGGTCCAGAAAGCTTTGCTCCATAGATCAGCTTTCTATGCCCTGCCATCCCTCCCTCCCACCCCAGCAGTGAGGAGTTACTTCTGTGCCCTGCTTTTTATCTTGCTGAAATTAGGGGATGAGTGAAATGTGACTGCATTTTGATGCCACCTGTTGCAAAGCCCAAGAACAATATGCATTGAGGCTCGCAGCTGTTTCCTATATTGTGCTTATTTTTAATATTGTGAAGCCAGAATTCCCAGAGTATTAAACCAGCCCGAATTTAAAATAAAATAACAAAGCCATGGCTTCGATGCAATTTAACAGGAACCACACTGAGGCTTACCCCTCACTACACAGAAATTATCTGGTGGACATATACAAAAGGACACATTCAAACAGTCCCCAAAACAAGCAGGATTACACTCACGAGGAGCATGCTGGATCTGGCACACATCCCCTTCTCGTTTAATCATTTTAGCAAAGAGAAAAGGCACTCCAGTTCCTTAAATGCTGTCTTGGACTTTCTGGAGATTCTTCTTCTTTTATTGCATTAGGTATTAAATCTGCCCTCCAACCATAACCTAAAGTTTCCAGGGAATTAAGTACCTCACCTATGCTACAAACAAATGATCTTTCCTTTTTCTGTATGCGAGTACATGTGTACAAACAAACCCAGTATGTATTATGTTAACAGTGAGTCTTCTCCTCCCTCCTGAAAATATTCCTCGCTGTTTATAAATTTTGGGTGCATGTAAGTTCTCCCAGTCATTTTCTGAAAGTGCTTCACGAAAAAGTTGAAGCCTATCAGCCAGAAGAAATGTGAGAAGGATTCCCAATGGAAAACCAAGAGCAGCAAGGGCGTTCAACATCTCTCTTGTTGTCCCTTTGAGCCCCTTTCACGTTTACTGTGGCACTGTGACACTGAACACGTTGCCACCCCTCTGAACTGGAGCACAAGGATCGGTTCAAAGGTGAGGTCATCCCATTTAGCTCCTTCACAAAGGCTCCAACATAAAACCCTGCTCTGATTATTTATAGCATAAATCAAGACACTGTCCAGAAAGACCAAAGCATCCCAAGCTTGCCTCAACTGGCCTTATCAATAGCTTGTTGTCTTGCCTTATGCCAGGCCTATCTTTGCTGCAATAATCATGCAAATCAACAGCAAGCCATGCACATATATTTGTAATTTATGTGCTTAGGGTGCATATGGCACCTTTGGTGAAACTGTGGAAGAAGAACCCTAGCAAAACAGAACCAAATCCAAGGACACCCATAGTGAAGTACTGCAGAAAATTCTTTAAATAAATGTAAATTTAACTAAATTTAAATTCAAAGAGGTTTAAAGAAAATTCTTTAACTCTCAGGAGCAAGTTTTTAAAAATATTCATTTATCAGTTACAGATTAAGTTTAAGTCATGCGCCCCATCATCTGAATTATTTACATCCACCATTTTTGTAATTTAAGTATTTTGTACAAGGAGTTGAGATATCGTACTCTACATTTTAACAGCAACTTTATATTTTTATGAAGAGAGATAGGCATTTGTCATTTTTTTTAGTGTCTGTCACAGACTTTATTCAGGTTTGAGAACATATAAGAGAGAAGAATCCAGTGTTGTTAAAGGGCTGGCTGGACAGCAATGATACAATGCTTAAGCTGGGCATAGTTTTGAACTGTAAGCCATTTGTTGGATTAAAATGAAGACTCAGCATTACATAAATATTTCATGAATTTGTATCAAATTTGCTGAATTGTTAGCTTCCGACAAAAGAAATCAGTGAAAAATGAAAAGGCTTCATTTTGACATATGGAAAATGAAAGGTTTTGATTTTCTCACTTCAAGTTACTTCCGTATACAAATTTTCCTTCTTTCTTAGAATATTTGAATTGGTTTGAAATCAAAATAAACCCTTTTATTTCCTGTCAAACAAAATGTTTGACTCAACCCAAAGCATTTTGGAGGCTGTGGGGTGCGGTGGTTATTAGCCCTCAATTCATCAAAAATTTCACCTAATTCAGTCTTGGTCTGACATGAAATCATCCTTTTTTTTTTCCCTCAAAGAGGATGGGAAGCAGAAATGTCTGTTGTTCTCTATCCTCTGCTCGGTAGGTATTTTTCACATCCAGCATCTGATAATCTATGAAATTATTTTAATACAGGAAAGGTCTACTCAGCACTTTAAATACATTTTACTGTTAAGTAAAAAAACCCACAGTGTAATAGCAACAGAAATCTCCAGAAGTTGGTTAATTACATTTTTCCTTCCAATTCATAGCAGGTTCTTTAGAAACCCATACTCTAAGGTCTCAGTCTTTGGGTAGTATTTCAAGAGCGACAATGGGATTCAACGACCTCTTAAAATCACCCAGCTTCACAGTTGTAACAGCTGTGGCAGCATCACACAAAGTGACCTTTCAGCATCATTGAGGCTCCAAAGAACAGATGCATCTCATCTACCCCTGAAAAGCAGGCGTTTGGCCTTTATGGCAATGCAGGGCTGCCTGCCCAGGCAATAGGGAGAAACAGGCAGTTCAACAAAGTAAGCAGTCTTTCGACTAAGTAAAGACTTGTCTCAAACAAGGTGGACTTCTGGAGATAACTATCACTAGCAAGTGACTTTAGGGAGAATTCACTCACTATATCTCAGGACAGATGCCCAGTTTTAAAATGAGTCTGACCCTCACGGACAGCACAGATCCAAACTTCTCATAACCCTTAACTAGGCAGCACTGGATGCATCTACAGTGTACTCTTACCAGCTCCGTGTACCATCCCCAAGCCCATCCAGAGAGGCAGTTCCCATTTCATGGGCAAGTCAGCACCACCACAGAAATTTTGTTCTCTTGCAGGAGCAAGCCATGGCCTACAAGATCTGGGATAGCAGGACCTTTTCTGACTTCACCATGAACACCAGAAGGCCCCAGACAAGAAAAACTGCATTTATTTCTGTGTATCTGAGTCCAAATGCCTTGGTCTCTGTAGCACTACCCTCCAGAAGTTCAGCACAAGGAGTGGTTATCAGGCTGCCTGTGCTTCACCTCCAGTTTCCACCTGAGGAGCAGATGTTCACACAGACATCGCTCATTTTTCTTTATCACCTTTCACAGGGCATTTAAGTCATGCAACAAAACCTGCCAATCCTTAAATGACACTTCCACATCCCTAACCCATGTCTTTCCTCCCCTCCCAAAACCTGAGCAAGGGATCTCAGCAAACTTCCTCACCACTGCTGCCTTCCTGGAGAAGCAGAGCAGGAGCAACAAGAGAGGCAGTAGCCGTGCTTGGATGCAGGCAGATGTTCTCCCCAGGATGCCAGCCACTGCTGCTGCCCCTGGGGGAGAGCCTGCCTGCCTCCTGTCCTGTCTGCATGCAACAAAACATCTTGAACCCACCTGGCAGCCCTCAGGGGTACCCCTGTGCCCATGACGTGGCAGCCCACCTCGGTGTCTCCCAATGGTGAGCATCTCCTTCATCCTTTCATCAAGCCACGGGAGAGGAAATTCCAGCAGGCCATCCAGAACCAGGCAAGGATGTGCCACATTGCCAGATGTCAGCATTTTCCCCGTTACGGCCCCAAGGACAGTTTTGTTAATAAGTGATGATTATTGCTGGGGCTTTTTTCCCTGCTGGTTTCTCTTTAGAGGTTCCTGTGGTTTAAACCTTGGGGCCAGACAGAATAGTGTCACCCAGCTCAACTGCAGTACACTTTATTCAAAAAAATGCATATATTACCTACTATTTTCTCACTGAGAGGGTGTCTGGGCACATTTCCATTTGCTAAAAGAAAAATAGAGAAGATGGTTTTTCTAGAGCCAAAGTCAAGTAACAAATCTGTTCTTCTGAAAATAAAATCATCCCAAAACACCACTTAGAGAGGAATTTTAGTTTGTGGAAAACTAAATTTTAGTTTGTGGTTACTCTGCCATAAAATACACTTCACTGTTTTTCTACTATTTAAGTGCTATTACTGCAGATTATTTGCATCTAATTGTTATTTCTTCTTCTGTGTTGTTACTTTAATACAGAGCATAATCAGAATTCTGCAGTAGTATTGCATTGGACCAAGTGCCCTGCAATGAAATTGTGTTGTCACCCAGTCACTACAATGACTTCTTTGTAAGATAAAGCAAACAAAATAACTGAAATGCAGGCATGCAAATGCAAACATGACACATTCTAGAAGTTTTTTTATGATATTTGAATTTCCTTTCAAGAAAGTACAACAAAATGCAGCGTTTTGTTTTATCAAACATGTATAATGTGCTGAAAAAATTGGAATCATTCTGTGTTCTTCACTTTACATACATCATGGGTAATCAGTCAAAGAGGATGAGCTGCAGAAATAAGAATGACCTCTTTGGCACTAATTGGCAAATAGAAGCATTCCAGTAATTGTTACAGAGCTGTTACTCATGCATCAAGGAAGAATCAGATCTAAAAAGTTAGCTCCTAATTTACTCTGAATCCCTCTTCTATCTCTGCAGTGATACAGGTAATTCACCAGTTTTAAAACACATTTGCCAGATAATGCAGTAGAAGAACTTTAGTGCCTTCCTCAAGCTCACTTAATTTTCCACATGTTCACATTCCAGCCATATAATTACCTTTTAGTGGAGTTCACAATACAATATGAAACAACGAAAAAAAAACCCCAGAAGATTTGTATCTAACTAATTGCACAGGCACAAAATTAGCAGGAGCACAATCAGAGTCGTTCTGACGTGTCAGCAGTCAGGTCCTGCCTGTCGTCTGTCAGATCAGAGATAGGAGCTCTGTGTCCATCCTCTCTGCAGGTGCCCTACATCTACACTAGTGAATGGTGCAAAGGAGTGGCACGTGCTGGTCCCTGTCTCCTAAGAGTCACCCACAGCTGCTACACTGACATTTCACCACTGCCCTCATTACTATCACCGCGTGAAGTGCAGATGAGAGAGCTCCAAGTGGAACTCCATCAATTTCTGAGACCTTGGGATGTGGCAAGACAATGCCCACTCTGGAGGGAAATAAAATGCTTCAAAAATACACAATGAGAAATTGCATATGAGGAGGGACGACTGAAATAACACATCAAGATATGAAATACTCTTCCAGCCCGCCCAATTTGTACTGTTCAAAAGATGCTCATTCGCTGGTAAGATGGACTTGATTATGAGACAAAAAAAGGTGGCTATTATTTTGATAATTACTTTAGGAAATAAACAGCACTGAAATGGAATCTTGCTCAGAAAATCCTTCTCTGTATTGGTAGAACATGGATTTATACAAGCAATGCCTAAAAGAAGAAAAATGAAAAATAAAAAAAAAAAAAAAAGGGAGCTAAGTTAAGGAAAAAAAACACACCTATAATTCAAGCTGGATGTATTTATAATGTAGTGGTTTAGGTTAATGAGATGTACTTGAGGTATCTACTTTACTTTAAATGCCTACTTTAAATGTAATAAAGACTAATTACTAATTAAAACACATATATTTAATTTCTAGAAGCTGTCACTGAATGCCATATCTTCAGAACATGATGTAATTGTTCCCTAATGCCTCTGAACCAGGAGACAATTAAAAAATATCAAATTACAAGACTTTAAAACACATCTTACAGTGATGGAGTTTTTACTCAAAGAGTTCAAGAGTCAACCTGAGCTCAAGAGCAGGGTTAGCAACAGCACAAGCCCCATGAGGCAGATGTGAAATATACAATGTTCTTCTGAAATAAGGCCCTGCTGGAACATATAGGTTCAGAGAAGAAAGTCATAAGGTCATGGTGGCTGCAAAGCCACATCAGAGGGAGCAAGGAGCTGGGGTGCCAATGCTGGCCTTGCATAATTTGCTGCAGGCTATGAAGAGACCCAGCTAAAGACCAATTTCCTCCTCACAAAATAATTCTTCTAACAGGAAAACCCCAGGAGGGACATAAACTATAAATATTCCTAGATGTTAAATTGCCGCAGCCATTAACAAGTTTTTATTTTTGTCCTGACATGGTTTAATACAAAACACAACAAATGCTGCTGAGTTTTTTGTGCCACCCTCAAGACCAGGAGAGATAATTTCCTTCTGTGCTATGATATCAATGGCTCCGTGGTGAACTACGGATGATTAGCAGAAAGTTGGAGGGATCTAACACTGAAAAGGGATTATTGCCAGTAGTTTCCATCTTTGTCACCACTGTTCCAGCTCCCTAAGTGTTTTCAACCTGCTGTACTGAGCAGGTTTCTGGAAGGATTATGAAATATATTCACCATTTAAATGACTGCTCCTATGATTACCAAATGGGAGCAAAGGAAGACAAAAGCTGAGCACTTTGGAAAATGCCATTTCGAAGTTTTATGCCACCTTACTCTTCACATAACATCTCAGTGTAATCCAGTCCCTTAGCTCTACCAATGTGGCCATACCCAGAGCCTTGTCCACTTCCAGCTCCACCTGCCAGAATCAAGCAGGGCAGTGGCTGTGAGCCTCAAGTCGTGTCCTCACTCACAGCATCCCCACTTCCCACTGAGCTTGCAATGTAAAAGGACCTTCAAGAAGATACCAGCACAGTAAGCACAGTCATTAAGGATGCAGTCTGTACATTGATCCTTTCCTGAATCTCTTGCAAGACCTCCAAGATCCTGTAAAATATCACGTCCTAGAACAACACATAAGAAGATGAGTTCTCTGCTCACTGCCTTCATTTACATAGTTTCTTTGTATTAGGAGGCATCCCTAATTCCTCCTAATGAATGGGCCAGTTTAGCAAGTCATACAAATTACTCTGTAAGTCTGCCCTATCCTAGTAGATGCATAATGTCCTCCTTTGTCATCACTGAGCTGGAAAATACTTTACTGTCATGACCTGATTCACACATGTAACCTCGCTTTTTGTTCTGAAAAAAAACACAGAACAGAAATGTTTATTGATGATTTCTCTTTTCTGCATCATTAACAATTTTTCCAAGTCCATCAAGTAATGCCTTATACTGTTGATATCTTTTCTTTCTAACATGTTTAAATAATCTTTACTGTCCCCAGCTCTGCTAACCATTGATTTTTCCCTGATGTCTTTAGCTTCCCTTGTCAATTTTCTACACTTCATAACTTCTAACTTACATTGATTTCTGTCTTATACTCCCTTTTTTTATTATTTTGCTATAATACTGCTTCTTCATTTCTAATTGCTGTCTTCCTCATAATCCTGAAACAGGATGGGCTTTTAGCTGATAGTGGCCCACTCCATAAGAAAATGAGTATCTGCTTACCCAGTAAAATCCCCTTTGAAACCTCTTCTTTGCATTTTTACAGCAAAAGATTTTTTTTTCTCCATTAATTTCACTACAAGTTTGTCTTACCTTTGTGTACTGAGCTCTCTGAGGAACCAGGCGTATACGTTACTTGCTTCTTTATGCCACACACCCGTATGCCCACGCTGAAGGCAATCAGGCTGTGAGCAGACATTCCCCAGCAGCCACAAGGGTAGAACATCTCTATGCATGATAAGAAGATTTCAGAAGACAGTTACTTCCCAAATTAAGATATTGCCATCCATCTTTTACTCAAATGTTAATAATGTGTTAGTTCTGTCTTCACAAGGCAGCGTGTGTCCCTACATGCTGTCCTAAACCACTGCCATTCTTCCTTCCACCCATTTCAGACAGAAATCTAAGAAGATTTTGTTCTCTGGTTTAAAATGGTGAGCAAGCTAAGGACCACTGCCACCACCACATTTTTCACAGAGGCTCTGCTGATTAATATTGATCCATGTGCTTTCAAGATCCTGAAGTTTTGAGTTATCCATATTCATACAACATGCAACACTGGCTTCATGCAGGCTGTGTTGGTTCTTCCTGCTCTTCTTGCCCTCTCCATCTTCTATAGGCAAGCTCAAAATCAATGATCTTATTATTTCAGTGTTAGGAACCAACCTATTAGTTTTTAGAAATGGCATTTATGCCGTAATTGCATCTTTTCATCAGGGATGATGTTGTGTTCTTATGGCTTGTCGGAACTATTAACAGTTTCCAAGCACGAAGATTATTGCTTTATCTGACATTCTGTACCACATTGACCCAATTTCTTCACAAAAAAAATCTGAGTTTGAACTCTTTACTGCTCCCTCTTTTGTTTTTAGCTTTGTATCTCCCTTGATGTGTTATCTAATTTCCAAGAGGGAAAACTATCTCCTTTTCCTCCCACTCTGTATGAACAGGACCCTGATCTGTATGGGAAGTGACACAGTTGTCCACAGAACCTAAATGTCCAGTTTCACCTCAAAAAAGCAGACAGCTATCCAAACCCTGGATTTGCATTTTTTCACTTATTTATGTGAAATGATATCTAAGAAAATAGTGGCTTTTCTCCATGTCCTTGCCTGAAGTCTTCTATAATCTACATAATTCTACATTTTCCTAAATAATTTCCTCTATTGTAGATAACTGCTGGTGGAAATTTGCCAGCCTTACAGTTTTGGTTTATGTTTTTATGCTAGGGAGACAGCTGACAGATTTCTTTATGAATTCTATATTCATTTGCCTAAACATAGCATTGCTGGGGATTGTTGAATTTTAGGATGACTGAAGAATATTGTAGTACCAGACTGACTCCTCACTTCACAAGCTGTAAAATGTCAAGTATCTCTCCAATAGCTCTTCTGCTCTGCAAGGGGAAGTTTCTCCCATAATTTTTTCAATGGGTATCTGAAAAAGAATTGCTATTTCTAGTGGGGTTGCATGTATTCTAGCTTGCTTCCTTCACCTGATCACATTCATTTAGCTGCTGCTTTTTCCTTTTCCCTTTTTCCACATTCTTCCTATTGGGATCTCAGCAGAACCTGGCTGTCCAAGTCTGTTTCTCTCAAATGCTGCACAGTGGCAGGATCCAAGCTTCTAAGATCAATCACACTCTCCTTCTTTGTGATGGTTATACTGCAAATCTCATGTCTTACCAAGAAAAATCAGTCCAAAGCAGTCCCAAACTCTTGGTCTGACCAAAGAGCCACTGGTCCCTCACTGCACAAACACGCAGTGTTTCCAGGGGCTCACAAGAATCTCACCTTGCTGGTTGCTTGGAGAGCACAGGGACAACTGAACAAAACAAAACAAAACAACAACAACAACAAAAAAAGGCACAAATGCAGATACTTCAGCAAAACCCCAGCCAGGCCCTTCCATCTCTTTTCCCAGAAAGCAGCCTGAAATTTTCCCAGGTGAGGTGTCCTTAGCACAACCACTCCCACGACCTGGTCTATATTTTAAGTAGTATTTGACTGTTCTCATATTATAAACTGTATCACCCCAGAAGAAGATAACTAGTTCATGTGGAATTGATGGAGAGTAAGTGCCACACCAGTGAGTTTTATTAGCTGGAGATTTGTACAGGTTAGCATAGATATGTCACTGGATGGATAGGTCTGGATTCATATAACTGAGGCAGTGAAAAGTGAAAAAAACACCAGGGGTGTAGGTATGGTTATGCATATGGGTTTACATTCAACCCTCCTGACTTCAGAAGCCTCCTTGAGACCCTAAACCACTCTTGCCTCCATATTTAGGAAATGAAGAGTGATAGGCAGATTGAGTTTCTCTTGGAAAGAGCTTGAAATCAAACTGGTTTCTGCTTACTCATCTTGCCTGACTGTATGGAGGGGGCCTCTGTGACACGAGTTAGGTGGGTGGGTCCCTTGTAAAGGTCAGCAGCTAGCAAATACTCAGTTAATGCTTGTCTCCTTTGAATTACAGTATTTTCCCAAAATAGACTGGTGAGCTTCCTCCTGAAGAGCTATTTTAGTTGCACATTTTTCTAAGAGGCAGCTTGTGTGATCGTATTCAGACACAACCAGTGATTTGGTGCATTAATAACACCTTGGAACTAAGGTAACCTAAGAATATAAAATGTTGGGGATGTGTGGTATTCCAGTCTTAATGTACTTTTCCTGAGGAGCTCTGCAATGAGGCCAGTTGTTAAATGTTGTTATGACACACCCCTGGGCTTTCACTTTGACTTCTTTTCACAACTTGTTGAGTTTTCCAGCATCTGAAAAGGCCATTTCAATGTGCTGAGGTCATATGTTAAAAAGTTGAAAGCAGGGGCCCTCACTAATGGTGCTCTGAAAGCAATTGTTTGGCAGAAGTTCATCACATAAATTGCTCTATACTTTTTTAGGATCGTAAAAGGAAAAATTATACTTTGTCCTCTAAGGAGGGGATGTAAAGATGATGTCTTAGAGACATTGTTCAGCCACCAAGAGCTGGAATGGGAACTGGAATAAGTGGGTGGGGACAGAAAAGGCCACTAGCACCAGCAAAGCAGACAGAAGAGAAGGAGGGAAGGGAGTCAGGGAAGTTGTAAGTAACAACCAGGAGAAATCAGAATATTCCTATCTACAAGTACAGAGACAGGAAAGTCCCTCATCTACAAAACAAACACCAGACTTTTGTTATAGGGTCAAATTGTAACTTAACACAGATTTTTATAACCGTGTTTATTTAAAAACATTTTATAACTGTGTTTATTTAGCACAATTTAAAAATTGTGCTAATGCATAATTTGGTTTAAGGACTGTTAATTTCATTCTAGGGGGAACACAGAGCTCAGTAGTTTTAACCAAGTAAAATAACCTCAAAACTAACAAAGACTTCCCACAGCCTTTTGTATCACTTGAGACACTCTGCCTTAAAGACATACCAAAAGTCAACAGATGCAGGGTTTTTTTTAAACTTTCTGATCTGTCAGGAAAAGGTTTTCTTCAAATGCCCACATGTTGGGAACGATATTTAAGACTGGTTTTATTGGTGGATTGCAGCAAGGGACAGCTTCTGTCAGCACAGAAAGGAACCATGTGGAGACACTAAGTTCCTACTTCAAGCCTTTTTCTCCCTTGACTGAAACCAACAACACCTGGAGAAACAGTCTACTGGAATTTTCCCCCTGTAGGCATAGAACTAACTTGTCACAAGTTCTTCCAAGGAGCAATATTCCTTGAGACTCAATGAGGGTGTGACAAGGTCATCGCTCTCATGGAAAAGCATTTGGCTCTGCTACCAGGACTCAGCTCAGCAAAATGGGCTGCACTACTCAAAGGATAAGCTTCACAGATGGGCCAAAAAAGGCTGGGATCTGAACTGGACATTACTATTTCATCACAGTAATATTTACAGTACTTAGCTTTAGAGCATTCCTTCTTTAATACTCAAATATTCAAGAATCACATAAAGTACAATTGTATGTATGCCTAGAGACACCCTATACAAATACTGGCCAGCAAGGCTTTAGGGGAATAAAAAATGTTTAAATAAAAACAAAGTCTGTAATTCAAGATATCAAATATTGTTGGAAGACAAAAGGAAACCATGAGGAAAGTTGCATCAAAATTTACAGGTGCACAAAATGTTCAATTTGTTTGGTTTTATAGTCATCCTAGCCAAAATAGAAATGTTAGCAGCAGTGAGAGCAAGCAGTACTTTTGGAAAATAGGGTCATTTCACTTGCGTTCTGATTTTTTTCTATTCTTCCACTTATATTTCATTTTCTTACACTGAAGACTCAGGCTTGCAGAAAAGCTAGGAAAGTGAGACCCAGAAAGAGTGGATTTTTAAATATATGTGAGCCTGATTTTGTAAAGACAAATGCTTGTCATTCTCCACTTGAGTAGTGCCAGTGACAGAAGAGCTGGTTGTGAAGGCAATGGGAAGCACCATAAAGTTTTTCCAGGACCAGTAATTTGACAAGCAAAATCTCTGCCAGTTCACAACCTCCAACAACCTATATGCTACCTTTAATTAGAGTCTGAGTAGAGTCTGAGTGCCCCTAAATTAGGGTATGAATCGTTTTCATATCCCTATTCATCCTGTGCACCAATTGTAAACTATTTTAATGTCCTGTGCAGTTGAAGATGACATCAGACCTTCTGAAATGTGTATTAAGCCTCCAGACTGCAATTCAGAGCATATGTTTTGCATAGTCTGTTGAGGACATAATGGCACAAAACTAGGATGCCTTTAATGAATAAAACACTAGTCACTGATACCATGTACATTATACATACTTTCCACTTTACAGGCAAAGCAGTTACAGCTTTCACTGCCTGAAGACTTACAACATTGGACTGTGACTGTACCACATCTGAGATCATAAGCACTTCAAGGCGGTGTGGTCTTTGAATGGGAAATGTTGAAATGAAACCAAAGATGTTGCCCAAAGCATTGCTGGCAGTCTCAGACCTGGCATTTTTGCCTCTGAGTCAGCAGAAAATCAGCACTGCAACTTGTCCCTGGGGTCACCATGCAGCCCTGCTGGAGAACTAAACCACAGGTTGGCCATTGGCTCTGCTCAAAAGAGAGGATGGAACCACAGAATGGTTAGAGCTGGAAGGGACCTTAAAGACTCACAGAATCAGAAAATTACCAAAGTTGGAAGGGACCTCTGGAGATCCGCTGGTACATCTCTCCCACTAAAGCAGGATCACCAAGAGCACATCACACCAGGATACAAGTTCCAACCCAGTTGCGACCTCCCTGCCATGGGCATTGAAAACTCTCACTAGACCAGGTTACTCAACCATTCAACCTGGGACACCCTGGGAACACTTCCAGGGAGAGGAAAGTCAGGGAAGCTTCCCCTGGCAACCTGTTTCAGTGTCTCACCACCCTTACATTAAAGAATTTCTTCTGCATATCTAGCTTAAATCTACCCTCTCTCATCCTTAAACCATTCCCCATCATCCTATCAAAACATGTCCTTGTAAAAAGTCTAGAGAGAGAGCTGGAGAGGTCCAACTTTCCTGTAGGCCCCCTTCAGGTACTGGAGGTACTGGAGATGTCACTCAACTTCTTGTTGCCTGGCCTCTATTTCTCCAGCAGTTTAACAGCATATTATAACCTCATTATTTTTCTGCCCTAAACTATCATTTTATGTCCCTCCACATTACTAAAATAACTACCATAATCCATGCCAAAAGTGCATTCCAGCAATACTCAATATCACAATGAGGATTTATCCCAAGCTTGCCTTCAGCAGGGTGAATTTAAAGTAATTCAGCACAAGGTTCATAAGAGGGCCCCCAGCACCCATTAGGAACAGGCATAGGTTCTACCTGTTTTGCACCTAACAATCACTGTCCCTTTGCTAGTCCTTAAATGGTACAGAAAAACAAGCTGGGAATACATGAGAAATTTGCCCAAATCCTGTAAACTATAAGAGAATAATGCTTCATCAATACTTGAATTGATCTAGCCATATTTATTCCAAATTGGTTTTAGGAGAAATTTACTGCAATTTCAAAGCAGCTTCTTTTGGTGCAGTACCACCAGGGAGAGTGGCAGCTCGGTGATGGAAGGTTTGGTTGGCTGTTTTCAGGATCCAGCTGCACTGAAATAAAAAATATGTAAAATAGTAAATTATGCATATTAATAGAGCTACGATGATCTAGATAAGTCAGTATTTTAACCTGATGTACAGGTCTCTCAACTTTCTTCACTCATGGTGTCAAGTCCTTTGTTCTGGTGTGTCTTTATATGTCCAGGACTTGGGACCATGTAATGGGTATTTGCCTGATCACATGAGCCAAAGGGATCTGGGGTGCCCCAATGATGAGGATCCAGCAATAGCCCACACCCTGCCAGAGAGTTCCTCTCTCCCTGAGACTACAGTGTGAGGTGCACCTCAGCAGCAGATTGCAGGTCAAAGCAGACATCTGATCCTAATAGTCAATCCAAATATATTGTATAAGGCATGTGCTGGGCTTAGTATGAATTCACAGAGCTTTTCTCAGTTCTACACACTTCTGTTTCAAATTGAGAATGCCCATAAACAACCTTTGCACAAAGGGAAATTGATTAGGTTTGACTTCTTGCTATTTTTGTGTAAAAGTGTTTGAATCAATATAACAGTTGCTCACGCATCCTCCTGGTTCTGGTGGTGTATTTTGAAGAAGACAGAATGCAAGTGATTCTGCTGTCACTTGCACCTGTGCAAATCAGGTATAACTACATTAAGTTGGTGAAATTGCACCAATCAAACCAGAAGTTGGAAGACCTTATTTCAAATTATTTTGATAGAATGCAGTTCATACAATTAGATTTTACTCTGTGAAAATTTGGTGTTTCATGGAAAAAAAGAGTAAGTTGATTTCCAGTTTTCAGTTAAACACTTCTTTTTTTTAATCACACCTTTCCAGCAAAGAAAATATTTTCCGATTAGTCCTGGTAACCAGTGTTTCCTAAGAGAACAACGATGAAGACTATTTCCAAGGTATTCAGGTTTCCATTTCCTGATTCTGACATTTACACTTTAGGGTAAACTTAGTTAGTCAGGAAAGGCTGTCATTTTTTTTTCCAGAGTCCTCATAATCCAGGTCATGTTTCCTGGACATAACATGTCCTACTCAACTTAACTTCTAAGGCAGACCTTGTAAAAGTTCAAAGCAAATTACTTCTTCCTCTCCTGTTCTTCTGCCTATTATTAGTTATCCATACAGTCTCAGTACATCCAGAAAAGCTGCCTTTTGCTTTTTGGCTTTGGGAAGTAGGAATTATTTCTGAAGAAATTTATAAATATTTGCTCTGAAGGCTTATACAAATGAGTTATTTCCTGCGACTTGCCTCTTGATACCTTAAATCTGTTAGAATTTTTGGCATCAGATCCTTCATTCCCTCAGTGTCTCAGATCACAGTGTGAATTGACAGCTTATGAAAAAAAAAGGGCGAAGTAATCTCTGGAAACACTGAGTGCTACAAGAAAATAATTAAATAAAAATAGGAAGGAAAACACCTTAGGCTCATCTAGAAACAGAGGCTGGGCTGAAGAAGCAGCAGTTTCTGGTGGCTCTATTTTTCTCATGGTTTTACTGCTGTTTTTCCTACATCGCCAAAAAGAGAGGTTTAGAAAGGTTTCATGTCAGTAGATTCCACTGTGTTCTTGGGCAGCTGCTCAGGATTTACAAGAGCTTCTCTGCAAAGAGGTCAAAATACATCCAAGAAAAAAGAATGTGGTGCCTCTATGGCTGCTTCTCCACTCTCCAGCTGAGGTTTTGCTTCCCCTTCACTTCCTTCACTCTGGTGAGATGTGGGGACACCTTGTGCCTATTACCCTGCACAGGGAATCATAGAATCATAGAATGGTTTGGATTGGAAGGGACCTTAAAGATCACCTACTTCCAATGCTGACACCATGGGCAGGGACACCTCCCACCAGACCAGGTTGCTCCAAGCCCCATCCAACTTGGCCTGGAACACTTCCAGGGATGGGCCAGCCACAGCTTCCCTGGGCAACCTGTGCCAGTGTCTCTCACTACCCCCAGAGAGATGTCAAAAATATATTTATTGGACACTGAAAATCTGATGTAGGTTAATCTACTGTGTTGAAGAGCCAGGAAGATGTTTGCTACATGGTGCTGGGGGTGGGAAAGCAAACAGTGGAGAAGACGAATGCCAAGAAAATCTCTAATGCCAAGAAAAAGTTTCCCTTGAAAACCAGATTCACACCTCCCAGTAATTCAGGAAAAACTTAACCATGAATCGTAGGGGCCAGATGAACCTCAGACAACAAGAGTGGATGCAAATCCTTATTCCTGAATGTTCTGCTCTGACGTAACTCAACAACTGCCTGGCCCAAGATCATTTAAAGAGAGAGGAAATTTATCTGTATCAGCTAGTTACAGTCTTTCCTAAAATGACTACACTCCAGAAGCACTAACAAAGAAGCAGATGCAAGATTTTCTATGACTTATCTCCAAGGCAATTATTTATAAATCTCCTTGATTCATTACATGCCAAGCCTAAATTAATCCCCTGGTTTAACAACAGAAATGTATATGCATCCTTGCACATTACAACCAATAATGCATGCTAGGCATTTTGCTTTATAGATTATTTTTGATAGCATAAAGCAATTTTGCTCCCTTTGAACATTTTAGGCAGAAAAATCTTCTCAAAGAGAAGACCTTGCCAGGGACACTTCCTGCTGTGAGAACTTATATCCAGTCACTTCTGATGGCTTCTGAGGGGTCAGGGAAAGATGTATGTGGTTGAGAAATGTACAGAAGAAGCATATACAGAGATGCATACATGCACGCTCACACACACATACACGTGCACCTACACACAAAGTTATGTAGAAAACTGCAAAATCTGGTCTTCTTATACCCTCTCTCCTCCTTTCTGTAATAAAATAAAAATTGAATTTTGTGAGTCCCTGAAGATTAACATTCCCCAGGCTCAGCTGTTTAGCTTATCCAAAAGATATCTTCCTCCTGCTTTCCAGAGGCAGTGCAAACGGGGGACTCAGGGCAGCTGATGGGCTGTGGCACAGTTTTGTCTGACCTGCAAGCTCTGCTGCATCAGCTACAGATAGGAAGAAGGGCTGATGTTATTTATGCTGCGTATGTCACAACTTCTTGCTCCAAGAGCTAGAAAGTTCATGTTTGGAGGCAGGTGTTTTTTTCTTCCTCCCCTCCATCCAAACACTAATTGTTCTTGCTTCTTAATGAAAGTCAGCAAAGTACAGGTTTTTAATTTAAGCTGTCAGTCAAAAGTAATGGAGGAGAGAGAAGGCCTGACGCTGCTTATTTTCTGTATGCTGCTGTAAAGCTATGTTAGGGGGTATGTTTCAAAAGGAATAAGGAAGGACAGACCAGAGCTAGAATAATTAGCAAACAGACCTTATCTAGGGCAAATATTATGAGGATAATAAAGCCATTAAAATACGCTGCTTGTTTGCTGATGCTAGAGCAGATGCAGCTTCTTTTCATGGGAATTAAAAAAATAGTCAAGGCAGTAGAAATTTTGTTCTGTGGTGTTACAGTATCTAGGAGAAACCCCACTCTTGCCAAGGACAGAAAAATTAAAATCAAAACAGGAGATGTCAAAGAAATGTCCACGCATGGCTTTGGCCATAGCAGGGAGCCTGACTGAACAGGGTGCTGCAGAGCTGTGGGTACCCATAACCTAGAGGGCAGCCTTGCAAATCATCTGTGTGTCCATATGGGGACTGTCACCCATGGCACTGAGTCCCTCGAGGCAGCGAGAACTCCTCCTTTGGGTTCTCCGAAGGCTCACACATCCAAACCCAGCTCTAGAGCAACCCAATGCAGTGGAATAGACAGGCAAAACTAAGCAAGGCAGCTCCAGCCCTGTCTCCCTTAGGGCACCTACCAAGGTGTGGAGAAGGAGGTTCTGGATAGAGATGGGGTGGCAGATCCCAGGGCTGGGACTGTCCCCAGACACAGGAACCCTAACGTAGAGGGACACGTGTGCACAAAAGGCAGGAGAGGCTGCCTCATGCCTGTTTCTCATCACAATATTTTGGAAGGTCTTTCAGACTGTTTTCCCCTCAGTGCTGTGCACCTTTTCCCCTTATCTGTCTTTCCCTTTGTAATTTCAAGATGGGATGGTGTCTGGTTTAATGTCTGCCTTGACAGTCATTTTCTGTATGGCATAGGAAGGCAAAGTCTGTAAGAAGCCATCTATCTATCTATCTATCTATCTATCTATCTATCTATCTATCTATCTACCTACCTACCTACCTACCTACCTATCGCTCATAGATAAGGAAGAAATAACTCAGCCTTAAACGAGATGCAATGCAATTCCTGATTAAATTGCCACATTAGTTATGTCTGACATGGTATAACCTTGAATACTAAGAAAAAAAATTTAAAAAGAAAGCTATATGCAAATAGGAAGGATGATATTTATGTACCAGACGGCAATAGGCTTCAGTCATTTTGTGAGAGATGCTTAATTTGACTCCTTCAGTTATTTTGTCAAAAGGCCACAAGTCCAACTTGCTTTTTACTTCCAGCGTTCTGGGACTCGTTATTTGCCATTCATGGTGATATTAATTCTGACTGCCTGAACATTTTCATTATCAGAGGGAAAGGAGGAAACCAAAGATAACTTATCGGGCATTGTTCCCGTTTAGGTGCTCCTCTGAGATTTCCTTTTGGCTGGAATGTATTTCATTAATTCGGGGGACATTCTGGCATGGATGTCTAATTAGATCTGCTTAATGGATTTCATGTCACAGAGGCATGTAAATCTTTCCATGGAAGACAAGGTTTGTATCGAGAGATTATGTACTTTACTAGACTTCCAAATAGAACCCAAAGGAGTGGACACAATTTTCAGTACCTCTAAAAAATCCAGCAACACTTTGCTACAAACTTTTCTTTTCCTACCTCTTCAGAGGTAGGAAGCTACGAAGACCTGACCACTGTAGTTTCCTAATGGTCTTTGTGTATTAACAAACACCTGTTTTTCATTAAAAGCTATTGTCAGATCTGTATATTTCATATTTCTTCCAGAATTTCAGTCTTCCGACATCCACCTGATTTTTACAACCTACTGTGTGCTATATGCCACAAATGTTTATATTTTATTTTACTTGTTCAGAGGTGGAAGGGATCTCAGATGGGGTCTCCTTTCAGTATTCTATGCCCAAACATCACCTCTCCCAAACATTACGAAATCCTACAACAGTCACTGTGATTTTTGTGTTATTGGTTACTTCACTTGAATGTGTATTTTGCAATTGCATGCACAATTTATATATCCAATGCCACCTTTGAAATATCCTTTCTTTTGTCTTAAAAATGTTAATACAGACCTAAAAACTTTAGAGAGAGGAGAGCTGCCAGTTTCATGAAAGCAGCACAGAGCTCATACCTACAGGTCACTTCCATTTTTCAATTAAGCTTTATTTTTCTAATTCTGCAGGCGTTTAAAGTAACTGATTAAATACATTCTACCTCATGTATTAGAGACTACAGAGGAATCTGCAGGGTTTTTTTGTTTCTTTGGTTTTTTTTTAATGCCCAATAGTAGTATGTTCTGCATAAGATGCAAAATATATTAGCACCATTTGGGAAACTTCATTTCTTTTAATAAGTATTTTGGTACTATATTCCTTGGGGTCTTAGGATGCTTATAGGTCAACAGGAACTGGAGATCTTCTGCTCCAGCCGGTATCATAATAAAAATCTGGACTGACCTTCCAAGCTTTCTCATAAACTTCCAGCTCCTCTTTTAATGTTGCTAAATACAACTTCAACTACATCCCCTGGCAAGCTGCTTAGATTTAGTCTTGGTGGCACCAAACCCCATATCAGACCCACTTTATTAGGACCCTACCTTCACAAAGACCTCTATGTGTGTTTATAAGTCATAAAATCACCTCTGCTACATGCAAAGAAGAAAGGTATTGTGATAAAGTCTTGAAAAAATGGGACTTCTGTAGTTAAAATCTTTCCTAGCTGTAGAAATTAATTACCTCACATAGTTTTGTTTTGCAAAGAACAGGGGAGGAATAAATCAACTCCTGCCCTCTCAAAAGATAGCTTTCTTTTTAAGTACATTCAATTATGTGTCAAAAAACAACAACAAAAACAAACAAACAAACAAACAAACAAAAAAAAGCCTCAAGTTTTAGGATGCCCCAGTGCTGTTTTTAAAAGATTAGATAATGAGAAACCTCTAAAAATTAGACCATGTAAGATGTTCAGAATTTGGCAACTGAAAACAGAAGCTGCAGAAGTGCTTTCCTTATGAACACATGCATTTGAGTTTTGATTAGTTCATGCTTATTAAAACATAATAGTAAACACATCTGATACCTGATACACTTGCATCTTAAAATACTATTGTGCTTTTATTATTCAAAATCACATCCTTCTCAAACTCCAAACAAGGAAATAGCCTTCCCCTAGTGCACATCGTTTTATGTCCTTTGCAATACTGATCATAGTTTTTCAAAAGTGTAGCTTTTCCCGGCGTAAACGAAAGAGGGTTTGGGTACACAGAAGCTCAGTGGAGCAGATTTGTAAAAAGGAAGCACCTGCTGATACAGCAACATCTTTAAATTGGGTAAGCTGCAAACTGGTTGCCACGCTTATCCATTATCCCCAGACACAAAGCCCATAAAGGGCTCAACATCAGCCCACACTGGTAAGGACTAAAAGCCATTAGAGCACCTAATGGCTGCTCGGTGGCCTACAGGAAATGGATGGATGGTCCCAGTTCAGCTCACATGGGACAGGCAGCCACGTGATAGAAACCACCAAGCACGGTGTGGGGAGGGAGACCAAGATGCCCCCTCCTTCCCAGAAGCTCCATCCTCCTGAGCACATCCATGCTGTAACAGGCAAGCAGACAAAGAGACATTTTCTGGTATCAATTAGCTGCTTCTCTTAGACATGAAGCTCACTTCTAGGAGGGAGGAAGAAAAAAGTCTGGAGCCTCATGATAAGCCCAGAGGATTAATAAAGGCAGTTTGGTTTACAGGATAAAGTAAAGCCTTTATCACCTGTAGTTCAATCTACCAAGTTAAAAAATACATGAAATCACAGGACTGGCTTCAACACCACATGAAATAAAAAGGTTAAATGAAGTCTGTGTTTGGGGAAGTATTTCTAAAAGATAAAGAAAGAAGGATACCCGAGACTGAAGGTCACGCTAGGCATTTCTCCCACCTTGTAAAGCTTAAAATAGTGAACACAGTGTTGTAGTAACAGGGAGAATAATAGTTGTCAGAGATTTTCTTTAAGAACTTAGACCAGGGAGAGGGATGGGTCTAGGAGACAATCTCTGCTTCACTGAAGTGGAGGGAGCTATAAGCTTTCAAATTATCTTCTGTTTGCCTGCTGCTTTGGACACTGTAATTTTTCCCTAAAACTTAAAGCCTCCTTCTAAGCCTCTGGTTTCTTCAGGGTGCAGTTTACCACAATAATTTTATTTTGAAATGCACTAAAGCATCAAGGCAAAAGAGGGGAGATGAGCGTGGTTTAATCCCTCTGTTGCTCTGCAGCAAGAGCAAGCAAGCAGGGAGATGTAAGTTTATGAAGAAGGCAGAAGAAGAAATGGGAACAGAGTAATCTCATTGCAACTGGGTTTAGAGATCCTGAGAAGGCAATAATAAGCTTCCAGAGCACAGCTGTCTGGTCGTAGAGCAGAAAAGCACTTCCAACCTCAACTTGACATCATTCGGCATCTCTTTA
Organism: Heliangelus exortis; assembly: GCF_036169615.1. Classification (NCBI taxonomy): domain Eukaryota; kingdom Metazoa; phylum Chordata; class Aves; order Apodiformes; family Trochilidae; genus Heliangelus; species Heliangelus exortis. Next base: position 59,806,349 of record NC_092422.1, read on the forward strand.
ACTGGCTGTTATTTTACATGGCTATGAAGTACACGCCACAAGAGATTTTTGCTGCAGTGAGAGCCAAGCACAGACATCAAAGGCTAACATTTGGATGCGAGGAAGTGAGAAACACACTTTATTTCTCATAATGAGAAAGGCGACTTAGTGCTTTATCAAGCCCTAACTTCTAATAGGAGTTACATAACAGGAAGCTCTGCTCCTCTCTGCTGACTGCCAAATAGCTATCAAATATTAAAGAGACAAGCAAGAGCTCTGAAAAAGGGTTGGGTGGTCACAGCACAGCAGGCTTCACGTGCACGTGTGCGTGCGTGTGCCTCTCAGTACCTGAGACTCTTCCGAGCAGGGTGGATCCTGAAGGCCAGTGAGCAGTAAAGCTCCCTGCTCTGTGTTGCATCCCCATCCTTGCCAGTTGCCACAGAAGGCAGGAGTCTCAGAGAGGCTGGGTGGTAAGGGAAAAAATTGGTTCAGGTGCTGTTTGGAGCAGCAGTGCCAGTGAAGGGCTATTAATAAGCCCAAGGCACTAAGTCCTGTGAGCAACACGAGCTGTTAGACCAGCAGCAATTCTAGTCCTTCCAATAGAGGGAACTTCTTGAGATCCAGTGATGGAATAATATAACAAGCATAGCTTTTCCCTAAAACACTAGTTGCTTGCTGGTTTTCCTAGAGAGGACAAAGGAAAGGAGGGCTGCCTCTTGGATTCTCAATACTTGGAGCTGGCAATATTGAGGCTGTGCCTAGAAGAACCAAACGAAACACAGAAAGAAGAGGAAAGATTGGAGAGGGGGGGATTCTGTTGGGCATCTTCAAGTCTAACCTTCATTTTTAAATATACTATCTTGTAGCACTGAATTAGCAAGGAGGTGAGCCCTCCTGACAGTGTGGCTGAGGCTTTTCAACTGGATCAAAGACCTGAAAGGCAAAGAGGAATGGGATGTTTCCACTGACTTCCAGGTGGTTTTGTAATAAGATGAAGTATAATTTGATTCCTTTTGTACTCTCTGCTGACATAGCCACTTTCACAGAAGGAATAAAAACAACTTCAGGACTTGTGGGGAGCAAGACAGAACTGCTGACTGCTTGGTTTCAAGGAATTCACGAATCGGTATAGCCTAGTCAAAGAGCACACTGGACAGGTATATAGAGAAATGCACTGAAATCAACTATACTTTTGAACTTTTTGATCCTGAAGACAAGGAAAATAAATGTAATAAGGGGGGGAAAGTGAAGTTGAAGTAGAAAACACCAATATAAACAATGCAAAAAATAACTTTAAAGGAGTGCTGTAATCAGTCAAAACTAAATTCAGATCTGAATTTGAACAATATCACAGTCATAAATTGAGATCTGAGTCTGAGATGTTACCATAGGCTCTATTTATAAAGCACTGATACCAGAATTCATTATATTTACCTCTGAGTTTATCACAGTCCGTGTGGAATGAAGAAGCCAGAAAGGATTTATCACAAAACTTAAGTTTTAACTGGTTTGTAAAAAATATAGTTACATATTGAATAATCCAGGATTTGGTACGTATTTAATAAATGTTGATAATGTTATTGTGGAAGAGCCTTATTTTGTTTATATACTGTAGAGTATCATGTGTGTGTGAAGTTTCTTAATTTAGCCAGAAGTCTTTGCAACAGGCCGAGTTGTTACTGAATTTCTGAAACTCTGCATAGTAAAACTATTTTTCAATTACTAAATAAAATTTAAAAATAAATAAAAAAAAAAAAAAAGTGAGAAGAAAGCATGCTAATCTGTGCTATTCTGGGAGGTAATTAATGTATAAAAATAGCCCAGATAAATTGAAGGCAGCAGTGTTTCTGATAACAGGCAGAATTATCCCATGAGCGTGTCCCCAGGACACCAAGTAACATCTTGCTGCTCTTTACCTGTGCATTTTTGCCATATTGCCCAAACCCCAAAAGCAGACATTGAAAATTGCCCAGCTTATGTTCCACCTTTGAGGCAACCAGATCCCAGAATACAGGCTCCCTTCCTGAAAATGAGTTCCTTCCCAGTTGTTTTTCCCAAACCCATACAACATGACCTGCTGAGAGACACCTGAAACCAGACTTCCAGGATGAGGGTACCCAGCCCTGCAGAGGACAGGGAGCATCATGACCCATGGCCAAGACCATGCTAGCTGCCACTTCCACAGCCTCTTCCTTACGGATCCACACCCAATCCCAGACACTTCCACAGCCTCTTCCTTATGGATCCACACCCAATCCCAGGCAATGCCCAGCATCCATTCTGGAGTTCATGCAGTAACACATTCCTTACTAAACTTACCTCTTCAATGGATGAGTTTCATTTATACTGAGCTAATACTCTGAAGATATAAGTTCAAGGATTAATGCTATATTTATGTAAACAAAGACAAGCCTTTTGCAGTCAATAAAAGCCCATCAATCTACAGCTAGGTTTAATTTGGCAGTGCCTGCCATGAAGAAATGCACTTTAATGCTGGCTGCTGGCATCACAGCTATGCTCATACAGTTTTATAAATCAGCCAATTCGTTTCATCAAGCAGTTTGGTATACTAAAGCTCTTTGTTTTTTCCCCCCCAAAATAATCTGTGCATTTGGGATGCCTTTGGAATGGATTTCCAATAGAAAGAAGCTATGCTGTGAATAGGGTATTAAAGAACAGACTGGTGACAGAGTGAACTCTCCCTTGTAGGTTTATGGCCAACAGACACCAATAAAAGCAATACAAAGAAAAACGATTTTTTTTTAACTACAACTTAAAAGCACCAGCTCTTCCCTGAAGCTCAGGTACTAGACTGAAGTCATCCAAATAAAAAAGAAAACTCAAAGGATAACAGCACAGTGATTGACAGCAGGCAACTCCATATTAAGCAACATACTGGGACATGGATTTTCAAGGTCCACAGAGGATTCCCACATTGCTTTACCCTTCACGTGTTCAAGGGTGTCCTGCTTAACAGCAAGAGGTACTATTGTTGTGCTTTCTCAGGTCCCCCTGGAATATGATCAAAGACCTAACAAGTAATTTTCGTAGTCCCACAGGGTCACATCCTGAACATCATCTTTCAAGAAAAACTATTTGTACTTGACTGTTTTCAGTAGTGCATTAAAAGCCAGCTTAAGCAGGAAGGAAGGATAGTGCAGAGAATATACATATTTTTAAACTCCAGACACATTAAACCCACAGCCCTATTATGCCTAGCACTTCACAGACATTAAGTAAACCTTTCTTAAACATCTATCTTAAAACCTGTCAGTTCTGCTTAATTTGTACTATTCCTCTTTAGTTCCATGTGGTGAGGTATGTCTTTTCCAGTAATAATGTTGCAAAAAATTAACGGGTCCCCCAATTACTCAGCACAGCTGCAAAGCACAAAGCACAGGTCAAGGCTGCAGCACTGGCGATCACCATCCAATTGCTCTCCTGCCATCAGTGCTCTGACTCGAACTGTTCCTGTCCCCTCCCTCTCTTTTTCATTTTCTTTTCCTCTAGAATACCTATTTTTTTCCCTAACTCATTGCTTCTCCTTTATCCACCCACAGCTATTGTATGAGCTTGGGCTGATAACTGGGTTTAATTAACCATACTTGTATAATGTAGCAATACAATTTTGATATGACTGCTGTGTTAGGAATAGTGGAGTAATATAATGGTCTACTGAAGCGTAGCATTGTCTGTTAAATTGAAGGTGCAGCATCTCCTAAAACACAGCAAGCACAGCCACCCACATACTTCATGTACTATTAAAACATCCTTATTCAATTTCACTCTCAAATAGTCTTCTGAAAAGAAAAACTGTATCTTGTAAAAACAGAAGGTGGCCTGAAATGAAATACATATTGGTTTGTGATGAAAAAATGTCCTCCTGTCACCAGCTCAAAACATTATCGACTAGGCATAGAAAATGTATTTGGAGGAAGGACTGCAGCAAGGAAATCCATATCCTGAGATGGGTATGAGAAATGTTGCACCTCACGTACATGGTCACTCATGGCCTGATAACTCTGGATGCTTTCTCATTTTATTTTTATTATCTCTAATGTGCTTTGCGCACATACACACATGGGAAAAATTGCTGCAGATGTCTCAACTACTCTGTGTTGATCAACATGTTTCCAAACATTTCTCTGTCCAAGTACACAGGTAACAGGTAACAGTTTTGCTGCCATAGCCAAGAGAAAAGCCATACCACTAAGGCTGCATGCATAGATGAAGTCAGTATGACAAAGCAGAGATTATATTTAGGCAAATTTTGTTTATACATAGTTAGGGATGTTTAAAATATTCAGGGATCTGAGGGTTGGAGCCAACTCAGAAACAACTGTTCCTGCCCTTGCACATAGTAAGATCAGGATGGTGCTGTTAGGAAAACTCTGCCTCTTTATGCGAGCAGGCAGCATCTACCTTTTCTCCCATCCTCTTCTAAAGCAAAGCTGGGTGTGTGTGGTGTTTTCCACACCTCCATAGTTAGGCTGTGGAGCAGTAGAAAAGGAACAGCCAGGAACAACTGCCTGCTCTGCCCAATTCAATTTGGGCACCTGAGCACCAGTTGCTCAGGTCTCAGGGTAGGGTCCTAAACACTATCTCCTGCCACCAGTTTTCCAAACTGGTTCTGTCCAAACCATTCAGTTTTCTATGAAACATGATGTTTGGCTGTGCCAAAGTGAATCCAGCATTGTGATGGACATGAGGTCAGGAGACCAAGGCTCATGGTCTGGGCCAGGAGAATGCAATACCCTACAGAAAGATGTGGACAAGCTTCAGCAGAAGTCAAGAGGTTGATCGTGAGGAGCGGGTGAAAGACTCCAAATCAACAAAGATCTGATCACAATAATCCTACACGTTCTTCCGATACTACTAAATTTTTTCACAGAATAACAAAATCCATTGTCTCCTTTGACCACACCATTACACCACTGGCAGGTCTCAGAGCCCATCTGGACATATGAGCCAGCAATGATCATAATAGGCAGGCCCGTTGTACCCTGTCCCACAAATCACCACTGACGGAGACCTTCAGGGCTCCACACCACACATCCCAAAAACGTTTTACTATCTAGCAGTGCCCAAACTGGGATACTGATTGAAGGAAACCTGGACAAGACATATTAAGGAATGAAGAATAAAAAGTCAGATCTTTCCAGTCTCATTCATCAGACTATGCCACATTTTTTCTACCTTCCAATAGGTGGGCCCAGGCACTCTTGCCTTTCTTTGTGACTGCTCCCCTGGTATAATTTCTGTGAATCTTCCTTTCTATTTGCAGTAATATTTTTCAGTAAACGTCAACACTCTTCCAGCTACAGAATCTCAAATTGGGAAAATTGAAGTCTCCAGGGGTCAGTTTGGCTGTGAACCGGAATGTACTCACCTCTCTATTTTATTCAGGAGCAGAATGTGCCAGCCTGGCTACAAGGCAATCCTAAAGTAAGTTTGATACAACACTGGGGGTCTGGTGGGAAAATATTCTGCTTTCCTTTTGCTGATCTGTGTAATGGCAATGATGGGATATATAACCTTTAAGCCAGTTGGGTCAGATGGTCATATGGATCACAGAATATCCCAGATAGCACCTGGATGGCACGGGTCTGGGTGGTCTGACATGGAACATGAAGCACTTTGTGAAGCACTTTACAAGGAGCAGGGCCGCAGTGCAGCTGGGCTGACACTTGCATTTTGAACAGCAAGCAAATGGTAAATGCCCTTTGATTTTGTATCCAAAACATTTAAATTTAGAGATGCCTGGGTTTGCTACTGTTCTGTTTTATGGTCCATCAACAGGTGTGTCCCAGACTCACGTACAATATAGCCTACAAGAGATGGGCTGCATAGGCTGGTGGCACGTCCTTCCTCTGTAAAGTGCCTCTTCCAGTGCCAGGGTGACACATATGGAATGACACAGTAAGGACAAGACAGGAATGGACACTCGATGTATTCAACCAAAAAGCACTTAATAAAGCCTAACAGTCATTTAAATCCATCCCGCTATGGTTTGCCACTTCAAAGTCAACATTCAAAAGCAAAACCTCTCTGATCACAGGACTCTTCACCTAGCAGATTAACATCCAATTACTGTCATTAGGGCAGCTGGCAACCAGGTTGGGACTTGCCAAGATGCAAACCCAGCTTCTGGGTGTGGAAAGAGGCATATTTGCCCTGAGGCATTCCTATGATTGAAGAGGAAAATACAGTGTTGAACACCCCTGGATTTCTCCTGTCATTGGAAAACTGTGCCTGCAAACCAGTTTCCTTTTTTTGCCCAGCACAGGTGCTGGGAAAGTTTTAGAAAGATATGAGAAAACCTTTCATTAGCCATGATGAAATTCTGATTTGAGGCTTTGTCTGTCAATCAAAATCCCTACTCCTAAGAATCTGTTTTCCCTCTCAGACAGCTACTACCTAGCAGCCATTATTATAGGTAAGAAGCCAGACCATGGCCAGAGTTGAACCAACGTAAGTACAGAGTGGATTAATTCTGCTCCAGGAAATCACATTTGCCTCGATTTACAGTGGTGCAGAAGAAGAGGCTCTTGCCTGCTTCTGCTCTTCCACTGAGAGAATTAGATAGGGAAGCATGACCACTAGGTACACAAGGAAAAAATATATTTTAGCACCCCATTCTGAAATAGTTGTCATCATTGCAACATGGCTCAATAAAAGAGTAATTTGAGGAACATAAGACACTCCATTTTCTATTTTGTGGACAGTAACACTCAGTTTTCACTTTATGATTTATAGGTTTGTTTCAAGGTACTCATTGCTAGCTCTACAACCCAGTTAAACATGATTTGTGCTATTCTGGAAGCCTACAAAGGATTCAAAATAGACAACTGAGGGATTCTTTTCACACTAGAAAATTCTCATTTGGCACAGTACCAACATGGCCAGCTGTATGCAGTGTATGGGACCTGTCAGGGATACTGCTGAGTGAAAAAGGCGTGATCAGACTGCAAATCACAGCAACCAAGTTGTTTTTAAGGTTCCAGCCTTAAAACCATTGAATATCTTTGGGCCTTGCACAGACTGGTGCTGGTGATGTCTGGTACAGCTGCCTTGGAAGGGAATATGATCGAGGCAACCACAGCCCATGATCTGATGTGCTAAATGAAATATAGCAGAACATGCTCTGCATAGTATTGGGTGGAAAGCTGGGCTCGTAAGATGCCATCCTACCAAAGTAATGAGCTTACCCCTGGGGATGTGGTTGGCACCAGAGGCCAAGCTGCCCTCCTGCCAGCCGAGTTTCCCCCAACAGGAGGTTTGGCAGCATAATTGTGCCCATGCCAGGAGCTCTGGCTGGCAAAGCCCTGCCAGCCACAAATCATTCCTTATCATGGTTCAGCTCAACAAAGCCATGCTCGTGAGAAATCCCAGGATAGGCTGGAGACAAGTCTTGTTAGAGAGCTGTGATATTAGCCTCTAGGTCTCGGGTCATTAAAATTATTAACACCATTAAAACTTGTGAGCTGATTAACCCTGTGTACTGAGAGCACTAAAATACACCCCCACTATCACCTGATACTGAAACTTAGCCTATCCTTAAAAGAAGAATAATACTGCACATGTGGCAAAGAGTTGGGATGCCTTATGGGAAATACAGCCCCACTGAGAATATAGTTCACTGAGGGTCCTGGGGCATGAATGTCCCAAACTATTGCTGGTCTGCAGCACCATGGGACTGACTAGGAGGGACAGGCTCCAATTTTCAGGTATTTCTACCTTTATTATTTTAAGTTATCGTTTTCCTGTGAAACCAGATGCTTCCATATAAATGTTTTGGCCCATATCCCAGTGTTTTCACAGAAAAAAAAATGCTTTGAAGGAAAATTTTCAGCCTTTTTCATTAAGCACACAGATTCAACTTGCAATACAAGGCTGTAAAGCGATGCCCAACTGTCAGCTGTGTGTTTTCTTGGATTAGACGTGCTTCATTTTGACCAGAGATAAAAGTGAAAGCTCCAGACTAGTTAGCCCAGCAATTCTGACCAGACATGAATAGAAGAAACGTAATTAATTTAACCAGTTACACATTGACTCCAACCTTTCTACTACCTGAGCATACATACATCAAACATTCTCTGCTCCTTGTACTCTCATGCTACCCTTCCATGAGCAGACCTTCTGTACCTAACTCAGACCAGCACTGCTTGGCTGTAGTGTGAAACAAAAGCAGGTCAGTGAGTTGGACCAAGCACTGGCTCCTGATGGCTCTCCCTCCTTTGCTGTCCATCCACTGCCCCACTCCTCCCATGGTCCCAAGCCACTGAACACAGGTCCTTCATTTCATCTCATCAAAACACCATCCTATTCCTCCTAGAGACCTAGAACTGAAAAAATGCCCAAGACATAATAATTGTGTCTTGGGACCAACAAAGACCATATGAGGCTCAAAGGAGACACAGGTCTGAGGGCTGTATGGTGTGGATGTGGATAGTCTGCTCCTGAGGGTCTCCTCAGATTTGATGGTGGGGGCAAGGAACACAACCTATGGTCTGCTAACTGCAGCGGTAGTGGATGAAGGGTTGGACTTGATGATCTCAGAGGTCCCTCCCAACCCAGCTGATTCTATGATTCTATGAACCTAAAATGGAGGCATTTAGCTCATTCAGATATTGCCACTGGTCCAGAGAGCTAAGCATCCCCAAGTCACTGCCCCAGCACTTTCTAGCCTGGCTGAACTTTTGCCTATGGACAGACCTGAACATCTGGCAGTGTTTATGTCAATGGAGGTCTCCTGTGAGCATGGAGACGTCACAGTCCCATAAGACACCTCAGCTTGTGCATAAATCCTTCCAAAAAGCAGACCCTTCATATCCACACTTTCTTTTCCAAGCATGGGGTTTTAAACACTGAAGACTACCTTAGTGTTAGAAATCACATATGAAAGGCAGCGTGCAGTATCAAGAACAAATAATTATATGTTCTAAAACTTTTATCAGCTTTGATTCGAAATGGTTCAGTAGATAATCGTGTGTGCTCAACAAAAATAATAACATCATATGCTGTCCTGGTTTGGGCCAGGATAAAGGTTATTTTCTGTCTTGTACTTTTGCTTTTAGCTAAGTCTCTTGTAACTAGTTGCACTTGCTGAAATTAACAGCAAGCTTCTCAGACAGTGTGTGTTTCTAGGACTGATAACACTCGATGTTTATAGTTACTGCTAGAGACTGGTGTGCAGAGCCAAGGACACTGCTCAGCTCTGAGGAAAACATTTTACCCTCCAGAAGGAAGAAAGAGGTCCCACCTGCAGCCCTCCTTTGGGGAGGAACGGACGAGATAAATGCCAGAAATTGACCGAACAGAGTATTCCTACCATAACATTAACTCAGAAGGAAGCCAGGCAGTTGGGATCCCTGGCCAAAGATGCAGGTATTGATCGGGCATTTGGGGAAAAGGCTGGAACCACCAGCTGTCAGCGGTAAGGGAGAGAGACTTATGGGTTGGAAACTAAACTACACAACTTTCATGAAACAGGGCTGAGACCCAGTCCCGACGAGGGGCCGTGACATCATCTTCACACTCTCGTACTGTTTTAATCACATCACCCACAGTTGCATCCACATCTGCAGGAACCCATAGCATTACTGATAGTGTACGGTTAAAAGGGGAACTGGAGGCAGGAACACACAGATATGGGCTGGCACGGATCAGGACCACAGGCAGATGACCAGACAGAATCCTTCCAGGATGTCGGGTGAAGGCATCATCTCCCTTACAGCTGACAAGAGTCGTTTCCATAGGCTGGTGGTTCCAGTCTTTTCCCCAAATGCCCGATCAATACCTGCATCTTTGGCCAGGGATCCCAACTGCCTGGCTTCCTTCTGAGTTAATGTTATGGTAGGAATACTCTGTTCGGTCAATGCTGGCATCTATCTCGTCTGTTCCTCCCCAAAGGAGGGCTGCAGGTGGGACCTCTTTACTCCTTCTGGAGGGTAAAATGTTCCTCAGAGCTGAGCAGTGTCCTTGGCTCTGCACACCAGTCTCTAGCAGTAACTATAAACATTGAATGTTATCAGTCCTAGAAGCAGACACTGTCTGAGAAACTTGCTGTTAATTTCAGCAAGTGCAACTAATTACAAGAGACTTAGCTAAAAGCAAAAGTACAACACAGAAAATCACCTTTATCCTGGCCCAAACCAGGACATATGCAAACAACATTCTAAGGAAAAAGACTGCTTTAAGTAACTTAAGAAAACTGCTCCACAGGATATATATAGTTAGAGCCTGCCATCTCCTAATTGTATTTTCAAAACAACATTCTTTTTTTAACAAGCATGTTTAATTTTAATCTTCTGCTGTTATTAGTGTTGTCTGCTATTTCCATAGCAATAAAAGACAATTTTAGACAGTGCATGTGTGTGTTAAAAATAACCAAATAGTTCAGCAAGTCATTCTTGTTTCAGTTTTTTTAAATGTCTGCATTGATGCCCATTAAGATTATCAGCTTATTCAAAGACTTTCACATGTCCTTAACATTAAATGTCTTATCGATTTCCATTTTCATTTTAAAAAGCTTTACATTAATGGGTGGTAGTATCTTAAAAGACTATTTAATACTGATATTTCTATATTTTTTATGTGACTAAGGAATGAAAGACACAACAAAGAATCAGTATTTTTCTCCTCAAATCTAAAAACCACCTCCATTAGATTAAAATTCTGTCAAAGTAGAAGATTCATCTAGTCAAAACCAACAGTTCAGAATTCAAAAACTTTAAACAGTCCCCTTAATGCACTCTCTACTTGAAAAGACCAATTATGGCAAATGAGCTCGAGTGTGGAGACTGGGACACACATGACTTTTTTGGAGACCTGCAGAAAACTTAAGCACAGCACATCCAACTTCATGCTTTATTAGTGTGAGCTCAGTTTTCATAAAGTGTGAAAATGGACCTCCAATGTGAAATTTATTTGGCATTTCAGCCTTTCAGCTACAATACTGCTTCTGAACAAAGAATGTAAACTGCTTCCCCACTTTCACTCTCTTAATGATCAGCATGCAGCTGAAATACTTCCAGCTTAGTATTAATACCCATTTGAACCAATGTTGTTAAGTACATGTAAAAACCAGAATGTGTTAAAACTTTTTTTCCCCATCATGCAGAGGGAGGTTGAAGTCGTCTGCTGAAACTCAGGTTCAAAATGTCCTTGTTGGAGGACAATCTGCTCATAGACGATGCCTGAAGGAGACACCTACGTGGGTGAAAACTACTCTATGGGCTCCTACCTTCCCTTAGCACTTGTGTCTCTGCAGAAAAAGTTAAATAAAATGGCATGAGGAGAAGAAGAGTGGAGGTCAACACCAGTGCTAATGAAAAGCAAGAGTGAAAGCCTGTTTGGGGATGAAACCAGCAGCCACGGATGCTTCTGCTAAAGAGGAAGCAGCAAGGAGAGAAGGATTTGGGCTTCTGTGACACTGCTCAAAGATGCAGGAACTTCCCTGACTTCAGAGGGCTGTGAGCCAGCTTCTGATGAGGAAGCAGGGAGAACTGGCAAAGCACTGTTGTCACTGCTTAAAAGAACACACAGCCTGTTATTACTACTTTTTAGCAGGGCATATGGTGATTAAACAAGGTGCAATGGTTTCAAACTAAAGAAGGGTAGGTTCAGACTAGACATAAGGAAGAAATTTTTTCCAGTGAGGCTGCTGAACCACTGGAACAGGTTGCCCAGAGAGACTGTAAATGCCCCATCCTTGGAAACATTCAAGGTCAGGTTGGAGGGGGCTCTGAGCAACCTGATCTAGTTTAATATGTCCCTGGTCTCTGCAGGGGGGGTGGCCTAGATGACCTTCAAAGGTCCCTTCCAACCCAGACCCCTCTATGAAAGGTCATCGTCACTGAAAAAGGGTCCTGCTCAGCAGGCAGTGCTACAGTGTCACATGAAGCACATTGCACTCTCCTCTACTCTCTGGCAAAGAAAGTGTCCACCAGAGTGAGTTTCAAGCACAAAAGTCCTCCCAGAAAACAGCTTTAATTGTATGCATTCAGAGAAGCAATTATACTTAAGGCTATTATGCCAGTTACCCAAAAACAATATAAATAGTCATCTAGCTGACAGATAAAACACACGGTGCCAAACCTCTTGTAACAACAGGACAGGGCTATTAATCCCATTCAGTTTTGACGATATAATGCCATGGAATATATTTCTGTCCACATTACTGGCAATTAATGCAGCCTGCACAGAGAGGGAAAGCTTTGTCTTCAAGGGGAGGAAAATTTCCATGTAAATGTGGAACAAAGGTTCCAAATGGATGCCAAGCCTGAAAAGGAAAGATTTACTACTTGATGTGCATTTTGCCAGGAATTTTTTTTAAGTAATAGTAATAGTAGAGAAATGTCCTGCCTGCTAACTAATTGAATTTGTGTGATTCAGGCACCCTAATTTATACTGAAATGGTTCTGCCTACCCTCTTTTCAGCCTGGCAGATGGACTAGGCAAAAATGTGGAATTCATGCAGTCATTGTTACTCTTAGCCCACTTAATTCACAGGCCTTTGTCAAAACTTCTTTAGTCAAGATTAAAAGAGGGTACCATATCTATCATAACCATCTGGACTAAAATCTGCCAATCTGGGTTGATTGGACACAAGCCCTAGGCTGTACTAAAGAGTAAAACCTTGTTTGGGCTTTGTGGAAGGGAATCAAGCACAACGGAGAGGAGGTGCTCTGGGAGCTGGGCACATCCAGCCCCACTCTCCGTTTCTCATCCCCTTTGCTTTTTACACAACTTGAGACAGGCAAGTGGAAAATGGTAATCAAGATGTTAGCATTTTATATCCTTTTTGACAGTAATTATACAAAGCAGGAAGGCATTAAGAACATAGCTCACATGCTTTACTTTTAAAAATGAAGAATCTATTTGGTGATGTGCTGTCGAAGCATCATGCTTTTAGCTAAGAAAACTTCTACGGAAAACATACTGCCTGGTGCTGAGCACAGTTAGCCTATTGACCAGGTATTTAGGATTTATCAAAGCTCTGATGTGCTTAAACTTTCTCTGGAACAGGGTAGAGGAGCCAGTCTGGAAAGATAAGGGGCAGGAGATATGCCTGGCTTGCCCAGTGGTTAAGTCTCTGAAAAGAAGCAGAAGCCATTCAGAGGGTATTTGTTAACATTTGTATTTGAAAAAAAAGAAACCAAACAAACAACCAAACGGGCTTTTTTTTTGTCTGCAAGTACCTCCCCACAGCTGTCCCCAGCTTTTTAACCTTCACAGGGAATTATCATGGTGATCTCCACACAGAGAGGCACTCACTCTATCTGTGATAAGTACTAGGGAGGGTATTAGGTCCACATTCATCTCCTCCCTTGATGCTCTTCCCTTGACTTTGCCCCTCCGTGACTCTGCAACAAGTGATCATCTTTAGCACTAGAGCTGCTTGACAAATACAATGTGGTGTTTTCAGTCATGAGCCAAGGATTTTACTCTCCAGCTTGGTTTTCCTCAGAGGGAGAGGGGATTGGATTATATTATGGATTATATAATATAATATTTTATTATATATGTATTATTAAGGAGGTGGGTGTTGGCCTCTTCTCCCAAGTGACTAACGACAGGACCAGAGGAAATGGTCTAAAGTTGCAGCAGGCAAGGTTTAGATCATGTATTAGGAAAAAGTTATTTACTGAAAGAGTGGTCAGGTAGTGGAATAGGCTGCCCAAGGAGGTGGTTGAGTGCCCAACCTGGAGGTATTGACAACACGTGTAGACGTGGCACTTCAAGGCAGGCTCTAGTGGTCGAGATTGAGGGGGGTTGCTTTGTGGGTTTTTTTGTTTTGTTTTGTTTGGGGCTTTTTTGGTTTTTTTTGCTTGTTGAGTGTATGTGTGGTTGCTCTTGATGATCTCAGAGGTCCTTTCCAACCATGCCTATTCTGTGATTACAAATTCAGCAGTTCTCCCAAGCTTTTCCTGCAGATTTGGATGAGACCTGGAAGGTGAGTATGTTAAATTTACAGTGAGGACTGTTTTAAATAAAATCTACATAGAGATTTTATTCTTCTTTTTAATTACACAAAACACTATTGGAATTTAGAGGGGCAAAATTAGAATACATATAAATAAGTATGAGTTTCCTAGGGGCAAAACATCTACAAATTATTTTCCTTTGTAAATCTTCGCTGAAAACAAAAAATACACCAAGGTCAGACACCTGACTTGAAAAGTGAGGGCTAGCAAAGGTGCTGGGGGAACACAGTTCTCTCACAGGTGCTCAGTTTTCACTTGACCAGTTCTAAACTGTTGGCAGCACATCGAGAGGTAACACAGCAACAGTGGCCCCTTCCCATAGCCAGCTCCTGGGAACTGAGCTGAGCCATAACACTTCCTTTGCCATCCACACACAGCTTGCTGGAAAGCAGCACCAACACGGCTGTACACAGCTTTATCACAAAGTTCTCTCGGTCATATTCCTCTTCCATCTCCTATCAATCTTAAATCCTATTGCAATTCAAAAAAGAGCAAGTGAGAAGTGAATAGAAACTATTTAAGGACCATTAAGAAGGCCACCCCATCGCTCACAGGCACACTCATTGCCACGGGGCTGTGTGAATAAGCAGCACCTACATTAAAGAATTTTCCTTTTTAAGGCTGGTGGATAAGAAAGTCTTGAGGCTGGCAGGGACCAGTTCTATGGAAGCTGTTTTATTTGCTAATTACAATCAAACACTCTCCAGCTGGCTGCTTGTGGCAAAGCCCTGACCCTCTCCACGAATGCCAGTGCTCCATCAAACACAGGGTCTGGCAGCCATGCACACATCAGTGCAACAATGCCCTGGTATAGGGACCTCATGATTAGATGGGCCAGAAAACACCTCCATTCTCTGTGAGAGGTGCAGGAGTTCTCCCAGCCACAGTGGTACTCCCTGGCACCCATGCTCCTGGCAGAAAGCATCACTGAAGGCCTCGATTCAGAAAACAGCTCATCACTGGAATGCGAGATCAGCCCTCTGAAATGGGTCTGAAACAACACTGATGGCAAAGAGGACTACAATACTTAAAACATAAACTTTCACTGTTTGTTTGTCGTTTTGTTTTGTTTCGTTTTTAAAGTGTGTCTCACCTTCAGCCAATTCATGAAGGGGGTAATATGGCTTATCTCATTTCTTAGTGAGCAAAACTCCTTCACGTGACACTTGCAGTTGTGTCTCAGTGTCAAACCAAATACTGAGCATGAAGGTCTTCTGCAGTGTAAGAGCCAGGCTTTGAGTGATTAAGGATTAAGTAAGTAACTTTGAAGTCTGTGGAACTTCCACTTACAAAAAGGGACTCTTCCAATAAATAAGCTTTAGTAAAAAAAGTGATTTGCACAAAGCCCACATACCTAATATAAACACTTTAAATTTTGGGCTGCATAACTTCCCAGATACTCAGGGTCAGCTCTGTAGGTGGCTCTATTGACTTGGATAAATTCATCTAAAGTTTCTGAAAATCTTAAGTCTGATTTTGATTGCCTTTAAAAACAGTTGACTGAGAGCAAATTGAATGTTGGACTAATGTGGTTTTATTTACCTAACAGAACTGATAATAGCTTATTTCATAAACTTGTACATTTGGTTTTCACTCATCTGGTTTGATTCTATAATAAAATTTATTTTTAAAGATATTACTTTATATAGATTGGATTTTTGTATGGAGTCTCTTGTATCTGTGAGTTTCAAAGGAACAGATAGAAACCCAAGTTCTATATTTAAGAAATACTGTGGGTTTTTTCTCTAAAATACTTTGTATTAGTAAATTTCTTAACATCATCAAGATAGTGATGACAAATTTGAAGACAGAACACCAGAGATATAGATAAAACTGATAATATTAGAAGAAACAGAAACATCCTCATAATATATACATGTAAATAGTTTATTTTGCTGTGTTTATACAAGCTAAAAGGTCTATGAGCTTTGTATATATTTTCACATTATCTACAAACCAGATTAGCAGCCATTGCTTCTTTCCAGTGGGATTACAAACCTCATAAACATGAAGCTAAGAACTAATCCGGTGCGTTAGGTACACATGAAAGAAAACATATTACAAAATATTTTTGCTGGAACTCTAAAGGAGGGATTGGGCTCCTCTTAGCTACAGAATCATGGAAGGAAGAAAGATCAGAATGGCATCAAGGAAAGACAGCGACAAACGGAGAGAAATGAGGATAATGGCACGGTGAAACAAGGTAATCATCTAGAGTTGTGGTCCCAAGAGCCACAGGTGACCACCAGTCCAGAAGGAATGATTTGCAGGGCTCACTCCCATAAAGGACTTTGAAGGTAACAAGCTGCTACCTTTCACAGGGTTTTGTTTGGCTGGTTGGTTTTCTTTTTCATTTTTTCTTCCCACAGGAAAAAAAAAGAGACTGCATTGATGGAAGGGGCTAGGCAGAGAAGCAGTTAGTAAAAGCAGTGAAAATATAAGGTTAGACTTCGATGATAGAATGTGCTGATAAAGCCGTGGGAGATGTCTCCTACTCAAAGTATCTCAAGGCCCTTGATCACTGTTGCAATACTAACCAGTTAATTAGAGCTGGGACACGCATAGCACTTCCCCGGGAAATGAAGTTTCAAGGTGCCTTACAGGAGAATGACACCCCCAGCAAGCTCACCCCCCCAGGTTATTGCAGCACTGCTCCCAGAGTGCTTTGATGTCCCTGTACATTCGATAAAAACAATGAAAGCAAAGCTATAGATTCCTGAAATTCTGTTGGAAAAGGGCAGAGAAGGAAACGGACCTTCTTTACAAGGGCTGGGTCTCTCAGCTGTGACACCCAACCTCACGGCTCTGAGCAGGGGCTCAGCTGGGACCTGTCATGCCCTGGCTGAAGAACCCAGAGCTAGGCAACACCAGCCCAGGCAGGGAGCTGCCTTCAGCCCACTCCATCTGCCCAGCCTTCTGCATGCAAACACACCGTACCTGCCCCTCTCATCAGGAGCCCACCATTCTCACAGCATCCTTGCACAGTAATAACACTTTCACGCATTACTGATCCCACGCTACCTCTGAAGAAACAGAGAAGTCTGCAGGCACAGGAAAGTGCATTACCTCCAGTCCCCAAAGTGGGAGAGCTCGGGGGCTGGGTGATGCTGAAGCCCCATGCAGGCAGGAGCAGGCTGATGAGGTGAGGATCAGAGCTCCCACGGCGCTGCTCTGCATCCGCCCCAAAATGCAGAGAGTTCACTTTTCTCCTCGCTTAATGAATATTTAAGTAAGCCGGGCAAAATGGGAACACCATTGGCAAAGCCAAAAGGGTATTCTGGGATCAGCTGCTCCCATTGACGTTTATAGGAACCGTTCCTGGAAATGTGTTCGAGTCCCCCAGGCAGTAAAGGGAATTGAGCTTCTCGCATCTCGGGTTAGTGGTATAATTATCTGTAACTGAGTAAAAAGGCAATGAGTTCACCCTTCCTCTGGTTTTCTAACCCGGGCTTTTATCTCATTTGCTTTCATTGCAGAGCTTGAAGATGAAATGTGACACAGAGAAAGAGAAAACACTGGAACAACATGCATGTATCTTTTTTTCTTTCTTTCTTTTTGGGCAAGAATGAATTGCTTTGGGTTGATTTAAACCACTTTTCCCAATTGCTTGCTCTCAGAGAACTGAAGAATGAGTAAGTGTATGATTAATTGCAGTTTGGGATTTTATATAAAGCTCTCCTTGCTTTTCTCCACAAAGTAAGCAATGCACACACAAACACAGAGCTTTTAATGGATTAACAAACAAATGTCACATAAAACAATAAGGATCTATTAAAGGCACAAGCTAAACAACCTCTATGTCTTCTTGTTAATGTCACTGTTTTCACGAAGAAACCAAATATCTGTATATCTGTATTTCCACATATCACAGTTCAAATGGTATTTAAGGATATTAATTCCTTTTGGGGAACAAATAAAGAGTTGCAGATGACCTTAAGTTGTTTTTGAAATTCCTTCAAGTTAAAGTATAAAGTGAAAAAGAATTCCCAAGAAAGAAACTGATGCTTCTCCTCCAGCACCTTTCTCTCTTTCAAAGTAGTATTTGGCAAATGTCATTAAAGAGAGTTAATATGGCCTTATCTGTCTCAGCAAGACCTGGCAAACTTCATTAGCAGAAAGCTGAAAGCACTGCTTCTTATTTGTCTTTGTATTAGAGTCACGTTGCTGGTCTTGGCTAGTTACACCAGGCTATTAAAATAAAGCAGCAGATAGGAAAGAGGAGAGGGGAAAAAAAAAAAAAAAAAAAAAAAAAAGGAGGAGGAGAGATCGGAGTATAGGGTCAGATGCAGCAGCCACTTGGCAGGCAGAAAGGGAGGAGAGTGGCTGCAGGGCCCTGTGAGCACCTGTGAAAGGAAAATTACCCTTCACCCTCCAGGAAATCTTTCCCTGAGAAAAAGGGGACTAAAACAAATAGCAGACAAAAAGCAGGCAACCGACAACATTGTCACTACTCAGTTGTCCAGCCGTGGAAAGGGTTGGATGATGGTTAAATGTGCTACAAATGAGCAGTGCTCCAGTGTATTGGACCCAGATAAACATCTTGCTATTGCTGATGGGAAAATGAAACAGTGGAAATAGCGGGAGAGCAGCTGCACGGAAAAGGTTTCTACAAATAGAGCCTCAGACATCTGGGAAGGAATGAGGTACCCTGCACATACAGAAGGTCTTGTCCACACACACATTAGTCATTTCAAAGTCTGAAATACACCTCTCCCATAATCAATGCAAGAATGAGAGATGTTCATCAAGGTCTAAAATAGATCTCTCTCCCTAACTCCTTCCCTCAGGGCTGACAACAGCAGTGTGCAAAAGCATTGGCAGGAAAACACTTTCTCTTTGATTAATTACAGACATATCTTGGCTTCTTCTTACCACTCCTCCAAAACCCATAAATGTTCCAAACCTCCCATCCAGTTAATTATCTCTATCAGAGGACTATGAATTTATACTTCACAGGTCAGGCAACTGCCACTATTCATATAAAGTATCTTTCCATACAGCTGATGGCTGGGATAACATAGGATGGACAACATGCACTGGAGTACTTTGCACTGCATGGATTCTGACTTCCCAGACTAATTCAATGTAATTTCCTAAAAAAAGTGGCTGTAATATCTTCAAAACTGCTCTACAGGCATGGCTGAACTTGAACTACTAACTTTTAAAAATCATAGAATCGTAGAATGGTTTGGGTTTGAAGGGACCTTAAAGATCATCTGGTTCCAACCCCCCTGCATGGGCAGAGACACCTCCCACCAGACCAGGTTTTTCAGGGTCCCATCCAACCTGGCCTTGAACATCCACAACTTCCTTGGGCAGCCTGTTCCAGTATCTCACCACCCTCACAGGAAAGAATTTTGTCCTCATGTCTAACCTAGATCTCCCCTCTTCAAGTTTTAAACCATTTCTCCTTGTCCTCTCACTACACACCTCTGGAAAAAGCCCTACCCCAGCTTTCTTGTAGCCCCCTTCAGTTATTGGAAGATTGCTATAAGGTCAACTCAGAACCTCCTGTTCTCCAGGATGAACAAACCCAATTTCCTCAGCCTTTCTTAACTGTACTTCAGCCCTCTGATCATTTTAGTGGCTCTCCTCTGAAGACACTCAAAGAGCTCTTTCTCTTTCTTACATTGGGGATTCCAGAACTGGACACAGCACTCCTCCAGGTGGGGTCTCACAAGAGCAGAGTAGAGGGGGGAAAAGAGTGGTCATTTTGCAGAGTGGCTATAGTCAGAGAATGTAAAAATTGTAGAACACAGATGTCACAATGTTTTCGTAAAGCAAGCATTTAATGCATTCTGAAAGGGGGCAAATTTTGGAACAGTTATGCCCACATCAGAGAGAAAATCATTAGCAAAAATTCTTGATCCTCCTGCACTAGCTGATAACAGAAAGGTAAGGGACTGATGCTGTGGTGGACTGCACTATTTCAAACATTTCATGGTAACTCCTTCCATACATGCCCTGCTCAACATCCTAAACTAAAATGTTTAGGTGACATACAAGCTCAGTCAAGAGACCCAGAAAGATATCTTGAAAGAGACTTTTTTTTTTTTTTTTTTGTTATGATGCAGTGCTAGCATTGAACTCTGTGTTGTCATGGAAATCCTCTCTTTCCCCGAAATGTTTAAAGTAAACAGCCATGCCTCTGCTTTTCCTCAATTTTCATGAATGACAGCTTAACTACCACAGCCACCACTTATCCACAGGTGGTTTTGGCAGTTTCGGGTCTATTTCTCATATTTTTTCACTTAAGTCTGGAATAGAGGTCAAGACATTCCTGTCTAATCACTGACCTTCCTTCCCCTCTGTTTCTATGCCAGCTGCTAGAAAAAAAATGCAGTTCTATCCATTCACTGATATCCACAGATGAAAAGCTATCAGTTTGAAATCTCCCACATTTTAAAGCCACACGAAAGCTTGCATTTAAAACTCTGTCAGGTGATGCTTTAGATTTTTCTACTTTGAGTGAAGAAGAGGGGCGGAGAGGAGAATCATCCTTGTAGAAATAAGTAATATCAGCTTCTTTCTTCACCAAGGCTGGTATTAACAGCACATTGCTGTATTTGCAGACAACAGGAACAAAACTGAAGTCACTTGGAAAAGCACCATGTTACTAAGCGGGAACAACCATAACACAAAAATTATCTCCTCTTCAGTGTGTGCACTAAGACAGAAAGCAATGACACTGCACACCTTTGGGCACACCTTCATCAGTATTGTACAAGATGAAACACCTTGAAATTCTGCCTGGAATGGATGAGTTATCTGATTTTAAGGGGAAATACTATTTTTTCTGTGCTCTTAATGTTTTAAAAAGGAGATCCGCTCGCAGATCTACCTCACACTCTCCCTATTTTAGAGAGGAAATCAGTGTCACCATACTTGCCAATTTCCCTTTTATGCTGTACCACAGAATCTGGACAAGGAAACTAGTTAGCACAGCATGCTCAGATAAAATCCTTCCCACCTTCCAGTTCTATCTGTCAATTACCAACCCTGTTGAAAACCAAGGACGTCCTTAAGGTACTGCACAACACTTTCAGCAAGCATCCCCAGGGAGGATGCTTTTGCAGGGAGAAAGGCTTTGCAGCAGTCCCACACCTAGCCTCTCTGTGGCTAATTTTCACCTTTGCAAAGATCAGAATAGTAATGCCTCTTCCATCCACAGGCAATGTCAGGAAAATACTTCCAGATCAATGGAGGGTGAGAGCCACAGAAAAAACACTTCATTAGTCTGCTAAAAAGTGTATGCCACTGGTAGCTGTGTAACTTGACAAAGAAATAGATCAATAAAATAAGTTTTTATGATTCATGGTTATAATAGAGTAGAATAAAAGAATAGAATAGAATATTTTCAGTCGAAATGGGCTTAAAAAGATCATGTAGTTAAACCATCTGACCACTTAATGGCTGACCAAAAGTTAAATCACGTTACTAAGGACATTGTTAAAATATCTCTTTATCACTGAAAGGCTTGAGGCACAAGCTACCTCTCTAGGAAGCCTGTTCCAGTGTTTGACCACACTCTCATTAAAGAAATGCTTCCTAAATAAAACAGTGTAGAGCAGTATCAAGCTCAGAGCTGCTTATCATCACCACAGTAAATTTTGTTTTCATTCAAGGTTCAACACAGCACAAGCACGGTAACAAAAAATGAAAACTGTCAGGAATGGAATGGCATCCTCAATTGTTTATGAATCATAACATATGAATATGAAAAAACGAGTGTGTTGGAAAACAACTGTTGAGTGCATTATACATCAAAACCAATTTTACTTCTGGGTTCTCAGAATGGAGTGTTTCAATTTTCACACTCTAAAACAAACCATACGAGAGCTTTAGATGCTCCAGATGGGATGCCTTTTGTTATAGCTTTTGAAATCAGCACTACACTTGTGTTTCATGGATGAATTTTGCTTGGTGTGTTATTGTAATCAGTAATGCTAAAACAGTCTGTCAACCTCTCTAGGAGAGAGAAGACAGAAGAGAGAACTAAGGGGAAAGAACACACACAAGCAACCTTTAAAAAAACGTAATATGTCATGTCTTTTTTTTTTTTTTTTTTTTTTTTTTGAGGATATGAATTGAAAAATAAAGCAAAAACAGACACTCAGGAATGGCTCAGCCAGTAAATCGCAGCTCATCATTCCAGGCACTTCTGAACTTATGGATGAAAGCTTGTGGTAAACAAAGATGTTGTATTTTCTAGATGTTATAAACTGCAGTCTGGACTCATCCGAATCCTAAATATTGCATAAAAAAAACGAAATAGATTTTCCTTAATTTCTAAACACAGCAGTCCAAGTTATGCTCTTAATAAAAAAATGATGGCATAATTAACTCTAATCAACATGGTTTTAGAGGAAATAGGTCTGGTCAAACAAACTTGTTGCTTTTTTCTGATGTGTTGAAGCCATTTAGAGTCCTAGGACAGACCTTTGTATGTCACCCAGATGTGCCCATCTAGAAACCCTCACGTTTTAAAAGCACTTATATAAAATCAATGCTAAATGGATTAAAGAGCAGCTGACAGCAAGTTCATACACATGAATGAAACCCCTCTAATCATAAGCAAGATTCATGATCTGACAGCATTTTTTTTAATGGAGTCTACAGGGACCTAGTTTCTGGCACAAAACTGCTCCATCTCTTCATCAATGATCTGAAAGAAAACACTGATCAATTTTTGGTTAGAGTTGGAGAAGGGCAAAAATTGGAGGGAAGGGGATAAACACAGCTGTGGATGTGTCAATTATTTATGTTGCCTCGAGTGACCTGATAAGGAGGGCTCTTTGGGATTACATTAAACCTGTGAAGACATCTAAAAAATCACAAGCATACTGGCAAAGTGTAAAGGAAAAGGATGAGGATCTATGGCAGAAGTGAAGCTGCTGTGGGAGCACCGTGCCCTGTTCCAACAGCCACTTGTCTGTCAGGGAAAAATACTGACAGATTGAATCAGGACTGAATTCAAGAAAATGCTACAAAAAGTACCTGAGGTTGAAGAAGTGGAACAATACTGAAAGACTTTCTTATTTACCCAAGAGAGCTCAGAGGTGACTCATTAGCAATACTCATGTAGTGACAGAGGAAAGAGGTTCCTACTGATAAAGTGTGCTTTAACCTATCAGGAAAACACAAGGAAGTGTCTAATGGCAAATCTAAATTCAGGCTAAAAAGCATGATTCAACATTAAAAAGCTGCATTTAAAATATCAAGACCTTTTCCCTGGTAAACCAGTTTCTCATTTACTTTGCTGTTTCAAACAAAATCGAGGGGCTTCATCATCGCAGGAACAAGATGTTGGATGTGAAAGCATCTGCTTTCAACATTTAAAGAAAACCCAACCCCTTCCATTTTATAGACATGAAAACTTCTCCAAGGCTTCACTGAAGAGGCAGTGCTGGCTGAACCATCACGATGAAAGATCAGTTCCCTAAGAAAAAGCAACCACTGTATAATGCAGCCTTTAAGGAATACAGAAGGGATAAACCAGGCATGGGGGATGATTGGCTAGCTGCCCCCTCAGCACCTTACTGCCCTCAGGGGGCATCTCATCAGGTGCAATCATACAATCATAGAATAATTTTGGTTGGAAAACACCTTTAAGATCATCAAGTCCGACCATTACCTAGCACTGCCAAGTCCACTACTAACCCATGTCCCTAAGCATTACATCTACAAAGCTTTTAAACACCTCCAGGCATGATGACTCAACCACTTCCCCGGGCAGCCTGTTCTGGTACCTGACAAGAATTTCAGCAAAGAAAGTTTTCCTAATGTCCAATCTGAACGTCTCCTGGCAAAACTTGAGGACATTTCTTCTTGTTCTATTGCTTGTTACTTCAGAGAAGTGACCAACACCCACCTCAGTATAAACTCCTTTCAGGTAGCTGTAGAGACGGATAAGGTAATTCAAGTCTTTCAGGTAGATTAAGTGTTTATTTTTAATTTTTTGAGTACTAGCACCATGACCGCCTAATGATATGGGATAGGCAGATATTATACAGAGGCATAGTATTATTCACTAGTACCTCTGGGAAAAAAACATGCACACTTTTGGGCAAGCAACACCCCTTTTCCAGGTGCAAGGTAAGACATGCAGCAGAGAAGGGTGGGAACCACAGGAGCAGTGATGAAAAAACAGGTGGTGGTGGGGAGCAGTGACAGATGCTGGGGAACAGTGCTTACTGGCCTTGGTGTGGGATCCCCATGCCCTACAGCTGCCTCTGCAAGCCCAGCACTGGCTCCCCCTGCCCATCACATGTGCTGAGGATGACATGGTGGCTGCAGAGCTCTCTGCAACACTATCACCATGCAGCTGCTTTAATAAGTAACTGCATTTAATTCATTAACTCTCCAAGATTAGCAGAAGTGTACTGCAGCCAAGACCAACAGAGCCAAATAATTTGGAGTTTTCAGGCCAACTCACAGAGTTATGACAAGCCAACATATATTTTTTTTTTTTTACAAGAGGGAAATATTCCCTAAGTACTTTTCATTCTTGAGACCTTTGCGAAATCCTTTGTAGGATTTGCTCCAAACATGGCCACTCCTAGAGCAAGCCCCGGCACAAAACTTCATGAAGGTTTCTTATTTTGTTGACAATGTTTTTGAGTCCATTCAGAAAGTAGAGTCCCAGCAAAAGGCCAGCTCCAAACTCACCTAGGAAACAGAGCAGCATACATATGAAACAGATCACAGCAAAGAGGCTGCCAGACCTAGTGAAAAACCCTAGTCAGGGTTTATGTGAGTGGGAAGGAGATCATAGAATTATAGAAACAGAGAATGTTAGGGGTTGGAAGGCACCTCTAGAGATCATCAAGTCCAACTCCCTTGCCAAAGCAGGATAACCTAAAGCAGGCCACACAGGAACACATCCAGGTGGGTTTTGAAAGTCTCCAGAGAAAGCTCCCAAGCTCTCTGGGCAGCCTGTTCCAGGGCTCCATCACCTTCCCAGTAAAGAAGTTTCTCCTCATGTTGAGGTGAGAGTTCCTGTGTTCTAGCTTAGATTGTCCTAGATTCTCCAGGAATACAAATTGGGCAGAGCAAGTCAGGAACCTGATCTAGTGGGAGGTGTCCCTAACCCCCATGTTAGGGGGATTGGAACTGGATGATCTTAAAGGTGCCTTCCAACCCCGAAAATTCTATGAGTCTATGATTCTAAGACCATTTCTGTTAACATCCCACTGGGGCTGCCAGACCAGACCAGCTTGAACACGGCACCACACACATCCAAAATTGCCATGGCAGTGAATCCTTCCAAGCCAACAACCTCTTGATATCCGTTAACATTATGATGACCACAAGAGTGTTTGGTTGCACCATGTATCCAGACAAATGCTAGTCCTATGTTGACTTCACCCTCACTTAGCTTGACTGCCCAGCATCAGACAGGTTTCCATACATGCACTTTGCATTAATGTGCCACTGCCCCAGGAAATAATGTTAGAGAGTTTCCACGAAGCTAGTGTGGCCTTAAGGTATGTGTGCACAAAAACCTGGAAAAAATATCACATACAAAGAATGTAGGAGGACTTGCAAAGACACACAGGTCCATTTGAAGCCACGGGAAGAGGCCAGCAGGCACCTTCCCTTTGGAATCCCCCTTCCCATCCAGCCCCATTCATTAAGTCACTCCACAGGCTCATCCCAGCCACTGGGTAAACCCATCCCTGGTTCAGTGGGCAGTGGGATTGCAGCAAACCCTGACCCATGCCCAATGCACCCCACAGAACTGATTCACCAGTGCTGGAGCTGGCACCCAGTCAGAACCAGTGAGCTCTTGAGGGTTACCCTTGACTGCAGAGCGCTGGGTCCAGGCACACACTTCAGGCCCACCACCTATGCACACAGCATCCCTGATGCCAAAGCAAACAACCCTGCAGCTTGGACAGGAATAAGAATAGCAAGCAAATACTAACAACTCAGTATTATATAACCACAGAATCATAGACTGGTTTGGGCTGGAAGGGACCTGGAAGATCATCCAGTTCAAACCCCTCTGCCATGGGCAGGGACACCTCCCACTTCACCAAGTTGCTCAAGCCCCATCCAACCTGGGCTTGAACATTTTCACGAAGCAGACAGGCACAACTTCCCTGGGCAACCTGTGCCAGTGTCTCACCACCCTTACAGGAAAAAAATTTCTTCCTAATATCAAGTCTAAATTTACCCTCTCTGTTTGAAACTGTTAGCCCTCATCTTAACACTGCACGCCCTTGTAAAAAGTCCCTCTCTACCTTTCCTCTAGTCCTCCCTTCAAGTACTAGAAGTCCACTGTAAGGTCCTGCCAGTCTTCTCCAGGCTGAAAAACCCAAACTCCCACAGCCTGTCTTCCTAGGAGAGGTTCCCCAGCCCTCTGATTATTTTAAATCTTCATTAAGAAACACCCCTTAAGTCTGTACTTTCCAAGCGATACCATTCATGTATTATTTACTTAGAAATGCTATTATTGTTCATATCCAATATATGTTATCATAGGCTTTGTATAACATTTCTATGAATTAATTTCCTTGCCTGAGCTTAGACATTAAGACGTCAATACTTTCTTCAAATAAAAAGGCAGAAGTATGGAGGCTGACAGCAAGCTCGTCTTTTAAATACTCAAAAAGTCTTCAGGGAACTATAAAACTCAAGAAGTACTGTGCACTATTTTGAAAAAATATTAGAAAAAGTAGAATTTCTAATAAAAGGTGACACATAGTTAAGTGTAATTCACACAGTATAAGAACACAAATGCATGAATAATAACCTAGTATTAAGTATATATAGAAGTTATTATTAAGGCAACTCAGATTTTCTTTTTATTATGAATTTAGAAAATTCTAAAAAGAATTTGAAAAATAACAGGACTCTATTCAGAGAAGTTTCTTCCAAGCAGAAGTTCTTTTAAAAATCCTTGAGAATAAAAGTTTATCTACATCTTCTGTTTCACAAAAAAATTTTGGAAGAAAGCTCATCTCTGGTAATGCTTGATGAAGTGGACTAGGGTAGCTCCAGTCTTCCCTAGGTGGCTGCAAACTCCATGCTTTGGCTGCCCCAGTTCTTGGTGCAGTGTCCTAATGACAAACCCATCTCCTGAAGGCAGTTTTATCTAACAAGCTGAAGTTAGCAGTGTGCTATATTAACCACTGAACTTGATCTTAAAGGTCTTTTCCAACCAAAATGATTATTTGATTCTATTCTGCTGGGAGGAAGATGCATAAATCCAGTGTAAACCACTGCTACTGATGCAGAGGATGCTCCACCTCTCACCAACAGGAATTGTCCTTTCTGCTCCCATCTCATCCTGCCAGCATGAATATTTGGATGCTGTGAAGCGAGGATACTAAACCAGCTGAAAATGACCCAAACAGGCAAGATAAGTAATTTCCCCTTGGTTTCGCTCCCTCTTGCAGCTGGGCAAACCCCAGTGGTGACAGAAGTGGAATAGGAAAGGAAAAGGAGAGAAAGAGTGAGGGCAACGTTTAGGCACAGCAGCATTTTGGAAGGAGGAGCACAAAAATATTTAAGTCTGTGAGGAAGAACAAGCTTTGTGTTCTACACCTCTTTAGATCCTTAGACAAAAAAAAAAACCAACCAAACAACCAAAAAACCAAAAACAAAACCAAAAACAAAACCTCAAAACCAGGGAATACAAACTTCCGAGAGGTGGCAGAGGAGGAGGAAGAAGGTTGTTGGTGGGTGTCACCAGAACAGATGTCCTTAAGGGTCCAACTAATGCCTGCTGATGCAGAGGGCACAGCCACACATTACCATGGGATGGGGGATAGCCAGCAGGTCATGTCAACACTCAGAGAGAACCCAGAAGTTAAGCCATGAAGTGTTGAAAGCCAGGTGTGCTGGGGCTTTGAGCAACCTCATCAAATGTAAGGTGTCCCTGTCCATGCAGGGGGGTTGGAGCTAGATGATCTTTAAGGTCCCTTCCAAGCCAAATCGTTCTATGACAGATCCCAAACACATCTGCCCCACCTTGCTTGGGTGATGTTGAATTAATTGCAAGATGACCCATCCTGTAACAAGAAGCATCAAAACCCAAACGTTACTACTGGCTGAAGAAACCAGCACACTGTATGTCAAGCTTTATTCTTCTCTCTCCTTTCAATTCAGTCAATTCCTACCATGTGTCTTTTCCAACCATCTTGCCACACAATGTTTTGGTTTGTCAGCTTTTAGGTGTCAAAGTATATTGTCACTTTTGGCAAACAAGACACTCTAGCAAGCTGACAAGCATGACTCCTCTGCAAAAATTACATCCTATGCCTGATATATGACTCTGAAAGCAAATTTAGAGCAAGCCTTGAAAGCTGAATCCTGGCACTTATGCTACTTCTTAAAAAAATGGACACCATTCATCAGCTTTTAGGAATATGTCTGTTCAAATTCCCATCTATCCCTTTCTTGTCTTTGATTGCTCCAATCTATAATTCCTTCTTTCTTAACCCCTCAGTATAAAAACTATCTGATGCTTGTAGCCCATAATGTTTGTCCTATCAGTCAAGAAAGGGTATTGAAAAAGCCCCAGGACATTTGGAAGAGAATTAAAAGAGAGGTGAATTTTCGTAACCCATTCCTATCAGGATTTTTGTAACCCATTCCTATCAGGGAATACAGCTCCCTGACTTTGTGTTTGCCACTGAGATACACAAGCTGCTGCCAGGTGTATAAACCAATGAGGAGTGGAGGCTCATTATAAACGTATTAATTAGTACCAGGAAGGTGGCAAATGCAGCAATTCTGACAATGTGAGCACTGGGTCACGTAAGTTGAGGGAGATGCTACTGTAAAGCCTATAATTAATAACATTGCTTATGATGGCTAAACCAGTGAAGTAGAAAAAAGATTAAATCACTGAACACTTGCCAGAAAGATTGCACTACAATCCAGGCAGTTAAGTTTCTAATTCACAGCCACAAAATTTGACCCTAGTTCACAAACCAATAAAACATAAAATAGCTGCACTGTATCAAGTAGGCTATTTAATATTCAAAAACCCCTTTCACCTGGAAAGTTGTTTTCCCAAAACTCACTAGCTCCTTTTCCCCAGTGATTTAGAACCCAGAATGATCCACATCTTTAAAAATAGCTACAAACCAGTGAGTATCTACATTAATCCAGAAACATTTTCTAATGCAAAGAAGCCTTTTGTATATTCATTTCTTTTGCAGGAGACAGCTGAAAGGTAGGAAAGGAGGAGCTGGACTCTGGAGGGTCAGGTTTTGTATGCAGTACTAGGCAGACTTTCAGTCTGGGGACCATAAAATTGTGCAAAAATTAGCCTTGGTGAGTATTTTTCAATTACTGTGTTTACATAAAGTGAATGTTTCACATCAACATCAAAAACCAAAATGCGATTATGTCTTCAGTTTGATATCAGATGTAAAAAGCGAGTAAAGTCACCTTTAATCTACTTTCCGTCCAGTCTACAATATAATTCAAATAAAGAATGGTAAGATTTTATGTAGAGGCCCCCATGTAAATAGGGAGCCAAAACATAATCTGAACCCAAGGTGAAATTCAAAGAAATTAAAATATCTTCTGCATGCAGCTACAATTAGCCGTTCCACCTTTACAATGACAACTGTGGGGAATCTGACCTATATTTTCTAAGAGAAATGTGTGCTGCTAATAAAACGCATATATTTTTAGATTTCATTCAACCTCTTCGAGCAGCCTAATAGTTTTGAGATAAAAATACTACAGAGGAACCTCCCTGCCCATATCAATGAAAAGCCCTCAGGGGCTGACAGAGCATTAACCTGCCCGATAAGTGCATTAACCTTTCCCCGAAGGACTTTTTCTCTGAAACTGTAAAAACCTGCCAACACATCAGAATATTAGCAGGCATCTTTCACAATATCGCCCCTTCTGTTTTAAAAGGGCAGTAATTACAATAAAGCAGCAGTTTAAGGCAGAGATGACAATACTGATGATTTAATCAGGAAATCTTCCTCATAGGCCACCCCAGTAAAAAAAAAAAAAAAAAAAAAAAATCCCTTCCAAACATTACAATCCAGAGTCTTTTCAAAGTCAGGAATAACAAATACTAATTATCTTCCAGGAACTACCTTCATGGCTGCCTCTGTAAACTGACATTCAGGAGCCTTGAGGATTAATTACAAGTAATGAAGCTCACTTCTGCACCGCACAGTTAAACACAGCTCCCTCCAAATGAGTTTGACCTTTCCTGCACCGCATGATCTGGAATTTCTTACCCAGAAGGGGATTACCTGCAGCCAGCATCCTCCCATGAGAACCAGTGCCATGGATGAGCCCTGCTAAGAATCTAGCTAAATATTTAGGCTCTAAAGATGACAGAGATATTTGACAGGAAACGATGCTTTAGTAGACAACACCATGTGAGCCACTGATAATTAGACAGGCTTCCTGCAGGAAATGCTTGACGAGGCTTGCACAGAATGGGGAATACATGTGGCATTTGTATCTATCTGCATAAACACATAGCTCAGTACAGAAAGTCCTGGGCCATGAAACTTGAAGCCACCCCAAAATTGGAGCGTTACAAGGTCGAAGTTACTGCCAGTCTGAGCTAAAGAGCTGCTGTATTATTGACAAACTACTCAGTTCTGAATTGACAAACTATTGACAAGACTTCAGTCAGAAGTACACCGAGACACATTCTCATACTCCCAAGTGATGCTGCTAAATAGGTGATAGGATGAAATTTTATCCTGCATTCCATTTTGAGATATTTTTTTCAGCTGCAAGATAGTAAAACTATGTATAGCAATGTTTTTGCAAAATGAACATGAAAAATTGTATCTAATCTAATTATCAGTTCTAAGAGGTGGGATCAATCTGTTAATCAATCATGTCAAAACAGACCTTCTGCACTTTTGCTTGAATCTCTGATGAAGGAGCCAGGAGTTGAGGAGTTACAGACACACAGAAGATGAAAGAAAATGTTCACCAAAAGCTGTCATTGGCTTCAAACACATTATTTTGTGTCATCATTTGGAAAAAAAAAACCCAAAAAAACACCAAAAAAACAAAACAAAACAAAACAAAAAAACAAAAAACAAAAAAACCCCGAACAAGTAACTTTAGTATAAATGAAAACTAGAATAAAATCATTCTTAAAAATTTCTCCACCGGCATGCAGACCCCATAAATCACATGTGACATCAGAATTTAATGATCCTGATGGACTTGATCTTCAAAAGCAGGGAGAGCTGTGTCTTTGCCCTGGAGGTAGTGGACTCCCTCCTCTAATGTGCTGACTTCTAAGGCTAGGAACTGCCTGGTTGCTGACGAGTGTTTGCAGGTCACTTTGCATTTCCTTAGACTTTAGTTGCTGCCTCCAGTCATCACTCCCAGTGGAGAAGAAACAGTTTGAAATGCCAGAAAATTGACAATCTCCACTCTTGCGGAGGAAAGCCACTAAATCTAACATCACTTCTCATCACCCACCCTTTATAGGTCAGACATGTCCAACTGCAAGATTAAAAATGGCTTGCTACTAATCTTAGCACAAACATTAGTGCTGCTCTAATACACGGAGCTGTACAGTGAGGTGGGATATGAAATAATCAGCTCCCTGTCTGGCCTCTAACCTTGGCTTTGAAGTACCTGGGTGCTGGGGCAACATTAAAACTATGTTTAACAATCTCTGCCCATCTGGGTCAAGTTCAGTAATAATTATAACAATAAATATGAGTATTCTCACTTCAAAATCCTTCAGAGGATGCTGACAACAACTTTGACTTATGTTATTCTCAGTCAAATAAACACCATTTAAAGAGTACCTTCCAAAACTACAGTGTCTCCTGCTTTGTCTTGCAGCTGCTAGAAGGACTTGGGATGTTAAAGCTGCTCACAGAAGCTTTAACAATTTTTAATGAATAATTACTTCAGCCAATTTTCTATAGCAGTAAAACTTCATCGATATTATTATCTTTGGAGATATTAATGTACAGATCCCACTGGAGCATTTCAAGCAAGGCCAAGGATAACATGTATAAATTCAACAGCTGTTTCTGGTGATTTCCCCATGGACCTGTTCCCAAGGTGCATTTTTTTAAAAAACAAAAACATAAGATGAAATCATCTTTTTCCTTATGTGCATGTAAATTAATCTAGGTGTCTGAAAATTATTAATAATTATTGGAAAATCAGTGGCCATAACCAGAACCTTCTGAGCCCCTCAATGAACGAAAAACTATCACTGAACTGTGAACAAAATGTACAGAGCAGAAATACTTGTCAACTTCATTTGGGGAAAAATATCTGAGGTACAAGAAAAGTCTGAAGATTAGTATTTACATCACGTGTAGCCTCTCAGCCCCATTCTCTTTTAATTACCTTCATCACTGCAGAGAGTATGAGATTTTTCGTTCCATTCTTTCAACTTCTTGGAGTGAGTACTCTTGCCCTACTAATTATAGTACTGCTGGGGTTGGCACTGGGACAGGTGCTGTTAAGCATCTTTGTTGGTGACACAGACAGTGACAATGAGTGCCTCCTCAGCAGGTTTGCTGATGACACCAAGGTGTGTGGCCTGGTTGACATCCTGGAGGGAAGTGAGGGCATCCAGAGGGACTTTGGGTGTGAGAGGTGGGCCTGTGCCAACCTCATGAAGTTCAGTAAGGCCAAGTGCAAGGTCCTGCACCTGGGTTTGGGATTCTCCCAATACAGGATGGGAGAATGGACTGAGAACATCCTTGAGGATACGGAAGTGGGAATGTTGATTGATGAGAAGCTCAACATGAGCAAGAAATGTGTACTTGCAGCCCAGAAAGCCAACCATATTCTGGGTGGCATCAAAAGAAGAGTGGCCAGCAGGTCAAGGGAAGTGATTCTCCCCCTTCTACTCTGCTCTCCTGAGACCCCACTGGAGTTCTGTGTACAGCTCTGGGGCCATCAGTACAAGAAAGACATAAGTCTGTTAGAACAGGTTCAGAGGAGGGCCACAAAAATGGTCAGAGAGCTGGAAGACCTCTCCTATGAAGACAAGTCAAGAGAGCAGGGGTTGTTCAGCCTGGAGAAGAGAAGACTCCAGGGAGACCTTATAGCAGCCTTCCAGTACCTGAAGGAGCCTACAAAAAAACTGGGGAGGGCTTTTTCCAAGGGCATATAGTGATAGGATGGGGGTAAGAGTTACAAACTGGAAGAGGGGAGATTTAGGTAAGACCCTAGGAAGAAATTCTTTCCTGTGAGGGTGGTGAGACACTGGTCAGGTTTCCTGGAGTGGCTGTGGCTGCCCCCTCCCTGGAAGTGCTCAAGGCCAGGTTGGATGGGGCTTTGAGAAAACTGGTCTGGAGGGAGGTGTCCTAACACATGGCAGAGGGATTGGAACTTGATGAACTTTACAGGACCCTTCCAATCCAAAACATTCTATGATCCCATGATTCTATGAAATAACAGTGAAGGGACAGCTAACCTCGTAAGGAATTACTTCATCTCACATTTTTTCTCTGCTCAAGCACCAAATCCTAAGCATCTCGCTAACCCACCTGCTGATAATAAACATAAAAAGCCAGGTGCCTAGGAAAAGAAAGAGGGCTGACATGCAACCACCCCTCCAAACAACCACAGGAGAGCTACTGGTCGCTCCTTTCTGCTTCTGCTGCAAGGTGAAATGCTGCTGAAATAGGTCGGTTGCTTCTGCTTCTTAAAATGCACAGCTAGCTTAAGGACAGATGTGAATAGAAAAACCTGCACAGATGTTTTTTACCAGAGACTCTACAATAAGTTACATTTATATTCACTTAAGCTTGGAGTAAAACAGCAACATTATCATTAAAATTAATTAATTCACGCTTTGTTTTGCTGTAATAGTTACTTCATTGTGCATTGATTTCCCTTCTTCTGTACAGTCTAGTAGACAACAGACGGGAAACTTTCACCATCCAGAGTACTCTCTGTTATGTAAAATTGTAAAATTGTTCACCCAATAGGAATGTTTACTAACATGAAGGAGCTGCGGTTAAAATAAAACAAAGACAAGTTTCCTGGCAGAAGGATAGCCAAAGTTTGAAGTGCAAGCAGAGCTATAAACCTAACAAGGCCCTGTTTGGTTCAAACCAGTGGCTCTAACCTTCAGATGAGTGAAACAGGCTAATCCCATGCTTGATGCCAATGAAGGCCTGGTAATATAAATAATTTATATGTTCAGCTTCAGATAACCTAGAGCTCCACTGGGCATGGAAAATGCACCTAGATCCTGCCTGAAGTTATTCAGCTAAGAAAAAAGGTTAATTTTCTAGAAAGAAGCAGCACTGAAGGTATCAAGACACAGCCACGTGACATTTGTTTTTCACTTCCCAGAGCTGGCAAGTGACAAAGAGTTCAGTCCTAAGAGACTTCTCCTGGCCCCCAGCCCTGGCTGGCTGTGAATGCACCTTGCACCCAGCAGCACCCCCTATAAGGCAGGGGAATCTCAGCCTGGAAAGCCTCACAGACTGCTTTCCCTTCCTCTTTTCTATCATGCTGGCAGCTCACCAGAGGGGCCAAGGGAATGTTAATCACTCCAAGGAGCACCCGCCACAACACTGAGCACTGACAGCCCTGCAGCTGCCCCCTCCCTGCATCCCCCTGGCCTTACATTTGGACTATATCCACCCCTGCACATGTAACCTTTATGTAGTTACGTTATCTAGGGATTTTTCCTTGAATATTTCTTGAATATTTTATATTCCTTGAGCACCGTTCACAGTAATTGAATAATCCAATAATTCTCTGCAGCCACATACAGCTTAGTCTCTTTCTAATTTGGGCCTGATGATGCCTCATAAATGAATTGGGGCAAGCCAAAAAGTAAAGGCGTTTCAGGCGGTAATGAAATCTTGAATACTTTGCCTGCATCAATTTATTAATGTCACCACAGAGCAAAAAAGCAATAGAGCATCAAAATGAAACATGCTGCATCTGTGGTTTGCCTGTTGCCTATCACTTACATGCACATAGCATTAATTAAAGACTGAAAGGCTGTAGTATAGGTTCATCTCTATCAAGCCTTTCTGCATTATTTCATGTGTAACCCAGACAAAGATGCTCTGATAAAAGCTCAGTAGAAGAATGTCCGAGCAGCCTGCCAAGAACCACACAGACTTGGCCTGTGGACAAGACACAAATCCGCAACTGTGGAAAGGAAAGCAAAAATGAAGACAGAAAAGCAGCTTCGCTTTCATTTTGGGATATGGAAAATAGAAGCATGTTTTTCAGCAGCTGATGACGGACATGAAATATTTAAAACTTGCTTGCTGCAGCACAGACAGTTGTTCAGAACCAGAACCACTCTGGAGGTCGTGGGCTCCTGGCTGCCATCATCGCTTGAGCAAAGTAAGGGATAATAAGACCCTCCAAAGTTACACAATACAACTGTTAACCTTTGGGAAGAAAAACCTTTCCTAGGAGAAAGCCTCGGAGAGATCATCAGACGCTTGTGCTACACCTGTTCAAGATCCTGTTACAAAGAAAAAAAAAAAAAAAAAAAAAAAAAAAGAAAAGTTATTTTGAAAATGATCCAGATTTTTGAGAAAAATGTATATAAAGTACCTCTCCATAGAGCAAACTACCATATCTCTGTATCTGAGGGTTAGCTATTTCATAGCATTTTTTTCTGATAACACACTCTGCAGACAGTCCTGTCCCTACCCAAGTTTGCACAGTCCTGAAGATTTTTTATGGCACTTTACAGCACTCCACTGTTACAGTACAGGTTTTTTTCCAGGAACTTATATACAGTTACTTAAAGCTGGATTTATATGAGAGCATTTCATGTTGTTCAGCTAACAGTACCACACATGACATTAATATGATTTGAGAAATGCTATTTCAAAGAAAAAAAAGAAAAGTAAGAAGACAGGCAGAAAGAATGAGATCATTAAACCCTTCCCTTAAAAATACAGAACTGAAATAGGGCAATTAGGCTGATGTACTTAGATACTAGATATCTGCATACATTTGTGCTTCCAGGCGGACATATTACCCAGCCTTCTTCTGAAAGACTGATATACAATGGGAAGACAAAATTTAAAAAAACCCAAAACCAGCTAAACAGAGCCTTACTGACTTTCTGGCTGACTACACACTGCCTAGGAAAATAAAAGGAAAAAGAAAAATATCCATTTTGTGCCAATGTGCCTCATTTGAATAGAAAAATGATGCAATTTACTTCCATTTCTTTTTTATCTTTTGTATTTTTTAGTTTCTATCAACATAAGCAGTTTTGAAAACTCTGAGCCAATTGATCAGCAGCTCTGTTTTACCTTGAACTGCAGCTTTTGGTAAATAACATAATGTATCAAACTAACTTAGTTTTATGTCTAAACTACTGGATGGCCTTTGCAAACTAGACACATATGAAAAATACCCCAGAGCTACCTGGCCTCTTTCCTGGGGTTCACATCTCTTGTTTCCTGAAAAGCTATTTTTTGGCCAACCCTCTTCTCCGTGCTAGGTTGTTGCTGTGGCTTCTGTATCCTAACTGAAGGTAAAAAATCCATCTTATAACAGGACTGACTGAAAAATAATTATACCATACCTTACTGTATACAGGGTTCATGCACCTTGTATCATGATGCCCCAGCACGCATTTATCCTAATCTTGTGGTTCATTAAAATGCATAAACTAAACATAGAAGGGCTAAGAAAGAAACCTCACAAGTTGAAAATAAATGACAGAAATTAAATAACTTTCTTACTCCTCATTTCTCTAACGTCTGATGCTGTAAACCAAGAGCTAAAAACCTCATACAAGGAACCACAAGAAGATTTGACCTTTTGTAGTTCCTTATTAAAAAAAAAAAAGAAACCAGAGAAGTAGTTCTGTCGTATAAGGACAGCCAGGATGAATCACACAGCTATTTGTATAATTAGTGTGTACTTTACTAGTAGATCCTCTTTAGTTCCTAAATGGAATTACAAAGGTGGTAGGCCACCTGTCTCCAAAGCTTTTAGAAAAGGGTCAGTTGAGAGCAAAAAATTACTCAAGCAAGATACATAGAGCAGAATAAAAATAATAATGCTGTCAAACTTTGAAAATCATTGCCAGCCCAAAAGGTATCACTAGGACCAGGGTAAATATAATAACAAGCATAAAGAAAGAGTCCTGAAATTTAGTTATCTGGGACCACAAGTTAAGAGGAAAGAAAAGCACAAGGTTACTTCATGACTGTGAAACATTCCAGCTCCGAAGACTGAAGCACTGAGCATTTCAACTCAACCTTACAAAAGGTCCCAACTGGAAGTTCAAAATTACATTTTTTTAATGGCAAAAAACCTGATACAAACTCTGTTGGTGTCATTATAGTTTATACTGCCCACTTCTCCCTGCTTTTTGTAACCAACATAATTTACAGAGCAAACCCAGAAAACACCTCAGAGACAGAGAAGACTCTCACTGGCTTCACTGATGCAGCACATTTACTCCTTTGACAGGATGGCACCAAGTGTTGTGCCTCTCATGCCAGATGTTCCCCGCTGTGTGACAAGGACAGGCCTGGCACCATGCCCACCCATCCCTCAGAGACCCAGGAGACAGGAAGGGTTTTGCAGCTTTTAAACGGAAAATCCCAAGGCTATCTATCTCATTTTTCCAGCTCTCACTCTCTTTTCTCCTGTCTTGTCACTTTTTCTTTTCCTGCATATTATTTCCCTTATATGAACTGTCCCTGTGTTTCCCAGACCCCATCTCCACTGTCTGCGTTCCAACAAAAATCATGATTCTTCTTTCTACAGTTTTGTACCATTACTGTTGTATTTGTGATCTCCCCATTCATCACCTTCTTTCAGGGTCAGGATGTGCTGTCTTCTTCCAGATTTTCTCTGTGTTTTACACCAAAATGTGTCCAATATCAAACCTGGCTGTAATCCCAGTAACCTTTCTTATAACCTAGACACTGCCATTTCTATTCACCATTTCTGGTGCTTCAGGAAATTACCTACTCATGTGACGATGGTCATCTCCATCCCATACAAATATTTTTTCATGTGAGATTTCAGGAAACATTATGTCAGTTGTCCAGCCACTTAACCAGCTCAGATCAGGTTTTTATAATTCAGTAATAAAATGAAGAGGAATCCTCAGCAATATAAATATATATGTGCAAAATGAATGCTCATCTTTACTGCAACATCTGCTGAGGAAACACAGAATTCCCTTGACTTAAAATAACTGGTTTCCATTAGGTGGAAAACAGTTTCTGAAAAAGCTCTGAATTTGGCTTTGTTTCACGACGTTAACCCCAATGCAGTAAACAGAAACAAGAACATTTTTGATTTGCTTTGGAATGCTTTTTTCATTTCTGTACATGCTGTGGATAAAAAAAATGGCCTATTCCTCTGTGCCACACAGCGACTTCATCCACCACAATTCTTTCCCATCAAAGCAGCATCAGGGCTATGGCATGCCTTAAGCAAACAGCTTTTCAGCAGCACCCTGCCATCACTCTCACAAGCTTTGCTAGGCTCAGAGAAAACTGGGGAGCCACTGATGCCAGGCATCCCTACCCTACTGCTCATGAATCACCTTGGGGCTCTGCCAGCACCTTTGCCTTCTGCGAGAGCAAAAATTATCACAGCTAAAAGTACTGTAAATTCAGCACGCCAGGTGGTTTGCAAAATGAGGTCCACAGGCTGCTTGTAAAGCATGAGTTTTCCTCTTTGTTTACAGATACTAGGATGAAAAAAAAAAAAAAAAAAATTAAAATTTTTTTTTGTCCAGGACTGCTTTCCTGTGTAAGTGAGTCATCCCTCAGGGCAGCACCACAATTAGCACGAAATTGGAAGAAGTAACAAATGAAATTGTCACTTCACTCTCCCAGTGATGTCCTGTGATCACACATGGAGTCTGCATGGAGATGCTGCTCCACCAACTGATCTGTGAGCCAAGAGCACACCCACAGCTATAAATAGCAAATCTCAAAATTTTACTGAGACCAAATGCAGTTGTCCAGTACAGCTGAGTTTAACCTCACAAAAACTTATTCCAGATATAGTCTCAAGAAGAGCAAAGAAACT
This sequence comes from Heliangelus exortis, assembly GCF_036169615.1. NCBI lineage: Eukaryota > Metazoa > Chordata > Aves > Apodiformes > Trochilidae > Heliangelus > Heliangelus exortis. The sequence goes on from NC_092422.1 coordinate 59,845,303, forward strand.
GGCATTATTACATCCTACTGTATTTTATTCCTGTGCTGATCTGACTACCCACACTCTCTCAGCCCAGGAGGTTGGTTATAGGAGTGTTTCTGCCCATTTCCATCCTCAGACCATCCTGCCTGCTCATTCAAAGCTCAAGGCTTGCGAGTATTTCGGGGACTCCTGTAACCACAGTACAACTTTTAACCTGCCTAGAATGACCATGGTGTGGATTTTGCATTTTATTTGCTTTCTTATTATCATTACAAAAGGGGGGAAAAAAAACCCAAACAAAACCTGTATGGTTTGTGAGTCTGCAGGGATCTCCACCTGGCCATCTGTGAGCTCACAGCTGAGCTTTCCTCTTATTGTTTACTCGTGGTACAATCTCTTTCACAGTGAGATGACACAGTAACACCAACAACTCAAAGACACATGGTGAGAACATCTTAAATGAAGAAAACAATGCAGTCCAGATGGAGAAACACTGAACATATACTACGTTATCCATTGGCTTTTTATACTCATTAATTTGCTATGACTGTCACGTTTTTGTGGTGTACTGGCCACACAAATAAAACCCAAGGAAATGTTTCAGCAACTATTTTTAGAGTATCATTTATTATCTTATTGTTAACTCTCAGCTTGCTGTTTTAAACTGCATATACATGGACAAAGCTAATTCCTCTGACTTGACCTAAAAATGTAATCAAAGGGTTACGGAGTCCAGATAACTGTGTGGCTCCATTACTTTCTATACGGCACCTTGGAGCTGACTGAGCTGCCAGGTAATCACAGGACATGGTGGAACAGGAAAAGGACTGAGAAGGAGAAGGACAGGCAGGGGCTTGGAGGGCCTTTTTTGTGAGAAGAAACAGAACAGGCTCAGCCTGGGTAGTGTAAAGAAAGAGATGACATTGAGGCAGGGTTAAATCAGGAATTTTAAGGAGCAGTTGCTTATTGCACAAGAATTAGGGTCCAGTAGGTGACACGTTATCAGTCAACAGGACTGGAATAAATCAAAGGATTGTGGAAGACCAGAAGAGGGTCACAAAGATGATGAGGGATAGAGCCCCTCTCCTATGAATACAGGCTGACAGAGATGGGGTTTTTCAATCTGGAGAAGATGAGTCTCCAGGGAAACCTGGTAGCCTTCCAGTAAATAAAGTAGACTTTTTACATGGGCATGTAGTCATAGGATGGGGTAACAATTTCAAACTGAGAGGGTAGACTGAGACTGGATATGAGGAAGAAAATCTTTGCTATGAGGATGGTGACACACTGTGACATGTTGCTCAGAAATCTGTTAATGTTCCTTCACTGGGAATCTTGAAGGCCAGGTTGGATGGGGCTTTGAACAACCTGGTCTACTGGGAGGTGTCTCTGCCCATGCAGGGGAGTTGAAATAAATGATTTTTAAGGCCCCTTAAATCATGCTATGATTAACCTTTCACAGAAAACATAATTCTAATTGTAAATCTGAATGCTATAGGATGTGGTAGTAGTCAAAAATTTCTATGGGTTCAAAAAGAGATTATCAAAAGTTTCTCTGAGCGAAATCCATTACTGAACACCAAACTACACGATTCTCAGCTTGGGAAACTCCCAAGCTGCTGACTGCCAGCAGCTAGCAGAATATGCCACTGGGAGGGATTGCTTTAAAAATGTCCTCCATTTTAGACTTGTCCCTTGAGCACTCCACAGAGGTCACCATTATAAACAAGCTACGTAGTGAAGTGTGTTTCTGCAGGAACGCCCCTCCTGGTTTTTCATTCCACTCATAAACTGAACTACTCTAAAAGCAACGATGCCAGAAGAGAAGCCACAGCAGTTCCCAGTGTGTGCATCTATAACATATTTGCATTTTAAAAGCAGTATGCTTGCCACATCTGAAATATTCTTATTTCCCTCAAGTAATTCAAGATTGCCTGTGAAAAAGGTGGCAGTCAAAGAGGTGGAAGAAGAAAAACCCAAACAGACTTTACACGTGGGTATTTTGGCAAGGTCTAGTTGGCAGAGCCTTCCTCCCAACCACCTCCTGATGATGCTAAATCAGTCCTTTCCCATACTCTTCAGGACGTTGGCCAGACCTTGTGTTGCCCCCAGCTCCCAGTGCATGCACTGGGTGTCTCATTGACTGCATGGAAGACAGCCCCTGGGCACCTTGAGAGAACCACCTCCACCCCACTCCTTCCCCAGAAACATGGGCTGTCCCATCAGCCTTTCTTCCATCTCCGCAGCTGACCTGCCAATTCAGGCACCCCCCAGGAAGGGTAACACTACTGGTTTTGCCTTCCTTTCTGCAAAATACAGTGCACAGGAAGAGCTACACCTGCTTCCCCCCTGCCCAGGGCAGAACAATGCCCAGAGCATCCTGCCCAAGGACAAGTCTGCAGGTGCTACCAGCATATTTAGTTATTATAAAGTGCCAGCCACGAGCAGGGAAACACCAACTTCATTCCTGACAGGGAGCGTGTAGGTGTTGGTGCCAAATCCACAAGTTAATTAAAAACTGTATTTTCTATGGGAAAACAACATGGCCAGCATAATAGAGATATAATTATATACAGGTTTCCACTGGCAACTTGTTAATTGAATCTTACTCTGTCTTAAAGGAGAGCAGGGTTGCTGTCACGCCCTCTTTGCTTCCCGCTGATGCAATTTCTCCAGCAATATTCCCACCAAAATGTCAATATGTTTGTGTCCCTGCTCTAAGGAGGACTCTGCATAATGTTGCATGACATGTGCCATCCTGAAAAGAAGCTCCTCCATTGCACGGCAAATCGCTACATGTGTAATTACCTACATTGTTTTACATAGAGCATCAAAAATGAAAAGATGATAAGTCTCTCCTCAGCCCTGCTCTGTTGCTATGGCAACCGGACACTTTTTCTCCCCCCTTTCCTTTTTCCCAGGGGACAAAGAAAACCACTAGAGATTTCACAAATCGGCATAGATTAAGCACAAATAGTTTGCCAAATGTGTTCATTCACTGTCATCTCTTACTTCAGTAACTGCGTGTATTGTGCTCACTACAAGTGAGCTGCTGTAAACACACTGATAAACACCAGCACCAGCCATGCACAACAACCCCCACCCTCCTCTCCTCCACCTCTGCCTCCCTCCATAAGCCCAGGCAAACTCCCTCAAGCCAAGCTGTTAATTTGGGGGGCTTTAGGGGCATTACTTTCCTGTTTACGTGCTCATGGATGAACAGAGGGGAACTCAGTTTGACTCCACCCACACTGCTGAGTCTGAAATTACTCCAGTGAGCAACAGGTTGAAGCAAATACTTACGTCCTGCAGACAGCTATTTTGTACGTGACACATTAAAGGGAAGAGGAGGGAGGTCTGGGGTTTGTGATCCAGATAAGTGGAAACTTTCATAGCAGCATCATATGCTTGCAAGTCCCACCTCAGCCTTAGGAGATGCACGGACCAGGACTGGCACAAGCCATCCCCCAGGAAAGCCACCAGGCACTGCCCCCCACCCCCTTTCACTTTATGGCTCTGCCAAATTTCAGCTTGATGGGGCTTTGGTGCCTTGTGCCAGGTTCTCTGATTGAGCAGTGGGGTCTGGCTTTGTTGGAAGCACATGTTAAAATGTGCTTCTATTTCTGGAAATACAGACTTTGTGGCTACTTGAACAAAAATCTTTGTACTTTTTATACCTTTCAGAGTTGAAAAGTGGAGGTGAGGGGGAGCATATGTTTTCATGAGAAGGATCTTCCTGCTCCTGTGACCTCTCCATTGAATTTGAGCACTTGAATCCCCCCTCACCTCTCCATCCTTGTGTGCTGAAGGGCAATACACATTCTGATGGAAGCTCCCACCTCCACCATGGCTGCAACACCAGGAGGAAGCCCCAGAGAGAGTTCCCCATTTCTCCCAGTGGCCCTGTGCCCATGCTTCCACGCTGCAGAGAGCCACAGAGCTGATGGCCACAAGCACTGAAAACAAGACCCTCATCCCACACACAGCACGTGGGTGACACAGCCAGCTGCCCCTGAAAAAGTCCTCCTCCAAGTGCGTGAAGCTCCTCACTGCGTTCAATGAAAATTAAGACAAAAAGCTGCAGGGGCAGTGATGACCTCTCATGCCAGCTGTCAGGAGGCCACGTGGAATGTGTACATCCAGTATAAAGCCTCACTGGCACTGGCACCCTGCACCAGTGATGTCCACTTGCCCCAGCAGTCACGAGACATTGTTCTTGCAGATGTACCAAGAGCTCTCCCATTTCAGGTCATAATGAGCTGCAGATGTGACAGGCGTTTCAGATTCCAAGTCTGCAGCAATGAAACACTCCACATAGAGGTTTGTGCCTCATTTATACTTGCTAATTTTTAATAACGACAATTTAACTTCATTGTGCGTTTCATATACTATAACAGCCAATTCAGAAATCATGCTAGAGGGCTCTGATTGCTTAACAAATCTTGCAAACAGCTTTTTTCTTTTTTTTTTTTAAGCATGTATTCTGAAATTTCAGTGTCACTTTGACAGTCCTCTAGAGGGAAGTAATAAATAATTAGGAGGCACCATACTTTGGAGATACAGAGCCAATGCTTCAATTAGAAGCATCTCTATCTCACTTTTAAAGGACTTCAAAATCAGCACAAAAAAAAAAAAGCTGGTGTTACATAGAATATATTTATGCACATCAAAGAATAAGTCACAGGAGAAAGCTTAATTAAACTGAAATTCGGGCTGATCAATTAATTCATATATTTCAGAAGGGAAAAAACACCTTATATAACTCCAAGTAACTATGATAAATGTTGGAAAGCTGAGAATTTTCAAAATGAGGCTAAAATCAAATTCCTTCAAAGCTGCAGGTTTTATTCTATCACCAACCTTCACACTTTTCCTGTGACCCTTTCATATGGTGATGTAATTAGCTACAATTTTCTGGTTGCTTTTGGCACAGAGCTAAAGATATGTACATGACCCTGTGGTACCAACTCCTACTAAGGTTAAGAGTATAGTGAGTGCTGCAATAGAAATAGCCTGAAGTTCCCAACAGACCTACAGCTCCTCTACATCAAACTCCAGAGGTGACTCTAAAAGCTGTTTTCCAGTCCAGTTTATTTAACATTAACCATTAATATATATTTATATATAGCCTTAAATGCTCCTCATTTCAGGGAGAGGCTGCAATAATACAAGTTTAGCAAATGCCTGTGATACATAGAGGAAGATTCTTGCAAGCTATGTCTGGATATCATTGCCCCTCAGAAGGCAGATGTATTTTCCAAAGCATGTGTTGAAATGCTGTAGAGGAACACTGTTTTTACAGAACTGAGAAGATTTATCAAGTGACACCAAATTCTACTTTATTCTAGCCTAAATAACTTGCAACCCAATTTTACCTAGCTTTACCTGTTTACCAGCTAAAGTAATAACCCTGAGGAAAGGTTTGCAGTAACATACTTCACTTAATGAATGTAAGCTCTTTAACAGACATGCACATGTATTCACAAAGGAAACATGTACCCACTTAATTTTGGGTAGATTCTTCTACTTTAAATATTAATGCTTATACACCTATCAATTCCATGTATATTCTGCAAGAGCATGGGAATGGCTTCTGCACATTGAACAACTGAGGGCAGGATTTCTGGATCTTTTAATGTGAATCTGTACTTAATATCCATATAAAAATTACACAAATATTCCTGAAGAACAAAATCTTTTTAACTTCTTTCAGTACCTCTTCCCATACTGTGATTCGCCCACCCATTACAGAAAAAAAACAAAAAACAAAAAACAAACCAACAAATATGTATTATGAAAAGTTACACTGCAAAGTCTCATGTTAATTAGTTCATTTTGGTGCCTTTTCACAGTGAGAAGGGTAGAAACTGAGAAAACACCTTCACTGAAGAAAATGAAGTTCAGCTTCAGATTTGGAAGGGCAAAGATTCCTCCATCATGCAGAGCATTGCAGCGCATCTCCAGGAACAAGTAAAACAAATCAAAACCAAAGAGGGAGGGGGAGCAGAGCTTAAAATCTAGGTCAGAGGAAAACCAGAGAAGTACAAAGCATCCTTTTTTATGAGCCTCACAACTGATTGTGTGAAGGTCTCATCTCCTGCCACACTCGTGCATGTGTGACATTAACCCCCTCCGCGCCGCGGGGGGAAGGAATGGCAGGAATGCCAAACAAGGGGGGCTGGCAAACTGGGGGCTGGCAAACTGGCACCTTTAGTGGAGCATGGGAGACCACATCAGGGTCATGACATACCCGGCTATCTTAAAGAGACCTCACTTCAGGGAGAACTCACTCAATGGCACTGCCAAAAAAAAAAAAAAAAAAAATTTTTTTTTTTTCTCAATAAAAAAGAAAGGCCAAACAGTAAAGGATGGATTGCCAGCAATACTGTGCTCAGGGTAAAGCCTACATATATAGGGTTTACTGCATTTTTTAATGATCAGACCAGTGGTTCTTAAACCCCAAATTTTTATGAACCTCTATCTGCAATCTTCATTCTGCTGCTGGGCCACCTGTTTTTTCATTACAGATCTTTGAGATCACAGTTTGTTATCTTATTCAAACATAATTAACTAACATGTTTCATTCTCCTGCATCAACAGAGGATGTCTCTCCATGACAGAACAACAAAACCTAAAAACTTCAGCAGACGTAGCTGGTTATTGCTTTCTGTCATCCTCTTAGAGATGGCTTCGATACCTTCTTCTATTCTTCCTGTCTTCGGAGTAAGTCCTTTTCTATTGTATCAGGGACACAACTCCCACTTAAAGCCACTGTAATTTTTCTTCTCTCTGAATAGAAAAGCAAATTAACTATGAATGCATCTGTTATTTCCTTATCCTTTGTGTTCAATTAACCACTATCTTTCTGAGTGACAAAAACTGTCTCTTACCATCTGCCCACTAGAAATCTGCTATAAGAATGTTTATAATCATTTATTAATCCTTACAAATCAACATTTTAAAAAAAATTATTACGGTTATAAGCTTTGCTTTTTATCTGGTTTTTGCTTTTCTGTTGGCTCTACCATGAAGCTCACAGCACTCTATGTGAAGAGAATAAGACAAAAGGAAATTACTGGACACTGTACCTTCCCATTGCATTGCACCCAGACAGAAACAGAACAGGTATAAATTTGAGAGCTGCATAGAAAGGTACAAAAAACTGGCATTCCATCACAAATTTTATTTCTAGCATCTTGCAGCCTCTTCATCCCCAAATTCTAACTATGTGATAAGCAGGAGGGCAGAGAGGCAAGATGGGTGTGCTGGCCTCAGCACTGCACGCCCTTGCCCAGAGGTGGTTTCCACGATTCCTGGAAGCAGCCCACCAGGATAACCCCCATCAGGCACTTTCCAGCTTTCTAGCCATTCCTTTTCCCAAAGCACATGGAAGTGCAGGTTGAGGGTGGGACTGGGTGGCAGAGACACGTGTTTGGGGCTGGGGCTGACTCTTGCCTCCCACCTGCACTCCCAGGGTGCCCCTTGCACCCACCTGCTGCCTGTCCAAGGCACCCGTGCCTACCTATGCTTTCACAGGTCTCAAGTTGGGTGCTCTAATAAGCTCTGGACTGATGGCAGACCCACTTGTCCACTACAAAACTAGCTGGGGTTCTGCTCTGAGACTTGAGGCAGGGCTGGCATGGCACTGGGGCGGGAGCATGGTCGCTCCCAGTTCCTATCAGATCCTTCCAGCCCCGCACTGAGTGACCCCAAGCTCCTCTGATGCCTTTCTTTGACCCTTCTGTGAATCCAAAAGAAAATTAACGATATAGACATCTGTTCCTTCCTCTGTCACATATGTTCAATTAATTACTATCTATTCCCTCTTTTTCTGGTAATACCTAGGGTGAGGTCAGTCATGAAAGCCTTGATTCTCTGCAGCACTTAATTTTTGCTCCATCTGGCTCTAGCTTGGTTTGCTCCAGCCAGCTCTCATAGAATCATAGAATGTTTTGGGTTGGAAGGGAGATTAAAGTTCTAGTTCCACCTGCCTTCCATGGGCAGGGATGCCTCCCATTAGATCAGGTTGGTCATAGACCTGTCAAACACAGCCTTGGACATTTCCCAAGAAGGGGCATCCACAACTTCTCTGGACAACCTGTGCCAGTGTCTCACCACCCCCTATTCCTCTCCCTGAGCCACAGCCTCAGAACCCTGATGGGGGTAAATCACTCTGGGGAGTACTCCCCCAAAGTGTGGAGAAGACAACAGGTATGGCTGCTTCTGCACTATGCAGCTTTATAACATTATCCTAATGGGGTTTGTATGGTCAATTTGGCTCTTACAACCTCATGCCATGTACCAGGTTGTGTCACATGAATCTTCAGCTTTACAAAATAATACCAACCATCTGACAGATGGTGAAAAACTCTGAGTTGAAAAGAAAACCAGAAAAAATTTCCAATTATACCTCAGGGCTAGTGGAGCACCATATGGGGGCCCAGATGAGATTCAGGGTTAAGTACTATATGGGATGGATACACCTAGTCTGCTCTGGACTTCCTGTGGAAGTTCACCATAAGCAATGTGGGTTCAAACCAATCCCTGACACCTGGCCTCAAGGCTAAGTGTTACTCCCTGTCTTTCTTTTGTTAGTTCAGTGGGTCCAGGAGATAAAAGACTCCTTCATTTAGTCTGCCACTGAGACAGATATTTAGTATTTCAAAGTACATTGTCCAGAGAGAAACTCCTAGCATCCTTTTTCATACTTCTGGGTAAGCATTGTTCCCTGCTGCTTATCAGGAGTCCTGCAACAACTCTGTACTGAATTGCCTTTCTTATTTGACCTCTCCTAGTACTCCTTTGTTGCTAACATTGAAACTTTAACAATACCAGCTACTCAAAAGCAACTGTAAAATCCTTCTCTCCATGGAGGATGCATTGGTTAGCACAGCAAGACAACTTTCTGGTTTTGTGCAAACCTGTCTGTGCCTCAGTTCCCTAGGTGTGAAAATAAATATTTAAAAAAACCCCAACAAAATAAAACACAAAACCAAACACCTGTTCTTTCAATAATACCACTTCCTTACTAAGATTTTCAGATGAAAACATCTGTATTTCTTCCATTTTTATACATGACTATGAGAACCCATTTGGCACTCATATCAAAAGACAACACAACTTGGTGAGCCTGATTTCACACATTCCCAGAGTTGTCACCACATAATCCGATGTCAACGCATCTCTGCTCTTCAGTCCTCCCAACTGCAACATGGATAATCCTATGTACACAACTGTATGGGAAGAATTAAGGCTGGTAAAATAGCTCAGAAGCCCTGAATGAGAATTAGAAGTTTGTGTCAGACCAGCGAGGAGCCATTAATAACCACAGCTCTATTGCTTTCTCAAATGATGTCTCCATTAGCCTCCACGGGATTTTTATTCAAATAACATGAGAAAACAGTTCTGCATTATTTCTACAGAACATAATTCTCCTTTTATTTTTTTCTTAGTTCTTTTTTCAGTCAATACTAGAATAATTAAAAACCTTCAGCATCCAGTATTTGTCTGCTTTTTGTTTTCAAAATAGCTTTTCTTATCTGTGAGGAGACTTTGCCATGTATTTTTATCTAACTGTAAGAGATTCACAATAGCTAGGGATTACAGCAAGGTTGGGTGATTCTTAATTTCCTTGTATCAACCTCTGGTGTCTTTTCCAGAATCTTTAAATCTTGTCCTTCTGTAGGTGACAAATTATCAACTGCACATTTCTTATTCTTTTTCCTGTTTCATTTGTTCCACGTATCTTGGGGTTTTTTCCATTCCTTTTATGAAAATCTATAAAAGGACATAATATGCAGGAGAGATAACTATGTATTTAAAAGATTAATCTATAATTTACCAAGTTAATTTCAAAATTGTTTTACAATCAAAGTGGTGAAACACTGGGACAGGTTGCCTAGAGAGGTGACAGATGATGCCTTCCTGGAAACATTCAAGGAAAGGTTGGATGGGGCTCTGAGCAGCCTGATGTAGTTGAAGATGTTCCTGCTCCCTGCATGAGAGTTGGACTAGATGGCCTTTAAAGGTCCCTTCCAACCCAAACTATTCCACGATTCTGTAAACCTGTGAAATCATAGAATTTAGACCTGGTTTGTTTCCATCTTGTACAGCACTCACCATCAAAATTTTACTTCTTTCTTGCAAGAGAAAGCTGTTACCATGGTATTCCCATTATTCCTAACACAGAGACTAAGGGAAAATTAGTTAAGCTCCCTTAAAAATTCCCTTGCTTCCAATGCAAAGGTCCACAGGGGTAGCTGTAAAAAGACTTTAACCTGCTTCACAGCTCGAGGGCAAAGAGAGACCGGCAGGTCAGTGGCTGGCAGCAGCTTCTCCAGCTGGAGAGACTCCTGCACTCTGTACAGTTTCCATCTGTTTCCCCGAATTATGACTGTGTTTGAGCAAACATCACAAAAATTTCACTGTTCTATGGCATGAGAAAAGCTTGCCCATATCATGTCTGCTTGCATTTGAATTTTAAATACTCCATTTAAAATGATGGGCAGGTCCTTTTTCTCAAAAGTGGAAATTCTCTAGCGAGAACAGAGACATTTTTCAACACTTTGCTGTGCTGTGGCCTGACTGAAACCCAGAATGGAAAAACAAGGAGAAACATCTTCAGAACGAATGACATTAGTGGAAGACAACAGTCTTCTATAAAGGTGATTAATAGACATTATCACATCCAGAGAGAGATCCTGCTCCCTGGGAAAGCCAGGAGTGCCCAGGGACAGGGCTTGGGTGGCTGACAGCTGGCAGGGATGGGTTTTTATTTTTCCTCACTTTGAATGCTACAGCGAGACAGAGAAAAAAACCAAATTTTTGCAAAGCACTGGATGGCATTGTCAGATACAGCCCCCAGCTGCCAAACCTGACCCCAGGGAGTTGAGGATGGTCCTAAGCCAGGTCTTCTCCTGAGGGCACCCGTTGTGGTGGAACTTCTGTGAATCATCTCAAGCACCTGGGTCGAATTCCCACTTACAGATGTTGGTCCTGGTGTTCTGGGCACTCTCAACACTTAATTTCCTGGAGAACCTGGAGAGATGGGCTTCAGTCCAGTCAGTGGTTTAGGTTTTCTCTGATCCTTCCCTAGGGCCCACAGGTGATACCAACCCCAGATGTCCACCCTGATAAGATATTGCAGCAGCAGCAGCACCCCACCAGAGACGTGGTGCCAATGGATGTCCCACAGTGGCAACAATCACAGTGAAGGGCACCTTCAGGAAGCTAACCCAACCAGAGACCAAGGATGGGTGCCTTACAGTTGTAATAATTTTTATGGACCTTTCATAAAAAAAATTCCCTTCCGTTAATTTTTTTTTTTTTTTTGCGCCTTCTTGTATTCAATCAAGTGGAAGTTTGGAACATTTTCAAAATATGAGGTTAACTTGGTTTTGTTTTGAAAATGCCAAAAAAGAAATGTTTCAAACAATGCAAAATTATTACTTGTTTTTTTTGTCCTTAGCCAAAATGATTCAGCAAGCAGATTCCAATGTCCTAAAACTGTATTTCTGGAGAATAACAAGCCAGTACTATAGTAAACTTTTGCACAGCTCTAGCTTGGGTTTGTTTTCCTGAAGCTTCGTCTATTGCTGCAGACTTGAATTATCTGCATTCATGCTACCCTCCAAAACTGAACTGCCACAGTGTGAAATGGCAGGGGGAAGGGGGCAGAATTAGTGAATTGGAAGATTCTGTTAGCAGTTCTAACAACATAGCCAATTGAAGCTTTTGGATGAAGTGTTTGCATGTCAAATACACAGTTTTCAAAATCATTAGGGTTCACAATTTCCACTTGAATTTAGAAGATGGATGTGTGATATATGTTACGTTGCAAAGTATTCCAGAAAACTCCAAGTGCTCTGTTTTCACCACTTTGTTTGTTTTTTGTTTTGGTGGGGTGTGGTTTTTTTGTGGGTTTCTTTGGGTTTTAGGGTTGTTTTGTTTTTTGGGGGAGGCAGGGGTTGGGGTTTTTTTGGTTTTTTGTGTGTTTTGGTTTTATTTTGGTGATTTTGGCGTGGGTTTTTTTTGTTGTTTTCTTCACGACAGGTTTCTCATCTTTCATTTTTATTCACTCTCCAGGAATAGCACTTAGCTCTTGCCAAAAGTCTCAAAAGATCATATTGCATCAACATTGACAGCATTGTCATCCCTCAGTCTCTGCATGTGCAACACGAGCAAGTCTCACAGCCAAAGAAGATTACCTGGTGTTGGCTGTGGGATCCAAGCATGACCCCCTGCCTCATGGGTGGCATCCCTCCTGTCACAGTCTTCCCTGTGGTGACATGGGACCTGTGGCTGTTGCCCTGAAGCCAGTTTTTCCCTTCCTTCTTGAGTGTAACTGAGCAGCCCCAGCACCTCCAGGAGCAGCAAAAAGTAGATATGGGCAGAGCTCCAGCATGAGCCACTCTCTCGAAGCAGAAAACCAAATACTCTTTTTTTTTTTTTTTTTTTTTAAGCAGATCCTGGCCATATTTCTGATGCAGGGACTGCTGGCTGAGCTGATGGCCTCTGGAGAGACAGCAAGAAGGAGAGGACACCCCAGTGGATGGCTGATCTGCTGCAACAGGCTGCAGGACCCACCTGCACAGAGCCACGGACAACAAGAGGGAAGCTCCTCTGCAACATTTATTCTAAGTCATACTTCAGTGAATCACCACTGCGATCCTCTTCTGAGTTACATATTCAACATCTACTCCAAAACAATGTTAAAAATAACTGATTTGCTTCCAGCAGGCAGATGGCTGCTAAATTCTTCTCCATTTTTCTGCATCCCATAAGACTTGGGCTGATATTTTTGATATATATACTCTGTGATATTAAGATATTAGAAGTATTGACAATACAGTACTTAAAGAGCTGCTGTAATTAAATATACCCTCTGAAGAAAAACTCAAGAGTTGTCACTGAAACCATGCCAGAGCTGTTACTCAGACATCTACAGCACAGCATCACCCAGAAATTAAACAGATGAACAAAACCAAAGCTTCTTTGGGGCCCCTTCTACACAGAAAGCAGTCAGACAGATAAGCCTTCAAGAGACACGTCTGCCTGGATGCTGCCTCCCATCCTTCCTAATCCAAACCCTGAATAGGAGGCTCCAGAATTGCCATAATATCTGTTTTTCCCCCGTTACATCTGCCAGGAAAGACACTGAGGCTCAGGCTGGAGCTGGGCAGAGGGCAGGCTCTGGGAGCTGCAGGGAGGAGAGGTGATGGCACAGCACAGGCAGGAGGGAGCCAGGCCCTGTGTTTACTGCTGCCAGCAGGCAACAGCCCCAACAGCTGAGTATCCCCAAGCCATGCTTATCTTTTTTCTCAGAGTGAGCCAGCAAGGCAGTTTGGAAGGAGAAATGGGGCAGCCACCACCTCTCTGGAGACAGGACCCAAGGGCAAGCTAGGGAAATAAGGTATGGAACAGTGCAGTTTTGCCCATTTGTCCGAAAGAGTTAATAAACTGTTTTATTCTAATGGGGGGGGGAAAGAAGAAAACAAAGAAAACAAACAAAGAAAACCCCACCCCAAAATAAAAACAAAGCAAAACAAAAAAACAAACCAAACAAACAAACAAACAAAAAAGACAAAACACAAAGCAGTTTACTTATTTATGACCTGTGTCTAGAGAAGAGATTTTTAGCCATCTTCAGGTATTCACCAGTACTGTGAAATCCTTGAGAACAACCCAGACAACTTGGACAGACTGGGCTGGGTATCTGCTTTCTGAGTTTCTAAACACTTTCTCAGGATGAAAGCAGGTAAATACCCCGTGTTTAGCAAGGATCCTGCAGTAATGGCTGGCAGCCCATCACCTGGCTAGCTGCTCAGGACAACCACCTGCAGCTTGCCCAACAGGCTTATGCAAAGGACTTTTGCCACCAAGACAGAAGTATAAAGGTCCTTGAAATCAATGGGAAGCTCTGCTTATAGAGTGGATGGCATAATACCACCCCCCATCTTCCCTTCATCTTCAAGGACATCTAGGCCTTTAAGCCCTGTACAAGGCAAGCATGCCTGTCCCGAGCCCTTTTCAGGCTAAGAAACTAATGGTGAGCTCAGATAAATCATCCTAAGCAGCAATTAATTGACCCCAAACTTGCAGCAGCTCCAAAGGAATCATTGATGATTGTTTTTTAAGGTGTCTTTGGAGAAGGTCAGTAGGATCCTGTAAGAGAGACATGAAGGACTTGCTGAAGCAGATTGCCAGCTTGAGAGAGGATTAAATTATGATTCCTCATACTCCAGTTTTATCTCATGGCAGGTAATTTGTGTGTGAAGCAGGAGAGAAAGGAACAGACATCTCAACAAGTCTAAAGCTTTTCATTTTCAAGGGGCCTACAACAAACATCATAAACTGTTTGCAATACAAGAGCAGCAGATACAGAGATACTGTCTCACCCTTGCCAGATAGCTTGCTGGGCCCATCAATGTGTTAATGCCACTGAAAAAAACAGCTGTAAATCAGAAATGTGGGTCTCCTAGGATAATCAAACTGTTCAAGAGCTGCTGAGAAAGTCCTACACTAATATAAAATTTAAGAACTTCACTCTCAAAATGCAGGTAAGAAAGCAAGAATATGCCCTTCCCCAGTATCCAGAGCTTCAAATTTACTTCCAGAATGCCTGAAGAAAATAAACCATTTGTTTTGCCTCATGGCATTAAAAGCCACAACCACCCAATTATCAAAGGCCCAGATTTCCTCTCCCTGTCAGCAACTATTTCAATTAAATCATTTTATTTAAAAACAACAGCAAAAGCATGTAAAAATCAAAACATGCCTCAGTGAGAGCTCCTTCAACAACTTCCATGGCACTGCCTGGCAACTGGATGGTTTTTAAGCAGGTTGTGAAGAGCAGCTGGGGCTCACCTACAGGACACTATAACCTTATGCATTGATGTGGTTTGGTTGTGCTGATGGTGCCTACACCCTTGGAAGACCACCCCTTCAAACAAAAAGCAGCAAGAGGCTGCAGTAGTAGTAGTAACATAGGCAGCACTCAAGGTTGAAATCATGAGGATATGAGGAATATGGTAACTGTGCTTCAAGGGGAATGAAACAGCATCTTGAGAGAGGAAAAGATTTATTGATTCAGGAAATTCTCTTTTCATCCAAAATAAAAAGCAACAAATCTGAAACAGTCTTTTTAAGCTTCTAGGTTAAATTTTCAGGAACAGGAGCTTGTGTCAATTCTGGCAAATAGTTTTGGCCTTTTGGGTTTTTTTTTAGTGAAAACTAAACTTTTTCATAAAAATAATAACTTTTGCTTCCTCATCCCCAATTTACATTTGGGTTGTATTGGTTTTCTAACTCTTGAAAAAAAAAATAATTGTATAAGCCTGTAAGTGTTACTAAAGGCCATCCTTCTGCAGCATTTGGAAAGAAGTAAAATCTTTGGAAAATACATGTAGAGGAATGTACAGTGACAGAAATGCATTTACACTCATGTGCATGCATCTATCTACTGGACCCCTGCCTACGAATTTATCATTTTTCCCAGGTATTTTCGCAGCCCAGAAACCTAAACCTGCAACCCCCTCAGCTACCAGGGCTGACAGTGCTTGGGGGAAGACCTGGTGTTATGCCAGAATTCAGGATCACTCATCCCTCCTCCACTCCTCCTCCACAATACCCAAGAGCACCATCACCCCTTGGAGACAGCTGCTGATGGGAACTGCAAGGGCCAACAATCCAGACATTGTTGATTGCTCTGGTTACTTTCTTTGGACATTTTGCCATCTGCACTACATTTTTAGTTAATTTATGACAGTGGTGGAAACCCCTTAGGATCCCCTTCCACAGTCTTCCTGGTGAGCACTTCCTTCAGGCTTTAACAGCTTCTTTTAGGTTTAACACTGGAAGTGCCTATGGATGAATCTCCATACACATGGTAAATCTGGAAGTGTGAGGCTGAGAGCTATGCAAGCTCAGAAAAGGTGTTCCAAGAAATGCAATTTTGAAAGAAGAAAGCTGCATCTTTGGTTATTGGGGGATGCTATGCAGTTTGATGAAGAAGAAATAGGACCTGCAATTTTAGTCTCTGATCTCTGAGCATGTTTTTGTGTGGCTGTGGGCAAAAAACAAATTTTTCATCACTCACAGGTTTCACAATGTACTGGTCTACGCTGGTGAAAGCACAATGTTGGTGACTGTGTAGTCAGGATAAATAGGATCTTTGAATCACATATAACAAAAAATCCTGAGTAACTTCCATAAAGGTTGAAAATACCTTTACTCAACTGCTATTGTGTTGAGAAGGAACCTGTTAAAACAATTTTTTTCTTTGGCTAGGCGGGCTTCCTCAGAAAGCTATTATCAGCTTTTTAAAGGAAATATAAAGGGGCTATTTCAGAAAAAAAGCAACCTAAAATTATCATGAAAGTGCTCGTACATAGGCAGGTGGATGGGATTTTCACACTCATGCCTGTTTCTGAGAGAGAACAGGTCTTTTTAGGTTGCTTTGGGTAACATGAAAAATCACGGGAAAATTCAGATGCTTCCAGAGAACAAGGTTGTAACTACAAAGCATTCTCAAACCCAAATAGTGGAGCTGGAGACTGAAGAACAAGCACTGACATGGCAGAAATAAAACCTATTGGCTGGATGTGGTCATTTATTAGGGCTTAGTTATTACGAATACTACACATGTGAGGTTCAAGCGTACATAAGAAATGTGGGCAAACAAGGTGACACTGAACCTGTCCACTGGGTCAGGAAGAGACATGGGGCCTTAGAGGGTGTCCATTACACATTTATATGGTTCTGCTCCTTCTCACTTCCCCAGACTCACTCTAGCTGGGGACCAATCCTTACCCCCAAGGCACCGAAGAGGATCTGAAAAGCTGATGGGGAGGGGAGTCCCTCATTTGCCCAGCACAGTCTGCTCCAAGGCAGCCACTTTGCTGCTTTTGATAAAAATGTGTATTAGGGAAGTAATGTAGTTTTTCTATGCTTGGGCACAAAAAGCAGAATAAAACATGCAGCAAATCAGCTGATCCTTAAATTGGCTAGTTTAATATATCAAAGGGGAAAGCTATTTCAGAAATACAAATCCTACATCTACTACATCTGATTAAACAAATAATTGACAATTTCTGGGACAGTATACAAGATCCTGGTTTATTTTGATTTATTAATAAATCATGATAATTTTGTTCCATTGGTTTGCTAGTAAAGAGTTAGTATCAAGATTGGGGGTTTTTTTTCTATTAGAATAGTGATTTATGGAGTGAGTACTCCTTACATTAAAACCATTACAGAAACATTCATTTTATCAGTAAACTTTAATGAACAAATAAACTGGAGACAACATGTTTAGTTCAAATAAGATTTAGCCTGTTATTGGATTGCAGACTAAGGATGCAGAAAATTGAACCTTTGTCTATTAAACAATATTGCAAGCAAATGTATTTACTTCTTTGTTTGTAAGCTGGCCTTCTTCAAGCAGCCATAGCTGAAAAACCCTTAATTTTCCATTGAATTTGAAGCAGGAACACAGCAGTTGACTTGTCCTTGTGTTGGCTTGTCTTTGCATTATTTTTGAAGATACCACAGATGCATTTGCAGCAAGTAAGTTTATTATTGGTGTGAGAACATTTGCAGTCTGTGGCAGGTTTAGCTCCTGAAAAACTGCACTATAAATACACAGAAACAATATCTATCTAGATGAGATGCTTTGGTTCTTGCTGCAAATACTCTGCATTTTCTCATATGGTAATATCTATGTGTCCAGTTCTGGGACCCCCAACAAAAGAAAGACATGGAGCTTGTGAAGCGAATTCAGAGGAGGACCATGAAGACGATCAGAGGACTAGAACACCTCTTCTATGAAGACAGGCTGAGAGAGTTGGGGTTGGGGTTTTTTTCCACCTGTAGAAGGCTCTGGCAAGGTCTGGCAAGACCTTATAGCAAACTTCCAGTACCTAAAGGGGCTACTGGAAAGCTGAAGAGTCACTTTTTACAAGGGCATGTAGATGAGAGGGTAATGGCTTCAAACTGGAAGAGGGTAGATTTAGGTTAGATATAAGGAAGAAATTCTTTCCTGTGAGGAAAGAATTGTGAGGTGAGTGAGGTGGTGAGACACTGGCACAGGCTGCCTAAGGAAGTTGTGGCTGCTCCCTCCCTGGAAGTGTTCAAGGCCACGTTGGATGGGGCTTGGAGCAGCCTGGTCTGGTGGGAGGTGTCCCTGCCCATGCAAGGGAACTGGAACTGGATGATCTTTAAGGTCTCTTCCAACCCAGACCAGTCTATGATCCTGTGACTGTATATGATTATCATGCTGATAGCAGTGCATCACTAGGGTAACTCACAAAGTGTTTTGTCACATAAAGGAAACATGCATCTTGTTCTTTATTACAGACATGTTTGCAAATAGGAATTAAGTCAAGGACTTTGCTACACAGAAATTCTCAGCAAAGCTGAGATAGGTGAGGCAGCTGTCTGAAGTCCAGAGCAAAATAACTAGCCAGAGGATGTGTGACTTGGCCACCTCAGCTGAAAGGATTCAGTCAGTTTTAGCCACACATTGACTACTTCTGCATCAAATTTACTATTAGAAAACACATTGCTACCACCAATGTTTGTAAAAATTCACTAACCCTTATTGTAATGGAATTTCAAGCAATTTACCCTTCTACTGCTCTTTTCTAACTGGTCTAAATAGGGCACTGGCAATAATGAACCATTTGCAGTCCAAGAGTCTGAAAAGCAATTGAGACATCTGCTGTGGCCCTAGGGCTAGGCACACACATCCTGCTCAGGACATGCTCCACAGCTGATGTTACTGCATGTCCAAATGAATGCTCCCTCAAGCCAGGCATAACACTGATCACCACAGTGGCTGAGCAAGAGACATGAGGGCTAGGCAAAATCTGGACAACTACAGAAATTAATTTTTAAATTAAAAAAACCCTTTCCCCTCCCCAAGAAAAACATATTGAGTAACTTGGTAGTTTCTGCAAGTAGCACACGGTAAGGTAAAGAGTGGTTAAGAAACATTTAACTGCAGCATAGGCTTTTATGGCTACTTTAGATAGGAATCCTAACGTGTACAAGAAAAATCTGTCCTAGAGAGGAAGATTTACATGACAGCTGGTCTGTGTCCTACCATAAATTCAAAATCATAGCCATGTATCTGGGATTCTGTGTACCCAATCCTCACATCTGCAGCAACTCTGCCATGTACATGTCAAATTTATCACAGAGTTCAGGAGCAATCCATCCTGCAGATGCAGTGGGTTTGATGTGACCAGAGCCCATCAGACTGGCAGCCAGTGTCCAGTAGTTGTTTACTCCAGGCTCTTGTGTTTCCAGACATCCAGACTGAGCTATTGCTCCTCCTACTTGCTGGGTACCCAGAAATGTGGCCCGTAGGTAACAAAAAATGCACAGCATTAAATGATGGGTAAAGCAATAGTCTGCCAAGACTGGAGCTGACAGACATGAGCCCATTTTGCCTACATCTTTTTAGTAGGCATGAGCAATTAAAACAAGAACTGCAAAATGAAAGATGTCAGAAAGCAAGCAAGAAAAAAACCCAATCAAATTCTAGTATCATGAGTGAAAATTAACTGCCTGGCTGCTGCATATGCCTTTGAAAAACTCTGACCTGAACTGAGAGAGAAATGTCCTTTGCAGAACACACAGAATGCCAAATACAAGATTTTAGATTCATCTATGAAAATAAAATAGATTATTTTACTATCAGAAAAAGTACAGTGAAGCATCAACCCTCCCATAAACCCAGTTACATACATACATACATAAATAAATCCCTGACTTGCCAGATTTCCTTAGCTGATGTAAACTGTTTTTAAGATATTTCCATTACATGAGTAAACACCACTTCCTATACTTTTTATTGACTGAGTGTAAGGATTTAGAGAAGACAAATCAAGTTTATTTTAGATTCCCTGAGGAAAAACAAACCCATCTGTCCTTACTCCTTACCCGCTGTTTTACAGTGCTCATTATTAGTTATTTCCATAACGCACCTACACTTATCCTTATCCACAGGAGGAACATTCATCTCACAAATATTCCTGTCAAACAGCCCTAAAGTGTAAAAAAAAAAAAAAAAAAAAAAAACTGACAAAGGGGCTGAAATGGCATCTAACCTGGTGAGCCTAAAGCTGATCCTGTGACATCTTTCACACAGAATGACACCACCTATGTGGGAATGGACGGAGAGAAGAGGTTGAGAAACAAGTAAAACAGGCAAGAGAAGTGTGCCACCTGTTTTACTACATAATGTCAGGCTTGTTTTGATATCTTTAATAGCTCTCTGCTAGATGACATACCAGCTGCTTGCCTTTTCTTTTCCCCCTCACAGGTGGCATATGTAAAAGGTGAAGAGCAGTGCTACCTGTATCAGAGGTAGCAATCCCAGCATGGGAAGTCCCTGGCACTGAAGACTTCTCTTTATTTTCACCAACACAGGGGTAGCTCTCACAGGCTGGGGCTTATAGTCACACAGCCCAGAAAAAACCTCAGCCAAACTCCCTTGGAAATTGTTTTTTTGGGCACCCTCTCCTCGTGTCTTTGAAAATCACAGCAAAGTATATCCACTGAGAGATCACAGCATTAAAGGTGGTAGGGAGCATCTCAGTCTGGACAGTAAGCAGCCACCACAGGATCACAATCTGCATTCCTTTTTGCACGAAAATGCTCTGCTATTTTTGACAAAATCTTAGAAAAGTGTATTATCAAATCAGAGGGGCTTAAGCCAGCAGAGCTGATGGAAAGCCATGTTTACTGATCCTTGAGGATGCCTCCCTGGAAAGTTCCATGGTGGTGTGATTTTGGATCTTTGCAAGTCACACAGAGCAGTGCAAGCAGAAGTAGGGGAAGAGTTTCCAAGCCCCTTGCTGTATATGCAGGGACTCAACCCAGCATTTTACAGATGATCCTGTACCGTGAACTTTCGCTGACAAAGGCGTCTAATGCACTGTGGTAACAACAGCTTTACTTATTTATGGACAGGACAGCAGCAGTTTACAATACAATTTCTGTTGTGCTTTTTTGCCTGACATCATGAGACTTCAGGTCTACTCCCCCTTGTTTCCACTGGCAGTGCTGCCATTTCCACCACAGGCGGATGATGGAATTGTGAGGGCAGGGTACCACCATCCTGATCAGAAAGTTAGGACAGCAGCAGTGGAGCTGGTAATCTTATTTCTCAAAATCTGCTTACTAGATGCCTCGCCTCCGCAGCACACAGGCCTCCAAGGCATGTCTCTCTGAACACAGGTTTCCACATCAGTGGATTTGGTGAATATCTCAAGACAGTTTTGTTTAATGTAGCACTGAGCTGTGCTGTTTCATTAGTCTCAATGACAACATCTCAACTTACCACCTGAGCCGCAGGTTCACGTTTCTCTGCACTGACAGTGTGAGCACAATTTAGCTGGTGCTCGGGATAATCACAAATCCCATCTGTCTTTGCCTCAAGAAAGACAAGGCCCCTTCTGCAGAGGACCCCGTGCTGTTTTATCTGCGAAAACTCAGTCTTGTGCTACCGATGAGAGATGGGGGAGACACGAGGAGGCAGCTGGGCCAGGCAGGAAGCCCCACGCTAGGCCCACCCCACCCACCATGTCCCCACCGGTGTCCTCCCACAGAGCAGCAACACGGATGAGAGACAAGGCTGGCATCAGGCCCCCCTTTCCACGGCTGCTCAGGCCCAGCAGTGTAGACACAACCGCTGACCTCAAGCTGTTCCCGGTGTCTTTCCAGTAAATAAACTGTCTGCTCGAGACAGTTTCCCTGTGACAAAGCTGTGAAGCTGTCGGTGGAAATTCCTCCCAGAATGGCACAAATGCACTGGCACGGCACGTGCCGGGGAGAGAAACCCTGGGCGCACAAGCCAAGGGCAACAAAGAGAAGGAATGCATCCCATTGTAAAGGGATGTCAAGAAACAAGGACCATGGAGGATAAGTTCAGTTTTTCAGATAAGTTCTGTTTTTCAACAGTCTGAAGAAGACCAAGCTGTTTATAAGAACTACTCTCCGCACTCTACCAGCCTGCCTATAGGTGAGGTGTCTGCTGCTGCATATTATTTTTAAATTCTATCTGAAGAAAAAGCATTTCAACGATTGTTGAATGTATCCTAAATTTCATTCTAAGTATTCCTTCTGTTATAATGCCTCCTCGAGTTGGAAAAAGATAAATAAATTTAACTGAAGTTGAACATCCATTTCCTTTCTATTTGGCCTCATTCCAAAATCACAGTACTCTTTGTAATACCAATTCTGAACACAAAGATACATAAATTGTTTACTTAATTCTTCCTTTTATTTGCTTTGATTTATTTAAAAACAAAAACGTAACATCCTTAACTTTCTCACTATAAGCAAACACAGACAAACAGCTTGCCTCAAACTTGAATAAAGTCCTATTTAATGCACACCACAAGGATAATTTCTAGTTCTAGCAGCACAGTGATACTGATAACCACATTATGCTACTGTGCCTGACTGTGGTTTCCAAAGAAAACAAAACAGTTGAGGAAAAATGCTTCTACTTTGGAATAGAAATCTTCACACTATTCCTCAGGCATCTTTAACGAGCATCATGGTACCGACATTTGTGGATGTACGTGTTGTTGGTATTAACATTATCCTCTCTGTAAGAATGTCCTATCAAAATCTTTACCTCTGAAAAGATGAATGCTACAATACTTCACCTTGCACTATAAATGCCTTCTGCATTAAACGCACACAAATTATATCAAATTTCATTTGCATTACTTCATTCTTCATACTTCTTGCAGCTTGTAAGACCACGGGACAATTCCATCTAACCCTCAAAGGATTTTCCACTGTCGTTTAACATTGCAAGGTAATGAGTAACCTTTGAGTAAAGTTCTACAATTTAACCCAATCTGCAGTGCACAAAACACTGGCTGACCTACTCTGTAAACTGTCCACAGTGCAAGTTTCCAGGACCAAGGTACACCTTGTCTGTATTTGCTCCTGCTGACACATCTGTCCTTCAGGCACTCCATTCCCACTCTGTAACTGCTGAATTGCTTTGAATGTACCTTTCATTAAGAATCAGTATGTTACCCCTTCAAGTTTCAAATATACAGTTTGAAACAGAGGGTACCTCAACGTACAATAAATTAAACCTTTGCAAATCTCAGGGTCCACAGCAGCAGCAGACCAGATGGTCAACAAAATAAAATACAGCCTGCCAACAGCAGAGAGTTACTTCCACATATGGTAGCAGAGTGACTACAAATCTCCATTGACAACTTGAAAAAAAAAAAAACCAAAAAACACCCTACATCTTGCACCTTTGACCTGGCATTAAAACCATGGTTTGGTTAACCTGGATCAGCAAATGAGTGGTTACACACCTCTCTGCTGATACACCTCTACTGTGCTTCAAATGTCTATTGAAACTAATGACAAATTATATATGCATTTTGTTGTTAAATCTGTAAGAATATATAGAAATTTACACCAGCCTCTCCTTCCATTTCATGGTGAGAACAGTAAAAGATGGGTCCATTACAGATCCTTGGAATAAATGCAGAGATTGGGTTGTCCATACAAAACCACAGCCAAGCCAAGAGAACAGTACAGAAAATGAGCAGACGCTTGCAAAGTTGCTCTTTCTCCAGCAGCAAACATCACCTACGAGCTATTTTTAGTATGTTTACAGGACCTAGTCACTGATCTGGTTTGCAGAGGCTCACAAAGCTGCTTTGGCAAGCTGAAAGGTGGTGAATATGGTGCCAGAGCAAGCAAAGGGATGGGAATGAATCAGAGAGATAATCTCTGCAAGGGACTTCACTGCTGAAGAAATTGTAAGATGGGAATACACCCTCACAAGGGCTGAACCTGTACTTCAGGATTAATTAGGAGCCTGACACAGGACAAAACCACACTGCAGTCCTTTCGGGTCTGATAGGATAACAAGCAGAAAGCAAAGTTTTTAGCACTGGGAAGTAATAAAAAATTGTGTTATGTAGTATATGGTTCAAGAGCTGTTGTCACCTAGGGGACAGATGTCTGTTCCAAGCAGCCAGGACCAGTCCCCGGGGACCTGAAGGCCCTTTCCTGAGTGTCCCTCATGGTGGCATGCCCACTCCCACCATGGGATATCATGGAAATGACAGAGCTGAGCAGAGGTCAGATCTCACCTCCAAATGCTGCTGAACCCCCCAGAACCCAAAAGCACACCCATTTCTGACCTGCAGCATGGAAACATGCTGGTGAGCACTGAGCTCTCCTGTATGGCTAATTTAAGCACATGAGGCTCTCTGAGTGCTAACAACATGATGTGCTTTCCCTAGGTGACAAGAGGATTTATCTCCAAGAAGAGTTATCTACAGCCTACCCACAAGCCCCCAAAGAGCACTGTTCCCATTGTTAAATTGCAAAAATCAGGTACTAAGACCTGCAAAGAAGGTGGATGATTTTGTGTAAATCATGGGACACGCTGAAGGTAATGCCCCAACAGTCACCTGTCACAGTGGCAATTATTTAATTAAATTTAAATAACAGAAAACTGCCAGTCTTTTGCTTTTCAGTAGACATAAAACTGATACATGCTACGAGTTTCATCATTTTTCATCTCCTATTCTCCCATCTTTCTCATCTACAAGTGGCAGTGATCTCATAACTCGCTGTTGGAGTGAGATTTGAGCCTGTTACAGTAGATGGTAAAAAAAATTGTTTAGCTTTCAAACTCTAATTCAAGCTCCAATAATTCCTAGATCCAAAGGTATCAGAAATTAAGGGCTGCTTTAAAGTGTCAGAGAAACAGAAGAGTGCTGCAGAACAAGCTGTAAAAGCAAGTGTAGCTTTTGGTAGTATGCAGTACAGTCCCCCTTCTTTAATCCTTTTTAAAACTGTAGGAATTCAACACTGCTGCTGGAAGAATAAAATTTCCCTTTGCAAACCTAAGAATCGGCATTTGAAAAATGATGTTTTCTATCTACCCCTGTAACCCTGTTGATGTGTCCTTGGAAAAACACCTTCTTCCTCAACCCCAGGCACACCTGCAGCCTGTGTGGTGTTCATACAATAGCAATTCCATTAGCCTTGCCTAAAGTGTCATCAATTTCCTGCGAAACTCTGGCTGCTGAAGTGCACTGTGCACTGCAAACAGAGCAGGCAGGTCTTCTCTCTCGAGACCATACGTATGCCTGCCTGCATATTTCCAGCTATATATCTAACTTCACACCTGAATTTGTAACTATACCCAGGAAATCTACACGAGGCAACAGGGGTGAAGATCTGAAGTCCTCGGTGCTTCCTAAAAATACTCTGGGATGGATTTCTGGAAAGAAGTGGTTGCATAAATTAAGTGGAAAATATATCGCTCGCATCCGCTGTTTCACTGGTTTTGCACCTATTTCTAAAAGGCAAATTTACCTTAAGAAAAAAAAAGAAGGGAAACAAAAACTATTGCAGAGAAAGATAATTTTGAATCCACCTTTTTTTTCCAGTTTTACCTGTACTGCACTTCTCAATCCATGAGCATTAAAACCACAGAACAGTGTTATGCTGAAAGCTGCAAACAGGAAGGAATTTTCACAGAATCTCCTCTTGTGAAGAAAGTAAAGTTACATTAACTACACAGCCAGGGAGGGAGACTGAGATAAGGGGAAGCCAAGTCAGTGACATGGCACAGCTGGAAAATAGTTCAACTTCAGTACTGCACTATAGTTGGTTGTCATTACTAGCAATACTTTTTTACAGAACATCTTACTAACAGGGAACTTTTCAGGCAAAACCTGGATGCTGGCTTTCAGGATCTTACAGCCTAAGTTACATGAAAAAAATGGCAGTGATAATGTACATATCTATGCTGTGAATGATAACTGGTGAGTGGAACCAACAGTGCAGCCAGAAGAAGACATGCTGTGTTATGGCTCTGGAGAATCATCATCAGGCTCCTTTCTTAATCATTCAAATGGGCCAGTTTTAAATTTTTCTCAGAACCACAAGGAAGCAGAAAGAGCTGGTTGGGATCCCAGGAACACATATACTAGCACAGCTCGGCGTGATGGACAGCAGGGCCCAGATCACATCCTACCCACCCACTGAGATTGTCCACCTTGAAGCAATGACAGGCAGCCACACAACTACCCAAAGTTTTTTTGCTTCTTGGGCAGACGTAAAACCTACGTGCATGTGTGCAAGTAACAGTTCATAACTCTACAAAAGAGCACTCATTAAAAAAACAACACATACCATGTTTTGTCAAGAAAGGTTGGACCACATCATCCTTGAGGTGCCTTACAACCTAGTATTCTATGAGCTTATGATTCAAGTCCAACTACCTCTCTGGCTATACAGGGCAAAATTTAGTACAGAAACTTAACTTAATGTGATCTTTGAGAACCACAAACAGATTGGTGTTGGCATATTTTCTTTAACTTTTGTTAAGTTACCTTAAGCGCTCCTATCACATACATGAAGACTGAAACAATTTTTTTTTTTTTAAATTGCCATTGTCAAGGTATGCCTCCTTAGGAATGAAATTATTTAGTCAGTGTTTCTTTTGGACCCTCAGGCCAGCAAGACCTGGTAAAGTATTAGTTAAACACAGATATAAAAAATTCTGTTAAGAGACTTTCATCTTCACTTAATTGTCCAGATTTGGGGTCTACTATGAAACTAATGGAAACTTTATAATGCTTTTTATCTAGCATTCTGAATATGCTTATCAAGTGCTGCTTACTCTTTCAAGTCAAACAGAAATGTGTACAGAAGTTGTATGGTATAATTTACAATTGAGTTCCAGTTTGTAGCCACCCAGTTAATGTGAACAGTATTACAGACAAGAATGCATTTCTTTTCTAAAAATTAATATAATTGTCAAGATTTCCAGCTGTCATCCTATTCACCATTCCTCCTCTTTTACTAAATTAAGAGCACATCCTACACTGAATTAAGCACAGAGTTTTACATAAATTAATTTTAAACCTAAGAATGGAATTAGCTTTTGCCATCCATTAGCATGCTCCTGTTACACATGAAAACTACTCTCCAAATTTCCATTAAGGAACTTGAGAATTTATCCTCCATGCAGGGGTTGAAATGTAGCGGACAAGTGGAAGCCCATTAGCAGTTACTTTCATCATCCACGAAATCAGCTGTGGGGAGATCACAAGAGAGCAGGGAGAAAAGCCACACAAAGGAGAAAAAATATAATTGTTTGTAAAATATTCCCTTTTATGTCATACTATGCTCACTAAATAATTAATTACAAATACATCAGCTGCTGTTAAAAGAAAAAATAACAGGGGGGAGGGGGAAATCAATGAAAAGCTCACAAATGTAGTTAATAAAAAAAAAAGTACAACCAGAACTGATGTTCCAAACACCCAGGTTAAATGCTGAAGAAAGCAATGCCAGCAGCAAGCGCCTGCAGGCATTCGCCGTGATTAGTGACTTGGTGCCACAGAAACTGCTATGCTGAAGAAACCCTCTGACCTGGGGATTGTGACACCAGGAGCTAATTGCAAACCGTGTAATCGCCCATTCCAGATGGCTCTGTAGCCTAAAGCCCCTACTGCCTGCTCCCAGTTTTCCCCAGCAAGAGCATCATACAGGTCAAAAGGAGTCTGCACTAATTGCTCTCAGTTGCCAGCATCACCTACAACTCCTAATGGCTTCTGGATTCTACCTGTAAATAAAAATTTCCATTAAAGTGCCTTGGAGGAAACATCTCGCCTCTAGTTAAAGATGTGAATTACAGATAAATACCCTGCCTGCTAATGTGATTTCATGTGAACACATAGTGCGGTTTTCAAAAAATACTGCGCATAAAATATGAATGCATTTTGAGACAAAAAAATCATTGCTGTGGAGGAGTCACGCTCCTTTACCCCCTCCTCGGCTACAGCAGAGCCCAGCAATATGTGTTCTTCAGATTTCACATTGCCACGGATTGATTCTCTTTCACATGACACGCAAGACAGCTGATAACTTGCTACCTGAAAGGCAACTGTATGGGTAGAAAACCACCCGAAAAGGGGAAATGGCTCAGACAAGAGAGTTCACAGTGGTTAACCTCCTGGAACACATTAGCTACACCAACTCCCAGTTGCCCAGACTAAACAACCCTGAAAACCTCTTGATTTTATTCACTAACAGGAAATGATTCAGATACAGTTCTGCAAAGGCAGTCAACAAGAAGAGGTAAATTACACACACTCACTGTACTACATTTTATGATGAAACAATCAAGCATAAAAGTTATTCAGCTCCGGTGTAATTTTTTCTTCCTTCCTTCTTTTTAATGTTTTACCCTCAGTTGGCACATCTGAAACATAAAATGTGAGTTCAATATACGTCACTTATTTTTTTTAAACACACATATCCTATAGACTCCTGACAGTGCAATGCATCACCATGTGTGAGAGAAAGAACTGGGATCTCTTGTAGACAATTGTACCTGCACATAAATAATAATGAAAACCAAAGTGCTGTAAGATCTGGTTATAAACAGAGAGACTTTCTTTTTCATTTAAAGCTTTTCATGAGAGATTTACTTAGCAACACAAATGTTACACACACAGCACCAAACCAGCACGTAAAAGGATCAGAATATTTTCTGGCTTCACAACTCATCCCAGCTGCTCTATAGAGTACAGCTATGTTCACAATACTAAAAAAAACCCTACCCCGTGATAAACTATGTAGAGCCAGCAGCAGCAGAGCAGCTCTGTTACTTGAAAATATGGTCAACCTCCTTCCTCCTGCAAAGGTCTGTACAAATGAAAAAGCCAGACTTAAGGTTGCACTTTCATGGTAAGGCTGAGTGTTTATTATACATTTTGCAAAACTTTACTATATTGGTCCCATACTTATATATATTTTTTTAAATAGCCACTGTTTAACATATATATATATACACACATGTATATACTTAAATATACTTACATACATACACTTACAGACTTTTTTATTGAAATATATACACACACTCTCTCTCTATATATATATACCTACAGACACACAGAGTAGGCAGAGGATATGTGGAATAAGCCACCAGGATTTTTTCACATTTTGCTGGTCAAACAAACCTAGTATGTTGACTTCTCTCCATTATCAGACACCTGGAGCACTGCTGTGATCAGGGACAAACCAGAGACCCAACAGCCTGTCTCGATCATCAGCTCCAGACTTTGTTGATTCAGACTACTGGCAATTATTTCCCATTGTCCTTATTACAAAAAAATAAAAGCCCCAAGGGGCCTAGTAAAAACCCCTGACGGTCCATCTCAGTTCAGTTTTTAATTAAGAGCTGCAGCTAAGTGTTTACATCCCATGCAGTCAGCCAGAAACCACATGCAGTGTAGCTCTTCTCCTGAAGCAACTTCTGCAGCTCTTCAGCCAGCAAAGCCCTACCTAAATAAGAGGTGGGAGGCTGAGCAATTTGACCTCAGACACAACTCCAGCGGGTAAGAAACCAGCAATTCCCTTGGTCACATGATGAGGTTTGCTGGGAACCAGCTGCTCTTCAAAGCCAAGGGAGGAGGCACCCCGCAAAATGCCAGCCTGGGACTAGTTTTAAAATACTGGTTTTGCAGTGTCCTGATTCCTGGAGTGGGAGGGAGGGTGGTGGGCAGGTTGCACACCCTGACACTAAAAGCCCCTGGCAGGGTTGGGCTGATATTCTTCATTCCCATGCTCACATCAAATGGATTCCCAGCTGGGAGAAATGCTTTCCTGGGTATCTGGGTATGCTCTATTTCCTAGGAGATCTGAGGAATTTCAGTGACATTCTTTCATGCTATTGTAGGGACCTATAAGCACTAGCAGGTCCCTTCCTGCTCCTTCTGTTGAGCCTTGGACTTGCATTTATTTTAAAAAATGCTGGTAAGTGACTTGTATCCTCTGCTGAGTCTGGCCATGGAGAAGCAGGTGATTCACGGGTCCATCCAAAATGACCACTTTGGGGTTTTTTGCACAGTTGTCTCCCACAAGAGCAGGCTGAAGGTGCCAACCAGATTGTACTATTTACGTATACAGTGTTAGGGACTAGAGGCCAAGAATGCTGTACTGCCTTAACCCACTTTAAAGCGCAAGAAGAGGGTCATGTGAATTAGCAGGAGGCACCAGAAGTGACAAGGTTCCAGCTGGCTGATGGCGTCAGTGTCACCACTGAGGAAGGAACAGTCCCTGAGATCATCCAGCACACACCATGCACCAGTGCATTTGCTGGCAAGCTGTCAGCTACAGCCAAGAAGGATGGCTGCAACACACTGGGCATCCTAGAAGTTCATTTCTTTGTCATCTGGTGAAAGCAAGATTCAAGTTTGGTACCTTTTCCTAAAACTGACCATGACTTGGCTTGAAACACCCTACACAGAAGGCAAGAGGCATGTAAGACTGCAGCTACATGCATCTGTGAATAAGTGTACCCCCAGTGATCACCACAACCAGGCAGATGAAGAAGGAAGCACCACAGGGTCACATATAGTTCAGCAACCTGAAAACAGGGCAGGGGATGCAGCATCAGTGGCTCAAGCAACTTCTGGTAGTCCTGAACTGGCTCGTATCCATCACGGGCCTATACTGCAGAGGGGTTGTTCCCTGCCTGCACATGAGATGAGCAATGAAATTCAGTGAGAGGCACATCCCCGGAGAGGGGAGGATCAGAGTGATGCTGCAGATGTTTGGTTCACCGAGATAAGACCCTTCCGCCCCTTTCCTTGTCCCCGTGTGGCAGCAGCAGTGTAAGGGGCTGGGACCAGGACAGATGCTGAGCTGATAACAGCCTCAGCAGCAGAGCAATGAATGATGACTGCCCTGGGGAGTTACTGCTGGGCTGCACCTAACTGAGTTATTAAAACAGCAGACCTTTTCAGTCCCCCTGTCTTCCATCGCATCTTGAGTCTCCTCTGCACATCCAGACCAATCCTTCTGTTCAACATCCTCCACCTGCTGCCAGCTGTAACAATTTAGTGTTCCTAACACAGTCCTAGCTTAAGTGCAGACAGTAAAAAAACATGGTGCTAAAACCAGTTCCTCTATTTTTACATTTGTTTCAGACTGGAGTTTGCACAATTGGCTAACTATATGCTTTACGGGACCTACCAGTCCTGCAGGGCTCACAGGACTCATCAAACACAAAGCTGAAGAGTATCCTCACTTCTGAATTCTGCAACACTTATGTTGCCCTATAAATCACCGCCTCCATTCCCAGGGTGCTCATCACACCTGCAGCACTTAGTACTCTTAAGGCACATCTACAGCAATCATTTTTGTGAGATGGTTTACCAAAGAAAAGAAGATGTATGGGTGAAAGAACAGCTTTGGCTTTTTTTTTTTTTTTTAAATTTCTGTAAACACAGCGATCTAATAATTTTGCTAGATGGAGAATATGATAGGGGAATTCACCTTGTTGGTATTTAAGAATAGCCTTCCAACCAAAATTTCCACTTCATATCTCTGTTTCTTATGACTATTTCAGGAAGTAGGCCATATATGACTAAAGCCACCAGTGACACCTGTAATGCTCATCCTCCCTGTGACAGCAGACAAAAGCAGTAGCCCTGAAATCACATTTTATAGCCCTGCTTCTTCCCGACTCCTTCAGCTTCTCTCTTAGGAATTAGTCAAGTGGAAGGCTTTAGCCGTGTTCTTAAACAATTCCTGAGAGGAGGACACAAGCCACTGCAGCCAGCATTACCTCGTGCTAAATCAATGCAGGCAGGAACAGCCCAAACAGAGTTCAGTAGCTGCTCAGAGAAAATTATCTCTGACCTCAAGTCAACCCTTTATTTCTGCAGAGGACACATCAGACACATGTTTAATTGAGAACACGCTGCTACAGCTAACCACAGGCAAAACTGCTGCAAGGGAGATAAACACAAGGATGCATTTTAAAGCCTCTGCTGAATTGGGGCCTTAAGTGAGCGCCTTGCTTGGCAACAGGGAATTAACATCAAGATGCCTACACCTGTAGTAGGCCGCTGGGAACTGCTTTCCAAATTGCTTCGGGAATACTCCATTTTCAACATCCTATTATCAGTTCTACTTGGGAAGCAATGCATTTAATTTAGAGAAACAGTTCAGCAAAACAGATGGGCTGTGTGTCGCTCCTGGGTTCCTTCAAGACCTGCTTCCTGCCTGCATGTTGAGAAAACTCCCCAATACCGAAGGGAACAATACTTAACCCCATATCCTTTGAATCCCTAAAGCACCAATATTCAGGTCCTAAAGCTGTTTGGCAAGCCCTTTGTACTTCTGATTCTGAAGGAAACTAAGCTGAAAGACTTTGTGACCCCTTTGTTTATCATATTCATCCATTCCATACAACTGACAAAGTGGCTGCTTTCTTTGAGGGCTTGTGATGAGCCTTGCCAAGTTAAATAAAAGGCCCTCTACTATTAATTTGTTCTGCTAAGGTCTCCTATTTGGCTGAACCTGTTTGCTGAACAACAGTAATAGCTATAAATACTTCAGAATAACTCACAGCAGCCTTAAAGCAAAGACAAGCTACAAATTTTCAAGACAGGTGACAATTTCCAAAGGCTGAAGGAAGATAAATACTCTTGACAACTTAGGGGCTGGAGTGATAACTGCACTTTCCATCTCTGCTTCCAGTTGGTGATATGAACATTAAAAAGCACAATCAATCAAGAAATTAGCCAAAAACATCCTTTAAAGATTAACAAAGAGGGATTCAATGCCTAACAATTCAATAACAATGGGTTACCAGTGTTAAGGACAGCTTACTTCTGAGGCCACCCTCTGCATGCCTATGACCTGGCACACCCTCTGAGACTCTGATGTGTTGTTCGGTACCTCTGTTCATGTTCCTGAGTGACCAGGGACTCTGCTGGAGCAGGGGGATTGGCCCATATGCCCCCCAGAGGTATCTGCCAACCTCAACCAGTCTGTGATCCTGTGATCCACAAGGAATGCACAGGAAATCACTCTTTGCATGCAGACCCAGATACTCCGATGCAGCAAGGGAGGCAGCTCAGCTGTTTTCTCATTCTTCTTCCATACTTCTTTCCACATAACTGTTAAAGGCTCTTTGGGTTGTTTTCATCCTGCTGGTTGTGCATGTTCCCCCAGTGAACCCAGGATTCCTGCTTCCCCATGACACAACATGGCTGGGCTGGAAACCCAAAGCATGCCCCATATTCCTTCTGGTCCTTCATAAAAATGCACCCGTTAAGAAGCACTGAGTGTGGATAAACCCTATCATTTATCCTTAACTCATTAAGGAGACTTTAGAGCATTAAATAAGCCCACAGTAGAAGATAATTTTAGAAATTTTAATAATACACGTTGCCGTTTAGCAAAGCTCTGTTGAAGCTATGGTCCGTGTATGCCCAGCTCAGTTTTAATCACTTCAGTAGGAAATGAGACAATCAAAATATGACTCAGAAGAAAGAAATGAGACAGGGCCTTTCCACTGGCAAATATTAGAAGACCAGATTGATCACAAACAGCCAAGAGAGAGCTTTGCGTGCCTTGTATGGAAGGAGCAATAGGCCATTTATATTAGCTACAGATGAATTTGTTTGTCTTAGCAGACAATTTCCTATCAGTAATACTTCTTATTTTTAAGAGTAAAGAAGCAATGGTTTATACTGAAATAAAACAAAATGAAGGTTTCCCTCTGAGGCAGTGAGTCGAAGTGATGGCAACATTTCCTTCTTAATAGACAGAGCACTTGCTATCAGTCTTCAAAGAAAAATACAACTCCTGAATCACAACATTTATATTCTTCCTCACTTGCTTTCCTTCTTGTTCCAAGAGCCACTTTACCAGATGGTGGTTAGCAGACCAGCAGTTTCCAATGATGTGGCTCCTCTGGACCTGCCTTGCTTATGCACATAGTATTTAAGGGAAACTGGTCCAGCACAGAACTTCTGGGTGGCAAATCCCAACCCTTTCAGAGGGATATGTGACAACCCCATCAGGAGCAACAGCAAAGGAAACCTGAGAAAGCTGCCAGAACATATGGATTTACTCCTTTCTGACTTCTCTAGGAGGATTACAACAGGAGAGGGCAGTGCAGGGACAAGTGAACATCTCCCAGGAAATAATTACAGCACCCTAAACCACAGGTTTCCATAAGAGAACCACCTTGGAGTCCATTCTTCTGGGTTCTCTGAAGGACTGTGTACGCCACGGGTGGAGTTTACTCTAGACAAGTAATGATTTACAGAAAAATTCTATTTTTACTAAGAGCAACCTCTAAACATCAGTCACAGGAAAGAAATAGATTTTTTTAAGGTTTCTCCTTGTGCATTCAAATTCATATAATCAGGTTTTCAGACAACCTTGTAAGACCTTACAGGAAATAGAATTTTGACACAAGCTTTTCTTGTTTTTTTCCCCCCAGTTTACTTACCAATTATCTAACACTGGCAATAATCTCCCATACAATGGATAAATTAAACGTACTAAATGGTTAGTATTTTGTGACTTACTGAACATGTCCTATTTTCCCATGATAGATGTATATACGAGCATCAGTTTCCCATACCAGGAAAACAAAAGGAAAACTCCCCAGTATTTTATCTGCTGGAACACGCACCAAAAATGAGGATCACATTTCAAGTCCTCAGACCTTCCCCAGAAAAACCGACTGATTTCTCCTCCAACCCTTCCGTAAAGGTCAGGGGAAAAATGGTCAAAAACAAAAAAGAAAATTATATTAGGCCAGCAGGGGTTGACCTCATGAATTCTATCTTCTCCAGATCTGGAATAATTTCTTCTAACAATACAGAATGAAGTAGTATTTAGAAAGTGAAGTAAATTGAGGCTATGCTTCATCTTCTTCCTTTGTCAACACAATGGAGCTGTCAGTAATACAACTTTGAATGTGTTAATTTTCACACATTAACCCTTTGAGTCCTGTAAATATACACAGTCTTTTTGTCTCACAGGAGAAGAAAATGCGTTTTAAACTCCTGAAACATTAGTGAAAAGAAATTTTAATTAAAGTTTTCCTTGCACACATGCATGGATAACCCTCCCTTTAGCAAAGAAAAGCCCTTTTCAAAATTAAAGTTATCATGCTGAATTTATTAACATAACTCCTGGGAAAAACGCATAATCTTTGCATATCAAATGCCAAAATGACTAAATGAACTATGTTTTATAAATATTATGTTTCCCATCAAGTCCACGCTCTCAATTAATCACGCACCAATAAGCAAAAAAAAAAAATTTTTTAAATCTCCAAGTATTGCAACTTGAGGATTTTAAATTTGACTGGCTCCCTGGTCTTTGCGGGTCCCTGAAGGTCTCAATTCTTTCCTCCTCAGGCTGCAAGCCAGCAGGAAGAGCTTGGAAAAAACCAGGACTCTCAGATCAAAAGTGCTTCTTCACAGCTGCAAAGTCCTATGCTGTCCTGCTGCTCTCCACTGAATCCCTGAGCACGTTCACCTGCCCTGCCACGGGCACAGCATCCCTTGGCTCCTGCCTCCACTACTGCCTCCACTCCTGCCTGCAGCTCCCAGGAAATTATTCTTTTTCTGGTTTGGTCATTTTCAACCACATGTTCAGACTGTGTGGTTCCCACTGGACCAGCACCCATTGGTTAATTGTATTGATCCCAGAGCTTGGGCCATGGCTGATTCCTTGCTTCAGGGTGTCAATATTTTGGCGTGCAGGGGAAAGAATTTACAAGGAGAAATTCAGAAAATGCTAGACCCTTTCCCTGTATTTTTCAGGCACACCTGTCTAAGTCTGACAGTTTATCAAGCTCTCTTAAAATAAAATCTATCAATACCCAAAACTGAGCACAGCAAACTTTATTAACATCGGGTTTTTCTGTTTTGCACATCTAGCAAGAAGATTTAAATGGAATTCCAAAAGAAAACCTTGGCCAAAAAGTTACTATCAGTCCACAATTCTGCATAGGTGAAGGGAAGACCCAAAAGTAAGAGATGCACTTGCATCCCAGCTGCAATGGTCCTCAGCCATAACTACAGATCCTCTACAAAGCCTTTGACCTTTGGAGACTGGTCCTGGTCTAGCCAGTCACCTTTAGAGCCTTATGTCATCTTAAAAAAAAAAAAAAAAAAAAAAAGAAAAGAAAAAAAGAGTAATAAAAGTAAGTAAGCACAGTTGTACCATTTAACAGCTAACTATATAGCAGCTGTATTTAAAAGTAGCCACTACCATCTAGAGAAAGCAAATTAATTATTTAGATGTATTTATAGGATTTATAGGGCAACAGAAGCCAAAGCTAGTTAATTGAAACACTGATAACAGATTGAAGCCTGCACTAGATCCTACACTGTGAAATGCAGTCTTTATTAAATAAAACCATTAAGGAGGATGATAATCCCTGTGGCCTTAAATATGAATAAGGTGCAATGTAAATAATAAAAGGCAAAAATCCAATTTTCATGCAGTGAACATTCAAATACTCTGCTGTTTCCATTAAATTACCTTTATTCAACATATTGTAAAGGAACTGAGGGCACATCAGGCTTCCTTGTAATACAATTATTGTTCAGTATAAAAACTGTTTTTTAACTGAAACAGAAATGTGAAATATTTTATTTGGCTTTTCTCATATGTCAAATGACATGAAAATTGAGAACAAAAGCTTCATAGATGCAACAAAAGAGAAAATAAGCGAAGGAAAAATAAACACATGCAAACAAAAAAGGACCCAGAATATGAAGACAAAAGAAAGAAACTGGGTACATAATAGTAGTTTTCCAGTTAATTTTACAGCAATTTAATACTAGGAAATAGAACAGGAAAACAAGTTCAGTAACTGAAGTAACTTGGATATAGGCCAAATGGAGCTGTAGCACACAATAAAGGAGGTGAAACTCAACTCATCAAAGTTCTTTAACCAGAACAAGATCTGGTGTGAAATATCTGTTGATCTCCTTCCAAACACAAGGATGAGGACAAGAGTTTGAGAGCATCAAGTGCCACAAGAGCACAGTGTGCAGTCACCCCCTGGCTCTGCTTTGCTGGTAGCAGGTCACCTTGGACATGCTTTAACTTTTCATCCACAAAGGGAGGACTGATATTAGCTGTTTTCTACTCTGTGGAGTTAGAAAACATTAACTAAAGATACCTCCATTTATTAAAGAACAGGAAAATGTGACATGAGGTCAAGAATTTACTTTTATTCTTACTCTTATTCAGAAACAGAATAGCTCAATTGGGAATTTTAAACAATCCATTAAGGATGAGACTGTACTCACTGTGGATGTCAAACAATTTTTCCACCATAAACTTTTCTGCAAATCAAAATAATCCCTCCAGCAAAGCTGCAATGAAATAAAGAGAACGACTCCATATTTATTCAATTCTGTATTCAATTTGGAAACATTATACCCAAAGAAACCCTCCAGCGCAAAAAATACAATTTTCCTTATAGCATCTTCACTCTATCAATATGTTTGAGGAATCAACAGTAGAGATCTGAACTTCTGTAACCTCCCAAAACACATAAACATGTAGTTCACAGTACTTACTTTTTACTGTCTGTATCTGTGTCTGTTATGTCCTGTTTTCTGTGCCCATTCTCTGGTCATAGAGTCACAGAATCAAAGGAGGATTTGGGACTCAAAGGTCTTCCAGTCCAACCCTCTTGCTAGGGAGCACATCTCCCACCAGACCAGATTGCTCAAAGCTGCATCCCACCTGACCTTGAACACTTCCAGTGAGGGGGCAGCCACAGCTTCCCTGGGCAACCTGTGCCAGTGTCTCACCACCCTCAGCCTTATATCTAATCTAAATCTATCCTTTTTCAAGTTAAAACCTTTATCCCTTGTCTTCTCATTATAGGCTCTGAGAAAAAGTCTCTCTTTATCATTCTTATAAGGCCCCTGTAAGTAATGAAAGGTCGAAATAAGGTCTCCCTACAGTCTCTTCTCCAGGCTAAACATCTTCCTCAGCCTTTCTCCATCGGAGAGGTCTTCCAGCTCTTTGATCATTTTTGTGGCCATCCTCTGGACTTGCTCTAACAGTTCCATGTCTTTCTTGTACTGGGGACACCAAAGCTGAACATAGTACTCCAGGTGGGGTCTCACCATAGCAGAGTAGAAGGGGAGAGTCAGCTCCCTTGACCTTCTGGTCACATTTCTTTTGATGCAACCCAGGATACAGTTGGCTTTCTTAGCTGTGAGCACACACTGCCAGCTCATGTGGAGCTTCTCATCAACCAACACCCCCAAGTCCTTCTCCACAGGGCTCTTTTCAATTCCCTAATCTCCCAGTCTCGACTGATTCTGGGGAGTGCGGGACTCTGCACTTGGCCTTATTGAACTTCATGAGGTTTGCATGGACTCCCCAAGCCTGTAAATGTACCTCTGGATGGCACCCTGTCCCTCAGGTGTGTCAACTGCACCACTCAGCCCAGTGTCATCTATCAACCTGCTGCAGATGTGCTCAGTTCCACTGTAAATGTCATTAAGAAAGATACTGAACAGTACTGGCCGGTACAGACCCCTGAGGGACACCTCTTGTTACTGATCTATATTTGAACATTGTCCATTACCTTGGTAATGACTCTGCTCCAGTGCTGCTCATGTACAAAATGGGGAGGGAGTGCCTGAACATCCAGCAGCCTCACATCCTCCTGGGGCCAAAGGGTGATGATGATAGGGCAGGGGAACAGTGCTGAGGGTCCATGGGGGTTATGGCAATAGACCCATTTGATCTGCAGCTGCCCAAGTGGCTGTGAACAGCAAGGGGCACGTGTGCCATGGGACCTCCCAGGGGTGCAGAGTGGACAGGGTGGGCCCTGAGGGCTTCCTGAGCCATCACCTCCCATCAAGCCTGAGTGAAAACACAAGGCCCCTCTGCAACCAAAGGGAGAACTGGGAAAATCCATCCTATGGCTCATACCCAAGGGGAGCACTGAAGAAGGGACAGGGGCTCCACGTACAACCTTAATTCCTGGCAAAATTCTTTTCTTTTGCCTCTTGTGTGTGCAAAGAAAGAAAAAACACAAAGCAGGAAAAGGCAAATCTATTCCTGGCACGCAGAGCAGAAAATAATAACACCTGCCAGACCTAAAGTGAAATAATACAACTGCATCAGTGCAATACATTATCCTGAACAGTAATGCACCAGGTCAATGAAGCAAAGCTGCTTGAACAACATTCCTCAAGTTTTTCTTTCTAGGATGGAGACTCTTTCCTTCTAGCAATGTCCTCAAAAATTACTCTGCTGAGGTGTTACGATATTGTTGCCTTCTACAGTAGTGATTTCTCACACCTCCCACCAAAACTGAGTCACAGTCCTAAAGAGGCTTCCAAGGCTCTCACGTGCCCCTAGGAACAGCTTGGGCATCACAGATCTTTCACTCCTAGCTTCAAAATCTGTACTCCGTTTGAGCTACAGGGACTGAAGGGGAAGAGGAGATGGAAGTAAAAAGAGAAATCAATTCATCTGTTCTACTACAGAGAGAGACTTTTGCTCTCTTACCACATGCCTAGCAGCTCTGCCAAGTAGCAGATTACTCACTTTTCTTCATTAATTACTGGGAAAAAGCTACAAAAAATGAAACTGTTTATTTGAAGTTCATTCAGACAAAGATACTAACCAGCTAGGTTACTGAATGCTACCAAGATCAGAGACTCCCCATACTTTCTTGGCTCTGTGGCAACACAACTTCAAAAGTGAAATATTGCTGTAGAGGCATCTTTTAAGCACTTCATCAGCCAAGGAAACTCCTCAAAAGAAAAAAACAAACAAACAAACCAACAACAAAAACCCAGTAGCCTTTACTGTCTTGTCTGAGATTTACTCTGGTCTTTATCTGCTTGCTGCCAATTGCTCTGGATTTACAGGCTAATGACACAATTCCAGGGTGACCACAGTCCTTGATCCACATTTGGCTTCTGTTTATTTCACTGGTATTGGAAAGGAATCACTGATTTGGGGAGTCAGTGTCCCTATCCAAAGCCTTTAAGTCACAAGTCATTTAGTGAAAGAAGCACGTATTCACTGTGCTGCTTTCATTCACCAGAGCAGCTGAGGAACCCCAAGTCTATCCAGCTTCCCTTGATCTCTCATGTTAAATGTGAGCTCAGACTTTTAACCCCAACCCTGTGCCAACAAAAAGTTTCCCTCTGGCAGGGAGGATTAAATGAAATAGGCTCCTCCTACATCCAAGATATTGGATTTAAGACTTAAAAAAAACCCACAACACTTTCATCACAATTTATTTTTTCTTTTTTTTTTTTTTTTTAAAAAAGGAATTCATTCTCAAATGATCAAATTAAACAGGGAAGGACCCCTCTAACAGGGCAGTGTCCGAGTACAGAAACTGCACAGCCCTGAATGAGTGATATCACCTGAGTCCTTTTCCATGCTCATGGGCAGGAGGCAGATGCCTCTGCTGCTGCTTTCTAAGCAGGCAGTGGCCTACGTGAAAAGTGGTCAAAGCAAGGAGAGTCTTAAGGAGTTTAAATTTCACACCAAATTTAGCACAAGCCCACAGACTCTATTGGAAATGTAGCAACAAGGAAGATGCTCATCAGCAACAGTTAGCCATGCCCCTGGTGTGGCAGTGGTTACCAAGCTTGGAGAAGGGGGAACAGAGACTCAAAAAAGAGAGTTGAACATGCCCTCCAAATCTTCTTAGTCTTACTATTGACTACACTCAGGCACTCCAACCTACAAATTCTCCATAAACACTCCCCTCATATTTTTGAGATAAGGCTATTGCACGAGTCCTACTCCCACAGGAAAAAAAAAAAAAAAACATGCAAAATGATCCTCTTTCATCTTCTGCACAGCCCTGTGCTGCCTTTCAGTATGACTAAACCTGCTGCAGTCATTCTGTCACTAGCTACTGCCAAGCACACCCTTCTCTCAGAGCTCCCAACTGCTAGCATCACCAGTGACTGCTGAAGCATCTCATCATCCATGTGGAAGGAGCTAATTTTGTGGGTCCTTCTCTGGAAGAAGCTCATCTCTTGGTCCCTCTCTGTGCCCACTTATACAGACAAGATTGATGATGCCCAACGTGAAAGCCAGGCTCTGCAGTACAGCCTAGAAAGGATCCAAATGTATTAATTTGGAGGGTTAACAATTCAGTGACCCTCTGTGTAAGTGCCTCTGCTCCTGACACTGGCAGGTGTCCTGGCCTGTTGGAAAGCAAGGATGCACATGGAGAAGGAAGGGGGATGGGTGAGCCCTATCCCAGCCCTTGGACAGGCTGTTCCTGCCTGCTCCTGCTTGCTGGATGTCTTCAACTGGAGGCAGAGCACAGCAGGAAGGGGACAATGACACAGATCCTTTCCTGGATTTTCTGTAACCACTAGTAAGACAGCAGCTTGCTTCTGGAGTTCCCATTTTTAGCAACTTTTTAAAGTTCACTGAAACATCAGGGAGAGGAGATGCATAAAAGAGCATCACAGACTCCCCTGTGTGCCACAGAGAACAGTGATGACTCGATGCACCAAACCATTTCCCACCCTCATCCAGGGGCAAGAAGTGTTCATTGCAGCTCCATACATCACAGAAGGCACCAATTTCAATGTCGTATTTTGTGTTTAAAAGAAAAAAGGCAAAAGGCAAAACCAATTGTTAGCAACTGAGATTTTGGTGGAGTAATATCCATATGAAACAAACATTGGAAGCAGAGAAACTGGAAAGCAACTCTGTAGACCTTTGCATCTCTTGCAGTGTGCTACAGGCAAGACAAAGAGAGGAAAGCACCAACCTTCCCCTTAGCTACTTGATTCCTCATTTTTGAGGCTTGAGATGAGTGGGAGATGGCCATTCAACCTTGACTGTTGAGTTCTTGTTTGTTAATAAGCACAAAATGACCTCTCCCTGGCTGAACGATAGTATTACAGATGCTGAAACCTATAGAGCCCCATTTTAAAAATATGCTGAATTATTTTTGATAGTAGTGTTAGCCTCATCATGAAAATATATACCCAGATAAAAGCAAGACTGATAGCATATAAGAGGAAGTCTTGTGTTTATCAAAAGAACAGATAAAACTCAACTAGGAAAAAATTAAGTTTTCTTTTTGCAATAGAGATCAAAAGTACCACACATTCCTTTTATAAAATATTGTACTGTTTTTTCCTTATTAAATAGGTATGATTGTTTCAGATTTTACGTTTGTGTGACTGTGAAATAGAAATCATCAGATGTTTTCCACTACAATCTAACGCCATGATCACCTACACAGCAGAAGAGAATAAGCAAAAAAAGAAAAAAAAATTCATCTCATGGTTGTCAGCTATTATTTTACTGTCTTTTATGACGTGTATGTATGACTGTATTCTCCAAGGGCATTTTTCTGATTTGTTTTAGAAAGGAAGTATGCAAAAGAATGAGGCTCTTCACACGAAAACTCTTGGCTGAAACACAAGATGCTCTGGACTGAGCACGAAGCCATCCACGCCTCCCTGTTCCCCTCCCCACACAGAGCCAGCAAGGAGCAGCAGCCCCAGCACTGACAAATCCTGCCCACTCAATGTGCTGCAGCTCAAGCCTCTGCCAGGGAAGCCTGTGCTATTCCTGTCTCTTCCCTCGTGACAACTGAGCACAAAATCACAAGGAGGCTTAATAATGAGGACCAGAAGAGCCCATCATCACCACGGGCCTCAGCATCCTCAAGGGACAGGCATCTCACAGCAGGCTGGTACCCATTCCCCCCAGATGCTGCTCCCCTTGCTGGACATCCCTCTGCCCTCACACAACAAGCACAGCCCAGTGTTTTTAGGGTGTACACCCTGTGTACCATCCCTTGAGCAGGTATGGGGGGGTCACACTGGCACATGTCCTGAGATGCAGCAGGACCAGTCCCTGCACCATTAACACAGCACAGACCCATGTCCAATACTGCAAGATTTACTGAGGTGGATATGAACTCAAGAAGAAAGCATGGAACAGGCTCTTCTGTCCCCACCCAAAAACCAAACGTTCATGGAGGGAGATAGATATCTATTACATGCATACATGCATCTGTATTTCTCTGTGTCTTATTTACAGATGAGTAAAGGTTAACTGAAGTCAATCAAAATAAAATCTTCCTTCTACTTCCTGCTACTTTACTGAGTTAAAACAATTAAAAATTCATAAGTTATTACTATCAGTGGAAATGAAAACATTGATCTTCTTGTAGGGATGACAATTTATAGAAAACTTGATATAAGCTGCGATAAAAGCATTTCAAAACACATAAGAAGGCAGCCTGTTAAAAGCCATTTCAAAATGAAATAAGAAATTAAAAAATAAATTCATAAATTCAGGTCTTTTTATAGCAGCTCCACAGAGGATTTTTTTTTTTTTGGTTGGAATTAATCTGCAAATAAACATGTTCAATAATATTTACTGAAATGATCATTTAGTAAAGTAAATATGATAGTGCCTGTATTCGTCTGACTTCTTGGCTGTCATACAGAAAGCAATCAGGCAGCAGCACACCAGACATGGCAGTGTCACTTTCTTTTTGGTAAGGACTCTAATATATTTAGCCACACTACATCCACAACTGCACACATGTTAAACATTTAATATTTCTCCTTCCCTCTACGCACCTTGAAACTAAACTCACTTAGTGATACATCAATTGCAGCAATTAATGAACCTTTGTCCAGAAGGGGAAAGACTTTAAGGGCTTAATGAGACAGATTAAAATCAATATTATTCAGATGATGTGTCTATTCTAGTCCTCCCTCTGAAAATAACTGAGACTGTAGGAGAAGGGATCATTAGCATTTTGATAACAATCTTGCCAGCCTTCTGTTAAAGTGTTTTCCCTTTAAACTAAAACTTATCTCATGCAAGCAGACCGTTCTAAAATTAGCAACAGCCAATTCATATTGGTTTGGATCAGACCTTTAAAAAAATGGGAAAAAATTTAATGCTATCTTGCCTGAATAATCAGACTCTCATGCCTGTTGCTGTAGCAGCAGAAAGACACCCTAAGCATTGCCTAAGAAGCAACTTCTTCCCCTAAATACCATTTTTGTGCACAGAAAGGCACTACTTAACCATATACAGCATTAGTTTCCCTTGTCTGATAAATCATATTCTAGCTGACAGCCAACAAGAGGAACAAATTCCTTACTACCACAAAACCTTAAGGTATCTTCAAAATGAAACGTGGCTGAACGCTGCAGAGCCGGGAAGAACTTTGCACCTTTTTTCCCATCGCCTTGAGAGCAGGCAAAAATTCCTCAGCAT
The DNA here is from genome assembly GCF_036169615.1 of Heliangelus exortis. Classification (NCBI taxonomy): domain Eukaryota; kingdom Metazoa; phylum Chordata; class Aves; order Apodiformes; family Trochilidae; genus Heliangelus; species Heliangelus exortis. Next base: position 59,889,397 of record NC_092422.1, read on the forward strand.
CCCCGAGTCAAGTTCTGTTGTGCGATCACCATGGTGAAAGAAAACAATCCCATCTCTCTTTTTAATTAGCAAATCCCACAGCCTCCTTTCCTCTGGCACCCAGACTGCTAAACCTTCCAGTTTCTAAAGCAGGACAAGACAGGGACCTGTTGCAGAAAGGGTTTTGCAGCTTTCACAAGGGTGCACATCCCACAGCAACTGCTTCCCTGGGCTCAACTGCACTAAAACAGACTGGTCAGACCAAAAATCCCAACTGCACCAATGGGACAAGCTGACAAACTTTGGCAGGGGCCAACCCATGCTTTGAAAGTATCTGAAACCAGGGATGAGGCAGACCTAACCATGGTTTTTACTATTTAACACCTCCACTCCTTAGCTGGCCGACAGATACGGAGGAGTGAGCCTGGTGTCACACACCAGTCCTTCCTCGGGACCCACAAAAGCGAGGCAGAGGAGGGGTGCAGCCCCATCAGCTGCTTCAGGGAGATCTGAGGACACCCACTGCCTGCATTCACAGATGACCCAGCTAACAGCAAACAGCACACTGCAAGTTCTGTGGAAAAGATGGAAGTTATGCTTAGAAGACTGGGCAGAAAGTGCTCTTAATTCCAGATGTTTTACATTTTTCTCTCTACTTCTGAAAACAAAATGTCTTTTTAAACCCAAAAGTAATATTCCCTCCGTCTGTCCTTCCCCTGAACTGAGAGGCATCTCATGTACAAGTATCGTTAAATTAATGTTTGTTCTTTTTAAACGAATAAAACCGTTCAAATTACATGCAAGGGCAATTAGATTAAATTACTGGGCAGATGCTGTGGGGTTTTTTCTTAAAGCTATTCAAACAATTTTAAAGGTTTTTCAGCAATGCTCTAGCAACATAAGCAAAACTTCCCGCAAAGAGGAGGTAACGAGTTTAACATTACTGCTGAGGAAGACAGTACCAGAGCCAAGCGAGTCAAACCAGCACATCAGCAGCCCCCCCTGCCCCGAGCTGAGAGGAAAAGACATGGCTCGGGCTGTCAGTGGAATCTGAACTGGCCAAAGAATGAGGATCTGGTACTGCTTAATGGGGAAAACCTATGCCCAGACCCATCTCCACAATGAACAAGAAAATTCTCTTATTGTTCCTGCCTCCTTTTCTGGTCTGAGGTTTTGTTTTTGTTTGTTCATTTGTTTGTGGGGTGGTTTGGTTTTTTTTTGTTGTTTGGGTTTCTTTTGCATTATAGTCAGGCCAATAACTTTCCAGCCAAAGTACCAGTCTGCTCTATCTGAAAGGGTTCTGTTACGGGCAGCACTTTGGTTCGGTTTAAGCCTGGGGATAAATAGGTAGCTTTCAGCTGGCACTGCATTTCCCTGCTGCTGCCTCCCCAGCTGCAGAAGCACAGCTGCTGTGGGAGCTGGGGCAAGGCCAAGGTCATGCAGCTTTCTCAAATCCCATAGTTTATCTTTGTCCAGGCTCTCATGTCCTGTTAGAACTAGTCTTGGGTTCTTCCCATGACAGCTTACCCCAGATTGGGAAAACCTGTTGTTAAATATCAGATTTTAACAAGACCGCATTGAAAATGAGAAAATTTGGTTTGGTATGTGATGAGTGAGTGCTCGAAAGCTGAAACCATGTGCATCCCAAACAGTTTTGGTCGGAAGAAGTTAGCAGTTCCCTGAAAACAGAATTTATCCAGTGGAGTAGAGATCAGCAATTACAACGTTGTGATGCTTAAAGACATTAATCAGAGTGAAATATGACTTACAACTGGTCTTTTGCAGCTTAAGGAAAGGCGTCTAAGGAAGATCAGACTTCAAAAGAAAGTGGCATCCCATAGTTACATATATTACAGGTGGGTCACTAAAGTGCAAGAGGGAATTATGGGTTTTATATGAAATTTAAGCAGTGCTTCTTAACAGCAATAAGATGAAACATTGAACAAAACAGTGAAATTAGAGGGGAAATTCTAAATCCTGCAGTGCAATAACTCATGAAGTACCCAGACAGACTTTTCAAGTTGAAACTCTGGTGGGATTGTTAACCTAAAATCATTAGACGGCAAACAAAAATTACTGTAGACTGTAAGAAGACACATTCTCAGTACATAAAATCCTCCACGGATGTATAAAGTGTTGCTGTTGCATGGGGCAGCTTACTGATCACACGGATGGAGCTTTGACTAGAAGGAGCCCACGGAGCCCCCCTCCCTGCCCTGCCAAGTACTGGCACCGGGCATTAGCAGCCAGTGCCTCCAGCCTGTCTGACCTGTTAGGCACCCAGCCAGCACCAGGAGTCTGCCCCAACACGACCTGATGAGATTAGAAACAAGGAATACAGGGTACTGTTACAGCCCATATACAAACCTCATCGCCGCATCCCTGCAAACAAAGTGCAGCATCTCTGCCAAACCACGGTCAACAGCAGAAAAAAAAAAAAAGCTGTCGTGGCTTCAGTGTGTGCAACCGGCACTTTTCCATCTCCCCAGATCCCAGCCTCTCTAATAATAACTGCATTTGTATGACAACTTCCCTCGTAAGATCCCAAAGCCCTTGAGGGTGGGTGAGTGCTGCTGGAGCAGGTTTTCAGCCAGGAAGTTGAAGCAGCTCTCCTGAGGTCGATGTCTCCACAGAACCACACTCTCCATCCCTTCTCAGCCTTAAAGCCACAACAGCGTTGTCTCCCCAAACAGCAAAAGGGAAGAGGGCAAAAAAATAACAGAACTAAAACTTGAGCAGGATCCAAGGGCTCAGAGTATTGCAAGTCTTTCCATTTTGTCTTTGAATAACCAGCTACCAAACAGTGAGTGCTGTCACACGCTAAGCGTAACCAGTGTTTGTCATGAATCATTCAGAGGCTTGACGTGCAGGGATTAAATTTAGCATCCCCATTTGACAGCACAAGGAGTCCCACAGAGACATGCCACACTGACAACAGGGACCAGTGGGGACCACTAAGGAGGGCCTGGGGCTAGTGGCACAAAGTCGTCTCAGTGGCCCCATGACTCTTCTACATATGACTGAGCTACTGCTGGCCCTCCCAATCCAGAAGGATTTCCAACCCAGAAGTCGGCTGTCAACACCGACACTCTGGTTGTATCAGGCCCATCATGCATTTTTTTCTAGCTTGCAAGCAAAAGTTAACAGCATCATCCAAATCTATTTTTGGGAAACATAACGGGCATAAAGATGACATTTGCAAATGGCGGGTTTTCTGAAAAGCGTAAGAGCTCAGTGAATAATGAATTTATCTGACTCAGTCCCTCAGCAACCCCCTCTCCTATGCTTACCTCTGTGAGGACAGTTTAAATTGCTGGGACTTTAAATACTCCTGGCTATATTTTTTGCAATACCCTTTAGTATGACTTTTCATCTCCTGCACTGAAACATAATTTTTAGCCATCTGCCAGACAAAAAAAAAGCCCTCAAGATCAGACATTTTGACATGTGGAATATCAGCCCTATTTGGGTGGTTCTATGACAAAATTCAGGCACTGGCCAGCCAAACTACAGTATGAGAAGAAGATAAATCAGAGAGAAAGACCAAAAATAAGGGAAGCCCACAGGCCCATGCATACTGTGGACTGCTGACAAGGATGGCATTCCTATCTGTGCATATCAAATAATCAAAATCCAAGCTGAAGAGACCCCTCTGCCCAAGGCAAAGTGTGTCCCCTAGACAACCCATTACTGGTCACAGTGGATGTAAATGCCTGTGAACACCAGACTCCATCTGCTTCCTCTTGTATAACTCAGGGTGGCATCTTCACCTGACAGATATGTATCCAACAAAGAAAAGTGGCCATGGAAACTTACTGTGGCATCTACTCCACATTCAATCCACAGCTTTCAGACAGAAAAGGTTGGAAAGGACCTTCAAGATAGTGTATGATGAGGCAGGACTGTCACAAAAAACAATGCCTCTTTTGGAAATATTATACAAAGAGAGCAACTGAAAAGTCTAGATAGCAAATTGGCACTGCTTGCTAAGCTCCTGTGAAACCAAACCTTTCACCTGGCTGAGCAAATTGCAGCGTTCTACCTGCAACCGTGAAATAGCTCTGCAAAACTGATACTTGGAAGAAGCATCCAGTGTGACACAGAGGAGAGAAGCCCATCCGTCACCTCACTCAAGCACACTGACACATCATTTTCCTTATGCACACATCTTACTCTCCACTGCTACTCATATCCCTGTCTGCTAATGCACCACATGCTTCTCTGTCGCTTCGGCCACGATCTCTCTTCTGGGAAAACCAGGAGACACGTTTTGTTTTTATAGGCTGGTTTTTGTGTGTTTTTTCCATGCAAATGTTGTTCTCAGTTTGCACTGCAAGCAAGCAAGCAAGCAAGCAATAAACCCTGCACCTGGAGTGGGAGATGCCTGGTTTGGGAGGAAATTACTATAGACTTGCACACATTTAGCTGGCTATTTGATCCTGAGAACTCCTGAAGAAATTCTAAGTGATAAACTGCAATAATTGTTAAAAAAAGCACAAACCCCACACTCAGTAAAGAAGGCAAATTTACCATAATGCCTCAACAATCTAAGGGAGCCATTTACTTTGACAGATCCTGAATTCCCCAAGCGATTCTACAGTGGTAATGGAAACAGAGGAGCCAATAAATTATAACCTTGTGTGTAATGCGCCTACCATTATAAAGCACTCTTAGCCTCCTGCTTTATTCCTGGGGGGGAAGGGGGGGTACTTTAACAGATGCTGGATTTCCTTATTTTCCTTTCTCTCACTCCTTTAGCATGCTTTTTCAGCATTTGGACCCTTTTATAACATTGAATGCCATACTCTTCATTTACGTAGCACCTTTAATGTAAACATCCCAAAATACGTTACACCATTTAGAAACAGACTATTGTTTTTTACAGGCTGAAACAGAGGCATCGGGAGACTGACTTGACTTATCAAAAGTCACGTATCACTATAGATTAATAGCATCCCAAATATTTTTCAAGCATATATTAGTAGGTAAGCACCGCTTTCAGATCTCTCATGCTGATGATGTCTACCACATATCTTAAAAACACTTGCAATATTTCAGAAGTGTTTCTGAAGAATGGTCTTGGCAGCCCCACTGCCAGCTCATCCCCAGCCCAGCCCCTCTCACTCTGGTTTTCAGCACTCTGGATAAATCAAGTCTGCACTAAATTCTGGGAAAAGAAGGACCAAAGACATACAAAACCCCCAGAATTTTGCCAAAGATGTCAAACAGCCTTTGTTGATTTTAAAAAATACTGTCTATGCAAAGAAAGCTTGCCCCAAAGTATAAGGTGTAGAAACAATACACAGGTGTAACAGCAACATGGAAGCTGGCTCTGTTCTGTCTTCTATGGTTAATTAAAATTCTCATAGAAACAGGTCCCTGATGTGATTCTAACATATCAGTCCAAGGATCTGGGCAAGACTAAAGTCTGATAGAGGCGACCTTGGCTTTCTGCCACTACCTTTTACTTATTAGCAGTTTCTTTCCCAACCAAGAAACCCATAATGGTATGTCCTGTTTTATATACCACATTACCTAAAATGAAAGGTATTAATTAGTAAAACAGGGTAATTTGCATTTAAGCCCCAGGCAGAAAATCTACAGCAATTTCTAGAATTAAAATTATATATATATATATATACATATATATATCAGAAAGAATCACTTCAGATTTCTCCAAGGGAGCTAAGCTGACAAAGATCACTGTAAGACCAAAAGAGATGCAGTTCTGCTCATCAGTATCAGCCTCAAAAACCCTAATTCTAGGCTGGCTTGTACCATCTATTGTTTAGTACAGAGAGAGGTGCTGTACTCCTGTCTTCAGGATAACTCAGCAATCAGCTGTATCAGCAGCTCCATGGAGGATTATTCTCCCCTGCTGCTTTTTTTAAAAGCAGATTAGTTCAGACTCTCTTTCACTGTAATGAACCTTGTAAGGATCAAGCACATTGCATTGATTTCCAGGATAAAATTGTGAGGTCAGCCAAAAGGCCATGCAAACAGTTTAACAGATCCACTCTGCCCTAGCAGACCCACTGCCCCAGAATCATCTACTAGCCCCAGCAAGGGGTAAAAAACTGCAGTTGTTAACTGTAAGAGCCAAAATGTGATTCTTATGGCCATATGTAACAGCTTAATATCACATTCAGATGCGTAACAACCCACACAGAAACACATGACAGAACTGAAGGTGCTCACCAAAGCCCTATTCAAAGTCAGAAAACAATAGAACGTGATGGGTTTCTATTTACTATATGACATCTGAAACAATGGCTAGGGAAGGAACTTCAAAAAATCTGTCAATTCATAGTAAAATAATGAAAATTCAACTTCTCTAAAAAACTCACAAGTAACTTTCCTCATAAAGCATTTCCTCACATGCACATTCTCCTGTAACATCCTAGCTTGACTTATCTTAAAGATAAGAAAACCACAGATCGTTTTCTTGCAGGCTGGTCACAAAAGCTTGATCAGGGTACAAGAGCCTGACTCTGCAACACAAACCCTGCAGGTGCAATGGCCCTTCCATGCAGACCCTTCCTCCTGCAAGAGAAAACTATCTGGATATAAACCAGACCATGAGGATATCGTATTTTAAACTACCTAATGAATCCAAACTTTCCGTTTTGTAGCACTGAAACTCATGATGACAGGAGTTGTCTCCTATAACAAAGCCACGACTCTGATCAGCAAAAAAGCAGAAGGAAGATTCCCACAGGCTTTTTTGTTTCTTGAATTTGACAGATCATTATTAAATACCTGACGATCTTTGTGGTCTACAGATCAGTAATAAAGCATCTATCCTTCCAGAAATATTGCCAAGCATATTTCACTTCAGGCTCCAAAATTGGATTTTATGGAACAATGTGTGGCATTTGCCATCATTTCCTGTAGGCAAAACTTCAAAAACACAGGTAGAGGTCTATATCCTTTTTTCTCAGAAAAACCAAAAACAAACTGCCCGAATTAAATCATTAATCGAAACATTTACTATAGCTCTATAACTTCACAAGGAATCTCTGCACTGACCTTTCTGAATCAAAACCCTGTACGCTGAACTACAGCTCAAGCAGGTTTTGTGAAAGATCAGACAATTAAATATATCCACTGGATATGTGACATTAGAAATCAGAAGTTCACAGTCTGCAGAAGAGCACTTCCATTCCAAAGACTCCTAAAGAGGTCCTACAGTAAATTTTATCGTATTGAATTATATCATAATACTGAACACTGACAGGAATTGATCTTGTCCTGAGTCAATGAAACCCTCGAATTGATTTTAAAGGGAGCATCGGGCACTCGACTGCTGTTTTAAAATAAATAAATGCATATGTTGCAGTACTGTCCTTCAATAAATCACACAACTTATACATAAAAATGAAATTTCGTTCTCTTGAGAGGAGAAACTTCAGCTTCCACCCCCACTCCATTCTGGCTGTCAAAAGGAGCCCGCGTGGTTGTAAACGCGCGGGCAACGCCCGGGAGCAGCGGAGAAAACTCAGGGATGAGACGGCAGCGCCCGGTACCGGACCCGCCGAATGTTACCAGCGATTTATGCCCGCGGACAGCATGAGAGCGGGAGCCACCTCCTGCCTGCACCTGACAGACACCCGGCAAAGGGCAACACGCCGGATAAAAGTGCTTTTGAGGCACTTTCGTGTTTCTTAACTCCAAGAGACACGGCCAGCTCCGCTACAGCCGGCTCTGCCCCGGAGCCCGTCGAGGCAGCAGATGCCGAACAGCCAGGAAGAGCCCCACCGGTGGGTCCCGGGGCTGCCCCATCCCGTCCCGCAACACGGAGTACTTTTAGGCAATCTCCGGCTAAGGCTCCCCTTGCCTCCCAGCTTTACATCGAAGGAGCGACCGCGATAGGGGGTACAGTCCCCACCACCCCGCGGGACGTCCCGGCAAACCGGGGCCGCCCGGCGCCCCGTGGGGACGCGCACACGCCCGCTCGCGTTCTCCCGGTCCCCTCCGCCCGCCCGATCACCCCTGTCCCGGCACCCACCTTTCCGAGCAGGGCGCTGCGGCTGGCGGCCGCCAGCTCCCGCAGGCTAGCGGCGGCCGAGGCGGCGGCGGCGGCGACGGCGCTAGGGGCGGCGGCGGGCTGGGGGTACGCGGGGGCCGCGGCGCTGGGGCTGCCGCTGGCGCCCCCGGCGGTGCGGGGCCGCTGTCTGATGCCGTCCAGGAGGCGGACGAGGAGGATGTTGGCGGGCAGCTCGTCCACGCCGCAGCCCACCAGGATGCGGCACTCGGGGCAGCGCAGCTCGTGGCGGGAGCTGACGATGCTCTCCAGGCAGCGGCGGCAGAAGGTGTGCTGGCACGGCAGCACCTTGGCCGTGGTGTCCAGACGCTCCAGGCACACGGAGCACTCCAGCAGGTCCAGCAGCGACGACTCGTCCATCGCCGCCGCCGCCGGCTCCCGCTCCGCAGCCGCTCCGCCGCCGCTCCGCCACCCCCTCGCCTCCGCCTCCGCCCCCGCCCCGCCGCCGCCGCCTCCGCCTCCCCTCCGCGGGGCAGCGCAGGGCCCCGACGCCCTTAGGGCCGCCGCGGCCGCCGGCGGCGGCGCAGGGGGGGCGGCGGCGGGGCGGATGGGGCCATCGGGGTGGCGGGGCTGCGCGGGGAGGCGGCGGCGGGGCTGCCACCGGCGGCGAGCGGCGGCGGCGACCTCGGGGGCTGCCTGGGCGGCGCTGCCCAGAGCCGTGCGGTGCAGAGGAGATGCCAGCGGCGCGGAGCGGTGCGGGCGGAGGGCACCTGCCTGCCTGCGCCTCGTCCCGCCGCCCGCCGCGACTCGGCTCCGCTCAGTACTTGCGGCGGGGCCCGGCGCGGCCCGGCGAGCCGCCCGCCGCGCCTCCGCGCGGGGCGGGGAGCGACGGGGAGCCCCGGGGGGGCGCCCGCGGCACGGCGGCCGCCCCGCAGGCGGTCCCCGCCCGCCCCACCGCCTCGCCGCCGCTCCATGGCTCCCTGTAACCCGACCCAGCAGAGCTCGCCGCTCGCCTTCCTCCGCCGCGGCTCCTTCCTCCTCCTGGCGGAGGCTGCCGGACGGGCCGTGTGGCCGCACGCCGCCGGGGGCAGGCGGAGGAGCCCCCCTCGGGGGGGAACCGAGGACTGCCGGGCCGGAGCGGAGGGAGCCCCCTGCAAGCCACTCTGGCACTCGGGGCCAGCCGCCCTGAGGGGAGCGGGGTTGCGGTGGCGGAGGGGTGCGGGAAGGGGTCGGTGGGCACAACCCGCCCCTCGGGGAAGCAGGGGCAGCCCCACGGCCAGCAGCCGGGCGGGGGTCCCGCCGCCCTCCGGCCCCGCCGCCATCCCTGGAGGGGCGGCGCCCCCTGGCGGGAGCCGCGAAACACAACGCGGGGCCCCGGTGCATTCGTTCCCCCCCGGCCCCTGTGCTTCACCGCGCCCCCCACATATTCGCCGTACTTTAATCCTTACTGAAAGGTGGAAATAAAAAGAGCGTCGCGCCTCTTCTCCCTGCCGGGTGTCATCAACTCCAGCCCGCTCTCTGTCCTCGGTGCCGTCCGGTCTCCGAACGGTACCCGCGTACCGGATGCACCAGCAGGACTGTGCAGCGGGTCCCGTGTGAACCCGGGCATAGCTGGAAAGTGCGAGACCCTGCCATTCGGGAGTTACGGAACCAGGTTTTATACTAACCACAGGAGATTTTAAAAAATAATACGCAGCCACTTGCACTTGTGTAGTATGAACAGAACTTCCCTTAGAGAAGCTGCAGCAGAAGCACCATTCTTCAGATAAATGTTTCTCTTTGAAATTGTTTTGGTTTTGGTTTGGTTTGGTTTGGTTTTTTTTGCTAGCATTTGTCTTCGAGTATGATTTAAAGGGCCTGCTTAAGCCAGAAGCTACAACTGGAAAACATAGTCATTTTGCCAAGGAAAATTTTCATTTGTGGTCCAATCCCTAACCTAAGGTTTCTCCTGTACCTCTGCCTGTGCTGTAAGAGAGCACTTCTGAATTTGGGGACTGCAACCCTAGGACTTGCAGAAACCCTCCTACTGCCCTCACCTTTAAAAGTGACTTTTTGTCAGAATTGTGTCAGGAAGGCTGCACAAAACCTTGCTGTCAGCTTTATGACTCTACAGTTAACTTCTGATGCACACAGCTGGATAACCCTGTTGTGATAAGGCTAATCTAGGCATAGTAAAATTTACTAGGTTTCAGCATGCAAAAAGACATGAATCTCTTGCTGCTCTTGTGTTACTCTGGAAGAGAAGGAGTAAGTGTAAAGCTACAGAAAACCTCCTGATACAGAGCTCAGATCATTATTTATTATTATGGCCACTAATCTAACCAAAGTCCTTGCAGAAAGAAATTCCAAACTCAACAGTTTTTAACCATAAATAATACTGATGCCTGGACAAATGTGAAATACAGTATCAAGGGCTTGGTCTTTCTCTGGAATAAAACCATTAATTTAAGAAAAGGTATAACAGAGAACCCTTAAGGATAAAAGGGGAGGAGAGTGAAATACTGGAAACTCTGTTATGAAATGCATAATAATTTCCGTACCTCAGATTCCTTCTTTCAGAGGTGAAAACTTAAATGTCACTTCCAACAAATGTAAACCAAAATTACTCTGCTACACACCAGTGTAAATCCAGAATACCTCCAGTAATTAGAAAGGTACTTTTCATCCATCCTTCCTTCTGGTTGCTCCAGGGCTTGCTGCCAAACCAACCTGTCACCACATCTCCCAGAGTTGCCCAGTTACATATCCCCAAACCAGGAAGAACACTCTGGAGAACCAGCACCCAAAAATGATGAGAGGGTCCCTTGACACTGGGTCAGCATAAAAAGGGTGCAGATGTGCAAACCATTTATTCTTTAGTGGAAGACATCGCTGACACACTTAAAATGAGACCCTGCTGTAATCCACCTCTAAAACACCCTCTTGACCATGAGCTGGTTGCTACCATGTAAAAACTAAGCCAAAAATGAAGCAAAGCCCTGCAGGGTTTGCAGCAGGGTTTGCAGGGTGGGAGAGGTGAGGGAGATGGAGGAAAAGAGGAACTGGAGAAGGGAAGATGAGAAGAAAAAGAGGTGAGGAAAACAGAAGGGAAGAAAGCATGAGAAGAGGAAAAGTTCCATACAGAGATTACACATGGGACTAGAGATAAGTAAAAGCACATTTGTATGAAAAGGAGGGAGAGACCCATGAGTTGGGCTCCAACTAGACAAAAACACCTCCTGAGTGTTAGAATAGCCTTTGGTGTCGAAGAAGCATTTTCATGCTTAAAAGTTTAGTGTGTGTTTGTGTGTTTCCCTGTGCCTGTGCCTAAATGAGAGTTAGGCCAGGCCTGAAGGAAATAAAAGAAAAAAATTCATCAAAGATACTTTCTCTGCTTGCCAAAGAGGCCACGGGAAATATTACATTAAATATTAAGAAATGAAATACTCAAAGTAATTTAAAGTTTGGAAATGGGAAAAAGATTAAATACTTAGAAGCCTGAGATAAAACACATAGAAAGAAATGGAAAGACATAGCGAAGATGTAACGGGGTTCAGTTTACTTTAAAGAAATGTGTATTTTATTAATTTCACCATCTCAGCTGCCAAAACCTCTAGCTTCAGATTATATGTGTAAAGTGATTATTTGTGAACTAATTAAGTAATGCGATTAACATGGTTCTTAAGCAGAGGTGCTGCTTTACACACAGTGCTGGAGCTGCACATTTTGCTGCACGTTCCCTGGTAAAAGTGTTTGAGGAGACAGCTGATAAGCGACTCCTGTTTCAGGCAGTGGAAGCAACTTCACTCCTTTGGTGTATGAAACAGATCCTTGATTCATTAACTTTGAAGAGCACCTGGTGACAAAGAGATATAAAAAGGCAAAATAATGTTTCAGGAGAGTGAAGTCGTACCCAAGTTTCCAGGACTTCATTTGTATTTGTATAATAATAATGCACTGGGCATTGCTTATTGTTTCGATTAAAAATTAAAATTAAAAAAAAACAACCAAACTTGCTATACTTTCCTGATTCTTTTCCTTATGTGATCTTCCCTGATGTTCAGTTTAGAATAGGAGAGATTGACAGTGTTTGCTGTCTGTGGATTTATTTATGTTGGTTTCAAAGGTTTTCTGGGGACGGTTCATGGACCTTACACCTTCAGCTTTGCCTTCATACATTTGCATGCTGCTCTTGCAAATGGCCAACTCTTTTCCAGTCTTCTAACAAATGGGATATGATTATATAGAAATTATTCTTGATCATTGCTTGTATGCTTGCTCTGCTTGTAAGTGTCTACATACAGCACAATAACTATTCAGGTTGCACAGCTAGGAAACATTTGCCTACTCAATAACTACAATAAGAGTAGCTCCTATTTGCATGATTCTTTCCAAGCCTGTAAAGCATTTTAAGAATGGTAAGCACTACTATTTTAAGCGTGAGTCAGTGTAATTAAACTTGCAGTGAAATACACAGCAGTCCATTTTTACTACTGCATTCTCTATATGTTTAAATGATCATTGAGTTATGCTTAAATTACTTGCTTTATTTACATTTAGATTCAAAAAATAAAGGCATTCTTGGACCGCTGAAGAGAATGATATTAATACTAAGCAGAGGGACTTGTCACCTCCATCTTTTCTTCCTTTTGTGGGACCTAAACAATCTGGTACAGCTAGCAAAAAATACAAAACTGATTTCATACCATAGAAATACTTCAGCAAAATGAACAAGTTTGATTATGGCATCTTTTGTCTGCTGACTGAAGATGAGATTTCTGATCAAGATCTATTTATCTACATATGTATCTCCTTCCATCTTAGAAGTCTAGCAATAGCTCTGCAGAAAGACTTTTCTCAGTCATGGAGAGAGTAACCAGAGTAACCACTCTGTTGCCTGTCAAAACCTGATTGTACAGAATCAGTGGCTGAAAAACGTCATGGAAGCTATAGCTGGACCATCCCCCAAAATACATTGGCTATTACTATATATCTGTCCTGGCAGCGTATGGATGGCAACCTAACCTTGCAACAAGGTCTGGAGAGTGTATCTGGGATCCCTGACATAAGATCATAAAAAAAAATTCATTCAGTTTGACTCGGTATTTTTTTCACTGCCACCTTAAAAGAATGATTAAGGAGGACATATCATTAAATTCCTCTTGACAGTATTTTAACACTAAAAAGAAAATACTTTCTTGCTTTGCGTTTAACCACAACATTGAAACCAGGAAAGAAAGGACATCCAAACTCCTATCTCCTTGTATGCATACTGGACATGTTGGCTACAGGTCAGGAAGATGTGTTTGACAGGTCAGTGGAATGGCAGCAGATGCTCAGGCAGGCTCTGCAGCAGCCCTGCCTTCTATTCCCCAGCAGCCCTGGCTGTCCCCTGTTCTGTCCCCTCCTTCCCTCCCTGCCTGGATAGTCAGTATGTCTTCATGTGAATGAAAAATAGCCCTGGAAAAAAAAATCAAATAATTTTGATTAAGAAAATGACAGATAAATCTTGAATCTCTATATTAGGAAAACTACTGCATTGTATTGGGTTGGGGTTTTTTTCAATAAATGTGTGAAATAAAATGGCACTTCCTCATGGTGTCCTTTGCCAGTTTCAGGGCATCAGCCTATCAAACCACTGCAGGTTTTTTTTCACAAGTTCTGTGACTTTCCTTGTAGCTTGGGCTTTTTAAAGATGTAGATGGAGGCAAGTCAAGTGTTGTCTGTTGTGCATCTCTCACTGCCCATCCAGTTGCACTGTCCATGTTGTGCAACATTCTCTTTTCATGTCTTTCAAGATGAGTCTTGGGCTTTTATAAAATTAAATCTTCAGCTTTTACAAAAACCTCTTTTCTTCTTCTTCTTTTTTAAAGGATGAAAGCCAAACATTTATAAGATTATTTTCTTTGCAGTAAATTTAGCATAAATGATGCAAGGAGCTTTTAATCTTTGTGGAAATGAGCTTGGTGGTATCAAAGGGTGAAGAGGAATATTATTCTAGCCCTGAGGAACTTTTTCAGGTCATGACTATAGTGACACCAATTAGTTTCTTGCCCTCTCTGTCAGGCTTGCCATCTCTTATAGTCCCATAAGATGATAAAAAAATGCATTCTATTTTTTTTCTCTTGTTCATAGATCATAAATTTAATTAAATTGTCTTCACCTAGCCACAAAGAGTTTCCCTAAAAATTGGAAGAAAGATACTTCTGTTAGTGATTAATTAATTTACCCCATTTAGTAAAATACTTTTTTCCAGTTCATTGATTTCTCCACTGATCTACATGTAAAATTAGCAGCATCCTTAAAGATATCTTACAAAGCTGCTTCTTGTGGTACTTCACTGAGACGAGACCATAGCAGCAAGGACAACACTCTTCAGCTGGGAAAATCTCACAGGGAAGCCTCCCTGCTAGCAGGGGCCCAGGAACAGTGCCGTAGCTTTAGGATTTTCTTGGCACAACTGTAAGAAGACAAACTGTTTAATCACTGTCCTACCAGCAATGAAGCGCCCATCCAGTTGGTTTAAAGAAATCCATTGCAGGGAATAAGAAGAGTTTGCTTAGTTAATGTCTATGTTTCTAATCACGAGGATTTTGAGAGTTTAAAATTATCAGTTTAATCTTCTTGCACTGCAGTTGTTTTTAAAGGCTCAGTTGCCAGTAAACGTGCACTTGACATCTGAATTTCTGAGATTTGTGTGTCCTCTTACAGTCTGGATTGTGTTCAGCTGGCAATGGTTAATATTTCCAGTTTTAGTCAGGGTTACTCAGCTGCTCAAATTACAGCTGCCAGCCAAGAAAACTGATTTGCCTGGGGCCCTGTTGTTTTGTTGTTGCTGGAGGCCCATCTTCCACTTTTCTGCCCAGTAGTGTGTATGGGCACATCAGTTGTCTTCATGTCCCCTGAGCAGCAGTGGTGCCTGGATGGCTGATTCTCACCTCTGCAAGGGAAAACTCCAGCTCCCCCCACCCCAGAAGGGCCTGAACCATCCTGTTATCAGTGTTTTCCTCTTACTTTAACCCAGCACACCCAGCCAGCAGAAGCTGCTGCTGTGCCATCAGTTAATTGATGCATGGCCAAGTTAACAAGCTATCTGCAGCTGAAGCTTGAAAAAATACCCTGCACTGTAAAATACTTCATGTCTGCATCACAGTTTTGACTTAATAAATGGTCCTTTAAAAAAAAAATAGAATTAACTTTTCTTTTCTTGCATATGGTTCAGGAGTAACTTTGACTTTTATTTGTGACAGTTTGGAAACAGGAGGATTAATTACAGTGTGTAAGAGAGAACAGGTGTTCTTTCAATCAGCATTGACTTGAAATTGAAAAGGGAAAACAGCAACCAACAACGCTGCCAAAATAAATGTTTAATGGAGCACAAGGTTGTAATTTTCTCTACCACCTCTCAGACCAAGGTGGGTACCATCTCTGCAGACAGGCGTGTACTTAGAAACATAGGGATGCAAGATTCAGAGAAGTCTTCACAGTTTCAAGCCTACAGACAATACAGGCAGGGAATAACTCAATAGACTTTATTAATATTCAAACAAGCAGCTGTCAACACTTCATCCTAGAACAAGCTGAAGCTTACTAGCTTTTACTACCATAATAGTTGGGTTCATTGGCAGTAGATTGGAAACCATGCAATACTAATGAACCCTCTCTGCATCTCCTGGCCTACCATTTAATCCTTCCTAAAGAGAAAAACATTTACTGTATATGCAACACCACGCTCCCAGGAGACGTCAGGTTCAAAAGAGACATTTCAATTTTGTTTCTTAGCAACATACAGCCAATAAAAGTGAAAGACTATACAAACTGTAATATCTTGGTGTTGTTTTAATCTATTATGCAGTACTTTGCCAGTGCTAAGGAAGTACACTGCTGCAGGACCATTGCCATGTCTCTTACAATTAGAGATAAGCATTTTTTTTTAGTTTTCCCCATGCTAGATTATCTGCTGCAGAATATATTCCAGAAGACTTTGTGATGTATTCATGAATAATAAATAAAGAGGTAAATTCTACTCTAATAAGGGCACAGTTGCTGGGTTTATAACAAGGTCTGTTACATAGGGAGAGATTTTTTTTCATGTTTCATTTGTAGGCAGAATTTGGGCATCTCTTGAGGACTTGATTTCTCGAACAAGTCAGACAGTCTCCAATAAGGGGCTAAAAGGATTTGTACAGCATTAATTTCTTGGCAGGACAGTAGACAGGGAGCAATATTTTATTCTCTCCCCCCTTCAATGGCTGACCTGATGTGACCATAACCAGATTTGTGGTTGCTTGATTTTAATGTCACATCGAGGAAGAGGAGGAGCCAGCCACGTCTCCAAAGGCACATAGAGAAATATACCCTGCAGAGAATCTTTCAAAAGTTCACTCACTGCAGCTATAGCTCTTCTCATCTGTCATTTGGCATAATTGTTTCCCCAGTACCTGCAAAGTGGAATAGGAAATGTGGTATTTAGCTTCTTCCTATGCTTTTTATCCTTCTCCTGTACATATTTATCTTTAAAATTCAGAAATGACTCATCTCTAGAAAAAACACAGTACTTATACTTTGTAAGTGCCTGGTAATAACAGTTCCAGCACATGAACACTGTGTTTTCAATAGGCAAACATTAGAAAGGTGGAAATGACAAAATTCACTGTATAGAGAATTGCTGTCTTTTTATTTAATGCAGTGTGTGAGATAAAAGAAAATAACTCTGTGTCTCATCTTTCATCAGCTTGGAAACACCCGATTCAAGAAATGCTGCACTTTCAGTTCACATCACAAGTCACCTTCTAAGGGATCCTTGTGTTCTGATCCTCGTCATGCTGCTCTTATACATCATCTTCCCCACGTTAGCCACTTCCACAGAATAACTTGTATTTTCTAGCAGTGGGAGCTGAAAAAAATGAGTCCGAAATATTCAGAGCCAACTGGTTTGAGGAGAAGCCCGTAAGTATCTAGCACCATAAGTATAACATGTATTATTTAACACTGAAGGTAGCTAAAGAAAACAATACCATGCAGAAACACCAGGTGGAACTAGGAGGAAAGAAGGAAAAAACCAAAAAAATCCTCTTTATAGTTTGCCAAGTTTTCCAAAGAGATACTTTTTCTAAATGCAGTCTAGGTAGAAAACCATTTAATTACTTGTTTTCACTAATTATCAGCTTTTCTGAATGCATGCAAAATTTAACAGGCTGATTGGTTCTTTAAAGCAAAGAAGCAAACAATCTACTCAGAAATAATGAATATGATAACCCAGATTAATATGATAATCCAGTTTCACACCTTTTGCATGCAAAATTTGGTGGCACGACATAAATTGTCCTCATACACTAATTACCCATATTTTTTTTTTTAGAAATACTGAACACTTCTCAGCTCTTATGGAGGTCAACTGAAAGTTGTAGTTACTTCTTGCTTTTGTTAAATGAGGCTATAAAATTCAACAAGCTCCATCAACATAGCAGAGGAAATGAATCACATGGTGAAAGTGCACGGTCTCTCTCATGGAAATACTTAATTCAGCTGACTTGAACCATCTCAATAACATGAAAGAAGGATTGTTAATTTTTTTCCCCTACAGTAGATACCAATGCAATGCAAGTCCCAGTGGATCAATAGCTACTTCCTAATTTGCACTGAAACCCTGAATAGGAAGTCACCCTCAGTTGCAGTGAAATGATGCCTACAGGTTCTGCAGAGGTTAAGGAGCCAAAGATAATTCTGAAGTCAAGTTTTGGAGCAGCCTCCACTTCTTGACTCATGGAGAGCTGTCAGAGGAGGAGACGCTTTGCAGTGACAGCCTCAAATCATCTTTGTCCTCAGTAAACACAGGAGAGGTGCACATCCATCTCTGTATAGCAAAATTATAGTATGAAGTATTTCAGATTTTGTATCTCTAGCTTTTGCTTCTACAGGAAACGCAGTTGAAAGATCCTGAGATTTGTAGGATTCAGAAAAATGGATGGTAAAATCTTCCACTGCTGTTCCTGTGCCTATTTTTATAACTTCACATTAGTTTTGACATGCATTCAGATATCACTGTTAAGATTCAAGTGCCTCCCCAATATTGGACATTAAATATATAAATATTTGCTATGAAACAAGAAAAAAAAATTACCATTAAACAATCCGGGTACATTTGAAGGGGTGGGGCTGCTTCTGTTTAATCAGAAACATTTACCAGAGAAATTACCTAAAAAAATGTAATAGAGTAATTAATCAAGTAGTCAGTGTACAGCACTCAAGGTGATTTTCCTACATCTAATGTATACTTGGAAGCATTCATATTTTCTAGATGGACAAGAGCTACCATTTATACTGGATCTTCTGTATGAAAACCCCTTCACAAATCAACATTCACTCTTCATACTCTGCTCTGCAATTTACCTTCCTTGTGAGCATTATAATCAGAGCACTTATTTTCTAGATCACTTACAGAAGGAAAACACAAAAAAGGTCTTGGATATAATCAAACCACATTTGGTTTTATTTGCAGAAATGCCCTCTGTGTACCCAGCTTTCTATTAAAAAATAAAAATAATAATTTTTAAATTTTTTAAAAAGTGTTTCTGCCTACTATGTTAATTTTCTGATTTTTATTTCCCATCTGAGAAGCCAGATTATAATAGCATATAACTGGAAGGCCAGTTCATGCAGTCTTAGCCCTTCTGTAATAATTCATCCTTGTGCAAAAAACATTAATGTGACCCAGCAGAGCAGCATTTATACCTCATTTGCAGAGCATAAATTATACAGTCCGGGGTATTGCACATTAGGTTTTCCAGCCCGTAATTCAAAACTGGACATAATCAATAAAATTACAGACTCTATAATGCTGCCTTTCCAAACCACATTTGCATGTTGTCAGTGCTACTGTGTGTTGTAAAAACCTGCACACAGGGGAAATGCACAAGAAGACAATAGAGTTCAGAGAATATCTTCTTTCCCCTAACAAAATCATATCATAAATTGTTTTCTCAAAAAATTTGGTGGGCAACTCACCTCTGCTAGGCTAATACAGAATGTAATAGAGGTGTTTATAACCAAGCACTAGTTTACAACAGGTATGCAAGTGATAGTGTTTAATAAATATTACTAGATAATTAAACAGTTTGGTCAAAAAATCCAGTTGCTGTTCGAGAGCAACACCACCACATATTTTTTTTTAGGAAGTCATGCAATAAAAAAGTGGAAAGGCAATGTAATGTGAACTCTGTGATATTGAAGCTGAGACTGATTTTATCACTTTATGTTGTATGTTTATGCAAATGCATCAGCCAAGCTCTGTAATGTTAACACTATGGGACAAACTAATATAAATATTTCTGGCCAAATGAGCTGGCAAAAGAGATAAAGCTTTACTGCTTCCTGCTTTTACTTTGACTTCGATATGCTAACACATGATAATGACATGCTAAAATGCAGAGCTCAGAATACAAAGGTGTCCCCTTGGCTCTCTAGCAGGCAGGAGGATTTTCCCATCAAAGACTGAGACTCTTCAAGAGGCACTGCCCAGATACATGTACATTAAGATGCTGATGATCTCTGGGCATATGAGGGAAGGTGCAAAGGGACAGCCACATCCTTCACCACTGTGGAATCTGGAGGCAGTAGGTAGTAGCTAAAAGAGACCTCAGAAGCTACTGACACAAACCTTTAGAAACACAGGTGAAAAGGAGACATATCAAGCATGAAGATATTCCAGCCTTGTTTATGCTGTGTGGACACAGAAATCAGTACACATCTCTGAAGTGTTGTCCTGGCACACCAAGAAGTTTTTTTTCCCAAAGCAGGCACCTGAACATGAAGCCTCAGCCGTGAAGTGTTGAGTAACAACATGCTGATGCTACAATCAGTACCTTGGAAGTTTATGCAGTACAAACCAGTAACACCAGTTCCTGTCCCCTTGGTGGGCTCTGGCAAAGATGCTTCCACCTGTCTTGGGAAAAGAGGCTTAAACACCTGAACACTTTCCTAAGAAAGGAAGAACAAGGGCTAGTGACTCCAGGAAGGGCTTCCTATGACAAGTGGGGTTCAGTCTGGGTCTTTTTCTTACCTATTTTCACTTTACATGACTGACAGCTCTAAATCTGGAGGAAGCATTGGTTACTGCTTCCACAGAAACGTAAATCTGTGTTTTTGCTTTTAAACTATCTTGTGTGGCAAAAATGTAACAGAGAAAAAGTAGGAAGAGGAATGAGATGCCAAGAGAAATCAAACAGAACTAAGGCCAGCAGCAGTTCAATCTGCTTTGGCTAAATACACAGCTTAAGCAACCCTGCCTAACACTCCTTTGGAGACATGTGACTGCCAAAGATGCTACGGACACCCATACAACCAGTTCCCACAATAGCAAAAAAGAGGGATATTTTACAACGTGTGCTCAGCAAATTGAATAAACACCCTGCTATGGAGGTGGCTGATCATTCATCATGCTTGTGTATCCCTGCTGGTCCCTTGCCTGGGACTGGCAGAAGCAGCAGCCTGGCTCTGGGACAGACTTCCCCCACAACAGGCACACAAACACACACACATATGTACGCCTGCTGTCAGCTATTTCTCTCTTACCCTCCTGAAAACCAAATTGTAGCCCTTCAGGCTACCTCATCTGCCACTGACCTCATCCACCACTGCTCTCCAGACCAAGACCCCAAGCGCACGCTCCAAAAAATAATTCACCCCAACTGCCCTGTGGTACCGACTGCTCCATAAGCACCGACCCAGAGGCTGAGCTATAGAAACCATCTGCAAGGAGGTTTAGTGCACATCAGCCCCTCCACCTCACAACAGGGCTACAGAGCCCTGTGAAGAGTTTGGTCTGTCTGTGGCTGAGAGAAAAGAACATTTGCAGTGCTTATTTCTACATTTTCATGATACCTAATGAAGCAGCATGTAAAGATAATAATGCGATAAACCTTCTGGATAAAAAGCATTTTATATATTTACCCCAGTTTGGTTTTTTTTTGTTTTTTTTTTTTTTTATCAGAATGAGCTGCATTCTGCCTCATAAAACAAGTGGGATGTTTTCACAGGCTTCTAACATCTGTCTGTCACTTGCTACAGGAGCTCTCAGAGATCAGTAAGGTTTTAGGGTAAGCGAGCCAGACAAAAAGAAAAGTGAGGGTGTTTTTTAAACCTTTCATAAAAAGGAGCTGTCATCACAGGGAGAGACTGAAGCAGCTTTATTATTTGGCTCCTCAAAGCAAAATTTGCCAAGATTTTTAAATGGCAAGTTAAAGGAGAGAAGCATCTGCCAGGGAGGAGAAACGTGCAGCACAGTCCAGGTGGGATCTCCTCCCACAGCCCAAACGAAACAGGCAGAGAGGTGGCTGGAGATATCACTTTGTCAAAGTAACTTATTCAGTATTGATCTTAGGAGCAAAGAGTAGGGCAAACGGGGGTGGCTGAGGTGTACCAGACACCTGGTACAACTACCAGTGCAACAACCCAGCAAGTGACAGAGAGGCAAAGTCTTTGGTGTCTTACAGACACCTGGGTTTCAGGGTCTGATTGCTCTCAGGAAGGACAAATGAGTGCATTTGTCAGCACATCACAGTGCTAGATACAGGCAGGGTTATGTTTTTTTGGTAGCAATCCTCCATACAGAGAGGACTGAGCCCCCGGGAGGCTAAAAGCTTCCTGGTAGAACAGGTCAGACAAGTGTCTGCCAGGAAGGACAGAAGGACGTGTCAGCCTGCCTCAGGCAGGGTGATGGACTAGATCAGCTCCCAAGGTCTTAGTCTGGTTTTATTTTCTGTGGTTTCTGTGCTAATTCCCAGCTAAAGAATGAAGTGGTAGAATTTGGAAAGTTTGTATTGTCCACAGCACTGTGGAGAATACAAGGGAAATAGATGTAAATTTCATAAAGGAATATTTGCTAGGGAAATACTAAGGATACAAGGGGAGTTTTGCAATATTTAAAAAAATAAAAAACAAAAAAACCCCCACAAAAAATAAACCAGAAAAACAAACAAACCCAACAACAAGAAGCAAATAGAAAAGGAAATAAAAGAAAAATAGAAAAAAAATAATGACAAATACACAGAAAAGTGCAATGTTTGGCCATTGCACTGCATTTAAGACACCAGTTTCCAACACAGAAAGTAGAGGGCATGGTTCATAGACTAGAGAATAGTCTTCTGCAGAACGGGCAGTATGCAACTATTGGATGAAATACAAGAGTTTTGCCAAGATGTCACCACAGACCACCATCTTAGGGCTAAACCCAGGCATACATGCTACAAAAACTGTGGGAGTAACCTGAAGGTTTAAAAATATCCCTGGGATTGCCATTTACCAGAAAGCGGTTGGAAATGGCTCTTTCTCAGTTTCATGAGCTTCAAGACTGGTATGCAAAGAGAGACTGAGCCTCCCAGCTGGATATGTCCCAGTCTAAGTCGTGTAAGAGCCAGAGCCAGCAGGCTCTGAGCAGAGATGCTCACAGGGACAACAGGGATGGGGTGGGTGACTCCTGAGCCAGCCCTGCCCCTCTGGAGATGCTCAGGGCATTGCTGGGTACTGCTGGGGGCTCGTGGGGACACCCCATAGCTAAATGACACCTTCACAGTTGGAGGTGGTTTGAAGAATTTTTATAATACACTGTATTTTCTATCTTTTGGAGGGATAGAAAAAGTAAATTTTTGTGAATTAATGCATTTTCTCCAAAGTCAGGTAACTACAGAAGATCTTAGGAAGTTTCTAGCTGCATGTTGTCACTTAAGAGTCATCAATGTGTTTTTTCCTGTGGAGTAAGAATTCAGCTGTTTGCATCTGATGGGAAATAAGGCTTTTATGAAAGGAAGAGAGAAATTAAATAATTACAGCTAATGGAGGCAGGGCTCTCTTTTCCACATTCAAAAAGTGTGGGGGAAGAAGCCATTTCATAACACTAGCAAATGCTACTTGCTTTGGGCATCACTTAGAATAAGGGGAGTTCAACTCCAGAAGTATCTTCTCTGGGGAAAAAAAATCTTCTCATAGATCATATGGTACTGTTGAAAATAGTGAAGCTGAAGACAAATGTTTTCCATTGAGTAGCAGCCCAGCAGCACTGAGTCAGAGTGATTTTTTTTAGAGACTCTCAGATAGAATCATGACATTGTTTGGCAATTGACAATCCCCAAGCTTGTCAATGCCAAGAGCACTTGGGAGATGGACACAGACAATGCCAGAAGACCAGTTTCCTTGCAATGCTAGAAAATCAGCATTTATGTCAGCATTTATGTCTCTGCTTGATGAGAGGTACCACCATACAAACAAGCTTTTTATAAAGGGTAGTGAATGAACTGGGAGCACAGCACCCTGCATTGAAGTTAATTCTCTACCTACACAATGGATTCCAAAGGTGTTCCCATCTGCTCCTCTCTCATATTTGTACAGATGAAGGTAGAGGAGCACAGGGAAGGCATCTGCTGGCTCACTGAATTCAGTGAGCTTTGATAAAAGGGATAAAAGGGAGGCTTTGATAAAAGGGAAATTCCCATGCCCTCCATGTACAAAAGTCCTTCCACAAGCTTGAGACCTGTAGGAAGAGCACAACTGGAATACCTTAAATGTAACAGAGGAAAATTTAGAATAATAACATCTTGAAATTGCTTTGGTTGGAAAACACCTTTAAGATCATCAAGTCCGACCATTAACACAGCACTGCTAAGGCCAACTCTCAATCATGTTCTTAAGCATCACATCTACAAGGCTTTTAAACACGTCTAGAAGAGAGCAGCTCACACATCACTACAACCTCCTTTCAGGTAGCTGTAACAAGCAATAAGGTCTCCTCTCAGCCTCCTTTACTCCATCCTAAGCAAACCCAGCTCCCTCAGCTGCTCCTCAGAAGACTGGTTCTCCAGGCTCTTCACCAGCTTGGTTGCTCTCTGGACACACTATGGTATTTCAGTGTCTTCCTTGTAGTGAGGGGCCCAGAACCAAACCCAATACTTGAGGTGTGCTCTTACCAGTGCTGATTACAGGAGAACATTCACTTCCCTAGACCTGCTGGACACACTATTTCTGATACAAGCTAGGATGCTGCTGGTATTCTTGGCCACCTAGGCACACTTCTGGCTCCTGTTCAGTTGGCTGCCAGCAAATACCCCCAAGTACCTTCTCTCTGGGCAGCCATTCTTCTCCAACCATGGGCTCGTTGTGACCCAAGTGCAAGACCTGCCACTTGGCCTTATTGAGCCTCATGCAATTTGCCTCAGACAACTAAGAAAAACTGAGAACAATTCCAGAACCCAGTCACAGGATATCAGACAGATGGTTCGATGAAGATCACAGCCTGTGTTGTGAAGGAGAGACACACTCTGCCCTTCCCTGCCAAACCATCCTGTTTGGCAAAGTGCCTCACAAACTGCCTTAACACTCAGTATGTAAACTGGACACACCATGTCTGCATTAGCAAGTCACAAACTCAATAAATGGGGATTTGTAGAGCAAAACTGTTGATGCTGAGGACCTGTCATTGACACCATTTAAGGAGAATAAGTGCTATTCTGATCCTCAGTGCCACCTGGGGCATGTTGGGTATTTATTTGAGACACATCTGGTTAAATCTCCTTCAGGGAATCCCATTCACACATCCCACAGCTTTGCCAGGCTGCAACCCACACTGCATGGAGAGGGAACAACCAAAGCCATCACTTCAAAACTACCTTCCTGGTTTGGATTAAAATGCTGGTATAGGTGCATCTTCTCATAACTTACCTGATAGAGTTACACCATCAAGAGCACCTATCTGTTCCATCTCTCCTACACCCAGGAAAAAGTGTTTGTGGAGGAAACAGCTGGTAACAATTTATACATCTAGACAATAGGAAGGAGTTCTGTGTGCCTTACAAGTGATCAGTGGACACCTAGAAGGGAATAATATTAGGTGAAAGGATAGTGGCAAGAAGCAGTAGAAAAGCACTGGTTCCTCTTACAGGTACCAGTGTATCACAGACCCGTCTCCAGTAATTCTCCTTTTCTTTTTGCAGCTCTTGCTGTGAGAAGTGGCTAGGAGGGATGTGGAGCTTTTTGATGAAGAGCAAACCTGAGAGCTCAGAGTAGTTCAAAACAGCTCTCACTGCTCCTAAGAGCTGAGTCCTGACAAGCCCCTCTCCCTTCAGACTCAGAGGACTCCTTCAGACACCAAACTGCAGGGAAACAAGCTTGTGCAGTTCTCCTTCATTTTATTTTTAGAGAAAATAAGTAGGCCACACATCTTTCAGAGATGTGCTTAGTGTCTGTCACTTACTGAGACTGCTGCTTCTCGAAGGGAACATGTTTTAGACTGAAGCAGCCCACACCCAGCCATGATGGACTAGAGCCTGGGAAATGTGATGCTCTCTCCACCCCTGGCCTTCAGAAAGGATGAAAAGATAAAATTCCTGTCACACTTGATATGGTACAAACAACAGAAAATCATTAACCATTCCACCTCCCCTTAAGTAGGAGTCAGTGCCCAGATTTATTCTTTATATATAAAAATATAACTTGCATTGGGTTTCCAGAGTATCCAGAAGTGCAGACACAGAGTGTGGTCCTGATGGAGTCACTGAGGTTGCACAAGAAACCTGTGTTTATCAGGAAACTTCAGATTGGCAATTGTTTGAGGAACTAACATCTAAGAAAGAAGAAAATACACCATTTCCCCCCACTAAGACTCAAAAGGAAAACATACACACAGGTTTTAGTGCTGTTCCTACATCCAATACTAGAAACCTGGCTTTATCCCTTCATTAAATTAACCCCCATTTATCACCACAACTGGCTGAAATGATCCCAGTGATAAATGGCTTGCTACAGAAAAAGCAATTGAGGGACAATTAGCGACATTAAGAATGTTTCACAATTTAAATGATAATAAGTCTTTTTTCCTGTAAAGTTATTTCTTTCAGTAATTCATTCTGATTTTAGTATCTGCTGAACTAAAATTAGTGACATTAATACATTTTTTTTTTTTTACTATTCAAATTACAATCCACCTTTTTTTCCATAACTGGGTATTTCATTTAGTAAAGGAGACTAAATTAACATTCATACAAGGAGATTATTCAATTTAACAGTAAATCTTTCCATGGTCAGATGAGGTAATAAAACACTTAAGTTCTTGAAAGTTACTCTTAAAGTTAAAAAAAAAATCTAGATGAAAGTTACGTCTTTTATGAGAATCTGGAAATTTCTGTACTTCTCTGTTCAAAAGCCTTCCACTCTCCTTTTCATACATACTTGTTATTCTAAAAATCCTAGAGTTCATCAACAAGAACCATGACATCATCTGAAGAATGCAGAATCTGTACATCCAGTTTCCTATTTTATCATTCACAAGATCACACACACCACATTAGTAAAAACTTTACCATCTGTAAGGAATGCCATTCCAATTTACATTGTAAGAGCAAGGAATTGCAAGGTAAAATGATCTAATCAGAGAAGCAGCAGGCTTCAGAGCAGCAGCCCCAGTGTGTGGCTACTGCCATGCAGGCAGAGCATCTCTCTGGAGAGAGGGCCAGATCCAGCAAACTCTTACTGAGGCTACCCTTAGTAAATTATGTCACAGTCTATCTCTCCATATCTAATATATTTTGCTAGCTTCACAGGAAATGTAATGAGACTTGTAATGGACTTCATCTGTCTTTTAATAACACTGTGCTTGGGAGAAAATGAAATGCAAAATCATTATTATGACTGGTTTAGCAAAGGCAGGAATTGAAAGGCAGTAATCTAGGTAATACAGATATTTATTAAAGGGAAAAAATGCTAACCTGAAGAAAATGTACTTTCATGGCCTAATCCTAAAGATTTTTCTTCCATCTTGCACAGAATCTACTAAATTCAAGCTATCAATGATTTAGAGAAATAGATCAGGCAGTATTTTAGTCAAGCATTAAAAAAAAAAAAATGCTACTAAAGAACGTGGCTCGCATGTTTCCATGGCCATCTCTTGCACTAAAATAATATTTTTTTTTAAAAAGACAAAACCCATATCATTCTCCAAAGAGATATTGAGAAGGGATCACAAGCAACTACCAAATCTTAGGTATGGCCCAAATCCTGCACTCCAGCATGACTCAGAAACATGGTGCATCCCAGGCAGCCAATGTGTGCCTCCAGTGAAGTTTGCAATAGCAGATGTTCCATGAGCCAACAGTGTGTCCAGGTAGCCAAGAAGGCCAATGGCATCCTGGCCTGTATCAGGAACAGCGTGGCCAGCAGGTCCAGGGAAGGGATTCTGCCCCTGTACTCAGCCCTGGTGAGGCCACACCTCGAGTCCTGTGTCCAGTTCTGGGCCCCTCAGTTCAGGAAGGAGATTGAGGTCCTGGAGCAGGTCCAAAGGAGGGCAACCAGGCTGGTGAAGGGACTTGAGCACAGATCCTATGAGGAGAGGCTGAGGGAGCTGGGGGTGTTCAGGCTGGAGAAGAGGAGGCTCAGGGGAGACCTCATCACTCTCTACAACTCCCTGAAAGGAGGGGGTAGCCAGGGGGGGGTTGGTCTCTTTTCCCAGGCAACTCTCAGCAAGACAAGAGGGCACGGTCTCAAGTTGTGCCAGGGGAGGTTTAGGTTGGATATTAGAAAGAATTCCTTTACGGAGAAGGTGATCAAGCATTGGAATGGGCTGCCCAGGGAAGTGGTGGATTCTCCGTCCCTGGAGATATGTAAAAAGAGACTGGATGTGGCACTCAGTGCCATGGTCTGGTAACTGCAGCGGTAGTGGATCAAGGGTTGGACTTGATGATCTCTGAGGTCCCTTCTAACCCAGCCAATTCTATTATTCTATGATTCCTTGGGGCCATAGAAAATGTTAAGGCAGGCCACCAAATTGGTTGGAACTTTATTATTGAATGATGTAACACAATCCTCTCAACATAAACCCTTCTCCTTATTCCATTTTGTTAATGAGTGACAGCCTGGCTTACGAGTTTGAGAACTAGACCAAGATTCAGCCTTCCCACCACCCAGGTCATTGGATTTGGTAGAACAGTTTCTGCCCATCTCCACACTGATGGAACCAGTTTTCACAAAAAATGTAACCCAGGAAACTGGAAAAACAGATTACTGGACTGACGCATTATGGTGTGTTCTGGCAAAAGGGAACAGCTGAAATGCCACTGGAAATATCCTAAAGAACATTGGGGGAAGAACCTGCATCTGAACACCAGCCACAATTCATCTCCCTGTATCACCTTTTGTTCCTGGGGGTGTCTTGATGACAGCAGGGGACATAAAATGTCATCTGGGGAGGGCAGCTGCTTCAACCTCAGCACACAGGGCAACTTCTCAGGTGACAAGGTTCATAGGGATGGTACAGCCTCCACATCATGTATCCACACCATTCTCTAACCCCAGAGCAGTTCCTCATGCCAAAACCAGCTAGGTCAGGGGTTTGGACAGCTGATCTGACCCAAAATCCTGCCCTTGCTCTTGCATTCTTCGTGATGTGTAAGGGCAGAGAGCTCCTAGAATTACTACAGCTCAACAAAGTATGTTACTGGTTAACGTAAAACCATACATGACACACTAGCAATGTTGTATTCCCATGTCCCTGTATTATTATAAGCCTTATGCCACATTATTCTCTGGTTTTAATTTCTAAAGCCACTAGGTTTTCAGGTCTACATCTTAAGAAAATTAATGCTTGAAGTGCACAAAATGCGTATTTTATGTCTTCAGAATTAGCCTCTGTAATGTACCAACACACCAATTAAAACCAAACCAACCAAAACCAACTACTGGAGCTCAGAATCTAACATGTTAACTTCCCTTTGTTTGTCTTAGTTAAAAAGCCAAGAAAACCAAAATAGATTACAGAGCTGTAATTACTGCTTTACTTGTGACACGACAGCAAAATGAACCAGTTTACAAATAGTTACTTAATTTGATTTCTGGTTTGAAGATTGATTATGCAACCTTCATCAATGATTTATTTATTTGAAGTTCTTTATCTGCCAGTTTAGCACCAGAGGCAAAGCCAGTTCTCCTGTGGGCAAACTTCAGTGCAAGACTCACTGAAGTATTTATGGAATGAGGCATTTACTTCATTTCTGGAACATGCAAAAATGTGCCTTCCACAGTGCTAAAAACCAGCAGGTTCTCCAAGTGCCCAATTTCATCACATGCACTGAACATTTACTTAAGCTTTGCAGATAGGCATGGTGTACATAAGGTTGTAATTACAATAGATACATATGTAGCATGCCTACAGAGATCACAGCAGTTAAGGACCAGAATGAAGTGGAAACACAGCTTCTTTTTAAAAAAAAAATTAAAATTACAATGACACACCCTATGCATTTTTGGCCTGTATTTGATGTGTTTGCTGGAAACTTACCATGACCCTTCTGGTTCTCTTTCCTAGCTACTGCTTCCCACTCTGGCCTAGGCATAATTTTGCTCATCTACAAAAATAGTTTCTGCTCTCAGAAGGTTTGCAGAATCTTCTCCCTCAAACACAGAGGTGACAAAAGCATTTACATTTTGCATTTTAAGAGAAAAAAAAACAAAACCAGGGGGGAGAGGAAAGCTGAGGCAAAAGTACTGTGCAGAAAATCAGAAGCACCCAAAGAGTGCAAAAATAGGAGTGTTTTTGTTGAGAAATCCCTTTTTTTTCCCCCCAGCATTGTTATTATGGTTCTGTTTTGAATAGAAAATTTACATGAAGTGACAGATTTTAGTATTGTTATTTATCTTGACAGCTCCAGAAGGGAGGAAAAGCTCTGAGAGGCAGCAAGAGGACAACTCTCTAGTAACACTAAAACACAGTTGAGAATGACTTGATCCAGATCTGGTTTTAAAGGTTTTATTACACAGTGCTGTCACTATTCATAAGAGAGAAGAGATAAAGGAGCAGACTCACTTGCAGCCAGTCAGTTCCTGAGCATGTACAGGAATTCTCTGGGCCACTGGACACTGATTTGACACAGATCAGTACAAACCAGACTCTGTGGAATGACTGGATTCAAACTGGAGGAGGGTAGATCAAGATTGGTTGTTAGGAAGAAGTTCTTCACCATGAGGGTGGTGACACACTGGCACGGGTTGCCCAGAGAGATGGTAGAAGCCCCATCCCTGGAAGTGCTCAAGGTCAGGCTGGAGAGAGCTCTGAGCAACCTGATCTAGTGGGAGGTGTCCCTGTCCATGGCAGGAGGTTGGAAATAGGTGATCTTAAAGGTCCCTTCCAACCCTGAAAATTCTATGATTCTACAGTGCAAGCTATAGAACAGTGCAAATCAAGGCCATATACCCTCCCACATTCAGAAACTGCACTCCCTGTGCTTTACTCAATACAGGTCTGTCATGTTCGATACCAGAAGTGGGCTTATTTTAGTGGAGAGACTCAAAAGCACATAGTGTGCAGTCTCCTGGGAAATGCCATGTTCCTGGGGCTGGCACTGTCCCCTGAGGACACTGGGTGGAGGGAGAGGTGGTGGCTACAAAAGATTTCACTGCATAGGAGACTGGTAACGCGTAATATACACCTGCTCCATACTCTACTGAGAAGATTTCTTCCTATCAGGAAAAGATGTTTTAAAAATACACTTAAGACTTTTTCTCTTAAATACAGTTATAAGGAGAAATCTCCAGCATAGCTGGAGGCACAAGGAGAGATCTCCTGCCACCATCCAAATAAACCCATGACATGACGTCCCAGCAGGGGAAACACCGTGCACTTGATGCTTGCTCCCTCTCTTGTTGTTATCAAAAGTCATTATTGGCATGGAGAGAGATAGTGGTTTGGATGCTTCTTTCACAGTACAGTAACTCTGGTCGATTGAATTCTTGAAGCAGGCTTTCTGAAAGTGGATTGTTACTTCCTCCTTTTTTTTTTTTTTTGTGTGTGTGTGTGTCTCTACTCATTAAAAAAGAGATGAAGAGAGATTATCATTATGGTTCTGTGTTGAGTAGAATGTGTTGAGTAGAATATTTACACAAAGGGGCAGGTTTTAGTATTGCTATTTGTCTTGACTGTTCCAGAAGAAAGGAAAAGCTCTAAGAGGAAGCAAGAGGATGACTCACTGGTTATCACAGAATCACAGAATGTCTTAGGTTGGAAGGGACCTTTGAGATCAAGTACTCCAACCTTCCTACCATGGGCAGGGATGCCTCTCATCTAGATAAGGTTGCTCAAGGCCTCATCCAAACTGTCCTTCAAAACTTCCAGGAGAAAGCCATGCCAGGAGAGAGTTGCCCTCACTGTGGAAGTCTGATCCATCTTCTCTTGAGCCCACCCCACTCAGCTGGCCATTGTGCCAGGTGGATGATCACCCATGTCTCCTTGTTCCAGTGACACACAGCATGCACACTGAAGTCCAACTGGGGACAGGCAAGAGCCGTGGACACTAGAGCAGTGCAATGACTTGAATGAAGGCTGTGGTGGTGCCAGTCTCTTGGCTGACATGTGAAATATCCGAAAAATTTCTCAACCCATTCTGCACAAAATGTAGTCACTATTTGGTCTCTGATGGGAAAATGTTAGCATAAGCATAGGGAACTAGGTCAAGGAAGACCGATAACACTTCTCCCTCTCCTCCCCACCCTCATAATTAAAAGGGGAAATGAAAAAAGGATTTAGATTGTATTGAAAGAAAAGGCGCCAGGGAGCAGATTCAATTTTTGACCCATCACAGAAATTCTCTAAAATTCAATTACAGTGATGTAGATCTGACATAGGATGTATTATTATAGTACCCCAGAGAAGGTCAATAAAGTGTATTGTAGGGTCTCTACAAGATTTCATCAGGACTATAATATAGATAAGTCTCATTATTTCACATGTTTTGCAGCTGCTCTAACTTAATTTTCAGGGGTACCATCATATAATTATTAAAGATGATTAAATTTCATGCCCCCAGATCTTGAGGGTTACGTCTAGAGGGAAAGAGTTCAAACCTATTATATAATAGTGGAGATATAATTACACTCTGGAGAGTGAATAAATAAATCACACTAGGCAAAAAAAGGGTGATGTATCTACCAACAAACCAGAACATTTACAGCTGAATTTGAAGTTATATGATGAAAAGACTAATTTAAAGTACTGCAAATTTGCAGGTATTTCACAGAACGTTGGGTTTTAACCACTTACCAGTAAAATATCCCTATTCCTGTAGATACAAAACCTACCCACACTGACTGATGTTTTCATCTTCTCTACAAATACTAATGGGCCACAGTGACTTATATTGCACATGTGGGCCAAATTTTCCTTCCAGCACTCACCGTGGAATTGCAAGTGTAGAGGATTTATGCATATTTAAATTCACATTACGTTCAAAAGGAAAAAATAATAAGAGAGAAACATTGGTGCTGCATTTATTTGGTCTTACTGCCATTTGGTGCTTACTGCCATCTAACATGCCCTTGATATCTGGGGCTAGGCAGTTAAGACACAAGACTTGTGAGAGAGGTTGGCTCCCTTGTGAAATAGTAGCTGAAGGCAGAGGGACAATGTGTGATCTGAAATGACACTAGATGCCATTGTGTTTGAGCAAGTTAATTTTTTCCTGAGGGCTCATTTAGCTGCAGAGTTTGATCCAGCAGCTGCCAGAGGCCCCAGATGTTTTGGTCCCTGGGATAGGTCCCTAGACAACTTTTATCAGCAGCCTATGTGGTTCAGGGATTTAACCCAGGACTGTCCATTTATGGGTCTATATTTTTTATGTGGCAAGGGAATGAATTAAGGAATGCTGATTGTGGCAACCTCACCTTGAAATAATGTGATAGGAATAGTGGCCAAGCAGTGGTGAGAATAAGGAGCACCTGGCAGTGCAGGGATGACTCTAGATGTGCTCTCTGCCTGTCTGCAGTTCAGAGGTGAGCTGATATCAATGAAATGTATGGCCTGAAAACTGAGGAAAAAATACCATGTGTTTGGAAAATTCGTGGCATAATATTGAGTTCTTCAAGCCATGTCTGAAGCATCAGGTGTCAGCTACTTCCCAGGCAGGACAAGTCTTCTCACCACTCAGGGTGGCTATGCTTGCCTGCCAAAATCTTACCACACAGAAGATGATTCACTGCCAGACTGTAGGACTTGCCATGCCCCGTTTGACTGCCTGGCACAGCCCCAGTATGTAGGACCACCTTCTCAGATGATCCAGACCCTTGGCAGTCCCCAGGATTGCTTTCACCAAATGCATTTTTTTGGACAATCCTCTGTCATTTCATGAATTTCTTTGGAGCTGCATTTGTGGTCTGAGGCAATGGTAAGTTTAGAGCTTCTGGGGGGGGGAATTCAGATTTCTTTGTGGATTTAAAGGGAGTACAGCTGGTGCTGCTTGAATGAGGCATTTCTGAGAAAATGACTAATTAATCATTGTTAGTTATATACAGACTGTTTACATTGCTACTTGTTGTACAACAGTATAACTTAAATAAAGCAGAGATGCTAAGGGCAGTTAAAACAGTTTGCATGATAAGCATTTTTTTATGTCTTAGAACACCAGTTTAGCCTCTGGTACTACATGGATGAAACCACCACAGAAAAATCCATTCTGCTGGGAACCCTTTAGTGATGCTGGGGCCATCATCGCAGTTCCCAGTGCCCCTTCAGTTCTCAGCACTGGCTGCAGCCATTATCTGAATGACTTATTTCACCTCACCACTCTGCAGAGCCCTCTGCACTGCTTCCCAAACTTATGCACCTCTCCAGTCCCCCATGACCTCTCACTACAGTGATCACCTGCATCTTGATGTCTTCCCCCCATGTCAACTCCACTAAAATATCATCCAGTCTTCATCTTTCTTCCCAGCTCCAATTCCCAGTTCCCAGTCTCAGTTTCCCTCTCCCTCCTCAATCTCTAATGTTTCCTCACCAGGCTTTTCTCCTCATCTGCAATGCATGCCCAGCCCTTGCCCACTCTGAATTCAAATCATCCTTTTTCTAGGCTTCCCAAGCACTGGAAAGTTTGCCAAAATTGCTGAGTGTGGTCTTCCAGAGCCAGAGCACTCTTATTCTTGTTATCTACTTAAAGAACAGAATTTGAAGTGTGGTGCCCTGGAGGGGATGGAAATGCCCACTTTAATCTAAAGCAAGAGGGTTAAAAAATGTGCAGGAAAACCCAAAAGCCCAACAGCAAAGAATGTTTCTAAGGGTTCTAGAAAATGAACAGGCTGGGAGTGATTTGTAACTGTATTTAAAGAGGAGTAATATTCCTAGTGGTCCTAGAATGGCTTTCCATCAAGAATCTCAAAATACATCAGTTATAAACTAAGCCTAAGAGTGCTGCTGCAAGGAGCACATAGGCTCCACCAAGCTAGCAGATCACTGGCTGCAGAGGTAGATGTTGAACCCAGAGTTCTGATTTCACATGGTATCCTGAAGGCCTAGGTCAAAAAAATGATAGCACAATATCTAATATTTTTATTCATGTGAAAGAAACATAGAAAATTGCTTGCATTTTTTACCTGGGTATCATTTTGCATGCTCCCTTAGTGTGAAAATAATGTATGGATACATTTAAATTAAATGATCTACTTGGGCATGCAAATCAGGTTTCTTGTATGTAGGCAGAAGGCTCCTCAGATGTTGTATGTGCAATTTAAGAAGTGGCTTTGAACACTTGGCCCTGTATTTGCCTGGAGGAAAGAAATCCAGTACATGAAGATTACATTCTTCTGTGCCCAACCTCAGCAGTTCACAGAGCATGTTGGGTCGCTGACTCTGCTAAGCAGTTAATTTAACTTTTCTTAACAATTACAGTAATTAAGTCTCTCCCAAATTACAAATTAAGATCATCTGGATGCATTATAGAAGTAAAGGTGGTATTAGCGGGAGGGGGGAGAAACAAAAAGTTTACCAAGTCTTCAATTATTCATAATTTTACAGACAAGTTCATGTTTTTGCAGACTGGGCTCTGCTGTTGTTGTGGGTGTGTAGGGTGAGGCTTCCCTGCAGTATGTCTTGGACACTTTCTGTTTCTCCTGCTCCCCCCCACCCTTTTCATAGCTTCTTTGGCTGGCTGTAAGGTCTCTGTTAGGTACCCTGCTGTGAATCTGCTGTGGCTTAAGCCTCTCATATCTGTACAGTTTGTTGTCCTCTACCTTCCTGTCTCTCGGAGCACCTGACAGATGGGTGAGCTCCAGATATGAGACACCAGAAGGACCAGTGTATAAAGCACTAAGGCAATGGGGGAATTTGGGCTAAAATACAAGCTTGAGCCTCATATGAATACGGCAGTATAGGTAGAGTCATTAGGAAAGCAACTTAATTTTTGTTTGTCCAGCATATACTACAAATAAACTCCAGATTTCCTGTGAACTTCTGGAATCGACTTACATAATATTTGGCCAGCATACAATTCCTTTGGCCTGTTGGTCTTTGTGGTTAACAGGGTAAAACATCTATGTAGTATTGCAACAGGAAAGCAAAGGCCATTGGAACATTGCAAAGGGAGTGGGTGGAAAGAGAGGGTGTGGATACAGAAGCCAGAGGATTTAGTTTCAGATCCTTAACAGAAGATAACTGCTTTCTACCTTTGAAGGATATAAAAACAAGGGAGGCATTTCAGACCCTGCATGAGCTGTGCAAGAAAGCATTCAAAGAAGACCTTTGGAAGAGTTTAATCAGTATTTGCGTAGTGAGAAGTCAGTAATAAGATAAATCAGCCAGCGTGGATGCTGAAGCGAGTGGCACAAGTGAGATCTAACCATTCAGACTATGTAACCATGCACCAAATATGACTTCAAGACACTTTTTCTGTCTTCTCAAGTTTAACATTTTGTTAATGAATTTTCAAAGTCAATTCAAGACGCAAAGAGAGGGCCAGAATGGCTCCCATTCTCTCTTCCTCTTGAGGCACGAGATCTGAAGACACTTTGCAGGCTGCCAGTACAGAGATGTTTTCCACTGTCATCAAACAGTACTTGCTTCAACAGCAGCTCATTGACTTCATGGATAGTGTTTACAAGCTCACTAACGTCACTGAGGAACCTTGCCCAGAGCATAAAACCTTTGGAGGCTGCCAACACCTCCATCCAGTTTTCTCTGCCTCCACCCTCTAGCTTAAAAGAAAAAAATAAAGATGATTAAAGCCTTTAACCAAAGAGCAGTGAAAATGCTTGGAAGAGGTCTTGGGGTGAGCCCCCAAATTAATTCATGCCCTATGTACTAAGTGAATACTCTGAATGCTGTGTTTTAGATGTGATGGGAAGGGAAACAAACACACATGCCTCTTACACACCCACATACATCTTCCATCCTGAGGATATTTTTCCAGGAGCCAGCATTTAAAAATAATCTTGGAAAAAGCTTTGGATTCCTTTTGAAAGAGGACTGCAAGAAGCTTGGCTGATACATTGTAGGAACTAATGCAAGGTAGAGAAGGTGGGTTCTGGTCTGAGAGAGGTAATGAACTGGTTCAGGACAAACATAACTGGGATCATACCTCTGAGACAGCTTTACAGTTCACCTTTAAAATGGAAACAAGGAGGGGATCTAGAGAACAGCCTGTCAGTGAGTAGGAGAAGGTGCAGATGGTGGCATCACCCATGTCTCCTCTCTACCTGCTAACCTTAAATCATGTGCACTCATCCTGTGAGACTGGGTTTGGTCTTTTTAGCCAGCTGACAGTTTGAATTTAGTGTGTATTTTGAAGGTTAGTAATATGCCACATTCATACATTGCAGGTGATGTAATACAATATTAAAATATTAATCAGATCTGCAAACCATCAGCATTCATGAAGGCAAGTAATCTGCCAAAGAAGAAGTTATAAACAAAATGTAAATTCATGGCAATATCTTTGAAAAATGTGCTACAAGTAAGTATTTGTAAAAGCATCCTCAAAATTTCATCTTAATAAAAGCTTCCTAGATTAAAGATTTATTGCATATGTATTAAAAGTAATAAAAGTGCAATTGATTTTAAGGGATGTGAATTTAAACTTGTGTTACTCTGGAGAAAAAACATGGACACCAGTTGGGTAGTGAATAGAATAGGATATTCTACTAGACCTAGGAATATGTTTTAGGCAGATTTATGAGCTAAGTCTCTTTGATCTTTTCCCCCCTTTAACTTAGAAATTGTAAAATCATTGTGGTCACTTTTGCCCCTAATTTTATGATCCAAATATCAATTAGATTTTGTGTTTGAACCAATGGCTGAAACCACTACCAACTTAGAAACCTCATTTTAAAAGGTGCACATAAAGTATATGTAATTTTTATTAAAGCAAAGCCAAGTGATGATAATTTATAATGTACAAAAAAATCCTCTATGACCATCCAAATAATAACAAATGCTTAAAATACTGCTACCCATTCCCCTTCTGGTTACCTCTTCTAAGCAATTCCTCCAAGTCAGATTAGTCCAGTGTTTTTATTCAATGTTTACATACAAAGAAGAAAAACAAACTCCAAGCTGAAAATCTTTGATTTATGCCAAAAGCAAGGCATTTAGCAGCTCAGGGCCTGCTTGAAATATCTATAATTAGCATTCACAAGCAAATTCACTTTTTGAATGGCTAAATGACCTCAGTATCACATAGCTATTTAAAGAGGACCAAATTTTAACTAAAGAGTTTTCTCACCTAGCTGCACATAAGTGCAACAGTGAAATCCTTACTTTAACATGCTGGTGACTGCTGCTCCTTGGGAGGCAGCAGGGCTTGCTGTGGTCAGGAAAGGTTTCAGATAACTTTTGAGAGATACAGCCTGATCCATCAAAAGCAGAAGCTGCCAGATAGGATGGCTCATTATACAGGCAGCTCCAATGCCTACTGCCTCTTTGCTTTCTGTTCAATTATTCTAAATTATAGTAGTACAAGACAGGTATTATTTGTGCTACTTAGAAACCCCAGGTAAGTGTTCCTCTGGCTATCAAGTGTGGAGTTTCTGGATGCATGGGTGTTCTGCAGGATTTTGGTTACCCCTTTGGATAGGAAAGCTTATCACTCTTGCTGAGGTAATAAGAAGTGGTTCTGAATAATTTGAGTCTTACACCCTTATTTTATTTTTGTGTGCAACCTTGATTATAGGAAGTCACCACATGAGTGTGACAATGATGGAGAACAGCTTTGCCTCACTGACAGGGGTTACAAAAGATAAGGCAGAATTTAGCACCTGGGACTAAATTTAAATTTGCAAAATTACGTAGCAAGAGCAAACTACAGTATTCTGTGTAATTCTATGCTAACCTACTGTGCTATTTTCTAGTTTTTGCCTCCTCTGCCATAGGGCCCAAACAAGTGAAACTCCTGGTCACAGGAGTTGTCAGAGGGATGCAAAGGGATGCTGGAGGGGAATGAGCATTTTCACACTTCAAGAATCTGAATGCTGTCCTGGAAACATTGCCTCTGACAAACCCTTGTCTCAGGGGCTCCCTGACTTATTATCCTGCTTCCCATGAGACCCTCAATGCAGGCCTGACAGAGCAATAAGCTTTGTGGTGTCTGCCACTAAAGTCACTGCAAGCTATTCTGGAATACATCAACTGCTTTATGCTGTAATGTAGCCTGAAAAATCAATCCCGAGGCATTTGAAATAAAACATATGAAATTACTGGGCATATCTGATCATAATATATTTTCCACTTCCCCCCCTTTTCTATTAAATCAGGCTAACACATTTTAGAGGGAAACAGAAGGTACAAACAATATTGCTTGCAAAACTCTGGAATACCAAATGTTTTACAAGATACATCCATAATATTTTGGCAATATCCATAAGAAAATTCATACGTTTGTAGCAGGATTTGCAGTTGAGTCATTAATAATGTTCATGCTTACACATTGCATATGGAATTAAGAAAGGACAGCTAAAATGGTTCAATGTACCCTGGGAATGGGAACCCACCCAGACCCTGGGGTGTCAAGGCAACCTTCACTGTGGGCACACCATGAATTCTGGCTTTGCCACCTCAGTTCTGGTCTCTAAGCACGTCCCCTCTCTTCCCTTCACAATAAAGCACAAGAGTACCCAGGTGTCCAGCCATGGCTATACATAGGAACTCAAGAAGCTTGCAAAATTTCATTTCAGATATCAAAGGAAAAAAACCTGAGAAAATAAACAGACATCCTTTGAAACTATAGTGGCCATTCCCACTTTTCTCACTCACTTTCTCCCTCTCCAAGTTTTCCCTCATCTCGTTCTTCTTGCTAATTGTCATCACCTCCTTTCTTCCTTTTTCTTTTCTTTTTTTTTTTTTTTTTTTTTTTTTTAAGCTAATACTCCCATTCTTTCAGCCTGCTGTCCCCTTCTGGTCTTTGTTCCCTCCAACCCAACCCTTGTCCCTTGCATTTCTCTCATCCTTTTGTTCTTTCCTCTCCTCCCTCCACTCATATTCACAGTTCTTGTGTTCTTCCTGTGCACCAGACCTGGGCCACTAAAAGCACAGGAGAAAGATTTCCTTTCAGCTCAATAGTACAGGGCCAATAACACAATAAATAATCAAAGAGGGGAAAGTTTGTCCAGCTTCCACAGTGTTGAAGCACATGCACTGTAGGAAGAATGTCTGAAGAACTGAATAACTCACTTTTCATTGTGGAAATGCAAACAGCAATAGTCAGACACTCATATCTATCCTCAGATTGGTGTGGATAGCAACAAAAAGCAAACTACAGATTTTTCTTTCCCCAAAATTTAAATTTTTAAGGCAAAATCTGGATTGTTCTGTTTCTTAATGGAAGGCTCTGCTAAATATTAGCATGGGCAAAATTACTCCCTTTGCTCTGTCACTAAGGAACTTGCAGTCTGACTTTGCAGAACTCTAATTGTCTCTAACAAGTCGATACCAAAGATAGATGCAGAGGTAAAATTGGACTGTTTTGAAAAGACAAAGAAAATACAAGGTCAGCTCACATTGCCTTCTTGATTTGGGACAGAATATCAGCACGTGTCTCAGTATGCATAACTTATATTGAATATATGCACATCCTAAGGCCTCCCATAAAATTTGGTGTGATAAACTGTCTGACATTGATGCTTTCTGTGTTGGATGATTTCAGCAAAAAAAATATTGAAATTATATAAAATAAGTAAAACCATCAGAGGGGAGGATGGAGAAGCCCCTTATAGTACTGCAAAAGTTTGGAACAGCAAATAAGAAATCCAGAAGCATCAGAGATTAATGTTCTTTAATACCCAAAGTTCTCTCTCCTCCCCAGATAATAAAGCCCCACAGAATTTTACAAAATTTTAGAAATATGAATCTGGTAAGAATAAGAAACAACTCTTTGACAAATGTATTGCCTACAGAATATGAATCAAGGAACAAAAATTAATGAAACTATATAGAAAGATGTTGGTAAAGCATCATAAAATGCTTAAATCATAATTTTATGATGCTAAGTAGGGAAATGTCAGTGCATAGAAAGGGACAACTTAAATGCAAAACTGAAAAATTACAATGCTAAACAATACATGTGAACAAAGATACTGTGGTGAATGAAGCTACAAATCCAAATTGAAATACAGTATAACAGTAAATATCTGATCCCTTGCTTAAATTTTTATCTCGAAAGATTAGATCAAAAGAGATCAAACTACTGGCTGTCTTAGCATCCACTCTTTTCATTTACTCAGTAGCAAAACTCCATTAGACATTTTTAATGCAGGGAGAGGCCTCTTAAGAGTACTTCTAATTAATATAAACTCCTACAACAGCACAGCTCAGCTGTCCTGTTCTCCATTGCTTTCTGGCCCTTCAGCTTAACTCTATGCTAGTTTCCTAATTTCTCTTGGTTTTTCAGTTATCTGAGAATCTACTGTCCTTGGATTCATGCTTCTGTGTTCTCCAAAGCCCATCTGAGTTTTTAAGACTGTGAAATAAAGTGTCACGTAGCATATAAACTGTTCTCTCACAGCAGCAATGGAAAGGGTGGTTTCATTTGGCTTTGCATTAACTATTTCTACCATACTTAGCATGAGGTCTTCCTCCTAGGAAAGAGTTGTGATTAATACATTCGTTGATTACATATATTCTAGAAGGCACAGAAATACTTACTACAAACACAACGATGTGGTTACTGTTGATATTCAAGCTAAGCTAATTGCCTCATAATTTTCAGATGCTTGCCACCTTCCCTGTAGAAAGACAGAATTCTGAAAATTAGGAAAATATTTAAATAAGCTATCCTGGAATAGTCTGCTGAATGATTTGGAAGAAGGTTGCAACATGCAATTTTTGTGACTCCTGTTAATCAGTTCCCAGGTACCTGTGAGACAGGAGAAGCAAGTCAGGAAAATTTGATCAGCCTCTGAAAGATACTGTTTGGAATAAACCAAACCTTTCTGGCTGGAGAAAACCTTTTCCAGACAAGTCTCCACAGAAAGCATCACTCATGTATTTCCTCAGACCTAATAAAAAAGTAGGCAACATCTGAAAGAGAGTTCTGTAGTTCATGGACAGAAGAGGTGAAAGAGAACCTATTTGCCAAGCACATGATGTAGAATGTGTTGGGTGGAAAGGGCTGAGGGTGGTGGTAGGTGTTGCAACAAACCTGACTGAGGGGAATGGGTGGATTATGAAAGGGTAGCAGCCCTGGGTGAGCACATTCATGTGTAGTCATCTGTTTAATATCAGTGAGTCCAGCCTCTGAAGCAAGTGGGATACTGATGGAAGGTGGGAGTCCTTTGCAGGTGTGTGCTTGCAATTCTGTGTTCTGGGAAATACCTATAAGCTCTGGGAAAGGGGTACTTTATCAAGCATACCCTAAAAGTTCTGCCTTTTGACTCCTAGGATATTTTATTCAAATATTTTACTTTTACTTCTTGCAATATTTTTCTCTCTGAGCAGTTAATTTTGCAACACTGTGAACATCACATCTGGGAGACAAAAGAGTTCTTTAGACAGCTTGGCTTTAGGTATAAAGAATATTTTCTACCACAAAAGGAGAAAGGATCTCCAAGGACCAAGGTGCCTCATAATCACCTCTCCTTCTCCTTATGCCTCCACTTCTGGATGTCAGTGTCCTGACCCAGGGCAGGGGAATACCAGCAGACAAAGAAGAGAGTGCCAAATGTGAAAGAAAAAGTCCCATCAGACTTACTCAATTAGAAAGATGGGGCAGCATCTTACTTACATCCACTTAGCATCAAGGACACACACAGTCTGGTTTAGACATGTAGTGCAGGCACTTTTCATTCTGCCCTACCTTTCCCCTGATTTGGTAGAAGACACAGACCCTTTGGGTGAAGCTAAGAAGTATTACAGTGACATACTCTTCCTTTGTGCTGCCTCTGATGTGAGTGAAGGTAGGGTGGAAGGATGCTTATGTGACAACAGATATCTGTGTACTACAGAGCCCCTAATCCTGGTAGCAAAGCTAAGCAGTAAAATGCCTCACAAATCCAGGTAGCCCAGGTTATCATGGTTAACCCATAGGTTATCATGGCCCAACCCTTCTTTCCTCATGATGCATATACCTATTTTGGCACTGATGCTTGCAAGCCCCTTTGTTCTGGCTGGATGCTCAGGCTGGGAATTTAAGAAGTGCCAGGGAGGGTACATGGGTGCATGGTGATATCACAGGGGCTGGAAGTCAGTTAATCTTTCAGCCTGACACCTGATGCCAGGCATCAACGTGACAATTGACAAAATGCTCTCATTTTCAAGGCTTTTGACAATTGTAGCTTTTCTTTTTCTGTCGTATTTAGTTTTCCACTGTGACTGGGTCACAGTATGGTGACAGTCAGGTCAGCTGTGGACTTACAAGAGCAGCATACACGTTGGATGCTCACAAAAATTGTTGTAATGTTGTGATGTTTGTCCCTATGACTTCTGAGTTGACAGCACTAGTTTCAGTCAAGCCATTTGCAGGTGTGTTGGCTTTTTCACATCTCATTTATTTTTATTTGAGTGTTAAATAATGCTATGCGAGTAGATTATTTCGTATTTTCTACTTCTAAGGAACACCATCTTTGCAGAAATACTGGTAATTCTCTCAAGCAGAGCTCGTTGACAGCCAGAGCTTGCAACCATTAGGAAGCTCAACAGCGTAAAAATATTTCTGTTGTACTTTGGAAGAAAAGAACCAGCAGTTCAGAAAGGTAGCTATGACATTTGCAATTTGCATAACATTGAAGTTATTCCTTTAGAATCTGCTGAAAGCAACAGGGAGATGTGTGTGCCCCAGGCTGCCCAGAGCTCCTGGGGACCCAGTGATTCCTGTGCTGTCTCACCCTAAATGGGAAGCTGGTGGGAAGTCCAGGGAGTTCCCAGACCTGCTGCTGAGATAAGAAAGTGAGGTGAGCTTCAGAAAAGTCACACCAAATTCCCTCAAAATAAGATATTCACAGAGAATAGTATGATTTTTGTCATACTAAAATTCACTGAATTGAACCCGTTCCATCACCAAACTTCTCCTTTGTCCCTTCTACTCTTCCCGGGAGCGTTCCCCTGCTCCTTCTCCAAGCCCAACCGGATAAAACCTTCTCGTTCTTCTTTTCACCAGCAAAATCCTCGATCAGCCAGGAGCGGGAGAGGGGTGCGGGTGCCCCTCCTCATCTTCGGCACACCTCTAGGTGGGGTAGGAGAGTTTCCACAGCCCAACGGAGCCTGCTCCGGCTCCTGCCGCTTTGCGAAACTTCCCGAGCGGAGAGAAGCAGGGAAGAAGTTGTTGGGAAGCCCCTGGCAGCCTTTGGGAAGGGAGCACGGTGCCGGCAGCTGAGGGCTTTGAGTGCGTTTGGGCTCCCAGGGACCGAGCTGGGGACATTCATGACAA
Organism: Heliangelus exortis; assembly: GCF_036169615.1. Lineage (NCBI taxonomy): Eukaryota > Metazoa > Chordata > Aves > Apodiformes > Trochilidae > Heliangelus > Heliangelus exortis. The sequence goes on from NC_092422.1 coordinate 59,932,984, forward strand.
GATCTGTGAGAAGGGGAGAAGTGCTCCGGCTGTGCCCCAGCCTCTGCACCTGTGAGAGCCCAACCAAGTGGTTACCCCGAGCTTTGTACCGGCCAGAGGACCTCTTCTCCGGGCTTTGGTGGTGGTGACCACATCTGCAGAAGGTAAGCTTGTGGCCAGCGTCTTTGCTGCCTCTCCCCCTAAACTGGTGTGGCTCTGGTGCCAGAGCTGCTCTGTGGTGGGGATGGCACCAGGGGCTGGGGCTGGAAATCGAGTTGGGTTTAGGTTTTGTGCGAACGAGATCTACTGCTCAGTGACTTTCTCTTCTCCTGGCATTGGACTGAAGAACTGCTTTTTTCTGAGAATGCTAGGAAGGGGCTACAGTTCCTAGCATCTTGGAATAAAAGCTGAAGTTTCCTCATGTCAAATGTGTTCTAGATTTCTTTATTATTATTAAAAGTACTGGTGTTCTGAGCAGTTCATAAATTCTTTATTATTATTAAAAGTACTGGTGTTCTGAGCAGTTCATAAACTCTAGAGGATCCAGTGGTTGTTGGTTTTGGGTTTTTGGTTGTTTTTTTTTTTAATTATTTGAATGGAAGCACACATTTCTCCAGAGGATCGTGGAAAACTGCTGGTTTGGGTTTTGCATTGCTATTGCAAACTAATGTGGCTGTACCTTTTAGCCTGTGACTATACTTCTGAAATCACAACCAAAGCTGTAAGGTATCGCAGCATCGGTGGTGCTGTGGCTGAGTGCGTGTGCGTGTGAATACATGTTTCTAGCGTGCTGATTTTTATTTCCCTCTGCCTCCACAATCTCGCTGTGAAAGGATCTGTGGGAATGAAGTCCAGAGAGGAAAGTGAGCTGCTGCCCACCCTTAGGAGAGAACTTGGGCAGCTGTGGCATCGCTTACATGCTCCAAGCATGGTACACGGTAACCATACCTAGTGCTGGAGTAGCTGTGAAATGCCCAGCTTAGCTACCTCTGGGGGAGCAGAGAACTGAGCCAGGGCTGTAAAATTTACTCCTAAAGTGGCCGGTGTGACCTTCACACAGCTATGAAACATCTTTGGTACTGAGGGTGGGTGGTTTTAGCCTGGGCTGCTACAGCTACGATGCAAATACTGTGGAATAGAAAATGTGGTGCTAGACACTTGCATGCCTGAGACAAAAAGTGTTTTCACTTTTGCAGCCGGTGGAGCTTTAGATATTTCATGATGGGGCACTGGATAGCACTTTAGATCTGTTCTCCATGGGACAAGAGGTGAGATTCTCATCTAGTGCAAAGGTGCTGGGAGCCTCCTTGGTGTACCACCCAAAACCTCCTTATGTGCCTCAAGCTACAAGCAAAGCTTTCACACCTACAGTGTCTGTTCATTGGAATAGACAAGGCCCATGGCTACTGCTGCCACTTCTCTGTGGCAGATGCAGGAGATGATGCACTCTGCAAATTAATTATACCTTCTGAAATGTTTTGGACGAATCATGGAAGTCTCTGGAAGCTTTTATTTAATGAAAAATAATGAGAGAGCACAAATTTTTAAAAGGAAATTAATGTGACTGTGCAAAGTGGAGTTAAGCCCCATCCCTTGATCAGGATAACTCGGTTCTTTGTTCTTCTCTGTTAAAAATCACTAGGATGTAGAAAATGGGAAGAAAAGAAAGTTTAGGCATCCTCTATAAAAGACCAGCACTGATAAAAAATAATTTTGAAATAAATGAAACCAGAACAATCAAATGAAGGAAATACATTAATCAGCAGCCAGTTTGGCTCCACAGCACTCAGAATATCACCTCCTGTGTAAGCTCCTGTGAGTCCAGTTTCACTGGAGAGTTCTGGCAAGGGTGAAACTGTTGCCAAACCTTGGCCCATCTCTTTTTGTTGGTAGGGTACTGCATAGCTGTGCTGCTGTTTGCAATAATATAGTTAAACCTCAACAAAGAGATGAGAATGTGCCCAGAAAAAGCCAGCAGGCTTTTTTTAAAAGTAGATAGATAGCTTTTACAGAAAACTGCTGCCATAAATAGGCATTTTTTTTCTCTGTTTCAGCTAGATGGAAAACATATGATGTTTTAATTTTTCACATCAGATCAAGAGATGGTCATTTTCAAGCGGTCGTACTGAATTATATGCTGTGGAAAATTTTGAATTGAATGCAATTGTACCATAGAGGTGTTTAGAATTCTTCTGAAAATGTCTTTATGTGAAACATTTCAACTGTACATGTAAGGGTGCCATTTCTTGGAGGACTGGAATATTTTGAAGGAGTCTACAGTTTCTAATTGAACCCATATAGCCATGCTAAATAAATGGCCCAAGTCTCAGTTTTCAAAAAATAGTAGCATAAGCTTTTGAAGATAAGATTAATATTAAGATAATGTTTTTCTCATGTTGTCATCAGTGGAGGAATTCCCCTCTAATATCCTCAACACAGTTGTTTCCTTTAACCATATGAGGATGGAACTGAGTTTCAGATCGTATCATATCTATCCTGCTTCTCTTCTCTGCTAAAGGGTAGATAAATTGCAATGTGAGCTACTGCCTATAGCAGAATAACCTGAGAGGTTCCAGCATGACCCCACCCTGCATGAGTCATTTGTGAGGAGCTGGGGGTAGATCAGCCTTCCCATTGACTCCTTTTAAAGGTATCCTATTTCTCCCTCTGGTTATTCTCCAAACCAGGCCTTTGCTGCCTTCTGGTGCCCTCCTGACCCCCCGGACCCACTGTAATTTTTATGATGCATCCAGAAGATAACAGGTGCTGCTTTTTACACAACAGCTCCTTGGAGCAGCAGCTCTTGCTGGGGGAAACTCTGCCTTCCTAATGTGTAGAAATGTTCTGCTCCGTGTGTCATTGGTGCAGGGAATTGTTTGCAAAAACAGAAACGGTTTCTTGCCATGTATATTCAAAGCAGGTAGATCCCTGTAAAGGATTAGATGTTACTGAACAGGGATGGAATTGTGACGTTGTGACTGCAAGTATTGCTGACCTGTGCCAATGGTCATGCTGTGGACAAAGTGCTTGGCCATGCTTTTCCCAGAAAACTAAGAACCTGGCTTCGTGCAGCAGAAAACTGCGTGAAGTACTGCAAGAAGTATTATCCAAGTATTATTTGGAGGCCAAGTAACTTGGTGTTCTTTTGTTTGATTTATCACTCATCCAGTTCTGTGAAAAAACAGAGATCCTGGGCCTATGCAGTTGATGGCAGAGCTCCTCAGCTTTTGCTGGCTCTGGAGCAACATTTAGTGATCAAATGTTGCTTCCTGAGCCATGTCAGCTTTGCACGCGTTTCTTCAGACTTGAAGTAGCTCAGATCTTTCCGTTTCTTCCTACCAGAGAAATCAGAACAAAAGTAAAGAGGAAGCTATTTTCAAATTCCGAAGCAGTCCATTAGAAACAGAAGAATAAAAGATAAACAAAGGCTATTTTAAAGCATTATCTGCTGTTGTCTATTGAAGAAGTTAAAGCTTTGCCAGCGGGTTTTCAAATCTCTGCAGAGATGGAGTCAGGGCCACATCCCCTGGATCCAACACGAGTGAGTGCTGGGTTTGAAGTGACAAAAGTGGCATTCTGTGAAGTTAATTGACAAGGCTTGATCTGAGCCACCCGCCATGAATCTAGCAATAGCTTTTGCATTACCACTTTACTGTAACATATGACCATCTGCAGTGCAAAATCAATAGCAAAGTCTGTGGTGGATTTCATGGAGTTTCTGGCATTTATTCTTTTTCTGACTCAGTTCTGGAGAGCTGAGCTCTTTTTTTTTTTTTTTTTTTTTTTTTTTTTTTTTTGATTTGGTGCCTTAAATTCTGCTCACTTCCTTTTTCAGAGGGCAGGCTGGTTGGATTTTATGTGGCAGAAGGGACTGGCAGAGCTGTGTCAGTTTTGTAACAGAAAGGCTTTTACAGAAGGTTGGTGTTGCCCCATTCCCTGCCCCACAAGAAACCCCTTCAGCAGACGGAGACCTCAACTGACCCTTACCTGACTTGATATGCACACAAGGCTAGGAAGGTCTTGATTATCCAGGGGCCTGATAATAAACATGTGCCAGGTAAATTGTGTTTTGGGAATGCTTCTTAGGTACTGTCAGTGGCCACTGGGAAGAAAAAACAAAACTGTTTATAAAGCTTAGTTTGACTACACTTGTGGCATTCTAAAATAGTGATAGACCTAAGTATCTTTTGATCTTAAAGACCAAGATCAACCTAATTGCAAACCTCCAGCATCCAACCCTTCCCAACCCATCTACAGTGAGATGTTTGCTTCCCTGCTGGAGCCTGGCAGAGAAAGATACACGAGCTCCAGTTTCTCACTGTCTTTGTCTCTGCTGTGCAAGTGCTGATCGATGTACCATCCCCTGCAGATCATGTTAATGAGTCTCTGGTTCATTAGGCTTTACAGCCAGGACATGGTGCTGCAAAACTTGGCTGAATCCAAATCCAAGCCGTCTCTTTGGTAAGAGGGAACTCTGGAAAGATTGACTTTTTTGCTCACCTCCCCTGGAGGTATATGAAGATCTGTTAGACCAGCCTTTATCCTCTGTTAGCAATGTAACAGGCTGGGGACCAAAGCAGAAACATATGGCCAAGTACTGAGAGAGCTTTTAATTCTGACAGAGCATCCATCTCTTCTTTCGGATATGTCACAAAGAAAAACTACTGAAGTGCCAGCTAAGCAGCATACAATTATTTGCAGATTGACTGTCAGGATTTTTCTTTTCATTTTAAGCAAGAAACATTTTAATAGTTCCAGATTAGATATTTATAATTATCCAGGCTAGAAGGACGTATTCTTGTGACATACTCCATTTTTCTCTCACAACTCTGTACACACTCCACTGGTTGGAAGGACTGGGGAGGGAAAAAGTCCTGTACACTAATAGCTGATAAATTGGGGCTTTATAGAAATTGTCTTCTGTTGCTGAAAAGGAGACAAAAAGTCCTGCGCATCCAGATCATGCATCTTGGAAGAGAAAAACTGGGGCAGCAAATATACAAGGAATATACAAGATCAAAGGCTAAAAATGGCAGAATCTGCTAAACAACCTGGTGCTGGTTTGTAGCCTGTTATAGTTAGGAACTATGAAGCAGACAGCATCCTTAAACATGAGACTTAAATTTACCACTTATAACAAAAAGGAGTTACCATCCCAAAGTAAAATTTCTCTTCTTAATGGAGTCAATGAAAAAAAAATTGTGATAGTCTTCAAATGAGGTTAGTCAGTGCTGAGCATAGTTGTCTACTTTCCCTGGTGGGCAGTTACAAAAGAAAAAAAAATCAAATAAAACAATAAATAATTAAAAAGAAATAAAATTAAAAAAAAAAAAAAGGCTGAGGACGTGTTCTCTTTTTGCCACTTGAGGTTTTGCCATGTTTTTTTTCAGTGGGTAGCTGGTGACAATGTGTCCCCTGAGTTAGACACATTTTGTATTTCCAAAAATAGGAGAGACCAATCCGTGGGCTGGTGTCCCTCCAGTGGCCCATGACAGGGGGCAAGCACCCACCTTTATATGTGCACCCCCTTTCTTTTTGAGCCTTTTCCACCTGCACAGCAGGCATGGCTCAGTGGCTCACCAACTCTCCTCCAAGCCACAGGAGTTTATGGGTCAGTGGATCCTCATGAGCTGTGGCTGGCGTGAAGTCTGGCAGTGTGAAAGCAGCTTCAAGAAGCTTTCAGTTGTGCAGGCTGCAGGAGGGCAGTAATTTCCAAGAGAGAGGCTAAGAGCACAGCTGAGGGCAGCAACTACTTCATCTGTCACCATTTAACCCATCACCTAGTCTGAGAGTCAGCACCCTCCAAGAGAGACAAAAGCAAAATTGAGTATCCAAGCACTGTGGGGCACAGATTTATTTCATTACGTTAAAGTACTTCCCCATGATGAGCCCTGTCTCTTTAAATTTTCCATACAGAAAAAGAGTGGGCTAACTTATTGCCAACTGGAGGGGTATATTTTTGTGTGCATGTGTAGATCCAGTTGATTTCTTTGGGGTATAAAATACAAAGGAAAAAAAATACTGTTCCTTATTTGCTCTCGATTTCCAAAAATTACCAGTTCTCATAAGCAGACCAAAACAGATAACAGATGGCATTGGCTAGTAACAAGGAAACCTAGATGCAAATACAGTACAGTATATGAAGAACATCTCTGATGTGGCAGGGTTGTGTTTCCTATCATGGTTTCGAACCAGTTGTGAGAAAAAATCCTGCACTTGCAGTTTGCGATATTTAATTAGATACAAAAGGTGCAAATAACTCAGCTGGTGACCAAATGACAAAATTGGTAATAAATTAATAAACAAAAAATAAACAATCAAACATGCAGGGGTTTGATCCACTTTCCAGGGCAGTCAACAGAAGACTCTCCAGTAAGGTCAGCAGCTATTTGAATGAGACCTGCGTGCCCATTTCTGATTCTCATCCAAGGTTCAGATGTACAGAGGCTACAGAAGAAAAACAAAAGGTTCTTGTCTGTGAATGGTTTCCTGGCCCAAGCAAGGACCTATGGTTTTCAGACATCAAAGCAGGATGCTGTGCAGGGTCACTCAGAGAAGGCAGCAGGACCAACACGTCAGCCACACAGGTCCCAAGCAGCCCCTGCACCCTGCTCCCCCCAGCCTGGAGATTTTTACAACAAACAAGGAGCCCCAGCTGGGCTGAACTACAGGGGTTTGTCCATAGCTGTGCAGTGCAGGTCTCCCCAGAGCTTGTGTAAAGATGCTTTTAATTTAGCTTAGGTGGAAGTCAGACTAAACAAACAAGCCGGTATCTCTGGTGTGAATATCTGTGCATGGGGAAACACCAGGAGCACTTTGAGGAGGTGGTGAGTGGTGCCCTGAGGGGTACAGCAGATGAGTGAGGCATGTCCACGTGGAGATGAGACATCTGGTTGCAGTTTGATGAGTGTACACATTTTCCACTCACTCCTGCCCACAATGTCACCCCTGGCCTCAGCTTTTAAATTCCAGCCTCCAGAAAAGGGAAAGGCAGCACAGGTTAAAAGACACTAAAATTCCACCAGCTTTTCTTTCCACTGAAAGTGAACCTCTTGTAGCAAATGGATATCAGATCCATCCCCAGAATGAACTACAGAGGTTTAAGTAGCTGGGAAGTTGAGGCCTGATGCCTTGGTTGGGTGGGACTACAGCTGCATGCTTCTCTCTTGCAGAAAAGGGCGCTAGCCAGCTCTCCAGTGTCACACAGAACACTTATTTCTTGTGCTGAAGAGCCCTAAGATATCAGGCCTTCAATGTAAAGCAACAGACAAACAATGCACTCAAAATGACAGAGCAATTTCTACTACTGACTCTCTGCCTCTATGTACCCTCAGTGCTTGTATGGGCAGATCCATGGCAGTGAGCACAGCCTTAGCCTTGTTTGTTGAAGGATGTGGTTAAATGCTTCCTGTTGTCTTTTTTGTTGCTTTGGGATTTTTTCCTAGAAAATCAGTATGTTAATGTGGTGCTGGTCAAATACTGGGAAAAATTGGAGAGAGCCTGTATAGCCCACTCATTTGTTGATGCTCCGTTGGTAAGTCATGTGCCCAACCCATGCTGTGCTGGTAAAATACTTTTTCTCTAGAATTCACCCACATAACAAGATGAATCTATGACTAGAGAGAGAATCACCAGTTTCCCTCATCATATGAGAAATGTATAAAACTACATTTTTCTTTGAAGTACTTCTTGACACCCAATTTGTGTTCAAGCAAATCTGATGCTGAGTTCACTGAGTTTTGCCCACTCAAGGAGCAAAGTGTCTGCCCCCTTGGGAGTACGCAAGACATTTTCTAGTAATATGTCTCCTAAGGTGACAGATTTTCTTATTATAGCACCGAAAACAGGAACTTCACTGTCTTCTAACAGAAATGATTTTACAAATTTTATGAAGCTGAGCCAAAGGCACTGCTCTTGTTAGCCGGAGTTGGTGGCTGCTTGGTTGGTCTGGACATGAGAATTATCTACTTCCCCTTCCTCTTTTTTCTTTTTGTTAATGAAGGTTTTATACCTGCCTAAAATACATAGCTGTATTTTTCCCTCCAGGTCATGTTATCGGAAGCTTTGAGTTGGGGGTGGGGGTAAAAAAGTTCGCTTACTAAATAAGATTAAAGCAACTAAAGTCTAAGGCTCATATTTAATTTTCCCTCATAGATGTAATTTTTCATGAAGTGACAGCATCAAAACCTTTTCAAGTTTTATAGCTCTTTCACATTTGGCAGAAACAACAGGAAACCATCTGTAGCAAAGCAGGATTGTTGTAAGCATAATATTCAGTAATGAAAAAAAGATTAAAGGAAAACACTGTTATCTTTACATGATAGATTTGAAGGTGCAAGGAGCAGGATACTTGCACTTGCCCATCTATCTACTAGCATCAGAAAGTTTTTCTAGGTGAGGCAACCATGTAGAGAAGTTGATTATTTCAGCAGATTGAAGAAATCCAATAGGAAACTGGATTTTTGGTTTCTTGTTGAGATTTCCGTGACGGATGTAAAGATGCTTGTGCGGGGGAGGCTCTATATGAATGTTTTCTGTATGTCATGACTTACGTGGCAGAGTTTATAAGCATACACACAACTTCAAATAAGCAAGAAGACAAGTAAGCTACTCCTGTTCTTAAACTTTAACTCCATGCTTGAAAAATTTTTCTGGGCCCAAGAAACAAAGATAAATTTTGGAAATACAGATGGCTCATATAGCCCTGTGTTCCCTTGTGGCAAGGTGGTTTTGTTCTTGCTTTGTTATGTTTTATGTACTGGAAAGGAGACATCCATGCTGAAAGAGTACATACTTATCAGTTGTGGGTAAAAATTACTTCTTGCTGAAACTTAGTTTGTTAATCAGGGTGTCAGATCCCAAGGCTGCAGTTTTAGGGGTGCTTATATTGACCCTGAATATCTCTGAAGACCACAGTCAGTCTTGTAAAGTTTTTAAAGTATGTTCAAATTTCTGATCATGCAAAAATACTTGTCAGTATGTCTGTTCAACAAAGCAAAAAAAAAAAAAAATATTTTCAGGTGCTATCTAAAATTTAGCCTTGGCTCTTGTCTCCAAATATGATAAAATTTTGAGTCATGAATAGGAAACAAATCAACCTTTCTGTAATTTCTTTTGTCACTGGCAGCGTTTCACATATTAATAATCAAACTTAGTTTTAAGATAGCATTTCACTGTGCAAAGAGTCAAAATATGTCAGGGTACGGCAGTATCTTCTTGTTATTAATGTCTTAAATTATAGCTAGACACCCTGTTTTTCCAGTTTTCGAGGCAAGTTACAAAGCCTTTTTTTTTTTTTTTTTCTTTTTTTTTTTTTTTTCTTTTTTTTTTTTTTTTCCAAGTGCTGAGCTGATGAGACATTAAAGGTTTCTTTTTTCAAATAGTTTGGCTGTTGGGTTGCTCCTTTCACTCACACCTGCCCCTTGACTTAGAAACCGTCTCCGCCTCCTCAGCATCAAACGCTGACTTTACACAGGCACAAAGAAAGGGTGGAAGGCCAACAGCTCACACACCATGGGGATGCATGAAGAACACAGCAGCACATTGGTAAGAGAAATATCTCAATACTCTACCTTTCTGCAGGGCTGACTAACCAGGGCTTTCCCACAGGAGGGAAGGGTGCTGAGGATACCACAGGCTTAGCAGATGCTCGTGGGGCTGCTGGGAATGACTAAGCCTGAAGCAGCGAGTGAGAGATGAAGTTTCTAGACATGAGTCAGGTTTGGAGCTTGTTGTGGTTTGTAGTGGCTCAAAAGGCTTTGTTGGGGAGCCTGCGACTGGAAAGTGATGGGCTTACAGCAGGTAGAGCAGCTCTCTGATTTGGAAGGGGATGCTGGCTTTCAGCAAAATGTTGTAGTCGAGCTCAGCTCCACGCGTTGCTCGCCCCACAGCAGAGCCTTGGGTGTGCTGCTCACTTACGGCTGTCTGGAGGCCTTTCCAAAGTAGTCTGGCTTATTAATTCAGCAAGTTCTTCCTAATTATAGGAAGAACTTAAGCATGCCTGAAGGATTTCGGAGACGCACATAAGAAGTCAGAGTTATTTCTTAAAAAGTATGTGACAGAAATAAGAAAAAAGTGGTGGAATGATACATTTGTTTGCCACCTGAACTAAGTGCATTTTTTGTATGTGCTCATGGCTTTTTCTTCTGGAATTTGAAAACCCAGAAGCAATGAAAATGAGAGGGAGGCATGGTGTCTGGATTTGTTTTGTTCCTTCAGGACTTTCTGTTCACCCATTTTAAAACAAATTTGGTGGAAAGACTCGAGTGAAAAGACTTCTCCCCTAGTCCTGATGTTGTGGCTGTTTTTGCTGTTTCTCTCAACAAACTGCTGGTGTTTTGCTTTTGTTCTCTTTTGCCTGTGCCTATGTGAACTTCACAAAAAACATAAAGAAAAAGTACAATTGCTGCATCAGTTGCTAAAACTGTTGAAGTTTAATAAAAATTAATTAAAAGAGAAAGGCATCTTCTTTTCCCCTAGCAGAGCCAAGTGCAAAGGCAGTGCTAAAAGCCCAAGTTCTCCAGGAATATGTAAAGAAGCAAAGCTGCAAGCTGTGGTATTTTCCCTATCCTTATTGATGCTAGCTGGATTAATTTAACAAGCATTGCACACAGACCTTTGCTTAGCTGCATAGACATGTCCATTTTTGCCAAACAGATGAAAACACATTAATAGTTCTGTTTGACTTTGCAGTATTTTTCATCTGGACTTTTCACCCGTTTTTGTATATACACATGAAACACTTTGCCTTAATCACAGAAGAGCAATTAGAGATGGGTGTGTGAAAAGTGCTTAGAATAGCAGGCACTCTCTGAATCTGTGACTGGGGAGCACTCTGGGGTGTGAAGCCCATACTTTCTGTTAAAGCATCCTCGTGAACTTAACCCCACGGAGGATGTTGAGTGCTTAGCAGTCCTGTCACTTCCCACTCTGAAGTCTCAAATTTAGAGCCTAAGAACTTTGCTCACCTGCCCCTTCACCCCAGAGATACCAACATTCCTTGACACCCACACTTGCATCCAGTGAGCTCCTTGCATGCCTGAACGTGTTCTTCTGGACATGCTGAACCTGGCCTGGGCTCTCCTGGGTAAACAGACCCATCCACCACGCTTTAAGTCCTGACCAGAAGAATGGTGGCACTTTTTTTTAGCCCATGCTAAGGGAACTCTGGTGGGACATCTGGACTTGATGTGCTCCTCAGCCTTTAGAGAGGAGAGACTTTAGCTGCTTCTCCCACAACACTGCCCCAGCCCTGGCTCTTATGTGTTCTGGAAGAGGTCTCTGTCCGTCCCTCTTCTTTTAAGTGTTACACTTTCCTAGGCATAAGTGACTATTTGGGGAGCAAAAGAAGAATGCTGCTGCTGCCTGGTGGTTAGGGTACTTGCCAGGGCATATGGACATGTGGGCTCTGGGGCATACTTAATGTAAGATAGTTAAATTTTTGTCAGAGTAAGAACTGGAACATAGTTTCCAACCCCTCTCCCAGGTGGTGCCACAATCACTAGATTTAGGAGTCATGTGTCTGTGTGAAAAGGAAAAAATAACTGTCTCATGCAAAGTAGAGAAGCATCAACAGGAGGAGAGCCCTGAGAGAGACCCTGCTTAGGGCTGTACCCTCTCTGTGAAGCCTGCCCAGCCTGTGCCCAGCTGCCAGGGGAGGAAGATTTCCAACTGATGTTCAAAGGATGCTTTCTGCAGGCAGGCAGAAGTGTGCAGCCTTATGTCACCCCATTGATGGAGGGGTTTTAAGAGCAAAGAAATGGAGCGGCACTAGCTCTGTGTTTTGTGAAAGAGAAGTGGCCTTTAGGAGGGTTTCTGTAGGCTGGATTTTGAGGAGATCATAGAGAAATGGATGATAAAGCCTTGCCAGATCCCTAAGCCTTGACAGGGTCATGGCTGAGGCACATCTGTTGGCTTTTGGGGGTCTCCATTTTGAGGTGTTTCTCTATGCCCAGGCTCTGGCAGTAGCAAGGATGCTGTCAGCTCTTGTGGTTTCCAGAGGGCACAGAGTCCATCATGGTACTGCTCCTGTTGTGAATCTGGCCTGACCCATGCCAAAGCAGGGAGCTTCTCAGGAAAAAAGTGCCAAAGATTAGTCCAGGAGTAATGCTTTAAATGAGGTAGCTCCAGGAGCACCATCAGAGAGAAAGGTTGATTTCTGATGGACCAGTGCCTTGTGGCTGATTGCCAGCTCCAGCTGAATCTCTCCCAGCTAGGACATTTGCAAAGACCTTACTGCTCTGTGCATTTGTTAGTGGCTCACAAGGCAGCCTCTTTCCTGACAGCCTTTTCCCATGCTGAAGCACACCAAATGCCCTGGCCCAGTCACATCTGCATTATGAAAGCTCCAGGGACTGTGTTCCTCCTTGCACCCTCCAGGCTGGCAGGGCTGCTTAGAAGATGGTCTGGGGGATGCACGTGTAAGCAAGGGAGGATAAGTGGGAAAGTGCATCATGGCCACATAAGCATCATTTTCTTTGGGATCCACTTAAAATTTGGCTTAAAAAAAAATAAATAAAAGTGCCCATCTGCAAATATTCAATAACCTGTGGTTTTGGCACAGGAGCTAGAAGTTCAGCCCCCTGTTCCAAATTAAACAGAGGGAGTATTTGATATTGTCCCATTTTACCCAAAGCGTGTCATACTACTCCAGTAATAATAATAGTGTCATACTAATAAACTGATCTGTGGAAACCATATAGTCCTCCAAAATATGCTACCCATACCCTCTATTCAAGTCTTTAGTTCCCACTATGAAGAGTAATAAGGCTTTTTAATTTCACTAAGAGTGCAAGTTGAGAGCTGAGATTTAGGAGAAAGTTGTTGCAGGGGCAGATTTCAGTGAAGGAGTAATAGGTGGTATAAACGTGGCTGTCTTTTCAAAGCCAGGTTTTTGACTGGCTTTGAAGTAAAAATAGTCTACAGGAATTATAATATTTTCAAACACTGAAGGCAGACTTCAAAAAACACTTTTGTTGTAGACTCTTTGGGTTTTATTTAGAAGACTTTGCTAACTGCACTAGACCACTTTTCTGCTAGCAGGCCCACTGGTTTCAACTGTTGATGCTGCTCCTTGAGTGAGGGAAGAATTATCTAGTCTTTATGTTTTGAAGACTGAAGCGATTCCCTTTTGGAGATACTTGTTTTATTAGGCACATAAATTAAGAACCATTCTGTAGCTCTATCCAGCTTCACCTTCTTCCTATAAGAATACACATACTGGAAGTAAACAGGACCTTAGGGATTCAGGTGAGGAGCTTATAAATAAAACAGTGTGAGCAGTGAAAATGTACAGAACTGGCTCTGTGCATACAGTTAAACTTGGTCATTGCTTCCTTATATTGCCATAAAGTGCCAAGAGACAAGGTGGTCTTACAGCTCTATTTTTAAAGATTTGTATACCCAGTATGTCATGACACAACAGCAAACGTGAAATGTTTTTCACTGATATGTAATGTACATGGGTTTGGGTCACTTTTCCCTACATGTCAGTGGTGCAGAAGAAAAGTAACAAATACAGCTTATTAGCAGCAAACAGAGATGCTACCCTTTTCGTTGCCCACTGCTGCCATCAAGCTTTGATGTAATTAATACAATGTAAAAATAATTCTTCTGTCAATGTCATCATTAACTGTGAAAGGAGGAGCTCTCTGTAATTCATGGCTTTAATTAGCTGTTGCTTGCTGTTGAAGTTGAGATGCAGTACACACATTTGGCACTTAGGCTTGTGCATGAGGTTTTGCATATATCTTTAAAAGCAGATATAAGGCTGCCAAAAAACAACTCTGAAAGCAACCTGAGTGCACACATGAACACAAGCACTTGCTATCCATTGAAAGCTTTGTCCTTCAAACAGGTTTCCTGCTTCCATTCCTTTTTTTGGAGAAGAATTACCTTTTGCTGTTCACCATTTAAAGCACATCACTAAAACATGCCCCCAGGTCTCCACACGGTGTGACATTTTAGACAAGCTGTAAAAGAAATGTAGATCTTCAGTTGCTGTTGTGCATTTGATAGTTGTATCTTCCAGGAGTGCTGTTTCTATAACTCTTTACTTAATTCAAGCAAATAGTCATGGAAAGAAATAATTTTCTGTTACAGGGTTTTGCTACAGAATACATTGCTACATCTGTGTTTTTTCCACCACTTGCACAGGGCAATGTGTTTAGTGAGGCAAAGCCATCTTCTAAGAGCTACTCCAGACCAGGGCTGGGGGAACCCAGGGGACTGCCTGAACCTGGTGCACTGTCCTCTCCTCTTGGAGAGGAGCGGGTGTGCTGGGTGGCAGGAAGGGGCTCTTCTCACAGTCCTCACAAGTGCTAGACTTGGCTGAGTTGCTACACCTCACTTTGCAAGGTAATCTTGACATTGCCCACCCCTTCATGGGCAGAGGCTGATCGTGTGTGATGCCAGTTGATAGCCAAGTTGCCCAGGGTTTTGCTCCAAGTGGGATGATCCTGCTGCAGAGGCAGCATGTGCCTGCCACATCCTTGTCACCTTCAGGATACGGAGGAGTTGAATGGCTTTGGAGAACAGCTGCATGAAGGCAGCAGATGATGCAGAAGGTCAGGATTGCAGCACGCAGTGGGGGTTAGAGAAAAGGATGCTCAGATCCTCTGCAGGCTCCCAGGTGTACCAAGAGCAGCAGGGATATGAGCAGTGGCTGTGGGAATAACACAGGGCATGGTCAGGGAGAGGGGCACCAGCTGTGTTCCACTGTTACGCTGCTCCAACTGGTGCAAAGTAAGGCAAGGTGGCAAGAAGGGTGACACAGAGGCAAAGAGAAGGAGTCATCAGCACAACAGAACATGTGTGTTGAGGCAGAAGCTGAGTTAACAAAAGGCAAAAGACTGAATGAGGACAAAAACCAGCAAATGTTTGGAGGATGGGAAGAAAGGTGGCATCTCTCTCAGGACTGGAGAAGGAATTGTGAGGGGTTTGGACTAAATGGTCTCCAGAGATCTCTTCCAATCCTCAACTTTCTGCAGTTCTGTGGAATCCAGGGTGTTTGCCTAATCCATTGTTGGTGCTTTCATTAGTCCAGAAACCCTGATAGTGCCTGTAGCTGCTTCTGGAACATTGTAAGTTAGTTTTAACAGGCAGGCAGCAATGGAGCAACTGCCTGGAGCCATGTATTTCTGTTTCTCTCTCTTGTGGCTGCCTGTGAGATAAGGCAAGCTGAACTGGCCTTGCTTATGTTTCTTTCCTGGTTTTTTGTTTTTGTTTTTGTTTTTTTGCAAAGCTGTGCTCCATTTATTGCATTTGACTTTTGGTTCAAGCAGCATTCTGTAGCTTGCTGTCAAGAGCTGAGATGTCAGAATGAAATACTAAATGCTGTTTCCTTAAATGCTGAGAGAAGGAAATTATGGAGGCTCCAGGCTAAGTGTCCACAATGGATTCCCATGACTGGTGCCATGGAACCATGGTCCATTTTTCAATACATTGGTCATGAGCTGATGAAACTGATTTCTCTGAGAAGATCCTGCTGGCACCAGATAGAAGATGATATCCCCCAAGGAAAACAGACAAACAAACAAAAAACAACAACAAAAATTCCCAGGCAAACAAACAACAAAACATCCCACAGGAAAAAAAATGTATAGAAAGAGTCAATCTTTCAAATGTGAAAACAGAACAGAATTCCTGTGGCCAGACTGAAACTGATGCTGCACCTTTGCAGGTGGTTGTGTCTGTTCAAGTCAGCTGAAGTATAGATGTTTCTCCTCCCATCCTAGTGGGTTTATGTTGAGCATGTTGTACAGGCTCTCTTTCCACCCTCCCTTTTGCTCTATTTAAAATCTTCTGCAAACTTAACCTGCTTTATTCAGATCTGTAATGGCATGAGGTTTATGTGCTAGCTGGAACATGCAAGTACCTGGAGTCCTAAAAATGCTTATAATTTGCATTCTTAATAAAACATAATTTAAAATCCTAAATATAGGAAGTGCTTTATAACTGAAATGGATTAAACCAGCTCCTTCTTCCCAGATCTCAATATCCCAAACATCTCTGAGAGCCCAGAAATTTTAGAAGAAGCACTATAAAGGCCTGGCTCTGAACTACTGGAAAAAGAATCAGAAAACCAAATCTAGAGCTTTCTGATGGGTTAAATCCAGAACATGCTGATGTGTCCTTATCAATGGCAAGGCCAACCTGTGGTGCTAGAACAGCCCTTAAGGATCTTTAATCATGTTGGTAATCTCATATTGCTTTCTGATCCCAGGATCAAAGATAGACATTATGCAATGCTTTAGAAGGGCAACTGTTTCTGACTTGAAGTTTGATGTTAACCTCTTATACCATCATTTTTCTCCCTTCTTTCCTCTGTCAGTGTGATTTCAGAATATCCCCTCACAACTATTTTTTAGTGCAATGGATTAATACAACGTTATTCATAGAATCATAGAATTGGCTGGGTCCTCTGAGATCATCAAGTCCAACCCTTGAAATGCCATGGAAATTTTTCACTCTGGAAAATGCTCCTTAGCTGGTTCTGTACCATCACTAGCATTCTTACACCCCAACTTTTATTGGGCCTTTGAGTATTATGATGACCCAGGCAATAAATATCTTTGCAAATTGCTGGGCAATTTCTCCCTTTATAACAGACATTTTCTGCCAATGTCACTTCAAAGCCTTTGGTAATTAGCTGAACACCTGCTAATGCTCGAGTTTCAACAGCCTGCATTCTGGAATATTCAGTTGTTTTACTATCCTGACACTGTCCTGAGCACTCTCTTCTTTCCCTCTTACCATTCCCTTCCCACATCTCAGTGCTTTATGGCTTTGCATCCCAACAGATGGGTTCAGTGTAAAATTAAGGTTCTTACAATCAAGGTTTTGCCCCAGAGGAGTTTAAGGGGATGGACAGAAGTGTCCCATGGCACATCTAGCCACAGGGTGGTTGTGCCTCAAATTAGGAAGCCAGGTTTGTCTCAGAAAACATGGGGATGACGAGCTGATGCCACAGTCCTTGTCATCCCCAACCAAACCAAAACCCTCCTATCAGTCCATCACAGGCAGCCAGCATGCTACTGCTTCCCTGGGGCTGGCAGCAGCCTAAGCATCCCACCCAGCTCCTGGGACTGCAGCCTGGCAGCTGGAGGTGAGGGGAGGCTGTGCTGCAACACAGGTGCCCCCACAGGGCACCAAGTATGAAACCCATTTCATACTTACACCCCATGCCTCAGACTGTCAGTCCTCACCCCGATTCCTTCCCTGGGCACACCCCCACGCACGCCTTCTCGCCTGCCTTTTTTTTTCCCTCCACCCACTACGTGCATCGGGGGGGGGGGCGGGTGATTTTTTTTTTTCCCCCCTTTTTTTTTTTTTTCCACCTCAAAGTGATAGCAATTCCTGGTGCATTTATCTTAGATGATGTGGTGGCTGTAAGATGAAGTACCTGCAGCAGTCAGTCTGTGGTTGATTCGAAGGCAGGCGAGTCTCGACAATGAGCTTAAAGGAGGGTGTCAGGTATAAATCTAGTCTTCAAACAGCCAAAGTGCATTCCAGACTTCAGAGACACCTCTTTGTGTGGAAGGTTTTTGGGTTTGGTTTTTTTTTTTATGCCTCCTTTTTCTTTTTCTTGGACCTGGAAGAGGATGAAAGTGGCGGGGTGTGTGTGTTCGTTTAGGCTGATAATGAGAGTGGGGCTCACGGGCATGGTAATTTGGCAGCCTCTTCACTTCCTGTAACAGTTTTTGAAAAAAAAAAAAATCCATCCAAGGGCTGCTTAAAGACAAACATTTTTTGTTTAACTGCTGGTGGTTCATTTTCTGAACAACCGTGCAATTAATCTTATTTGTATTAAAGAGGCAGGCTGTTTTTTGTAAGCTTTTCTGTACTATAATAAATGAAGATCAAAAATGTTACAGAGACATAATATTTAGCTTTTCCTAGATGCAACTATACAACATCTGCAGCAATTAGAGAAGCAAAAGAAAAAAGCATTGTGTTGGGTTTTTTCCCTTCAAAGTGCCTTTGTTCAGCCTCTTTCCTGTGCACAACTCTTCAGTGCTCTGGCTGTGAACATAAATTTTGGTGAGGATGCTAATCAATAATAAAACCACAGATTATCTTTTTTTTTAAATTCCATTGAGAAACAAACACTTTGTTAAAAAATGTTACCAACCGAGTCAGACTTGTGAGGACTGGGCCTGTGAAGTTTAGTACAAGACTACCTGTGTAGCTTCTTCAAGGACCAGACCCAAACAAGAGTGTTTATTACTTTCATAGTAGTTTACAAGCAAAGCCATATGTGTGTTAAAACTTCAAAAGCATCACAGCAGTTTCATGATCTTACATGTAAAAAATCTTAGATGTTTTGCCACTAGGAATTCTATAGCCCAGATTAGCTTTTAGCTGTGCTGCTTAAAAAAAAAAATAATTTGTGATAAGTGGTAGTGTATTTATCTCTGGATGATTAAATAAAGCATAACTGTAGAATGTATCTCTTGAAGACATATGACAAAAAATGTGCATCATTTCACCTTGGTGTTAGCTGCTTCCCTCTCCACAAACCTTTCAGCTACTCTAGCAAAAGGAAAATCTGGTTTTCACTGGCCTGAAATCAAAACATGGATGGCTTCAAGTGTGTCACTCAGATTCACAAAGCAACTGCATGCTTTGCTGTTACGCACAAACAAGGGGACATGACTTCATTACCCCAGGGATTCCTCATCTCACGTGCAGGCAGCAATTTGCTAACACTTTGCAAAGAGAAGTTGCTGCTCCATCATCTTTATTAGGATCAGAACTGTTCTGGCATCGCTAAGGCAAAGTTAGATCTGAGTGATCTGAGATAGGTCTGATCTCAAACATTGTTTGAGGATATCATGATATGATCCCAAAACCAACAGAGGCACCATCTGGTGTGTGCTAACCCACATTAAGAATGAAAGGGGAATTAATCTTTGCCCTTCCTTTGTGGGATTGAAGTGTCACCTGGGAGGTGACATACAAAGTTACCAGCCAGGGATGTGCACCACACTGTAGTGTAGCCTAGGAAAGTTTGTGGTACCTGATGCTGAGTCCCTCTGTCTCCAGTAGCAATACAATGAGCTTCTAGAAACTAAGTGATAAATATAAAAGGAGAGGGTGCAGGGCAGCACTGAGCTCCCTGCTGCTGTGCCCCAGCAGCCTTCACCCCAGATGCTCCTCCCCAGGGAGAGAGGGGTCTGGTGCCCTTGTGACTGGGGAGTCCTTGCCTTTAACCCATACTTGATGTGTGAAGACAGGTTGGGTTTGAAGAAATATTTGAAAAACTGAATCATGGAAAGTTGCTCATGCTGATTGCATCAAATTTATTTCTCTTTACTTTGTGACTCATAACGTTCCTAAGCATCAGCAAGCAAGAAAAGTCTTAACACTTTCTTGTATTTAAATAAGAAGTCTTCTGCCACATACGAGAGACATCTGGTGTCCCTCCTAAGGCCAAAACTCAACAAGTTATTAATGGGATGTCAGGATGCTGATGTGTGAATGTTTCCTTAGAGCAGAACCAGAATTTTGAGTGAGAGGGTCTGGGACAAAGTTAGCTGAGTTATGTGCTAAGTCCTAACAAAATCTGGCACAGGAAAATGTCAGCATTTTCACCTTTTTTTCTTAATTGCAAAACAGTTATACATAAAAAAATACATGCTTTCAGTACCAAATCTGTACATTCTTAATTGATTTCCACGTTTTACATTTTAACTGTAAACACCCCTTTAACACCCCTCCTGCAGTGTGTGTGTCCACCCCCAGTTACTCTCCTTCCCAAGGACTCTTTCATCTTCTTATCTTTCAGACTGTAAGATCTTTGAGGAAGAGACAGTCTTTATTTGTGTACTGTACAACACTCAGTGTATTTAACACTAAACTCAAATGTTTGCCTACACTGTAAAATGGTTGCCAAACAGTGTGGTTTAAGAGGGTGTCAAGGGTTTTAATTTCTAACTATTAAGAAGCGAGGCAGCAGCAGTGTAAACATACTGTAGTTTTAGGTCAAAATGATGGAACATGGATCCACCCGAAGATTTCAGTCTGAGAGCTCCATGTGGTGTTGGCCAGGGCACGGCTGAGGTTGCCAATGCAATGGCAGTTTTGCTTCCACACAAAAAATTTTTGATTAAGATTTTTTCAGGAGGAACTGGAGGGGTCTAAAAAGCTACAGCCACACACTTCCCAGGCTCTGTTTGCCAAGAGAAATGAGGTGGTTTTGGGTCCCCTTTTACCCAACAGATCTACTGTGAGAGGCCCCAGACTTTTTATCTTGCTCACAAAATGCAGGTCAGCTTTAAAGTCAGAGGAGCGGTGTCTTTGATTTTTTATTATTATTATTTATTTACTATGTCATATATGTTTATTTATTATACCATATAATCTTTGTACATATGGAGTTTAAAGGTAAACACACAGTTCAACTCCATATGGCACATTTTCATATGATGTGATTCTTTTCTCTGGTGACCTGCAAGAGTATGAAGTAATTAAAAAAAAAATAGCATTTTTACACTCAGTTCACATAGAAATAAGTAATTGTGTGGGCATCTAGCACTGGAACTTCCTATTTGTTTTCTTTTCCTTACTACCTTCACACCTTGAATTAGGATCTATCTTTTCTGTGACATGAAGGATTAGATCATTCAGTGCTTCTTTTTTTCTGCCTGCGATTTGAAGTGAGTAAAAGATCTTTCTAAAGAGCTGTATTCATTTGCCTACCTATGCGCAGCTACTGCCATTTAAGATGTGCTGTGTTAGATGTCTGTGTGAGGCTGGAGGATCTTAACACAGGACCTGAAGGGGATCTGCAGCCTTTTGGAGTGGCACACTGGGGCCAGGCAGGGTGCTGTAGATCCCAGATGGCACCAGGTGCCTGTGCATGGGCAGCTGCATTGAGCCCTTGTTGAGTCCAGCAATTACAAGAATTGTTTAGCTAACAACTCCTGATTATTTGCTTCATCATCAGATGACTTTCCCTGTGTCCATGGTGCATTTCTTCTTTCTTGCTCCCATGATCATTCCCAGCTCTCTGAGTAACCACCATGCTTACTATTGCCAATGCATATAGTGGATTCCTAGCCTGAGTATAAAAATATGGTGACTTTACAATGCCCTAGTTGTGTTTCAAAAGTGTGAAGACACTTTGTATCACAATTATGAACCAAGTATTAGCTCTTAACAAACTTTTTAATAAAAGCATGGAGAACAGAACACTAAAAATTGGCTGAGGGAGAAGATCAAAGCAGGGTTTTTTTCTGAGTTCTAGCTCCAAGAACACTGCACATCCAAAAAGTGAGCTCACTCCGTTGTTTTTTTTTTTAAACTATTATTATAAATTTCCTATGCCTTGTGCAGCTTACCCTCATGTTTCCAGAGAAGCCTGGAACAAGATCAGGCCTGTGACATTATTGAACAAGTAAGGTGAGATTCATTTCAACAGCTATTATGACTGCTAGATAAAGAAATTGTACCTAACTGCTAATGCAAAATGCTTTTTTTTCAAGCCTGGTCTGTTTCTGTAACTAGAGATTTAGTCTGAAACTGTCCAAACCTCCGACTCTGTGTCAGCATAGAAAGGATGATCACCGGGAATTTCAGAAGAACTACCTCTTATTTTACTCAAAACTTGCTTCTTTTCATGTCCATTTCTTTGTTAAAGATGAATGACAAAAAGAAGCTGAATTATGTCTGTATCTGAGGCAGGTCACTAATTTGTCTCATACAGTATTACTTGCTAGGAATGACCACGTTTAAAAGTCTAGAGAGAATTGCACCCTCTGCAAGCCTTCCTGCCATAGACCTCAAATTTCCAGTGCTTTCCAGAAACCCTCTTTGTCCCTGATGTATTGAATCTGGAAAAAACAAATGTGAGTGTGTGGTGGTGTTGATCTGTAGTAATGAAGTGTTTGTAAAAAAAGTTGTTTACTTTACCTTGCATTCAGAACTAGAGAGTATAACACAAAAGCTGTCCTGAAGCAATATTGCTGATGCCACTGGACTTTGGAGAGCACATGTTCTCTCTCAGTAACTGCAGAAATCAGAGCAGAGCTGTCAAGCCAAGGATTCAATGACTTCTCTAAACATAAATTTGGGTTGGCTGGTAGTTCAGAGGAGGTCATAAAAGGGATGAAATCTGGCACATTTGAGGACCGTCTGTGTATTTGTCTCAGCGCCTTACGTGTGTTGAGATGAGGAGTGTTCTCCTCAACCCCATGTCTGCCACCACACAGTCCTCAAACCACTTTTGTGGAGGAGTTTGCATTAATCGTAATAAAAGTCACACATGGAAAGGGGCAGTCTTTTCAGCCAGTAGTTTGCTCACACACACACCAGCCCTGCCAACACTGTTTCCAAGCAACTGAAACAATTTATAAATTCAGTTCTAATTTGGAAAACAGTTTTAGACAATAAAACTGGGAAGAGGCTTTGGAAAATGCAAACTGTTCCAAATGTAGGATTTGCTGAGTGAAACAACTTCTGCATTTATGATACTTTACCTGAGAAAATAGCTTATTTGTTTTAAGAGAAGCTAAAATCTTTCTCAAAACCATGGGGGAAAGCACCTTAAGCCAAGTCTTCTTCATCTGTGTGGTTTCACCCCATCTGAACTCAGTCTTCAGTTTGACCAGCACAGTTCCCTGCAAGTATCCCCTCCGGTTGTGTCGGGAAAGCATGAGCTGTTCTGGAGGCACAGTCTGCCAGACCTGGAGCAGCACCAGCAAACCATCACCATCCCCAGAGCGGTTGTGCCTGCTCCAAGGGCTGAGGAAATTTTCCTGTCTCATGAGTGGCTTTGCTAAATGGAAGGGTACTTTCTTTTCTCACCCCAAAGCAAAAAGAAAGGGGGAAAGCAGCCCAAATCACACTGCCAGAGGTTTAGGAATTAGACCATAGCAATACCAGCGTTTGCAGTGTGAGACACAGTAGCAGACACCTGAAAGCATGAGGTGTCCCACAGGGATGCCCTCCATGCTGGAGACCCCTGCAAGGTGTCTGGGGGAGGGTCTCTCACCCCCTGAGCTTCCTGGGTGGAGCAGGAGAGGGAACTGCAGAGCATTGCTTCCCTGCTCTCTGACATGTTAGGGATATGGTGCTCGGGGGGGGAAATGTGGGCTTCCTCAGGATTACTGCTGAGTGCCATAATGGATGGCTAATTATAGGTCTTGCAGTGAAAGAAGCAGCCCCACAGAGATCTTAAGCTACTAGAATTTAAGTAGAGATGTTATTTCTGAGATATTATTCCCACAGGCCAAAGTACAATTACAGTGGTGTTTTATGTTTCCTCACAAGAAAAAAAAAGTTAAATGAGCAAAGTGTATGGTTTTAAAATAATCCTCTTATCGAGGCGTCACTTAGACACAGTGCTTCATCTTCTGCTTCCTCCTCACTGATATCTGGGAAAGTCTCTGGTTTGAATCCTTACATGGCTCAGGGTAAAGGGCCTGAGCAAGTACAGCCTGGCAAGCTTGATCATGCAAGCTGGGGTGCCTGCTTTGAAATCAGCAGAAAACCTGACCCTGTGTACCAAACAAACAAACCAACCAACAAGCCCTGTGCTATCCAGTACTCCTTCAAAACAGCCAGAGAAAATAGTGCTTTGGAGAACAAGTCCTTGAAACAGGTCAGTGGTCTCCTTTGTACCTAATGGGAGCCCAGAAATATGGTTCTCTACATCTGGCCACTTTAAGGTAAGAGACTGAGATTCAAGTCTATGAACACATCCTAATAATGGCCAAGAAAAAGGTTTCTACAAGTTGTCCTTAACTGGTCTTTCCCTGAAATAAACCATATGAGGAAAAGATTGGTACTACTACTTCTCATCAAGTAGGTGAGAAGCCATTTTGTCCTCTCTGAAGTAGCACTTCCTTAGGCAAAGTGACAGGAAAATGGATAAAGTTTGAAAGCTTTAAGTTGGCATGGAAACTGTCTTTTATGGGGACTACACAATTTTCTGACATGAAAATAAAAATGGGCAGGATTAGGAGTGTTTGCAAGCTGCACCATGGGAATAGGCAGTGGAAATGAGGAAGAATTAGCCCATGAGAACTGAGGATCATGCCTTTACTTCTTTAGTGTTGTGTCTGCCTAGGACATTTTCAAAGTCAGGATACTGTTTAGAGGATCCTGTGAGTTTTCTGAGGATGGCATTGCAGAAGGCCAAGGTTTGTACATGTCCAAGACACCATGCTGTACTGCTGAGAAACAGCATGCAGTTGGACGGTGAGAAGTCATTAAAATGGAAGATAAGGCTGTTTTCAGTCTTGTTCATGTAATAACTTCAATCCCAAAACACATGGAAGGATTTTACAAAAGGATAGACAAATTGTACATAGGAGCAGTCTTGTTTATTCCATCATTCCACTGGCTTCATGATGCAGGGTAGAAAACTGTGCTCAGCAATACTTTCCATTTCCATTTGGAGCGTGCGAGTTGGGAGGATGTGAAAAGCTCCAAGGTAGTGTTTTAGGTGTTACAGGAAAATCTCACCTGGTGAAGTGTAATCATAAATATTGGCTCTGGGTTGTGCAACATGGAGGTGGATCAGGTATTGAATGTAGGAAGAGCAGTGGGACTTCAGGTGCATGGCCACTTTACAGGGAGCAAGACAGCCCTCTGTGGTCCTGTGCTCCCCAAACTACCTTGATAACACCCCCTCTCCCAGGCGTCAAGGAATCTTCCATAACCACAATTTAAATAGCATGCCTGTTTACTAGTCTTAAATAACAGTCTCAGCAGCTTGATTCTTCAAAGTTCTTTCTAGGTTGCTGGTTGGG
Organism: Heliangelus exortis; assembly: GCF_036169615.1. NCBI lineage: Eukaryota > Metazoa > Chordata > Aves > Apodiformes > Trochilidae > Heliangelus > Heliangelus exortis. The sequence continues at coordinate 59,957,718 of NC_092422.1, forward strand.
TGCCAGCACCCTGAAGGAAGGGTGCCCCACATCACTTAGCACTGCAGCTGGTAATTCAGTTTGTCTCATCTCCAAACATCAGGGCCAAGCCTGCCACTTGAGTAAAGCCAAGCATCATGCCTGCTGACCACATGTCACACATACAGTAGTTTTGGCAAACAATTAATTATCTCTGAGATGCAGAGCAGCCTGGGGAGTATTTTAGTCTGGAGAAGAGGAGGCTCAGGGGAGACCTCATCACTCTCTACAACTCCCTGAAAGGAGGGGGTAGCCAGGGGGGGTTGGTCTCTTCTCCCCAGTAGCTCCCAGTAAGACAAGAGGGCATGGGCTTAAGCTCTGCCAGGGGAGATTTAGGTTAGATATTAGGAAAAAATTCTTTACAGAGAGGGTGATCAGGCATTGGGATGGGCTGCCCAGGGAGGTGGTGGATTCTCCATCCCTGGAGGTTTTTAAGAAGAGACTGATGTGGCACTCAGTGCCATGGTCTGGGAACCACAGTGGCAGTGGATCAAGGGTTGGACTTGATGATCTCAGAGGTCCTTTCCAACCTGGATGATTCTGTGATTCTGTATCTCCATCTTTAGCAGAAAAAAAACCCTGTTTCTTGAGATGCAGGTGTATGGGAACAAAGAATAGTGGATGTGGGCACTTTAATTACCAAGCTAGGAAGAATGTTGCAGAACTATCTCCACCCCCAGTTCTCTGAGGCATTTAAAGGATGAAAGTGGCAATCTGTGACCAAAGAGAGATCTAGTCTTCACCTAGTACCCAGGCCCAAATAAGCTGAATACTGTTCTTAAATCCTGTTGGCTTTCCAAAGATTTCAATTTGTGTGACAGGATGCTACATGTATTGTCCAAATGGTCTGTCAAATCTATCACAGTGACAAGAAAATATTGTGCTCTCCTCCTTCCCCCTGAAATTCCTTGAATATCTGGTGCCAGCAGTTCAGCTGATAATGCAAAGCGGGATGAAAGCAGGCAGCCTTGTCTAGAAGTGACTTTTCAAATTGGCTGTGACAGGCTCCCTTCATCTTTCTGTAACATGTCATTTTGTTGCAAGCAACAGACTACAAATAAGCCCTTTGGTACAGCAAGGCTACAGCAGTTTTCATATTTTCACTAATTGTGAACTGTTCTTCAATTGCTAAGGAATTAGTGACTTTTCCATTACCTGGGAGATACAGCGTGTTGCATTTCAGGCTCCGAGCTGGGATTTGGCCATTTTCAACAGAATTCTAAGGTTGCTGATGAGGCTGCTAGGCATGGGCTTAGGTTAGGTTAGGTCAGTGGTGGTTGTAGTGGTATTGTTTTGATGGGCAAATTATCCAACTACTTCCTTTGAGCGCAGTGAACGCACACCGGTTTTATCTACTTGATCCTCTTTTATTAATTCTGTCAGCTCCCATACTGAGTATGCTCTTTGTGTGTCATGGCTCAAATCCAAGCCCCGCCAGGAGCACTGAGAATTTCACCGCAGACTTGAGTGGGTTTACACCTGTGCAGCTGTGCCTGATGCTCCACCTCAGGGAGGGAGCAGCCTTGTTCTTCTCCAGATCCCGGGTTCTCCCTTTGAACCACAGTTGTTCAGACAACACGAGTCTTCTGGAGTCTCTCAGCCCCTCCTAGTCTAGGGGCTGTGATCTCTGCCAGGTCAGGAGGCAGGGACCTCAGTGACCACCCTTCTCCAACCAGGCAGGAATGGGTGCTGTCACGCAGGACTCTGTGCAGAGATGCAGCTGCGTCTCTCAGTGCCTCCCAACAAACGGACTGCCAGAGGTGATAGGTTTTAGATCTATAACACAACAGGAAAATCTCTAAAGGACAGGGGAAAAAAGTCCTCCTAGAAAATTAGGCATAACTGATGGAGTCTGATTTACTTATGGCAAGCAAGCACCACACGAGGTGCGACCAGAAGCTGCTGTGCCCACTGTGGAGTTAACACAGCAGAAATCATATAATAATGTTGCAACGCTGGCCTCAGCGCAGAGGGTGATTAATGCCTTGTACTTTACCTCTCCTGGCTTAGCCCCAACATATATTAAAGTATCCTGAGGGCTGCTATAACTTGTATCCAACTATAAGGGCCCTGGTGGATGACTGAGGGGCATGGGTGGAATGGTTAAAGGTTTTCTACACTATTTGAAGCCTCTATGGCAACTTGTCGGCCTGATCCATTATACTAGAATCTACTCAGCTCTACATGCATTTACTGTTCTGAGATACAGCCAAGGCCTTACATGTTTTATAATAAGCATGGTTACAGCAGAGAGCAAAGGTTTTCCATCTTTGCAGCTTCTAAACTGAGCCTCAGCTGCCGATCAGGGGAATTATTTTCATCCCCGCTTCAAAGCAGGATCCTCTTATGCAACACAACAAACAAATTCTGCTAGTCTGAATTAAATTACTGCAGTGTGCTCTCAGGACAACCTCCCTTCCCTGCAAGATGGCTTCATGGATAACCTTCAGTAATGTGATACTGAGAACAGGAGCTGAGCTGCACGATGGAGTTGGCATGCTATGTTTGAGCTACCTAAGAATGTGCACCTGAGGTCTGCCCATGCCTCATGCAGGTTAGAAAACTAGTATTAGTCCTTTCTGACATGGTATAAATATACCCACGGAGAGATGTTGTCTTTCCCAGTGAGGGGAGACTCCTGTTTTCCAGCTGTAGTGGCCAGTCAGTAAGTTTCACCTTCACACATCTCAGATACAGCTGCAGATAGAAGCGCTGCCAATGTGCAGGACTTAGAAGAGGACATCAGCAACAAAAGCAAAAAAAAAGAGAGAACAATCACATTTGCTGCTTTCAGACTGCTGTCTTAGTTGTGTGGTGATGTAACTATTAGGCCATGCCAGGTTTTTTCATGCTGGATGTTAAGTTAGTTAAGTAAGCAGACTGAGAACGCTCTAGCAGCTGCATCCAGAAGAAGCCTTAAAGGTTTAGTGTGCTTTAACTTAATGGGTTTATTTCCTTCCCCCACTCCAGTTCCTCTCCCAGACTCTCCCTGTGTTTACAGGACTTCAGTGTTATTTTAGCTTCTCACTCTTGCATTCATCATAATCTGCAAAACTCAGAGTTGACATGATGACAAAAGTTGTCACACTGAATACATTGTTTATTTGGCTCAAACAGCTATTTTTATAGTCTCTCCAGAGAAAGTTTTTATTCAAATTTGCCAGAAATACTCAACAAGTTTAACTAGGAACTTGGCATTTCATCTTCCAAAAATTCTTAGAATTATATTTTCCAGCAACGGACTAATTTGCAACATCTTGATTCACAGAGGGACACGTCCTTCTCCAGAAGATTTTTTCAACACATTGGCACCTGGAGTTTGGGGATCAGCACTCTGGCACATCATCGCACAGCCAGTAAATGGCTCACCTAGGAGGCAGGCAGATAAATCTCCAAAATTCAATTTTCTGTAAAAGTGGGATAAAAATCCTGCCAACTCATGACAAGAGTGATTCTTCACACCCAGACTGAAATTTCTGCAGTGTTCTATGCTTTATGTTTTACATACAGGATCTCTCAGCAATTTTTTTTTTCCCCAAGGCTTTCATATTGTTCTAAGGGAAACAAGAGCTAAGATCTTTTCCAAACCAGTGGAACGAGACATCATGTTTGACAGGAAAGGCCTAAAATTTATGTTTTTGCTTGCTTCATGCTTAGACTTGAATTTATCAAAGCAACTCCTCCAAGAGGGGATCATTCCTTGTTATTTATATTCATTGAACACTGCAGTCACCTGTGTGATACAGTACTGTCTGGGTCTGGGTCACTTTCATATTGGTACCTGCAGACGTGTTAACCTGGTGCAGGAGTAGACTGCTTTAAATTTCATTTGTGAATGATAAAGTATACCCCCCCCTGAAATTTTTAGCTTACAGAGAATAAATCCCACAATTTTGTGCTGGATAGATTCACTAGCACCATAAAATACCTTAGGCCTTTTGCCTCCAGAAACCAAAAGATAAAAACATGTATTTTCCCCGTCACGCTCATTTCTACTTGTGCATTGATATTGCTGCAAACTGTAGCATGGGGTCTTTTAAAACTTCACCACCTGTAGCAACACAGAAATTTCACTCTTTGAATTCCCTGACTTTCTGCTCAGTAGGGGTCACATATTCTTAACAGTGGGAAAAATTTAGGATTTGTATGAAATTGAAGCTTCCCAAACAGTCTTCTAAGTGGTTGATCTTCAATGTAGAGAAGCCAGCTCTGCAAGAACAGTCATTGCTTTATCCAAAACAAAGCTTCGGAGAAGTTCTCTGTCTCCATGTGAAAGCCATCCTTCAGTCTTCCATGCAGAAAAAAATACAGGCAACACTAAGCTATTTTAGGTGAACTCCAAAGAGATAAGATGTGAGCTTCGTTGCAGCACCTCATGGGCTCTATACATTATGTGGCACTCTGCTTTGTTTTGGTGTTTTGGTGGGGTTTTTTTGTTTGTTTGTTTGTTTGTTTTTTGTTTTGTTTTGTTTCTTCTTCACTAGGGCAGTTAGACACACAATTAGAGACATTTTAACATGGTTGATCAAAGAGCAATTGAATATCTGCAGTGTACAGTTGCTGAGGTCTGTGGTTTTGTACTCTTTATTAAAATAGTCCTTATCTATCCTCCAGTAGTCTGAGCTCAGGGTTGGCCATCAGGTCATTATTCAAATAGGTTAATAGACAAAGGGGAGCAGCTTCCTTACTATTTTAAATCAGAACTATAATTCCAGCCCTCACAACTGGAAGCCGTGACACGCAAGTGTGTTTGCCTGTAATACATTCAGTCCTCAAAAAGAGACATTAGAATTTGAGGATGAAAGCAGATTTTTGTAGCAGAAATATTGCAAAGATGTTCTGCCAGAAAGATCTTTTTCAGCAACTTGAGCATCCAACTCAAAATAGCAGCTCGTGGTGCTGGAGTCATTGCTTTCATCCAGCATCACAGCAAAAGGATTTGAGCTGGCATGGCTCAGCAGTTTGCAGGAGATACGATGACAGATTTCTGAGGCTGCAGATTGCTTTTGTTCTCCAGATGAAAACACTTTTACTACGGCAGTCTCAACATCCCCTTCACCAAGATGGCAAAGCAAGGAGCATGGAGAATAGGAATACGTTGCTATGGCAAGACAACAAATTTGGTAGAGTTTACTCCAGCAGACTGAAAAAGCCTGGGCACAAAAGGAAAGTATTTGTTGGTGCACGAGTAACATTGCAAAACTAAGAAATGTCTTACACATGCAAGATATTTTTTTCACAACTTGGTGGAGATGACAACATAGATTATGAGGAAGGAGGGAGAAGAGCAAGTGAAAAGCCTCACCAGCTCCAAACATTTAGTGGTTTAACAGATGAGATTTTTTAGCTCTCTGGTAGATCTCTAGCTGACTGTGGGACTTGTATTCTCCCCATAACCTCATCCTGGGATATTTGAAAACAAGCTTATAAAATGTCCAATGAAATGCTCTGTCCAGAATGGCCGAGGTTTTAATAAAATTATTCTTTTCAGTTTTAGGCATTCATGTCAAGAAAGATGGGTGCAGGCTGGAGAAAATCCAAGTAGAAGCACAACCAAGCATTCCTATAGAATTAATGGTTTAACGATGCAAAATTGGATGAGTTTGAACTGTTTTGCATAAAATATGACCAAGCTGAAGCATGCGGTCAGACTCAAATACCTAGACTACTGTAATGCAGGAATCTGGACCCATAATCTGGATCCATATTTGTGTTGGTAACACAAATGGCATCAGCTTCAAGTGAATCAAGAGAGATGTAGATTAGACATTAAGATAAGCTGCCTAAAACGAAGAATGGCAAAGCAGTGGAATAAAGAGACAAAGAAAAATTGCGTCATCTCTGTCACTGGAGGTTCCCAAGACCCAATTATATAAATGTTTGTTAGGGTGGTGGAGATTCTGTCAGTGTGAAACAGAAGAGTAGATGAGATAGCTTCTTGAGATCCCATACTGTTCTTTCTGTTGTTCGTGATGTATTTAGTGACATATAAGCATATTATAAGCACAGATCCCAAAATCACCATTTTTTTCAGACATGATGCATTTTACTGTACTGATAGATCAAATATTGAATAGATTGAATGGAAAGATCTATATCCTACATAAAATTTAATGGCTTTATAGTTGTGTGATTTTGGTACTTGGTGTGTCTTGGAGGTACACAGATTTGTAAAGTACAGCTGAGGAGATGCAAGAAGCTTATTTTAATTAAGCTGATTTAGTGTAACACTGAGATTTATTTCAGCATAAACTTTATTATATGAATGTTACATCATCACCAAAATCACTCCTTCAAGAATAGGCAGATGAAGTATAGGAAAAACATCCATGCTGGCCGTGCAAAAGGAATTTTTATGTTAAGATACTTGGCTGCAAATGCTGTGGGCATTTGTCAAATGTGACAGAAATTAAATATCCATGTTTAGTAATAAAGTGAATGCAGGCCGTAAGATGGAGATATAATATCCAAATCCAGTAAGCTATGATCCAACTTTTTCAGTAAGGTTCCATGTGAAGTGAAGAAGTATTTACAGTATCATATGAATGGCAGGCAAGCTGAATCCAAGGAGAGCCTTCAGCCTCATTGCTGCAATTAAAGTGAGTTAAGTGCTTAGAAAGTAAAAAGAAATTAAAATATTTGAATTTACAGCTCTAAGCTATTCTTCTTCTTTCTTATAATCCTGATAAACATGATTTATCTATTAATTATTTTTAATCTTTTTAGGATTATCTGCGTTCAGTTTAGCCAGTTCTGCCCTCTGCCTTGCATCCGCCTGCAAGTTGAGCGGAGCAGCATCCCTCCAACCTGACACATAGTGTTTTTCTTGTCAGGGACTTACTGTGCTGCTTCTCACCAACTGATCCTTCCCTATCCAGAGCCCAAAGTATCCAGTTTCATCCCTTATCCTCCTCTGGCCATACTACCTTTTATCATTTGTGTGGGAACCACTAGGGCAATTTCTTTGAATGCCTCTTCAGCCTCCCCCTCCTGCTTCAGAAGTCTTTTCCTTATAAAAGTCCAGATGTGAGCAGGGTAAATCTGTCTTCCTGGCCACAAGGCTCTCAGACAAAGCCATCCACAACATGTCCAGCCCTGAAAAAAAACCAAAGCGAAGCAAAGCAAAACAAAACAAAACAAAACCCACAAAGCACAGTGAGAACCTCCTCCACCACCAGCTCAAAAATTCAGAGACTGCTGAGTCAGCATAAACTTCCAGCAAGTTCTGCCACTTCCTAGCTTAGAGGGATCCTAAATACCTCTAACACTTCTGCCCAACTCTGCTCCAGAACTTGTCTGAATGTACCCAAACAGGGACAAGAGCAGGGACCTGGAGGAGCTGAAAGCAGCAGGCATGGTTACAGTCCTGATGCAGGTATTGCATATGTGCTTTATATTTCTCCCCAGCCTGAAACAAGACATAGAGGAGCAGCTGTCTCCTCTCACAGGGTATGGCCATGCAACTGCAAATGGCCACAATGAGAAAGGTTTTTCTCTAGCAAGGGGAATGGTTTGCAGCCAGTGCTCTTCCCAGATGTTCTGGACAGCCCCAGTCCATCTGCCAGTGCCTCTCAGTTCCTCCATGTGCACTCCTCAGGGCAAGGGTTTCTCTTGGAAAGGCTCAAACTGCTCAAGTCCCTTTCTCTGCTGTGGTGCAAGTCTTGTGTTTCACCCACCCGTAGCTGCTTTGTCTGTCTGTATCCCTCAGCTACCCAGCTCCTGGGTTCAGGCCAGAATACCTATACATCTCCCTTCAGGGTGGTGTGTAACCAAGGTTTTGTCCAACCAACTTAATTCTTTGCTCTAATTCTTGTTAGGATCCCAAGGCACTTGGCAAGGTGCTGCTGGGAGAATGGCAAACAGCTCCTTCTGTGCTGCCACGGGGCAGACATCCCTGCTCTGTCAAGCAGTCTTCTCCCATGCCTTCAAGTAGGAGCTTGAACCTCATCACAAGGATGGTGTAAGGCTCATCCTCTTCCCCATCCCACTGCTAAGCCCAGGATGGCTCTAGTTCTGCTTTCTGAAGCACCAGCAACCTGTGCTGTTCACTTGCATTGTGACTGCCTCCAGCTCCGAAGGTTCCATGCCATTTTTTGGAATCTTGTACCCCAGATCACATCAGGCAACTGTGCCTTGGCTCTCCTGCCTCCCAGTTATGTCACTGGTCACTACTTTTATCCTCACCCTCAGTGCCTTTTCTCCATCCCACAGCTCCTGTATCGGACAGCATCCCTCCTTCAGCTCCTTGCTTAGACTTTTGCCCTGGTTCCTGCTTCCACCCACCTTCATCCCACCTCCCCAGCTGCCCTCCAGTCTTCATTTTCTTGTAACCAGAGAAGAGGGAGCCCTGTCCCACCCAAACCCTGCTATATAGGTGTGGTAGCACCTTGTGGGGTTTAACGCTTAGGTGGTGCTCAGCATAATTAAGGGGCCAAATGGATTCCTCCCACAGCTTGGCTGGCCCCAGAGAGCAGGGATGTGCATTTTGACACCACACGGCTCCTGTTTTCATGTCATTCCAAACAGCCTTTGATGGATACAGGTCTGCAGTGTGCAGACAGGACCTTTGCCATGCCGAAATGCCTCCAAGCAGCAACCACCCATGTTGGCAAGCTATTAAGTTTCTATAGATTTTTGACAAGCCTCCAGATGAACATCAAACCATCCCAGATCTCCCGAGGGCTTAAGAATTAAAAAAAAAAAAAAAAAAAAAAAAATCCAAAAAAACTGACTTCACATGTCAGTATTCCCTGCAGCTTTGTAGCTAATTTAGAATCTGTTGATCCTGGTGCCAATAAATACTTTATCTTTAAGCTACCTTTGTACTGTGACTTGGTTTCATTCTCAGGTTAGTGCTGCTTGTTTAGCTTGCAAGCCAGTAATCTAACAGCACATCCAGGAGAGGTGGTTGCTGTATGTATTTACCTGTGCTTATTTGTTCCATTAAGCAAAACCTTGCACAGGAGCAAAATGCTTCTCTGGGAAAACTTGCTTTCTCAGAAGGTGAGTGCAGTATTAACATATGTGCTAATGCACTGCCCCCCAGTGGAGTTGGGGTCTGGTTTAGGAAACCTTAAAGGCTTTGCATACCTTCACTCGAGCGGTATGTAAAGAAAACACTCACAGGAAATATATAAAATTGTAACAGTAAATTATCCATTGGTGGGGCGGTGCTGAATCTATTCAAAGATGTTTTATGGATATAATAATTATCATGTGATTGTAGTTTTGCAGTACAAACTAATGGTGTCCCAGCATACCTCCTTTCTCAGCAAGTACTGCCAGAGGGAGCAGAAGGTCTTCAGCTGCTTCTGAATAACCATTCACACTTCAGAGCTGCCAAGGAAGTTCTCATTTTTAAAGGATAGCCAAATCCAAAATGTCTCAAGGCTGACAAGGTGTTACACATAGCTATTAAAGAAGCTGGAAGGAGCTGTATTTATTCACTGCAATATTCCTCATCATCCAGCAGGAAAACGTGTGACCTGGTTTGTACCAGAAAATACTACATTAATCTGAGCATATTAAATGTTTCAGGAGATAACTTTAAATTACTTTTTTTTTTTACTAGTGCATTGGCTTCTCTCACTGGCTTCTTGTCTTCCAGACTTCTTATGACTTTCATTGCTTCCCAGAAGTCTCATTCCAAGCCTCATTTCATTTTTCCTACAACAACAGAGAATATTGTAAAACCGGTTACAGTTATGCTTTTGGCAAGTTCAAAGATTCTTTTATCAAACAGCAGTTTTGGGGCAATATAAATTTTAAAAGTGCACCCAACTAAATATCTAGATGGTAGAAATCAAGACTGTAAGCCCACAGTGTTCATCATTGCTTCTCTTCTCCTCTGGCGATACTCTTGTCATTTTTTGCTCAGTGTTCTGCTAGGTTTCTGCTTCTGAAACCACGTCTCCACATTTTCTTGTGCTTGTGTCACTGGAATGAGATGAGGCAAGAGATGTGCATAGAGATGATAAAAATATCTTTTTTCTGGTTACAGCATAGTCGGGTTGTAGCACCATAAAAGGTGTCTGAATTAGCTAACTGACCAGTTAATGCAGGGAAAGAAATATAAAACCAGTGTGAAATACAGTATATTTGAAGAGAACAGAGGGGTGCTAGTAACCTGCTCCCCTCCTCCCACTCAGCCTTTGCCAGCATGTGTTATCCCTTTCCAATTCCTCTCCCTCACCAGATACCCTTTGCAGGAGGAAGGGTTTTGGGCCTGTTGGACCCAGAGTTCATCTGTATCATGCCCTGCCTTGCTGCTTGGAGGTGAAGAGAGGTTTTTTGTAACACTTTTGGCTGATGGTAGCCTAATCCTGAAGATATTCTCCCCTCCCCATCTACACTTGGGATCAATACCTCCAGTTGGTTTGTTGGTGGTTTTTGCACAAGAATCATTGAATTATAAAATGGTTGGGATGGAAGCGACCCTTAAAGGTCATCTAGTCCAACTCCCCTGCAATGAGCGAGGACATCCTCAGCTAGATCAGGTTGTTCTGAGCCCCATCCAACATGGCCTTGAATGTTTGTAGGGATGGGGTTTCTACCACATCTCTGGACATCCTGTTCCAGTGTTTCACCACCCTCATTGTAAAAAATTTCTTCCTTAAATATAGTCCGAAAGTAGCTTTTTTTCAATTTAAAACTACTATCCCTTGTCCTATTGCTTACAGGCCCTACTAAACATTTGTCCTCAAGAAATGCACCTCTGTCTTCTGTAAAATAAGAGAAGAAACAGATTTCCTCTAGATGTGCAATACCTTGATAGGTTATACCAGGTTTCTATGAAAGGAAGGTTTATTTCTTAAATAGAGCAAGTACTAGGGACTGTCCAAACTTCAATAAAGCATTCGACACTGATCAGCCTAAGACCCATGGGATGATCCAACAAGTATAAAAAATGAACAGCCAGAGAGCTACAGACAGGTCATGTCAGAAGAGCAATTACTGAGCTGCAGACTCCTTCCTGGTCTCTCTCAAGACCAGACTTAGTGTCCTGAGCTGCAAATTGCAATCCTGGAGGGCAATATCCCTGCTGAAACAGCCATGCTGCAGTCAGGAGGTTGCTGCTTCGTGAGAAGGAGGTCAAGTGGTTACTCATAGAAGCTTACACCTTGTGTAGCCCTGCTGGTGGAGGTGTTGGAAAGCTCTCATCATCTGCCTGACAGTGGTGGTGGGGGAGTAGCCATGGAGAGAGAAATTATGTCTTTCATTAGACCAGCTGATAGACCTACAAAAAAACCAAAACAAAACAGCTCTCAGACCTAGTTCCTTCAGCATACCCAAAAAGCAGAAGAAAGAGCTGTGCTAGCTGCTAAGTAGAAGCAATCACTCTTGGATGAATCTTGCTATGCTAATCAAACCCACCACATGAGAGAAAAAGGTGGTTAACACCTGTGGAGTGTGTGTGGGGGTGTTACCTGGGAGTACAGTGACAAGCTGTGAGCTCCTGCAGAGAGGGAAAAGGGAGGGGGGAAAAAAAAAAAAAAAAAAAAAAAAGGTCATTAACACCTGTGTTATATTTTTAAATACATTATTACATTTCTGGTATTTTGTAATTAACCCAAGTTAATTGCAAACTCTTGGCTTGCACATTTCCAGCCCAGAGGATAACCAGTTTTTAAAACTAGCTTGCTTTCTTGAAAGGCTCAGCTTGACATAGCCTGGTAACAGGTTTATCAGATAAGGTACCAGCAGGCTTAATGCACTCCTTAGTTAGGAATGTAAACACCCTCATTTAAAAGAAAAAAAAAGAAAAGAGGGCCTCAGAAGAGAAAGTATTCCAATAGAGAAAGCCATTTCTTCCTCCTTTCCTAGGAGCAGAGGCAACCTACTTTTTTAGTTGTAACCCTGTGTGGCACTTTAAGCACAGTTTTCCCTCTTCTGGGACATAGTTTGAGATTAGGGACATGCAAGTGAGACAGAAAAGTGAGGGAGAGTCAGCCTGTCTGAAAGTGGGTGGGTATAGATGCACGTGATTTTGTTTACACATACGTGCCTGTCAACATACAATTTCTATAGGTGTGTTGGTATAGCAGGCTGTGGCTTCAGCTGCTGTTAACCAAGGTGGAGGTTGTTTCTCCTCTTGCCTAGATGCCTGGTGGTTGGCATTAATAGCAGCCCCAGCAGGCTGTAGCTTGCAACTACCCACAGGTATGAGGACTTGGGTTGCTCAGGCATGTTCCTCTGCTTGGTGCTGGACCAGGAGCTGTGTTTTGGCCTCTGGGGTCTATCCCTTTGCTGTCACCCCAGGGGGACCCATGCCCATGAGATGTTCGGGGGGACAGGGTCCATGGGTGTGTACCTACACACCCATGTGTGTCCTACAGCAATGCTATAGGCTTGGGGGAGAGTGGCTGGAAAGCTGCCCAGAGGAAAAGGAGCTGGGGGTGTTGCTCACCAGCCATCTGAATATGAGCCAGCAGTGTGCCCAGGTGGCCAAGAAGGCCATCAGCATCCTGGCTTGTATCAGAAGTAGTGTGGCCAGCAGGGAAGCAATCATGCCCCATGTACTCGGCTGCACCTCAAGTGCTGTGTTCACTTCTGGACCCCTTACTCCAAGAAACACTTTGAGGTTCTGCAGTATGTCCAGAGAAGAGCAAAGAAGGTGGTGAAAGGTCTGGAGAACAAGTCCTATAAGGAGTAGCTGAGGGAACTGGCTTTTTTTAGCCTGGAGAAAAAGAAGCTGAGAGGAGACCTTATCACTCTGTACAACCACCTGAAAGGAGGCTGTGGTGAGGTAGGGGTCAGTCTTTTTTCCCAAGTAACAAGTGATAGGATGAGAGGAAATAACCTCAAGTTGCACCAGGTTTAGTTTGGATTTTAGAAGAAACATCTTCACTGGAAGGGTTGTCAGGCAGTGGAACAGGCTGCCCAGGGAAGTGGTGGAGTCACCGTCCCTGAAGGTATGGAAAAGCCCTGTGGATGCGGTGCCTGAGGACATGGGTTAATGATGGACCTGGCAGTGCTGGGTTAACACTTGGACTTGAGGGTCTTAAAGGTCTTTTTCAACCAGAACAATTCTGTGATCCACCTGGCTGGGGAGCAGGGGCCCACTGGCCCTGGCTGGTGCTGCAGGCAGCCCATGCGGTGCCCCCCAGCCTCCCGTCCTCTTGGGCATTCCCTGGCACAGCTCCCACTCACTGTGTGGCCCTTCCCAGCAGAGAGCTTTCCCTCCCCATGCTCCCTCTCCCTGCACTTCTCGACAGTGGTGGTCCAGGCAGCTTGGGATGCAGTTATGAATTTAAATGCAGCCAGCCTTTAGTTTACAAAATAATAACTTCCCTTCAAACTGAGTTATGAGTAAAGTAGAATAATAAAAAAACTAATGTTTGTTGGCAGTGTATGTAGCCCTTTGTCTGCGAGACAGAGGCCTGTTGACAAACAAAGAGACTTTTCTGGGACTCTAAAATGAAGTACCACAGTACAAATGGCCACCACCTAACACAGACCACTTTACAGCTGCCTAACACAGTGGAACCTCTGCACTGTTGCTTAATTCACTTGTACAAGGGAAGAAAGTTGGTGGCCAGGACCCTCTCAGTGACATCCTCCCTACATAGCCACTTGCTCAGAGGAGGTTCACTCTCCAAAGGTGCCACCATGTGCTGCTGCACCCCCTTCCCTCAGCACCCCAGCTGCTGTTTGCTGTTTGCTGTGAGCTACAGTAACTCAGCAGTTTTCATGTAAACCATGGAAATGGAGAAAAACAGAACTGTGTTGACCTCCCTCACAATTTTCTGGCTTTTAGCTAAGAAATGCAAATATTCTGCAGAGCTAAGAGAAGCTATTATTTATTGATGGGCAAAATGGGATTTCCATTCTATTTACAGTTTCAGTGAATTTTGTTGGTGGTCACTGTAGGATTTCACCTCAGTTTCTTCTGGGATAGAGTTTTAAAAATTTTCTACCTCTGTATTGTCCATCAACAATTATTGTTTTAAAAAAAGCAACAGTCTCTGCACAGTTCTAAAAATCCTCTGCTTCCCAAATACTGGGAGGTTTGAAGCGCCCGGCAGTTCACAAGATCAGAGCCTGAGAAAAGGAAGCAAAGCGTGAGCTCAAATTCTTATCGATCTTAATAATACAAGACAAGACTCAGGCTGTTCTTATTAAGTTATCTTTCATCTAGAAAACATAAAGCCTAATAAGAAGGCAAAGGTGTTAGAAAAACATCACTGTTGCTTTGGTGGTTTGTATTTTCCTAATCAGCTTTTAATTTTCTGGTCCAAATGGCAAGTGATAATTGTCTTAGGAATTAAGGAGATCTTCTGAATCTAAAGTGAGTTGTTTTCATACCGGTAATTTTATCTTGCCCTTGGAAATAAAATGGCAAGATCAAGTTTCTTCTCCCTCAGGTAAGGCCAGGTGGGGAAACCTTTTAGGAAGCAGAGATACGGAGCTCACAGAGCTGATGCAGCACTGGGATGACCCTGTAGACAGTGAACAACTGTACTGTTGCTCATTAATTCTTGCCTTATAATTATTAGGCTGGGGAGTCTAACTTGCTCATTTGCAATTCTTCATGGTGATGTAAGATGCATCTTGCAATTATTTCCATGGAAAACTCAGGTGCCCTCTGGCAGCTGCAAGCTGGCAGCAGGGTGAGCTCACCTGGGCAGTGGGTCAGGAGCTCTGGGGCAGGTGAGCATGACCCAGTCCTGACACGTCTCCAGAATGCTTCTCCCACCCCCACTATTGCCCAGGCCTCTTAAAAGAAAAGCCCAAGCCCTCCTAAAGCAAACAAGCAAGCAAGAAAACCAGAAGGATGAATATGTCAATCGAAGCACTTCCCTGCAGACTTTAGGAGGGGCTGAAAGTAACAGGGAAATCTTCATGTATGCCACCTTGGAAAAAAAATGTTTTTTTGGAGAGATGAAAAGCAAGCCTCTCCCACTTGAGAAAATCCTTATGGGGACCAGCAAAAAATGTCAACATTTTTTTCCCCATTACAAATATGAGACTTCTGACTATTTTTTTTTTATTTGTGCAGCAGAATGAATCCTAGATTTATTTTTTTTTTTTAATTACGGAAAACAAAAAGATCATGTGATTTAGCTTAAGGGTCAGGGCAGCCTTTTCACTGAAGGAGGTACAAGTCCTTGGTCACATTTTTGCCCTGATGGGTGTTTTCTTTCTTGTAAAAAGTAGCACCAACTACAGCAACCTCCATGGCAGGAGGTCATGAGTGCATCACTTTCTCACTGAAATATCAGCCTTGCTAGAGAGAACATCACTGAAGAAGAGGTCCTTTTGTGACGGCAGGCTGCAGGATCAATGAGTTACCATTTCCCTGCTCAACAGGCCATCCCCTCTTCACTCCCTGCTCACCTTCCTAAGTGGCTTGGGTTTCTGGGATATCAAGGACAGAGCTTTTCCTGTGAACCACATCCTTAGGGAAGACTTTGGAGTGGGAGCAGAGACCACTATGCTCCTCTGGCAGCTCTGGTCTGGTGGGTTGGAGTTTTGGAGAGATGCTGCTCATGGATGAGACAAATATCAGCCTGGAGGAGTCTGAACTGGGCCCATGACAGTAGCAAGGGGGCTGGGAGGCATTTGGCTCAGCACCAGCCAGCTGTGGGTACCCTGGGTCCAGGCAGGGAGACCACATGGTCCCTCAGCCCCCGTGTCTCATTAGTGTCCCCATTTGTGCAGGAATGCGTGGTAGCCATGCCAAGCATATTGAAAAGAGCCTTATTCTGTATTTTTATCGTGTATGGTAGCCTTTTTTTTTTTTTTTTTTTCCTGAAAATATTTTCAGAAAGCTGAGTACATGTACAAAAGAGCCAACACGTGTTTTTACATAGGGTGAGGGAGCAGGTTTGAATATGGACTTCCAGATGTAGGTTCCAGATAAGTGAGTCTGAAAGAGACAGGTAGCTCTTCATTGCCTTGTAGTCTCAGGGCATGGTGCCCCCATTAGCAAATTAAAACACTTTTTATGTCCCCTCTTGTCAATGCAGCTCCCACTGGAAAAAAAATTTGTTTCAGACCCTGAGCAATGAATTATTTGTCTGACAGAGATGCCAGATCACAGAGGCAATTTACGTTTTATGTGTAGCTTGAGCTGTTCTTCCTTCCTTTTGATGTTTCAGGTAAAAGGAAAAGAATAGTTGTATCATTTTAACACTTTTTACATCTCTCTCTGGGGTAATTCTTAAGGTATTTGCAAGGTCAAAGCAATAAAAGCAGATATGGGATACTGTAGTTCATGCTGTCCTACAAATGTAATATTGTTCTGTGCAATATTTTTTCACAACAATACAAACTGTGACCAAGGGTATTTTTCATCATCTCTGCGTTTACATTTGCTTATAGTTCTCTAAGTTTATACTCGCCCTGTACGTGTGCTACCACCACTGTTTTTCAGTGATGGGCTCAGGGAAGCTTCGTTCCTTCCAAAAGAAAAACTCAGACTGCAGCTTTTTTCACAAGGCCAGAGCCCAACTGACCTCTGCTGCTGAACTTTGATACCTGTGAGGCCCCACAGTTAGGATGTTTATATGCTGATCACAGCTAAGAAGTATTTAGCAACATTAGGATCATGCAAAGATTATCTGATAAGTCCGTGCAAAAAAGCTATAATAAACTTTGGAGAAGGTGGTTCACAAGGTTTCTCTCATAAACCTTGGGAACTCCATCACTGTTGTTAGTTGTTAGAGATCTTGGATGTGGGTTTGTGATGGGTACCAATTTGCCAGCTGCTCAGGAGTTATCTTTTTAACTGCAGACCAGCAAACAAAACTCCTTCTTAGAATATTCTGGCAGAGAAATGTGTATGGAAGTATTGAAATGGTGAAGTTTTCTGATGCTGTGGTTGTGCCTTTCCCTCCCACAAATTCAAGTTGTGTGTCCCTGAAGTGTATCTGCACCAGTGATAAAATCAATGGCATGCAGAGACACAAAGACATCCCCCCTTACAACATTAAGAAACATGTATTTCTGTACTTCAATTAATGTATTTGTTTTCCTCCTTTTTTCAAACTTTTTTTAAAAAAACTTACTAGTCTATGATAGAAAATTATCTTTTGGGCTGTGTTAAATACTGAAGCCACAGAATTAAAATAACAGCTAAGATTACCCAGTGAAAGCTGTGAGCTTTAGCTTAAACCACCATCTAGGGTAACAACATTGCTTGTGTTCAGTCCATTTAGTCCTGAATACTGTAACTATCATGGCAGTGCTGCCTTATCTTTTAAGTAAATTATCAAAGTCTGACTACCACACATGATGCTTTTTCTCCTTGGACAGCGGGAGCTTAAGTGTTTTCTTCCTGTGGATTTATTTATTTGTATCTGCCAGTTCTTGGTAAGCAGCCGCACAGACAATACGGAAGGGCCATTTGCCTGGGAGAAGAAATATTTGGGTAATAGGGTCCCAGGCGTCTCTTTTCTTATTCCCCCAGGCCAAATTTGAGCCTCTCAGTCTGCAGGAGAGAGAGAAGCTGAGACAAGGAGTCTCTAGCATTTCTCCCTGCGGTTGCCACTGGGAAAATAGTCTTCCTTTTCCTGTCAGCTTGTGTGTATATTCTTAACAGCTTTTAACGAATATGCCCTGAAAGGCAAATATGGCTGTAATTAGCAGCCCCCTCTAGTCATGATGGGGCTTGCTGTGTGTTGCACACCTGATCTGCACAGACACCAGCCTGTGTTCTACACCTCCTCTCCGGAGACACCCACACAGCCTCGGCAAAGATGCGAGTCAGGATCTGCCGGGGGTGGATGAGCTGCCGGAGATCCCAGATTTCTCAGGAGGGATTGCGTGGGCACAGCAAAAAATACTCCTCCTGCTCCTTCCCATTCACTGTTGCACGCCATCCCACAGGAGAGAGGCATTTGCTTCAGTCAAAGCATGGCAGAACACAAAGGGAAGGTGCAGCATCTGTTAACTCATTAGGAACTAATTGCTCTTAATGATTAGGGGTCATAACTGGACATGCTTTTTCCTGATTCTTGGCTGATTGTCCAAGCTTTGCATGTCTTCACACAGCATCCAGGGACAGAAGTGATCTAAGCAGTAGAAGATGCCTTGTTGTGTGGAAAGGATTAATGTGTGACACATAATACGGTGAAGGTATAAATTAACATGCTTGAAAATTGGCAGCAAGCTCAAGAGCAGCCTGGTATGACTTAGTAGATATTTTCAGGTATTATCTCAGCTGAGGAACTATGGCCCTACTGCCAGAAACTTCCAGCATCTCCTTTCCCTCACTCCTGTGTTATAAAATTAAAGGAAGCTTTGGTTTTAAATCGAAAGGAGAAAACAACAACAACAACACCACCACAAAAAAAATGCTGCCAATTTATGGCACTGTACTTGAGTAGGGGAATAAAATAATTAAATTTAACATCGGGAATAGGCTGCCTTGGAGTTCTAATCTGTCCATATTCAGTACTTTCAACTGACTTTTCCAAGTAAAAAACTATTTCCCTTATGTTTAACATATTGCTACATAGAATGATGGACTGCAATGTGAAAGAAGTATGTTTACATACAAAACATAACCCTACGTGCATATTTATATAGAGAGACACGAAAATATTTTGTGTATATACATATAACTTGACACTTTCCACATTTTATGTAAATAAATGCCAAATGGATGGAGAAGGCCCTATTATACATTAATGGGCTATATTTCTTCATTTTCCAAATCTGTCTATGATTGCACACAAGCACCTCAAACAGCAAACATCTGGGTGGCTTGAAAACAACTGAAGCATGTTTTTAATGTAAAATATCCTTACTGTAAATTTACAGATTCAAGCTTCACCATTGAAATTTTTGGTCCCGAGCATCCTCAGAACTGATTTACAGTAAATGTGATCATTTTTGCAGTATCAGTGGGGACACAGTCTTAATGAAATGAATACTTAAAGCCTAACAAACACTTTCTTAACTAGGATTCAGTTTAACAGACATATGCATTAAGACTATATACTTGGAACTTTTCCAGGCAACTGCACTGTCATAGCCAAAGCCTTTGTCCAACTCACATGTTTGACAGTTCATACAATGGCATTACTATTTTCCACCTCCTACCTCTAGATTTAGGACTGTTTATCTCTGATTCTCTTTTGTTTCTAGGTTTCAAAGTGCAATTTCCTGCAGAAACGAATGTAGTCATAATTCAGGTTGTCCACCCACCCACTCAGCTACCTGTCTCAGCTAGCCCAGTTGCTGGAAGCAACCTATGAAGCAAGTTCATAGCTGGATGCTGGAGTGATATGATCTTTGCTTCATCTACTTTGTGTTTGAAAATGTAAATGTTAGTGGCTCTCTCAAATACTGGAGCGCTGCTCTCTCATGTAGGTTGCGTGCTCAAATGTGGCACAAAGTGGTAATTGTACTCTTCTGGGAGACTAAAAAGCATTGTAGTGTCTGAGACCTGGAAAATTTAAAACTAGTTTACATTTCCTAGGACTAAAGTGTTGCAACTGTATCCCAACCATTTGCAATTTGATGCTGAAAAATCCCTAGGGCACATTATGTGCTGTAACAATACCATTAAATATGTTGTATTATGCTACAAAAACAATTTGTGCCTCCTTTTCCTGTCTCTTTTTGCCCCTCAGAAAGAAATCTAGTACATGAATATGTAACATTTGTTCTTACTCATAATTATTCATTTGGAAAAAATGAAATAAATTAGCACGTGTGTTTATAATGGAGATTGCAGCTTTTCTTTCCCCCAACCATTTAATACCACTTAAAATATCAAATTTGGCTTCTTCCTTGAGTTTACCTTCTTAACTCAGCAGTTTGCTTGTTGACAACAAAAGCATCTGGCACTTCCTTCAGGAGGCAGATCTGGGTTTTCTCAGTGGATCATAAAACCATAGAATCACACAATGGTTTGAGTTGGAAGGTATTTGAGTAGATCACCTAGTTCCAAGTCCCCTGTCATGGGCAGGGACACCTCCCACCAGACCGTGTTGCTCACAGCCCCATCCAACCTGGCCTGGAACACTTCCAGGGAAGGGGCAGCCACAGCATCCCTGGGCAACCTGTGCCAGTGTCTCACCACCCTGATAGTGAAGCACTTCTTCCTAATGTATAACCTAAATCTAACCCCTTCCAGTTTTAAGCCATTACCCTTCGTCCTATCACTAGATGCCCTTGTAAAAAGTGTCTCCCCAGCTTCCTTGTAGGCCCACTGGAAGGCTGCTCTAAGGTCTTCCTGGAGCCTCCTCTCCTCCAGACCAAACAACCCCAAGTCTCTCAGCCTGTCTTCATAGGAGAGGTGCTCCAGCCCCCTGATCATCTTTGTAGATCTGCAAGAGCTGGCGAGGAAGGTGCAGATGTTTCAGCTTCCCATGCTGTTTCCTGTTGGTCCTCTCCCTGGCTTTGGTTTTGGCTTCTCCATCTACATCTTTCCCCAGGTAACCTGATCTAGTGGGATCAAGCACTAAGCAGTATGGACATAAGCCAGGCTACTGATCCCCATCCCTCTTTCATTCAGCGGCTGAGACGTAGCCCTCAGTTCCTCCATGGGAGGATTTCTCAGCAAGCCCAGAAGTGCTGGAGCTCAGAACTGGTTTCTTATCTCCCACAGATTTTTATAAAGGCATTAGAAAGAATTTCTTTACCAAGAGGGTGATCAGACATTGGAATGGGCTGCCCATGGAAGTAGTGGATTCTCCATCTCTGGAGATATTTAAAAAGAGACTGGATGTGGCACTCAGTGCCATGGTCTGGTAACTGCAGCGGTAGTGGATCAAGGGTTGGACTTGATGATCTCTGAGGTCCCTTCCAACCCAGCCAATTCTATGATTCTATGATAAAGGCTGTAAGGCCAGACTGCTCCCTGCCATTGATCTTCTCAAAGGGAGGAAAGGGTGTGCAGTGAGAGTGTGTGGTGTGAGTGCACGTGCACCTCTCCCCCTCTTTCTTTAGACCTCCGGGCATGGCACTCATGTAACTTTATTCTCCTTACAAGCTCTTCTGTTCTTATTTTGGCAATGCACACAAATACCTACTGATGTTCATAAACAATCACTGGTTCTGTCTTTTCAGGTAAAATACCAAGATAGCATGGCTCACCTGGGGGAACGTAAATGGACTCATGTGTTCCCTTTTCTCGTGGTAGGTATTTACATGCAAACAGGTCTCTCCAGCACGCACAAATAACTCGGTGCTGCTTGGGTCTTTGCAGACATCTGTGAATTGTCATGGTACAGCTGTGGATGACATAGGGAATGAACACCAGTCCAGTGCTCAGTTTCTGTTCAATAGAACACTTAGACATGTTCTGGTTTAGACTGAGGCTGATAGGTGGGAGAGGGAAGAAGGACCCAGGATGGAGCAGAGGCAGAAGGCACTGGAAGAACTGATCAGTTTGGGTGTCACAGGAAGCACAGCTCTATTATGGCTGAGGCCTGAGGCAGCTCATTATTTCAGGTTGTTATACTTGTGCCTTGCAGTCACATTTACAAAGGCTCACAGGAACTGGGAGGGGCAAGGGTGCCAACTCAGGCATTTGCAGCTCGAGAGTGTGAGAATTAATAGGAATCACAATACTTCAATACTTTGAGGAGTAGCTGTGCCAACAAACACGAATGTCAGTGCTCTGGGAAACTCCTAGCAGAACCAGGTTACTGTAAGCCATACCTGCTTCTGTCCCACCTGGTGCCACTTCTGGTGCCAGTTCAGGGGGGTTTCACACTGCAGTCCCATCCTCACCGCCTTCTGAGCCACTGCAGCCGGGCAAGGGGAGGGGGCGAGGAGTGGGGAAGGAAGGCGGTGGCAGTGACGGTGACAGTGACAGTGCTCTGGGATGCTCTCTGGTGACAGGTCTCCCTGGTGTACTCCGCCAGCGCCGAATACTCCAACTGTGGTGAGAACGAATACTACAACCAGACCACCGGGATGTGCCACGACTGCCCCAAGTGTGAGCCGGGCGAAGAGCCTTACATGGTAATTCCAGCTTCCTCTTCCACGTGTCGAGTACTGAATGCAAAAAAAAAAACCAAACAACCCAAAAAACCCAAAACCAAACAAACAAAAAAACCAACCAACCAACAAAAAAACCCCAAACCAAAACAAAAACCAAACAAGCAAACAAACAAAAAAACCCTCCGAAAAACAAAAACAAACAAACAAAAAAAATCACAACCAAAAAAACCCCCCAAACCCAAGTGCCATATACTGCCATATATTACATGGCAGTAATATATGGATAGGAGAGAAAACAAGGAAGGAGCAAGGTAACACACACGTGTGTCCTGGTAAACCCCATCCCAGGAGCAGCCCATTAAAAGCAGTATTGTAAAAGCTGTAAGGTAGAAGTTTCACCCTCACTCTCTGCCAGTCTGTTCTCTCGATAGTTATTTAAAATCTGATGCTGCCATTCCAGCACGGTGTGATAAATTGGTTAGTCTGGCATGCTCACTGGCCCCCCACGCTGAGAATTTAATTTTGCTCTCCCACTAAGATATTTTGGCACTGGAGGAACTTGGATGCTTATGCAACATTTTAAATTATGGTTCCTAAGTAACCATTTGATTTACAGCAGATAATTGTTGCTTATTAAAAAATAAATTACTGAAATCCTGTTTGGTTTTAATGGGATAAACATCCTATTGCAAAAATTTCACACAGTTGGTAGTCCTGAACAAATATGTTTGAATAATAACCAGTTGGGTTTAGTTTTATTTAATCTAAACGTAACATTCAGCTGCGATGTGGGTTCAAGGGTTACAAAATTTCATCCAAACATTGCCTTTTGTGATATTCCCTCTGGCCTCTCCAAGAGTGAAAGAAAGATCACTGATATCTTTGCTGCAGTTGTGTTTCCCTTTTAATCTTTTTTCTACTCTTCAATTTTCAGGTCACTTTCTACCTAAGCAGCAGTTGGAATTCACTTTCATAACTTGCTGGACTATGATATAAATATCTGGGGGTGGGGCATTCTGGTTCCCCTTTTCCTTCTCCAGAACACAGTGGGCTGCATCCCTGTATCCCTCCATAGCCTTTTTAGGGCAGATGCAAAGGGACCAAACAACAAACATTTTTCTCTTGGTATGACCTTGTGCCACAAAGCCAGACTATGAACATTTCCTTTTGCTAGAAGCTGGTGAGGGGTGCAAGCCTGCTTTTCAGAGGCTTTGTGTTGTTGCAGACGTGTGGATACGGCACCAAAGATGAGGACTATGGCTGCATCCCCTGCCCTTCAGAGAAGTTTTCCAAAGGAGGTTACCAGATATGCAGGAGGCACAAAGACTGCGAGGGGTTTTTTCGAGCCACGGTCATGACACCTGGTGATCAGGAGAATGATGCAGAGTGTGGTCCCTGTCTCCCGGGGTAAGGATTTAACCTTGGACTTTTGCTTTACCCAAGGCACTGCAAAATAATTTTTTAATGTCAAAATCTCTGACAGCCTCTCTTCATAGCCTAGCTGACTGTAGGTACAGTACTGCTAAGTGATGCTTTTCACTCTCTCACAAAAAAACCCCAAACATTTAAATGCTTCAAAAGCATGGGTGAATGTAGCATATCAGCAGATGTCATTATTATTACTGAAATCTCACGGAAGAAACAACTGATTGGAAAAACTAGAAGACCTGAAACTTCTCATACTGGAAGAGGGAAAGGAGCAGCTGAGGTACCCAGGCACAGGTGTGTGATGCCATTTTAGATGCTTTGAGGAATCCAGCTTGGCCTCCAGCTACGGCCTCAGAGGGCCAACGTGTAAGTCCTGCATCCTACAAATGAGGTCCATGAAGATGCCTTGGATACCCTATAGGGTAGATGCCGGCACTGGGGTATGTTTAGGAATATAAAATATCTCCTCTCCAGATGTGAGCAGCTGGCAAATTTGTTAGCAGTTGACAGCATTAGCTAGCATAGCTGTTAGGTGAGATTTAGCAAGGCATTTTAGTCTCTCAGGGTCCAACAGAAAGGGGTCTAAGGAGCTGCTAATGTGGTGTGTGTGCTGTTGTTCAGATTCAAAACAAGTTCCAGGGCTGGCTGAAGTGGCTTAAAGCAGAAGCTGTTCATAAAGTCCACCTTTTTAATGGTCTCTTATGCTCAGTATAATTCTGATAGCAATGGTGAGGAAGCAATTGCTACAACTGAATATGTAAACAATATATTTTTTACCATATTAACTTTTAAAGTGTGAAACTCAAGCATACATTTGTTTTCTAATTTTTTTATTTTTTTTTTTTTTTTTTTTTTTTTTTTTTTTTTGGTTGGGTAATTAAATAGTCTGAAACACAGCCTGACCTCACATACCTTTTCTTTCTCACCTTTCACATACCAGGATGACTCTTTGGTTTAGAAGTGTAATTCCTACTGACTCCAGCTTTGGAGCAGCTTGCAGATGCTGCATAACCCACACTACTTTCAGTATAGGAAACTCTCTTAAAGTGGCCCCCAAAGCTTCCAGGTTTATCCTCTCAGTAAGTCTGTGTGAAATTTTCACAGTTTACAAATAAAAAGTAGGATTTGCTTTGTTGCCAGCCAAGCAGAATGATGATGTGATTTGCAAAGAACTCCCTCTTGACTTCCCCTCATACATCATAAAGAGCAAGAAAGTTAAATAGGGGCCACAGTTGCTGTTTTGCAATTTTTGTCAGGACTAATGAGGTCACCCAGGTGGGAGCAGGGTGCTAGCTGAAAATAATCAGCTTGCACAGCTGGTGCTTGGGGAGTAATTTCAAAAAACATGGTGTTTGCACAGGTGTAACCTGTAGCAGAAGCTGGAGTCTGGCCCCGTGCCACTCTGTGTGTGACTCTCAGGTCCTGGGATAGTTTAGAAAAACCAGCAGTTAGGGAGAAAAAAACACTCTTACTCCAAGCTAGAGGAGGTGGAATTCTCAAGACATATTAAATATGGACTAAAACAAGCTCTGAAGCTGACTTGGCTGTTTGTGCAACCTAGAGACCCCGGAGGCTGCTCCTCCTGTGTGGGGGTGGGCTGAGTGCTCCCTTGCCTGGGCCGTAAACCTCAATGTGCCCCTGAGTCAATGAGAGGGAAAAATGAAAATTTCCTTTTTCAAAGAACTGTGCACCTCAGAACTTCCCCATGTAGCAGCCCACATGCTGCAGTCTCTGTTTGGAGGCATCTTATCCCTTTGCTGGTTTTCACCAGCTCAGTAAAGCAGCCTGAAGAAAAGGTGAATGTGTGCCACATTCTGACCAGAAGATTTTAAGCAAACTAGAAGCCTTTTCACAGTGGCTGCACACCCAATCTTATGCCTTAAAATAGGTGCTGGATAATTATGTATTTTTCTTCTGGTTTTTTCACTCTTACTGATCAACAGTTTTAGGGAAGAGGGAGACCTTTGGTACAAGAGATTGGGTCACTGACCACTTCTCTGTGTCTAGTTGCCTTCCATACAAGATAGGAATAACACTATTTGTCTCACTCACAAAAAGGATGCAAGAGTCTGCACCAGGGAAGAATTTAAAGGCTTAGTTGTGAAGCTGTGCTCCTCAAAACCAGAGCTCAGCTGTCAGTGAACTATAGATGTACCTAGACCTAACCTCCTGGAGCACAGCAGTTTTCATCTGCTCCTGCCAGAAGCATTTTCATCATAGTAAATAAAATAGATTCACAGAACCTTTCCAGCTGGAAAAGACCTTTAAGATCATCCAGTCCAACCATTAACCCAAGTCTACTGAGTCCAGTGCTAACCATATTCCTAAGCACAGCATCTATACATCTTTTAAACACCTCCAGGAATGGTGATTCAACCACCACCCTGGACAGTGTATTCCAGTGTTTAATAGATTTTCAGTGAAGAAGTTTCTTCTAATATCTAATCTAAACCTTCCCTGGCATCTCATTCCTTCCTACCCAGCAGCCCAGTCTGAGTAAGCAGGGAAGGCTTTCTGGTCTGCCTTACTTTTGCAGACATACTCCTAGGGATATTGTGGTTGCCTGTTGAAAATGTTAATATGTCAGACCACAAAAAAACCCTGGGTTTGCCTAGAGCATTAAGTGCAAAACTAACTCAAAGCTTCCAGAAATCCTAGTATACACATTTGTAACAATATCATATGCCATGGCGTTATCCAGATTGACATAAATGGACGTGCTTTTTCTTTTAAAAGTTAAAGATAAAAATGGATCTGTTTGGCTTTTAGGTAAGTATCTGCAAATAAATGCTGGCAACCTTTTCTGAGTTGACATTATATTGAGGTTAGTACAGAAGTCTAGTTTCTATTGTGTCTGACCAGAGGTGGGGCCAAGCCACACATAAAAGAATCACAGATCTGTCACAGTTGAAAAGACCTTTAAGATCACCAAGTGCAACCATCAACCCAGAAAAAAACACCATGCCCACTAGACCATGTCCTGAAGTGCCACATCTACATGGTTCTTTTAATACCTCCAGGGATGGTGGCTCCACCACCTACTCTTTCAGTAAAGAAAGCCACAGAAAATACCTAGTCTAAGCCACCCCTGGTGCAACTTCAGGCCATTTCTGTCAGTCCTATCATTATTTACTTGGGAGAAGAGGCCAACACACAGCTTCCTACGAGCTTCTTTTGGGTAGTTGTAGAGAGCAATAGGGTCTCCTCTGAGCCTCCTCTTTTCCAAACTAAACAATCCCAGTTCCCACAGCCTCTCCTCACAGGACTTGTTCTCCTGACCCTTCACCAGCTTTTGACTAGAATGGGTCAGAATGGGGAAATTAGGTGCAACCCAGACTGTTTCCCTCAATGGGGTAATCCAGTAGGTGTTCTTGGAGTATGAGTGAGATCATAACCAGCTAGGAGCAGCCACAGTGGGTCAGAGCAAGGATACCTCTAGCCCAGTGGTCATTCTTTTGTAGTGGCCAGAAGTGGAAACCCAGAGGAGTACAAACAAGCCAAAGGTATATGATGCACATGCCCCCCACCCAACCTATTTTCAGTTCAGAGTAAGTCTTGGTCTCCTCAAAAGATGAAATTGCAAAGGCATCATTTTATTTCAAAGCATAGTTGGAGATGCTTCTCCTTTTCATGCGTTTGTCCATGATTACAGCAAATCCATGTTCAGTTCTCTTCTCAGAGGTGTTTGAGGAGAAGAAGTGAGCTCTTTCCTCTGTTTTCTGAATGGAAAGCTTTAGCCAGTGAATTTCTAAGGTAATAAACCCTTTCACTGCAGTTCTGCAGAAAGCAGCAGCTGCCTCCACCTGTGTGCTCACCACTTCCCTCTTGTCTCTTTGCAGACTGTCCCATGCTGAGAACATCCCCCCAAGCCCCACATACCTTGTTCCCTGCAGGAGGGGAGGCCTGAATCTGGGGCCAAGTACCTGAGTGTGACATGACTCCCCCTAGATTAACCTGAGATAAATGACCATGATATGAAGCAGGAAAACACTTAAGTCTGTTTTTCAGCCTACCTTTTACCCTTGGATTTTGCCTTCAAAAAGGCAAAACTTCAAAATCTGAGCCTGGCAGATGTTAAGGAAAGAGAAGTGTAACGAGACTCATAATGGAAGAGGAACTCCATAAAAATTCATTTCATTGCTGGGCTGCTTCTTCTCCATAGTTAGTGATATAAAGGAGAATTTAATTTATTATTTGGTAGATTGCAAGAGAGCCAGAAACATAAATCTGCTCATGGTACTTCATAGGAATGAATCATTAGTGTTTGCAGCTGCAGAGATTCCTGCTCACATGGGTGAACATTTGCTTGCCATGAACACCTTGAGCGTGAACGAGTCCTCTTCCATTCCACATTGTGGCAAAAAACAAGGAATATCCCACCAGCTTGATTTAATTAATTGTTTGTCTTTCCTAAACCACTGTGGCTATTAGACTGCCCTGATTTTTTCTTCATAGGTTTTTATGTATCTTTGGCCTGCCACTCTTTTTGTGTGTGTGGTTTGGCAGCCCTTTCCTACTTATTTATTAACTGCTGCATAAACTAACCTTACACATGGACCTATAGAAGTGGAAAGATCAAGTTTTGCTCCTGAAAGATGGGTAGAGTGGCAAATAGAGCACAAGACATAGTCAGAGGGAAGGGTGAGGGCAGATCTTTTAAAAACAATAAGAAAGAAAGGAGAAAACATGTTCAATTTACCTTTTCTCTGAGATACTTCCAGCCCCCTTGCACTGCTGTGTACTCGGTTTCCTGGGCCCTTATTTGTAGGTGGGGTCATTCATTAATAGCCACCTGATTTTGATGGGCAGTTTCAGCAATAAATTCCTAACAATAAATACATTTTCCAGAAAAAAACATGCTGCACATGCATAGACAGGTAGGGGAGACCTGAAAAAAGATTTCTCGTTGTGTAAAGTATTTACTATGTTGAGTACTTGTCTACATGGAATGGATTAAGAATTTATTGATTTTTTTAATTAAAATTTGTAATGATTTTCAAGTTGATTTGTAAGGACATACCCATAGCATCCACTGTGCAGGATTTTGATGTGATTTACTCATTAGGTTGCCTGTGGATCCAATTCTTGCATAACCAATTATCTTATTTCAACACTGACTTTGTTTGCAGCCCAGAAGTTCAAATCATGAATGCTTTTTCTGCACGTTGTAATTCCACTATCAAGGACTAACTCATAAACTACAGCAAGAAAGTTAAAAAAAAAAAGCCAAACCAAACAAAAAACCAACAACAAAATAACCTGTAAAATGTAATCTGGCTTTTTCTCTAAGGGTGTTGTTTTCCTGTATTTTAAATTCTGATTTGGTTCTAATGTTATGGAGATTATTCTTATGGTGTTTTTGAAGAAAAATTCTTATGGTGTTTTTGAAGAAAATTTCCCAACCATGTACAACTGGTGGTCTTGCCTGAAAGATTACTGCTTCAAAAAGAGCAGAGTAGAGGAAAGATACCTGGGATTGATTCCTAGTGGATAGAAGGGTAACCATGAGCCAGCAATGTGCCCTTGTGGTGTGGTTGGTAGGTCAGAAGAGGTTCTCCTTCCCTTTTATTCTGCCCTGGTGAGGCCACACCTGGAATATTGTGTCCAGTTCTGGGCCCCTCAGTTCAACAAGGACAGGGAACTGCTTGAGAGAGTCCAGCAGAGAGCCACAAAGATGCTGAAGGGAGTGGAACATCTCCTTTATGAGGAAAGGCTGAGGGAGCTGTGTCTCTTCTGCTTGGAGAAGAGGAGAATGAGGGGTGACCCCATCAATGTTTATAAATATGTAGAGGGAAAGTGTCAAGACTCTTCTCAGTGTTGCTGAATGATAGGACAAGGAGCAATGGGTGCAAGCTGGAGCATAGAAGGTTCTGTGTGAACATAAAGCAAAGCTTTTTTACTGGGAGAGTGATAGAGCACTGGGACAGGCTGCCCAGGGAGGTTGTGGAATCTCCTGCTCTGGAGACATTCAAAACCCACCTGGATGCATTCCTGTATGACCTACACCAGGTGATTCTGCTCTGGCAGGGGGGTTGGAATTGATGATCTTTTGAGGTCCCTTCCAACCCCTAACTTTCTGTGGTTCTGTAATTCCCTTATTTTGAAAAAACCTATTTCAGGGCATGCTG
The DNA here is from genome assembly GCF_036169615.1 of Heliangelus exortis. NCBI lineage: Eukaryota > Metazoa > Chordata > Aves > Apodiformes > Trochilidae > Heliangelus > Heliangelus exortis. Next base: position 59,987,192 of record NC_092422.1, read on the forward strand.
TAAACTGAAGTTTGAACTCAGCAGAGAGAATTGTGTTACTTTAGGAAATTATACTACTTCTTATCATGTAGGCTTGATGGTTAATTAATTGCCTTTTAGGAGGAAAGGAAGAAGAGAAACACTGTCTCTATTCAGTCAGTTAAAAAAAAAAAAAAAGAAAATCTTTGTATCAAATTGCTCATATTTTTTTTCAAAATGATTTTATCTCAGTATAATTGGCCCCGCTAAACCATGCTTAGTTGTAGCATTTTAATTTCCACTGTTCCACCTCACTATGCCTTTCTTTTCAGTTACTACATGCTGGAAAACAGACCTCGAAACATCTATGGGATGGTTTGCTACTCCTGCTTGCTGGCGCCTCCTAACACCAAGGAATGTAAGTGTTTGGCAATTTCTGTGCCTTTCATCAAGTGTTTTTTTCTTGGAATCATCTGGAAGCTCTATATGAAGTCTTTCAGCAATGGTGATTATGTCCAAACAATAAGTCTGTCTCAGGTAAAGCAATTTCTGCTTCCAGCCAACCTCACCAACAAAGGGAGCAAGCATGGAATATTTGGGGAGAGATCAGAAACTTTGATTTTGGGACCTGCTGTTGTTCAGTTGGGCTCCAGTTTTCATCTCTTAAGATATTCTGTCCAGGGCTTATTATGTTTACTTAATTAGAAGGCAAATGCAGTCAGAAATCTGTGTATTATTTTAATTTGGTTTGAGTTTAGCTATGAAGAAAACATGTGACACTTTGTAGATCCTAGGAAAAGTGCAATCCACCACTGGCTTTAAAGTCATAAAAGGGTCGACACTGGCACGGGAAGTCCCCCAGAGAAACTTGATTGATCCATCTAAACCCAAAGCCCTGTCCATGCTCTGTTCTTTTAAAAGTCTTTACCATGAAAAATAATTGCAATATTTTGCCTGCCTGAAAGCAAAGCTTGACACAGAAGTCACCCAGCATTTATCTGTGTGCAGAAATAGCAATTACTGAGTTCAGATGCTGCTGAACTGTGTATTGCGGGTGTTCTGCAAGCCACTTCAAAAGGGGATGGGTCATCCAGTCCCTCAAGTGGGATGAGAGAATCCTCAAGTGCAAGAGCTCAGGTGAGCCAGGAGATAAATACCATGTCACAGAGCTCCTGGTGAGAGCTGAGAGCCCAGGGGGAAGCATTTCCCTGAAGTGTCTGCACACAGAGGGGCTGCTCTGCTGCAAAGATGCTCACCAGGTCCTGAGCCACAGACCTCTGCCTGAGCCAGAGATGGTAGGGGAGGGCTGGCTGAGAGTGACTTGGGTGAGATAAGGTCTGTGTTGGGAGGTGAGGTGGGGATGCTAGGAATGACCTGAGTGAAAGGTGTGGGGAAAAAGATGGAGTGAGTGCAAACATGAGGTTAGGACTCTCGGTGGGAAATAAGGGTATATGGGAAGAGGAAAGGATGTGAACATACCTTCTCCTAACATGCCTTCTCCTACCTTCTCAACGTGCAAGTTGATGGGAACACAGCCATGCCTGCTGCTAGTCAGTAGCCAGAAATGAATCACTTCCTCAGCTCTGATGGTCTGTCTCAAACATGTGCTGAAATGAGTGGGCTTTTTCTGTAGTTTCAAACATGTTGTAGCTTACTGGTTTGGCAAGGAGCTACCAGAAGATCTTACAACTACTACAAAATTCAAAAAAAACCAAATCTTTGTCTTTTAAAGGAGGTCCTATATAGAATGTCTTTAGTTCTGTGATGAAAGTGTGAATTGCACAACTGATTAACCACATGCAATTTTTAACTTGACAAACAGAAGAATAAATATCTGTTATCTTTGGAAGGAATTTAGGCAAGTGCATAAACCAAAAAATTGACTGGGTACTAAGGCAGGAGAAAACATTAGTCCTAGAAAGAATAGAATTACCATTTTAATCAAGTCTGTGAAACCAACCGTTTGATTACCAATATTAAAAAAAGTGGGAAAGCTTCTTAAAATCCAAATCCCTCAAATTGTTAAGCTCAGGTAATTTGGTTTATGATGTCTAAGCCTCTGGACACTGTTTGGAATGACAGCTCCCTAATTCATAGGCAATAATTTGTACTCCATATGGAAAACCAGCCTTGCTACAGGAATCTCTGGAAGGGTTCATTGCTGTGGCAGGCAGCATAAAATTTGGAATTAGCATATGATCAAAAATAAATCCTTTTTATCAGATGTTTCACTGTCATCAGATTATACCAGTCAGAGCAAGGAAAAGGCATCATGTCAGTGTTGCTCAACTGCATAATTTTATGAGGTTTGCAACTTCCAAACTCTAAGCACACAGCCTTTGTGTGAGCATGCAGTTTCTGCCATATGAAGGAGAATCTCAGCTCTTGGGTAGAATCATAGAATCAATCAATGCCAGGCTGGAAGTGACCTCAAAGATCACCTGGCCTGACTTTTCTGGGTAGGAACGTGGTTTAGATGAGAATCAGAGCCAGCTTTGTTAAGACTTGTATGTTTAACAATTTAGGAGTGCTTCTTTGGGAAGGAAAAGTGGTGTTAGCCATGCACATGGTCTGAGAAAGGTCTTTGCATCTGCCATTCCTCCGGTTGTGTCAGCACCCATCAAGCTGCTGATGGATTTTCAGCTGGTTGCATGTGTTAGTGCTGGCTTCTCAAAGCAGTCCTTGTTTCAAACCTCCACTGGATCCACATTCCTGGGATGATGCTGGCTCAGTTACCATGTATGCCATTCAGCTTGTACTAAAATTCATGCTCTGGTTTTTAAGTGGCTTTCTACCTGTGCAGAGATGGTAGCCATGGGTTGTCCAGGACACACATGAGGGACTCAGTAGGTTCTAGTCCTTCCTTCATCATTTGTGACCTGTTCACCCCACAGCTTAGCACTGTTACTTAAAGCAGGAATGGTTTCTCTCTGCAGAACCACTCCTGTGTAATGGGCTCCTTGCTCACTCCTCTGGCTGTCATGGTGGAGAACCTAGAAGGTTTTAGACAGTTGCAAATAGTCCCAGGTATCTTCTGTTGCTTTCTTGAGACTTCAGAATAGCATGGAACAGGGTTCAGGAGCCAAAATTTTCCCAGGGTGCCTCTCCCCTAAAGCTTTCTTTTCTTCAGATTGTCCTGCATGTGGCAGAATTCTGGAGAAAAGTGCCATGGGTTGCAGGGAAACAAAGGTGGCAAATAACTTCAAAACAGGAAACCAGGAGCAACAAGCCAGAGTTTTTGCACTTCTAGATAGAAAAATGAGGGCAGAGAAACCCCATTTCAGGCCTTCATAAAGTCAGAGGCTGGGTTGGAGGACTGCTGTGCTCTCTTTTGCTGAAAAATGCCTCACTGGGGAGTGCCTGCCCTTGTGTCGCAGAGGGACAGAGGACAGGGAAAGGAGGTTGTGTTTGTGTGTGTGAGTGTGTGTTTGTGTGTGTTTGTGTGTGCTTGTGTGTGTGTGTGTGTGCTTGTGTGTGTTTGTGTGTCTGTGTGTGTGTGTGCTTGTGTGTGTGTGTGTGCTTGTGTGTGTCTGTGTTTGTGTGTGTGATTGTGTGTGCTTGTGTGTGTGCCTGTGTGTGTGTCTGTATTTGTGTGGTTTTGTGTGTGTGTGCTTGTGTCTGTGTGTGCCTGTGTCTGTGTGTGTGGGTGCATTTGTGTGTGTGTGTGTGTGTGTGTGTGTGTGCTGCTGCCACTCGGAGACCTGCTCAGAGAATTTGCCTGATGATACAGTATATCTGGCAGAAAAGTATTTAGCTTTGATCAAAGGGTAAACAAATAGCTTTCAAGCCCAAGAGCCTGCTGAGGAACTTTCATCTCCTACATAGTCAATAAACCTTCAAATGGCTGAGGAAAGAAGATGAACACTCTGTGCTGCAGCATCTGGAAATATTAGTGTAAAAAGGACTGGAAGTAAGGAAGAAATTCCCTGATGGGTCTGTTTCACCTTTTCTTTTCTTTTCTTTCTTTTCTTTTCTTTTCTTTTCTTTTCTTTTCTTTTCTTTTCTTTTCTTTTCTTTTCTTTTCTTTTCTTTTCTTTTCTTTTCTTTTCTTTTCTTTTCTTTTCTTTTCTTTTCTTTTCTTTTCTTTTCTTTTCTTTTCTTTTCTCTTCTTTTCTCTTCTTTTCTCTTCTTTTCTCTTCTTTTCTCTTCTCTTTTCTTTTCTCTTCTTTTCTCTTCTCTTCTTTTCTCTTCATTTCTCTTCTTTTCTCTTTTCTTTTCTCTTCTTTTCTCTTTTCTTTTCTCTTCTTTTCTCTTCTCTTCTTTTCTCTTCTTTTCTCTTCTTTTCTCTTCATTTCTCTTCTTTTCTCTTTTCTTTTCTCTTTTCTGTTCTCTTTTCTTTTCTCTTTTCTTTTCTCTTTTCTTTTCTCTTTTATTTCTCTCTCCTCTCCTCTCCTCTCCTCTCCCCTCTCCTCCCCTCCCCCCCCCTCCCCATTTTTTTTTTGTGAGAGAGAAAGAAGCAGGAGACATTTCACAGAGATCAGAGATTTAATTGAGGCAAACCTATCACTGGGTTATGTTGTTGAAACTCTCTCTCTGGACTGAAGGCTGGAAGCAATAATGTTCTGCAGCCTGGGAACAGCACCAGGCTTTAGCAGCAGCTTGTGGGCAACAAACAAATACAGGGAAGGAGCTGTACCTCAGGGAGCATAAGGGCACACGCTGTGTAGCAGGAAAGCTTTTTCTTACTGGGAAAAGGGTAAACATCACCATAAGGGCTGCAATTCTTCATCCCTTGTGCACTGTGGAACGCTTTGGTGTGACTTCTGGGCTCTTAGCATGCAGCTCCCTCGAGTTTGCTGTGTAGGAGCCTCAGGAGGGGTTTGCTGCACACAGGGGAGCCCAATGCCAAAATATCAAAATGTGAGACCTGCATGAAGCAGCTCATGAGCCATCAGTGACTCTTGCTGACAGTAAACTGGGGTATGATGCCTCTGTGAAAAATAACAGTGCAGCAAAAGGTAGGGTAGGCGGGTTTCCTATGCAAATCAAAGAATGAATGTAATGAGCACCAAGCCACTTGAAGATGTGCCTGCCCACAGTTAATAGTGCTGGATTTTCTGTTGACACCTCTGAAATTAGAGTTACTTGAGGCATCTGAGTACAAAGAGAGTTTTGTTGGTTTTATTTTTGTTCAGTTTTGTGTTTTTGTTTTGTTTTTTCTTTTATCCAATGTAAAAATATATGCAAAAGGCAGATTTAAACCTACATGGAGCTTCTCTGGCAGAGATATAGAGTTATTGCTGGAAGAGATCTTGTCTTTTAGCAGCTGCAATTCTCTTTCAGTTTATGTATATAAACCCTGCTCTTCTTTTCCAACTTTGATATTTGCCATCTCAGTTCAAAAATAAACGAGGAAGATAAAATGCTGCTACAAAGAGCTTGAAGAACTTTTGCTTCGAAATTGTATTTACACAGCTACATCAAGCATGCAAATCCTTTTCCAATCACAGATTATTGATCTAGAGAACTTCTGCAATTGGTTGAGGGTTTTCTTTTTAATCTACTGTATATAGTCACAACTGTGCATGGGCACAAATTACTGTTATTTCCTCTCACTTTTTTTGCTTGTTGCGTAATAGAAAACAGAGGCAGCAATCAGTCTGTGTGAGTTTTTGTCTAACGTCAATAGGTGATGACTTAGGCAAGTTTGAAAAAAAGAAGAAAACCAGAAAGAAAAACAACAAAGGAAAACAAAATAGTCATTTACCAGAAAGCAAATCTCATCTAGAAACAGAAAAGTTTTTTTTTTTATTATTATTGCATCATTAGAACTTCATAAAGAACTAAACAGATGAGATGGAACAATTGGCTAACAGACTGATGGCTTAATTTGATGAGCTGTAATCAGGAGATCATGTCCATACCCATGTAATGAAGATTCAGCCTCCATAATTGAAGTGCTTAACACAAACAAGCCTACTGCCAAAAACACTTCTATTAGTGAAAAATAATTCTTCCAGAGGTATTTATTTTAACTCTCCATTCTTTCTAGCATCCCAAATTTTCTTTTCTTGCCAGTTTTGTCCTTTTGTAATACAATCAACATGAAGATTTTTTTTCTCCTTCTGTTTTAAATTATGCTTGCAAATGAGTAGGCTTGTTAGCTGGAACTAAGAAACTTTTATTTTGTTTTGTTTTGTTTTTGTTTTGTTTTGTTTTGTTTGATCTCCCAACACCCCATTCCTCTTCACATGTGGAATGGGAGAAATGTGGAAGGCAGGGCTTTATTGTTCACTGGTGGTATGGCCTAATTTTCATCCCCCTGGGGTTTGCCTATATTAGGAAAGGAACCGAATCTTAGGTTTATGGCCAGCCTCAGCCATAAACCTGCAACAGGAGGGATCTGAGAATCAGCTATGGGATTCGCTGTCTTCAGCTGCTGGGAAAGCTGGGCCCCAGTATCACTGGGGAGGGCATCTGATCCCTGCTCAGCTCTCTTGAAAGAAAACTCCCATGACTTTGATGTTTTCACCTGTGCTGGAGCTCCAGCTCCCACAGTGAGCAGCGTGGGAAAAGTTGCAGGATTCTGCAGTATTGCTCTGCCCAGGCTCACAGGCTGCAAAACCTGCAGAGCTGCAGCTTTCCACCTCTTTCCACCTCTTTTTTCCATCTGTACAGCCTGGCCAGCAAGGCAAAGGATAAATGGGAGTCCGGCTCCTTATGGGTCTGTTCTTCTCTTTCTGATGCTTCTGAAGTCACCGTAGTAGGGATTAGATGGCAATTTTTGCCTTTGTGTTGCACAGAGAAAGAGGTGATGACACTGAATTCCTGGAGGAAGGTTTAGTTCATGGAGCCTGTGCCTATCACCTTCTAGTGCTGTGCAATGATTAGAACTCCCAATACATTCTAAACAAAACTACAAGAGATGCAAATAAATTGATAGACTAAAGCCACATGACCTATAATCTTCACCACTTCCCTGCCTTGGCAAAAGAAAAGGAGAGGGAAATAGAACAGTTAAAGACATTACAGAGAGCACAACAGCATAAAGTATTTCCTTTTATGTGTCTGCAGAGTAGGGGTTACTTACAGGCAGAATTGAAAATAAAAGTCTGGGGGAACTCTGCTAGCAACATTTTTAGAAGGTAAAGTCTCAGGAATTAACTTACTTCATGACCTTCCTGATTTCATAACCACCTACACTAACTGAAGTACCTGCCTAGGAACATTAGAGTAACTTACCTTATGGAATTCTGTATGTCCCCCCAAAATAAAAGACAGTAAAGAAAAGAGCAGTCAGGCAATCCTCTGCTGTTGAGGATTAGCTCTGTTATTAGTGATTTACAATATTTTCAGAGCCAGTTAATGTTTGATTACTGAAGTCGTATGGAGGTCTTAGTGAGTGGCTTGGCTTTAATTTCTGCTTCAGCTTCTTTGACTTTCCCATTGCTCAGGGCTTCCATATGAAGTGTTTTTTCCTTAAGTTTGAAACCAAACTTTTCTTGTAAGTACCTGAGTACAGATTGACGTGACTTTGAAAATTCTGACCTCTGCTTTCTAAATGTTAGATATTTAGGTTCTTTATTTATGACTAGGTTTAGTTATAAGCCAGTTTTGGATTGCTTTTTCAGCCACAAACCATCTACTTTTATTGAATTTCATCTCAATATAATTTATTTTTCATCTCGTATTCCAGGCTGCCAGCTATTTATTTCTGTGTATGCTTTATCTCACTTCAATCCCCTAAAACAGTCTCAGTGATGTCACTCACAGCATTGCCATTCATAAGCAGACCATGGCTGTGGGAAAGGGAATGCATTGGGAGAAATCCCAGCTGGACTCAGTGGCAAGAAATAGATACATATATATACATTTTTTTAAACACTTCTTATTTCAGGATCGATCTTGTAGTCTGTTTTATACACATCGTGGGTATTTTTATAACATGTCATTAAGTATTAAATTAAAAAAAAAAGCTGTTGCTAGCTATGAGCAGCAGTCCTTTGCATGGACCAGTAAGCTGACACCCACAGCAACATATGTCAGGAATACATATGGTCTCCCACTGCACCAGATTTTACTCACTCACAAGCAGAAGGGGTGATGTTGGTAAAACCTCCCCTCCCCATGCTCTCCTCTCCTCAGAAACCTGGTGGTTTTGTTCATCACCTCTTACTGTAAATCTGTCTTGAGATGCATGAACAACTGTAATAGTCCTGTTATATAAAGTAGAAAGGTTCTTTGAAACAAACAAACAAAATATTACTTTATTGTCCAGATTTTGTTTGCTATGAGGACAGAGGCTGACTGCACAGCAGTTTAAGTCAAAGCTATTTTTTAAGGTAAAAAAACTGACATTCAAATGTAAATACAAGTTCAATTGCTCTTCTAAACAATAACTATGTTTTAGAAATGAAACAGCATTTAGACTCCAAGAAAGCTATAACTAAGATACAATTTATAAATAAAAACATTTATAAAGCAAAACCTGACCAAACTTCAGTAATAAATTTCTTTCCCAATATCTTTATTGGATTCCTACAATATTACTTGCAGGCATCTAGGAATATAAACCACTCTTTGCACAGCTATATTACAGCCATCAGTCTTTTTTTCTGCTTAAAATAGAGTTGTTTCCATATGTTGGGCTGTAGCACCTCAGGATGTCTCTGCCTGAGCTGCATCTATGTCTTTGTAGATTATGTAAGTGTCATGATTATTGGAACCAGAATTAATAATGTGATCAGGATGAAAAGCTGGATGTGCAGAGGAACAACTGACATTGCAGTTATGGTTTACTGCTGGAGTAGGAAATCTCATAGTAGCAGCTATGAGATTTTGCTCACACAAACCCAACATGAGCTGAACTTCTGCAGAAGCTGACATTTTTGGTTCCTCTTGTAGTGCAGGTGCACAAATTGGCACCTTCTTCTAAGCCACATCTAAAGAAAAAAATCTTGGCTCATAATAATTATGCCAAATTATTAAATTTGATAATAAGCTTAAAATATGCATATTTACTAACTCCCACCTAGGCATATTTAAAAGACCATCATCATGCTCTAGCTCAAGCACTGATTTTGCCACAACAGGCACCCATTCCCATGCAACTCAACGAAAATTCGTCTCAAACTCCAGAGCTGAAGTTGTTCTTTCTTGTGCACAGGAGAGGCTGTGTGTGCATGAGTGTGTGTGTGTGTGTGTGTGTGTGTGTGTACGTGTGTGTTTGCTTCTGCTGAGCAAAGGATGGATGCTGAGATTGCCTCCTCACCCGTCCTGCTCTGCGGGATGCTGCATGACTTCCTACCTTGGGAGGCTCTGCTTCCTTTCACAGCCAGGGAAAAAAACATGAGTTTAACAGTACCAACCAACTGAAAGATCCAGTAGGCAGAACTACTTCCATGGCTACATATTTCAGATGAAGGAAAAAGAGAGTCTGATAAACCTTGCTTAGGGAGGAGACGAGCTGAAGCTTGTTAGATAAACTCCAGGTAGACAAAACAGCAAGGCTGGCCTGTGTTAAATGAATGACAGCATAAGAAGAGCTATTGTTGACTTGTTGCAGCTTGCAGGAACTGCACAGAATTGCAATTGTCTGTACTTTGCCAGGGGGGCAGCAAGAATAGGCATAAACTGGGTAGATGTGGACATGAAGGAAAGTACTGGGCTACAGCACTGGCAATTTGCTTGCTGCCCACAGCTGTCCAGCCACGATGAGTAAATATACAGGCCAAGACCAAGGGTGATTTCAAGGGTCTTCAGTTTTGTGGAGAACCACAGAAAATTTAACAAATTACCTTCTTTACATGAAGCTGATATCTGTATCTTCTGATATCTAGTTGCTTTGCTGCTATCTTGTAGTTTCTGCAGCTTGTGACTAATTCTTCTGAGAAAGAAATCTGTCTCAGAAAGCGAACAGAGTATTTCTGTAATCTGTCTGCAATTTACATAATATAAAAACCATCTTAATTAACAAATTAGTATATTTAAACTTTATGAAAACTGTTCTTCAGCTTGAAAAGAAACCCAAGAATTACAATAAGTGAATCTGTTTCCTTCCAACAAAAGAGGTTTGAAAAGCGTTTTGTCGTTGTTAAAGAAAATGTCTTTTGAAAACATCTGCAACTCATACTCTGTGGCCACTTCAGGAGTGTACATTTCTCATTCACTACAGGCAGCCACATTTTATGTTAGGTAATATTTTATTTGTCTTCTTAGAAAACATTTCTCTTAATTTGAAGAATATGTGTATTGCTTTGTTCTTAATCGTGGAACACTTCTCAGACCATCCCAGACCACTTGATTTCCTGTCAAGTTTACCTGGTGGGTTTCATTTCTCATAATATTTACTGGATAAAAAGAGTAGCATGGTTCATGGTTAGTTCTCAGCTATTGCAGCTGCCAGACAAGTTTTTGGAACTCTGTGCTGTGAACACCTTAACAGATGACTGGGCCAGTCTTCTGCCTTTAGGTCTGCTGAATTTATTGTCACTATGGCTTTTTTCCATAGAGAGTTAATACAAAGCAGGAGAGATTTCATACCCCTTCCCAGCCAGAAAATGTTTTTCAGTGTTTGTTAATTGTCATTGTTTGCATCATTTCCTTACCAATTATATTAAAGATTATTTGAGAATGAAGAGATTGTTTTCTAATGTTTTTATTCGGTTTGGGGATGCAATGCCAACACCATCCAGTATGAAAGCATTGCTCCCAGTAATATTCAGTATTGTCTGGGATTGTCAAAAAGTGTTAACTTATGACTTGGTTTAGTGCTTTGAAAACTTGGTGTATGGCACCATCTGAAAGATTATTATGAAATTTTCACCTTAATTGTAGATTTTAACATGTAAACCCTTATTGGAAAATCTCACACCTCTGCCACCCTGAGGTGTTCCTTTAAGTTCTTCATTTCACTGTTTTTGTGGATTCTGATTCTATATCAGAATACAGATTTGGGCTGACAGAAGGAATCATAATAAAGGTGCTGCCCAGCCAGATTGCAGGAAAATCTGGTATTTCCTTTTATGATAGTGCAGCTTCACACTATCACTTCCCACCTTTCCTAGTTTTCCTGAGGGGTCATGAGAGTTTGCATATCATCAGAGTTTGAGGGTGATCCTGCTAACGAAGGATGTTTGTGAGAAGCACTGATTTGGTGAACCCACCAGCTGGGACTTGGGGTCTGCAAATAATGGAGAAAGGGTTGTAAACAGCTTGAGTCAGCATCTGGCTCCTGGGAAGCTTTCTGCTACCTAGGACAGAGCTGTAATACAGGACTCTATGTATAATGGTTGGCTCCGTGTGTGTGTTTGAAGGTGCTTGTGGTTTTTTTAAGTTCATAACTGTTCAGTAGCTTTGGCCTCTTCCCTTTCCTCTAGATGATATGAAAAAAATCTAACAAAATTTTCAACAGGATAGAAATGCAACCAAGCTAAGCAAAGGCTCCATTCACTTGGGCCAGGCTCTTGCTTTGACTTGAGAAAGTAACAGTGAAAGCTGATGGCATTTTTGTTGATGTTGCAGGTGCAGGGGCTTCCTCAGGCATTTCAGCCATTTTCCCAAGTACCTCTGGCACAAGCACTTTCTCACCTTACCAGCACGCCCACAAAGGTAAGAATGCATTCACAAATTTAATTTAGCAGCCTTTTGTTTTGAAAATAGCATCAACAAAATGCACTCGAACTAAAAATATCTGCTGTGAATTTCGTATATCCAGATTTCTCAAACTGCTATTAAAAATAATTTAGAACTAAATTTTTTTTTTCTTGGTTAATCAGCACTGCTGTTTTAGTCATATGGACTTGAAATGGGTTTGAACTGCACTCAGTAATGCCAGCAGCAGTAAATTTAGCTCATTATTTGTAGCCATATAGAAATGGCACTATGCCTCAACATAGCTTAGCTCAGAGTGGTGGAAATCATTTAATGCACAAATATGACCAATCTATTATTGAGCTAACCTAAACATTTCTCCAGCATGATCATTAGATTTTAAAAAATGTGTGAACCTGAGAAGACACAACAGGAAAGATGCAGTTAATGAGGTACTGATGATGCTGATTTTCCTGGTATTCTTTTGAACCATTGTGAGCATCATGTTTTCAGGAAAATTAAAGTTTTCATGCCTTTTAGCATACCTGTCATTTCCTGCATCCTTTTGTGGCCTTTCAATACCAGTCTTTTGCATTTAAATTCTGCTTCTAAATATCTTTTCACATATGTTATTTTAAATTCACCTTCTAGCCATGCTACATTTTAAGTCTTATTTAGAAAAACATCAGTCCTTCCACATAAGCATTGTGTTCTCCATTTTACTGCAAAGCTTTTGAGGCATCCATAGTTATCAGCAGTCACTTTAGCTGTTGTCCTGGTATGTTTTTGTTTGGGTTTTTTTTTTTTAATTTCTTTCTTTTCAATGCTGTTTTAAAAAATAAAGTGTTAGACAAATAGCTTCTCCTACTTAAATGTAGCGTCCTATATTATTAGCATAATAATATATGCTAATTTCCTACACCTTTGTATTTGATGGTTCATGTCACCAAATATTTTTATGAATACTTTTAACTGCTTATGGCGACATAAATGTCATGATTTTAAAATAACTGTTAATTAGCTTGCCTTTGAGATCTTACACTGAGTTTTTCAATGCTCAGCTGGTAACCAAGACTAAATTAGTGTGTGTTTGTGTAAGTGTAGACCAGACTGCAAACTTAACTACTCTCAATCCTGAGTTGCTCCTTTAGGAAAATATTTTGTTATTTATTCCAGCAGATCTTTCAGGACAAGGACACCTGGCTACAGCTCTTATAATTGCAATGTCTACCATCTTCATAATGGCTATTGCCATCGTCCTCATCATCATGTTTTACATTGTGAAAACAAAACCTTCTGCTCAAGGTAATTGGTCAGCACATAAAATTTTAGTGGCAAATGCTATTTTTAGATAGCTTCTGAGAATAATTAGTGTTATATTTTTATATTCTAGCCTGTTGCAAGAGCCACTCGGTAAAAAATGTAGAGGCTCAGGCTAACACGCAAGAAGAGAAGAAAGAAGTGCAAGGTATAAATTACTTTAGTTTTTACTGTTGGGGTTTTTTTTTGGTTGGTTGTATTTTTGGGGGGGGGGCGGGGCTGTTGCTTTGGTTTTTTGTTTTGTTTTGTTTTTTCCAAGACAACATTGGGCTTAAATTAATTACAATTACAGCTTCTCCTTTGAATTATATGAAACCCATGTCAGTTTACTGGAGGATTGTGTATAGTAGCTTTTGTACCTCCAGTATGTCACTTAATGCTCTGATAGCAACTTCAAAGGTAGCAGAGAGATTTATGTTTGCAGTAAGGTTGCCAGCAGAACCAGCTCCTGAGACAAAACAGTGGTTTGGAATCTCATTGCCAATTCAAATTTCTCTAATTGTCTATCTACAGATAATGTTGTGATATTCGCTGAGAAAGAAGAGTTTGAAAAACTTACAGCAACTCCAGCTAAAGCTGTTAAAAGGTGGGTAAAAAAAAGATAGACATGCTTCCAGCTTTGCTGAAGGGGGGGAGGGCCATGGGCACTGATCATCCTCATACAGAAGAATACATGCAGAACAAACCAGAAGCAATTAAAACCAAGATTTTCAAGTCTGTCAGACCAAGGAGTAACCTGCCAGTGGTCAGATGCAGCTGTTGGAGTTTCTGGCAGAGCTAAGGTGACCACAGCCACCTTATCTTAAATCCTTACCTTGAGCATGACTTGCTCCAGGTCACAGCCCACTCAGCCCCTTGTGCTCCCCCTCTGCTTTCAACCTTGTATAGCAAGAACTGGGAATTACTTGGGTATGCTTGTACTTTGCTGCAGCAGGGAAAAAAAATGGATGTATTAGTTGGCTTTTCCTCCTTTGGTTTCTGAGAGAGGATGACAGATGTTACCAAGGAGAAATGTGTGTCCTCTGCACTCCCTCCACGACCAGTTCATCAACCCTTGGGCCTCCACCTCCTCCTCTGAAAGGTGCATTTTTGGGACCTGTCACATGCATGCCTTTGGGAAGTTTCCCCTTCATTTTCAGGCAGGGGAATATAGCAGTAAAAATATTTTCAGGCAGTAAAAATAGCTGCTCTGGGTCTGAAAGAAACTCCGTACCCACAGAGTCATCCAGGTGGCACAGTGTGGTAGGATCTTCACCTTGTGTCTGCCAAACCTGGCTGGGTAATATGATTAGAGGTGGAATAAACACTGCCCTCCATGGAAATTCCTTCTGTAAAAGGATTCTTGCAAGACTTGGTTGACTGTGTACCTTGGCATTCCACATGCAGGTGAATGCAGTTCCATTCACAGGATTTCAGAGGAAAGGCATTTTAAAAAAATGAAACACGCTTTTATTCCATTACTCTAGAAGAGCAAAAAGGACATGATTGCAGCCAACTCATGGGAGGCTTCACTAGGATAACACCATCTTTCATTTTCCAGTGAAAATGATGCATCTTCCGAGAATGAACGGCTTTTAAGTCGCAGCATGGATAGTGATGAAGAAGCTGCAGTTGACAAACAAGGGACTCCAGAGAGATGCTTGTTATCTTTAGTGCATTTGGCCAGAGATAAATCTTCTACAAGCAATAAATCAACAGGGGTAAGGCTATTTTGAGATTTTTAAATGGAGAGGATTTTTCTTTCTGGTTTTTGTATTGGTTTTTTTTTTTGGTTAGCTTTTCTTTTTTAAAAAAATCAACCCAAACAAATAGAATACAAACTATCACCCTCAAAAATGCTTTATAGTGCAGACCAGACTAATTTACAAGACTTCCTCCAGCAAATTTATAGTAGAATCTCTTCTGCATAGTGGCATCTATCATCTGTCTATCTGTCTGTCTGTCTATCTATCTATCTGTTTATCTCACAGAATCATAGGATACTTTGTGTTGTTCAGAGCTGAAAAACAGATTTCCTACAAGAGTACTGACTTTGTTTTTTGGAGTATTATATTTTACAGTCTAAAGAAAGAGAGGAAAAAGTAACAGTAAAACTCCAGTTACCTAATGCTAGCATAACTAACCCTGATGCTACATTTACCACGGAAAATCCAAGACAGTAAAATAATTTGAGGCTATGTCTGGTTTCATATGGCAGCAGAGCATTCGAGTGCCTTGACCTAGTAGCAGCTGTATTTCCATGCCCACAGACTTTTCAGTTCTATCTGGTGCTTGGTTTTTGTGTATAATTTTGGAAAACACACACGTGCTTTGAAGGCCACTCCTGTGCTGTGAAGGACACTGTAACCCCCAGTTTGTTCTGCTGTGGAAATTCCTTCACTTCTTCCTGCTGAGCATGCACTGCTCAGGGTGTTTTATCTCACTTGGAGTATTTCAAGGCATAGTTAAGGCCACACCTCACCCACACAGCTTTTTAGTTTATAATAACATGAAATTATCCTTAAAGAGAAAGCATCTGCTCAAATACTTTTTATGTGTATCGTATTTAAAAGATAATTCAAAAATGGCAATACTTAGGATAAAATTGCACCATTAATATCAAACATCATATAGCTTCCAGGAATAAAAATGTTTAAAAATGCATTTTTTCATGTTTTAAATTACTGGGACGGTTCAGATCAAACTACTCAGCTGAGACCAAATACACAAAGTCTCAACACAAGAGAAATATTTTTCTAGTTGCGGACAGTTAAAAACCATCTGAAAATAGCTTACTACTTCAATGCTCACATTTTAAAATTCAGTTTTCTGAGGTCTCTCCAAATACCCAACTTCACTGTACTTCTGTATATGTATATGGGTTGGCTTGAAATTGGGTAATACAAGATGGGTATGCATGAAAACAGAACATTTTAATAAGAAGTGGCTTCTAAAGACCACAATAGATATATTCTCCAGAGTGATTTATATAGACAGCTCATAAGCCCATCTGAAGCATGAACTATTTCTTCTAGACCCTCTGTTCTAAGATACTCCTCATGGACTGAAGCCTTCTGAGAAAGCTCAAGACAAAGTTTGCAATGAAAGTGCAGATTCCATCAAGATTGTCTGCTCCATACTTAAGTTTTCACAGTTAAGGCAGTTGCTAGAAGTTAGAAAAGAAGTTATTTGCCTCAGGCTGTAGATTAAGTAACATTTCTAGTATGGAAAAGAGTATTAAGTAGCTGTTGGATGACAGTAGAGAAAGTGAAACACCTAAGGTGGCAATGGATTAATGGATTAAATTATACCAAAAATACCTGAAGGACAGTCAGTGTCTGTAGTGCATTGCCTTGTGATACAACACTTGCACAGCATCCTTGAGAGCAGCTTTGCTCGGGTGGAGCAGCCACTTCATGTTCTCCAGCTGCAAGGCTACTAAGCCAAGCTTTGGATGTGCCTTGCCCTTCAGAGCCCCCCCCAAAAAATGAGGAAAATCTTTCCACAAAACAAAATCGTGAAAGCAGAGCTTTTTTTCCTAGCCTGGTGTGCAGTGGGAAGTGGCACATTTGTGGAGATAATGCGGGAGTCGCACAGCTTCTCAGAAAGCTCAGTCCTAATGAAAGCTGGCAGAGGGATGATAATTCTAGTCCCTGAGAACTCATGACATTCTGAGAGTTGGTTTTGGTCCATGTTGGATCCAAAGCCAAGCCCTGGGAATTTTTTTGCTAAATGAGTATATATCGAAACACCCATTTTTAGCTTGGAAAATGTCAGGTTTTCAGTGCAAGTTTATTTTTTACTAGAAAATTAGTAGAGCACCGTGGACCTCAGATTTCCCCTGTCTAAAGCTTCACTGATTTATTTATTCATTTGCACTATCTGTAAAATTTTTAAGATTGAACCAGGCAATGTGTCATGAAAGAAAATACATTTGATTAGTAGTACACTAAGCAAGTCCACATCAAATAATAGAAAGGGACATCTCCACTACAGTCCTCTGAGATTACTGGAAGAAGGCAATTGCAGTCTGAATTTAATTCCCTGTGGCCAGTCCTGTCCTGGTTTACCAGGACATCCCCTCATTAATTGCCTGTGTGGGTGGTATTGAATTTGTCTTCATTGTCAGGAGTTTGTTTCAGTCCGAAAGAGAATTAAAATATGCAAACACTTGGAACAGAAAAATAACTGATGTAGAAAAAAGATTGGAGATGGAAAGATCTCTAGCAGTAGAAAGTGAAATCAGAAATAGGTTTATGCTTCACAGAATAATTGCTGTGTCCTTCGAGTCTTTGAAAGGGACTCTTGAGGACATGATGTGTTAAACCCTAGTGCCGTGAAATCAGAATCTGCCACAGGTTTTACACTGCTATCTGATAATTTTTTAATCCCGTGACTGAAAAATTAATAAAATAACTTCTTCTCCTTTAGATTCAAAGTCGAAGGAAAAAGATACTTGATGTGTATGCTAATGTATGCGACGTTGCAGAAGGTGAGTGTACAAAACTTCCATCTACACAAACAAAATTAGATGGCAAGTGTTTGCTGTAAAATAAGAAAGGCCTCAGCCTTCCTATGGAAAGGAGAACATCCCAGCCCTGAAAAGATCCTCTGCAGGTAGATTTCATAGAATCATAGAATTGGCTGGGTTGGAAAGGACCTCAGAGATCATCAAGTCCAACCCTTGATCCACTACCGCTGCAGTTACCAGACCATGGCACTGAGTGCCACATCCAGTCTCTTTTTAAATATCTCCAGGGATGGAGAATCCACCACTTCCCTGGGCAGCCCATTCCAATGTCTGATCACCCTCTCTGTAAAGAAATTCTTTCTAATGTCCAACCTAAATCTCTCCTGGCACAACTTGAGACCATGCACTCACTTGCCAGAAAGCATCATGGTGCCCTGACCCTAGAGATGCCCAGGTGGGAGTGATGGCTTCTCTCCAGGTGTGTTCCAGGCATTCCTGCCTATGGAGGGCAGGGAAGGTACTT
Source organism: Heliangelus exortis (assembly GCF_036169615.1). Classification (NCBI taxonomy): domain Eukaryota; kingdom Metazoa; phylum Chordata; class Aves; order Apodiformes; family Trochilidae; genus Heliangelus; species Heliangelus exortis. The sequence continues at coordinate 60,004,975 of NC_092422.1, forward strand.
CTGGGTCCTGTTGGGACATGCACATACACCAAGGTACTGAAAAGACTTTTGCTTTCCCCATCTAGAGGAAACATGTTTGATTTATTAGTTTAGATTCCTGGGTAAGAAATAGAAATTAGATCCAAATATGATAGTGTGATCTGGGGAGAGTCAGGACTGCACTTCTGTCACAAGTCTCTACCTACTCTGCTTCTCTCAATACAGTCTCGCTTCTCATGACAAAAGGTGGAGTTTTCATGTCAGTGTTTCAAGTGGTTTAGCTCTCCTTACCACTTGGACTACCTGAGCTGTTTTTGTAGAAAAGAGATGAAGTCATTACACCACAGAAGAGACGACACGACTACATTTACTACACACACACACAAAAGCATATGCATGTGCTTTTGAGTTTTCTGTGTTTCAGGGAGCTGTATTTCCCACCAAATTACTGCTGTTGAGTATGAAGCAAGAAAACTACTGATGCAACAGAGTGGTTTTGGAAAAATATTGTAGCTGATTATCTATTCTGTGGCCATGAACACAGAAAAATCGTCCAGGAAAAAAATAGCTTTTTCCCCACAGGATGAATGTTGAATCCTCTCTACATATTCAGTGTTAGTAATGACAGTCGAGCACTGACAAGGACTTTAATGCTTGCAAGCATCTGGCATCATTGCTTCACCTCACTCCTCACATTCCTGCAAGGGCAGCTTTCAATTACAGAGATGTGACAGCAGCTGCTGGTGACATACTCAGGGAAGGGTCAGACCTGTCTGTTGAGCTCCAGCACTGTACCTGAGGTGCAAAGGTGTATTAATGGAGCTGCTCACTAGGTAATATGGTTGCAAAATACTTTTTTTAACTGCTAGTAAATTGAAGGAAGGGGCAACTCCATGGGAATTCACAGAGCCCACCTAATACTTCTTTTCCAGACATTTTACCCTCATTGTTGTACCCTGCTGTCACTAGGAACAATTAGTTTGGTAATATACACTTATAATTTTGGAGCTGGATGGGGATCAAGGGTTGGACTTGATGCTCTCAGAGGTCCTTTCCAACCTGGCTGATTCTGTGACTCTGTGACTATCATTTAAAGATTTTAGCTTTACTTATTGCTAACAGTGTATACTGCGGAACTTGAATAAATACCTTAAATAGTAGAGACTCATACACAGAGCCTTCTAACAAGAAACACCTCACTTTGCAGGTCTGAGCCCTACGGAGCTGCCATTTGATTGCCTGGAGAAGACGAGCCGAATGCTCAGCTCAACCTACAACACAGAAAAAGCCATCGTGAAAACGTGGCGACACCTGGCCGAGAGCTTTGGACTGAAGAGGGATGAGATAGGTGGCATGACAGATGGCATGCAGCTATTTGATCGCATCAGTACAGCAGGTTACAGCATCCCAGAACTTCTCACTAAACTGGTGCAAATCGAGAGGTTGGATGCTGTCGAATCCTTGTGTGCAGATATCCTGGAGTGGGCACAAGCAATGCCTGCTCCGGAACCAGCAGGGACATCTTGACTTGCCTGCCTGGAACCTGCGCTTCCACGTCACCTCCAAGAACCATGATTCCAGCAAGCTCCACCTCAAAGACTTTGGACAAAAGACCAGTGATGTTCCTTCTACGTAATTGCTCCTGGTAACTCAGGGGAAGTTACTTTCTTTGACTTCTAAAAAAAAAAGTGAAGTTACACATCTACTGAAACAAGAGCATAAATCTTCCAAGAAGCTTGGTATGAAACATGTCATTAAACAAAATGATCATGGTAAACAGTTACAGGTAATAAGTGAACACACAAACATCCATTTTGCAGTCTGTGTATCACGTGCAGGTAACTCTGCTGATACCCTTCCCTTCAGGCCTTCAAGAAAGCCATTGAATTGCTCCCTGAAAATATTCCTGCCTCTTAGGGTTTCATTGAAGGGTTTAATAGTTACAGTCAAAAAAAGCAGCACCACAGATACAGTATCAATACGTGAGGCCCATACATTTCTATCAGCTCTAACACATTTAATATAAAATCAATTAAATTTTCTATACTTCCTACAGGTTTGTTGAATCTAGAAGTACATACATGGGTGTACATACACAGTCCTCAGCTTACCTAACTTTACCATATGAAAAAGAGTCAACATCATTTACAGATTGAAGTGCTTCAAAATGTTGTACATCACACATGTAAATGCACTTTTGCTCCAGACTGCCATTTCAGAAATGGAAAATTCAAAGTGCTGACTTGCTGACGATGAGCTGGTTACCAAGTGGGCAGTAAAAGTAGACAGTCACTCCTTGTAAGCTGGGAGTGACAAATCCTTCTCTTTGCCATTACAAAGTAAGAGGCAATGAAACCAGCTTGTCCATTGCCATGAAAAATGTATTCTTTCCAGTAGTGACATCTATACATCAAGTTATATTCCAAGCAGAGGAATTTCAGACAGCAGTGGTGCACGTTTGGCACTAAGACCAAAAGGAGTAGAATTCTTTAGAGAGAGGGGAAATGTCTCTCTCTTTAGGACAGAGAGATGCAGAGGAAAAAGTGTTTTTAAAAATACTATACTCCTGTGAATGTAGACTCTGAGCACAGAATCCACAGGTGAATACCAACTCCTCTGGAAGGTAAAGCATTATTATGAGTTCTTGTACAATGCAAATTGACCTTATTTTTTTTTTTCTTTCAACTAATGGCTGATTTTCATGCTTAAAAGCTCTCTAAAACTTGTTCATACCCTGAATCAGTAGCTGTTACCAAACCTGTTTTCTTAATTTATAGCTGAGTGATGACAGATTTCAACAAGTGCAACCACTAAATTAGGAGTGTCAGTTACAAAGCAATACTTCTAAAATTCCAAAACACATGACTGAACAAAATGGTGTAAAAAAGTATTAACTATTACCCTGAAGTTAACAGCAAGTATCCCATCACTTAGTACCTAGATCTTATCTATGATAGTATCATAATTGTGTGGAACATTTAGTATCACCCTTTAACATCTATATTTGCTACCTTTTTAGCAATTCATTTGTATAGCAGAGGAAGTACATACTGCAACATAAAATCTATCCCTTTCATTATCCTTCTTCCAATATTTCTTTCTTATTATAACACACTCTTCATTACCTTCCATATCCCAAATTTGATGAGAATTTTGACTTTTCTGTTAACAAGGCAGCAAGCTGTATTTACTTGAACATTTAACTAGCCAGCTGATGTTTAATTTAGGGATGAAATTCTTGCTGTCTTGAAATCAATGACAAATTCATACAAATTTCAACAGGCTTCAATAAGATTTCTAGATGTGCTGATAACTCGTCAATTTTCAATAAGATTTTCAAGACCCTGAATTTGCAGGTTAATACTCTTGCTACTAAAATAAAAAAGGGAAAAAGAAAAAAAAGAAAAAGGATACCAGGAAGATACTATTATTCTTGTGCCAGTATGTAACTACAGTGTTATTCGGTGGACTGCCTCCTATATTTCACGTGTCATTTAATAGTACACACCATTTATTTGTTTAGAAGAACATACAGGAATCCTCTTTTTTATGTTTATTGGGCCATGAAAAGTTAGAGTCTTGAAAATGATGGTGCCAATGTGAACACAGACTATTTAACATTATTTTATTTAGTATACAGTATTTTTATTGTTACACAAAAGATGTACAGAAATGAAAAAAAAATTCCTGTAGATCTTGCCAAAGCTTACTTTCTAATAATTTTGTTTAATGCTGTATATATAACTTATTATATTGTAAAGTATGAACATAAAATATGCTAATAAAAGATATAAAAAACATTTGTATTGGCCGTTTCTTTGATTAAATCATATATTGCCTTATAAATCTGTAATTAAATGAGTTAGCTAAGGGCTAGTAGGCACATTCCTGTGGTATGGGAGTGTCTCAGTAACATACATGAAGGAATCTGTATTCCTGTAGGATATTCCCTTCTCTGCGTCACACTTCAGAAACTTTTGAAGCAGAAACCATTATTCCTTTGTCAGTATAGTTTTGGTTTAGTATTTCACCTTGTAGGCACTATGAAAATGCTGAACTCCTTACAGCTCCTTGGAGAAACTGTGAAGTTTTTATGCATGTACTAAAAAAGCTGGCACAGACTGTGAGACCAGTGAGTAATCTCACAGGAGTAAATACTCTGCCATTAACTTGTTTTCATTTTGCATTCTGAAATTAGCAGTACTACACCACATTACCTGTGATCTTAAGGGGAAGCTGCCACTGCGTGACTGGATAATTATGTTCTTCCAGTCTTAGGCTGCACTGGTGATGCTGCCAGGAGAAGTGGTAGCTTCTACAAAAAAATAAAACACAACAGAGCACCAGTTTTCATCTCCCCCAGATTCTGGTGACTAAGCTAAGACTTTTGGAGTATTTCATAGAGATCAAATGCTTTCTAAATAGAAAAAAACACTGTTCTATTTAAAAAAAAAACCAACAAACAAAAAACAATTTGAGATTTTGGTTACTCAGATTCACTTGTTGGTTTTAGCATGATGAATATGTTCTTATACCATCAGAGGAGCAAAAGGCTCCAGAAATTGCAGATTATTGGGAGGAACTGATGTTCTGAGGTTCACCTTACTGTCTTTTTAGTCCCTGAACTTTATGGGCAGGAGTTAACAGAGTGTGAAGAACACAACACTCCAGCAGGCATTGCTGTATCTAAACATGCTGCTGTCTGAAAAGCTCAAACATTCGTGTTTTAATGTGCTTACACACAGCCACCTAAAGAAGAGACTTTGGCTTCTGAGGTTTAACTTGACAAAACACAAACTCAGATCTGAGTAAAATATGTATGTCCTTCCATTGTTCAAACTAATGAAATAGAACACAGAAACATTAAAAAAAAAACAACTTCCTGAGAGCTGCTGTGGGATGTCATCTTGGTTTCCATTTTTCCTTCTTTTTTTTTTTTTTCATTCCTGTGCAGCACTTCCAGTACACAGGGATGTACCTGTGCAAATACAGGTGTTTGCAGTGAGATTCATACATTCAGAAAGAAGCAGTGTACTGTTAACTCATGTTGAGCTTGTTGTCCACCAGGACCCTGAGGTCCTTTTCCACAAAGCTCCTCTCCAGCCAAGTGGAACCCAGTCTGCAGGTTGTTTTACCAGGTGCAAGACCTTACACTTGTCCCTGTGGATCTTTGCAAGGTTCTTGTTAGCCCATTCTTCCAACCTGTCCAGGTCTTCCTGGAGGGTGACTTTCCCTTCTGGAGTGTCTACGTCCCCACTCAACTTGGTGTTGTCTGCGAGCTTCATCGTAGTGCACTTGATCCTGACATCCAGATTACTTATGAAGATATTAAACCCCATTAGGCCCAATATTGATATCAGGGGGACCCTGCCTGAGATGGGTTGTGTCACAGTTTAACACTGACCCAGCAATTAAACTGAGTAACAGATGCTCTCTATTAATCTCTCTCTCCTCCCTGATAAAGAGAGAGAATAAGGGAGAGAGACTTATAGGTTGGAAAGTAAACTACAGAACTTTAATGAAACAATAATGATAAATAGGAAATATTACTAAATATATACAAATATACAAATATACTGGAAAATTGATACCACGTTCCTTCCCCCCTTTTTCCCCATTAACTCTCACATCAGCACCGAGGCTGCAGGGCAGCCCTGGGAAAGTCCAGGCTGGAATCCTGGAGTCAGCAGCAGTTGGGAGCTGGAGGCAGGAACACACAGATATGGGCTGGCACGGATCAGGAGCACAGGCAGAGGAATGGACAGGATCCTCCCAGGATGCCGAAGGAAACAGGGAACGGGTGAAGGAAGAGAAGGCAGGAAGGGCAGGAAGCCGGAAACTGGAAGCTGGAAGCCTGCTTGACCCTCATGATCCCTCAAATTTATACTGAGTATGATGTATATGGGATGGAATACTCTGTTTGGTCAATTCTGGCATCTATCTTGTCTGTTCCTCCCCACAGGAGGGCTGCAGGTGGGACCTCTTGACTCCTTCTGGAGGGCAAAATGTTCCTCAGAGCTGAGCAGTGTCCTTGGCTCTGCACACCAGTCTCTAGCAGTAACTATAAACATCGAGTGTTATCAGTCCCAGAAGCAGACACTGTCTGAGAAACTTGCTGTTAATTTCAGCAAGTGCAACTAATTAGAAGAGACTTAGCTGGAAGCAAAAGTACAAGACAGAAAATCACCTTTATCCTGGCCCAAACCAGGACAGGTTGTCAGTCTGAGGAAGAACTGCTTACCACCACCCTCTGAGTGAGGGTTGTCAGACAGTTCCCACCACACAGTCCCCATAACACATCAGTTTCTTTAAGAGGAATAATAGCTCAGCTCAGCAATGCCTCTGAAATACCTGCAGCCAGCAAGTGTAGAATGAACTGGAAGCTATTATAAGTGATGTTAATCAGCGTCCTCATTTGGGGAATTATTGGATCAGATGAGAGTTCAAGATGTACTTAAGGTTAATTTCTCTGCCATTGTGTGATGATGTTCTGAGTATTTACAGCAGATCTGCCTCATGTAAGATTTGAATAAAGTTATGATTGACTGCTACTATAAGGAATTTGCCACACAAAGTTAAGCAGAAGTTTCTGAATTCTCATGCAAGAAAGGTAAAGATTTTAATCTGCTGCAGTGATCTCAAACATAAACACACTTTCTATCATACAATCTTAACCCAAACTCATTTTGATGATCCAAACTCTGGAGAAAACATGACCTTCCTTGCTTAAAAGTGGCTTTTCACCATTCTGGCAAACAGTTGATCAAACATAGTCTGTCTTCTTCAGAGCAAAATATCAGTCCCGCTTTTGGTGTGAAGAAGCCAATTCGTATTTTTACTTTTAGAAAAGATCTATATATTTTTTTCAGCTTCTTACAGCACTTCTTCAAGAAACTCTCATTATTTTTGTCTGGTTTTTAACCTAAAAAAATGGGGGAAAATGGATAGTTGTAGTTGTAGTTGTGCTCAAGTACAGGGATTTTTAACTTGGCTAACCCATAAAATATCTTTACACAGATACAGATCCACTTTGATCATCCTTGGAATTTTGTTGACTTACCTATCACAAAAAAATGCCACACAACTGAGGCATGTCCTACTGATTAAAAAAAACTAAATTAAAAATCATAGTCCAGGAAAATATTATATACCTTTAAAAAGCTGCGTTTTCACAGCAGAGTGAAAGGCTGCTCTTTTACCTTGCCCTGACAGCCAGAAACAGTCTCAGACAGAGTTTCCTTGACAGAAGAAAAGTTGTGCCTTCTTTCAGATCAAAGGAACACATCAGCAGCAAGAGGGGCTTCCAGAAGGCAAGGTGGGAAAGGCTGGGAGCAAAGTGAGAAGCAGAGACTGCAGCACAGCAGGGAATGGGAGACCCTGGGTAATGGCAGGGGCAAGTACAGGACAAGACCTCAAACAGTTGTGAAGTAAAAGATAACTGTTTCTGGCAGATAGAGAAGACATGCAAAATTCATTGCAAACAGGAATAAAAATAAGTTGCAATAAAAATTAAGACTCCACTCCCTAAGGAAGCAAGCGGGTCAAGGAGAAACATGTTGACGAGACTTGGCTTCCTTTTTGGTATGAATCTTTTTTTCTGAAAAGCTAATTGTTCCCTTTTTATACTCTGATAAAGCCCAGCTTTCAAGCTGAAAAGACCCTTTAGGTCCTTGGAAACATTTACTTAAAATAAAAGACTTAACAGCTTCATTCAAAACTCCGGTCAACTCAAGGTTTTGCCAACAAGGACTTCTACAGGCCATGTCATGCACTCTGTAAAAATATTGTCAGGGCTTTTTCCTTTTGTTTTGTATCAGCAGGCTCTGCTACAGAGAGCACTTAACTCTGTGCCTACATACCAATTCCACCCAACTCCTTCACTAACCTGTTGGGTGACTTTGTGGAAAGTTCCTCCCAGGCAAGATTACTATTCACTTTCCAGACCTTTCCCACTTAATCCCAGCTTCCCAGCCTGATCAGTGTCACCTCAGCTTTGACTCAGAGAAACTTGCTGGACCTTGCAGACTCTCTCTCCTCTTGGGTTGCAGTCAGAAGCTGCCCTTACATAGTTTCATATCTGATGGTCGTGGTCTAATGACATTAATTATGAAATTATTAATAAAATGATATGAAAAAGTGGGCTGAAAAGGGTGGGTCTCTGATTTGCAGCACAAAGCAACATATTCCTTGTTCTATAATTTGGGATCATTAATAAATTATGCATTAAGAAGAAGACAGCATATGTAAAGGTCCAGCAGGGAACGGGTTGCAGGATGAGCTGAAAAGGCACGGCAGGTCAGTTTTTCCCCATTGAAATCAAACATACATCTTAGCAGTCCTGCTTCATTATAAGAAGTCTTTGCTAGGTGGGGAAAAACCTTACTGGTGCAGTAATGATGAAAATCATGACCTAGAGGTAAACCAATGACTCCTGTCATTCTTCTACAAGCAACCTCTATACTCCTCTGAGATAACGAAAAGCAAAGAGTGCTCATGCCCTTATTATGCATTGGGTAGCCTTCCAAGCATATATTTCAGTAAATATATTAATATAAACAGGATAAGAATGTACTGTCTCCATCTATATCTATATCTAGACACATAATACTACATATTTATTCTACTTTCCCCACATCCAAATAAGCTCTTTTGATTATTGTGGTATGATTTATAATGCATAGTACCTGTTACCTCAGGCATTAATTTATCACTTTTCAAGGGCAGAAAAATGTTGATTCCTTTTTGCCAGTGCTCTGTAAAACTACACTGTCTGAATACTTATATTAAAGAAGAATGATAAGAAGCTTTTGCTCTGCTGCAGAAGATGCCAGTGATGAGGTGTTAAACAGGTCAGACACAGGCATCTCATTTGTCCATCAATTTCATTAAAAAAAAAAAAAAAAGAAAGATAATTAATTTTATTTATAGTTGGTGAGAGAGGCTGCTTTAAAAACAAGCTTGTAATAGGATTCAAGTTAGTCTCGCAAGACAGTTTTGGAATAAACAATTTCCCAACTTAATCCATCATACAGAAGAAAATTAAAAATCAGGAGGTAACACTGAAAACCTACTAGTAGAAACATAACTGAAATGGGAGGGAAGCAGAGTTAGGAGTCTGTCTGGAATTCGGCCTTGGTGTGCAAGGCCGCTGTTAAAAAAAAATATCACAGTGACCCCCTAAGTGTGGAGGACAAACCAGGAGGTCATCAAACCGATGCTTTTTGGGAAAGATCATGGAATAGATTGTTTACTTGCATTTCTGATATAAATAACTCTTAAATCTTCTGAAGTACAAAAACCAGTCTGGCAACACTAGTTATCTTCAACTTTCTTCAAAGGCATACTGCTTTTCCAACAAGCTGATGTGTGGGTGGAATGTTGTGCTCCTGCTTGAAACTCCCGTACCGTGTGATACGTTTTCCCCCTGTAAGCTGGATTGAATATTTTTCTTTATTTTCTCCATAACTAATTGCACCAAGGGTGCCATTTTATGGAGCTGAAGATGACCTTAAAGTAAAATTATTATGAATTCTATCCTATACTGAGCTTCCACTGCTACTGCTGTTAGCAATATCCTGGCCACTGAGTTTACAGCTTTACCTTGTGTACACCTACCAAAGACTGACATACCACTAAGCTGCAGTGATCAAAGAGATGTGGTATATTCAGGGAAATATTCCTTGTCATGAATCTAAAAATCATAGAATCACAGAATGGTTTGGGTTGGAAGGGACTTTAAAGCTCATCTAGTTCCAACCCCCCTGCCATGGGCAGGGACACCTCCCACCAGACCAGGTTGCTCAGAGCCCCATCCAACCTGGTCTTGAACACTTCCAGGGAGGGGGCAGCCACAGCTTCCCTGGGCAACCTGTGCCAGTGTCTCACCACCCTCTTAGTAAAGAATTTTCTCCTAATATCTAATCTAAATCTCCCCTTTTCGAGTTACCCCTTTTCCTCTGACTACCCACCTTTAGGCTGCTTCAGGTACTGGAAAGGCACTAAAGGTTCACATCGGAGCCTCCCCTTCTCCAGGCTGAACAATCCCAACTTCCTCAGGCTGTCTTCATAGAGGAGGTATTCCAATCCTCTGTCTCCTCTGGACATGCTCAAGGAGCTCTGTGACCTTCTGCTGGGGACTCCAGAACTGGACACAGTACCCCAGGTGAGGTCTCACAGGAGCAGAGGGGAAGAATCACCTCTCTTGATCCGCTGGTTGCACTTCTTTTGATGGAGCCCAGCACACAGCTAAATAGACTTGAGTTACGGGCATAGAGAGAATTGGTTTTGAAAAAAGATACATATATGGCTTCTTGGATCGCTTTTTCTCAGGTAATTCTCTCAGTGTGCCCTTATAGATCAGGATGTCTTGTGAGTTATGTCTGGTTAAATTTTAACTCAGAGCCACTCAATCAAAAAGAAGTAGCTACAACCAAGTAAGCCGTTCTGTTTGAAGTTATCACTTCTAGTCGTGATCAGACAGTCACAGATACAAGATACTTGCTTTCAAAATTATGTGAAAACCAGACCCTGATAAACAGCAGTGTTTCTAACCACACCCAGAAGACAGCACTAAAGGCTTCCATCAGACCAAAACACAACTCTTTTTGACAATGGATAGCAGTGGTTTTGATACAGCACATTGCAGGAGTCAGTGTAAGACATAAAGATGCCTTTGCCCATCACAGCTTTTCTCAGAGGGATCACAACACTGCATAGCACTATTACTTGTACAATAATTCACAATAATTTACAAAAAGCTTATGATTGTGAGCTTTTAAATCATGTGAGCATTTGATCATTGAAAGTGGAGCATAAGGGTTCACTGCTTTGCCACTGCGGTTTCTCTATCCATTTGGAAAGTGGAAGATTTCCAAATTGTTTCATAGATCAATTTTTCAGACTTTCTGGACTAAATTTAAATACGTTTTCCTGAAGACAAATGCTTTATATCAAACCCTCAGTCCCTAAAGTCATGTAAGTTTTATGTGAAAAATAATTCAGTATATAATTAAAGGATCCAGTGTCATAGCTCTGAATTATGAGCTCTACTTACAGCTGTTTTTCAATCTGGTCTGGTAAGTTAAAGCACGTATTTTAGGTTTTAGACTGATGCTGATCATGAATAAAAGTTCTTCAAAAATATGTTGCCTTCAGCATACTTTCACCTTTCAGATTGATTATCTGCTACAAGACTTTTTTTCTCATAATATATTAAATTCAGCTATACAGCATTAAAAAAGATGCAAGCCAGTCATGTTCAGGAGAACTGGAAGGTAACTGTGAAATGCCACTTTAAGAGACAGACTTTTTACCAGTTAGTGAAAGTCACAAATATGAAGAAACAGAGAACAGCTGTGCAGGTTGGGTAATGTCAGCCTACTTTAGCTAGATCTGCCAAACTTCTGCAAGTAGAACTTTCCCCTGTCCAGGGAATAATCTTTCTTATAGATTTGCCAAATCTAAACTGAGTAGATCAGGTCTGAAACACTGCCTTGCCCACTTATTGATAGGAAGCCTTCAATAGATAGCAAGGGTGATTGCAATTCTACAATAGATGGATTTGCATAAAACAAAACCAAAACAAACACAAACAAACAAACAAACAAAAATAAAATCCAAGAAAAACATTATTTGGTAGTTTTTCTGGCGTACAAACTATCCTAAAGTAAGCAGATGTTTGTTGACTGTCCCAATGCAGTCTCTCACAGCTGTTAAAAAACCCAGCAACATAAAACTGTGGGACAATTCTTCCTTTAAAGTGATAGGCTGTGATTACCAGAAACTTCATTTCATGCCAGTAGTGGTAGTTAATCGTTTCTGGAGACCTACATGCAAACAAGCCATGGCAGATTGTAGCTAATTTGAAAATACATGTTCTGACTGATCAGCTGGCTGCTTCCACAAAATACGAGAGCCCCTGTTTTTCTTTTAAGTGCAAGTATTCATTTGTAAGTTCTCTCTCATCTCAAATTCTCTCACAAAACTGGTTGAGAAGCAGTATTCTGTTGCTTGCTACCAAATCTGGCCAGAGATGGTTGGCATATTCACCCCTATTCAATTCATATTCATACAGTGTACCTTTTCAGGAATGCAGACAGACAGTGAGCACAAGTGGGAACTGCAGGAAATAGCTGCTGCTTATTTTTTCAAATGTTGTTGCAGGCAGTGTTCAGAGAGCAGGATAAAGTAGCAGAAATTCGTACTCATTTTACACTAAGTACCCAAAGCAGAAAAACCCTAGGAAATTCCAGATTCCAAGAAGGCAAGACTATAAAAAGAGATGCCCAAAGTGTGGCCAACTTGGCAGAAATCTTGCCTTCCTAAATCAAAACCAAACCCACAAATGACAGCAGGGAATCCAACCAGCTTTCTCTGTTCCCCTTCCTCAGGGAGGCTGCCAAGGTCACTCAGGGGATAACAGGATGATGATGATGATGATGATGATGTCTGAGCAAGGCCACAACTTAAGACTGGCTTGGAAAACCAGGCTGGCCCACAAGATTGATGTTCAAGAAAACACATAAGTAGGGGTGTAAAAAATGTGATACAACAAATATTTAGAAGCATAAATATGGAAACAACTGTGATTTTGGCACAGTATTTAGTAACCTACTTCTGCCTGTTAATGACAGTCAAGCTAGATTGTACATGTTTTAATGTACTGTTATTAGTCAGCTTAATCACAGATGATCAATTACAAATTGAAACAGAATATATCTAAAATCTCCATTTCCAATTTCTTTCCAATATATTTAGTTCCATTTTTGGTAAACTGGCATTTTTCTCTCCTTGAAGTCTCTGATCCTACAATCACCTTGTTCTAAGACAATCTTACCATTTGCATTTATTGTCTGTCCCATAAAACCATGCACATTTCCAGATGCAATTCAAGGCAAACTGAAAAATTGACAGCAAATAAACCCAATTCCAAATCCATCAATATTTTACCTTTCTATGTATTAGGAGGCTTTGTTAAAAAAATCTGCATTGACAGGATTTATTAGAAATATATTTGGGAAAAAGCATGGCATAGTTTCATGGTCTGTATCCTTTAAAGATTTTCACTGAAGTTTTATTACAAAGTACTAAGGACCTACTGTAAGTTATCAGTCAATAAGTGGCTTAAAAAAAATCCACTTCTACCATCACAAGTCCAGTCTCCGTATGTTGTTATTAGAGCATATGAATGAACTCAATTTTTTACCCAAGAATTATAACACTAAATCACATACATGTTTTAGAACTTTAATGCAGCTTGTTTATAGAAGTGTCTGCTCTTCACAGTACACTTCATTTGCATAGCTCATTTATTTCTTTTTCTGATAGTTTTTGTACTTACGGCAATATGAATGTGAAATAAAGCACTTGTATTTTTCTCCACAGCTCAGTTAAAATTTACTTAAGATAAAAATCACTAGTGTCATTCTTAGTTCAACCAATTTAACTGTACCAATATTTAACATATTCAAATAAACTTTTTTTTTTTTTTTGCATTTTAATAGAAACATGCTAGATCAGAAAACCTTGAAATTAAGAGTGATTCATCTTCCCAGAGTGTGAACATTACTGCCTGTAAAATACAAGTACAAAAAGCTACACCACACTGAATGTGCCTCTTTTACCACATCACCCTTGACATTATTAGAAAAAAGCACCATGTTCAATTGGTCACACAAGGAAGATAGTAGAGTAGCAACAGTGATGAAGACTGAAAGCCAAGAGCATGATCAACTTTCCTGTGGATACAGGAAACTTAACTTTTTTTAGTTACTAGTTTTCTAGTGTTTCTAATGACCAGCCAGATGGAACAGCACATGAGGCTTAGGATACATGTCCTGAAGAAGAGGATTTTATCTCTAGCCAAAAGTTTAGCAAGCTTTTGCTCTGCTGGTAAATCTGTCAGAAAACTGGAACTACTGATGAAAAAATACTTATTCCAAAGCATAATCCATTGTCAGTGAAAGCTTTTAGCTATGATTAGTGTTACTCAGAATCACCTAGAGTTGGTTTCCTGCCCAAAGGGCGCACACACTGCTTGCTCTCTCTCCTGGACATACTTGGTGCCAAATCTGGTGGAGACTCCTTTCATACCACAGCTTGACAGAAATTTAAATCAAATTGCTAGAAAAATATTTACAGTTACAATTCAACTTCAAAGAGTCAGCTCAAAGACTTCTGTTAAAAAATACAAAGGAACACCAAGAAAAAACAGAAGTATGAAAATGAGTAGTAAACCTCTCTGTAGTTTTATACTGACTGCCAGTGTTAGTCAAAGACTAATGATCTTTAAATTATAAATGCAGTTTCAATTTTACAATTAGAGAGTTTCAGTAGTTACAGTACAAATCAGAAATGGAAGACTAAGATGAATTTTTAAAAAGTACCCTATTTTCTATCTGTAAGAACTCTGAACTGCGGCAGACAAAAAATACATTCATCACACTCAGAAAAGAAATGGGGTACTAAGAGATAATATGACAACTTTATTGCAAATTAATATAAAATATAGAAGAAACAATAAATTATAATAATTTTACATTTGGGATTACTACTATCAGGCACTTTAAGAAATGGGTTTTTTACATTTTCAGAGATACTACATTCTGAAGTTACACTGGACATAAAAAGGAGGATAAAATACTAAATGTCACATAAATAAAGGAAAAATTCAAACAAACACTAAGACATTCTGCAATCAAAACAGCAACAAAATTTCTCATTCAACACATTTAGTTATGTTAAATCAAAACCTGGTTTTAATAATTAAAACTGTAATTATTTCAAAAGAGAATTGGGTAAGATACCTGCCTTTTACTTATCAACTCTAAAAGAAAAGAATTAATAAAAGCAGAGTCAAAGGTAACTAAGATTCATACCTGTATGGAAAGGTTGATATTTCTGACCTGCTTACTCAAGGGATCCAGTTCCTTAGATTGCATGAGTTGTTCAGAAAAGCAGTGTTACTTCACTTCTTTGAGAAGCACCGAAGAAAGCCATTTAGCATATTATAGAACTTTTCATTTTGCTTTTTATGAATGAGGGAAATATCAATGAGCTTCCACATGATGCAGAGTAACTTATACAGTACTCAGGCTTTGCTTAAGAAAGAAACCAGTAAAAAGTCCAAATTTCAAGTAACACAGGCAGTTGGTGTAAATAATACAGAACAATAATTAGATTGAAAGACAGTGCTAGTAACTTGTGCCTGGACTGGAGATAAGAGAGTTCCTTCTTGACAATCCCAAATTCATCAGAATTGAATTGAGGTTTATACAGAGGAAAGCGTGCTCTGGATTTGCAGTCCTATGCAGTTCTTGGATCATATGGTGAAGAGTGAACAGTTCAAACATCTTCTTATTGCTTCTGCAAAAGATTTTACATAAAATATTTGTCAATTGAAAACTGAGAAATCTCATCGAAACGATTAAGTTTCTACAGAAAATTACTTTAAATGAAGAAATGTGTGCATTATGTTGGGATTTTCATGTAATTCTTCCACATTGCATATAATGTCTCTAAGCAGAAGGCTATCAATGCATGGTGAGAAAAATCTTGGAAAAAATCCCCCCAAAATATTATTTCATTTGAGTAAGTTGTATTTACATGTAGCATAATGAAAGGTCAAAAAAAGGCTATAACAGGGTCTCACTAATGTGAAATATGATTCCAGAATCAATAAATTAAAGAAGTTAAAAAATTAGGATTTCTGAGCAAATTTTACTTCTAGTGTATTTTCAATCTAAGTTATTATTTATATTAGATTATTTTTCAGGAAAATGTTTTTTTCCCTAGAGTTTGATTTTGTTCCTAATAAAGTCACATCAAAACATCAGTTTTGTAAACAACTTATTAATGTAAAAAATGGCTCAGTGTAGATACCTGCTTTCACAGATGAAACAATCCTAATAAGCAAAGCACCAACCGAGCTCAGCAGCGCATTACTAGTGATATGATTAAGACCTTGGTTACAATAAATAACATGGGAACAAATTTTATAAAGATTAACATTCCCAAATTCTCAACACTTTAAATTTAGTTTTTGAAGGAAATGAAAGCTGATGAAACTTGAATACAAGTCTGAGATGAGGCTAAATTTTCAGCAGATATTACTGCCAAGTACCTGAATAAAAACGAATGTTGGAGGACAGAAAAGGTTTCTTTTATAAGTGTGCTTGTCAACTACATACATATGGAATATTTTCTCTTTAGGCTAGTTCTTTATTTAGGCTAGGTTTTTTTAGTTTGCATTCTGTAAATTAACAAGACTGATTTACAAGCAAATTGAGAGTTTTGCCCTACAGATCTGTGACATAAACCAGTTTAAACTTAACTGCTAACAGAGAAATTTCAGCATTTATTGTCTATGGTGAACAGCAAAACAGATGAGTTTTTCAAAAAGGAGAAAGATAAAGGTCCCTTTATGATCCCTTTGCTGATCTAGTAATAACAGAATAACAGTAACAAAAGATTACTTTATTCTGGAGAGTTTTTGCAGTATAACACAGAGTTTTTCCAAAATCTGAATATCCAGCTTAGAACTTCGAAGTAATACCGAGCAAGTACGGAAGAAAGATTCATTACTGCAGGCTTCCAGAAAAGGCTGCAAGTAACCTGTAAAAGAAAATAATTTTAAAAATATATCACAGAGCTTGATGCAGGAAAAAGTAAAAGAGCAGTTTATACTTTTATAGGGCTTTAAATGTCTCATGTTGTGTAACAGAATAGTAAAATAATCCACTTCATGCTGGGCATGTGATGCAAAACTGAGGTAAAACCAATGAACTGAAAAAAATCCAAGTTCTTAAGACTTCTGATACTACCAACCCCTGTATTAAAACAAGGTCTATTCCCTCGAGAGCAAAGGAAATCAGGAAACAGAGAAATATTAAGCTCAAATAAAAAAAACCTTGTTTTGAATTTATCTTTACTTGGTACTCATTTATCATGGTTCTTTCCTTTCAATAATGTGGGGAGAATGTTAAGCTGTGCAAAAAAACTCACAGGGAAATATTTTTAACTGCAAATCACATGGACAGCTGCTGTACTCTGTTTCAAGACATGCAAAATAACAATTGAGAGGTAAAAGTGAGCGCTGGATAAGAACACTTTAAATACCAACAAAACTCCTCTAAAACAGTAGATGAATTATTAAGTCTTATTATATAACATTCCCCTCTGTCCTGTTCCCCAAAATCCAGATACTACAGAATAAGGTTAAATCTGTTCCTGCATTATTTCATTCTTGATTCTGATATTACAGAATAATTTCTACCAAAACCATGAAGAAAATAAGTAATAATTGATTTTTTAAAAGAGAAGCCTTTCATATAGAATAAAGCCTTTGCATTAGAAGAATTCCGATGTGAGGAAACTACTTGCATGTTCACATAATGGTAAAAATATTTTTTGTGTCACCCTTCATAAGAAATTGCAATATGCAATTTACAATATAAACCAGTAAACACAAACATTAAAAAAAAAAAAAATCTTTGCACATATGCTGAATACTGTAATTTACAAGTAGGATGTTAAGATGCTTTTATCAGTTCAAAGAGGACTGGATGTAACTTGGTCCAAATTTTCCCTTTGCTTCCCAAGGACATACTTATTAAGTATAACAAGTAGACTTGGAATGAATTCAAGGTTTTAATTTATTTTGGGAGGCTTACTGATACAAAATCAGAAAACTGCTTGGAATAGGACTTTAAAAAATAAATCAACTTGGCAATTAAAGTCAGCCTGAGACATGAAATACTTTTCTCAGAGTTGGGCAATTATATTGAATATTCAATAAGAATCCAGTAGTTTCTAGACCTTACTGTTAGAAAGATCTTTTTTGCAAAACAATGGCATGTCATGCTGGCTACACCAAAAAAAATGACCCAGTACCACCCCCATGATGATGAGTACACCTTATGTATTATATTCTACAGTGACATCAATGAAATTTGTGAGCCTTTGCTGGTTTACATGATAAAAAGAGTCCAAGAAACAGCAAATCCCTTTAGCACAATCAGAGAAGTTGATACATGTAATATTTCCTTAACGTAAAAGGTTCCCAGCTTTAAAGTTTGGATTCAAGAGCAGAATCCACAAAACACATAACAGAATGTGTGGATGGAAACTACAGAGATGGTAGCAAGGGACCAACCTTGCAGCAGTAAAAAACAAGATGACAACTGATGTACTATGAAGTCTGAAAAAGGCAGGCAGATGCTTTGAAGTCTGCACAGTTCAAGTATCCTCTGTTCTTTACTCAAACCAACACAAAACAATAATTATTGCAAGAGATACCTATTATATGGTTATGAACTAATTTATTTTTCTGTTTCCTTCTACTTGCATGTTTCTTGCCTTCTTCCTACCATGTTTAATCCACGTATGGTTTTATAAATACTCTCCTCTCAGTTTTATTAATATTTCCAGTTAAAATTTGCAGTTTCAAAATTCTGAAAGTAACAAAGTAGCCAGTAAAAAATATACCGAAAAAAATTCTACATGAAAATACATAATTTTCTTCTCTGTCAGTAAAGTTACTATTTTTCATTTTATGTTAGCTTATGATCTTCAATTGAAGATAAATGTTCTGGTTTTTAGGCTATGCATGGAGGTTGCTGCATCACCATCCCTGGAGGTCTTTAAAGACATGCACATCACATGTGGTGCTCAGGAACATGGTTTAGTACTGGACTTGGTGGAGTTAGGTTAATGGTCTGGACTTGTTGATCTTAAAGGTCTTTTCCAATCAGAATAAATCCGTGATTCTGTGAAAATACTCTGACTGAAGTAATGTATTAAGTACCACTGACATCTTTTAACACAAGAAAACCATCAAGAATACTGGAGTAATGAACCATGACTGTGTTTCTATGAGCAACACATTAAAAAAAATGAACTGAAGATTGAAAGTTACAGGAGAATTCCTAAAATGAACAAAGAAAAGGGCACAGGCTCTTTAAGTCAGAAAATAAGGTTCACGATGAAGAATTACATTTTATATGTGTGAACAAATACATACTTAGATAAAACAAATATACATAAAGAAACCATTTGCCATATATATTTGAATTCACCTGAAAATGTTTTTTACTAAATATTACAACGGACCAGTAGAATGCTGATTTAATTTTAAAAAATAATATATCCCATATATTCCTTAAAGAAACTTTAACTTGGTAATGGGGGATTATTCCAATGTACAACTCAATTCATAACAGAACTGACCAAATTTGTCAAGAATCCAACAGAAATGAAAATTGACTGCATTCTGCTTTTGGCATGTACAAACACTGTTCCCAGGATATAGTTATGGAGGGCATACTTTTTAATATTTCTTTTAACATTACTTTTGCTGCATAAAGTATTATTTTTTTCAGAAATTTTGACATGAAAAATCAAGGCTGTCAATTACAGCAAGCAGAAAATCTTTAGAGGGGTTCACAGTGAGTGCTAAATTTAGTGATATATGACTGACATGCTCAAGACTGGGCCATTGCTCTCTGTGACAGGACTCTGAAGTTATTAAATACATACAACACTATATTGAACCTGGGAAAATAATTAGCTCAGAATTCACTTCTAGGATGATGGTATCATGCCCTATTGAATCTAACTTGTTAAAATCCATGGGAAGAGCTGACAAGGGCAAACAGAAACAGCAAATAAGCAACACACACAATCCTACTATCTTGAAGAGTACTTTGTGTCAAAACATTTCAGTCAAAGTTTGAGGTAAAATTTCTATACATATATCAACAAGTGATATCCTCCTCTAAAGCAAGAAAAACCTCGGACTATAAATTACATTACAATTTTTTTCCTAGCTTCCTGGAGTTCCTACAAATGACTGCCTATTCCCCCAGAACCAGAAATGGTCCTATCAATCTGCTTGGCACTACTGGTATCTATTACTTACAAAAGATGTTTAGCAGAAAGGTAAAAAGAGAAAAGTGTAAAGAAATATGTGAGAACACTGACGTTCAAGAAGTAAATTCAGAAGAAAGGCTTTTCTTCTTTCTATTGCCTGTTAAAACAAGTAATTCTAGAAACCTCTAATTTAACATGACTTCTGACTCAGCTGAACTCTTGATTCATGAGGGATCTGAAGGTAATAAAACTTCTAGGATTAAGAAGGTGATCCTACAATTTATTCCTACAAATATCCTTAAATAGCCAGAAAATAGTTTATATTCCTTTTCTTCAGGGGTAAATGAATACCATAGTCAGCTGACTTGGAGATTTCTTTGCTGCCTTGCTCTTAACTGGTTACTTAAAAATATTTAAAATATAAAAATATTTTTAAAACATAAAAATATTTTTAAAATATTTAATTCAAAATATATATATACACACACACGTTTACACACACACATATATATGCTGTAATAATGTATATAAACTGTGAAGTTTACAGACGAACATAAAAGATACGTATTACTTTTAAGACAGAAGGATTTTCACTATAAAAAAGATCCAAAATAAAAATAATTTCCCAAGTTTCAGAAAGTTCAGCTATGTGAAAGCAAACTTAAAAAGGCACACATTTAAACATTTAAATGGACTGTTTGTACACTGCATACATATTCACTTCAGATAAGCTTTTGCAGAATATATTCCAAGTAATCAGAAAACATACAGAAGAAGCATATAATTTAAATGAATGTCTAGCTGATTAACTAAAATACTTCAAACTTCACATTCTGAATTATTTTGGTGGTTTAGATTTGCAGGGATTTTGGTTTTATTAACTATTTCAGAAAAAATAAACTGGAAACCATACTGATGGAACTTTGTCACAATTTAAAATAATCTGCAAAAGCCTCTGCTGGTATTCTTAAAAATTGAAACATGTTGTACTTGCATTAGCTTAACTTGATAGGCAGACTGCTATGAACAAGGAACAATGTATCACTGTTGACAGAATTCATCTGAAATTCACTGTCAAAGTAATCACTCACTCACAGCATAAATCCTCACCAGTTATATTTATCTGGAATGTTCTGTGTTATACCTAAAGCTATGCCACCTCAGAAAATGAAGACCATCAGGAATGCCAACTTTAAGTCCATGTCTTAACAAATAAATGATTGTGGTTTTTCCTCATTTGTAATTGCTAGAGCATCTGCCAGGAAAATGAAAAAAGCACAACAGACTCAAGTGAGTGATGCTGCCTGCTAGTGTGGAAAAGTTAACTAATGCAAAAGTTAACTAACTATGCACCACAGCAGAACCACTTTAAAGAGTAAAATCACTTACATGTTGCTAGTAACCAGCTTTCTACAATAGTTACCTCTAAGATTTGAACAATTAACTGAATTTAACCTTTTCTTCTGTAACCAATAGCCAGAGCTGTTATCATAGAATCATAGAATTGGCTGGGTTGGAAGGGACCTCAGAGATCATCAAGTCCAACCCTTGATCCACTCCCGCTGCAGTTACCAGACCATGGCACTGAGTGCCACATCCAGTCTCTTTTTAAATATCTCCAGGGATGGAGAGTCCACCACTTCCCTGGGCAGCCCATTCCAATGTCTGATCACCCTCTCTGTAAAGAAATTCTTTCTAATGTCCAACCTAAACCTCCCCTGGCACAACTTGAGACCGTGCCCTCTTGTCTTGCTGAGAGTTGCCTGGGAAAAGAGACCAACCCCCACCTGGCTACCCCCTCCTTTCAGGGAGTTGTAGAGAGTGATGAGGTCTCCTCTGAGCCTCCTCTTCTCCAGGCTGCACAGCCCCAGCTCCCTCAGCCTCTCCTCATAGGATCTGTGCTCGAGTCCCTTCACCAGCCTGGTTGCCCTCCTTTGGACCTGCTCCAGGACCTCAATCTCCTTCCTGAACTGAGGGGCCCAGAACTGGACACAGGACTCGAGGTGTGGCCTCACCAGCGCTGAGTACAGGGGCAGAATCCCTTCCCTGGACCTGCTGGTCACACTGTTCCTGATACAGGCCAGGATGCCATTGGCCTTCTTGGCCACCTGGGCACACTGTTGGCTCATGTTCAGCTTCTTGTCAATCCAGACTCCCAGGTCCCTTTCTGTCTGGCTGCTCTCCAACCACTCTGTGCCCAGCCTATAGCGCTTCATGGGGTTGTTGTGGCCAAAGTGCAGGACCCAGCAGGACCCGGCAGGTTCCATACAGGAATGAGACAGAACACAGGGAAACCACTGTGATTCTCAAATGGAAACTGGGGGTTATGCCCACAAAAAATTGTAATAGGAAAAGTTAAAAATGAGCAGGAACATTTATGTCACAACAGATGTTTGGAACAAAAAGAAGCCTATGAAAACAACAAAAAGATCAGAAAAGAAAGCTTGGCTTCTGACCTATAGGTCAGAAACATTAATAAAAGGGATACTATGAAAAGCCAGGTTAAGTCAGACCGTGTTAAAGGAAAAAAAAAGAAGTTCTCACAGCCATTTAAGTAAAAACAGAACAGAAAAATGGTCGTGAGGTCACCTGTGGTCAGCAGAAGAAAGATGAGATAGAAGTTAACGGCATTTTAGTCTTTTGGGTACACACTTTGTCTAATACACTGGTTTTTAGCAGAAAGTGCTATCTTGATAAAAAAGACCTAAGACAGCTCCAAAACCAGTAATTCCAGAAAAGTGCTTTAGTCAGAGACACCAGAACAGACTTCAGCATTCTGAAAGAAACGTTGCCTCAGGTTTATGACAAGAGTAGTTGAACAATCGTTGCTAACAAGTCAAGAAGCAGCACTTTGTGAGAACAGCCAATGAAACACACGTATGTTAGATATGGACCAAAAAAAGATGCAACCTGAGTACATGAGCCCTTTAGAGTCCTTCAGTAAGGCTCTAAAGATATTTTCAGGAACTAAAGAAGACAAATAAAGAAACAGTGTATTATTGGTTTATTTATGTGTACAGAAACTATAGCTATGTTGCATCAAAGTACTTAATATACTCCTGTCAAATGCTGCAGCAGTTATAACCTTGCTAGATTTCAGTACCATTTGATAAAGCAACTATACTGTATTGGAGATACTCCACTGGTATGGTTTGGAACTGGATACACCACACATACTGGTGATACTGTACTGGAGAAGATGGAGGTTAGTATGAAGACTGGACAATGTACAGTGTAAGAAATTGGCAAAATGGAAAGACAATTGTTTTGCCTTGAAAAGCAAATTTTAGTTGTAAATATTGATTATTAAAATTGTGCTTATTCAGTATATTAATCAATTACTGTGGCATGAAAACAGAAGTAGTCTAATGAATTTCCATGCTGGAACTGCCCATTTAGAAGGCAATAGGTATAAAATGCATGAAAACCAGAATTACCTTACTTGCTAGAATAACAGAAGTGTAAAGACAATATGCTAAGAAACAACAAACATTGTTGCTGGAAAAATCACTGATTAGAGACATGAGAGGATGAAAACATTTGGTGTGCTAATTGAACTCAGTATGTCTATAAGCAACCAATATGATCTAGCCATTAAAGACATATTCTAATGAGGCCTGGGAGAGAAAAACACCATTTAAAAAATAAACTAGATAGCCTTGTAAATTAAAGCTATGCACTACTACTTTGTTCAAGAAACCAGAAAAAGCCTAATGAACTACCAGAATCACTGAAGGAATCACAGCCCTCTTTTACAGAGGACACCTAAAGGAGCTTTGTTCCAACACTTTTTCTGTCAGAATTCACCTGCCTTGTTTTTCCTGCTCCCCTATCTCCACTCCTGTAATAACCAGCTCAGAACTACCCACAGTATTTCACACAATCACAAACTCAAATAAGAAAGGCTTTACATAATTAAATCTAACCCTGGCATGACCTGTAATCCTGTAACATCAGATTGCAACATGGGGGTGAGTAAAGTCTGAACTCTGACAATGCATAAATGTTACTCAAACTGCATAAACTGTACCATATACTTAAAAAAAAATAATTATTTTCAGTTATGACACTGCTGTAAGTTCACCATGAAAGTTACAGAGAAAAGTCAGCTAAGAAGTACAGTAGTTTTGCTAGTCAAACACCATAAAAAGCATATTAAAATATTTTTCTATTTAAATCATTCTTCAGTTGTTTCAAATTAAACCATTTTATGAAAAGCTACAAAAATGTAAACTGATTACTAAAAATTCAAGTTTAGTAAACATGAGCAAACAAGATCCTACTTGCATAAACTTTATTGATCTGAAGATTTAATAAATTAAATTGATTTGACAAGGCATATGTATATCCAAGTACTGATAGAAACAACTCTTTTTTTACCACAAATACTTTTTAAAAAGTTAGCATTCACCTCTATCTTCGAGATGGTATACTGCTTATGAAGTACAGTATTCCCGTGAATCAACAGTGAAGCTTTACTTACAAAGTGACTACTTGGCTCTGCATAAGTTTATATTTAATGCTCCTTTTTGTTTCTTACTTCAGAGTGGATGAGACAGCATTTTATAACTGGTACAAGAAGAAGACAATGACAAAACAGTTTTTCTCTTATTTGAGAGAAGGCTTCTATTTCTTCAGTAGAAATCAAATTACATTATTCTATTTACTGCATTCATTTTTAAAACCTACAAACACATATTTCATCAAAATTAAAGTACTGAAACTAAGCCTGCATCTGATGAATGAAAATATGTGCAAACTTTTGGTGTACTTACCTACTTTCAGTAAGTAGGCAGGTTGGTCCTAACATTACCACAGTCTGCATTCAATGTAGTAAGAGATACTTATCTGTGGCTAAAATATTAAACTACAAATACTATTAACCCAACATATTTATTCACTGCTTTCAAAAGAATTAATAAAAAATTACAAAGGTAAGACAGAACAATAGAAGGACTTCCTTTTAAACGGTTTGCATTTCAATGTTTATCCCACATAAGCTGTAAATTATTCCCTTCGCTATAGCTTCAAACAGTTCCTCAGAATAATTTCACAGAGGCCTTTCACACAGATGAGTGGAAATCCCACCTTAGCATGGTGCTCACAAACATGACATTTTCATCCTTTTAGTAGTGCAGAATAAGCTTATTTGAAAAGTTTCAACCCGACAATCATTTACCAGTAAAGTTAATATGCTGTTATTATGTTTCAACCTATTTAACCATATAGGCATTTTTCTCTACCTTCTCTGTTTGTAGTTTTTAAAGTCTCAAAATGCTGAGCAAGAAAAAACATAAAAGAGTGGGTTTGGGTCTCCTTGACAGATTCTGACCAGTGACTTTTTAAAAGCACCCATACAACAGTGTGGACTGCATAATACCCAGCATTAGTTCTGGAAGCATTCCAAATTGAAGGAAGACATGGAGTTTATGTATAGGCAGTTCACACAAAAAGATTCTCTCCGTTAAAAGAAGTTGTGATTATTTACTTGGAAACTGAATCTTTGCATCTCCACTGGCTTGATTAACTTCTCTACCAATTGAATAAATATGGACATGGACTTGTTTTCTTAAAAAAAAAAAAAAAAAAAAGGTTCACTTTTACAGTTACTAAATATCTTCAGTTATATTAATATGGTTAAGAAATCACACTTAACCCTACCAGAATGTGCCTTAACTTACAGTATGCATGACAGCACAATTCAGAATTGTTTTTTTTCCAATATGCACTCACCTCAATTTATGAATAAGCAGGCACTAAGGCAGAGTATTCTCCCTAAAAAACAGAAGAAAGCTTGAAGATAAAGTAAAGGTAAGCTTCCTTTGAAGCAAAGCCCAGTGCTTTGTAATGTATAATGAGAAATAACATTTTGATTTCCTTGAATGAACATAAGCTTGGGGAATGGGAACCTAGTAATCTATGTGACAGAACTCAGCTGTCACTGCAGGATGAATTTAAAATGTGTTGTGTCTTTATGTAAAAGCACAAAGGGTGCAACTGAGACAGGCACCTCTCTGCTAACAGCAAATCTCAAATCAAGCATGAATCAAGACTGCAGTTCAACAATAGTAGTTTTGATAGGTGACTGTAAACTCACTACGTCCTTTGGAACCCTTCTCACTGATTCACAAATAAAAAAAAAAACCCAGTAAGTTGCATGAGAAGCGAGAAGACAGGAACAACAGTACTCAAGAGGATTGTATACAGCAAGTATTCAGCTACAAGGTGGTTTAATACTAATGATGCAATATTCTTCAAAACCCACAAATTTTCTTGCTGACGTCATGCTACTGATTCCTGGATTGTTTCCAGAAAAAAATTCAGGTCTGGCATCAGTTCTCTGGAACAGTGTGTTTCAACTGCTATCCTAGAAAAAAGATCTGCTAAGAAAAGAAATTTGTAGTCATACAGAGAGAACCCTAGGATAGAAAGATGCCCTGGAAACCACTGGTGTCATACTGTAGCAAACTGGATTATTAAATTAAACTGTTTCTTCAAGTAGTAAACATTAATTTTAATAGCAATTTAAATGGGAAATGGTAAAAGTTTTGTTAAGCAACAGATAAATTATAAGCCATTTTGACTAACCTGAACCATACCAGTATTTAGCAGTTAATACATTTTGCTTCTAAAATTTCAAAGGCAGTCAGATTGCATTTGTGGAAATGTATTACTCAGCCCATTTAGAGTTTATCAAGATACTAAATCTACTTTCTGTGACAAATACTACCAGAGAAGTTTTTGTTCTTAACTGTATCTTCAGGCAGGTTCACAGCTTACAGATGGGACTAAAAACTGCACACCATGGCTTGGTATCCTGCTTCCCTTAACTAAGGTAAGGAAACCTTCAAAAGCTTTGGTACTGAAATCTTTCTTTGCTGTCAAATCAGCAGGAATATATCTCTTCCCCTATTACTCAATAGGAAGTGAGAAAGATGTCTTTATAGACCACTCATTAATTTCAAAGACCAAAAGGAGGATCAAGTTAAATTTTATAGTACTCCTTTGAAGCCCCAGATTCAAGCAAAATACTACTACCATCAAAAAAAGCCTACAGGAGTTGCTCCCTTTATTTTGTTTTTATCAATTAATCTTTGCAGCAAAGGAAAGATGGGTATCTTCCAGAAAACAAACATGGATTGAAATCATGATAATGGTTATGCAGAGGTAAATAAGCGACTAAGAAGGACAAAAATGATATGGCACTCATCCTATCTGACCATGAAACAAAACCAGCACTGAGGAGATAGCTACAGTGAAAATGTAGCTAAACCTCTTTTTCAGTGCTGTGCTTACATGTATCAGCTACTGGAAAGTAAATTTAAAATAGACAACTGAACAGATAGAAATGTAACAATTTAAACAACATTCCAGACATTTATAGGCAAAAAATTTTAGAATGTAATAAGAGAAAAGGAGTAAAATATCCTTGTTAAGGTAATTTTATACTGTCAGGTTCATAACAAGCTGTTAACTTTGGTCCCAACTGTAGGATCTAGAAGCAAGCAACCTACTATTTCCACTGAAGATAGCAGACTAAACCAACTGGATTTCAACTTAGGCCACTGAGCTCATCTGAAGGAAAAGAATCTTTCCCATATGCAAACAACATCAAATAACACATAAATGATGTAAAATTATATTGTCTACCCTAACAATTACTTACACTTAATTTTAGCTATTCATCAAGTTTCTAGTGTAGGCTAAAAGAAGCAAGTATTTGCTAAAAGAAAACAAATGGTTAGGTAAGACTTTATGCAGTTGCAAAGTTTCTTTCCTCAAATGTAGTAACTGTAAAAGCAGTGAACAGAATCAGCTAGAGTGCTGGGAGACAAGAAAAAAATACCCTATTACAGCATGAAAGCAAATTGAAAATCAAACTCTGAAATTACTGCATAACATCTCTAGCAGCTCCCCTCACACTTAAGCCCCAAGGAGTTAGTTAAAACTAACATCAACTTTTTTCACCTCTGCCATTTAAAAGTCAGCCTTTGTTCCAACTGTATTTTTGTTGGTTTTGTACATTACAAGAACAGTAATCAATATAACATTTTGCCCTCCTCCTTGGCTTTAGCATTTTTATAAAAGAGGTGAGGCAAACAAGATTGGCATACATATATAAATATATATATATTCTGTATCTGTGACATACTGTTATTGTTCCAAAGCTGTTAATGAGGGGGACAAAATGGTGAGATTATTTTTGGCTGGCATCATACTTCATAATTATACAAACTCACTATCTAGGAAATGCCTATGCAGCTGAAATACTGTCCAAGTTCTCATACCTAAAACATAGTATAGTCTGGTGACACATATGCATTTTGGCATCCTGATTTGATAAATACTTGAATTCTTCCAAGAAATAATATGAATGTATTGTATACTACAATGTAAATTCTGGATCTTTGTATGCTAGGATGATGCATTCAAGTTTCAAGAAACATTCAAAAATAAGCTTCCCAAGGGCACCAAAATTCTTAATAATTTATTCACAGAATTCTGGTGCTGTTAAGGCACAATGTTCCAGCCTGGAATCTAAAGTAATATGAAGAGATGAAACAAAAGGAGCACCTTGAAGGTTGAAAGCCCATCTGGTGGCTCTAATGGGGAAATGATGACAAATGGTTTTACCATCAAGAAAGCAAATGGATAAACCTTTTGAAGCAAACAGAGTCAATATAAGTTGATACTTTCCTTCTGTCTTTGGAGAAGGAATGAAACACCTAATCTCTGATTACTCAAGTTATTTTTTCTTCTCTGCCACCTATGTGAACATTCAGATGTTGCTTCAACAGTACCTTATCGTAAGGACATGGACTGAAAAAGTAATGCATGAGAACAAATTCACCAAAACTATCTGTAATATTCACTGCTCACACTTTCTTGGTCTTGTTAGACCTGGGGATTCCAAGCACAGTTTCCCCAAATAACCTGTCACTAGAAGCTGTGTAGAGGTCACTTGGTCTAGTAACCTATGCTTCTTCCTTTGTGCCTCGCACAGCTGAGTTGTGTAGTACAAAAAAACATCATCTGCTTCTTCCTTCAGACTGGAATGGACAAGCTCACTGAAAACACAGAGGAGTCCCAGATTCCAACTGAGCAGCCTTTGACCTGAAAGGGTACTGATCTTTAAATCAATTATTTTTAATGGTTTGAACTCCAACCCTGATCATTATTTTCATTCAGTCTGTCTTAAGGGCATGGATGTGCTCAAACATCCAAAACCACGTGTGGGCACATTACATGCAATGCAGCCTGATACACAGAAACTTTGGCTATCAGCTGCCTCTCACCATATAGATTTTACTTCTTCCCACTTCTCTGTGGGAGTCCTTTTGTAAACAATCTATTTTATTACAGCTAGCCTTACCTTGACAGAAACACACAGGGAATGTCAACACATATTTAGAGAATGACAGAGAGGTAGATCTTGCCAAACAAAGCCTGATTTATCGACCTTTTTTTTTGTTTGTTTTTTGTTTAACTATGTATTTTAAGCGATTTTTATAGCTTTAATCTTTTCCAAATGATATCAGTGCCTCAGCTGTTGCATTTGACATCACATTGTCAGTAACTGCATGCCTTATCAGCACTGTCAGTGGATCCTGGACCTGTTGTATCAGGTATGCTACGAAGCCAGAAGCAACGATATTAATCTAAAATCTGAAAATGTGCATTCCAAAACCAAAGCAGTCAATGGGCTTAAGCAGTACTGTAGACTCTTGTTAGAACTTTTGTCACAGCACAGTTAGACCAGCAGGTATTTCATATGCAGCCTAAGTAATTTTCCTTAATATATGAGGAAAATCTAAGGTTCATTTCTAGAACAACTAGGAGGATAATTTCTTAGAAGGAAGAGAAACCATGAGAACCTCAGACAGGCCTGCACTGCACAAAATCATTAGCATTCATTGCTTACTATAAAAGAAGGTACATGCAGTTAGAGGAAGGAGTAGTGCAACATATGAGATGCTTCATATCTGATTCACATCTTTCAGTCTGGACAACTAAAATCTGAGTATGCAAAAATAATTCACAAAAAATTAAAACTTAATTTTTAAAGTTATAGAAAATAATATATGTTTAAAAATAAAGAACTGGCTTTTTTTCAACTTAATTTTTAATCACTTAAGCTCTGAAGGTAATATTTTGAGCAAAAATATTGGAATACTCCTATGCAGCCAGAAAATTATTGCAGCAAGTTGAAAGAATGCCTAGGATTTCTTATCTTACAAGAAAAAATAAAAGCCTAAACCTTGCCTCCTGTTGGTCATATGCTGTCTTTCGGGTAACATGAATCCATATTTTAGCACAAGGCCAGCTACTTATGATTTCATATTTAATGCTGCAGATTATTACATCTTTAAAATTTTGTTTGAATTCCTGTTTTAATCTAAACACACAGAGCTCTTGGAATATCCACTACTGCCTTCTAGTTTGTCTTTTAAGGACTTTTTAATGGGAAACTTGCAAAAGAATAAAAATATAATTTCCCACCAACAATATTACTAAAACACTAGTACAAAACACTTTATACTAGAAAAGAGCAGAATATATCTTTGACTTGTGTATTGACAATTTATTCTTCCAAAGAGAAAGGCTCTGCTTTATAAGCAGTTGCTGAGAAATAGGTTCTCAATTAAATGTCAGTTCAATTAAACATTACTCCTCCTTCCCTGATTTCACATATATACACCTTGCCTGAGAAGCAGCCAGGCAGAAGTCAAGTTTCTCACAACATACCTCGATTAATCTTCAAACTGCTGGCATTTAGGGTATCAGAATGACTACTGCCAGGTAACAGAAGATGCACTGTTACTGGCAGTACCCAAAGTAATACCAGACACCACCCACCCTGCTTACTTAGGTTTCTTTTTGTGCATGCAACTATCTCTTTTCCAGTCACTTTCCCAGCCACAGTTCTGACTATTAGGAAGGCTACTTCAGTGTAAGACTGCACTATCTACACGGTCAGAAAGAGTCTGCAGGGAAGAATAAATTTTTAGTTAAACCTATCTGCCAGTCATCTCACTAAGAAATGTCTTTTAACTCCATGCTGTTCCATCCTAAATCAAACAGGCTTTCTATTTTTACCCCTACAATGCATGGTAACAAAATACTCTCAAAATAACAATATACATCTCAAAAATAGCAGCAGCCCCTTTCCCTTTTTCTGTTCTAAAAGGCAGTGAGTGATTTTAATCTTTAAAAAAAATAGCTAGAAGGTTTATTCAACACTGGAATGCTTCATTACTTTTGTGTTCATCCATTGGTTATCAACTCATTCTTAGCCTGTATAACTTGGAAAAGCACTGTGACAAATTAGATTATTAACCCTTTTACAGGGCCACAGCACAGTAAAATTCAGCAAAACGTAAGTATCTTTTCTAGAAAAGCCATTTCCAATTATTAGAAAGTGAAAAATGATGGGAGATGAGCTGTTCATTCAAACTAGAGAAAGAATTTCAATAAGGCCTATTTTTTATCTCTAGCTGCTGGCAGATTTTTATGATATGGTTTCCTTAGCACAGCCTGACTTCACAGAAAAACATCAGCATGGTAGAAGAGTGACATAAGCTGAAAGGCCAAACTAAAAATAGCAACAAAAATTAACACTAATAAATAAGAAAGCAGCTGGGGTAAAATATAAAACATGGGTGCTGAAAATGAAAATAAAAGACAACTCAGTAAGAGACAATTCAGAAGTACACTTTATGCGTCTAATGAATATACACAATACAAACAAATGCTAATATTAGATTAGTTTATACAGACTAATCATGCTATTTTTATGTTGTACTTATGCATACCTTTCTCATTTTCATAATACTTTTTTTTTTTTTTTTTTTAATTATCCAAATTTACCAGATTCCATGGTCATCTGAAGCAATCCATCAAGAGCACTGGAAAGCAGACCTCTGCTGGACACTTTTAAGTGGCTTAATATGACAGGCACACCTTGATATTCCAAAAATAAGGCCTTCCCTTCATCTGTCTTCAAGTCTATGCGAAGAGAATCAAATGCCTGAGCCAGGTAATCCACTGAAAGATATCAGAGCACAGGTGATAAACCTTCTACAATCTGAGTTCCTGTTGCACATGTATACTTCAAAGTTATATGTTGGAAAATGTTAAATTTTATTTTTATTTAATTCATCCTTGGTCTGTTTTTATTCCTTAATAATTTGTTGTGAATAGAGGAAAAAAACTACAATTCATAAGCTGTAGAAAACCACACAAACATAAAGCTATTCCAAGATTTTGCTTGAGAGGAAAGATATTACAAGCTTGCATGGTTTGAGATAGTGTTGGTTTCAACATCTGGGAAACCTCTATTAAAAAGAGTCAAGGGCTGATTTGTCTGAATAAGAGCAATTACTTTCATGAGAGCAACTACTTACACTCCTTCCCATAAAAAGCTGTAGTTTCAGTGCATACATTTTATACACTCATCCATTGTGGTGTGCACTAAATCAAATAAAGAATGTCGATTACGTGAAACTATATAATTTTCTTAATTTCCTTATGT
Source organism: Heliangelus exortis (assembly GCF_036169615.1). NCBI lineage: Eukaryota > Metazoa > Chordata > Aves > Apodiformes > Trochilidae > Heliangelus > Heliangelus exortis. Next base: position 60,037,352 of record NC_092422.1, read on the forward strand.
CAGATCTGTCTCACTATCTTGGAATAGCATTGATCATCTGGAGAGCTGAAATGAAACAATTTATCCAGAAAAGTTTAACTACAGTGCCATCTGCTGGATACAGGCATTTTGAAGGAAACACGCTGTATGTTCAAACCAAACGTGCTACTTTATCACTACATCATTAGTGCCATGTGGCTAGAGTGATTAAAATTCATGCATAGTGATATTCGACATATGTTTTAAAACAGATCATATTTTCCATGTTATAGAAGCCAGCAGTAAAAAGCAACCATGAGAAGCTAAACTGTTTGATTCTAACCGACAGAGTTCATCTGTTTAGCATTTCTGCAGTAACTATTTTTTGCACTGCAACTCTTTTTTGTGTTGCTTTCATCAAACATTACTAGAAATGTGAGTCTCAGTTTAAGAGTAATTATCAGGCTTCACCAAAATACCTTGACAGAAATAGTTCCCTCCAACATCTGAAATACTCTATTTATTCACCAATGATATCAGGGTGGTCTTCTACCATGTTTAAATCCTGTGTTTACTGTAAATGATCACTATATAAATACTGCACAGGTCAGTTAAGCATAAAGACAAACTAATCTCCTTAACCATTTAACCCAGAAGGATGACTTTCATGAACAAGAAAATTGTTCATTATCTGTGGATGTTAAATCTTTGACATTCCTAATTAGTGTCAAGCAGGGTGCAAGAGACTGCAGCAATTTTGTGATGTGTATTTCTGCTGCCTAAGAAATGGCTCAAAATTCATAATATATTTCATGCAAGCGACTGAAAACATTCAGATGCCAAAGCAGGCATCTAATTATGACATTCTAGCATGGTTTTTCAGGATTACCTTGAAAATTATCATCTCAATAACCTATTGATCCTGATCCCACCTGTTACTAGCAGAAGGGGTGTATTACTAGTAAAGACATTTAAAAATATATACTATTCTGAGAAAAAAGACAGTAAAAACAGAATCAAAGAATAATTTAGACTGGAATCTATTCCAACCCTTCAGCCCAAAGAAGGACCATTTCTAAAGTTAGATTAGATAACCCCCGTGAACCAATTTTTGCCAAAAGAATGACCTGTGCTTTTAAAATATCCTTGAAAAGGGAAAAAACAGGTGGTTAACATCACAAAGAAACACCAGAGGCTTATACATTCATTTTTATGCTATCCTTGCAAAATTTGTTCTTGTAGAAAACCTCAGTTATGCAGCGCCACGGTACTACACCACCTCTTACACCTGCTCTTAATATATATATATAAATAACAATTAGTGTTTTCTTCCTGAATTCCATAAAAAGGATTTGTAACATCTCTTGTTCCCTGTTTTCATTGGAGAGAAAAAGGCTTCATAACTGAAGGCAGTTAAGAGTGAGTTACCCTGTTCTTTGAGATGTATTTTCCAGTTTTTTTCCACCCTGTCTGGACACAACCTAATTCTTATTAACTCAGTGTCTATTTTGAAATCTTTACTTGTTCCCTCTCCCACAAGGCAGAGAACACCCAGCTTCCTTAATTTCTTTGCCAACATAAAATCATATGTAGGTTTTAAGTAGAGAATTCTACTTTACGTTACTATTATACATTTCTCCTAGTGTGAAAGGTGGGAGGATTCTGACAACAAAGAAGTAGAAAAAAACTCAGTAGAAGGAGAAAGTCACTCACTCTGTGAGGCCCCCCTACACAATCAAAGAATCGGCTGGGTTGGAAAGGACCTCTGAGAGCATCAAACCCAACCCTTGATCCACTCCCGCTGCAGTTACCAGACCATGGCACTGAGTGCCACATCCAGTCTCTTCTTAAAAACCTCCGGGGATGGAGAATCCACCACTTCCCTGGGCAGCCCATTCCAATGTCTGAGCACCCTCTCTGTAAAGAATTTCTTTCTAATATCCAACCTAAACCTCCCCTGGCACAACTTGAGACCGTGCCCTCTTGTCTTGCCTGGGAGAAAAGACTGACCCCCCCCTGGCTATCCCCTCCTCTCAGGGAGTTGTAGAAAGTGATGAGGTCTCCCCTGAGCCTCCTCTTCTCCAGCCTGAACACCCCCAGCTCCCTCAGCCTCTCCTCATAGGATCTGTGTTCAAGTCCCTTCACCAGCCCAGTTGCCCTCCTTTGGACCTGCTCCAGGACCTCAATCTCCTTCCTGAACTGAGGGGCCCAGAACTGGACACAGGACTCGAGGTGTGGCCTCACCAGGGCTGAGTACAGGGGCAGAATCCCTTCCCTGGACCTGCTGGCCACGCTGTTCCTGATACAGGCCAGGATGCCATTGGCCTTCTTGGCTACCTGGGCACACTGCTGGCTCATGTTCAGCTTCCTGTCAATCCAGACTCCCAGGTCCCTCTCTGTCTGGCTGCTCTCAGCCACTCTGTGCCCAGCCTGGAGCTCCCCATGGGGTTGTTGTGGCCAAAGTGCAGGACCCGGCACTTGGCCGTGTTGAACCTCATCCCGTTGGAATCAGCCCAACTCTCCAGTCTGTCCAGGTCCCTCTGCAGAGCCCTCCTGCCTTCCAGCTGATCCACACTCCCCCCAGCTTAGTGTCCTCTGCTAATCTTCTAACTGTGGACTCAATCCCCTCATATAAATCATCAATGAAGATATTAAACAGAACTGGGCCCAGCACTGATCCATGGGGGACACCACTGGTGAGCGGCCACCAATTGGATCAGCACCATTCAGCACCACTCTCTGGGGGCCTCCAGCAGTTCCTAATCCAGCACAGAGTGCTGCTGTCTGAGCCAGGCTTCACCAAAATATCTTGACAGAAATAGTTACCTCCAACATCTGAAATACTGTATTTGTTTTTCAGGAGAATGCTATGGGAGACCAATGCCTTTGGTTAACAAAAGGCAGAAGTATGAGCTGAAAAACGAGGTAGATGCTTCAGACACAATAATCCCCTAATAGCCACTGAAGACTGTCTGGACTATTTGTTTAAGAGGGTATTTTAGTTTTTCTTTCTTTGTTGTTGGTTTGTTGGTTTTTTTCCCCTCCACAAAATAAATCCACAAAAAGCAAAGTCATTATACAGTCAGAAACTCAACTTGGTAGTGTGGCAATTACACAGCATTTAGGATTCAGAGGGGACCTATCAACCCTGCTGCTTTTATGTTGATGAACTCATTTTACAGAGGTGTACAAAGTGGCTTTATAGCAATCACTGAAGCCATTGTTGAATTAAAGAAACTAAGTCAAAAGAGAAAGCTAACAATAGAATCAAAATAAGACATTCTTTTGGATTACTCATCAAATCTGCAGATTTACATATTAAGAACCTTCCGTAACTTGAACTGTAATGTATATATGTAATTATTATATATGTAGTAATATGTAATTCAGATTATACACTACTGCTGAAGTTTTCAAAGAAGTCATATATATAGAAATACATAGGAATTTGTTTAAATAACCAGAACTTGTCTGTAAATTAATTATAAAATATCTCTATAAACTAGATTGGTTGAAAGTTTTTCTTTGTGTTCTGATAGAAAAGCATACACCAATCTCTCTGTCAAAAGGATAAGGAAAAAAAAGAGTTTACGCCTCCTTCATAATATACTGAACACTCACAAGCTCACAATAAACAGTCTGGTTTTGCAATTACTTAGAGAAATTGTTTTGGTCTTTTCAGATTGTATGTTTTCAAAGAAGTCCCACTGAGATGATATGCCACTGCAGAAGTGGAGTAAACTATCATGATCTGAAGCAGAAATCACTATTTTCAGAGCTGTGTTATGTTCTCATCTGACCTTGTCATTTTTACTCAAAGACAACATTTTGTAAGTGGGTTGGTTTAACAGTGAAATCTGAATGAAAAATCATGTTAAGAACTAACAGTTTCATAGTGTAGCATTTTTCAGTGTTGACTGTTTTCTAAGTAGCCCTTTGCAGTGGCAGACAGTGGGAGAAAAAGGGAGAAGGATACAGGTCAGGGCTATTATATGAATTGTATGCTAAACTTAAAGCCATTTCAGGACATACATTGTATCACAATTCAAACTAAATTATAACCCACTAGAGAACTGGCTTTCTCTGTGTGACTCCAGATACAACAGAAATTCCTATGAACACCAGATTGATCTACAAAGAAAAATGCAGCAAAGTTGTAACTGTCAGAAAAGAAACACTTGACACTGCAGCTGATCAGCCTTTCAGGGCATAGCTAAACAACCTACGAGCTTAAAACAGGACAGTCAAATTCTAGAATGTGCAAAATCTATTTCAGTTTTTCAGGAGCAACAAGTCATGCCATTCTATACAGGTCATGCCATTCAGTAAAGGTCTTGGCAATCCAACCACTGCTGCATTGACAATTTGACAGAATTACCAGCATCTCTTTTTTCATTCTTCAGAAATTTTGATTTGTCTCACAAGAAGTCATCATATTAAAATGAACACACAAATTCCATCATGAAAGTACCAATAAGAAGATCATACGTGTTTCCAGTATATTTTGCTTCATGAGGCAGTAAAACTCAGACAAAAAACACTTTTCACTAATAAAGCATAAGAGACCCTGAAGTACCACTGAAATGTTTTCTGTCCAAGTACAAATAATAAAAATTAAAAAAAAGTTAAAAATCAGAACTTACCTTGTGTCACTGTTTTAAGCACAATTAATGTAGACAGAAACCTCAAAGGCAGACAGGTACTCTTGAAGAAACCTGCTGGTTTTGATTTACTCTCTGTAGACTGTTCAGAACTACGTGGATGTTGCTTACTTACTATGCCTTTGAAAATATCTTCACCAAGCCTCCTCATTGTTGATGTCACCATTGCATGCTGTTTCAAACAATGCATACAGTCAGTGTAAACACTAAAACCCAGTGTACTATGTACATATGGTTCCCTAGCAATTAAATATTAAGTAGCAAATGGTTTGATCATGGTTTGATCTGCATAGAAGATACTACTCCATGTTCCAACAGCAGATGAAAATTATCACTGTGCCTCATCAACACATACTTCACAACAAGACTACTTAGTCAGTGCCCCTGATATGCTGGCATTATTTAAGGTGCCTCTGGTTCTAGAATAAGCTCAGTTTCAATCAACCCTATTTTGTAAGGATGTCTGAAGTTATATTCTGCAATAGCATTTACAGATTCAAGGTCTAAACACAAACACTGAACAACTAAGATCTGACTTTTCATCAGAAACCATACAGAAATAGTACTTCAGAACCAGATTTCACAATATGATATCTGTTTTTCACAATATGAATATTATATTTCACAATATGATAATTTAAAGTTGAGGTTCTTATTGGCACTAAAACAAAAAAAATTACTATTATCTTGAATTTAAACTCAAGATATTTACAGTTTTCTACCCTTGCTTTAGCAATATCACTACTGACAGAATTATGCACTATACTGAGTATTTATTACTACTGTCTTCTTTATTATACTGTTAAGTATTTTCTTACAGCAGACTAGTCAAAGGGAGTAAGGAATGTCTTGTGTTTAAACAGCGAGCAGAAAACAGAAAAAACATTCATATGCGACTTTGTCACAAATTTCCACCAGTTTCAACAAATTTCATGTTGAAGGCAAATACTGCTTTGGAGTGAGTTTCATAAATACTTATGTAAAAATATAATTTGAGATGCTTAGACACTGACAGAGAAAACTATGCTTAAAGATATAATGCAAAATTAAAAAATAACTTTCCATATACATTTAAAAGTCAAAATCCATTACTATCTTATGGGAAGGTAGTTTTTAAAAAAATACACTGCAAGAAGACTATTTATACCTGGATATCATTGTCTAGCTGCCTTATAGACCAGTAAATAAATTTAATCACAGGCATGTGTAGTTTAGGATTCACAAAAGGCATCCACTGGAGTTGCTCTGCAACTATAGGCAAAAGCTGTAAAAATATAAAAAGTAAAATTACATGCAGGATATGGAACTACTCCATAAGGTAACTAAGTGAAAAAATAAAAAACCCAACCAAATAAACCTCCCAATATTCTCTTGGAGTTTACTGGACTACATATGCAAATACTCACTGGGCAGATCCAGGATGGGTTACAGAATTATATGAATACACAGATTTTAAACTTTATAGAGGTTTACATAGAAAAGTGGAGATACATCACACGAGCTCAGTCTTGGTAAATGCAGTAACGATGGCTAAAAATCTTTAATATCATTAAGAAAAACAGTAAAAGAAGACCTTCTGAACACCTGACTGATTTCCAGACCTTGGTATCCACAGGAATAATGCAGTAATTATATTAAAAGTATAGCATAGTATCTCCTTTTATCAGTAATAAATTGAAGCCTTAATATCTACTATGGGAATAAAAATATTTTAAATCAGACATACTGATCTCCTTAAAAATAGAAATTATGTACAGTACTACACATAAAACACAATACAAATTATCAGCTTACAAAAGTGACTTGATATGAAATGCTGAAACCCAAGTTGAGACTGAACACCACACTTCTTTTCCTTATAAATGATCTGTATGCTTTATGACAAATTACCTATTATATCTCACTGCCAAAATTAGTACTGACTTATTAAGAGGGGGTTTTAATTACTGTATCCATGTAAAAAAATAGGCTGACCTATTATATTCTCAAAACCATTTAATAAAAGCCATATATTCAAAAACATATAACACAAGCAAAGAATCCATTCCCCTTTACCTTCATACACCTTTCCTGGGTGCAGGTTTTTTTTGAGGTTTGGATAACCAGAAGATTATGACTGTCCTCTCTTTGTTCTTGTATTTTTATTTTGCTAAGGTGCTGGTCTGAGATCCAATCCATAAGTAAAGTTAAGAGCTCATAAACTTGTGAATTCAATGGTAGCTGCAATACATCCAAAGCATCAGATATTTCAGCTTTCAAGGTGATGACTTTTCTAAGCCAAAAAAGTAACAGGTAGAAATATATGAGAGTACACTGGTTCTGAAATATTATCCATAATTTAAAGGATGCTGAGTATACACCTGATATAATCTGGGAGGCAAGTTACAGTACTGGGAGCTTGTGGAAAACAATTTATTTGAGGAAACAGTGATCTTGAACTGGCCATCTGTGCTCTGTTGGGTCTTGCACCCAGTCTGAGAAGCTTAAACATTACTAATATAATCTGTAACTTATAATATCTCTGCAAAAAGTAAACTGCATGTGGATCAGGGGGTAGAGGGCAGTGATTCTATCCCAGAGACTACTGCACACTGAGGAGTTAAAAGAGATCCACATCACAGCTGACTTAAGAAGGTGCAACCTGTGCTGCACAGACCTTTTAACTGCAGCTTATCCTGTGTTTAAGCTCACTTTAACAGGAGCCTGCAGGCAGCTCACAACCTGGTGCTGGTGATCATGCTTACTGCCTAGCTATGCCTTTATCTAAAATTTCAGAGCAACAAGAAGTTATCCTCTGAATGTCCTTGATGAACAGAGCTGCTCTTTTGTAAGAAAACCATATAACAGCTTGAATGACCGAAAAGGGGGAGCTTCTCTCCAAGGAAAGGACCTGCCCTGGTTAAAATCCACCCAGACTCCATCTGATGCTGCACAAACATGAGGCTCCCAGCATCTGAAGGGGTGTAAGATTTGGTCATTACCTATACTCTTCTTTTTATTCTGTCTTAATAGAACCTTTATTAAGCCATAACAGACCCTTCTTACAGACATACAGAAAGAATTCTGCACAATTTCTCTCTGTCACTCCCCACTCCCATTTGCCCTGCAGAACATGTACTATTTGTGATGTCTTCTGGGTGTGAAAAACACACACATAATTTATTTAGTACTTAGACAAATGGTTATAAAAGGCTGAGGAAAAGGTTTTCACATACAAAATCACTCAATTTATTAATTCTGGCAAAATTAATTACAGAAGGAAGCAAATTCTTAAAGTCCTTTGCATGTGGAAATTCTAATTTCATTGCACCAGGCGTTTAGACCATACAGTGCACTGCTGTTAATATTTAACTGGGTAAATTTAACATACACATTTTTCAAAAACGAGCAAAAACTTCATGAAATTGTCGTTCTGTGTCTGTACTACACCGCAGTGAAATACTCATGCACAGAGGTACCTGAAGCCAGGCTGCACAAACAATTCTCTGAAGATTTGAAAAGTTTTCTTTATCTAACTTCAGATGACAATTTTTCTGTTCATTCAGAGCTATAGCTATTGAAATTTTATATTTCACTTGCAACCGAAGTACACTAAACCCCATATAAACAGAGAAATATGTTTGCTATATATAGACAGCAGTTTTAAGGCATCTGATGCAAGTAATTAAGTAGGATGGTGTGAATCTCTTTCCCATTTCACAGTTTAGCCTCTAGCTGGAGCAGATCATTACCAGTTGGGAAATGATGGCAGAGTACTACAAGAGGACTTGCTACTAAGTGGAACAATGTGGAGACAGAAAGCATTTAATTAAGTCATGTTAGGTGGTTTCTAATTTCTAGCAGATACACAGAGAATGTTTGACTGCCTACTTACTATCTTTAGAATGAATCTTTCATTTTGCCCAATTCTTACCTTAGTAATTTTTGACATTACCATCCCTTTTTCCTGCTTGACAGGTTTACTTTGTTGCACCACTTGACATGTATTCTTAGACTTCTGTATCATTAAAAACTCATGCTTCCTCTACAACAAAAAGTAACAATTATTTATATTTTACTTGTTACCTAAAAAGGAAGCAGGTACATGCAGGAACAAACCTTACTTGTAGATTCTCTAAACGAGCTTGTACTTTTCTTGCTTGACCTTCCAGCTTCTTGTTCAGCTCAGTTACATCACTTAACTGAAAGAATCAAAAGATATCAAAGTTTCAGTGAATTCACTTCTTGACTTAATTATCACACTGAAATAATCTGATGTTGCCAAGCAAGTAAATTAACTAAATTCAAGTTCTTCTGAGAGTGTAAAGTGATTAGATGATACACAGGAACCAAATTTCATCACTTTTCATGAAGAAGTGACACGAAAATGGAGCACACATTTCAAGAATGATCTTGTTAATGGGGGGGGGGGGGGTAAATGTTTCCTTTTGTGCAGAATGAAACACACACTGACTATGCTACAAAACCCATTTACTCTGTGAGAAAATGGTGAGGAAAACTGTAACCTCCATTTACATACAAGAAACATGCTCTATGCATAGGACAATGAGCAGCATGATTTTCACAAAAGCCCTCAGCTGGCAGAGAATTGCAAAGATTTTGTACTGAGAGGAAATGGACCTATCAATTGCACTAGAACCATCAACATTCTAGGTGGTAGGTCTGTCTTTCTCTAAGGGAAAGAATAAGCCTCTGATGTTGATTTTTATCATACTCAAGCTATAAGAACTCAAATTTAATTCTAAATTACTTGACTATTGTTTATTCAGAGAATTAATTAGTGTATCAGTATATAAGGCCAGACTTAGTAGTAAAGTGAGATGTAAATTCTCACTCTCTTTATTACTATAAACCACTGTCTCAGCTTAAGAACTGAGAAAATACTGCCTTAATTAACATTTGTAAAAATAATTCAAATTCCTGAGCAAACATAAAGCTGGAAATACACATTCTAGTGTTTATTTAATAGGATCAGCATAGTAATTCAGCAGGTGGATTCTATAATCTTATCAAATACTTTCTCTTCATCCACTCTCAATTTGCTTCAGAGGACATGGATTTCTTCTTAAAAATTAGCTGTTGGGTTAGAGGAGTAAGTCCAATTTTTCTTATACCATAACAGATGAGAGAGGCTAAATTTCAAATACTGGAAAAAGGTCTGGAAAGTACTTACAGTCATTCATTCAATTCTTGTCTTAGAGAAACAAAAAATCTGCCATTTTGCAAACTTAAGCTGTCTAGCTCAAGCTACTGTTAACTGTAGCTTGTAAAATTATGGATAACAGGAAATAATTTATTTTACCTGTTTTCTTAAAGAGTCATTCATTTCCTTCAAGGTGTCAAATGATGACTTCAGCCTTCTGTTTTCTTTAGTTATTTCTCTCAATGCTTCTGTCAGCTGTTTAACCTCTGCCTCGTGTTGCTATAGAAATATCAATTTTCAAAACATGACTTACAAGAGACTATTTTAGAAGCAATTCTGAGCTAATCTCCATTTTAGTGTTAAAATGACAGGACACATTTTCAAAGCTCATGTTTTTAATTCTGTAGGGTCAAATTTGCATGCTCAACAAGTAGTGAGAAAAACATCCACACTGCATACTAAGAAGACTCTATAAAGAACCTAAGAGCAACATGCATAGCAAATTGATCTTACTCTTTCCAGATTCTACACAACACAGATTCTACCAATATATACATTTCTCAGACAAGACAAATGTACAAAACTTTTGTGAACTATAACTAAATACAAAGTTTTTATTTACAGCTTATTCTTCCACAAAATTTCAAAATAAAGAGTGGTTCTGTATTGTGGAAACTTCTGAGGTTTCAACTGGTTTTTCTAGTGTTGTTCACTCTGAATCGTGTACAAGAACCTAATCCTATGCTTCTTAGAATAGTGATCTCATTTACAGCACAAGCATATGAATAGCTAACTAGAACCTGCATATCCACTGCTGTTCTGCTCACTCCCCTGAACCTTATTTTAGATTTAATCTTCTCCCCTGAACCTTATTTTAGAATTAATCTTCTCTGGGACACCAGGGCATCTGGTGTACCTCGGATTTGGTGAAACTGAAAATTTTTATTTTACTGCAAATATTCCAGATATATATACCTAGTATCTCTCATTTTAGGAAAAAATTCTCTAGTGTGAGGGTAGTGAGACACTGGAACAGCTTGCCCAGAGAGGCTGTAGGTGCCCCCAACCTGGGAGTGTTCAAGGCCAGATTGGATGGGGCTTTGAGCAACCTGATCTAGTGGGAGGTGTCCCTGCCCGTGGCAGGGGAGTTGAAACTAGATGAACTTTAAGGTCTCTTCAAACCATTCTATGATTTCTCCCCTTCCATGAATTCACTGTTCTTCATTCATTCATTCACCTGCTAGTTCTCTACTTTTCCATTTCCAGACATATCCTCTCTTCCTGCATGTGCAAGCTACAGAAATAAAGCACAGCAGAAGTTTAAAGGAAGCAAGCCCCCTGCCTTCTCTATATTTCTGATTGGAAGCACATGAACCTCATTACAGCTACACAGAAAAAACACCCACAATTCCTTTTTTCTCAGCTGCCATCCTTCTTCAGTCAACAGGACCAGAACAGCCATGGGCATTCTTGTCTGAAGCCCCTACTCACACTTGGCTAAGATGGCATGAAATGACAGATCCCCACTTCATACCAATAAACATGCAGACACTGCCAGTACACAGAGTACACCCTATCACACCACACAGAATCTTTCATTTCCATATGACATGCATATATGCATTTGAAGTTAAGAACTCCATATGCAGTAAAGAGCTTTTTTTGAAGTTCAACAACTGCTCTTGTAAGAATCAGTGGAGAATATTACTCTGAAGGGTAAGTAGAACCAACTCAGTTGTTAAGCCATAGGGCTGCAGATGATGCCAGGATGTCCAAGCCACTTATTTTCAAAAGCAGTTCAGGTGATGTCATCCATATCATAACCACCTAGATCATTTCACTCCTGCCAGATGTCTGCTTAGTCTGTTCTAAAGTTCTTCAATACTGGAAAACACTTCAGTCTTGCCAAGCTACCTGTCCTTATGCTTAGCTATTTTTGCTTAGATTTAGATTTTCCTAATATTTATCCTAATCTGCCCTTACTACTACTACTAGGCATGAAAAAAAAAATAGTTCCTTTTTCTTTGTGGCAGCCTTTTACATAGCTGAAGTTTGGCACATTCATCCTCAATTCATCCTGTATATAGGACCCATGCATCCACTCATCATCATCTTTTTTGGCAGCTGATACTCCAAATGCAATAAAGTACACTCACACTTTCTAAACAGCATAATGTTTTTTTTTTCAGACCTGCTGTATCTTCAGTTTGTCAAGATCAATTTTAATCCTGTTATTTTCCAGCATGCTTGAAGTTCCCCCTCACTTTCTATTTTCCTCAAATTTAATAAATGTGCTTTTCTCACCATCAAGCTTCTTATTGAAACTACTAATACTCAACTGAAAAGATATGCCAGAATCCATTATGTACATTATTCAACTTCACTGTGAACTACTCTTTCACTATAGCTTTATTCCAACTGCATTACATCTGTTGTACTTTCCTAATATGATTATGAAAAAGCCACACAAAGCTGTATAAAACATTTCTAATTCAGTCCAGAGATTCATTAACCACTGTTCCTCTATTTGCAATGCCATTGCTGTAGGGGAAATGAGACTGATTTGGCAATTTATGATTCATCTATGGCAGTATTTATTGCATTGTGCTTCCAATTGTTTATTCATAGCTTGTTTCAGGATTTATTTATTTACTTACTTTTGAGAACTGACATTAATTTGATGACTGTACAACAGGTTCCCTTTTTAAAGACAGGCACCACATTTTTCAGTCCTCTAACACTCCGTTTGACCTCCACAAATTTTCACATATAACCACTAATTTTTCCTGGGTTTTCATAAGCCATTTCTCTAACTGGTGTAACATTCTTAATGGCCAGAGAACTTGAAACATCTAAATTAACATCTTAACTACTCCTTCACTGTTCAAAAGTCAAGGCCTCTCTCTTCTGACACCTGTCTCCCTTTTTTTAACATATAATCTATCCTCCCTCAACAGTTTGTGGTAAAGGTTTATCTCCACATTTACTAGCAACTTACTTTCTTAACTTGTGTTTTTGACACTAAGTACACAGATTGAGGGTCTTATCTTCATCATCTTCTGGATAATAACCAAGACTTTTCACAAGACCTAAATTGAATAGTAAACCCCCCCCAAGAACAGTGTTGTTGACCACAATTTTTCATTGCTGAAATTACACCATTTCATTTCCTCCCCAAAATCAGGTCAATCTTTTCCTTGACCTTCAAGTATTTTTCTACTAACCCTCTCTGCAATAGTTATAAAACCTCATTGTGTCTTAAAGCCTTCCCAAGGAAATCTACTTCAATTACAGCTAATGCAAATATTCTCATTTAATTTACATACAGATAGACAACATTTTTCTCTAATACCAGTCATTTCATTTTGCTAACATAGAAATAGGTTACCTTTCTTTTCCAAATTGTAACAGTAAAATGTAGCTAGAAATCAGACAAATAAATGTACCACTCTGAAACAGAAGCCATACAAAACCCCAAACAATATTTTTTCGTACTTCTTACAAAAACTTTTCATTTGAGGATTTCGGGTACTTTAAAGAAACAAGCAAACACACAATGACTTAAAGATAACTACAAGCAAGTTAAATGGTGTGTCTAGCAACAAACATCATAAATACATTACTGCACCTCTTTCATAATTCCAAATTTTGTGCGAACCTCTTCCTCAACACCTTTTATTTTAGCCAAAGCTGCTTCATGTCTGAAAAGCAATGTTTCTCGCTCTGTTAGAAAATGCTCTCTTTTCTGGAGTTGCAGAGCATACTCCTGCTGTGCTGCACTTTCCCTCTGTAGCAAGAAAACAAGTAATGAAACAGTTTTAAAATCCATGAAATTATCATACTTTAACAATGAATTGGATTTTTCTCAGAGATATGCTTATCTTTTCAGAAAATTATGCAGTATTACAAAGTAACTTAGTAACTAAAAGTATCCTGATGGGCATCTAAGTTCCCTTTCCCCACACATTAACCCACACTTCAATGTGTGTTGGGATGGCTCAGCCTCCCAAAATACAAAATTCAACTCTGCACAGTTTTTGAAGTATAAACCTAGAAAATTCAACTCAGGCTTTTGCTTCAAAAGTTTTGAATAATGGTGTTACCTATAAGACTAAACAGAGCTGATATAATTGTCCTGAATACTAGGTTACTGTATGTTTCATCAGTTAGTGGGAAGCACCCCTGAAAAAAGTGGTGAGGAAAAAGAGATACAAAACTATCTTTGCAAAAGACAGTCCTGGCAGAAGCATGTGAGCTATTAAAGACAAACTCATAGAGGTTCTTCTGTTAGTGGTCTAGACCTGCTAGAGGATGAACTCCTGGGATTCCCCAGCAGCAGAAAAGTAAAGATATAATGGAATAGAGGGCTCTCACAGGAGGCCATCAAGGCAAGCACTCCTGAATGTCTGGAGCAAGGAGAATAGCTCCAGATGCTCTCAGCAGAAACAAGGGTTGCCTGTCCCTCCATGCCCAGAGTGTGTCACAAGACACTGCTTTTGGATGTAGCATCACTGTGTTCAAATTCCCTTAAGCTGAATTTTGTCTTTTTTTACCTGCTATGCAAGTCAAAGCACCATTACCAAATCAGGGAATTTATTTAGGGAAAGAGGCAGATAATGACAGAGTTTTAGTATGTAAGTAATTGTTATTAGTATAAGTAATGGTTTTAGAATAAGAGTATATAAGAAGTAGTGATTTAGTATACATAAATAATTTCTGAATTCTCTGTCAGAAGTGAGAATCTTCATAACAATAATCAACAGAATTTTTAAGGTGATTCAAGTTCCTACCTGGAGCTTCTGATGTATGACAAATAACTCGTCATAAATTTGACTGACGTGAGGTGGTATTAAGTCTTGACCACTGCATGCTTGAGCATTACTTCCACTCATAATTTTCCTTACCAAACCACTGGCACTATTTTGGTCGCTATTTTTTCGTGTATTTGTAGCTAAATGGAATGGTAAGGTGCTGCCTATGGAAAGGAAAAACCCATTTTACATTTAAAAATTAGACCTAGATAAATAATGACGTGATTGTTGCTCCAAAACATTAAAAAAAAAAATACAAATTTAGGTATTTAGAGTAATAAGTATAGAGCAAGACATATAAAAATGAGAAAGGAATTTAAAGAATTAATATACTCATTTATATTAATATACTCTCAATTTGAGAATTGCTCAAAGCTGTGTTCCATTACTTGTTTTAAGACATCAGTGACCTATGACATTTTGTAAGTAAAACTATGTCCTCCACTTCAATATAGAAATCCCATAGATATCTGTATGAAATCTATGTAGCTAAAATATTATTTTTATATATTATTTTTTGTATGGGCCTCAAGAAACTGATCTGCTGCTGACTAGACCTTAGCCTGACATCTAATCTAAGAGAACAAAACCTAAGAAACTACTTGACTCAACATGAAAAACTGCAAGAAGTGACAGGTTACATTGTAAGAAACTGATGAAAGTTGTAAATAGCACAGTGAGGAATGACTGCATTTCATAAACAGTAAAACAGCCAAAATTTTTAGATAATTTAAGGGAAGTACTGTGATCTTCTGGAGAGAGACATCTTGCAAGGCCAACTTCACTATGGTACCACATCAGGCCAAGATTACCCAGGTGACAGAATCCAAAATAGAAGTTCAGGTACTGTGTTGGTTTTGGCTGGGATAGCATTAATTTTCTTCATACCAGGTATTCGGATAGGTTTTGGATTTGTTTGTGCTTGTTTTAGCTATTACTGCAATGCCTGCACAGCATCAAGGCCTTTTCTGCTTCTTGCAACCACCCCACCAGCAAGCTGAGGGTGCACAAGACACTGGGAGGGGACACAGCTGGCACAGCTGACCCCAGCTGACCAGAGAGACATCCCATACTAAAAAATTACATCCTCAGCAATAAAAAATGAGGGTAAAGGAGAAAGGGGGAAATTTCAGAGCTGTGGCATTTGTTCTCTCAAGTAAATGTTATGCATGATGGAGGCCAAATTTCCTGGAGATGGCTGAACATGTGCTCGACATTGAAAAGCAGTAAATTAGGTCCTTATATTGCTTTGCTTGCAGCTCAGCTTCTCCTTTACCTATTAAAGTGCCTTTATCTCATTCCATGAGTTTTCTCACTTTTTCCTTCATGATCTCTCCCTTTCACTGGGAGTTGGGGTGGGCTGTGTGGGGCTGAGCTGCCTGTGGGGGTCAAACCACAACATGTACAGAGGTAGCAAAACTCAAACCAGTCAGGATAAAATAATTAGGGACAGGTTTACTCAGCAGGCAAATGAGGAAGCAAAAAGAAAGACAAATAGTATCAAGAAACAGGCAAAAAAGTTATTAGATGAGCAATCAATGTAGTCAAGGATAATTGGTGGTATGCATCAAGCAAGCCCTGTGGTTGATCACCCTCACAGCTGAGGCACAGCAATAAACCAAACCTGCTGTTCTGCCACAGGGTGTCTGCTTTGGGATGGGAAGGGAGAGCATAAAGAGTACAATGAGCACAAGTATAACAAGCATAAGGAGTAAAAAGGGGAAAGAAACTAGGAAAAAAAGTAGTCTTATCTGAAACAAATGTGTGTGATATTTATCAGAGTTTTGTTTATTTTGCCTCTGATCCCAGATACTGTGAACCATGCATTTTTGCTGGTGCAATTTTAGTTATTGGTTTTTTTTCTTTCCAGAAAGAATGTGTTTTCAGAAAGCTGGTCTTATACTCCTGACATCCATTTAATACAAGTCATGGTAAGAATGCATTACAGTTCCACTGATCTGCTCTGCCTGGTTTCTGGGATTCCTTTTAGCCCCTTTAGGATTGGCTGGCTGATTCCCCACTTCATATACACTTTCAAAAGAACTCAGTAATGTTCTTCTAAACCTAAAACTCTCCCCAAGAAACTACATTGATTCACAAGCTCCTCCACTGCAACTTCTTCACATATTTACCTGTTTCCACATAAATAGCTGTATTTTGAACTGCATCAGTTTCAGAACAAGTAATGGTCCTTTCTTCTAATTCTAGGCCACTTGACTCACAAAAAGTATCTTGCTCATCACCAAAACTATAAAAAACAAAAAACAAAGCTATAATTATTCAGTCCCTTTCTAACATACTGCATATATAGCATGGAGAGAAGTTTTTATAAAAATATGAACATTGCTCAATCTAAAATTTTGATATTTAACTGATGAATTTAACTGATGAAGTTAAATAATTTGGATGGAAGGAATTATTACTCTCAAGATTTTAATCACAACAATTGGTAATGTTGCTGACTCAAAAGTAGTAACAATAACTAGAATTTTCATGCTGTAAACACATGTATGAAGTATGTAAAACCAACACTCTCAACAACAAACACCAAATTCCAGGAAAGCTAAAAATACTCTTTTTAAATTATTTTTTTCATATTTGCTGTAATGTAGCCCTGAAGATAATTTGATTTCAAAAGCCAAGAAGTATCTCTGAATAAACAAAGCTGATCATCAGTCTGAGCTATCTGCTTTCCTCCTATTTCAGCTGATATCATTCCAGTATCCCATTAGCAATTCCAGCACACACAGGTTAGAAAGCAAGCAAGACAATACTCATCAAAGTCAGCATTCATATTATTTCATACATTGGTCACAGTTATTTACTTAACAAGTAAACAAGCACCTTAAAATTACTGCTGGATCTGTGCAACCCAAACGGATTGTTTACTCATGGTTTATCTGGATTATGAGAGATAATAAATGACAAAGGAGAGCTGAAGAGAAAACACCTCTTACCAATCCCAGTCTTTAGAACTTTGTAGGAAATGACCAGATGATCTGATACTGTTCTCTCTTCCACTTTCAATAAATTCTGATTCTAAAGAACACTTGGATAAAGAAGCAGTTGTATTTTCCAATGAGCTGTCCCTATCACCTGGAATATGTAAAATATTTCATATTTGAGACTGACATTAAGAAATTGATAAGGTCTTACTAGAAATGTAATCATGTATGGATAAGAACCAAAAAAAACCCCACTTCACAGCCTGAAAAGTGAAGAATTTTAACAGATTAAACCATAGAACAAATTATTACATTTTCAAAGCAGATTTATCTTTCTGAAGTTTCACAGCTTGACTTCAAACAGTATTTTTTTCTACAAACAGTTTGACAAGCACACTGTTTTACCCTGCTGTCTGCATGCACCAGCAATGAGTTTCTCAAGAAGCCCACAGGCACTGTAAATATTAAAAGGATATGTAACTTTAATTTAAAGTCAAATGTATGCACTATCAGGTGGACTGCTACCAACTGCTTCAAGCAGGACTGAAATGCAAACAGGTTGGTTACCATCACTTTAAAGCATCCTTTGTGCTCTTCATGTGAATGATAACATTCCCAAGCTGGCTCTCAGATATCACAAACCCTTGACCAAAACCATGTCTCTTTAAAATGAGAAAATACAAGAATACTTAAATTTAGGAATTATACAGTTTTAGTCCATATTTTCCTTGCAAAATACACCAAAGCATCATTGCTTATTACCTTTGTACAGAAGGGACCTTCCACTCTCATACTTGGTATGTAATGCTCTGAAAAGACAATCCTACAAGAAAGCACAAAACCTCCATAATATAGTGAGAATTTTCAGGGAAAGTGTCCATTGCAACTTGTTTAACACTTATGACACATCTTGTGCCATAAAAATGGTCTAAAAATGAAATATCCAGTATTGTATGTTAAAGTATATGAGGCACTATAACACACAGTGAAGACAGTAATATAAAGTAAGGGCATAAAAATAAGTTTAGGTAATCATAGAAACACTGCCATCTAGCTTTACATCTAGACTTTTCCATGTCAGTTTCCTGTTCTTTTTTTTTTCCCAGTAACTTGTAACTACATACTAAAAGAATAAATGTCAGAAGCATTAGGAGTACAAGCAAAATCAATCAAATGTACATTAGAAAATACAAGGCTCAAAGCAACTCTCATGATCTTAGTTGAGTTTCACTACACATCCCTGCCATGCTCTAAATGAAGTGATCAACGTTTCTATTTTCTTGTACTTAAATAATGCTTTAAAAAAAAAAAATCAACATGCGCAAACAAATCTAGCATTTACTTGTTTGCAAGGACTACACTTTAAAGTTTTAGCAATAGTTTTTTAAAGACAACTTTTGAAATTTTTTTTTTTTAAAGAACAGCTATGTTATTCAAAGCAGAGTATTAAAAACAAACAAACAACAAACAAAAACCTACACAAGAACATAGTTTCCAGAGAACCACAAAATTCTAACTTGAGTGGCAATCCTTCTGGAGGAACTAAGGGCCCATACATCCAGATTCTGGCTGCTAAAAAACAGAAATCTTCACCTCATTTTTGGGATGGTTTCTGATCCTAAAATCACAGAATCACACCTCCGCATAAAAAAGGCTGGTTCCTATACTCATTTTATAGCACCCAGGACTACTCCAATCATGTGTCAAGCCTAAATCCTTATGGCTGCTTATGGGTATTTTTACAACACATTACTTCCCTTGCAGCATGATTTTTAACACTTATAGTCTGCTGCTCCCTGGGCACACTTGAAAGCATTTGACCCACAAAATACAGATGCAAAAGAGCAACTGCAAAGATTTGTCTCAGTGAAAGACTTCAGATAAAATAAAAGTGCCTAGCCAGCGAGTATTCCTTCCACAAAGTATCAAAGACTTTTGAAACACCAGTATGGGAAGGTGTGGGTTGTCTTTGCTTCTGGACTTTTAGGCAGTGGAGCTTCCTAATCCACTGTGCAGAGCCATAAGTAATTATGTACACACATGCAATGGAAAGAGGGGAATCACAACCCAGTTCCTTAATTCATATCAGTGCAAAGAACTTGGCATAAACCAGCACTGCCTTACCTTGGCAAGGGAATAATACCAATTATAATTTACTGTCTTGTCACTGTGGGAGTCTCTTACGAATTATCCACTTGGGTCTCCTCTGGTTTACTAGGTACAAAAAATTCTTAGTGGTTCCTGAAAACAGAGCTAACCACTAGGCTTTATGAAAGCACACCAACACTCCTAATATATTCTAAAACTTAGATGTAAAAGGAGTGAGTCCTCCTATTCCATGTATTTCACACATACCTAGTGTACTACCTTTAAGAGGACTTGTTCACTACCTTGCCCTACAGCCTGCTCGGACTGTGTGTTTGGGAATGTGTCAAACGGGGAGTTGCAATTTCCAGGGAAATACGACGTTCAAACTCTCCAGAGCCATGAGAGGACTCTATAAAACACGCTGCGCAGGTAAGCTCCTAAAGCCTGCTTAAATCCCATTTTTGTCTCTCACGCTGTACGCAACCACCACCGTATTTCACAAAATCAGCTGGGCTGGAAAGGACCTCTGAGAGCATCAAGTCCCACCCTTGATCCACTACCACCGTGGTTACCAGACCATGGCACTGAGTGCCACATCCAGTCTCTTCTTAAAAACCTCCAGGGATAGAGAACCCACCGCCTCCTTGGGCAGCCCATTCCAATGCCTGATCACCCTCTCTGTCAAGAATTGTTTGCTAATATCTAACCTAAACCTCCCCTGGCAGAGCTTAAGTCCATGCCCTCTTGTCTCACTGGGAGCTACTTGGGAGAAGAGACCGACCCCCCCCTCGCTACACCCTCCTGTCAGGGAGTTGTAGAGTGATGAGGTCTCCCCTGAGCCTCCTCTTCTCCAGACTTTACAACAGATTTACAACAGACCCGGCCGGGAAGGCACACGGGCACGCACCTCCCCTTGAATCCTCTCAGCCCCCTCAGCGACCGGTCGAAGAGGAACGGCTTTCCCCTTCCTCCCACGCCGCCCTCCCCCTTCCCCCGAGCCGTCTCACCCCCGCAGGTCCCCGCAGACCCCGGGCGAAGGGCCGCACACCGGGCCCACCAGCACCCGCCATGTCGCGCCGCCGCTCCAAACAAACCGCCAGCACCCGCCCGACCCAGGGCGCAGGCGTGAGAGGCGGCGGGCGCAGGCGCGGAGCTTCCCGCGCCTCAGGGAGCGCGTTCCCCACAGGGGCCACTGCCGGCGGGACGGGATGGGACGCGACGGGACGGGGACAGCCCCGACTGGCACCGGGAGAGGAGTGTGAGTCAGATTCAGGGGATGAACTGCCAAGATGTGAAATGAAACAGTTGTAACAAGCAGGCAAATACCAGGGAGGTTGTGGCCGTCCCCTCACTGGGAAGCGTTCAGGCCAGGCGGGATGGGGCTGTGAGGAACCTGGTCTAATAGGGGGTGTCCCTGACCATGGCAGGGGGGTTGGAAGTTGAGGGTTTTTAAGGCCCCTTCCAAGCCAAACCATTCTATGATTCTGTATTAATACACATACAAGAAAAATCTTACCGGGTTGGTTATATTGTTTTGACAGTTTTGTACTTCTGTGTAAGAGGCGTTAGCTCAGGAGCTAGAGGGAAGAAATGGTCTTACCCTCCTTTAAAAGAAAAAAACCCACACTAAAACCCAAAATACCTTGAGGCTGAGGACTTTAGTAACTTGTTTCCAACTTAACCGATCATAATGCCAAAATCATTACCTTGAAAAAAAACTCAGTAACACCAGCTCTGAGTTGGAAGGTTTTTTTTATAAAAAACGTCTCTTATTCATGCATGTTCACTACTGAAGAGTTTTAAAATATGAATCTTGAAAAATAACTCAGATTTGGATTGATACGATTATTTTGTGCAAGATGTACTCCATATATATAGAAGTTAAAGCTGCAGTCAGAAAGCCATGCAATTAGTACCACAGTTAGCACCAGGTGAAGCCATCCTGGGATAAGTAGGGCTTGAAGAAGACAATTAATGACAAAGTTTTAAGGTTGTCTAAAGTAAATCAGCAGCTTGGCAGAGAAGATTTGAAGTCTTTACAAATAATGGAAATGAAGCCAATAAACACTGAGAACTTAGCAGTAAGCACTGGGGAATGCTCCAGGCATTTCAGGTAACATCCCAGTGGGAATTAGATAGCTTTCACTAAACCAAGTCACACAGAAACAAAAAAAAAAAAAAAAAAAAAAAAAGCAGGAATACTTCTTCACCAAAAAAGAAATCAAAACATTTTAAGCATTAATCTCAAGCTTTCAAATACTGGAGTGCTGTTCAGAGACTTCAGAAAGCATGAGCCAGCATCTACCTGCTTGCTGCTTCAACTTTCATCCTGCACCTCAACACTGAATTTCAAAGGCCTTCAGTTTACTGGCCAGCAATTAACACCTAGAATGTGTATATTCAAAACAGATTCTTAAGAGCAGGAAGCAAATTAGGTAAGTTTTCTTTTTAGTTAAACAAACCAGAGTGAAGACAAGACATTTATTTTAACAAGACTAAGATTTTATTCTTAAAATTTGACATTCAATACAAATAGGTCAGGATAACACAAATACACCCGAAATATACCAGTGTCTGAACTTTATTTAACATGCAAAAGATCAATTAGAACACATAAAAAACCCAACTATAAGGTGTAATTTTACATTTATACATCAGAAGTGTCCATTTTAAGAAGTTGAAATAATTAGTCAATAACATCTAAATACTGATTTATACCGCTAAACATCTGTATACTCAATGCAATAATTCTATATTTGCCCACAGTCTGTAATGACAATTCTTCCATTTACTAGCCCTTTAGGAGAACCAAAGGATTCAATCTTTTTCACAACATCCATTCCATCTTTGACAAACCCAAATACAACATGCTTGAAGTCTAAGTGTTCTGCTTTTTTAAGTGTTATGAAGAACTGAGAATTATTCGTATCCCTGCCCTTATTTGCCATTGACAACAATCCAGGACCAGTGTGTTTCACTTCAAAATTCTCATCTTCAAATGCTGTGCCATAAATTGATCGTCCACCTGTACCATCATGGTTAGTTATATCACCTCCCTTAAAAACAAACAAAAAAAGTACAGCATTAACTTAAAAGTTCCAAAACATAAACCAACAGCATAATTATATTCCCTTTCAACAGTAAAGACTTTGCTTTGGAAATACTGAGTTTTCAACAAGTACCATATTTACTTAGATACAGGGCTTCTCAGTTAGTGGTTTGTTAGTGGTAATGGAAGCAGTAGTGGAAAGTTTATCTCTTGTTTATTCAAAACACAGCATTTTCTCTTCTGTTTTACATGGTGAGCACTCCTCTAGGCCTGCTTCCTGCCCCTGAGAGCTGAAACTTGCATCATCTCATGCAAGGCCTGTCCTTAGTCCCTGCAGGCACAGAACTGATCACCTGAAAAAGGTTAAGGTACCAATGAGCAGTAATTTCTTGCTTCTGTGCAGGCAGCAGTTTTGCCACATTACTGCCACAGCTACTGGTTCTAAGCACTGTCTTTTGTCATTCTGCAAGGCAGTAAGCTTCTGGTTCCTTATGTGACTGGACACATAAAGGTGACAATATAGGTTCTCATATTTTTGAAGGAAAGTCTTAATTCTCATTAAAAAACTTCACCTTACCCAGAGAAAGTTCAGACAAAGCAGAGCTAACTTTAAATGTACTAAATTTCATGTGATAGAAGATAACTTTTTGTCAGCATACAGATAGTGTAAATAACTGTTTTAAGAAAGTTCTTTCACAGGACGTGAAATACCCTGAAACAAGCTTAAACCCTAAATGAGTAATGCTGTGGCCCTCTTATCAAAAAGGCAGAAACTTTTAACAAAAAGGGCATACTTCAGATACAGGTGATGGCTATTCAACAGACTGGGTAATTTTTTAATTCTGGTGAAAAGCCATTCATATATTACTGTCAACCTCTGAGTTTGCAGGTCATGCCTTGTCTTCAGGGAGGTAGTGACATGCAGAAGCATTAGTGTAGTGTGTAAGGAAGTTGGTTCTTCTTCCTGTTACAAGTCACTGAGGCTCACACTGAATTATTAATGAGAATTATAGGAAATGTCTACCTGAGCTGTGATCAATCTCCTAAGCTTTCAGCATTTGTAAAGAGCTTGCTAGTGCTACTGAATGCACAGAGATTTAAAACCAGCACTGTCTGTATGGGGGTTCAGATGCACTGCAGGCTGATACTCTTGGTGAGAAATTAGAGTCCAGTACTTAAGGAACAAGCCACTGCATGATAAATGAGATCTAGCAGATTTCTTTTAGATAGAAATGTATCTAAAATATTTGGAATACCAGTTTTTTGCACATTATCTGAAATGCAAAGTGTGCTTTAAAATGCAAGAGAAGCCTGGAAAGTAAGTGTTCTTAGCAGGTGAGTATACAAAGTTCCTCTCTGTAGAGAAGAAGCTCAACAGTAGTTTTGGGAACCCTTACTTTCCTTGGTGTTCTTGTTCCAAAGCAGGTATTGTAAGAGGAGACAGAGATCTCCAGATTTTTATTCTGTAGTAGCATGGCAGCACTAGTAAACACTAAAGCATCTGGCAGCTGGCAGACACAGGTAAAAAGAATTATGGCTTAGGGCAGCATGTTCTGCTTGCATCACTTCTTGTAAGGAAAGAGCAGATGAGAGCATCTTCCATGCTGGATTCATGCCACCAACAAGAAGGTGCTATTATTTTGAAGCACCATTGTTAGTTGAAAAATCTTCCCACTGTGCTTACCTGACACACAAAGTCAGTGACTATTCTGTGGAACCTGGAGTTCTTGAATCCAAATCCTTTCTCTCCTGTACAGAGGGCCCTGAAATTTTCAGCAGTTCGAGGGACAATATTTGAAAACAACTCCATGGTTATGTGTCCTAAAGGTTCGTCATCAGCAGAAACTTCAAAATACACAACAGGGTTGGTGTCCTTTGACAGTCCTGCTGCCAGAGATAAGTGTCCTTTCTGTAGTTCTGACAAGTTCTGCTGGCATTCTTCAAACCTCCTCTTGAAAGAATTAGCCATTTCTTGGCTTTTAAATCTGACTGCAAGCTGTTCTACTTTGACTTCACCATCTGAAAGTAAATCCAAGAAGAGGTTTCTTTAGTTCTATTCAGTATAGTCAGAAACTAATAGCTTTCATTTTACATTATCTTCAGGGAAAACAAAGCCACAGACAGAGCGTACCATCTAGAAAAAAACCCCACAGCAATAAAACACCCAAGAAACTCACCAGCATAATCTGTGGCTGTCCAAATTAAAGCATTGCTTGATGTATCTGATGGCACCAAGTTCATTTCTTTGGTGATGACATGGTTTGCACAAACTTTAAGAACTTGGTCCCTTCTCATGAGGACTCTATAGCATTTCTTCTGTGTATGGAAGAGAATCTTTATCTCTCCAACACCACGCTCCTTCCACTGAGTGGCTTCTCTGTCCCATCTGTAAAGTTTTGCCCTCTCTTTAAAAAGAATTTCTTCATCTTCTTCTCCAGATTTTACCTCCACCTAGAAAACAGGACAGTGAAGTACCTGTGATTTCCCAGAGAGCTGCTGTCACCAACAATATTAGCTAGTATTACATACTCATGATGACTGAATTATTACCAATAGAAAATTAAGTATGTTCCCTCCTTCTCAAACACCATACTCATCATACACCAAAATGAGTAAAACATCTAGCCTTTAAGTAATTTAAGTTCTCAACAAATTCCACTGTTAGAGATTAGTTAATTATGCAATACTACTCTGCCATGCTGCATAGGGGTTTTGATTGGTGTTTGTTGGTTTTGCTTTGGGGTGATCTGTTTGTTACTTGGGGTGGTTGTGTTATTTATATTTTTTTTTTCTTTAAAAATCTACTTTCAAACTAACAGTTTCCTTAGCCTTCAGGTGATGTTTATTGTACTACATCTCTGTTGCTTAGTATAAAAACATCAAGTTGGCATGGCTTCTACAGATCTGAATCTACAAGTCATGACTCCAAAGCCACATCTGACTTGTATTAGCACTAAGTTATACAGTTCCCTCCAGTGGTTTTCTGTTGTGCTAATGAATTTTAGCTCTTACTAGTTTTATGTATAAATTTGCATAGTGATAAACATTCAGTCAAGATATAAAGAAATAATCTTTGAAAGATTTTAACTGATGGACCAGACAGTTCCCCAGTGCTAAGCTGTACTAGGATTTAAAAAGACAGGAGTAACTCCATCAGCAGTGCAAGAAATTCATAACAAAGCACACAACACAGAAAGCAAAATTAGTTAAGCTAAGCAGTTTTTGAAAACTTGTTGTGTTAGTAAACATAATTATCTTAATTATGATCAGCAGAAGTCCCCTTACCTCTGGTAAGGACACAATTGGCTCAAAGTGGATATCATCACTATGTACCACCTCATCATCACTACCACCTTCATCTTCATCTGCTTTTCGGGCTGTCTCTCCAAACACAGCTGCTCCTGTATTTGCCCATTTGAAGTTTTTATCTACAATTAAGAGATTTAAATTCTAAGTTTGGTGTACTTTTTTTTTCCCCCCTTCTGGACAGAAACTTGTAAAAAAACTTGTTAACCTGATTGATCAATAGAAATCTGGTGCACAAAAGATGCATTGCATTAGGCAGAACTCCAGCTGAGTGTCTCAGAGATGAGTTTAACTCACCTTTTGAGCCAAAAGCAAAGTCTCCAGAGTTTTTGGAAGCCAGATCTGCAAATGACAAGCCCACAGTATTGCCGAAACCAAACGAGATGATTCTGTTGTCTATTGAATAAGAAGGGAAAGTCAAAGTTTTTTCTCTTTCTTAAAGGAACTGTGTTTAATGTTACATAGTCATAAGAATAAACTGGAGAAGTCTCTATGGTATTTTTACTTTCCAAAAAATGCAAAGTTTACAAGCCACTGGTCATAATTACAGTGATTTATTATGGTTTAAGTATTTGAGACTGAGATAGTTTCAGCACACTGCTATGAATATCCAGAGTTCTAGTAAGTATTCATGCTGCATTTAACAATAAACTAATAAAAATTATATATAAATTATACAACTGACAGTAGCACTGCTCTGTAGCAGTGCCATTTAAACACACCAGAATTTCTTTTCTGTGATTATTTTAATCCCCAGTCACATTTTCACTGGGTTGGGACACATGCTTCTAATTCAGTATTGGTACTTCTGCTCTCCAAGGCAGCAATTACATTAGAGAAACTAATCTACAGAAAAGCATATGCAAGTTCCTACCAAAAGCCCCAACCCAACAGAACATACCCCTGTCCTTACCTTGTGTTGATTCTGAACAGTCAGAATCACTTTTTTTAGTTGACAAGTCTACAGGTTTCTCATCAGCTCCTGATGAAGTCTGTGATACATGTACAGTTTCTGTTGGGGAATCTGGGTCTTCACTGTTGGTAGCTGGCTGGACAAACACTGTCACCTCACCAGCTGATGGAGTAGATACTTCCTCCTCACTGATACAGGCTAAGTCAGCTGAGCTTGTAACCGTATTCTCCTGAGACTAATAAAAAAGTAATAAGCAAATAATCTCAAAGAGCCTGGCATTTAAAACATCTCCTTGGAAGACTAAGAAGAGTAATTTCAGAAAAGCAAAAGAACACCAAGAAAATCTGGTTTTGTAAGCTTAATTTTTTCATTATACATAACACACACTGGCCATTAACTTGATAAGAAACCAAAGTATCTTTGAAGTAGCATGCTTTCAAAAAAATACACTATTACTTTCCAAAACTAGGAAATTACTTTCCAAAACTAGGAAATTACTTTCCAAAACTAGGAAATTACTTTCCAAAACTAGGAAATTACTTTCCAAAACTAGGAAATTACTTTCCAAAACTAGGAAATTACTTTCCAAAACTAGGAAATTACTTTCCAAAATTAGTCCTTATTTATACATTAGAAGTTATTTTACTAGCCAAAGCAGTTTATACTTGAGAATAGCTTCTCCTCCCAAAGAGCTTAATATTTAGGCTTATGATTCAGTGTTGGCAAAACTTGAGGAACAGCCCCCAGTGCCAAATAGCTTTTCACCACTGGTTATTTTATTTAATACATGATGAAAATTATGTTAAGTCTCATGCATTTATATAAATTCATTGTACAAGCTTAATTACAAGAAGTTTAGTTCTTACTTTTATTTCTTCAGTTTCAACTTCTGTCTGAGAGTGTTCTGGACTGTCATCCTCAGTATCACTGCTGACACCATGGGCAGATGTAGAAGGCACTTGCAGAGTTTCTGCTTTAGCCTTGTCCTCTGGAGTTGGTTTCTTTTCCAAAGCAGTAACACACTCTCTTTCATTGTTGAATTCACTTTTTCCTGTAATGCCTACTGGGAAGCATAAAAAAAAAGTGAAAAATCATTGAGAAGGCAGCAAAATACCCAATTAATTTTTGGCACTTACTTTATAAAATAATAATAGTCAATAGCATAATATTATAAAATATATATACACACTATAATAGTATAAAATACTATCAAAAAGTTTATCACAGTGCAAACATGTTCTTCAGATTTAGAGCTCTGTTTTAGTATGCAAGAAATTTTAAGCACTGTATTTTAAGACATACCTTTTACAGGATCTTGCAATTTCTTTTTCTCTTCTGAGCTGCTGGGATACAGTTTTCCATTAAGTTTCCTAACAGCTGTTTCATAGTCTTCATCTTAAAACACAGGAAACAAGTGTAAATTCAGTCATTCTAGTTAGTACAGAGAAGTCTGCTCCTGACTCACAAATTGAACAATCATGCATCATTTTTCCTTAAGAGTTCCACAGGTAAGCAAGCAAGTTTTCACTTTCTATTTTGCATACAAATGCTTCAGTGTCCTATTGGCACTTTTTTCAGCCTAGATGTGTGACACAGGTTTTATTTTCAGAAAACACATTTCTTACTGAGTGATTTTATTAAGAGTAGCACTAAACAGAATTAGGAAAGAAGGCTGACGATTTTTTATGTCATTCTAGCAAGCTCAGATATTTGTGAGGGCTTGTCTACTCCCATTCTTTTTAATACAGTGCTTCAGAACTCCACTCAGCATATTTGCTGCTGAAGAAATGAAAAGTAATTTAATTGCATGCAGTAAGATCTGACATAAAGTATTTCCAGCTTTAGTGTTAGGAATTTGCTTTAGAAGAAAAATAAGCCAAAAGCCCAGCATTTAGCAAACAGGAGCACTTACTACTTTGAGAGATTGCCTTGTATTCATCTCTAAAAAAAGTCACCAAAGTAAGCCTCTTGCTTCAATGAGGCTCAAAAATACCATATTACTTAGTCTTACCTAACTGAAGGCATTGGTAACACAAGTATCAACACCCATAAGACACCAACACAAATTCCCTTTAGTCATTCCTGGGCCTTCATAGTACTACTCTGTCTGGAAGACCTGAGTGTACATCTTTGGCCATAAGGATGTGACAAAACTATTTCCCAGCAGTCAAAACAAAAATATTCAGGTGTCTAATGGTTTTGATAGTATCCACACAATCACAGAATATCTCCAGTTGGAAGGGATCCATCAGTATAATTAAATCCAACTCCCCACTCCTTACAGGACTACCTAACACTAAACCATATGACTAAAGGCATTACCCAGATGGTCCTTGAAGTCTCAGGCTTGGTGCCATGACCCCTTGATTCCCTTGGCCCTGGGAAGCCTGCTCCAGTGACTGATCACTTCCTAAAAACTCAATCTCCCCTTCCCCTGACAGCTTCATTCCATTTCCTTTGGTCACCAGCAATAAGCCACGAGATCAGCACCTCCTCCTCCAGTGCCCCCCTTGAGGAAGCTGTAGACTGCCATGAGGTCATCTCTCAGCCTTCTCTTCTCCAAGCTTAAAAAAAAAATCAAGCGACCTCAGCTGCTCCTCTTAAGTCTGACCCTTGAAGCCTTTCATCATCTTGGTCACCCTCTTCTGGAACCTCTCTGGTAATCTGATGTCCTCCTAATAGAGATGCCCCAAACTGCACGTAGCACTCGAGGCAGGGCCACAACAGTGCAGTGTATTACATGCTTTCTCCCCCAAAAAGGCAACACAAAGATAAACTTTGGCACTCCTTACCATCATCCTCGTCACTCACATATCCAGGCTTATTCTTGTAGCAGAAGAATGTTGAAGGTAGCTTGAGAAAGCCAGCAAGAGCTCTTTGTTCAGGAGTAGGTGTTAACTCGTAAACTATTATAACTTCATCGGATGAAGCAGTGTCCTTAGAAGAGGGAAGATCATCTTCCAAGGCTGTTTTCTCAGCTTTTTACAGAAATGGAACAAGCCATTAAAATGGAATAATTTCATAACAGGGAATAACATTAACCTGACACTGCCATTAGTACAGAGCTAAATTAATTCTAAGGCAGTTAGAAATATATTTAGAGCCTATGTATTTTTTTAATTGATCACCAGGAAAAAAAAATTAAAATCAAAGTTACAGGATGCTAGGACCATCCTGTCAAAACTTAAATTCTAACCTGTGTGTCCAGCTACATCCTGTACTATTGGCTTTAAAAGACAAGTATCAGAACAGAAACAAGACTGTTACAAGGCTTGTATATTGTTACAAGGATTATTTAACTAAGGTCTCACATCAAGCAAAATACAACTACAGGGATATAGGTGTCAGACATAAGTAGAGAAACTTCAGGCCTGAAAACAAAAAGTGAAGCTGTTTACAGAAAGATGTCCTGTCGAATTGCTTCACACTGCTTTAAGTTCTAGAAAGTATTAAGAAGCTGAATAGACCTTATTTCAGATTACCTATGGAAAATTGAAGCTTTATATTAGCTCATCTCAATTTTACCAAAATAGCTGTTGTTGAAAGTTTCATTGTTATAAAAATGAAGTGATTTTGAGTTCCATACTGCTGAACAACAAATAATGCTTTCAGCCTATTTAACCAGCTTCTCCAGCAAGGACAAATATCACTATGAATTTTATTACACAACTTTTCTCCTCTCTCCTTCAACATTGAGTTGTTCTTTCCACTCACTGAGTTGAACTCAACTGAGTTGTTCATTTTGGAAAAAACAGGGCATTAATCAAAGGTTAAAGCTGAAAGTACAGCCTAGAGCAAACTGCAGAAAAACATATGGCTGTAAGAACAGACATATTTGGAAACAATGATTTGTGTTTACTATGAGAGAATGGAAGCAAAAAGGGAGTATATACCGATTTTTAAATCATGCATTGTTTGGTTGGGATTTTGTTTATTTGGGTTGAGTTTTGGTGTTGATTTGAGAGGAGGAGTTTGGGGATAAAGGTGTGAGAAACAATTTTGTAAACTATTTATGAGAATAACCCCATAAGCACATCAATACCCATGCATCAGGCCTAAGACAATTTGATTGCTTCAGTAAGTCAGCTTATTTGTTAGCATTCTCTAGGTTTGAGTTAAGCTTGTCAGCACAATTTGAAGGGTGCTCTCAAAAGCTGACAGCTCTTTTCATTAGAGAATATTTGCTAAGGTTGTGGCACAGTGTAATCAGTGGGAACCTAAAGCCTCCACCAGGAACCAGGCTACTACACAGTTCCTGAAGAACACAGATTTTCCTGCTCATGCAACTCCATATGCATCATTGCAGCAAGAGGAGACAAGGACAAAAGTGTAATGTTTGCAGACATACTCCTAGATCCCCTGACACAACTGAGACCCTAAAATAAATGTGCTTTTTAGAAGTACTTTCCTACTAGTATCGCCCAGTATATTGAGTAATATAAAGGACAGGAGAGCAAGATAAATCCAAAGTATTAGTTCACATCTAAGAAATCAATCACAGAATTGCAGAATTCTGTGATGGATTTAAGTCTTACTTTGAGGTGCTCCCTCTCCAACCTTTGCCCTAATTTACCTTTTCTTTGATTACAAATTAACCATTTCAGGTCTTGATATACCAGAGTATAGTAGATATAGTAGATATACCAGAGTAGTTCAAACTCATTACCAACACAGTCTTGAAGAGTAATCCTTTTTGCTTACTGTTTTGTAGATCTTAATAGTTCCTCTGAGCATGTATAAAGTAAACGTAGGGTAAATTCCTCAACTGAACATTTTAAGTTCAACACAGAGGTTTAATCGTGGAGTGTTTAGTCTTACAGGCATTAAAGGCTACAGTAAATGGCTTTCTTCAGGATGAGAAAATTTTCAAAGCGTATCAACAACAAAAAAATCTTCCCAAATCAGTGAAGTAGAGGGTAAAGGTTTGAACCCTCTTTATCTGAGCACTATAAAGCTAGCCAGAAGAGCCTGGCAACAGAAGCTTTAGTCAATTATATTTGACAGACAGCACTCCCAAAGAACTATCATGCAGTCTCTTTCAGTAGCTTTTGTGCAAACTGGCTGAATAAGAGAAACACATTAAAAAGCCACTTCAGATTAATCCATAGGTAAGGTTCTCCATTAAACCGATCTATCAAACACTGGATTGAGAGTCTAATTTTCCAAACATCAACTCAGAGTGACAAAAGGGTTCGACAACAAAGATTAAAATTACCCTCAGAATATTAAGGCTGAGCAAGACATTCACTAACTCAGTTAATTCATTTTCTACTCACCCTCCCCACAAGAAAACTAACTTCTTATTAAAAAATGCTGCAAACAGCTTAAATATATCTCACAGGCAGCCATGAAAACAAAGAGCCATGCACACATACAACATATTCTTAAAAGACTGTTGATTTTGTGATAATAGAACTTTCTATTGAAGCAGAAAAATCCACAGAAAACATTGTTAGTTTATGGCAGAAACACTATGACAAACAGCAGCACAACAGTTCTTTTCACTGGTGTATTACATTTTTGCTCTTATTTCAAATAACATTAACACCAGGTAGGACTAATTATCTAACTAGTAACAATACTGGTATTTTTTCTCATGCATGTATCAGTGAGTATCTTCTGGATATAACAGAAAAGCACCAGTTTAAACCTCAGTGCATGTAAGTGACACAATAACATGCAACTGACACAGCTTGGATTCAGTCTTGTAAAGCACTTAGAAAAAGCTGATCTGACTTTTAATACTTTTTTTTTTTTTTTTTTTTTTTAATACTTTTGCATGAAGGTGCAGAACTACTTTAAGGTTACATTTTTTTTTGGTTGCCTTAGCACAATTCAGAAGCAGCTCCCCAAAACCCATTGCCCATTAGAGAGCCTCAGATTTGTATTGGGTAGGCTTGAACACCTAATTTAGAAAGGACTTCTCAAAGTCAGTTGCTATTAAGTCAAGAGCTCAAAACAAAGCCATCAAAAAGCTACACTAAAAGCAATTATCAGCTGTAAATAAATCACTAAGCATATAATCATATCCTAGTTATCAAGAAAGTAGGAGTGAAGAGCAGTCTGAAGTATGAGAAAAGCATTATTTTTGTTGTTGGCTTTTTTTACCACACACACCCACCCTCTCACACATCTCCCAATACAAAAACAAGATCCACAATCTGAGGTAGCTGAAGTTCTTTCACGTCTGCACTAGCACAGCATGTTCAATGACTTTGCTTTATGGACATCATTGAATGGTGAAAAAACCCTGAATTGTTAATAAAATCCATGCACAGGATGCCTACAAATAGAATGGTTGATTTTAGATCATGTATACAGAACAGGAATTCACCGTTTAAATAAGAATAGCTTCTCTAGAAATACAGTTTTGGGAGGGTTTTTTTTTCCATTTTTAATCAATGTAAGACACTGACATTAGAAGACTTGTACAGACAAAAATTAAAATTTGCTTTTAAAAATTAAAACTGTTGAATTGTGAGTATGCTTACAGCAAGCATACTTGCAAGAAACAATATTACTTATATCTTACAGTGATTATCAAACTAATAGCTTAGTTTTATTACAGCTGAAACAGCTTTGGTTATGGGTTCTGACTGTTACTAAATTACTCAGAAAAAGTTTTCTAACAAGATAAGGCAGACTTCAAAGTATACATCAAGTATACACACATGAGCTCATTTCTGTGCACTTTTTAAAAGTGCAATAGTTGACATATTTAAAAAATACTTGATGTATTGAAACAGATTTAAACATTTCCAACAGGCTAAATACATTCAAGTGTTTTCCTGGATAATCTGTCTTGAGCTCTTGAAATACATTTCGCTGAGTGGAAGACCTCAAGTACTATGAGACGCATTCTCTAAAAGTAACAGGAGAGTTTAATTTCTTTAAAAAAGGGAATTTGAGAGACACAGTGTTCATATTCATTAAAACTGTGACAGACAACTGTAAGGTAGATACCCTCAGAAAATAAGGCAAATAGAAGCCCAAAGCTTAAATAGGGCCATCCATTGTGCTAGCTCATGTTAACATTCTTCAATAGAACAAATGCAGTAATCAGACACACAATTTTAAGTACCCTTCTTCAGCATGCATGTTAATTATAAAGATTACCGAGCCATCTGCTTTGCCATAGTTGGGTTACTGTCCATGCCTGCTAAAGTGCTTCTATCACATTCAGTGCAGTACATAAATACCTTTACTATCAGGTTGCAAGGGAGATGTGCTTGTCCAAAAGGCCATTGGATTAGATTTAAAAAGGTTAAAGTTAAATCCTAAAAAAATAAATTGTTTGGATATAAGAGTTTACTTGAAATTTTTTAAAGGGTAAAAACAGATTTATCTATGGTTCCAGAAGCATTCCACAGTCCTATTTCACAGCAGGAAATTTCAACTGTTAATTCTACACCAGTTTATCCAACCCATGGTAACAGACAGCAACTTCCACCTTCCATCATGTCGCTTCATTGTACTTCAGTTAATAAACAGACAGTATGTCTTCATAATTCTGCAACTATTATGTAAATTAAAAACTATCAACTGATTTAACATTCTTGCACTGCTGGGAAGCTGCACATGAAGCTTTCAAAGAGAAGTATTCCACCATTAAAATACTAGTAAATCTCATTCTTCTCACAGAGACACAAGCACATTATTGTGGTCATGTCACAGCCACAGCTCCTGCAAGCATATTTTGTGTCGGAAACTAACTGTATGATCTCTTTCCAGGCTAGGAAATAAGTTAACATCTGGTGTTATTTCAGCTACACATCTGAAATTGCAGAGGCCAACAATTAGGACTTGAAACAAATGCACAGACAGTAGTTTTAGACTACCTATCTGTTCAGTCATGGGGATAAATCTGATAGAGGACCTATCCAATCAGGGGGATAATTCTAATTTTAGCTGAAGCATAAGCTTGCTGTTCTCACACTTACACCACTTAGAGAAAAGGCCCAGGTATATACACTGCCAATACAATACTTACATGGATCCTCTTTAAGCATCTAAGCCTGAGACTCAGGTACAGCACTTCTGAAGAGTTATAGCTCCTACCTGAAATCTACCGGAATCAAAATTCCATCCTGCATCACACACTTTCATTTTTATATGACAATAATTATGACTTAAAATTCATTCTATTAAAATCCTAAGAATTTGTGAACATCATAAATGTGGAAAGGACCTCTAGAGATCATCTAGTCCAACCCCCCTGCCAAAGCAGGGCTACCTAGGGCAGGCCACACAGAAAGACATCCAGGCAGGTTTTGAAAGTCTCCAAAGGAGGCTCCACAACCTCTCTGGGCAGCCTGTTCCAGGGCTCTGTCACCCTCACAGTAAAGAAGTTTCTCCTCATGCTGAGGTGGAACTTCCTATGGTATAGCTTAAACCCATTATTCCTTGTCCTGTTACTGGGCAATACTGAAAAAAAGACTGACCCATTCCTCTTGACATTCACCCTCAGATATTTATAGATCCCCTCTCAGCCTTAAAAGATGTGGCTACCAGCCTTAGAATTGAAAGAAGCTACATATTACTCAGACAACAAGGACTAGTACATAGCATAGAGATGACTACTTAGTAAGCTGCATAGCTGAATTAATTACTCGTTCAACTGACACTCACCTTTTTCCAGGATTTTAAATGAGAAATTACTGGCTCCATCTTGTGATGAAGTAGGCAAGCTGTCTACCTTGCTGTCTGGAGGCTTCTGAGGAGTACTAGAGCTTTTTGGTGGTTTAGAGACTTCCAGTTCTTTCTCTGTTGTGTTCTGAGACATTAGAGTGCTGTCTTCACTCTTTCTCGGAGGATTAAAACTGAAGCCAAAGAGAGAACTAGTGGCTGAAGTATTTCCAAATGTGAATGTCTTTGACTTTTCATTACTGAAAATGCTCTTGACAGATTCAGATCCAAATACAAACTTTGGAGGAGAAACCACTGTTTTCGTTGGTGTTTCGGAAGTGTTTGATACCTCTGCAACCTCTACTGTTACGTCAGAAGAATCATCACCATGGTTGAGGTCAGTTCTTTCTCTGGTAGTTTCTTCTAGTACAGCAACAGCATTTTTACCACACGGAGATTCCTTTGGTGTATTGGCACGAGAAGAAAGAGGTGTTATCAGTGTGTCTCTCTCTTGGGCATGCTTGGCTTCATCAAAAATCTGCTTAAATGAGTCTGCAACATCTTGCAGCTTGAATCGCACAGCTAGCAGCTCTACTTTCCTTTCTCCATCCGCAAAGTCACATGCAGTCCATACCCATGCTCTGTCAGATCCTTTCATTTGCTGCATATTCATATCTGGTGTTATTCTATGATTGGCACAGAGTTTTAGTACCTGGTCCCTTCTCATGACTATACGCACTTGTTTGTTGTCATAGTTCTGCAAAATCTTGATATCCCCAATACCTCTCTCTTTCCACTGGTTAGCATCTTTGTCGTATCTGTACAGCTTAGCTCTGTGACTGAAGACAACTTGTTCATTTTCCTCACCACTGGTCACTTCCACGAGGTCAGGCAGAGGTACCACAGGTTCAAAGTACTGCCCATCTCTCTCTTCTTCTTGAGTAACATCAGGGTCTTCATCTGTCCCTACTGATGTTCTACTCTGGTTCTGTTTGGCAGGAGATTTTGACGGGCTCAAGGCAGATTTAAAGCTGAAACTAAAACCCGTGGTAGACTCTCCAAATCTAAACAGATTTTTCCGTACAGGGCTACTTGCAAGAGGTGATGCATATACAGAGCTACTCACGCTGTCATCCAGCGCTTCCTCACGCAAGTCATAGTTATCCCACTCCAGAGTAGGGCCCGTACT
This sequence comes from Heliangelus exortis, assembly GCF_036169615.1. NCBI lineage: Eukaryota > Metazoa > Chordata > Aves > Apodiformes > Trochilidae > Heliangelus > Heliangelus exortis. Next base: position 60,074,040 of record NC_092422.1, read on the forward strand.
TTCAGCATGTGGCTTTATAACCACATCAGAAGTACTGCTGGCACAAGCAGAGCTGACATTTTCCTCTTCTGAAAGTTTAGTTTTGTCATCTGTCAGAAAAGTTTTGAGATCTTTTAAGCCACACTTCATCTCTTCTGCTTTCTGTATTAGCTGAGCTGTCCTACCTGTATCAACAAGTTTATGGGGTGTCTGCAGTGGTATATCTAGTAGTAGCCTCTGACATTCCTCAAACTTCTGTTTGAACTCCTCAGCCTGCTCTGGTGTCTTGAATTTTGCTGCCAGATGTTCCAACTTTGCATCGCCATCAGAGAAGTCATTGGCCATCCACATCCATGCCTTGTCTGAGCCAGACAGCTGTTTCAAGTTCATTGTTGTTGTTATCCAGTGATTTGCACACACCTTCAATACCTGCTCACGCCGCATTAGGATTCTTACTTTGCCATTAACTTCGTTTTTAAGAATCTTCAAGTTGCCCACCCCACGTTCTTTCCACTGGCTTGTTTCTGGATCAAACCTGAACAGCTTTACTCTTTGGCAGTATAACACTTTTTCATCTTCCTCTCCTGTAAAGGGTTCTACTTTTTCAGGCATCTGAACTATAGGTTCAAAATGGATATCATCACTCTCTTCTGTCTTATACACATCATCATCCTTCTCACCGAGGTCAGCAGATGTGTTTGCTTTGGGATCCACTTTAGAATCCTGTGAAGAAAACAACTTTTCACCTGCACCTGAAAAGCCTTTAAAGTTAGGGTCTTTTTTTCCAAACTGAAAGCCTTCCGTAGGAGTACTTTTTGCAAGCTCAGCAAAAGTGAAAGTGCTGCTATTTTGCCCAAAAACAAAGTCACCTTTCTCTTTGTTTCCCGTTTCTTGAAATTGGAATGCAATTCCACTATCTGAAGGCAGTTCCTTTTTGTCTTTTTCATCAATGCTTTTTGCAAGCTCAGCAAAAGTGCTGGTATTTTGCCCAAAAACAAAGTCACCTTTTTCCTTGTTTCCTGTTTCTTGAAATTGGAATGCAGTTCCACTATCTGAAGGCAGCTCCTTTTTATCTTTTTCATCAATGCTTTTTAAGCCAGTTGTACTCTCTTTGGATGGCTCATCTTTCTTAGTGGCATTTTTACTAGATTCCTGTATCCCAAATTTAAATCCATCTGCAGGTGCTGGCATTGAAAAGCTAAATCCTCCCTTTGCAGGCTTAGCTTCAGTATCAGAAGGAATCTGAAATGTAAATGCTGGTGTCTTGCCTTGCTCGGTATGACCAAACTTAAAACTCTTCTCTAAGAAATCACACTTAAAGCCTGTTGCCAACTGTCCTCTGCCAGGCTCAGACAATTTACTTTTCAAGCCAAAAGTAGGAGTCAATGAAGCATCACCAGCAGCAGTCTTACCAGATGGATTTGGTGCTTGGCAGGCTACACAGGCTGGTGAAGAAGCTTCATTCCTCAAAAGACATGTACTACAATCCCACTGACCTTCTTTTTTAGTAAAAAGCCCTTCAAATCCATTTTTCTGTGCCTTACTTGTGTCAGCAACAGAACCAAACCTGGGAGCTGAGGATGCCTGAACAGTAGGTAAAGATACAGTAGGTTGACTTTGAGAGTTGGGATTCTGACAGGTACAAGAGTTCACATCTTTTGCTTCATTTTGGACTAGGCATGCAGAGCAACGCCACTGACCTTCCTTTTTAGAAAAAGGAGTTCCCAAGTCATTTTGAATAAGCTTTGGAGAAACTGCTTGGCCGAATTTAAAGGAAGTTTGTTGACTAGATACTGCTGTATTTGCTTTGTTTGGCATCTGGCAGGCAACACACTTGGAAGCAGTGGGTTCATTTCTTACTAGACAGACAGAGCATTCCCATTGACCTTCCTTTTTAGCAAAAGCAGATCCAAATGTGTCCTGCAGAGTGTTACCACTGGCTTTGAAACTTGCAGCAGATTCAGTTAATGGGGTGCCACGTGTTTCCTGCTTATCTGGATTTGGACTTTGACATGATACACAATTCTTTGCAGCCGCTTCATTTGGAACTAAACATACTTTACACTCCCACTGATCTTTCTTCAAGAGATGTTGCCCAAACCCACCAGAAGAGGGTTTCGAGGCTCCTGTTCCAAATGAAAAAGAGGTAGGGCCAGGCACAGTTGATGTAGCTGGAAGGTTGCCTTTGCTATCAGATTCACTGCTAACTCCATCTTTTGAGAACTGAAAGCCAAAGGGCTGGGTCCCAGAAACAGACTTGCTGGGCTCCTTGACATCCTGATTTGCTGTTTCCCTTGAAGTCCCACTACTCTGATTCACGGATGCATCAACGTTTGATCCCAAGGTTTTTAAAATATTCTGTGCCTCCTCAAACTTACTTTTGAAAAGCATTGCTTCCTCAGGCGTTTTAAACCTAATTGCGAGTTGTTCCGGTTTTGGCAACTCATCTGCATAGTCTAAAGCATGCCATACAAATGATTTGTCTGATCCAGCATTTGGAGTTAATTTCATATCGGTGTTTATGTAGTGATTTGCACAGATTTTCAGCACTTGGTCCCGTCTCATTAAGAGACGAAATTTGCCAGATACTTTATGTTTCAGTATTTTCACATTTCCAATACCCCTTTCTTTCCATTCTTTAGATTCTGCATCAAAACGAAAGAGTTTGGCTCTGTTGCAGAAGAATTCCTCTTCATCTTCCTCTCCTGTCTTTACTTCGATCTTGTCAGGGAGTGGCACCACAGGATCAAAATGAGGACCATCATCATCCTCATCTCCACCATGGGTGCTTCCTCCCTCTGTTTCGTGACTTCTATTGGCCAAGTCCGAGTTTGATGTCATAAATACAGGCTTGCTGGGTTCTTGGACACTGAACATATCGCTCTTCTCAAAACCCAGGTTTTTATGTACATTTTGTCCCACGTTATCTCTAAAAGAGATGCTTGTAATAGGTTTACTGCCAAAATTGAAAACATTTCTTGAACTATTTGTGTGATCATTAACCGGTTTTTGTTCAACGTATCTATCATCCTGTAAAGGTTTATCATTTGTCAGAAGACCCAAGAGATTTTCACTGCTGTTAAAACCCGCGTTCGGAGGCTGCGGTGCAACTTGAAGAGAAGAAAAAGTAAAGTCTCCATCATTTGACTTGAAGTTAGTGTTGAATTTAAAAGTTGGCTGATTTGACTGTGCTGGTGTTGGAAGCGACGTTTTTGATCCTTCTGCTGTTCCTGGCTGTCCAAATTTAGATTTTGGAAATTCTGCCATTTTTGATTCCGCAGGCTTTAAAGTCGGCGGCGCAACCGAAGGCTTCGTAAAATAACCTGGTTCAGGCAATGGTGGATTAGTGCTCGCCTGCTGAACACTGTAATTGTAGTAATCATCCCCTCCGTGAGGAGAAATTAGTCCAGTACCAGAAGAATCAAAACGCAGAGGCGTGCTGTATATGTCTTGGGAAAACATAAAAGCAGAACTGCTTTGCAGAGGCGGCGTATGCATCGGCTGCTGATAAGCGTATATGTGTTGCTGAGGTGTAAGTCGGTTCATGGCATAGACAGGAGCCTAAAGAAAAAGCAGGAAACAAATTATTTGCTTATTAAGGCTACAAAGGAAAGTGTGTGATGAAGCCCACATACCAGGTACTCTTACAAATCAGGGCATGTTTTTGTAGGAGTTCAAATCTAAACTAATTTTAGATTAAATCTCGAAGGGCATCTGAGAAGAAGCACTGAAAAAGGGGCACAAGATGAGTGGGGTGGTTTGCTATGAAAAAAAATCATCCTAGAAAGCCCCATTCTCTTTTGCCCTCTACTCTAGGGGAAAAAAAAATGATTAAGTGCTACCATACATGCGCTGTAGGGGAAATGTATTAATATCTTAGACATATTTTGCTAGCTTCTCCTCCCAAACACCATAGCCCAAAAATTAGGCAGAAAGATTAATTATCAGTTTACCAGTCCAAGTTTATAAAATAATATACAAGGAACTGCAATTACATCCAACTACACAGAGAATAAAAAGTAGTAATTTTCAGTAGATAACTGCAAGTACCTTAAGTGGAGAGATTTGTTCTCACCTTTGTTGGTGTTACATTGGTTGCAGCCGTTCTGAGAAGATACTGAGAGTTATAGGCAGGTGACTGGCTGTAGTAACCAGGTGGGCCAGTGGTAGCAACTGAAAAGGAACAGCAGAAAACCAGTTCATACTCTATTTTTTGTTGTTTAAATGGACTCTTCCCAGCTATCAGTTTTTTACTGTGAATCATTAAAACACTTCTGCAATATTTTCAGAAGTCTAACCTACTTTGTCTAAGCATTTGCAGAAATGACTCAGCACCAACTTACCCGTTAGTGGAGCTTCATGAAGATTTTGTGCTCTCTGATAACCCTCTGACATTGAATCTGTTCCATAGCTTTCACCAGGCCACCGATGAGATGATGCATTTGCATTGGAATTATTAAGTTTCAGTTCTTGCATTTCATTCTGTTGAGACAGTGTGCCAATCAAGAAGTATTACATAAAAATTTGTAAAAGAAAATGTAAGAAATTCTCCCTACCCTTTTGCTACTTAAAAACATGTTCAAGCTCAGAAAACAAAAATAAATCAAGAGGTAGCTGCCAGAATCATCCAAGATCTGCCCACGCAGTACAAAGTGTTAAGACTGTTAAGATTTTCAGATCTCAAAGCAAAAACAAAACACCAATGAGAGCCAAGTGGATGAGAATCAAGCTGATGAAAGCAGAGTTCTTTCTGCATATAGTTCTTCGAAGAGTTGCCTCTGCACCTCTGCCCAAGTCCCAAATAAGTTTTTAAGGAATAGAGATTAATCCTTGCACTCATTTTAGGTCGGTGTTTAAAAGAAGGTAATTCCACTGATTTAAGGAGTAGTCTAGAAGTTTTCCTTACTGTAACTGAAAGGCTACCTGCTCTTCACTGAATATGGTGACAAATTTGCTTACCTTTAAAGCTTCGACTTGCTGACAGATCATTTGAAGTAGAGATCGGTGATCTTCTGCCCACTGAGGAGGAGTTTTAGGAGAAAACTAGAAAAAAAGTTCATTTAAATTTTGTGAATTTTTATTAAAAAATATAAATTCCCTGACATAACAGCTGGCTAACATACCTTGTAGCTTTTAGTTGGTGAAACAGAAAACTTAGTTGGTGATGGGGTGGAATGTTTCAGCTCTGAATCTACAGCTTGTGACAGACCGTTTCTGAATGCAGGACTTCCCTCTTCACCGTTCTCACCAAGTTCCTGGATCACTGTGTCTAGCATTTCCCTCACAGTTTCAATAGACACTGGAAGCTGGAGAATTTTTTGAAACATGAATCATGATTACAATTCTCCCTCAGAGCAAAACAAGACTACATTCAGGATTCTGGCAAAATAACTCACAAGGCTCAATACTGTTCAGGGATTCTTTTCAGCAAAGCTCTGAACTTAAGGTTAATGTATGAAAACAATCCACACAAACATTAATTCTGTTTTTTTCAAACTGCTAACCTCTCTAAAAAGATAGTTGCAAAAGCTATTTGTGTTCACACTAAACCTTTCATACATAGATTAGTCAGAATCATAGAATCACAGGTTACAGAAGTCACACACAGTTTATCAAATCAATGTTAAGCAGGCTGTGTTCAGCAAAGGAATTAGTTTAACTTGCCATAACACAAAGCATGGTTTAAAAAACACTAATATAACTGCAAAGGGTTTTGTTTTGAAACAGTACCCAAAGCCACTGTATCTCTTGAAACATGTTTTTAAAGCATGAATTACTTACTTTCTCAGTTACTGACATATCTGAGGAACTTTCCTCCATGATCTTCATTAGATAATGCTTGCTTTTAAGAAGATAGGTTTTGTGCTCTTCTTGTTCTTCTGGCAGCATAGCATCATTTTCAATCTCTTCTGCCTTTCTTTGGAAGATCTAAAGAACAAGACACAGATTAATTAGAATCTGATAGACGGCAAATGACTAAAGGAGAGCATTTTGGGGTAGTGAAATTTCATAAACTTACCAGGGCAAGATTCCAGTATGAAACTACATTCTTAATAGCCTCAAATGCTGACAAAGCATCATCAGTTTTGCCATCAACTGCATCCAACATTGCAAATGCTATACGTGCCTCTTCTTCATACGCTGTAACCTGGGAGACCTACAAAGAAAGTGAAAGGCACCTCATACCTAACAATGGAGTGACACATTCGCTCTTGTTCTGTTTCCTATAATACAAGAAAAATACCTTTTAAAGAAAGTTGTTACTAAAGCATGTTCATTGCCTTCCAAACACACACACAGTTTTAAAGGTAAGAATAAAGTTGTAAGTAGAGATTTTTCCCACTTTATCAGACACTGATACTACCAAATCTCATCATTAGCAGATTTATAGTAATAACAAAACAAGTTGTACAATGCAGAGAAAAATCTCACAGCTATGTAAGTTTCTGACATAGACTGTCTCTTGCTTCAACCTTAGCTTAATCAATCTGTACCTGAATGTCTACACTATGGAAGTGTTTGAAGAGAGGATCAATAGGTTCAGGAATACTCCTTCTCTTTTTAATAATTTCCAGCATAGGCAAAACTTTCTTCCAGTAGTAGACACTTCGTCCAATGTATTCCTTCTGGTCATAGAAGGAGTTAAGGCTAATGCCCTAGTGAAGAAAAGGGAATAGAAGCATCTGTTATTTCAACATATTCAAGCCAAAATGCTTTTCATACATATCCTTCTCCTATTTCCTTGAAAAGTTCCAGAAGTTCTTCTCTAATACTGGAGATAAACTTTGGGGGCTTTATCTCAAGAGCTACGTATAACAACATGAATGCAGAACAAAACACTACAGTTTAAGACAGAGTACTCTGTAAGGTGACTAGAGCAAATAATTCACCTGACAAAATAAGCATATATAATACAAATAATACATACTCGTTTGGTCCCCCACCAGCCCCCCCAGTCTGTTTATAGTTTGGAAAATAAAGAGGGAAAACCACCTAAGCTTCAACGTATTAAAAAAAATCTCATCTTACTGTTTTCTGCAGGCTTTTTGCCCAGTGTATAATTAGGGCAGGTTGAAGGCCATGCTTCTCCAGTGTTCGCAGAGTACTTATTCCATGCTGAACAATAAGCCTCAGTTTTGCTGCTGTTCCCGGTCTGAATATCAGAAGAAACAGTCCTCAATTAGTATTCTTTTAAGTTTTCATCTGTTCACATCACTTGCTTGATGAATACAGCCCCCAGTTTTAGTCCTAACCTGTTTCTAGTTTAGAAATGCATTGTTAGAAACGAAAATTCCATTTTCAGAAATCTTTCAAGAAGCTTCCACATCCAAAATATGTCAAAAAAGAAATTTAATATTAGGAGAACCTGTTGGAATCAACCCAAGGTGCTGTAGCAGAAACTGCCTAAGGGCTTGGTCAAACATTTCCAAACTGAAGAAGTCTTACATTGTTTTTCTCTGAATAAGAGCACGAACAGCATCCCACCAGGATCTTTGCTTTTCAGTATAGAGCTGTTTGCACACTGGCAATGGTAAGAATTGAGGCTGATGTGCGCCGTAGTGAGAATTAAACTTCTCTTGCAGTTGTAAGTTGCTAGTGAATACCACCCCAAGCAGAAATACCTGGTTTTGTAGAAATAAATGAATAAGAATTAAGGTATTAAATACTAAAAGTCTTAAAATTTTACAGCGCATTAAAGAATTATGAAAGTTTATTTACTTCAAGGTCCAGTAGGCAAATGGATTCTGGAGCATCTGTCTCAAGTCTTGATGTTTCTTGGGGCAAGTGGAAAAGCTGTTTTAACCATTTGCGCATCGGGGGCAAGACTGACATTGAGTTCCACTGCAAGCCGAGCCACACCAGGTGCTGGAGACTGCCATTGTGCATTCGAATGGCACCTGTGAAAAAACAAAGTTGGATACAGATTTCAACTTCCTACACCTCAGCAAGATTTGTATCTGACGAAAGCTGCGTTTCACATTTCACTCCATCGGATCAGCCAAAGATACTCTCCAGAACCAATGAGTGTCAAGATTCCAACTTTCACTTATGAAAGATTGCAGACTTAAAATTAGCCAAACAGATCAAGTAGACAGTTCATCTGAGTGCTCAAGCCATCAGCCCCTTAAAAGCTTCTGAGGAGGTGACTCTCAGGTTTCCTTTCACTTCCATCCTTACCCTTTTCAGTCCAATAGCAACTACTTTTAGCAAACCCCTTTACTTCCCAAAGTCTTTAAGGAATTATTTAGGAAGCACTTTTCTACTTTACAGTAAAATTTAAGGCTTGCCTAGGACATTAGGGCAATTTTGGGCAGCTATTTCAGGTATTTGTCTTGAATTGCAATATGAGGTATTTGTAGAACAGCTTCTGCTACAGAAATTAATGTTGAGTTACAGAAAGTAACACCTCTTACCAATATCATATCTATTAAGTTCCATTTGCACTGGTGCTTGTGCACTGACATTTCCAATATCATCCGTGCCGATAAAAGACCTCTCTCTAGAAGCTCCACTCTCAAACAGGCTGTCAAACAATGTAGATGAACCACTTTTGTTTGCAAACGATTCCACAATCTCTTTAAAGAAGTCTTGCTTGCCGTGGCTTAAGTTCAGCAGCATATGACCTAGTAGACAAAAATATCACTTCACATAAATAGAGCAGTGAACATAAGGTAAGCAATATTTACTACATTGGACTGTTCTTGCTACTGAGGGCTGGGTGGGAATCAGGACCTCCCCTTATGAAACCTGTAGATTATGTTCTCAGTGTAATTAGGTCAGTGTTTCAAGCACACAGGCTTTCCAAGCTTTAGTCACAGCAATTCAAAGGCATTCACAAATCCAATTCTTATGAAGAACAAAGCTATCTTCATATTATTATTACTCTAGGGTCACTGCAACAGTCATTAAAATAAGCAGCTGTGATACAAGCAGAAGTCTATCTTATCAAAATCCATTCTGAAACAACTGAACCTGATGTCTAGCAGGTGGGTTGGTTTGTTTACACCTAGGCCCTGACAAGAGTCTGTAGACTGAAAACTATCTACAGCTAGCTGCAAAAAAAGCAAAGCTGGTGAACAAGAAAGTGTATGGAAAGTAACCTTTTCTTTTCCTGTTAGAATTACAACAAAACAGTACCAACAAGTAGAATTAACAACAAAATAGTACCAACAAGCAGAAGCCATTTCCATTTTATCAAGTTAAAATTTATCTTAAGTGTGTTGGAGAGGCAAAAAGGAGGATAAAAACCACACATAAAAGAGCACCCTGCTAGCATACTAAAGAGAAGAAAAAAACCTCTAGGTGGCAGGATCAAACTACTACTTTGTTTTACAGATGTAGTCAGAGCCTAGAAGGTTTTCCAGCTTATTGAACTGTTGACATTGTATTTCAAGAAATTGAATGAGCTTTTTCAACAAATCCTTAGCTCTAAAAGTAACTATCTGTAACACTAAATGGAACTATGTAACTATTTTTATTACCTGACTGGCTTTTTCGATCACAGGCCAACATTTCTAGAACATCTTGTCCAGTTTGATCCCCCTTTATTACTTTTGACTTTGGTTTAGGAACCTGGTAAAGGAGAGAATTGTTACAGCTATTTTACAATATGAGCAGATCATTTAAATGATTCTTGAGAATTTGGGAACAGGCTTCTTTTTAGCATTAGAAAACTACAGAAAAAAAAAAACGTAATTCATTCTGAAGGTTCTATGTCACATTACCCAGGGGGTGGGTGGAGGACAGGGCAGGGAACCACCCTAAAATCTAGAGGTGGACAATTATAGCTGTTGCAAGTAGCATAAAGCATGCACAAGAGCAAGTAATACCTGGGATTCAAGCAGTGACATAAGGAGGACAACAAATTTTACTTCATGAAGCAAAGACTTAAGCTTGATTTTTTAGTTCTACTGTCTACACAAGTATATGGAAACTACTCAGTTCATGACTTTCCCTCCTTATAGCAATAAACCTAACACCTGACATACATGCTCAGGTGTATTACAGGAAACAGATTCTTCCCTAGGAAATAAACACACTAGTAAGAATCTGGTTACTGTGACAAAGAAAACAGATGAAGATACACTTTTACCCTACTCATGTCATTTACACCTTTTACAAAACTATGAAAGGGTGAGCAAGGAGAGCCTTGCCTTGGGCACACAAACAGTAGTTTATCTTAGGAATACAGGCAGGAGTTCAACACATGTACAGCAGGAACATTTCAAGAACTGGATCAACTGAAAAATTACTTACCTGGAAACTTATCAGATAACAAAGTGCTGCTAGTTGACACACACCTCTCCACTGGGCCTCATTGTGTTGGGCCATTTTCAGTAGCAAAGCTCCAGCATGCATGTATAGCTGCCCTTTCATTTCCACAAAGGTACGAGACAACTCATCAGCCCCAATCACGTATGGCTTCACCGACTGAAGGGCACGATCAAAACTAAAACAGAGAAGACTCATTCTAAACAGAGTCCCAGGAAAAGCTGCAGCTTTTGGCTGATGTTATTTAACCGTAAATCAAGTAACTTCATGAGTCAATGGTTAGTACTGTCTCTGTCGCTCAAACCTGAGTAGCACTAAAAAGTACAATGGTCTCAAACTCCCAAAGCTCTCAGCATGGATTATTGAAGTAAAGCATACTAAATATTACCTAGATACTTAGCATTTTCAGCGTAACTTGGAACAGCTGCTTGCAAAAATATTCTCCCAAACCATATGGATAAACTTGTTCACTACAGAAGATTTAGAGACATGTAGGAGGCCCTCATCGCTGCCTTTCCCTTTCCTTGATTTATCAGAAGGGCCCAAAATACAACTGAAAAGGCTCTTCGTAAACTGAGTAGCTGTAGGCTAGTACAGAATCACCTCTCCCAGGAGAGGTTTTCCAGAAAACAATTCAGTCTTCCAATCTGACAGAACTATAAGGCTCTAATAAAAGAGCAGCAGAAAGCTCAAAATGGTTTTGGTCTGTATTGGAGGAGGAAAAGAAAAACCATACTTGGGCATTAGGTATTCCTCATCCATTAGCTGTACTGCTGCAAATACTCTGTCAAGATTAAGACTGAAGAATATTTTTTACAAAACACAACAGCCACTACATAACTGAGGTAAAAGCCAGTAAGAAAGGAAAGATAAAAAAGGAACACAGATCTTAGCCAATATATTGACTACAAACACTGTTTTGTATTACCCTACATGTACCAGAGATGATAGGCTTTGGAGTCAGCTGGTTTAGCTGGCTCTATAATGCCAGTAGTTTTCCTGGAAGCAGTGTTCTTACTGCAAGTAGCTTCCACCCTCTCAATTATATTGCATTCCTAAAGTTCCTTATTCCTGTATGCATTGTGTTAGTTTAGAACAAAATAACCTAAACAAAGCTGATATACAAGAGGTGGTTTGGGGTCCTTGCTTTTTGTTGTTGGGTGTTTGATTTTTTTAAAAAATTGTCAGAGAAATTTGAATTAGTCAATTGTTGAAGTACAGAAAAACATTCTCATCTCAGGATACCAATAAGCCTTCTCCATGCCTGCATGCTGACTATTCAAAACAAGACTTGAATCTCTTTCAAAAGATGGCTCAGGGTTCAAACCCACTAAGCACAATTCTTAGTGGCTAATACAGAGAATCTCCTCTCCCATCCCTAAGCAAGTTAAGCAGCGAAACAGAAGCTTGGTAGATTACCTGTGACACATACACCCTGTCACCTCCTCCCTCGCCCCCCCCAAAAAAGAACAATTCTTAGAGGTTGTCTCTAGGTTTTTTTTTTTGTCCTATAAGAAAAGTTAAAACAGTACCTTTCAAATGCCTCTCTGCATTCCTGCACATCTCTAGAAGAAAGTGTCATTTTGACAAAGCTGGAATAGGCCAGCAGATGATCTTTCTTGATAGCTCTCCAGTTATTTTTATCAGACTCCAAGTCTTGTAAAGACTCCAGATATTCCTAAAGAAGAAAGTTCATCACAGGATAAGGAACAGTCATCCTTCCATGAATGCAAGGGCAGTACTTCTCCAAAACATATTAGTAGTATTTACTGCATAATCCAGTTTCACAGGTGAGACCCTAAAGTATTCTTCAGCAGCAAAATTCCAGGGAACTATTTGCCTGAGAAATTTTATCCTTAATGGAACTGCTGCGTATAACTCAGCTTTTGAAGTCTGAAACTCAAGAGCTCTATAAGGTTTAACTTTGAGAGAATATTTCAATTTAAAAAAAAAAAAAAAACAAGAAGTATTTTGTAATTCCACTGGTTTCAGTTGACTTGTATTTGAAATAGCTGTAAGAGTAAGAACACTAAGAGAAATAGACCAGCTAAAAAAATATGGAAGACTATCACAGGATCAAAATATGATTAAACACCTCAAATGTCTCTACAACACAGGAACACCATTCCAAGCTTGACTGCAAAGGTATTTTCTTCTCTGCTTCCTGACAATGGAGCACAGCCTCTCTTAATCTATTATTGGAACGGTAGAGTGCAACTAGTCTGATGTTGATGTAGACATCATCTGGCCTTGCATAAAGTTCTGCTTGAATCAAGTCAAAAAGCTGATTCCATCCATCTTCACCTTTGCAATCCAGCAACTGTTCCTGTTAAACATAAAGGCAGCATGTTAATATTTCATTTCCCATGCAAGTCTTTTCAGCAACTACAGTACCACATAGTTATCTTTCCTCCACTATGCAGACTACATTACTCAAACTACACTATTCTTAATAGCTTTCAGGTATTACACAAAGTTTGATGAAATAATCAAACATTTGAAAACAGAGATAACCATCATAGAAGAAAATTTTCAAAACTTGCCTCTTAGGTAATGCTTGTCTAACCATTTGGTTCAATGACAGCATACCCTGTCACAGACTATCTTGCTTAAAAAAACCAAACAACTTGAGGCTTCAATGCTGTTGCTGCCTAGCTACACAGAATATACCTGTGCAAAAAGTGAGATTGCCTGACTGAAAACATTTACACAGTATTTGAAAATGACAATATTTCTCACATTCTGCAGTTGATCATAATACAGGTTAAAAAACAAAAATCTGCACAGAGGAAGAAAGCCCGAGTCCAAAGGCCTGCTATCTTTCTGCCAGCTGCAGAAATATCAATACTGCCTCCCTAGGTTCAACTTTGAAGATGTGATAACAGCTCCTTGGCATTTTTGAAGAGGATTAACCTTGAAACATTAAAAAGGGTATGAAAGCCTGTAGCTGCAGCGTTGTTTAAAGTTAGGAAAAAAATGTCAGGCTATAAAGAAAGTAGTATCTAACGGTTTTGCTAGAAAAGATCCTAAAATTTGCAAGGATGAGTTTTGCTTGGAATTTCTTGAAGCCATTGGACAAAGGTAATTTGGAATTTACCTTCAACCTGTAAACAGCAGGACTCCCAGGAAAGAGTTTAGCAGCTCTCTCAACCCAGTATTTTGCTCTTCCATCAGTAATGTTGTTATTGCATAGCAGCTCTGCAATCTTCAATACCAGATCTTTCTGTGTTGGATTCAACTCCACAGAACGCTAGTTTTTCCCCATGCACACACAGAAGAAGGGGTGGGGGGGAGGAAAAAAAAAAAACCAAACAAAAACCCAAACAAAATTTAATCTTATGATCCATATAAAACAGGAAAGTAAGTCATCCCTCCAAAAGCAGACACAGCTATTCAAATTAGTTGTAACTATTGATACAGAAATTATTTTTGAAACTTTCTAAATGCCACCCACCACTATCTTACAATACCGAGGTACAACTGCTGGAATTCAGAAGAGTGGAACAGAAATAATGCAAAAGCCATCTCCTTTGCATCTACCACTACCTACTGCTATACACGCTATACACAGACAGCAGGTCTATAGCCAGATGTGGACACTTCCGAAAAAAAAAAAAAAATGTTAAGACACCCAGTTTAACAAGTGTGATTGCACTTCATGGAGTTGCATGGCAACCAGGCTTCTGAGCACATCATCTGCTTTCCCAAAACCAGAACAAAGACCTTCTGATTGGGAATTTGACACTTATATGCATGCCTAATCCAAATTAGATTTGCCACTCCCTTCTGCCCCATCCTTTTCAACCAACCAAAAAAAGCACTGGACCTACAGTCTTCTTGTAGCAACTAGGTTCCTGTTTTCATCAGTTCACATAAAGGAATTCCACAACATCATTAGTCCAAAAGGCAATATATGACATGGGAAGAATTTAAAAACAGGAAGTAAAAAGATCAAGTACAGAGAAAAAAAAAAAAAAAGAAAAAATTAAAAAAAAAAAAATCAAAGAATCAACTTTAAAATATATTACTGAAGCAAGTGATATCCAGTGAAGAATTTCCTCTGCAGTGCTTCATGTGCCTTCCACTATCAAATGTGTATAAACTATAGTTTACCCAGAAACACCTTGTCTTCTATGGGTTTGAGAATGTCCAGCATAGAAGGATTTTAAAGTCCATTCACAAAGAAATAAAGTGGGACATTAGGGCTCAGTGTAATACCTACCTTGTAACAACCAAAGGCTTTTTCTATGTTATCCTCAGCTTCATAAATTTGTCCAAGAAATCTGTGTGCTTTAGGATCTCTCTCTTGTACATTGAGGTATGTAGATATATACCTATGGAGGTGAAAAAAAGTCAGTTATTTGGCAAATATTTTTCATTATGACTCCTTCCCCAATCTAAAATGGTAACTTCATCTGCCAGACAGGAAGTATAGATCTATTTAATTCAAGATACATTGTCTACACCTTAAAGTAAATAGCAACACTATTTTACACCTACAGGTGATATTTACTTGCCAGCAAATATTTCTGTTCATTAAAAAACCACTAGTTCCCAGAAATGCTAAGACTATAAATTACAAAGAGAATAATAATAAAAAAAAAAGCCATTTCAACTAGGTAAGTTTTTCAGTACCATAAAAGTAATCTTCTTCTAAGTTCTTGTTTTATAAAGATTTGAGTGGCACTCGAGCCACATTTACTGCTAGCTTAAAGCAGCATTATACTTGGTTACTCTGGTCTCTTCCATATTCATTTAGCTTTTCTCTTACACTTTAAAGAACGGAAAAAGAAACACACATTGACACATTACCTTTTAGCAAGTTCATATTCTTTTATTTCAAAATAGAGCTTAGCAAAGAGGAATCCTTTCATAGATTTCTGAAAGAGAAAAAAAACAAGACACACTTTAGATACATGGTAGTTTAAAAATAATTTATTAGGGTGACCCTTTTTTTCTGCAATGTGTAATGCTCTTAAATTACTGAATTTGACAGCTATTTTTCAGTTTAAATCCTTAAATACTCTTCATATTTAAGGATTTGTTTTTGAAAGATGTGCGATTGAGAAAGGACTAAGAGTTTTTCCTCTAACTGGCAAAGATTACTACTAGACAAAACAGAGATTAGGAGTGAGGCAAGCAACACGCCCTTGCAGATGTGACATTTCATAAACACTTCCAATTAGAGAGTGGGAGAATGGGATCAGCAATGGTGTGATCTCTTTTGTTGCAGTGCAGCAAAGAAAAAAAATAACTTGCAAACCAAGAGAAACCTATAATTTAATCCTGCTCCAGTATATTGTCATCACAGTACTATTTAAATACACTTGAGTAAAAAATACCATTTCTACTAAAGTCATTCTCAGTTTGAATAAGAAATGCATTTCTGCAGTATTTTACTTCTGATGTAGTTGGTCTAAGAGAACTCGAACATACTCTATAGGCAAAAGCTGAAACCTCTCCAAGGGTATTTTTGGGGGGAAGCAACCAAAGCAAAATGAAAAAAGAAACACACAGAGAACAGAGATGGCAGTAGTATGGACATGAGGAAAAGAGTGAAAAGACTGACATAAAGAACTGAGTCACAAGCAAAAACCTCAAGGCAGAAGTAAACCAGACAAACTTAAAGCTTCAGCTCCCAGTATCAGTTCAAAAGCAGCCTTTGCTTGTGAACCAAGGAATACTGGAACTAGTTACATCTGTGATTCCAAAAAGTGTGCACATTCTGAATATGCCTGAATTACTAGCCAGCCTTCCTCCCTTTCCCATCTCTGCAATTCATGCAAAATTTTGAGAAGTATTTTAGAATGAAACCAGGCCTCCTCAGAGTCTCCCAGCTTTTCAGCCTTTATTTCTAAGTACCTTATAAAAAGGAAAGCCTCAAACATGTCAGAGTGGAGTCATACTTGGCATCTCCTTTTAAATGTGGATGAAAAGAAACCTCAAAACAAATGCTTCACAGCCTTATAAGCACCCTCTCCCTAAAACCAACACAACAAGAAAAACAGTAACTATTGCCACCCTTGACTGTGCTTTACAATTAGCTGTAAGCATTACTTAAAGAAGAAGAAAAAACCAACCAACCAACCCATAAACCTAACAACAACAAAACTAAAACCAACCCTAGATATGCACCAGGTAGCCTTAAGCAAAACAGAGAGAGAGGAATTTTTTGTTGAATTCAATAGGAATATTAAAGCAATTAAAGAGCATCTCTGGTTCTGTCAGTGATGCACTTGACATTGTCTGGTATAAACAGCATCCCAACCCATTAAACAAAGTCACAAGACAACTTTGTTGCTGTTGGGAAAGGTACAAATGATGATATTCACAGGTCCAGCATAAAGGCTCTACCACATAATGGTGAACATGGATGCATTCACACTATACAACACACTGCTGAATATTCTACCTCTGTAATAAAAATCAATTCAGAGCAGCAGAACAGGATCTTTCAGGATTAAATAGCTGCCATGAATTGCATAAGACTGCTCACTATGACCTGTATACAATTTTCCAGATATAATGGAAAGGCAACTAATTATGTAGAGTTCTTCATCCTTCTGTCCAGTTACTAAAATACATGAGAAAAATAATATTCTTCCAGTTCTCCTTCTCTTAATACTATTGTTTCACAAAGCAGTCAGACAGCCAAGAATTACGCAGCACACAGAACAAAACTTTGGAAATTTAGGACCTGCCCTCACAAAACTAAGGAAGTCTATACTTAAGAGAACCGGCGGGCTCTTCAAAGCTACGCTGGGGGTCCTAAGATGTAAAAAGCCAGGTGGACAGCTCTGGTAAACCACTGCTCCCGGTTAAGGAAAGCACGTCCAGTCAGCAAAACCCTGAGTAAACGTGGGCTCAAAAATACTCCCGGAGACACCTCAGCTCCCTTTTCCTCTTACCGCCGGGGACTGAAAGAGGGGAGCGGACTAACCCCTAGCACCGCAACACACTCAGAAAGCAGCCGGTCCCCCGTCAGCCCTCCCTCCCGGGTTTTTTCCGTGGGGGCAGGAGCAGCAGTCAGGCCGCCCGGCTGCGATCGCCCCTCAGAGAGCGAGGCAAAGCCACCGCTGCCGCCTCACGCCACCCACCCCTCAGGCCCGGCGCCACGCGAGGCGGGAAGGGACCCCACCACGGGCCTCACCGAGCCAGGAAGAACCGGCCTCCGCCGAGACCGGCACGGCCGGGAAGGGCAGGGCCGCAGGAGGGTTGCTGGCGGTCCCCGAGGGGGCCTTCCGCCGGCGGCACTCACCTCTCTGGGAGAAGGCGCGGCGGCCTGCACGGAGGCGACGTACCGCTCCACTTCGGGCTTCGTGCGCCTCATCATGGCGCCGCGGCGGGAGCGGGGCCGCGCCCGGGGCCTCCCTGTAGGCGGAACAGCTTTCCCCGCCGGCCTTTCGGAAGGGAAAGAGCGGGGGAAGGAGGAAGCGACGGAGACAGAAGCGGCGGCGGCGGCGACCCCGCGTTACGCAAGTTCCCGCGCAACCGTAGAGGGCGCCGGGCCCCGGCCTCCCCTCAGCGCCAACGGCCGCAGGCGGGGGCGGGGCCTCGGGCGGCTCCGCCCGCTGCGCACGCGCCAACTCCGCGCATGCGCCTCGGGGAGGAGTGAGCGGGGGGGCGGGAGGGCAGAGAGAGCGGGAGCGCGCAGCTGCCTCAGAGGGGGAGCGGGGGCGCGCAGGGGCAGTGTAGCGCTCGGCGTCGCTCGGTAATCCCGGTACCGGGGGAGCGCAGGCATCTTTCCTCCTTTCGCTGAGGGGTCCGGGCCGCTGAAGGGATCGTAGATCTTCTCCTCGCCCCGCCGCCAGGTCGTGGGCTGGAGCCACCCCCGGGTGAGGGGCGCGGGGCTCCCGGGCGGTGCGCGGCCCGGCGAGGGGAGCGAGGCCCGGGTAATTGTGCGGCCTAACGGGAAGCCTGGCACCCTGGCCTTTGTATCCCAATGGATTTTAAGGGGAAACTGATCGTTGCTCCTTCCAAGCTTCCCCTGGTGCGTGGGCGTTGTGCCCCTGGAACAGATCTGCGGGTGTTGGGAGCCACACTCCGGGATTTTGGGAGCCTTCCAATACCCGAAAGGAACCTACAGGGAGGCTGGAGAGGGAGTGTCCAGCCGTAGGACAAAGGGAAATGGTTTTAAACTGGAGGAGAATAGATTTAGACTGGATCTTAGGAAGAAGTTCTTCAGTACGGGGGTGATGAGACTGGAACAGATTGCCCAGGGAAGTTGTGGCTGCCCCCTCGCTGGAGATGTTCCAGGCCAGGTTGGATGGGGCTTTGGAGCAACCTGGTTTAGATGAGAGGCATCCCTCCCTGGTTGGAGTAGGTGATCTCTTCAGGTCCCTTCCAACCTAAGCAATTCCGTGATTCAGTGATTTTCTCACCTTTTTGAAGCTCAGCAACCATAAATCCAATCCATAAGTGAGGGCCTTATTGCTGAGAGCCAGTGCTCCAGAAAATTAGTTTCCAAATGCTGTAGCGGCTATGGCGAGAAACAATTTTACAGGCAGTGTGAATTGCATAATTGCACTCCTCGTTATCATCCTAAAGTACAGCTGGGAACATGGATCAGAAGATGATCAAAGGACTGGGAAGCCTGCTGTACAAGGAAAGGCTGAGAGAACTGGGTTTGTTCAGCCTGGAGAAAAAGGGTGGAGTAGGGGAGATCTTCTTGCCATGTCCCAGTACTTAAAAGGGTGGCTACCAAGGAGATGGAGACTCCCTTTATATAACGAGTCACATGGAAATGACAAGGAGTAATGGGTGCAAGTCACTGCTGAGGAGATTCCAGCCACTCCTGAGGAGATCCCAGTTGCACAAGAGAAAAAGAAATTTAATTGTGACAACAATTGCACATTGGAATAATCTTCCCAGGGAAGGGGTGGATTCCCCGACACTGGACACTTAAAACTCAGCTTGATAGGGTGCTGGTGATGTCTGTTAGTAATTGAAATAAGTAAAAATTGTTTGGGGAAAGAGAACAAAGAGATACACAGAATTAAAACAGAGCTTGGGTAACACTGAAACAGCTTCAGATACAAGGCTGAGAGACAGATGAAAGGGATGGAAGGACTCCCTGAAGTAACATGAGCATATTATTGTACTATTAACATTCTATCACTCCCATACAGGATTGGTTAACTAGTTCTTTGCTTATAATTAACTTTACATTTTTCTGTGTATAAAGGTAACCCTTATGTTTTGGGAAACAGCTTGCATTGTGCAGACCTGGGTATTAATCAGCTTCCTGCACAGTGGGTGACAAACCCCACTCAGGGACAACACTGGGCCATCACATCTAATTCATGATTCAGCC
Source organism: Heliangelus exortis (assembly GCF_036169615.1). Taxonomy (NCBI): domain Eukaryota; kingdom Metazoa; phylum Chordata; class Aves; order Apodiformes; family Trochilidae; genus Heliangelus; species Heliangelus exortis. The sequence continues at coordinate 60,093,604 of NC_092422.1, forward strand.
TAGAAAAGTTAAACCAGATAATCCTTGAGGTCCCTTCCGACCTGGTATTCTGTGATGAAGTCAGCAGCCCACAAAACATGAGAAATTCATAAGTTGCAGGTGTAAGAGGGGTAGTTCTGAGCAGCAGTGGTGGAGCCCATGGTGCCGTTTTGAGCTGACTGACTCAGATCAGGCTTGCTGCAATTACCCATCTTGTCACTCCTGTGCTAGCACAGGCACTTCCCTGAAAATGAGGCCACTGGGCTCTGTTACATTCTCAGTCTCAAGCAACCCATTGCCAGCCACACATTTCTTGCTACACCTGAAAAACAGGCATCCCCAAAGCTCTTAACCATCTTTGCTGGAAAAATAAAAAACCCTAACTTGCTCCTGTAAGACCAGCAGCATCCATGTAACACCCTGACTGAAAGAATTAATCCTCTCTTATAATTTGCTCTGTTAATGATAATATACTTATTTAGGATAAAATTTCCTAAAAAGAAACATCTTTTCTTCTCTGTACTTCTTCGAATGATCGTGTTTACAGCTGAGGTTGCCAAACCATTTATCAGCACCTGACAGGCTGAGTAACAAAAATCTCGATGCTAGTCCAGAGGAGAATGCCAAGAGTTGGCTTGCTCATCTCCCTGTAGGAAGTTTCTGTTCTTCAGCTGATGGGGAGGCATGAGAAATTGCTTTCACACAGAGGAGACCCAGTGCCTTGACACTAGTGACCATTTCTCACCCATCCCTGGGTACGTGTCACCCTCCATGGTGCCTTTGGAGGTGACAACACCAGGAAGGTTGCTTGCCAGGGGGGGCAGTGGTTGACTCCATTGCTGCCTTTGCAACCTGGCTGTGCTCAGCTTGGCTGCTCCACCTGTCTGCTGGAGCAGAGCACAGGCAGACAGAAAGCCTCAGGCTTCAGGCTCAGCTTCCTCCCCCTGCAGTTACATCCACTGGGATTTCTGAAGTGCTGCCTACCTTTAGTCCGAGCAGGGTGCTCAAAAGGAGTCTCTCTTGCCCGTGCACGACTGATCCCATGCAGCAGAAAGGGGCAAAGCTTCCGAGATGTCCGTTCCCATATCCCCTGGTAGCTTTTGAGAGACGTAGTAGGGCTTATGGGTAAAAAAACAGTAATAAACTCTGCCTCTTTCAGGGAAGTATATGCACTTATGCAAAATATTTCTGATGCTGACAGGCCAGGAAGTAAGCTTAAACACCAGACCTGTGACTGTCCAGGCTGCCTAATTGCTAGCTTGCTCCCTAGCTCTGTTTTGCTACTGTTTTTAATTAATCCTCATGAGTGTCCAGGGATGTTATTTCAATGACAGTTCATTCCAAAGACAGCTTCAGAGAGTGCAGCATGGATTTGGGTAACCCTTCACTTGAGACAGGACTCCAGTAATAATTGTAAAAATTCACTATGTGGGAGATGAAGTATTGGAATATATTGCTTACAGTCTGTGAAATTTCCTTCCATGGAGGCAATAGGCTGAGCAAGGCCTCCAGTACTGACTAAACTTTGACCTTCTCTTAGTGCATGGTTGGGACAGCTCATTTCTAGCAGTCCTTTCCAACCATCATTTTTCCATGATTCATCAGGCTTTGAGCTCTCGAGTACCTTCAGATGCTCTCAGAGCTGTGTCATGAGGTCTCAGATGCACACGCTCCTCTTCATGATACAGAAACCACTGCCTCAGTCAGCTGTAGAAAACACAACTTTGGTAACAGAAAAAAAAACCCCTCCCATGTTAGGGCCACAGGGCTACAGAGCCAGGAGGGGACCTGTGGCTGCACAGCATTAACAAGGCCACTGTGCTGGATGTTGTGATGGATGTGCCAGATCCTGGCATTCAGCCTCAGGCTGAGGGATCTTTCCCAGCTCCAAACAGTAAGGCTGTGTGTGCAAGGGCTGAAGGAAAAGATCATAGAATCACAGAATCATAGAATTGGCTGGGTTGGAAGGGACCTCAGAGATCATCAAGTCCAACCCTTGATCCACTCCCGCTGCAGTTACCAGACCATGGCACTGAGTGCCACATCCAGTCTCTTTTTAAGTATCTCCAGGGATGGAGAATCCACCACTTCCCTGGGCAGCCCATTCCAATGTCTGAGCACCCTCTCAGTAAAGAAATTCTTTCTAATGTCCAACCTAAACCTCCCCTGGCACAACTTGAGACCGTGCCCTCTTGTCTTGCTGAGGGTTGCCTGGGAAAAGAGACCAACCCCCCCCTGGCTACCCCCTCCTTTCAGGGAGTTGTAGAGAGTGATGAGGTCTCCCCTGAGCCTCCTCTTCTCCAGCCTGAACACCCCCAGCTCCCTCAGCCTCTCCTCATAGGATCTGTGCTGGATCCCTTCACCAGCCTAGGTGCCCCAGTTGATGTGTACTCAGTGTAGTGTGAAAAACCTAGAGTAAGAGCTGAATTACAATTGAAAAGAAGCCTTGCTGAGGGTTGTCTATTGAATCCATGGCATGGTCCTAAATCCCAGCAACTACCATGAGAGTTGTGTCCATGTTTTCTGGGGACATTTTTAACTTTTCCAGTCTCTAACACAGTCAGAACTCCATTCAGTTACTGAACCGTCGTGGCCTTCAATGACTACACAGGATAAAATAATTTAAAAATACCTTACCTAGCACTCAACTGGAACTTTTGTGGTGACACTCTTCACTACAGTGAAAGGAGGAGAATAAAAGTTGACAGAAAAGTGTGCGTTTTAAACTCAAGAGATGATACTTTTTTTAGGAAAACCTAGCAACTATGCCAGTTTAGAAAATATCCAGAAGAATCAAGGTGTTCTTCCCCAAACAAACTGTGGTTTCTTTCATAAACCTAAAAAATTACTACAGTGGAATGCTTAGGAAAGGCATTTGTCTCCTTTAAATCAGGACAGTAAGGAAGTATTTGTGTACAGTCACAGATAAAAGCATCAGGAACCAAGAGAATCCAGTTGCTTTCCCACCCTTCTCAAAGCACTCATTTAAGAGAGGTGATACATGGTTTAGTAACACAGCCTTTATTGATGACACTGGAAAGCAACTAATTTTTCACAATGGGGAAAGAAAATTTTACTTCCTATGATGTAATTATATAAAATTTAAGCCGCTAATATAAAGAAAAATTACAAAAACGTTTGTATACTTCATAATGCAGTACCATCAAGAAGTCCTAAGTAACAGTATTTTCTATAAGAAAGGGGAAAATAAAACAGATTTGCATGGACAGAAGTCAAAAGCATAAAAAATTAAATGTATATTATAAGGAATTCTGATTATTAGTGAGCTCAGTTTTTGAGGATGGCTAAAGAAATAGATCCTAGCAGGATCAAACCTTGCATATTTACACTCAAAGGTGTAAAAGTAATATTACCAGTTAACTGAAATACACATTTTCAGTACTTTTCTGAAAATTAATGAAGTCTAGAAGCTAAACTTTAAGCTTAGGTGTTCACATCTGAAATAAAAATAGTCCTTGCATCCTGTATAATTAAGGCAATGTATGTTATCTTTTGAAAATACCTTGCATTTAGTTTCTGCATAAAAATATGAAATAAAAAATAAAACTATATATATATATATATTTTTAAGGGAACACTGTTATGTATGGTCCAGCAGAATAAGGCACAAAAAGTAAATAGAATGCAAAGGCATATATAAAAGTTAATGTGTTATTCTGAGTGGAATACAGCAAAATGCAAGTAGTTCTGAGTATGCTTATTTCTTGCAATAGGAATATATATTTTATAAAGGTATTTCATGCTAAGCCTGATGCAAAAATATTCATCATGTAAGCATAAGCTATCAGAAGCTGATCATTTGTACAGTATTTAGAAATATGATACTTTCAAACCATCTGAAACAAGGCTCCTTTAATGAGATGACTTGGCCTGAAATCCAAGCATGAATTTTTCCATAGGCTAAGTACTTTAGTTTCTTGCCCAGTCACTTGTGTGCATGCTTAATACGAAATTTAATATTTTCATTAATATAAATCACAATACATGCCCTTAAAGGTGGACATATTTGCACAGTTTGTCTTTGCAGTATTCATAAGCAAATCTGCTGTCTCTAAAATTCTGCAGATTACTGTGCAGAATGGGCCACTTTGCATCAGTTCAACTGCCTTACCTGGGTCAGAAACCTTTCAGGTGAGCTGGTATTTAATTTAGTCTGGAAGAGTGGTCTGTTTATCAACAAATAAGCACACATGTACATGTATAAAGAATCTTAAGATATTTCCATTAGGTAGATGGCATACATCATTATTTGTTGTCTGACTGCAGCTTCAGAGCAGCCCTCTACCAAGTAATATGTAAAAGATTTTCTCAGAGGAAAGGGAGAGCAGGTGAAGCCTTTACTTCCTTCCCAAAGTTTCAGCTAGTTTCTTCAGTCTTTTCTTCAGCTCTAAAGGAAACTTCTCGTAACACTTTTTGCAGACGGGCTTCATATCAAACTCAACGAATTTATTTCTAAAATGACAAAGCAAAACCAAACAAAGTTTTAGCAGCGGGGACAGTGAAAAAAATAATAATTAAAAGTATTCCATTACATGCGCACAGGTAAAAAAATTGAACCTGCATTTTATACATATGTAGGAAGTTACTTTCACAAGGTTATTGTAGACAGTAATTACAGAACCCCGTTGAGGGAGTTATGCATTTTTTACCCAAATGTCCATATTTATTAGCTGTGTCATTTAAAAAGCCTTTGAAACCTAATTGTAGAGCTAAACAAACTAAACATAAAACAAAAGAGTAATAACTTGCAGTTGCAATGCGTGGAAAATATTTTGGGTTTGATTGGCATAAATTCTTGCAAAAAACTTAAAAGAAAAGCATCCTTAGCACTGACCAAAGAAGAAAGAAGCAGAGGTGGTGGTGAGAAGGAAAAAAAGTTTACAAACAGATTGGCTTTTTCTTTTTCTGCTTCTCTTTGTCCTTTGCTTCACGTTCCCGCCTGGCAAGCCGTCGCTTAAATTCATCTGGCATTTTCTCATAACAGTGTTTGCAGACAGGCTTTAAATCAATTTCAACAAACTTATCCCTTTAGAGTTAAACACAGGAAAAATAAAGGACAGAAAAGGAGAAGAGTTAGGAAGGCCAAGTGAAGGAAGACCTGAAAAGACAGCTGAAAAAGATAGAAATTAGTAAGTGGAGCAAGAGGAAAAAAGATGCAAGTATTTTCTCAGTGTGGCTTACATGTTTTTCATACCATAACAGTTACACTACAGCAACATCTACACTACAAAGATAACCACTGATACCTTTGGAAGGCATCACACTTATCAACAAACTTACTTGAGTGTTAACTTAGTGTTGCAAGTTGAACAAGCGAAACAGTTCACACACCACGCCTTATTCAGAGCAGACACCACTAGGGTGATGGGGGAAAAAAAGACATAATTAGCATTACAGAAAAAAAAAAAAAGGTACTACAAAAATTTTAAGTTCACATGTTCGTGAGGGATGAAGAACAGTCAGATTATTCTTGTATCAAGCATTAAGGCATGAAACAGTAACATGGCAAGGCTAGGAAGGCACCTGTGAGTGTGGTGTAGCAGGACTGGGAAGCACTGGTAAAGCTGTCTCTCAGGTACATACACACACCCTGTGCTCACCAGCAAGACCAGTTTAACCTATTTCTGCCTCATCTTCCCTGCTTCCAGCTCATCTCATAGCATGCTGACCTTGGGCAAGTCTTCTATGAGGCCATGCTTCCAGCTTTGTCAGGAGACTTTTTTCAGCTGAAAGCAATCCAGCAGGAAGGTGTTTATGTTTTCATTTGGTTTCATTTCTCAGCTCCTGTTCAGACTGCAGTGTCATCAATACTACCACTTGCCCAGCCAAAGAAAATAACATGAAGCCAGCAGTCAGGACACTGATAATAAATCTGCACTAACAAGGTGAAAATATTTATGGACTCATGGGATAAATCGATTGTTCAAGAGAAACTTGGCTATATTTTTATTCTCTGTTTTGTAGAGGCAGTAAATATTTTATCTTTGTTCTGTATCTCAATCTGCTTTCTGTTCGTCCTCTCTTTTAACATACCTTTCCACTTTTCCCTGCCAGAATTTGCCTCTTTTCTTAATCTAAGTAAGAAGATGCAGGACAATGGTTTTCTCATAAAATACAGCACTTTGTCAGCAATGATCAGAAATAAAACAGTGTCATGCAGAGCTTCTTTTCCTGCACTATGGGGCATCTGCAGAAGAGTAGTTAGAACACCAAAATAATAGTAGTCAGATGAAAGTCTTCACTCCCAAGCTACCTCTGGAACAGACACTCTCCTGAAAAACTACTGCCATGCATGTTTGTTTCACTAAACAGAGAGAAAATAATACTGGATGCTCATACTTTTTGACAGCAGTGTCGAATTTGTGTGCAGAAATGAAAGAAGAAATATAATTATGATGTACATTGGAAATGAAGAAATTACTGCATTACACTATTTTCTGTTTGGTTCAGAGACCAAAACATATAATATGGGTGCCAAATGATACGGTGAAGGGTTAGAAACATACAGAGATGTAGTTATCAGACAAGGCTCAATTTATTCATTCATTTCAAGTTCCAGTTCTGCTCATTCTAGCAGTTTACTAAAGAGGAGGGCACTGTTTCCTCCAAGGTGTTTTGGATCATCATTCTGCAGGTATAGTCCAGTTGAGAAAATGAAGGGAAAGCCAATGTCTGGAATGCAGGTCTCACCCTATAGTTACATGATTATAAACTATGTCTCTTTTTACACACTAGAGGCTTCCTACCACTCTGCTAATTGCTTTGCCTTCTGTGAGGCTAACACTGGTATTATAGCATTTACTCTGGGCAGGGGTAAAGAGGCACATCATCTTACATTATTTCAGGTAAAATAATTTGCTTTTGGCATTTCATCACAGTCAGTTGTCCAAAAAAAGAAACCCCTCAAAACCATCACCACCCTGGAAAAAAACCTCAACCAAGCAACAACCAAACTTGAACCACTTGCTTCCAGTTCTTCCTTTACAGGACACCTCTTGCCAAGTATGCTCTTTCCTTGTTTTGTGACATTATCATCAACATAGATTTTCAAATAAGAGGTAAATATCTCTAGGAACCAAACGGACACAATGGGAACAGGGCACTTTTATAGAATGCCTTAAAGTGCACACCCAAGTCTTTCGATACCTAAATACTTCTTCAGATTTAATTCATCGTCTCTTGATTTGTTGAAGAGTTGCCTGTGTGGTCATCCTCACTCTTGCCTGAGTTCTTTTTGAAGTCAGTGGGGCAGAAAGCCACTTCTGTGCATCTCCCAGCATCTCTGCATGTCACAAAAGGGTTTCTTTCTAGTTGACCACAAGTTCTCTTCAGTCACAGGGTGGTCTTCCACACAATCGTGAAACACCATTTAATCTCTGACTAATTAGCTCTGACCTGATTTCTGATTAAGAGAATGGCCATTTTTAGTTTAGTTGGAACACAAAGGATTCAACAGGGAGCTGCTCTCCCTTCATTCCCACTTCTAAAGAGAACTTTCATCAGAGAGGAACACTTAGGAAGCAGGAAAGTGCTTACCATCTCCTTCAATCACACGGTTGCAATGGAAACAAACATCACCAAATAGCTGAGGACAAAAGAGAAATAATGAACTTTTAATGTAAAGATTTTATCAAGGGCAGCTTCTCAAGCTAACAACATAACTATGTTTCAGGTGATGAGCACAATAGCTCTCCTATTTATTTCAGTAAAATAAAGAGAATGTGGGACAGTCTGGTTTGGCTTCCCAAGTACTTTTTACATCATGTCATCACAAAGAGTCTTCACAATGTTAAAGGTGAAAACAATTGTTTTACACCTGCTTGATCCTCTACAAACGCAATTTTTTTTGTTTTGTTTTAACATTTTTCTAATCCTGAACTTTTGAAATACAGCGGTCAATGTCCCATACACCTTGTTACTAATCTGTCAATTTATCATTTGAACAACATACTGCTGTTTCTGGCAAAGATCATATGGAAATGTTCCTTTTATTCAAAAAAAGAAAAAAGGAAAATTTAGTCCAAAAGTTATTCATTCATTAA